>NC_083714.1:73082451-75582451 GCF_033118175.1 Dama dama
TACTGGTCCTTCTAACAACAATAACTGATATTTAAGAAGTCTATTGCCTGTCATTCAAATATTAACCTTAGAATTTAAGATTCCACTCACATCATGAGAAGTCAGTACAGTAAGATTTCGTCCATTAATTATTATTAAAGCTTCAGGTGCTAAAGCCGTGGCCCCAATTACTCTTAGGCAGTGGGGCCATCCACGTGCAATTACATTTAATTCTTTGCTTAGATAAGCAATAGGTTGCTGGTGAGGCCCTCGGGGCTGTGTCAAAAACTCCCAAGGCCATAGCTTTTTTTTTCAGTGACAAACAAGTTAAATTCTGACCCTGTGGGCAAACTCAAAGCGGGAGCTCGCAGGAGAGCAGTCTGAAGAACCTTAAAAGCCTTTTGAGTATCTGGAGACCAAACCAGTTTGTCAGTTTCGGCCTGCTGAGTTTCAGCTATAAGTTTATATAAAGGCCAGGCAAGTTCCCGTAGCCCGGAATCCAAATATGACAGTAACCTGTGATTCCCCAAAATCCTCTCAATTGTCTTAAAGTCATAGGTAGGGGATGATTTAGTATAGGTTTAATTCTCTCAGGGCCTATGGCCCTAGTCCCTTCTGATATGATTAGGCCCAGATATCTAACAGATTGTTGACAAAGCTGAGCCTTCTCTCTTGATGCCTTGTAACCGCAGCCTGCCAGAAAGTTTAAGAAATCTTCTGAGACTCATGAACAAGCTTCCTCTGTCTCAGCACAGAGCAAAATATCATCTACATATTGTAACACCACCGCTTCAGAGCTATTAAAGTTTTGTAGATCCCGTGACAAACTTTGCCCAAATAAGTGAGGACTGTCACAAAATCCCTGGGGCAAAACTGTCCAGGTTAACTGAGAAGCTGGCTGTGTGGGGTCTTCAAAGGCAAATAGAAATTGACTTTTCTCCACCAAAGGCACTGAATAGAAGGCATCTTTTAAATCAATTACTGAAAAATATTTGGCTCATTCAGGAATTTCAGACAATAGAGTGTAAGGATTAGGCACCATGGGGTGTAAAGGAACCACAGCCTCATTTATTATTTGTAAATCTTGAACTAATCTCCATTTACCATTTGATTTCTTTATACCCAAAATAGGAGTGTTGCATGGACTGTTACAGGGAATTAATAGTCCCTGCTCTTTTAAATTCTCAATGATGGGTTTTAACCCTTCCTTAGCCTCAGGTTTCAGTGGATACTGCTTCTTATGTGGAAATAAGTGTGGGTCTTTGAGCTTGATAACTACAGGAATAGCATTTTGTGCTCGAACCACAGAGTTTCCATCAGCCCATACTCTAGGATTCACATTTTGTTCAAATAAAGGGAGAGAAAGGGAGGGAAACAGAGGCATGGACCTTGCTCAGTATATCCATCCCCAAAAGGGGTGAGGGTGATTCTGGCACAATAAGAAACTCGTGTGAAAATAGCACAGAACCCCAGTTGCAAGATAGAGAATAACTGAAATAATACCTTTTGGCTCATCCAGACAGTCCCATTATGGAAGCGGATTGGGAAGAAAGTGGCCAGGGGCTTCAGTAAGCACGGAGGAAATTGACGGATTGGCTTCCCACCGTTAATACCCCGGGTTCCTCAGGTGTAATTAGGACAGGAGCTTGTGTGGGGACCCCCGGGCACCTTCAGTCCTGATGGTCTTGAGAGTCAGACCCCTGAGACCAAGCCTCTGGGGGGCAGTCTTTCCTCCATTGTGGTCCCTTGCAGACCGGACATGGAGCCGGGGGCGGCTTAGAAGCCTGAGGACAATCCCGCTTGAGACGCCCCTCCTTTCCACAGTAATAGCAAGCCCACCCCTTTTCACTTGGGTCCCTCTGGGCATTTTTCTCAGGATGTTTAAGAACGGTTTTCATAACCATTGTGAGGGCTTCCACCTTTTCCTTTGTCTTTCTCTGCTTTTATTTCTTTTCCTCATATTCCCTACCATAATAGACTGTCTGAGCCAGTTGTAACAGATTATCTAAAGACTGATTTGGTCTATACACCCGTTTAATATCTTACAGTGAATGTCTGGAGCCAACTGAGTGAGAAATCTATCCTTTAAGATCCCTTTTCCCTCTTCACTTTCGGGATCAATCTCAGTGAATCTGCGAAGGGCTTCTCTCAGTCTATCTAGGAATTTACCAGGAGCTTCCTTCTCCTCCTGTTCTATGTCTGCCAGTTTGCCATAGTTTAAAGGCTTAGAACGTGCCTGCCTGAGTCCTTCAAGAGTACATTTGACAAAATGACTCTGATCCCATCTTCCTTTAGTAGTGTTATAGTCCCAGTCTGGTTCTCTAGCTGGGACCGCCTGACTCCCAGTGGGTACCATGGCCGTGCAGTATCACATAGGAAGACCAGGTGTGTCTTCTTTAAGCCCTGGGGATCAAATCTATCCCAGTTTTTCAGGATACAGTTCAAAGGAGTGAGGCTGGACTTGTTAGCTCCCATCTGTAAGAGAGAAAAAAAGCGACCAGCGCCATTTTTTCTACCAGAGGCATCCCTCCCTACTCTAGATGGGGGTGTAGACAGACTTTACACCAAAAGCTTTTCCTTCCTGGTCGGACTTAGTCTGTCCCTTACCAACGCAGGTGTCACACTCGTCCCTCCCATCCCTCCACACCCGAGATGGGGTGGAGGATGCACCAGGGGTAGACCTGATGGCATCCCTGACAGACGTCCAGCTTTTCACCTCGCTTGCTTCTGATGCCACCCGGGGTGCAGTCAGAGTAACCTTCCAGAATGCCTCCCAAGCTAAGACCTCTGGGGGAAACATTCGTCACCTGAGTGCTTGTGCACGATCCTGAGTATATTCCTGACCGCAATAAGACCTGCACAAACTTTAAACTGAGATGTTCCTTCCAAGTGTCACCACACCAGTATAAGAGCCTACTCTGGTCCACTAAGAGCCAGTGTTAACCAAAGGAAAAACAAACAAACAAACAAAAAAACATTGCAGTTCCAATCCGAGTAACCTTTATTTAACCTCAGAGATGCTCTTGGAGTTACAGCTCCATCTAGCTTCCAAACTTTCGAGTCCTAGTGAGGTTAGGCGCTTCCTGACTACCAATCCCAGTTTGAGACCTAGACCACAGAAGAGTACCAACATAGATCACAAGCCCCTTGAAAGGCTATGATCCTTTCAAGGTTAGATTAGGTTAGTACTTCTAGTTCCCAAGGAGTTATGAAATCGTCAAAGAGACCAAAAAGTTTGACTAAGAAAGGAGAGTTTGGCCCACACGCTTTGCCCATTTCTGATCAGTTACCGAAGGAGACATTGGTTGCTTCTTGGCATTGGCAGGTCGGTATAAACCCCTGACAGGTTTCTGCCATAAGCCTTATGAGGTTGCCGCGGAACCGCAGAGTAGGGCTCCTCCCTTGCTTCACGCAGGGCATTTCATTCATTCACACAAGCACACTGTAGAGTTAGTAAAGTACAGCAGAAAACGTGTTCACTAGGAGAACAAAGAACTAGAGCTCCAAGCATCCTTACCTTGTCCTGAAGGATCCCAGAAGAGCCCCCAAGATGAAAGGCTGTTGCTGAACAATAAGACACCGGGATTCTTGGCCTCCGGAGGAGAAGAATTCAATCTGGGGCCAGAGATGAGGCTGGATAGTTCAGAGCTTTTGTGTAATAAAGTTTTATTAAAGTATAAAGAAGATAGAGAAAGCTTCTGACATAGGCATCAGAAGGGGGCAGAAAGAGTACCCCCTTTCTAGTCTTCAGCTGTATGTTATATACTCGCAATCTGTTAATGAAAACAAAGGAATGTCTTAAAATTTAGAATGGCAACAGATAATTCATACCCGGTCATAAAACAATTGACTCGAATCTTGTAGAAGGGCAGATTCCCACACAAATAGTTTCATTTACATAGATTAGGGAACGATACCTGAGTAAGTAGATTGGGCCATTTGGGGGAACTTACAGAGTCTGGGGTAAATTAATATATCTTAAGACAAACATTTCCATAAGAAAAAAAATGTATTGATTAACTCAAGATTTGAGAATAGTTAGCTTCAGGTGAAACCAGGTGTCATGGCAACACAGCATTTTAAGAGAAACCTCCTTTTAAATTTGTATAGAGAAGAAAAAAACAATATCTGGTTTGTTTCCTCCTGCTGCTTAAGAGAGATAAAAATGGCTGGCACTTGCAGCCTATTTCCTCCTTTTGGAGACCCCCGGTTTTCCGGCCTGTTACCCTCTCAAGTGGATTGCTAAGTCATATATTAAGTCTATTTTTAGTTTTTTAAGGAGCTTCCATATTCTCCTCCATAAAGGTTGTATTAGTTTCCATTCCCACTAACAGTATAGGAGGATTCCCTTTTCTTTATGTCCTCTCCAGCATTTATTGTTTATAGATTTTTTTTTGATGATGGCCTTCTGAGTAGTATGAAGTGATAATATTGCAGTTTTGATTTGCATTCCTCTAATAATATAAAGTTAAGCATTTTTTTCATGTGTCTCTTGACCATCTCTGCATCTTCTTTGGAGAAATGTTTACTTAGTTCTCCTGCCCATTGTTTGATTAGATTGTTTGTATTTTTTATATTAAACTGCATGAGCTGTTTGTATAGTTTGGAGATTTATCCCTTGTCAGTCAATTCATTTACAAGTATTTTCTCCCATTCTGTGGGTTGTCTTTTCATCTTGTTTATGGTTTCCTTGGCTGTGAAAAAACTTTTAAGTTCAGTTAGGTCCCATTAGTTTATTTTTGTTTTTATTTTCATTGCTCTAGTCAGTGGATCAAAAAAGACCTTGCTGTGATTTATTTCAGAAGGTATTCTGCCTATGTTTTCCACTAAGATTTTTATAGTATCTGACCTTACATTTATATCTTTAATCCATTTTCAATTTATTTTTGTATGTGGTGTTAGGAAGTGTCCTAATTTCATTCTTTTACATGTAGCTGTCCAGTTTTCCCAGCACCAGTCATTGAAGAGAATATCTTTCTCCATTGTATATTCTTGTCTCCTTTGTCATGCCTATATAGTTATGTAGATTTATTTTTTAACTTTTTTATCCTGTTTCATTGATCCATATTACTGTTTTTGTGTACAGTATGACTATAGCTTTGTAGTATAATCTGAAGTAAGGAAGGCTGATTCCTTCAGCTCCATTCTTTTTTCTCAAGACTACCTTGGTCATTTGGGTTTTTTGTGCTTCCATACAGATATGAATTTTTTTGTTCTAGTTATGTGAAAAATGTCATTGGTAATTTGATAGGGATTGCATGGGACATGTAGATTGCTTTGACTAGGGTAGTCATTTTCATATTATTGATTCTTTCAATCCAAAAATAATGGTGTATTTCTCCATCTGTTTCTGTCATCCTTGATTTATTTCATCAGTATCTTATAGTTTTGTCTTGTTCCTGATCTTAGAGGATATGCTTTCAGCTTCCCACCATTGACAATTACGTTTATTAAGGTTTATCACGCATAACCTTTATTATGTTGAGGTATGTTCCCTTTAAACCCACTTTCTGCAATTTTTATCATAATCAGTGCTAGGCACACATACAGGTTGAAAGTGATGGCATAGAAAAATATATTCTACGTAAATGAAAATCATAAGAAAGCTAGAGTAGCAATACTTATATCAGACAAAATAAACCTTAAAATAAAGGCTGTTACAAAAGAAAAGGAAGGACACTACATAATGATTGAGGGATCAATCCAAGAAGAGTATATAACAATTGCAAATATATATATATATATGTATATATATTTATATAAAATATAAGAACACCTCAATATAAAAGACACATGATAATAGCCATAAAAGGAAAATGAACAGTAACACAATAATAGTGTGAAACTTTAACACCCTGCTTACACCAATGGACAGACCATCCAGACATAAGCCTTAAATGACACATTAGACCAGATAGATTTAATTAATATTTACAGGACATTCCATTTGAAAACAGCAGAATACATTTTTTTTCCCCAAGTGCACATGGAACATTCTCTAGGATAGACCACATCTTGGGCCACAAGTCAAGCCTTAGTAAATTTAAGAAAATTGAAATCACATCAAGCCTCTTTTCCAAGCACAGCACTATGAGACTAAAAATCTATTACAGAAAAAAATAAGGATAAAAATAGAGACTAAGAAATATGCTACTAAACAAACAATGAATCACAGAAGAAATCAAAAGGAAAACATATGTAGACACAAAGACAATGAAAACATGACAATACAAAACCTATGGGACACAATAAAAAATAAGATTATATCATTTAATCTTTACAATAACCTTGAGAAGACAAATTATTTTTCCAATATAATGAATATATGCATGCGTGGTAAGTCACTTCAGTCATTTCCAACTCTTTGCAAACCTATGGACTGTAGCCTGGCAGGCTTCTCTGTTCAGGGGATTCTCCAGGCAAGAAATACTGGAGTGGGTTGCCATGCCCTCCTCCAGGGGGTCTTCCCAGTGTGGGGATGGAACCCATGTCTCCTATGTCTCCTGCATTGGCAGATGGGTTATTTACCACTAGCACCAGCTGGGAAGCCTTAATATAAAACAAATCCAACTGAAGTATAGAAGATAAAATCATCTTGTTCAAAGTATTCTGGTTTAAGAATCAGGTATACTGACTATAGCTACACTGCTGTTTGTAATAGTTCTACTCTACATATTTAAGGCCCAGTTTAAATTTTCTAGACCCCCTTCCCTGGTAAGGTCTGATCACTTTCTCTTCTCTAGGCCTTATTGACATGTTTTTCTAAAGATATTTTGAAATGAAATGCCAAAAATGTACTTTTTTGGCAAGCTACCATTCCAACTATTTGGTTAACTGAGGAAAATTTCTTCATCTCATATAATGTTTAGCACAGGAGACATTAAATAATTATTTTATATTAAATAATGTCAGTGTAGAGGAAGAAAATGAATGAATGTAACAAATGTGTCAATATTTTCTTTTCTGAACTATGTTATTTACAATGTTATGTTAGTTTCAGATATATAAGTGATTCAATATTTTTTATACTGTACTTCATTTAAAGTTATTAAATAATAGCTATATTCCCTTTCACTGTACAATATATCCTTGTAGGTTATTTTTTTTTTCTATACATGATAGATTGTATCTCTTAATCCTCTACCCCATCTTGTCCCTCTCCCCTTCCTTCTCTGATTGTTAACCACTAGTATGTTCTCTGTATGAGTCTATTTCTGTTTTTCTGTATAATTTTATTTGCTTTATTTTATAGATAAATGATATAATGTGATGCTTGTCTTTCTCTAACTTATTTCACTAAGTGTAATATTCTCTAGATCCATCCACATTGCTGCAAATGGCAAAATTTTATTAATTTTTATGGCTGAGTAATATCACATTGTTGTTTAATTGCCAAGTCATTTCTGTCTCTTTTGTGATCCCATGGACTATAGTCCACCAGGCTCTTCTGTCCATGGGATTTCCCAGGTAAGAACACTGGAATGGGTTGCCATTTCCTTCTCCAGGTATTTCCCTAACACAGGGATCAAATCCATGTCTCCTTCATTGGCAGGCGGAACCTTTACCACTTGGCCATGAGAGAAATCATATATATATATATATATATATATATATATATATATAATTAATGGGAACCCACTCCAGTATCCTTGCCTAGGAAATCCCATGGACAGGTGAGCCTGGTAGGCTACATTCCATGGGTCACAAGAGTTGGACATGAATTAGCGACTAAACCACCACCACCACTATTTATATACATCAATATATCTATATCTATCTCATATCTTCTCTATCACTTCATCTGCTTGGCTATTGTAAATAATGCTGCAATTAACATTGAGGTGCATGTATTCTAACACACATATACAGAATCTAGAAAACTGATTCTGAAGAATTTATTTACAGGGCAACAATGGAGAAACAGACATACAGCATAGACTTATGGACATGGGAAGAGGGGAGGAGAGGGTGAGAAGTATGGAAAGAGTAACATGGAAACTTACATTACCATATGTAAAATAGATATCCATGGCTCAGGAAACATAAACAGGGGCTCTGTATCAACCTAGAGAAGTGGGACAGAGAAGGAGATGGCAGGGAGGTTCAAAAGGGAGGGGATATGTGTATACCTATGGCTGATTCATGTTAAGGTTTGACAGAAAACAACAAAGTTATATAAAGTAATTATCCTTCAATAAAAATATAAATTTCAAAAATATATCTTTTTGAATGTGTTTTTATTTTCTACAGATATATACCCAGCAACATAATTGTGGGATCATGAGGTAGTTCTACTTTTAGATTAATGAAGAAACTCCTTACTATTTTCCACAGTGGTTGGACCATTTTACATTCTCAATATTGTACAAAGATTCGATTTTCTACACATCTACACCAACATGTTAGTTGTAGACTTTTTGATGATATCCCTGACATGCATGAAAGGATATCTCATTGTTATTTTGATTTGCATTTCTCTGATAATTAATGATATTGAGCATCTTTTCATATGTCTGTTAGCTATCTTTATGTCTTTGGAAAAGTGTTTATTCAAGTTTTCTGCCTGTTTTTTTAATTGGGTTTTTTGTCTCTCTCTCTCACTATATATATACTGTTTATAGTTTGGATAATAGCCCCATGTTGATCATATCATATGTGAATATTTTCATCGGTTTAGTAGATTGTCATTTCATTTTGTTTGTGATTTATTTTGCTGTGTAGAAGCTTTTAAGTATCAATAAATCCTATTTGTGTATTTTTGCTTTTATTTATTTTGTCTAAGGAGACAGATCCAAAAAATTATTGCTACAATTTATGTCAAAGAGTCTTTTACCTAGGATCTGCATCTATCAATATGATCATGTGATTTTTATCCATTTTTTTTTTTTTTGTTAATGTGGTTTATAACCTTTATTGAGTTGCAGAGAGTGAACCATCCTTGTATTCCCGGAATAAATCCTACTTGATCATGGTGTATGATCTTTACATACATTATTTTCAGTTTTCTAGTATTTTGTAGAAGATTCTTGCCCCTGTATTCATCAGAGATACAGTCCTATAATTACATTTTGTTGTGGTTTCTTTGTCTGATATGGTTTTTGTATCAGAATAATGGTGGTTTGGTAGAATGAATTTGAGTGTTTCATCCTTTTAAACTTTTGGGACTAATGGTATCAGCTTTTCTTTATGTATTTTCTAGAATTCCCCTATGAAGCAAACCATTCCTTAACTTCCATTTGCCCTGTTTTTGTTGTTGTTACAAACTCAATTTTCCATCTAGTAATTGTTATATTCAAATTGTCTATTTCTTCTCAATTCAGCCTCAGCAGGATGTATATCTAGAAATTTGTTTATTTTTCTCAGTTGTTCGATTTGTTGGCATTTAACTGTTCATAGAATTATCTTATGAGCTGTGATATCAGTGGTAACAATTATTTTTGCTCCTCTTCAACTTATTTTGTTTATTTTTGTTCTCTCTCTCTTTTTATTGGTGTCATTGTTCACTCAGTTGTGTCCGACTCTTTGTCACCCCATGGACTGTGGCAAGCCAGGCTTCCCTGCCCTTCACCATCTCCCAGAGCTTGCTCAAACTCATGTCCATTGAATCAGTGATGCCATCCAACCATTTTGCCCTCTGTCATCCCCTTTTCTTCCTGCCTTCAATCTTTCCCAGCATCAGAGTCTTTTCTAATGAGTCGGCTCTTCCACATTGGTAAGGCTAGCTAAAAGTTTATCAATTTTTTTTCTTTTCAATAAAACACCTACTTTCATTGATTTCATTTTATTGGATATCTGATTGATTTTTCTCTTTAATCTTTATTATTTTTTTCTGTTGACTTTGAGTTTTGTTTGTTCCTTTTCTAATTTCTTTAGATGATTGTTTATATTGTTTACTTGTGATTTTTCTTGTTTCTTGAGGGAGGTCTGTATTGTTACAAAAATTCCCTCTTAGAAATGCTTTTGCTGCAGCCCATAGATTTTGGAAAGTCATATTTTCATTTTCATTTGTTTCAAAGTATTTTCTGATTTCTTTGAGTTCTTTATTGACCTATTGGTATTTAGTAGCATGTTATTTAGTCTCCATCCCCCCCCCCATTTTTCTTCCTTTAATTGATATTTATTTTCATATCATTGTTGTCAGATAAACTGCTAGATACAATTTATTTCCTCTTGAATTTGTTGAGACTTGTTTTGTGGCTTACCCTAGAGAATGTTTCTTGTGTACTTTAAAATAAAGTTTTGACAGGTAATGTTCTGTAGGTATCTATTAAGTCTAACTTATCTAATGAACCATTTAAGATAACTGTTTATTGATTTTCTGTCTGGATTATATGTCCATTGATATAAGTGGGGTTTTAACATCCTCTACTATTATTGTACTATTGTCAATTTTTCCCTTTGTGTCTGTTAATACTTGCTGTATATATTTATGTTCTTCTGTACTAGGTGCATATTTGTTATATAAATGTTAAACACTTTTATTGAATTTATCCCTTGATCATTATGTAATGCCCCTCTTTGCCCTTTGTTATAACCTTTGTTTTAATGCCCATTATGTTTGAAATTAGTATTGCCATCCCTGCTTTCTTTTTGTAGTTTTATATATATATATATATATATATATATATATATATATATATACACACACATATATATATATATAAAGCATATGACTAAAGAAAATCATCAAACCACAATGGAAAAATTCAAAAAAGAAGAAATATATATATATTTTTCCATTGTGGTTTGATGATTTTCTTTAGTGATTTTTTTTTTTATTTTCTCTCTAGTTTTTGTGTATCTATTGTACATTTTTGATTTGTGGTTACTGTGAGTTCCATATATGTTGACCTATAGAATCCCATGGACAGAGGAGTCTGGTAGGCTATGGTCCATAGTGTCACAAAGAGTTGGACAAGACTGAAGTGACTTAGCACACATAACTATATCTGCTTATTTAAAATTGGTAAGTCTTTTAAGTTAAAACACATTCTAAAAGATCTACATTTTTAATCCCCTCCCCTTCAATTTGTGATTTTGATGTCATATTTTGTATCTTTATGTTTATTGTTACTGATTATTGTAGTTACATTTGGTTTTATATATATTTTTTATCTTTTAATCTTTGTACTAACTTATATAAGCGGTTAATCCTCAGTCTTTACTATATAGTTACTTTTACTTGTGAGATTTTTTTCTTTCTTATAGATACTCTCTTCTTGTTATAGGTTTTTGTTTTTCACTTTGAGAAAACCTTTTAGCATTTATTTTATGTTAGGTTAGTAGCAATTATCTCTTTGATCTTTTGCTTGTCTGAGAAGATTTATCCCTCTTTCAATTTTAAGTGATGTTCTCACTGGATAGATTATTTTATGTTGTGGGTTATTCTCTGTTAGCACTTTGAAAGTATCATGCAAGTCCCTTCTGTCCTGTGAAGTTTCTGCAGAAAAAATCACCTGATAGCTCTTTGGGGGTTCCCTTGCATATGACATTAGTTTTTTTCTTACTGTCTTTAGAATTATCTTTTAGGCTTTAATTTTTGCTATTTGTAATTATGATATGTTTTTGAGAGAATCTGTTTGAGTTCATCTTGTTTGAGACCCTCTATTCTTTGTGTACCTAGATATCTGTTTCATTTTCCAGGTTTGGGAAGGTTTCAGTCATAATTTCATCATTTTTTTTTTTTTCTATTCCTTACTCTTTCTTGTCCTTCTGTGACTACTATAATGCTAATTTGTTACAGTTTATATTGTTTAAAGGTCCCTTAAAATGTTTTATTTTCTTAAAATTTGTTTTTTCTTGTTGCTATTTTATTGAGAAATTTCCATATTTCTGTTTTCTATATCACTGATGCATTCTCTATCAACTATTCTGCTATTAATTTCTCCCAAGTATATTTTTCATTTTAGCTATTGTATTCTTCAGTTCTGTTTTATAATTAAATTTTCATTTTATATTGGAGTAGAGTTGATTTACAGTGTGCTGTTAGTTTCAGGTATACAGTCAAGTGATCAGTTATATTATACATTTACATATATCCATTCTTTTTCAGATACTTTTCCTGCATAACTTATTACAGAATATTTAGTAGAGATCCCTCTGCTATATATGAAGTCCTTACCAACACTGGTTCTTTTTAAATTCTCTAGTTCCTTGTTAATATTTTCACTGTGTCCATCTATTCCTTTCCCTGGTTTGGTTAGCATTCTTATTACTAATGTTTTTAACTCCTTATTTGGTAAATTAATCCATCTCAGTTTTTTTTTTTCAGTTTTTTCTTGTGATTTATTTGAAACAAATTCATCTGTTTTCTCATTTTGCTTGCCTTTCTCTGTATCTATGAAATTACATGACTTTGAAAGGGTGTCCTTCTGTGGGAGCAGCCCTATACAGTCTGTGTGTACCTAGTGGCTTTAGTGAGAGAGCTAGATCTGAAGTGAGTACAAGTCATATCTTGCTTGAGGCGGGTGCTCTAGCTATAACTTGTTAGGAAGTGAGGCTAGGATGAAGAGCTAGAGGCTGATCCAGGGCTGCTCTGCTCAGTGTCAGCACCACCCATCAGGAATAGGGTTCATGTTCCAAGCTTCTGGAGCAGAAGCTCTGAGGGCTGGGTCCATGCCAGCTCCACCCCCTATTCAGTTCAGTCACTCAGTCAAGTCCGACTCTTTGCGACCCCATGAACCGCAGCACGCCAGGTCTCCCTGTCCATCACCAACTCTCAGAGTTCACCCAAACCCATGTCAATTGAATCGGTGATGTCATCCAACCAGCTCATCCTCTGTCGCGCCCTTGTCCTCCCGCCCTCAATCTTTCCCAGCATCAGGGTCTTTTCAAATGAGTCAGCTCTTCCCATCAGGTGGCCAAAGTATTGGAGTTTCAGCTTCAACATCAGTCCTTCCAATGAACACCCAGGATTGCTCTCCTTTAGGATGGACTGGTTGGAGCTCCTTGCAATCCAAGGGACTCTAAAGAGTCTTCTCCAACACCATAGTCCAAAAGCATCAATTTTTCAGCGCTCAGCTTTCTTCACAGTCCAACTCTCACACCCATACATGACCACTGGAAAAACCATAGCCTTGACTAAACGGACCTTTGTTGGCAAAGTAATGTCTCTGCTTTTTAATATGCTTTTTGGGTTAGTCATAACTTTTCTTCCAAGGAGTAAGCATCTTTTAATTTCATGGCTGCAATCACCATCTGCAGTGATTTTGAAGCCCTAAAGAATAAAGTCTGACACTGTTTCCACTGTTTCCCTATCTATTTCCCATGAAGTGATGGGACCAGATGCCATGATCTTAGTTTTCTGAATATTGAGCTTTAAGCCAACTTTTTCACTCTCTTCTTTCACTTTCATCAAGAGGCTTTTTAGTTCTTCACTTTCTGCCCTAAGGGTGGTGTCATCTGCATATCTGAGGTTATTGACATTTCTCCTGACAATCTTCTCAAAATGCTTGATAGAATTCTCCTTTGAAGCCATCTGTTCCTGGGATTTTGTGTTTGGGGATATTTTTGATCACAGCTTCAATTTCACTGCTTGTAATTGGGTTGCTCATACTTTCAATTTCTCCCTGGTTCAGTCTTGGAAGATTGAACTTTTCTAAGAATCTGTCCATTTCTGCCAGGTTATCCATTTTGATGTCTTATGCTTGTTCATAATAATCTCTTATAATCTTTTGTATTTCTGCATTGTCTGTTGTAACCTCTTTTTCATTTCTAATTTTGTTGATTTGTTTCTTCTTCCTTGATGAATCTGACTAAAAGTTTGTCAATTTTGTTTACCTTCTCAAAGAACCAACTTTTAGTTTTATTAATCTTTACTGTTGTTTCTTTCATTTCTTTTTAATTTATTTCTGCTCGTACCTTTATGATTTCTTTCCTTCTACTAATTTTGGGTTTTTTTCTTCTTCTTTTCCCAGTTGTTTTGGTTGTAAAGTTAGGTTTTCTATTTGATATTTTTCTTGTTTCTTGAGGTAGGATGGTATTGCTATAAGCTTCCCTCTTAGGACTGCTTTTGCTGCATCCCATATGTTTTGAGTTGTCATGTTTTCATTGTAATTTGTTTCAGAAAAATTTTTTTTTTATTTCCCTTTTGATTTCTTCAGTAAATTGTTGGTTGTTTAGAAACGTGTTGTTGAATCTCCATTTTTGTTTGTTTGTTTGTTAGTTTTTTCTTGTTTTTGATATCTAGTCTTACAGCATTGTGGTCAGACAAGATGCTTGATATGATTTCAATTTTCTTAAAATTATTGAGGTTTCATTTGTGATCCATGTTATGGTCTATCCTGGAGAATGTTCCATGTGCACTTGAGAAGGATGTGTATTCTTCTGCATTTGCATGGAATGCCCTGAAGATATCAATGAGATCCATTTCATCTAATGTATTATTTAAGACTTCTCTTTCCTTATTAATTTTATTTTTTGATGAACTGTCCATTAGTGTGAGTGGGGTGTTAAAATATCCTACTATTATTGTGCTACTGTCAGTGTTCTCTGTTATGTCTGTTAGTGTTTGTCTTATGTATTGAGGTGCTTGTATGTTGGATGCATAGATATTTACTATTTTTATGCCTTCCTCTTGGATTTATCCCTTGATCATAATGTAGTGTCCTTCTTTATCTCTTGTAATCTTCTTTATTTTAAGGTCTATTTTGTCTGATATGAGGATTGCTACTACAGCTTTCTTTTGCTTCCCATTTACATGGAATATGTTTTTCCATCCTCTCACTTTCAGTCTACATGTGTCTTGAGGTCTGAAGTGGGTTTCCTGTAGACAGCATATATATTGGTCTTGTTTTTATATCCATTCAGCCAGTCTGTATCTTTTGGTTGGAACATTTAATCCATTTACATTTAAAGTAATTATTGATATATATGTTGCTATTGCCATTTTCTTAATTGTTTGGGGTTGACTTTGTAGATATTTTTTTTTTCTTTTTTTATTTCTTGACTATATAAGTCCATTTAACTTTTACTGTAAAGCTGATTTGATTGTACTGAATTCTCTTAACTTTTGCTTATATTAAAAGCTTTTTATTTCTCCATCAATTTTGAATGAGATCCTTGTCACATAAAGTAATCTTGGTTGTAGACTTTTCCCTTTCAGTACTTTAAATATATCCTGCCATTCCCTTCTGGCCTGCAGTTTCTGTTGAAAGATCAACTGTTAAACATATGGGATTTCCCTTGTATGTTACTTGTTTCTTCTCCCTTGTTGCTTTTAATATTCTTTCTTTTCGTTTAGTCTTTGTTAGCTTGATTAGTTTGTGTCTTGGTGTGTTTCTCCTTGGGTTTGTCCTGTATGGGACTCTTTGTGCCTCTTGGACTTGATTGACTATTTCCTTCCTGTTGGGGAAATTTTCAGCTATCATCTTTTCAAAAATTTTCTCATACACTTTCTTTTTCTCTTCTTCTTCTGAGACCCCTATAATTTGAATATTTTTGTGTTTAATATTGTCCCAGAGGTCTCTGAGACTATCCTCAGTTCTCTTCATTCTTTTTACTTTATTCTTCTCTTCAAAAGTTATTTCCAGCATTTTATCTCCCAGCTCACTGATTTGTTCTTCCGCCTCAAATATTCTGCTCTTGATTCCTTCTGGAGTATTTTTAATTTCAGCAGTTGTGTTGTTTGTCTCTGCATTTTTATTCTTTAATTCTTTTAGGTCTTTGTTAATTGATTCCTGCATTTTTCCATCTTGTATTCAAGGTTTTTTTATCATCTTTACTATCATTAGTCTCAATTCTTTTTCGGGTAGTTCGCCTATTACCTCTTCATTTATTTGGACTTCTGTTCCTAGTTTGTTCCTTCATTTGTGTAGTATTTCTCTGCCTTTTCATTTTTTTTTTTAACTTACTGTGTTTGAGGTCGCTTTTCTTAGGGTTCAAGGTTGAATTATTTCTTCCTTTTGGTTTCTGCCCTCCTATGGTTCATCCAGTGGTTTGTGTAAACTTCATATAGGGTGAGATTTGTGCTGAATTTCTGTTTGCTTGTTTGTTTTTCCTCTGATTGGCAAGGTTGCCTGCTGATGATTGTGCTTGTATTTTTGTTGTTTGTTGTTTAGATGAGGTGTCCTGTGCAGGGTGCTACTGGTGGTTTGGTGACGCCAGATATTGTATTTAAGTGATTTCCTTTGTGTGAGTTCTCTACTCCCTAATGTTAGTTCTATGGTTGTCTAGGGTCTTGGAGTCAATGCTCCCACTCCAAAGACTCAGGGTTTGACCTCTAAAACTTCATCTCCCAGCAGGCTGGTGATTGTCCTTCTCTTTTATCTGTCACATGCCTGTACTCAAATGTGTATGGTTTTACCAAGTGCGTCTTGGAACTCTTCGGCTTTTATCCTCTCGCCCACTTTCCCTGTGGCTGAGAACTGTTCCTCAGGGTAAACCACTGAGGTAACCGATCTTTTTATTTTGAATGCCAAGTTTTAAGCCATTTTTTTCACTCAGCTCTTTCACTTTCATCAAGAGGTTCTTTAGTTCCTCTTCACTGTTTGCCATAAGGGTGCTGTCATCTGCATATCTGAAGTTATTGATATTTCTCCGTGCAATCTTGATTCCAGCTTGTGCTTCATCCAATATCTACTTTAAATCAGCTTTAAAATTATTTTATAGGTAAGAAACACCTTGGTGGCATACTTCTTAGAATTTCATTTTATTAATGTTCAAATTCATTCAGCTCTTTCAACAAAGATTAAAAGATAATAGTAAAGCCTTGTACTTTATCATATATCCAGTGATTCTTGTTAATCATTTAGTAAAATGTTTTAGTTGTGCAATATGTCACATATTTAACAAGTGCATGAAGCAAAGATGTACAGCTGAATAATGAATAATCATGAAGCAATCATCTGTGTAATCACCATATGTATCAAGAAACAGAACACTGCTAACTACTCAGAAGCTCTTCACAGTCCCATTTTTGCTGCCTAATCTCAACTACTTATAATCCCAATAGACATTACACTTAGAATGATTTTATGTCAATCATTTTATATATTTGCAATATTTATTAATTTATGTATATGCATATTACATGTTAGTTTTACTTATATACTTAAAAGTGAGAATTGCTAAATTATAGGGTATGCATACCTTCACTTCTACTTCCTATCAAATGTTATTGAAAGTAATTATAGGGATTTACACCTCAATAAGAAGTGTATTGGAGTTCATGTTGTTCCAAGATATTGCCAACATCATTAATTTTTGCCAATCTGGTGGGTACATAGTGGCATCTCACCATGCTTTTAATTTGCACTTCCTTGATTACTAATGAGACTGAGCACCTTTATGTATATTTTGACCTGTTAGATATACACTTTTATGAAACATGTCTTTAAATGTTCTGCCCACTTTTTAGTATTAATTGTCTCCCTTTTTGCTTTCCAATTCTTAGTTCTTCACATATTCTGGATAATAAACCTTGGTGGTTATACATGTTGTACATGTACTCTTCTATCCTGGGTTTTTCTTTTCATACTTTAATAGTATATTTTGATAAATATAAATTCATAATTTTAATGTATCATATTTATCTATTTATCTTTACTAAGAATTATATGGATTATGATATAACATTAATTTTGATTTGTATATGTATTGTCATAATTATGAATTATAATCAGGCTTCTCTGGTGGATCAGACAGTAATGAATCTATCTGCAATGCCAGAGACCTGGGTTTGATCCCTGGGGTGGGAAGATCCCATAGAGGAGAGCATGGCAACCCACTCCAGTATACTTGTCTGGAGAATCCCCATGGACAGAGGAGCCTGGCAGGCTACAGTCCATGGGGTTGCAAAGAATCACACATGCAAAAGCAACTAAGCACAGAACAGCACACATGAATTATAACTAACGTCTAAAAACTTTCCTATCTGTTTCTCTCTCTGTTTCTCCATCTCTCCTTCTCCATCTCCCTCCCTTTCTCTCTTTATTTCATATATTTTACATTTAGATCAATGATTTATCTGGAATTGATTTTTATGCATGATGTCAAAGTCCAATTTAATTTTTTTTTTATTTTTGCAAATAGATAACCAATTGTCTTAGAATTTTAAAAATGAATTTTATATTTTGGAATAGTTTTAGATTTATAGAAAAGTTGTGGGTTTAATACAAAGGATTCCCATTTACAGGCTTCCCTGGTGGCTCAGGGGCAAGGAATCTATCTGCAATGCAGGGGTCACAGGAGATGCGGGTTCCATCCCTGGGTTGGGAAAATCCTCTGGAAGAGGGCATAGCAACTCGCTCTAGTATTGTTGCCTGAAGAATCCCATGGACAGAGGAGACTGGCGGGCTACAGTCCATAGGGTCGCAAAGAGTGGGACATGACTAAAGACAGCATGTTCACATGTGTACATTCCCATATACCTTCAGTCAGTTTCCCCTAATGGTAGTGTCTTGCACAATCATGAAACATTTCCTAAAACTAAGAAATTAACATTGATACAGTGTTATTAACTAAAATAAAGACATTATTTAGATTTCAGCACATCTTTACAAATGTCTTTTTTTAAATTTTCTGTAATTCAATCCAAGATATCACATTGCTTTTAGAAAAGCATTTTTTTTCATACAGTATCCTATAGTAAAAAATAGAAACTATTAGAACACAAGTTCAATAATCATGAAGCATACAATTCAAGTATCATTAAACAGTTAACTATCTCTGTTTTGTAAATTTTTTTTTCTTTCTTTAAGTGATTATATAGCTAGCCAGGTCACTTGGAGTCAAACAGATTTTAATCATCCAGCTCCACTTATTTGGAGCTTTTCTCTAAGTGAGTCTGACTTCCTCCTGGATTCTGAAGATGATGACTTGTTGTTGCTCTGAGCAAGTCTCTTTGATTATAGAAACTCTTTGGCATGTTCTTATCCCTCAACTTTCCCTTGTCCTAATGTATTGAAAATAGGGGTAGCTAATATTACCTTTTAGACTTAACAGGATCTTGATTTACTACCTATTGCCATCTGGACTAAATGTTGACATCTCTGACTAAGAAGAGATTGAAGTCAGAGTGAGGCAAAAACCTGATATCTTGGCTGTTGTGGCATGTACATCTGCCTATGACACCTTTCCCCTTTACTCACATAGGATACTTGAGTACTATAAAATGTGAAATGGTCCAAAAACTGTATACAGCATGAATCCCACTCCAGAATCCCACTTTGAGAAAAATGAATCTTCTTTTTCCTTTTGAGTCATATCTTCCTTTTATGTTGCTTGAAAGTGATCATCTATTATTGTGGTTAGATATGCATTACGTAGCATTTACTATTTTAACCATTATTAAGTGAATGGTTCTTAATATAATTCACATTGCTGTGCAACCATTATCACCAGCCATCTTCAGGACATTTCTTTATCTTCCCAAAGTGAAACTCTGTGTCCATTAAACAGTGATTCCCCATTCTTTCTTTGCCCGGCCTATGGCAAACACCATTCTACTTTGTGTCTTTATCAATTTGACTACAAAGGAAATATAGCATTTTTCCTTTTGTGACTAGTTTATTTCATGTAGGGTAACATCTTCAAGGGCTTTCCTCATAGCTCAGTTGGTAAAGAATCCGTCTTTTCAATGCAGGAGACCCCGGCTTGATTCCTGGGTCAGGAAGATCTGCTGGAGAAGGGATGGGCTACCCACCCCAGTATTCTTGGGTTTCTCTTGCGGCTTAGCTGGTAAACAGTCCTCCTGCAATGTGGGAGACCTGGGTTTGATCCCTGGGTTGGGAAGATCCCCTGGAGAAAGGAAAGGCTATGGACTCCAATATTCTGACCTGGAGATTTCCATGGACTTTATAATCCATGGGGTTGCAAAGTGTTGGACACATCTGAGCAACTTTCACTTCACTTCAACATCTTCAAGGTTCATCCATGTTGTAGCATGTGTCAAAATTGCTTCTAAACAATATTCTATGCTGTGTATATAACACATTTTGTTTACTGATCTAACATTGAGTAGATACTTGAGTGGTTCCCACATAAGGCTAATGTGAATAATGCTGTTGTGAACATAGGTACACGTATGAGTCCATGCTTTCAGTTATTTTGAGTATTGTAGTGTCCCAAGGATGAAACAACAAGGTGAACAAGTAGTGTCTTGGAATGCAGGAACAGAAAAAATCATAGCCTTATCACCCTTCCCTCCCTCATGTTGTAACTATTGAAGGATATTTAGGCCCTCCTGAGCAGTGTAACAGAGAAGGCAATGGCAACCCACTCCAGTACTCTTGCCTGGAAAATTCCGTGGACGGAGGAGCCTGGTAGGCTGCAGTCCATGGGGTCGCTACGAGTCGGACATGACTGAGTGACTTCACTTTCACTTTTCACTTTCATGCATTGGAGAAGGAAATGGCAACCCTCCAGTGTTCTTGCCTGGAGAATCCCAGGGACAGCAGAGCCTGGTGGGCTACCGTCTATGGGATCGCACAGAGTTGGACACGACTGAAGCAACTTAGCAGCAGCAGAGCAGTATAACCTGTCTCCCCTCCAACCCCATATAGGGAGAAGGTATTTGCCTTACTCTTCTCCCACCCAGTATATATGCTTCATCCAATCAGCAAATGACCCACAAGATCCCTATCCCACTCCCTGTATCCCAGCTATAAAAAGGGACCAAGGACTCATGTTCAACTTCAGTTCTCCCTGACTATCAGGAAGCCGGCCTACTGTGCTGGCAGTGACTTCCCCCTCTCCCATTCTAGTAAACTTTATTCTCCTTTCATTCTGCCTTGTGTCTGGAAATTCTTTTCCAACCTGCACATGGATCATGACAAGAATATAGGAGAATTTCTGGATCATATAATAAATATATTTTTAATATTTTGAGGAAATGCCATACCATTTTCCACAGTGATTGCATCATTTTGCATTCCCACAAGCAATGCACAAGGGTTTCAATTTCTCCACATTCTTGCCAACTTGTGTTTTTTTTAAATAATAGCCATCTTAAAGGACTTGAAACATTGTCTCATTGTGGTTTAATTTGTATTTCCCTTAGGATTACTGATGTTCAGCATCTTTTCATGTGCTTGGTAGCCATTAGATTATGTCTGTTTAAGTCCTTGGCCCATGTGTTTTTCTTCTTACCTTTTGATCCTCTTAACCTCTTTCTCAAACCCCCCTCCCACCTCTGACATCCGCCAATCTGTTCTTTGGTGGTTTGTATCTGTGAGTTTGTGATGTTTTTTTTGTTTGTATGGGATTTTTATTGAGATTCTACCCATAAAAGACATAATATGACATTTGTCTTTATCTGACATTTTATTGAGCATAATGCCCTTGAGGACTATCTGTGTCATCACAAATGACAAGATATTATTTTTATGGCAGAATAATATTATATTTAATGATAATAATATATCACTATTTATCCATCCATTGATGAGTACTTAGGTTGTTTCCATATCTCAGCTATCATAAATAATGTCGCAATGAGCATGGAGGTTCACATATATTTTTGAGTTAGCATTTTTGATTTCTTTGGATAAATACCCAGAAATGGAATTGCAGGATTATATAGTAGTTCCGTTTAACATTTTTTGGAGACTCCTCCATACCATTTCCCACAGTGACTGTATCAATTTACATTTCTAGCCATTTACTTAGTTTTTTTTTTTTTTAAATTTATTTTTGTAGTTCTTTATAAATTCTGGATACTGATATTTTATTAGATATATCATTAGTAAATATTTTCTCCCATTGTGTAGTTGCATTTTCACTCTACTGATAGTGTCCTTTGTTGAACAAATGCTTTTAATCATGATAAAGTGAAATTTATTAATTTTCATCATGATCATTGACAAATACCTTGTCATGAAGATTTTTACCTATATCTTCACCAATAAGTATTCTACTTTTAGCTTTTGCATTTAAGTATTTGACCAAGTTTGAGTTAATTACATATGGCAAAGTGAAAGTTAAACTTCATTTTTTGTAAGTTTATGTCAGTTCTTTAATTACCATTTATCAAAAAAGACTATATTTTCCCCATTGAAAAGTTTTGTCTAAAATGATTTGGCTTTGTATGCAAGAATTTATTAGTAGTCTTTATTGCATTTCATACATGTACATATCTGCCTGTGTGTATGTACGATATTGCTTTGATTACCATGACTCTGTAGTAAATTATGAAATCAATAATTGTCAAAACTCCAAAACACCAATTTGCTTCAATTTTTCAAGATTATTTTGGCTATTCACAGTCTCTTGAGAGTATATGTGAAATTTGAAATGGATATTCTTATTTCTATAAAAAATTTCCCTGGGACTTCAACAAAGATTGCATTGAATCTGTAGATCACTTGGAGTAGTATCAACAACTTAGCAATATCAAGCTTTCCATTCCGTGAACACAGGATGTCTTTTCACTTACATATGCCATCTGTCATTTTTGAACAGTATTTGTTTTAGTTTGGCGTATACATATCTTTTGCATCTTTGGTTAGGTCTAGTCCTAATTATTTTATTCTTTTTGATGTTGTTATAAATGGGATTGTTAATTTTTATATCTCATAATTTGATGTTGGTGTATAGAAGTGCAACTGATTTCAATGTTGATGTTGTATCCTGCAACTTTGCTGAACTTGTTAATTCAGACTACATTTTGGTGGAATCTTTTGAGTTTTACAATGCTCATACTTTTTTTTTTCCATTTATTTTTATTTGTTGGAGGCTAATTACTTTACCATATTGTAGTGGCTTTTGTCATACATTGACATGAATCAGCCATGGATTTACATGTATCCCCCATCCCGATCCCCCCTCCCACCTCCATCTCTACCCGTTCCCTCTGGGTCTTTCCAGTGCACCAGCCAAGAGCACTTGTATCATGCATCCAACCTGGGCTGGTGATCTGTTTCACCCTAGATAATATATGTTTCGGTGCTGTTCTTTCGAAACCTCCCACCCTCGCCTTCTCCCACAGAGTCCAAAAGTCTGTTTTGTACATATGTGTCTCTTTTTCTTTTGAATTTTGTACATATAAGAACATGTCCTCTGTGAAAGGAGATAATTTTTTCTTTTAAATTTGAATGCTGTTATCTCTATTACATGCCTATTTGCTCTTGTTAGGATTTCCAGGGCTAGTTGAATAGAAGTGGCAAAAGTAGACATTCTTGTCTTGTTTCTGATCTTGGAGGAAAAGTTCTCTGTCTTTCACCATAAAGTATAATGGCAACTCTTGGCCTTTGGCATATGACTTTATCTTGTTAGTTTCTTTCTATTCCTAGTTTGTTGAAAGGTTTTTATCATGATGGGATATTAAATCTTGTTAAATGCTTTTTCTGCACCTATGGAGATGCTCATATGAGTTTTATCTTGTTTATAATATATTCTGTTAATATGGCATATTACACTGATTGATTTTCATATACTGAACTACCTGTGCATTCCAGAAATATTCTCAGTTAGTAGTAGTATACAATTTTTAAGAGCTTTTGAATTTTGTGTTTTTCTGTTTTGTTTTTTTTTTAATATTTTTGCATCAATATATAGCAGGGATAATGGTATATGTTTTTTTTTTTTTTTTGTAGTGTCCTGTTGGCTTTGATATAGGTGTAATAAAGATCTCATCAAATGACTTTAGAAGTGGCCCCTCTTTTTCAATTTTTGATAAAATTTTGAGGAAGATTGATGTTAATTCTTTAAGTCTTTAGGAAATTTTGCCAGTGAAGCTAGCATACCCAGGAATTTTCCTTGTTTAGTTTTTAAAAGCAGATTTTTCATTATGAATTCAATATCCTTGCCAGTTATAGATCTGTACAGATATTCTATTACTTTGTGTTTAAGTATTAGTAGATTCTGTGTTTCTAGGAATTTGTCCATTTCCTTCATATTGTACAATTTAGATTATACAGTTTAAATCTTAGTACTTTTTAATGTATTTTTACTTCTGTAAAGTTAGTAGTAAGGTCTTTCATTTTTTAAAAATATATTTATTGTTTGACTGTGCTAGGTCTTCATTGCTGTGTGTGGGTTTTCTCAAGTTGAAGTGATTGGGGGCTGCTTTTCATTTGGTGTTCAGGCTTCTCATTGCAGGAGCTTTTCTTGTTGCAGAGCCCAGGCTGTAGAGCACCCAGGCTTCAGTAATTGAGGCACAAAGGCTCAGTAGTTGAAACTTGCAAGTTCTAGAAGGTGGGCTCAGTAGTTTTGGCAAACAGGTTTTGTTGCTCTGCTGCATCTGGAATCTACCTGGACCAGGGATAAAACTGGTGTCCCCTGAACTGACAGGTAGATTCTTATCCAATGCACCACCAGGAAAGTCCTATCTCTTTCATTTTGATTTTAGTTATTTGTGTCTTCTCTGTTTTTCCTTAGTTAATATAGCTAAAGGTTTGCCAAGTATCTTGATCTTTATCAAGAATCAACTGTTAAATTCATTTATTTTCTCTATTGCATTTCCAATAAATATTTACTTTATTTCCTCTCTACTATTCACTATTTTCTTCCTTTTGTTAGCTTTGGGTTTGTTTTGTTATTTTTCACTTTCTTAAACTGAAAAGTCAAGTAGTTGATTTGTGACCTTTCTTGTTTTGTAATGTAAGTGGTCACAGCTACAAAACTCCCTCTCAGCACTGATTATGATGAGTTTCATACATTTTGGTATGTGGAATTTCCATGTATTTGCCTCAAGATATTTTGAATTTTGATTTTAAATTCCATGTTTATGGATTTTCCAAATGATCTTTTGCAGTTGATTTATAGTTTATTAATTTGTAGTTACAAAAGATAATTTTATGAATTTATTATTTTTAAATTTATTAAAGGTTGACTTGTAGTATAATATATTGTCTATACTTAAGAATAATCAATGTGCAAATAAAAAAATGTATATTATGCTATTATTGAATGGAGTGTTCTTTACTCAATGTTAAACTCAATCGGTCTATAGTTTTTTTTTCTGTTGATCTACCGTATGCTTTTCTATCCATTATTGAAAGTGGAGTAATGAAGTCTCCTACTATTATTGTAGAACTGTGTGCTTTTTTCCTTAGTTCTGTCAAGAATTGTTTAATGTCTTTTAGAGGTCTGATATAGGACATACATGTATAATGTTATATCTTACTTGTGATTTGTGTTGTATATAATTTGTGGCTTTATTGAATATGCCAAAGACTTTGACTGTGTGGATCACAATAAACTGCAAAATTCTTAAAGAGATGGGAATACGAGACCACCTGACATGCCTCCTGAGAAATCTGTATGCAGGTCAAGAAGCAACAGTTAAAACCGGACATGGAACAACACATTGGTTCCAAATCCAGAAAGGAGTATGTCAAGGCTGTATATTGTCACCTTGTTTATTTAACTTATATGCTCAGTACATCATGGGAAATGCTGGGCTGGATGAAACACAAGCTGGAATTAAGATTGTCAGGAGAAATATCAATAACTTAATATAAGCAGACAACACCACCTTATGGAAGAAAGTGAGGAAGAACTAAAGAGCCTTTTGATGAAAGTGAAACAGGAGAGTAAAAAACTGGCTTAAAATTCAGCATTCAAAAAATGAAGATCATGGCATCCAGCCACATCATTTCATGGCAAATAGATTGGGAAACAATGGAAACAGTGAGAGACTTTATTTTATTGGGCTACAAAATAACTGCAGAAATTAAATAACTCCATGAAATTAAAAGATGCTTGCTCCTTAAAAGAAAAGCTATGGCCAACTTAGACAGCATATTAAAAAGCAGAAATGTTATTTTGTCAACAAATGTCTGACTAGATGGACCAAGTTACATCTGGTCAAAGCTATGGTTTTTCCAGTAGTCCTGTATGGATGTGAGAGTTGGACTATAAACTAAGTTGAGCACTGAAGAATTGATGCTTTTGAAATGTGGTGTTGGAGAAGACTCTTGAGAGTCCCTTGGACAGCAAGGAGATCCAACCAGTCCATCATAAAGGAAATCAGTCATGAATATTCATTGGAAGGACTGATGCTGAAGCTTAAACGCCAATGCTTAGGCCACCTGTTGTGAAGAACTGATTTATTTGAAAAGACCCTAATGCTGGGAAAGATTGAAGGCGGGAAGAGAAGGGGACACCAGAGGATGAAAAGGTTGGATGGCATCACTAACTCAATGGGCATAAGTTTGAGTAAACTCTGGGAGTTGGTGATGGACAGGGAAGCCTGGTGTGCTGCAGTCCGTGGGGTTGCAAAGAGTCGGACACGACTGAGCGACTGAACTGAACTGATTTGTGATTTGACTCTTTTATCATTATGCAATACCTTTCTTTTTCTCTTGGATAGCTTTATTCTATTTTTTACATAAAATCTCCATTAGTGTATCCACCCTGCAACATTTTTTTTTATTGTTTGTGTGGAATATCTTTTCCTATCTTTTTATTTTAAACATATGCATGTCCACAGATCTTAACTGAGAACCTTATAGGCAGCATAAAGTTCAATCATTTTTATCCATTCTGTATTTTTTTTTTCCATTCT
This sequence comes from Dama dama, assembly GCF_033118175.1. Taxonomy (NCBI): domain Eukaryota; kingdom Metazoa; phylum Chordata; class Mammalia; order Artiodactyla; family Cervidae; genus Dama; species Dama dama. Next base: position 73,108,877 of record NC_083714.1, read on the forward strand.
GTATTTTGACTGTGAAATACAGACTATTTGCATTTAAGATAATTACTGATATGGAAGTATGTACTTTTGCCGCTTTGTTTTCTTAAAGTCTTACAGATGTTTTGTCCTTCATTTATTTGTGCTCTGTTGATATTTTTCATGACAAGCTTTGATTCCCTCATTTCATTTTGTGTATAGTTCATAGTTTTCCTTTTGATTGTCATGGAGGCTACATATAATGTCATAAAGATAGATATGAGAATCTATCTTAAATTGATACCAACATAGCTTTAGTCATGTACAAAATCTGTATTCCTTTAGAGCTTACCTGCTTACTTTATTCTACTGATATCACACATTATATCTTTGTATATTGTATTACTATTAACAGACTTATAATTAATGTATTTGTAAATTTGTAAATAAAAGTGCAGCTATAAGAGCAATTTATAATAATGATTTTTATATTTGTCTTTGTGTTCAATTCTACTTTAGAAGTTTATATTTTTACTTCATGTATCCTTTGATGGCACAGGAGTGGCCAAGAGGAGCTACCCCACATCCAAGATCAGGGACTGTGGCTGAGTGGGGCTACCCCATGTCAAAGATAAAGAGTGGTGGCTGCACTTTGCTGGAGCACTGTGAAGAGATACCCCACATCCAAGGTAAGAGAAATCCAAGTAAGATGGTAGGTGCTGAGAGAGGGCATCAGAGGGCAGACAGACTGAAACCACATTCACAGAAAACTAGACAATCTGATCACATGGACCACAGCCTTGTCTAACTCAATGAAATTAAGCCATGCTGTGTGGGGCCACCGAAGACAGATGAGTCATGGTGGAGTGGTCTGACAGAATGTGGTCCACTGGAGAAGGGAATGGCAAACCACTTCAGTATTCTTGCCTTGAAAACCCCATGAACAGTATGAAAAGGCCCAAAGATAGGACACTGAAAGAGGAACTCCCCAAGTTGGTAGGTGCCCAATATGCTACTGGAGATCAGTGGAGAAATAACTCCAGAAAGAAGGAAGGGATGGAGTCAAAGTAAAAACAACACCCAGTTGTGGATGGAACTGGTGATAGAAGTAAGGTCCGATGCTGAAAAGACCAATGTTGTATAGGAACCTGGCATGTTAGGTCCATGAGTCAAGGCAAATTGGAAGTGATCTTTTCCTGCCAAACAGGAAATGTCAAGAGTGAACATCCACATTCAAGGAATCAGTGAAGATGATGGACTGGAATGGGTGAATTAACTCAGATGACCATTATATCTACTACTGTGGGCAGGAATCCCTTAAAGAAATGGAGTAGCCATCATAGTCAACAAAAGAGTCCGAAATGCAGTACTTGGATGCAATCTCAAAATTGACAAAATGATCTCTGTTCGTTTCCAAGGCAAACCATTCAATATCACGGTAATCCAAGTCTATGCCCTGACCAGTAATGCTGAAGAAGCTGAAGTTGAACGGTGCTATGAAGACCTACAAGACCTTCTAGAACTAACACCCCCAAAAGATGTCATTTTCATTATAGAGACTGGAATGCAAAAGTAGGAAGTCAAGAAACACCTGGAGTAACAGGCAAATTTGACCTTGGAGTACAGAATGAGGCAGAGCAAAGGCTAATAGAGTTCTGCCAAGAGAATGCACTGGTCATAGCAAACATGCTCTTCCAACAACCCAAGAGAAGACTCTACACATGGACATCACCAGATGGTCAACACTGAAATCAGATTGATTGTATTCTTTGCAGTCAAAGATGGAGAAGCTCTATACAGTCAGCAAAAACAAGACCAGGAGCTGACTGTGGCTCAAATCATGAACTCCTTATTGCCAAATTCAGACTTAAACTGAAGAAGGTAGGGATAACCACTAGACCATTCAGGTATGACCTAAATCAAATCCCTTATGACTATACAGTGAAAGTGAGAAATAGATTTAAGGGACTAGATCTAATAGACAGAGTGCCTGATGAACTATTGACGGAGGTTAGTGACAATGTACAGGAGACAGAAATCAAGATCAACACCAAGAAAAAAAAATCCAAAAAAGCAAAATTGCTGTCTGAGGAGACCTTACAAATAGCTGTGAAAAGAAAGGAAGTGAAAAGCAAAGGAGAAAATGAAAGATATACCCATTTGAATGCATAGTTCCAAAGAATAGCAAGGAGGGATAAGAAAGCCTTCCTCAGCGATCAGTGCAATGAAATAGGGGAACATATTAGAATGGGAAAGACTAGAGATCTCTCCAAGAGAATTATAGATATCAAGGGGACACTTCATGGAAAGATGGGCTCAATAATGGACAGAAATGGTATGGAACTGAAAGAAGCAGTAGATATTAAAAGGTGACAAGAATACACAGCAGAACTCTCCAAAAAAGGTCTTCATGATGCAGATAATCACAGTGGTGTGATCACTCACACTCAACTAGAGACAAAACATCCTGGAATGTGAAGTCAAGTGGGCCTTAGGAAACATCACTATGAACAAAGCTAGTGGAGGTGTTGGAATTCCAGTTGATCTATTGAAATTCCTAAAAGATTATGCTGTGAATGTGCTGCACTCAATATGTCAGCAAATTTGGAAAACTCAGAAGTGGCCACAGGACTGAAAAAGGTCAGTTTTCATTCCAATACCTAAGAAAGGCAATGCCAAAGAATGCTCAAACTACTGCACTATTGCACTCATCTCACACACTAGCAAAGTAATGCTCAAAAATCTCCAAGCAAGGCTTCAGCAATACGTGAACCATGAAGTTCCAGATGTTCAAGCTGGTTTTAGAAAAGGCAGAAGAACCAGAGATCAAATTGCCAACATCTACTGGGTCATCAAAAAAGCAAGAGAGTTCCAGAAAAAAAAAAAAACATAAATTTCTGCTTTATTGACTATGCCAAAGTAGCTGACTGTGTGGACCACAATAAACTGTGGAAAATTCTGAAAGAGATGGAAATACCAGACCACCTGACCTGCCTTTTGAGAATCCTATATGCAAGTCAGGAAGCAAGAGTTAGAACTGGACGTGGAAAAACAGACTGGTTCCACATAGGAAAAGCAGTACCTAAGGCTGTATGTTTTCACCCTGCTTATTTAACTTATATGCAGAGTACATCATGAGAAATGCTGGGCTGGATGAAGCAAAGCTGGAATCAAAATTGCTGGGAGAAGTATCAATAACCTCAGATACGCAGATGATACCACCTTAATGGCAGAAAGTGAAGAACTAAAGAGGCTCTTGATGAAAGTGAAAGAGGAGAGTGAAAATGTTGTCTTAAAGCTCAACATTCAGAAAACTAAGATCATGGCATCTGCTCCCATCACTTCATGGAAAATAGATGGAGAAACAGTGGAAACAGTGTCAGACTTTATTTTTTGGTGCTCCAAAATCACTGCAGATGGTGATGGCAGCTATGAAATTGAAAGATGCTTAATCCTTGGAATGAAAGTTATGGCCAACCTAGACAGACTATTAAAAAGCAGAGACATTACTTTGTCAACAAAGTTCCGCCTAGTGAAAGCTATGATTTTTCCAATACTCAGGTATGGATATGAGAGTTGTACTCTAAAGAAAGCTGAGAGCAGAAGAATTGATGTTTTTTCAACTGTGCTGTTGGAGAAGACTCTTGAGAGTCCCTTGGACTGCAAGGAGATCCAATCAGTCCATCCTAAAGGAGATCAGTCCTGGGGGTTCATTGGAGGGACTGATGTTGAAACTGAAACTCCAATACTTTGGCCACCTGATGCAAAGAGCTGACTCATTTGAGAATATACCGATGCTCGGAAATATTGAAGGCGGGAGGAGAAGGGAACGACAGAGTATCAGATAGTTGGATGGCATCACTGACTGAATGGCCATGAGTTTGGGTAGACCCCGGTAGTTGGTGATGGATATACAGAATGGGATATTCAGTTCAGTCAGTCAGTTCAGTCACTCAGTTGCGTCTCTTTGCGACCCCATGAATCGCAGCATGCCAGGCCTCCCTGTCCATCACAAACTCCCGGAGTTTGCTCAAACTCATGCCCATGGAGTCGGTGATGCCATCCAGCCATCTCAACCTCTGTCATCCCCTTCTCCTCCTGCCCCCAATCCCTCCCAGCATCAGGGTCTTTTCCAAAGAGTCAGCTCTTCACATGAGGTTGCCAAAGTACTAGAGTTTCAGCTTCAGCATCAGTCCTTCCAATGAACACCCAGGAATGGAATACTACTCAGCCATAAAAAGGAGTGCATTTGAGTCAGTTCGAATGAGGTGGATGAACCTAGAGCCTATTATGCAGAGTGAAGTAATCCAGAAAGGAAAAGATACATATCAGATCAGTTCAGTTCAGTTCATTTCAGTCACTCAGTAGTGTCTGACTCTTTGCAACCCCTGAACTGCAGCATGCCAAGCTTCCCTATCCATCACCAACTCCCAGAGTGTACTCAAACTCATGCCCATCGAGTCAATGATGCATCCTGCTGTCCCCTTCTCCTCCTGCCTTCTCTCTTCCCCAGCATCCAGTCCTTTTCAAATGAGTCAGTTCTTCCATCAGGTGGCCAAAGCATTGGATTTTCAGCTTCAGAACCAGTCTTTCCAAAGAATATTCAGGACTGATTTCCTCTAGGATTGATTGGTTGGATCTCCTTGCAGTCCAATGGACTCTCAAGAGTCTTCGCCAATACCATATTTCAAAAGTATCAATTCTTTGGCACTCAGCTTTTTTATTGTCCATTTCTGGCATCCATACATGACTACTGGATAAACCATAGCTTTGACTAGACAGATCTTTGTGAAATATTGGATAGTAATGCTTATATACAGAATCTAGAAAGGTGCTGAGGAAAAACATCATCTCTACACAATGATAATGCACATTTTTAAAAGTATTCATCTTACAAATTGTTCTGCAATCCAAATATACAATAGCCCAGAAAACGATTTTAGAAAACAAAAGCCAGTGTAAAAAGACAATAAAACAACTAGAACAGTAAGGTTTTTTATGGCTCTGATTTTACAGTTTTCTTACTGCATCATTGATGTCAGAAATCTATTCCTTCAACTAGCTCTACTGCTCAAGATGTAAATAAATATTTTTTAAATTTAATTAACTTATTTTAATTGGAGTCTAATTACTTTACAATATTGTAGTGGTTTTTGCCATACATTGACATGAATCAGTCATGGGTATACATGTGTTCCCCATCCTGAACCCCCCTCCCACCTCTCTCTCCAAACCATCTCCTGACTTCATTTCACCTTCTGGATCCTTTTGCATTTTCTAATATCGATTAAGACTTTGCCTTTAAAGCCTTGAACACTGATATGCTTATTTTTTCTGATCTGAAACATGCTATCATCTCTGTTGCTGTTGCTCTGCTTGGAAAATGACAGAGATCTTAAAGTTTCACCAGTCTTTTGCTTCTTTACGGCTTGTTCTGGGGCAACTTGCTTTTTCCTCTTTAACTTTTTGTCAACCTCACCATCAGAATTGCTGCCAGAAGAGCTTGAAGAAACAATTTTTTTGGCTTAGGCTTTGTTTGGTTCCTGTAGCTGAACTGACTCCTCTCTCTCTCAAGGGACTTGACTGTTTCTGGATTGGGCATTTACTTGATTCTCATAGATCAAGAGCTTCTACTTAACTATTCAAGTCAGGTTTATTTATTTATTCAATATTTCGATGGGGGAACAATTTCTTGGCACTTCTTTGTTTACCATTTTGCTGTTGCCAGTCTTAAGGAATATGTTTTATAAGCTAAAGAAGTGCTTGGTGTGAGTTTCACTTTTCCATTGATAATAGATATATTAATCAATGGCAAAAAAGAAAATATTAATAACATACAAAACAGGTAAGCTTGTCAAAAAGGAAGTGAGGAGAAGATGAGGAGGTGATTTTCAATAAAATTACCACTTTACAGGCATCTGAACTAAGAAATAGAAAATTGCATATTTCTGTGAAGGGAAAATAATCCTCTTTCATTTTATTCTTCAAACTTCTTGTTCAGGGGTGACCACTACCAAACAGAAAATGTCATACCATAATAAAATATTATCACATACTCACCAGAGTATTTTGTAATACTGTAGAGTTTTATGATGTGATTGGGAAAAAATCAGTTCTAGACTTAGGAAAAAGATTTTGTTCAACCTAGAGATCAGTGACTCTCAAATGGAGGAGAATTTTCTACTCAGGGAACATTTGACAATGTCTAGAAACATTTCTGGTTGCCATGGCTGGTGGAACGTGTTGCTTTTGGCATTTACAGGGAAAAGGGAAATGATTCTGCCTTTGCTTTCTGCCATGCACAGGGCTTTCTCACCCTGCAAAATAACTATCAGTCAAAAATGTTGTTAGTGTTAAGACTGAAGAATCATTTTTTTTAATGCTAAGTTATAGCTAGACTGTAAAGTTCTTGAGGAAGAAAACTGGGTACATAATTTTCTAAGCCCCAATATCTACATAGTGGTGCTGGATACATATCAGGATTGAGATAAATGAGTCAGTCTCAATTGTTCCAATTTGACTAAACTTGAAATCATTCTTTCAATATGCACACGTCTTTCTTTCCTGGAGGATGTTTTGAACAATAATATCCTTTAAATAGAGTTTTCTGTATCCATAGTCCTTGGGAATTTTTATTTGTTTATTATTAAGATACAAAGGCTTCCCTGGTGGCTCAGTTGGTAAAGAATCCACCAGCAATGCAAGAGAGGTGGGTGCGATCCCTCGGTCAGGAAGATCCCCTGAAGAAGTAAATTAGCCTCCAACTAATCAAAAAAATAATAATAATAATAATAAATAAATAAAATAAAAAAAAAAAAAAAAAAATCTTCCCATATTTGGTCACCACAGGAAAAAAAAAAAAAGAAGTAAATGGCAATCTACTCCAATATTCTTGCCTGGGATTCCCATGAATAGAGAAGCCTGGAGGTCTGCAGCCCATGGGTTAGCACAGAGTCGGACATGACTTAGCAATGAATCCACCTTTAAGACACAAATCATATGTCATAAATTAACCAACTTGAAGTTGATAGCTAATGGTTATTAGTATATCACAAGATTGTACAGCCAGAAATTTAATGCTATAACATTTTAAACAATCTCAAAAGACACCCTGTAATTATTAGCAATCAATCACAGTTCTCCCTATTCTCAGACCATGACAACCACTAATGTTATTTATTCCTCTATGAAATTACTTGGTCTGAACTTTTCATAAAAAGTGAATCATGCAATTTTTGTCCTTTTGTGCCTGGCTTTTTTCTTTCAATTAACTTAGCTATGACTAGAAGGAACATTGTTGGCAAAGTAATGTCTCTGCTTTTTAATATACTGTCTAGGTTGGTCATAATTTTCCTCCCAAGGAGTGAGTGTCTTTTAATTTCATGGCTGTTGTCACCATCTGAGGTGATTTTGGAGACCCAAAAATAAAGTCTGCCACTATTTCCACTGTTTACCCATCTATTTGACATTAAGTGATGGGACCAGATGTCATTGTCTTAGTTTTCTGAATATTGACCTTTAAGTCAACTTTTTCACTCTCCTGGTTCACCTTCATCAAGAGGCTCTTTAGTTCTTCTTTGCTTTCTACCATAAAGGTAGTGTCATCTGCATATCTGAGGTTATTGATATTTCTCCCGGCAATCTTGATTTCAGTTTGAAATTTATTCAGCCCAGTGTTTCTCATGAGGTACTCTGCATATAAGTTAAATAAGCAGGGTGAAAATATACACCCTTAATGTACTCCTTTTCCTATTTGGAACCAGTTCTAACTGTTGCTTCCTGACCTGCATACAGATTTCTCAATAGGCAGGTCAGGTGGTCTGGTAGTCCCATCTCTTTCAAAATTTTCCACAGATAATTGTGATCCACACAGTCAAAGGCTTTGGCATAGTCAATAAAGCAGAAGTAGATACTCATCTAGAACTCTCTTGATTTTTCAATGATCTAGTGGATGTTGGCAATTTGATCTCTGGTTCCTCTGCCTGTTCTAAAATCAGCTTGTATATCTGGAAGTTCATGGTTCATGTATTGTTGAAACCTGGCTTGGAGAATTTTGAGCATTACTTTACTAGCATGTGAGATGAGTGCAATTGTGCCATAGTTTGAGCAATCTTTTGCATTACTTTTCTTTGGGATTGGAATGAAAACTGAGCTTTTCCAATCCTGTGGCCACTGCTGAGTTTTCCAAATTTGTTGGCATATTGAGTGCAGCACTTTCACAGCATCATCTTTTATGATTTGAAAGAACTCAACTGGAATCCCATCACCTCCACTAGCTTTGTTCATAGTGACACTTCCTAAGGCCCACTTGACCTCACATTCCAGGATGTCTGGCTCTAAGCAAGTGATCACACCATTGTGATTAGCTGGGTTGTGAAGATCTTTTTTTTTGTACAATTCTTCTGTGTATTCTTTCCACCTCTTCTTAATATCTTCTGCTTCTTTGAGGTCCCTACCATTTCTGTCGTTTATTGAGCCCATCTTTGCATGAAATGTTCCCTTGGTATCTCTATTATTCTTGAAGAGATCTCTAGTCTTTCCCATTCTGTTGTTTTCCTCTATTTCTTTGCATTGATCGCTGAGGAAGGCTTTCTTATCTCTCCTTGCTATTCCTTGAAACTCTGCATTCAAATGGGTATATCTTTCCTTTCTCTTTTGCTTTTCATTTCTTTTCACAGCTATTTGTGAGCCTCTTCAGACAGTCATTTGGCCTTTCACATTTCTTTTTCTTAGGGATGGTCTTTATCCATGCCTCCTGTACAATGTCACAAACCTCCAACCATAGTTCATCAGGAACTCTGTCTATCCGATCTAGTCCCTTTAAATTATTTCTCACTTCCACTGTATTATCTTAAGGGATTTAATTTAGATCATAACTGAATAGTCAATGATTTTCCATACTTTCTTCAATTTAAGTCTGAATTTGACAATAAGGAGTTCTTGATCTGAGCCACAGTCAGCTATTGGTCTTGTTTTTGATGAATGTATAGAGCTTCTCTATCTTTGGTTGCAAAGAATATAACCAGTCATATTTCAGTGTTGACCATTTGGTGGTGTCCATGCATAGAGTCTTCTCTTGTGTTGTTGGAAGAGTGTGTTTGCTATGACCAGTGTGTTCTCTTGGCAAAACCCTATTAGCCTTTGCCCTGCTTCATTCTGGACTCTTACTCCAGATGTTACTTGAATTCCTAATTTTGTATTCCAGTCCCTTATAATGAAAAGGACATCTTTGTGGGGTGTTATTGCTAAAAGGCCTTGTATGTCATCATAGAACCTTTCAACTTCAGGTTCTTCAGCATTTCTTGTCAGGGCATAGATTTGGATTACCAGTATATTGAATGATTTGCCTTAGAAACGAACATAGATCATTCTGTCTTTTTATTATTATTATTATTATTATTATTATTATTATTTTAATCAGAGGCAGAGAGACTGATGTTGAAGCTGAAACTCCAATACTTTGGCCACTTGATGTGGAGAGCTGACTCATTTGTAAAGACCCTGATGCTGGCAAAGACTGAGAGCAGGAAGAGTAGGGGTAGACAGAGGATGAAATGGTTGGATGGTATCACCGACACAATGGATATGGGTTTGGGTGGACTCCAGGAGGTGGTGATGGGTAGGGAGGCCTGGCATGCTACAGTTCATGGGGTCACAAAGAGTCAGACACAACTGAGCAACTGAACTGAACTTAGTTACTTTACAATATTGTAGTGGTTTTGTGATACACTGACATGAATCAGCCATGGATGTACATGTGGTCCCTATTCTGAAACCCTCTTCCAACTCCCTCCCCATCCCATCCATCTGGGTCATCCCAGTGCACCAGCCCCAAGCACCCTATCTTATATATCGAATCTGGATTGGCAATCTGTTTCACATATGATAATACACATGTTTCAATGCTATTCTCTCAAATCATCCCATCCTCACTTTCTCCCACAGAGTCCAAAAGACTGTTCTATACATCTGTGTCTCTTTTGCTGTCTTGCATATAGGGTTATCATTACCATCTTTCTAAATTCCATATATATGCGTTAGTGTGCTGTGTTGCTGTTTTTCCTTTCTGGCTTACTTCACTGTGTATAATAGAATACAGTTTCATTCACTTCAGTAGAACTGATTCAAATGTATTCTTTTTAACAGCTGAGTAATATTCCATTCGGTATATGTACCATGGCTTTCTTATCCATTAGTCTGCCAATGGACATCTAAGTTGCTTCCATGTCCTGGCTATTTTATACAGTGTTGCAATGAACACTGGGGTACACGTGTCTCTTTCTCTTCTGGTTTCTTTGGTGTGTAAGCCCAGCAGTGGGATTGCTGGGTCATATAGCAGTTCTATTTCCAGTTTTTTAAGGAATCTCCACACTGTTCTCCATAGTGGCTGTACTAGTTTGCACTCCCACCAACAGTGTAAGAGGGTTCCCTTTTCTCCACACCCTTTCCAGCATTTATTGTTTGTAGACATTTTGATAGCAGCCATTCTGACCAGCATGAGATGGTACCTCATTGTGGTGTTGATTTGCATTTCTCTGATAATGAGTGATGTTGATCATCTTTTCATGTGTTTGTTAGCCATCTGTATGTCTGTCAGTGAATGTTTGACAGGAGGATTCCTACGGGCTGTCTCTCATGAGTCCTTTGTCCCTCTTCAAGCGGAACAGCACGCTGCTCCCAGGGACTGAGGTCATTGTGTGAGGCAGGCTTGGGTCTCCTTTAGTAAACATTCTCTTTAGGACAAAACTGCTTAGTCTCGTTCCCCTTTCTTGAGATATGGATTGTCTCCTGACCTTGTGACTAACATTACCCCTTGTTCCTTTGGTAAAAGTTGCTGTACGTTTGGTTTTCTGATCTCTATCATTCCCTAAAGAAGTTTCTTGTACCACAGCCTATATATACTCATAGAAAAATCATTAAAGCACCTTTGCTCCATCAGAGCTTAGGTCCCCGGGTCTTTTTTTCATTGTCTCTCTCTCTCTTTCTCTCTTTTACTTTCTTATCATCGACTCCATACCACCAGGTTCCGGTCCATTAAAGGACCCCAACATATGTCTTCTTTGGAGAAATGTCTGTTTAGTTCTTAGGCCCATTTTTTATTGGGTTGTTCATTTTTCTGATATTGACATGCATGCGTTTCTTGTATATTTTTGAGATTAGTTCTTTGTCAGTTGCTTTGTGTACTATTATTTTCTCCCATTCTGAAAGCTGTCTTTTCACTTTGCTTGTAGTTTCCTTTGTTGTGGAAAAGCTTTTAAGTTTGCTTAGGTCCCAATTGTTTATTTTTATTTCTATTACTCTGGGAGGTGGGTCACAGAAGATCTTACTGTGATTTATGTCAGAAAATTTTCTGCTTATATTTTCCTCTAAGAATTTTACAGTTTCTGGTCTTAGATTAAACCTTTAATTCATTTTGAGTTTATTTTTGTGTATGGAGTTATAAATTGTTCTAGCTTCATTTGTTTACACGTTGTTGACCAGCTTTCCCAGCACCACTTATTAAAGAAGCTGTCTTTTCTCCATTGTTTATTTTTGCCTCGTTTGTTAAAGATAAGATGTCCATACATATGTGGATTTATCTCTGGGCTTTCCATTTTGATTCATTGGTCTATATTTCTGTCTTTGTGCCAGTACCCTACTGTCTTGAAGACTATAGCTTTGTAGAATAGACTGAAATCAGGAAGGTTGATTCCTCCAGTTCCATTCTTCTTTCTCAAGATTTCTTTAGCTATTTGAGGTGTTTTTGTGTGTTTGTGTGTTTCCATAGAAATTATGAAAGTATTTTTTCTAGTTCTGTGAATATTACCATTGTTATCTTGGTAGGGATTGCATTGAAACTATAGATTGTTTTGGGTTGTATATTCATTTTCATTATATTGAATTCTTCCAATCCACAAACATGGTATATTTTTCAATCTATTTGTGTCTTCTTTGATTTCTTTCATCACAAGAGAAACAGCAAATAGAACCTAAATTTACACCTAAAGGAACTAGAAAATGAAGAACAGAAAAACTCCAAAGTTAGCAGAAGGAAATAAATAATAAAAATCAGAGCAGAGATAAGTGAAAAAGAAATGAACAGGCTATTACAAAGATCAACAAAACTAACAGCTGTTTATTTGAGAAGATAAATAAAAATAGATAAACTGGCAGCCAAACTCATTAAGAAAAAAAAAGCAGAAGAATGAAACCAATAAAATTAGAAATGAAAAATTTTAAATCACAACAGACAATCAGAAATACAAAAGATCATAAGAGACTACTATGAGCAATTATACACCAATAAAATGGACAACTCAAAATAAATGGACAAATTCTGAGAAAAATGTAACTTTCAAAAACTGAATCAGGAAGAAATAGAAAATCTCCAAAAACCCATTGGAAACACAGAAATCAAAACTGTAATAAAAAATATTCCAACAAACTAAAGCCTAGGACCAGATGGCTTCATGGGTGAATTCTACCGAAAATTGAAAGAAGAGCTAACAGCTACCCTCCTCAAACTCTTCCAGAAAATTGCAGAGGAAGGTAAACCCCAAAACTGATTCTATGAGGCCACCATCACCCTAATCCCAAAACCAGACAAAAATGCCACAAAAAACAAAACCACAGGCCAATATCACTGACGAACATAGAAGCAAAAACCCTCAACAAAATTTTAGCCAACAGAATCCAACAGCATATTAAAAAAAATCTTACATCATGACCAAGCAGGCTTTATTCCAAAGATGCAGGGATTCTTCAGTATTTGCAAATCAATCAGTGTGATACACCATATTAACAAATTGAAAGATAAAAAACAATTATCTCAATAGATCCAGAGAAAGCCTTTGAAAATATTCAGCACACATTTTTGATAAAAACTCTCCAGAAAGCAGGCATAGAAGGAAGATACTATATATGACAAATCCACAGCAGAAATTATCCTCAATGGTGAAAAATTGAAAGTATTTCCTCTAATATCAGGAACAAGTTAAGGGTGCCCTCTCTCGCCACTACTATTCAACATAGTTTTGGATATCTTAGCCATAGCAATCAAAGAAGAAAAATAAATAAATAAATAAAAGGACTCCAGATTGGAAAAGAAGTAAATCTCTCTTTGCAGATTGCATGATTCTCTACATAGAAAATCCTAATGATACCACCAGAAAACTACTAGAGCTAATCAATGGATATAGTAAAGCTGCAGAATAAAAAATTAGTACACATAAACACCGTTCATTCCTATACACTAACAATGATTCTTTTTTCTGCCTCAGAAATTCTGCTATTGATTCCTTCTAGAATATTTTTAATTTCAATAATTGTGTTGCTCTGAATGTTTATTCTTTAATTTTTCTAGGTATTTATTAATTAATTCTTCCATCTTCTCTATTCTATTTTCAAAGTTTTTTATCATCTCTATTATTACTATTCTGATTTTTTTTTTCGAGTAGTTTGCCTATTTCCTCTTCATTTATTTGGACTTCTGTGTTTTTAGTTTGTTCCTTCATTTATGCAGTATTTCTCTCCCTTTTCATTATTTTTTAAATATATACTTATTGTGTTTGAGGTCTCATTTTCCAAGACTTCAAGGTTGAATTATTTCTTCCTTTTGATTTCTGCCCCCCTTAGCTTGGTGCAGTGGTTTGTGTAATCTTTGTATAGGGTGAGATTTATGCTAAGTTTTTCTTGTTTTTCCTCTTATGGCAAGGCTGAGTGAGGTGGTAATGCTGTCTGTTGATGACTGGATTTATATATTTGTTTTGTTTGTCATTTGGATGAAGTGTCCTGTACTGGGTGCTACTGGTGATTAGGTGATGCCAGGTCTTGTATTTAAGTGGTTTCCTTTGTGTGAGTTCTCACTATCTGATACTCCCTAGGGTTAGATCTCTGGTGGTCTAGGATCTTGGATTCAGTGTTCCCACGCCAAAGGCTCGGAGCTTGATCTCTGGTCAGGAACAAAGATTCCACAAGTGATTTGCTAAAGCAGTAAATGAGATTAAAGCACATACCCAACAAAATGAGATACAAATTTGAACCCCAAAATAATGGCAGTTGCAAAATCAGGGACATGATAGTTAAAATAGTGGAATATGCACATATACATATATATCCATAAGCAAAATCAAAACAGTCCAACAAAAATAACATACAATAGAATGACCCAGAGGGCAAAGGAAATGAAAAATTATATCTACCAGTTAAGAACAAAACTAACTGAAGCACAAACTGGAAAACAAAACTAAAGCAAGGTTCAAACTGGAGAATAAAGCAGTGAAAACAAAGTTAACAAATATTTTGAGAAGAAAGGAAGAAAACAAAAAGAATTGGTATGCAAAGCTAAATAGAGGCAGATAAAGAATATTTATATATGTTAAAGATTAACTGCAAGGGGAAAAGAACAGTAGGAAAAGCACACAAAGGAATAAATGTAGAAAAACATAATAGGTTTAAAAAAAAATTAAGGATTAAAATGAAAAATTCAAAACAGAAAAGAAAAAAAAAAAAAAAGGAAGTGGAGAAATAATAGAAAAAAGAAAAAGGAAAACTCCACAGAACTGCAAAAGCCCAACGTAGAGGCAGAGGTTTATAACAACAATAAACAGTGTGTTTGAAGAAGAAAAAATTAAAAAAAGAAAGAAAGAAAAACAGAAAAAGCTTAATTGGATTGCATAGTTCCAATAAAATTGGCAATTACAGCAGTGGGGGTGGGGGTGGAACAAGGAAAATAAATCCAAAAGAAACTACAGAACAAGTGAAAGCATAAGAATAATAAGTGTTTTTCTTGTGTCACTGCTGTCAAGCAAGATTCTTTCCCTCGTTGGAAGACACAGTCCATCTCACCTCCCTAGGATGCCCTCTCTGGACTGTTTGTGGTGGCAGCTCAGATTCTAACCTGGTCCTACTCCTGTGTGTTCTTGCCTGAAACATCCACAGCTATCAGAACTAGTACATTTTCTTTTGTGGGAGCTCTCAATGTGCTTTTATATAGTCCATAGACACAGACTGCCTAGTTGACCATGGGGATTTAATCTGCAGCTTGTACAACTGGTGGGAAGGTTTTGGGTCTTCTTCCTTTGCCATACTGCCCCTGGGTTTCAATTGTGGTTTTATCTCCATCTTTGCATGTGGGTTGTCCACTGGGATTTGCTCCTAAGGCTGCCATGGAGGACTTGGGTCTGTCCCAGTTAGGGCCACTTGTGGAGATGATGAAACCACTTGGGTCACTGGGGTTCTGGCAGCACCAGGTACTCAAGGGATTTGGTGGCTAGGGCAGCTGGAAATATAGTGCTCTAGAAAAATATTCATTTCAATCCCAAAGAAAGGCAATCCCAAAGAATGTTCAAACTACCACACAATTGCACTCATCTCACACACTAGTAAATAAATGCTCAAAATTCTCCAAGCCAGCCCTCAGCAATACATGAACCATGAAATTCCAGATGTTCAAGCTGGTTTTAGAAAAGGCAGAGGAACCAGAGATAAAATTGCCCACATCCACTGGATCATTGAAAAAGCAAGAGAGTAACGGAAAAACATCAATTTCTGCTTTATTGACTATGCCAAAGCCTTTGACTGTGTGGATCACAATAAACTGTGGAAAATTCTTCAAGAGATGGGAATACCAGACCACCTGACCTGCCTCTTGAGAAACCTATATGCAGGTCAGAAAGCAACAGTTAGAACTGGACATGGACCAACAGACGTTCCAAATAGGAAAAAGAGTACGTCAAGGTGGTATATTGTCACTCTGCTTGTTTAACTTATATGCAGAGTACATCATGAGAAATGTTGGGCTGGAAGAAGCACAAGCTGGAATCAAGATTGCTGGGAGAAATATCAATAACCTCAGATATGCAGATGACAACACTTTTATGGCAGCAAATGAAGAAGAACTAAAAAGCCTCTTGATGAAAGTGAAAGAGGAAAGTGAAAAAGTTGGTTTAAAGCTCAACATTCGGAAAATTAAGATCATGAATGGCATCTGGTCGCATCACTTCATGGGAAATAGATGGGGAAACAGTGGAAGCAGTGTCAGACTTTATTTTTTTGGGCTCCAAATTCACTGCAGATGGTGATTGCAGCCGTGAAATTAAAAGACACTTATTCCTTGGAAGGAAAGTTATGACCAACCTAGATAGCATATTAAAAAGCAGAGACATTACTTTGCCAACAAAGGTCTGTCTAGTCAAGGCTATGGTTTTTCTAGTGGTCATGTATGGATGTGAGAGTTGGACTGTGAAGAAAGTGGAGCACTGAAGAATTGATGCTTTTGAACTGTGGTGTTGTAGAAGACTCTTGAGAGTCCCTTGGACTGCAAGGAGATCCAACCAGTCCATCCTAAAGGAGATCAGTCCTGGGTGTCCATTGGAAGGACTGATGTTGAAGCTGAAATTCCAATACTTTGGCCACCTCATGCAAAGAGTTGACTCATTAGAAAAGATCCTGATGCTGGGAGGGATTGGGGGCTGGAGGAGAAGGGGATGACAGAGGGTGAGATGGCTGGGTGGCATCACTGACTTGATGGACATGAGTTTGAGTAAACTCCGGGAGTTGGTGATGGACAAGGAGGCCTGGTGTGGTGTGATTTATAGGGTTTCAAAATGTCGGACATGACTGAGAAACTGAATTGAACTGAACTGATTGACCAATATTCTCTAGTATTCTTGCCTGGAGAACTCCTCTGACAGAGAAATCTGGCAGGCCACATTCCACAGGGTTGCAAAGAGTTGTACATGATGAAAGCAACCCCACGTGTATAGATGCAAGATTTTTTTTTTTTTTGTCTGTGGCAACTCTACCCCAGTGAAGGTTGAGAATGAAGGTGGTGCAACTGCTTGGGTCACAGGGACATGGACTGTTTCCACCACAGGAGTTATGGCCCTATCAGAATCTTTTTTCGAACCTCTGGTAGCTGGCGATCAGAAGGCTTCTTTGCCTAGTCTTTCTCGGTAGCTCCACCCATTCAGGCACTTAGAGGACTCCCTTGCCTGGCGTTCTTCTCTTGTTTGGTGCATCAGGCACACAGGGCCCCCACTGACTGGGTTCCTAACCTGTAGGTTGGTGTACAGGCACTTAAAGCGGCAACCTTGGTGGGATCTGACTTTGTAGCTTGGTACATCATTCACTTAAAGGAGCGTCCTGGGTCGTGTCCTACTCTGTAGTTCTGTGCGTCAGGCGCTTGATGGGACAGCCCCTCTAATGTTCAGCTGCCAATGCTGGTGTGTGGGGAAAGAGAGGCTACGGTGGTGGCTTCACCCTCTGTGCATGACTCAGCAGTATCACCTTGCTTCCATGGCTGCCTAGCTCTCCTTCACTGGCATTTCCCACCCCAGTCTCCTCCCTCACATTCCCCTCAGTCTGTCTCTCCACAGTCTAACAACAGACCTCACCCTGAGATTGCACCACAATCCCTAAGCTCCATCCCCCAGCTGCTGCACCTTTTAGGGTACCTGCGTGCCTGTCCAGGGTATGTATGACTGTGGCAAGGACTGTTTGTTTCTCATTCCATTTAGGTTGTCACAGATCAGCTGTTTTACTCTTAGCCTTAAACATTTCTCCTCTGACTCATAAAATTGCCCCAATGTGGGGATTGGACCCCTGCTTTAATTCCCCCACCTGCAGATGGCAAGTCCAGTCCTAGTAACACTTCTATTTTTCCCTGTAGTTCCTTCATTCTACCAAGTTTTGCATGGTTCTATATTTTCTTTCCCACTGGTCAGGTACTCCTGTCTGCTTTCAGCTGGTGTTCTGCACACACTTATGTGTCTGAAGGTGTATTTCTGATATATCTGTGGAGAGAGATGAACTCCACGTCCACCTACTCCTCTGCCATCTTGTTCTCTCCCTAACTTCAACATTTTTATCAAAATATTTTAGTGAAAACAACATTGTATATTTGATTTTAATTGCTGGTATATTAATCTTTAAGATAGTTAATATTTAAGCTTAAATTATCTACAAAAAAAGAAAAAAGAAAGAATTTGGGAAGGAAGTAGAGAGAATTCAATTTCTAAATTCATTGATTAAGCTCATAATGTTGACAACAGAGAGGAATACAATCCCTTCAGATGAATGACATTTGTTTTCCTGAAAACTCTCAGACAAAGGTTTGAATGTATGTGTATAAGAGAAAGAAAGAGAGATTAAGAAACAGAGATATCTTGTTGGTGCTATATTTGGTTTGCATTTGGTAAGACATTGTGATTCTTAACTATTCCCTGTTGGCTTAGATGGTAAAGTGTCTGCCTACAATGTGGGAGACCCAGGTTTGATCCCTGGGTCGGGAAGATCCTCTGGAGAAGGAAATGGTGACCCACTCCAGTACTCTTGCCTGGATAATCCCGTGGACGGAGGAGCGTGGTAGGCTACAGCTCGTGGGGT
Source organism: Dama dama (assembly GCF_033118175.1). Taxonomy (NCBI): domain Eukaryota; kingdom Metazoa; phylum Chordata; class Mammalia; order Artiodactyla; family Cervidae; genus Dama; species Dama dama. Next base: position 73,127,198 of record NC_083714.1, read on the forward strand.
CGCAAAGAGTCAGACACGACTGAGCAACTTCACTTTCACATAATATTATAAGTAGGCCCTTATTCAAGTTCCCTTTTTAGAATATGGTAGTAGAAATTCATAGAAAATATGTTTTACAAGAACAACATTATGGATCACTCACCTAGTAGCAGGGTTTTTGTTAGAATGCACACTTCCTATTGCTTAATATTAATCTTGACTTCCCAGTTTTTTATTTATTGTTTTATTTTCACTTTAATCATGTATCTTTAAAAAATCTGCAATGAGGAATAACTGAGTTTAAGGCATATTGTATTGCTTGAACTCACCAATATTGAATTTCCAAAGGCAATAATACTGGTGGCATAAGGTAATGGTATATATGTATACCATATATGGTATAACGGTGGTATTGTTTCTATAATATTTTACTTAGCTGAAGACAACAAAATTAACATAATGTCCTTATTCAAATTAAACAACTCAAGTTAAATACCAAATAGTCTTCTTTTTGAAAAGCTGGTTATATATATAATATATATATATATGATATTCTCATATTTTTATGATCCAAATATATATATATATATATATTTTTTTTTTTTTTGCTGGAAAAGTAATCAAACTCATACAGAGTAAACAAGAGTTGATATTGTTCATGAGGCTGCATTTGCAAGTGAAATAGATGTACCAAGGTGGGCTTCCCTAGTAGCTCAGATGGTAACGCATCCATCTGCAAAGCAGGAGATCCAGGTTCAATCCCTGAGTCCAGAAGATACCCTGGTGAAGGAAATGGCAACCCACTTCAGTATTTTTGCCTGGAGAATTCCATAGACAGAGCAGCCTGGTGGGCTGCAGTCCATGGGATCACAAAGAGTCAGAAATGGTTGAGTGACTAACACACACAAGATAGCAATGGCCTTTTTTTTTTTTAATAGGACATGCCCCTTAATTTATACCTTATTTTCCAGACTATTGTAATGCTTCTAACAAATGGAAAGAAGACAAGTGATCAAAACTTATGAAAGGAGATCACAATACTGTAGCAGATAGTAAGTGATTCCATATGTCTAGTTCTAGTTAAATCTTTGGTAGATACATCTTTTTTGTTACCTTCAACAGAAAAATTATGCAAATCATTTTATGTAGCAATTTTGATACTTTAAAGTTGGGAAACCAAAATAGTTTTCTTATTCATAATATATATGTCACATTTTTCCTCCTAGCTTTGGCAGTGCTTGTCAATCATAGCCCTATAACCTTACTATATGCATATCTAATATAAAATGTAGGTGGCAGTGCTGGTGAATGTGGTGGTGAAATACCACTGTTATTGTTTCTTACTTCAAGAACATGAAAGAGATTACTTAAGGGAGCATCTTTTTTTCCCTTGAGGTTTCAAATATACTATACTTTTTGTTCTCAAAATATCTTCCAGGCCTTACATCTCTTATTTTGCTTAATTTCTTAAAAAATATATTTAAGTTTTACTAAGCAATTTTACTAATTACCTAGTAAGATAGGCAGTTTTATGTACTTTATGAAATTTGTATCAGTTGATTTATCAAGCATATGTATGCAGTCAAATGCTAAGAACAGCTCAAAACCTGTGACTTTTTGGATGAAGCCAAGATTGCAATGTGTCAATTTTCTGCAGAATGAAATGAATGTGTGCGTGTGTGTCTGTGTATGTGTGTGTGTGTGTATGGGAGATCTCTTTAAAATGCCTCTTTCAACTACTTTCATGTGAAAACGTTTTGTTGGAGAGAGCAATCTCGGTTTCCTGTGATTTCAAATGAATAATAGTCCAACATTCAGATATAAATGATAGAAAAAAGGCTGTTCTGCAACCCAAAATATAATTCAATGAGCTGTTGTATGATTGGTTAACATTTCAAGCATAAGAGCTTTCTATGCATTGATTGCTCCACATTTCTTGCAATAACTTAACCAATTTGCTTGGTTGACTCTTTGAATTACAAGACACATTTATTTGAATGCAGTACCTACATCATCAAATCAATATAGAGCTGTGTTCCTGCATTAAGTACCAGTTTAGAAAGTGTGATTGAATTTTTATAGAAATGAATTGATGTGATAGACTTCTTTGCTATTTGGATTAGACATAGAAAACAAGAGACAAGAGTATAAGTTTGCTTTGTTTTATTATAAGAATAGATTCTGCTCTACTTTGAGCTTCTTCATCCTTAAATTTGATATTAGCTTGCAAAAGTGTAGTATATATTAAAAAAAGTGTAGTATATAAATAATAGACATTAATTCCTAATATTTTGCATCAAGTAGATCCAGAATTACAGGATTACATTCACTGACACTGCCATGAATTTAAATATTTTAAATATGAACATGGAGGATAACATTAAATAGACATAGCTCCTGGAAAAATATATAATTGACTAAAAACATTCTTTTGAAAAAGCAAATCAAAGCATTTATAAAATGGCATTTTGAAAATTCCTTTCAAATAAGTAATTCTAAGTTATATAATGCTTAAATTATACTAAAGTTGTAGCTCTATGATGCCAAAACAACTGCTGATTTCAGGAGAGGAAATTTTTTTTAAATAATATTGGTATTTGTATCAGTTAGGGTTCTCCAGAGAAACAGAACTAATAAGATGTATCTATTTATATCTATATCATCTGCATATATATTTGTATCTATTTTATCTATATCTATATATAACAGAGAGGGAGTTTAAAGAATCACTCTTCTAATTGTGGGAGCTAGCAAATCTGAAATCCATAAGACAGGTAGTAGGTTAGCAAGCTGGGAACTCAGGCAGGAATTTTACATTGGTCTTGGGGTGAATTCCTTCTCCAGGAAACCTCAGGTTTTGCTCTTAAGGCTTTCAAGTGATATTCATGTTATCAAGGGTAATTGCCTTTACTTAAAGTCAACTAATTGTAAAGGTTGGTCCCATCTACAAAATAACTTCACAGCAACATCTAGACTAATGTTTTCAGACATTTTCATGGAAGAAATAAATACGCTGTTTTATTTCCTACAGTATCCCCTTTGTTGGAAAAACCATAGCTTAGCCAAGAGGACATATAAAACTAATAGTCATAGCATGTGTTTATAAATAGATCGTTCCTTGACTTTCCCTTTTAAGAAGTCAATTGTTTGTTATAAGAACATTGTATAAATACAGCCTTGATTTTATGTTTATAATCAATATATAAGAAAAAGAGCTCATTAGAGAAATTGACAAGTATCAGTCTAAGTCATCATATTCTAGTGTGTTTAATAACTATCCTGTAAATAGCAGCTATTGATAGTACAATAGATAATTACAACTTCCTTCTTAAGAGTCAAAATTAACACAATTTTCCCCATGATCTCTTTCAGTCATAGATAATGACACTGGTATATAGAATTATAATAAAATTATTCTAATGTTTTCACCAAATTCCCTACCCAAACTAATGATAATCTTTATGTTTTAGCATAATGCTTTTGAAAATTTATTCAGAAATCTATATAATATTGCATTCAATAGCTTTTCAAGTTCTGAAATTGATAACATAATTGTTAATTAGAAGAATATTATTTTTCTAAAAGATTGACAGGTAAAATTTAATAAGTATTCTGTATATATTTTATTGATAATAACAAGTATACTCTATAAAGGAACAATTGCTCTGAATCTTAATTACAGTTGCAGAGTAGTGTTAATTATAATTTTTTTTATATTTCTTAAAGAGGTTAGTTTTGGTAAAAGGATTCTTGCAATTGCTTAAATATCTATTTTGAGACATTGTTTTACAGTTGATGGCAGAATTTTTTTTTTCTAATGTCTGGGGCATTTTCAAGATTTTATTTTAAAAAATAGTGTCTTCCCAGTTAAATTAAGAATGCTTCAGATTTAGCTGTCTGATAGGTAATTATAAAAGTGACATTCATCTCAATGATATACTTATCAACCTAATCTCTTGGTTTCTCAAGATAGTTATTTTCCCTTGACTAAGGGAATAATGTGCGCTTCCCTAGTAGCTCATATGGTAAAACATCCACCTGCAATGCAGGAGATCCAGGTTCAAGCCCTGGGTCAGGAAGATCCACTGGAGAAGGAAATGGCAACCCACTTCAGTATTCTTGCCTGGAGAACTCCATGGATAGAGGAGGCTGGTGGGCTCCAGTCCGTGGGATCGCAAAGAGTCAGAAACAGCTGAGTGACTAACACAAAAGGGAATATTGTAAGGAACAAAGGAACGTATTTATTTCTTCCATAAAAATAAGTATGACCAAGGGATATTTAATGACACTGTCATATTAGGATTCTACTAAATAGTATTAGCTCATCATTCTAGAAAAGATATTCTTTTTTTTTTTTTATTAGTTGGAGGCTAATTACTTCACAACATTTCAGTGGGTTTTGTCATACATTGATATGAATCAGCCATAGAGTTACACGTATTCCCCATCCCGATCCCCCCTCCCACCTCCCTCTCCACCCGATTCCTCTGGGTCTTCCCAGTGCACCAGGCCCGAGCACTTGTCTCATGCATCCCAACTGGGTATTCTATTGAACAGATATTATTAGACTAATTTTGGCTCTATTTTAAAGGAATTGATCATTTTTTCTGATGGTTTTAAAAAATAAATTAGAAATTAATGATGAATAAGCCATACAATGCTACAGAGCTTTAGTTAGTAGTCACAACAAAGTTTTAATTTCTATCAAAATTACTATGATAATTGATTTAGCAATGTTTACATTTTAAAAAGCCTCTTAAATGGCAAAATTTCTTCTTGTTTTTGAACAGAAGTATACAGGTGGATTTTCTAAATGCAGTTTTTAAAAAATATTATATAAAAAACATTTTGTGAAATAAAATTTCAAGTATCATTATTCCATAGAATCTGGAAAAAATATAATATCATAATCTATTCTTGTTCTCTTATGGCCATGGATTAATAATCCTCAATATTAGAGATATATAAAATGGCAAGATTACTTATACCTGTTGGATAAAATGTTGGAAAAAAAATATGATCTTTGTCTTTTGACTTATTCACCATTGTTCCACATATGACCTTAGTATTGGGTAAAATCACATATTTTCTTTTATGTGTTCCTGTGACAATTCTCCCTATTTTGCTTTTAGTCTTGAATAATTGTTGTTACTATTTTCCAGTATTTGTTAATTGAGAATAGTTGGCTCATTGGAAAAGACCCTGATGCTGGGGAAGATTGAAGGCAGGAGAAGAGGAAGGCAGAGGATGAGATGGTTGGATGGCATCACTGACTCAATGGACATGAGTTTGAGCAAGCTCTGGGAGATAGTGAAGGACAGGGAAGCCTAGGGTGCTGCAGTCCATGGGGTCACAAACATACAGACACGACTGAGTGACTGAAAGATAACAAGAATTTACATGGATATCTAGTCTCTCCATTCATTTAAAAGTATCCTACTTGTCTATAAGTTGATAACTGAAAAATAAAGAAGTGGGATTTATCATGTCAAAAATTGGAGAGGAATAAATTGGCAGGCAAATAAATTATAAGCAAATTGTTATGACTCTTTCCACGTACTATTCAACTAGTTCAATGTTTCTTAATCTTTTGCACACATCCAAATCACTTGAAGGTCTTGTTAAGACTCAGATTATTTTGCCTGGCTCTCAAAGTTCTAATATATTAGCTCTAGTGTGAGGGCCCCAAAATTTGCATTTTTAACAAGTTCTCATATTATGTTAATGTTGCCAATTTAGGAATCATACTTTGAGAACACTTGTTTTGGCCTTCTTGTTTCTTACTTGGATTTCACATTTTCTATTTCCAAGATAAAGTCCAGCTGAGAATACTAAGGAGAAATTTGAAGACAAAATAATTTTTTCTAGATCAGCAGTTTTCAAAATTAGCCACACATTTGTAACATGAATAGTTTTAAAGGAGGGTGGAGGGATAAATTGGGAGATTGGATTTGACACTACTAGGTGGCTCTAGTGGTAAAGGACACACATGCCAATGCAGGAGACATAAGAGACATGGGTTCGATCCCTGGGTTGGAAAGATCCCCTGGAGGACGGCATGGCAACCCACTGAATAGCAACAAGGATTTCCATGGATATCTAGTCTCTCCATGAATTTAAATGTATCCTACTTGTTTATAAATTAATAGCTGAAAAATAAAGAAGTTGGATTTACCATGTCAAAAATTTGCCTGGAGAATCCCATGGGCAAAGGATCCTGGCAGGTTACAGTCCACAGGGTCACAAAGAGTTGAACATGACTGAAGCAATTTAGCAGGCATGCACACATAACATGAAATGAAGAAAATGAAAGTGAAAGTCACTCAGTCGTGTCTGACTCTTTGTAACCCCATGGACTATACAGTCCATGGAATTCTCCAGGCGAGAATACTGGAGTGGGTAGCCTTTCCCTTCTCCAGGGGATCTTCCCAACCCAGGGATCAAACCCAGGTCTTTCACATTGCAGGTGGGTTCTTTACCACCTGAGCCACAAGGGAAGTCCTTAACTGATAAGAACCTACTGTATAGCACAGGGAACTCTGTTCAATACTTTGTAATGACCTATATGGGAATAGAATCTATAAAAGTGTAGATATATGTATATATGTAACTGATTCACTGTGCAGCAGAAACTAGCACATCGTAAATCAACTATACTCTAATAAAAATTAATTAAAAAGAAACAAGCAAAAAAAACAACTAAGGATGCCTAGATCCCTTACTCAGAGATTTTCAGTTAATTGCTCTGGATAGTACCCTGCGCTGTGGAATTTTTAGTTTCTTGGGTGATTCTGACATGCAGCCAAGATTGAGAACCACTCTTCTAGAAGGATAGAGGTTACAATTAACTTCCCTTAATATTAGAGAACAACAAGAGTAGGATTAACTGCCACATTGTCCAGAAATGAGACCCCCATTTCTAGAAATATTCACAATCTCCTTGATGTGCACACACGTTCTAGAAACATTCAGCCAAATGACTAGACATTATATTTGAAGTCAGAAAGACTCTTCAGTTTTTCTTTCCATGGAATGAGTTTTTGAGATCTTCTTCTTTTCATGTTCAGTAGTAGAAATAGAATATCTTGGGGAAGAAAGATAATGCCAACAATGTTGGCTATAAGATAAGACCTAGTACTTTTATCAAAATAACTTCAGTCATCCTAGTTGGTAGCTACCTATAATTTTAGTTTCCATCTACAAAGGAAAAAGCGGAACTTTCAGGTCCTGGTAGAAGTTACTATTAACTAGGAATTTAAGAAGAGAGAAATATTATGAAAGAAGCATCTTCAATGTAAGTATGAGCATATTGGTATGAACTAAGTAATCGTCTCTTCATCAGGGATAATCCGGCCCCTAAGAAGACAATTGGCAAAGTCTGTAGAGACTTTAGTTTTCACACCTGGTTAGGTGAGGAGGCAAGGATAGAAATGGACATGTTATATGAGCTTCTGATGTGTGGAAGCCAGGTATGCTGCTAAATGTCCTACAATGCATAGGAAAATCCTCCACAACTATTATTCAACTCAAGATGTCAATATTTCTGATGTTAAGTAATTCTGGTTTAAGTCATCTGACTAAATAAACTGTTTTCTGAGTCATCTATAAGGATCTTGAATAATTACAGCTCTTAAAGAATATATTATTTGACACAGAGAATCACTGGAAAATAAAATTCATTATCAATTAAAATTAAAATTAAATCAGAAAAAAAATTAGTATTCTTTATTGTAACTAAAGCAATGACATGCTCTAACTACTGTTATTATTATTATTGTTATTATGACAGAATTGGAAGTTGCAGTATAAGTAGTAAGTGGCATAAATATTTTGCCACAATAATAAAAATTAGAAGCATTAATCATTTTCATAATTCTATGATCTGAATGTTGGCACAACGTTCTCCAATAATACAGCAAGCTCTCAAAGGAGGCCATGTATAAGGAAGCCATTTGAGTTCTCATTTTTCTAAGGACATTCTTATAAAAATCTCTTATCATTATCGAAGTTTTTCTTTTATTTGGCCAAATTGGGTAAAACAAACTCTTTCTCCTTAATATTTTTTCACAAATCATTATCTTCTGGAAATTTTTAAGGCTTTTGGGAAGGGAAGCAATGTTGAAAGACATTTCACAGCAAGAAATTTGCTATTTCTGAAACAGAATTTCAACCCACGTACAAAAAAAAAAAAAGTATATTAACTGGTATATTATTTTCTCCACTGTCTTCCTGCTTTCTCCAATTATCTGATTTGTAACTTTTAAGCAGAAAATTGTCAGAAAAATGTTTTCATCTTGAGTATCTTTTTCCAGGCAATTTATAACTTCTTGAAATTAAGAGTTTATAATGGAAATGCTGATGTGACACAACTTTAACTTTAATAATTGAAGAGCATCATTATAGTAAATCAATCACTTGTCTTCTGTATCTGTCAAGTTCTATAAAACAAAATCTTAGATTTTTTCATTAATCTGTCCTTCACATCAATACCAGTAATAATATTTTATCAGTAAATAATACTGTTCATGGATATACTCATTTAAAAAATGTAATATATAACATTTCAACTGTTTTTTATTGATAAGCATTTATGAGTTTTCCTCCCATCTTTTCATGAGGTTCTCAAGGCAGAATGCTGAAGTCCTTTGCCATTCCCTTCTCCAGAGGACCACATTTTGTCATAACTTTCCACCATGACCCATTCTCCTTGGGTGGCCCTACTCTAGATGAAGGTGAAAGAGGAGACTGAAAAAGCTGGGTTAAAATTCAACATTCAAGAAACTAAGATCATGGCATCCAGCCCCATTTCATAGCAAATAGATGGGGAAACAATGGAAACAGTGACAGACTTTATTTTCTTGGGCTCAAATCATGATGGATGGTGACTGCAGCCATGAAATTAAAAGACATTTGCTCCTTGGAAGAAAAGCTATGACAATGCTAGACAGCATATTAGAAAGAAGAGACATCACTTTGCCAACAAAAGTCTGTATAGTCAAAGCAATGTTTTTTTTTTTTTTTTTTTTTTTTTTTTTCCCAGTAGTCACTTATGGATGTGAGATCTGGACCATAAAGAAGGCTGAGTGCCAAAGAACCAATGCTTTCAAACTGTGGTGCTGGAGAAAATGCTTGATAGTTCCTTGGACAGCAAGGAGATCAGTGAATCCTTAAGGAAATCAACACTGAATATCCATTGATAGGACTGATGCTGAAGCTGAAGCTCCAATACTTTGGCCACCTGATGTGAAGATCTGACTCCTTGGAAAAGACCCTGATGCTGGGAAAGATTCAGGGCAGGAGAGAAAGGGGGAGACAGGATAAGATGATTGGATTGCATCATCAGTTCAGTAGACATGGGTTTGAGCAAGCTCCAGGACATAATGGAGTACAGGGAGGACTGGAGTTCTCTAGTCCATTGGGTCACAAGAGTTGGACACGACTGAGCAATTGAACAGCAACAATCCCATCTTTTCACAGTTAAAAGTGTACTATGACAAATTGATTTGTGTTTGATATTTTGAGTACATGTATGACTATTTCTCTATAACAGTTAGATTCTAATAATGAATTTTTTTAGTTGAAATGTATGTATATTTGTATTTGTTTGCATTTTTACCAAATTCCCCAACATTATCTGTATTTATTTATACTATCACTCATTGTGTACATGCATAAGTATTATATTCACATGCACATCAACAATTCCATTCATTAACCTTCCCAAGATTGGCAATGTAAGTTGAAGAACAATTTGTGTGTGTGTGTGTGTGTGTGTGTGCATGAGTGTGTGGTGAGACAGGAAGGTATTGTTAAGGTGAGCTCCTTTATATATAGCAGAAAGCTCTGGATGGCAAGACTTAGTTTACACTGGGGAAATAGCTTTGTGAATATTTGAAATCTTAGAAAAGGTTAAGTTTACTGGGATTTCATGCCCAATGGGTTACAGCTTCATAACTTTTCAATACAGTACTCTATTCATATATGTTTATATAAGAATATATTGCTTAAAGGGGGCTAGATTGCTATATTCTTTTATTAATTTGAGTTCCCCTGAGAGTAGACATTGAGATAATTCTTAGAAGCAAATAGTTTCGGGGGGAGCAATTTGGGGAAGTCAAATTGAGGGGGCAAGAAAGTGAGAGGACGAAAGGAAACTTGATATGTAGGAGCAGTTTTAAGTTGCTTACCACTGTGGCAAAGTGAGTGAAGTGAAGTTGCTCAGTCGTGTCCGACCCTTTGCGACCCCGTGGACTCACCAGGCTCCTCCGTCCACGGGATTCTCCAGGCAAGAATACTGGAATGGGTTGCCATTTCCTTTTCCAGGGGATCTTCCGGATCCAGGAATCGAACCCAAGTCTCCCACATTGCAGGCAGACGCTTTAACCTCTGAGCCACCAGGGAAGCCCACCACTGTGGCAAACTGGAGCCTAATTCTGTTGGACGCTCTCTGAGGAAGCATGGAGAATGCACCTTGCACCTCATAATTGTTACCTTCACTCTCATCCCCATTTGACTTGAGAGTTTACCTTCTGGAATGTTAACACCCCTTGCGCACACACTCTCTCTTTCCTCTGGACTGTACACAATCTCCTACACACACACACATGTACATACTCACACACTTTTGGGCTGCATTTGCTTGTAGGTTCAGCTCACAAACTTTTGGCATTAGCAACAGTCCTGAGGCAGAAAAAAAGCAGGAAGGCAACGCTGAAACACTTGTGGAAAAAAAAGCTTTAGTATGCTTTGCATAGTAAACATTAACCGGAGCTGCATCTGAGGTAAACTAAGAGGATGTCTCTGTTGCAGTTCTATTCTATAGTTTCAGCAAATCCCATCAAGAAGACATAAAAGGACCTCATAGTTCTTGAAACATAATTGTCACTTTCATTTGTAGATTTCAGGTTACTAAGTAAAAATTTCCTAAATGGTACTGAGCTCTGAGATATGTGGAATGTACAATCAAAAGCATAGAATAAGTCAAACTGAAAATAATAAATAATGAACAATAAAACTAATGAAACATTTGCTTCATTTAAGATGTCAAATACCTAAGTTAATGACATAATTCTTGGTTGTTTATCTTCCATGTAGAGAAAATTTGTTTAAGATTATACACAGAAATTTCCCATAGAGGCTACATTCCTGCCAACCATAAAACAAGAGGTAAAACAGCAAGGAAAAAACAAGTGAAGAGTTTAACAAAATATACACGGAATATTAATGTGTCACTATCACTTCTTTAAGTGCAGCAAATTGGCCACAGCTTGTTGTGCAAAATGACTGTGTTATGAAGAGACATACTCTTCAGTAAGTATTGTTTTACCCCTTGTTGTGGGCAAATATTAATTCAGTAAGTCTCCTGTGATGTTTAGCAATTTTGGAGGCTTAACTGGGTTATGTCCATACTTTGAAAATTACCTTTCTTTCCTATTGTAGTTTCTTCAAAATATATTTGGCTTTAGTGTTTCTTCTTTATGTCATGTGAATAATATTCTCTACAGAGAGTATTTTCTTTTTACATAAATGTTTAATTTGTAACATATCTCTGAAGAAAGCTACTCATCTTTCTCTTTAATTTCCTTCAGAGCAATTAGAATCTGAGGCACATTCTGTCATTACCAAAGGCTGTATGTGCAAAGTGGGATTAGAAGAAACAGTGAAACAATAAGATGTTCATCACATCTCCCTTGGAAAAAAATTGTTCCAGCACTACCTATGAGGCAATGTTAGAGACAATTGTAACAATTTGCTATTATAATTTCAAGAAGTTTAGGATAAAAGAGTAATTACATCCAAATCAGAAATACCATGGTACATCTCAAGGACTGTTTTTCTCTTTTTTTCTTTTTTTTTTTTTTAACCCACCAACGCTTCTCCCTTCTTAGGCCTATATAATTATTTCCATATTTTTTTCTTCAAAATCTTATTAGACAGATGTATATCCACATCTAATTTACTGGAAATACAATTTCAGCAATTTGTTTTCTTCATATTTTAGAAAAAGCAATAGTATCTACAAACAAAATAACTCCTCATAGCCATTCCATGCCTGTCTAGCTGAATAAGTAATTAAATACAGCATAACAAAGCGGGGTTTTCATCAGGAATTCAAGGTTAACATTTGAATGTCAATCAATTTAGTTCACCTTATTAAAATAATAAAAGAGAAATATCATATATTCTTCTCCAAACATTCAGAAAAACCATTTAAAACATCCATTATCTATTAATACAAAATCAAATATACATCAGAAAACTAGGAATATATGATAATAACATCAACCTCTTAAAGGTCATATATTTACATGTATTCCCAAATATATGACCTTTAACAGGTTGATCAATGTATGACAAAACCCACTGGAAAAAAAAAATAATAATAAAAAAAATAAAAAAATAAAGGTCATATATTAAAAAAAACCTAAAATTTAGGTATAATATTATACTAATTCATGAAAGACTAAATAATTTTCCCTTACAAACAGAAACAACAAAAAGTGTAGCCATTTTTATCATTTCTATTTGACATTGTGCTGGAAATCCTAGCTAATGCAATAAGGTGATAAAAAGATATAAATCCATACAGATTGGAAAAAAAAAAGAAATAAAACTGTCTTTATGTGTACATGGTGAAAGTGAAAGTTGCTCAGTCGTGTCTGACTCTTTGTGACCCCATGGACTATAGAGTCTCTGAAATTTTCCAGGCAATGATACTGGAGTGGGTAGACTTGCCCTTCTCCAGGGGATCTTCCCAACCCAGGGATCAAACCCAGGTCTCCCCATTGCAGGCAGATTCTTTACCAATTGAGCTATCAGGGTAGCCCGTGCATGATAGTGTACATGGAAAAATCCTAGGATATCTACAAAACAGGTATTGAAATAATAAATGGATTTAACAAAATCACAGAATACAAGGCCAATATGCAGATAAATGCCTTAAATAACTTTCCTTGTAATGACAATGAAAGTTAGATATTGAAATATAATATGTATATGCTCAAGAAAAATGAGTAAGTATATCTACCAGGCTATGTAAAGGAATGTTCTAATATACAAAAGCATCACCCCCAGGATAAAATATAAATTTTTCTATAATTTACATATATATATATATATATATATATGAAGTATAGATATAAATCTCCTGTATTGCAGGTAGATTCTTTACCATCTGAGCCACCAGAGAAACCCAATATTTTATAGCATATTCTTATAATTGAATACTATTCAGCAAAAAAATGAACTAAGGATACATACATACAGCTTGATTTACTTTCAAAGACAGTATGTTGTGTGAAAAAATTCAGGCACAAAAGACTACTGAATGATTCCATTTATTTTAAATTCAAGATCAAGTACAGCTAATTTATCATGATGTAACCAAAAGTGAGGTCCAGCTGCTTGCTACTCAAAAACAAATATAAAGGCCAGGTTTGTGGAAAGCAATGCTTGCTTTATTTTGGATGCTGGCAACTGAGGAGGGGGAGGGCAGATGTCTGTCCAAAGGACAACTGCTGCCTCTGACAATCAGTGCCCAAGAGCTTTTACAGGCTGAGGGAGGGGGCTATATGTAGAAACAGTACAGTCAGTTCTTATAGTCATCTTGACATTTGTCATCTGTGGTCTGATCAGCATCATCTTGATTGTTTTTAGTACAATTACTCTTCTGTTCTGGGTTTCCCTGGTAGCTCAGCTGGTAAAGAATCTGCCTGCAATGCAGGAGATCCCGGTTCAATTCCTGGGAGAAGGGATAAGCTACCCACTCTAATATTCTTGGGCTTCCCTGGTGGTTCAGACAGTAAAGAATCCATCTGCAATGAGGGAGACCTGCGTTTGATCCCTGGGTTGAGAAGATCCCCTGGAGGAGGGCGTGGCAACCCACTCCAGTATTCTTGCCTGGAGAATACCCATGGACAGAGGAGCCTGGTGGACTGCAGTCCATGGGGTCGCAGTCAGACATGACCAAGCAATTTAGTGTGCACGCACTCTTCTGTTCCAGTGCCAGATTGTTTCCATTTCTTGAGGCCTATTCTTGGTATTGTGGCAGCTTATGCCATGGCTACAGTCTGGCCGTCATGCAGTTAACTTCTCTGTGTGTTGGGGCTTTCAGTATCTATAAGAGAGTTCACAGGATATGGCTCAGCGTATAGATTTTGAGACAGAACTAAAGGTCCTTGACTATGCTTAATGACTACATTATTATTATTCGGTCTCCTTTGACTGTTTGCCTTTGTTTCTGCATGTTCTCACTTCTCCAATTAAACTTATTCTTTGGCTGAAGTGCTCCCCCCGCCGAACAGACAAAAGGTAGGCAGAGGGTATGAGGGACAAGGAACATAGGGTCCTGCTCTGTTTCAATGATAGAGCGTAGAAGAATGGATACCACTTTTAAAGAAGGCTATTGACTGGAAAGTATAAAGAACAGCATTTCTAAATCAAGGTTTCTCAAAGTATGTTTCCTAGTTGGCAAGATCAATATAATACGATAATTTGTCAGAAATACAAATTTTGGGGCCCTTGCACTAGAGCTAATATCAGAACCTCTATAGCAGGCATGTCAATCTGTGTTTTAACAAGACCTTCAGGTGATTTAGATGTATACAAAACATTAAGAACCATTGGACTAATTGAATAGTATGTGGGAAGAGTAACAACAATTTTTTAAAACTAAAAGCTAAATAAGAAGAGTTGCTATAGGGATACATAAAATGAAATATGTGATTTTACATAAAGTAATATATGAAACAATTTCCATTTAGTCTAATTTTTAAATAATTCCCCTTGCCATTTTCTCCCTGATTTATAGGTTTTTAGAAGTGTGTTGTTTAATCTCCAAATAATTGATGACCTTTGAGATATTCCTTTGCTTTTTTGTGTGTCTAATTTGACCCTTGAGGTAAGAGACTATACTCTGATTTTCATTTTTTCACATATATCTGACTAGATTTTATGGTTCAGCTTATGGTCTGACTTAGTGAATACTCCACGTATGCTTTAAAGGAATATATAGTGTTTGTTTTTGGATGATGTGTCCTATAAATGTCAGTTTGTCTTGGTTATTAATGTTACTCAGGTATATGTTCATACTGATTTTTCTATATAATTGTTCCTATGCCTTGTCGAGAGACTACAGTTACAATTTCCAACTATAGTAGTGGATTTGTCTTTTTATCCTTCAGGTAAATCAGGCTTTAATCAGGTATTTTAAAGCTGTGTATTGTGCAGATAAATTGAGATTGTAATGAATTCTTGGTAAATTGACCCATTTGTTATTATGAAATGTTCCTGTTTATCACTGTTACTATTCCTTATTCTGAAGTTTACTTTTTTCTGATGTTTGTATCATCACTAGAGCTTTATTATGCTTAGTATTTGCCTTGTGTATTTTTTTCATCTTTCTTTTTTAAAAATCTTTAACTATCTATACCTTTGTATTTAAAGTGATTTTCTTGTAAGCAACAGAGTCCATTCTGCATCCATGAATTGAACTCACTGAAGATTTAAAATATTTATAAAAATTCCAGAAGTTTCCAAAAAGCAAATCTTGAATTTACCTGGCAACCATCTGCATAGTATTTACACTGTATTTACAAGTATTTACATAGCATTTACATTTTACTGGGTATCATAAGTAATTCAGAGATTATTTAAAGTATGCAGGAGAAAGTGTGTAGGTTACATACAAAGTCTATGCCATTTTATATATGGGACTTGAGCAATCATGGATTTGGCTATCAATGAGGGGAGGTGTGTCCTAGGTCCAATCTCCTTCAGATATAGAGAAATGAATTATAGTCATCTTACTTTTTAGAACAATGTGTCATTCCTGGCTTTTTATTGGTGTATTAATACCATGTACATTTAATATGGTCAGGTTTCAGTTTGCCAGTTTTAAGTTTGTTTTGCATTCATTCAGTCCTTTGTTATTATTTTCTTTTTTACTGCTTTATTTTGCATTAATTGATTATTTCTTTCTGTTTCATTTTATCTCCATTATTTACCTGCCATTTGTTTTACTTTAGTGACCATTCACACATTTATAACATGCCTCTTTAACTAGTCACAGTCAATCTTCAATTAATAATATATTTTACATTTTATGTATAATGTCTGATTTTTCAAGTTTATTTCCATTTGTTTTCTTCTGAACACTGTGCTATTATTGTCATACAATTTTCTTCTATATATGCTATAAACTCCACAATACATTATTATTATTTTTGCTTTAAAATGTTACTTTAAAATATTTGCTAATAAGTAAGCACTATCTTTTATATTTACCTACATATTTATGCTGTTAAGTGCTCTTCATTCTTTAGCATAGATACACATTGCATCTGGTGTCACTTTTCTTCTTCCAGAAGAACTTACTTTAACAGTTTTATTTATTATTTTTCTTTTATTAGCACACATTTGCTCCTGCTGAATTTAACCGAGCCTCAGTTTGGCTTTACTCCTAAGGTATAGCACTTGTGGGATCTCTATTAAGAGACGTTATGTATTTGGAAAGGTTTCTCTGAGATGGATATGAGAATTTAAGTTGTTTTCAGTCCTGTGTGAATTTGGGAAGTCACTTAAGTACAGTTCAGATGCTCAGTCATGTCCAACTCTTTGCAACCCCATGGACTGCAGCACGCCAGGCCTCCCTGTCCACCAGCTCCCGGAGCTTACTCAAATTAATGTCCATTGAATTGGTGATGCCATCCAAGCACCTCATCCTCTGTCGAACCCTTCTCTTCCCGCCTTCAATCTTTCACAGCATTAGGGTCTTTTCCAATGAGTCAGTTCTTTGCATCAAGTGGTCAAAGTTTTGGAGTTTAAGCATCAGTCTTTCCAATCAATATTCAGGACTGATTTCCTTTAGGATGGACTGATTGGATCTCCTGGTTGTCCAAGGGACTCCCAAGAGTCTTCTCCAACACCACAGTTCAAAAGCATCAATTCTTCAGCACTCAGCTTTTTTTATAGTCCAACCCTCACATCCATACATGACTATTGGAAAAACCATAGCCTTGACTAGATGGACCTTTGTTGACAAAGTAATGTCTCTGCTTTTTATTATGCTGTCTATGTTGGTCATAACTTTTCTTCCAAGGAGCAAGTGTCTTTTAATTTCATGGCTGCAATCACCATCTGCAGTGATTTTGGAGCACCCCCACAAATAAAGTCTGCCACTGTTTCCATTGTTTCCCCATCTATTTCCCATGAAGTGATGGGACCAGATGCCATGATCTCAGTTTTCTGAATGTTGAGTTTTAATCCTACTTTTTCACTCTCCTCCTTCACTTTCGTCAAGAGGCTCTTTAGTTCTTCTTTGCTTTCTGCCATAAGGGTGGCGTCATCTGCATATCTGAGGTTATTGGTATTTCTCCCAGCAATCTTGATTCCAACTTGTGCTTCATTCCAGTCCAGCATTCTTCATGATGCACACTGCATAAAGTTAAATAAGCAGGGTGACAATATAGAGCCTTGACATACTCCTTTCCCAATTTTGAACCAGTCTGTCCAGTTCAAACTGTTGCTTCTTGACCTGCATACAGATTTCTCAGGAGGCAGGTAAGGTGGTCTGATATTCCCATGTGTTTAAGAATTGTCCACAGTTTGTTGTGATCCACACAGTCAAAGGCTGGCATAGTCAATAAAGAAGAAGTAGATGTTTTTCTGGAACTCTCTAGCTTTTTTGATGATCCAACAGATATTGGCAATTTGATCTCTGGTTCCTCTGCCTTTCCTAAATCCAGGTTGTAAATCTGGAAGTTCTCGGTTCACATACTGTTGAAGCCTGGTTTGGAGAACTTTGTGTATTACTTTGCTAGCGTGTGAGATGAGTGCAATTCTGCGGTAGTTTGAGCATTATTTTGCACTGCTTTTCTTTGGAGCGTAATGAAAACTGATCTTTTCCAGTCCTGTGGTCACTACTGAGTTTTCCAAATTTGCTGGTATATTGAATGCAGCACTTTCACAGCATCATCTTTTAGGATTTGAAATAGCTCAATTGGCATTGCATCACCTCCACTAGCTTTGTTCATAGTGATGCTTCCTAAGGCCCACTTGACTTCACATTCCAGGATGTCTGGTTCTCAGTGAGTAATCACACCATCGTGGTTATCTGTGTCATTTGGGTATTGTCCATGTTTAAATTCTGTGGTATTTATTCTTTCCTGAGACTTTTTTTCTTCCTTTTTTTTTTTCCTTACCTTGTGGGATTTCATCCTAAATATTGCACAGTTTGGCACAGAGCAAATGCACCCATGCAGATTTCTAGAGCTCTTTCTCCTCCCAGGTTTCTCTTTACAGGACTCTGCCCCTTAAGTTCTTGCTATGTTTGCCTCTCCAAACTCCACTATCTATTTGCTTAGCTAATGAAGATTTCGACACTGTTTTTTGGTCCCTCCTCATTTTTCTGCAGTTCAAAGATTACCCCCAGCATCATTTTTGATTAGACCATCTATCCCTCCTTTAAATTGGTACAGCATTTCTGTAGTAAAAGTGTAGTGTTTATTATTATTTTTTTAAACTTTTTGTTTTGTATTAGTATATAGCCAACTAGCAATGTTGTGATAATTTCAGGTAGATAGCAAAGGGACTCAGCCATACATATACATGTATCCATTCTCCCCCAGTTTTCTCTTCCATCCAGCCTGCCACATAACATTGAACAAAGTTTCCTGTGCTATGCCATAGGACCTTGTTGATTATCCATTTTAAATATAGCAGTGTGTACATGTCGATCCCAAACTCCCTAACTATCTCTTCTTCCTTTGCTTCCCCCTAGCAACCATAAGTTTGTTCTCTAAGTCTTTGATTCTGTTTCTATTTTGTAAGGAAGTTAATCTGTATTATTTATTTTTAGATTCTGCATATAAGATATTTCTTCTTCTCTGTCTGACTTACTTTACTCAGTGTGACATTCTCTAGGTCTATCCATGTTGCTGCAAATGACATTATTTCATTCTTTGTAATAACTGAGTGATATTTCATTGTATATATGTACAACATCTTCTTTATCCATTCCTCTGTTGATGGAAATTTGACTGCTTCCATGTCTTGGCTATTATAAGCAGTATTGCAATGAATACTGGGGTGCATGTATCCTTTCGGATCATGTTTTCCTTTGTTTATATGTCCAAGAGTGGGATTACAGAGTCATATGGTAGCTATATTTTTAGTTTCTTAAGAAACCTCCCTACTTTTCCTCCATAGTGGCTATACCAACTTACATTCCCATCGACAGTGTAGGAAGGTACACACACCCTTCCCAGCATTTGTTGTTTGTGGGTTTTTTGATGACACCCATTCTGGCTGGTGTGAGATGATATCTCATTGTAGTTTTGATTTGTATTTTTCTAATAATTAGTGATGTTATTAGTCACTCATTGACTAATTGCTGACTAGTCACCAAGTCACTCAGTCAATTAGTCTCTCAGTCGTGTCCAACTCTTTGCAACCCCATGGACTCTCCAGTCCATGGAATTCTCTAAGCCAGAATACTGGAGTGGGTAGCCTTTCCCTTCTCCAGGGGATCTTCCCAACTCAGGGATAGAACACTGGTCTCCCGCATTGCAGGTGGATTCTTTACCAGCTGAGCTACAAGGGAAGCCCAAGTAGTTAGTGATGTTGAACACTTTTTCATGTTCCTCTTGGCCCTCTGTATGTCTTCTTTGAAGAAATGCCTATTTAAGTATTTTGTCCATCTTTGTATTGGATTGTTTGTTTTTATGATGTCAAGCTTCATGAGCTGTTTGTAGATTTTGGAGACTAATCCCTCATCAGTCATATCATTTGAAAATGGTGTCATCCAATTTGTGGATGGTCTTTTCGTATGGAGACAAAAGGCCTGTATTCCAAAAACTAAAAGACATTGATTAAAGAAATCTAAAAATACACAGACATGTGGAAAGATATACCATGTTGGTGCTTTGGAAGACTCAATATTGTCAAAATTACAAAGGCAATCTACAGATTCAATGCAATCCCTATCAAATTATCAATAGCATTTTTCATAGGACTAGAACAAAAAATCTTGAAATTTGTTTGGAGACACAAAAAGATCCCATGTAGCCAAGGCAATCTTGAGAAAGAAAAACAAAGCTAGAGAAAGCAGACTCCCTGACCTCCGACAATACTACAAAGCTACAGCCATCAAAATAATATGGTACTGACACAAAAATAGAAATATAGATCAGTGGAACAGGATAGGAAGCCCAGAAATAGACTAACATACCTATGGTGAATCAACCCAGAACAAAGGAGGCAAGTCTGCACAATGTTGGAAAGACAGTCTCTTTGACAAATAATGCTGGGAAAACTGGACAGTTACATGTAAATAATGCAACTGAAATTAGATTATTTCTTAACACCATACACAAAATAAGCTCAAAACTGATTATAGACCCAAATGTGAGGCTACAAATTATAAAACTCCTAGAGGAAAACATAAACTGAACATTTTTCTTACCTAAATCACAGCAATATCTTTTTCAATCCATCTCCCAGAATTATGGAAATAAAAACAAAAATAAACAAATGGGACCTCCTTCAATGAAAGTATAGTATTTAATACACATAGCTCTAATCCAGGATTATATTATCTCTTATTTGTCTACAATCTGTGGAAATAAGATAACTGTCTTCATTGTTTTAGTTTTATACTATCTTGAAATCTTGTAATGCAATGCTCTTATTGAAAGCTATTTGTATTTATGTATAAATTTTAGATTTAGTTTTTTTTTAATCCTCAAAAATGTGTCTGGGAATTTATTTTTATACTTTCTATATGTTTAAGTTTATCATGGTATAACTCAAAGATATTGAAATATATTCAATATAAAGTTAACTTAATTTTGATAAATGAACATTTATGTGTTACCCGTAATCTTATCAATAGATAGAAACTTTACATACTCCAAGAAAAATCCTTTGAATTTCTTCCCAGGAAACTCCCCCAACCTAAGCTACCACATATGTGATTTCTATCACTACAGTTATGTTTACTGTTGAACTTCATAAAAAAGAAATCATACAGTATATTTTCTTTGTCTCAAGCTTCTTTTACTCAACAGAACATTTCTGAGGCTTATATATATATATTGTGGCTTATATAAATAGTTTATTTACATTTGTGGCTAAGTACCATTCTACTTGAAAGAGATGGGAATACGAGACCACCTGATCTTCCTCTTGAGAAACCTGTATGCAGGTCAGGAAGCAACAGTTAGAACTGAACATGGAACAACAGACTGGTTCCAAATAGGAAAAGGAGTACATCAAGGCTGTATATTGTCACCCTGCTTATTTAGCTTATATGCAGAGTACATCATGAGGAATGCTGGGCTGGAAGAAACACAAGCTGGAATCAAGATTGTTGGGAGAAATAAAAATAAACCTCAGATATGAAGATGGAAGCACCCTTATGGCAGAAAGTGAAGAAGAACTAAAAAGCCTCTTGATGAAAGTGAAAGAGGAGAGTGAAAAAGTTGGGTTAAAGCTTAACATTCAGAAAACTAAGATCATGGCATCTGGTCCCATCACCTCATGGGAAATAGATGGGGAGACATTAGAAACAGTGTCAGACTTTATATTTTGGGGCTTCAAAATCACTGCAGATGGTGACTGCAGTCATGAAATTAAAAGACACTTATTCCTTGGAAAAAAAGTTATGACCAACCTGGATAGCATATTAAAAAGCAGAGACATTACTTTGCCAACAATGGTCCATCTTGTCAAGGCTATGGTTTTTCCAGTGGTCATATATGGATGTGAGAATTGGATTGTGAAGAAAACTGAGCGCTGAATAATTGATGCTTTTGAACTGTGGTGTTGGAGAAGACTCTTGAGAGTCCCTTGGACTGCAAGGAGATCCAACCAGTCCATCCTAAAAGAGATCAGCTCTAGGTGTCCATTGGAAGGACTGATTCTGGAACTCCAGTACCTTGGCCACCTCATGTGAAGAGTTGATTCATTGGAAAAGACCCTGATGTTGGGAGGGATTGATGGCAGCAGGAGAAGGGGACGACAGAGGATGAGATGGCTGGATGGCATCACTGACTCGATGGACATGAGTTTGAGTAAACTCCGGGAGTTGGTGATGGACAGGGAGGCCTGGCATGCTGCAGAGTCGGACACGACTGAGCGACTGAACTGAACTGAATCATTCTACTATACAGATGTACCATTTTGTCTTTTCATTCTTCTTTTCATGGCCACCTGGAGTAGTAATTGCTACCTTTTATCTATTTTGAATAACATGCTTTGAAAAAATTTATAGAAGGTATTTTGTGGCTCTTTACCTTTATTTCTCTCAGATAAAATCCTGAGTGGGAATACTTGGTAACAACTTTTAAAGAAATTGCCAAATAAATTTCCAAGCCAATTGCACCACTTTCCATGAGTTTGTTTTTTTTTTTAAATCTTTTTTTTTTTTTTATTAGTTGGAGGCCAATCACTTCACAACATTTCAGTGGGTTTTGTCATACATTGATATGAATCAGCCATGGATTTACACGTATTCCCCATCCCGATCCCCGCTCCCACCTCCCTCTCCACCCGATTCCCCCGAGTCCTCCCAGTGCACCAGGCTGGAGCCAGGACATGGAAGCAACCTAGATGCCCATCAGCAGATGAATGGATAAGGAAGCTGTGGTACATATACACCATGGAATATTACTCAGCTGTTAAAAAGAATTCATTTGAACCAGTCCTAATGAGATGGATGAAGCTGGAGCCCCTTATACAGAGTGAAGTAAGCCAGAAAGATAAAGAACATTACAGCATACTATCACATATATATGGAATTTCCATGAGTTTTGATTGCTCCAAATTCTCTCCTAAGCTTGGGATAAGAAATATTTTTCTTTCTTTTTTTCTGTCTTTTTTTTTCTTTCTTTCTTCTTCATGTCCTTCCTTCTTTCCTTCCTTCCCATTTCTTTCTCTCTTTCTTTCTTCATTTAAGACACTACAGTAGGTATTTTAGTTTTAATATGCATTTTAGATAATGTAATTCAGTTCAGTTCAGTGGTTTCCGATTATTTGCAACCCCAAGGATTATTTGCAGCACACCAGTCTTCCCCATCCATCAGCAACTCTTGGAGATTGCTCAAACTCATGTCCATCAAGTCGGTGATACCATCCAACCATCTCGTCCTCTGTCATCCCTTTCTATTCCTGCCTTCAACCTTTGCCAGCATCAGGGTCTTTTTCAATGAGTCAGTTCTTCACATCAGGTAGCCAAAGTATTGGAGCTTCAGCTTCATCATCAGTCCTTCCAATGAATATTCACGACTGGTTTCCTTTAGGATTGACTGGATTGATCTCCTGGCAGTCCAAGGGACTCTCAAGAGGCTTATCCAACATTACAGTTCAGCAGCATCAATTCTTCAGTGCTCAGCTTTCTTTATGGTCTAACTCTTACATCTATACATGACTACTGGAAAATCCAAGTTTTGATTATAAGGACCTTTGTTGGCAAATACTGTCTCTGCTTTGTAATATGCTGTCTAGGTTTGTAAGATTTTATTCCAAGGAACAAGCGTCATTTAATTTCACTGCTGCAGCCACCATCTGCAGTGATTTTGGAGTCCCCCCAAAATAAAGTCTGTCACTGTTTCCATTGTTTCCCCATGTATTTGCCATGAAGTGAAGGGAATAGATGCCATGGTCTTCCTTTTTTGAATGCTGAGTTTCAAGCCAGTTTTTTTCACTCTCCTCTTTCAGTTCCATCAAGAGGTTCTTTAGTTCCTCTTCAACTTTCTGCCATAAGGGTGGTGTCATCTGCATATCTGAGGTTGTTGGTATTTCTTCCAGCAATCTTGATTCCAGCTTGTGCTTCATCCAGCCTGGCATTTCACATGATGTGTTCTGCATATAAGTTAAATAAGCAGGGTGACAATATACAACCTTGACATACTCTTTTCCAAATTTGGAATAATTCCATTGTTTCATGTCCTATTTGAAAAATGGACTCACGATATTGAATAGTTTTGAATAGTTAACTATCGGTATTGAATAGCTTTATATATGCTTATTGGCCATTCTTTTATCTTTTTTTTTTTTTTTTAACCAAGTGGCTCTTTAGATCTATTGCCTATTGGACAGAGCATGGGAGAAAAGGACAATTGTGTACTGTTATTTTGGATTAAAGGAGTTCTTTATACATGCTCAAGGCATGATTGTTTAAAGTTCACTTACTAAATCTAATTGTTCTTACTAGTCAAATCTTTCTCACATGTCTTTTATGCTTTGCCTTGTTTTTCTCTTTTTTCTTTCTTTCTTTCTTTCTTTTTTTTTTTTTTTAGCTTTTGAGATAATGGGAATATTTTCACTTGATCAACCATTAAGTTCCCTAATTCTGACTTATATTATGTCCAATATTAAGGATTTTAATATCAGGCTATGCATTTTAAAAGTCTATAACATATATTTTATTCTTTCCCATGGATTATATTTTATTGATATTTTCTGTCCCTTAACTGACTTTGCCTATCTTATTTTAAATTTCTTTGACACTCACCTACACACACACACACACATAAATATAAAATAGCAAGTTTAAAGCTTCCTTGGCTTACTTCAATACCTGGGTCATTTATCAGTTCATTTATGTTGCTTGTCTTCTTACTTGGTTTTTGATTATCTTTTCCTACCTAACTTTTTATTTGGAGATATTTTTTATAATTTATTTTATTAAAGTCTAGTTGATTTACATTGTTGTATTAATTTGTGTTGTACAGCAAAGTGACTCAGTTTTATATATCAATAACCTCAGATATGAAGATGACAGAAAGAAAAGAGGAACTAAAGAACCTCTTGATGAAGGTGAATGAAGAGATTGAAAAAGCTGGCTTAAAACTCAACATTCAAAAAATGAAGATCATGGCATCTAGCCCCATTGCTTCATGGCAAATAGACATGGAGACAGTGGAAACAGTGAGAGATTTTATATGTTTGGGGGGTGCTCCAAAATCACTGCAGATGGTGGCTATAGCCATGAAGTTAAAAGACACTTGCTCATTGAAAGAAAAGCTATGACAGACTTAGACAACATACTAAAAAGCAGAGATATTACTTTGCCAACAAAGGTCCTTATAGTCAAAGCTATGATTTTCCATGCAGTCATGTATATATCTAAGCATTGGACCATAAAGAAGGCTGAGAGCCAAAGAATTGATGTTTTTGAACTGTGGTGCTGGAGAAGACTCCTGAGAGTCCCTTCGGCTTCAAAGAGATCAAACCAGTCAATCCTAAAGGAACTCAGTCCTGAATATTCATTGAAAGAACTGGTATAGAAACTGAAACTGCAGTACTTTGGCAAACTGATGCAAAGAACTGACTCAATAGAAAAGACCCTGATGCTGTGTAAAGGCTGAAGGCAAGAGGAGAAGGAGGCAACAGTTGACGAGATGGTTGGATGGCATTACCGACTCAAAGAGCATGAGTTTGAGAAAGTTCTGGGAGATGGTGAAGGACAGCCTTAAAAGGCTGTATATTGTCACTCTGCTTATTTAACTCATATGCAGAGTACATCATGCAAAATGCCAGGCTGGATGCAGCTCAAACTTAATTCTTAAACTTGCTGGAAGAAATATCAACAACTTCAGATATGCAGATGATACCACCTTAAAGGCAGAGAGCCAAGAGGAACTAAAGAGCCTCTTGATGGAAGTGAAAGAGGAGAGTGAAAAAGCTGGCTTGAAAGTCAACATTCAAAAAACAAAGATCATGGAATCCAGTCTCATCACTTCATGGCAAATCAGTTCAGTTCAGTCGTCAAGTTGTGTCTGACTATTTGCAACCCCACGGACTGCAGTACTCCAGGCTTCCCTGTCCTTCACCAACTCCCAGAGCTTACTCAAACTCATGTCCATTGAGTTGGTGATGACATCCAACCATCTCATTCTCTGTCATCCCCTTCTCTTCCTGCCTTCAATCTTCCCCAGCGTCAGGGTCTTTTCCAATGAGTCAGTTCTTCACATCATGGCAAATAGATGGGAAAACATGCAGCAGTGACAGATTTTATTTTCATGGACTCCAAAATCATGCAGATGGTGGCTGCAGTCACAAAATTAAAAGGTGTTTGACATCGAAGAAAAGCTGTGACAAATCTAGACAGGATATTAAAAAGCAGAGACACCAGTTTGCTGACAACAGTTCATCTAGTCAAAGCTATGGCTTTCCCAGTAGTTATGTACAAATGTGATAATTGAATCATAAAGAAATCTGAGCATTTAAGAATTGATGTTTTCTAACTGTAGTGCTGGAGAATACTCTTGAGAGTCCTTTGAACAGCAAGAAGATCAAACCAGTCAATCCTAAAGGAATTCAACAATGAATATTCATTGGAAGGACTGATGCTGAAGCTGAAGCTCTAAGACTTTGGCCACCTGATGCAAAGAGCCAACTCACTGGAAAAGACCCTGATGTTTGGAAAGATTGAGGGCAGGAGGAGATGGGGACGACAGAGTTTGAGATGGTTGGATGGTATCACCAACACAGTAGACATGAGTTTTAACAAATTCAGGGAGAGGGAGATTGTGAAGGACAGTTATGTCTGGCATGCTGAAGTCCATGTGGTAACAAAGAGTTGGATACAGCTTAGCGACTGAACATCAACAGTTATTTGTCATATTATTTTCCCTTATTGTTTATCTTGTAATATTTACTATAGTTCTCTGTGCTATATACAGTAGGACCTTACTGTTTATCCATTCTATATATAATATTTTTCATCTGTTAATTTTATTTAGGGATACTCTTGATTATAATCTATCATTCTACTCCTGTAGCCATAAAAAGCTTTTTTTTTTCTTTTTATGATTTAGTCCCTTAACTATGGCAAGCCCAAAACTAGAACTGAAAATTACCTCCAAAGAACAAAATATTTGGCAAGATGAGCTCACTCTTAAAAGTCTTTTGTTTTTCCCCTTGAGAATTTCAGTTAATTTAGTAGTGTTTGTTTTATGGTTCTTATAGCCTTAAAAAACTGTATCAATGTATTTTTGTTGTATTTTTACAAGAGCCACTGATTTGCTACTGTAACTAGTTGTTGGCTAGAAAGAGAAGATGAAATTTAGCTTTCACTATCTTTTTATCCTTTTGCAATTTGTACTTTTTACACTTTTCTAAATTTATATAGTATGCCATTCACCTGAGAAAATTGATAGAGTTTTGCATAAAATGTACTAAAATTTAAGAAGAAAAACAAAGAAAAAGTTTTAACCTCTGATTTAATGAGTGTTGATGATTTCCAAATGATACCTGGAATTCTGAATATATAATGGCTGAAATAGTATAACTATATATAATGATTAATATATAAAAATAATACTCTTAACTATAATTAAAGGTTTTTTTTCCTATTTGGCCCTGGGCCTTGATTTAGCATTTGTCTGTTTTACCCCCAAGTCTCCCTATGATCAGCACATAGCTTTGAAAATACTAGGAATTTAAAAAATGTTAATTAAAATAATTATTTTAATTATAATAATTAAATAATTAAAATAATTTATTTTAATTATAATTAATTATATTTTAATTTATATATTAACTATATTAATTATATTAAAATCATATTATTTTATATTATAAAATTATATTAATTAATTATATTTTAATTATAATTAATAATTAAATACTTATTTAATTAATTCAACTATATTAAGTAGTGGTATGAAATGATGTGTGAGGGATTCTCTCAAGAAATTTTACATCTTTTATCTTAAGAGAGATGTAATAAATCTCATAGTGAATTCATTGATTCTACAAATAATTTTGGAGCTCTACTATGTGTTAAATAAGATGCAGTGAATGAGTGGAGAAATAGTCCTACCAAGTTTCAGAGCTCCAGAGAGTTAAATTGAACCATCAGTTAACTATCAAATAATATCACTTAAAATGTACACAAGGTACTCTTACTGTGCTGGGCTTAGTTGCTCAGTCATGTCTAGTTCTTTGCAACCCCATGGACTGTAGCTTGCCAGGCTCCTCTGTCCATGGGGATTCTCCAGGCAAGAATACTGGAGTGGGTTACCATTTCCTCCTCCAGAGGATCTTCCCAACCCAGGGATTGAACCCAGGCCTCCCACACTGTAATCAGATTCTTTACCATCTGAGCCACTAGGGAAGCCCAAGGTACTCTTAGGAAGATAACTTTGGAGGGTACTGAGTGTCATTCTTCCCTGACACAAAAACAGCAATAACATTTCACAGATTCCTATATAATGTCCACATATACACACATGCTCTTAAAATCCATTAAAATAAACAGTAATGAAATTTGTCATATTTAATCTGGTGTCTAAGTCACCATTATTATCATTAAGAAGGCCATTTCTATATTTAATTATTATGTACTTTTAGGTGCTATATAAATAAAACTACAAAGAACTTAATCTATCCCCTAAATCCTTATTAATCTAAGATAAAATAAATTTTCACATGGATAAAATTGTATATGACAGAAGGATTCGATTAAATAAATATGCAAATAGTAAACTACATTACAAACAGTTCAATGGTAACTGAACTTTAGTGTCCTAAATGAAAGGATGAGAATAAGCAAACACTTGAAGTAGAAATCTGGAAAAGTAGTGCTAATCTAATAAAGTTGTAGTAAGAAAGAACATTGTGTTTCATGTACTTTAAAATAAAATTTCTGCAATTTACTATGCTTTAAGAGATTTCAAATAGACGCTGGCTACCATAGAGTGAAGTCACTCAGTCATGTACGACTCTTTGCGACCCGACCCCATGAACTGTAACCTACCAGGCTCCTTCGTCCATGGGATTTTCCAGGCAAGAATACTGGAGTGGGTTGCCATTTCCTTAAGTTAAGCCTATAAAGTATTTTAGGACCAGAGAGATTGGAGAGAAAATAGCTGCCGTATATGAAATGAAAAGAACATTTAGAAATAACTGAGCCTAATGCTAGAAAAGGGAACTGAAACAATGTTCTCCATAGGTAAATTAGAAAAGTTAGCCAACCAGGAGATAATGCTGTTGCCTTGTTTTAAACTTTAAAATAAATAAAAATGAGATTAAGAAATAAGATAGTTTACTTTCTCTGTAGTGTCCTATAACAGTCATTAATTGCAGACTGAGGAATTTCTGTGCAGATGTAGTAAAAGATGAACTGATGCCTCAAATATGTCAATAACTGTTTTAAGGATGACTGGATCAGCAAGCAATTGGTTAAGAATTACAGTAAACTGAGAGGACAAAAGAAAAATTGATGCATTAGTATAAGCATTCGTGCTTTGTAACTCAACAAATGATAGACACCAAACAGGCAAATGACAGGAAGAGACCCTACTGTAGATTATTATCCCATATCTGAGAAAATAGAGTAGCCGTGTTTGGAAATAGATATCCCATTGGTATTCAAGCTTAGAAACCTAAAAGTGGTTTTATTTTTTGTTGTGCCTTTATATTGTGTATGTGAGCTTGTAGTTTACATTTCTAACAAATGTATTGAGGTGTTATTGATACACAAAAAGTTGAAAACAGTATCTCAAATAGCTATCTGCACTCCCATGTTAGTTGAAGCATTATTCAAAATAACCAAGATAAGGGAACAACATAAATTTTCAATTTTGGGTGAGTGGATAAGGAAATGTGATGTATGCACATTATGGAATATTATTCATCGTTAAAGAAGAAGAAAATCTTGTCATATGAGACAACATAATTTTATTTTTTCCCTTGCATTATTTTTGGTATCCTTTATGAAACTTTTCTGTAGGTTTTATTTGGATATCTACAGGCTTGACATTTTTTAATTAATTAATTTATTTTATTGGAGGCTAATTACTTTACAATATTGTGGTGGTTTTTGCCATACATCGACATGATTTTTAAAAGGATAATTTATACCTCTATCTTCAGTTCAGTTCAGTCGCTCAGTCGTGTCTGACTCTTTGTGACCCTGTGGACTTCAGCATGCCAGGATTCCCTGCCCATCACCAATTCCTAGAGCTTGCTCAAACTCATGGCCATCGAGTCAGTGATGTCATCCAACCATCTCATCCTCTGTCGTCCCCTTCTCTTCCTGCCCTCAAGCATTCACAGCACCAGGGTCTTTTCCAGTGAGTCAGTTCTTCACATAAGGTGGCCAAAACTTTGGAGCTTCAGCTTCAGTATCAGTCCTTCTAATGAATATTCAGGACTGATTATCTTTAGGATTGACTAGTTGGATCTCCTTGCAGTCCAAGGGACTCTCAAGAGTCTTCTCCAACATCACAGTTCAAAAGCATCAGTTCTTCAGTGTTCAGCTTTCTTTATGGTCCAACTCTCACATCCATACGTGACTACTGGAAAAACCATAGCTTTGACTAGACGGACCTTTGCCAGTAAAGTAATGTCTCCGCTTTTTTTTTTTTTTTTTAATTTATTTTTATTAGATGGAGGCTAATTACTTTACAATATTGTAGTGGATTTTGTCATACATTGACATGAATCAGCCATGGATTTATATGTATTCCCCATCCCGATCCCCCCTCCCACTTCCCTCTCTACCCGATCCCTCTGGGTCTTCCCAGTGCACCAGGCCTGAGCACTTGTCTCATACATACAACAGGGGCTGGTGATCTGTTTCACCCTAGATAATATACATGTTTCGATGTTGTTCTCTCTTGTTGGATTATGTTTGCTAGAATTTTGTTAAGGATTTTTGCATCTATGTTCATCAGTGATATTGGCCTGTAGTTTTAAGTTAGGTAGAAGATAAAATGGTGGAAATAAATGAAGCAGAGAGGAAAAAAGAAAAAAGAATCAAAAGAAATGAGGACAACCTCAGGGAACTCTGGGACAATGTGAAATGCTCTAACATTTGAATCATAGGAGTCCCAGAAGAAGAAGACAAAAAGAAAGGCCATGAGAAAATACTCGAGGAGATAATCGCTGAAAACTTCCCTAAAATGGGGAAGGAAATAGCCACCCAAGTCCAAGAAACCCAGAGAGTCCCAAACAGGATAAACCCAATGCCAAACACCCCAAGACACATATTAATCAAATTAACAAAGATCAAACAGAAAGAACAAATATTAAAAGCAGCAAGGGAGAAACAACAAATAACACACAAAGGGATTCCCATAAGGATAACAGCTGATCTATCCATAGAAACCCTCCAGGCCAGAAGGGAATGGCAGGACATACTTAAAGTAATGAAAGAGAATAATCTACAACCTAGATTACTGAACCCAGAAAGGATCTCATTCAGATATGAAGGAGAATTTAAAAGTTTTACAGACAAGCAAAAGCTGAGAGAATTCAGCACCACCAAACCAGCTCTTCAACAAATGCTAAAGGATCTTCTCTACACAGGAAAAACAGAAAGGTTGTATAAACGTGAACCCAAAACAACAAAGTAAATGGCAACGGGACCATACCTATCAATAATTACCTTAAATGTAAATGGGTTGAATGCCCCAACCAAAAGACAAAGATTGGCTGAATGAATACAAAAACAAGACCCCTATATATGCTGTCTACAAGAGACCCACCTCAAAACAAGAGACACATACAGACTAAAAGTGAAGGGCTGGAAAAAAATATTTCATGCAAACGGAGAACAGAAGAAAGCAGGAGTCGCAATACTCATATCAGATAAAATAGACTTTCAAATAAAGGCTGTGAAAAGAGATAAAGAAGGACACTACATAATGATCAAAGGGTCAATCCAAGAAGAAGATATAACAATTATAAATATATATGCACCCAACATAGGAGCACCGCAATATGTAAGGCAAACGCTAACGAGTATGAAAGAGGAAATTAATAGTAACACAATAATAGTGGCAGACTCTAATACCCCACTCACAACTATGGATAGATCAACTGAACAGAAAATTAACGAGGAAACACTAACTTTAAATGAAACAATGGTCCAGCTAGACCTAATTGATATCTATAGGACATTTCACCCCAAAACAATCAACTTCACCTTTTTCTCAAGTGCACACGGAACCTTCTCCAGAATAGATCACATCCTGGGCCATAAATCTAGTCTTGGAAAATTCAAAAAAATTGAAATCATTCCAGTCATCTTTTCTGACAACAGTGCAGTAAGATTAGATCTCAATTACAGGAAAAAAAAAAATGTTGAAAATTCAAACATATGGAGGCTAAATAACACGCTTCTGAATAACCAACAAATCATAGAAGAAATCAAAAAGGAAATCAAAATATGCATAGAAATGAATGAAAATGAAAATACAACAACCCAAAACCTATGGGACACTGTAAAAGCAGCACTAAGGGGAAGGTTCATAGCATTACAGGCTTACCTCAAGAAACAAGGAAAAAGTCAAATAAATAACCTAACTCTACACATAAAGCAACTAGAGAAGGAAGAAATGAAGAACCCCAGGGTTAGTAGAAGGAAAGAAATCTTAAAACCTAGGGCAGAAATAAATGCAAAAGAAACAAAAGAGACCATAGCAAAAATCAACAAAGCTAAAAGCTGGTTTTTTGAAAAAATAAACAAAATTGACAAACCATTAGCAAGACTCATTAAGAAACAAAGGGAGAAGAACCAAATTAACAAAATTAGAAATGAAAATGGAGAGATCACAACAGACAACACTGAAATACAAAGGATCATAAGAGACTACTACCAGTAGCTCTATGCTAATAAAATGGACAACTTGGAAGAAATGGACAGATTCTTAGAAAGGTATAACTTTCCAAAATTGAACCAGGAAGAAATAGAAGATCTTAACAGACCCATCACAAGCAAGGAAATCGAAACTGTAATCAGAAATCTTCCAGCAAACAAAAGCCCAGGACCAGATGGCTTCACAGCTGAATTCTACCAAAAATTGAGAGAAGAGCTAACAGCTGTCTTACTCAAACTCTTCCAGAAAATTGCAGAAGAAGGTAAACTTCCAAACTCGTTCTATGAGGCCACCATCACCCTAATTCCAAAACCAGACAAAGATGCCACAAAAAAAGAAAACTACAGGCCAATGTCTCTGCTTTTTAATATGCTGTCTAGGTTGGTTAGTTTTCTTTCTAAGAAGCAAACGTCTTTTAATTTCATGGCTATTGCCACCGTGTGCAGTGATTTTTGGAGCTCAAGAAAATAAAGTCAGTCACTCTTTCCATTGTTTCCCCATCTATTTGCCATATAGTGATGGGACCAGATGCCATGATCTTATCTTAGCTGTGGTTATTGCTGAAAAGAAGCAGGAAGTTGATTAATTAAGGTTGCCAAAAACAAGAGATCATCATACATAGTGGTGAATCTTTCAAAATATAAAATCATGATCCCTAGAGAAGAAGTGTTCTAATTTGTTAGATTAAATTTGTATACAGTAGCACAATATTTGATGTATACTGTCTCTTTTTTTTTTATTAAAGTATAGTTGATTTACAATATTGTGTTGGTTTAAGGTATACAACAAAGTGAAATATATATATGTGTGTGTACATATATATGTTCATTTTTTTCAGATTCTTTTCTTTTTATAGATTATTACGGAACATTGAGTAGAATTCTCTGTGCTATACAGTAAGTCTTTGCTAGTTATCTATTTTATATATAGTAGTGTATATATGTTAATATCAATCTCCTAATTTATCCCCAATGTTAAAAAATATATATATTGTCTCAATTTTAATCTTTTTTCCAAGTTTCAGATATTTCCTTTCACTGAAGAGAATCTCCAATTTCAGTGGATTTGCATAGAGAAAAGAGGGGGTGAGAGATAGAAAGGAAGCATTTAAAAAAATAATAAAGTAAGCATTTTTTATGATCTATGATGCTTCCCTGGTGGCTCAGATGGCAAAGAGTCTGCCTGCATTCTGGAGATACGGGTTTAATCTCCAGATCAGGAAGATCCTCTGGAGAAGTAAATGGCAACCCACTCCAGTATTCTTTTCTGGAAAATCCCATGGATGGGGAAGCCTGGCAGGCCACAGTCCATGGGGTCGCAAGGAGTCAGACACAACTGGATGATTTTACTTTCACTTTATGATGCTTTACCAGAAATAAAAGAAAATGGAAAGAAATAAAAGACAAAATTCCCAAATCTTCCTATGATTAATCCTAGCAGGCCTGACATTAAATGCTTCCTGTTATGCTCTATACTCACACTTCTTGCCCAGTTTACTCACATTTTGGCAGATTTCTCTTCATGCCTGAACAAAAACATAATAGAGAGCCAATATTTTGCCTTATGACAATCTATCTAAAAGTCAGTTTCCAGAAATATACTGTCTTTCAAATCTTTTTATTTTTATTATTATTTTTTTTTAGTTCTACCAGTATATTGCTACTAATCCATCTCCCTCCACCCTCACACAATCATGTTCAGTGATACAACCCCATGGACTGCAGCCTGTCAGGCTCCTCTGTCCATGGACTTTTTCAGGCAAGAATACTGGAGTGCATTGCCATTTCCTTCTCCTGTCTTTCAAATCTTGAACAACGTTTATATGAAAGAAACCCAGTGAAGTTTAGTGGAATGAAACTTATTCTCTATGTTCAAATAAACATATCAATACTCTAAGTGGCAATAATGCACATGGTCCAGGAGACACATATTTTATTCAGCAAATATACCTGTGGTTCCATTATTTACTAACTGTATACACCCAATTTGGTCAGGTCATTAAATAGGAACTCATTCTAAAAAATAAAACAAAACACTAGGTATAGGGATGACACATAGTTTTCAACCTACATACAAGCACCAAATTACTGGTAATAGCTCCCTAGACTTCTTTATTGAAAAAGAATTTAAAAGCACATTTGATTTCCTTGAGGAAAAGGATTGTGATTGATTGTTAATACCAGTCATTGGTACAAAAGTAATATATATTTTATATTTACTGACTTTGTTATAGAAAGTAATGTATGTGAATCAAACATGACCATCTACATTTACCACATAATATAATTTTGTTTCAACTCTTTATTTGCACATTTTTTTCTAAATTTAAGACTAGTAATAATTCATGCTTCCTGTTGTGATGTTACCAATATATGCAGCACATATAGGAAAGTATTCACTATAAAATATGAAAAAAAAGGATTTAACAAAAAAATTGTCCTTAATGACCTATCGCCCTCCAAATTATAATCTAGAGTTTCTATTGATCATTTTCTCCATTTTCCCCATGATTCCTTTCTGATATACATTGTTATCTCATGCAAGTAGGCTTCCCCAGTGGCTCAGTGGTAAATAATCTGTCTGCCGATTCAGGAGATGTGGGTTTGATCCCACAGTTGAGATGAAGCCCTGGAGAAAAGAATGGCTACCCACTACAGTATTCTTGCTTGGGAAATCCCATGCACAGAAGACTCTGGCAGGCTACAGTCCATGGGGTCACAAAGAGTTGGACATGACTCAGCAAGGAAACAACAACTAGAAAAATAATTTGTCTACTGTATAAATTCTCGTTGTCTCAATTCTGTTCTATTTTCCTTGTTAAATTACAACTGAAATTTAAAACTCAAATGCTGAGGACCAATATAGTTAACATAATTGCTTGATTTTAACAGGATCTAAGATAATAGGTGTTAAATTCGTAATACTGTGATCAAGGATAACACCTGCTTAATTACCTTGCCTCTTTTCCTGAGGTCACTATAAAGCTCCTGGTCTATATGTAATTCATTTCATGGACATTTTTAAGCCCCTTAACTAAATAAGCAGTTAGATTTAATTATCAAGAAGCTATCTGTATCTTTAGAGGCAACATTCATTGGAAAATCTCAGGTGTAATATTCTTGTTCCAATTTCCATAGGGTAAGTTGATTTGTGAGGAGGTGGCCTAAAGTAACTGTCCCACAACTAGTTGAAAGACAGAATTAATATTTTCTTTATCTTTTAAAAATGGCTTTCAAATGTACTTTCCATCAAAGAGACATAAACTTGATTAAAAAATAAGGCATATTTTTACACATTTATGTGCTACTTGTTTAAAAGTAAATCTGTGTTACTGATATGCTATGGGATAACCTCCAAGAGCAGTTGATGAAAACCTGTTTTGAATGCTTATAGCTACTTTGTTGCCTCTTTAAGCTTTATTTTAAAAGAGCTTGCTAGATATAAACAGAGTAAGAATTAATACTCCAACTTAACACCCTTTACATAGTGCCTTACTGTAAAAGAACTCACAGATGGTGACAGGAGGTGGCAATTTTGGATTAGATAATGGTATTTATATAGCTCAGGTTTATATACATTTTAATGGCATGTAAGCAGCTGTGTTTGTGTTTTTGGTTCATTTCAAAATATTTTGAAAATATGTTAAAAATTGTGCATAGCAGTACATCTTTAGGATCAAAACATTGTGGGGAAGTGAAAATATTCAGAAATATAGCTTTTATATTCCATAATGATCCCCAAAAGGAAATTGAAAGTATTTGGTAGTTATCTGTGGATTTGTGAAGGATTTTAATAGAAGGCTATATAAAGAACCACTTTTCCCAGAGAATGTCTAGAGGATCCCTGTACAATTTCAGTAAAGTTGAAAGAGATAGAAAACTATTTCTAAACCCAAAGGAAAGTCTGTTAAATGTATACTAATTCTCTAAATAAATATGACTACTCTTAATAACTTTATTACAGTTTGTATAAAAACAGATGACCCAATATGACTATTCTTTATATAGAAAAAATTCACATTTTCTAAAATTTGAAAATTAAATGATAATTTCATTAATATATATTGGTTCAATCCCCGGCTGAGAAGATCCCCTGGAGGAGGGCATGGCAAGCCACTCCAGTGTTCTTGCCTGGAGAATCCCCACAGACAGAGGAGCCTGGTGTGCTACAGTCCATGGGGTCACAAAGAGTCAGACACGACTGAACAACTAAGCACACAATTGACATCTATAGCTTGATAAATCAATATGCATATATATATATATATATATATGATATATATTATATGTAAAATACACTCATATATGATTGTGGACACATTTATAACAAGAAAAAAGCAAAATTTATTTTCATACATTAAATATAATTTGACAGTACTGGATAATGGTTAGGATATGAGATACAGAGTTAGACTGTTCATTTTGAACTGCAGATCAACCACTTCTGAATTTTGTGACCTTGGTTACTTAATCTCTGTATCTCAACATTTGTAAAGTAATAATACTTAACTCATGTGAATACTGTATTAAATGAGGAAATACAAATTATAGTTGACCTTGAACAACACAGGGATTAAGGGCAACAAACACCACCCCAGTCAAAAAATCCATATAAGTTTACAGTCATCTCTTCTTACCCATAATTCTGCAACTTCAGATTGAACCAACCACTGATCTGATAGTATATACTTTAGTACAAATTTATTGAAAAACATTTACATATATGTGGATCTGCATATTTTAGACCTGTGTTGTTCAATAGGAAATAGCTGATATATGATTCAATATCATTATTTTCATGACTATTTATTATAAACATTGTATGTTTCATTTGATAGCCATCTTCCACTTACCTTTGATACTTTTCTTCTAATATTTTTTTCCTCACTCAACTACGCTATGAATCTCTTTTCTCTTCTACCCTTTATTGTTGCATGCTAAGCTGTGTGTGTATGCTAAGTCACTTCAACCATGTCCAACTTTTTGTAACCCTATGGACTGTAGCTCATGAGGCTTCTCTGTCCATGGAACTCTACAGGCAAGAATACTGGAGTAGGGTTGCCATGCCCTGCTCCAGGGGATTTTCCCAACCCAGGGATTAAACCCACTTTTCATATGTCTCCTGCACTGGCAGATGGGTTCCTTACCACTAGCACCACCTGAGAAGCCCGTTGTTATAGCCATAGAGGTGTACTGTTTAAATATTTGAAGAAAGAAGCTGCAGTTCAGCTACAAAGAATGTCATTTCCTAACTGCTTCTGACTGTTAATGCCTTTAGGATGTGTCTCAGATTTATGAGCCAAGACTCCACTCTTCCCAGGCAGCCCTTAATCAGTAATTGCCCAATGAAAGGCCCCACTGTGAAGTGAACTGCAGCACACCGTGAAGTGAAAGTTGTTCAGTCATGTCTGACTCTTTGCGACCCCATGGACGGTAGCCTGCCCGGCTCCTCTGTCCATGGAATTCTCCAGGCCAAAATAATGGAGTGGGTAGCCATTCTCTTCTTCAAGGGATCTTCCCAAACCAGTGACCCAACCCAGGTTTCCTGCATTGCAGGAGGATTCTTGACCATATGTGCACATAGACATAGAAGCCCAAAAACTCCACTAAGGAAAAATAATTGCTCCAACTATTTCGGTGTGTTTGGCCAAGATTTTGCACCAGAATCAGTCAGAATTGGGAAATATCCAATTTCTTTCCTTTTCCTTTTCCCTCAATGAAAATTGTATCTGTGTGTAACCTTAAGATTTGTCTTATTTATCTTGCTTTCTCTCCATTTTATCACATCTAGGCATTATCACCACCACCCTTCCCAATAAGCTTCTTGCAATTCTATGTCTGTCTCAGCATCTGTGCCCCATGGTACTTGACAGACAATGTGATGACATAAGTGAAATAAGAATTCAGATGGTAAAATCCTATTTGGTAATCAGTATCTTATTCTAGGAGGTATGTTGGACACAGAGAGTCCCTGCCAGAAGATTGTGACACAATTTCTAAAATATTCACTGATGATAAATTAGGAGAAAGTTCCTATGAATAAAATTGTTGTCGCCTATGTAATGATTTTGGTGTCTGCAAAGTAGAGGATTTGGAGAAATAAATGTGTACAAATACACCAAAATCGGTTGATTTTTTACTAACTTACACTAATGCTCTACAAAGGGGAGTTAATAAACAATTAAAAATGAACTGTAAAGACCAAAAGGCCTTTTTGGCAGTCCACAAAGTAGCTATAATATCTCCCTAGGGTGTAGACAGAAAAATTAAACCCTCAAGATAAAATGCTGATTTGAAGGCATGATTAAAGCAAGACCACTATAAAGAGATTTGGATCCTTGTCGGGAAACCCTGGGACTATGATTTATGGTACAGGGGAATCTGGGTTGGTAACCCACATGAAGTTGACTCCTCAAATACCTTTAATCCCTTGGTACTCAAAAAGATGACTCACACCTTCCTATTAAGAATTAGCACTTCTGTTTTGCATATAGGGTTATCATTACCATCTTTCTAACAGAGTCTCTTTTAGGAGCTGCCACAGCCTTTTCTCTTGGCTGCCAGGCCAGTAACTATGAACCATTTCAGTTCAGTTCAGATGCTCAGTCAAGTCCAACTTTTAAAGATCCCATGAACTGCAGCATGCCAGGCCTCCCTGTCCATCACCAACTCCCAGAGTTTACCTAAACTCATGCCCATTGAGTCGGTGGTGCCATTCAACCATCTCATTCTCTGTCATCCTCTTCTCCTCCTGCCCTCTCAATCTTTCCCAGCATCAGGGTCTTTTCCAATGAGTAATCTCTTCGCATCAGGTGGCCAAAGTATTGGAGGAGTTTCAGCTTCAACATCAGTCCTTCCAATGAACACCTAGGACTGATCTCCTTTAGGATGGCCTGGTTGGATCTCCTTACAGTCCAAGGGACTCTCAAGAGTCTTCTCCAAAACCACAGTTGAAAAGAATCAATTCTTCTGCACTCAGCTTTCTTTATAGTCCAGCTCTCACATTCATACATGACTACTGGAAAAACCAAGGCTTGACTAGACAGACCTTTGTTGACAAATTAATGTCTCTATTTTTTAATATGCTATCTAGGTTGGTCATAACTTTCCTTCCAAAGAGTAAGCGTCTTTTTATTTTTGACTTATTCTTTTTGTTTGTTTGTTTTTTCATTTATTTTTATTAGTTGGAGGCTAATTATTTTACAATATTGTAGTGGGTTTTGCCATACATTGACATGAATCAGTCATGGATTTACATGTGTTCCCCATCCTGAACCCCCCTCCCACCCCATCCCCTCCCTCTGGGTCATCCTGGTGCACCAGCCCTAAACACTTGTTTTAATTTCATGGCTGCAATCACCATCTGCAGTAATTTTGGAGCCCAAAAAAATAAAGTCAGGCATTGTTTCCACTTTTCCCCATCTATTCATCATGAAGTGATGGGACTGGAAGCCATGATCTTCGTTTTCTGAATGTTGAGCTTTTAAGCCAACTTTTTCACTCTTCTCTTTCACTTTCATCAAGAGGCTCTTTAGATCTTCACTTTCTGCCATAAAGGTGGTGTCATCTGCATATCTGTGGTTACTGATATTCCTCCAGGCAATCTTGACTCCAGCTTGTGCTTCTTCCAGGCCAGCGTTTCTCATGATGTACTCTGCATATAAGTTAAATAAGCAGAGTGACAATATACAGCTTTGATGTAATCCTTTTCCTATTTGGAACCAGACTGTGTTCCATGTCTAGTTCTAACTATTGCTTCCTGACCTTCACACAGGTTTCTCAAGAGGCAGGTCAGGTGGTCTGGTATTCCCATCTCTTTCAGAATATTCCACAGTTTGTGATCCACAGAGTCAAAGTCTTTGGCACAGTCAATAAAGCAGAAATAGATGTTTTTTTCTGGAACTCTCTTGCTTTTTCAATGATCCAGTGGATGTTGACAATTTGATCTCTGGTTCCTCTGACTTTTCCAAAACCAACTTGAACATCTGGAAGTTCAGGGTTCACGTCGCACTGGTCATAGCAAATACCCTCTTCCACCAACATAAGACTCTACACATGAATATCACCAGATGACCAACACCAAAATCAGATTGATTATATTCTTTGCCGCCAAAGATGGAGAAACTCTATACAGTCAGCAAAAACAGGACCGGGAGCTGACAGTGGTTTAAATCATGAAATCCTTATTGCCAAATTCAGACTTAAATTGAAGAAAGTGTGGAAAACCACTAGACCATTCAGGTATGACCTAAATCAAATCCCATATGATTATACAGTGGAAGTGACAAATAGATTTAAGGGGCAGATCTGATAGAGTTCCTGATGAACTATGAACAGAAGTTCATGACATTGTACAGGAGACAGGGATCAAGACCATCCCCAAGAAAAACGAATGCAAAAAAGCAAAATGGCTCTCTGAGGAGGCCTTACAAAGCTGTAAATAGAAGAGAAGCAAAAAGCAAAGGAGAAAAAGAATGATATACCCATTTGAATGCGGAGTTCCAGAGAATAGCAAGGAGAGATAAGAAAGCCTCCCTCAGGGATCAATGCAAAGTAATAGGGGAAAACAATAGAATGGGAAAGACTAGAGATCACTTCAAGAAAATTAAAGATACCAAGGGACATCTCATGCAAAGATGAGCACAATAAAGGACAGAAATGGTATGGACCTAACAGAAGCAGAAGATATTAAGAAGAGGTGGCAAGAATACACAGAAGGACTGTACAAGAAAGATCTTCATAACACAGATAATCACGATGGTGTTATCACTCACCTAGAGCCAGACATCCTGCAATGTGAAGTCAAGTGGGCCTTAGGAAGCATGACTATGAACAAAGCTAGTGGAGGTGATGGAATTCCAGTTGAGCTAATTCAAATCCTAAAAGATGAAGCTCTGAAAGTGCTGCACTCAGTATGCAAGCAAATTTGGAAAACTCAGCAGTGGCCGCAGGACTGGAAAAGGTCAGTTGTCATTCCAATCCCTAAGAAAGGCAATGCCAAAGAATGCTCAAACTACTGCACAATTGCACTCATATCACATGCTAGTAACTAAGAATAACACTCAACATAACTCCATTGTAGCCATGGAATATTTGTGGGTTTGGATTATTGGGGTGCTTGATCAATGGCTCAGATGATAAAACTACATAAAGGAGAATGGCTTGACTTTGAGCCTCTCTCAAGATAAAGGCTCTATCTAATACCTGATAAAGCCTCCAGCAGATAAGGCAAACTCACTGCTAAAATAGTCTCTAAATCAGAGAAAATGATGACTCATGCTCAGGGAAGTGGGAATATCTGAATTGCTCTAGCTAGTGATAAGAGAAGAATGAAGGAGGCTCAGGAAATTCAATCTGTTGGAATATATATATATATATATAATTTATAAGTATAATTATATTTTTATAATATATAAAAATTTTATATATTTATATATAATATATATTATATATAAAATATGATATATGATATATGATATAATATAATATAATTTATATGATACAATGAATGATGATATATGAAATAATATGATATAATATATATATAATTTATTTACATTTTTATTTTATATTATTTTATATATTTATTTTATATTACTTTATATAATTTATAAATATAATATATTTTATATAAATATATATTATATTATATATAATTTATATATATAAATATAAATTTATAATTTATATAATTATATATATATATGTGTGTGTGTGTGTGTGTGTGTGTAATGTGAGGCCAGATGATCCTGCAGAAGATTATATCCCAGAGGACACACCACTCATTGAAACTATCATGAATGTGCTATTGAGAGGGTCACCAGCTTCACTACACACTTCAATGATGGCTCTTCTCTGCAAGACAGGGCTCTGGGTAATAGAGGCAGTAACAGATCGGGTTTCATTAACATCCATGGGGATGATAATTCTCCATCTCTAATGCTAGTGATAAAGAACCTGCATGCCAATGCAGGAGACATAAAAAACGCAAATTCAATCCCTGGGTTGGGAAGTTCCCCTGGTGGAGGGCAGGGCAACCTACTCAAGTATTCTTGCCTATAGAATCCCAAGGACAGAGGATCCTGACAAGCTACAGTCCATAGGGTAGCAAAGGGTCATACATGACTGTAGGGACAAGCTCAAGTACATAGTAATTGAAAATAATACCTGTCAATGCCATGTGTGGTATCTTTGCTAGAGTACCTTAATAGAGCCCCAGATACATGGTGAGGCTTCCTAGGTGGTGCAGTGGTAATGGTCAATGCAGGAGATGCAAGAGACTCATGTTCGATCCTTGGGTCAGAAAGTTCTCCAGGAATAGGAAATGGCAACCTGCTTCATTATCCTTGTCTGGAAAATTCCATGGACAAAGGAGCCTGGTGGGCTACATTCCATGGGGTTGCAAACAATCAGACATGACTGAGTACAACACAGCATAGTACAGGTACATGGTGTGGAGCTATTGATTTAGCAAATGTGCTCTTTTTCTATTCCAGTCAGAAGAGAGATTAGAAACAATTCATAATCACATAGAACAGATAAAAAATACATTTACAGCTTCCTCTCATGGCTCTGGTAACTTTTCCTTCCTTTGCCATAGTATAATCTGAA
The DNA here is from genome assembly GCF_033118175.1 of Dama dama. Taxonomy (NCBI): domain Eukaryota; kingdom Metazoa; phylum Chordata; class Mammalia; order Artiodactyla; family Cervidae; genus Dama; species Dama dama. Next base: position 73,170,396 of record NC_083714.1, read on the forward strand.
GACATCCTTATACACTGCAGAACATCATATTTATTTGTCACATTAATGACATCATTCTGATAGGACAAGGTAAACAAGAGCTTGCACTTTTTCTGATTAGACCTCAGCCAGTACTACGAATGGTGGTGTTATTAATGAAGATGGCCTTTTATGACCAATATGGGATCTTTCAAACAGGAAATCTTTTCTTGGCAACTCCCTCCTGGTTTGGATAAGACTTTAGCAGTTCTGCATGATATGATCTGAGGGTCTCTCTTCTCAGTCTTATGCCCTCCTTTCTTCATTTCACAGGTGTCAGATCTGCATTGTAGTCTAAAGGTTTTTTTCCTGCGAAATCCTACTCCCTCCTATTTCCATATTCACAGATATTATTCCCTCACCAACCTTATCTTATTTCTACTTCTCCTTCAGCATCTTCTTCCCAGAGAACTCAACTGACACAACTGCTATTCTTTCCATTACCCTGCTTCTACTATTACTTCCTTTCCTGTCTCCACATTTGATTTTCTTCCTGTGGAAGCACATAAATTGCATTTGGCAAATTACATTAAATAAATCCCTATCAAATGCCCAGACATAATACTATGCCTGATATTTTAAGAAATGCAGTAAGTCAGCTACAAACCTCTAAATTTCTGTTTAGAAATGGTGACAGGGAAATGGAAAGTATTTAATCTGTTGATAAACTCTCTACATTTCTTGGAGAAGTGGCTAAAAATGAGGACATTTCTAAGCTAGACAATAACTTCATGAAATTAGGCATGGAGATAACGTCAGAAGAAGCAACAGCACAAGTACCATATGATTCTTCACTAACCCCAACTACCTACTCATCAGTATAGTCTATCTCACAGATATGCTGAAAGCTGTAATCCACTGGTACCTCATTCATAAAAATCATGTAGTCAAAGGATTAGGGTTCCCCCAGCGGCTCAGCAGTAAAGAATCCACCTGCAATGCAAGAGACCCAAGAGATGTGGATGTGATTCCTTGGTTGAGAGGATCCCCTGGAGGAGGGCATGACAGCCAACTCTAGTATTTCTGCCTGGAGAATCCCATGGACAGAGGAACCTGGTGGGCTAAGTCCATAAGGTTGCAAACAGCCAGATACGACTGAAGTGACTGAGCAAGCATGCACACGAACAAAAGATTGTCCTACTTCTCACATCTAGGGGAACATGGGGAAGCACAATCAATTTAGGCAACTTTTTAAAGAACAATTTCACAGAAAACATTGTTATTTTCTTTGAGAAACAATTTCTTCCTGAGAGAATTCAAAAGAATATATATGAACATCTGGCAATTTTTACAGTTTCTCAGACAGCTTTAATTTTACACTGTCCAAAGGAAAGAAAAATAAAATATGTTACTTAAACTACAGCTAGAGGCCAGTTTATTACAATATTTTAGATATAGTCATGCATCTGTTGTGGAGTGCAGGTCTGCTGGGAGGAAAGGTATAATAATATATGAACTCAGTGGAGAGATGTTAACATAAGAGTCTAGAAATGACTACCTCATGAGCTCTAGTATCATGTATGCTTTGTTGGTCCCACAAATCTTGACGCTTTCCTATTTGTTATAGGGAAGCTGTAGTGCTTCCTTCTCCATTATTCTCATTTTTGCTAATGCCACATTTATTTCCCCAGATTTTCAGGCTTCAAATTCTAGAGACATTTATGACTGTCATTTCTCACATCTTAATTAGGTGTACAGGATAACTCTGACTGATGAAGGCTTGATTTGTCACTCCATCAGTCAGCTCTGTTTGGTCGCTCAGTCATGTCTGACTCTTTGCGATCTGTCCATCACCAACTCCCGGAGCTTTCTCAAACTCATGACCATCGAATCGGTGATGGCATCCAACCATCTCATCCTCTGTTGTCCCCTTCTGTTCCTGCCTTCAAGCTTTCCCAGCATCAGGGTCTTTTCTAAGGAGTCAGTTCTTCACAACAGGTGGCAAATTATTGGAACTTCAGCTTCAGCATCTGTCCTTCCAATGAACATTCAGGACCGATTTCCTTTAAGATTGACTGCTTTGATCTCTTTGCAGACCAAGGGATTCTCCATAGTCATGGACAAAACTCAAATTTCTAACTGCAAACTAATCGTGGCCAATGTTAACACATGATAATATTTCTTTAAGTGAATAGCCAAAAATGAGAAGCTTTCCTTGATTTGCAGCAATTCAAAAGATTGTTTTTGAAATGAAAAACAAGGAATCATTGAAGAAATACTTCCCTAGAAACATCTCCACCTGTATTGAACTTAGGTCACAGATCTTTGGAGCAATAAAGACCTGCTGCAAGGATAATAACCATAGGTAAAAAGGATAATTTACGTCCAACTGTACTGCATACTTATTTCAAGAAACATTAGTCACCCTAAATTATGCATTAACAAAGTGAAAGCTGTATTGCTTTTGACCATGCATGGCATTTATTTTGAATGCTCAAAGTTATGTATTTAATACAGATATTATATTGAAATTAAAATATTCTAAACTCTGATGAGTATAAATTAATAACAATTTATTTATTTGATGTAACTGAAGACAAAGTCTCTGTCAAGCCTCACTTCTCCTGGAGCAGACATCTTATTCTAGCCTATTGCCTTATACTCAAGTTAAATAAGTCCTTTCTCCAGCAAAATTCAAATGTTTTGACAGCTCTATCTAGATCAAACCTCAGTTACTTCCTTATGCAATTCAGTTGTGAGGAGTTTCTTACCCTTATCAATGGGCATGCTTTGCAGTGATTCTTTCCTAGGATGACATCTGGGAAAAGGAGAAAGTTTATATAAACATTCTTATTGTTTTAGGGAAGAGACATTTGATGCTACCTGAACTCACTATATTGCCTTTAATTTACCTGTGTCTCTCTGTATTCACTATATTTTCTTTGAATTACCTGAGCCCACTTTCTTCTACTCTGTTATGGGCCAAGATATGGGCTAATTTGCCCACCATTTTGGTTATCTTAGTGTCCTTTTACGACCAAAGGTTTCTTAGCTGCTTTCTTTGCACCAAGTTTAAGTGTAAGGCTTTGCCTTAAGTCTATGAACTCAATGCTTCTTCTCAACTCAAGATAACTTACTGTAACTGTGCCATATTGGATGCAAACTGTGTCAAACACAAGCTTATAGAAAATTCATGGTATGAGTAGAAAAGCAAGAAACATCCTGATTTTCTTAAATTTTGTCAAAGCTATTTGTATATCTTTATTTCACTGCTAGTTTGTTGTCACTATTATTGTTGAATTTTCCTTCTTTCTAAACCCTGAGAGGGAATCCAGGAAATCCACAGCCATAACCTTGTCCTGTTCTCTCTCCATGTTCTTCATTCCAGGATCAGAGAAGCAACACTTGTAGTGTGTGAAGATATTTCTTACTCATATTGTCATCTCTCTGACTCTATAGTTTATTCTGGTAAAATTTCAGTTTGGAAAAGAAAAAGCTTATCAATAACTTATTTGCACTCAGATTTAGCATATTTGTCCTTTGTGGAAGGACCAATGGAGAGGAAAACAAAAAATAAAGAACAAGAATGACCAAAGTGGAGAAATACATCAAAGTCTTGTCTCTCTACCCATGTTTGTAAATCCATGCAATTTTACCTTATTATCTTGTCACTGATTCTTGTGATCTATTTCTATATTTTTAACAAGACTGTGGCCATCCAATCTTAGTTCCATTGTTTAATAAATGTCTTATTTTGGACTAGTTACATTAAACCTCTCCAAGTTTCAGTTTCCCAGTTTTAGAAAAAAAAGGAATAGTATCTCGGGGACTTCCCCAGTAGCTCAGTGGTAAAGAACCCCCCTGTCAATGCAGGAGATGAAGGTTTGATCCCACAGTCAGAAAGATTCCTTAGAGAAAGAAATGGCAACCCACTCAGTCTTCTTGCCTGGGAAATCTCATGAACAGAGGAGCATGGTTGGCTACAGTCCCTGGGGTCCCAAAAGAGTTGTACATGACTTAGCAACTAAACAGCAACAGCAATAATAATAGTATCTACCTCATAAGGTTGTTGAGAGGACAACCTGAATTAACATATGCAATGTATGTTAATATATTTAGAACAGTACTTAGCATATACCAAGTATTAGATACATATCAGACTCACAAGGTGAAAATATATGTATATGTGTATTCTTGCACATGCTATGGTGATTAGAAACTGAGGAATGATATCAAGCTATTAATAGCTTATATAAATATATTGAAAAATCTAGAGTGCTTATTTATTCATGTAGAATGACTGTTGTAACTTTTAATTGGATCAAGGCATTTTCTCTGATTAAAAAACATGGAATCTAGTGTTGCCCAGACAAAGGAGCTACAACAAAGTCACCAAGACAGGGGTGTATAAGAGGTCATCAAATACAGAATTAGAAAATGAGATGCCTTAAAGTCATACTTTTGCAACATTCTAGAGGACAGACTGCATTAATTAACTAATTTAAAAAAACAGTTCAAATTTGCTAGTTATCACAGAAATGAAAGTTCAAACAGTGAAATAGCAAGTTTCAGCTTACCACTGTAACATTGATGGGTAAAAGCACAGGTTAGTGCAAGATAACAAGGTATAGTTTAGTTTCAAAATCTAAACTAGAGATTTTGGTATTATTTTTCTATGTAACAACTACACACTTTCACAATGCTGACCAAGGATGTTGCAAAATTCAGAAGTATGATATTATAAAAATACCTTGATTGGTTATTTATAAGTTATTATATCTGCATGAATGCATACCTAGCTTAGAAATTATTTTTTTAATTAGAGAGTAAACAGTGCAAAACCAAAACATCAAATTAGTGTGTATGTGGAATTGAAGATAACATTATATGTGAGAAAAAAAAAAAAAAAACCACTAGCTAAAATTACTCTCAATGCTAATTTTGGAAATAGACTGTATAAAAATTAAATTCAAATTTATTGTATTGAGCATGACTTTTAATGGGAGGGGGGATCGGGATGGGGAATACATGTAAATCCATGGCTGATTCATGTCAATGTATGACAAAAACCACTACAATATTGTAAAGTAATTAGCCTCCAACTAATAAAAATAAATGGAAAAAAAAGGAAGTTTTAATCTTGAATGTCCAGACCATATATATTTTCTTTACGAGCTTTTAATCAACTCTGAGATACTAAGAGGAATAAAGCTTCTTTTCTTTCTGTGACATGTTGAATTGCAGATCTATTTTTTTTTAATTAGCAAGTGATGGGAATAGTTAGCAACATCTCAAGAAAACAAATGTAGTTACAAGTACCCATGATCAATTAATAAGCAAGACTTTTCAAAAAGCAGTGTAAACTCCAAAAGAGAAACAGAAAAATCTGTGTATTGAGTGGATTGGAGAAAAGGGTGAGCAAAATATCTTCCAGAAATAGCATGGGTTTTATATGGGAAGATGGAAAATTGCACATTGTATCAGAAACAAGCTTTGCTTTCATTAGATATTTCCAACTGGAGATTGTCTTTACTTTGCCCCTGACTCTTCATTCTCTGTCAACTCCTACTGCCAACCTCAGGAATATTTGTGCTCCATATCCTAATTATAAACTGTGCTCCAACTAAAGTTCATTAAGCACATTATTTATGCTGACTTTAGCATCTACTCTACCCAAAACTGTTTTACACATTTACATCTATGCTTCAATGATTCTTGTTAATTTACTCAGTCATTCTGTTTTCTTATAAATTACAGAGCTCAGAAATGTGGAGTGAAGAATGATGGGGAAAATAAAAGTGGTTATCCTTAGGTAATTTTTGCTTCTTACTAACTTGTCCTTGGGTTTGTCAGCAAGTATTTCCTGAGATCTGTAACATCAGATATTTTCACAAGTTTGTTTTAAGCAGTCTTTTCTTCTTACCAGTAAACAGCAAGGAAAGAAAAAAAAAAAAATTCCCAAGAGAAAAAAACCTCTAAAACATTCTCACTTAAACATGCATTGCTCTTTCTCACACAGAATTCTCAAGATCCTAATTTACAGAGAGAGTTTATTTCTCTTAAGACTTCAAGCTATCATGTTGATCATATCTCATTGCTATACAAGTTGTAGCTTAAAATTTTGTTTCATCTTATTCCCTTTGAACTCCTCTCAAATAATCAAATTTTTAAAATCCATCTTCATCAATACATACTTTGCCATATGTCAGCTTCCACAATGCAAGACCATGGTGGACATTGTGACTCCACTAAAGGGTGGAGTCTAAATTTTTAAGAAAATATTGTCGGATAACATCAGAAGTTAATTCTGCATATTCTATAAATTTAAAATATTGCTCATTAAACCTATAGAGCTTGAAACATGATCAAATATATATTGTATCTGTATAAAAGCAAAGAAATAGTAGAAGTCATAAAAAGACAATTGGTTCAGTTAGCCACAGGATATTCTAATGACCATCAATTGATTAGGCTGCATTTAGTACCTCCTCCAGCTCCCTAGAGAGACATTACAAAGTAGAGAGAAAATGTTTTAGGCCTAAGTTTGAAAATATTTCATTCTTTGTTGACTCAAACTTAATAATATCAGTTTAAATAAATACATTTTTTACAGTTTCCACATTTCTAAAATGATTTTAAAGATTTCTATTTTTTTTTTAATTTAAAACTCTAGAAATTAATAATTGGGTATTATTTAAATTTGGCTGAGGTTTACACTTCCATTACCCATATTGCAGAAACAGTTCAATATATCTGATCAGGATTTCAGATTCCAAGCTTGTGGGTCTAGGAACTTGGTGAATGACCTGAGAGGGTTTGGTAAACTTTATTGGCCTCAATTTTCTCTAACTCAAAATTAATAGTACAGATTAAATAATTTTTTTAGATCTCATAATTCTAAGTAAAAAAGTAAAAAAATTGCAGGAAAAGCATATGTTTTCATCTGGTTGCTTAGCATTTGACAATTTTAGATAACTCTAAATGATATAAACAAATGAAAATTGTTTAAAAAGTGCTTTATCTAATTTACTTATTTTAAAAAATTTGGTAAGAACACAACATGAGACCTACTCTTAAAATGTTTTTAAATGTACAAATAAGTATTGCTATCTATGTGGGGTATATTATATACTCGATCTCTAGAAGTTATTCATAACTGAAATTTTATAAATGTTGATTAGAATCTTCCTTTTGCCCTGTTCACCCACCCCCTGGCATTTTATTGTTTGTCCCTTTGAGTTTTACTACTATAGATACTTCATCTAAATAGAAAAATGCAGTGTTTTTCCTACTGTGACTGGATTATTTCACTTACCTTAATGTCCCTAAGTTCACCCACATTGTCACAAATACACAATTTTCTGGTTTTATAGGGCTCAATAATAATCCATTTTATGTACACACTGTGTTATTTTTAGCCACTTACCTATTGATGAATATTAAGCTTATTTTCCATATCTTAGCTATTGAGAATAATGCTGCAATGCACATAGGGGTACATATGTTTCAAGATCCCGATTTCAATTCTTTAGGCTAAATGTCCAGAAGAGGGATTGCTGGATCATGTGGTAATACTATTTTTAGTTTTCTGAGGAACATCCATACTGTTTTTTATAGCACCATATTTCATGTACAACAACAGTTTTTAAATGCTCCACATCTTTGCAAATATACATCATTTTTTAATAATAGGCATTCTGACAGGTGTGAGATACAATTTCATTATGGTTTTCAATTTGCATTTTCATGATGATTAGTGATGTTGAGTATCTTTTCATATACCTGGTGGCCATTTGTATGTCTTCTATGGAAATATGTCTATTCAGGTTCTACACCCATTATTTAAATCAAGTTATTGGAGGTTTTGTGCTGTTGAGTTGTAGAAGTTATTTATGTACTTGGAAATTAAACCTTTATCAGATATATGGTAAGTAAATATGTTTCCCATTCCATAGGTTCCCTTTATTTATTGAGATATATTTGATTCCCAATAAAATATGATTCAGGTGTATAGTATCACAATTCAGTACATTTACAGATTAAAGTCCATTAAAATTAAGTACAATACAGTTGTTACATTTTCCCTGTGCTATCCATGACGCTTACCTATTTTAAACACTATAGCTTGTATCATTTAATCATTTACCCCTATCTTACCTCTCCTCTTTCCCTCTTCCAACTAGTAACCACTAGTTTATTTTGTATATCAGAGTCTGTTCCAATTTTCCTATATACATTGGTTAGTTTAATTTTTAGATTCAATGTGAAAGTGATTTCTTAAAGTATTTATCTTTAAGTTATTTCTTTCAATAGGCATTATATTCATTAGGACAATGCACATTGCTGAAAATAGTAAAATTTCATGTTTTATAACTGACTAATATTCTATAATGAAGGATAAGAGAGTTTTTTTCTATGCTAAGTAGATCAAATTACTATCACTCCAAACTAAATTATTCCAAATGTATGTTGTTAATTATAATCCTGTGGTAACCAATAAAAAAAAACTTTGAAAATATACACAAAAATAAATGAAAAGGGAATAAAAATGGTGCACTCGACAATGTTAATAATTATGGAAATTCATATCGAAACCAAGATTGCCAGGAGAAATATAAATAACCTTAGATATATAGATGACACCACCCTTATGGCAGAGAATGAAGAGCCTTTTGATGAAAGTGAAAGTGGAGACTGGAAAAGCTGGCTTAAAACTCAACACTCAAAAAATGAATATCTTTAATCCATTTTGAGTTCATTTTTGTGTATGGTAGACAGTGTTCAAGATTCATTCTTTTACAAGTGGTTGACCAGTTTTCCCAGCACCACTTGAAATAAAGATTGTCTTTTTTTCATTGTATACTCTGCTTTCTTTGTCAAAGATAAGGTGTCCATAGGTGTGTGGATTTATCTCTGGGCTTTCGATTTTGTTCCATTGATCTATATTTCTGTCTTTGTGCCAGCACCATACTGTCTTGATGACTGTAGCTTTGTAGTATAGTCTGAAGTCAGGCAAGTTGATTCCTCCAGTTCCATTTTTCTTTCTCAAGATTGATTTTGCTATTCGAGTTTTTTTGTATTTCCATGCAAATTGTGAAATTATTTGGTCTAGTTTTCTGAAAAATACTATTGGTAGCTTGATAGGGATTGCATTGAATCTCTAGATTGCATTGGGTAGTATACTCATTTTCACTATATTGATGCTTCCAATCCGAGAACATGGTATATTTCTCCATCTATTTGTGTCCTCTTTAATATCTTTCATCAGTGTTTTATAGTTTTCTATATATAGGTCTTTTTTTTTTGTTTGTTTTAGATAAATTTATTCTTAAGTATTTTATTCTTTTTGTTGCAATGCCAAACACAAAAATAAACTCAAAATGGATTAAAGATGTAAATGCAAGATCAGAAACTATAAAACTCTTAGAGGAAAACAGGCAAAACACTCTCTGACATAAATCACAGCAGGATCCTCTATGACCCACCTCCCAGAGTAATGTAACTAAAAGCAAAAATAAACAAATAAAGCAAAAAAAAAAAAAAAAAAAAAAAAAAAAAAACAACTAATCAAATGTAAGAGCTTTTGCACAAAAAAGGAAACTAACAGCAAGGTGAAAAGACAGCCTTCAGAATGGGAGAAAATAATAGAAAATGAAGCAACTGAAGAATAATTAAACTCAAAAATATACAAGTAGCTCATGCAGCTCAATTCCAGAAAAATAAATGACCCAATCAAAAAATGGGCCAAAGACCTAAACAGATACTTCTCAAAGAAGACATACAAATGGCTAACAAACACATGAAAAGATGCTCAACATCACTCATTATCAGAGAAATGCAAATCAAAGCCACAATGAGGTACCATCTCATGCTGCTATCAAAAAGTCTACAAACAATAAAAGCTGGAGAGGATGCAGAGAAAAGGGAACCCTCTTACAACTGTTGGTGGGAAGGCAAAGCAGTCCATCCACTATGGAGAACAGTGTAGAGATTCCTTAAAAAAACTGGAAATAAAACTGCCATATGACCCAGCAATCCCACTGCTGGGCATACACACCAAGGAAACCAGAATTGAAAGAGACACGTGTACCCCAATGTTTATCACAACACTGTTTACAATAGCTACAAAATGGAAGCAACCTAGATGTCCATCAACAGATGAATGGATAAGAAAGCTGTGGTACATATACACAATGCAATATTACACAGCTATGTAAAAGAATACATTTGAATCAGTTCTAATGAGGTGGATGAAACTGAAGCCTATTATACAGAGTGAAGTAAGTCAGAAAGAAAAACACAAATACAGGATATTAATGCATATATATGGAGTTTAGAAATATGGTAACAATTACCCTATATGCGAGACAGAAAAAGAGACACAGATGTAAAGAACAGGAATTTGGATTCTGTGGGAGAAGGTGAGGGTGGGATGATTTGAGAGAATAGCATCAAAACATGTATATGTTTCTGTAACTGTAGCCATGAAATTAAAAGACACTTGCTCCTTGGAAGAAAAGCAATGACAAAACTAGATAGCATATTAAAAAACAGAGACATTACTTTGCCAACAAAGGTCCATATAGTCAAAGCTATGGTTTTTCCAGTAGTCAGGTATGTATGGATTTGAAAGTTGGACTATAAAGAAAGCTAAGTGCCAAAGATTTGATGCTTTTGAAATGTGGTGTTGGAGAAGACCCTTAAGAGTCCTTCGGACTCCACGGAGATCCAACCAGTCCATCCTAAAGGAAATCAGTCCTGAATATTCATTGGAAGGACTGATGCTGAAGCTAATGCTTCAATACTTTGCCCACCTGATGAGAAGAACTGACTCATTTGAAAAGACCCTGATACTATTGAAGGCAAGAGGAAAAGGGGATGACAACGGATGAGATGATTGGATGAATTGCATCACCGACTCAATGGACATGGGTCTTTCCTAGTGGCTCAGAAGGTAAAGAATCTGCCTGCAATGTGGGAGACCTGGGTTTGATACCTGATTTGGGAAGATGCCCTGGAGAAGGGAACGGCTACCCAGTCCTGTATTCTGACCTTAAAATTGCATGGACAGAGGTGCCTGGCAGGTCTGTGGATTGCAGAACTGAGTGACCTTCAATTCCCCACTTCCCTCAATGGACGAGTTTGAGCAAACTCCAGGAGATGGTGAGGGACAAGGAAGCCTGGTGTGCTGCAGTCCATGGGGTCACAAAGTGTCAGACACGACTTAGTGACTGAACAACAACAGTGAATATTGAAACCACATTAAAGCACCACTTCATTCCCACATCATAATTAAAAAGAAACAATAGCAGAAAATAAAAAGTGTTCGAGAAGATATAGGAAAATTGGAATCTTCATACTTTTCCAGTAGGAATGTGAAATGTTGCAATGGCTATGGAAAGTGGTTTGGTGATACTTCAAAAAATTAAACATAAAATATCATATCATCCCACATTCCCACTCCTAGCTATATACCCAAAACAGGTGGAAAAGGTACTCAAACAGGTACACAAATGTTCATAGCAACACTATTCACAATAGCCAAAAGTATAAACAGTTCAAATGCCCATCAACAGATGAATGGGTAAATAAATCTTGGTATATTCATGCAAGGGCTTCCCAGGTGGTGCTAATGGTAAAGAACCAGCCTGTCAATGAATGAGATGTAAGAGATGTGAGTTCGATCCCTGGGTCAGGAAGATGCAACCCATTCCAGTATTCTTGCCTGGAGAATCCCATAGACCGAGGAGCCTGGGGTACTACACTCCATAGGGTTGCACAGAGTCAGACACAACTGAAGCAACTTAGCATGCATGTGTATTCATGCAATAAAATATTATTCAGCTATAGAAAGAAATGAAGTACTGGTATATGTTACAATGTGGATGGACCCTCCAAACATTACGCTGAGTCAAAGAAACCAGATAAAAAAGGTAACATATTCTATGATTGTATTTATACAAAATATCTAGAATGGATAAACCTACAGATACATAAGGTTGACTGGTATTTGCCAGTGGGTAGAGGAAGGAAGAATGGAGAACATTTGTTTTTAATGATTAAAAATTTATACTTTAGAGTGTTGGAAATGTTTTTGAACCAGGTAGAATTGGTAGCTGTACAACATTGTGAATGTACTAAGTGACATTGGATAATTCATTTTCAAATAGGTGACTATGTAAATCTCACTTTAGATGAATTAAAAAGAAAGCATTTTAGGGACATGCTACATAGTTTAGAAATAAATTTTATTTTTCTGTAGTATTCAGCTTTTAATAGTTTTATAGTTATTGTTCTTTATTTTCTCATCTAAGTGGATCCTTATATTTATTAATTTTTAATTTTAATTTTTGTTTTTCTTAAAGTAACCCCCACCTCTCATACTTACAGAAGACTCAGACACCACAGATTTACATCTTTTTATGGATTATTATAAAGGCACAGACAAGAGACCATCCTGACATAACCTATGTATCACTATATGGATGTTGTGTAACATAATAAATAGTAATGTCTTAAAAGATGTACCATACTTTGTAGGCCAGAGTAGGTTGAAAACCTCTTATAAGTTTCAGTGAAAATAAGCTAGTAATGTCAACAGAATGATCTTAAATCTATCAGCTTCAAAAAAATCTATCAGCTTCTTCAAGCTTTCTCAGATTACAACCATGTATATATTCAGAATAACAATATTGAGAAGAAAGTTTGTCTTTTAAAACATTTGACAATTTCCTGTGAACTAATTGCTTTCTGGTATCAATCATTTTCTTTACAGAAGCAGGGGGCATTGATTATGGTATTACAAAGAGAAATCAATTCTGGAGAATCACCATCTTATGAGTAACATAGCTGTTTACAGAATTCTATAAATATATTTCTAATAGCTAACTGCTCAAAGAAAATGCTATCTGACTCAAATTTCCTTTCTTGGATTATTTTAATTAGCTAGCTAATATGCTGACAAGCTATTTCTTTTTCTATAAGTTTTTACATTTTTATGAAATAGCTTTTTTTATTATGTACAAATCTATAAGTACATAAATAATATGCAAGATGTGACATTAATGACTAGATCTGACATCAACTCTTCCTTTACTTCCTGACATTTTCTAAATCTATTTCATTTATTATTTACTTATTTATTTTAGTCTCTTTTGAAAGGTTATCATCAGAAATTTCATCATTTTTTATAAATTACATGTCACCTTATAGATTTTCCATGATCTTTGTACAATTTTTTGTTGTTGTTTTCCTCTCTATCTAGCCATGAATTGTACCAATTCATAGGCTTGGATAGATATTTATTGGCACAATTTGAATGACTAACCATTACACCCTTTTGTGCTAATAGGACATTCTAGCAATCTAGTAAAATAAATAAATAAATTATTTGTAAATACTTTCTTCAGTTGATTTCCTGCCTTCTACCTCACTGACTATCCTTTCTCATTCTCTTTAGCTAAATACTCTTTCTTTTTCAGTTCTAAATGTTTGAGTGCCACAGGACACAGTTTTAGGACTTCTCTGTTTATGTTCACTTCCCTGGTGATATAATCTAGCCTTATGGCTTAAAAAACATCCATATATTCATATCCCAAATTCATAAAATCCACATTATAAAGCTCAACTGCATACTCAAAAGCTTCTATGTCTAACAGTCATTTCAAGTTCAATAAATCTCACACTGAACCTTGGGTTTTATTTGCATTTATTATGTCCACAGTATTCCAGACGTCAGTAAGTGATATAATTATTTACTCAGGTCCTCAGGGTAACATATTTGGAAGAATTCTTGATCTCCTCCTTTTTATCTTCACCCAAATCCAGGCCTATGGGCTTTATTTTCAAAATATATCACAAATCTGATGAATTTTTACCTCCTCCACTGCTAACACTATAGCCTGAGCGACTATAATCTCTTACCAGGAAACTGCAAGAACTCCATAAATATTTTCCTATCTTTACTTTTTTCCTATCTTTACTTTTCTATCTTTTCCTATCTTTACTTTTGACCCTCTTGAAAATATAATTTTAATGTAGCATTTAGATTAATCATGGCAAAATATAAGACTTTTAGCTCCTGTGACACAGCAGATTTTATAATAGGTTCTTTCTTGGAATAGTGTTTCCTCTCTTGAAATACTATCATCTCTGTTCCCTTGTTAGTTCTATTTTCCTTGGTTCTTGGTCTACTTCCATAAAAAAAAGCCTTCCCTGGGTTTTTGAGGCTACACAATATACAGTCACATTGTATAAATTAAAATAAGGATAAATAGGTATTCAGATGGAGAAGGCAATGGCACCCTACTCCAGTACTCTTGCCTGGAAAATCCCATGGACGGAGGAGCTTGGTAGGCTGCAGTCCATGGGGTCGCTAAGAGTTGTACACGACTGAGCGATTTCACTTTCACTTTTCACTTTCATGCATTGGAGAAGGAAATGGCAACCCACTCCAGTATTCTTGCCTGGAGAATCCAAGGGACCGGGGACCCTGGTGGGCTGCCGTCAATGGGGTTGCACAGAGTCGGACACGACTGAAGTGACTTAGCAACAGCAGCAGCAGCAGCAGCAGCAGCAGGTATTCAGAAAATATCTGATCATTTTATATTAGTCACCTATTCTAAGAAATTACTACCAGAAATACTTCGATAAGAGCTCAATATCCATAAACCTAAATTTTGAAATACAGAGATTGAATTAATTTCTACTTTTAGTTGGTGGCCTATTTTATATTTTTAATTATTAAAATCTCATAAACACTGAAATAAAGTATATATTTATATGTGCATATAAGCTAGAAGAATTTAAGATGGATAGTTTATTACAATTTCTCTAGATTTATTATATTAAAGAAATATATCTAGCGATAAATAGTAGGTCACTAGTTGAAGGGTACAATCAATTCAATCAATTCTCTCCCACTTCCACCTCCAAAAGTAATCCCATCTGAAAATGAAGTGTGTAATTTTTGTTTGTCCACAATTGAACCTCTGTCATGTTTCATAAGTTCAAAACCAAAAGTATAATTTTCTTTAATTGTAACTGATCACAAAGTGTCATCCTAGATATATATGACAATATAAGTACTCCTGGGACATCTAAGAAACTCTTGTCATTTAGAATAAACAAACTTCTTATTATATGTTATTCTTAAATTTTAGAAGATCATGAAATTAATAAGGTCTAATCTAGTGTGAAAACTTGGGATGAGCACTGAACTATTTCTTTGTTATATTTGTTTTGGATTTCAAGTTAAGTTATATTCTTCATTTCATGAGTTACTATCATTATTGTATTTACAGCTCTTTATTTGCTAATATTTCTTCTTCGATCTGCTCTATGATCCCACTCCCCTACCCACTTAGACACATACTTTCATGTATATAATATATATTTTCCCAATCTAGCTTACATACGTTTACTTAATATTGTAAAAAGCCTTACCAAAATGTATTATTGGAGGTAACAAATATTTTTTATTTTATTTTATACATGTGATACTGTTCTATGTTTTTTTTTTATTTTATTTTAAACATTTGTCTTTTGTTAGTGAAAATATTGTAAACATTTTCTCCCACTCAGCCATCGCTCCCTTAATACTGTTTATGAGATCCTTTTCAGAATAGAGTAGAGATCTTGAATTTAATGTAGTCAAATTCATCCATTTTTATCTTTATGATTGGTGCTTTTACAGTTTTTTTAATAATAACTTTCCCAACTTCTTCTTCTAGAACAGAAACTCTTTAAATCTACATTACATGTCCTTTTACATGCTGAAGAAACTGACCTTGACTTTTTCTTTTGCACAGCAGGATCACCAAACTCTTGACAGAGCCTTCTGTGCATTATCGATCCACAGACACCATAGGGACATCCTTAACATCCTGCACACTCCACACTCTTTTAAAGGTCTACTAGGAAATTTCTCAAACTAGTGTCCTCCCCCATAAATTTCCTTCAGTTCACACAAAGACATCAGCTTCTAGAGGGAGACCTTTACAATTTTAATTGACACCAGTCCTTTTATGCTATTCCCACCCTGCTAAATTAAAAATAATCTCCTTTTATGTGGTACTGTGTATCCTTACAGAACCTTGCCCCTCTTATGCTCTCTTTTACTTTGTGAGGCTCATTCACTAATTATTTTCCCTAAAACTAACACTCTTATCCACTAAGATAAGGAGGGTGTTCTTTCATGTACACATAGCTGAATCCAGATGGTATCTCTGAGTCTCAGATAATGTTTGTTTCTTTTAAAGTCACCAAGTGAACAAAAGAAATAGACATCTCAGTCCAAGAACTTTCAAATAGAATATTCATGAGTTAATATATCACAATTCCCACAAATTTGCTTCATTTACATTGCAATAAACTATAGATAGCAATTCTTACTTAGTAGGACTCAAACATGATACAAAAATACAAACAAAATGGGGACTTATGCTTAAAGAGATACAAGAATTCACTTGGATTTACCTTTCTAGGAAAGAAAATATGAAAAAAATCACCTTCAAAGGTATTTTACACTCAATGAATAATTTCACTTAAATGCTTCATTTTCAATTCATGAAATTTTCTGTTAAAAGGTTTTTTTAAAAATTACAGCTCAAGTAATTTTCTGGTAGAGTCTTTAGGGTTTGAATATAGTAAAGTTGCAGGATATAAAATTAACACACAGAAATCCCTTGCATTCCTATATACTAACAATGAAAAAACAGAAAGAGAAATTAAGGAAACAATACCATTCACCATTGCAACAAAAAGAATAAAATACTTAGGAGTATATCTACCTAAAGAAACAAAGGACCTATACATAGAAAACTATAAAACACTGATGAAAGAAATCAAAGAGGACACAAACAGATGGAGAAACATACCTTGTTCATGGATTGGAAGAATCAATATTGTCAAAATGGCTATTCTACCCAAAGCAGTCTATAGATCCAATGCAATCCCTATCAAGCTACCAACGGTATTTTTCACAGAACTAGACCAAAGAATTTCACAATTTGTATGGAAATACAAAAAACCTCGAATAGCCAAAGTAATCTTGAGAAAGAAGAATGGAACTGGAGGAATCAACCTGCCTGACTTCAGACTCTACTACAAAGCCACAGTCATCAAGACAGTATGGTACTGGCACAAAGACAGAAATATAGATCAATGGAACAGAATAGAAAGCCCAGAGATAAATCCACGAACCTATGGACACCTTATCTTTGACAAAGGAGGCAAGGATATACAATGGAAAAAAGACAGCCTCTTTAACAAGTGGTGCTGGGAAAACTGGTCAACCACTTGTAAAAGAATGAAACTAGAACACTTTCTAACACCATACACAAAAATAAACTCAAAATGGATTAAAGATCTAAATGTAAGACCAGAAACTATAAAACCCCTAGAGGAGAACATAGGCAAAACACTCTCTGACATAAATCACAGCAAGATCCTCTATGACCCACCTCCCAGAATATTGGAAATAAAAGCAAAAATAAACAAATGGGACCTAATGAAACTTAAAAGCTTTTGCACTACAAAGGAAACTATAAGTAAGGTGAAAAGACAGCCCTCAGATTGGGAGAAAATAATAGCAAATGAAGAAACAGACAAAGGATTAATCTCAAAAATATACAAGCAACTCCTGCAGCTCAATTCCAGAAAAATAAATGACCCAATCAAAAAATGGGCCAAAGAACTAAACAGACATTTCTCCAAAGAAGACATACAGATGGCTAACAAACACATGAAAAGATGCTCAACATCACTCATTATTAGAGAAATGCAAATCAAAACCACAATGAGGTACCATTACACGCCAGTCAGGATGGCTGCTATCCAAAAGTCTACAAGCAATAAATGCTGGAGAGGGTGTGGAGAAAAGGGAACCCTCTTACACTGTTGGTGGGAATGCAAACTAGTACAGCCGCTATGGAAAACAGTGTGGAGATTTCTTAAAAAACTGGAAATAGAACTGCCATATGACCAAGCAATTCCGCTTCTGGGCATACACACTGAGGAAACCAGATCTGAAAGAGACACGTGCACCCCAATGTTCATCGCAGCACTGTTTATAATAGCCAGGACATGGAAGCAACCTAGATGCCCATCAGCAGATGAATGGATAAGGAAGCTGTGGTACATATACACCATGGAATATTACTCAGCCGTTAAAAAGAATTCATTTGAACCAGTCCTAATGAGATGGATGAAGCTGGAGCCCCTTATACAGAGTGAAGTAAGCCAGAAAGATAAAGAACATTACAGCATACTAACACATATATATGGAATTTAGAAAGATAGCAACGATAACCCTATATGCAAAACAGAAAAAGATACACAGAAATACAGAACAGACTTTTGAACTCTGTGGGAGAATATGAGGGTGGGATATTTCAAAAGAACAGCATGTATACTATCTATGGTGAAACAGATTACCAGCCCAGGTGGGATGCATGAGACAAGTGCTCCAGCCTGGTGCACTGGGAGGACCCGGGGGAATCGGGTGGAGAGGGAGGTGGGAGCGGGGATCGGGATGGGGAATACGTGTAAATCCATGGCTGATTCATATCAATGTATGACAAAACCCACTGAAATGTTGTGAAGTGATTGGCCTCCAACTAATAAAAAAAAAAGAAGAAAAAATAAAAATTACAGCTCAAAAAATGGTTGTAACTGTCTAAAATCAGTTTCTCTATAAAATATTTCTTTCTTTCAAAAGAATTAATCTACTTAAAGAGTGTTATTTGTTTAAAAATTACAGCAGTAATGCAGTTCTTCCATACTGCTAAAAAACGAATCATTTTTTTTTTTCTAAAACCCAGTCCTAAGCAAACTTATAAGTCTTTGTCCCATTCTGAAATCTGATTCCTTTTTTAGAGTGTTAATACAAAAAATGACTACAAATTATGGACTCACTTAACCAACAATGGGGAGAATCTTGAACACATACATATGTAAATACAAACTCACTTATGTAGCCATTGTCTTCAAAGAACATTTTCATGATTCTGGATATACTTTGCTGTAAAAGTTTTTTGTTAACATTGAAACGTATGTTAAATGAAAGTCACTCAGTCATGTCTGACTTTTTGCAACCCCATGGACTGTAGCCTGCCACACTCCTCTGTCCACGGAATTCTCCAGGCAAGAATAAGGGAGTGGATGGCCATTCCTTTCTCCAGGGGATCTTCCCAACCCAGGGATCAAACCCAGGTCTCCTGAATTTTAGGCAATTTCTTTACATTCTGAGCCACCAGGGAAGCCCACTTAAAGGCATAACCTTCCCCTTAAACTTAATGCATCTTCCATTTTAAGGATTTGAAGATATCCCAAAGGATTTCTCATCTTACAGAAATTTAAGTCTCATAGAAGGGTCTGAATACCTCATACCAACCAACTGACTAAATTATTCTTGAACTATATATACACACACACACATATACCTATATTCCCTTTAAAAGTATCTGTTAACTGAATTATAGTTCCCTTGAATAGATTTCATTCTAATTGCATTTACATGCCTATGCTTTAGACATAGCAAAATCAAGATAGATTTGTCTGTCCTTAAATATATTTGCTATATACCAAGGCCTCTACCAAAGAAAAGGAGTAAAGAAATTCAAGAAGAACTTCCTTTAGTCAAAAGCTACTTCTGATCCATATTGCATATTCTTGGTAATGATGAACAAACTTGATCACTGATTGTATGCCCTGAACTATTATTCATCATGATGAATTATCTTATAAGTTACTTACATAGCAAGTTCAAAATGAGTTTTCTGTCATTCTACAGATATGTGACCCTTAATATATGTTGTAGCATCAAAGTATGAAGTCCATAATTTCTTAGGCACTTTTGGGTCTAGATCACATCTTCCCCATAAAATGTAGTATCAATAACCACTGATGAATCCTTGCTCCCTACAGGAACACCAAATAGCTGAGTGAGCTGTCTGTACCTTCCCAAATCAACAGCAACATGAACAATATTTCTATATCATGCAGTCTTTAAATAATTTTAAAGGTTTCCATATAATTTCTGAAAGAAAATATGCATAAGTGTTTATGTTCACAACATAAATGAAAGCCTGTGAAAGTGTTCATTATATTTTAAATTACACCTGTTCTTTGACATTTCAACATTAGAGTCCCTTGTCCCATTTTGGGGTATGCTGTCCTTTATAGAAGTCCCACTCAATAAATGAGATTCATTGAGAATGAAAAATAAAAAATGTATTACTCTTTGTTATATATCTATTTTTAGTTCACAACAAACTGGAAAACTCTTAAAGAGATGGGATACCAGACCACTGTACCTGCCTCCTGAGAAATCTGTATGCAGGTCAAGAAGGAACAGTTAGAACGGGAAATGGAACAACAGACTGGTTTCAAATTGGGAAAAGAGTACGTCAAGACTGTATATTGTCACTCTGCTTACTTAACTTATATGCAGAGCACATCATGCATAATGCGAGGCTGGATGAAGCAAAAGCTGGAATCAAGATTGCTGGGAGAAATATCAACAACGTCAAATATGCAGATGATACCACCCTTATGGCAGAAAGTGAAGAGGAATCAAAAAGCCTCTTGATGAAAGTGAAAGAGGAGAGTGAAAAAGGTGGCCTAAAACTCAACATTAAAAAAAAAAAAATAATAATAAGATCATGGCATCTGGTCCCATTACTTCATGGAAAATGAAGACAACCTCAGGGACCTCTGGGACAATGTCAAACGCCCCAACATTCAAATCATAGGAGCTCCAGAAGAAGAAGACAAAAAGAAAGGCCATAAGAAAATACTCGAGGAGATAATAGCTCAAAACTTCCCTAAAATGGGGAAGGAAATAGTCACACAAGTCCAAGAAACCCAGAGAGTCCCAAACAGGATAAACCCAACGCCAAACACCCCAAGACACATATTAATCAAATTAGCAAAGATCAAACACAAAGAACAAACATTAAAAGCAGCAAGGGAGAAACAACAAATAACACACAAGGGGATTCCCATAAGGATAACACCTGATCTATCAATAGAAACTCTTCAGGCCAGAAGGGAATGTCTGGACATACTTAAAGTCATGAAAGAAAATAACCTACAACCCAGATTACTGTACCCAGAAAGGATCTCATTCAAATATTAAGGAGAATTCAACAGCTTTACAGACAAGCAAAAGCTGAGAGAATTCAGTACCGCCAAACCAGCTCTTCAACAAATGCTAAAGGATCTTCTCTAGACAGGAAACACAGAAAGGTTGTATAAACACGAACCCAAAACAACAAAGCAAATGGCAATGGGACCATGCCTATCAATAATTACCTTAAATGTAAATGGGTTGAATGCCCCAACCAAAAGACAAAGACTGGATGAATGGATACAAAAACAAGACCCCTATATATGCTGTCTACAAGAGACCCACCTCAAAACAAGGGACACATACAGACTGAAAGTGAAGGGCTGGAAAAAAAAATATTTCATGCAAATGGAGACCAAAAGAATGCAGGAGTCGCAATACTCATATCAGATAAAATAGACTTTAAAATAAAGGCTATGGGGAAAAAAAAGGCTGTGAAGAGAAACAAAGAAGGACACTACATAATGATCAAAGGAGCAATCCGAGAAGAAGATATAACAATTGTAAATATATATGCACCCAACATTGGAGCACCAAAATATGTAAGGCAAATGCTAATGACTATGAAAGGAGAAATTAATAATTACACAATAATAGTGGAAGACTTTATTACCCCACTTACACCTAAGGATAGATCAACTAAACAGAAAATTAACAAGAAAACACAAACTTTAAATGATACAATGGACCAGCTAGACCTAATTGATATCTATAGGACATTTTACCCCAAAACAATCATTGTCACCTTTTTCTCAATTGCACACGGAACCTTCTCCAGAAAAGATCACATGCTGGGCCATAAATCTAACCTTGGTAAATTCAAAAAAATTGAAATCATTCCTGTCATCTTTTCTGACAACAATGCAGTAAGATTAGATCTCAATTACAGGAAAAAAAAATAACTATTAAAATTCAAACATATGGAGGTTAAATAACACACTTCTGAATAACAAACAAATCATAGAAGAAATCAAAAAGTAATAAAAATATGCATAGAAACAAATGAAAATGAAAACAAAACAGCCCAAAACCTATGGGATACTGTAAAAGCAGTTCTAAGGGGAAGGTTCATAGCAATACAGGCTTACCTCAAGAAACAAGAAAAAAGTCAAATAAATAACCTAACTCTACACCTAAAGCAACTAGAGAAGGAAGAAATGAAGAACCCCAGGGTTAGTAGAAGAAAAGAAATCTTAAAAATTAGGGCAGAAATAAATGCAAAAGAAACTAAAGAGACCATAGCAAAAAAAAAAAAAAAAAAAAAAAAAAAACTAAAAGCTGGTTTTTCAAAAAGATAAACAAAATTCACAAACTGTTAGCCAGGCTCATAAAGAAACGAAGGGATAAGAACCAAATCAACAAAATAAAAATGAAAATGGAGACATCACAGCAGAAAACACGGAAATACAAAGGATCATAAGAGACTACTACCAGCAGCTCTTTGCCAACAAAATGGACAACTTAGAAGAGATGGACAAACTCTTAGTAAAGTATAACTTTCCAAAACTGAACCAGAAAGAAATAGAAGATCTTAGCAGACCCATCACAAGCATGGAAATCGAAACTGCAATCAGAAATCTTCCAGCAAACAAAAGCCTAGGACCAGAAGGCTTCACAGCTGAATTCCACCAAAAATTTAGAGAAGAGTTAACACCTATCTTACTCAAACTCTTCCAGAAAATTGCAGAAAGTAAACTTCCAAACTCATTCTATGAGGCCACCATCACCCTAATTCCAAAACCAGACAAAAACGTCACACAAAAAAAGAAAACTACAGGCCAATATCACTGATGAACATAGATGCAAAAATCCTTAACAAAATTCTAGCAAACAATATTCAACAATATATTAAAAAAATCATACATCATGACCAAGTGGGCTTTATCCCAGGAATGCAAGGATTCTTTAATATCCACAAATCAATCAATCTAATGCACCACATTAACAAGTTGAAAGATAAATCCATATGATTATCTCAATAGATACAGTAAAAGACTTTGACAAAATTCAACATCCATTTATGATAATATCTCTTCAGAAAGCCGGGATAGAAGGAATATACCTCAACAAATAATTAATCTCAAATATATATAAGCAACTCCTGCAGCTCAATTCCAGAAAAATAAATGACCCAATCAAAAAATGGGCCAAAGATCTAAACAGACATTTCTCCAAATAAGACATACAGATGGCTCACAAACACATGAAAAGATGCTCAACATCACTCATTATTAGAGAAATGCAAATCAAAACCACAATGAGGTACCATTACACGCCAGTCAGGATGGCTGCTATCCAAAAGTCTACAAGCAATAAATGCTGGAGAGGGTGTGGAGAAAAGGGAACCCTCTTACACTCTTGGTGGGAATGCAAGCTAGTACAGCCACTATGGAGAACAGTGTTGAGATTCCTTAAAAAACTGGAAATAGAGCTGCCATATGACCCAGCAATCCCACTTCTGGTCATACACACAGAGGAAACCAGATCTGAAAGAGACACGTGTACCCCAAAGTTCATCGCAGCACTGTTTATAATAGCCAGGACATGGAAGCAACCTAGATGCCCATCAGCAGATGAATGGATAAGAAAGCCGTGGTACATGTACACAGTGGAATATTACTCAGTCATTAAAATGAATACATTTGAATCAGTTCTAATGAGATGGATAAAACTGGAGCTCATTATACAGAGTGAAGTAAGTCAGAAAGATAAAGACCAATACAGTATACTAACACATATATATAGAATTCAGAAAGATGGTAACGATAACCCTATATTCGAGACAGAAAAAGAGACACAGATGTATAGAACAGACTCTTGGATTCTGTGGGAGAAGGCAAGGGTGGGATGATCTGAGAGAACAGCATCGAAACTTGTATATTATCAAGTGTGAAACAGATCACCAGTCCAGGTTGGATGCATGAGACAAGTGCTCAGGGTTGGTGCACTGGGATGACCCAGAGGGATGGGATGGGGTGCAAGGTGGGAGGGGGATTCAGGATGGGGAACACATGTAAATCCATGGCTGATTCATGTCAATGCATGGCAAAAACCACTACAATACTGTAAAGTAATTAGTCTCCAACTAATAAAAATAAATGAAAAAAAAAAAAAAACAGTGAAGCACCATGCCATACTCACTACTATAATCAGTAAATGTATCTATCCATTAAAAAAAATAATGGACTTTAGGAGACCACCAGCTCTCTGGTTACTTTGAAATAACCACCAAATGGTATAATAAAAGAGGAGAACTTTATGTCACAAATTTATCATGTTTCTTCCTCTTGTATAATTCTGTCACACACCAAGGTCTGTAGTATGCCTTAGATATTTAAATACCTGGGGATTACAGCAGTGGCTTAAAAGTGCTTCAAATCCATGCTGTATGTCCCTTGACAAGTAGAAGATAATTAATAGTGATAATTATTTTACTCTCAGTATTAATTGCTCTTGAAAACATAAGCTTTCTGTTATTTTCTTATCACTGATACCATGGAAAAGGCAAAAACTTCATAAAGATTTTACGTCATAGATTTCTAATCTTCAAAATATTTCATATTTTTATGTATATGGGATCATATATTCATTACTTCTATGCTATCATCAGGTACACTGGACATTTAACTGGCAATTTTGCATTTCATCAATATTCACAAGTTTTAATTTCTTTCAACTTACAGAGGCCACAATAATCACTTTCCTGCAACACGTGGACAAAGAAATTGTGATGTAAGATGCCTTGGCCTTTTACATACTGGTTATTTGACAGAACCTCCAATGTTTCCCTACTTACAAGGCATTTCAAATCCATGTAGCTTGTCAATTTTGATGCTAAAATTGCCTGGTCATTAACAGAATACCTCTGATAGAAAGCAGATTGTTGGTGAGTCCTTTGATGTTACCAATAGACAGTCACAAGAGAAAATATATGTGTCATTTTGCTTCTATACTTTTTCTAAGAACATCTATGTTTCTCCAAAAAATATATATATGCATTAAGTTATTTATATTTAAGTCAAAACACAACGGAGAAGGCAATGGCAACCCACTCCAGTACTCTTGCCTGGAAAATCCCATGAACGGTGGAGTCTGGTAGGCTGCCATCTATGTGGTCATACAGAGTCGGACATAACTAAAGTGACTTAGCAGCCACAATGAACCACAAAGACCTTGAAGGATGTATATTTATACTTTTCACACATACCTATCTTTTGAAGTGCCATTGTATTAAGCTCCAAGCCAAAAGGTTACTCCTTAAAGTCACATGTAGTCTTGTGAAACTGTTATAGACCTCTATCCTATCTTGGGTTTTAACTGTGCTTTACAAAAAGAAAATCCAATAAATTCAATCCTTACAACTGAAAAACATATCATACTATTAAACTGAACTCTTAGAACTTCCTGTTATGGATAGAATGTAGATAGAACAAAAAACATCTTTGCTGCTGCAGGAAGTCACACACACACACACAAAGACAAACTAAAATTTACACAATATAACTAATCAACAGCAGTGAATGCAAGAAAAGTATTGCTGAACTGAATATTTATAGGGAAACAAGACCTTGATATGCAAGCAAAGAACTATGATAGCTTCTATACCTGGGATAGGTAGCAAGGCTGGGTGTCGTTAGAATTGACATGCATGGAGAGCCTCTGCAGGAACTAAGAAATTCAAGCAGGCTTGGACAATGGTGACCAAAATCATGAAACAGAGCCTTTTATAACTATATGAAACTATATTGCATTCTGTATCATATAGGTCAGTTTAATTGAGATGATCTTAGGAGAAGATAAAGTATACAATGGAAGTTGGAGCTCTGTTTATTATTATAGAGAATCTGTAAATATTTGGGCTGGCATTAATTAGTTAGTTCAGTTCAGTCATTAGTCTTGTCTGACTCTTTGCCATCCCATGGACTGAAGCATGCCAGGCTTCCCTGTCTGTCACCAACTCCTAGCCCTTGCTCAAACTCATGTCCATCGAGTTGGTGATGCCATCCAACCATCTCATCCTCTGTCATCCCCTTCTCTTCCTGCCTTCAGTCTTTCCCAGAATCAGGGTCTCTTCCAATGAGTTAGTTCTTCATATCAGGTGGCCAAAGTATCGGAGTTTCAGCTTCAGCATCAGTTCTTTCAATGAATATTCACGATTAATTTCCTTTAGGATGGACTGGTTGGATATCCTTGCAGTCCATGGGGCTCTCAAGAGTCTTCTCCAACAGCAAAGTTCAAAAGCATTAATTCTTCACTGCTCTGCTTCATTTATGGTCCAAATCTCACATCTATACACGACTACTGGAAAAACCATAGCTTTACAATATTGTAGTGGTTTTTGTCATCCATAGCTTTGATTAGACCTTTGTCAGCAAAGTAAAGTCTCTGCTTTTTAATATGCTGTCTATATTTATTATATTTTCTTCCAAGGAACAAGCGCCTTTTAATTTCATAGCTGCAGTCACCATCTGCAGTGATTTTGAAGACCAAGAAAATAAAATCTGTCACTGTTTCCTTTGTTTCCCCATCTATTTGCCATGAAGTCATGGGACCAGATTCTATGATCTTTGTTTTTTTAATGTTGAGTTTCAAGTCACCTTTTTCACTCTCCTCTTTCACTTTCATCAAGAGGCTCTTTAGTTCCTCTTCACTTTCTGCCATTAGGATGGTGTCATCTTCATATCTTAGATTATTGATAATTCTCCCAGCAATCTTGATTCCAGTTTGTGCTTCATTCAGTCTGAAAATCAATATAAACATATTAAAACATTTTATTGAACCCACGTCTCTTGCATCTCCTGCATTCACAGGTGGATTCTTTACCACTGACCACCTGGGAAGCCCAATCACAAACTTTCTTGTCATTATTCTAGTTTTTAAGTTTCCCCTTTTGAAGTTACCCCAAGTTGTGTATGTGTGTCATGTTCAGTTCTGCAACTCCGTGGACTGTAGCCAGCCAGGTGACTCTGTCCATAGGATTTTCCAGGCAAGAATAGTGGAGTGGTTGGCCAGTTCCTACTCCAGGGTACCTTCTGGGCCCAGGGAAGAAACCCACATCTCTTGTGTCTCCTGCGTTGGCAGGAAGATTCCTTACCACTGGCACCACCTGGGGAGCCCCCAATTATTTATTGTTTAAGCTTTATTTTTTCTCAATCAATGCTTATTTAAATTTAGCCAACTTGCTTACTAATTACTTTGCTCACCATCATTTCTTTCATTCAACCACTTCTCTTTTCTGTACCCTTTATATGAGTAAACAATACCAACTACTAGATCTTTCAGTTAGGTTCAATAAGTGATAAGCTCTCCAGATACTTGTTTGAAAATATTTTTATTTAGTTATCATTGTTGAACTACAGCTAAGCTGTGTATAGAATTCCAGTTTGGTAATTATTTTACCTTTGCCCTTTGAAGACATTTGTCCATGCCCTTCAGGCCTTTAATGTTTCTGAAAATCAACTGTCATGTTGGAATATTTCAATTGGAGATGACTTCTCTTTTACATATGGTTGATCATTTGGTTTTCTATTTACTAAAATGTTACAGTTTTAACAGCATCTATCTTGTGTAAATTAATTTATATTTATCCTGGTTTGCATTAAATATACTTTTTAGTTTGTCATATTTTCATAATTAAATATTTAAAAGCATTTATTATATTTTGTTCTGGAACTTTTATGGTTCTGTAGTTGTGAGGAGTCCATGTTAGCTCAGAATATAATGTGGCAACCAGAAGTCAATTATTTATTTATTCATTCAGTTTTACTTTATATACTGATTTTAATTTATTAGCATTGCATATTCAATAAATCAGTATTCTTATGTTTTTTACTCTAACATTTTACATACTTTCCTATGAAAAGATAATTAATTGTAATGATGCATTTGAAAGTTATTTGTAAAATACAAAGTGCTCTACAAAATTTATATACACTTTTAAAGACATCGTTTTAGAGCTAGTCATTAGAAACTCTGGAAAGTTGCATGCTTATTTTCTTGATTTATTACTTTAACTGATAGCTGAATTATTATTTTTTTATAATATTCACTTATTTTTTTAATTTTTTTTATTAGTTGGAGGCTAATTACTTCACAACATTTCAGCTGAATTATTGAAATGTGTTTAATGGTTTGTTAAGATGCCCCTACCTAAATGCAAAAAACATTTAAAATCATTCAAAATAATTTGATTTACTTGATATGATTTGATCTAAGAAGAGTTAATAAATTTCTGTCCATCCAGAAAATTAATTGTGGTGTTTTTGACTAACTTTTGAAATCTAAAAGGAAAAAAAAAAAAAAACTGAAATACAAATAACTTTTTAACCTGTGCTATCAGTACACTGGGCTTCTCAGGTGGCTCAGTGGTAATGAACCCACCTGTCAATGAAGCAGACATAAGAGATGTGGGTTCAGTCCCTGGGTCTGGAAGATCCCCTGGAGGAGCGCATGGTAACTCACTCCAGTATTTTTGCCTAGAGAATCCCCATGGACAAAGGAACCTGGTGGGCTAGAGTCCATGAGATTGCAAAGAAATGGACACTATTGAGTAACAGCACACACACACACACATCGGTACATTAGTTATTAACTACATGTGGCTTTTTAAATTTGAGTTAAAATTAAATAATATTTAAAAAATACCTCATAAATCCCATTTATACATTTCAAGTACTTAAAATCAACATGTTGTTATTCACTACCATTATTGGACAGTGCAAATATAGAACATTTCCAACACTGCACAAATTTATATTGGACAGCACGGTTGTATATGATACATGGTTTTATTATTCTCCTACAAGTAAGAGAGAAGTTAATTTACTGACAGCCACTCATCTAAAAGAGGAATTATTGATTCTGAAATTCTTTATACTAAGGCAATATCACTTTAACCATGTTAAAATTGGCAGCTATTTCAATTACTGTGGCTGTATAACAAATAACTCCCAAAACTCAGTGTCTTAAAACAATATTTATTTTGTTCAGACAACTGAAGCATGTGCTACCCTGAGATTAATTTTTCTCTAAACTGCATAAGGTGGAAGAGTTTAGTGGCTAGGTTATGGGGCTGGAATCATCTGAAAGTTTTGTCACTCATATGTCTATTAGCTGTATTTGGTTGATCATCCCCAAATAAAAAGAAAGCTACTCAGAAGCCACAGTGCATTTTACAATAGCCATGGGAGTCAGGCAGTATGACTTAACACCACTTTCTATTTGTTGAAGCAGTAACAAAGGTCTGCCTTGGTTAAAGGGGCAAGGAAATTGACTTCGTCCCCTGATGGAGAATAAGATTCTAGTAGTGCATGAGGGATCAGATCTCCAGTCTGATTGCTATAACAATTTCTGGAAAATACAGTTTACCATAGTCTTTCCCCCCATTTTATGTCTGATATATATGTATAAATATATTTTCTTTCTATTTCAAAAATAATGCTACACTAATTTTAAATACATCTGAAGAGTGGGACTAGGAATTGAGGTGGGAAGGAAGGAGA
Source organism: Dama dama (assembly GCF_033118175.1). Taxonomy (NCBI): domain Eukaryota; kingdom Metazoa; phylum Chordata; class Mammalia; order Artiodactyla; family Cervidae; genus Dama; species Dama dama. Next base: position 73,199,985 of record NC_083714.1, read on the forward strand.
CTTACCTTTTTGATATCACTTTTGTACTTTTGGAATTTTAACATAATCATAATCATATTTGAAGATAAATCATGCCAGCACAATGCTGACATCTCCAAGTACAAGTATTACTGAAAATAAATGCATACATGAACTGTTAAAGAATCTACTTTTTTAAATAAATGGATAGAATCAAGTCCACTTCTTTAATTCTACAAATGAAAAAATAGTTACCTATCAATAGTAGTCACTTAGTTGAATTATCAAATACTCTCTTCATTTCAAGATCATTGCTGAAGTCCTTGCTCAGTTGTCTACTACAGAAAACTGCTGTGTTCACAGATATATTACCTAAATTGTTGCTCTCAGGGCACAATGTCATTTACTATGTGAAAAATATTTGCAGAACTGCAGTAGTGAACTACAGAGAATAACACTAAAACTTCTACTTGATTTGCTGCTCTTGTAAAAACATGTTATTTCATCAGTTGGGATGCTGTGTGGAAGCAGTTAAGGAAGTTTACTTGTCTTGTAGAATTCACTAGAATCTTCTCACTCCTCCTTGACTTCAACTCACTGTTCAGGTGGTGTTTTCCCTCTGAAACTATTTTCAATTTCAAGACATTGAGGCGAGTGTGTCTGGTTTTAAACAGTACAGTTATGTGACAAATATAATATATCCAGAAACCTTCTAGGAGGTCAGTGTAAGTACTTAATTTCATTTTTTTCTTCTTTTTATTATGATAAGACCAATTAAGAAATATAAAGTGTACTTGGGAGCAGCAATATAGAAATAAGACATGGGTAAAAAGTATCAGATATGAAAGAGGCTTAATAATAGTGATTAATGAGATGTATGGGGTTAGTAATAAAAGAAAACACTTTGATTTCACTGTGCAAAGAGCAGTCCACTTATTCTGTACTCTAATAACATATCTTGTGATATTAAAATTTCTTTCCCTATATTACTAGTGCCTTTATACATCATGGGTTATATATTCTTGTGACTTGTGATTGGAGACCTCAACTGATGAAAACCCCCTCCATTGTGCTGGAAGGAATTCTGCAGAATGCCCCTGTGAAAAACACATGTCAGCAACATGCATCTCTCCACAGCATAAGCAATTTCAAAAGGAAGTGTTTGATAATACCAGAGGGAGATGTTGGAAAATAACTTAATGAAATTCTATGCCAAGCTGAGTTAATTCAGCATGGAAAAAGTGCATAATTAGGTAACAATGGCCAACAATTGAGTGGTTATTTCCAGTATACATCATTTAAAATTGATTAAAACCAAAATTTTAGAAATAGTTTACAGTTATTTACAATGGAAATATTTAACAGAGAAAAATTTTACTATTTTTTCCTATTATTTAGTCATTATTTTGTGAGATCCAAGCAATTGAGACACAGACAACATAATTTCTGAAACGATTTTGAAAATACAACACTTAATTACAGAATGCCACACAAAAAATAATAGTTTATTTTCACTTCATCTACCTAAAAAAAAAAAAAAAAACACTATTTGTAGAACTGAAAGTGAAAATGAAAGTTGCTCAGTGTATCAGACTCTTTGCAACCCCATGCACTATTGAGTCTGTGGAATTCTCTAGGACTGAATACTGAAGTGGGTAGCCAGATTGATACATATCAACACACATTGAGTTTGAAGATGTTCCAGTGTGTTTTTCTGTGGTCTAATAAAATAAAGCAATATAATTTGAACATATTCTACTGATTCAACATATTCTAAATATTCAACAGTATGAAATATAATTTTTTTAATATTTTCTGGAATGAATTTTATTTCTGGGTGAATATATATGATTTACATTTCAAGTTCCAAATTTTTTTTTAATGGCCATAAAGGAAAATATCCAGGAGCTTTTAAAAGATTTAACAACTGAATATATTCAATCCTTTTCTATAGCAATATTTTTCAAATTCTGAATATGAAACTAAGCAAATGCACAACAGTATTGTAAAACATACCACTATAGACCTAACTCTGGATGTAAATTAAAATTGACATGGATTGTGAAACTATGATACAAATACTAACTTAGACCAGTGTTTTACAAAATAGCATAGAGTCTAAAAGGATACAAAATTTTAAGATGAAAGTGAATAAAAAATAATGGCAAACATAAGGAAAGAGACAATTAATATGCAGAAATCCATGCTATTGTGTTCTACAAAATAATTAAAATGAACAACAAATTCAGCTCTGAACTTCCTAATTTTCAATATTAATCTTTTTAATCATTATTTCTCTTTTTAGAATAAGCAAATATTACATTTAAATGGAATCAGTTCAGTTCAGTTCAGTCACTCAGTCGTGTCCGACTTTTTGCAACCCCATGAATCTCAGCATGCCAGGCCTCCCTGTCCATCACCAACTCCTGGAGTTTACTCAAACCTATGTCCATAGAATCAGTGATGCCATCCAGCCATCTCAACCTCTGTCATCTCCTTCTCCTCCTGCCCCAATCCCTCCCAGCATCAGGGTCTTTTCCAATGAGTCAACTCTTCACATGAGGTGGCCAAAGTATTGGACTTTCAGCTTTAGCATCAGTCTTTCCAATGAACACCAAGGACTGATCTCCTTTAGGATGGACTGGTTGGATTTCCTTGCAATCCAAGGGACTCTCAAGAGTCTTCTCCAACACTACAGTTCAAAAGCATCAACTTTTCGGCACTCAGCTTTCTTCACAGTCTAACTCTCACATCCATACATGATCACTGGAAAAACGATAGCCTTGACCAGACGGAACTTTGTTGGCAATGTAATGTCTCTGCTTTTAATATGCTATCTAGGTTGGTCATAACTTTCCTTCCAAGGAGTAAACATCTTTTAATTCCATGGCTGCAATCACCATCTGCAGTGATTTTGGAGCCCCCCCCCCGCCAAAAAAAAATAAAGTCTGACACTGTTTCCACTGTCCCACCATCTATTTCCCATGAAGTGATGGGACCAGATGCCATGATCTTTGTTTTTTGAATGTTGAGCTTTACAACAATTTTTTCACTCTCCTCTTTCACTTTCATCAAGAGGCTTTTTAGTTCCTCTTCATTTTCTGTCATAAGGGTGGTGTCATCTGCATATCTGAGGTTATTGATATTTCTCCCGGCAATCTTGATTCCAGCTTGTGCTTCTTCCAGGCCAGCGTTTCTCATGATGTACTCTGCATATAAGTTAAATAAGCAGGGTGACAATATAGAACCTTGACATACTCCTTTTCCTATTTGGAAAAAGTCTGTTGTTCCATGTCCAGTTCTTTTTTTAATATTTTTTTCATTTATTTTTTATTAGTTGGAGGCTAATTATCCATGTCCAGTTCTAACTGTTGCTTCCTAACCTGCATACAGGTTTCTCAAGAGGCAGATCAGATGGTCTGATATCCCCAACTCTTTCAGAAATCTCCACAGTTTATTGTGATCCACACAGTCGAAGGATTTGGCATAGTCAATAAAGCAAAAATAGATGTTTTTATGGAACTCTTTTGCTTTTTGGATGATCCAGCAGATGTTAGCAATTTGATCTCTGGTTCCTCTGCCTTTTCTAAAAAAAGCTTGAACATCTGGAAGCTCACGGTTCACGTATTGCTGAAGCCTGCTTTGCAGAATTTTGAGCATTACTTTACTAGCGTGTGAGATGAGTGCAATCATGCAGTAGTTTGAGCATTCTTTGGGTTTGCCTTTCTTTGGGATTGGAATGAAAACTGACCTTTCCCAGACCTGTGGCCACTGCTGAGTTTTCCAAATTTGCTGGCATAATGAGTGCAGCACTTTCACAGCATTATCTTTTAGAATTTGAAATAGCTCAACTGGAATTCCATCACATCCACTAGCTTTGTTCGTAGTAGGGCTTCCTAAGGCCCACTTGACTTCACATTGCAGGATGTCTGGCTCTAGGTGAGTGTTCACACCATCGTGATTATCTGGATCATGAAGATCTTTTTTGTACATTCCTTCTGTGTATTCTTGCCACCTCTTCTTAATATCTTCTGCTTCTGTTAGGTCCATATCATTTATGTTCTTTATTGAACACATGTTTGCATGGAATGTTCCCTTGGCATCTCTAATTTTCTTGAAAATGTCTCTAGTCTTTCCCATTCTGTTGTTTTCCTCTATTTCTTTGTATTGATCCCTGAGGAAGGCTTTCTTATCTTTCCTTGCTATTCTTTGGAACTCTGCATTCAAATGGAATGTTTCCTTTTCTCCTTTGATTTTTGTTTTTCTTCTTTTCACAGCTATTTGTAAGGCCTCCTCAGACAACCTTTTTGTATTTCTTTTCCATGGAGATGGTCTTGATCCCTGTCTCTTGTGCAATGTCAGGAACCTCCGTCCATAGTTCATCAGGCATTCTGTCTATCAAATCTAGTCCCTTAAATCTATTTCTCACTTCCACTGTATAGTCATAGGGATTTGATTTAGGTCATACTTGAATGGTCTAGTGGTTTTCCCTATTTTCTTCAATTTAAGTCTGAATTTGGCAATAAGGAGTTCATGATGTGAGCCACAGTCAGCTCCCGGTCTTTTTTTTTTTTTTTTTTTCTGACTGTATAGAGCTTCTCCATCTTTGGCTGCAAAGAATATAATCAATCTGATCAATCTGATTTCAGTGTTGACCATCTGGTGATGTTCATTTGTAGAGTCTTCTCTTGTGTTGTTAAATTGTATAGGTAATCTTAAAATCTGGTTCTTTATATCTTCTAGTTGTTGAGGCTTGAAGTCAAAAATAAACAAATTAAATTTAGTGGATTTAAAAAAAATTGATTTCAGAGAACAAGATGATGGAGGAGTAGGTGGACATGGAGTATATCTCTCTCCATGGATACATTAGGAATACACCATCAGACACAGAAGTGCATGCACAATATCAGTTGAAAGAGGACACAATTACCTGGCCAGTGGAAAATAATATATAGAACCATAGAAAACTCAGTAAGATGAAGGAACGAGGCATGTTAGTTCCTTCTAACAGAAGTGTTAGTAGGAATGGACCTACCCTCAGTGGGTGGGGGAACTGAAGCAGGGGTCTAATCCCCACATTGGGCCAACTGTTTAAATCAGAGGAGAGACATTGAAGGCTGAGAGTGAAACAACTGATCTGTAGCAGCCTAAATGGAATGAGAATCAGACAGTCCTTGTCATAGCCATACATACCCTGGACAGGGATGCAGGTCCCCTAGAATGTGCAGCAGCTAGGAGCTGGAGTTGAGGGACTGTGGAGCAATCCCAGGGTGAGGACTGCTTTTGACTGTGGAGAGATGGACCAAAGGGGGGTTAGGGAGTAGATTGTGGTGGGAAATGCCTGTGGAGAAAAACCAGGCAACCAAGGAAGCAAGGCAAAACTGTAGGGGTGGAGCCGTCACCATATCCTCTCTCTCCCCACAGGCCAGCATCAGCGGCTGAACAGTAGAGAGGCTGGCCCATCAAATGCCTGACACACTGAACTACAGTGTAAAACCCCATCCAGGGGGTCCCCTCTATGTGCCTGATGCACCAAACAACAGAGTAGGACCCCAGGCAAGGGAGCCCTTTAAGTGCCTGAATAGGCAGAGCTATGGAGAAACACTGGCCAAAGGAGGCTTCTGATCGACAGCTATAAGAATCTTAAAAAAAGAAACTGATAGGACCATAACTCCCTGTGGCAGAGGCAGTCCATGTCCCTGCACACTTGGCGCCACCAGGGGTCCCCGCAAACCAAGCAGCTGCACCACCTTCATACTCAGCCCTCACTGGGGCAGAGCTGCCTCAGGCAAAAAAAAAAAAAAAAAACTTACATCTATGCACTCAGGGTCGCTTCAGTCATATCCAAATATTTGCAACCTTGTGGAATATGGCCTGCCAGACTTCTCTGTCAGGGGGTTCTCCAGGCAAGAATAAAGGAGAGTATTGACCAATACTGGTTGCCATACCCTTCTAGAGCACTATATTTCCTGCTGCCCTAGCCACCAACTTCCCTGAGTACCTGGTGCTGCCAGAACCCCTGTGACCTCACAGCTGCACCACCTCTGCATCTGGCCCTCACTGAGGCAAACCCAAGTCTGCCAAGGCAGCATCAGGAGCAAACCTCAGTGGACAGCCCACATGCAGAGGTGGAAATAAAACCACCATTGAAACCCAGGGGCGGTGTGGCTAAGGAAGAAGACTCAAAACCTTCCCATCAGCTGTACAAACTACATGATCAACTGGGCAAACTCTGTGTCTATGGAATATGTGAAAAGACATTGAGAGCTCCCACAAAAGAAAACACACTAGTTCTGATAACTGTGGACATTGCAGGCAAGAACACACAGGAGTAGGGCCAGATTAGAATCTGAGATGCCCCCACAGCAGGTCCAGAAACCAGCATAGTGTTGGAAGACATCCTAGGGAGGTGAGGTGGCCTGCAACTCCCAGAGAGGGAAAGGACTCTGACAGCAGTGACTCAAGAAAAGCATTTATTATTCTTATGTTTTGAATTATTCTGTACATTCATTGGATTTTCTTTTTTTTCTCCTTCCCCCACCCTGTTATAGTTATTGATTTTATTGGCATTATGAAATCTAATTAAGCTTTTTGAGCTCTGTTTTTTTTTTCCTCAATCACATTTTTATTGTTGTTATAAACATCTGCTTCTACATTGGGCTTTTGCAGTTCTGTGAAGTTTTCCATTTTTCTTTCTTTCTTCTTCATTTTATTTTTCTTTTCTTTTTTCTTAATTTTAATTTTTATTTTTATATCCTATTATTATTTTTCTACATTTATTCTTTTGTTTGTTTTTTCTACTGTTTCTTTCTCCTTGCAGTTAATCTTTAATGTATCTAAATCTTCTTTATCTGCCTTTATTTAACTTTACATACCTATTCTTTCTTTTTTTCTTTCCATTCCTCAATATATTCGTTAGTTTTTTGCCATTGCTGTATTCCCCACTTGGCACCTTGCTTTAATTTTGTTTTCCAGTTTGTGTTTTAGTTAGTTTTGTTCTTAATTGGTTAATATAATTTTTGGCTTCCTTTGTTCACTGGGTCAATCAGCTGTACTTTATCTTTGCTGGACTGCTTTGATTTTCTTGTGAGTGTATATGTATATGTGTATATACAGTCACACTTTTTACTGATGTTATAAGCTTCTGCCTCTAGGTTGGGCTTTTACAGTTCTGGGGAGTTTTTCATTTTTTTCTTTCTTTTTTTTTAATGTTTAATTTTTCTAAACCTATTATTATTTTTTTCTACATTTCTTCTTTGTTTTCTTTTCCTACTGTTCTTTTCGCACTTCATTTAATCTTTGCAGTATATAAATCTTCTTTCTCTACCTCTATTTAACTTTGACTATCTATTATTTCTTTCTTTTCTTTCCTTCCTTTCCTCTCAACATATTTGTTAGCTTTGTTTTCATTGCGTTATTGCTTACTTGGCACATTGCTTTAGCTTTGTTTTCCACTTGGTGTTTTATTTAGTTTTGTTTTTAACTAGTTCACATTTTTGCTTTATATGGTTTTGCTCTTAACTGGTAGTTATAATTTTTGATTTACTTTGTTTGCCCAGTCAATATGCTGTATTTTATTTTTTGTTGGACTGTTTTGTTTTTGCTTATGGGTGTATATGTATATGTGTATATTCCATTATTTTGATTATTATTTGCCTGATTTTGTAACTGACATTTGTCTGTGGTTCATCTTTGGTTATTCATTTCTGGGTATTTGTTTTAATCTCAATTAATGCCATAACAAACCATTTGTGTAATCTTTGCTCTTGACCAGTGATTAAGCCTTGAGCCTTTCAGAATTGGAGTAGTGACTCCAAGATCTGGGACTACCAAAGAACTAATTCTAGGAAATATCAAATAGTGAGAACTAACAAAAAGGAAACCACTTAAATACAAGACTGGGCAACCCCAACCACAAGTAGCATGTTGTGCAGGACACAACATCTAAACCACAAACAAAACAAAAATACAAACTCATCAGCAGACAGGATTACCACCTCAGTCAGCCTTCCCCATTAGAGAAAAAAAAAAGCAAACAATCAAACAGCAACAACAACAAAACCTCAGTGAAACTCTCACCCTGTACAAAGCTTACACAAATCACTGGACCAACCTTAAGTGAGTGAATTCACTCAGTCGTGTCCGACTCCTTGTGACTCCATGAACTGTAGCCTACCAAGCTCCTCTGTCTATGGGATTCTCCAGGCAAGAATACTGGAGTAGGTTTCCAGGAGGGCAGAAATCAAAAGGAAGAAAGAAGTCAATTTTGAAGCCTGGGTAAAGGAGACCTCAAACACACTAAGTTAATAAATAAATAAATAATGAAAAGACAGAAAAATACTACAAGAATGAAGGAACAAACCAGAAACACAGAAGGCCAAATAAATGAAGAGGAAATAGGCAAACTGCCTGAAAAATAATTCAGAATAATGACAGACGATCAAAAACCTTGAAAACAAAATGGATAAAATGCAAGAATCAATTAAAAAGACCTAGAAGAATAAAAGAATAAACATACGGAGACAAACAACACAATTTCTAAAATTAAAAATACTCTAGAAGGAATCAATAGCAGAGTATCTGAGGCAGAAGAACGAATCAATCAGTGAGCTGGAAGATAAAATTGTGGAAATATCTTCTGAAGAGCAGAATAAAGTAAAAAGAATGAAAAAAAAAATGAGGATAGTCTCAGAGACCTCTGGGATAATATCAAACACACCAGCATTTGAATTGGAATTGTAAGGATTGGAATTATAAGGATTCCAGAAGAAGAGAAAAAGAAAGAAGAGATAATAGTTAAAAATCTCTCCAACATGGAAAAGGAAATAGTCAATCAAGTTCAAGAGGCACGAAGATTCCCATACAGGATAAACCCAAGGAAAAACGCACCAAGACACATACTAATCAAACTAACAAAGACTAAACACAAAGAAAGAATATTAAAAGCAGCAGGGAAAAGCAACAAGTAACAGACAAGGGAAACCCCATACATTTAACAGCTGATCTTTCAGCAGAAACTCTGCAGGCCAGAAGGGAAATTCAGGATATATTTAAAGTACCATTAGGGAAAAATCTACAACTGAGATTACTGTACCTGGCAAGGATCTCATTCAAAATTGATGGAGATATCAAAAGTTTTCAGACAAGCAAAAGTTAAAAGACTACAGTAATACCAAACACGCTGCACAACAAATGTTTAAGGAATGTAAATAGTCAAGAAATACAAGAGAAGAAAGAAGATCTACAAAATCAACCCCAAACAATTTAGAAAATGCCAATAGGAACATTTATATCAATAATTACTTTAAATGCAAATGGATTAAATGCTTCAACCAAAAGACACAGACTGGCTGAATGGATACAAAAACACGATAAATATATATGCTGTCTACAAGAAACCCAACTCACACCTAAAGATGCAGATAGAAAGTGAGAAGATGGAAAAATATATTCCATGCAAATGGGAAGGAAAAGAAAGCTGGAGTAGCCATCCTCATATCAGACAAAATAGACATTAAAATAAAGAATATTATAAGAGATAAGGAAGGATACTATATAATATAATAAGAGATAAGGAAGGATGAAGGGATTAATCCAAGAGTTAGACATAACAATTGTAAATATCTATGTACCCAACATAGAAGCAACTCAATTCTTAAAACAAACACTAATAGACCTAAAAGGAGAATTGGCAGTAACACAATAATAGTAGGAGAATTTAACACCCCACTCAAACCAATGGACAAAATATTAATAAGGAAACACAAGTTTTAAATGATACATTAGATGAGATGGATCTCATTGATCTCATCTCATCTTCAAGACATTCCATCCAACTGCAGATGAATACACATTCTTCTTAAGGGCACATGGAACATTCTCCAGGATAGACGACATCTTGGGTCACAAACCAAACCTAATAAATTTAAGAAAATTGAAATCTTATCAAGCATCTTCTTCGAAGACAACTCTATGAGACTAGATATTAGTTAAAAGAAAAAAAAAAGTGCAAAAAACACAAACATATAGAGGTTAAATAATATGTTTCTAAATAAGCAACAGCTTACTGAAGAAATCAAAATGGAAATCAAAATTTTTTGAAAGAAATGACAATGAAAACAGGACAACTTAAAATCTTTGGGATGCAGCAAAAGCAATTCTAAGAGGAAATTTTATAGCAAAGCAATCCTACCTCAAGAAACAAGAAAAACATTGAATAGACAACCTAACTTTACACCTAAAACAGCTGGGGAAAGAACAAAAATAACCCAAAATTAGTGGAAGGAAAGAAAGCATAAAGATCCAAGCAAAGATAAATTAAAAAGAAACGATAGAAACAATACTAAAGATTAATAAAGCTAAAAGCTGGTTGTTTGAGAAGATAAACAAAATTGAAAAACCTTTAGCCAGAATCATGAATGGAAAAAGAAAGAAGAATCTAATGAACAAAATCAGAAATGAAAAAGGAGATGTTACTCAAAAACAAAAGTAAACAAATGGGACCTGATTAAACTTAAAAGCTTTAGCCCAGCAAAGGAAGCACTAAGCAAGGTGAAAAGAAAACCCTCAAAATGGGAGAAAATATTAGCAAATGAAACAACTGACAAAGGATTAATTTACAAAATATATAAACTGCTCATGAAACTCAATGCCAGAAAAAAAAAATTAAAAAATGGGAAAAAGACTTAAACAGACATTGCTCCAAATAAGACTTACAGATGGCTAGCAAATATATGAAAAGATGCTCAAAATTGCTCTTTATTAGAGAAATGCAAATCAAAATTACAATGAGATATCACCTCACACCAGTCAGAATGACCATCTTCAAAAATCTACAAACAATAAATACTGGAGAGGGTGTGGAGACAAGGGAACACTCTTGCACTGTTGGTGAGAATGTAAATTGATATAGCCTCTATGGAAGATGGCATGGAGAGTCCTAAAGAAACTATGAATACTTTTAAATGGCTGAGTAATATTCCATGGTGTATATGTACCACAGCTTCCTTATCCATTCATCTGCTGATGGGCATCTAGGTTGCTTCCATGTCCTGGCTATTATAAACAGTGCTGCGATGAATATTGGGGTACACGTGTCTCTTTCAGATCTGGTTTCCTCAGTGTGTATGCCCAGAGGTGGGATTGCTGGGTCATATGGCAGTTCTATTTCCAGTTTTTTAAGAAATCTCCACACTGTTCTCCATAGCAGCTTTACTTATTTGCATTCCCACCAACAGTGTAAGAGGGTTCCCTTTTCTCCACACCCTCTCCAGCATTTATTGCTTGTAGACTTTTGGATAGCAGCCATCCTAACTGGCATGTAATGGTACCTCATTGAGGTTTTGATTTGCATTTCTCTGATAATGAGTGATGTTGAGCATCATTTCATGTGTTTGTTAGCCATCTGTATGTCTTCTTTGGAGAAATGTCTGTTTAGTTCTTTGGCCCATTTTTTGATTGGGTCATTTATTTTTCTGGAATTGAGCTGCAGGAGTTGCTTGTATATTTTTGAAATTATTCCTTTGTTGCTTCGTTTGCTATTATTTTCTCCCAATCTGAGGGCTGTCTTTTCACCTTGCTTATAGTTTCCTTTGTTGTGCAAAAGCTTTTAAGTTTCATTAGGTCCCATTTGTTTATTTTTGCTTTTATTTCCAATATTCTGGGAGGTGGGTCATAGAGGATCCTGCTGTGATTTATGTCAGAGAGTGTTTTGCCTATGTTCTCCTCTAGGAGTTTTATAGCTTCTGGTCTTACATTTAGATCTTTAATCCATTTTGAGTTTATTTTTGTGTATGGTGTTAGAATATGTTCTAGATTCATTTGAATCAGTTCTAATGAGATGGATGAAACTGTAGCCCATTATACAGAGTGAAGTAAGCCAGAAAGATAAAGACCATTACAGTATACTAACACATATATATGGAATTTAGAAAGATGGTAATGATAACCCTATATACAAAACAGAAAAAGAGGCGCAGATGTACAGAACAGACTTTTGGACTCCATGGGAGAAGGTGAGGGTGGGATGTTTTGAGAGAATAGCATCAAAACATGTATATTATCTATGGTGAAGCAGATCACCAGCCCAGATTGGATGCATGAGACAAGTGCTTGGGCCTGGTGCACTGGGAAGACCCAGAGGGATCGGGTAAAGAGGGAGGTGGGAGGGGTATTGGGATGGGGAATACATGTAAATCCATGGCTGATTCATGTCAATGTATGACAAAAACCAATACAATATTGTAAAGTAATTAGCCTCCAACTAATAAAAATAAATGAAAAAAAATATGAATAAAATCACTATATATGACCCAGCAATCCCACTTCTAGGCACATACCCTCAGGAAACAAAAATTGAAAAAGACACATGGGTCTTCCCAGTGCGCCAGCCCTGAGCACTTGTCTCATGCATCCAACCTGGGCTGGTGATCTGTTTCACCCTTGATAGTATACTTGTTTCAGTGCTATTCTCTCAGAACATCCCACCCTTGCCTTCTCCCATGGGAAGGGAGGTGGGAGGGGGGATTGGGATGGGGAACACTTGTAAATCCATGGCTGATTCATGTCAGTGTATGGCAAAAACCACTACAATATTGTAAAGCAATTAGCCTCCAACTAATAAAAATAAATGAAAAAAAAAAGGAAAAGACACATGTATCCCATTGTTCATTGCAACACTATTTACAATAGCTAGAAAATGGAAGCAATCTAGATGTCCATTGACAGATGAATGGATAAAGAAGTTGTGGTACATATACACAATGGAATATTACTCAGCCATAAAAAGGAATGCATTTGAATTAGTTCTAATGAGGTGGATGAACCTAGAACCTATTATACAGAGTGAAGTAACTCAGAAAGAGAAAGATCATATTCTAATACGTATATATGGAATCTAGAAAAATGTTGCTGAAGAATTTATTTACTGGGAATCAATGGAAAAACATACATAGAGAATAGATTTATGGACATGGGGAGAGGGGAGGAGAGGTTATGATGTATGGAGAGAGTAACATGGAAACTTACATTTCCATATATAAAATAGATAGCCAATGGGAATTTGCTGTATCACTTAGGAAACTCAAACTGGGACTCTGTATCAACCTAGAGGGGTGAGATGTGGAGGGAGATGGGAGGGAGGTTCAAAAGGGAAGGGATATATGTATACCTATGGCTGATTCATGTTGAGGTTTAACAAAAAACAACAAAATTCTGTAAAGCAATTATCCTTCAATTAAAAAATAAATACATTCAAAAATTAATTTCATTGAATTTCTATTGGTAATCTAGAAATGAAGCACTGGACCTAAACATAAGAGAGTTGTTTTTTTTTAATGAATTTCCCATCATTCCTGAAAGAACTTAGTTTTACTAATGCAATAAGTGTGTTTGGGGCACTTACTACCTACTAAGCACTATGTTAGGTTTCAGGAGTATAAGTTAAATACTATTCCTTCATTAGAGTTATTTCTAATTTAGTGGAGGGGATAGACAAATATAATACATCATATTGGTGTTTTCATATAATTGTAAGGAACAAGAAGAAAACAAAGGCAAGGATATCATAAGTCTTAAAAGTTATAATTTAGTAAGTTTTCCCTTGAACTACAATAATGTTTTAAGTAGAATGATTGATTCTGTATAAGTAAAATATTGAGGATCTAAAGAATTGAAAATGTTTGACAGTAAATACAGTAACAATAACAAAGTAAGAACAGTACAGTTCATAGATGTAAATACAGCTATAAGTATAGCTAGAACTCTCAGCACTCTGAAACCTCTACGAGACAGGAAGAGATGGTATTCTTTATTCAACCATTGTAATCTCTGTGAATTTCACTTGTGCTTATTGTTTGTGTATATGTATTATATGCTTCCTTGGTGGTGTTAGTGGGAAAGAACCCACCTCCCAGTGCAGGAGATGGAAGAAACACCTGTTGGATCTCTGCATTGGAAAGATGCCCTGGAGGAGTGCATGGCAACCACTCCAGTATTCTTGCCTGGAAAATCCCATAGACAGAGGAGCCTGGGCTACATTCCATAGAGTCACAAAAGAGTCAGGCACGACTAAAGTGACTTAGCATGCACACATATATACATTATATTCTCTGTTTAATTCTTAAAATAACTTTCACCCTATCATAGCATTCCCCCATGATGCACTGAATTTAGAATCAATGGGTCTCTTTCCTGCTTCAAAATTCCTGCAAATAATAATAATAATGACTATCACTAAATGTGATGGCAAAGATAGCTATACAGGATGCCCTCTATTTAGATGAGTAGAACAGAGTGAGCATCTATTTTAAGGGGTTATCAAATCTTCAATTCACTCATAAAAACAGAGAATATAGGTTAATCAAATATCTGCCTTGGAAATTTCAGAATTGGGAAGCAAAGAATGTTGGAAATCCTCCTGGGGAAGTTGAAGTAAAAAGGCTTTGGGATAGAGTCTGGAGATCAGAGCTAGAGCCATGGGTCACAATGAGTTGAGTAAACACAGTATTCATGAATAAACAGAGAACACATATTGGAACAGAAAAAAAGCAGCTCAAACAGATATAAGAATGGCATCAGAGATGGCTATAAACAAAGAAGCTGCCTGCTGACCTTGGTTTCTAATTGCTTTCCAGTTACTTAATATCTTGCAATATATAATTTTTTTTCCAAATTCCTGAGGGCCTTGTTATATCCTTTCAGTATTTCTTTTCATTTATTGAACTATCTTGATTGAATGAATCTATTCTTCTAGCTATCAAAAGAACTAATAAAAACAAGTTATTACTAATACAGTCACAATTTTAGTAACAAGAAGGGCAAGAAAGATACCAAAATAATGAAATACTTTTCACTAAGAAAGATGAAGACTTAAAGATGAGGATGTCTTCATATACAACAGAAAAGCAAAATAATATTTTATAAAACATTCCAAGCAAATAAATAGTCACTACACAAATTTTGAATAACATCTGTTCTCCATATGGATTTCAGGTACAATATAAACTATGTAAATTTAGTATTTTCTAATAATAGGTTTTAGAAGAGGTTGTATAATTTACTACTCAGGCTTGTACACATTTTATTATCTGCAAGGAATAACTAAATAATTACTCAGTTCAATCTTTCCCCAAAATCTACTGGCCTAAACAAATCCTGAGATTGTGTTTTCTGTTGATAAATGCAATGCGAATATGGTGTGGTGTGTTAAATAAGATACACTTGTTTCTGCAATCTATAACCCCCCGAATATCCATATCTTAAAAAATCAAATCTTGTATTTGACTTATATAAAACTTCAACATGAGTGTTGTTAGTCTGCCTTTTCCAAATTGCAATTTAGTTGCCTAGGCTCCTTCTACCATATGGCTTCATTATATTGAACATAAAACTAACAAAATTGTTTTCATTCCACCCCATCAAACAGGAAATTAATCTGTAGGTTCACATATGTGTGGATTTTCTGGGTAAAGTCTGGAGTTGGCACACGTCTCTTCTCATATTTCATTGTCCAAAGCTCAATCACATGGTGATATCTAACTTCAGGAGATATTGGAAAATGCAGTAGAACTTTGTGCTGGGAAAAAGAGCAAACTGATTTGATGAACATTAGACAGTCTGACCCACATATAGCAATACAAAACATGTATTCAATTCTTTTACAATAGAATTATCTTATGTGAATTGTCATAAATATTTGTCTAAGATATTTTTCAAAACTGTTTAGCACATGCAAATATGTTTATATCTATTCTTTAGACATTGTGGCCTGAACTTCCAATAATGCTTATTAATCTCTTATATATTCAGCAAAGACAGCAAAATAAAAGATACAGATTACATATTTGACCTAAAAAAATTCAACATTCTTCCTTTAAAATTATTACTTCTTATTCTTAAGATAAGCCAGATACTTAAATGATGGTTTTGATGTTTAATTAAGAAACTTAGCAAAAATTATATAGGAAGGTAAAAAGTAAAAGTATTGACTAGTATGAATTTAGTATATTATGAATGATCATTGAGTTACCCTAGTATGCTGCTATTGATTTAGAAGTAGTTAAGGTGATGGGTGGATTTTTGCTTTTGTTTCAAATGTACATAGATTGGATAGTATTAATAGTTTTCTTTTTTGTTGTTTTTTTGTCTTTTGTTTATTCTGATTGGAAAATAAATATTCATTACAGAATTTATTTAAAGAAGCAGATTTCAATTTAAATGCAATGTTCCCAGATTAACCATCCAGGGAAATTTTAATTTAGTAAATCTTATCTTCTAACATGATCTTCTACATTTGTTTACATTTATAAGCTCACTCTCAAAAATCATATGTTTTATTATTACAGTTATTTTACAGATGACTAAAAGTCTGTCATACCATATTAGTTTCTTTAGACTGACATAATAAAGCACCAAAAGCTAGGTAACTTAACAGAAGATTATCACATCACAGTTTTGGAGGGTATAAATCTGAATCTGAGATGACAGAAGTGCCAAGGTCTCTCTGTGGGTGCTAGAAAATAACCCTTCCTTGATTCTTCCACCTTCTGGTGTTTTCAGAAATCCTTGGCATTCGCTGCCTCATAGATGGATTACACCAGTCACATTGTGGTCTTCTCCATATATTTTCACATTGTCTTCCCTCTGTGTATGTCTTTCTTCATGTCCATATTCCTCCTTTTATAAATGTAATTTATTGGATTAAGTCCAACACTAATGACCTCATTTGAACTTTGTTACATCTGTAAAGAGCTTCGCTGATGACTCAGATGGTAAAGAATCTGCCTGAAATGCACAAGACCCGTGCTTGTCCCCTGGGTCGGGAAGATCCCCTGGAGAACGGAATGGCAACCCAATCCAGTATTCTTGCCTGGAGAATTCCATGGACAGAGGAGCCTGACAGACTACAGTTCATGGGGTCACAAAGACTCAGACACGACTGAGTAACACATACATACACACACATCTGCAAAGATCCTGTCTCCAAATAAAGTCACATACTGAGGTACTGAAAGTTACTTTAATGTATTTGTTGGGGGATGGTGGGAGGAAGAGATCAATTCAATCATTAACTAATGCCTTAGTGCTGATTGGACAATCTGCCTAAAGAGTCCACCTTCTTTTCTTCTTAACATCTGCCTCATTCTTATAGTAGGTGCTATTCCGTGTTGAGTGTTCAGGTAGGGCCAGCAAACCAGGTGACAAAAAAATAAAAGAGTCTGATGATACCTGTATTTAAGGAAAAAGTAATTTAATGTCAGTGAGAAAGATGGATTGGACTAATGAGAAAAAGGAAGCTGGAAGTTCATCTCTACTTCAGTAATGGTTAATATATACTGAGAATAGCTTCTAATATTTTGTAAAATGAACAGCTATTCTTGTGAAGTTGGAATTTTAGATCTTTAATTCAGGAGAGTAACCAAAACTAGAGACAATTATATAGGTTGGAGGTGTAGTTGGTATAGGGTGGTTGAGTGTGCAGACTGGAAATAAATCTCAGTTTTATAAACCACATGCAGAGAATCTATTTTGGGCTAAGAATTGTGCTAAGCTCTAAGGACAAAATAGAAACAAGACAAGCTCTTTGCCTTTTTTTTTTTATTATTAAAAGAGTAAACAAATTTATTAGCAAGGCAGTACTAGCATTCTTTTTTTTTATTATCTTATTTTTTTTTATTAGTTGGAGGCTAATTACTTCACAATATTTCAGTGGGTTTTGTCATACATTGATATGAATCAGCCATAGATTTACACGTATTCCCCATCCCGATCCCCGCTCCCACCTCCCTCTCCACCCGATTCCCCCGGGTCCTCCCAGTGCACCAGGCTGGAGCACTTGTCTCATGCATCCCACCTGGGCTGGTAATCTGTTTCACCATAGATAGTATACATGCTGTTCTTTTGAAATATCCCACCCTCATATTCTCCCACAGAGTTCAAAAGTCTGTTCTGTATTTCTGTGTATCTTTTTCTGTTTTGCATATAGGGTTATCGTTGCTATCTTTCTAAATTCCATATATATGTGTTAGTATGCTGTAATGTTCTTTATCTTTCTGGCTTACTTCACTCTGTATAAGGGGCTCCAGCTTCATCCATCTCATTAGGACTGGTTCAAATGAATTCTTTTTAACGGCTGAGTAATATTCCATGGTGTATATGTACCACAGCTTCCTTATCCATTCATCTGCTGATGGGCATCTAGGTTGCTTCCATGTCCTGGCTATTATAAACAGTGCTGCGATGAACATTGGGGTGCACGTGTCTCTTTCAGATCTGGTTTCTTCAGTGTGTATGCCCAGAAGCGGAATTGCTTGGTCATATGGCAGTTCTATTTCCAGTTTTTTAAGAAATCTCCACACTGTTCTCCATAGCGGCTTTACTTATTTGCATTCCCACCAACAGTGTAAGAGGGTTCCCTTTTCTCCACACCCTCTCCAGCATTTATTGCTTGTAGACTTTTGGATAGCAGCCATCCTGACTGGCGTGTAATGGTACCTCATTGTGGTTTTGATTTGCATTTCTCTAATAATGAGTGATGTTGAGCATCTTTTCATGTGTTTGTTAGCCATCTGTATGTCTTCTTTGGAGAAATGTCTGTTTAGTTCTTTGGCCCATTTTTTGATTGGGTCATTTATTTTTCTGGAATTGAGCTGCAGGAGTTGCTTGTATATTTTTGAGATTAATCCTTTGTCTGTTTCTTCATTTGCTATTATTTTCTCCCAATCTGAGGGCTGTCTTTTCACCTTACTTATAGTTTCCTTTGTAGTGCAAAAGCTTTTAAGTTTCATTAGGTCCCATTTGTTTATTTTTGCTTTTATTTCCAATATTCTGGGAGGTGGGTCATAGAGGATCTTGCTGTGATTTATGTCAGAGAGTGTTTTGCCTATGTTCTCCTCTAGGGGTTTTATAGTTTCTGGTCTTACATTTAGATCTTTAATCCATTTTGAGTTTATTTTTGTGTATGGTGTTAGAAAGTGTTCTAGTTTCATTCTTTTACAAGTGGTTGACCAGTTTTCCCAGCACCACTTGTTAAAGAGGCTGTCTTTTTTCCATTGTATATCCTTGCCTCCTTTGTCAAAGATAAGGTGTCCATAGGTTCGTGGATTTATCTCTGGGCTTTCTATTCTGTTCCATTGATCTATATTTCTGTCTTTGTGCCAGTACCATACTGTCTTGATGACTGTGGCTTTGTAATAGAGTCTGAAGTCAGGCAGGTTGATTCCTCCAGCTCCATTCTTCTTTCTCAAGATTACTTTGGCTATTCGAGGTTTTTTGTATTTTCATACAAATTGTGAAATTCTTTGATCTAGTTCTGTGAAAAATACCGTTGGTAGCTTGATAGGGATTGCATTGAATCTATAGACTGCTTTGGGTAGAATAGCAATTTTGACAATATTGATTCTTCCAATCCATGAACACGGTATGTTTCTCCATCTGTTTGTGTCCTCTTTGATTTCTTTCATCAGTGTTTTATAGTTTTCTATGTATAGGTCCTTTGTTTCTTTAGGTAGATATACTCCTAAGTATTTTATTCTTTTTGTTGCAATGGTGAATGGTATTGTTTCCTTAATTTCTCTTTCTGTTTTTTCATTGTTAGTATATAGGAATGCAAGGGACTTCTGTGTGTTAATTTTATATCCTGCAACTTTACTATATTCATTGATTAGCTCTAGTAATTTTCTGGTAGAGTCTTTAGGGTTTTCTACGTAGAGGATCATGTCATCTGCAAACAGCGAGAGTTTCACTTCTTCTTTTCCTATCTGGATTCCTTTTACTTCTTTCTCTTCTCTGATTGCTGTGGCCGAAACTTCCAACACTATGTTGAATAGTAGTGGTGAGAGTGGGCACCCTTGTCTTGTTCCTGATTTCAGGGGAAATGCTTTCAATTTTTCACCATTGAGAGTGATGCTTGCTGTGGGTTTGTCATATATAGCTTTTATTATGTTGAGGTATGTTCCTTCTATTCCTGCTTTTTGGAGAGTTTTAATCATACAGGAGTGTTGAATTTTGTCAAAGGCTTTCTCTGCATCTATTGAGATAATCATATGGTTTTTATCTTTCAATTTGTTAATGTGGTGTATTACATTGATTGATTTGCGGATATTAAAGAATCCTTGCATTCCTGGGATAAAGCCCACTTGGTCATGGTGTATGATTTTTTAAATATGTTGTTGGATTCTGTTTGCTAGAATTTTGTTAAGGATTTTTGCATCTATGTTCATCAGTGATATTGGCCTGTAGTTTGATTTTTTTGTGGCGTCTTTGTCTGGTTTTGGAATTAGGGTGATGATGGCCTCATAGAATGAGTTTGGAAGCTTACCTTCATCTGCAATTTTCTGGAAGAGTTTGAGTAAGATAGGTGTTAGCTCTTCTCTAAATTTTTGGTAGAATTCAGCTGTGAAGCCATCTGGTCCTGGGCTTTTGTTTGCTGGAAGATTTCTGATTACAGTTTCGATTTCCTTGCTTGTGATGGGTCTGTTAAGATCTTCTATTTCTTCCTGGTTCACTTTTGGAAAGTTATACTTTTCTAAGAATTTGTCCATTTCATCCAAGTTGTCCATTTTATTGGCATAGAGCTGCTGGTAGTAGTCTCTTATGATCCTTTGTATTTCAGTGTTGTCTGTTGTGATCTCTCCATTTTCATTTCTAATTTTGTTAATTTGGTTCTTCTCTCTTTGTTTCTTAATAAGTCTTGCTAATGGTTTGTCAATTTTGTTTATTTTTTCAAAAAACCAGCTTTTAGCTTTGTTGATTTTTGCTATGATCTCTTTAGTTTTTTTTGCATTTATTTCTGCCCGGTTTTTTAAGATTTCTTTCCTTCTGCTAACTCTGGGGTTCTTCATTTCTTCCTTCTCTAATTGCTTTAGATGTAGAGTTAGGTTATTTATTTAGCTTTTTTCTTGTTTCTTAATGTCAGCCTGTAATGCTATGAACCTTCCACTTAGTGCTGCTTTTACAGTGTCCCATAGGTTTTGGGTTGTTGTATTTTCATTTTCATTCATTTCTATGCATGTTTTGATTTCCTTTTTGATTTCTTCTATGATTTGTTGGTTATTCAGAAGCGTGTTATTTAGCCTCCATATGTTTGGATTTTTAGTAATTTTTTTCCTGTAATTGAGATCTAATCTTATTGCACTGTGGTCAGAAAAGATGACTGAAATGATTTCAATTTTTTTGAATTTTCCAAGACTAGATTTATGGCCCAGGATGTGATCTATTCTAGAGAAGGTTCCGTGTGCACTTAAGAAAAAGGTGAAGTTAATTGTTTTGGGGTGAAATGTCCTATAGATATCAATTAGGTCTAGCTGGTACATTGTGTTATTTAAGGTTTGTGTTTCCTTGTTAATTTTCTGTTTAGTTGATCTATCCATAGTTGTGAGTGGGGATTAAAGTCTCCCACTATTATTGTGTTACTATTAATTTCCTCTTTCATACTCGTTAGTGTTTGCCGTACATATTGCGGTGCTCCTATGTTGGGTGCATATATATTTATAATTGTTATATCTTCTTCTTGGATTGACCCTTTGATCATTATGTAGTGTCCTCCTTTGTCTCTTTTCACAGCCTTTATTTGAAAGTCTATTTTATCTGATATGAGTATTGCGACTCCTGCTTTCTTTTGGTCTCTGTTTGCATGAAATATTTTTTTCCAGCCCTTCACTTTTAGTCTGTATGTGTCTCTTGTTTTGTGGTGGGTCTCTTGTAGACAGCATACATAGGGGTCTTGGTTTTGTATCCATTCAGCCAATCTTTGTCTTTTGGTTGGGGCATTCAGCCCATTTACATTTAACGTAATTATTGATAAGTGTGGTCCCGTTGCCATTTACTTTGTTGTTTTGGGTTCACGTTTATACAACCTTTCTGCATTTCCTGTGTAGAGAAGATCCTTTAGCATTTGTTGAAGAGCTGGATTGGTGGTGCTGAATTCTCTCAGCTTTTGCTTGTCTGTAAAACTTTTAAATTCTCCTTCATATCTGAATGAGATCCTTGCTGGGTATAGTAATCTAGGTTGTAGGTTAGTCTCTTTCATTACTTTAAGTATGTCCTGCCAGTCCCTTCTGGCCTGGAGGGTTTCTATGGATAGATCAGCTGTTATCCTTATGGGAATCCCTTTGTGTGTTATTTGTTGTTCCTTCCTTGCTGCTTTTAATATTTGTTCTTTGTGTTTGATCTTTGTTAATTTGATTAATATGTGTCTTGGGGTGTTTTGCCTTGGGTTTATTCTGTTTGGGACTCTCTGGGTTTCTTGGACTTGGGTGGCTATTTCCTTCCCCATTTTAGGGAAATTTTCAGCTATTATCTCCTCGAGTATTTTCTCATGGCCTTTCTTTTTCTCTTCTTCTTCTGGGGCTCCTATAATTCGAATGTTGGGGCATTTCACATTGTCCCAAAGGTCCCTGAGGTTGTCCTCATTTTTTTTTATTCTTTTTTCCTCTCTGCTTCATTTATTTCTACCATTTTATCTTCTACCTCACTTATCCTATCTTCTTTCTCTGTTATTCTATTCTTGGTTCCCTCCAGAGTGTTTTTGATCTAATTTATTGCATTATTCATTTTTAATTGACCCTTTTTTATTTCTTCTAGGTCTTTATTAAACATTTCTTGCATCTTTTCAATTTTGTCTCCAGGCTATTTATCTGTAACTCCATTTTGTTTTCAAGATTTTGTATTATTTTTATTATCATTATTCTAAATTCTTTTTCTCATAGATTCCCAATCTCCTCCCCTTTTGTTTGACTTGGTGGGCATTGTTCATGTTCCTTTACCTGTTGGGTATTTCTCTGCCTTTTCATTTTGTTTAGATTGCTGTGTCTGGAGTGGGCTTTCTGTATTCTGGAGGTCTGTGGTTCCTTTTTATTGTGGAGGTTTTACCCAGTGGGTATGGTTGAACAATTGACTTGTCAAGGTTTCCTGATTAGGGAAGCTTGCTTCGGTGTTCTGCTGTGTGGAACTTGATTTCTTCTCTCTGGAGAGCAATGGAGTGCCCAGTAATGATTTTTGAGATGGATCTATGTGTTAGGTGTGACCTTGGGCAGCCTGTATGTTGACGTTCAGGGCTATGTTCCTGCATTGCTGGAGAATTTGCGTGGTATGTCTTGCTCTAAAACTTATTGGCTCTTGGGTGGTGGTTGGTTTCAGTGTAGGTATGGAGGCTTTTGGACAGTCTCTTATTACTTAAAGTTCCATGTAGTCAGGAGTTTTCTGGTGTTCTTAGGTTTTGGGCTTAAGTCTCCTGCCTCTGGATTTCAGTTTTATTCTTCCAGTAGTCTCAGGACTTCTCCAACTATACAGCACTGATAATAAAATTCTAGGTTAATGGCGAAAAGATTCTCCCCCGTTAGGGACGCCCAGAGAGGTTCACAGAGTTACATGAAGAAGAGGAGAGGGAGGAGGGAGATAGAGATGAGCAGGAGGAGAAAAAGGGTGATTCAAGAGGAGAGAGACAGATCTATGCAGTTGTCTGTTCCCAGAGTGTTCTCCGTAGCCCAGACACCCACAAAGATTCATAGAATTGGATTGGGATGAGGAGGGGAAAGGAGGAAACAGAGGTGTTCTGAGGTAAAAAATGAAGAGTCAAGATTGGGAGAGAATAATCAACACACTCCTGAATAAAAATGGGAACTGAATATTGGATTCTTAAACATTCACAATTTATATCATATACTGAGAAACAAAGATTAAAAATCTAGAGTAGAGGTTAGACTCCTAAAAATACTATATTAAAAACACAAACCAAAACACACAAAAAATTTTAGAAATATATATGAAATTTGGTTTAAAAATAGGGCTTCTCTTCTTCTTTTTTTTTTGTAAGGTTATATTGTAATGAAAATGAAAATTTAGGAGAAGTAGAGGAGTAATAGAGGACTTTAAAAGGAAATAAGAGAAAAAGATTAATAGAAAATAGAAGAGAAAAAGGAAGAGAAAGAAAAAAGAAGAAGAAAAAATAAGAAAATAAAAAAAAAAGAAAAATTTTTCCTAATTAAAAAAATCGTAAAAATCTATGAAAATGAAAGTTAAGGAGTAATGGAGGAGTAATAGGGAATTTTAAAAGAAAATAAAAGAGATAAAATAGAAACGAAAAAGGAAAAAAAAATTTTTTTTCATACTTAAAAAAATATATATATAACTAGAAATTTCTCTGGAGCTGTTGCGGTCAGTGTGGGTTCGGCTAAGTTTCAGATAGCTCCTCGTTCCTGCTTACACTTCTCGATATCTACAGGCCCCTTCCGGTGTAGTCGGTGTTTTCTACAGGGATTTTAATCTGTTGCACTGGTCCTTTCTGAAGTGGTTCCCTTTGTTTATTTGGCTTTTGTTTGCCGGTCTCTTCAGTGCCTAATTTCCACCCTGACACAGGCAGGAGGAGGTGGTCTCTTATTCAGGTTGCTAGTTTCGTCGCGCTGCAGGGAGGAGCTGGCGCTGCTTTCCCCTCTACACTGCTCAGGCTCCCGGTTGCTCTATATGGAGCGTGCCCTGCACTGCGTGGGGTTCCAGCCCTTGGGTGTTCCACAAAAGCACGGAATAAAAAGTTGCACCTGCTTTTTGTGCCTTCCCCGTCAGAGTGGTTCAGGCAGCCAGGGGCTTGACGGGCACACTCTCCCTGGTGCGGCACGCCTTCTGCCCTCCACGTCCCCAGCCCCAGTGCCCACCTGCACCAGTCAGGTGCCTGCAACCTGTGTCTCGCCACGACCCTCTCGGCGGATGTCGACCATCCAGAATCTCAGGAGGTCTTTGATTAGAAACTGGAGGCCTGTTTGCAGTGTGGTAGGGGATGTGGTCCTTGGGGCCAATCCTGCCCCTTTTCCCTCCCCCCTGCCTCCAGCCTCCGGTGGGGATGGGCCGGTCCACAGCCTGTGAGCTCTTCTCTGGACTTGCTCGGTCCCTTTGTTCTGTGAATGACCAGCAGTGTGTTTGGGCCAGTTAATTTTCTCTCTCTCTTTTGCTATCCCACAGTTTAAGTTGGTAACACAAAAGCTCCCTCTGATTGTCCTCAGGGCACTCAGGCCCGGTCCTTACCCTAAGCAATGCCACCCGCTCCTCTCCGTTCTGCTCCCACTTGCTGGTGGCGGATGCAGGCGTCTGGGGTACTTTTCTGCTGGGAGTTGCTTTTAGGCTCGTAATCTGTGCGTTTTTTTTATTGTTCCCCTCCCAGTTAGGTTGTCCTCCGAGATTCAAACACTTCCCCCAGACCCGCCAGTGCGAGGGTTTCCTGGTGTCTGGAAACTTCCTCTATTAAGACTCCCTTCCCAGGACGGATCTCCGTCCTTAGCTCTTTTGTCTCTCTTTTTATCTTTTATATTTTGTCCTACCTCCTTTCGAAGACAATGGGTTGCTTTTCTGGGCGCCTGATGACCTCAGCTAGTGATCAGAAGTTGTTTTGTGAAGTTTGCTCTGCGTTCAGTTATTCTTTTGATGAATTTGTAGTAGAGAAAGTGGTCTCCCCGACCTATTCCTCCGCAATCTTGGCTCCTCCCCCATAATAACATTTTCAATTTCAGTAAATTAACCATTGAACTTATACTTTTATAAACCATGTATATATATTTTTTCTCGAATTGAGCTGCAGGAGTTGCTTGTATATTTTTGAGATTAACCCTTTCTCTGTTGCTTCGTTTGCTGTTATTTTCTTCCATTCTGAGGGCTGTTGTTTCACTTTGCTTATAGTTTCCTTTGTTGTGCAAAGGCTTTTAAGATTAATTACAGCCCATTTGTTTGTTTTTTATTTTATTTCCAATATTCTGGGAGGTGGGTCATAGAGGATCCTGCTGTGATTTATGTCAGAGAATGTTTTGCCTATGTTCTCCTCTAGGAGTTTTATAGTTTCTGGTCTTACATTTAAACTTTAATCCATTTTGAGTTTATTTTTGTGTATGGTGTTAGAAAGTGTTCTGGTTTCATTCTTTTACAAATAGTTGACCAGTTTTCCCAGCACCACTTGTTAAAGAGGTTGTCTTTTCTCCAGTGCATATTCTTGCCTCCTTTGTCAAAGATAGGTGTCCGTAGGTCTGTGGATTTATCTCTGGGCTTTCCATTCTGTTCCATTGATCCATATTTCTGTCTTTGAGCCAGCACCACACTGTCTTGATGAATGTGGCTTTGTAGTAGAGCCTGAAGTCAGGCAGGTTGATTCCACCAGTTCCATTCTTCTTTCTCAACATTGTTTTGACATTTCGAGGTTTTTTGTATTTCCATACAGATTGCGAAATTATTTGTTCTAGTTCTGTGAAGAATACCCTTGGTAGCTTAATAGGGATTGCATTGAATCTATAGATTGCATTGGGTATCATACTCATTTTCACAATATTGATTCTTCCAATCCATGAACACGGTGTATTTCTCCATGTGTTTGTGTCCTCTTTGATTTCTTTCATCAGTATTTTATAGTTTTCTATATGTAGATCTTTCATTTCTTTAGGTAGATACACTTCTAAGTATTTTATTCTTTTTGTTGCAATGGTGAATGGTATTGTTTCCTTAATTTCTCTTTCTGTTTTCTCATTGTTAGTGTATAGGAATGCGAGGGATTTCTGTGTGTTAATTTTATATCCTGCAACATTTCTGTATTCATTGATTAGCTCTAATAATTTTCTGGTAGAGTCTTTAGGGTTTTCTATGTAGAGGATCATGTCGTCTGCAAACAGTGAGAGTTTCACTTCTTCTTTTCCTATCTGGATTCCTTTTATTTATTTTTCTGCTCTGATTGCTGTCAAAAAATGGGCCTAAGGACTAAACAGAAATTTCTCCAAAGAAGACATACAGATGGCTAACAAACACATGAAAATATGCTCAACATCACTCATTATAAGAGAAATGCAAATCAAAGCCACAATGAGGTACCATTACACGCCAGTCAGGATGGCTGCTATCCAAAAGTCTACAAGCAATAAATGCTGGAGAGGGTGTGGAGAAAAGGGAACCCTCTTACACTGTTGGTGGGAATGGAAACTATTACAGCCACTATGGAGAACATTGTGGAGAGTCCTTAAAAACCTGGAAATAGAACTGCCATATTACCCAGCAATCCCAATCCTGGGCATACACCCCAAGGAAACCAGATCTGAAAGAGACACATGCACCCCAATGTTCATCACAGCACTGTTTATACTTGCCAGGACATGGAAGCAACCTAGATGCACATCTGCAGACGAATGGATAAGGAAGCTATGGTACATGCACACAATGGAATATTACTCAGCCATTAAAAATAATTCATTTGAATCAGTTCTAATGAGATGGATCAAACTGGAGCCCTTTATACAGAGTGAAGTAAGCCAGAAAGATAAACACCAATACAGTGTACTAATGCATATATATGGAATTTAGAAAGATGGTAACGATAACCCTATATGCAAGACAGAAAAAGAGACACACATGTATAGAACAGACTTTTGGACTCTGTGGAAGAAGGTGACGGTGGGATGATCTGAGAGAATAACATTGAAACATGTATAATATCAAGTGTATATCATTTAGTTTCAGTTGACCCAAATTACTTTGTGGCATATTATCCCTCTAGAACAGGATCCAGTACTTTTAATTAATTCTGTTTAATCCCCTTTTCTGGAACATTTTACAGCATTTTTGTTTATAATATTGACATTTTTGAAGTGCATAATAACCTATCTTTTTAAAAAATCAAATATTATTGACTTTGCTTTATCTTATATTTTGTCATTCATGATTAAAGTTATACATCTCCAGCAGAATTCTGTAAAAGTGATGTTACATTTCCTCAAGGGCATCTCATCCAAAGGCAGATGAATTCCAACTGTACTATATTAATGATGTTAATTTTCAGCACTTAGTCAAGTTGTGGTTCTAACTTTTCATCTAATTACCTACAACCAAACTCCATTCTATGGTAATAATTTTTCCCCTGTAACATATGCTGTTTGGTGAATCTTTAAGATCATGTAAACATCCTGCTTTTCTTTAAACTTTCATTATAAAATTGGCATCTATTTTTTCCTGAATCAATCTTTATTGGGATAGTTACTAAATGAAGATTGCCCCATTATTTCATAGTCACAAGTCAGCCTTTGGCATTCTGTTTATTTATCTATTTACTATTGAGGTAGACTCATATATTTTTGTAATTTTCCCAATTGTTTGATTCATTAGTATACTCATTTTAGTGCTAAGATTTCTCAAATTTGACTAGCAAAAGACTTTTCAAGCTGATTCCTCTGTCATTTTATCATGTCTCCAGCCTAAGATATTGGTTCAGTGTTCATTTTTACCTATACTGCCCTAGTCTATGAAATAGATATCTCCCGTAGGAGCCTTAGTCTCTTTAAAATTCCTATTGGAAACTAAGATTTAGGTGGTAGTTGTGTCCAGTGTTATCAGGGTGCCTTTGCTTCTAGGTTGTTTCATTGCTAAGTATAAGAAATATATGCATGTTAATACACATTGCATATGCACGTGCATTTACATGTAAATATTTTTGCAAAGGTGGACAGGTAGGTATATATTTAGATAAAATCGCAATTTCTTACTGTTGTTGTTGTTCAGTCTCTAAGTCATGTCCGACTCTTTGTGACCCCGTGGACTGCAGCCTTCCAGGCTCCTCTGTCCATGGGATTTAGCAAACAAGAATACTGGAATAGGTTGCCATTTCCTTCTGCAATATGGATACCTCCAATTTCAGCCTATTCCACAGGTTCTTTCTTATCTAAACATATTCCACATTTGTATGATTCTTCTTCCACAGTGAGAACCCTGGTTCAGTCAATCTGTTTTAATCATTAAAAAAAAAAGTATTATTGAAATACTTGGATTTGGATTCCCCAAGACAATCTTCATGCTCAGTGATTTGCTAGAAGGAACCCTAGAACTTTTCAATACAATCCCAAACTAGGGCAATGCCAAATAATGTTCAAACTACTGCACAATTGCACTCATTTCACATGCTAGCAGATCAATGGTCAAAATCCTTCAAGATAGGCTTCAGCAATATGTGAACTGAGAACTTCCAGATGTAAAAGCTAGATTTAGAAAAGGCAGAGGAACCAGAGATCAAATTGCCAACATCTGTCGAATGATAGAAAAAGCTAGAGAATTTCAGCAAAACATCTACTTCTGCTTCATTGACTATCATAAAGCCTTTGACTATGTAGATCACAACAAACTGTGGGAAATTCTTAAAGAGATGGGAGTACAAGACGACCATACCTGCCTCCTGAGAAGCCTATATTCAGGCCAAGAAGCTACAGTTATAACCAGACATGGAACAACTGGTTCAAAATTGGGAAAGGAGTATGTCAGGGCTGTATATTGTCACCCTGCTTATTTAAGTTATATGCAGAGTACATCATGTGAAATCCTGGGGTTGATGAAGTGCAAGCTGAAATCAAGATTGCCTGGAGAAATATCAATAACCTCAGATATACAGAAGACACCACCCTTATAGCAGAAAGTGAAGAGGAATTAAAGAGCTTCATGATGAAAGTGAAAGAGGAGAGTGAAAAAGCTGGCTTAAAACTCAGCATTCAACAAATGAAGACCATGGCATCCAGTCCCATCACTTCATGGCTAATAGATGGGGAAACAATAGAAACAGTGAAATACTTTATTTTCCTAGGCTCCAAAATCACTGTGGATGGTGATTGCAGCCATGAAATTAAAAGAAATTTGCTCCTTGGAAGAAAAGCTATGGCCAACCTAGACAGTGTATTAAAAACAGAGACATTACATTGCCAACAAAGGTCCATATAATCAAAGCTATGGTTTTCCAGTAGTCATGTATAGATGTGAGATTTGGACCATAAAGAAGGCTGAGCACTGAATTGATGCCTTTGAACTTTGGTTCTGGAGAAGATTCTTGAGAGTCCCTTGGACAGCAAGGACATCAAACCTACCAATCCTAAAGGAAATTAATCCTAAATATTCATTTGAAGGACTGATGCCGAAGCTGAATCTCTAATACTTTGGTCACCTGAAATGAAGAACTGACTCATTGGAAAAGACCCTGATGCTGGGAAAGACTGAGGGCAGGAGGAGAAGGGGATGCCAGAGGATGACTTGACTGGATGACATCACCGACTCAATGGACATGAGTTTGAGCAAGCTCTGGGAGATGGTGAAGGACAGAGGAGCCTGGTGTGCTGCAGTCCATGGGCTTGCAAAGATTCGGACAAGACTGAGAGACTGAACAACAGTAGCAAGAGTATACAGATCAAAATCAGAAAGAGAAAAAGGCATGTGTGGCCAACTTCAGGAGAAACCAGGTGCAAGCTTTACCTCCTAGTGGAGTCACACAGGGACAAACTTAATTCTCCCAGCAATGATATAGGACAGTGCATGTAAATTTTTGCCAGCTAGGAAATCTCATCCAAGTCTCAATGTCCAGGGTTTTAACAAGGGTCATTCATGCATGTATGCAGTCCATGTGACTGACCTCGCTATTAAGAGTGTTGCTGGCCAAAATCTTGGCTTTCTCTGCCCAATGAAGCTGACTCAAAAATATGGAGACAAAGTTTGGAGCAAATAGAAAGGTGTCTTTAATTCTCACCTGTCAAATAAGGGAACACAGTAGGCTCATGCCTCAAGAACTGTGCCCTGGATTCCATGAGGAGTCTAGGGGCTTGTTTGATGTCTCCTGGGTGTTAATATCTTGTCTTCTTTCTTTTGCATTATTTCCAAAACAGTCTTAGGCTGGCTTCAGTAACCCAGTAATTGAGTCTGGCAGTTAGGTGACTCTGAGGCCTTCTTTCTGATATATAAAAAATAAAAAGAGCTACAAAAGACAAAAGTGAAGGGAATACTTAGCATAGAGTCAAAGGATAATAGGTGGGAAATGTAGCTGCTGCAGAGTTAAGGGATAGAAAATCAAATTTAGTAATAGATATGCAGAGTTAGGAGCAGCTAAAGTAAAAAAAAAAAAAAAAGGAATATTCAGACTGTTCTTCTTAGCTTCTTTGTTTTCAGGAAAGGAGAAAAAAACAAAAAAAGAAGAAATCATTCTTTTTTTTTTCCTTGTCACTGAAACAAGATTCCTGTCCTCCCCGCTTAGAGAAAAACAGGCACTGACTTTAAATCACATTATTTAACTAATCTATCAAATCAAAATTGTACTAAACACATTTACCATGCAGAATAACCCAAGTGCTAAAAGCATGGCTATCAGGAGCCAGCTGAACGCCAGGTCAGAAAGCTGGTCCTTCTTTGGAGACCATAGAAGGTTTCAAGGTTTCAGTAACCAAGGCCTATTGAGGTAACTCTTTAATGACCTGTATATTACTTCCCATGAAAGAATGAGTTTTATGCCAAAATTTTTTATATCATTATGATAATAATTTAAAAGATCTAGAGATAATTTACCAAATTTTTTTCCAGATTCATGATTTTGTGATTCCTATGGTACTATTCTATTCATATAGTGTTAATGAGATCAGTTTCTGTCTCAAACCAGAAAAAAAAAAATTGCCAGCAAATTTTTAAACAATAATATGCTTATTTCTTCTACAGTGGATCTTTCCAACCCAAGGATCAAACCCAGGTCTCCCAAATTGCTGGCAGATTCTTTACCAGCTAAGCCACAAGGGATGCTCTTGTCTGGAGAATTCCAAGTACAGAGGAGCAGGACAGGCTGCATTCCATGGACTCACAGAGTCAGACATGACTGTGAGACTAACTTTCACTTTCACTTTTTATGCTTATTTCTTAGATCTCAAGACCATTTATTACTTATGATATTTACTATAGTAATATATGTTGACTCTAGATATTCTGTAAAATGCAGAAACATATAAATAAGAAAATTTGGCTAATACCACTACTATTAGGAGATGGCTGCCACACAAACTTGCTCAGTGCATCCTCCTGCATCTAGTAATCTATCTCTTCACTATGGCTTTTGATTTAATGCATTTAAAAATGTTGAATTGTAAACTAAAAAATAAAATCCTTAAGAATTTAGGCATAACAATTTTTCCTAACTTTAAAGGAAAATTACTAATTCCCATATTAAACATTTATAGCATATATGTAAGCCCAGTCATAGAGAATTAATAACTTACAATTTGTTTTGACTTCATTAAAGCCAGAATCTTGCTATAAATTAAGGTCCATACATTAAAAAGAAAAGTTACTCTCCATAAGTAAAAGAAACAAAGAAAGCAACAAATTAAATTTATTTTTCTGCTTATTACTGCTAAATTACCTTTCTTATTGCATATACATATGCAGTGTTTGGGCTTTCAAGGTGGTGTTAGTGGTAAAGAACCTACTTGATAATGCATGAGACATAAGAGATGCATTTCATTTCCTGGGTTGGGAAAATCCCCTGGAGGACAGCACAGCAACCCACTACAGAATTATTGCCTGGAGGATCCCATGGATAGAGGAGCCTGGTGGGCTATGGTCCATAGCGTCACAAAGAGTTGAACACAACTGAAGTGATTTAGCAAGCACACATGCAGTCTTTAGTGTGTTATTACACAGTTTAATACAGAAACATATTAAAAATACTTTTGGCATTTCAGAAATCTTAGAATTTTATGATTAAGTCTGTCAAAAACATACTAAGAATATCTTTCAAAAATGATCCTTGAAAGAAGTTGCAATTTTAATTCCAGGAATGGTCAATATGACATGATCAGATTTCTATCAATATCAATGTATCAGTCAAGGTTCTCCAGAGAAACAGAACCAATAGTATGTGTGTGTGTGTGTGTGTCTGTGTGTGTGTGTAGATAAAATGATACAGAGATAGAGAGACAGAGAGAGATTTATTTTAAGGAATTACCTCATGTGATTGCAGAGCCTGACAAGTCTAAACTCTACAGGGTAGCTGGCAGCCTGGAGACTCAGAAGAGTTAATGTTTCAGCTCAAGTCTGAAGGTAGTCTGCTAGCAGAATTCACTCTGTATCTGTCTGTGTCCCAATCTCCTCTTCTTATAAGGACACTAGTCAAATTGGATTTGGGTCCACTCTAATAATTTCATTTTAACTTAATTACACCTGTCAACTGAAAAATAAAAAGGAACACCACAGTGTAAGAGTTACAGGTTAAGTTTTATTGGGGGCAAAAAGAGAACTATAGTCTAGGAGACAGCCTCTCAAATAGCTCCGAGGTACTGCTCCAAAGAAGTAAGGGGAGAGATTCAGTACATATGTGATTTTAGTGAAGGGAAGATAGGTGCTGTCAAGCACAAATTTTGGCAGAGGTTGCTGGTAGTCACAAGAAGATAGTGCTAGTCAAATGGAGCAGATGTCAACATTAATGATTTTAGTGCTTTTCTAGATATGAGAAGATACAAGAATTTGTCTATGTAAAATTGTCTCCTGAAAATATCAGGTTATCTGAAGGCTTGTTCTGCCATTTTTTCCCAGGTCATGATCTCTGCCCTGAACTTTCAAGATGTGATGAAGGTCAGTGACTGTAGTGGCTAGTAAACTAATCCTTGTAGAGGCAGATGGTGACTGACAATATTTACTTAACACAGTTTTAAATAACCAAATACAATCAAATTTTGAGTTGTTAGGGGTTAGGACTTCAACAAATGACTTCGGAGGAGAACACAGCCCATGACAATCAACAACTATGGTTTAAATTTTAAAGTAATATACAACATATACTTTTATCAAGTGTTTAGGTTTATAGTATATCAGAGAAGATGTCCCAATAAAATTTCTTGAGAAAATTCAGCCTGTGTCAAATGTTGTATTTCTCCACATGTTTTGCACAGGTTGGGCCTTAATTTTGATTTTAGAAATACTTTTATTTAATATATATTGATTTTTTGAAAGTAATAATCATCTTGTGTTCTTATTTTTAATTTATTTAGCTATTACATAGAAAAAAAGTAAAGAAATAAGTCTTTGTGAAATGAAATTCATAAAAAGAAAAGTATCAAACAGTTGGTAAAAACCCAGGGTATTCAGATATCCAGGGTGAATTTATGCTAAGTTGTTGTTTAGTTTCTAAGTCATGTCTCACTCTTTTGTGACCCCTTGGACTGTAGCCTTCCATGCTCCTCTGTCTACGGCATTTCTCAGGCAAGAATACTGGAGTGGGCTGCCATTTCCTTATCCAGGGTATCTTCCTGACCCAAGGATCAAACTAGGTCTCCTACACTGCAGGCAGATTCTTTACTACTGAATGACCAGGGAAGCACATATGCTGAAGTCAATTGCTTAAAGGTGAAAGATTAAGAGAAATAACCTTCTGTAATGTTATGCAAAATTGCTATTTTGAAAGAAAATGGGAATTCTACACCCTTTTATTTTGGCCAATTTTCAGTTCTATCAATCCTTCAAAGCCTAATGTGAAGTTTTCCTCCATCATGAAGTCTTTCTGAGCATTTACATTCATTTATTTTATTTTGAGGTCTTCACACATTTATGTTTTCTATCACAATGATTGACACATTTGATACCTATCAAAAAAAAAAAAAAAATTCGTTAGAGGGCAGGAACTTCATCTAGCACTGCTATTTTATGCCCAAAGCTGCTAAAAAGTGAATATACACTAATAAATTTCTGATCACTTTACAATGTTTAGATTAGATTTCAGGAATTTCTTTTTAAAAAATTTATGTATTTATTTATATTTGGCTGTGCTGTAGGTTTTCTCTAGGTGCAGTATATGGACTTCTCATTGCAGTGTCTTCTCTTGTTGCAGAGCATGGGCTCTAGATGCTCAGGCTGCAGTAGCCGTGGCTCTCAGGCTCAGTTGCTCCATGGCATGTGTGATTTTCCAGACCAAGAATCAAATTCCTGTCCCCTGCATTTGCAGATGAGTTCTTAGCCAGTGGAGCCCCAGAGAAATCCGAGTTTCAGGCGCTTTGATAAACATGTTACTGTAGTTCTGAAAGAGAAAGTCAAGGCAAGGCATCAGAGGTAAATGTGAAGGTAGTTGAAGTTGTGGGAATGCATTTCTGAAATATTCTCTGATTACCTTTTGATAAGGATACAAAACTCAGCTAAGCATGATACTGAGATTTTCAGGGGACAAAAGACTCTTATGTGATCATGAAACATACTTTCTGTTATCAAGGATTTGTTGTTGTAACAAGTGAACTAAAAGTGATTATACTGCAAACTAGCTCTGTATGGTCAGCAGGGTACTATTTCCCTTTGCCTCATACTTTTTTCTTATTAGTCCATGTCATAGATTCTTTGCATTTCACTTCCCAAAACTTTGAAATGCATTAGGTAGACAGTCATATGCATTTCATCATCGTTTTCCCATCTAAGAAAAATAAATTTGATCATGTATTCCATGCTTAATTGATACTTTCTCCCCACACCCAAGTCCCCTATTTTCTTTTGAGTTACATACTCTTTATTTCCTTTTGATTGAGTGTGTGCTCAGTCATGTCCGACTCTTTGCAACCCAATGGACTGTTGTCTTCCATGCTCCTCTGTGCATAGAATTTTCCAAGCAAGCAAACTGGACTGGGTTGCCATTTCCTTCTCCAGGAGATCTTCCTGACCCAGGGATTGAACTCAAGTCTCTTATGTCACCTGAAGTGGCAGGTGGGTTCTTTTTTTTTTTTTTAATTAATTAATTAATTTTTCATTTTTTTTATTAGTTGGAGGCTACTTAGTTTACAATATTGTAGTGGTTTTTTGTCATGCAGGTGGGTTCTTTATCACTAGTTCCACCTGGAGTTCACTCTGATGGGTTACAGTCCACAGAGCTGCAAAAAGTCAGAAATAATTGAAGTGATTAGCAGGCACCTGTGCTACTGTCATAAGCTTCTTTCTCCTGGTTAGCAAACATATTTTCACTAGTAAACAAAGTTATTTTTTCTTACATGCAATTTATTTCTGAGACTAAATATCCAATAGCTTAATCAATTCAGTTCAGTTCAGATGCACAGTCATGTCAAAAACTTTGTGATCCCATGGACTGCAGTAGGCCAGGCTTCCCTGTCCATTAACAACTCCCGGAGCTTGTACAAACTTACGTCCATCGAGTTGGTGGTGCCATACAACCATCTCGTCCTCTGTCGTCCCCTTCTCCTCCTGCCCTCAATCTCTCTCAGCATGAGTGGCTTTTCCAATAAGTCAGTTCTTTGCTTCAGGTGGCCAAAGTATTGGAGCTTCAGCTTCAACATCAATTCTTCCAATGGATATTCAGGATTGATTTTCTTTAGGATTGACTGGGTGGATCCTCCCTGCAGTCCAAAGGACTCTCAAGAGTCTTCTCCAACACCACAGTTCAAAAGCATCAATTCTTGGGCACTCAGTTTTCTTTATGGTCTAACTCTCACATCCAAACATGACTACTGGAAAAACCATAACTTTGACTATATGGGACTTTGTTTGTAAATTAATGTGCCTGCTTTTTAATATGCTGTCTAGGCTTGTCATAACTTTTCTTCCAAGGAGGAAGCATTTTTTTAATTTCATGGCTGCAGTCACCATCTGCAGTGATTTTGGAACACCCCCAAATAAAGTCTCTGACTGTTTCCATTGTTTCCCCATCTACTTTCCATAAGGTGATAGGACTGGATGCTATGATCACTTTTTGAATGTTGAGTTTTAAGCCAGCTTTTTCACTCTCCTCATTCACTTTCTTTTTTTTATTTTTTATTTTTTTTTATTATTATTATTATTTTTTTCCAGTGGGTTTTGTCATACATTGATATGAATCAGCCATGGATTTACATGGAACAATGGATTGCTTTCAAATTGGGAAAGTAGTACCTCAAGGCTATATATTGTCATCTCGCTTATTTAACTTATATACAGAGTATATCATGCAAAATTCTGGGCTGGATGAAGTACAAGCTGGAATCAAG
Organism: Dama dama; assembly: GCF_033118175.1. Taxonomy (NCBI): domain Eukaryota; kingdom Metazoa; phylum Chordata; class Mammalia; order Artiodactyla; family Cervidae; genus Dama; species Dama dama. Next base: position 73,236,695 of record NC_083714.1, read on the forward strand.
ATTGCTGGGAGAAATATCAATAACCATATGCAGATGATGCCACCCTTATGGCAGAAAGCAAAGAGGAACTAAAGAGCCTCTTGAGCAAAGAGGAACTAAAGAGCCTCTTGAGCAAAGAGGAACTAAAGAGCCTCTTGAGCAAAGAGGAACTAAAGAGCCTCTTGAGCAAAGAGGAACTAAAGAGCCTCTTGAGCAAAGAGGAACTAAAGAGCCTCTTGAGCAAAGAGGAACTAAAGAGCCTCTTGAGCAAAGAGGAACTAAAGAGCCTCTTGAGCAAAGAGGAACTAAAGAGCCTCTTGATCAAGAGGCTCTTTAGTTCCTCTTTGCTTTCTGCCATAAGGGTGGTGTCATCTGCATATGGTTATTGATATTTCTCCCAGCAATCTTGATTCCAGCTTGTACTTCATCCAGCCCAGAATTTTGCATGATATACTCTGTATATAAGTTAAATAAGCGAGATGACAATATATAGCCTTGAGGTACTACTTTCCCAATTTGAAAGCAATCCATTGTTCCATGTTCAGATCTAACTGTCACTTCTTGACTTGCATAGAGATTTTTTCAGGAGACAGATAAGGTGGTCTTGTATTCCGATCTCTTTAACAATTTTACACTGTTTGTTGTGATCCACATAGTCAAAGGATTTAGCATAGTCAATGAAACAGATGTAGATATTCTGGAATTCTCTGACTTTTTCTATGATCCAAAGGATGTTAGCAATTTGATCTCTACTTCCTCTGCCTTTTCTAAATCCAGCTTGAAAATCTGGAAGTTCTTGGTTGATGTACTGCTGAAGCCTAGCTTGGAGATGTTTGAGCATTATTTTGCTAGCCTGTGAGGTGAGTGCAAATGTGTGATAGTTTGAACATTCTTTGACATTGCTGCTCTTTGAGATTGCAATGAAAACTGACCTTTTCCAGTCCTGTGGCCAAACTTGCTGAGTTTTCCAAATTTGCTGGCATATTGAGTGCAGCACTTTCACAGTATCATCATTTAGGATTTGAAATAGCTCAGCTGTAATTCCATCACCTCCACTAACTTTGTTCATAGTGATGCTTCCTGAGGTCCACTTGACTTCGCACTCCAGGATGCCTAGCTCTAAGTGAGTGATCACATCATTGTGGTTATCTGGATTATGAAGATCTTTTTTTGTATATTTCTTCTGTGTATTCTTGCCACATCTTCTTTGTATCCTCTGCTTCTGTTAGTTCCATACAATTTATGTCATTTATTTTGCCTATCTATGCATGAAATGTACCCTTGATATCTCTAATGTTCTTACAGAGATCTCTAGTCTTTCCACTTCCATTGTTTTCCTTTATTTCTTTGCACTGATCACTTAGGAAGGCTTTCTTTTCTTTCCTTGCTATTCTTCAAACTGTGCATTCAGGTGACTATATCTTTCCATTTTTTCCTTTGCCTTTCACTTATCTGCTTTTTGCAACTATTTGTAAGGCTTCCTCAGGCAACCATTTTGCCTTTTTGTATTTCCTCTTCTTGGAGGTTGTTTTGATCAATGCCTCCTATACAATGCCATGAACCTCTGTCCATAGTTCTTTAGCCACCCTGTGTATCAGATCTAATCCCTTGAATATATTTGTCACTTCCACTGTATAATCCTACAGGATTTGATTTAGGTCATATCTGAATGGTCTGTTGGTTTTTTCTACTTTCTTCAATTTAAGTATGAATTTGGCAATAAGCAATTCATGATCTGAGCCACAGTCAGATCCCTGTCCTTTTTTATTTTTTTTTTTCCTGGCCATGTAGAGCTTCTCCATCTTCAACTGCAAAGAATATAATCAATCTTATTTTGGTATTGACCATCTGGTGATGTCCATATGTAGAGTTGTCTCTTGTGTTGTTGGAAGATGGTGTTTGCTATGAGCAATGCATTCTTTTGTCAAAACTTTGTTAGTCTTTGCCCTGCTTCATTTTGTACTCCAAAGGCAAACATGCCTATTACTCCAGTTATCTTTTGACTTCCTACTTTTGCAGTCTATTCCACTATGATGAAAAGGACATCTTTTTTTTTTTTTTTTTGGTGTTAGTTCTAGAAGGTCATGTAGGTCTTCATAGAACTGTTCAACTTCAGCTTCTTTGGCATTAGTGGTTGGGGCATAGACTTGGATTACTATGATATTGAATGGTTTGCCTTGGGGAAAAAAAAACAAAACATGGGATCATTCTGTCGTTTTAGAGACTACACACAAGGACTGCATTTTGGACTCTTGTTGACTGTGAGAGCTACTCCATTTCTTCTAAGGGATTCTTGCCCAGTAGCAGATATAGTGGTCATCTGAATTAAGTTCACCCATTCTGGTCCGTTTTAGCTCACTGATTCCTAAAATAATGATGTTCACTCTCGCCATCTCCTGTTTGACCACTTCCAACTTATCTTGATTCATAAGGGTCTTCCCTGGTGGCTCAGACAGTAAAAAATCCACCTGCAATGCAGGATGCCTGGATTTGATCCCTAGGTTGGGAAGATACCCTGGAGGAGGGCATGGCAACCCACTCTAGTATTCTTGTCTGGAGAATCATTTTGGACAGAGGAGCCTGTTGAACTAGAGTCCATGGGGTCGCGTAGAATCAGACATGACTGAGCGACTAAGCACATGGACTTGACATTCCTGGTTCCTACACAATACTGTTTCTTACAGCACCAAACTTTTCCTACATCACCAGTCACATCCACAGTTGGGCACTGTGTTCTCTTTTACTTCTTCTCTTCAAGGTGAAATCAAGATTTCACAAGCTGGAATCAAGATTGCTGGGAGAAATATCAATAACCTCAGATATGCAGATGACACCATCTTTATGGCAGAAAGCATAGAACCAAAGAGACTCTTGATGAAAGTGAAAGAGGATAGTGAAAAAGCTGGCTTAAAACTCAACATTCAAAAAACAAACACCATGGCATCCCATCCCATCTTCATGGAAAACAGATGGGGAAACAATGAAAACAGTGACTGACTTTATTTTCTTGGGCTCCAAAATCACTGCACATGGTGACTGCAGCCATAAAATAAAAAGGTGCTTGCTCCTTGTAGGAAAGCTATGAACAACCTTGACAGCATACTTTACTGTCATTATTTTGCTGATAAAAGTCCATCTAGTCAAACCTATGGTTTTTCCAGTAGTTATGTATGGATGTGAGTGTTGGACCATAAAGAAAGCTGAACACTGAAGGATTGATGCTTTTGATCTGTGGTGTTGGAGAAGATCCTTGAGAGTCCCTTGGACTGCAAGGAGATCCAACCAGTCGATCCTAAAGGAAATCAGTCCTGAATATTCACTGGAAGGACTGATGCAGAAGCTGAAGCTCCAATATTTTGGCCACATTATGTGAAGAACAGACTCATTAGAAAAGATCCTGTTCTGGGAAAATTTGAAGGCAGAAGAAGAGGACAACAGAGGATGAGATAGTTGTATAGCATCACCGACTCAATGGACATGAGGTTGAGCAAGCTTCAGGAGTTGGTGATGGACAGGGAAGTCTGGCATACTGCAGTCCATGGGGTCGCAAGGAGTTGGACATGACTGAGTAAGTGAACTAAAATGAACAGCATCTTCATTCTTTCTTGAGCTGTTTCTCCACTCTTCTCCAGTAGCATGTTAGGCACCTATCAACCTGGGGCGTTCATCTTTCAGTGTCATATCTTTTTTGCCTTTTCATATTGTTCACTGGGTTCTCAATGCAAGAATACTGAAGTGGTTTCCCATTCCCTTCTCCAGTGGACCACGTTTTGTCAGAACTCTCCATCATGACCCACCTATCATAATATTAATAACTTAATATTGATATGAAAATGGTAAACCAAATGCTTCTATTATCTTCTAAATTACTTATTGGATTTTGAAAATTATCTTTTAATGAACACATTTTATATTCCAGGCACTGTGCAAGGTATTTTATGCATATTATACTAAATTTAATGTAGTTAACCTTTGAGGTAAGTGTTAAATGTTCTCTGTATACATGAGGATACCAAATCTTAGGAATTTGAAAAATTCACTGAAAATCATCCATTTCATAAGTAGCTAGCATTTTAGTTTAGGTCTCTGGTTATAAAGTTCTCTTTTCATTGTACAATTACGCTTATACTTTGTCAACATGGAAATGTGGATTTGCTTGATCTCTATTGTTCAAGATAAATTGCAAATTCATGAGAAATTGTTGTTTCTATCTGTCAAATGAGGAAACTAATGTTTAGAGCACTCTAAAATTTTCCCAAGTTAACATATCAGTAAACAGTCAAACTGAAATTTCAATACACGTCTTTGTTGTTCAGTGAATAAGTTAGCTTCTGACTCTTTGCAACTCCATGGACTGCAGCATGCCAGACTCCTATGTCCTCCACTATCTCCCAGAATTTGCTCAAATTCATGTCCATTGAGTCAGTGACTCTATCTTATTATCTCATCCTCTGCTGCCCCCTTCTCCTTGTGCCTTCAATCTTCCCAGCATAAGGGTCTTTACCAAAAAGTCAGCTTTTCGCATCAGGTGGTCAAAATATTGGAGCTTTGGCTTCAGCAACAGTCTTACTAATGAACATTCAAGATTGATTTCCTTTAGAATTGAATGGTTGGATCTCCTTGCTGTCCAAGGGACCCTCAAGTGTTCTCCAGCATGACAATTCAAAAACATCAATTTTTCAGCACTCAGCCCTCGTTATGGTCCAACTTTCACATCCTTACATGACTACTGGAAAAACCATAGCTTTGACTGTATGGACCTCTATCAACAAAGCGATGTCTATGCTTTTTAATATGTTGTCTAGGTTGGCCATAGCTTTCCTTCCAAGTAGCAAGAGTCTTTTAATTAATGGTGGCAATCACCATGTGCAGTGATTTTGGAGCCCAAAAAAATAAAGTCTCCCACTGTTTTCACTTTTTCCCTTTCTGTTTGCCATGAAGTGATTGGACTGGATGCCATGATCTTAGTTTTTTGAATGTCGAATTTCAAGCCAGCTTTTTCACATTCCTCTTTCACCTGCATCAAGAGGTTCTTTAGTTCCTCTTCAGTTTCTGCCATTAAAGTGGTATAATCTGCATATCTGAGGTTGTTGATATTTCTCCTCCCAGATACATCCAAAACTGAGTGTCTTTTCCACTTTGGCCCAGCCCCTTCATTCTTTCTGGAGCTATTACTCATCATTCTCTGCTGTTCCCCAGTAACATACTGAATACCTTCCAATCTGAGGGTCTCATCTTCTGATGTCATATCTTTTTGTCTTTTCATACTGTTCATAGAGTCCTCATGACAAGAATACTGGAATGAGTTGCCATTTCCTCCATGAGTGGACCATGTTTTGTTGGAACTCTTCACTATGATCTGCCCTTATTGGGTGGCGCTGCACCTCATGGCTCACAGATTCATTGAGTTATATAAGCCCTTTTGCCACAACAAGGCAGTGATACATGAAGAGGTCAGTGCAGATCTAGAAATTAGATTAATAATGTAAATGAAGCACTTTGACCTATATCTTAAATATGTTTTAAATTGCATAATCAACTTCATATATAAATAAATAAATAAACTCATCACATCTGTAAATGTGTTCCACCGAGATCATTACGGTTTTCATTAAAATTCCAAGATTCTGCTCTTGTTACAAATAGCATTTCTGATATCCCTGAAGAGAAATTGCTATAGTGAAATCTGAAAGGGGCAAAAAATATGAAAGGTAGTTAATGAGGTGATTTGAAAACAATTTTCTTTAAATGATATTGGCAATGTTTTGTCATTTGTGTATTTTCATAGTAACATCCCACAAAAATAAATATATCTCCTTTCTAAAGTTATATCTGGGGAAATTTTACCTATATGCTATCCATTAGATAAGGTAGAGATGTTCATCAAAGAGCTTTCTTTTATCCTCACTATAGGTATTCAACTGAAGAAACTCCATTAAAGCCCACTCCCCAAAGAAAATCAACAGAAAATTTATTTTACAGTCTAGCCTCATAATGACTTCATTGTACAGTGTTGAATGTTATGAAATATTAATGAAGCTGAAGGAGTTATTATTTCTTACTTTTATCTCCTAACTTTCTTTTATCTGGGAAATTTCAAGAACACTTTACTAAATAAAAATAATTGCTTTTAGCATTTGTGTGTTAAGTGATTCATAAAATACTTTTCCTTGACACATGCACAGGTGTATTTGCATGACTAACTACTTTTTAAGTAAGTCCATACTCCATTACAAAATATGTTTTATTTCTCTCCTCATTCAAACTCAATGGTGTTCATCCTTAAGACACGGGGTAATCATGACACACTGTGTAAATATTTGGTCACAATACTTAAAGAAACTATTTAAAGACAGCATTCACAGTTATTCAAATGCCCAGTCAGCTCTGAAATAAAGCCTTACTTTATCTCTCTATTGTCTGTACATCCATTCATGTACCTAGACACCATCTTTTTAACAGTGTAATGTACCCCAATGCTGATCTCTTTAAACAGAAGTATCTTGATAGATTTAAACTGTGTATTTTTATTTTTATTTCCATTACTCTAGAAGGTGGGTCATAGAGGACCTTGCTGTGATTTATGTCATAGGGTGTTCTGCCTATGTTTTCCTCTAAGATTTTTATTATTTCTGGTCTTGCATTTAGGTTTTTAATCCATTTTGAGTTGATCTTTGTGTATGGTGTTGTGTTCTAATTTCATTCTTTTACGTGTAGCTGTCCAGTTTTCCAAGCAACAATCCCACTACTGGGCATATACCCTGAGAAAAATCATAATTGAAAAAGACATATGTACCACAATGTTCATTGCAGCACTATTTATAATAGCTAGAACATAGAAGCAACCTTGGTGTCCATCGACAGATGAATGGATAAAGAAGCTGTGGTAATTATATATGATAGAATAACAACCATAAAAAGGAATTCATCTGAGTTATTTTTAATGAGGTGAATTCACTTAGAGCCTATTATACAGAATGAAGTAAGTCATAAAGAAAGAGAAAGACAAATATTGTATATTAGCGCATATATATGGAATCTAGAAAAATGGTACTGATGAACCTATTTGCAGGGCAGCAATGGAGATGCAGACATAGAGAACAGACTTGTGGACACAGACTGGCAAGGAAAGGGTGGAACGAATGGAGACAGTAGCAGGGAAACATATATACTACCATATGTAAAATAGATAGTGGGATTCCTTACTGCTGAGCCAGTGGGGAAGCCCAGATATATGTATACTTATGGCTGATTCATGTTGATGTATGACAGAAATCAACACAGATTTGTAAAGTGATTATCTTTCAATTAAAAACAGATATTTTAAAAGCAAAAATTAATAAATAAATAAACGTATAAAAAATAGGGATTTCCTTAGTGGCCCAGCGGTTTGGACTTCACACTTCCACTGCGTAGGCACGGGTTTGATCACTGTTTGGGGAATTATGATCACACATATCGTGTGGCATGGCCAAGAAAATTAATAAAATAAATATGCAGAATACAGAAATGTTTGGAAAAGTATCTTTTTTATTCTGTCTGTATTTCAGATAACATTGTGGCTCAATTTAGTAAGTTAGAAAATTATAAAAACCTATCAATATAAGTATCTATTTTATTGTGATAAGAAAACATTTTGCCCAGTTTTACCTATTAACAAACACTAGCATAAAAAAAAAATCAGATTCAAGATTGAGTAACATCTTAACTAGCTGAAACAGTAAAAGCAGCAGGGAGGAACAAAAATACTAGGTTGACCAAAATGTTCATTTTTTTTTCCCTATAAGATGGCTCTAGTAACACTTAGTTGTCTTTAACTTCATTTGAAATAACTTTGTTAGATTGTATTGTGACAGCTGTCATATCAGCATGCATTTTGGGAAAAAAAACATCAAAATTGGTGAATTTTTATGTCACCTGCTTCATATTGAAGATATAACTAAAAAAGCAACATAGTTGGTATATTATGCTTTATTATTTCAAGAAAGGTAAAAAAGCAAATAAAACTCAAAAGAAAAGATTTGTTCAGTATATGGAAAAGGTGCTGTGACTGATCGAACATGTCAAAAGTGGCTTAAAAATTTTCGTGCTGGAGATTTCTTGCTGGATGATGCTCCATGGTCAAATAGACCAGTTGAAGTTGATAGCTATCAAATCAAGATATTAGTTGAGAAGAATCAATGCTACATCACACTGGAGATAGCTGACATACTCAAAATATCCAAATCAAGCATTGAAAATTATTTGCACCAGCTTGGTTATGTTAATCACTTTGATGTTTGGGTTCCACATAAGTTAAGCAAAAAAAAAAAAAGAAGAAAAGAAAAAGAAAAGAAAATCCTCTTGACCATATTTCTTCATGTGGCTCTCTACTTAAATGTAACAAAATGTTCTGTTCTTAAATTGTGACGGGTGATAAAAAGTGGATATTGGACAATAACTTGAAATGGGAAAGACTGTGGGGCAAGTGAAATGAACCGCCACCAACCACACCAAAGTCTGGTCTTCATCCAAAGAAGGTGATGTTGTGTGTATGGTGGGATTGGAGGAGAGTCCTCTATTATGAGTTCCTTCCAGAAAACCAAATGGTTAATTCCAACAAGTACTGGTTCCAATTAGACCAGCTGAAATCAACACTCGATGTAAAGCATCTGGAATTAATCAACACATAGTCAAGATTAGAAAACACATAATCTTCCATCAGGATAATGCAAAACCACATGTTTTTTTGATGACTAGGCAAAAACGTGTTATAGCTTGTCTGGAAGTTCTGATTCCTCTGTCATATTCATCAAACATTGAAACTTTGGATGTTCATTTATTTTGTTCTTTATGAGATTCTCTTAATGGAAAAAAGTTCTGCTCCATGAAAGACTGTAAAAGGCACCTGGGGCAGTTCTTTGCTGAAAAAGACAAAAAGTTTGGGGAAGATGGAATTACAAAGTTGCCTGAAAAATGGTAGAAGGTGAATATATTGTTCAATAAAGCCGTTGGTGAATGTGTCTTATTTGCTTAAAAAACTGAACCAACTTTTTGGCCAATTCAATAAAAATTAGATCAGAGAATGTAGCCTCTAGCCTTGGTTCTGTCAGTTATCTGCTATCGTTGGAAAGACGTTTCACCTCTATGAACTTCACTGTTTTCATCAATCAAATAGGAAAAAAAAAATCTACCTCACATAATTGTGAAAATTTATGTTAGGCTATGGGAAATACCTGGTATATAAGAGCTACAATTTATTAAGTTATTTTTATAACACCAACCAGTTAAATTTGAAAGAATAAATAGAAAACCCTATATTCATGTTCATGAATAAAGAATAGGGATTGTCAAGATTAGTAAAAGTTCTTGATCCCAATGAGGAATGGTTTCCAACAGACATGAACACCATTCTTCTTGATGTTCAGATCAAAAACCTTAAAGTAACCCTTGATTCTTTTCTTTCTCTCATATCCAAATTCAATGTATCAGAAGACTCTGTCAGGTCTGCCTTCAAATATCCAGACTATTCATATCTCACTATCCCTAATATTTTAACTATCATCTCTTCTATGAACTATTGTGATAGCCTACCAATTAGTCTCTTTAATTCTGTCCTTATTTATCTCTGTGTGTGTGCATGCTAAGTTGCTTCAGTCATGTCTCACTTTTTGTAACCCCAGGGGCTGCACCCCACCAGGCTCCTCTGTCCTTAGTATTCTCCAGACAAGAATACTGGAGTGGCTTGCCATGCCTTCCTGCTGGGGATCTTCCTGACCCAGGGATCAAACCTATGGTTGTTATGTCTTCTGCATTGGCAGGTGGGTTCTTTATCACTAGCACCACATGCCAAGCACCTATTTACCTCCAGTCTTTTTACAAAATAGCAGCCAACATGATCATTAAGAAATATGGGTATCTATTAAGTTTCATTTTATCAAACTTTTCCAGATTATTCTATATGAAAGAATTCCTCTATAACACCTACATCCCTTAATTTCCTTTTAATTTTTTTCAAAGTGTATATTAAACTAGCAAATATTAACTTATTAGGATTTTTGTGTTCTCTTCTAGAATGTAAGATCTGTATGAACAAGAAGTTTGTTGGCTTTATTCATCACTGTACTTCAACACTCCTGAAACATAATAGGGGTTTTTGATCTCTTAATATTTTGTTACGAAAATTTTCAAACATATAGTAAAGTTGAAGGAATTTAACAATGAGAACCCATTTACACTGACTCCTAGATTCTAACACTAACAATTTACTGTACTTTAAAACTTGATTTTGAGGCTAATCTTTGTGATCTAAGGCTTCCTAGGTGGCACTAGTGGTAAAGAACATAACTGCCAGTGTAGGAGATGTAAGAGAAATGGATTTGATCCCTGGGTGGGGAAGATCCCCTGGAGAAGGAAAAGGCAACCCACTCCTGTATTCTTGCCTGGAGAATTCCATGGATAGAGGAGACTGGTGGGCTATAGTCCACAGGGTTGCAAAGAGTTGGACGTGACTGACACAACTTAGCATTCAGCATTTATTTGTTGTCTAAAAAACACTTCTTATAAATTATGAAGAAGGGAAGATATTACTATGCTCATTTTACAAATAGGAAAACTGAAGTTCCAATAAGAAAACCAGCTACTCGCTAGTTTATCCTGTGCTGTGCTGTGCTAAATTGCTAAACTAAATAAAATGTTTTTAATTAACAACTTTATTTACATATAAGTCCCATAAAATATAATTCCCCAATTTTGAGTGTACAATTTAATACTTTTAATATACTCACAGAATTGTGCAAGCATCACGACACCTTTAGAACGTTTTTATTACCCTCCAAAAAGAAACTCCATACCTAGTCTCAGTCACTCCTTGTGTTAGTCAATTTAGGCTTAAAAAAAAAATACTATGTATTAGGTGACTTATAAATAACACATGTTTATTTCTCACAGTTCTGGAAACTAGGAAGTCTGAAATCAGGGTGCCAGTATAGTCGGGTTCTGGTGAAGGTCCTCTTCAAAGTTGCAGACTACTGACTTCTCACTTTGTTCTTATATAGCAGAGGGAGTGATGGGGCTCTCCCCAGGCTCTTTTACAATGCCATTCTCATTCATGAGGGCAGAGCTCTCATGTGATAATCATTTTTCATAGACCTCACTTCCTAATACAGCCATGTTGATTATTATAATTTCAATATCTAAATTTTAGGAAGACACAGACATTCAGATCGAAGCACTCCTAATTTCTTCCAAAACTCTCTACTCTCTAGACCCTTGCAACCACCAGTTTGACTTATCTCTATATATTTATCCTAGATATTACATGTCAATGGAATAATGCAATACGTGGTCTTTTATAGCCAGCTGCTTTCACTTAGTATGTTTTCAAGGTTCATCCATGGTATAGCATATATCAATATTTTGTTCTTTTCCATGGATGAATATAGTATGAATATACATCTCCCACAATTTTTTTATTCATTCATTAATCAGCTCAGTTCAGTTCAGTCGCTCAGTCATGTCTGACTCTTTGCGACCCCATGAATTGCAGCACGCCAGGCCTCTCTGTCCATCACCAACTCCCGGAGTTTACTCAAACTCATGCCCATTGAGTCGGTGATGCCATCCAGCCATCTCATCCTCTGTCGTCCCCTTCTCCTCCTGTCCCCAATCCCTCCCAGCATCAGGGTCTTTTCCAGTGAGTCAACGCTTCGCATGAGGTGGCCAAAGTACTGGAGTTTCAGCTTCAGCATCAGTCCTTCCAATGAACACCCAGGACTTATCTCCTTTAGGATGGACTGGTTGGATCTCCTTGCAGTCCAAGGGACTCCCAAGAATCTTCTCCAACACCACAGTTCAAAAGCATCAATTTTTCAGTGCTCACCTTTCTTCACAGTCCAACTCTCTCATCCATACATGACCACTAGAAAAACCATAGCCTTGACCAGATGGACCTTTGCTGGCAAAGTCATGTCTCTGCTTTTTAATATGCTATCTAGGTTGGTCAGTAGATGGACATTTAGGTTGTCTTCTAGTTTTTTACTATTATGAATAATACTGCTATGAACATTCATATATGAATTTTCATGTGAATATGTTTTTAATTCTCTTAGACATATACCTGTGAGTATAATTGCTATGTCATATGGTAACCCTTTATCTGAATTTTAGGAGAAGCTTTTCTAAAGCAGCTATATCATTTTACATTCTCATGCATTATGAAGGGTCTGACTTCTCCACTTCCTCACCAATACTTGTTATTATTCTTTTTATTATATCAACCCAGTTTTTGTGAAGTTGTACCTTAACAGAGATATCTGATAAATATTTGTTAGATGAATGAATCAAGTTAGTCCAGAAGTGCTAAGTTGTTGATTTAAAGAATTATTTTATCTCTGAGTTAAAATCAGAGCAGGTAGCTTTGCAGTTTCCAATATCTCTGTCTACTCTGACCAGTGGCACCTTCCATATCTCTTTCTTGCTTTTCCCATGCTTGAGTTCCAGTCAGGTAGCTTCTCCCCACACCATCTGGAAAACTGATGCAAGTCTTCATATGCATTCCTTTAACTCTTACTCCACTTCTCACAGAAAGTTAAATTTAACATTCTAATTTTAGTATTTCAGGTAATAGCCAAGAACAAAGAAAGTAAATGTGTGTGTGGAGGGACATGAAGCTCATATCTTTATTTGAACAAACAACCATAGAAGCTGGATACCGGAGTAACTAATGCAATTCAAGCTCTAATCACATAAGTGAAAGTGAAAGCGTTAGTCGCTCAGTCATGTCCAACTCTTTGCGACGCCATGGATCCTCTGTCCATGGGATTCTCCAGGCAAGAATACTGGAGTGGGTTGCCATTCCCTTCTCTGGGGCATCTTCCCCACCCAGGGATTGAATCTGCGTCTCCTTGCATTGCAGGCAGATTCTTTTACTGTCTGAGTCACCAAGGAAGCCCCAGTCACATAAGTACAATGGTCAGATATGAACAAAACACTTCTCTGTAAAGCCATTTGTAAAGGATACTGAAGAATGAGAATTCCTAATAGAATGATTTCACACTGAATATGTTCATCAAACTATACTGAACTGTGAAAATTATACCTCTCCATTAAATGAAGCATTGAAATATAATCAGGTCAGAAAGTCTACATTGCTGCCACTGATATCATATAATTATAAATTCCTCCTTATTTTAAATATATAAACTATATTTTAACTTCTTTTTTTTTCATTTATTTTTATTAGTTGGAGGCTAGTTACTTTACAATATTATAGTGGTTTTATTTCTAAAGGTAACGAAAAAATGTACATGCACATTATATTTTTCCTGTCATGATTTTGGGTGTTTTCTGAAAATGTTGCAGGCATATAAAAATATTGCTGACATGTAGGGGATGGCAAAAGAAAAGTATTTAGAGAAATGATTTCTGTGGTCTGTTCAGTGAGAGAAAGATAAGTAAAATTAGCAATCCCAGAACCAGGTACTGATAAAGCCCAGAATCACAAACTGCACTAAGAGTAACTTCATAGGAAAGTGCATGAGATAGTCCACTTATCTGTACTCTATTTTCTACTTGGAGTAGTTTCTTCTAATAATGAATTATTTTGAAAGTTGTATTATTTCACAACTTTTCTTTAACAGTGTGTGGATGTGTGTGGATGTGAATGCCTGCTCATATATTTTGCAGAGTTACTGAAATGAAATGCTGATGAAGTCATTCGTTTTTCATCATGTAAAACATCAATTTAGTCACTATCTTTTCTTTGGTATAACAAGAGATTTTAAGATTTAATATGCAGATATCATTGGTTTTACATTCTTAAAATCTCCAAGCATAATTTTTGTAAGTTTATACAACTATAAATTTATCAAAAAAGAACAAATACATTGCATTTTTTGTGATTAAAAAAACAAAAAAACAAAAACAGAATCACATGTTCATGATGCTGGTGGAGATGTGTTTTAGCAAGATATTAAATATTTTGTAGTCTTTCAGTTAAAATAGGATAGATTGGTGTTGATGATTAGTTGTTCAGTTGTGTCCAACTCTTTTGCAACCCCATGGACTTTAACCCACCAAGCTCTTCTATACTTGGGATTCCATGGGATTTCCCAGGCAAGAGCATTGTAGTGGGTTGCCATTTCCTTTCTCCAGGGTATCTTTCCAATCCAGCAATCAAATCCACATCACCTGCATTGCAGCTGAATTCTTTATTACTGAGCTACTGGGGAAGCCCATAGTGTTATTATTAGCATTCCTATATTTAAGGATTTGATTCATTTCATTAAGCCAGTTGATTCAGTGGTTTAAAATGGATAAGATATTCTGTCAGAATCTGATGTATTAAATAATTTCCTATGTGGAATGACAAAATAACAAAACTGACACTGAATCACTAAATAAATGAATTGAACTCACAATTTTCTTTTGTCCATATTTTGCTTGATCCTGGAAATGAGATCATGCAAATTATAAGAAAATATATGTGTCCCAAGTCTTTTTTAAAACTTTATTGGAGTATAATTAATTTACAATGTTGAATTAAGATTCTGCTGTACAGCAATTGAATCAATTATACATAAACATACAACCACTCTTTTTTAGATTTCCCTTATAGGTCATTCTAGAGCATTGAGAAGAGTTCCCTGTGCTATACAATAGATTTTTATTAGTTATCTATTTTATATATAATAGTAAGTATATGTCTTTATTCAGGTGCAATTTCAAGCTATATTCTAGAGTTTAAAAAACTGCCATCTATCTTGTACTGTCACAATATCATATGGTCATTATTCATGTTTAAAATGATAAAGGAAGCTTTTAATAAAAAAAATTTAATTATGTTACCTATACTGTTTTACTAATATGAGGAAGGGGAGTAAATGCATTTTAGAAGACTACTTTAAAATACAGCTTCATTACTAAAATGTTTTCAAAATAATTTTCAAATTGTTTATAATTCACATTCCCAGGCTTCCCAATTGTTATTTATTCTAAGTTCCTGGGGGAGAAATAACATATTGCTGGTATTGGCTTTTCATATGATATGCTCTTTTAATTCTGTCCAGATATTTTTGTATGACTACAAGGCAGCAAATGATCCCCTGAATTTTTGTACTACCATGGAATTCAGTTTAAGAAACAGATCTTCTCTTTAAAAAACTTACAATATGACTAGGTCAACAGATCACAAACCAACATTTAAAATGTTTTAAGAAAGAAAAGTTTATAGGGTACAAACTGCATTAGTATAGTCAACTTATACATATGTGGCTCTATTAATTATGCCTTATCCATTTTTAATGCCATATTTGCTACCCTCAGTCACTACTATAATTACTGCACCTATTCTTACTAGCGTTTACTGAGTGCTTAAAATGAGCCAGACACAGAGTTTAGAACTTTGCAAATAATATTTCATTTAATATTTACAATACTGTTATGAGGTCAGTATTATCACCATTTTAAAACTATGTAAACTGAGATGTCGAGAGCTTAAATGACTTGTCTACAAACTCTGAATCTGCCAGCCAAAGAGCTAAGATTTGAACTCAGCTAAGTTGACTTAAAGCTCAACATTCAGAAAACTAACATCGTGGCATCTGGTCCCATCACTTCATGGCAAATAGATGGGGAAACAGTGTCATCTTTATTTTTTGGGGCTCCAAAATCACTTCAGATGGTGATTGTAGCCATGAAATTAAAAGATGCTTACTCCTTGGAAGGAAAGTCATGACCAACCTAGATAGCATATTAAAAAGCAGAGACATGACTTTGCCAGCAAAGGTCCATCTGGTCAGGGCTATGGTTTTTCCGGTGGTCATGTATGGATGTGAGAGTTGGACTGTGAAGAAAGCTGAGCGCTGAAAAATTGATGCTTTTGAACTGTGGTGTTGGAGAAGACTCTTGAGAGTCCCTTGGACTGCAAGGAGATCCAACCAGTCCATCCTAAAGGAGATCAGTCCTGGGTGTTCATTGGAAGGACTGATGCTGAAGCTGAAACTCCAGTACTTTGGCCACCTCATGCAAAGCGTTGACTCACTGGAAAAGACCCTGATGCTGGGAGGAATTGGGGGCAGGAGGAGAAGGGGACGACAGAGGATGAGATGGCTGGATGGCATCACCAACTCGGTGGACATGGGTTTGAGTAAACTCCGGGAGTTGGTGATGGACAGGGAGGCCTGGCATGCTGCGATTCATGGGGTCGCAAACAGTCGGACACGACTGAGCGACTGAACTGAACTGAACTGAACTATGACTCCAGAGCTTCTACATCTATCAGTATCTTATGTTGTCTCCCAGAATTGTATTCATTTCTTCAACAAAGCTATATTTTACTAATGTTAAAGTAAAACTCTTAGGAAAGCTAATATGCTAAAATCCATTCCCTGGCACGTCTTAGTGCATTCAAAAACTAAAAGTACTTCTAAAGTACATGCTGGTTTGGATTACTCATGTTCAGGCTACCCTTCTTTAGAGTGAATGATTGACTGTTTTGTTTTTGTTTTTGATTTGAGCTTACATTTCTTTTTTTAATGTATTTATTAATTTATTTTTTGGAGGCTAATTACTTTACAATATTGTATTGGTTTTGTCATACATTGACATGAATAATTGACTGTTAACTGCACTAGTGAAGGGGAATATGCAGTGAAGGAAAAGAAAGGAAGTGGTGAGTTATGTGCTGAATTTGCTTATTTTTGGAAAATAGTGGATAATCCTCTATGACATCTGAGCATATTCTGAATATAAAAGAAGAATAGCCTATGACAATACTATGGTTTCCCTTGTTGGCCTACAACTTATTATCTGTGCTTTATTCTTTGGTTTTGTAAAGTTGTTTTTTGCCTTTCACACACACACACACACACACACATATGAGTCGCCATATATTTTATAAGGGAAAAAATCTAAATTTATATTTTCCTTGTAATAATTGCAAGTGAAAGAAAAGAAAAGCATTTTTGCTATCTCATATCATTTTTAACTACCGTAGCTGCACAAACGGCCATATAATTCAGCAATTCTAAGACAAAAAGAATGCCAGATTTTTATAAATTTTCCTAACTTTGTCACTTAAGCTTGGAAAGATATTACTCACGCTTTTGCATATACTAATTACTCATACATACAATCTGAGGAAAAAAGACTGGTTACAAATTAATTTCCTTAACCCTTATAGATAAAAAAGCATTATTATATTAGAAAAAACTTCAGTTAAATCTAGATAATAGAAAAATAAGAAATGTGTGCATTTTAATATTAAAAAATCACCAGTTGGAGAACACCAAAGTAGGAAAGCAATCAGGAAAATATTGAGATATAAGTTATAGAGTTAAATAAATAGAATTTGTTAAAAGTTCTTTGTTTCAGAATACCATGATAGATTGAAAAATAAAAGAACAATACTTGTTATGTATATTCTTTTAGAGAAATTTTAGGATTCTTTAAGAAGTAAATTCAGTAAAAAGGATAATACAGAACAAATACAATGTGTTAATTGTAACTGTTTTATATTTATTTAAGATGTTCACTAATCTACATGTTCTCTGATTCCTTTCTGATTTCTGCTAACATTTGAAAATCATGTTTCCTCACAGTGGCTTAAAACAATTAGCTCCAAAACTATATCTTTAAATAGATTTCACTTCAGAAACACAGATTGGTTTTGAAGTCATTCATATATATATCAACACAAGATATTGTGGATATTATCATATGCTATCTTTATTGAAGTATTTACAATAAATTTAGATAAGCATAATGAATAGCAGTCTGTTTATAAGTAACACATGCAGTTCATAGAATCCTTCAAATTGAAGGAACATGCAATTAAACCCTATAAGAATTTATAGGTGAAATACTAGATGTAAATTTTGAAAACATCCTTTATTTTTCCTTTGAGTCAATCCTCTCCAAATTTAAATAATTTGCACAATTATTATTTTGTTACTTTGGTAAAACTCTAAAGCCCTACCCTGAGCTCTATGGCAAGGCATATCTAAAGAAATGTCTGAGAATTAGAGCAAGCTTAAAATGTATGCTTTCTTTACAATACTCTATTGAGTCATAATTTGAGGTCTGTAGCATAAGACCATGTGTGTTAGTCACTCATTTGTGTCTGACTGTGGCCTCATGGACTGTAGCCCTCCAGGCTCCTCTGTCCATGGAATTCTCCAGGCAAGACTGAGTGGGTAGCCATTCCCTTCTCCAGGGGATCTTACAGACCCAGGGATCAAACCCATGTCTTCTGCATTGCAGGCAGATTTTTTACCATCTGAGGCACAGGGAAGCCCAGCATAAGCCATAAATTAAATTGACCCATTAGGTCTGTCTTAATCATGGCAATAAGAATTTAGGTATACTCTTGGTGTATGCTTTTAGGTTTAAGACCAAAAGGTTAGGTTTAAGACTTTCATTTTTTGTTGAAGCCAACCAAAATAAACTTTGAAGTAATGAAATTGCAGACTATGTCAATTTAAAATGTCATTACAGACTTCCACTTGTGGTGAAGACACAGGTACAATTAAGGAACTATACAGAAAAAAAAAAAAAGACAGAAAGAAAGAAATTTGACCAATATGTCAAGCCATACTTGATAGATTATGTGTCTAAATGTGAAAGACAAAACAATACAAATTTTCAAAGATAATGAAGGAGACTATCTTCACTATATCAGGAAAACTGACTATGCTTAAACAAGACAAATAAAGCAACATGCAGAAGGAAAAGATTCACAAATTCTGCAACATTGAATTAGAAGACACTACTTAGGAGTGGGAAAAGACAAAATACAAAACTACAAACTGAGAGAAGTTATTTTCAACAAATATCTCTAGAATAGGGTATTTGTTGAGTTTTTAATATTTATTTTTATTCATTTTACTGTTTATGTGCAAACAAGGATCTCTAGTGATTGTATGACTTCCCCTACTTGTCCTAGTCTTTGTGATGAAAGCCAGAAGGAAAAAAAAATCTACCACATGTGAAATACTCTAGACACACCATAGTTGAGTGGATGGAGAAAATGAATTTTTTCTGCTTAGGTAAAGGAGAAAGGGTCAGTTGCCTCTCGCTCCTCTCCTGAAAGATGATAAGAAAAAAAAAAAAAAAACTTTTTTTCTTGGAGAGATTGAATGGAAATAGTTCTGGGTTCTCATTATAAGCCTTGAAATGTAAATATATTTCCTCCAGAATCATATAAATCTCAGAGTCTCCATCTTTTATAACCTGGATATACTACTGTCTTCTGGCACCTACTCTCCCCCTTGAAATGTAACCACATACCTCCAGAGTCAGATAAATCTTTTTTCAATTCTTTCACTATTTTTTTAATACATACCACAACTTGTTTCAAGAATATATAAAATACTCTTACAAATCAATTAATGAAAAAACAGCCAAGTAGAAAACTAAGTATGAAACTTGACAAGTATAACATATGATACACCTCAGAGAAATACATCAAGTGATAAGTACCAAGGGGTGTGGTCAAGATGGCAAATGAGGAGGACCCTGAACTCACAGCCTCCCGCAGGCACACCAAAATTACAACTACTTACATAGTAAATATCTATGAAAACAAAGTGAAAACTAACACATAGCATTTTTCACAACTGGAGATATAAGGAAGGAAAAACAGTGAGACAGGTAGGTGGGGGAGAAAGGCAGTGTAGTCAAAATCCTCACTCCCTTGTCATTGACTCACAAATGAGTGGAATATCACAATCTTAGAAGTCCTTCCCAAGGAAAAAAGAGTCTGAGCTCCACACTGAGTTTCCCTGCTCAGGGGTCCTGCCCTAGGAAAATGAGCCCTCAGAATGTTTGGCTTTGAAAACTAACAGGGCTTAAGTTTGGGATAGTTGGAAGATGATAGAAAACAGAGACCCTACTCTTATAGGGCATGTCCAAAATCTCACATGCTCTGAGTCCCAAATACTGACCCTTTATTCCAAACATGCAACCAGACCAACTCCCACTCATTGTGGGCACCACTAGGAACACCTTCTGTACTATTCTTTTGTGGAAATATTTTGGGCATTAACATCTGGTTGGGAGACTATATTGGAAAAGATAACTTCTAAAATTGTAAGTGCAAATCTTGACCAAGGTGCGTGGTGAATATTGACTTGAGTGAAATTTTGGATAACACAGGAGTTAGAGACATCATCTCAGGCTTAGGTCTGAAATGGGTCAGACTGCATCAATCCCAGCTGATACTCCTCTGGACCGTATACTCTGGGATTGGGAAAGATTAGGACAACAAGAGTTTTAAAAAGAAAAAAAAAAAAAGAAAGACTTAATAGATTATGTACTCAAGTTTGGCCACAATATGAGTTAGGAAATTTAAAATGAAATGAAGGCTCCTATGTTCAAATTTTCATGGCCTTGTATCTAGGTGTGTGTGTTAGTCACTCAGACATGCACGACTCTTTTTGACCCCATGGATGATAGCCTGCCAGGCTTCTATGTCCATGGGATTCACCAGGCAAGAATACTGGGGTGGATTGCCATTCCCTTCTCCAGAGGATCTTCCTGACCCAGGGATCAAACCCTGGTCTCCTGCATCATAGGCAGATTCTTTACCATTGAGCTACAGGGAAGTAATGGAATTCCAGAGGAATTTAAGCTCAGATATGTAACTCTAGGAAGGACACAGAAGCCATTTTAACTGATCCATCCATGGATTTCAAACGAATGTGGATCCCTCCTTCCCTGAGGTACAGGCACCTTTGGCTATGCATTTCACAGTTCAATCTGCCATAGACATCAGATGCAAAATTCAGAAAACAACTGCCGGTCCTCAGACTCTGATGAATGATTTGTTCCAATTAGCTTATTTCATTTTTAATAATAGGGAAATGGTTGAAAAGGCTGAATGCACCCAGAAAAATATGCAAAAAGTTGAAGTGATGGCAGTGGCTTTGCCTGCTCAGAGACTACCAAAAGGGAAATTGGCTTTTCTGGGCCAATCTTGCCCTGGCAGACTGCTAGGCCCATGGGTACCCAGACAGGAGCAATGTACCCTGCGTAGACACAAAGGGGCACTAGAGGGAGGATTGCAGCTGATGCACCTTTTGCAAACAGCCAGGGCATTGGAAGAAGGAATGTCCCAGATGCCAGAGAATGATGAGGTCCCCTCAGACATAGATGATTTTGCAATCAGAAGACTGAAGGGCCAAGGTCAAAAGTGACTCTGCTTAAGATACCATCTACATAACTAATGTCAAGTCTTGGGTGGTCATTGATGTGGTGGGTCATTTGGTAGAATTTCTTATAGATACTGGTGCAAACTTTTTGGTCTTAACCCAAAGGATTGGAAACCTTAGCAGGACTATGTAATGGAGGTATCAGGGAAGATGCAGGGGCACACTTTAGTACAAGATCAACAGCCAGTTGTTTTTATGTTCCTTATTGTTCATGCCTCATTGTCCAATCATTTTAATGGGAAGAAATTTATTAACTAAGTCAGAGGCCATTCTGTTTCTTGAAGGACAAGGACCTTCATCACCAAATGATTCTAACAGAATGTAGAAAGTGATAGATTAAATCTGGAGCAGATATAGAAGCTTTAGTAGACCCTGGAATGTGGAATATCAAGGTTACAGGCTTGGATGAAGATATCCAGCAAATGATTATTAAGTATAAAAAAGTTATAGAGTGTCTGAATATAAGGCATATATTTCTTAACCCCAGGGAATATCCTCAAAAATTTTTGTAAATAAATTACCTAAGGGGAGGCTACTGGTGTAACTAAATTGAGCATGGCCTGATAGAAATTTTGAGGGGAGACCTTCTCCCCTAAGCTAAATGAGGGAAAATTAACCCTTGCAACATAGGTTATAACAGGTGTATCAGCCCTTTGATATCATTCAGGTGGCTACCCAATTCCTTGAAAAAGAAAAGAAATAGTCTGTCATTGTTTTATAAATCTATCATTTACAGGACCTAGGGTGTGGGTCCAAATAAAACCCAAAGCCCAACAATCCTTTTACCACTTTCAATCCCTTCCCGATTTATTTTAAGAGGCTTGTGAGAATTTAAAAAGAGTAAACAAAGTCATCTTAGGAAGAACTTTTTGTCTTTTCAAACTGTCCATGGGTTCTCCAGACAAAAACACTGGAGTGTGTAGCAATTTTTTTCTTCAATGGATCATGTTTTGTCAGAACTCTTCACTATGGCACATCCATCTTGGGTGGTCCTACAAGACATGGCTCACAGCTTCATTGAGTTATGTAAGAGCCTTCTCCAAAACAAGGCTGTGATGCGTGGAAGGGCCTTTGAATGCATTACTATGAATAAAGCTAGTGGATGTTATGGAATTCCAGGTGTATTATTATTTCAAATCCTAAAAGATGATTCTGTTAAAGTGTTATACACAACATGTAGCAAATTTGGAAAACAGCAGTGGCCACAGTAATGGAAAAGGTCAGTTTTCATTCCAGTCCTAAAGAAATGCAATGCCAAAGGATGTTCAAACTACCATACAATTAGGTTCATTTCACACGCCAGTAGGGCAATATCCCAAATCCTTTGAGCTAGGCTTCAACAGTATGTGTACAAGCTGGATTTTAAAAACAGTAGACGAAACAGAGATAAAATTGCAAACATCTGTTGTATCATAGAAAAAGCAAGGGAACTTCAGAGAAAAATCTACTTCTGCTCCATTGACTACACTAAAGCCTTTGTGTGAATCACAGCAAACTGTGGGAAGTTCTTTAAGAAATGGGAATACCAGACCACCTTACCTGTCTCTTGAGAAACCTGTATGCAGGTCAAGAATCCACAGTTAGAATGGGACATGGAACAATGGGCTGGTTCCAAATTGGGAAAGTGTACATCAAGGCAGTGTATTGTCACCCTGATTATTTACCTTATATGCAGAGTACATCATGTGAAATTCAGGGCTGGATGACTCACAACCTGTAATCAAGATTGCCAGGAGAACTATCAACAACCTCAGATATGCACATGATACCTTCCAATGGCAGAAAGCAAAGAAGAACTAAACAGCATTCTTGATTAGAGTGAAAAAGCTGGCTTAAAAGTCAGGATTCAAAAAACTTAGATGATGGCATCCATTCCATTCATTCATGGCAAATAGATGGGGAAAAAGTGGATACAGTGGCAGATGTTATTTTCTTGAACTCTAAGATCACTGTGGATGGTGACTGCAGTTATAAAATTAAAAAAAAGAGAGAGAGAGAGAGAAACAAACAAACAAAGCCACTTACTCTTTGGAAGAAATACTATGACAAACATAGAGTATTAAAGAGCAGAGACATCACTTTACCTAAGAAGGTGTGTATAGTCAAAGCTGTGGTTTTTCCAGTAGTCGTGTACTGATGAGACAGTTAAACTGGAAAGAAGTCTGAGTGCTGAAGGATCGATGCTTTCAAACTGTGATGCTGGAGAAGACTCTTGAGAATTCTTTGGGCAGCAAGGAGATCAAACTGGTCAATTCTAAAGGAAATCAACCCTGAATATTCACTGGACGGACTGATGCTGAAGCTGAAGCTCCAATACTTTGGCCACCTGATGCGAAAAGCTGAATTATTGAAAAAGACCTTGACACTGGGAAAGGTTGAAGATAGGAGGTCAAGGGGACAACAGAGAATGAGATGGTTGGATGGCATTATTGACTCAATGGACATGAGTTTGTGCAAACTCCAGTAGGTAGTGAAGGACAGGGAAACCTAGCATGGGGTCACAGAGCCATATTCGACTTAGTGACTGAATAGCAATCTAGATAGGTGACCTCGATTTGTTCCATCTGCCAAAAGCACAATTTGATCCCAACCACTTGTAACTTATGGGTTTTGCACTGCTGTACCTGACTCAGGGCTGAAATTTTGAAATGAGCACTATAGGGTATTGGTTTTTATTTGCAAGTATCTATATGTGCTGTAGATGTATGGTATTATCACAATTAATTTGTGAAAGAGTTCTACTTAATTGACTTTAAGGAAGTTAAACACTAATGTAAATACTTAGAAATATAAAACTGGCCAGAATGAATTTTGGTTAACATGATCTAGGTTATATTCAATGTTAAAATGATATCTGGTATTAGCAACAGTTCCAAATTGGGAAAGGAGTATGTCAAGGCTCTATTTTGTCACCCTGCTTATTTAACATCTATGCACAGTACATCATGCTAAATGCCAGGCTAGATGAAGCACAACCTGGAATCAAGATTGCCAGGAGAAATATCAATAGCCTCAGATATGCAAATGACACAACCCTTATGACAGAAAGTGAAGAGGAACTAAAGAGCCTCTTGATGAAAATGAAAGAAGAGAGTGAAAAAGCTGGCTTAAAACTCAACATTCAACAAATGAAGATCATGGCATCTGGTCCCATCACTTCATTGCAAATAGATGGGGAAACAATGGAAACAGTGACAGACTTTATTTTCTTGGGCTCCAAAATCACTACAGATGGTGATTTCAGTCATGAAATTAAAAGACACTTGCTCCTTGAAAGAAAAGCTATGACCAACCTATACAGTATACTAAAAAGCAGAGACATTACTTTGCTGTCAAAGGTCTGTCTAGCCAAACCTATGGTTTTCCAGTAATCATGTATGGATGTGAGAGCTGAACTATAAAGAAAGCTGAGCACCAAAGAATTTATGCTTTTGAACTGTGGTTTTGGAGAAGACTCTTGAGAGTCCCTTTGACTGTAAGGAGGTCCAACTAGTCAATCCTAAAGGAAATCAGTCCTGAATATTCTTGGAAGGACTGATGCTGAAGCTGAAACTCCAGTACTTTGGCCACCTGATGTGTAGAACTGACTCCTTGGAAAAGACCCTGATGCTGGGAAAGATTGAAGGTGGGAGGAGAAGGGGATGACAGAAGATGAGATGGCTGGATGGCATCACTGACCCAATGGATATGAGTTTGAGCAAGCTCTGGGATTTGGTGATGGACAGGGAAGCCTGTCGTGCTGCAGTTCATGGATCGCAAAGAGTTGGACATGCCTGAGTGACTGAATTGAACTGATTAACGACAGTGTCTTAAGTTTGTTGGGCTGATTAATATAGACATGTCTTTAGAGTCATCAGTGCTATGTATAATATTTCTGCTCTGCCTCGGTTTACTAGACCTTTTATGTATTGCAAATTTGTCATCAAGAAATGTAACTCAATATGGAAAAACTTTTAAGGAAAGTAAAATGTATTTTTTTAGTAAAAGGCAAGAGGAATGACAAAATATTATAAAGAAATAATGTACTTTATTAATACTTTCTAAGATTTGATTAAATCCAGTTGAGTAAATGGATTTTGTTGGGAATGGGCTAGGACAAGACTGGATTTGATTTCTCTCCCCAACCCCCAATTTTCTTAAAGTGTCAAACTGTCTTTGGTAACAAATTTTAAATTTCTTTACCTTGTAAGTTATCTGCTGTTTATTTGCCTTTGGAGCCTTTTATTGAATCTTTGTTTAAGATATAATTATTGTCTCACAGTGACCTATGATCTATCTTATTTCACCAAGTATTTTAAAACATTCTGACAAACTTCCCAAATAACAAATTTTACTTACAGTTCTTTTGGCCTCCAGCTAACATTGAGAAGCCTTACACAGCCCTTGAGGATCTCAGAGAAATGTTATAACTAAGATTATTTTGTATGTGAAGTTAAATGTCATCATTCATAATCCTGGTTATTTTAACTGAGTTCCTTTATGGATTGCACTGTAATCAGATGTTTAACCATACTTTTCATATCTTTTGTCATTTATAGTAATTTTTGCACTCTGATGCTGTTATAAGAAGTGTTTCATAAGATGACTAAGGAAGCAGATGATGGCTATGCAGGAATTTCAGTCCATATGGATTAAAATAAGGCACTGTTCTGCCCTGGGTCCTCTAGATCAGGCATACAGAGATTTTTTTTTTTTTTTTTTTTTTTTACTCCCTGGAAGGTAGCATTGATTTCCCTTATTCAGCCTTGAAGTAGTTACAGGAGATGAATCATTGCCCTTCTGCCTTCCATAGGAATATGGGAGTAAAATCTCTGAGGGAGGAGTGAAATAGGAGGAAAGGAGGCAGGATGTAAATGTTAAAAGAATGACATAGTCCAAGGACACGACATAAACTGATTAGAACCAAATAGGCCCAAGATGGTATAGGAGTCAACTTCCACTCGACTTTGAGCCTCGGTATATGCTCATTGCAGCACACCAGCAAGCTATATGACACACCTACCGATGCCATTACAGTTCTGAGGCTGACCATCAAATCAGAATTTGGGCAGTGGTCCAGTTCCTGGAAATCCCCATCCTTCTCCAAAATAATTGAAATAATGCTCCTACTCATTAGTCTACGAAATTACCCAGCCCATAAAAACTATGTCATACTTCCAGGCGGTTCTTGTCTTCTGATATGGCCTGCACTTTGCCTGTGAAGTATATTTCTCTCTAAATAAATATACTTCTTATCTATCAGAAATAAATAAATAGATAGGTAGATAACTAAAATATCACTGGGATAATATCAAGCATACTAACATTTTCAGTATAGAGGTTCCAGAGGAGAAGAGATAGAGATAAATGAGCAGATGACTTATTTGTAAAAAAAAGAAAAAACAGTTGCTGAAAACTATTCTAAGTTGGGGAGGGAAACAGATGTCCAGTTCCAGGGAACACAGGTGTCCCAATCAAGATGAAAGCAAAAAGTTCCATACCAAGACACATTATGATTAAAATGGAAAAAATGAAAGATAAAGAGAGAATCTTAAAAGTAATAGGAGAAAAATAACTAGTTGCATTCATGGAAACTCCTATAAGCCTAACAGCTGACTTCTCAGCAGATATTTTGCAAATAAGAAGGCAGTGGCAAACTATATTCAAATGATTAAAGAAAAAAACCAATGCAAAGAGCATTCTACTTTCATGACTATCATTCAGATTTGAAGGAGAAATAGAGTTTAAAAGAAAAAAGTCTGAGTTCTACACCTCTAAACTAGCTTTATAAGAAATGTTAAATAATTTCTCTAAGCAGAATAGCAAAGTCACACAATAAATATGAAAAGTATGAAAGGAAAATTGTTGCTGGTAAAAGCAAATATACAGTGATAGCAGTAAGGTAAAGTTAAAAGTTTACCTTAAAGTTAAAGTTAAAAGGAAAGTTAAAAGACAAAAATAGCAAAATAATTAGTAATTAAGGGATATGCACACACACAAAAAAAGATGTAGAGTATGACCTCAAAAATTTTAAATGTCAGAGGGGGAGCAAAAATATAAGGTGGTTAGAACCCATTCAAACTTATGAGATCATCAACTTGAAAAAAAAAAAATAAGGTTGTTATATATGAACCTCATGGTAACCACAAACTAAAACCAGACAGGAATCCAAGAACAACACCTAAGATCATCATCAAATCACATGCCAAGAGAGCAAAAGAAGAACAAAAATTACAACCAGAAAAAATTAGTCAAATGATAATAAGTATGTGCTGCTGCTGCTTAGCTGCTTCAGTCATGTCCGACTCTGTGCAACCCTAGGGACTGCAGCATGCCAGGCTACTCTGTCCATGGGATTCTCTAGGCAGGAGTACTAGAGTGGGTTACCATGCCCTCCTCCAGGGGATCTTCCCAATCCAGGGATTGAACTCAGGTTTCCTGCATTGCTGGCAGAGTATTAACCACTGAGCCACCAGGGAAGCCCGACACACACACACACACACACACACACACACTTATCAATAATTGCTTAAATGCTCCAACATGAAGAAATAGAATGACTGAAATGATTTAAAAATTCACATATATGATCATATTATAGAGGGTAACCTGCAAATCCTATGCAATCCCTATCAAAATAACAATGGCATTTTTCACAGAACTAGAACAAGTAATTCTATTTGTTTGGAAACACATAAGACCCTAATAGGTACAGCAATCTGGAGAAAGTAGCACAAAAGCTAAGGCATTATGCTCCTGTCTTAAACCATACTACAAAGATACAGTAATCAAAGCAACACATACTGGGACAAAACAGACACATAGGACAATGGGACAGAATAAATTCACACTTATATGGACAATTAATCTAAAACAAAGGAGACATGAATATAAAATGAGAAAAAGCAGTTTTTTCAACAAATCTGTTTTGGGAAAACTGGAAAGTTACATGCAAAAGAATAAAACTGGCCTAATTTTTCACACCATATACAAAAATAAACTTAAAATGGATTAAAGGCTTAAAGGAAGACCTGAAGCCATACAATTCCTAGAAGAAAACAGGCATTACCTTCTTTGACTTCAGTCTTACCAATAGTTTTTTGGATCTATCTCCACAGACAGGTAAGGGAAATAAAAGCAAAACATAAACAAATAGGACTACATCAAACTAAAAATTTCTGCACAGGGAGAGAAACTATCAACAGAAAGGCAACCTACTGAATCAGACAAGACATTTTCTAACAATATATCTGATAAACATATAATATCCAAAATATACAATGAACTCATGCAATGTAAAAGTATAAAAAAAATGGCAGAAAACCTGAATACATGCTTTTTCCATATAGGTGATCAACAGACACTTGAAAAGATGTTGATCTTCACTAATCATCAAAGAAATGCAAATCAAAATCACAACGAGATACCATCTCAGAGCTGTCAGGATGACTACCATTTGAAAGACAACAAATAACATGTGTTGGTTAGGATTTGGAGAGAAGGGAACCCTCATGTACTGTTGGTGGAGTTGCAAATTGGTACAGTCACTGTGGAAAATTGTATTGAGTTCCTCAAAAAACTAAAAACGGAGCTACCAAAAGATTCAGCAATTTTCTTTCTGGGTGTTCACTGGAAGAAAACAAAACCTTTATTTGGTAGCATTATTTACATTGGCCAAGATATGGAAACCACCAAAGATACACAGATAAGGAAGAAGTGGTATACATACACATATTAATAATATATATACAAGGGGATATTAAACAAAATCTTGCCATTTGCAACAATGGGGATGGATCTAAACTGAAACTCCAATACTTTGGCCACCTCAAGCGAAGGGCTGACTCATTTGCAAAGACCCTGATGCTGGGAAAGATTGAGGGCAGGAGGAGAAGGGGATGACAGAGGATGAGATGGTTGGATGGCATCATCGACTCAATGGACATGGGTTTGAGTGGACTCTGGGAGTTGGTGATGGACAGGGAGGCCTGGCGTGCTGCAGTTCACGGGGCCGCAAAGAGTCAGACGCGACTGAGCGACTGAACTGAACGGAATGGATCTAAAGGATATTGTGCTGTGTGTGCTAAGTCACTTCAGTCATGTCCAACTCTTTGTGACCCTATGGACTGTAGCCCACCAGGTTCTTCTGTCTGTGCGATTCTCCAGGCAAGAATACTGTAGTGGGTTGCTATGCCCTCCTCCAGGGAATCTTCCCAACCCAGAAACTGAACCCACATCTCTTACATCTCCTGCATTGACAGGCAGGTTCTTTACCACTTTCCTGATAACTCAGTTGATAAAGAAACCACCTGCAATGCAGGAGACCCTGGTTCCATTCCTGGGTGGGGAATTTTCCCTGGAGAAGGGAAAGGCTACCCACTCCAGTATTCTGACCTGGTGAATTCCATGAACTGCATGGGGTCACAAAGTGTCGGACACGACTAACTTTCACTTTTTACCACTAGCGCCATCTGGGGAAGCTAAAAGGTATTAGGTTAAGTGAAATAAATTAGAGAAAAACAAGTACCATATTATCTCATATGTGAACTTTAAAAAGCAGAACAAGTAAAGCAAAATGAAAATATATTTTTATATACAGAGAAAAAGTAGGTGCTTGCCAGAGGTGAGGGGTTTGGTGGTGCAAAATAGGTGAGGGGTATTAAAGGTACAGACCTCTAGTTATAAAATAAATGATTTAGGGGGATGTAACATACAACATCGGAGAAGGCAATGGCACTCAACTCCAGTACTCTTGCCTGGAAAATCCCATGGACGGAGGAGCCTTGTGGGCTGCAGTCCATGGGGTCGCTAAGAGTCGGACACAACTGAGCGACTTCACTTTCACTTTCAACATACAGCATAAGGAGTATGGTTAATAGTATTTTAATAACTTTATATAGGGACAGTTACTAGACTTACTGTGATCTTTTCACGGTGTATGCAAATGTCAAGTCAATTTTTAGTACATTTCAAACGAATATGACATTATATATCAACAATATTTCAATAAAAAGGCAAGTGTCTGAATGTTTAAAGCATATCTATTATTTAGAAGCAATCCAAAAATATATCAACAGTAGAATGGATAAAATGATCATGGGCTATGAGCCAGAGCTGCATATAATGAATAGATCTCATGAATATAATTTTGAAGAAAAAGAAGACAAAAATAAAATAAAATGAATATTACCTCATTTATATAAAGTTCTAAAAAAGGGAAAGCTAAACCATAGTGTAAGAAATGCATATCAGGGCCAAGAAGAAAAGTAAGACAGTGAGAAACAAAAGTCAGCTTTTTAAAAATTTTGTCATGCAGTGTCTTTTAATATAGGTAATATCAGAGAATATATAAATGGGGCAATTAAAACAAATGAGAAGATAAAGACATGTTAGCCTTTCCAGAAGAGGTGATGCCTGACCTTTATTTTGAAGAAAAATTATGAATTATTTAGCTGAAGAAGATGAGGGAAAATCACCTGATTTAGGAAAATTTGAATAGTTCTGTATGACTAGAGCAATGTGATCTTGTAAAAATTTTGCGAGAAATACTATATGCCTTCCAATACATTCCTATAACTCTTTTAAAATATTTAAATTATTTGCTAATTTTCTGTTTTCTTCTTAGATTATAAATTCAATGAAAAAGCTCCTATGTCTTTTTACTTCTGTATTGCTATTATCTAGTCCAGTTAAAATATAGAAGATATTCAATAAATATTTATTGAATGGAGGAATAGACAGATGAATGAATGGATAGTTAGATAATGCCTACAGGAAAGGGTTATCAAAGACAGCATTTGATAAAGGAAGGACTTTTAATTAATCTTTTTTAAAAACTATAGAAAAGTATGTTAATCAGGATTCTTTTTCATAAGCAAATATGAATATTCAGAAGTGGCTAATGAAGTAAAACTCACTAATAAATAACGAACTGTGTAGGGGGAGAGTGCAACAAGGATCTCTCTCTTTTTTCTCCCTTTCCCTCCCTTTATCCGTTCACCCTTACCTTTCTCCCTCAGTCTCTCACTGTCTCATTCTTTCATTTTCCCCTGCTCTATGGTTCAGGGATTCCTCTTCAGACAAGTTTTTTATAAGGTCTGGGTGATCCTATAATTTATGGTCCACATTGGAACATTTTGGAGATTAAAAAGAAAGGAATGCTGTTAATACCTACAGGGTGAAAACTGGCATGAACTGAAACTGTCCCCAACAACCTGTGAGCTACTATCACCCAGTGATTACCATATAGAGGAAGATTATAGATGGAATCATTACCTCCTATCTTCTCTGCTTTATGATCAGAGAGAAAATGACCTCTCTTTCCAAGCCCTACTGCAGAAATTTTGTGAAGGGAATTTGTCCTAGTTCTGGCCTTATGATCAAGGGACTGGATTATTGTGAATAGCACCTCACCTTGAAATACTTCTGAAACACAATGGATAAGCATTTCCAGAATAATAGTGAAGGAGTTCTAGATTTAAAAATTGAAGTAATGCTTTAAAAGTAATTCAAATATTTCAAGCTGTTGGGGAAATTTTAGTGGAGGAAGTCTTGTTCAGGCTTCAGAGGCAGCCGAGTAGGCCTCTGACATGTTTCTGACCTGCCTGGACATTGTCTGGATTACATGCCTGCCCACAAAAGCACTGATTGTTACCAGAAAGTCAAGTGGCACTTTAGATGAGAAGTGAGGCTTTTGGAATTTTCTTTAGTCCCTG
The DNA here is from genome assembly GCF_033118175.1 of Dama dama. NCBI lineage: Eukaryota > Metazoa > Chordata > Mammalia > Artiodactyla > Cervidae > Dama > Dama dama. The sequence goes on from NC_083714.1 coordinate 73,268,556, forward strand.
GAAGCCTGGCCAATCCCCCAGAGTTCAGAAAATCTGGTGACGCACAAGATGAAAAAAACAGCATTGTAAAACCAGAGCTGCATTTTTATACACAAACTGATGATGATATTAGTTTGCAGCCTGGGATTATAAACATGAGCCCCTAAAACTGCAATTTGAAATTTCACCCATAGGGTGGAGGCATCACCCAGGATGTTTCCCCATTTGGGACTCCAGATTGCTTTCAAAAAGGGACTTCCCAGCACTGTCCAAGTCTGGATGTAAGTATGTGCTGTTATTTTCTCCATTGTTTCTCTTATTTTAATAACTGTATACTGAAATTAAAACAAATAATCTTCTATTAAATAACAACACTTTTCTTGTGTGAGACAAGTGGTTTCTTTTGTTAACAAATCTTTTTTTTTTTTTAATTATTTTTTTTTCCAGTGGGTTTTGTCATACATTAATATGAATCAGCCATGGATTTACATGTATTCCCAATCCCGATCCCCCCTCCCACCTCCCTCTCCACCCGATTCCCCCGGGTCCTCCCAGTGCACCAGGCCGGAGCACTTGTCTCGTGCATCCCACCTGGGCTGGTGATCTGTTTCACCATAGATAGTATACATGCTGTTCTTTTGAAATATCCCACCCTCACATTCTCCCACAAAGTTCAAAATTCTGTTCTGTATTTCTGTGTCTCTTTTTCTGTTCTGCATATAGGGTTATCGTTATCACCTTTCTAAATTCCATATACATGTGTCAGTATGCTGTAATGTTCTTTATCTTTCTGGCTTACTTCACTCTGTATAATGGGCTCCAGCTTCATCCATCTCATTAGGACTGGTTCAAATGAATTCTTTTTAATGGCTGAGTAATATTCCATGGTGTATATGTACCACAGCTTCCTTATCCATTCATCTGCTGATGGGCATCTAGGTTGCATCCATGTCCTGGCTATTATAAACAGTGCTGCAATGAACATTGGGGTGCACGTGTCTCTTTCAGATCTGGTTTCCTCAGTGTGTATGCCCAGAAGTGGGATTGCTGGGTCATATGGCAGTTCTATTTCCAGGTTTTTAAGAAATCTCCACACTGTTTTCCATAGTGGCTGTACTAGTTTGCATTCCCACCAACAGTGTAAGAGGGTTCCCTTTTCTCCACACCCTCTCCAGCATTTATTGCTTGTAGACTTTTGGATAGCAGCCATCCTGACTGGCGTGTAATGGTACCTCATTGTGGTTTTGATTTGCATTTCTCTAATAATGAGTGATGTTGAGCATCTTTTCATGTGTTTGTTAGCCATCTGTATGTCTTCTTTGGAGAAATGTCTGTTTAGTTCTTTGGCCCATTTTTTGATTGAGTCATTTATTTTTCTGGAATTGAGCTGCAGGAGTTGCTTGTATATTTTTGAGATTAATCCTTTGTCTGTTTCTTCATTTGCTATTATTTTCTCCCAATCTGAGGGCTGTCTTTTCACCTTACTTATAGTTTCCTTTGTAGTGCAAAAGCTTTTAAGTTTCATTAGGTCCCATTTGTTTATTTTTGCTTTTATTTCCAATATTCTGGGAGGTGGGTCATAGAGGATCTTGCTGTGATTTATGTCAGAGAGTGTTTTGCCTATGTTCTCCTCTAGGAGTTTTATAGTTTCTGGTCTTACATTTAGATCTTTAATCCATTTTGAGTTTATTTTTGTGTATGGTGTTAGAAAGTGAAAAAACAGAAAGAGAAATTAAGGAAACAATACCATTCACCATTGCAACAAAAAGAATAAAATACTTAGGAGTATATCTACCTAAAGAAACAAAGGACCTATACATAGAAAACTATAAAACACTGATGAAAGAAATCAAAGAGGACACAAACAGATGGAGGAACATCCATGTTCATGGATTGGAAGAATTAATATTGTCAAAATGGCTATTCTACCCAAAGCAGTCTATAGATTCAATGCAATCCCTATCAAGCTACCAACGGTATTTTTCACAGAACTAGACCAAAGAATTTCACAATTTGTATGGAAATACAAAAAACCTCGAGTAGCCAAAGTAATCTTGAGTAAGAAGAATGGAACTGGAGGAATCAACCTGCCTGACTTCAGACTCTACTACAAAGCCACAGTCATCAAGACAGTATGGTACTGGCACAAAGACAGAAATATAGATCAATGGAACAGAATAGAAAGCCCAGAGATAAATCCACGAACCTATGGACACCTTATCTTTGACAAAGGAGGCAAGGATATACAATGGAAAAAAGACAACCTCTTTAACAAGTGGTGCTGGGAAAACTGGTCAACCACTTGTAAAAGAATGAAGCTAACAAATCTTTCAAATCTAAAGTAAAAATAAAATTTTTAGCAAAAGACAAGCATATTTGACATGATCAGATTTATAAACTTATGTATGCATGTGCCTCCCTCATTGTCTATATACAATTTTAAGCAGGTTAAACTTGCAGATAACCAAACTCTTCTGTATTTCACTAATAAGCTTTATCTCCCATATTGCATTTTAAGTTTGGGGATTTTATACCCAAATGATAGATGTTAAATTTAATATTGTCAAAGTAATTTCACCATGCTAGTCTATTAAAATCTTACTGATTTGTTGCCATTGCTATTGGTGTTCAGTTGCTAAATTGTGTTCAAATCTTTGCAACTCCATGGACTGCAACACACCAGGCTCCCCTGAACATAACCATCTCCCAGAGTTTGCTCAAATCCAAGTCCATTAGTCAGTGATGCTATCTAACCATCTCATTCTCTGCTATCCTCTTCTCCTTTTGCCTTCAACCTTTCAGGCTCTTTTCCAATAGGATGGTTCTTCACATTAGAACACCAAAGTATTAGAGCTTCAGCTTCAATATCAGTCCTTCCAATGAGTATTCAGAGTTGATTTTCTTCAGGATTGACTGATTCGATCTCTTTGCTGTTCAAGGGACTCTCAAGAGTCTTCTCCAGTACCACAGTTCCATAGCATCAGTTCTTCAGCACTCAGCCTTCTTTACGGACCAACTCTCACATCTGAACATGACTACTGGAAAAAGCATAGCTTTGACTATATGGACCTTTGTCAGCAAGCTGATGTCTCTGCTCCTTAATACACTGTCTAGGTTTGTCACAGATTTCCTTTCAAGGAGCAAGCATCTTTTAAGTTCATGGCTACAGTCACCACCCACAGTTTGGATAGTAATGTTACTAGTATATTCAAAATTTTGAGGTTTTTTTTAAAGCATAAAGCACTATAAATTGCATACATGAAGACTGGATTCTCATATTAAATAGCTTTTTTTTCACTTTACTTTTCAATATTTTGGGGCTTCTCTTGTGGTTCAACTGGTAAAGAATCTGCCTGCCATGTAGGAGACCTGGGTATTGATCTTGGATTGGGAAGATCCCCTGAAGAAGGGAAAGGCTACCCACTCTAGTATTCTGGCCTGGAGAATTCCATGAACTGTATAGTCCATGGGGTCGCAAAAAGTCAGGCACGATTGAGTCACTTTCACTTCACTATCAATAGTTTATCTATCATGTTGGCCCCAGATCTTAGTCCCCTTAGAATAATATTTCATTTTGTTTGAGCTTATTTTAGTATGACAATAAAAAGTGACCATAATGGATGTATCACTAGGAATTCATGTTGTGCTTATAAAAGATTGATTACTGATTCTATGCTCATAGTGTGTGTGTGTGTGTGTGTGTGTGTGTATGTATATGTATATGTGTATATATATATATCCTTTCAACTCTAAAACTTTGTGATTATGTGATCAAATCTTTAAGTGGCTTCAATTTGTCGTTTCTTAATTTAGCCTTTTGGCTAGATAATTTGACAGACATATGCTATCTAACCTGGAGTCAATGAATTAATAGGATATATTTTCTATCATTTTGTTATCACCTTTAAAATAAATGAAGGCAATATTTAAGTTTGTAAATCAATAGGGTTTCAGTTTATAACCAGATATGTAAATTTTTTGCAAAAATATTATTGATACTATAACAATTGCTGAACAAGCATTTATTGTTATCCCAAGTTTATTATATAATATTGACCTTATCTGAAATATATTTCTGTGTCTCTTTCAGTAAAGCAGATTAGAAATAGTGGAAGGAAAGTATTTACTAAAGTAAAGCTAAACTTTGTTTAATACATGTCTGAAAATTGTTGTACAATAAATTACTGATATAAAATAAGCTGAAAAGCATACTCATATTTGTTAAATAATGACTGTACAGAAATCTTATTAAACTTTAAAAATTTCATGTTCTTCATGTTTGTTTTCTTTTGGGTAATCACTTTCTAGGAATCTAGGATATTTCTTTAATTTTTAAAAAATTTATGTATTTTTAATTGAAGGATAATTGTTTTACAGAATTTCATTGTTTTCTGTCAAACACCATTTCTTAAGAAATTGCTATTACCCTGTTGTAGCTACAGATAAAAGGTATCTCATCTACAGAATTTGTTGAACTAGAGAGTATTTGGAAATTATTAAAACATTATGGACTATTCAAAATATATAATATGCCCATCATTCCTTCCTTATAAAAACAATGATCTCCTGTTGAACACTTTTGAATGTGCGAACCACAAGTATATTAAAACAATAAGAACTCAACAGCATCCCTGATGCCTTCAAGGTTTTGTAACAGTATTTGTTTAATCCAATCATCAGAGATCAGCAAGTTAACTGGAGTAGTTGATGCAGTCATTTAGAAGTACATAAAACTTATAGTTTTAGTATGTAATAAAATTAAAATGTAGCATCAGTGACAAAAAAATTTGTAAGTAGGAGAAAATGTGAAAAGATAATGAAATTTGAATTTGATTAGCCAAATAAATACAAACTATATGCTTTTATAAAAATTATACATGACTTTCACCTGAAACCTAACAAGTTCTAAACTCACCTATGAATGGATACTTTGCAAAATGCTCAGTGATAATTTCTATTCAGTTGAACTTGTATTTACTGTCTATGATGTGGTTGACTGTAAAATGTGAGCACAAAGAAAATATTAGAAGCTGATGTACAAAGAATTCTTAAAACTCTAATTTCTGTATATGTATAACTTTAGGGGCAAACACTATTCTTAGAACTTGATGTGTACTTTCTCATTCCTCTTCCAAAAACTTAAAAGAAACCTATTATTATCACCATTTTACAGTTTCAAGACAGGGGGGCTGCTATGTAACTTGCCCTAGGCCATCCATGTGATAAGCAATACCATCAGAATTAAATCTCAGTGCAGCATTAAATCTCAGTGTTTGAGTTCAGAGCCCAAAATCTTGAATGCTACTCTATATTAAAAGTTTAAAGTATCAAATTCTATAAAAGTGTAACTTTAACCAAAATATCTTAGAAATAGAATGTGATGTTCCTCTGATTTGAAATCTTTTACTGCATATAAAAACTGCTTCAGAGTTTGAACATTCATCACAGTCATACATAAATGTATATTAAGTGCAGCCCAATATGCAAAAATTGACAATTAAAGAATGTCTAAATCAGGATACAAGTTGTATGCTAAGTCATTTATTAGCTTATAGTTAGGAGACCTTTATTTCCCTTTTAGCCTTGTGTTTCAGTCAATATCCTTCTGTTTTTGCTTTCTCATATATTATCCCTGATACATTTTGCCTCCTTCCTTTCCTCCATCCTGCAACCCATATCTATGCTTCTTAAAAAACAACAACAACTTCCACAGCATCGGGTGCAACTGAGAAAGTGATCACTTCAGATTTGAAACAATGAGGAAGAGGGAGTGATTAACATGAAAATCTCTTCCATGTTCTATTCTCAGTAGTAGCTTCTCTTAAGACTTCGAACACATGTTCCAGAAAACAATGGAAACTACTCTAGCAACTTTATTTTTCATTTAAGCATTGATTGTTCATCTCTTTACCATCCCCCCAACTACAATATTTGTTTACACCCTTAGTATTTGAAAAATTTGTTCTAATAATAATATAATAATATCTTAGGACAAATGTTTTTCTTGATGAACTTACTCCAATGAGTGGTAATGTACAAGTTAATTATGAGATAGAGTTTGATCCATAGTCATGCGCAAATTGTCTTGGATTCATTTTTTTTAATTTATCTGGACTAAAAGAAAAATGTGGAAAAAAAAATCGAAAGGGCAACAATTCCAAATGCAGCAGGAAATAATGTAGCTAGGGGAATATTTTTATAAGGAAATATTCAGACTTAAACACTTCATGACTATTTCTATAAGTAACATACACCAATTTTGATGCTTATTCTAAGAATTTTACTATGGAAAAAATTGTTTAATAGAGTTTTTTTTTTTAGTAAGTGATTCCTATACGCCCAAAGAAAATTTGCTGCTGTTTATTCCCTCACCGTGTAACTTGTGCATATGACTTAAAGAAGAAGAAAAATTTGAAGTAATTTCCTTATAAGTTCAAATCAGTTTAATATGTAATTGAAATAAATATATGCTGATAATTAAAGATGTATAAATAAGCATTTACATATAAACACCAGTCAGTCAGTTCAGTCGCTCAGTCGTGTCCGACTCTTTGTGACCCCATGAATCGCAGCACGCCAGGCCTCCCTGTCCATCACCAACTCCTGGAGTTTACTCAAACTCATGTCCATCAAGTCAGTGATGCCATCCAGCCATCTCATCCTCTGTTGCCCCCTTCTCCTCCTGTCCCCAATCCCTCCCAGCATCAGGGTCTTTTCCAATGAGTCAACTCTTCGCATGAGGTGGCCAAAGTACTGGAGTTTCAGCTTCAGCATCAGTCCTTCCAAAGAACACCAAGGACTGATCTCCTTTAGGATGGACTGTTGGAGCTCTTTCCAATCCAAGGGACTCTCAAGAGTCTTCTCCAACACCACAGTTCAAAAGCATCAATTTTTCAGTGCTCAGCTTTCTTCACAGTCCAACTCTCACATCCATACATAACCACTGGAAAAACCATAGCCTTGACCAGACGGACCTTTTTTGGCAAAGTAATGTCTCTGCTTTTTAATATGCTATCTAGGTTGGTTACAACTTTCCTTCCAAGGAGTAAGTATCTTTTAATTTCATGGCTGCAATCACCATTTGCAGCGATTTTGGAGCCCCAAAAAATAAAGTCTGACACTGTTTCCACTGTCTCCCCATCTATTTCCCATGAGGTGATGGGACCAGATGCCATGATCTTAGTTTTCTGAATGTTAAGCTTTCAGCCAACTTTTTCACTCTCCTCTTTCACTTTCATCAAGAGTCTTTTTAGTTCCTCTTCACTCTCTGCCATAAGGGTGGTGTCATCTGCATATCTGAGGTTATTGATATTTCTCCCAGCTTGATTCCAGCTTGTGCTTCTTCCAGCCTAGTGTTTCTCACGATGTACTCTGCATATAAACATACTTGATTCTTAAATCTTGATATTTAATCTATTTTGATCACATTTTCTTTCATGACTATGCCCCTTTAAGAAATTGAAAGTTGATATCCTTCATTTCTAAATGGTGCAATGTCAAACACAGGTACAGTAATTCTCAACTTTCTCTCTGCCCCAATATACCTGAAGGACATAATATACTGCAATAAGTAATGGTTCTTTTTTTTTTTAATTTTTTATTTTATTTTATTTTATTTAATTAGTTGGATGGTTCTTTAGATTAGCAATTATCTAAAAAAATTAGAATGTGTGAGAGTGGGTGGAAGTAGTAACCGACACTAATCAATCCTTTAACAAAGAACAGTCTCTAAGAGCAGTAGAGTTCAAAAAATTACTCCACATCATTTTGATATGTCAAATCACCTTCTAAATCTTGGTTAAGACTCATTGTTTTAAAGAATGCACTCAAGTTTTAATGCAAACTCTTATTTAAACAGAATCTAAACAACTGTGTCAGAAAATCTACTAAGGTCCTATTATTACTGTATGTTACTTTTAAATACCAATCAATTATCCAACATCACCTGGTGTCTATAAGTTAACTCAGTTTTTATACTAACTTTCCATAGTGAAGGCCCCACAAGTTTTTTTTTTTTTTGAGTTCCTGATATTTTGAACTATTTTCCATTAAATAGAACTTTTAAAGAAACTAAGCTTAAATAATATGGTACTATATTTTGTATAATCTTAACTTTCTGTAAACTTTTGTCACTAGAGGTAGGAATATTCTTACCCGCTTATCTTGATGATTAAAATGCTTTCATACTTGTCCATAAATAAGATAATATGTTTACTTCTTCACTCCCACTCCACCTCTATACTTTATTTTTATATAAATTTATTCATTTTAATTGGAGGCTAATTACATTACAAATATATATGTGTGTGTGTGTGTGTGTGTGTGTATATATATATATATATATATAAACCAGGTGTCAAGATATTGAATTTTCAAATTCAAAAGAAAGCAGCTTACACTATAGTTTCATATTTTATCCCATGTCATTAATTTGATTTAACTATTAGTTTACTGGTTTTCACAATAAAATCATACTTATAGTGAGTGAATATCACCAACTTTGATGTCATGTAATTTAATACTTTCCTGAGAGCCATATTTCATTTAAACATGACATTTTTTAAATAATGAAAAATTAGGATAAGTAAGTAGAACTACCATGACAAAAGTTATATCTTATAATGTTCAGTAAATGTAAAGTATCCTAAAAGCAATAATCAAAAGTAGAGTTGTGGCTTTATGATGGACATACAACCTTAATGAAAACGGACTTGGAACTTATATGTATTTGTTTTCTTTCAAAATCAGTTTAGCGTTTGCTTTTTATGAATTTTTTGCCATTCCTTTAAATAATGATTTTTTTCCCCATAGTAAACTAGAGTGTGGTAGTTTTATAGTTAGTAGGGTTTAAAAAAAAAGTAAAGCTACAATAAGCTCAAGTGAGAAATTCATTGGGCATTCATCAATGTGTTTTATTTATTTATTTAGTGGGAACTATTTCTCCTTTTGGCTTCCCAGGTGGCTCAAGGATAAAGAATCTACATGCTAATGCAAGAGACACAAGAGACGCAGGTTTGGTCCCTAGGTCAGGAAGATCCCCTGGAGGAGGAAATAGCCATCCACTCCAGGATTCATGCCTGGGAAATCCTATGAAGAGGAGCTGGTGGGCTACAGTCCCGGAAGCCACAAAGAGTCAGATAAGACTGAGAGACTAAGCAGGCATGCATTTTTTTCTTTCACTAATGTATTCTTTTAAATTTATATTTAATTTTTGATTTTTTTAAATATTGAATTTCTTTTTATTAAATGCCTATTTAATTTCTTCTTTTAAATTTATTTTTTATTTGGAAGATGTTACTTTAAAATATTGTGAAGCAGGTGTAACTATACAAAAATCCTCTGTCTTGAGCTTCCCTCTCCTCCTCAGTCCCACCTGTCTAGGTCATCACAGGGCACCAGACTGGGCTCCCTGTAATATAACAACTTCTTACCAGCTTTCTCTTTTACATATGATAGTGTATGTATGTCAATGCTAATTTATCCATGCATCCCACCCTCTCAATCCCTCACTGTGTCCACCAGTCCATTCTTTACATCTGCATCTCCATTCTTTCCCTGCAAATAGGTTCAATACCTTTTTTCAATATTCCATATGCATGCATTATTATATATTTGTTATTCTCTTTCTGACTTACTCTACTCTGTACAACAGCATGTAGGTTCACACATTTCATAAAACTGACTGAAATTTGTTTTTTATGGATGAGTAGCATTCCATCATATATATGTACCACACATTCTTATATCCATGCATCTGTCAGTGGAAATCTTGATTGCTTCCATATCCTGGTTATTGTAAATAGTGCTCAATGAATATTGGAGCACATGTGTCTTTTAGAATTGTGGCTTTCTCAGGGTATATGCCCAGCAGTAAGCTTGCTGTGTCATATGGTATATTTATTCCTAGATTTTTTTAAAGAAACATCCATACTCTTCTCCATAATGGCTATATCCATTTATATTCCCACCAACAGGGTAGGAGGGTTCCCTTTTCTCCACATCCTCTGCAGAATTTATTGTTCATAGATTTTTTAATGATGGCCTTTCTGGTTGGTATGAAGTGATACCTCATTATAGTTTTGATTTGCTTTTTTCTAGTAATGAGCAATGTTGAGCGTTGTTCCTTAAGTTTATTGATCATCTGTCGGTCATCTTTGGAGAAATGTCTGCTTAGGTCTTCTGCTCATTTTTTTGATTGGACTTTTTTTCTGATATTGAGCTGTATGAGCTTCTCACATATTTGTAAATTAATCATGTTTCATTTGCAATTATTTTCTCTCATTCTTAGGGTTGTTTTTTTAATCTTGTTCATTTTTCCTTTGTTGTACAAAAGCTTTGGAGTTTAATTAGGGCCCATTTTTTTTTTCTTTTGTTTTGTTTTTATATTCATTACTCTAGGAGGTGGGTCGGAAAGAATCTTGCTCTGATTTATACCAAAGAGTGTAATGCCTATGTTTTCCTCTAAGAGCTTTATAGTTTCTGGCCTTACATTTAAGTTTTTAGTCCCTTTTGAGTTTATTTTTGTATATGGTGTTAGAAAATGTTCTAGTTTCATTCTTGTACATGCAGCCATCAAGTTTTCCCAGCACTAATTTTTGAAGAGACTGACTTTTCTCCATTATATATTTTTGCAAAAAAAAAAAAAAATGACAACCTGAAAGAAATGGAAAAGTTCTTAGAGAAGAACAATCTTCCAAGTCTAAACCAAGAGGAAATAGAAAATGCAGCATATTGATCATAGTAATCTCTTATGATCCTTTGTATTTCTGTGGTGTCTGTTGTGACTTCTTTTTCATTTCCAATTTTACTGACTTGTCTTCTCCCTGTTTTTCTTGATGAGTCTGGTTAATGGTTTGTTAATTCTGTTTATCTTCTCCAAGAACTAACTTTTAGTTTTGTTGATCTTTGATATTGTCTCCTTTCTTTTTCACTTATTTCTGCTCTGCTCTTTCTTTCTTTCTTATTACTATCTTTGGGGATTTTTGTACTTTTTCCAGTTGCTTTATGCATAAGGTTAGGTTGCTAACTTTTTTTTTTTAATTAATTAATTTATTTATTTTTTCAGTGGGTTTTGTCATCCATTGACATGAATCAGCCATGGAGTTGCATGTATTTCCCATCCCGATCCCCCCTCCCACCTCCCTCTCCACCCGATTCCTCTGGGTCTTCCCAGTGCACCAGACACGAAGTTACATTCCCATTCCATGTTGGAAGTCCAAAGGAAATTTTCTTTGATTTTCACTATGAGAATCTTGTAGAGCTCCAGGACAAAATGCTCACAAAAGCCGGGGGACTCCCCAGGAGTTTTTAAGTCTCAGGTTTCTCCACTATGAGCCTCCAAATATTTGTCAATTATGGTTCAGATTTTTCTAACCTTGTATGGATCCCTGCAAAGTTTTCTGATTGGAAGGGGTTCTGCTTTGGTAAAATGTGATTTTCTGTATTAATCTGTCTTTCAATCACTGCAGATGGTGACTGCAGCCATGAAATTAAAAGATGCTTGTTCCTTGGAAGAAAAGATATGACCAAACTAGACAGCATATTAAAAAGCAGAGACATTACTTTGCCATCAAAGGTCTGTCTAGTCAAAGCTAGTTTTTCCAGTAGTCACCTATGGATGTGAGAGTTGAACTATTAAAGAAAGCTGAGCATGCTGTAATGTTCTTTATCTTTCTGGCTTACTTCACTCTGTATAATGGGCTCCAGTTTCATCCATCTCATTAGAACTGATTCAAATGAATTCTTTTTAATGGCTGAGTAATATTCCATGGTGTATATGTATCACAGCTTCCTTATCCATTCATCTGCTGATGGGCATCTAGGTTGCTTCCATGTCCTGGCTATTATAAACAGTGCTGCGATGAACATTGGGGTGCACGTGTCTCTTTCAGATCTGGTTTCCTCAGTGTGTATGCCCAGGAGTGGGATTGCTGGGTCATATGGCAGTTCTATTTCCAGGTTTTTTTTTTTAAGAAATCTCCACATTGTTTTCCATAGTGGCTGTACTAGTTTACATTCCCACCAACAGTGTAAGAGGGTTCCCTTTTCTCCACACCCTCTCCAGCATTTATTGCTTGTAGACTTTTGGATAACAGCCATCCTGACTGGCGTGTAATGGTACCTCATTGTGGCTTTGATTTGCATTTCTCTGATAATGAGTGATGTTGAGCATCTTTTCATGTGTTTGTTAGCCATCTGTATGTCTTCTTTGGAGAAATGTCTGTTTAGTTCTTTGGCCCATTTTTTTGATTGGGTCATTTATTTTTCTGGAATTGAGCTTCAAGTGTTGCTTGTATATTTTTGAGATTAGTCCTTTGTCTGTTTCTTCATTTGCTATTATTTTCTCCCAATCTGAGGGCTGTCTTTTCACCTTGCTTATAGTTTCCTTTGTAGTGCGAAAGCTTTTAAGTTTCATTAGGTCCCATTTGTTTAGTTTTGCTTTTATTTCCAATATTCTGGGAGGTGGGTCATAGAGGATCTTGCTGTGATTTATGTCAGAGAGTGTTTTGCCTATGTTCTCCTCTAGGGGTTTTATAGTTTCTGGTCTTACAGTTAGATCTTTAATCCATTTTGAGTTTATTTTTGTGTATGGTGTTACAGAGTGTTCTAGTTTCATTCTTTTACAAGTGGTTGACCAGTTATCCCAGCACCACTTGTTAAAGAGGTTGTCTTTTTTCCATTGTATATCCTTGCCTCCTTTGTCAAAGATAAGGTCTCCATAGGTTCGTGGATTTATCTCTGGGCTTTCTATTCTGTTCCATTGATCTATATTTCTGTCTTTGTGCCAGTACCATATTGTCTTGATGACTGTGGCTTTGTAGTAGAGTCTGAAGTCAGGCAGGTTGATTCCTCCAGTTCCATTCTTCTTTCTCAAGAGTACTTTGGCTATTCGAGGTTTTTTGTATTTCCATACAAATTGTGAAATTATTTGGTCTAGTTCTGTGAAAAATACCGTTGGTAGCTTGATAGGGATTGCATTGAATCTATAGATTGCTTTGGGTAGAATAGCCATTTTGACAATGTTGATTCTTCCAATCCATGAACATGGATGTTCCTCCATCTGTTTGTGTCCTCTTTGATTTCTTTCATCAGTGTTTTATAGTTTTCTATGTATAGGTCTTTTGTTTCTTTAGGTAGATATACTCCTAAGTATTTTATTCTTTTTGTTGCAATGGTGAATGGTATTGTTTCCTTAATTTCTCTTTCTGTTTTTTCATTGTTAGTATATAGGAATGCAAGGGACTTCTGTGTGTTAATTTTATATCCTGCAACTTTACTATATTCATTGATTAGCTCTAGTAATTTTCTGGAAGAGTCTTTAGGGTTTTCTATGCAGAGGATCAACTCATCTGCAAACAGCGAGAGTTTCACTTCTTCTTTTCCTATCTGGATTCCTTTTACTTCTTTTTCTGCTCTGATTGCTGTGGTCAAAACTTCCAACACTATGTTGAATAGTAGTGGTGTGAGTGGGCACCCTTGTCTTGTTCCTGATTTCAGGGGAAATGCTTTCAGTTTTTCACCATTGAGGGTGATGCTTGCTGTGGGTTTGTCATATATAGCTTTTATTATGTTGATGTATGTTCCTTCTATTCCTGCTTTCTGGAGAGTTTTAATCATAAATGGGTGTACTAACACATATAAATGGAATTTAGAAAGATGGTAATGATAGCCCTATATGCAAAACAGAAAAAGAGACACAGAAGTACAGAACAGACTTTTGAACTCTGTGGGAGAAGGTGAGGGTGGGATGTTTCAAAAGAACAGCATGTATATTATCTGTGGTGAAACAGATCACCAGCCCAGGTGAGATGCATGAGACAAGTGCTCGGGCCTGGTGCACTGGGAAGACCCAGAGGAATCGGGTGGAGAGGGAGGTGGGAGGGGGGATTGGGATGGGGAATACGTGTAAATCTATGGCTGATTCATATCAATGTATGACAAAACCCACTGGAAAAAAAATAAATAAATAAAGGAGAAATTGGGAAACAAAAATAAGAGACACTAAAAAAAAAATAATAAAGAAAGCTGAGCTCTGAAGAATTGATGTTTTTGAACTGTGGTGTTGGAAAAGACTCTCAAGATTCCTTTGGACTGCAAGGAGATCCAACCAGTCTATGGAAGTCAGTCTGAATATTCATTGGAAAGATTGATGCTGAAGCTGAAACTCCAATACTTTGGCAACCTGATGCAAAGAACTGACTCACTAGAAACGACCCTGATGCTGGGAGAGATTGAAGGCAGACGGAGAAGGGGGTGACAGAGGATGAGATTGTTGGATGGCATCCCTGACTCTATGGACATGAGTTTGATTAGGCTCTGGGATTTGGTGATGGACAGAGAAGCCTGTCGTGCCGCTGTCCATGGAGTCACAAAGAGTCTGACACGACTGAGTGACTGAAAGGAAATGAACTGATTAGGTCATGGAACAAAGTAAGACTGCTGCGGTTTGTGCAGTTACTGTAGGTAACAGAAAACTAAGATGCTAATTGCAAACTCTTTGGGCAAGACAATTAATTTTTACAACTAGAGCAAAGATGCAACCCAGAAAATTTGTAATAAGTTTTGTAGGATGGCATTTCCTCTTGCTAATCCAATCTTTATTGCTGACATATACATCCTGTAACTTCACTAGAGGGAGTAAAGGACTATCAACAGTTGAAATAGATATGGCATAAAGACTACATGAAAAAAGTTTCAACTCCACAAAATTATGACTTAGCAGTACTTTGGACTTCCATGGTGGCTCAGATGGTAAAGAGTCTGCTTACAATGTGGAAGACCTGGGTCAGACCTGTGGAAGATCCCTGAGTCAGGAAGATCCTCTGGAGAAGAAAATGGCAAACCACTCCAGTACTCTTGCCTGGAAAATACCGTAGACAGAGGAGCCTGGTAAGCTACAGTCCATGGGGTCACAAAGAGTTGGACATGACTGAGCGACTTCACTATAGATAAAAAGAAAATATGTCTTAAGACAGTCACTAGATGACTTTTCATGAACTTCTGCATATTTTTCTAAATAAATTGGCTTTCTTCTTGCTTACAATGAAACATCAAAGTTTGTTCAGGTTGAAACGTTGTGTTTATTATAATATCTTTTTAGTTTCCAATTTCTTTGTTTTTACAGAGAAGACTTTGAGTTTATTGTTGTACTAGAATTTGCCATACACATATACATAAACATATGCAGACGTTACTTTTTAATGAATTGATATATCTTTCTTGCTTAACAGGGCAGATATAGGTACATATATGTTGTGAAATCTAACTGCTTTCTTTAAAATAAGAATAATGAGCAAACAAACCCTTCATTCCTTATTAAAAACTTTTACAAAATATCCTTCTGTGGTGGTACATGAGATGCAAACAGCAGGAAAAAATGTAATGGTTCTTTCAGGGACTGCAATAAATAAGTAGGAACCTGACTGTGCCATTGATTTTCTTTTTGACTTTGGATAGGTTGCTGATCCTTTTACTTTTCATTTCATGTATTAACTTGAAATAGATTACTAACCCATTCCCAAGTATTTTTATGAATACTATTTTAATGCAAGTTCATATTTAAAGGCAAAGATAAATTCAAGTATATACAGTAAACAGTTCTAATTATTTTCTTATTCTTTTATCAAGTCATAATTTTCTTTTTGCTTTTCCCTTAGAATTTTTATTTTCTGTGTGCCTGTGTGGGTTTTAAACCAATAGCACTTTCAATGTTCATTTTAAAATGTCTGTATATGTATTTTCTATATACGTTTTGATTTGGTTCATAGAGTAAGTGTTCTACAAAAGTGTCTTAGCTCTTTAACAGGTATTCATTTAAGTGAAAACCACTGTAATTTGTTAGTCTTCTATGATAATTGAAGATGTTCCTCACATTCTGATTTAAAGGTTGAAAAGGAATAATTTGCATATATTTTCAGAGTTGAACATGCTGAGAGGTAGAGAATAAGATGTTGTCTAATAAGACATTCATTACATATACTAGTTTTTAAGAATCATTTTTAAGTTCAAATTTTTAACATGGTTCAAGATAATAACTATGTTTAGAGCTACTGCTGCAGTTCAGATGCTTTGACTTTAATATCTGTCATGCAGTTAGTTTGCAAAGACACTTTTTTTTTTTAATGACAAAGCCTGCTACTGGATCTAGGAAAGAAGAAACTTCTTATTTAAAATCTACCATATCTAGCATCAGTGGATCAAAGACATTTTAATGCAGTATTTGTCAATGTCTCTTATGGAATGGAGTTTTAAAAGTTTTGCCTAAAAACTTTCTAGTCTATTTTCAGTGACTTGAAAAATACATAAAATGGTTCCAAGAAATAAATCATTACATTTATTAATGCTTTTCTCCTAATGCATTTTCCCAAACATCTCTAAATAATATGTGCATTTCTATTTATAAAATGAATATGCATTTGTTTTAAAAATAGGAAATTGAAAAGTGTGGAAAATAATAATATATTGATGGATTAACACTTGTAATAATTTGGCTTATTTTATGCCATTATGTTTCTATTAAACTACGTATGATATAGTTGGACCCGTGTTCCATATACAGTTCTTTTTTTTTTTTTTTTTTAACTTGCATAATGAAGAATTTGCCTGGCCTTTGTCCCTGGAATGTAGCCTCTAATTTTTTTTTTTAATTTTCCTAGTGATAGGTGTGGTTTTGTTATTCATTTTGGGCCCCTCCAAACATATCTGGATCACGCTGATAAGATGACTAATGGTGGATCCATAGAGAGCTTAGGGCAATACAATGATACAGCATGGGGGCTGGTCATGGAAGAAAGGTCAATCATGTGATTAGAGAGTTGGAGCTTTGGACCATATGATATTTGCCTTTCCTCCAGAGAGGGAAAAATAGCTGGAGATTAGTTTCAATCAAGTGACTAATAATTTAGTATATCATGCCTATATAATGAAACTCTCCCCAAAATACAGACACCAAAACTCAGATGAGATTCCTTGACATGGAAACAATACTCCTTGTAGTCACACATTGGTATGCCAGGAGGGTGACTTGCCTGAATCCCTAGGAAGAGGAAAATGAAAGCTTATAAGGTCCTCCCATACCTCATCTTGTACATCTCTCCTTTACCTGATTCTGAATTGTTTCTTTTTGCTGTAACAAACTACAACTATATGTATAGCACTTTCCTTACTGTTGTCACTATAGTGAATTATTGACTCTGAGGGGAAAGTCTTCCAATATTATAGCCAGCTTTTCAGAATTACAGGAGGCCTGGGATCCCTTAAGCTTACAGTTGATGTCTGAAATAAGTAGTCTTGTTCAGAATTGCACCTTTAACTTGTGTCATTTTATCCAAATCCACTGAGTTGTATCAGAAGTCATCACACAATTTTATAATAGTAATTTCTATTATAGTTAAATTTATTGGAAAATTTTAGTTCTAAATATTTGAGTGGTATAATAGCTGATCTTTATTTAACCATTTTTTAATCATTCTGTAATGAGTGTATAATTTTTATTATCAAAATTTTCTATTTTATAAGTTAGTATATATATACTTGATGAAAATTTGGAAAATAAATAAACTTAAAAATGAAAATGAAATATTCTTATTGTTTTGGTTTATATTTTTTCATAATTTTATTTATAGAATGCTTTATATCAATTCATAGTTTATTATACCACTGTACTTTATTAAAGAAATTTGAGTATGATAAAATTTTCAATAATGTAAGGAAGGCTATGATAATCTTCTAGATAAATCAATGTGCAATATTTAACCTTTGATTACTTCCTTTGCATAAAACTCTAAAACCAGATTTAATGTTTAATGAATATTTTTGAGGTAAATAGTAGAATGCCAAAATGTTTCTAAAACACTTATGTGCAAAAAATACCTATTGCCCCATTGTTGTTTAGTAGCTAAGTCATGACGGACTCTTTGCAAACCCATGGAATGTAGCATGTCAGACTCTTCTGTTCTCTGCTATCTCCTGGAGTTTGCACAAATTCATATCCATTGAGTCAGTGATGCAACCTAACCATCTCATCCTCTGCTGTCCCCTTATCCTTTTGCCTTCAAACTTTCCCAGCATCAGGGTTTTTTTCCAGTGAGATGGTTCTTCGCATCAAGTGGCCAAGGTACTGGAGCTTCAGCAACAGTACTTCCAGTGAATATTCAGGGTTGATTTCCATTAAGATTAGTTGGATTGATCTCCTTGCTGTCCGAGGGACTCTCAAGAGTCTTCTCCAGTGTCACAATTTACACAGTTTGAAAGCATCAGTTCTTTGGTGTTCAGTCTTCTTTATGGTTCAACTCTCACATCCATACATGACTACTGGTAACACCATAGCTTTGATTATGTGGACCTTTGTGGCAAAAATGATGTCTCTTCTTTTTACTGTGCTGTGTAGGTTTGTCATAGCTTTCCTCCAAAGAAGCAAGCGTCTTTTAATTTCATGGCTGCAGTCACCATTTGCAGTGATTTTGGAGCCCAGAGAAAATAAAACCTGTCACTGTTTCCACTTTCCCCCCTTCTATTTGCCAGGAATTGATGAGATAGGATGCATGATCTTAGTTTTTTGAATGTTGAGTTTAAGCCAGCTTTTTCACTTTCCTCTTTCACCATCATCAAGAGGCTCTTTAGTTACACTTCTTTTTCTGTCATTAGAGTGGTATCAACTACATAACTGAGGTTGCTGATATTTCTCCTGGAAATCTTGATTTAGTTTTTCATGATCTGTTTTCAAGTTCACTGATGGCTTTTTCTATTTGTATAATTCGCTTTTTGCACCCTCTAGATAAATTTCCAATTCGGTTTTCATAACTTTCAGTTTCAGAATTGCATTTGTTTCCTTTTTAAATCTATCTCTTTTGATATTCTCATCTAAGTCATATATCATTTTCCTGAATTTTCCTAACTCCTTTGCCCCTGTTTTCCTTTAACTCTTTGTGAATATTTAAAATAGTTGTTTTAGAATGTTTGTCTAGCAATACATTGATGCCAGCAATTCTTCAGAGGTGATTTCTGGAGGTTTATTTTGCAAAGTACATCATGAGGAACACAGGGCTGGAAGAAGCACAAGCTGGAATCAAGATTGCCGGGAGAAATATCAATAACCTCAGATATGCAGATGACACCACCCTTATGGCAGAAAGTGAAGAGGAACTAAAAAGACTCTTGATGAAAGTGAAAGAGGAGAGTGAAAAGTTGGCTGAAAGCTTAACATTCAGAAAACTAAGATCATGGCATCTGGTCCCATCACCTCACGGGAAATAGATGGGGAGAAAGTGGAAACAGTGTCAGACTTTATTTTTTTGGTCTCCAAAATCACTGCAGATGGTGACTGCAGCCATGAAATTAAAAGACGCTTACTCCTTGGAAGGGAATTTATGACCAACCTAGACAGCATATTAAAAAGCAGAGACATTACTTTGCCAACAAAGGTCCATCTGGTCAAGGCTATGGTTTTTCCAGTGGTCATGTATGGATGTGAGAGTTGGACTGTGAAGAAAGCTGAGCGCCAAAAAATTGATGCTTTTGAACTATGGTGTTGGAGAAGACTCTTGAGGGTCCCTTGGACTGCAAGGAGAACTAACAAGTCCATCCTAAAGGAGATCAGTCCTGGGTGTTCATTGGAAGAACTGATGCTGAAGCTGAAACTCCAGTAGTTTGGCCACCTCATGCGAAGAGTTGATTCATTGGAAAAGACCCTGATGCTGGGAGGGATTGGGCGCAGGAGGAGAAGGGGGCGACAGAGGATAAGATGGCTGGATGGCATCACCGACTCAATGGGCATGAGTTTGAGTAAACTCCGGGAATTTGTGATGGACAAGGAGGCCTGGCGTGCTGCGATTCATGGGGTAGCAAAGAGTCGGACACGACTGAGCAACTGAACTGAACTGAACTAAACTGATTTTGCTCATTTGAATGGGCTGTATTTTCTTATTTCTTATATAAAATGGTATGAAGACATATATTAGGTTTTAGCCTGACTTGCTAATTTTCTCACTATATTTTTGTGAGGCATATCTTCTCCATTGATTAAAAAAATGAAATGTATATTGGAGAGAGTAGTACAGTTTAACCTTTTTTTTTTTCTAAATGTTTTCCTGACAACACTAGTAGTCTTGAATTTTTGTAGTTTTGATATGAATAGGGTTAAGCTTAGTGGGTAGAGAAGTGACCTGTCAATGCAGGAGACACAGGAGATGTGGGTTGGATCCCTGGGTTGGGAAGATTCCCTGGATAAGGGAATCACGACCCACTCCATTATTCTTGCCTGGGAAATCCCATGGACAGAGGAGCCTGGTGGGCTACTGTCCATGAGGTCGCAATGAGCTGGACACGACTGAGCAACTAAGCATGCAAGCATGTAATGGTTGTTAAACAGATTAAGGAAAATAAAAGGGCTTAAACCTTGTCTGTACTTCTTTGATTGCTTTAAACTAAAAAAAAAAAATCCATCTGAAACTGTAGAAATTCTTAGGAAGTCAGCACTTACAGGAAATTAAATTCTCATCTAATACAGCTTCTAAGGTATAATGGTGTTGAATCAACATAACTTTATAATTTTGCCCTTTCCCTCTTAAAGGGAAATTAATCAATTTATACACAAGACAAACTTTGTAACTAAATCTGATACCTTTCTTCTTTAGCATGTCAAGTAAGATTAATAGACACAAGGCAGTTTAAGTAGGTGGTTAAATGTGGCAATTAGTAAATTCCCCCAGGACAAATTCTGAGGCCATTTCCAAGAAGATTGGAACAGAGGGAATTACTGTTAATGTAAAATATTATTATTCTCACTGTTAAAAGTGCTATCTGGTGAGTATATATCACTTTTTGATAGTATATTTTTTCTTATTTTAAAATAAGTACATCATTATGGATGGAAATTTAGAAAATAAAAGATAAAACATAAAAATTGGAATGAATCAAACTTTTGATTCATATTTTTCAGAATTTTCATGTGCACAGATTTTTATTAGTATTTTGTGTTAAAAATCTGAAAATGATTATCATTTTTGCCACCAAATAACTGCTGCATATCCTCACTGCACATTTCATACAAATACAATTGTTTATGTGATCTTTGTGACCAGTGGCTTCTTTTACTTAATATTTTCAGTCTATCTATGTTGTAGAATTCCATTTTATGGCCAAATTAAATGTCACATTTTATTCATTCAGTCATCTGTTGATGGACATGTGAGCTGTTTACACTCTTTTGGATATTATGAATAACACTGAGGTGAAAATTCATGTACAGTATTTTGAGTGGACACAGGTTTTAATTACTCTTGGTTATGTATCTACAGTAGAATATGGAATAGCTGGATCATGGAAAGTCTATATTTAGCAGTTATAAGAACTGTCAAAATTTTTATAAAGTGGCTGCAATTTTATAATCCCATAAGCAATGTGTGAATATTTCCATTATCCCCTTCCTTAACACTTATTATTTGCATTTGTTATTACAGTCATCCTTGTATGTATGTGATGGTATCTCATATTCATTTTGTTTTGCGTTTCCAAAGTGCCTAATGGTGCTGAATATCTTTCCATATGCTCATTGGTCATTTTACATTTATTTTGGATAAATCTCTGTTCATATTTTTGCATAATTAGGCTATTTACCTTTTTACTATTGAGTTGTAAGAGTTCTTTATAGAAACTAGATATAGTTCTCTTATCAGACTTATTATTTTAAAATATTTCTTCAGTCCTCTCTGTAAGGAACTTCATAAGCTGAACTTTCTGTCCACTACTTAATATCTAAAATTACTGTCAAAGAAAGAGGTAAGCATCTTTGCATAAATCAATGTGTATTTGTGTGAGTGCAGCAGGCTAAAACAATTTGCCACCTGCTAGTTTCCAACAGATTACTGGGGAAAATTAGTCTTTAAATAAACCTGACTAGCACATATGGTTATAGATATATAATATATAGTAAGATATATACTAGAATAGGAGAAAGCAATGGCAACCCACTCCAGTACTCTTGCCTGGAAAATCCCATGGGTGGAGGAGCCTGGTAGGCTGCAGTCCACGGGGTCCCGAAGAGTCGGACACAACTGAGCAACTTCACTTTCACTTTTCACTTTCATGCATTGGAGAAGGAAATGGCAACCCACTCCAGTGTTCTTACCTGGAGAATTTCAGGGATGGGGGAGCCTCGTGGGCTGCCATCTGTGGAGTCACACAGAGTCGGAGACGACTGAAGTGACTTAGCAGCAGCAACAGCATATACTAGAAAATTACATAATATATATTAATTAATATACACATTAGTATTTTACATTCACATGAAGAGATGTAACAAGATTTCATGTGAAGTCGTAGGCCAAAAAAGCAGCTAGTTAAGGCTAAGTCAGAAGGAGCAGTGTAAAACAACATACTTACCTTGTGATAGCACCTTAATTGCATTATCTTTCATTACAGATAAAACTTGAAATTAGGTAAAAGTATCACCATTTCAAAAAGTGAAATATGCTAATATGAAGGTGTCTAAAGCAGTAATTAGTCAAGAGTTTTCTCACTGGAGAAAACTTAAACTGCATCTTTATTAACTTTAGCACAGCATGCAGAAATTTGCCTATGGCAACCAACTCCAGGCAGTTCCTCTGGCCACAGTGCAATGACAGTGCTTTAATTCTGTCATCTCAGATCCATAAACCTATTGCTCATCATTTCAGGGAGGTAATCAACTACTTCAGTTCAGTTCAGTTCAGTCGTTCAGTCGTGTCCGACTCTTTGCGACCCCATGAACTTCAGCACGCCAGGCCTCCCTGTCCATCACCAACTCCCAGAGCCTACCCAAATTCATGTCCATTGAGTTGGTGACGCCATCCAACCATCTCATCCTCTGTTTTCCCCTTCTCCTCCTGACCTCAATTTTTCCCAGCATCAGGGTCTTTTCAAATGAGTCAGCTCAAAAAATAAAACAAAACAAAACAAAACAAAAAACAAATGAGCCAGCTCTTCGCATCAGGTGGCCAAAGTATTGGAGTTTCAGCTTCAACATTAGTCCTTCCAATGAACACCCAGAACTGATCTCTTTTTGGATGGACTGGTTGGATCTCCCTGCAGACTAAGGGACTCTCAAGAGTCTTCTCCAACACCACAGTTCAAAAACATTAAGTCTTCAGCACCCGGCTTTCTTTACAGTCCAATTTTCACATTCATACATGACTACTGGAAAAACCATAGCCTTGACTAGACAGACCTTTGCTGATAAAGTAATGTCTCTGCTTTTTAATATGCTATCTAGATTGTTTATAACTTTCCTTCCAAGGAGTAAGCATCTTTTAATTTCATGGTTGCAATCACCATCTGCAGTGATTTGGGAGCCCCCAAAAATAGTCAGTCACTGTTTCCCCATCTATTTGCCATGAAATGATGGGACCGGATGCCATGATCATAGGTTTCTGAATGTTGAGCTTTAAGCCAACTTTTTCACTCTCCTCTTTCACTTTCTTCAAGAGGCTCTTTAGTTCTTTTTCACTTTCTGTCACAAGGATGGTGTCATATGCATATCTGAGGTTGTTGATATTTCTCCTGGCAAACTAAGGGTTTTGAAAATAACCAGATTTCATTTGACACTGTTGCTGAAATTTTGAATCAGCACAAACCTATAATCTCTAATGCTCTTTTCATTTTTATTGACGCTTTGCCATGCCTTAATCTTATTTCCTTAACTGTTGGTAAAACTGGTAATGGAAAAGGTAAAGCTAATGAAAGAAATTTGATTCCTCTATATATTAAATTACTTTTGATTGTAAAATAACACTTTATCATTTAATGTATTATTTTAGCTGATTTATTAGCAAATATATTAAGCATACATTAGCAAATGGTACTTTAATAGATGTAATTATAATGCAAATTAAACTGCACAATGCATACCTTCAAGGAATTTACTTACTAATAGACACTGACATAGAAATATATACAAATGTATATATTTATAAAGTGACTATAATTTTATTTATATTTATTTTAAGTAGTTAGGTTAATATTAATATAACAATAGCACAAACCAAGCTTTCTTTCTACATTATGCAAGTTCATAATTTTTGCTAGCATAATAAGACCATATTTTTTGAGAAAATAATTACATATTACTTAAGTATGACAATGCTCACTGAGGAAACAATAATTTCTGTAATACTTTTACTCATAATTTAAATGTAGCTGCTTAAGTTGTTTATATTTATTTGAAAATTTATCTCTTTGTTCCAAGAAACAATTTTTGAACTCAGGTTTATCTCTTAAAATGCATATAGGATAAATAATTTAGCTGTTAGTTATTATGCACTTTAGAACTTCAATTATGTAATTATATGACAGATTAACTGAAAACTAAGCAAAAAAGCAACATTATACATAGATTAGGAGAACCATTATGTATAATTTTAGAACTATAGAAAGTTTTAAATTCTTCTAGCAGATCTAACTTGAATAAAACCTAAGTTGTGATCTTCACAAAAATTATGTCAATGATATTCATGTCCAAATACAGTATATCAACTGTTAGTAGAAAATTTAATGATTTAAAGTATCAATTAAAGATTATGTCTATTATAGTCAGTCATTTCATGTCTGAATATGTAATTGCTAAATTATGAAGACATCTTAAAGAAAGCATGATAATAAACTGTATATTAACAAGAAAAGGATGTACAATTTTGTCATATATATTCAGCAATGTACTGGATGTCAACCAGAGCAATTAGGCAAGAAAAATAAAAGTATCAAAATTAGAGAGCAAGAAGCAAAATTACATATTTGCTGACGAACATGATCATATATGGAGAAAACCCTAAAGACTCTACAAAAACCTTAAAAATAATGAATTCAGCAAAGTTGCAAGCAAAGAAAAGCAATCTGTAAAACCAGTTTCTATGTTATACACTAACAATGACAAATATAAAAAGGAAATTGTTTAAGAATAAAGCTTAATCAGTGAAAGTGAAAAACTTATAAAATCAACACTAAAAAAAAAAACATTGCTGAAAGAAATGAAAGGAGATGCCAATAGATAGATATCCTGTGTTCATGAATTGGAAGACAATATTGCTAAATATAAGCACAACCAAAAGTAATACAATTATTATCAAACCTTAAAAACATTTTCGCATACATAAAAAAATGCATCCTAAAATTCATACAGAATTTCAAGAGATCCCAAATGGAAAAAAAAATGATAAAAAAGAAATGAATTGAAGGGCTTATACTTCCTTGTATCAAAACTTACTACAAAACTATGGAAATGACAACAATATGGTACTGGCATAAATGAAGACATGCAGTACAAAAATATAATAAAATCAAAAGCCCATAAATACACCTTTTCATATACATTAAAATGATTCTTGTAGCTATAAATGGTTTAAAAATTTATGAATTGTGAATCACTATATAATCCTAATTAGCAATTAAATCAGGTGGGCAAATAGTATTCATGGTTTACAAATAAAGAAAGTGAAAACCACAAATCAAAAAGACACATGTATCGCAATGTTCACTGCAGCACTATTTACAAAAATCAGGACATGGAAGTAACCTAGATGTCCACCAACAGTTGAATGGATAAAGAGCTTTGGTGCATATATACAATAGAATATTTGTTGTTCAGTCACTCAGTCATATCCAACTCTTTGCGACCCCATGGACTGTAGCATGTCAGGCTTCCCTGCCCTTCACCATCTCCCAGAGTCTGTTCAAACTCATGCCAATTAGTTGGTGATGCCATGCAACCATCTCATCCTCGGTCGTCCCCTTCTTCCCCTGCCTTCACTCTTTCCCAGCATCAGGGTCTTTTCTAATGAGTCTTTTTCTAATGCTCTTGGCATCAGGTGGCCAAAGTAGTGGAGCTTCAGCTTCAGCATCAGTCTTTCCAATGAATATCCAGGGTTTATTTCCTTTAGGATTGACAAGTTTGAACTCCTTGCAGTCCAAGGGACTCCAAGAGTCTTCTCCAACACCACAGTTCAAAAGCATGAATTCTCCAGAGCTCAGCCTTCTTCATAGTCCAAATCTCACATCTGTACATGACTACTGGGGAAGCCATAGCTTTGACAATATGGACCATGGTCAGCAAAGTAATGTCTCTGTTTTTTAATACACTGTCTAGGTTTGTCGTAGCTTTTCTTCCAAGGAGTAAGCATCTTTTAATATTATGGCTGCAGTCACCATCCACAGTGATTTTGGAGTCCAAGAAAGTAAAGTCTGTCACTGTTTCCATTGTTTCCCCATCCATTTGCTGTGAAGTGATGGGACCAGATGTTGTGATCTTCATTTCTTGAATGTTGAATTTTAAGACAGATTGTTCACTCTCCTCTTTCACTTTCATCAAGTGACTCTTTAGTTCCTCTTCACTTTCTGCCATAAGGATGGTATCATCTGCATATGTGAGGTTATTGATATTTTTCCGGCAGTCTTGATTTCAGCTTGTGCTTCATTCAGCCCAGCATTTTGCATGATGTACTGTGCATATAAGTTAAATAAAGGGAGTGACATTATACAGCCTTCACGTACTCCTTTACCAACTTGGAACTAGTCCGTTGTTCCATGTCCGGTTCTAACTGTTGCTTCTTCACCTTCATACAGGTTTCTGAGGATACAGTTAAGGTGGTCTGGTATTTCCATCTCTTTAAGAATTTTCCATAGTTTGCTGTGATCCACACAGTCAAAGGCCTTAGTGTACTCAATGAAGCAGAACTAGATCTTCTTCTGGAATTTTCTTTTTCTTATGATCCAGTGGACATTGGCAAGTTGATCTTTGGTTCCTCTGCCTTTTCTAAACCAGCTTGAACATCTGGAAGTTCTCAATTCACATACTGTTGAAGACTAGCTTGAAGGATTTTGAGCATTATCTTGCTAGCTTGTGAAATGAGGGTAATTGTGTGATAGTTTGAACACTCCTTGGCATTTTCCTTCTTTGAGATTAGACTGAAAACTGACCTTTTCCAGTCCTCTGGCCACTGCTGAGTTTTCCAAATTTGCTGCCATATTGAGTGCAGCACTTTCACAGCATCATCTTTTAGGATTTGAAATTCCTGGACTGGAATTCCATCACTTCCACTAACTTTGTTCGTAGGGATGCTTCCTAAGGCCCACTTGACTTCACACTCTAGGTTGTCTGGCTCTAGATGAGTGATCACACCATTGTGGTTATCTGGGTCTCTAAGATTTTTTTTAAATAGTTCTGTGTATTCCTGCCACCTCTTCCTGATATCTTTTGTTTCTGTTATGTCTATACAATTTCTTTCTTTATTGTGCCCATCTTTGCATGAAATGTTCCTTTGGTAGCTCTAATTTTCTCGAAGAGATTTATAGCCTTTCCCATTCTATTATTTTCTTCTATTTCTTTGCACTGATCACTTAGGAAGGCTTTCTTATCTTGCCTTGCTATTCTTTGTAACTGTGCATTCAGATGGGCTTGTCTTTCCTTTTTCCCTTTGCCTTTCACTTCTCTTCTTTTCTCAGCTGTTTGTAAGCCCTCCTCAGACAAATATTTTGTCTTTTTGCATTTTTTCTTGGGAGTGGTTTTCTTCACTAACTCCTATTCAGTTTTATGAACCTCTGTTCATCATTCTTCAGTCACTCTGTCCATCAGATCTAGTCCCTTGAATATTTTTTTTTCACTTTCACTGTATAATTATAAGGGATTTTATTTAGGTTGTATCTGTATTGCCTAGTGGTTTTCCAAGCTTTCTTCAGCTTAAGTCTGAATTTTGCAGTAAGGAGTTCATGATCTGAGCTGCAGTCAGCTCCAAGTCTTATTTTTGCTGACTGTATGGAGCTTCTCCATCTTCAGCTGCAAAGAATATAATCAATCTCAATTTGGTGTTGACCATTTGGTGATGTTGATGTGTAGTTGTCTCTTATGTCATTGGAATATGGTATTTGCTATTACCAGTGTGTTCTCTTGGAGAAGAAAATGGCAACCCACTCCAGTACTCTTTCCTGGAAAATCCCATGGACAGAGGAGCCTGGTAAGCTACAGTCCATGGGGTCTCGAAGAGTTGGACACGACTGGGCAATTTCACTTTCACTTTTCACTTTCTTGCACTGGAGAAGGAAATGGCAACCCACTCCAGTGTTCCTGCCTGGAGAATCCCAGGGATGGGGGAGCCTGGTGGGCTGCTGTCTATGGGGTCGCACAGAGTTGGACACGACTGATGTAACTTAGCAGCAGAAGCAGCAGCAGTGTGTTCTCTGGGCAAACCTCTGTTAGCCTTTGCCCTGCTCTGTTTTGTACTCTGGGTACTTGGTGGCTCAGATGGTAATGAACCTGCCTGTAATTCGGGAGACCTGGGTTCGATACCTGTGTTGGGAAGATCCCCTTGAGGAAGGCGTGGAAACCCACTCCAGTATTCTTGCCTGGAGAATCCTCATAAACAGAGGAGCCTGGCAGGCTACAGTCTATGGGGTCGCAAAGAGTTGGACACGACTGAGTGACTAAGCACATTTTGTACTTCAAGGTCAAGCTTGCCTGCTACTCCAGGTATCCCTTGATTTCCTACTTTTGCATTCCAGTAATGGAATATTACTCAGATGTAAAAAGGAACAAATCTGAATCAGTTTTAGTGAGGTGGATGAACCCAGAGCCTGTTGTTCAGAATGAAGTAAGTCAGAAAGAGAAAAACAAATATAGTATATTAAAGCATATATATGGAATCTAGAAAAATGGTACTGATGAACCTCTTCACAGGGAAGAAATGGAGACACAGATACAGAGAATGGAATTGTAGACACAGCAGGGGAAGGAGAAGGTGGATCAAATTGAGAAAGTAGCATTGACATATATAAGCTACCATCTGCAAAATAGATAGCTAGTGGGAAGCTGCTATATAACACAGGATGCACAGCCTGGTACTGTGTGGTGACTTAGAGTAGTGGGATGGGGGGTGGGGCTCACAAGGGAGGGGATAGATAGATAGATATAGTTATGACTAGCTTGCAGTGTTGTTCGGCAGAAACCAGAAAAACAGTGTAAAGCAATTACCCTGCAATAAGGAATAAAAAAGTCAGGTCCAGAGAAAATGATGCACAATCACACATCAAGTAAGTGAACTGCTGATTAAAAAACCAAAAACACTTTGTTGAACTGTTTCTCTTAACTCATTCTGTCTTATTTAGTCCTTTCTGTAATCATAGGATCGCTACTGTTGTACTTTTCTGAATAGAAAATGTAAGGTACTGAGAATCTAATTTGCCCTAAATCATGTATATTCAGAATGTGTTCATATGTCTATTTGACTCTGAAAACCTGGATCTCAAATCCTCAACAATGCTGTAACTCTTCATCTTACAATTTATTCCTTATATGTCCACAAAATAAACTAAAAAATCACAGAGTATCAGTTTTTTTTTTTTTAGAGTATCAGTTTTTAATCAGAACATTTATCCCTCGCAATGAAAAAAGAAAATGAGAAAATTTTAAAAGTAAACAAAAATTGTGGAACAACAAATACATAAAATAACTTATACTTTTAAAAATGTTCAATAAAATAGATTTTTCACTAATTAGCCTAAAGAAGTGGGAAAAGAGAAATAAGTAAACACACAGCATTAAAATAGCTAATTAAGAAATAGACCTGGATAAAGTGGACATACATAAAAATAATGAGATAATAATTTATTTGAGTCCACAAAAGTAAAATCAAAGATCTAGATAAAATATATGGGTTTTTAGGAAATATAAAATAAGAAAGTTGCTTAGAAAATATAAACAGATAAGCTACTTTTGGATGCATACAATTTGAGACTGTCATCCAATTACTACTACTAAAAGCAACTAGTCAGAAAAAATTTTTTTTTGGGTGAACTATTTTAAATTTAGAGGAAGTCCAATAGTTTTTAAATTATTTTTATAAGTTAAATTATCCCCCCACCCTGACGAATTTATATGTTGAAACCTTAACATTCAGCGCCTCAAAATGTGACTATTTTCAGACAGGACCATTAAAGATATGATTAAATTAAAATAAAGCCTTTGTGTGTGCTTCGTCCCTCAGTTGACTCATGTTTGACTCTTTGTGACCCCAGGCTTCTCTGTCCATGGACTTCTCAAGGCAAGAATAGTGGAGTGGGCTGCCATTCCCTTCTGCAGGGGATCTTCCCGACACAGGGATCGAACCCAGGTCTCTTGCATTGCAGGCCAATTCTTGACTGACTGAGACACCCTGATGTACTTATAAGAAGAAATTTGAACACAGAGAGAGACACCAAGTGTGCACACGCACAGAGGGAAGACCAGGTGAAGATACAGCAAAAAAGTGGACATCTGCAAGCCAAGCAAAGAGGTATCAGAACAAATAAAACTGAAGAAACCTTGATTTTGGACATATAGCTTCAAGAACTATAAAAAATAAATTTCACTAGCTTAAGTCATCCAAACTATCATACTTTGTTGTGGCAACCCTAGTAAACCAACACAGTTCCAGAGCACAGAGGAAAACTTCCAAATCCATATTTACAAGCCCATGTAACACTGATCCCAATCTTTATAAAGCACACAAATAAAAAGAAAATCACAGAACAATTTCAGGTGGAAACATTGATGCAAAACCTTAAATAAAATACGAAGTTCAGTTCAGTTCAGTCGTTCAGTTGTGTCCGACTCTTTGCGATCTCATGAACCGCAGCACTCCAGGCCTCTCTGTCCATCACCAACTCCTGGAGTCCACCCATACCCATGTCAATTGAGTTGGTGATGCCATCCAACCATCTCATCCTATGTTGTCCCTTTTTCCTCCTGCCCTCAATCTTTCCCAGCATCAGGGCCTTTTCAGATGAGTCAGCTCTTCGCATCAGGCGGCCATGGTATTAGAGTTTCAGCTTCAGTCCTTCCAATGAATATTCAGGACTGCTTTCCTTTAGGATGGACTGGTTGGATCTCCTTGCAGTCCAAGGGACTCTCAAGAGTCTTCTCCAACACCACAGTTCAAAAGCATCAATTCTTCAGTGCTCAGCTTTCTTTATAGTCCAACTCTCACATCCATATATGACTACTGGAAAAACCATAGCCTTGACTAGACGGACTTTTGTTGATAAAGTAATGTCTCTGCTTTTCAGTAGGAAGAGTTTAATCTTAGATAAATATTTTACATAATTAATCATACTAGTAAAAAGTCAGTGGAATTAAAAACATACAATAATTTTAATAAACACCTGGTGGTGTTTGACAAAAGTCAACATTAAAACATAAATTCTTGATTAAATTTTTCTTAACAAAAATACTAGTAGCTGGGTATTCCTGTCTTCCCAGGTAGCTCAGATGGTAAGGAATCCACCTACAATGCATGAGACCCTGTTTTGATTCCTGGTTTAGAAAGTTCCCCTGGAGAAGGGATAGGCTACCCACTCCTGTACTCTTGAGCTTCCCTCATGGCTCCAATAGTTAAGAATCTGCCTGCAATGAGAGAGATCTGGTTTCGATCCCTAGGTTGTGAAGATCCGCTGGAGGAGGGCACGCAACTTACTCTGGTATTCTTGCTTGGAGAATCCCACGGACAGAGGAGCCTGGCGGGCTACAGACCATGGGGTCACAAAGAGTCAGACACAACTGAGCGACTAAGCACAGCATAGCATATTCCTTTAGAACCTCTAGATATAATTATAGGTAAATATATATATATAGGTAATTATAGGTAATAATTATAGGTAAATATATATATAATAGGTATTATTTATATATATTTTATTTTATATATAAATTATATTTATATTATATATATATATATCTCTTTCTCAAAACAAAAATCAGCACCATTTTATTGAAATATCATTGATATATAACATTGTGTTATATTCTTAGGTGGGAAGGTAAGCTGGTGATTTGGGGGAGAGGGTGGGCATCTATCAGAATTTAAAGTACAAGAATTATTTGAAGCAGTATTTCATATCTAGGAATTTATTTGCAGATGTAATGATATAAGTTCCCAGAGATTAATACACTATTTATTATAGTGTGTGTTTGTGTATATGTCTGTCTGTCTATCTGTATGCCATGCTCAGTCACTCAGTCATGTCCAACTCTTTGTGACCCCATGGACTGTAGCCTGCCAGGCTCCTCTGTCCATGGGATTTCCCATGCAAGAATACTGGAGTGGATTGCCATTTCCTCCTCCAGAGGATTTTTCCACCCAGGGATCAAACCAGGGTCTTCTGAATGGGCAGTTTCTTTACCACTAAGCTACCTGGGAAGCCCATCTATCTGTATAGCTTGTACAATCTTAATCCATTTTCTGATGGATGCACATACACAAAATCTGTTAAATCTGTTAGCAGTTTGTTTGTGTAGTGGAATTACTGCAGTCAGGGTTTATAAGCTTTTTCACTCTATAAAAGTTGATATTTTTGCATTTTTTACCATGATTATGTGCTTTTAATGGTAGAAGTTTTAATTAAAAATAAGTAATTTACTTAAATACCAATATGACATACAATTAAGCAATTTTAAACAATGTTTTATTATAAATTATTACTCAAATATGCACATAAATATAGGACAAATAGGATCATAAAAATTATATAAAAAAGAATTGTACCAAAAAATAATAGATTTCAGTATCTTCCTTTGTGTGACTATATCAAAAATTGTATGAATTTTTAGAAAGTTTCCAGAGCATAACTCACACAAACAGTGTGAAGAAAGCCTTTAGATTAAGGCATCTAGATATGAAATATGTGTTCTACAGTTTAACATATGAACATTCAAAATAATCATGAGACAAACTGGGGAAGGTTATATATATATGTAGATACAGTAATATACATCAAATATGTATCTATCTAATATTATATATGTGTGCATATACATATATACACATATATTCACCACTTTTGAATATTTTTTCTCCCAAAACTATAAAATTACAAATGGTTTAGGCTTCTTTCAAAATACTAAATCACTTAGTCAACATGATTCTTATGATATGGTTTTATATTTTATTGTAAAAGTTCATATAGGTCTAAAAATTTGTTATCCAAACGGCACACTAAACTGTACATTATTTGATATATTAATTGACTCCTTTTTTTTACAAAGTGAATACAAACCATAGGTGTTCATTCTTTTTTTTACCAAATGTCTCCAAACTGGAAAATGCCCATATTCAAATACTTCTACTTGGAGCTGTAACTTATACTTCATTTTTTTTTAACAATTTTTAAGGCTTTTGGTCTGTACCAAGTAACACTTTAGAAATAAGTAGGTGCTTTTAGGGAACAATAATTCTTTTCACATTAATTCTATGAATCTGTTTAACAAACTTCCCATTTGGAAAATTTCTAGTGCTTTTCAGACTACTCTAGTGCATATTGGCTATCATTCAACAGAAGAGCTTTAGTAGACTAGAGTTGTAAATATATATTGTCTCAGAATAATAGCATCGAAGCTATTTTTAACAAAAGGCATTTAAGTATTTTCCTAGATATGTAACTACTACTTGGAAGATGAGTTTAGTTCAAAGTATACCCTATGTGGAGAAGGAAATGGCAACCCACTCCAGTATTTTGCCTGGTAAATCCTATGGACAGAGGAGCATGGCAGTCCATGAGTTCACAAAGCATTGGGCACGACTTAGTGACTAAACCACACATGTCCTTATGCTATCTCTGGGTATTCTACAGTCAAATTTTAAATGAGCTATTCTTTGTTTGTTTTTCCATTTATTTTTATTAGTTGGAGGCTAATTACTTTACAATACTGTAGTGGTTTTTGTCATACATTGACATGAATCAGCCATGGATTTACATGCATTCCCCATCCCGATTCCCCCCACCCACCTCCCTCTCTACCCGATCCCTCTGGGTCTTTCCAGTGCACCAGACCCGAGCACTTGTTTCATGCATCCAACCTGGGCTGGTGATCTGTTTCACCCTAAATAATATACATGTTTCGATGCTGTTCTCTCAAAACATCCCACCCTTGCCTTCTCCCACCGAGTCCAAAAGTCTGTTCTGTACATCTGTGACTCTTTTTCTGTTTTGCATATAGGGTTATCGTTACCATCTTTCTAAATTCCATATATATATATATTAACCAGGACATGGAAGCAACCTAGATGCCCATCAGCAGACGAATGGATAAGGAAGCTGTGGTACATATACACCATGGAATATTACTCAGCCATTAAAAAGAATTCATTCGAATCAGTTCTAATGAGATGGATGGAACTGGAACCCATTATACAGAGTGAAGTAAGCCAGAAAGATAAAGACCAATACATTATACTAACACACACACACACACACATATATATATATATTTATATATTGAGGCTTCATAAAAAATTCTAAAAAATAAAGGACTACTTTCAATCCACTAAAATATCAACAACACACACATTTTAAAAAGTGGTAGTGAAAGAAAAAAAAAAGTAGTAGTGGTACCTGAGAAAGGAAGAGAAAGATAAAATGAAATCAAATTGAAGTAATTAATGACACATAGGTATTATAAAACTGACTTTTCTTTCTTCTAATTGAAGTACTGTTCATTTTCATTATTACCTTGTTTCAGATGTACAGCATAGTAATTCAGTTTTTTTCCCTTATTTTGCTTAATTTTATACATTAAAATATATGTGCATAAACCCACATATATATGCAAGTATATATCATAATGTCATCATTACATAAATATTTGGTTTCCTTTGATCTTTTGATGTCAGAACTAACAATCAACCTAATTTAAAGGCAAAATGATTTTCCTGCTAGGTAGATAGTCACACAAATTTGCAAGTTGGACAGCTAACAAACCAATTGAAAGAAACATTTTATGAAATAAGCACATGCACAAATAATTAGTATTTACATGTTGTTTTTCAGTCACTGAGTCAAGTGCAACTCTTTGTGGCCACATGGACTGCAGCATGCCAAGTTCCCTTGTCCTTAATTATCTCCTGGAGTTTGCTCAAACTCATGTAAATTGATTGAGTCAGTGATGTGATCCAACCATCTGTTGTCCCCTTCTCCTGCCCTCGATCTTTCCCAGCATCAGGGTCTTTTCCAGTGAGTCAGCTCTTCACATCAGGTGGCCAAAGTAGTGGAGCTTCAGCTTCAGCATTAGTCCTTCCAATGACTATTCAGGATTGGTTTCCTTTAGGACTGACTGATTTGATCTCCTTGCTGTCCAAGGTACTATCAAGAGCTCTGCAAAACCACAATTCAAAAGCATCAGTTCTTTGGTACACACCCTTTGTTAAAGTCCAACTCTCACATCTGTACATGACTACTTGAAAGACCATAGCTTTGGCTATATGGATCTTTGTTGGCAAAGTAATGTCTCTGTTTTTTAATATGCTGTCTAGGTTTGTCATAGCTTTCCTTCCAAAGAGCAAGTGTCTTTTAATTTCATGACTGTAGTCATCATCTGCAGTGATTTTAGGGCCCAAGAAAATAAAATGTCACTGTTCCTACTTTTTCTCCATCTATTTGCCATGAAGTGATGGAACCAAATGCCGTGACCTTAGTTATTTAAATGTTGAATTGTAAACCAACTTTTTCACTCTCCTCTTTCACCCTGATCAAGAGGCTCTTTAGTTCCTATTCACTTTCTGTCATTAGAGTGATATCATCTGCATATCTGAAGTTGTTGATATTTCTCCTGTCAATCTTGATTCCAGCTTTGCTCTAAGCATATCAGCTTCCCCAAGTAGCACTAGTAGTAAAGAACCCACCTACCAATGCAGGAGACACAGGAGATGAGGGCTAGATCCCTAGGTCAGGAAAATCCCCGGAATAGGAAATGGCAACCCACTTCAGTATTCTTGCCTGAAGAATCCCATGGACAGAGGAGCCTGGGAAACTACAGTCCATAGGGTTACAAAGAGTGGGACATGACTGAAGTGACTTAGCACACACCCACACTCTAAGCATAAGGAGGCACTTGGCCCTCTTCCCACTCATCATCACCTCTCTTACTTTCAGACTTATGTAGTGTTTGTATATGCTTTATAAAAACAAAACAAATAGCTTTACAAAAATTTGCCAACTTGAAACAGCTATGAAATCAGTCAATTGGATATTGGAGGAGGAGGATAGAGTCAATGTTAACTCGCTTCTGTGCATTCATTTTTAAACTAATGTCAGAGGAGATTTGAGAAAAAAGAGGTCATAACAAGAGGTAAATGCTTTAGTAATAGTGAGAAAATATTTCCGTTAAAATGGGAAAACACTGTAGTTTAAGGAAAAAAAAAAAAAACAGTTCAGTACCTTAAGCTAGTCAGTCAGACAGACCTCTTGTTAGATAGTTTTCATATTTTAACAAATGGGAGAAGATGTTTCGAAGCAATCAAATGAGTCAGGTAGTGAATATATTTTAAAGCATACATGAATCTATATTTCTCAAGATATAAGACTGTTGTCATTCATGTAATGAAAAGCACAGCAGATTAGGCCTTCAAGATAAAATGAGGGCTGTCCAATTAAATTTCAATCTCAAATTAACAATGAGTAATTTTCTGAATAATTTTCTAAGTTTCTTTTATATTGATATAATATTCTAATTTAGCTGAGTATCCTGTACTTTTATTTGCTATATCTGGCAACCTTGCAGTAGCAAGGATTCACAGATCCCTTAATTTTGCTTCAACTGCACTAATGTACATCTTAATATTTGCTTCTTAATATCAATTATTATACTTTTTAGCCCTAGAATTTCCATTTGATTTTTGTTATAGATTTTGTTTCTCTAATATAATTCTGTTTTAAAATATTTTCTTGAAAACATCAGCTATAACTCTTTTTAAGCTTGTGTTTAGTAACTTCAATATTCTGTGATTTCATTCTATTTTCTGTCGTGTTTTGTGCTGTTGGTTTTCAATCATCTGACCTTACTTTCTGGCAACAACTTTTTAAATGCTAAATACAGTGTTATGTGTATATATGTAATTTCTTATGTGTATTAAAAATCATTAAAATTTTGGTTGATGATGTTATCTCATTCCACAAAGATTTGTATTTTTCCTAGCTGGCAAGTAGAGTTAGAAAAGATAGCTTTGATTCTTAGAATGCTGTTCTATATGTGTTTGATTCTAAATTTAGGATGAAGACCTTCCTAGACTTCAAAAGAATAAAGTCCTTAATTCCAATTCTGGTTTCCTCAGACCACACAGTTGCTGAATTCTCCCTAAATATTTTGGGCCTTAAGAGCTAATTTCCCCATTACTTATCTGCTTCTAAACTAGGTATGTGTGCAAGAACAGTATAGGGGTTGTCAAGTGTCTCAAGAAATTCTATGCACAAAGTCAGGCTCAGTTTTCTGCAATTAACTTTTATCTGGGATTTTGGCCCTCTATGTCCACACAACTTGGTAACTCTGAACTCCAATCATGTCTCTTTAGTCTCTCTAGCCCAGTGAGATTTCTGCAACATAGAGGCTCCCACACTGTTCAGTTTCTATACATTTAATGGAGAATTTACAAATGTACCAAAGATAAATCAATAATACAGTGTTTGCCTCAGTGTGTTTCCACATGTGTCTGTGATTTTCAGCTCCTCAAATTCCGGCTGCCTTGATTGTTCCCTGATACTTTCAATCAATTTGTAAATTAAGTAATTTATTTTAATTGGAGGATAATTCAATCAACTTTTTAAAATGTACCTAATTTTAAGAAGGGTGTGGATGATAACTAAGGGTGTGGAATTGTAACTAGAACATGTAAAGAATACTAACAACTTCACAATGAAAATATCAGTGACATTTCACACACTAGCAAAGTAATGCTCAAAGTTCTCCAAGGTAGACTTCCATACTATGTGAACTGAGAATTTCCAGATGTTCAACCTGGATTTAGAAAAGTTAGAGGAACCAGAGATCAAATGGTCAACATCCACTGGATCATTGAAAAAGAAAAAGTGTTCCTGAAAATTATCTAGTTCTGCTTTATTGACTCTGCCAAAGCCTTTGACTGTATGGATCACAACAAACTGGAAAATTCTTAAAGAGATGCGAGTACCAGACCACCTTACCTGCCTCCTGAGAAATCTGGATGCAGGTCAAGAAGCAAAAGTTAAAACCAGACATGGGAAAATGGACTGGTTCCAAATTGGGAAATAGTACATCAAGGCTCTATATTGTCACTCTATTTAACTTATATGCAGAGTACATCATGCAAAATGCCAGGCTGGAAGAAGCACAAGCTAGAATCAAGATCAATAACCTCAATATGCAGATGACACCACTATTGTGGCAGAAA
This sequence comes from Dama dama, assembly GCF_033118175.1. Lineage (NCBI taxonomy): Eukaryota > Metazoa > Chordata > Mammalia > Artiodactyla > Cervidae > Dama > Dama dama. The sequence continues at coordinate 73,306,724 of NC_083714.1, forward strand.
GTGAAAAGGAACTGAGGAGCCTCTTGATGAAAATGAAAGAGGAGAGTGAAAAAGTTGGCTTAAACCTCAACATTCAGAAAACAAAGATCATGGCATCCAGTCCCATCAGTTTATGGCAAATAGATGGGGAAACAATGGAAATAGTGAGACTTTACTTTCTTGGGCTCCAAAATCACTACAGATGGTGACTGCCTGCAGCCATGAAATTAAAAGACTGACGCTTTTGAACTAAGTGTTGGAGAAGACTCTTGAGGGTCCCTTGGACTCCAAGGGAATCCAACTAGTCCATCCTAAATGAAATCAGTCCTGAATATTCATTAGAAGATATAAAAATGACCAATAAGAACATGAACAGATGTCCAACACCACTAATATTCTGGGAAATGCAAATCAAAACCATAAGGAGGAACAACCTCACATGCACTAGGAGGCTTATAATCAAAACAGTAAGATAATAACAAACATCTCTGATGATGTGAATAAGTTATAACCCTTATACACTGTTGGTAAGACTGAAAAATATTTCAGCCAACTTTGGAAAACAATCTGGCAGTTCCTCAAATGGTTAAATAGAGTTACTATGTTGTCCATCAGTTATTCCACTCCTAGATAATTATCCAATAGAAATAAAAACTTATGTCTAGACATAAATTTATACAGGAATACTTACAGCAGCATTATTCATAAGAAGTGGAAACAACCCATGTCCATCACTGATGAGTGGATAAATAAATTGTGGTAAATAAAATCAGATATACAAAGGAGTGAAGTACTGATAGCATGATAAAAATGAATAAATCTTATAGACATGCAAAGTGAAAGGAGTCAGTCATAAAAATCGCATATTATATGATTCCATTTATATGAATGTCAAGAATAGTTGATTCTGGGACTTCCCTGGCAGTTCAGTGGTTAAGATTTCACCCTTCTACAGCAGGGATTGCAGATTCATCCCCTGCTTGGGAAGCTAAGATCTAACATGCTGCATAGTTTGTCTAGAGTTGGGGGAAATGGGGATGATAGATGGTCATTGATAAACAGTAAAGAATTTTTTTGAGGTAATGAAAACATTCTAAAATTGACTATGGTCAAGGTTGCACACATTGGAAAATATACTAAAAATATAATTACTTATACATATTAAATGACTGAACTGTACAATATGAAAATTGTATCTCAATACATCTCATTAAAAAAGTAAATTCAGATTTTACCATTGTTCTTGGAAGAAAGGTTAGGCTGATGCCAGCTACTTTGCTTTAGTCTAAACCCTAAGTCAGACTCTATTTTGTTTGTTGGAGAGAATAATAAAGTCCACAATGTAAAGGAGCTCTTTTAGATGAGAATGTTGAAAAACTAGAGATTTGAGAAGCCAGTTTCTGTATTAAGGAAATCTGTTTCCTTAGCTTCTTCTTTTGATTTTGAATCATTGGTCAACTGAAAAAGTAGAAGGTCTTCCAATAGTTATAGGATCTAGGAAGCAAATACTAGAATTGGATGAGCATACTGGAGAGTACATGATGTTGCTCTATCAAGAGGCACATAGCTTGAAGTTGGATAACAGAAAGTCATTCAATATTACAGACCTTTATTTTGATAGAGGATTTAACACCATTGTAAGAACCCCAAGAGACAGTGTTAAACTCACTGCTCAGGTGAGAAAAGGAATCAAATTGTCAAGTGAAGTGGGTTTACTAGAGTATTATATAAGCCTTGGTTATAAGACTAATACCTATCTTATTATGTAAGACTGGTAATCCAATAATACGGCTGTGTTCCTTAGGATAACCTAAAGAATTCCCACATCTACCAATAAAATAAGGATGCACTTCGAAGGGGGCAATGGCATCACTGGGAAGGTAAAATATGGCCATCCTCTGTAGGTAAAAGATAACGATAGATGATGCTATTACAGAACTGGGCTCACTGAGAGCAGTAGGGATCCTCAAATAACAGAAAATAGGTAATGGTGCTTAACTGCCAGAAGCAAGATGAGAAAAATCATGAGAGGCAAGGTAATGGCAGCCAGAGAGTCTTGACCCTTAGAGAGATGCAGATAGTTAAGATGATTTGGTGTTACCAATGGCAAGGTGAATGGGAAGCCAACAAGTATATCAACCTGTAAAAATGAAAGAAATCAAGGACATATAGTCAGGAGACTAAAGACAACTGCTCCAAAGTCACAATTCTTCACCTAGTTTCTGGACCTAAGTGAATATTCAGACTTGAATTGAAACCCAATGACTAAAGAAAAAGCCCCAGGAAGATGTATACTACAAGATAAGGGCAAGTGTATATAACAATTTTCCTAGTCCCTCCTTAATGGACCAAAGGTTCAAACGTTTCAAGAACTATCTGATTCAGTATTCAAATAGATATCCAGGCATTTAAAGAATAAAAATGGCCCTGATGTTACAATAAATGCAGTACCATTGCAGGTTAGGCTTACTGATTCACTGGCTCTGCAGATTCACTCAGTGATCATTTCTTCAGTCCCCAAATATATCATTGAAAATCTCATACATAATAGTGGGCATATGCCAAATATTTGTTCCTTGGTCTGTGAGATAAGAATTATCATTATTAGTTAGGAAGATAAATTAGAAGTATCAAAAAAAAAAAGTATCTGAAATGTACTTGCCTATCCATGACAAACCAGATAGTAAATAAAAAAATCAGTTATGTATAATGGTCAAATGATAGGGATTAGTGTCACTCTAAGGGGCTTCCTAGTGACTCAGTGGTAAAGAATCTGCTGCTAATGAAGTTCAGTCCCTGGGTCAGGAAGATTCCTTGGAGAAGGAAATGGCAACTCATTCCAGTATACTTGTCTGAGAAATCCCATGGACAGAGGAGTCTGGTGGGTTATATTCCATGGGGTTGCAAAGAGTCATACATGACTTAGCAACTAAACAACAAACAACAGCACCAGCACCACTCTTAAGGACATAAAGCATGCAGGATCAGTGGCCCTGAGCCATCAGAAAACAGGTATATTTTGGAGGATGACAGCAAAACATTACAAGCTCAATCCATTAATAGTCCCACTTCCAGCTGCAATATACAAGGTATCTTTGATAAAGTAAATTAAAATATTTTGTTGTTGTTTAGTTGCTAAGTCATAGCCAACTCTTTGTGACCCCATGGACTGTAGCCTGCCAGGCCCTTTGGTCCAGGGGTTTCCTCAGGCAAGAATACTGGAGTGAGTTGCCATTTCCTTCTCCAAAGCATCTTCCTGACCCAGGAATCCAATTCCTGTCTCCTGCACTGGCAGGTGATTTCTTTGCCACTGAGTCACCAGGGAAGCATATTATATGGCCATTGATCTATAAAATGCTTCTTTCCACTCTGTTCAGAAAGGTTGACTAAAAACTGTTTACATTCACCAAGAATAGAAAATAGTATACATCTATGGTACTTTTAACTCTCAGACTCTTTTTCATAATGTATTTTGGAAAAGACCTTGATGTTATGAATATTCAACAGAACATCACACTTACTATACCAGTGCCTTCTTACTAATTAGCCTGAATAAGTGAGAAAGAGCAAGCATGACAGATGCCTCTTTAAAACACATATACAGAAGATTAGTAACTGTGCTATGCCAATAGTTGTTATACCCTAAGACAAAGGAAAAAATAAATGATGCTGATCCTGTCCTTATTTAAACATTTGATCATTTGTTCATCACGGAATTTTTGGATAATTTGATCTGTAAAGCATTGCATTAAATATTTATCTTGATTGCTGAGTTTTTTGCTGTCCCCTTAATTCCTGTGGTAAATCCCTCAATTGTTTTACCCCTATCCCAACTACTCAGAGACTCAAGAAATTAGTAAAGATGTTGAGGGTCCAGTGGCCTGCAACACATTGGGACATTTCATCCAAAGTAAAGAAAAAATATTGTATCTCTAACCTACCACCTCTAAGGGGAAGTACAACATCTTGGAGGCCTTTATTGGAATTGGAGACTGCACATTCTGTCCTTAGGAATACTGCTCCCACCTCTCTATCAGATGATATGAAAGACTACTATCGTTCAATGAGGCTCAGAGCAAAAAAGGGCTCTGCAGCATGTCTGGGCTGCAATGCTTGGGTCTCATGATACAGCAGACCCTACTGTGTTTAAGCACCACATGGAAAAATATGTGGAAAAAGACATCACAAAAAATTGATGACAATACTATTGGGGAAACCACAACACAAGCCCCAGAATTCTAGACAGGATCATGCTGACTGTAATACATAATAACTTGAAAAATAACTCCAGAAATGCTTTCGGGCCCCAATAGAGACCTAGCCCCTGATAATGGATATTAATTGCCCATAATAAGATAAGTTCTGTTGACCCACAAAGATGGGTAAAGCAACAATCCATCACAATGTAATTGATATAAAAGGGATTAAGTCTTACTTAAGTAAGGCTAGATGCCATATGTAAGACACATGAGCATGTATCCAATATTTTTATATTATCTATTATGATCGCATCTATATCCCTCTCGCATTCCATAACTTGACTTTCTCCAACTTAAATTTGTCTCAGCCATGTGCCTGGTTTTAGTCAATGAGATGTTAGTAGAGGTGCAAAAAACAGAGGCTTTAAACTTATTTGTGTGACTGAACTGGTTGTTTGTATATTTGCTGTTGCTCTGAGTACAATATGTTGTGGCTAGCCTGCTGCTCTCAAAAAGGGAGTGAGTAACATGCAAAACAAAACCACCAAGTCATCTTGTGTGCATGTGTGCTAAGTTGTTTCAGTCGTGTCTGATTCTTTGCAACCCTATGAACCATACCCTGCCAGGCTCCAGAATCCACGGGATTCTCTAGGCAAGAATACTGGAGTGGGTTGCTATGCCCTCTTTCAGAGGATCTTCCCAACCCAGCAATTGAACCTGTGTCTCTTATGTCTCCTGCCTTGGCAGGCAGGTTCTTTACCCATAGAATCACCTAGAAAGCCCTCCCAGTCATCATAACCTAAACCAAATTCACCTCAATGGGCTTGTAAAATTGTGAGTAAAAAAAAAAAAAAAAAAAAAAAAAGCTTATTATAACATGCCACTGAGATTTCCAGGTTGTTTACATACAGCAGTACTGGTTTAATATATCAAACAATAATTGCAAGACTAAAAGGAGTACGTCAAAGCTGTATATTGTCACCCTGTTTATTTAACTTATATGCAGAGTACATCATGAGAAATGCTGGGCTGGAGGAAGCACAAGCTGGGATCAAGATTTTCAGGAGAAATATCAATAACCTCGGATATGCAGATGACACCACCCTTATGGAAGAAAGTGAAGAAGAACTAAAGAGCCTCTTGATGAAAGTGAAAGAGGAGAGTGAAAAGGTTGGTGTAAAGCTCAACATTCGGAAAACTAAGATCATGGCATCTGGTCCCATCACTTCATGGCAGGTAGATGGGGAAACAGTGGCTGACTTTATTTTTCTAGGCTCCAAAATCACTGCAGATGGTGATTGCAGCCATGAAATTAAAAGACGCTTATTCCGTGGAAGGAAAGTTATGACCAACCTAGACAGCATATTAAAAAGCAGAGACATTACTTTGCCAACAAAGGTCCATCTGGTCAAGGCTATGGTTTTTCCAGTTTTCATGTATGGATGTGAGAAAGCTGAGTGCCTAAGAATTGATGCTTTTGAATGGTGGTGTTGGAGAAGCCTCTTGAGAGTCTCTTGGGCTGCAAGGAGATCCAACCAGTCCATCCTAAAGGAGATCAGTCCTGGGTGTTCATTGGAAGGACTGATGTTGAAGTTGAAACTCCAATACTTTGGCCACCTGATGAGAAGAGCTGACTTATTGGAAAAGATCCTGATGCTGGGAAAGATTGAGGGCAGGAGGAGAAGGGGACGACAGAGGATGAGATGGTTGGATGGCATCATTGACTCAATGGACATGGGTTTGGATGGACTCCAGGAGTTGGTGATGGACAGGGAGGCCTGGTGTGCTGTGGTTCATGGGGTCGCAAAGAGTTGGACATGACTGAGTGACTGAACTGAACTGAAATGAAAAATTCTGAAACAAAAATAGAACTCAAGCTTTCTTAAAAGATAAAAGGAAACAATAAAAGGACAAGAATGTATCTACCAGAGAAATACTAACCAGATTTTTTTTGAAGTGGTATATTTATATTTGTTGTTGTTTAGCTGCCTTAGCATGTTCAACGCTTTTGCGACCCCAAGACTGTAGCTCACAAGGATCCTATGTCCATGGGATTTTCTAGGCAAGAGTTCTGGAGCAGGTTGTCATTTCCTTCTCCAGAGAATCTTCCCATCCCAGAGATCAAACCTGCATCTCCTGCATTGACTGGCAGATTCTTTATCACTGAGCCACCAGGGAAGCATCATTATATTTAATACTCAGCAAAGTAGACTTAAGACAAGAACTATTATTATAAAAACAATTATTTACTATCAAATATTATACTATAATACAAAATAGTATATTTATAATTTGTATGTTATGCATACTATCCTATAATTATAAATTATATATAAATTATAATATTTGTTGTTGTTCATTCACTTGGTCATGTCTGACCCTTTGTGACCCCATGGACTGTAGCATGCCAGGCTTTCCTGTCCTGCACCATCTCCTGGAGCTTGCTCAAATTCTTGACCATTGAGTCAGTGATGCCATCCAACCATCTCATCTTCTGTCATCCCCTTCTCCTCCTGCCCCCAATCCCTCCCAGTATCAGGGTCTTTTCTAATGAGTCGACTCTTCACATCAGGTGGCCAAAGTATTGGAGTTTCAGTTTTAGCATCAGTCTTTTAATGAATATTCAGGACTGATTTCCTTTAGGATGGACCGGTTGAATCTCCTTGCAGTCCAAGGAACTCTCAAGTCTTCTCCAACACCACAGTTCAAAAACATCAGTTTTTCAGCACTCAGCTTTTTTACGGTCCAACTCTCACATCCACACATGACTACTGGAAAAAACATAGTGTGAACTATATGGACCTTTGTTGGCAGAGTAATGTCTCTGCTTCTTAATACTCTGTCCAAGTTTGTCCTTTTCTTCCCAGGAGCAAGCATCTTTTAATTTTGTGGCTGCAATCATCATCTACAAGTGATTTTGGAGCCCAAGAAATAAAGTCTGAAAATAAATTTTTGAGCCCAGGAAAATAAAGTCTGTACTTTATTTATTATTATAATAATATAATATAAAAAGTATATTACAATTTTATAACAGAAAATAAGATATGATAAAATAGTTATTAATATAAAAAGCCATCTTATGTTGTGAAAAAACTCAGTTCAATTGGAATATACACAATACTAGATTTGCATCTAATAATTTCAAAACACACAAAATAAAATTCATAATACTCAAAAGAGAAAAAGAGAACCAAATAAATACACAATTATAGTTTGAGATTCTTATAACATTCAGTAACTGAGAAAACAAGTAATCCAGTAAAATAGTAAGGGCATATGAGATTTGAACAATGAGGTCTACAAAGTTGACCTAATTATCATATATACAACATCCAACAAATCCAGGATATAGATTCTTTCAACTGCACACAGAAACTTTACTAAAACTGACTATACTATACTAGTCCACAAAGTAATTCTCAACAGATATTAAAGAAATACAATTATTTTTGTGTATGGTGTTAAAAAGTGTTCGTTTCATTCTTTTACAGGTGGTTGACCAGTTTTGCCAGCACCACTCGTTAAAGAGATTGTCTTTTCTCTATTGTATATTTCTGCCTCCTTTGTCAAAGATAAGGTGTCCATAGTTGCATGGATTTATCTCTGGGCTTTCTATTTTGTTCAATTGACCTATATCTCTGTCTTTGTGCCAGTATCATACTGTCTTAATCATTGTTGCTTTGTAGTATAGTCTGAAGTTAGGCAGATTGATTCCTCCAGTTCCATTCTTCTTTCCCAAGATTGCTTTGGCTATTCAAAGTTGTTTTGTTTTGTTTTTTTTTTTCCATAGAAATTGTGAAACTATTTGTTCTAGTTCTGTGAAAAATACTTTTGGTAGATTCATAGGGATTGCACTGAATCTATAGATTGCTCTGGGTAATATAACCACTTTCACTATATTGATTCTTCCAATCCATGAACATGGTATATTTCTCCATCTATTTGTGTCATCTTTGATATCTTATTATCGTCAGGTTGGCTGATACATTCAAATATATTTTGCTAAAGTAAATCTCCCCAAAACAAACTGTTCTCATGAAATTGCTATATCTTTAGTTAAAGTTACATATTTAAAACAGTGCATGCAGTTTTGTTTTGTCTTTCTACTTGTGTGAAATTCAGTTTAATATTATATGAGAAAGGAAATCCTTGAAAATTTGTAATCATTAACTCAATAATACACATATCACAAATAGTATAATCTACTAGAGTGAAATTTTTTCAGTTCTATTTCATTAATAACATGGTGAAATTACACTACTACTACTATTACACACTACCACTAATGTAGTGAAATTCATAATCTAATTTTAATCTCTTTACTCTGTTGGTCCTTTAATGGACCAGAACCTGGTGGTCTAGAGCCGACGATGAGAAATTGAAAGAAGGAAAGAGGCTGATATTCCCTGGGTTATGCAGCCAGCTTTCATGCTCCAGGGAATCAGCCAGAAATAGAGAGAGAGAGAGACACGGGGACCCAAGCTCTGATGGAGCAAAGGTGTTTTATTCAACATGGTGTGGGCATATATACTGTTTTACAAGGTAGCTATTCTCAGCAAAGATAAAAATCAAAATTACAGATTTACAAAACATAAGGTGATCCTTATCAAAGAGAGAGAGAGAGTTGTAAAAAATCACTTTTACCCTATAGTTCATAAAAAGGAAGAGGGTCGTAAATAGTTACTTATCACCGTATGGAGAAACTAACAAAGGAAATGCATGCATTCCTCTATCCCGGGAAAGGCTTGCCTCTCCTCTTAATTCCTGAATATTCATGAATTAATAAGGAACAGAGGATTCATGACAGATCCAGAACAGCACACAGGAAGCCTCCTGTTAAATGCTTCCTGACATTGCTCTTTTTCAAATAAAGCAGTAACTATTTTCCATTTTTTAAGATTTGGTTTAATGTTTTTGATAAACATAAATTTTAAAACATAATTTTATACAGCAGGGCTTAGATTAGTCTGTGTTCAAAGGAATGGGCTATGTGATAAATATGGCCAAGAAATTATTAAGTTCTGTCCTTCCCTCCAGGCTCTTGATACCTCAGGCTAGTCTGTTGAGAATCACCCACTCTGTGAATGATATTTAATATGGTGGGAACCCTTTGCTCAATATGACTCCCCTAAAATTATACAAGCATAAAAAACAGGAAAGAACTCTAAGAACTAAAACTTGTTCAGAAAGTAAAGCATAAACTTCTAAAAATAATTATCTAGCTTGTTTGTTTGAAGCAGAGGGTGTGATATGCAGTGAGAGGCTCTCATCAAAGATTTGGATATTTTACTTTTGCTTAAAATGTCTTCAGGAAACTCATAATTCTCCTTTCTTGAGCTAGTCTTCAGTTCAGTTCAGTCACTCAGTCGTGTCCAAATCTTTGCGACCCCATGAACCAGAGCACACCAAGCCTCCCTGTCCATCACCAACTCCTGGAGTTCGCTGAAACCCATGCACATTAATCGGTGATGCCATCCAACCGTCTCATCTTCTGTCATCCCCTTCTTCTGCTGCCCTCAATCTTTACCAGCATCAGGGTCTTTTCAAATGAGTCAGCTCTTCACATCATGTGGCCAAAGTATTGGAATTTCAACTTCAACATCAGTCCTTCCAATGAACACCCAGGACTGATCTCCTTTAGGATGGACTGGTTGGATCTCCTTGCAGTCCAAGAGACTCTCAAGAGTCTCCTCCAACACCACAGTTCAAACGCATCAATTCTTCAGTGCTCAACTTTCTTTATAGTCCAACTCTCACATCCATACATGACCACTGAAAAAGCCTTGACTAGACAGACCTTTGTTGACAAAGTAATGTCTCTGCTTTTTAATATGCTGTCTAGGTTGGTCATAACTTTCCTTCCAAGGAGTAAGTATTTTTAATTTCATGGCTGCAATCACCATCTGCAGTGATTTTATCTGCACCATCTGCAGAGCTAATCTTACCTCCTTTTAAAGGGACTAACATCAGAAACTGGCCTATAGGTTGGAAGAATCTCTGATATATACTGACTCAGAATAACAGAGTGATCTTCAGGATCTGCTGTACTTATAAATATTGGACTAGCTTTTAGTTTCCCACAGTTCTAAGATTTTTAACTGTTCTACGTATAGAGCTTAATGCCCTCTTCCTTTTGTCTCTGTAGTGTTCTACTTGATATAAAGATGCATAAAAATATGTTTAGTTATTTTTGTTTGTTTGTTTTCTTTTTCATGCGTAGCCTTCTATGTCCTTCTCTTTTATCAAGAAAACCTACTAAATTTCCATGGTGATAACAGCAGTAATTGAAAGGGGACAGGTTTTTGGTTTTGTTTTGTTTTTTGTTTGTTTGTTTCTGTTTATTTTTCTTGCAATGTTACCAAAATTTAGGAAAGCTAGTGGAAGAAGTCAAAGACTTTAGTTTTTAGTTAATTCTACTTCTGAAAGCACAATATTCCCTGGTGGAATTTCCCAATAGAAAAAAATATATTTTGCGTCACTTAATCATTCTTTAACTTTATTTTAAAATAAGTTAAAACTTAACAGGAGTATTGCAAAAATTCCAATTTACCCTTGGCTGAGATATCACATTTATTAGTACTTTCTTACATTGGCTTTGTTCTTCTCTTTCTATTCGGACACATTATTTTTAGAAACTTTCAAAATTTAGTCATAGATATGGTATCACTTTACCCCTAAGACTTCATTTATTTTCCAACAATAGGAATTTGTCTTATATCAGTAAAATTATCATGACCAGGGTATTTTTCAAACTTCATAAACTGTTCCAATTATGTGCTTTCTAATAAAAGAAAAAATCATTGTGACCCAGAATCAGGTCTATTGTATTTAAGTGTAATGTCTACTTACTCTCTTTTAATCTGGGTTATTAATAATCCCTCAATCTTTCCTTATGCAGGGATATAGTGAGAGAATGTAACCGTGATATGTTTGAAGATTACAGACTGCTTATTTGTGTATTCTTTACATTTGCATTTGATATGTTCTTGTGATTAGATTCAGCTTATACATTTTTATCAGGAATACTAGAGAAATTATGAGTTCTGTTCAGTTCATGTCAGGAAGTATGCAAATTTTGTTTGTCCCAATATTTGTGATATTAAATTTGCTTTGTTAAGTCATTGTCTGTCATGTTTTATTACTGTAAAATTATACATATACAATTTATTCCTACAGGAAACTCTCTAGGATCACATACCCTTTACAAATATTTGTTTATACAATATCCAGTAAACATTGTATTTTGGCTTTTTATTCCAAAGAGATCTAAATAAATCACCTGATTAAAAGTCTTATTGAGAAGAGGGTGGAGTAGAAGAATATGAACTCACCTTTTCTTACAGAAAAAAAAAAAGTCACAACTAAGTCTTAATAGTCACTGACAAAACATGATACTGCTGCTGCTACTAAGTCAGGTCAGTCTCTACCAAAAAGACAGGTAACATTCAAAGACAAGGAAGAAGCCAAAATGAGATAGTAGGAGGGGCACAATTATGAATAACTCAAATTCCATGCACACTGGGCTGGTGGTCTACAAACTGGAAAATAATTATAGCACAGAAATTCTTTCATAGGAGTGAAAGTTCTGAGCCCTGCATCAGGCTTTTCAGTCTAGCGATATGGCACTAGGGGAAGAGACCCCAAATAATCTGGTTTTGAAGGGCAATAAGATATGATTGCAAGAATTCCACAGGACTGAGGGAAACAGAAACTCCTCTCTTGGAGGGTGCATAAGACCCAGAGGGAAAAAAGCAGTGACCTCATAAGACACTGAGTCAGACATACATGCTAGTATTGTAGGGCCTCCCACAGAGAGATAAACCCAAGGAGGAATGTGCTGAGACACATAGAAATCAAACTGACAAAAGTAAAACACTAAGAGAAAAATATTGAAGGAAACAGAGGAAAAATCACAAATAACATACAAGGGAATTCCCATAAGGTTATAACCTGATTTCTCAGCAGAAACTCTGTAGGCCAGAAAGGAATAGTGTAATATATTTAAAGTGATGAAAAGGAAGAACCTACAACCAAGAATACTCTACCCAGAAAGATTCTGATTCAGATTTGATGGAGAAAATAAGAGCTTTACAGACGAGCGAAAGCTAAGACAATTCAGCACCAAGAGACCAGCTTTGCAACAAATACCAAAGGAAATTCTCTGGGTGGAAAAGAAAAGGCCACAACTAGAAACAAGAAAATCACAAATGGAAAGGCTCACCAGTAAAGGCAGACATACAGTAAAGATAGAAAACCATCCACACACAAATATCGTATCAAAACCAGAAATTGTGAGAAGAGGAGAGCACAAATGCAGGATATTGAAAATGCATTTGAAATTAGAAGACCAGTAACTTAAAACAGTCTTGTTTATATATAGATGCCACATCAAAACCTCACGGTAACTGCAAACTAAAAATCTATTATAGCTACACAGACAAAAAAGAAAAAGGAATCTAAACTAAAGTTAGTCATCAAATCACAGGAGAAGATAACAGAAGAGGAAGGGAATAAAAAAGACCTACAAAAATAAACCCCAAATAAGTAACAAAATGGCAATAAGAATATATATATAGATAGGTACCTTAAATTTGATATTAACATTTCATAAACATATTTTATAGGACATGCTAATACAGGTTGACATTTTTGCCTTTTAACACACTTTTGAGGATCCAAAAATCCTTTTCATTCATCATTTTAAAACTCCATTCTACAAATAAATGAGTACAAATTTAAACTTGATAAAATATGAATAATCTTGAAATTGGTTAGTATGGATATTTAATAGTGAGAATAGAGAATACTGTCTTTTTCAAACACATGAGATCACTAAGGTTTCTCTTCCTCTCCAAAAATCACATAGTCTGTGTAATATTTCCAAACATTTTACCCACAACTTTGTTCACCTAAATATATCCTATGTATAAGGAGTTGAAGATACTTACAATAGGGCAGCATATGAACTGATACATTAGCAATCAATCAGGAAAATTCTGTTCAGTAAGAATGAGCTATATATATGTATACACACACATATATATAAATTTATTTATATATATTATATATATAAATATAAATATAGCTCAGTAAGAATGAGCTATATATATATATACACACATATATATAATTTATATATTATATATAAATATATTATATTTATATTTATATATATTAAATAAATAAATAAATATGTATATCTGACTCCAGAAATCATAATTAAATTGTAAGTGCATTGAAATGCACTTGTGGTTTTTAACTTTTATAAGATATGTAATTCTTGGAATTGTAATGGAGCAATAAAATAAGGAATTTGATGTTGCATTTAAAGTACATTTAAAGTTCTTATGTTCTGGGTGTTAGCAATGATTTAAGAGCTAACATATTTATATGTATTTTTATTCATCCCACATCTTTTCAAAACAGATATGAAGCAGCTTGCAATAAAATATTTAAATAAAATAAAATAACATTTTGTGTTGACTTGTCAATTTCTTGATTTTAACACAGTAAGAATTGTTTACTAATAAATGCTATATTAATAATAGTTTTGAAAAAACACTATTATTCCCCATATTATTTATAATTCTGTACAATGTATTTACAAAATGTAAAATTATAGTGCTAACTTATTAATACATGTTAAATGAAGTAGTTGTTTCTTTAATGCTAATTTTCTTTTAAGTTAATTTTAATTTTATTATTTTTATATGTGGGATTTTGTTTTAGGTATTGGTCTCCAACCATACAACCTTTATTGTTTCTTAGATCACAGTAGGCACCTCTTGTTTCCACTGTTCAGAACTCTCTTCACCCAATAGATTCATATCATTTCTCTCAAGATCTTTAAGCCTTAGCTCAAAAATCACCTTCTTAGTAAAGCTTTCCCTTACTGCCCGGTCTAAAACCACATCACTTTAGCATCCACACTCCTTCGCCTTTTATTGGCACTCTATGCCCCCCCCCCCAAGCTTTATTTTTCTCCATCATGATGTGATAGACATTTATTTATGTATTGTATTTCTTCTCCATTACTATGTAAACTCCATGAGGACAGGGGTTTTGTATGTTTTGTTCTTTTCTGTATGTCTAGTTATCAAGAACAGTGTATGGCAACTATTAGGCACTTAATACCTGTTGAATCAATAAATCAATGAAAAGTGGACTCTCAAGTAGTGTTCTATTTTTGCATCTTCTAGACTAGCTATAGAAACAATTTTTCAAGTATAGCATTTTGGTATGAGAAAAGGCTGTGAAACCATAGCTTGGTTGGTAAGAACACCAAATTTTTCCAGTAAAAAATCTTAGGATTTGGGAAAGTCACAAAACCTATTTGTTCCTCAGTGTGCTCAGTTATAAATAAATAATGATTACTATCTCAAAGGTTGATGTGAGATTTTAAAAAATATATATTTTATTTTGCATTGGGGTATAAACAGTGAACAATGTTGTGATAGCTTCAGGTGAACAGCAAAGGAACTCAGCCATATATATGCATACTCCCCCAAACTCCCCTCCCAACAAGGCTGCCAAATAACATTGAGCAGAGTTCCATGTGCTATAGAATAGGGCCTTGCTGGTTATCCATGTCAAATATAGCAGTGTGTATATGCCCATCCCAAACTCCCTATCTTTCCTTCATCATACCTCCCAGCAACCATAAGTTTGTTCTCTAAGTCTGTGAGTCTCTTTCTCTTTTGTTGTTTTTGATGTTTCTCAGTCACTCAGGTGTGTCTGACTCTTTTCAATGCCATGGTCTGCAGCATGCCAGGCTTCCCAGTTCTTCAACATCTCGCAGAGTTTGCTCAATTTATTGCCGTTGAATCAGTGCTTCCATCCAACTACCTAATCCTCTGTCATCCCCTTTTTCCTTAACTCTTTCCCAGTGGCATCAGCCTCTTTTCTAATGAGTTGGCTCTTCGCATCAGGTGGCTAAAGTATTGGAGCTTCAGCTTCAGCATCAGTTCTTCCAATGAATATTCAGCATTAATTTCCTTAAGGATTGACTGAGAGTCCAAAGGATTCTCAAGAGTCTTCTCCAACACCACAATTTGAAAACAATTCTTCAGCACTCAGCCTTCTTTATGGTTCAACTCTCAAATCCATACTTGACTACTGGAAAAACCATAGCTTTGAATATACTGACCTTTGGCAACAAAGAAATGTCTCTGCTTTTGGAATACACTGTCTAGGTTTGTCACAGATTTCTTCCCTTGTGCAGTGATTTTGGAGAACAAGAAAATAAAGTCTGTCATTGTTTCCGTTGTTTCCTCCACTATTTGCCATGGAGTGATGGGACCGAATGCCATGATCTTAGTTTTTCGAATGTTGAGTTTCATATCAGCTTTTTCACTCTCTTCTTTCACCTTCATCAAGAGGCTTTTTAGTTCCTCTTTGCTTTCTGCCATAAGGGTGGTGTCATCTGCGTATCTGTGGTTATTGTTATTTATCCCAGAAATCTTAATTCTAAGTTAAATAAGCAGGGTGACATATACAGCCTTGAATTTTTCCCTTCAATTTTAAACTAGTCCATTGTTCTATGTCTGTTTCTAACTGCTGCTTCTTGACTTGCCTATAGGTTTCTCAGGAGACTGGTAAGGTGGTCTGGTATTCCCATTTTTAAGAATTTTCCACAGTTTGTTGTGATCCACACAGTCAAAGGCTTTAGTGTAGTCAATGAAACAGAAATAGATGTTATTTTCTGGAATTCTCTTGCTTTTTCTATGGTCCAACAGATGTTGGCAATTTGATCTCTGGTTCCTCTGCCTTTTCTAACTCCAGCTTGAACAGCTGGAACTTCTCGGTTCATATACTGTTGAAGCCTAGCTTGAAGGATTTTGAGCATTACCTTGCTTGTGAAATGAATGCAATTGTGTGGTAGTTTGAACATTCTTTGGCATTTCCTTTCTTTAGGATTGGAATGAGCACTAACCTTTTCCAGTCCTGTGGCCACTGCTGAGCTTTGCAAATTTGCTGGCATATTGAGTGCAGCACTTTCACAGCATCATCTTTTAGGTTTTGAAATAGCTCAACTGGTGATCTCCAGCCCAGGTGGGATGCATGAGACAGGTGCTCGGACCTGGTGCACTGGGAAGACCCGGAGGAGTCGGGTGGAGAGGGAGGTGGGAGGGGGGATCGGGATTGGGAATGCATGTAAATCCATGGCTGATTCATATCAATGTATGACAAAACCCACTGGAAAAAAAAATAATAATAATAAAAAAAAAATTTAAAAAAAAAAAAAAGAAAGAAATAGCTCAACTGGATTTCCATCACCTCCACTAGTTTTGTTCATAGTGATGCTTCTTGAGGCCCACCTGCCTTCACATTCCAGAATGTCTTGCTCTAGGTGAGTGATCACACCATTGTAGTTACCAGGGTCATTAAGGTCTTTTTTGTATATTTCTTCTGTGTATTCTCACCACCTCTTCTTAATATCTTCTGCTTCTGTTTTGTAAGTAAGTTCATTTGTATCTTATGGGCACTGGAGTTATCTGGAAATAGCTGCTTTAGTTAGCTTTTTCATGACTAAATTCAAGCTATTATAATTCAAACAAAATGGAAAGCATATGGAAACTTGTCATCATAGAGACTATTAAATGTACAAACTGAAATTTTACTTCCAAGTTAGCACAAATAAAGAAATAGGTGTGTTCATTCTAGTGCACACAGGCCTGTGTGCATATGCATGTACATACACACACAAAAATATGCACACATACAGAAAAAAAATCAGGGACATATATGAAAAAATATATATACAATTTGCTTGGCAATGATTTCCTTTCCAAATTTAATATCATCTATTAAAAACTCTAAATTATAGCTCCTTACATTATTTTCTACTGGTTTCATAAAAAGTGCCTTTTTTTTCACACAATTTGAACCAAACTCCTTTAGAGATAATAAGCAAATTAATACCATTTCTTTCCTAAAAGAACTCAGCACCAGAGAATAGTTACACATTTCAGTGTTAGTCAAACATTGAATTATTGTCCAGTGCTTCAAATAATGCAGAGAAATCCTATTAAACATAATAAGCAAAGGACTATATTTAGAAAACTAATTTTCATGTTCATCCTGCAAGTTTGAGAGTTTCACATGAAATTTCCATGATGTAGAATTTGATTAAATGTAATTTTCATTATTAAACACATTTAAATTTAATTTTAAAAGAGAAATATCAATAACCTCAGATAGGCAGATGACACCACCCTTATGGCAGAAAGTGAAGAGGAACTAAAAAGCCTCTTGATGAAAGTGAAAGAAGAGAGTGAAAAAGCTGGCTTAAAAGACAAAATTCAGAAAACTAAGATCACGGCATCTGGTCCCATCACTTCATGGCAAATAGGTGGGGAAGCAGTGAAAACAGTGACAGACTTTATTTTTGGGTAGCTCCCAAATCACTGCAGATGGTGACTGCAGCCATGAAACTAAAAGATGTTTGCTACTTGGAAGAAAAGCGATGACAAACCTAGACAGCAAATTAAAAAGCAGACACATTACTTTACAGACAAAGGTTCATCTAGTCAAAGCTATGGTTTTTCCAGTAGTCATTATGAATGTGAGATTGGGACCATAAAGAAGGCTGAGCACTGAAGAATTGATGCTTTTGCACTGTGGTGTTGGAGAAGACTCTTGAGAGTCACTTGGACTGCAAAGAGATCAAACCAGTGAATTCTAAAGGAAATCAGTCCTAAACATTCACTGGAAGGACTGATGCTGAAGATGAAGCTCCAATACTTTGACTATATGATGTGAAGAGCCAACTCATTAGAAAAGACCCTGATACTGGGAAAGATGGAAGGCAGAGGAGACAGGGTTGACAGAGGATGAGATAGTTGGATGGCATGACCAACTCAATGGACATGAGTTTGAGCAAGCTCCAGGACATATTGAAGGACTGATGTTGAAGATGAAGCTCCAATACTTTGGCCACCTGATGCAATGAACTGACTCATTGGAAAAGCCCATGATGCTGGGAAAGATTGAAGGCAGGAGGAGAAGGGGACAACGGCAGATGAGGTGGTTGGATGGCATCACCAACTCAATGGACATGAGTTTGAGCAAGTGCTGGGAGCTGGTGATGGACAGGGAAGCCTGGCTTGCTGCAGTCCATGTGGTCATAAAGAGTCAGACATGACTGAGACACTAAACTGACTGAAAATTAATTTTAACTCAAACTATGGGAAAAGTAAAGAAATTTAAACATATCTAAGAAAATCCTGATCTAGTAAAGGAGTTTGGATTATAATTTATCATAACAATAAATTATTTTAAAAAGGCACACATGCTAATTTAGCATATTAAATTTCATCTGAATTTATCACCTTCAACTTGAAGAATTAGTCAAAAAAGAACTACTTAAAATCACATAAATCATCTTAGTTATAAATATAAGGCTATAAAAACATCATGTGATATTATATGGAATGTCCACTATTATTCTATAATTTATTCTGAAACCCTTTTCAGACAGAAACAAAAAATGTGTTTTTTTTTTTTGTAGATGTGATACATTCTTTAGCATTAGTTCGATAAAAGAAAAAATTCAAATAAGTGCCAGGACCTCTAGAAGCAACCTCTAGACGTGCCAGGACCTCTAAAAGCAACTGAAATTATCTTAAATATGTGGAATTGAAGGAGCGAATTCTCTGAAGAATAACACTGCCTCTGATAATGAATTGTCACATGAAAGAATCCAGTTGTTTACACACTATGCATTCTAGTAACTTTACCTTAGCTGTCAGACAGTATATAGTCCAGGTACACACCAGTGGTTGTTTGTTTGTTTGTTTGTTTTGTTTTGTTTTTAATTGCTTAAAACATTTACACTATATTCAAATGAGGATTCCTCATTTAATTAAGAAGCAGTACCTCACAAATACATGATAAAATTACACATTAAAAAAAAAAAGCATTACAGTATACTAACACATATATATGGAATTTAGAAAGATGGTAATGGTAACCCTATATGCAAAACAGAAAAAGAGACACAGATGTACAGAACAGACTTTTGGACTCTGTGGGAGAAGGCGAGGGGGGGATGTTTTGAGAGAACAGCATTGAAACATGTATATTATCTAGGGTGAAACAGATCACCAGCCCAGGTTGGATGCATGAGACAAGTGCTCAGGCCTGGTGCACTGGGAAGACCCAGAGGGAGTGGGTAGAGAGGGAGGTGGGAGGGGGGATTGGGATGGGGAATACATGTAAATCCATGGCTAATTCAAGTCAATGTATGACAAAAACCACTACAATATTGTAAAGTAATTAGCCTCCAACTAATAAAAATAAATGAAAAAAAAAAAAAAGAATTTCCCTATAGAACGCCTTGAAACAGTAAGATATTTTGATGCATTAAAATGGGCTCTGGTTAAAGGAAAATTTTCTCTTCAATATTTCAAGAACATTTCTTTTAATCTGTGCATTTTTGATTTGTTACCCAACAAGGCTTTAAGACAATTCTTTCTTTTACACAGTGGGCAAAGAAATCAAATCATACCCTTTCTCCTCGTTTGCTTTCTGACAAATTCTTCTTGTCGTCCCACACAAGCTGTATAAGGGGGCTTCCCTCATAGCTCAGTCTGTAAATTATCTGCTTGCAATGCAGGAGACCGCGTGTGGAAGATCCCCTGGAGAAGGAAATGGCAACCCACTCCAATATTCTTGCCTGGAATATCCCCTGGGCAGAGGACCGTGACAGGCTACAATCCACGGGGTCTCAAAAGTCAGACATAACTTAGCGACTAAACCACCACCGCCAGGGTGTATAAGAGTAATTTCCACAAATAATGTATTTGAGTAAAGTTGTTGATGTTGTCAATGGTTTAGATTATATGATTTTTTTTGTTTAACATTTTTCTTAAAAATCCTGTAAAGAATATATTTTAAAATTTCAATGCCTGCTCTTATCAATGATAAATCATTTTACATCAATAAAGCAAGTCAATCTTCCCAGATTCCAGAAGAGAAAAATATGTCTAATACATTGGAATTCTGCTTCCAACTCTAATGGAAAACGTTTAAACGTAGCTAGGGAAACTGCACAGAAACAGAGTTTACAGATCAAGCACAGGGATACCCCTAATTATATATTAAAGCAGAAAGAAACAACATTCATGGGAGAAAAATCATATAATCCATAATATCCACAATTTAGCATTGATAATGCTCAGGATATTATACAAAATTATCAAAAAAGTGAATAAAGAAATGGAATGGCTTCTGAGATAAAATAGATGTTTTAACTATCAGGGAAAGATTTTGTTTTCCCAACAGACTGTTTCTCTTATCTTTATGTAATGTCCCTCTTTGTCTCAATTTTATTTGCTCTAAACTCTACTGTATCTAATAGCTATGTCCACTCCTAATATATTTTTCCTGGATTAATGTTTGCATGGTATATTTTTCCACTCTTGTATTCTCAATTTACCTATATCATTGTGTTTGAAGTAAGTTTGAGCTTCTTATAGTCTGCATACATTTGGATTAAGTTTGTATTTTTAAATCCATCTTTTCATCCTCTGTTTTTTATTAGAATATTTATACCACATACCTTAAAATATTTAGACCATCAATATGTTAGAACATAAGTTTGAATGCTATCTTTTTTCTCTATTTGTTTCCATTGTTTCTCTTTCCTTTATTTTTGTTTTCTTGAGTTCCTGCAGGTTACTTAAATATATTTATGATTATATCTTATTTATTTTATACTATGTTTGAGTATGTCACTTTTTCTTAGAGAGGTTGCTCCTGATATTAAAATATGCATAAGTATCTTATTTCAAACTAATGGCATTGACATTTTATCACTTCTAGTGAAGTGTAAAATTTCTACTTCCATTTAGGTTTCTTTAACATCCAGATTTTAAAATATAATTTTCTTAAGTATTTCCTTTACATACAAAGTAGCACACCTGAGATAGCATCATATTTATTTCAAGTAATAAATATGACTTAAAATAAGAGTGATTCTATTCATAATAATAATTTTTTTTCCTATACTCCTGTTTTTACCCATTTTGATGTTCTTACATTCTTGAATTATCAAACTTTCATCTATTTCAATTTTCTTTCTTTTTAGAGAACTTATTTAGTCATTCTTTGAGTGTAGGAGTGTCTTTATTATCCCTTTATTCTTGCAGAGTACTTTTGCATATATAAAATTTGAAATTACTACTAATTTGAATTGGTATTCTTTTATAAATAATGCATAATCTCTTTATTTTCTTTCAATTTTTTTTCTTTGTCTTTTGTTCTCAGAAGTTCAATTATGATTTTTCTTGGTGTAGATTTCTTTGGTTTTATTCTTTGTTTCATTTAGCTTCTTGAATTTGTAGGCTTATGAGGAGTTTTTGCAAATTTGGTACTGTTTCAGTCCTTATTTCTTTACATGCTTTTCATTTCACACTCTATTTCTTCTGGGATCCCAGTTATGCAGATATTGAGCCTTTTGTTATTGCCCCACAAGCCAGGACATTATGAGAACAGTCCTGCTTCTGCTACTAAAGTTCGATAGTAGCAAGTTGAAACAAAACAAAACAAAACATCTTCCATTCACTTTTTTATGTCTGTTTTTTCATGTGTTTAGATTGGGTACACTCCATTGATCTGCCATCGAGTTGACTAATTCTGTCATCGTTGCTTCTACCTTATAATTAAGACCATTCAACAAGTTTTATTTCAGTTACTATATTTTTCAGTTATCTAAATTCTATTTGGTACTTTTTTTTTTAATAATTTCTCATTTGTCGCTGAGATTTTCTAACTTTTTATTTGCTGAGAGGAAATTCATAATGGGTGTTTGTTGCAGCAAATGTTGCTTGTTGCAACATTTTATGATGACTTTTTATAATCATTATGTAATTCCAATATATCATTCATCTTGGTATTAACATCTATCATGGACTGAATTGTGCCTCATCCCTCAAATTTATATTTTGAAGCCCTAACCACTGGGACATGAGAATGTGACTGTATTTGTAGATAGGGCCTGTACAGAAATGATTATGTTAAAATAAGGCAATTAGGGTGGGCATTAATCCAATCTGACTGGTATCCTTATAGAAGAAGGAAATTTGACATTCTGAATGAGAAAATCAGAGATACACTCCACACAGGAAAAAAGACCATTTAAATCACAATGAGAAGATGGCCAGCTACAAGCTAAGGAGAGAGGTCAAAAAAACAAAACAAAACAAAACAAAAAAACAACTTGTTGACACCTTAATTTTTGACTTCTAGCCTCCAGAATTATGAGAAATAAATTTTTGTTGTTTAAGCCAGCCATTGTGTAGTACTTTGTCACAGCAGCTCTAGCAAATTAAGAGTTTCTGTTTATTTCCTTTTCTCATTTAAGTTGTGATTTTCTCTTGTTATGTATAACACCATTTCATTGCAAATGGGTGATACGGAAATTCAGATCACACATTGGTCTGCTGAGATCTTCTCAGTGCAAGTGAAACACTGACTTGCACTGTCTCATTGTTTCTAAGTAGGGTGTCAGATCAGTTCCCTACTGGGCCCTGCAGCCTCCAGGGGAGCAGAGGAAAGGTTGAACACACACACTGCTTTTTTGCTTCAAGGTGGGAACAGAAGTTCAACTCCCCACTGACTTCATTAGTGGGAGGGAGAAGTGGTGTACCAAATGGCTCAGGTTCCTACCACCTTACTCAACATCACTGATGCCTGGTGGGAGTGGAGGTGAAGCTTTTCGCTGGGCCCTGCTAAAACCTTGGGTGGCAGAAAATGAGAGCAGAAATGGTGGCAGAAAATGACTAATCCTAACTTGCACCACCTTTGTCAGTCTTGTTCAAGTATGGAAGGCGTAGAAGGCTGAATAACCTGTTAGCATGAAGGATTTTAAACCAACAATTATAATTATCTTCAATGAACAAAATATTTTCAATGAACAAAAACTTCAGACATGGAAGTTCTCAATAATGAAGTAGCAAAAAAAAAAAAAAAAAAAAAAAGAACCAAATGAAAATTCTGGAACTCAAAAATAGGATTTCTGTAATGCAAAAAATGATAAATACATAGCAAAATGGAACATGAAAGATGCAAGAGTGTTAGAAGATCTAGCTACTGAAATGATCTAAGATAAAGAACAAAGATAAATAAAATTATGAAAAAGATGCTCAGAGAAAAGTTAGATGACATCACATTTTCAAATAAATGTGAAATGGGAATATCAAAATATTGGGCTGGCCAGAATGTTTGTTTGGGTTCTTTTTTTTACAAGATATCACAGAAAAGGCTGAATGAACTTTTTGGCCAACCCACGATCAGTGAGAGAGGAAAATGAGGCTAAAAAAATATAAATAAAAAATCTATAGCCTGAAAATTTCCCAAATTTGATGAAAGACAGAAATTTTCAGACACAAGATATTCTGAATACCAAGCAATATACAAAAAAGTTCATACATTGCAGCATTGTATTCAAACTATTAAATCAAAGAGGAAGAGCAAATCCTGAAAATATAAACATGAAAACAATATGTTACATACACGGGGGTAAAAATAATACAATTAGTGGCTGACATCAGAAACAACAGAGGCAAGAAGAGAGTAGGACAAAATTATTTAAATACTAGAAATAAAATAACTATCAGTTTAGAATCCTGTATGCAGCAAAAAGTCGTTCAAGAATTAAAGTGAAATAAACACATTTTCAAATAAATGAAAGCTAAGAGAATTCATCATCCTCCGACTTATAGTACAAGAAATTCTCAAAAAAATTATTTAGGCTAAAGCAAAATGATAACAGGTAGATACTCAGACTCTGAGAAAAATTAAATAAATGCATCAGAAACAGTAAATATATAGGAAAATATGAAAGACAGTTGTTTTGTTTGTTCAAATTCTTTAAAATCATATAATTACTTAAAAACTAATATTTTAACATTGTTCTATGGGTATTTAATACACACAACAGCTATAATATTAAGTACAGGCTGGAAAACATGAGTGTACAAGGATGAAAGATTTCAATATTTATTCTGAAAATATTCAAATGATACAAAAGAGTTAAGGCAGGACAAAAGAGTACAATGTACAATGGAGACAGGTAAAAAACAAAACCAAAAAAATGAAACAGGAAATCCACATATAACCACATCAATAATCACATAAGTTGTTCATGGTATAAATAGTCTAATTAAAAGGCAGAAATTGTCAAAATGAATAAAAGATAAGACTCAATTGTATCCTGTCTTAAAAAGATGCACTTTAAATACATTGAATGTAAATGGATGAAAAATAATTTACCATGCAAATCAATAGCATATAAAGACTGATGTATTAATAGTTATATTTTACCAGATAAAATAAGTTTCAATAAACACTTATCACTGTTTGAATGGTCAATTCAAGAAGACATCAAAATCATAAATGTGTCTGTTCCCAAAAGGAGAACTTCAAATTATATAAAGCAAAAATTTGTAAAATTAAAGGAGGAAATATAATTCAAAAATAGTAATTGGAGAATTTAAAATCCTCTTAAAGAAACTGATGGAACAGCTAAATTAAAAAAAAATCAGCAAAAACATGTGAAGTAAAATAGCACTTGTAAGCTCCTTGATCTGATTGGTATTTATACCAACACTTAACAATAGCAGAATACATATTCTTGCCAAGTGCATGTGCATATAAACCTCACTCTGGGTCATAAAAGTAGTCCACTAAATTAAAAAATATTGAAATCAGATATGTTTTCTCATCACAACCTATTTCAGTTAAAAATAAATAATCAAGAAAATCCCATAAATTTGAAAATAAATAATGTATTCCCTGAATAAACATTTCATTGAAGTAGAAGTCAATGAAACAGTAACTATACTGGCCGAATGAAAATACAATATACAAAATTTGGTGTGATATAGCCAAAACAGGACATAGATATTTATACCCTTTAATGTCTGTGTTAGTAAAAATGAAGCTCTTAACATATTATCTAAGATGTTTCTTTAAGAAACTGGAAAGAAGAATGAATTAAACCTAAATCAAGTGGAATAAAGGAAATAATTGAGAGAAGAAATCAATTTCATTGAAAACAGAAGACACAAAATTAATAAAACCAGAATCTGATTCCTTGAAAAATCAGTAAAAGTGATAGAACTCTTGTCATTATCTTTAAGAAAAATAAATGGAAAAACAAATTAGCCAATATAAAGAATTAAAGATGGGATATCACTACACACATTTCAGACATTAAAAGAAAAAATAATTATTATAAACAAATTCATGCAAAGAAATTTGACAACTTAGATGAACTGGAAAAATTCAGAAAGAAAAAAATTATCCTAACTTTCTCAACTTTTAAGATTTATGTCAATTAATAAAATCAAATTCTTAATGTTAAAGGTTTCCAATAAGAAAACTCCAGGTCCTGATGGCTTCATTGGTGAATTTTATCAAATATTGTTTAAAGGCATAATATCAATCTTGGAGAAGCTCTTTCAACAAGTAGAGAAGCAAGGAACACTTTCCAACTCATTTTATGAGGCCAGCATTGCCCTGATTCCAAAACCAGATGAAGACATTGCAAGAATTCTATAGACTGATATCATTCATGAATATGGATACAAAAATAATTATCTAAATAATATCAAATCAAAAATATTTCAATGACATTACATCACACCCAAGTAGAATTTATCTTAGGAATACGAGGTTGGTTTTACATCTAATAATCAACCATTGTCAGATACCATTTTAATACAATTGAAGACAAAATCATATCACCATTTCAAAAGATGCACAAAAAGCATTTGAGAAAATTCATTGCCTTTCATGATAAAAATACTATCAGCCAACTAGGAATAGCTCAGAATTCCTTCATATTGACTAAGGTATTTATGAGAAATCTATAGACAAAATCACTCTAAACAGTATGTTTCTGTGTAAGTTGAATAAATAGGAAAGACATCATTTTTCAATATTCTTTTTAATATCATACTTGATATTTTGGCAGGAGAAAGAAATAAAGGGTGTATTGATTGGATAGGGGATGACAAAACTGTCTTTATTTTTAAACAATTTGATCTTATGGAATTAACAGAAATCTACCAGAAATAATAAAAATTCAATATAAAAATCTTTCCCATGCTTATACACTAATAGTAAACAACTAGAGAATGAATTTAAAACTTTATTCAAAATATTATCAAAATGAAATAGTGAGGAATAAATTTAATTTTAAAAGAAGTCTACAGCAAACCACACAACATTGAAAAAGGAAATTAAAGAACACCTAAATAACTGGAGATAGATATTTATAGATTAGAAAATATTGTTAAAATGGGAATCTTCCCCAAATTGATCTATAGTGACATTTTAAAATGAATCAAAACCCTAACAGGTTTTTTAAAACAAATTGAAAACCTGATTTTAAAATTTATGTGGTAAGGTAAATGACCTACAAAAGCTAATTAAGTAAAAAATCATTGAATTGTATGCTTTAAGATGCATAAATTATATTGTAGATAAATAGTACTTCAGTTAAGCTGCTGAAATACAAGAAGTTACATAATCTGATTTCTTCTTTTAATACTTAATATAAAGCCACACCAGACAGTATGAAGTTTAATGACATACAAATGAATGCATATCAATGAGTAAGAATAAAAGTATATAAATGAACTCAAACTTACATATTCAACTGATTTTTAACAAAGGTAAGTCATTGGAGACAAGATATTCTTTTCAAAAAGTATCTCTGAAATAACAGGATGTCTACGTTGGGAAAAAAAGCCTCTGCTTTTATCTCACACCATACACTAAAAAATAATTTAAAATTAATCAAATACTTTTCTCCACACCCTCTCCAGCATTTATTGCTTGTAGACTTTTGGATAGCAGCCATCCTGACTGGCATGTAAATACTTAAATATAATAACAGGCTAAACACATCTTCTCAAAGAAAACAGAAAAAATATCCTTGTGACAAAATAAGGTTCCCCTAAAGATTTCCACATACTTATCTCCAAGCCTGAGCACATATTAGCTTAAAATGGATGTGATTAAGATTAATCTCCCTAAGAGATAGGGAGATTATCTGGGACTATCCAAGTGAGACCAAGCTAATTAAAATGAGCCTTTAAAAGCAGAGAATTTCCAGTTTTTTAAGGAATCAGCCATCTGTATGTCTTCTTTGGAGAAATGTCCGTTTAGATCCTTGGCCCAATTTTTGATTGGGTAGTTTATTTTTCTGGAATTGAGCTGCAGGAGTTGCTTATATATTTTTGAGATTAATCCTTGCTTCATTTGCTATTATTTTCTCCCATTCTGAAGGCTGTCTTTTCACCTTGCTTATAGTTTCCTTTGTTGTGCAAAAGCTTTTAAATTTAATTAGGTCCCATTTGTTTATTTTTGCTTTTACTTCCAATATTCTCAGAGGTGGGTCATAGAGGATCTTGCTGTGATTTATGTCAGAGAATGTTTTGCCTATGTTCTCCTCTAGGAGTTTTACAGTTTCTGGTCTTACATTTAGATCTTTAATCCAGTTTGAGTTTATTTTTGTGTATGGTATTAGAGAGTGTTCTAGTTTCATTCTTTTACAAGTGGTTGACCAGTTTTCCCAACACCACTTGATAAAGAGGTTGTCTTTTTTCCATTGTATATTCTTGCCTCCTTTGTCAAAGATAAGGTGTCCATAGGTATGTGGATTTATCTCTGGGCTTTCTATTTTGTTCCATGCCATATGACCCAGCAATCCCACTCCTGAGCATACACACCAAGGAAACCAGAACTGAAAGAGACACGTGTACCCCAATGCTCATCACAGCACTGTTTATAATTGCCAGGACATGGAAGCAACCTAGATGCCCATCAGCAGATGAATGGATAAGAAAGCTGTGGTATGTATACACAATGGAATATTACTCAGCCATTAAAAAGAATACATTTGAATCAGTTCTAATGAGATGGATGAAACTGCAGCCCACTATACAGAGTGAAGTAAGCCAGAAAGATAAACACCAATACAGTATATTAACACATATGTATGGAATTTAGAAAGACAGTAACAATAACCCTATATGCAAGACAGAAAAAGAGACACAGATGTATAGAATAGACTTTTGGACTCTATGGGAGAAGGCGAAGGTGGCATGATCTGAGAGAACAGCATCGAAACAAGTATATTATCAAGTGTGAACCAGATTGCCAGTCCAGGTTGGATGCATGAGACAAGTGCTCGGGGCTGGTGCACTGGGATGACCCAGAGGGATGGGATGGGGAGGGAGGTGGGAGGGGGGTTCAGGATGGGGAACACATGTAAATCCATGGCTGATTCATGTCAATGTATGGCAAAAACCACTATAATACTGTAAAGTAATTAGCCTCCAACTGAGAAAAATAAATGAAAAAATTAAAAAATATATATAAATAAATAAAAGCAGAGAATTTTCTCAGCTGAAGTCAAAATGAGAGGAAGATGTGACTGTCTCAGAAGTGTTACATTGCTATCTATACTGAGGATAAAGTAAGAGTGGTAAACAAAGGAATATGTGCATCCTCTAGAAACTGGTAGAAGCAAAGAAACAAATTCTCCATTAGAGCCTCCAGTAAGAAACAACCATGTCAACACTTTGATTTTAACTCACTGAAACATATATAGGTGTTCTGTAAAATAATACAGTTGTGTTGTTTAAGTCAGTACATATATGGCACTATGTTATGGCAGCAATATAAAACTAATAGTGACTTTGGTGTAAGCAAGAATTTCTTAAAGTTATAAACAATTAGTTTGACAAAATGGATATCATTCAGTTTAAAACTTTCATTCTTTGAACATCAAGAGGACAAAAAGCTAGACCCCCATAGTAAAGGATAAATTTTTTATAGAATATGTGTTAGGCAAAGTACTTATATTCAGAATGCATAAAGGAAACATACAACTCAATAGCAATAAATAAAACTACACAATACAAAATAGGCAAAAATTTTGTCAAAAAGTTTGCTCTTCAAAAACACAATATATAAATGAGCAGACAAGCAGATGAAAAAATGGTCAATAACCTTGGAGAAATGGAAATTAAAACCACAATAAAATGCTAGTACTCATTAACTAGAATGACAAAATATTCGGGTTAAACATCAGCCACTAAATAAGAAAGAAAAATTGTGGTATAGCCATAGCACACTCTACTATGCAGGAAACCATCAGAATATAAGAACATGCAGCAACATGGATATATCTTAAAAATATAACGCTAAGTAAAAGAAGACAAACATGGAAGACTGTGAACAGCATGACTCCATTAATATGAAATTCTAGAAAGGGAAAATTATTATGATAGAAAATAGACCACTGATTGTTTAGAGGAAGAAACAGAAGGAGATGATTGAATACAAAGGGCAAGAGGAAACTTGTTAAGGTGAGATAAAAATTCTATAACTTGATTACGGTAGAGGCTACATGATTGCATAGAATTGTAATATTTTATTGAAAAATTCACTTAAAACTTACTAGTTTTATTATATGAAGGTAAAGTTTCAATAAATAGAGAAACATATGCAAAGTAATTATCCACTAATTATCGAATCAGTTGGTTAAAGAAAAGTAAAACTCTGGATATTTATTTCTTTTTTAATGCTTCATCCACTAGGCCACACTTCCTCTTATGTAAAGCAAATTTTCTGAAGTGTTATTCCTTCATAAAATGTTCTTTGTAGTATTTCTGTAAAACAAAACAGAACAAAGAAACGGTTAATGACTCCCAACCCAAACAGTAATAACAATGTCCACACACTACGCCAGAGTTCTTTCATAACCTAAAATTGTCATAATTAATTTGGATTTCAAATTAACTATATTAACGTGACAACACATGTGCCTTAACACTACAAGAAAAATCTCTTCAGAAGTTTTCCTTCCTGTGGGCTCCATATAAAAATATTATATGCAACATATTAATAAAATAACACCATATTAATGTCTGCTTTCTAAAAGCTGAAATTCTAATATTAGCACCATAGAAAATGTCTGAAAAAAATCACATTGTAAAATCTGTTCTTAAAATATATTTTCCTCCTGATTCAAAAAATCCACAATCCATTTGTCCCATTTTATTTTAAAACTCAGAATGAGACTTCCTATTAAAGAAATTCTGAAAATTTAATCAATAACAGTAAAGTGATTCATTGAAGGTATAAATCCAACAGGAGGGAGGAGAATGGGAGAATAGCAGAAGCAACATTTTATACAAAAGTGTAACAAAGCACAAAATTAGTAACTTTTAGCATAACAAGAAACCTAAATTCTACATTGGCAGAGGGAAAAGACAAGAAACATTGAAATTTTCATGGGGAAGCAGAAGGGAATTGGTATCACTTGAAACCATTAGGATTGTGAATGTTTAGTGTAAAAAAGGATAAAAATAAATTAGTAGAGGTAGTTAGATCATTTGATCACCCATTCTAAATCAACCTTGCAACTTTCCATCCCCAACAGCCTTTCCCCTTTCTTACACACAGAAGTATTTTCTGCAAAGGGTAAAATAGATTTTATGAATGCAAGAATACAAGGCAGAACAGAAAAAAATAACTTTCACTCTCAAAACAAAGGCTTTAAAGGAAAACACATGTATTATATATTCAACTTTTTCCCCCCACTCAGTTCCTGGAAATGTGGTATTCAGGGATATGTCATCTTGACAGAATTGGGGGATAGTCTTCTCTGAAAAAACTGTCTACTCCAAGAGATAATGCAAATATATTGGTATCATGGGTTCCTCAAGGAAACAACCCAGATAGATCACCAAAAAGTGTAAACTAAAGTGAACAAATCCAGCTTGTGTGCACAGAACTTTCATGTAGGTTATTAGTGCCCATTTTTAATAAGAAATAAGTTGTCTATCACCAGATATTTGGGAAAGTATTTACTATAAAAGAAAGAAGCAAAAACAGAAAGGTAGTATGCAGGGAACAAAAACACACAAGGAGAAAAATTTCAAAACTATGAATATTCTCAAAGTAATAAGAATATATAATTTCATTGAACAAAAATAGAATGGCACAACAATGATGTTCAAAGAACTAAATATTATTTTTTGTCATTAGAAATGTGAGAGTAGAAATGTAAAACTCAATAGAAGGTTTGAAATATGAAAATGATGGTATTTTTAGGAAGTAGAGTAAAAAGACAGATAAGAATAATAGATACAAGATAATAAAATTAAAGATAAATTCAGGAATTTAAACATTGAATTTTAACTCACAAAGAGTGAAGACAAGAATGTAAGAGAGGAAGTCAAAGGAAACGTTAAGAAAATGCCATAGACTTGAAATCCATAGCTTGCATATTCCCAGAGACTATCATATGCCCCAGAGATGGGATAAAAATCAATATATATCAAGGCAAATCCTTCTAAAATTTCAGAACACTGTCCAAAAATAAACTAACCTACAAACTTCTGTAAAATATAAAAGGAATTGCTTAAGGAAAAATCAAGTAGAAGAATGGCCTCAGACTTCTCAACAAAGATCAGATGCTATAAGATAGTTAAGCAATGCTTTCAGTTGTGAATGAAAATGATTTCCCACTTAGGAATCTTTGCCCAAAGAGTTTTAACACTCAAGTATGAAAGAAGAGTGTTTCCCTGGTGGCTCAGATGGTAAAGAATCCCCCTGCAGTTCGGGAGACCTGGGTTCAATCCCTGGGTTGCCAAGACCCCCTGGAGTGGGGATCATGGCAACTCACTCCAGTATTCTTGCCTGGAGAATCCCCATGATCAGAGGAGCCTGGCAGATTACAATCCATAGGGTAGCAAAAAGTCAGACCGACTGAGCGACTAAGCATATGAAAGAAAAATTGAAACACTGTTAGACCAATAGGCTTAAAATAAGTCATTTGCCGTGGAACCTTTCTCAAAATATGTCCTGGAGAGTATGATCCACTAAATAAGTGATTAAAAAACTAGGAAGAGGAAACCATGGGACTCTGAACAGCATCCAACAAAATAAAAGAGCAAAATAATCTCCAGAACATTCGTGAAGGGCAGTTCTGAAATGGTAGCCACAAAGGAATTCTAGACAGCAAGCAGTCAAGTTTGCAGTAGATCATAGGCTTCAGGAGGGGTCTCTTCAAAGAGATGAAATTGATAGAATGTGTGTGAATGTATTAAAAATAGAGACTTCTACTTGGAGAATGTGAAGTTCAATTAATAAAGTACATAGCAACAAACCAACGAGAAGGGAAACCATTATTACACTAGGATGAATAACATATTGTACAAGAGAAAAAAGAAACAATAATGGTGAAGTAATTGATTGATTTTACAAAGTTATAATAAAAGCACCAAGTAATATTCTAGCTAGAATTGCAATGTAGCTCATGCGAAAATGAGAGGAATGGGAAGTATGTGTATGCATTTATGTGTGTGTGTGTGTGTGTGTGTGTGTGTGTGCATGTTAAGTGGGGTGGGGAAAGTATAACAGAGGACTGAATTTAAAGTCAATTCTTGGGACTTCCCTGGTGGCACAGTGGATAAGAATCTGCCTGCCAATGCAGGGGACATGGGTTCAATCCCTGATCTGAGAAAATTTCGCATTCTGCAGAGTAACAAATCCTTGCTCCACAGCTACTGAGCCTGTGCTCTAGAGAATGCACATTTCAACTTCTGAGCCCATATGATACAACTACTGAAGCCTGTGTGCCTAGTGCCTGTAGTCCACAATAAAAGAAGCCACCACAATGAGAAGCCCACACTCCACAACAACTAGAGAAATCCCAAGCAAAGAGAGGAAGACCCAGTGCAACCAAAATAATAATAATAATAATAATAAATAGCATCAATTCTTAATATGTATTACATATATGTTCAATAGATATGCTGCTATCTTAAGTTTGGAGTATATAATTTGGATTGTATAAATATATTGTCTTTCTGTTTTCAAATAACTTATTTTACAGGTAATGAAGAATCTATAAATAAGGAATATAGATTGACCAACTGCACATTGGTAAAAACAATGAAGCTTAACTGTCACTTTTAAAGGAAAATTGAAGGCACATATTTGGAAAATTTTTAAGCTTATGCATTTGCTTTTTACTACTCTCTGTCCTCTTCCAAGACACATTTCTAGCTTCTTTTTTTTTTTCTTTTTTTTGGAAATCAATGCCCCTCTCCCAGTTAAGATATGAGTTGAAAATTAGTTTGTCTTAAAAGCCTTCCCTGATTCATCCTACTCCACACTAAACACTTGTTCCTTTATGTTATTTTAGCCCATGTTTGTATTCAACACTTTTCCCACTTCTTAATGTATTACTTCACTCTTAGCTCAAGGTATTACTTGTATTTATAGCTTTTCTTCTCTAAGTAGACAATCAACTTATTTAGAATAGTTCTGCACCTCATTTCCTATTACACTTACTAGTCCTGTGATAGATTAAAAATAATTTATGTCTGAAAATGCATTAGGGAAATTTAGCAATTTTATCTTTAAGTCTAAAGGCAGAGTACAAGCAAGCCTTCCCAAAACATGGGTCAGAGCCAGTAATCCTTCAGTCAGTAGCATGTCTTGATTATTGTCTATGTGTTCATTGATATGTCAAATGCTGAAAATACAAAAACATTTGAAATTCAATACAGCTCTTTATACTGCCTCACATGAAAATAAGAGTCTCAAGTAGAGGATGAATATCAGATTCACAGTTGGGGACAATAATAAATGAGCTAAACATGATCAACAGGCTAGCAGTCTACTATATAATCAGATAAGTAAATGTAAAGCTATAATATGATAAGAGGAAGACAAGATGTGACGAACTTTGTGGCAGAGAATGAAGAAAAAAATGTAGATTCTGCTCCATATAATCATGATTAAAAAACTACAATGAGGTATCACCTCACATCAGTCAGAATGATCATCATCAAAAAAATCTATGAACCAAAAATGCTGGAGAGGATTTGGAGAAAAGGGAACCTTCCTCTACTGTTGATGAGAATGTAAACTGATGCAGTCATTATGGAGAACAGTGTGGAGTTTCCTTAAAAACCTAAGACTAAATCTACCATATGACCCAGCAAACCCACTACTAAGCATATGCCTTGAGAAAACCATAACTTAAAAAGACACATACACCCCAGTGTTCATAGTAACAGTATTCACAATAGGCAGGATTTGGAAGCAACCTAGATGTCCACTGACAGATGAGTGTATAAAGAAGATGTGGTACATATATACAATGGAATATTACTCAGTCATAAAAAGAATGAATTTGAGTCAGTTCTAATAAGGTGGATGAGCCTTAGAGATTGTTACAGAGTAAAGTAAGTCAGAAAGAAAAAAACAAATATAGTATATTAATGTGTATATATGGAATCTAGAAAAATGGTATTGATAAATTTATTTGCAGGGACGGAAGTGAGGTGCAGATGTAGAGAATGGACCTGTGGACACAGAGAGGTAGTGAGAGAGTAGGACAAATGGAGAAAGTAGCATCAACATATATACATTATCAAGTGTAAGATAGATAGCTGTTGAGAACTTTCTGTGCAGCACAGGGGGCCCAATCTGGTACTCTAAGATGACCTGAAGGGATGGGATGGAGGGAAAGGAAGGAAGCTAGGGAAGGAAGGAATGTTTGCACAGTTAAGGCTGATTTGTGTAGGTGCATGGCAGAAACCAAAACTCTACTGTAGAAATTAAAAGAAAATTTAAAAAATTAAAAAATTACTAACCTCATTGAGCCTAATTCCACATCTCTTCATTTATCCTATCTTATTTTGCACTGCACACTTCCTTATTCTCTCCATTTTAGTCACACTGGCCATCATCCACAATCTTCCATTGGTCCACTTCAGTGTGCATCCTTTTTCATTGGAACATTTTTATCAACATTAATCACCTAGGTATCATATAGGTATCCTTTAGCTTTCAACTTAAGTGTCACTTCCTCAGATATTTCTCCCTGTCCTTTCAAAATTATATACCCAAAATTGTGGGGTATATTGTAAAATTGTGTACCTTGTATTTCTCAGAAACTCTTGTCACAGCTGCAGTTTTGCATGTATTTATGTGACTGATATCTATTTCCCAAATTATACAGTCAGATCTTCCAGAAGAGCAGGTTTTTTGTTGATTACAACTTACCTCAATGCTTGAAATAAAATAGTTACTCAATATACAGCAGTAGAAAAAATTAAACAATGTGATAAGAAAATAAAGAAATGAGGCAAGCACTTTGGGAGACAAAAAGTACAGAAACAGTATGTTATTATCTTTATTATTTGTGGCCCATAGGATTCCACCAGGTCATCAGAAAAAGAAAAACTGCTCAAGTTCTAGAGGTAACACAAGAAGACTAAATAAATAACAGGAAGATAATTCATATAGATGAATATAGGGTTAGATGTTTCTTCATCTGGAGATAAGTTCATCCTCTCATGGGTGGATTTTCCTAGAATATTGGGACATAGAGGGTATGTATTCTAGTACTAAGGATGCAAACTATTAGAGTGTGGCTCTGAAAGAACCGATTAGAAGGTAAAGCATCTTTGGTGAGTATTAATCTCTCCCCAAGACTCAGAAATTCTTGTTCTTTGACTAGAAACATATACCCTAGTATTATACTCTTTTCTCAGTTATCTGAAATTCCAACACTATGTAGATTTTCTTAAATAGTTTAAATTATTTTTAGGGAATAAAGGCCAAGTTAGATAAATTAGTTAACTAATGCCTTTTGCTGATTGTTAAGAGGTATATTTTAAGTGCTGCACTCAAGGAGCTACAATTTCAAATCACTAGTATATTTGCTAGAGTTTAGATGCAGGAAAAAACAAAATGGACTAGGATGGACAGGGAAATTTTCACGGAAGATGAAAAGTACAATAGAAATGAGAAGGTATTTTAAGAGAGGAATGATATAAACAAAGACCTAATTCTATTAAGAGCTCATGATATCCATAGTTTAAGTAAAAATGCTAGTTTTTTCATATTTAGTCAGTTTTTCATATTATTTCTGATTCTAGACACTCAAAGAGAAAACAGGGAAATAATTAGATTTCTTCTACAACAAAAGAGTGTTGACAAGTGTTAAAAGTTCAATTAAACTCTAGAATAGCAGATATGGGTTCAGAAATGAGAAATAAATGTACCTATTTCCTTGCAGAAAAAGTCAAAAAGCGATACAAAAAAAAATCTCTTCAAAAAAGAAAAATGTCATTTTGTCAATGTCTGAGAACCAAGAGTCTTTGTTGTAGTTGCTGCTATGGAATATACTATATTTTATTAAACTATATTAACAACTCATCCAGATAGCACAGTCCAAGGATAAATATGTTCCTGCCGATACCCTCCTTTTTATATTGAAAATATTTATTTCATTCTAACCTAACTTCTCTGTTGAACTATCTCCATTCCTGTACTACTTTTACTTCTATGATGGAATTAACTTAGCTCCCCATTTATATTTCCAATGGCTTTTTCAACTAATTTTTCCATAATAATAAAACAATATGGCAAACCATAAACGTTACACAAAATGGAATTACACTTTGAAAAGATGTAAGAGTACTAAAAATACAAAATTAAGATGTGTGTTCAGTAGCTCAGTCATGTCCAACTCTTTGCCATCCCATGGACGGACTAAAGACTGCCAGGCTTCTCTGGCCTTGGAATCCTCCAGGCAAGAATACTGGAGTGGATTGCCATTTCCTTCTCCAGGGGATCTTCCCAACCCAGGGGTCAAACTCATGTATCTTGCATCCCCTGCAATAACAGGCAGATTCTTTACCACTAGGCCACCTGGGAAGCAACAAAATTAAGATATTTTATTTAAATGTAAGATGTTGACTTAGTTATAAGGCTCTAGCTCTCATTTTCTTTTTAAATTGGTCTAAGTATCTGAACAAAAGTTTATTTGAATATTATCTAATTAAGTCTAAAAGATGCTTACATGTTCTCTTAAAAAATTAAAGATATTAAATATTTCTCAACATTATAACGGCTAACATTATCTTACTTTTCTCAAAAATTGTCTCCTTAAAGTTAGATAAATTAAGATCCTAATTTTTTCCCCATAGGAATCTGAAATACTTTTGCTATTTTTGTCATTACCTTGTGTGTAAATAGGTTTTTATGAATAGGTTGCACTTAAATTTCTGCAAGATTTCTTTTATATCATTTTAGTAAAACTTTTGAAACCGTCTGTCAAAAGTATGGGAATTTTGCATAGAAATATGGCTTTTAAAGAAAAGGCATTATTTATTTTGGTGCTATCAATCGGTCAGGACTTTCTAAATTAAAAAAAAAAATGCATTTGCCTGTATATTTGTGGAACACCTATTATGCCAGGCATGGATGTGGTAATCATTCTAGAGTAATAACCCAGTAACAACATAGTCTTCTTTAAGGGTCACAAGCATTGCAGGGACCATTAGAAGCCTGCATACATCTTTCACTTTGGATGCCTAGCAACACCTTTTCTTACTTAGTTTTAGTAGTTTCATGTGTGATACACCTGATTTAATTTTGAAAATAACTATTTTCAAATATATTAATGACATCTGCTAAGATAGGTACCAGTTTGCCTGTGGAGAAAGTAACTGACAACAGGGCATCAGTCAGGCTCTCCTGCCCCACTCTCTCACAGCCTCTTACTTTATGTTCTGTAAACAATAATATTGCTGACCTTGGTAGCACTGGGCCTGTGCACCCACTTGACCATGGGCCACTACTTTGTATCTCTTAGTATATCAATAGTCTTTGAAGACTCCCTGCTGCTACTGCCCAGAGAGAAGAAACATATCTGCAGTCCCCACAGCTCCTCCAGTCTTCTTCCAGCTTCCCTGGTTGCACCTTATCTACTTTGGGTTTAGTAAACAGTGTGAGTACCAAGACATTGCCCATGCTGTCTCAATTTTAAAAGTTACAGTGCCATAATTGAGGAAACCCCTCCCAGGATGATTGATCATTCTCTGTGTACCATCCAAGATTAGAAACATTTGCTAGCATATTAGGGTATCTATACATCCATAAAATAAAATAGTAGTCACCTTTACTAGTAACACAATACCTGGCAGATAATAAAAGATAGGTACCATGCTAGGAGATAGGTACCTAAATAAATAACAAAATAGCAAACTCTTGCCACTTCTCCAAAATTTACAGAAAGCGATTGAGCTTTACTAGGAAGTCAACCTTTACATCTTTGGTTATGATAGAAACAGGAGTCATAAAAGAGCTACTTTGATATTACACAGGTTAAAAATGTTGGCTGGTTAATCTGTTAATGAAAATCAAAAAACAAAAGAAAGAAAATGGCTTGCAACTATGCTGTTCACTTACATATCAACACTCATATGCTTTATAATATCTGTATTGCTAAACATACGAGAGCAATTATCTCGTCATTGTTGCTCATTCAATTAAACACTTACCTTTTTAATTTTTTAATAATATTATTTATTTATTTATTTTTGGCTGTTCTGGGTCTTCATTGCTGCCAGGCTTTTCTCTAGTTATGGTGAGTGGTGGGGGGCTACTCTCTAGTTGTGATGCGTGGGCTTCTCATTGCAGAGGTTTCTCCAGTTGCAGAGCATGGGCTTTAGGACATGCAGGCTTCAGTAGTTGTGGCTCCAGTCTCTAGAGCACAGGCTCAATACCCTTGTCACACAGGCCTAGTTGCTCTGAAGCATGTGGGATTCTCCCAGATCAGGGATCAAATCCATGTCTCCTGGATTGGACAGCAAAATCTTATTACATATATTTTTATGCACAGGTAAAACATTACAGGCCATACAAGTAAACCAGAAAAAAAAAAGAGTGAACTGATATTTGGCTTACAAGGGTTTATTATGCTCCAGCCTTTAAAACATAATGTATGGAGGGGAAAAACAAATTTTCCTTATATACTGTAAAAAGACTAAGAAGCAAAATAAAATATTGTCAACTTAAAAAAATAATGTCAAAATGTATTTTATTTCCCATTTTTTCTTACTATAGCATACTACAGAGCTTCTTTTCTAATGGATTTTCCTGGAGACTTTTGTTAAGCATTTCATACAGCCTGGGCAACTTGAATAGTTTTATTCTGCAACTCCATGCCTTCAGATTCATGTAAACACTTGTAACTTGGTCTTCTCATCTTCCTGTGCTTAAAAATTTCCTCCATGACAACTGTCTCCTGAGATCAATCTGCATTTGGGGGTATTTTAATTAGGGGCATTAAGCTATTGTTTGAAACTATCCTCAATTAAACTTTGCCTAATATTAAAAATAAATGGTTTTATTTAACACCTTACATGTGTTAGAAAATCAATACTGATAGTGATAATGGAAACTTATTTATTAAATTTTCTGATGAGAAGTTTAAAATTAAATTCATTCATTGCCACAACTAGAAAAAAGCTAAGCAATAACAGTTAATAAAAGAAATGTAGCTTTATTCATTGATGCTTTTATAGCAAAGGAATAATTTTATATTCAATTAATTACAAATTATTAAAAGTAACTTTTACAACAGAGAGAATCATAAATTGCTAAAAAATTATAATATATCAAACTGGTGCTGTAATTTTTAATATGTACATAATATATAATCATAATATTCTAGTAAGATGTGTAATTATACTACAATTATGAGATTAAAATGACATTTTTAGACTATAAAGCATTTTAATCTGCTCCCTTATTTGTCTTGAGTGATAAATTACCATGTTCTAGATATCTAAAATATTGGGAGATAAAAAAGATTACTTGTAGTTTTTTTTTTTTAAATGTATATTGTATGTCTTAGTAAATTCTGTATTCTATCATGATCTTAGCATCATGGTCGCAGGCTTCATAAACCTCATGGGTCATTTAGAGGTTTGTAAATTAGCAATTTTATCAGACACAAATAGCCTTTGCCTACATTCAAAGGTTTAAAACTATAAAAATAAGAGGATGAAACTTAAACAGTTTCCAACTATTAATATGCAATAATAATGCATTTCGGTGGTTGTCAATATCACCTTGTTTCCACTCTTTCTCAAAACTTAAGGGAATTGTTTCAGAAGCTTTATCTCATTCTGCACTCACCTGCTAATTCTCATCTTATCTAAGCAGAAAATAATTTTCAAAATTATCATATGGAAAATAATATTGCTTTAATATATGAAAACCATGCAAAGGATGAACAGCCAGTGAACAGGAAATGTGAGGCAACAATATGAGAAGGGAGATATCAGCCTGAACATTTGAAAAATAACAAATTAAAATGTCACTTGACTCTTCACTATATTCTCTCTCCATCACTATGTCCCTTCCCTAAACCTTTCTCACGAATTGTGCAAGCTTATGGGAATCAAAGTGAATTACAAGGCGGCTGTTATTCTTCCCTAACTACAGACCTTACATGATTTCGACGGACCGCGCAGAAGCGCGCAGGCTGCAACGGACATTACAGAAGCATGGCCGTGAAGA
The DNA here is from genome assembly GCF_033118175.1 of Dama dama. Lineage (NCBI taxonomy): Eukaryota > Metazoa > Chordata > Mammalia > Artiodactyla > Cervidae > Dama > Dama dama. Next base: position 73,347,319 of record NC_083714.1, read on the forward strand.
GCCACCACTCGCCCAAGGTCAGGGGTAGTGACTGAGAGCGCCAGGCTGCAACAGCACAGGAGTGGCAGCCAGAGGAGCTTCCCCACGCCCGAGATCAGGGGCGGCGGCGGAGAGGAACTACCCCATCAAGGAGGTCAGGGGCCCCGCCCGAGAGGAGCTACCCCACCTCCAAGGAGCAGTTGCTGTGCGGGCGCAGGAGGGCTGAGAGGAGCTACTCCACCTTCAAGGTCAGGAAGGGCGGGTGTGAGAAGATACCACTCGTCCAAGGTAAGGAGCAGTGGCTGCGCTTTGCTGGAGCGGCCCTGAAGAGATACCCCACATCCAAGGTAAGAGAAACCCAAATAAGAAGGTAAGTGTTGTGAGAGGGCATCAGAGGGCAGACACACTAAAACCACAATCACAGAAAACTAGCCAATCTGATCACAGGACCACAGTCTTGTCTAACTCAATGAAACTCAGCCATGCCATATGGAGCCACCCAAAACGGTCGGGTCATGGTGGAGAGATCTGACAGAATGTGGTCCACTGGAGAAGGGAATGGCAAAACACTTCAGTATTTTTACCTTGAGAACCCCACAAACAGTACGACAAGGAAAAATGATAGGATACTGAAAGAGGAACTCCCCAGGTCAGTAGGTGCCCAATATGCTACTGGAGATGAGTGGAGAAATAACTCCAAAAAGAATGGAACGATGGAGCCAAAGCAAAAACAATACCCAGTTGTGGATGGGACTGGTGATAGAAGCAAGGTCCGATTCTGTAAAGAGCAATATTGCATAGGAACCTGGAATGTGAGGTCCATGAATCAAGGCCAATTGGAAGTGGTCAAACAGGAGATGGCAAGAGAGAATGTCGACATTCTAGGAATCAGTGAACTAAAATGGACTGGAACGGGTGAATTTAACTCAGATGAGCATTATATCTACTACTGTGGGCAGGAATCCCTTAGAAGAAATGGAGTAGCCATCATAGTCAACAAAAGAGTCCAAAATGCAGTACTTGGATGCAATCTCAACAATGACAGAATGATCTCTGTTCGTTTCCAAGGCAAACCATTCAATAGCAGAGTAATCCAAGCCTATGTCCCAACCATTAATGCTGAAGAAGCTGAAGTTGAACGGTTCTATGAAGACCTACAAGATCTTTTAGAATTAACATCCAAAAAAGATGTCTATTTCATTATAGGGGACTGGAATGCAAAAGTAGGAAGTCAAGAAACACCTGGAGTAACATGAAAGTTTGGCCTTGGAGTATGGAATGAAGCAGGACAAAGGCTAATAGAGTTTTGAAAAGGGAACACACTGGTCATAGCAAACATCCTCTTCCAACAACACAAGAGAAGACTCTACACATGGACATCACCAGATGGTCAACACTGAAATCAGATTGATTATATTCTTTGCAACCAAAGATGGAGAAGCTCTTTACAGTTAGCAAAAACAAGACCGGGAACTGACTGTGGCTCAGATCATGAACTCCGTATTGTCAAATTCAGATTTAAACTGAAGAAGGTAGGGATAACCACTAGACCATTCAGGTATGACCTAAATCAAATTCCTTGTGAATATACAGTGGAAGTGAGAAATAGATTTAAGGGACTAGATCTGATAGACAGAGAGCCTAATGAACTACGGACAGAGGTTTGTGACATTGTACAGGAGACAGGGATCAAGACAATCCCCATGGAAAAGAAATGCAAAAAGGCAAAATGGTTGTCTGAGAAGGCCTTACAAATAGCTGTGAAAAGAAGAGAAGTGAATAGCAAAGGAAAAAAGGAAAGATATCCCCATTTGAATGCAGAGTTCGAAAGAATAGACAGGAGAGATAAGAAAGCCTTCTTCAGTGATTAATGCAAAGAAATAGAGGAAAACAACAAAATGGGAAAGAACAGAGATCTCTTCAAGAAAATTAGAGATATCAAGGAACATTTCATGCAAAGATGGGTTCGATAAAGGACAGAAATGGTATGGACCTAACAGAAGCAGAAGACATTAAGAAGACGTGGCAAGAATACACAGAAGAACTGTACAAAAAAAGACCTTCATGATCCAGATAATCACAAGGGTGTGATCACTCACCTAGAGCCAGACATCCTGGAATGTGAAGTCAAGTGGCCCTTAGAAAGCATCACTATGAACAAAGCTAGTGGATGTGATGGAATTCCAGGTGAGCTATTTCCAATCCTGAAAGATGATACTGTGAAAGTGCTACACTCAATATGCCAACAAATTTGGAAAACTTTGTAGTGGCCACAGAACTGGAAAAGGTCTGTTTTCATTCCAATCCCTAAGAAAGACAATCCGAAAGAATGCTTAAACTACTGCACAATTGCACTCATCTCACACGCTAGTAAAGTAATGCTCAAAATTCTCCAAGCCAGGCTTCAGCAATATGTGAACTGAGAACTTCCAGATGTTCCAGCTGGATTTAGAAAAGGCAGAGGAACCAGAGATCAAATTGCCAATACCCGCTGGATCATCAAAAAAGCAAGAGAGTTCCAGAAAAACATCTACTTCTGCTTTATTGACTACACCAAAGCCTTCGACTGTGTGGATCACAATAAACTGTGGAAAATTCTGAAAGAGATGGGATTGCCAGACCACCTGACCTGCCTCTTGAGAAACCTGTATGCTGGACAGGAAGCAACAGTTAGAACTGGACATGGAACAACAGAGTGGTTCTAAATAGGAAAAGGAGTAGGTCAAGGCTGTATATTGGCACCCTGCTTATTTAACTTATATACAGAGAACATCATGAGAAACGCTGGGCTGAAAGAAGCATAAGCTGGAATCAAGATTGCCGGGAGAAATACCAATAACCTCAGATATGCAGATGACACCACGCTTATGGCAGAAATTGAAGAGGAACTAAAAAGCCACTTGATGAAAGTGAAAGAGGAGAGTGAAAAAGTTGGCTTAAAGCTTAAACATTCAGAAAACTAAGATCGTGGCATCTGGTCCCATCACCTCATGGGAAATAGATGGGAGACAGTGCAAGCAGTGTCAGACTTTATTTTTTGGGCTCCAGAATCACTACAGATGGTGATTGCAGCCATGAAATTAACTGACGCTTACGCCTTGGAAGGAAAGTTATGACCAACCTAGATAGCATATTAAAAAGCAGAGACATTAGCTTGCAAACAAAGGTCCATCTGGTCTCAAGGCTATGGTTTTTCCAGTGGTCATGTATGGATGTGAGAGTTGGACTGTGAAGAAAGCTGAGCACCGGAAAATTGATGCTTTTGAACTGCGGTGTTGGAGAAGACTCTTGAGAGTCCCTTGGACTGCAAGGAGATCCAACCAGTCCATCCTAAAGGAGATCATTCCTGGGTGTTCATTGGAAGAACTGATGTTGAAGTTGAAACTCCAATACTTTGGACACCTCATGCAAAGAGTTGACTCATTGGAAAAGACCCTGATGCTGGGAGGGATTGGGGGCAGGAAGAGAAGGGGAAGACAGAGGATGAGATGGCTGGATGGCATCACCAACTCGATGGGCATGAGTTTGAGTAAACTCTGGGAGTTGGTGATGGACAGGGAGGCCTGGCGTGCTGTGATTCATGGGATCGTGAAGAGTCGGACACGACTTAGTGACTGAACTGTACTGAACTGTACATATATACTATCCCATCTCATCCTTTAAACATTCCTTTGAAGCCAATAATATTATATAGAAATTATAATGTATTTTAGTATCATTGTGTATTATAGCATAATTGTGTACTATGCATTATACTATACAGTATACTATACATTATACAGTATACTATATTATTGTATAATTTTATTTTAAATTTCCTGAGGAATAAGCTGAGCTTGGCAATTCCAAATTCAGTGCTGTTCAATTCAAAACGTGTTATTGTTATTTTATACTAAAATTGCTCAATGCTTATTCTAGAGTTTAAGGTAACAGAAACATTAATATGTAGAGAAAGTAATAGTTTCTGAAAAAAGAATACAATAATGGTTTTCTATCTATAGTTCTTTTGTTTCTTTAGGTAATTTTTTTCCTAAGTATTTTATTCTTTTCATTCCAATGGTGGATGCGATTGTTTCTTTACTTTCTCTTTCTTTTTTTGTTTTTCATTGTTAATATATACTAATGCAAGGGATATCTGTGTATTAATTTTATACCCTGTAAATTTGCTATATTTATTGATTAGCTCTAGTAGTTTTCTGTGGTATATTTAGGATTTTCCAAGTAGAGGATCATGTCGTCTGCAAACAGTAAGAGTTTTACTTCTTTTTTTTACCCCAATCTGGATTCATCTTATTTCTTTTTTTTTTCTCTGATTGCTGTGGCTAGGACTTGCAAAACTATGTTGAATAATAGTGATGAGAGTGAGCACCCTTGTCTTATTCTTGATTTTAAAGGAAATGCTTTCAATTTTTCGCCATTGAGGATAATGTTTGCTGTGGGTTTGTCATTTATGGCGTTTATTATGTTGATTTATGTTCCTTCTATGCCTGCATTCTGGAGAGGGTTTTATCACAAATGGGAGTTGAATTTTGTCAAAGGCTTTCTCTGCATCTATTGAGATAATCATATAGTTTTTATCTTTCAATTTGTTAATATAGTGAATCATATTTATTGATTTGTGAATAATGAAGAATCCTTGCATTCCTGGAATAAAGCCCACTTGGTCATGATGTATGATCTTTGTAATATATTGTTGGATTCTGTTTGCTAGAATTTTGTTGAGGATTTTTGCATCTATGTTCATCAGTGATATTGGCCTTTAGTTTTCTTTTTTTGTGGCATCTTTGTCTGGTTTTGGTATTAGGGTGATGGTGGTCACAAAGAATTAGTTTAGGAGTTTCCCTTCCTCTGCAAATTTCTGGAAGAGTTTGAGTAGGATAGGTGTTAGTTCTTCTCTAAATTTTTTGTTGAATTCACCTGTGAAGCCATCTGGTCCTGGGCTTTGTTTGTTGGAAGATTTTTTATTATAGTTTTGATTTCCATGCTTGTGATGGGTCTGTTAAGATTTTCTATTTCTTCCTGGTTCAGTTTTGGAACCTCATACTTTTCTAAGAATTTGTCAATTTCTTCCAAATTGTCCACTTTATTGGCATATAATTGCTCATAGAAGTCGCTTCTGATCTCTTATATTTCTGTGTTATCTGTTGTGATATCTCCATTTTCATTTCTGATTTTATTGATTTGATTCTTCTCCATTTTTTTCTTAATGAGTCAGTCTAATGGTTTGTCTATTTTATTTATCTTCTCAAAGAACCAGTTTTTGGTTTTGTTGATCTTTGCTATAGTCTCATTCATTTCTTTTTCAGTTATTTCTGCTCTGATTTTTATGATCACTTTCCTCTTACTAACTTTGGGGTTCTTCTGTTCTTCATTTTCTAGTCGCTTTAGGTGTAAAGTTAGGTTGTTTATTAGGTGTTTCTCTTGTGATGAAATATCAAAGACGATACAAACAGATGTAGAAATAATATCATGTTCGTGGATTGGAAGAATCAAAATAGTGAAAATGAGTATGCTACCCAAAGCAATCTGTAGATTCAATGCAATCCCTATCAACCTACCAATGATATTTTTTCACAGAACTAAAACAAATAAGTTCACAGTTTGTATGGAAACTCAAAAAAATTTCAGATAGCCAAAGCAACAGCTTAAAGAAGAATGGAGATGGAGGAATCAACCTTCCTGACTTCAGACTATACTATTAAGCTACAGTCATCAAGACAGTATGGTACTAGCACAAAGACAGAAATATAGATCAATGGAAGCAAATAGAAAGCCCAGAGATCAATCCACATAATATGGACAACTTGTCTTTGTCAAAGGATGAAGAAATATACAATGGATAAAAGATGATCTCTTTAATAACTGGTGCTGGGAAAACTGGTCAACCACCTGTAAAAGAATGAAAGTAGAACACTTTTTAAAACCATACACAAAAATAAGCTCAAATGGATTAAATATATAAATGTAAGATCAGAAACAATAAAACTCAGAGAAAAACATAGACAGAACACTGTCTGATATAAATCACAGCAAGATCCTCTATGATGCATCTCCCAGAGTAATGGAAATAAAAACAAAATTAAACAAATGGGACCTAACTAAACTTAAAAGCTTTTTCACAATGAAGGGAACTATAAACAAGGTGAAAAAACAGCCTTCAAGATGGAGAAAATAATAGCAAATAAAGCAACTAACAGAATTAATCTCCAAAATATACAAGTAGCTCAGACAGCTCAATACCAAAAAAATGAACAACCCAATCAAAAAGTGGGCCAAATAGCTAAACAGACATTTCTCCAAAGAAGGCATACAGATGGCTAATAAACAAATGAAAAGGTACTCAACATCACTCATTATTAGAGAAATGCAAATCAAAACCATAATGAGGCACCATCTCACACCAGTCAGAATGGCTGCCATGAAAAAGTCTACAAACAGTAAATGCTGGAGAGGGTGTGGAGAAAACAGAACACTCTTAAACTGTTGGTGGGAATGCAAACTCGTATAACCACTATGGAGAACATTGTGGAGATGCCTTAAAAACTTGAAAATCTAACTGCCATATGACCCAGCAATACCACTGGTGGGCATGCATACTGAGGGAACCATAATTGTAAGACACATATGTACTCCAATGTTCATTGCAGTACTGTGAACGATAGCTAGGACATAGAGACAACCTAGATAATCATCGGCAGACAAATGGATAAGGAAGTTGTGGTTCATATACACAGTGAGATATTACTCAGCTATTAAAAAAGAACACATTTGAGTCAGTTATAATGAAGAGGCTGAAACTGGAGCCTATTATACGAGTGAAGTAAGTCAGAAAGAGAAACACCAATACAGTATACTAACTCATGTATATGGAATTAAGATAGACAGTAATAACCATCCTATATGCAAGGCAGCAAAAAAGACACAGATGTAAAAACAGACTTTTTGACTGTGTGAGAATGTGAGGGTGGGATGATTTGAGAGAATAGCATTGAAACATGTATAATACCATATGTAAAATATGATAAGACAGCCTTCAATGCAAAGAAATAGGGGAAAACAATAGAAGCGGAAAGACTAGAGATCTCTTCAAGAAAATTAGAGATACAAAGGGAACATTTCATGCAAAATGGGCAGAATAAAGGACAGAAATGGTACAGATCTAACAGAAGCAGAAGATATTAAGAAGAGGTGGCAAGGATATGCAGAAACTATACAAAAAATGATTCTTATGGCCCAGATAACCACGATGGTGTGATCACCCATCTAGAGCCAGATATCCTGGACTGCAAAATTAAGTGGGCTTTAGGAAGCTTCACTACAAAAAAAGCTAGTGGAGCTGATACAATTCCAGTCAAGCTATTTCAAATCCTAAAAGATTTTGATGTGAAAATGCTGCACTTAATATGCCAGCAAATTTGGAAAAATCAGCAGTGGCCACAGGCCTGGAAAAGGTCAGTTTTCATTTCAATCCCCAAAATGAGCAATGCCAAAAAATATTCAGACTCAATCCCCAAAATGAGCAATGCCAAAAAATATTCAGACTACCACCAATTGCACTCATTTCACATGCTAGCAAAGTGATGTTCCAAACTGTCCAAGCCAAGCTTCAACAGTACATGAACTATGAAGTTCCATATGTTCAAGCTGGATTTAGAAAAGGCAGAGGAACCAGAGATCATATTGCCAGCATCTGTTGGATAATAGAAAAAGCAAGAAAATTCTAGAAAATCATCTACTTCTGCTTTATTGATTACAACAAGGCCTTTGACTCTGTAGATCACAGCAAACTGTGGAAATCTTAAAGAGATGGGAATATCATCTTACCTTACCTGCCTCCTGAGAAATATGTGTGCAGGTCAAGAAGCAACATTTAGAACCAGACATGGAACAACAGGCTGGTTCCAAATTGGGAAAGGAGTACGTCAAAGCTGTATATTGTCACCCTGTTTACTTAATTTACATGCAGAGTACATCATGCAAAATGCTGGGCTGGATGAATCACAAGCTGGAATTAAGATTGCTGGGAGAAATATCAATAACCTCATATGCATAGATAACAACTCCCTTATAGAAGAAAGTGAGGAGGAACAAAAGAGCCTCTTGATGAAAGTGAAAGAGGAGAGTAAAAAGCTGGCTTAAAATTCTACATTCAAAAAAGGAAGATCATGGCATCCAGTCCCTTCACTTCATGACAAATTAGACAGGGAAACAATGGAAACAGTGAGAGTCTTTATTTTCTTGGGCTCCAAAATAATTGCAGAAATTAAATAACTCCATGAAATTAAAAGACATTTGCTCCTTAGAAGAAAAGCTATGACCAAGCTAAACAGCAAATTAAAAAGCAGAGACATAACTTTGTCGACAAATGTCTGTCTAGTCAAAGCTATAGTTTTCCAGTAGCCATGTATGGATGTGAGACTTGGACTATAAAGAAAACTGAGTGCCAAAGAATTGATGCTTTTGAACTGTGGTGTTGGAGATGACTCTTGAGAGTCCCTTGGACTTCAAGGATATCAAACCAGTCAACACTAAAGGAAATCAGTCCTGAATATTTATTGGAATGACTGAGACTGAGCTGAAGCTCCAATAATTTGGCCACCTGGTGCAAAGAACTGACTCATTGGAAGAGACCCTGATCCTGGGAAAGATTGAAGTCAGTGAGAGAAGGGAGTGACAGAGGATGAGATAGTTGGATGGCATCACCAACTCAATGGACATGAGTTTGAGCAAGCTCCAGGAGTTGGTGATGGACAGGGAAGCCTGGTGTACTTCAGTGCATGAGGTCACAAAGAGTCGGACATGACTGTGCGACTGAACTGAACTGAAAATAGATGAACAATACAAATTTGACGCTTGAAACAGGGCACCCAAAGCCAGTGCTCTAGGACAACCCAGTGGGATGGGGTGTGGAAGGAGGTGTGCGGGGGATTCAGGATGGGAAGATACATGTGTACCCATGGCTAATTCATGTCAATGTGTGACAAAAACCACCACAATATTGTAAAGTAATTATCTTCCAATTAAAATAAGTAAATTAATTTTAAAAAATAGTACAATAATATCAGAAAAGACTAATTTGTTTAGTTAATATTCACTTTGTGATTTCAAATTATCTGGCGAGCTCTTTAAAGTCTCCTGAACTGAAAAACCATCAAATGCTGACCATTCACAAATTTGTATATCCTGTGTGGCCCTCATCTATAAGATCAATAAAATAGGTACTCTTATTCAAATCACCTATACTTCTCCACTTAAACACCTAAGAATCATCTCAATTGTCAAAAACAATCAACTAACTGCCTCCGCTTCTCAAACAGCTTGCTTCTCCTGCTTTATTCCATATAATCAGGGTAAGTCTACAACTCATCATTCAAACAAAGGTAATTTTGAGATTGAGAGAGGGAAGGCTAATAATCTATCTCAATAAAAGGTAACTGTTTTTATTCATTTCCAGAGCTTAAAATATTGGAATCACTTCTGTGAACTTTTAATTTCATATCCTGTATTCGGTCTGTCAGCAAATGTTGTCAGTTCTGTATCAGAATTAGATTATTTTTCACTACTTCCAGAATTACACATGCTGTAATATAATCCCTTTTCTGTACCTTCTCTAAAATATCCTTGCCTCCACACATGTCTCTCTAATATCTATTTTAAGCACAGCATCTGATATAATCCTTTTAAAATATAAGTCTTAATCATGTCATTCAAAATACTCTTAGAGTGTCCCATAATATCCAAACATAAGCAGATTTTATAAAGTGGACACAGTCCTACACTAGCTGCTCCTCTTCCAACCCATTGTCTCTTTGACATCAGTTGCTGCTACTCTCCTACTTGCTTGCTCCTCTTCAGTAATATTGTTTCCTTGCTTCTCTTTGAACATTTCAGGTCTTAGATTCCCTGTGCTGTTTCCTCTCTCTACAACTTTCACTACTCATTCAAATCTGTGTCCCAGTGAAACTTTCTAAGTATCCTTTCAAATCCTTATTCAAAATTTCATTTATGACAATTAGGCATTCTACATGTTTTACTCATCTGTTCACTGTCTGCAACTAACTACTACAATGATAACTCCATAAAAATGTGAGTTTTTATCTATTTTCTCCCTACTGCCAAGACCCAAAACAATGCTTACAATCAAAAAATATTTTTAAAGAAGTAATTAAATTACAAGTTTTATATTTAAATTAAAATAATATCTGCACCAGCAAATAAGTGTGGGTTAATGATTATAGATATGAAATTGAATTTTAGTATAATTATATTTTTATTTTATTAAGTGATGAAGACACTACCTACACTATGTCATGTGACTGCTTTTCTCTTCTGCCTGGTAAAATGGAATTTTTTCCCCATTTTAAGTAATAAAAAATATCCATTCATATACAACTTCAAACTCAATTCTTGCATAGGTAAGTTCTACAATGTAAATAATACAAAACACCAATACAGATTTACTTAGATTCTCTCTTGTCATTTTTTTTTTCCTATTTAGAAAGAACTATATAGTATGTATGTGTGGCTCTTTTTTAGCTTCTATTATTTTGAATTGATAAATCAAGAAACTCACTAACCACTGCAGCACTACAATTAATTGAATTCAGGTATGAGTTATGTGGACAGCAAGGAGAACGGCCCAGTCAATCCTTAAGGAAATCAATCCTGAATATTCATTGGAAGGACTGATGCTGAAACTGAAGCTCCAATACTTAGGCCACCTGATGCGAAAAGCCAACTTATTGGAAAAGACCCTGATGCTGGGAAAGACTGAAGGCAGGAGAAAGGGACAACAGAGGATGAGATAGTAGGATGGCATCACTGACTCAATGGACATGAGTTTGAGCAAACTCTGGGAGATGTTGAAAGACAGGGAAGCCTGGGGTGCTTCAGTACATGGGATTGCAAAGAATTGTATATACTGAGTGACTGAAAAGCAACAACAAACGTGTAAATATAGTACTAGATGATAAGTAATTTCTAGCAGCTTCATAACGAATGCATATGCATTAGTGTCTTCTGAACTTGGTCTGATATATAAAACTGTTACATTATACTAAACAAATGTTTCTCAGTTAGTTTTCAAATAGGACAAATTCCCTATGACAATGTTTTCCAATAAAAATTTTAAAAATGGGCATTTAAGGAGGTTCACAGAATCCAACAACATATTAAAAAGATCATACATCTTGACCAAGTGGGCTTTATCCCAGGAATGCAAGGATTCTTTAATATCTGCAAATCAATCAATGTAATACACCACATTAAAAATTGAAAGATAAAAACCATATGATTATCTCAATAGATGCAGAAAAAGCCTTTGACAAAATTCAACATCCATTTATGATAAAAACTCTCCAGAAAGCAGGAATCGAAGGAACATACTTCAACATAATAAAAGCTATATATGGCAAACCCACAGCAAATATTATCCTCAATGGTGAAAAATTGAAAGCATTTCCCCTAACGTCAGGAACAAGGCAAGGGTGCCCACTCTCACCACTACCATTCAACATAGTTTTGGAAGTTTTGGCCACAGCAATCAGAGCAGAAAAAGAAGTAAAAGGAATCCAGATAGGAAAAGAAGAAGTGAAACTCTCGCAGATGACATGATCCTCTACATAGAAAACCCTAAAGACTCTTCTAGAAAATTACTAGAGCTAATCAATGAATATAGTAAATTTACAGGATATAAAATTAACACACAGAAATCCCTTGCATTCCTATACAATAATAATGAGAAAACAGAAAGAGAAATTAAGTAGACAACACTATTCACCATTGCAATGAAAAGAATAAAATACTTAGGAATATATCTACCTAAAGAAACAAAAGACCTATACATAGAAAACTATAAAACAGTGATGAAAGAAATCAAAGAGGACCCAAATAGATGGAGAAATATATCGTGTTCATGGATTGGAAGAATCAATATTGTGAAAATGTGTATACTGCCCAAAGCAATCTATAGATTCAATGCAATCCCTATCAAGCTACCAACGGTATTCTTTACAGAACTAGAGCAAATAAGTTCACAATTTGTACAGAAATGCAAAAACCCTTGAGTATCCAAATCAATCTTGAGAAATAAGAATGGAATTGGAGGAATCAACCTGACTGACTTCAGGCTCTACTACAAAGCCACAGTCATCAAGACAGTATGGTACTGACACAAAGGCAGAAATAGATCAATGGAACAGAATAGAAAGCCCAGAGATAAATCCACGTACCTATGGACACCTTATCTTTGACAAAGGAGGCAAGAATATACAATGGAGAAAAGACAACCTCTTTAACAAGTGGTGCTGGGAAAACTTGTCAACCACTTGTAAAAGAATGAAACTAGAACACTTTCTAACACCATACACAAAAATAAACTCAAAATGGATTAAAGATCTAAATGTAAGACCAGAAACTATATAACTCCTAGAGGTTCATTTTAAAGAATATAAAACAATAGGCTCATACTGTAAATTTTACCACTTAAATGAAATATAGCTGTGATTTCTTAAAACATTAGCATATTCACAAGACTTCTTACTTCCAAAGGTATAAAAGTAAGTAATGAGTCAAAGAAAGCATTGTGACAGACTTGCTATAGGAAATAATAAGCATTGGCCTCAAACCAGTGTTTCTACTGATAGGCAAAAACATGTGATTTGTATTTTTAAGAGAAAATAATGCCATCATATTTCAAATATATATATATTTGAAATTAAGTTCACCCATAAATGTTATAATGGCAATAATATTAAGTAATAACTGTAATGCCAAAGTGAGTAGTATAACAAAATTAACTATTCCCAATGTAAATATGTTATAAAATAGCATCAAGTAATGATAAACAAAATGAGGAAAGATAAAAGCAATGCTATGTTCTTTATTTTTTCACCTAAATATCATATTCATTTAAATACTCTTTTTTTTTTTTTAATCTTTATTATTATTATTATTTTTTTTTCCCAGTGGGTTTTGTCATACATTGATATGAATCAGCCATGGATTTACATTAAATACTCTTAATAGTTAATCTTTTACAATATATATTGCTTTAAAAAAAGCTGGCTAATATTTTACCTACTTGGTGTTTGATAAAATCTTAACACAAGTGGAATTTTCATTGACTTCCTAAGGAGGAACCAGGGATCCAGACACAAAACAAGAGATATTATTCTTGGAGAGAAAGATCTCACAATCCATTTAGTTTCTATTGCGAAGGAATTTCAAGAACTTATTTGTCTGGGCAGAGTCTCATCTCTCCAGGATTGGCTTAGGTGTGGTCTAAATGTGCAGTTTAGCTGACCTCTCAAGGTCACTTCCAGATTTATGAGATTGTGAAATTCCTTAAAGCCATTTCTTTTCTAGGCTAACATACACTGTTTCCACTTTGCTTGACAGAGATGAAAAAAGCCTCTGTTCATGTTCGAAAGAAAGCAGATCACTGAATACTGTTTTTTTTTTTTTTTTTTTCAGCAAAACTGAACAATTCAGAACTCTTTTGATTAATGCAGAACTGCTAAGAGCAGTCCTCCCCAATGTGTTACTATGATATTCAAACCATGCCACATGCTGATGAAAGATTCCTTTCTAAATGCCATAGGATGGGTTGAAACATGCTCACCCCAGGCAATTCTTTCTGGAACAATGAGGGCCTACTATGATTACAAAAAAAACACAGTTTGCTTATTTCTTCCTCTAAATTGCATTGGTCCCAAAGGGTAGGTTTCTATAATTTTAGTCTGAGAGAGATTTGTTTTCCTCTGCAAATATGTGAAAGTGAAAGTTATGTCTCAGGTGAATACACGCCTACTCTAATCACAAAGTATAATCAGAATTCTAGATATTTGACCTCTAAACTGTTATCACTATTGTAACTTCCTCTTAAAAGTTCCTAGTAGACTGAGACGGAAATACCATGACTTTCTTGATGAAAATATCAACTATAGCTTGCTTGTACAATCTACTCATCTATTTCAAAAATAGTGAGAAATTGCATCTTAAAAAAACCATTCACATATGTTATTGGCAAGCAACACTATCCCTTCTCTGTAGCATATATTTAATTTCATGGAAACATATAGCATTACTAATAAAGTATGACAATAAAACAGAGATATAATTGAATGAAAAAACTGAAAATTATCATTGCTTTGTTTTAAAAATACTACATTAAAAATATAAAAAATTGTCTCTTTTAAGCAAATACCAAGTGAATTCAAAATAACTGCATTATTCCAATAATCCTGACAACCTGTCTAAAGTTTATGGTTTTATATTATATTACTTGGGGCCTCCAAGGTGGTGCTAGTAGTAAAGAACCCACCTGCCAATGCAAGAGACATAAGAGACATGGATTAGATCCCTGGGTCAGGAAGATCCCTTGGAGGAGGGCATGACAATCCACTTCAGTATTCTTGCCTGGAGAATCCCATGGATGGAGGAGCCTGGTGGGCTACAAGTCCACAGGGTCACAAAGAGGCAGACATGACTGAAATGACTTAGCACATACACACGCAAGGTATCACTTATATATGGAATCTAAAATACAACAAAAATGAACATATCTACCAAAAAGAAACAACACACAGACATAAAGAACAGACTTGTGGCTGCCATGGGTGAGGGGAGGATTGGGAGTTTAAGATTAGCAGATGCAAAATATTATATATACAATGGAGAAGCACAAAGGTTATACTGTATAGCCCTGGGAACTCTATTCAATATCCTATGATAAACCATAATGAAAAATAATATGAAAAAGAACACATATATGTATAAATGTATCACTGTTGTATACAGAAATAAAAATAACACCAAATCTATAATTCAATAAATTTTGAAAGTTTTAAGTAAAATTAAAGTAGCTTTAATCTATTTTTTCTTAGCTTAAAAAATTTATTATGGCATAAGCAAATTGGCATATGTATAGTTGAGTTCAGTTCAGTTCAATTCAGTTCAGTTGCTCAGTCATCTCCGACTGTTTGCGACCCTATGAATCATAGCACACCAGGCCTCCCTGTCCATCACCAACTCCTGGAGTTTACTCAAACTCATCTCCAACGAGTCAGTGATGTCATCCAGCCATCTCATCCTCTGTCATCCCCTTCTCCTCCTGTCCCCAATCCCTCCCAGCATCAGGGTCTTTTCCAGTGAGTCAACTCTTCGCATGATGTGGCCAAAGTATTGGAGTTTCAGCTTCAGCATCAGTCCTTCCAATGAACACCCAGGAATGATCTCTTTTAGGATTGACTGGTTGGATCTCTTTGCAGTCCAAGGGACTCTCAAGAGTCTTCTCCACCACTGCAGTTCAAAAGCATCAATTCTTCGGCACTCAGCTCTCTTCACGGTCCAACTCTCCCATCCATACATGACCACTGGAAAAACCATAGCCTTGACCAGACGGACCTTTGTTGGCAAAGTAATGTCTCTGATTTTTAATACACTATCTAAGTTGGGCATAACTTTCCTTCCAAGGAGTAAGTGTCTTTTAATTTCATGGCTGCAATCACCATCTGCAGTGATTTTGGAGCCAAAAAAAAAAATAAAGTCTGACACTGCTTGCACTGTTTCCCATCTATTTCCCATGAGGTGATGGGACCAGATGCCATGATATTATTTTTCTGAATGTTAAGCTTTAAGCCAACTTTTTCACTCTCCTCTTTCACTTTCATCAAGAGGTTTTTTAGTTCCTCTTCACTTTCTGCCATAAGGGTGGTGTCATCTGCATATCTGAGGTTATTGATATTTCTCCCAGCAATCTTGATTCCAGCTTGTGTTTCTTCCAGCCCAGCCTTTCTCATGATGTACTCTGCATATAAGTTAAATAAGCAGGGTGACAATATACAGCCTTGACCTACTCCTTTTCCTATTTAAAACCAGTGTGTTGGTCCATGTCCAGTTCTAACTGTTGCTTCCTGACCAGCATACAGGTTTCTCAAGAGGCAGGTCAGGTGGTCTGGTATTCCTATCTCTGGAAGAATTTTCCAGAGTTTATTGTGATCCACACAGTCAAAGGTTTTGGCATAGTCAATAAAGCAGAAATAGATGTTTTTCAGGAACTCTCTTGCTTTTTCGATGATCCAACAGATGCTGGCAATTTAATCTCTGGTTCCTCTGCCTTTTCTAAAACCAGCTTGAACATCTGGAAGTTCACGGTTCATTTATTGCTGAAGCCTGGCTTGGAGAATTTTGAGCATTTCTTTACTAGCGTGTGAGATGAGTGCAATTGTGAGGTAGTTTGAGCATTCTTTTGGATTGTCTTTCTTAGGGATTAGAATGAAAACGGACCTTTTCCAGTCCTGTGGTCACTGCTGAGTTTTCCAAATTTGCTGGCATATTGAGTGCAGCACTTTCACAGCATTATCTTTCAGGATTTGAAATAGCTCAACTGGAATTCTATCACTTCCACTAGCTTTGTTCGTAGCGATGCTTTCTAAGGCCCACTTGACTTCACATTCCAGGATGTCTGGCTCTGTTAGCAGTTTTAATTATATAAACTTAGACCAGGGATTCATATATATGTATTTAAGAATGGTAAATCAAAAGTGCCTTTAAAAAGTTAGTTCATTGCTAAAGCTTTTTTCTATCTTTAATAATTTTGTATCATTACATATGTTTTTTTTCAAATATTTGACTCAAGTAGAAAAGACTGTATCTGAGTTTGCTCCCAGCTATTCAGCCTACAATATTTCTTCTCAGTTTTTCCCAATATCTTCAGCATCCTTGGTGTTTATTTTTTAATATATTGTATTTTTCTTGTGGTTAAACACACATAACATTACATTTTTCATCTTAACCATTTTTAATTGTATAGCTCAATAGTGTTAAATATATTCACATTGTTTTTCAATAGAACTCTAGGACTTGTTCACATTGCAATACTGAGTTTAATAACTATTTTTTATCCCATGATTATTTTCAGTATAAAAGGGAAATGCTTTTATCTTTAAAATTATTTTTAAGAATTAAATTTATGCCTTCAACTATCAGTTTTACCTTAATCTAATTCCCACTTAACACAAAATCATGAATTCATATAATGGCATCAATTAATCTAAAATACTTTATCTCCAATCATTGAGGAGGAGAAATATAAAAGCTACTCTTCTCTTTGAGTTAGTCCTCTCCTATCTTCTTAGAGTCAGCAAAATAAATTAAACTATACTCATGTATGTATTCCTTCTAAGCATTAAATTAAGACAGAACTTCATGTAAGAGCAGATATAACCTCACTGTCCAGGCCACATTCCAAACAAACTATTTTCTTTCTATGGATGTAACTTCCCCTTGCTTATTTGGTCTGGTACTAGACCATGTTTCATCCATCTATTCTGTTTTGCAGCATGTTTGAGAAGAAAAGTTAACCAAAGAGTTTTAAAAATAGAGTTCCACTCTTTTGACTTTATATCTACTTAATTTCTTTGTTTAATCATGCTTTTAGATGTTTAAAATATTTAAATTGAAATATTTCAACACACATTGTTATCTCCTGTTTAATATCTTCCTATCACCCTCTCTATGCACTGATTTGTACAAAAAATAAATTTCTAAACTTTTATACTCTTGATTTTGACATACTTTCCCACTCTGCTCTTTTAACCACAAGGAAAGCTAGTGTTTCCAACTCCAACCCTTCTTGCTTCATTGACTTCCTTTCATCTCCTTACCTTGAGGTCTCAAGGCAAATTAAAGATTGATTAAAACTGACTTTAATGCCCTTTTAAATTCATCCCAGAAATAAAAACAAAAACCCATGAAACTATGTTTTATCATAGGCATTCTTATCTTAATAATGGAAGAACTCAAGTCAATTTCTAGGTATAAGGACTCTAATACTTACAACTAGTCAAAAGATTGGACATTAAAAATTTCCAGGTGCTGACATAATACCCTTGTGAGTTTGAGCAGTCATGTCTTGTCATTTCCAACTGATGAGCTAAGGCAGGCACCTGAACAACTGTTAAAGGAGAGGCAGAAAGTTAAGACAGTTTGTCCCAATTGCTGAATGTTGCTTTTCCTGAGTCTCTTATTAAGTGATCATATTCTAGCTGTATGTATTATATAAAATCACACCCACACCTACTAAGAAAGCATCACTGATTTGCATAGAAGAGAATGTAAGTTTCAACATTACTATTCCAACAGACCTGTCATGTTAATAATATAGTGAACAAATCACATATGGAGGTTTTTGATTCCTGAGTTGGGTTAATTTCAATTTCCCTAAATTATTGATTATATATGATAAAGCAAACATTGAATTCAGATTCAATTTAAGTATTTGAATATTTATATAATGATCACGATGGTAGATGATAGGAGAAAAACCAAAAGAAATTATAATACAAGGACATTTGTCTCAAGGTTATAAAAGACAGGTAAAGAAACAAGCATAATTATGTAAAACAATATATGTCCTAGAAGGTAGTATTTCATTCAGTGTTAGAATGTTAGGTGCATAAAGATGTACTAGTGACATTAAGAAACACAAAGAGTTATGAAGATACTACAGAAAAGTTTGGTAAAGGAGGGGAAATATATTCTGAAAAAAGTTAAGCTTTGGGGTTAATAGCAATTATATTTTGTCTGACTAGAACAAAGTGTTTTCACTGGTATTAGTGAGAGACAGGATGGGTAAGTCAGTGTATAAAGAGCCTTGAATACTAGTCTAAGAAATAGGTCTTAATGTGATAAGCAATGAAGTAAATGAGTCTCACAGCAGAAATGGAGTGATAGTATCATGAAAGGGACATTTTGTTCTCACATAAGCACAAGAGCGCTTAATAAAGTTGTACTGTTCCATTCAAACTAGTCCATGAATATTTAAAATCTTCTGTTTTGATTAATGCCTTGTTTTTCCTAAATGGTTTTAAAATGGTACAAGGTACAAAGTAATGTTTCTTTCTCACTGGGGGAAGAACTAACTTCTATCTGTACTGTGATAGGATAATCTTCCTAGGCAAATGTAAAAGGAGCACAAAGGTCAGACTTCTATGTGCTCTTTAAGACTTCCAAAGTGATTAAAGAATTTATGTAAAGTCATACCCTTCATAAAATTATTTTAGATTGCAAAATATATGCATCTGAAGGGATTTTCTATATTGCTAAAGCCATATGTTTACTTAGGTTTCAAAACGTCTTGTGGTTAAAAGCTGGCACATAATGTCAGGACATCTGTTACCTTTGTTTCTCTTCAAACAATGTGTTTTTAGCAAGTCCTTTCTGCTTGTTTCCATGCTTGTCCTTCCTCATGGAAAACTCTCTAGATTCAAGATCTAAAAAACCAATTTTTTTGCTTATTTAAATCTCTATCTGGTATCTACAATCTCATTATCCTTCTTCATGTTCCTTTATTCTATCTTTTGATTGCACCTGTGAAAATAATTTATAATGGAGAGGTATTATAATACCTGATTCTCACCACCTTACAATCATGTATAAGAATAAATATTATAGCAGAACTGAAGGCTGACACCTCTTCTGAAAGAAGTGTGTTTGTCTGTTAGAAAGATGTCTGTAGAAATGAGCACAGAATAAAATCTGTTCTGGAAATTATTCTTTCTAAAATATTTGCCTTAAACATATAAATATTTAAATTAAAACATAATAACTACTAACTGCATTAAATAAGTCTATCATAAAGGCCTCTGAAGTATTTTTCAAAAAGTTCAAGTAATTGCTATTAAAATAGCTCTGTGTGTGTGTGTTTTCATGCATGTATGTGACTATACATTTACACCACCTTTTTGAAATCTCCTTAGTACTCAATAGTTACAGTTAATTTGTCACTGAGATACCATTTCACTGATATTTAAAGGACATTTTCTCTCTAGTGTTCTCACTGTTTTTTGTTTTTTGTTTTTTTTTTAATTTGCCATTAGGCAAATTTTACTTAGTTATAAAGTAAAATTTGACTAAATTCCTAATTTTATTTTTGTAGTAACACAAATTCTGTCAGTTGATCCATATCATTCTATCAACAAAGTATCTTTTCCTTTTAGATTTTTTAAATTAAAAATATGGAAAGAAAATATTTACTTGAGGATTAATTTATTTGAGTTAAAATTGACTTAATTTCTGAAACTTTCAACTATTATATAATTTACTTAAGACAATACAGACATAACATTTTATCTCAGGATACTTGATATGAAAAACAGTGTAGAAACATAAAAGAAAGGACTATGTTAAAATGTTACCCATGTCTATAGATGCATCTTAGGTCATTGATCATTTGGCCACAATTTTTTTGTGCACTCACATATGTATGTGAATCTTCTGATCTGTTTTTTTTTTTCTTACTGTTGTATGAAAATCTTATGAATTATGATTTTCTTACTATGGAACTTTGATCTTACTTACCCTGCAACATATGACAAGCAGACAATTATCTAGATTGGCTTTAATTATGGCAAAGTGTGGTTGACTATGGAAAAAAAAAGTGAAAATTACATGTTTTCCACCTTTCAAATGTATTCTTTGAGTGAAGCTTTCTCCATTTTTCTCCGTTTTTTCTAGCTTTGGTATAGGCAAGTAGTGAATTTTAAAATAATGCAGAGCATAATATGCAATGTGACAAGATGTCTTTTCAATCCCTGCCCTCAACTTCTGTGTCATTCTAGCCATCATCACAGGTTAAATATATGACCCTTTTAAAACACTAAATAAGCACTCCCCCAACTAAACTTCCTGGCTTCCCTGTAGGCTCAGATGATAAAGAATTCACCTGCAATGTAGAAGACCTCTGTTTGAACCCTGGTTCAGAAAGACACCCTGGAGAGGGAATGGCTACCCACTCCAGTATTCTTGCATGGAGAATTTCATGGACAGAGGAGCCTGGTGAGCTACAGTGCATGGGTTCACAAAGAGTCAGACAGGACTGACTGACTAAAACGTTTGCTTTCAACTAAACTCCATGGTACAGAATTTTAACACATTACCCACTCCTCTTTGTACAAGATATCAGAGGTTTAGATTGGAAGTTCAGTTCAGCCAGTTCAGTCGCTCAGTTGTGTCTGACTCTTTGCGACCCCATGAATTTCAGCACGCCAGGCCTCCCTGTCCATCACCAACTCCTGGAGTTTACTCAAACTCATGCCCATCGAGTCGGTGATGCCATCCAGCCATCTCATCCTCTGTCGTCCCCTTCTCCTCCTGCCCCCAATTCCTCCCAGCATCAGGGTCTTTTCCAGTGAGTCAACTCTTCGCATGAGGTGGCCAAAGTATTGGAGTTTCAGTTTCAGCATCAGTCCTTCCAATGAACACCCAGGACTGATCTCCTTTAGGATGGACTGGTTGGATCTCCTTGCAGTCCAAGGGACTCTCAAGAGTCTTCTCCAACACCACAGTTCAAAAGCATCAATTTTTCAGCGCTCAGCTTTCTTCACAGTCCAACTCTCACATCCAT
Organism: Dama dama; assembly: GCF_033118175.1. NCBI lineage: Eukaryota > Metazoa > Chordata > Mammalia > Artiodactyla > Cervidae > Dama > Dama dama. The sequence goes on from NC_083714.1 coordinate 73,368,704, forward strand.
ACATGACCACCGGAAAAACCATAGCCTTGACCAGATGGACCTTTGCTGGCAAAGTCATGTCTCTGCTTTTTAATATGCTATCTAGGTTGGTCATAACTTTCCTTCCAAGGAGTAAGCATCTTTTAATTTCATGGCTGCAATCACCATCTGCAGTGATTTTGGAGACCCTCCCCCCAAAAAAATAATGTCTGACACTGCTTGCACTGTTTCCCCATCTATTTCCCATGAAGCGATGGGACCAGATGTCATGATCTTAGTTTTCTGAATGTGGAGCTTTAAGCCAATGTTTTCACTCTCCTCTTTCACTTTCATCAAGAGGCTTTTATGTTCCTCTTCAATTTCTGCCATAAAGATGATGTCATCTGCATATCTGAGGTTATTGATATTTCTCCCGGCAATCTTGATTGCCGCTTGTAACTCATCCAGCAGGCAATTCTCATGATGTGTTCTGAATATAGTTTAAATAAACATGGTGACAGCAGACAGCCCTGTCCTACTCCTTTCTCAATCTTGAACAAATCAGCTGCTCTATACACAATTCTAACTGCAGCTTCTTGACCCACAAACAGGTTTCACAGGAGACAGGTAAAATGTTCTGGTATTCCCATCTCCTTAAGAGCTTTCCACAGTCTGTTAGGATCCACACAGTCAAAGTCTTTAGCATAGTCGATGAAACAGGTAGATGCTTTTTCTGGACTTCCCTTACTTTATCATCCAGAAAATATTGGCAATTTGATTTTTGGTTCGTCTGCTTTTTGTAAACCCAGCTTGAACATCTGGAAGTTCTTAGTTCATATAGTGTTGAAGCCTAACAGGCAAGATTTTAAGCATGACCTTAAAATCCACTGGAGAATGGAATGGCAAACCACCCCTGTATACTTGCCATGAAAACCTCATGAACTGTATAAAAATACTAATAAATTAATGAGTTTTATATTGTTCTTGATACTGTTCTTAGCCCTTTACATTGGATATCTTATTCAACCTTCGCAAAAACTCTTTGATGATTTATCTATATTTAGATTTTATGAAGGAGATAATATGTAATATGTAGGCTAATATTAAATGATATACTTAAGAAATAAATAGAAAGGAGACATTTAAATAAAGTTTACTTGACAATGATAGAACATGTTGATATTAAAATTTTTAAAATGCACTATATATAATGTCAGGCTTAACTGGTGACTCACCTGGTAAAGAACCTGCCTGCCAGTGCAGAAGGTGCAAAAGACATGGGTTCAGTCCCTGGGTCAGGAAAATCCCCTGGAGAAGGAAATGGCTACCCACTCCAGTATTCTTCTCTGGAGAATCCCATGGACAGAGGAGCCTAGTGGGCTACAGTCCATGGGGGTCAAAAAGAGTCAGGCATGACTGAGCATGCATGCACATATATATATAATTTCAAAAGTTAAAAAAAAAAATAGGTATGCCTATGTCATTACTTAAATCCAATTCCAAGGCCTTCTGTAGCATTTTCATTTAGTGGTCAAATCTTTGTGATACAGTAATTATTATCCCCACAGGTGAGCACACTGAAGTTCAGAGAGTATAAGTCACTTGAACTAAGCCAAAGAACTCTCTAACCTTTTAACTTCCGCTTTTAATATACTCTCATTCTCCATTTTATTAGTCCATTATTTCTCTTCTATTCTAGTTCTATTCTCAGTCATTCAGAGTAGTAATTCAATATTTCCCACACATTTACTCGTTTCACCTTTATGATGAATCTGTCCACTTATGAGTCAGAGTTCAACAAAATGTACCTTTGATACCACTTTTCATAATATCATTTCTAATCACATACTGGATTTGGAGGACATGTTACAAAATATTCTGTGCCTCACAGAGTAAGATATATAGGTCAGAACCCATAGGTTAAATATGCTGCAGCAACTTTTCTCTATTCTCCAATTGGGAGAAAAACAATTACATTTTACATACAATTCAGCGATCTTCAAACCCATCCTAAGAGCTAAAAAGTAAAAGGACTAATATTAAATTCCTGACAACTGTATAAAATCAGCATATTATATGTAAGTCTTTGGAGCATGAAATAAAGGTGTATGTTGAAAATGGGGGGAAAATGAGGTGCATCATACATAAATGGTAGTGGTTTTTCCTATAGCATTTCAATCTGAAGCTTTGCTTTGTAGCTGTTTTAAATGTTTGCAGTAGCTGATTTAACTGTCTCTAAGAGACAAACTAATGCTATAACTGCATCAGAATGATTTTAGCCTAATACTGGCTCTGCCTCTTAATGTTTGGTCTTAATTTGCTAAATCAAGTGATTAAGCTTAAAGTAAATTTAATTAAAAAGGGAGGAGAGTAAAATAAGAAAGTACTGGTGAAAACAGGCTGACTTACTAGTCCAGTATATTTAAGCACATACACTCATATGTTTATGGCTTGAATATTGGCCAAATGAAATTTTATGAACCCTAGAAAACAATAGCCACTAACTCTAAGGGTATTATACTTACTAAATGTAGTCTTTAGATCAAGGGTACCCTCATGACCAGTAAATAGGCCTGACTGTTTAAATATTGGCTCATAAGCTATGTCATGTGTTGCTACATCATGAAGTTTGTTGCTACATCTAATTTCCTCAATAAAGATTTTTCAAAATAAATTCAACTAATTTCCTGCAAGGTTAAATATCTACAATGCTTTTAATAATCCTTGTATGTATATAGTACCATTCAGACTAAAAGCTTTATCTTAGGCACCATTTAATTTGCTTTCAAAATTTCTCAGGAAAAAATATGATTTGTGCTATACTGAGGGTGAAATTCTAATGTCTGCTGGTTCTCTCCCTTATTTCCTATGAAATGAGGAACTACATTTTTCCATTATTAATTTATGCCTGCATTCCACAACTCATCTTGAATAGAAACATGTGCAAGACAGTGTGCTTTGTTTCGTGATAGGTACCAAAGAGAGTTAAACACAAATAAGACTATTTTAAACCCAGACTCTGCTACTTAACTGTGTGAATTTAGATTTTTTTTTTAATTTTAATTTCTTTGGTCCTCAGTTTTAAATTATGCAAAAGAGAGACAACGGTGCCTCCCTAAATGGTTTGTGTAGATATTAAAATATACATTATATGGAAATGTGTAACACAGTGCTGGGCACAGAAAGATAGCTAAATACACATGAGTCTGACAGAGACATCACATTCAGTAGATGATATCGGCATTTAGGAAAATATCATCTGAATGATAAGATTTTAGTCAGAAGGAGTTGATAGGATACCATTTCCATTGAGAGGAGAGCATGTGGAATCGTGTAAAATAGAAAAACATGGAGTCTTTTCAGGAATTTTAGGGGGAGGACTTGAATAGAGGCTATGAATAAGAGACTGGGGAAATAAATTGGATAGTTAGATGGAGATGAGATCATGTAGTTTGGGCCTACTTTGTTAATTAAAGATAAGATTTGAATGTTTGTAAACATGGAAGAATAATAATGAGAGCTGGATTGGTAACAGGGAGATATGGAAAAAATTATGACTGATAATCAGGCTAATATAATACCTCAGGTATAAATGATTAAGGGCCTGGAACAGGAAGCTGGAAATGTGAGAATAGTGATCAAGACTAAAGATAATGATTAGTGAGCTATCTTCACACAGGTTCAAAGTATGATATGACCTGGCCCTGACTGTCTCACTAGGGACATTTCCTGTGCCTCCATAGTCCCTCTTAAAGCTCCAATAAGAATAAATTCTCTTCAGCAGTTTAAATGCTTTGTTCTTGTCTACATGTTCTATACTCTCATTCTGAAGTATTTTTCATCCATTTATCCAACTGAAAATCTTCATCCATCCTTCAAGCATCAGTTCAGGCATCAGGCCCTCTGGGGAAAAAAAAAAAAAAAAAAAACCTCCCCTATCCTACCTATACAAACATCATTATTCTAGCTACTTCTTACCCTTCTATACCATTTTTTTCAAGGGCCTGGGACCCACCTACATGCATTCAGTTAGAAAAGTCAGAAACATATCCTTGGGATTTCTTTGGCAGTCCAGAAGTTAGTACTCTGTGCTTTCACTGCAGGGGATCCAGATTCAATCTCTGGTCAGGGAAATCAGATCCTGCAAGCTGCCTGTGTCATTTTTAATACTAATGGCATTGCCTTCATTACACTCTTTTTCATTTCTTACTTTATGCAGACTATTAAAATGGTTATCACACAGTAGTACCTTAATAATATTTGTCGAAGCCATAGCACTATATATTTATAGCAGCTTATAATTTACCATGTTTCAGCACATTGTTTTGAACATTTTACATGTACTAATTCACATAATTTTAACTTAGGAAACTCTTTAAACTAGTAATAATTATCTCCATATAACAGTATAACTCAGGCAGAGAGAGAACAAATAACAAGAGCAATGTTTCAGGTATAGAAAATCATGAAATCAAGCATTCAAGCTCAAGCATTCTGGATTCAAGCTACCTTCTGTTAACAATATAAAACATTCACTCTCCTAAATGAAACTGTGAAACACATCAAGAAGGGAAATTGGTCAAAGTAAATCCTTGGTTAATTATTATAGTCAGGATAGAGAAGTAGACATCAAAGTAGAAATATTCAACAAAGTGGGAGGAAAATAAGGTTAGTATAGTATTGTGGAACCAAAGGAAATGTTCCTTTAAAAAAATCAGAACATGAGATTAACAATGCAAGAAAAATAGTTGTTAATTGATAATCCAAGTCTTGAAAGAAGTGGAAAGGAAGAGAAACAAGACCACAGAATCAGTCTTCTAAATGTAGATGGCCAATCATTCCTCAGAGATGGGGAAGGAAGGGGAAAAAAATAATATTATTGGAAAATGCACAGAAATATTGTAATGGAGGAGCATCAAGTAGATGCTCATGTACAAAGATCATGATTATGTCAGAAAAGTTGTAGGAAAGATCATCTGCTAAAATTGTCACTGAATGTAAGTTCATGTACCCAATGCACAGTAAGGCCAAACAAACCAAAATGTAATTTGGAGTAGAGAAAAGTTTACTGCAGGGTCATGCAAGAAGACATGTGACTGAAGCCCCCCAAACTCTGAACTCCTCAAAATGATTTAATAAAGCACATTTAAAGGCAAAGTGAGGGAGAGATATGGTTAGTTGTTGCAAACTTATTGGTGTCAGAATTCTTTGCTGTTAAAGGTTGAAGGCAGGAGGAGAAGGGGATGGCAGAAGATGAGATGATTGGATGGCATCACTGACTTGATGGACATGAATTTGAGCAAGTTCCAGGAGTTGGTGATGGACAGGAAAGCCTGACATGCTGCAGTCCATGGGGTCACAAAAAGTCGAACACAACTGAGCGACTGAACTGACTGATGGATAGATGTCCATGTAAGTCAGGTCATAATGCCCCTGTAAACCTCCAATAAACCAAATGTTATTCTCAGTCCTGCAACTTTTTATCTCTATATTAATGAACTCAAAGGTCAGAGCCTTGAGAATGGGCTCTCCTGCTTATTTCAGGCTTTAGACAGCATTCTTTTACGAAAGGTGCAGAGCCAGCATGACTAAGCATAGGAACTGAACAAATCTAATATAGAATCAGATTTGGCCTTCCTTATTACAAAAGTGATGAAGACTGGCTAGACTGGAAATTTTTAAAGAGGAAAAGACTTGGGAAAATCTCTACAAGGAATGAAACAAGAAAAGCCATAAACTAAGTCATGTACTAGAAAAAATTTAATTGTTAATATCTTAAAGGAAAAGAGGTGTTGAATGGTACAAAACCTAAATAGTAGCTATACTATATTTGAAGTGAATAACAGTAACTAGAACTTAGAAAATATGTTGTAATATCCAAAGATAATAGTATGGGAAGGGATAAAGGAAGACTAGATAGAGTTCTGAAGTCCTTTGGAGTAGAAAAATACAAGCAAATTGTTGAGTTATATATAATTATTTATATCTTTATGGTAGAAAAGTCAAGAACAAATGGCACAGGTGCATTTCATGGGCTCTATAAATAATTAGGGTCTAGGCTTCAGATGTATAAGATGAGCCTTAAATACCTTGTCATCCCATAAAATGCAGAATTAATCAAATGCTACAGATATCAAAATAGAAATGCTAACATAAAAAAGGCCCTACTGGGGAAAGATGAGGATCTCATTTAAGTATCAATAAGAGTAATAGCTACAACATATTTAAATACATCAAATATTGCCAAGCTTATATTTAAAAAACAAATAAAAACTTCATTGATCACTTGTGGAGGATGCTAAGCACCATTTCATTATTATGAAATCCCAAATCTTAGTAAATAAATAAAGATGTTTATCGTTCCTTTTCTATATACCCTTCATCTTCTCAGTATTACCAAATATGAGTTGAGAAGTCTGTGTATATTTAACGTCCCTATGATATAGTCTTGCCTGTCTCCTGGACAAAATGGTACATACAATTTATGTGTATGTGTGTATATCTATTTATGCACATAATTTATAGGAAAAAGACTATAATAAGAAAAGGTGAGGCAATATGTAGGGAGGCTAAATCCAGACACAGGGAAACTGCACAGCAAAAAACCTGGTTACTTCAGCAAGACAATAAAGTGAAAGAGGAATGGAGGAAAGGAGGCAGCAAGGGAAAGAGATGGTAAGAGAACTGGCATATTTTTAAAAACTTAAAATACATATCACCAATCAAAATAGGGTGAATATATTTAAATATTAACTAAACAAACAAAATAAAACCCTTTAAAATATTAAAATGCAGTGTGATAAATGAGAAAAGTGTCTGCCTGCAATGTGGGAAACCCAGATTCGATCCCTGGGTTGTGAAGATCCCCTGGAGAAGGAAATGGCAACCCATTCCAGTCCTCTTGCCTGAAAAATTCCATGGACAGAGGAGCCTTGTAAGCTACACTCCATGGGGTTGCAAAGAGTCAGACATGACTGAGCCACTTCACTTCAAATGAGAAAAAGCACTGGGTTATGTTAATATTTAGAAATTAGTGTTAATGTTTCAGGTGTGATAACAGTATATTTTAGTTATTTTAGTTATTATTTTGTTTCAGAGATACATATTGAGATAATTGCAAATGAAATGATATGGCATGTGAGTTATACTTCAAGATAATCCTACAGAGAGCAGGGAATAGTTGTTCAGGTTAAACATCTCACCTGAAGTCATATATCTAGTGCGAATCTGATAGCCAAGAAAGTAAAAAAGTAAGTACAGTTCTGTATAGTACCAAGATTTGGCAGTGGGAGCAGGAAAATGGTCTGCCTATATCATTGAAGTTTAGCTAGATAAAGCAAAAAGAATATTTGATTATGGTTATGCATGTCAAGCTAGCATCCAATTAAAAACTGAGAGGGGATTCTAGCAACAGAAAGGAATCAATCATACAGATCCCAATGAAGTACACGTTTGGTATATATGCTAGATATAACTTTCCTTATTCAAGAATAAATAAACCTATGACAAAGAACAACATGAAGTCTATAAAAAGATACTGTTATATTAAGAAAATAACTATTTCTATGAAAAATAAAAATTATAAAATATATTTAAAATTATAAAAGCTATACAAATTATAAAACTTTACAAAATTATTTACAAAAGAAAATAGGAAAATATTGGACTGCATGTTCTGTTCCTCATAAAATAAATGGAATTATGCGTGTTATAAACAAGATGGCAAATAAGAAAAAAAAGGAGGTATAAGATATAAATTAAGGCTGTGTAGAAACTAAAACCTGTAGTAAAATTAAAATCCACAATAGAAACATTTGAAGATAAGAATTAGCATTTTAGAAAATCAAAATTGTGATGATGATCATGATGACATAGTGCAAACCAGAGATACTTTCTCAGGAAGCAGAAGAAAATAATAAGAAATACAAGACAGAATATGACAAAAAACAGAGACCCAGTTTATGGCTAATTAGTGTCCCTGACTGAAATGAGCCAAAACAAATATAGCAGAAGTGACAAGCAAGTATAATCTATTAAATTTTCCTAACAATCACAATCTTGATATAAATTAAGCTGGCAAAAATATAGCCAAGAAATGACCTTCAGAAATTTGAATACCATGAAAAAATATCCAATATAATATGTGAAAACTCCAAGCTGTGACACCAAAGTTATTATATCAATTTATAATCAGAACTTTGTTTAGTAATGTCTGCTAAAGATGTTTTAAAATTTTATAGCAGTACTGAGGAGATAAAATTCTTCTGCTGATGCCTGTTTTGCTATTTCATCCAGTAGTTAATAATCAAATTTACTAAACAAATAAATTATTTTTTTTATTTTAGCCTAAATTAATACATGTTTTGTTGCTGTTCTTAGTCACTAAGTCATGTCCAACTCTTCGTGACCCCATGAACTGTAGCCCACCAGGTTCCTCTGTCCATGAAATTCTCTAGGCAATAATACTGGTGTGGGTTGCCATTTCCTTCTCCAAGGGATCTTCCTGACCCAGGGATCAAATCCAAGTCTCCTGCACTGCAGGCAGATTCTTTACCATCTGAGCCACCAGGGAAGCCCAAAATACTTGACAGTAATCATGAATCTAGAAATAAAGCAAAGCTCCAGATTACTTTCCTTCAGAATTTAATTACACAGAATCTGGTGAACCAACTCTACTTTCATCAAACTAAATAAATATTTTTATTTCTGAATTAAATTAAATATTTAAACCAAAATTACTGTTGAAATCTAATTTTGAATAGAAGTAATATAAAAGTTGTTTTCCTTCCAAACTATGTCTAACTATTCATAAATTTACTTTGCATATAATTTTGTTACTGACTCAATCAACTATAAAATGTTGCCTTTGAAAAGTTACTAGGAAAAAAAAAAAGAAAAGTTACTAGATAAAATGTATGGCAAAAACCACTACAATATTGTAAAGTAATTAGCCTCCAACTAATAAAAATAAATGAAAAAAATATGAAATTTCTTTTTCAAATCAAGCACTATGTAAGCTGTTGAGCGTTCTTCTCAGACAGAACAGTTTCATTGAATATCAAGATATTCTGAAGTGACTAATGCCCAGCAGTTATGTTCTTATTCAGTCAGGAAATACTATTAGCCAAAAATAAGTATCCCCTTAAGTTTTTTTTTTTTTTTTTGAGAGCAGGTAGTTTCTTATGAGGAGGAGGAGAAAGAAAAGAGGCAGTTGGCATAAGCTGCAGGTGGCTGATGAGGGGGAGGTGTCATTTGGGAAGCACAGTAGGTGGCTTGGACTCCTGAGAAAGAGGTGACAGTTGGAGACAGCAGCAGGTGTTTGCTATGAGGGAGAAAGACCTCTCACCAGAGTTGTCAATGATTGTTTTTGAGCATTTTCACTGCAAAAAATCTGGAGTTTGGCATTTTAACTGACAGCACCAGATATGCCTAAAAATACTTATGAAGCCTAACTACTTACAGGCTGAAAAAATTAAAAAGGCATTATTTCTGCTAATGATTGAGTCCAAATCTCAGCAATTTGCAAAATGTTAAAGATGGCTTTATATTGTGTATTTTCAATTGCAAATTTTCTTGAAAAATCAATTGTTTTGAATATTTTAAATAGAATAAAATTTGAGAATATGAAAGGTAGGATCATAAATTTAATCAATAGCTAGGAGCAGTATTAAAGTTCTTACTCAAATTGGTTCCTAAATGAACAAACTCCAAGTCACCATGATTATTTTTATGGTGCATAAATTAATGATTCAAAGTGTTCTATTATCTAAAAGTAAAATTATAAAGAGGTGATCTAACTGTAGTTGACCAACAGGAGACTAAATTACCATAATTTCTATTTGAGAATTATTAGGACTATTGAAGTAGCTTCCACAAACAATGCTGGGAGATTTGGGGGACTTAAAATTTGAAAGGTAAGCAGCATAAAGTTGATATTAGCAGTATCCTCTTTTCAGGTTCAAATAACTTTTTTATAGCATATATTGAAGCTGTGAAATGATCATAGAACATTCAAACATATATAAAAATACTATGGGTATGTTCCATAAATACTGACAACACTTCTGGGCAATTATGTATTCTATCAAGATTGTATTTATTGGCAGCTTTGGTCTGTGTATAAAACTATCAAATATCAATGAGAACAAGTTAATACAAAGGCCAGTAAAGAAGCCTCGTAAATTATTCACTTTAGCATGTTCCATAAGCAGAGACTCTTGTTCAGAAACTTCAGCATGTAGAGGCAAAAGTCCAGCTAGGATGTGTTTAAATATTTATTTGGTAATCACTAAATACAAAGGAGCAGCATTTTGAAATTTTTGTTTGAGAAAACAATAACATTTCTATGTAATAATTAGCAATAGAGTGTAACTATTGCTTAGTTTGTATAAAATAAAAACTGAAACTGGGGAAATGAAAATATGATAAAAAGAAAACTGAGGGATAAACAAATTATGATGATAAAAATCAATATTTTTGAAGTTTTTATTACAAGTTCTACCCAAGTAAGCTATTAAAAAAAAAAAAAAAGTTCCCTAGGGAAATCAATCAATCTGGCAGAATAAGTAAATGGAGAATTAACTTTGCCCCATGGACACATAAAAAATACATTTATATGTGGAATAATTCTCACTGAATACTAACTAGAACCTGGTAGAAGGAATCCTGTAAAATTAATGTTGTAAGAATCTAGCAGGAAGAGCAGAAAAGTGATCAGGTCAAGACATGTGCCCCTGGAAGAAGAGTCTAAGGAAAAGGAGAATACACAGGCAGACATCCACCCAGGGATTCCCTGGTGAGAGTCAGACTGAGTGCTCCAATCTTGGGGTCTTATGCAGGGAAGATGAGCCCAGTTGGTTGGTTGGAAGACAGATGGGACTAAATTGAGGGCTGTGGAAAGCCTGGACTCCACTTGTGAGGATCATGAATACTGCCATACCCCCAAGGCAAGGCAGAGAAAAATCTCCTGTAAGGGCTGCTAGGTTTCCTGCTATTGCCTCTGATTCTACACTGGCCTGAACAGAACAAATGCTACAGCCACACAAAGGATCACCTCCTGATACACACCAAAAGTCCACAAAAGCACCCCAGCTCTGCAGTGTGGCTCCACAATAGAGTGGGGGCAATAGAGGCTGGGGACTAGGATCATCTGTGAGGGTAAGAAGGAAACTCATACCCAAAGAAGTGTCAGAGTGGAAAGAGGAAAACAAAGGTGAGCATCTGGAAAAGCAATGCATCAGGGAAAGCTCATACTCTTTTTGTGGTCAGCGAGAGCCAAGAGTCCATACAGAACCCATTTGCTTCAGCCCTACCACGCATCTGGGACATATGTCCCAGTGCAGGGACAGAAGAAAACACAAGCTTAAAGGCAATAGAGCCAGTTCATATGCAACACTCAGGGTTTTAACTCCAGGTACTTGCTATTAGATACCAATCCTAAAAGGGCCATGATAGCCACTGAGAAGAGGGGAAGTCCCACCTCAAATCCAGCTTCAGTTGAGCCCCTCCATCTCCAGCCCCACACCCTACCAAGGTGCTAGCTGACAGCAAACACCAAGGAAAGATGGGATTTGCATTCACGTCAACTCGGCCTCACCCATGCAGTCTGTACAGGAAGCACCCCCATATAAGAACGCTCCTTCAAGGCTATAATAGGTAGCTCTTTCATCTAAATACATAGAGGCAGAGAAAGTCAACCAAAGTTTAAAGGTAGCCCTCTCTCAACTGAAAGAGCAAGAAGAAAAATCTGAAAAAAATAAATTATAAAACAAAAATAAACACTTCACCAGATAAAGAACTCAAATCATTCATGATTAAAATGTTAACTGAATTAAGAGAAACATAGATCTAAATTATAATAACTTTAATAAGGAAATAAAAATATTATAAACACCCTATCAAAAATAAGCAATTCAATGACAGAAATAAACACAATAGAAGGAATGAGTAGCATAGTATGAGACATAGAAGAATGTGCAAGAAATCTGGAAGATAGAAGAAAGGAAATCACCCAATCAGAACAGCAAAAAGAAAAGCAAATTTGAAAGTGATAAACAGAACTGGAACACATTCCTGCCCATTAGCAGACATGCTGCGCAAAGCTATGCCAAGCTCATAGACACCTCAAAACATACTACTGGACACAGCACAGCCCTTCAGAGAGATAAGATCCAGCTCCATCCACCAGAACAGAGGCACAAGTCCCTGAACAAGGAAACCTTCAAAAGGCACTGGTCAAACCCCACTCATGGAGGGCAGACTCAACAACTAAGAGGAACTATGACCTTCCAACCTGTAGAAAGGAGACAAAAAAAAAAGCAGTATATTAAAATGAAAAGACCGAGAAACATGCAGCAGGTGTAATAAGATGGTAAAAACCCAAAATACCAAAAAATGAAGAGGATAAAAGCAGTCTATCTGAAAAAAGAATTCAGAGTAATGACAGTAAAGATGATTCAAAATATTGGAAATAAAATGGAGACACAGATAAATAGGCTGGAGGCACAGATTGAGAAGATATGAGAAAGGTTTAAGAAGGACCTAGAAGAAATAAAGAATAAACAATCAGCAATGAAGAGCACAATAACTGAGATTAAAAATACACCGGAGAGAACCAATAGCAAAATAACTGAGGCAGAACAGGTAAGTGAGCTGGAAGATAGAATGCTGGAAACAATTGAAGCAGGGCAGAATAAAGAAGAGCAAATAAAAAGAGATGAGGACATTCTCAGAGACCTCCACGACAACATTAAGCACATCAACATTTGAATTATAGGGGTCCCCAAAAGAGAAGAGAGAAAGAAAGGGTATGAGAAAATATTTGAGAGGATTATAGACAAAATGATGCTGAAGCTGAAACTCCAATACTTTGGTCACCTGATACAAAGAACTAACTCATTGGAAAAGACCCTGATGCTGGGAAAGATTGAAGGCAAGAGAAGACAGGGACAGAAGAAGATGAGATGGTTGGATGGTATCACCGACTCTATGGACATGAGTTTGAGCAAGCTCAGGGAGTTGGTGATGGACAAGGAATCCTGGCATAATGCAGTCCATGGGGTCACAAAGAGTTGGACATGACTGAGTGACTGAACTGGACTGATAGACAAAAACTTCCTTAATATGGGAAAGGAAATAGTCCAAGAAGCCCACAGAACCCCATATAAGATAAACCCAAGGAGAAACATGGCAAGACACATATTAATCAAAGTAATAAAAATTAAGCACAGAGAACAAATATTAGTAGCAGCAAAGGAAAATGAAACAAATAGCATACAAGGGAATCCCCAGAAGGTTAAAAGAAACTCTGCATCCCAGAAAGGAGCGACAGGATATATTTAAACAGATAAAAGTAAAAACCTCAAAGCAAGATTAGTCTATCCATCAAGGATCTCATTCAGATTTCAATGAAAAATCAAAAGCTTTACAGACAAACAAAAGTTATGAGAATGCAGCACCACCAAACCAGCTTTACAACAAATGCTAAAGAAAATTCTCTAGACAAAAAACACTAGAGGAAGAAAAGGCCTACAACAACAAACCAAAAACAATAAAGTAAATGGTAATAGGATCATGTGTGTGTGTGCGTGAGTGTGTGTGCACACTAAGTTACTTCAGTTGTGTGTCTCTGCAACCCTATTGACTGTAGTTCACCGGGCTCCTCTGCCCATGGGATTCTTCAGGGAAGAATACTAGAGTGGGTTGCCATGCCCTCCTCCAGGGGATATTCCCAACTCAGGGGTCAAACACACATATCTCATGTTTCCTGCATTGGGAGGTGGGCTCTTTACCACCAGCACCACCAGGAAAGCCCAATAGGATCATGCACATCAATAATTATCTTATATGTAAATGGACTAAGTGCTCCAACTGAAAGACACAGATTGGCTGAATGGATACAAAAACAAAACCCCTATAGATACTATCTACAAGATACCCACCTCAGACCTAAGGACACATATAGACTGAAAGAAGTGAGGGGCTGGAAAAAGTTATTGAATGCAAACCAAAATCAAAGGAAAATGGGAGTAGCAATATTCATATCAGATAAAATATGCTTTAAAATAAAGGCCATTAGAAGAGATAAGGAAGGACACTACATAAAGATCAAGGGATCAATCCAAGAAGATATAATAATTAAAAATATATATGTACCCAATAGAGGAGCACCTCAATACACAGGGCAAATGCTAACAACTATTGAAGGAGAAAATAACAGTAACACAATAAGAGTGATGGAGGTTAACATCCCACTCACACTAATGGATAGGTCATTCAGGCAAAAAATTAATAAGGAAACACAGCTTTGAATGAACCATTGGACCAGTTGGGCCTAGTTGATATCTACAGGGCATTTCATCTCAAAACCATAGATTGCACATTATTCTCAAGTGCACATGGAACATTCTCCATGATAGATCGAATCTTGGTCTATAAACCAAGCCTTGGTAAATTTAAGAAAATAGAAATGATTTTAAACATCTTCTCTGATCATAGTTCTATAAGATTCAATATTAACTACAGGGAAAAAAAAACTATAACAAATACGAACACATGGAGGCTAAACAATACATTTCTGAATAACCAAGAGATCACTGAAGAAATTAAAGAGGAAATAAAAAAAAAAAAAAACCTAGAAGCAAATAACAATGAAAACATGGTATCTCAAAACATATGAGATGCACTAAAAGCAGTGCTAATAACGAAGTTTATAGCAATACAAGCCTAAATCAAAAAACAAGAGAAGTATCAAATAAACAACTTAATTCTACAGCTAAAGCAACTAGAAAAAGAACAACAGCAACAACAAAACCAAAATTAGTAGAAGGAAGGAAATCATAAACACCAGAGCAGAATAAATGAAAAAGAAGCAAAAGAGACAAAAGAAAAGACTGATAAAACCAAAAATTGGTTCTTTGACAAGGAAAACAAAATTGACAAACCATTAGTAAGACTTATCAAGGTAAAAAGAGATAAGATCCAAATCAATAAAATTGGAAATGAAAAAGAAGAGACAACACAGAAATAAAAAGGATCATAAATATCTATTAACAATTATATGTGAATCAAATGGACAACCTCGAAAAAATGGACAGGTTCTTAGTAAAGTATAACCTTCCAAAACTGAACCAGAAACAAATAGAAAACATAAATAATCCAGTCACAAGCACAGAAACCCAAACTATAGTAAAAAACTTTCCAACAACAACAACAAAATAGCCCAGGACCAGATGGCTTCACAGGCAAATTCTACCAAAGTTTCAGAGAAAAGCTAACAATGATCCTGCTAAAACTCTTGCAGCAAGTTTAAGAGGAAGGAAAACTCTTGAACTCATTTCATGAGGCAACCATGACTCTGAAACCAACACCAGACAAAGATGCCACATAAAATAAAATTACAAGCCAATATCACTGATGAATATAGATTTTAAAATCTCAACAAAATTCTAGCAAACAGAATGCAACAACACATTAAAATAAGATCAAACATCATGGCCAAGTGTGCTGTATGCTACTGATGCAAGAATTATTCAATATATGCAAATCAATTAATGTGATGCACTATATTAAGAAATTGAAAAATAAAAACCATGTGATCATCTCAATAGATGTAGAGAAAGCTTTCAACAAAATTCAACATGCTTTCATGATAAAACTCTCCAGAAAGGAGGCATAAAAGGAATATACCTCAACATAATAAAGGACATATATGACAAACCCACAGCAAACATTATTCTCAACAGTGAAAAACAAAGCATTTCCTCTAAGATTAGGAACAAGACAAGGGTTCCCACTCTTGCAAGTATTATTCAACATAGTTTTGAAAGCTCTAGCCACAAAAATCAGAGAAGAAAAAGAAATAAAAGGAATCTAGACAGACAAATAAGAATTAAAACTCTCAGTGTTTGCAGATGACGTGATACTATACATAGAAAACCCTAAAGATGCCACCAGAAAATTACTAGAGCTTATCAATGAATTTAGTAAAGTCACAGGATATAAAATTAATGCACAGAAATTCCTTGCATTTTTATATACTAACAATGAAATATCAGAAAGAGAAAGTAAGGAAATAGCCCCCCCCCCCCCAAAAAAAAGGAAATAGCCCCGTGCACTGTGAAACAAAAATAATAAAACATCTAGGAATATGCCTACCTAAAGAGAAAAAAATACAGACATGCAGAAAAGATAAGAATGATGAAAGAAATTGGAGATGACACAAATAGATGAACAGACATACCATGTTCTTGGATTGGAAGAATCAATATTGTGAAAATGATTCAACTACCCAAAACAATTGATGAATTCAAAGGAGTCCCTATCACAATGCCAATGCTATTTTTCACAGAACTAGGGCAACAACAACAACAACAAAATCACAATTTGTATGGAAAGACCAAAGAAACCGAATAGCCAAAGGAATCTTTAGAATGAAAAATGGAGCAAGAGTAATCAACTTTTCTGACTTCATACTATATTACAAAGTTAGAGTCATCAAAAGAGTATCGTATTGACCCAAAAACAGAAATATAGACCAATGGAACAAGATAGAAAGTTGAGAATAAACCCACAAACCTATGGACACCTTATCTTTGACAAATTTCTCATTGGAGAAAAAATATCCTCTTCAATAAGTGGTGCTGGGAATAATGGACAGCTACAAGTAAAAAGCACTCCTTTCCCAATTTGGAACCAGTCAATTGTTCCATGTCCAGATCTAACTGTTTCTTCTTGACTTACAAACAGTTTTCTCAGGAGGCAGGTAAAGTGGTCTGGTATTCCCATCTCTAAGACTTTTCCAGTTTGTTGTGATCCACGCAGTCAAGGGCTTCAATGCAGTGAGTGAAGCAGATGTTTTTTTCTGAAATTATCTTGCTTTTTGAATGCTGGCAGTTTGATCTCAGATTCCCCTGCATTTTCTAAATTCTGCTTGAACATATGGAAGTTCTTGGTTCACATATTATTGAAACTTGCTTAGAGAATTTTGAGCATTAATTTGCTAGCCTGTGAGATGAGTGCAATTGTGCAGTAGACTCACCATTCTGGTTATTGCCTTTCTTTGGGATTGGAATGAAAACTGGCCTTTTCCAGTCCTGTGGCCACTGCTGAGTTTTTGAAATTTGCTGGCATATTGACTGCAGCAGTTTACCAGCATCATCTTTTAGGATTTGAAACAGCTCAGCTGGAATTCCATCACTTCCACTAGCTTTATTCAAAGTGATGCTTCCTAAGGCCCACTTGATTTCACGTTCCAGGATGTGTGGCTCTATGTGAGTGATCACACCATCATGGTTATCTGAGTCATTAAGATTTTTTTTTTGTATAGTTCTTCTGTATATTCTTGCCACCTCTTATTAGTATATTCTGTTTTTGTTTCCTCCAAATCATTTATGTCTTTTATTGTGCCCATCTGTGCATGAAATTTTCCCTTCAGTTCAGTTCAGTTCAGTTCAGTCACTCAGTCGTGTCCGACTGTTTGCGACCCCATGAATCGCAGCACGCCAGGCCTCCCTGTGCATCAACAGCTCCTGGAGCTTACTCAGACTCATGTCCATCCAGTAGATGATGCCATCCAGCCTTCTCATCCTCTGTCGGCCCCTTCTCCTTCTGCCCCCAATCCCTCCCAACATCAGGGTCTTTTCCAATGAATCAACTCTTCACATGATGTGGCCAAGGTACTGGAGTTTCAGCATCAGTCCTTCCAGTGGACACCCAGGACTGATCTCCTTTAGGATGGACTGGTTGGATCTCCTTGCAGTCCAAGGGACTCTCAAGAGTCTTCTCCAACACCACAGTTCAAAGACATCAATTTTTTGGCACTCGGCTTTCTTCACAGTCCAACTCTAACATCCATACATGACCACTGGAAAAACCACAGCCTTGACCAGACGGACCTTTGTTGGCAAAGTAATGTCTCTGCTTTTTAATATGCTGTCTTGGTTGGTCATAACTTTCCTTCCAAGGAGTAAGCGTCTTTTAATTTCATGGCTGCAGTCACCATCTGCAGTGATTTTGGAGCCCCCAAAAATAAAGTCTGACACTGTTTCCACTGTCCCCCCATCTATTTCCCATGAGGTGATGGGCCCAGATGCCATGATCTTAGTATCTCTAATTTTCTTGAAGAGATCTCTAGTCTTTCCCATTCTATTGTTTTCCTCTATGTGTTTGCATTGGTCACTTAGGAAGGCTTTCTTATATCTCCTTGCTATTCTTTGGAACTCTGCATTCAGATGGATATATTGTTCCCTTTCTCCTTTGCCTTTTGTTTTTCTTCTTTTCTCAGCTGTTTGTAAGCCTATATAAGACAACTATTTTGCCTTTTTGCATTTCTTTTTCTTGTGGCTGATTTTTATCACTACATCCTATACAATGTCACTATCCTCTATCCATAATTCTTCAAGCATTCTATCAGATCTAATTCCTCGAATCTGTCACTTCCACTGTATAATTGTAAGTGATTTGATTTAGCTCATATCTGGTGGTCTTGCGGTTTTCCCTACTTTCTTTTATTTAAGTCTGAATTTTGCAATAAGGAGTTCATTATCTGAGCCACAGATAACTGCCAGTTTTGTTTTTGCTGACTCTATAGTGTTTCTCCATCTTCCACTGAAAAGAATGTAATCTCTCTGATTTTAGTATTGACCATCTGGTGATGCTGAAGCATAGAGGCATCTCTTTTGTTGTTGGAAGAAGGTATTTGCTATGAGCAATGTGTTCTCTTGGCAAACTTCTGTTAGTCTTTGCCCTGCTTCAGTTTGTACTTAAAGGCCAAACTTCCCTGTTACTTCAGGTATTTAATGACTTCCTAATTTTGCATTCCAGTCTCCTATGATGGAAAGGACATATTTTTTGGTGGTAATTCTAGAAGGTCTTGTAGGACTTCATAGAACATCTTTGACATTAGTTTTGGGGGCATAGACTTGGATTACTGTGATATTGAATGGTTTTCCTTGGAAATGAATAGAGATCATTGTGTCATTTTTGAGATTGCACCCAAGTAGTGCATTTTGGGTTCTCCTGTTGATTATGAGTGCTACTCCATTTCTTCCAAGGGATTCTTGACCACTGTAATAGATGTAATGGTCGTCTGATTTAAATTCACCAATTCTGGTTCATTTAATTCCCTGATTCCTAACATATCTATGTTCATTCTTGTGACTTGCCATCTTCTGTTTGATAACTTCCAATTTACCTTGATTCATGGTCTTAACATTCCAGGTTCCTATGCAATAATGTTCTTTACAGCATCGAACTACACTTCCATCACCAGTTAAATCCACAACTAAATGTTGTTTTTGTTTTGGCTTAGCTTCTTCATTCTTTCTGGAGCTATTTCTCCACTCTTCTCCAGTAGCATACTAAACACCTACCGACCTGGGGAGTTCATCTTTTAGTGTCATATATATTTGCCTTTCTTAATGTTCACGGCCTTGTCCAACTCATTGAAACTATGAACCATGCCAGGTAGGGCTACCTAAGATGGACAGATCATGGTTAGTTCTGACAAAACGTGGTCCACTGGAAAAGGGAATGTCAAACCACTTCAGTATTCTTGCCTTGAAAACCCCATTAACAGTATGAAAAGTCAAAAAGATATGACACTGAAAGATGAACTCCCCAGGTCAGTAGATGCCCAAAATGTTCATCAAGTACAGATAATATGATACTACATATAGAAAATAAAAAGACTCCATACAAATGCTACTGGATTTGATAAATTTAGCAAGGTTGCAGGAGACAAGATTAATGTATGCAAATTGTTTGCATTTCTTTACACCAATAATGGAGCATCAGAAAGTAATGTAAAAAAGATACATCTTAAAAGTTCACCCCCAAAACATGATATTTAGGAAAAACCTGGCCAAGCATGTAAAAGATTTATACCCTGAGAAATATAAAACATTAAGAAATTAAAAATTATTCAAAGAAATGGAAAGATATTCTATGCTCTTGGATTGGAAGAAATATTGTTAAAATGGCCATATTAACAAAAGCAATCTTTAGATTTAAGGTGATTGCTGTCAAATTATCCCTAACGTTTTTCATAGAACTAGAAGAAACAATACTAAAATTCACATGGAAGTACAAAAGACCCAGAATCACCAAAGTAATCCTGAAGAAAAAGAATAAAGCAATAGGCATAAGCAGCCCATGATTCAGACAATACTTCAAAGCTACAGAAATCAAAATAGCATGGCATTGGCAAAAAATAAAAAAAATAATAATAGATATATGGATCAATGGAACAGAATGGAGAGCCCAGAAATAAACCCATACACCTATGATCAATTAAAATTTGACAAAGGAGCCAAGAATATACGAGGGGAAAGACAGTGGTGTTGAGAAAGTTGGACAGTCACATGAAAATCTATGAAGCTAAAATATACTCTCACCATATACAAAAATAAACTCAAAATGTCTTGAACACTTAAACGTAAGACATGACGCCATTAAACTCCTAGAAGAAAATATAGCAAGACATTCTCTAATATAAATGTTTTCTTAGGTCTGTCTCCCAAGGAAATAGAAATAAGAACAAAAATAAATAAATGAGACCTAATCAAGCTTACACGCTTCCATGCAATAAATGAAACAATAAGAAAAGGCAAAAGAATGGTAGAATATATTTGCAAATGAGACAACTGACAAGGGCTTAAATTCCAAAATATGCAAACAGAACATATGACTCAACAACAACAGAAAACAAACAAACCTATCCAAAATGGGCAGATCTAAATAGACATTTTTCCAGAAAAGTCATGCAGATGGCCAACAGGCACATGACAAGATGTTAAATATCATTAATTATTACAGAAATGCAAATCAAAACTACAATGAGGTACCGTCTCACACCAGTCAGAATGGCCATCATTAGCAAGTCTACAAATAACAAATGCTAGAAAGGAAGTAGAGAAAAGGGAAGCCTGCTACACTGTTGGAGGGAATGTAAGTTAGTGCAGCCACTGTGGAAAACAGTATGGAGGTTCCACAGAAACTTAAAAATAGAATTACCATATGATCCAATAATTACACTCTTGGGCATATATCCAAACAAAGCTGTAATTCAAAACTATATATGCATCCTTATGTTCATAACAGCACTATTCACAATAGCCAAGACATGGAAACAACATAAATGTCCATCATCATATGAATAAAGAAAATGTAATATATATATAAACAATGAAACATTAATCAGTCATTAAAAAAAATAAATAAATAAAGCCATGGAGGTAACTAGAGATTATTATACTAAGTGAAGCAAGCCAGAAAAAGGAAGACAAATGCTATATGATATAACTTATATGTGGAATCCAGTCTTGTCTAACTCAACGAAACTAAACCATGCTGTGTGGGGCCACCCAAGATGGTCGGGTCATGGTGGAGAGGTCTGACAGAATGTGGTCCACTGGAGAAGGGAATGGCAAACCACTTCAGTATTTTTGCCTTGAGAACCCCATGAACAGTATGAGAAGGCAAAATGATAGGATACTGAAAGAGGAATTCCCCAGGTTGGTAGGTGCCCAGTATGCTGCTGGAGACCAGTGGAGAAATAACTCCAGAAAGAATGAAGGGATGGAGCCAAAGCAAAAACAATACCCAGTTGTGGATGGGAACAGTGATAGAAGCAAGGTCCAATGCTGTAAAAAGCAATATTGCATAGGAACCTGGAATGTTAGGTCCATGAATCAAGGCAAATTGGAAGTGGTCAAACGGGATGGCAAGAGTGACTGTCAACATTCTAGGAATCAGCAAACTAAAATGGACAGGAATGGGTTAATTTAACTCAGATGAGCATTATATCTATGACTGTGGGCAGGAATCCCTTAGAAAAATGGAGTAGCCATTATAGTCAACATAAGAGTTTGAAATGTAGTACTTGAATGCAATCTCAAAAACGACAGAATGATCTCCATTCATTTCCAAGGCAAACCATTCAATATCACGGTAATCCAAGCCTATGCCCCAACCAGTAATGCTGAAGAAGCCAAAGTTGAACGGTTCTATGAAGACCTACAAGACCTCTTAGAACTAACACCCAAAAAAGATGTCCTTTTCATTATAGGGGATGGGAATGCAAAAGTAGGAAGTCAAGAAACACCTGGAGTAACAGGAAAGTTTGGCCTTGGAGTACGGAATGAAGCAGGGCAAAGGCTAATAGAGTTTTGACAAGAGAATGCACTGGCCATAGCAAACATCCTCTTCCAACAACACAAGAGAAGACTCTACACATGGACATCACCAGATGGTCAACACTGAAATCAGATTGATTATATTCTTTGCAGCCAAAGATGGAGAAGCTCTATACAGTCAGCAAAAACAAGACCAAGAGCTGACTCTGGCTCATATCATGAACTCCTTATTGCCAAATTCAGACTTAAACTGAAGAAAGCAAGGAAAACCACTAGACAATTCGTGTATGACCTAAATCAAATCCATTCTGACTATACAGTGAAAGTGAGAAATAGATTTAAGGGACTAGATCTGATAGACAGAGAGCCTCATGATCTATGGACAGAGGTTCATGACATTCTACAGGAGAAAGGGATCAAGACCATCCCCATGGAAAAGAAATGCAAAAAGGCAAAATGGTTGTCTGAGGAGGCCTTAAAAATAGCTGTGAAAAGAAGAGAAGTGAAAAGCAAAGGAGAAAAGGAAAGATATTCCCATTTGAATGCAGAGTTCCAAGGCAAGCCAGGAGAGATACAAAAGCTTTCCTCAGTGATCAATGCAAAGAAATAGAGGAAAACAACAGAATGGGAAAGACTAGATATCTCTTCAAGAAAATTAGACATATCAAGGGAAAATTTCAGGCAAAGATGGGTTCGATAAAGGACAGAAATGGTATGGACCTAACAGAAGCAGAAGACATTAAGAAGAGGTGGCAAGAATACATAGAAAAACTATACAAAAAAAAAAAAAAATTCTTCATGAGCCAGATAATTACAATGGTGTGATCACTCACCTAGAGCCAGACATCCTGGAATGTGAAGTCAAGTGGGCCTTAGAAAGCATCACTATGAACAAAGTTAGTGGGTGTGATGGAATTCCAGTTAAGCTATTTCAAATCCTGAAAGATGGTGTTGTGAAAGTGCTGCACTCAATATGCCAGCAAATTTGGGAAACTCAGCAATGGCCACAAGACTGGAAAAGGTCCGTTTTCATTCCAGTCCCTAAGAAAGGCAATCCCAAAGAATGCTCAAACTACTGCACAGTTGCACTCAACTCACAAGCTAGGAAAGTCATGCTCAAAATTCTCCAAGCCAGGCTTCAGTAATACATGAACCGAGAACTTCCAGATGTTCAAGCTGGTTTTAGAAAAGGCAGAGGAACCAGAGATCAAATTGCCAATATCTGCTGGATCATTGAAAAAGCAAGAGAATTCCAGAAAAATATCTACTTCTGCTTTATTGACTACACCAAAGCCTTCGACTGTGTGGATCACAATAAACTGTGGAAAATTCTGAAAGAGATGGGATTGCCAGACCACCTGACCTGCCTCTTGAGAAACCTGTATGCAGGTCAGGAAGCAACAGTTAGAACTGGACATGGAACAACAGACTGGTTCCAAATAGGAAAAGGAGTATGTTAAGATTGTATATCGTCACCCTGCCTACTTAATTTATATGCAGAGCACATCATGAGAAACGCTGGGCTGGAAGAAGCGCAAGCTGGAATCAAGATTGCTGGGAGAAATATCAATAACCTCAAATATGCAGATGACACCACCCTTATGGCACAGAGTGAAGAGAAACTGAAAAGCCTCTTGATGACAGTGAAAGAGGAGAGTGAAAAAGTTGGATTAAAGCTTAACATTCAGAAAAATAATATCATGGCATCTGGTCCCATCACCTCATGGGAAATAGATGGGGAAACAGTGCAAACAGTGTCAGACTTTATTTTTGGAGGCTCTAAAATCACTGCAGATGGTGACTGCAGCCATGAAATTAAAAGACTCTTACTCCTTGGAAGGAAAGTTATGACCAACCTAGATAGCATATTAAAAAGCAGAGACATTACTTTGCCAACAAAGGTCCGTCTGGTCAAGGCTGTGGTTTTTCCAGTGGTCATGTATGGATGTGAGATTAGACTGTGAAGAAAGCTGAGTACCGAAAAATTGATGCTTTTGAACTGTGGTGTTGGAGAAGACTCTTGAGAGTTCCTTGGACTGCAAGGAGATCCAGCCAGTCCATCCTAAAGGAGATCAGTCCTGGCTGTTCATTGGAAGAACTGATGCTGAAGCTGAAACTCCAATACTTTGGCCACCTCATGTGAAGAGTTGACTCACTGGAAAAGACCCTGATGCTGGGAGGGATTGGGGGCAGGAGGAGAAGGGGACAACAGAGGATGAGATGGCTGGATGTCACCACCGACTCGATGGGCATGAGTTTGAGTAAATTCCGGGAGTTGGGAATGGACAGGGTGGCCTGGCGTGCTGTCATTCATAGTCTTGCAAAGAGTCGGACACGACTGAGCGACTGAACTGAACTGAACTGATATGTGGAATCTAAAATATGACACAAGTGAAACCATCTAGGAAACAGAAACAAAGTCATGGGCATAGAGGACAGACGAGGTTGCCAGGGGTAGGAGATTGAGGGAAGGTTGGAATGGCAGGTTGAGGTTTGCATATGTAATGTTTTGTATACAAAATGGATAAACAACAAGATCCTACTGTATAGCACAGAGAATTATATTCAATATCCTATAATAAACTTAATAGAAAAAATATTTTAATGTAATATATATATATATATATATATATATATATATATATAACCAAATCACTTTGTTGTACAGAATTAATGCAACATAAATCAACTATATTTCAATGAATATAATAATAATGAAAAAATAAAGTGAAGTATATTATAAAGCTATAATAATCAAAACTGTTTTGTTCTGACACAAAACAGACTCACAGATCAATGGAACTGAATAGAGAGCGTAGAAATAAACCTACACACTTTTGGTCAAGTAATCTGTTACAAATGAGACAAGATTATGCAATGAAGAATAGATATTGTCTCCAATAATTTGTGTTGAGAAAAGTGAAAACTTACATTCAAAGCAATGAGATTGGATCATTCCCTCACACTATACCCAAGAGAAACTCAGAATGAATTAAAAACCTAAATACAAGCACAGAAACAATAAAGGTCTTAGAAGTAAAAATTGACATATCATTCCTTGACATAAATCATATCATTATTTCTGGGAGTCTCTCTAATGCAAAATAATTGAGAGCATTTATAAATAAATGAGACCTAATCAAGCTTAAAAGTTTTTGCCCTGTAAAAGAAATCATTAACAAAACAAAAGACAACCTACAAAATGTGAGAATATATGTGTCAAAGATATGATTGACAAGGGGTTAGTAATATTCAAAATATATAAATAGCTTATACAACTCAATATCAAAAAAATAAATAATCTAATCAAAAATGGGCAGAAGATCTGTATAGACATTTTTCCCTAAGAATATGGAAACAGGTACAAGAAAAGGTCTTCAATATCACTAATATAGATAAAAGCAAATCAAAACCACAATGAGGTATAACCTCACACCAGTCAGAAAGACTATCTTCAAAAAGGCTATAAATACACATGTTGGAAAGGATGTGTAGAAAAGGAAACACTCATGCACTATTGGTGTGAATGTAAATTGGTTCAACAACTATGGGAAACACTAAGGAGATTCCTCAAAAGACTGAAAATAGAATTGATAAATCAATTCCACTCCTGCTCATATA
The DNA here is from genome assembly GCF_033118175.1 of Dama dama. Lineage (NCBI taxonomy): Eukaryota > Metazoa > Chordata > Mammalia > Artiodactyla > Cervidae > Dama > Dama dama. Next base: position 73,394,416 of record NC_083714.1, read on the forward strand.
CCTGGAAAAAATGAAAGCACTGATTTAAAATGATACATGAACCACATTATTCATGGCAGTGCTATTTATAGCAGCCAAGATATGGAAGCAACTCAAATGCCTAGCAGCCAAAAATTATATTAAGCTATGAATTGTATACACATATATATGCATATATATACCATATATATATATATATATATATATATATATATATATATATATATATATATATATATATATATATATATATATTAGAGAATTCCCTGGTGAATCAGTAATTCAGAATCCACCTGCTAATGCAGAATACACATATTTGATCCCTGGGTTGGAAGATCCCCTGGAGAAGGAAATGGCAACCCACTTAAGGATTCTTGATGGAAAAATCCCATAGATAGAGGACCCTGGTGGGCTACAGTCCATGGGATCACAAAATAGTCAAGACACAATTTAGCCACTACATAACAACAGATATTGCTCAATTATTAAAAATTGGAATATTGTCATATGAAGAAATATGGATGTACCTACCTAACAATTAATTATTCTTAGTGAAATGTTAGACAGAGAAAGACAAATACTACATAATATCACTTATATATGGAATCTACAAAATATCAGAAATGAATGTATATTCATAACAGGAACATAGTCATAGATTAAAAAGAACAACTTAGTGGTTACCAATGGGGACAGGGAATGGAAGAGGAACAAATTAGGTGTATGGGCTTAACAAATACAAACTACTATATATAAAGTAGATAAGGAACAAGGATATACTGTATAGCACAAGGAATTATAGTCAGTCTCTTATAATAACCTATAACGGAATATAATCTGAAAAAAATACTGAGTTCTTATGTTGTATACCTGAAACTAACACAATATTGTGAATAAAATATACTTCGATTTTAGAATGAGAGGGAGGGAGATGGAGGGAAGGAAATAAACAGAAAATAAACAAGAGTAAGGCTTTCTCTGGGACTCAGGACTTTTAATTTATTGTAAGCTTTTTCAGAATGATTATTCAAGTAAAAGCAACTTCCAAATATTCCCAGCCTTCAAAACAAAGTTTAAATAATAAAATCTCTACTTCATATCTGTGAAGTTCATTAACCTCCACATTCAGCTTTCTCAAAAAACAGCCACAACTAAACATTGTAAATCAGGAATACATTTTTCAGATAGCAATACAGAAGACCAGTAATAAAGCCAGAACTAGTATCACAGTATTTATGGACTCTTGGCTCCAGACTACTTCCACTAAGGCAGAGAGGTTTCTTAAGTATGGAATTGCAAGGAATTGGGGAAAGAGGCCAGGTGCAGGGTGGAAAGCAGGGGATGGTCTGAAAAATCTTAAAAAAGAGAACGAAATAAAATTTGAAAAAAATTAAAACATGCATTATGTATAGAGTTGGGTTCAAACAGTCTAAAACATCAAATATGATTAAGTAAAATATGAGTAATAAAGAAGAATTTTGTTTATAACTGTGACATTGGTGTAGATACTGTATGTGCTTTCTCTTCTTTTATGGCTAAAATAGGAGAGGAGAAAAGCATCAAGTGTGATGCATAAATCCTACGTTTTCTAAAAGCTCTTAGGATGTTACTTTTTCCCCAGAAGGCAAATGTTTACAATGAAAAATGTAGACATTTCAATAGTCTGTTTTTTTTTTCTTTAGAAAATTACAGGTGACCTGAAAAGAAATGAAATATATTTTGGTGCATTACATCTACTAGGAGATCACTTAAAGCAGTAGGAAGAAATACAGTTCCTGAGGTTCTGCTCTTAGAAGATGAAGAGTATTAAGTGAACTTTTCACTTGGTCTACTCTGAGGGCTTCTCCTCCTCAGTGTGATTAATGCTCTCTTCACTTGAGTAGAAATTCTCCTGGAGGAAGTTTTCAATAAGTATGGTTTGTAAACTTGTCATGTGCAAAATGGAATATGTGTTATCTAGTTTGAACTGAGCATACTTGTGAGCATCCCAATTGTTTCCTTTTCACCAGAGCAAAGGGGTATCCACACAAGAATCAGTTCATTTCAGTTCAGTTCATTCGCTCAGTCATGTCTGACTCTTTGCGACCCCATGAATCACAGCACGCCAGGCCCCCCTGTCCAAAACCAACTCCCAGAGTTTACTCAGACTCATGTCATCGAGTTGGTGAGGCCATCCAGCCTTCTTATCCTCTGTCGGCCCCTTCTCCTCCTGCCCCCAATCCCTCCCAGCATCAGGGTCTTTTCCAATGAGTCAACTCTTTCCATGAGGTGGCCAAAGTATTGGAGTTTCAGCTTCAGCATCAGTCTTTCCAATGAACAGCCAGGACTGATCTCCTTTAGAATGGACTGGTTGGATCTCCTTGCAGTCCAAGGGACTCTGAAGAGACTTCTCCAACACCACAGTTCAAAAGCATCAATTTTTTGGCCCTCAGCTTTCTTCACAGTCCAAATCTCACATCCATACATGACCACTGGAAAAACCACAGCCTTGACCAGACGGACCTCTGTTGGCAAAGTAATGTCTCTGCTTTTTAATATGCTATCTAGGTTGGTCATAATTTTCCTTCCAAGAAGTAAAAGTCTTTTAATTTCATGGCTGCAGTCACCATCCACAGTGAATTTGGAGCCCAAAAAAAAAAAAAAAATTAACACTGTTTGCACTGTTTCCCCATCTATTTCCCATGAGGTGATGGGACCAGATGCCATGATCTTAGTTTTCTGAATGTTAAGCTTTAATCCAACTTTTTCACTCTCCTCTTTCACTGTCATCAAGAGGCTTTTCAGTTTTTCTTCACTCTGTGCCCTAAGGGTGGTGTCATCTGCATATTTAAGGTTATTGATATTCTCCCAGCAATCTTGATTCCAGCTTGTGCTTCTTCCAGCCCAGCGTTTCTCATGATGTGCTCTGCATATAAGTTAAGTAAGCAGGGTGACAATATACAACCTTGACATACTCCTTTTCCTATTTGGAACCAGTCTGTTGTTCCATGTGCAGTACTAACTGTTGCTTCCTGACCTGCATATAGGTTTCTCAAGAAGCAGGTCAGGTGGTCAGGTATTCCCATTTCTTTCAGAATTTTCCACAGTTTATTGTGATCCACAGGAAGGCTTTGGCATAGTCAATAAAGCAGAAATAGATGTGTTTCTGGAACTCTCTTGCTTTTTTGATCATCCAGTGGATGCTGGCAGTTTGATCTCTAGTTCCTCTGCCTTTTCTAAAACCAGCTTGAACATCTGGAAGTTCTCAGTCCATGTATTACTGAAGCCTGGCTTGGAGAATTTTGAGCATGACTTTCCTAGCTTGTGAGATGAGTGCAATTGTGCGGTAGTTTGAGCATTCTATGGGATTGCCTTTCTTGGGATTGGGATGAAAACTGACCTTTTCCAATCTTGTGGCCACTGCTGAGTTTTCCAAATTTGCTGGCATATTGAGTGCAACACTTTTGCAGTATCATCTTTCAGGATTTGAAATAGCTCAACTGGAATTCCATCACATCCACTAGCTTTGTTCATAGTGATGCTTTCTAAGGCCCACTTGACTTCACATTCCAGGATGTCTGGCTCTACGTGAGTGATCACACCATTGTAATTATCTGGCTCATGAAGAATTTTTTTTTTTTTGTATAGTTTTTCTATGTATTCTTGCCACCTCTTCTTAATGTCTTCTGCTTCTGTTAGGTCCATACCATTTCTGTCCTTATCAAACCCATCTTTGCCTGAAATATTCCCTTGATATGTCTAATTTTCTTGAAGGGATCTCTACTCTTTCCCATTCTGTAGTTTTCCTCTATTTCTTTGCATTGATCCCCGAGGAAGGCTTTCTTATCTATCCTGGCTATTCTTTGGAACTCTGCACTCAAATGGGAATATCTTTCCTTTTCTCCTTTGCTTTTCACTTCTCTTCTTTTCACAGCTATTTGTAAGGCCTCCTCAGACAACCATTTTGCCTTTTTGCATTTCTTTTCCATGGGGATGGTCTTGATCCCTTTCTCCTGTAGAATGTCATGAACCTCTGTCCATAGATCATGAGGCTGTCTATCAGATCTAGTCCCTTAAATCTATTTCTCACTTCCACTGTATAGTCAGAATGGATTTGATTTAGGTCATACATGAATGGTCTAGTGGTTTTTCCTGCTTTCTTCAGTTTAAGTCTGAATTTGGCAATAAGGAGTTCATGATATGAGCCAGAGTCAGCTCCTGGTCTTGTTTTTGCTGACTGTATAGAGCTTCTCCATCTTTGGCTGCAAAGAATATAATCAATCTGATTTCAGTGTTGACCATCTGGTGATGTCCATGTGTAGAGTATTCTCTTGTTTTGTTGGAAGAGGGTATTTGCTATGACCAGTGTGTTCTCTTGTCAAAACTCTATTAGCCTTTGCCCTGCTCCATTCTGTACTCAAAGGCCAAACTTTCCTGTTACTCCAGGTGTTTCTTGACTTCCTACTTTTTCATTCTAGTCCCCTATAATGAAAAAGACATCTTTTCTGGGTATTAGTTCTAAAAGGTCTTGTAGGTCTTCATAGAACCGTTCAACTTCAGCTTCTTCAGCGTTACTGTTTGGGACATAGTCTTGGATTACCGTGATACTGAATGGTTTGCCTTGGAAACGAACAAAGATCATTCTGTCATTTTTGAGATTGCATCCAAGTACTGCATTTCAGACTCTTTTGTTGACCATGATGGCTACCCCATTTCTTCTAAGGGATTCCTGCCCACAGTAGTAGATATAATAATCATCTGAATTAAATTCACTCATTCCTGTCCATTTTAATTTTCTAATTCCTAGAATGTCAACATTCACTCTTGCCATCTCCTGTTTGACCACTTCCAATTTGCCACACCAGCATAGTAAAGTGTATTCCAAGGAAACAAGTACCACTAAAGAAAGCCCTACAAACATGACATACTAATAACCTAATGGTTCCAGATAAAGACACCACTCTTAACCAATGATTGTGCTTTAAAGTATGAAGTATTTGTTATTAAAACCAGATAACTGAGTCTCTGTGAGGTTAATTTAATTATTTCAGCATATTGTAATTTATGAATTGTTGAATATTTACCAGTTAGTGAAACAAGTGTAGACAATCAATTCCTTAGAGACATTAGTCATGGGAAAGAGTCTGGGCGAAGGAAAGGTTTAGTCTATAAAATGACAAAACAAATCCTCGAATTAAGAAGAGTTATTTGATAGCATGCTAAACATTCAGATTTTTAATAATTAAGAGAGAAAGAATATGTGCCCCTCTCAAAATTCAATTCACTTGCAACAAAATACATGACTTTAACTTAAATATTTATCTTAACTTTCCAAAATTTTTTCTTACATATTAATTCCTCATATGTTAAGTATATAATTGTGGTTACATTATTTAGCCTCTTTGCACTTCAGTTTACTTACCTGTGAAATGGAGATATTAGTGTATAAATCATAGCTACTGTGAGGGTTTAATGAGGTGATACACATAAAGTATTAGGGTTTTTTGTAAGAAAGTAAGTACTTGATATTTATTAATTGTTATTTTGTACAAGATGAAATTATTGTTAGAGTCAAAGAGCAGGGAAAATAGCAAGACTTAATATACAACATTTTATTTTATGTATGGCAGATTCTTTACCATCTGAGTCACTAGCGAAGCCCCAAGTTCATACAGTAATATATAAAAATAACATAGTTTGATTTCTATAAAAGAATAAAGTAGTTCAAAATTTTCATAGTATTTGCTTTTAGCAGTGTATTCTTTTAAGAAATAATTTAAAGCTACAGTAGTAAAAACAGCAAGGTACTGATACAAAAGCAAACATATCAATCACTGGAAAAGAATAGAATGCCCAGAAATAAGCTTACACATTTGGGGTCAGTTAATCCAAGATAAAGGAGAAATAATCTACAATCAGAAACAATGGGCAGAAGGTCCAAACAGACATTTTTAAAAAAAGATTTACATATGCCCAACAGCCACATGAAAAGATGTTCAATATATTTCATTTTATTAGAGAAATGCAAATGGAAAGAATAATCAGGCATCATCTCACTCTTGTCAAAATGGCTATCATCAAACTGTCTATAAATAACAAATGGTGGAAAGGGTGTGGAGAAAAGGGAACCCTTGCATTGTTCATGGGAATGTAAATTGGTGCAATCACTATGGAAAGCAGTATGGAGGTTTCTCAAAAAAACTGAAAGTAGAACCATTATTTGATTCAGCAATCTCATTCCTGGGCATAGATCCAGAATACACAAAATACTAATAATAAAAATTCAAAAAGACACATGAACCCCTGTATTTGTAGCAACATAACTTACAATAATATATGGAAGCAACCCAAGTGCCTATCAACAGGTAAATATATAAAGAAGATGCCTTATAAACATACAATGGAGCATTACTCAATCACTAAAAAATGAAATTCTGGTATTTGCTGAAGCATGCTTAGATGTAGAGAATACTAATTTTAGAGAAATTAGCCAGAAACAGAAAGATAAGTGCTGTGTGATATCCCTTATATGAGGAAATTAGATATAATACAAAGGAATGCACATGCCGAAAAGACAGAGACTCATAGATATAAAAAACAAATCAATAACTAACAATGGGGACTGGAATGGGAGGAAAAACAAATTCTGGATTAAGAGCTACAAACTACTAAGTACAAAATAGATAAACAACAAAGTTACGTTGTATTGCAAAGGGAATTATTTTTATCTTGTAACAACTTGTAATGGAGTATAACTTCTAATGGTGTATCACCTATAAAACTACTGAATCACTATGCTGTGCACCTGAAATAAATGTAATATTTTACATCAACTCGACCTCAATAAAAGATTAATGAATGAATGGATTAAATAATTTACATTATTGACATTAATAAACTCTTATTTCAAAAGACTTTCAAATACCCAATAGGTACATGAAAAGTTGCTCAGCACTACTAATCATCAGGGAAGTTCAAAACAAAACCACAGTGAGATATCACCTCATACCTGTTCAGTTCAGTTCAGTGGCTCAGTCGTGTTCACCACTTTATGACCCCATGGACTGCAGCATGCCAGGATTCCCTGTCCTTCATCAACTCCCAGAGCTTGCTCAAACTCATGTCAGTAGAGTTGGTGATGCCATTCAACCATCTCATCCTCTGTCATCCGCCTCTCCCACTGCCTTTAATCTTTCCCAGTATCAGAGTCTTTTCCAACGAATCAGTTCTTCTCATAAGGTGGCCAAAGTATTGGAGCTTCAACTTCAGCATCAGTCCTTCCAATGAATATTCAGGAACTGATTTCCTTTAGGATCGATCTCCTTGCAGTCCAAGGGATTCTCAAGAGTCTTCTCCAACACACAGTTAAAAATCATCAAATCTTTGGTGCTCAGCTTTCTTTATAGTCCAACTCTCACATCCATACACGACTACCGGAAAAACCATAGCTTTGACTAGATGGACCTTTAATGGCAAAGTAATGTCTCTGCTTTTTAATGTGCTGTCTAGTTTGGTCATAGCTTTTCTTCCCAGGAGCAAGTGTCTTTTAATTTCATGGTTACAGTCACCATCTGCAGTAATTTTGGAGCCCCAAAACATAAAGCCTCTCACCTATTTGCCATAAAATGATGGGACCAGATGCCACGATCTTAGTTTTTGAATGTTGAGTTTTAAGCCAGTTGTTTCACTCTCCTCTTTCACTTTCATCAAGAGACTCTTTAGTTCTTCACTTTCTGCCATAAGAGTGGAGTCATCTGTGTATCTGAGGTTATTGACATTTCTCCCAGCAATCTAGAGTCAAGCTTGTGCTTCATCCAGTCCAGCATTTCTCATGATGTACTCTGCATATAAGTTAAATAAGCAGGGTGACAATATACAACCTTGACTTACTCCTTTCCCAATTTGGAACCAGTCTGTTGTTACATGTACAACTCTAATTGTTGCTTCTTGACCTACATACAGATTTCTCAGGAAGCAGGTAAGGTGGTCTGGTATCCCCTTCTCTTGATGAATTTTCCAGTTTTTTTTTTTTTTTTTTTTTTTTTTGTGATCCACACACTCAAAGGCTTTGGCATAGTCAATAAAGCAGAAGTAGGTGTTTTTTCTGGAATTCTCTTGCTTTTTCGATGATCCAATGGATGTCGGCAATTTAATCTCTGGTTCCTTTGCCTTTTCTAAATCTAGCTTGAACATCTGGACTTTCACAGTTCACATATTGTTGAAGCCTGGCTTGGAAAATTTTGAGCATTACCTCGCTAGCATGTGAGATGAGTGCAATTGTGCTGTAGTTTGAACTTTCTTTGGCATTGCCTTTCTTTGATATTGGAATGAAAACTGACTTTTTTTTTTTTACTGTAACTTATTCTTTATTTTTTTCATTTATTTTTATTAGTTGGAGGCTAATTACTTTACAATATTGTAGTGGTTCTTGCCATACATTGACATGAATCAGCCATGGATTTACATGTGTTCCCCATCCCAATGCCCCCTCCCGCCTCCCACTCCATCCCATCCCTCTGGGTCTTCCCTGTGCACCAGCCCTGAGCACTTGTCTCATGCATCCAACCTGGCCTTTTACATACCTATTAGGAGGGCTATTAAAAGGAAAGACAAAAGATAGCAAATACTCCTGCAAATATGGAATAAAGGGAACAGGTGTACACTGTTGCTGAAAATGTAAATTGGAGCAGCCACTATGGAAAATAATATGTGTGCGTGCATGCTAAGTCACTTTGGTTATGTCCCACTCTTTTGCAAACCTATGGACTGTCACCTGCCAGCCTCCTCTGTCCATGGGATTCTCCAAGCAAGAATACTGGAGTGGGTTGCCATGCCCTCCTCCAGGGTGGAAAATAGTGTGAAGGTTCCTCAAATAATTAGACTTGAACTGATTCAACAATCTCATTTCTGAGCTTATATCAAGAGAAAAAGAAATCAACATCTCAAAGAGATATTCACATTCTTGTGTTCATTGCAATGTTATTTACAAAATCTAAGGAATGGAGACAACTTAAGTGTCCCTCAACAGATGAATGATTTAAGAAAATGTGATATATATCTCCAAAGGAGTATCATTCATCCTTGTAAATGAAGGAAATTCTACCATCTGTGACAATTTGGGTGAACCTAGAGGGCATTATGATAAGTGAAATAAATCAGACAGAGACAAATACTGAAGCATGATAAGTATATTTAGTAATACAGTACTATATACTTGAAATTTGCTGACAGCAGATCTTACGTATTCTCACCACAGACGTGAAACAGGGGTTAACCATGTGAGGTAATAGATATATTAATGACATCAATCTTAGTAATCATTTCTTAAGGTATGTTGTTGTTGGTCAGTCCCTCAGTCATGTCCGACTGTTTGTGACCCCCATGGGCTGCAGCACGCAAGGCTTTCTTGTCTTTCACCATCTCCTGGAGTTTGCTCACACTCATGTTCCTTGAGTTGGTAATACCCCTCAACCACCTTGTCCTCTGTCGTCCCCTTATCCTCCCTTCTCTCTTTCCTAGCTTCAGGAACTTTTCCAATATGTTGCCTCTTCGCACCAGGTGGTCAAAGTATTGGAGCTTCAGCTTTAGCATCAGTCCTTCCAATGAATATTCAGGACTCCATTTCTTTGTGATTGACTGGTTTCATCTCCTTGCAGTCCAAGGGACTCGAGAGGCTTCTGCAGCACCACAGTTCAAAAGCATCAATTCTTCAGTGTTCATCTTTCTTTATGGTCCAACTTTCACACCCGTACATAATTACTGGGAAAATCACATGTGTGTGTTTGTTGCTCAGTCATGTTTGACTCTTTGCAACCCCACTAGGCTCCTCTTTCCATGGGATTGTCCAGGCAAGTATACTGGAGTGGCTTGCCATTCCCTTATCAGAGGATCTTCCTGACCCAGGGATCAAACTCTGGTCTCCTGCCCTGCAGGCAGAAAAATGCAGATTTTTCCTGCATTGCAGGAAAAACCATATCTTTGACTATACGGACCCTTGTCAGCAGAGTAACGTCTGTTTCTTAATACTCTGTCCAGGACTGTCATAGCTTTTCTTTGAAAGAGCAATTGTCTTTTAATTCCATGGCTCCTGTCACCATCTGCAGTTATTTTGGAGTCCAAGAAATTTAAATCTGTCACTGTTTCCATTGTTTCCCCATCTGCTTTCTGTGAAGTGATGGGACTGTATGCCATGATCTTAGTTTTCTGAATGTTGAGTTTTAAGCCAACTTTTTCACTCTCCTCGTTTACTTTCATCAAGAGATTCCTCTTCCCTTTCTCCCAATAGGGTGGTGTTATCTGCATATGTGAGGTTATTGATATTTCTCCTGGCAATCTTTATTTCCTTTTGTGTTTCATCCAGCCCATCATTTCACATGATGTACTCTGTATATAGCTCAGATGGTAAAGAATCTGTCTTCAATGAAGGAGAACCTGGTTCGATCCCTGGGTCATGAAGATCCTCTGGAGAAGGAAATGGCAATCCACTCCAGTATTGTTGCCTGGAGAATCCCATGGACAGAGGAGCCTGGCGGGCCACAATCCACAGGGTTGCAAATAATCGGAAATGACTCAGTGACTAACACTACTACTACTCTGCATATAAGTTAATAAGCAGGATGACAATATACAGCCTTGACGTACTCCTTTCCCAATTTTGAACCAGTCCATTGCTCCATATTCAGTTCTAATTGTTGCTTCTTGTCCTGCATACAGGTTTCTCAGGAGGCGGGTAAGGTAGTCTGGCATTCTTATCTCTTTAAGAATTTTCCATAGTTTGTTGTAGAAATCAAAGGCTTTAACATAGTTAATGAAGCCTAAGTAGATGTTTTACTGGAATTTTCTTGCTTTTAGTATGATCTAATGGATGTCAGCAATTTGATCTCTAGTTCATCTGCCTTTTCTAAATCCAGCTTGTAAATCTTGAAGTTCTCAGTTCACATAATGTTGAAGCCACCATTTAAGAATTTTGAGCAATGTATATGTATATCAAATAATCATGTTGTACACTTTAAATATATGGAATTATATGTAAATTATCATGCAATTAGCCTTGACAGGGGAAGGAGAGAATCAGAAAGGAAAGGTGTCTCAGATTTTACTTGGCACTATTGTAATAATTTTTTCATTAGATTGTTACTGCTTGTGAATCTAACACCAGTAAACAATAGCCTGTATTTGATAGGAATCAGAATACTGCCTCTGTTTTGTGAGTTGTTCAGATAACTCTATAGTCAGAGTGAGAAGAGAATGGGTTAAAACTACAACCTTGACATTTCTCAGAGGTTATTGACACAAATGACTTTCTATTCCTTTCTCCCTTCCTCATTTTTTTAAAACAGATTAGAAAAAAAGTATGGAGACTAGTAGCAGTAGTGGAGGTTCTCTCATCTCTTAAGCCCTGAAGGTGTTTAGCCCCAAGTGGCAACTGTCTTTTGAGAAGTGGTTTTCAACATGTGGATCCAGGGCCACCATTAACAACATAACCTGAGAATACAGGAAAAATGCTGTTCCCTAGATGTACTCAATTAGAATCTTGGAGTAGAGCCAAATGATCTGTAGTTTTAACAAATCCAGAAATTGATGCTGATATGCAATAAAGTTTGGTAAACCAATACTTCAGAGTGTAAAATGCTTACACCATTGTTTACTGTAGCTGAAGGCCTTAGTTAACAATTTGTGGATGAGAGGAAGAGTATATCTGAAATCAGTTCAGTTCAGTCGCTCAGTAATGTCCAACTTTTTGCGACCCCATGAATCGCAGCAAGCCAGGCCGCCCTGTCCATCACCAACTTTCGGAGTTTACTCAAATTCATACCCATCAAGTCGGTGATGCCATCCAGCCATCTCATCATCTGTCGTCCCCTTCTCCTCCTGCCCCCAATTCCTCCCAGCATCAGGGTCTTTTCCAGTGAGTCAACTCTTCGCATGAGGTGGCCAAAGTATTGTAGTTTCAGTTTCAGCATCAATCCTTCCAATGAACACCCAGGACTGATCTCCTTTAGGATGGACTGGTTGGATCTCCTTGCAGTCCAAGGGACTCTCAAGAGTCTTCTCCAACACCACAGTTCAAAAGCATCAATTTTTCGGTACTCAGCTTTCTTCACAGTCCAACTCTCACATCCATACATGACCACTGGAAAAACCATAGCCTTGACCAGATGAACCTTTGTTGGCAAAGTCATGTCTCTGCTTTTTAATATGCTATCTAGGTTGGTCATAACTTTCTTTCCAAGGAGTAAGCGTCTTTTAATTTCTTGGCTGCAGTCACCATCTGCAGTGATTTTGGAGCCCCCAAAAATAAAGTCTGACAATGTTTCCACTGTCTCCCCATCTATTTCCCATAATGCAAGATGAAGAAATAAAACACATATCGGTGTAAAGGCAGAAACTAATTGCTTGTATTTACAGCAGACATGGTGTTTAATGTACAATATGTAAAAATAATTCTTAGAACTTGTAAGTGAATTTAGCAAGATAAGAGGATAAAATGTAAATGTATGGAAAACTTTTATGCTACTATATGGTTTTGCTGCTGTTGGGTCACTAACTTGAGACCACCAACTCTCAGCAACTCCATGGACTGTAGCAGGCCAGGCTCCCCTGGCCTTCACTATCTCCTAGAGTACGCTCAAATTCATGTTCATTGAGTCAGTGATGCTATCTACCATCTCATCCTCTGCCGATCCTTATTTTGGCTTCAACCTTTCCCAGCATCAGGGTCTTTTCCAATGAGTCCACTCTTTGCATCAGGTGGCCAAGTATTGGAGCTTCAGCTTCTGCACCAGTCCTTCCAATTAATATCCAGAGTTGATATCCTTCAGGATTGACTGGTTTGATCTTGCAGTCCAAGGGACTCTCAAGGGTCCTCTCCAATACCACGATTTGAAAGCATTTGTTCTTCAGCACCCAGTCTTCTTTATGGTCCAATTCTCACATCCATAAACAATGACTGGAAAAAACACAGCTTTGACTATTCCTGATCATTGACTCTAAAGTGATGTCTCTGTTTTTTATTTATTTATTTATTTGTCTCTGCTTTTTAATACACTGTGTAGGTTTGTCATAGCTTTCCTTACTAAGAACAAATTGTTTTTGTTTGTTTGTTTTAATATCATGGTTGTTGTTCACCATCTGCAGTGATTTTGGACCCCAAGGAAAGAAAATCTCTCACTGCTTCCAATTATTCCCCTTTTATTTGCTATGAAGTGATGGGACCAAATGCCATGATCTTAGTTTTTTGAATGTTGAGTGTTTTTTTTTTTTTTTCATTTATTTTTATTAGTTGGAGGCTAATTACTTTACAATATTGTAGTGGGTTTTGTCATGCATTGACATGAATCAGCCATGGATTTAAATGTATTCCAGTTTTAAGCCAGCTTTTTCACTCTACTCTTTCAATTTCATCAAGAAGCTCTTTAGTTTCTCTACACTTTCTATCATTAGAGTCGTTATCATCTGAATATCTAAGGTTGCTGATATTTCTCCCAGAAATCTTGAGTTCAGCTTGTGATTCATCCACCCTGGCATTTTACATGATGTATTCAGCGTAGAAGTTAAATAAGCAGGGTGACAATAGACAGCTTTGATGTAATCCTTTCCCAGTATTGAACCAGTCTGTTGTTCCATGTCCAGTTCTAACTAACGCTTCTTCTCCTGCATATAGGTTTCTCAGGAAGCAGGTAAGGTGGTCTGGTATTCCCATCTCTTGAAGAATTTTCCACAGATTGTTGTGATCCAAACAGTCAAAGGCTTTCATGTAGTCAATGATACAGAAGTAGATATTTTACTGGGATTCCCTTGCTTTATGATCCAGCGGATGCTGACAATTTGATCTCTGGTTCCTATGCCTTTTCTAAGTCCAGCTTGAACATCTGGAAATTCTCAGTTCACATACTGCTAAATCCTAGCTTTAAGGATTTAGATCATAACCTCACTAGCAAGTAAAATGAATGCAAAGATGTGGTAGTTTGAGCATTCTTTGTCATTGCCCTTCTTTGGGATTGGGATCAAAACTGACATTTTCCAGTCCTGTGGTCACTTCTAAGTTTTCCAAATGTGCTGACATATTGAATGCAGCACCGTAGCAGCAGCATCTTTTAAGATTTGGAATAGCTCAGCTGGAATTCTATCACCTCTGTTAGCTTTGTTCGTAGCACTGCTTCCTAAGGCCCACTTGACTTTATATTCCAGGATGTGTGGCTCTAGGTGAGTGATCACACCATCATGATTATCTGGGTCATTAAGATATTTTTGTATAGTTCTTCTGTATATTCTTGCCACCTCTTCTTAATATCTTCTGCTTTTGTTTAGTCCATACCAATTCTGTCCTTTATTGTGCCCATCTTTGCATGAAATATTCCCTTGGTGTCTCTAATTTTGTTGAAGAGATGTCTAGTCTTTCCAATTCTACTGTTTTCCTCTATTTTTTTTTTCTTTTTTGTCGTTGCTGTTATTTTTTCATTTAAGAAAGCTTTCTTATTTCTCCTTGGTGTTCTCTGGAATTGTGAATTCAGTTCTGTGCATCTTCCCCTTTCTCCCTTGCCTTTCAGGTTTCTTCTTTTTTGAGTTATTTGTAAAGCCTCCTTAGACAACCACTTTGCCTTCTTGTGTTTCTTTTTCTTTTGGATGGTTTTGGTCACTGCCTCCTGTACAATATTACAAACTTTGGTCCATACTTCTTCAGGCATTCTGTCTACTAGGTCCAACCCTTGAATCTATTCATCACTTCCTCTGTATAAGGATAAAGAATTTGATTTAGGTCATACCTGAATGGCCCAGTTGTTTTCTCTACTTTTCTTCAATTTAAGCCTGGATTTTGCAATAAGGGACTCATAACTGAGCCATAGTCAGCTCTGGGTTTTGTTTTTGCTGCTTGTATACAGCTTCTCCATCTTTCCCTGTGAAGAATATAATAAATCTGATTTCTGTGTTGACTATCTGGTGATGTCCATGTGTAGAGTCTTCTCTTGTGTTTTTGGGAGAAGGTGTTTTCAATGACCATTGTGTTCTCTTGGCAAAACTCCATTAGTCTTTTTCCTGCTTCATTTTGTACTCTAAAGCCTAACTGACCTGTTACTCCAGGTATGTATTGATTTCCTACTTTTGCATTCCAGTCCTGTATGATGAAAAGGACATCTTTGTGTGTGTGTGTGTGTGTGTGTGTGTGTGTGTGTGTTAATTCTATAAGGTCTTGTAGGTCTTCATAGAACTGTTCAAATTCACCTTCTTCAGCATGGGTGGTTTTGGCATAGACTTGTATTACTTTGATGTTGAATGGTTTGCCTTGGAAACAAACTAAGATCATTCTGTAGATTTTGAGCTTGCACCCAAGTACTGTGCTTCAAACTCTTTTGCTGACTATGAGGGCTACTCCATTTCTTTTCTTTCTTTCTGTTTTTTTTTTTTTTTTTCAGGACCTTCCACTTTAGTTTTTAATGTTTTGTACAATTAAAAGATTTCCAGGAAATTTGAAATATTGATTTGAGTGCATATAGGTTCTTAGCAGCAACAGCTTAACACAAAGTCTTTGACCAAACATCTATGTTTTCTGAAATGTAATTAGAGTAGTTGTCTGGAAACATGTCAGGGTGGGGAACACAGGTACTCCATTTCTTCTAAGGGCTTCTTGCCCACCGTAGTAGGTAGTAGTCATCTCTGTTAAATTCACCCATTCTCATTCATTTTAGTTCACTGATTCCTAAGATGTTGGTGTTCGCTCTTGCCATCTCCTACTTGACCACTTCCAATTTACCTTGATTCATGGATGTAACATTTAATTTTCTATACAATGATTTTCTTTATAGCATCATACTTTACTTTCACCTCCAAACACATCCACAACTGAGTTTTGTTTCCACTTTGGCCTAACTGTATCATTCTTTCTGTAGGTATTAGTAATTTCTCTCCATTTTTCCCCGGTAGCATATTGGATACCTTCCAACCTGGAAAGCTCATCTTTATTTGCCATATTTTCTTGCCTTTTCATACTCTTTACTAGGTCCTCACAGCAAGAATATTGGAGTGGTTTGCCATTCCTTCCTCCAGTGAACCACATTTTGTCAGAACTCTTCACTATGACCAACCAGATCATCTTGGGTGGCCCTGCATGGCATGACTGATAGCTTTATTGAGTTATACAAGCCCTTTGCCATGACAAGGCTGTAATCTATGAAGAGGATGAGGTGATGGATATTTTAATTAACCTGATTATGGCAATCATTTCACAATGTTTGCATAAATCAAAGCATCATGTTATACTCCATAAGCATATACAAAATTTATCAATTATGCCTCAATAAAAAAGAATAAAATGACATGTAAAGCATGATCCATAAAAGAAAAAAGATATAATATTAAACTGGACTTTATCAAAATTAAAATCCTTTTCTCTGCAATAGACATTGTTAGAAGAATGAAAACGAAACACACAGACTTCAAAAACATTTGCAAATCACATATCCAATAAAGGTCTTATATTCAGAATATCTGAATAACACTTAAAGTTTTAACAATAAGCAATAAAACAACAAAATGAATTGAAAAAAACAACCATGAATAGATGCTTTACCAAAAAAAAATGTATAAGATCATATTAAAAGATCCTCAACATTATGATAGTCACTAGTGAAAT
This sequence comes from Dama dama, assembly GCF_033118175.1. Taxonomy (NCBI): domain Eukaryota; kingdom Metazoa; phylum Chordata; class Mammalia; order Artiodactyla; family Cervidae; genus Dama; species Dama dama. The sequence goes on from NC_083714.1 coordinate 73,411,004, forward strand.
GCAAATTAAAATCATAATTAGATGACACTATTAGAAAGGCCAAAATATTCCAGATCAAAACTCTGGCAAAGATGCAGAGCAGTAGGAATTTTAATTCATTGCTGGTGGAAATGTCAAATTCTACAATTATTTCTGAAAATGTTTAGAGGTTTTTGTTCAATTTAAATGTACATTTTTCACATTACCCATCACTTTCATTCTTAGTTATATACACAAGTGAATCTAAACCTTATATAGATGCCAGATCCAGAAACTACACATTATATAATACAATTTGTGAAGCATTCTGGAAAAAAATTAATCTGTAAGGATAGAAATAACATTTTTGATTGCTAAGGGTTAGAGGAGGGAAGAGAACTTGACTACAAAGAGGCCATACAGGGAAATTTTAAGGTGATGGAGTTGCTCTCTGTAGTACTGTGGTGATGGATACATGACTCTGAGCATTTGTCAAAACGGTACAACTATATAGTCTAAAATATAAACTTTACTATATACAAGTCTAAAAATCAAAGACAAATGAATTGAACTGTAATATGACATTACATCTTTTAAGGGGATGAGGAGAAAAGGAGCTAACCTAAATATCTTTATCAAACAGTGTTTTGACTAGATACAGCAAAGGAGGAAGGCTAGAATGAATCCTGCATTGCATATTAGTCTGGATATATTACATTTTCCTTAATATATACACAAATACAGAAATAAATATAGATATATGTGTACATACATGGGCTAATATATATACGTATACTTCCTGGTCAGTTAACAAAGAGGCAGCAACACCCCAGCAACAATAAGCATACCTAACTCTATAACTATATTTCAAATACTATTAGCCAATAAAACAAACCACAGCTCTTGAGGTAAATGAATGATTCTAGGGCTTGGTTAGGGAAACTACAGGATAATTTTAGAGTCTCTTAGAGGGTCAAGAAAATGATAATGTCCTCAGAAAAATTAAGCAGTGAGAAAGAGATGAAAGATAGAGTCATACTAAAAGAACACAGGCACCTGATGGCCAAACCCAGTCACCAAATATGGAACAATTTGAGCAATAGTACAACTATAGTTTTGCTTTATAGTCTAAAGACAAAAATGAACATCAGTGATTCAATATTGATAAAGAAATAACAAGATAAACATAATAATAAATGATAAGAAGGGACAGACCTTTCCCATAGAAGAATTCCATACAATAACTATAGAGGGAATGATGGGAATAGAAAATGGTAAATCACCAGTAAAATACAACAATAGTAACTGCTAGGCAAGATTCATTAATAACTGCTAAAACCTGGAAGAAGCATTGAAGAGAAGCAGAATATTTGAATAGCCTAAAATTATGTCTCAAAACATATTTATTAATTACTGTGGTGTTTTAAAACAAATGTCCACAGAGTATTTAATACTTCTAACCCAGGAGGTAGAGTTTAATTCCCCTCCCTTTGAGTATGAACAGGGCATAATGATTCATTTCCAGAAAACAGAGACTGGAGAAAAGGAAATAGTGGAAAATCATGGAAAATGCCATCTCAATCCATTGGGCAAATTTAACATTAACAATAAGCCACACGGATATTATTTTCCCTCATGATATGATATGATATATGATGAGAACAGTAGATATTTCTCTGGTATTATTCCCCCAAATTCATTATTTCATTCTAGCATGAGAAAACACCAGACAAACTCAATTTCAGTGACATTTCAAAATATCTGATCTTTATCCTTCAAGTGCTGATATCATGCAAGCACGGAAGCAGTGTGGTATGATAGAACACTTGAGTTCTAGTTTCAGATGAAGTATAGTAAACCTTGAGCACTGTTCTGGTCACAGTCTCTGCATCTTGGTTTTATAACTGCAACCAGAATGAGTTTAAATTGGTTTCAGTTAAAAATTAAATTATTTGACAGGCAATCCTGTAAAGTGTAATTTTTATGTCTAGTTTTTAAATAGCCGGCTGCAGTCCATGGGGGTCACAATATGTCAGACATGACTGAAACAACTTATTATACACAACACATGTCCCCACAATACATGTACAATTTGAATAGTTGTGCAGTTTATATGACAGCCTTGACTGTGAAATGTTATCAATTATGTGCACTTCAACATGGATTTGCTGATAGAAATATTAGCATATCAAATTGCTTTTCCGTGTTTCCTAGTATATCAATATAGAATAATAAAGAGTACCTAAATATTCCCTTATTGATTTTGACAATAAAGTAAAAGTTTTCAACCTTACTGTACTAAAATAATGGTTAATTACAAGTTAATTTAAATTTCCCTTAAACTTGCTTTACTTCCTTTGCTATTTCTCAAAACTTATAAGAAAACGAAAAACATCTCACTCCGTACCACATAGCTAAAATAATAAGATTTAAGATTTATATTTGAAAACAGATCATAAATTTTGGTTTCTAAAGTTGACTAATAATTAAGGTAGTCGATGAGCTTCATGTCTATAGTGCCTTGATAGTGATAATTGCCATTTATCAAACACTTTATCTGGAGTTTACAAAACTTTTCACTTATTCCACAGAAGAACTTTACAGACAGCAATGGTGAGGCTCAGAAAAGCTCAGTAAATTGTCTAGAGTCATATAGCTAGTCAGTAGCAAAAGAAGAATTTTAATTCAAATCTAAATCTAACACCAAATAATACACTTTTAGCCACTTTACTGTATTAACTAAGCTTTTCTTGCCTCACACCTAATATAATTCTGTATATAAAAGTTTATATGCAAAACAGAAAAAGAGACACAGATGAACAGAACAGAATTTTGGACTCTGTGTGAGAAAGCGAGGGTGGGATGTTTAGACAGAACAGCATCAAAACATGTATATTATCTAGGGTGAAACAGATCACCAGCCCAGGCTGGATGCATGAGACAAGTGCTCGGGCCTGGTGCACTGGGAAGACCCAGAGGAATCGGGTGGAGAGGGAGGTGGGAGGGGGGATCAGAATGGGGAATACATGTAAATCCATGGCTGATGCATGTCAATGTATGACAAAAACCACTACAATATTGTAAAGTAATTAGCCTCCAACTAATAAAAATAAATGAAAAAAATTTAAAAAAAAGTTTATTAGTAAGATTTTAGTTCATAAATATTAGAATGTACTCAGTTCAGTTCAGTCACCCAGTCGTGTCTGACTCTTTGCGACCCCGTGGACCACAGCACACCAGGCCTCCCTGTCCATCAGCAACTCCTGTAGTTTACTCAAACTCATGTCCATTGAGTTGGTGATGCCATCCAACCATCTCATCCTCTGTCATTCCCTTATCTTCTTGCCTTCAATTTTTTCCATCATCAGGGTCTTTTCAAATGATTCAGCTCTTTACATCAGGTGGCCAAAGTATTGGTGTTTCACTTTCAACATCAGTTCTTCCAACAAACACTCAGGACCTATCTCCTTTAGGATAGACTGGTTGGATCTCCTTGCACTCCAAGGGACTCTCAAGAGTCTTCTCCAACACCACAGTTCAAAACCATCATTTTTTTTTTTGTCAGTCAACTTTCTTTATAGTCCAATTCCCACATCCACACATGACTACTGGAAAAACCATAGTCATGACTAGACTTTGTTGGCAAAATAATGTCTCTACTTTTTAATACGCTGTCTAGGTTGGTTATAACTTTCCTTCCAAGGAGTAAGTGTCTTTTAATTTCATGGCTGCAATCACCATCTGCAGTGATATTGGAGCCCCCCAAAGAAACAAAGTCAGCCATTGTTTCCACTGTTTCTCCATCTATTTGCCATGAAGTGATGGGACCAGATGCCAAGATCTTAGTTTTCTGAATGTTGAGCTTTTTTTTTAATTAGGAAGAATTTTATTTATTTATTTATTTTTTATCTTTCCACTTGCTTGTGTCATCTTTATTTTATTTTTTTTTATTAGTTGGAGGCTAATTACTTCATATTTCAGTGGGTTTTGTCATACATTGATATGAATCAGCCATAGAGTTACACGTATTCCCCATCCCGATCCCCCCTCCCACCTCCCTCTCCACCAGATTCCTCTGGGTCTTCCCAGTGCACCAGGCCCGAGCACTTGTCTCATGCATCCCACCTGGGCTGGTGATCTGTTTCACCATAGATAGTATACATGCTGTTCTTTTGAAATATCCCACCCTCACATTCTCCCACAGAGTTAAAAAGTCTGTTCTGTATTTCTGTGTCTCTTTTTCTGTTTTGCATATAGGGTTATCGTTGCCATCTTTCTAAATTCCATATATATGTGTTAGTATGCTGTAATGTTCTTTATCTTTCTGGCTTACTTCACTCTGTATAAGGGGCTCCAGCTTCATCCATCTCATTAGAACTGGTTCAAATGAATTCTTTTTAATGGCTGAGTAATATGAATGTTGAGCTTTAAGGCAACTTTTTCCATCTCCTGTTTCAATTTCATCAATAGGCTCTTTAGTTCTTCTTCACTTTCTGTAATAAAGGTGGTGTCATCTGCATATCTGAGGTTATTGACATTTCTCCCAGAAATCTTGATTGCAGCTTGTGCTTCCTCCAGCCCAGCATTTTTCATGATGTACTCTGCATATAATTTAAATAAGCATGGTGAGAATATACAGCCCTGGCATACTCCTTTTCCTATTTGGAACCAGTCTGTTGCTCCATGTCCAGTTCTAACTGTTGCTTCCTGACCAGCATACAGGTTTCTCAAGAGGCAGGTCAGGTGGTCTGGTATTCTCATCTCTTGAAGAATTTTCCAGAGTTTATTGTGATCCACACAGTCAAATGCTTTGGCATAGTCAATAAAGCATAAGTAGACACTTTTCTGGAACTCTCTTGCTTCTTTGATGATCCAGCAGATGTTAGCAATTTGATCTCTGGTTCCTCTGCCTTTTCTAAAGCCAGCTTGAACATCTGGAAGTTCACAGTTCACATATTGCTGAAGCCTGGCTTGGAGAATTTTGAGCATTATTTTACTAGCGAGTGAGATGAGTGCAATTGTGTGGCAGTTTCAGCATTCTTTGACATTGTCTTTCTTTGGTATTGGAATGAAAAATGACCTTTTCCAGTTCTGTGGCCACTGCTGAGTTTTCCAAATTTGCTGGCATATTGAGTGAAGCACTTTCAGAGCATCATCTTTCAGAATTTGGAATAGCTCAACTGGAATTCCATCACCTCCACTAGCTTTGTGTCATTGGCCATCATTAAAAAGGAGGATTGGTGTCCTTGCTTGTCCTTTGAGAAATTCTTTCTTGAGAATGCATTTACAATTATTTTTTAATAATTGGTTATTTTTTAGTTAAACATTTAACTAATAATAAAAAATTAGTTAAAATTAAAAAATTTTAAAAAAATTAATTAGTTAAAAATAATTAGTTATTTTTGCATTACTATGGATTAGAAATGCCTAGAGGAAGGAATGTCTGTTACAGTTTTGTATTTTATTGGCATCTAACTTACCCAAGGATGCAAAAGACCTGAATTCTGAAAACTGTAAGACACTGAAGACACTGATAAAAGAAATTGAAGACAAAAGAAACAGGTGGAAATTTATACCAAATTTTTGGTTGGAGAAATCGATATTGTTAAAATAACCATACTACCCAAGGCAATCTATAGATTCAATGAGATACCCCTCAAACTACCAATGGAATTTTTTATAGAATTAGAACAACAAAAAAAAAAAAAACTTTAAAATTTGTATGGAAACAAAAAGACCCCAAATAGCCAAAACAGTCTTGAAAAAGAACAGTGTTGGAGAAATTGGGTTCCCTGACTTCAGTCTATACTACAAAACTACAGTAGTAAAAGCAGTATGGTACTTGCACAAAAGTAGAAATACAGGTCAATGAAACAGGATAGAAAGCCCAGAAATTAATCCACTCACTTATGGTAAAGTAAACTATAACAAAGGAAACAAAAATATACAATGGAAAAAAGACAGTCTCTTCAGTAAGTTGTACTGGGAAAACTAGAACTACAGGAAAACAATGAAACTAGAATATTCTCTAACACAATATACAAAAATAAACTCAAAATGCATTAAAGACCTAAACGTAAGACTGGATATGCTAAAACTCCTAGAGGAAAAAAAGTAGACAGAACACTCTTTAACATAAATCACAACAATATTTTTTTGGATCTGTCTCCTAGAGTAATGAAATTAAAGCAAAAATAAACAAATGGGACCTAATTAAACTTTAAAATGTTTACCCAGCAAAGGAAACCATAAACAAAACAAAATGCGACCTTGTCAATGGAATAAAATATTTGCAAAAATATGACTAATAAGGAATTAATATTTTAATATGTAAACAGCTCATATATTTCAACATAAAAAAAATCCAATCTAAAAATGGGCGGAAAATATAAATAGACATATCTCTAAATAAGACATACAGATTACCAACAGGCACATGAAAAGATGCCTAGCATTGCTAATTATTAGAGAAATGTAAATCCAAACTACAATGAGGTATCTCTTCACATCAGTCAGAATGGCCGTCATTAAAAAGTCTACAGATACTAAAGGCTGGAGAGAGTGTGGAGAAAAGGGAACCCTCCTACAGCTGTTGGTAGGAATATAAATTGGTACACTCACTACAGAAAACAGTATGGAGATTCCTTAAAAAACAAACAACAATAAAAAACTACCATATGATTCCACAACGCAACTCCTGGGCATATATCCAGAGAAAACCATAATTTGAAAAGATACACACACTCCAATATTAATTGCAGCACTATTGACAACTGATACATGGGAGTAACCTAAATGTGCATAGACATAGGAATGGATAAAGATGTGGTACAAATATACAATGGAATACTACTTAGCCATTAAAAGGGTGAAATAATGCCATTTGCAGAAGAGGACTTTCAAGATGGTGAAGGAGTAAGATGGGAGATCAACTTCCTCCCCACAAATACATGAAAAATACATTTGCATGTGGAACAGTTCTTACAGAAAACCTTCTGAATCCAGGCAGAAGACCCCAGACTTCCAAAAAGGCAAGACAATCTCCTCAGAATAAAGTAGGGCAAAGACAAAGATTAAAAAAAAAAAAGATAAAGGGTTTTGGGATGGGGACCTGCACCCTGGAGAGGGGGCTGTGAGGGAGGAAAAGTATCTGCACACTCAGAAACCCCTTCACGGGCGGGGACAGAGAGGAGCTTCAGAACCTCAGACAAGATTGCACCAACAGGTGTTCAGAAGGCAAAGCAGAGGGAAATCACCACAGAGATCGCTGCTAACCAGCACTCCCCAGCCTAGACGCGGTTTGCATGCCCACCACGGTGAGAGGGGGCTGAGTGCTGAGGCTCAGGCTTTGGGGGTTGGACCCCAGGGAAAGGACAGGGGTTGACTGCCATGAACATATTCTGAAGGGGCTAGTACTACTGCAGAAAAGAAGTCAATTCTGACTCCATATTGGAACTGTTTCTTTGACTTGCTGTTGCTTTTGTTATTATAATCTTATATATTAGCCTGCCTCAAAGGACCCTGCCCCTCTGCCTGACTGTGAACTAAACTGCCTTTGTTCAGCTCATAGACAGGTTGTTTGACACTGCCCACCTGTGAATAGAAGAGATTAACACACGCCTTCCAAAGGCAGACCCTTTCCAGAAATGTTTTCTAAAACCGATGACCCATTTTACTTTACTTCCTCATTGCCTCTCCCTCTCTATTCTGCCTTTTGACTTTAGTATCTCCTTGCTTCTCTTTCTGACTCTATAAAAGAACCTGGCATCCAGACCCCAAAAAGATGGTTACTTTGAGACATTAGCCTGCCATCTTCTCAGTCAGTTGGCTTTCCCCTATAAAGTCGTATTCCTTGCCTCAACACTTCATCTCTCAGAGTCACTGGTCTGTTGAGTGGCGAGCAGAGTGAGCTTGGACTCGATAACAGGTGAGGGAGTCCAGGGAAAATCCTGGGCCTCCCAGAGAGGCAAGCCATCGTTGCCACGGGGATCATCTAACTTCCCATGATCACAGATTGAAAGAACTTGCCTTCACTCAAATGCCATAAGTGGGACGATCAATGGTGTGACCTGCCTAACCCCAGAAGTAGATACTCCTGGGCAAAGCCAGTAAGAGAGCCAAAGTCAGAACTACAGGTGACTGCAGTTTATGATCCCAGAGGGGAGAACACAAATCTACTGGCCACGGCCAAAGCCAGGGCAAGGTCCTGAGGCAAGAAACAAAATGTTTTTGCTGCGGTCCCAACCCCAGAGGTAGCAGCTGCCACCAAGCTAAAGGTAGGCGCAGGTTACTGCCCAAGCCTTCCTGTGATCCTAGGCAGCTTGGTTCTCCCATGGGACACACAACACAGGCTAATCCCCCTGGGAGAGCACATGACCAGTCTCACACTGTACCGACTTCCTGTAGGCCTCAGCCACAGCAGACACTCCCTACACACTCCAATTCTGGCTTGCATACCCTCTCTCTTTCCCCAGCCCTACTGAGGAAGTAAGCTCTCATAAGCCACTTCTTTTGCCTCCTCTTGTTTGGGCTGGGAACAGGAACTCAAGGATGACCTACAAGCAGAGGTGGACTCAAAACCAAAGCAGAACACCAGGGGGCTGTGTGAACAAAGAAGAGGAAGGGGATGTACTCCTGCGGCCACAAGTGCAGGGATTAAATCCCCACAAATAGCCTGAGACTGTGGACTTTGGGGGTAATTGTGGAATTTTGGAGAAAGTACAAGCTGGAGTTAAGACCAGATCTGAGTCTGAGCTGACCCTACAGTGCCCACAACAAGTCAAGAGATCCTCCTAGACATATTGGAGGACTTCCTGAGTAAGCAGATTGGCTGGGGCTCACTGTGTGGAGAGGACAATGGCAGAATCAGGAGGACATTCTTAATACCATTTGCAGCAGTGTAGGTGGATCTAGATATTGCCATATTAAGTGAAGTATATCACACAGAGAAAGACAAATGGCATATGACATCACTGATACGTGAAATCTAAAATAATAATACAAATGAACTTATTTATAAAATAGAAATTGACTCACAGATAGAGAAAATAAACTTACTGTTACCAAAGTGGATGTTGGTGGTGCAAGGAATAAATTAGGAATTTGAGAGTAACATATACCTACTAAAAAAGGACATACTACATAGCACGGAGCTTAGTCACTATCTTATAATAACCTATAATGGAAAAGAATCCGAAAATACCATATATATAACTGAATCACTTACTGTACACTTGAAAATAACACATTGTAAGTTAACTATATTTCAATAAAAATGTTGAGAGTGACTATCTCAAAAAATCGTGGCTTTGAAAGGAATTAAGAGAATCCAGTACTTAATATCCCCCTACTCTATTCTATATTTATATATATAAAACCATTTTTGCTTAAAACAGTCCCAGAAAGATAAGTAACTACAACACTCTTTGTAGTGACTTTCTCATTCCACAAAGAGGGTATAATACCATGCAAATTGTTGAGGAAAATTCAGACATGCATTTCATATAGGTGTCTGCAGTTTTATAGCCAAGTCATGGATAGGTCATCTTGGACAAACCCCCATAGGACTTAGTTCTTTAAAATGAGTACCCATTTGACCTCTTCCCATTTGCTCTGGTTCCTAAAAGGCAAACTGAATAAATTGCTTTGAGACAATTATTTTGAGATTCAACAAGTGTTCCAGGATATTTTATCTGACCAAATTTATATAGCAACTTCAAGCATATTCTTGAAGTTTATAACACTCAATTTCAGATTTCTGAGTTGAACCTGAAGGGTCAAGAGCACTATTACTTAATCCTATATCAATATTTTGGCATTGAAATAAGTAGGAAGCTTTCTTGAATCATCATGCCATCTCGTCCAAATGATCTTGCTTTTTTTTTAATATGACCGAAAGAAATAAGATCTTTAGTGCCATCAAAGAGGAGCAAAAGCAAACTATAGACAATAAAAAATATGCCTGTAGTCATGGGAGATATTGGTTACTATGGTGAAATTATTAAACATAGAGAATCATAGGTATGATGAAGCAGATAAAAAGTGGAAGTAAATACACCAACAAAAAATTCACATGGTCATATTGGAGAATCTTAGAGCTATCTAACTGGCTAGAGAAGAGAAAAACTAGAAAAAGGAAAAGTATTCAACTGTGAAGGAAAAAGTGTTAATCTGGTCTGCAACAAGCCAAGATAAAGAGGTTTGGAAAATGTAAAATCTACTTTCCATATTTTATTTAAGTATCTCAATATATGGTGACCATTCAAAATGATACCACCTAACACTTGTATATATTACTCAGCACTCATCTGAATGTTATAATTAATAGTTTAGGATTATAAAATCTGAATATTATTCACTCAGGTATGTATTTTAAAAGAGTTTACAGATATATATAAATAACTTAACATACATTTTATTTATATCTAAATATAAAATGCAATCAAACATACTTAAAATTTATTTTGCTCAATAGAAATAAAGATGAGTAGAAAGTAGACTATAAAGATTTTCAATGTTTTTCTCATTGCTCTCTATATGACATGACTTTCTCATGTCAGTGAGACAAATCTGAAATATTTACTTAATTTAGTAAGAAAAGTTTCTAAGAACTCAGATTGACTGTGATCAAATTCTGTCTCTGTTACATTTTTTTGCTGCTTTACTTGGACAAGTGACATAACTTGTCTCAAATTCATAAATATAAAATGAGGATTATAATCATGTATATTGTCTTAGCTTGGGATACTATGACAAAATGCCCTAAACTGGATACTTGTACATAATAGAAATGTATTTCTCCTAGTTCTGGAAGCTGTAAGTCTGAGATCAGGGTGCCAGCATGGTTGAGTTCCGGGAAGAGCCCTTTTCTAGGTTGCAGACTGCTATCTTCTTGATATAAGATTACGTGACAGAGAACACAGAAGGAAAACAAGCTTTCTCATGACTCTTATGAGGGGAACTAATACTATTCACAAGGGTTCCACCCTTATGATGTCATCTAACCATAATTACCTCCCAAGGCCTTACTTCTTAGTATTATTCATTGGTAGGTAGAGTTTCACTCTACACATTTAGAGGCACAAAAACAACCAGTCCATAATACATATCTCAGGATTTTTGTGCATTTGTAAAGTGATAATCCATGTAAATGGTTCAATGCAACGCCTGGTACATTAAAAGTGTTTTATAAGGAATAGGTTTTAATATTGTTATCCTCATCACTACTAAAAGAGAGTAAAATTTTTGTGAAATCAAGAAAATGTGGCAAATGAAAACTGATTCAAAAAAAAGAAAGAAAGAAAGAAAGAAAACTCATTCAATGAATGATTCTTCCAAGCTGAAAGTGAAAGTCGCTCAGTTGTGTCCGACTCTTTGCCATCCCATGAACTGTAGTCCATGGAATTCTCTAGGCCAGAATACTGGAGTGGGTAGACTTTCCCTTCTCCAGGGGATCTTCCCAACCCAGGGATCAAACCCAGGGATGAAACCCAGGTCTCCCACATTGCAGGCAGATTCTTTACCAGCTGAGCCACTAGGGAAGGGGCATGTATATAGGGGAAAATGCTGAAAGTTGTTAGAATGGAAATAAATGGGGTGCAAAGACAAGGAAATGATGGGTAATTTATAAGAGAACCCTGAAGCTAGGAAATTGTAAAGTCGGCAACAAGAAATCTGAATCCTGTTCTCATGGTCTCTCATTAAAGACTTGAGCAAACCAGTTTCCCTCTTCAAGTCTTCAGTTTTGTCATTTGTAAAGTAAGAGGAATAAACCAGATTTCTCCCTGATCCTGAGGCCTAAGTTAAATTTGATGCAAATTTTTATGGCAAACCAGTAGAGAAGTTTGAGAACATGACAAAAATAATTCAGTTAACTGAAATAAAAAGACACTCAGGTTAAATAGCATATGACATGAAACAGAACTGCTGGCACTGTTTCCATTTTCTATAGGAATAGTCAGATTGGGGGTGAATTGTGAGGTTGGAGATAGTCCTTAAAAAGAAAACATGTCTTTAATATATGTGCAAATGTAGATGGAAAAAATATACCAAAGAAAAAATAAGAAGTGGTTGCATACTGTTTTTTTCAAAACAACGTGAATGAATAAATTTCCTTCTGTGACTGTAAGCTCCCTTCAAGGGCAACTTTAAGCCCTTAACTATATGCCTGGCAACACAGAACAGTTCCTGTCACAGAAACAACACAGTAACTGATAATAATAAACCAGAAATAAAAATTGTTTTCACCCAAGAATCTTCCCTCTCCATTTACTTCTTACTTTCAAGTAGTTCTATCTGTTCCCTCTCTCCATATCTTCTACTCCCTAAGACAATCTTTTATCATCCCTTGCAACAACTTCTAAAGTTGTAGCCTCTCAGGCACAGGCTTCTTCTAATTTTTTTCTTAATGAAGCCAGAATTAACTTTTTGAAACCCATATCTAATCATGTCATTGCACTCTTGGTGGAAATGTAAATCGTTACAGCCACTATGCAGAACAGCATGGAGGTTCCTTTAAAATCTAAAACTAGAACTACTATATGACCCAGCAATTCCACTACTGGGCATATCCCCTGAGAAAATCATAATTCAAAAAGACACAAGCATCTCAATGCTCACTGCAGCATTATTTACAATGGTCAGGGCATGGAAGCAACCTAAATGTACATCAACAGATGAATGGATAAAGAAGATGTGGTACATATACACAATGAAATATTACTCAACCACCAAAAGTAACAAAATTGGGTTGTTTGTAGAGATGTGAATGGACCCAGAGTCTGTCATACAAAATGAAGTAAGTCAGAAAGAGAAAAACAAATATAGTATATTAATGCATATATATGGACACTAGGAAGGGCTTCCCTAGTGGCTCAGCTGGTAAAGAATCTGCCTGCAATGTGGGAGACCTGGGTTTGATCCCTGGGTTGGGAAGATCCCCTGGAGAAGGGAAAGGCTACCCACTCCAGTATTCTGGCCTAGAGAATTCCATGGACTCTATAGTCCATGGGGTCACAAAGAATTAAACATAACAGCAACTTTCACTCACTCACTCGTGGAATCTAGAAAAATGGTATAGATGAACCTATTGCAGGGCAGGAATAGAGATGCAGATGTAGAGAACAGACGTGGACACAGTAGGGGAAGGTGAGGGTGGCATGAATTGGGAGGTTGGGATTGACATATATATATGCTACCATGTGTAAAACAGATAGCTAGTGGGAAGCTGCTATATAGCACAGAGAGCTCAGCTTGGTGCTCTGTTATAACCTAGAAGGGTGGTATGGGGAGAGTGTGAGGGAGGTCTAAGAGGGAGGACATGTATGTATACATATAGCTGATTCACTTTGTAGTACAGCAGAAACTAACACAATAGTGTAAAGCAACTATACCCCAAATAAAAACTAAAAACTTTTTCTTTTCATGATTAAGTCCAAATTTCTTATCATTGCATCACAACCTATTACAAAATCATTTTTTTTTTCAATTTCACCTTAAAACTGCCCTCCTTCCCCTACTCCTTTCACACACATCCTAGTTGCTACTCACCTAGTTAGTCCTCTCTAGTGTCTAGAACAAAGTATAGCCAAAGTAGATGCTCAGTTTTCTTTAAAATTAATTAACTTGAACAACATCTACATTGTAAAATCTCACATTTTTTTGGCAAGCACTCTAGAGGGAGTCTATCACCATAATTTTGCTTTCTTAGAAAGGTAATTTTCTAATAGAAAGCACACTTCTATCATTGCTTCATTTCACAGGTTAGAATGGCTTAAATGTTGTTCAATTTATATCATATTACTTTTGGAAATTTTATTTGGAACATCTATTTTAAAAATTTAAAAGACAAATATTTTATGTTAATCAGGATACTTTCTAGTATCTTGTGTTTGTTAGTTGCCCGTGGTGTCCAACTCTTGTGACCCCATGGACTGTAGCCGAACAGGCTTCTCTGTCCTTGTAATTCTTCAGGCAAGAATACTGGAGTGGGTTGCCTTTCCCTTCTCCAGGGGATCTTCCTGAACTAGGGATTGAACCTGGGTCTCCTGCATTGCAGGCAAATTTTTTTCCATCTGAGCCACCAAGGAAGCCCTTCTTGTATGTTACTGGCCATAATTTCTAAAGAATTATATCCTAGTTGATGAATGCCTTAGAAAATTAATTTATGATTATTCTTTACTTATAAACAAATATAATCTACCACTGTAAAAAGACAAACTACAATATACATTGGTCACAGAAGTTTTACAAACAACAACAAAACAATTCATGAGGAAGAAGTAAACATTTTCTTGAGAAGTAATACTTAAAATAATCAAATAATTTCCAGTTTTTTTTAGTATGTGTGATTGATATATTCCTGACATTTGCAAACAGTAATCATAGTGACTTGTTCCTGTAAAAAGAAAAATGAGTTGAAAGTCTAAATTGCAGGTGTGCATTAACCGTTATTAACACCCGTTTCCTCACATTTGAAATTTCACTATTTTAAATGAAGGTTCTCTTGACTCAGTTTATCTAGAGCTCTTTTTCCTGGGTATTTTTTTAACTGCAAATTAAGGTAACCACAAGAAAGCTTACCAACTGAGAAAATTAATTTATGAAGCTAATTCTAACCCCAAAGGGTGCCTTTTCATCTTTTGAAATGTTAACTGAAGTAAATGTTGATTGTTTCATGTTCAGGACTTCACTGTCAACTTTGTAATACCTGTAAATGAGTACTTAGTGAAAGGTCAGCTAACTTTTAAGCAATACATCGTTTTATAAAATCCATGAAAATTGAAATAATAAATCTAATTGGTAAGGATTAACACTGATTTCTTAAAATAAAATTATGAATTTGATCAAGAGGGACATCAAGGCTTTCAAATAAGTAGCAAACTGGACTTATAGTTATGCTGCATTGTCCTTTATATATCTAAAATGTGGCTTGAAAGTTTTTCTTTCACAAGCTTACTTCGAAGCTGCAATCCAAATAAAAAAGCAGAGCACAATTTAAGGAAAAAAAAAAACTATATAAGTGATTGGTACTTTTATATACATGAATACCTGAAGGAGAATGCTCTCATTGTTCATAATTCTTTTGATGCTGGAAATATTTTCTTGTTTCTGTGGTACATATTTATCAGCTTCATAAGACTCTTTTTCCATTTTATAACTTTAACAAAAAATATCTTAACTTTCAAAGTATTGTTCATGATTTCTGTATGTTCTGTATGAGGTAAATATGTGTATAGATACTGGTATTTTTCCTCAGTGCATTATTTTCTGTTCGTTTTATCATTTTATCTGCCCAGATATCCAACAATAAAGTTTTCTCTGTTATCTTGTCATTCATGTCTACTAAAACTATTCCTGTATAGGCACTTTTATACTAATAACTTTAAAATTAAGCTCAATATATTTGGTCATTTACTTGGATGTACAGTGGGCATTGCTAACAATGACAAGGAGACTTGCAAATGATCTACAGTCTCTAAAATGTAGTAAATAAAGTCAAGTGAGGGTGAATTTAAAACCAAGTATAGCAAAAAATGAATGATTACTATTGAATTAATGGTAGGTAGTTTTTAGGTAACTATACATTTCTATAAATTATAGAAATTTATGTTGGCATCATCATCCTACATGCAACTAATCTTTGTTCCTGTTCAGTCAGTCAGTCGTGTTTGATTCTTTGAGACCCCATGGACTGCAGCACGCCAGGCTTCCCTGTCCTTCAGCATCTCCTGGAGCATGCTCAAACTCATTGAGTCAGTGATGCCATCCAACCATCTCATCCTCTGTCATTCCCTTCTCTTCCTGCCTTCAGTGTTTCCCAACATCAGGATATTTTCTAATGATTCGGCTCTTCACATCAGGTGGCCAAAGGACTGAAGCTTCAGCTTCCTCATCAGTACTTCCAGTGAGTATTCAGGGTTGATTTCCTTTAGGATGGACTGGTTGGATCTCCTTGCAGTCCAAGGGACTCTCAAGTGTCTCCTCCAACACCACAGTTCAAAAGCATCAACTTTTCAGAGCTCAGTCTTCTTTATGATCCAACTCTCACATCCATACATGACTACTGGAAAAACTATACAGCCCTTGGTTGGCAAAGTAATGCCTCTGCTTTTCAATATGCTGTCTAGGTTTGTCATAGCTTTTCTTCCAAGGAGCTCGGGTCTTTTAATTTCATGGCTGCAGTCAATGGCTGCATGGATTCTGGAGTCCAAGAAAATAAAGTCTTTCACTGTTTCCATTGCTTCCCCATCTATATGACATGAAGGGATCAGCTGCCACTAATCTACCAAGAAAAAAATTCATTTTCTAGCAATTTCTGTGACACATTAGATCAATGGCAAGTGTGAGAGAACAAGTGTGATAGAACTCTGTACTCTGTCCCCAAATCAACTTCCTAAGAAGTATATCTCCTCCTAATCTGAGTTCTAGTATATACAATTTAGCATAATAGTAATGAAATATTCATAATGCAATCAAAAATGAAAAAAAAATTATTTTTTAAAAAGGACTCAGGACATATGCTATGCAGTGTCCTATCATGTAGTTTGTAGCAACTATTCTTCAAAAATAGCCTCCCAATGAAATATGAAACAGTATTTGATATTCATGAACTCATATAATCCCCTGTACCACTGAAAATGGACTGGTTATGTGTAACCAATAAAATGTAATGAAATTTATGGGGACCGTCTCTGAGGATAGTCTAGTCTAGTGTTAGTCACTCAGTCATGTCCAACTCTTTGCAACCCCAGGGACTATAGCCTGCCAGGCTTCTCTATTCATGGGATTCTCGAGGCAGGAATACTGGAGTGGGTTGCCATTCCCTTCTCCAATCTCTGAGGACAGCTCACAGGAAACCTTAAATTTCTATCTTGGTTTTTCGGAACATACGTCTTTAGTTGAAGTCAACCACTATGTAAGAAACCCAGACTACCTTGACAACTCCACACAAAGATCATGTTAGCCATGTGAAAAATTCATATGGAAAAAAATTATGATACCCAGCCAATTTTCACCTCTTACAAACTTTTCATCAAAGATGTTAGCCATATGAATGAAGAAACTATATGAAATGAGCCTGGTCTGACCTTCATGTGATTGCAGCCCCATTTAACATCTCACTGCAACCTCATGAGGCGCTTCAAACAACAGTCACTCAACTGAACCAAATTAACACAAAAAAATGTGAAATATTATAAGAAATTTTTACTTTAAGTCATTTTTTTGTGGTAGTGTTTTATACAGCAATAAAAACCTAAAACATTAATTCTTGACCTTAGAGCTGAATCTGTAAAAGCAGAGTTCATTCATTCCTTTCTTCATCATAGAATCTGAGGCTTTTCAAGCAGAGTACAGAGTATAATAAAACATAAGTAAAATCTTAGAAAATTTTACAAAGGGCAAAGGAGAGATAAGAGGAACTTAAGAGAGTTAGAAGAGAGGACCATGATGGCATCCACAGGGAAAAGGAGTCAAGAGAAGGGAAGTCCTCAAGGGGTAATTTCCTAACAATGTAAGATATGCACACAAATGAATCAACTTCTAGAATCTAGAAAGAAGGCCAAGAAAGCTAAATGGGTGAGACTGCTCTGGAATTTCTCAGCTCCTGTTTGACTTTGTATGGGTTGCGAGAATGATGTGTGCTTAAAGCAAAGAACTATTGTAATTATTGTTGAATCCCATGCTGTTCAAAAATAAAACTATTTTCTGTTAAGAAACTATAGAACTAACACCCAAAAAAGTATGTCCTTTTCATTATAGGGGACTGGAATGCAAAAGTAGGAAGTCAGGAGATACCTAGAGTAACAGGCAAATTGGGCTTTGGAGTACAGAATGAAGCAGGGCAAAGACTAACAGAGCTTTGCCAAGAGAACACACTGGTCATAGCAAACACCCTCTTCCAACAACAGAAGAGAAGACTCTACACATGGACATCATCAGATGGTCAATACCGAAATCAGACTGATTATATTCTTTGCAGCCAAAGATGGAGAAGCTCTATACAGTCAGCAAAAGAAGACCAGGAGCTGACTGTGGCTTAGATCATGAACTGATTATTGCCAAATTCAGACTTAAATTGAAGAAAGTAGGGAAAACCACCAGACCATTCAGGTATGACTTAAATCAAATCCCTTATGATTATTCAGTGGAAGTGAGAAATAAGAGTCAAGGGATTAGATCTGATAGAGTGCCTGAAGAACTATGGATGGAGGTTCGTGACATTGTACAGGAGGCAGGGATCAAGACCATCCCCATGGAAAAGAAATGCAAAAAGGCAAAATGGTTGCCTGAGGAGGTCTTACAAATAGCTGTGAAAAGAAGAGAAGTGAAAAGCAAAGGAGAAAAGGAAAGATATTCCCATTTGAATGCAGAGTTCCAAAGAATTGCAAGGAGAGAAAAGAAAGCCTTCCTCCATGATCAATGCAAAGAAATAGAGGAAAACCATAGAATGGGGAATATTAGAGATCTCGTCAAGAAAATTAGAGATACAAAGGGAACTTTTCATGCAAAGATGGGCTCAATAAAGGACAGAAATGGTATGGACCTAACAGAAGCTGAATATATTAAGAGGTTGCAAGAATACACAGAAGAATGCTACAAAAAAAGATCTTCATGACCCAGATAACCACAATGGTGTGATCACACTCCTAGAGCCAGATATACTGAAATACAAAGTCAAGAGGGCCTTAGGAAGCATTACCACAAACAAAGCAACTGGAGGTGATGGAGTTTCAGTTGAGCTATTTCAAAGTATAAAAGATGAAACTCTGAAAGTGTTACACTCAATATACCAGAAAATTTGGAAAGCTCAGCAAGGGCCATAGGACTGGAAAAGGTCAGTTTTCATTCTAGTCCCAAAGAAAGTCAATGCCAAAGAATGCTCAAACTACTGCACAATTGCACTCATCTCACATGCTGGTAAAGTAATGCTCAAAATTCTCCAAGCCAGGTTTCAACACTACATGAACTGTGAACTTCCAGATGTTCAAATTGGTTTTAGAAAAGTCAGAGGAACCAGAGATCAAATTGCCAACATCCATTGGATCATTGAAAAAGCAAGAAAGTGCCAGAAAAATATCTACTTCTGGTTTATTGATTATGCCAAAGCCTTTGACTGTGAGGATCACAACATACTGGAAAATTCTGAAAGAGACGGAAATACCAGACCACCTGACCTGCCTCTTGAGAAATCTGTATACAGGTCAGGGAGCAACAGTTAGAAATGGACATGGAACAACAGACTGGTTCCAAATCAGAAAAGGAGAACATCAAGGATATATATTGTCGCCATTATTTAACTTCTATGTAGAGTACATCATGAGAAATTCTGGGCTGGATGAAGCACAAACTGGAATCAAGATTACCAGGAGAAATATCAATAACCTCAGATATGCAGATGATACCATCCTTACAGCAGAAAGCAAAGAAGAACTAAAGAGCCGCTTTATGAGAGTGAAAGTGGAGAGTGAAAAAGCTGACTTAAAACTCAACATTGAGAAAACTAAGATCATGGCAGCTGGTCCCATCACTTCATGGCAAATAGATGGGGAAACTGTTGAAACAGTGAGAGATTATTTTGCGGGACTCCAAAAATCACTGCAGATGGTGACTGCAACCATGAAATTAAAAGACACTTGCTCCTTGAAAGAAAAGAAAAATTGACCAATCTAGACAGCATATTAAAAAGCAGAGGCATTACTTTGCCAACAAAGGTCCGTCTTTTCAAAGCTATGGTTTTCCCAGTAGTCACGTATGCACGTGACAGTTGTACCATAAAGAAAGCTCAGTGTTGAAGAATTGATGCTTTTGAACTGTGGTGTTTGAGAAGACTCATAAGAGTCCCTTGGACTGTGAAGAGATCCAGTCAGTACATCATAAAGGAAATCAGTCCTGAATGTTCACTGGAAGGACTGCCGCTGAAACTGAAACTCCAATACTTTGACCACCTGATGTGAATAACTGACTCATTGGAAAAGACCCTGATGCTGGGAAAGATTGAAGCCAGAAGGAGAAAGGGACGACAGAGGATGGGATTGTTGGATGGCATCACTGACTCAATGGACATGAGTTTGAGTAAATTCCAGGTGTTGGTGATGGAAAAGGATACCTGGCATGCTGCAGTCCATGGGGTTGCAAAGAGTTGGACATGGCTGAGTGATTGAACTAAACTAAACTGGAGGTACTATAGTGGCCCCTTTATTCCTGGTGTTAATAGCAGAGTAAAGTAGCTTAGGACAAATGTCATGGAACATTTCTGCTATAAGGAATGCATCTCTTGTGTACATTTGCGCTCTCTCTAAACTCCTGGCAAAATAGCCCTACCATAAATACATGTTAATTTCTAAGAACTAAACAATAGATAAAATAGAACCGTTTGCTATTTTAATTTAGCTTCATGTCTAGTATTCCATAAAAAAGGTATTTTAAGGAGGAACTGAATTCCATATATTGTAAGTCCTTTTGACTTTTAATGTTTTATTAGTATACATTCACAAAAGTTACTGTGATTTTTTCATTGTTGTGATCATTTTTTTTCACTTAAATTTGGAGCTAAATACAAAATTACTCTATAAGACAAATGAATGTATTTTTTAATATTTAAGTATTTTTTCCAATAAGAAAAAAAAAGCTTTTTTTTTCCCTAAAACATTTAGATAATAGATCACAAATGATGCTTACTGGAAAAGTAAGTAATTTTTAAAACAATTTTGTCACATACAAAGCTGGTTTTAAATGAATAATATTTCAAAGCTCTATTATTGAAAAAAGTAAAAAAAAAAACTTTAAAGCCATGATTTGATTTTTGCTTCCCAATAAGGTGTTTACTGTGGCAGGTTAATATTCCTACTGCAAAAACTAGAAAAAAATACTAACAAACATTAAGAATTATAATTCTTAAGAATGTGACAAATGTGGAGGCAAGGATGAATAAATGAATCAAAAATCTAAGCAAATAAATGTTTTCTAAGGTGAGTTGATAAACTCCAGCTATTACTTCTGTAGGGAGCATAGGCCTATTCTACATGCTAACAATATATCAGACTTATATTTCAAACTTCCCCAAGCAGAGTGACCCTTTTGGGAAAAAAAGAAATTATTAAAGCTTTCAGGGGTTGTTTACAGATGGTTTGGATGGCAAATTGGACAATTAAAGAAATTGGAACACATGATTAGATTTCAACAAGAGACATTTTCTTAATTCTGGTGCAATGAAGGAGGCTGAGAATCTAGGTAGAAATTTTCTAAAAGGCAGAGAATAATCTTCCCAATTTTACTGGGCATAGGAAACAAATTTTCCCCAAGTACATTACGACTCTCTTCCTCAAGAAATTTACCAGATATTGAAGCAAACAAAAGTAGAAGACTAGTAAAATAAGATAACATATCTAAAGGGCAGAATTCAAATCTTGGGAGGACCCAGGAGACAGAGACCCACAAAAGTCCCAGTAAGAAGCCCAGATAGGGCCTAACAATGACAAGGGATAAACCAGCAGTAGGTAGAATCTCACAAACTGAAGCCTACTCTCAGCTCTGTGTTGGCTTAAAGCTATCAGTAATTTAAGTTTTTAGCCTAACAAAGAAAATGGAGAATTCTTTCTGGTTAAAAACAAAATTATCTGGAATCAATATAGCTTTGTACACATACTACCTGGCATATAATTTAAAATGCTGTAAATTCAAAGAGACAGAAAAATAATGCAGACAACTGAAAGAAAATGCAAACAAGATTCAGTTACTCAGATGATACAGATACTAGTTAGAAAGAAAGGAATCAAATAACTATAATTAATATTAAAGGAAAAATTATATAAATAATTGATGTTGTGGGTGGAAAGATGTGATTTCAACAGAAATTTTAGATACAAAAGTAAAGATCAAGATGCCATTCTAAAAGAAATTGAAAAAAGAATGGATATATATATATGTATAACTGAATGACTTTGCTGTACCCCTGAAACTAACACAACCTTGTAAATAAGCTACACTCCAATATAGAAATTAAAAGAAGAAGATATCTCAGAACCAAAACTTATAATATCTGTAATTAGAAATACAATTGGTGGGTTTAATATCAGATTGAACAGCACACCACCATATTAATAGACTTAAACACAAGTAAATAAAAAATACCCAGGAGTAGAACAGAAAGAACAAATAATGGGGAGAAAAACCAGAACAGAGAGCAATAGCCAAGTAGGACATGCAATAACATTCATAAAATTGAAATCCTAGAAAGAATGTGGCAGAAGAAACAGTCAACAGAGAAAAAAGGCAGTAAAATTTCTGAAGCCAATGGAAGATACTGTCCAACAGACTCAGGAAGCTTAGTAAAATCCAAGAAACATAAACACAAAGATAATCATACTTAGGCAAATTATAGTAAAGCTTCTTTGAAAATTAAAGACAAAAAAATTAAAAGCCAGCAGAGTAAACACCAAAAACACAAATTGCTATCAAAATAATAAGCTGGAGGAAAGATTTCTCAATAGAAATAATAGAAAGAAAAAAAGAAAAGAAAAGAAAAATCAACATATAAAAGGATTGGAAAAATACCTGGCAACCTAAAATTACTTACCTATTGAAAGTATTGATCAAGAAGCAATATAAGAAAGGATAAAGAGTCATTCCAGTACAGAAATATTAAAATTTATGTTTTTAACCCAATCACATCACTCCAAAATATATAAATCAAAACTAAGAGAGTTAGAAGGAGATATAGATTCTGATTTAAAATTCCATCTAAAGAAAATAGGAAAATAAGAGCAAAACAAACTTAAACATAGCAGCAAAGACATAATACTGAGGAGTAGAAAATTAAATAGGAAAAAAGTAAAATAGAGACTATGTATAAATACACTAGCTAATATTCCAAAATTAGTAAAAATGATAACCTAGTGTGAATGATCAAGAAAAAAAAAAAAAAGGATAGCAACTATCCTTTATTTCAGGAATGAAAAAAATGAGTGCAATTACAGACTCTTCAGAAATCATAAAGATAAAAACATATTATGAATCTCATTTTGCTAATAACTTTAGCAATTAAATGAAATAAATTCCTCAAATTATAACCTACAAAAGCTAATAGAAGAGAAATATGAATAAGCAAAAATTTATTAAAGAAATTAAATTCTTCATTACAAAATGTTCTCACAGAGAATACTACAGATGCAAATGACTTTTTTGGGAATTATTTATAAATATTTAATGAAGAAAAAGCATCAATACAGAAAAATCTTTCTGAAAATAGGAAAAAAAAAGAATACTTCATATCACTTATTTAATGGGAGAAGCATAATCTTGATATCAAAATCTGACAGGGACATTATAAGAAAGAAGAATTTTAAACCAATCTCTATCATTAAACAGATATAAAAGTTCTTCCCAAAATATTAAGAAATTGAATACAGTGACATATAAAATGCATAATGCATCCAGTGTTTATCCCTGGTAGTCAAGGCTGATTTGGCATTTAATTATTAGTCAGTTCTACATTTGTTCAAAAAATAGAAGGAAAATACATGAACATATCAACAGGAACCTTAAAAAGAGTTTGATAATTTCAATAGATCAAAAAAAAGAAGCATTTGAAAATCTCAATACCAGTTCATGATTATATTTTTTAAAACTTTAAATTTTCTAAATGGAATTTATTCTAATAATAACACCAATAAGGAATCAATAACAAATATATTCATGGAAGAATATTTAAAACTATCCCTGATGCAAATGGCTCATACATGTATATATAAAAAAAAATACAACCCAATTGAAAAATGGGCAAAAGATCGAAATAGACATTTCTCCAAAATAGACATAGAGATGACAAAAAAGCACCTGAAAAGAGGCTCAACATCACTAAATATTAGATAAGTGCAAATCAAAACCACATTGATGTATTACCTCACACCAGTCAGAATGGCCATTAACAGAAAATTTACAATTATTAAAGGCTGGAGAAGATGTGGAGAATAGGGAATCCTCCTGCACTGTTGGTGGAATGTACATTGGTACAACCACTATGAAGAACAGTATGGAGATTCCTTAAAAATCTAAAAATAGAGTTACTGTGTGATCCTGCATCCCAAAGCTGGGCATATATTTGGGGGAAACTCTAATTCAAAAATATACATGAATCCCAATGTTCATTGCAACACTATTTACAATAGTCAAGACAAGGAAGCAACCTGAATGTCCATTGACCAATGAATGGATAAAGAATATATATATATATTGAATATATATTCAATGAATATGAATATATAATATATATTATATATATCATATATATAAATAATATATAAAATATAAATATATATATAATATATATATTCCACTCAATATGCAGTGGAATATTATTTAGCCATAAAAATAATGAAATAATACCATTTTCAGGAACATGAATGGACCTAGAGATTATCATACTATATATGTAGAATCTTTTTTTTTGGTGGGGGAGAAACCCCAATGGACAGAGGAGCCTGGCATGCTACAGTCCATGGGGTTGCATAAGAGTTGAACATGACCTAGTGACCAAATAGCAACAAGTGCCTTATATAGGTAGAATCCTATATTTGTTGTTTTTGTGATTGGCTAATTTCACTTAGCAGTATGTCTCTAAGTTTCATCCAAGTTGTAGTATATTGCAGAATCTCTTTCCTTTTTAAGACTGAAAAATATTCCACTGTATGTATATACCACATTTTGTTTATCTATTCATTGGTGATGGACATTTGGACTTCTTCCCTTTTTAGCCATAGTGAGTACTGCTGCTATGTACATGAGTGTAAACATATTCTTTTGAGATTTTGTTTTCTTTTCTTTTGTGTGTATACCTAAATGTGATATTGCTGAATCACTTGCTAATTCTACTTTTAATTTTTTGAAGAAACTCCATAGTGTTTTCTATAGTTACTACACCATTTTGCCTTCCCAGCAACATTGCACAGGGTTGCTATTTCTCCACATCACCATCACCATGTTGTCGTTGTTGTTTTAGACTGCAGCCATCTTAACGAGTGTGGGGTGACATTTCATTGCAGTTTTTATTTGCATTTCCCGAATGATTAGTGAAATTGATCGTATTTTCATGTGCTTATTGGCCTAGTGTATAGCTTCTTCAGAGAAATCTCTGTTAAAGTCCTTTGGCCATTTTTTTAATTATTTAAGCTTTAATTGGGGAATGATTACTTTATAATACTGGTTTCTACCATGTTGGTTTCTGCCATACATCAACATGAATCAGCCATAGGCATATATACATCTTCTCTCTCTTAAGCCTCCTTCCACCTCCCTCCCTATTCAATCCCTCTAGGTTGTCACAGAGCACAAGCTTTGGATTCCTATGTCATAGAGAATATTCCCACTGGCTACTTATTTTGCATATGATAATAAATACATTAAAAAAAAACTAAGATCATGACATCCAGTCCCATCACTTCATGGCAAATAGATGGGGAAAAAGTGGAAACAGTGACATATTTTATTTTCTTAGGCTCCAAAATCAATATAAATGGTGACTACAGCCAAGAAATTAAAAGATACTTGCTCCTTAGAAGAAGAGGTATGACAAACCTAGACAGTGTATTAAAAAGCAGAGACATCACTTTGCTGACAAAAATCTGCATAGTCGAAGCTATGCTTTTTCCAGTAGTCATGGATGGATGTGAGAGTTGAACCATAAAGAAGACCGAGCACCAAAGAACTGATGGTTTTGGATTGTGGTGCTGAAGAAAACTCTTGAGAGTCCCTTGGGCAACAAGGAGATGTTCGAAAGAACAGCATGTATATTATCTATGGTGAAACAGATCACCAGCCCAGGTGGGATGCATGAGACAAACCAGTCAATCTTAAAGGAAATCAACCCTGAATATTCACTGGAAGGACTGATGCTGAAGCTGAAGCTGCAATACTTTGGAGCAAATTCTGGGGGATAGTGAAGGACAGGGAAGCCTGGAGTGCTTCAGTTCATGGGGTCGCAAAGAGTTGGACACCCCTTAGCAACTGAACAACAACACCTCTCAAATTATCCCACCCTCTCCTTCCTCTGGGCTTCCAAGTTGGTGCTAGTGGTAAAGATCTTGTTTGACAATGCAGGAACCATAAGAGATGCGGGTTCGATTCCTGGGTTGAGAAGATCTCTTGGAGAAGGAAATGTCAACCCACACCAGTATTCTTGCCTGAAGAATTCATGGACAGAGGAAACTTGTGGGCTATGGTCCATGGAGTCACAAAGAGTTGGACATGATTGAGCAACTAACACTTTCATTCCTTCCCCCACTGTGTCCAAAAGTCTTTTCTCTGTGTTTGTATCTCCATTGCTTCCTGTAGATAGGATTGTCAGTATCACCTTTCTAGATTCCATATATATGCGTTAATATATGATATTTGTCTTTCTCTTTCAGACTTACTTCACTTTGTATAATAAGCTCTTGGTCCAACCACCTGAGCAAAACCAACTCAGGTGCATTGCTTTTTATAGCTGAGTAATATTGAGTAATATTACACATACACATTGTGCTTGTGTACCACAACTTATTTATCCATTTGTCTGTCAATGGACATCTAGGTTGTTTCCATATCCTAGCTATTGTAAATAGTGTTGTAATGAATATAAGTGGACAAGTGCCTTTTTTTATTATGGTTTATGCCATTAGGGTATATGCCCAGTAGTGGGATTACTGGATCATTTGTTTTTTTTTTTTTTTTTTGTAAATTAATTTATTTATTTTAACTGGAGGCGAATTACTTTACAATATTGTAGTGGTTTTTGCCATAAATTCACATGAATCAGCTATGGGTATACATGTGTCTCCCATCCTGAACCCCCTCTCATCTCCGTCCCCATCCCATCCCTCAGGGTTGTCCCATTGCACCGGCCCTGAGCGCCCTGTCTCAGGCATTGAACCTTGACTGGCAATCTATTTCACATATGGTAATATACAAGTTTCAATGCTATTCTCTCAAATCATCCCACCCTCGCCTTCTCCCACAGAGTCCAAAGTCTGTTCTTTATATCTCTGTCTCTTGCTGTCTGGCATCATTACCATCTTTCTAAATTCCATATATATGCATTATTATACTGTATTGGTGTTTTTCTTTATGACTTGTTTCACTCTGTATAATAAGCTCGTTTCATCCACCTCATTAGACCTGATTCAAATGTGTTCTATTTAATATGAGTAATATTCCATTGTGGATATGTACCACAACTTTCTTATCATTCATCTGCCAGTGGACATCTAAGTTGCTTCCATGTCTTAGCTACTGTAAGCAGTGCTGCGATGAACATTGGGGTGCACGTGTCACTTTCAATTCTGGTTTCCTCGATGTGTATGCCCAGCAGTGGGATTGCTCGTTCATATGGCAGTTCTATTTCCAGTTTTTTAAGGAATCTTCTACAAAGATTCTAGGTTCTTTGTAGAATTCACCTGTGAAGCCATTTGGCCTGGGCTTTTGTTTGTTAGAAGATTTTTGATTACAGTTTTGATTTCCATGCTTGTGATTGGACTGTATAATTTTCTATTTCTTCCTGGTTCAGTTTTCACAGGTTATACTATTGTAGGAATTTGTACATTTCTTCCAAGTTGTTCATTTTATTGGCATACAGTTGGTGATAGTAGTCTCTTATGATCCCTTCTATATCTGGGTTGTCTGTTGTGATTTCTCCATTTTCAGTTCTAATTCTGTTGATTTGATTCTTCTTTTTTTCTTGATTAGTCTGGCTAACGATTTGTCTATTTTACTTATATTTTCAAAGAACCAGCTTTGAGTTTTGTTGATTTTTGTTATAGACCTTTGTTTCTCTTTCATTTATTTCTGCCCTAATATTTATAATTTCTTTCCTTCTACTAACGTTGGGGTTCTTAATTTCTTCTTTTTCTAGTTGCTTTATGTGTAAAGTAAGGTTGTTTATTTTATTTTTGTCTTGTTTCTTGAGGTAAGCTTGTATTGCTATGAACCTTCCCCTTAGCACTGCTTTTACTGTATCTCATAGGTTTGGGGTTGTTGTGTTTTCATTTTCATTCATTTCTATGAATATTTTGATTTTTTTTTATTTCTTCTGTGATTTGTTGGTTATTCAGAAGCCTGTTGTTTAGCCTCCACATGTTTGTAGTTTTAATAGTTTTTTTTTCCTGTAGTTGACATCTAATCTTACTGCACTGTGATCAGAAAAGATGCTTGAAATGATTTCAGTTTTTTTTTTAATTTACCAAGGCTAGACTTATGGCCCAGGATCTGATCTATCCTGAGAAGGTTCTGTGTGCACTTGTGATAAAGGTGAAATTCATTGTTTTGGGATGAAATATTCTATAGATATCAATTAGGTGTAACTGGTTCATTGCACCCTTTAAAGTTTATGTTTCCTTGCTAATTTTCTGTTTAGTTGATCTATCTATAGGTGTAAGTGGCGTATTAAAGTCTCCCACTATTATTGTGTTGCTGTTACTTTCCCCTTTCACACTTGTTAGCATTTGCCTGACATATTGTGGTTCTCCTCTGTTGGGTGCATATATATTTATAATTGTTATATCTTCTTGGATTGATCTTTTGATCATTATGTAATGTCCTCCTTTGTCTCTTCTCAAGGCCTTTATTTCAAAATTTATTTTATCTGATATGAGTATTGCTACTCCTGCTTTATTTTGGTCTCCATTTGTGTGAAATGTTTTTTTCCAGCCCTTCACTTTCAGTCTGTATGTGTCCCTTGGTTTGAGGTGGGTCTCTTGTAGACAGCATATATAGGGGTCTTGTTTTTGTATCCATTCAGTCAGTCTTTGTCTTTTGGTTGGGGCATTCAACCCATTTACATTTAAGGTAATTATTGATAAGTATGATCCCACTGCCATTTATTTTGTTGTTTTGGGTTTGAGTTTATACACCTTTTCTGTTTTTCCTTTCTAGAGAAGATCCTTTAGCATTTGTTGGAGAGCTGGTTTGGTGGTGCTGATTTCTCTCAACTTTTGCTTGTCTGTAAAATTTTTGATTTCTTCTTTGTATTTGAATGAGTTCTTTGCTGGTTATAGTGATCTGAGTTGTAGGTTTTTCTCTTTCATGACTTTAAGTATGTCCTGCCATTCCCTTCTGGCCTGAAGAATTTCTAGTAAAGATCACCTATTATTATTATGGAAATCCCCTTGTGTGTTATCTGTTGCTTTCCCCTTGCTGCTTTTAATATTTGCTCTTTGTGTTTGATCTTTGTTAATTTGATTAATATGTGTCTTGGAGTGTTTTGCATTGGGTTTATCCTGTTTGGGACTCTCTGAGTCTCTTGGACTTGGCTGGCTATCTCCTTCCCCATTTTAGGGAATTTTAACTATTATCTCAAGTATTTTCTCTTGGCCTTTCTTTTTGTCTTCTTCTTCTGGGACTCCTATGATTCAAATGTTGGGGTGTTTCACATTGTCCCAGTTGTCTCTGAGATTGTCCTCATTTCTTTTAATTCTTTTTTCTTTTTTCCTCTCTGCTTCATTATTTCCACCATTCTCTCTTCCACCTCATTTATTCTATTGTCTGCCTAAGTTTTTCTATTGTTGGTTCCTTCCTGATTGCTTTTGATCTCGGTTATTGCATTATTTATTTTTGATTGATTCTTTTTTTATTTTTTCTGGGTCCTTGGTAAACTTTTCTTGCATCTTCTCAGTCCTTGTCTCCAGAATATTTATCTGTAACTCCATTTGGTTTTCAAGATTTTGGATCATCTTTACTATCATTATTCTGAGTTCTTTTTCAGGTATACTCCCTATCTCCTCTTTTGTTTAATTTGTTGGACATTTATCATGTTCCTTTACCTGCTGAATATTTCCCTACCTTTTCATTCTGTTTAGATTGCTGTGTTTGGGGTGACCTTTCTCTCTGCTGGAAGTTTGTGGTTCCTCTTTATTGTGGAGGTTGCTCTCTGTGGGTGGAGTTGGACTATTGGCTTGTCAAGGTTTCCTGGTTAGGGAAGCTTGCATCAGTGTTCTGGTAGGTGGAGCTGGATCTCTTCTCTCTGGAGTGCAATGAAGTGTCCAGCAGTGAGTTTTGAGGTGTCTATGGGTTTGGTGTGACTTTGGGCAGCCTGTATTTTAATGCTCAGGTCTATGCTCCTGTGTTGCTGGAGAATTACTGTGATATGTCTTGCTCTGGAACTTGTTGGCTCTTGGGCGGAGCTTGGTTTCAATGTAGGTATGGAGGCTTTTGCTTGAGCTCTTGTCAATTCATGTTCCCTGGAGTCAGAGGTTTTCTGGTGTTCTAATGTTTTGGATTTAAGCCTCCTACCTCTGGCTTTCAGACTAATTCTTACAGTAGCCTCAAGACTTCTCCATCCATACAACACAGATGGTAAAACATCTAGGTTAATAGTGAAAAGATTCTCAGCCTTGAAGGACTACAAAAGAGGTTCACAGCATTACATGGAGAAGAGAAGAGGGAAAAGGGAGATAGAGGTGACTGGGTGGAAAAGAAGGGGAATCAAAAGGGGAGAGAGCATTCTAGCCATTAATCAATTCCCTAAGTGTTCTCCACAGCCTGAACACCCAGAGGGATTCACAGAGTTAAGTAGAAGAGAGAAGGGGAGGAGGAGATAGAGGTGACCTAGGGAGAGAAGGGAGAGTCACAATTTGAGAGAGCAATCAAACCAGTAATCACACCCCTAAGCAAAAACGGGTACTGAAGATTAGATTCTCAAATGTACAAAATTGATAACAAATATCAAAAAGCAGAGATTAAAAATCTAGATTAGAGGTTAGACTCTGAAACATGCAATATTAAAAATACAAAACAAAACCATCACAAAAATTATCATATATATACATATATATATAGGAAATTTGCTTTAAAAATAGGGTCTTTTATGCAAGGTAATAGTAGGTTATAAAAATGAAAATTAAAGGAGTAATAAAGAACTTAAAAATAAAAGAATTTAAAAATAATAATAGTTAAAATGCATCTAGGAATTTCTCTGGAGCTGTTGAGGGCAGTGTTGGGTCATTTCAGTTTCAGATTGTTCCTTATTCCAGCTTGTATTTCTTCTCAAGGTCTATTGCCCTCTTCCAATGCTTAGTCAGTGCTAACTACAGGGTTTTAATCTGTTGCACCTGTCACTTCCAGAGAGGTTCCCTCTTCTTCTTCTTCTTTTGATTCCTTTGTTTGAAAATCTCTTCAGTTACTTATTTGTGCACTGATACAAGGGGTCGAAGGTGGTCATTTATTTAGGCTTACTTGTTCAGTTGTGCTGTGGGGAGTAAGGAACACTGCTAAGAAAGATCACTGGCGTGTTTGGGGAATGCTACCAGTGTCTGGACCACACTGGGTTTGCCCCCGCTCACAGTGCATGTGTTTTCCCTGTCTACACTGTTCAAGCTCCAGGTTGCTCTGTGGGGGTGCTGTCCAAAGCAGGCCCTGAGTTTCGGTCACTTCCCAGGTCTAAGCTGCTCAGGTTCAGGTTCTTGGGTACTCCACAAATGTGCAGACTCAGTTGGGCATGCGTTTTGTGCCGTTCCCAGGTCTGAGCAGCTCAGACGACCACGTGCTTGGTGGGTGCACTGTCCCAGGTCTTAAACACCTCCCCGGTCCCAGTTGCTTGGTTTCCCAGGTGCACAGTGAGAGCACCTTCTCAGGTGTGCCGTGTGTCTCCTCTGGGGAGCTGATCTCTGGCTGTGACCCTCCTGGCAGATGTCAAAAACTGTCCAGGATCCCAAGAAGACTTGGTTAGCAACTGGGAGCCTGCTCACAATTTAGTGGAGGATGCGGTCTCTAGGGCCGAGATTGCCCCTTGCCTTCAGGCTCTGGCTGTCGCCTGTCTGCCTCTATGCCTCCAGCAGGGGGGTGAACCAGTCCACAGCTGGCTAGCTCTCCTCTGGTATTCGCTTAATCCTTTGTTCTGTGAGCAGGCCAGGCTGTGCTTCAGGTTAGAACTTTTCGTGGCAAAGTTCTCTCTCTCTCTCTTTTTCTCTCTGGCTATCCCACAGTTTGGGTTGATATCTCACATTAGCTCCCTCAGATTGTCCTCAGAGCATTCAGGTCCGGTCCTTACCCTAAACATGCTACTTGCACCTCCCTGCTTAGCCCCAACTCGCTGGTGGCGGAAGCGAGCCTCTGGGATACTTCTCCACTGGGAGTTTTGGTTATGTGTATATTCTGTGTGTGTGTGTGTGTGTGTGTGTGTGTGTGTGTGTGTGTTTTCCTCCCAGTTATGTTGCCCTCTGAGATTCCAAAACTCCCCACAGACCTGCCGGTGAAAGGGTTTCCTGGTGTTTGGAAACTTCCCCTTCAAAACGCCCTCCCCGGGATGAGTCTCTGTCCCTAACACTTTTGTCTCTCTTTTTGTCTTTTATATTTGGTCCTTCCTCCTTCTGAAGAGAATGGCCAGACTTTCTGGGTGCCTGGTGTCCTACGCCAGCCATCAGAAGTTGTTTTGTAGAAGTTGCTCAGGGTTCAAATGATCTTTTGATGAATTTGTACGGGAGAAAGTGGTCTTCCCGTCCTATTCCTTTTCCATCTTAGGACCGCCTCTCCCATATGGTAGTTTTATTCCTAGGTTTTTAAGGACTGTTCAAACTGTTCTCCATTGTGGGTGTATCAATTTGCAACACCACCAACAATACAAGAGGGTTCCCCTTTCTCCACACCCTCTCCAACATTTATTGTTTGTAGATTTTTTGATAATGACCATTCTGACCAGTCATTCTGACCTCATCATAGTTTTGATTTGCATTTTTCTAATAATTAGTGACATGCTGGCTTAAAACTATTGAAAAAAGAAAAAAAACAACAACACTAAGATTATGGCATCTGGCCCCATTACTTCATGGCAAATAGAAGGGGAAAATATGGAAGTCATGACAGATTTCCTGTTCTTCAGCTCTGTAATCACTGCAGATGGTGACTTCAGCCATGAAATTAGAAGATTACTTCTTTACAGAAAAGTGATGGCAAACCTAGACAGTGTGTTGAAAAACAGAGACATTACTGATGCTGTGAAAGATTGAGGGCAGAAGGAAAAGAGGGTGCCCAAGGATGAGATGGCTGAATGGTATCACTGATGCAATGGATATGACTTGAGCAAACTCCTAGAGATGGTGAGGGACAGGGAGGCCTGACGTGCTGCCATCCATGGGGTTGCAGAGTTGGATACGACTGGGCGACTGAACAACAACAATAATGATGCTAAACTCTTTTCATGTGTTTATTGGCCACCTGTATATCTTCTTTGGAGAAATGTCTGCTTAAGTCTTTTGCCCACTTTTTGATTGGGTTGTTTGTTTTTCTGGTATTCAGCTTCATGTGCTGCTTGTGTATTTTGGAGATTAGTTCTTTGTCAGTTGTTTCACTTAGTGTTATTTTCTCCCATTCTGAGGGTTGTCTTTTCACCTTGTTTATAGTTTCCAAAGCTGTACAAAAGCTTTTAAGTTTAATTAGGTCCCACATGTTTATCCCCCCCCCCCCTCATTACTCTAGGAGGTGGGTAATAGAGGATCTTGCTGTGATTTATGTCATAGAGTTTTCTGTCTATGTTTTCCTCTTAGAGTTTTATAGTTTGGTCTTACATTTAGGTCTTTAATCCATTTTGAGTTTATTTTTGTTTATGGTGTTAGAAAGTGTTCTAATTTCATTACTTTACATATGGCTGTCCAGTTTTCCCAGCACCACTTATTGAAAGAGAGTGTCTTTTCTCCTTTGGGTATTTTTGCTCCATTGCCAAAGATTAGGTGCCCATAGGTGCACGGATTTTAAAAATCTTATTTTAAAAAGATAGAAATGAACGTATTTACAGACCAGAAACAGATTCACAGACTTTGAAAGTGAACTTATGGTTATCAAAGGGGAAACACAGGTGGGGGTGGATAAATTAGGAGTTTGGGATTAACATAAAAGTACACTACTATATATAAAATAATCAGCAAGAACCTCCTGTATAGCACAGGAAACTCTACTAAATATTCTATAATAATCTATATGGGGAAAGAATATTAAAAAATAAATATATGTATAACTGGGTCACTGTTGTACACTTGAAACTAACACAACTTTGCAAATCAACTGTACTCCAATATATAATAAACATAAATTAAAAAGATGGGAAAAATTAAAAAATAAAACTTATCCTTGAGATCAGGGACATAATGTGGACACAGAGGAAGCAGAGACAGAAGTGTACATGTTTGGAAGAGAAGAGGGAAAACTTATAAAACTCAGATGTGTCTCCTTCCTTTGCTGCTTTCATGACCCCTTTCTTATACTCCCCTTGTCATATACCATACTTCTCCTTTGTCCATAATTCATCACTACTTTCTCCAGAGGGTCTTATATCCAAGTCTTATAAACTCAAATATGTTCAGGGGTACATGATATCATGAACCAGAAATAAATCTAAGCTGACTTTGTCTCAGTATCTAAAGAGATAATAGGTACTGAGGGAGAGTCTAAATATAACAAATGTATTTTCTAAAGAGGGCAAGCTCTTTTTGAAGTGAAGTGAAGTGGCTCAGCCATATCCAACTCTTTGTGACCCCATGGACTGTAGCCTACATGGCTCCTCCGTCCATGGGATTTTCCAGGCAAGAATACTGGAGTGGGTTGACATTTCCTTCTCCAGAGGATCTTCCTGACCCAGGGATCGAACTCGGGTCTCTCGCATTGTAAGCAGATGCTTTACCATCTGGGCCACAAGCTCTTTTTAGTTCCAGCCAATTTATTTTATATGAGAGAGAATTCAGGTCAGTTGATGATAGATTATTGTAGAAACTGGAAATCAGGGTTTTTATTTAAAAAGTAAATAAAATATTTCTGATTTCCTAAACACTCAATTTAATAAATCTTTTGGACATAGTTGGTCCATTGGACCCCAGTTCATGACCTCTGCTGAATTGTGACAGCACTTAAACACAGTTGGAAATCTCTGAGTGGCTAAGGAAGCAGTAGCAAGTTTAAAATGCAGCAGGCACTAAGTTGCAGGAGATGCTTGTATATTTTGGAGATTAATCCTTTGTCATTTGTTTCACTTGTTATTACTTTCTCCCATTCTGAAGGTTGTCTTTTCATATTATTTATAGTTTCCTAAGCTCTACAAAAGCTTTTTAAGTTTAAATAGGTCCCACTTGTTTATTTATTTATTTATTTTTAATTTCCATTATTCTAGGAATGGGTCATAGAGGATCTTTCTGTGATTTACTGCCATAGAGTGTCCTGCCTATGTTTTCCTCCAAGAGTTTTATAGTTTCTGGTCTTAAATTGAGGTCTTTAATCCATTTTGAGTTTATCTTTGGTAATGGTATTAAGAACTGTTCTAACTTCATTCTTTTACACATAGCTGTCCAGTTTTCCCAGCACCATTTTTTGAAGAGACTATATTTTCTCCATTGTATATTCTTGCCTCCTTTGTCAAAGATGAGGAACCCATAAGTGTGGTGGTTTATCTCTGGGCTTTCTGTCTTTTTCCATCATGCACCTCAATACCAGAAAAACAAACAACCCTGTCAAAAAAGTGAGCAGAAGACCTAAATAGACATTTCTCCAAAGAAGACATACAAAAGATTAACAAACACGTGAAAAGATGTTCAACATTGTTCATTATTAGAGAAATGTAAATCAAAACTACAGTGAAATATCTCCTCACACTGGTCAGAATGACCAAACAAATAATCAGCAAACAATAAATACTGGAGAGGGTGTGGAGGAAAGGGAACACTGGACCTGCTAAGAAGCAATCTTCTTATTAATCTGGTAGCGCTGCTGGAAACTTTTTAATCAAGCTATCAGGATCTTCATCCAATGGGCTTTATTGGCTCCATAAAATTAATTTTAGTTGCTCAAACTGTCTGGTTATATCTGAGTCTATGCATGTTTCTCTCAAAGACAACATTCCAGTCAAATTTTTGTTAATAAAATTAATCTTCCCAGTAGTGTCTTGCTACAAGAAGAGCAGATGCTTATTTAATTTATTCAAATAACTATATTGCCACAAAAATAAAAGATATTGACTTGGACTTTCTCAATTCTGGGTAGATCAGGTAAAGAGAAACAGTAACTGTTTCTTCTTTCTTCACAAAAGTAAACCTTACCAAATTGCTGATAGCTTTAGAGAAAAGACAAAAAAGGTGTCCTAAAATGTGGAAAAGCAAAACAAGAGAACCAGCAATAAAACAAAAAAAGTTACCAAAAAACGTTATTAATTATTCTCACCAGCTCATTCATTCAGTCCCATGTAACTAATCCGTGTTGATCTTGATCATTTTTTAGCAGTTTTATAAATCAAGCCTTTCCTTAGAGATCTGTAAATTCTTACACAATTTAGCTTTGTGATCTTAAGGTGATCAGAAATCTACATTTGTCACATCTAAGGTAAGAGAAACCCAAGTAAGATGGTAGGCACTAAGAGAGGGCATCAGAAGGCAGACAGACTGAAACCACAATCACAGAAAATTAGCCAGTCTGATCACATGGACCACGGCCTTGTATAACTCAATGAAATTAAGCTATGCCGTGTGGGGCCACCTAAGATGGATGGTCATGGTAGACAGGTCTGACAGCATGTGGTCAACTGGAGAAGGGAATGGCAAACCACGTCTGTATTCTTGCCTTGAGAACCCCATGAACAGTATGAAAAGGCAAAAAGATGGGACTCTGAAAGATGAACCCCCCAGGTCGGTAGGTGCCCAATATACTACTGGAGATCAGTGGAGAAATAACTCCAGAAAGAATGAAGGGATGGAGCCAAAGCAAAAACAACACCCAGTTGTGGGTGTGACTGGTGATAGAAGCAAGGTTGGAAGCTCTAAAGAGCAATATTGCATAGGAACCTGGAATGTGAGGTCCATGAATCAAGGCGAATTGGATGTGGTAAAACAGGAGAAGGCAAGAGTGAACCTCGACATCCTGGGAATCAACAAACTAAGATGGACTGGAATGGGTGAATTTAACTCAGATGACCATTATACCTACTACTGAGGGCAGGAATCCCTTAGAAGAAATGGAGTAGCCATCATAGTCAACAAAAGAGTCCAAAATGCAGTACTTGGATGCAATCTCAAAAATGACAGAATGATCTCTGTTCATTTCCAAGGCAAAGCATTCAATATCACGGTAATCCAAGTCTAAGCCCTGACCAGTAATGCTTAAAAAACTAAAGCTGAACAGTTCTATGATGACCTATAAGACTTTCTAGAACTAATAGCCAAAAAAGATGTCCTTTTCATTATAGGGGACTGCAATGCAAAAGTAGGAAGTAAGAAACACCTGGAGTAACAGGAAGATTTGGCCTTGGAGTACGGAATGAAGCAGGGCAAAGGCTAATATTGTTTTGTCAAGAGAATGCACTGTCATAGCAAAGATGGTAATCTTCCAACAACACAAGAGAAAACTGTACACATGGACATCACAAGATGGCCAATACCAAAAACAGATTGACTATACTCTTTGCAGCCAAAGATGGAAACACTCTATACAGTCAGCAAAAACAAGACAGGGAGCTGACTGTGGCTCAGATCATGAATTGCTTATTGCCAAATTCAGAATTAAATTGAAGAAAGAGGGGAAAACCACTAGAGCATTCAGGTATGACCTAAATAAAATCCCTTATGATTACACAGTGGATGTGAGAAATAGATTTAAGGGACTAGATCTGATAGAGTGCCTGATGATTTATGGACAGAACTTCGGGACACTGTATAGGAGACGGAGATCAAGACCATCCCCAAGAAAAAGAAATGCAAGAAAAGTAAAATGGCTCTCTGCGGAGGCCTTACAAATAGCTGTGAAAAAAAAAGAGAAGTGAAAAGCAAAAGAGAAAGGAAAAGATAGACCCATTTGAATTTAGAGTTCCAAAGAATAGCAAGGAGATATAAGAAAGCCTTCCTCAGCAATCAATGCAAAGAAATAGAGGAATACAACAAAATGGGAAAGACCAGAGACCTCTTCAAGAAAATTAGAGATACCAAGGGACCATTTCATGCAAAGATGGTCTCAATAAAGGACAGAAATGGTAGGGACCTAACAGAAACAGAAGATATTAAGAAGAGGTGGCAAGAATACACAGAAGAACTGTACAAAAAAGACCTTCACGACCCATAAATCCACGATGGTGTGATCAGTCACCTAGAGCCAGACATCCTGGAATGTGAATTTAAGAGGGCCCTAGGAAGCATCACTATGAACAAAGCTAGTGGAGGTGATGGAATTCCAGTTGAGATATTTCAAATCCTAAAAGATGATGCTGTGAAAGTGCTGCACTCAGTAAGCCAGCAAATTTGGAAAACTCAGCAGTGGCCACAGGACTGGAAAAGGTCAGTTTTCATTCAAATCCCAAAGAAAGGCAATGCGAAAGAATGCTCAAGCTAACACACCATTGCACTCATCTCACACTCTAGTAAAGTAATGCTCAAAATTTCTCCAAGCCAGGTGTCAGCAATGCATGAACTGTTATCTTCCAGGTGTTCAAGCTGGTTTTACAAAAGGCAGAAGAAGGAAAGATCAAATTGCCAACATCCACTGGATCATTGGAAAAGCAGGAAAGTTCCAGAAAAAAAACATATATTTTGGTCTTATTGACTATGCCAAAACCTTTGACTGTGTGGATCACAGTAAACTGTGGAAAATTCTGAAAGAGATGAGAATACCAGACCACCTGACCTGCCTCTTGAGAAACCTGTATGCTGGTCAGGAAGCAACAGTTAGAACTGGACATGGAACTGGTTCCAAATAGAAAAGAAGTACGTCAAGGCTGTATATTGTCATCCTGCTTATTTAACTTATATGTAGAGTACATCATGAGAAATGTTGGGCTGGAAGAAGCACAAGCTAGAATCAAGATTGTCAGGGGAAATATCAGTAACCTCAGATATGCAGATGACACCACCCTTATGGCAGAAAGTGAAGAGCCTCTTGATGAAAGTGAAAGAGGAGAGTGAAAAAGTTGGCTTAAAACTCAGCATTCAGAAAACTAAGATCATGGCATTCAGTCTCATCACTTCATGGCAAATAGATGGGGAAAGAGTGGCTAACTTTATTTTTGGGGAGCTCCAAAATCACTGCAGATGGTGATTGCAGCCATGAAATGAAAAGACACTTACTGCTTGGAAGGAAAGTTATGACCAACCTAGACAGCACATTAAAAAGCAGGGACCTTACTTTGCCAACAAAAGTCCATCTAGTCAAAGCTATGGTTTTTCCAGTAGTCATGTATGTATGTGAGAATTGGACTATAAAGAAAGTTGAGCACCGAACAATTGATGCTTTTGAACTGTGGTGTTGGAGAAGACTCTTGATAGTCCCTTGGACTGCAAGGAGATTCAATCAGTCCATACTAAAGGAGATCAGTCCTGAATATTCATTGGAAGGACTGATGTTAAAGCTGAAACTCCAATACTTTGGCCACCTGATGCAAAGAACTGACTTATCTGAAGAGACCCCGATGCTGGGAACGATTCAGGGCATGAGGAGAAGGGGACTACAG
The DNA here is from genome assembly GCF_033118175.1 of Dama dama. Classification (NCBI taxonomy): domain Eukaryota; kingdom Metazoa; phylum Chordata; class Mammalia; order Artiodactyla; family Cervidae; genus Dama; species Dama dama. The sequence goes on from NC_083714.1 coordinate 73,450,392, forward strand.
AGGATGAGATGGTTTGATGGCATCACCGACTCAATGGACATGAGTTTGGGTAAACTCCGGGAGTTGGTGAGGGACAAGGATCTGTTCCATCACTCCAAGACAAATAGATGGAGAAACAATGGAAACAGTGAGAGGCTTTATTGTTTGGGGTTCAAAAATTACTGCAGATGGTGACTTCAGCCATGAAATTAAAAGACTCTTACTCCTTGGAAGTAAAGTTATGACCAATCTAGACAGCATATTAAAAAGCAGAGACATTATTTTACCAACAAAGGTCCATCTATTCAAAGCTATGGTTTTTCCAGTAGTTATGTAGTATGGATGTGAGAAATGGACTATAAAGAAATCTGAGTGTCAAAGAGTTGATGCTTTTGAACTGTGGTGTTGGAGAAGACTCTTGAGAGTCCCTTGGACTGCAAGAAGTTCAAAGCAGTAAATCCTAAAGGAAATCAGTCCTGAATATTCATTGGAAGGATTGATGCTGAAGCTGAAACTCCAATACTTTGGCCACCTGATGGGAAGAACTGACTCATTGGAAAAGAGCCTGATGCTGGGAAAAAGTGAAAGCAGGAGGAGAAGGGGATAGCAGAGGATGAGATGGTTGGATGGCATCACTGACTCAGTGAACAAGAATTTGAGTAAGCTCTCGGAGTTGGTGATAGATAGGGAATCCTGGCGTGCTGCAGTCCATGGAGTCGCAAAGAGTCAGACACTACTGAGCAACTGAACTGATATATACTTAGGAGTAAGTAGAGAGGGGAATTTTTTTTCTTTGCAACTTATTTACCAGAGAAGTGATTTTCACCACATTTATTTATAAGCACTTTTGGTCCATTTACTCACTTCACTCTCAGGAAGGTGTAGTGATGCTTTCAATAGTAATTTTGAGAATAATAATTGAGTGTGTTAGTTTCAATCTGATTTAGGAGTGAGCCTCCTTACAGACAGCAGTAGGTCTTCTCTGGTACTCTACACCAGCATATTTTAATATGGCATTCAGTATCAGTGATTGTACTTCCCCATAATATTATAATTCATAGGTATAATACATGTCTGCCAACTTAATCTCTATCTGCAATAAATACAAGATTTTGTCCCAAACTACTAATCTCTTTTTTAATTAGCCTTTGTTTTCAGATTGGAACAGGGAATAAGATTTTTATTAATTGGGTTTTCAGAGAATTAAATGTATACTGTCATTAATGTAATAGAACAATAATAAATCATTTGTATTATAGAGAATCAGCAATTTTATTATGTCCTACTTTTCTAATGAATGCACAAATAAGCTTAATATTTAATAGACTGCTGAAATAGCTAAAGCAATATTAATTACATATTTATATTAAAAACTTTGGAAAATATTTTACCTGCCCCCTTTCAAATCCTATGACTCCAAATTCATTATTTACAGCTTTAAAACTTAAAACTGACTGGCATTTCAAACACCATTTTCTTAAATTATATGGAAGTGATAGCTTTCAAAATGATCAAGAAGATCTGGGATGAAGGAAGGAAATTGAGCACAAAGGTTAGGAAATGATATAAATTGTTAAAAATATAAAAGTTCATTTTACATACAGTAATGAATATGTTTCATGGCTACTCTCTCTATTCATCCCACCCTTTCCTTCCCCTATTGTGTCCACAAGTCTGTCATCTATGTCTGCATCATTACTGCTGCCCTGCAAGTAGTCTCATCAGCACGGTTTTTCTATATTCCATATATATAGATAACTGGTGAGAATTCTCTATATGATACAGGGAGTCAAACTCGGTGCTTTGTGATTGTCTAGAGGGGAGGGAGGTGGGAGGAAGGTTCAAGAGGGAGGGGACATATGTATGCTTATGGCTGATTTGTGTTGATGTATGACAGAAACTGGCACAGTTTTGTAAAGCAATTATCCTCCAATTAAAAATAAATTGAATAATACAAAAATCTGATAAAGGCAGTGTTTATTATGGTGCAGATTTAAGCAAAGCTGAAAATTATATATGATATCAAGGAATATATCACAAATTACTTCCTTACTTTAGACACTTCAGTGATCATCTTTATTGTGCATTGATATAAGTGAAAGGCTCATGTTCAAGTATTATAATTATATACTTACAGCTGTGATGGACATATCAAAAAGGATTTAAGACTCATATTGCTTCTTTACAATATGATTCTTAATTGATTAAAAATTCATAAGGATAATTTTTCTCATCAAGAAGTCAGTTAATTCCCCAGTATACCCTCAAGAGAAAAAGAGCTAGGTGGTCTCTTGTGATAAAGCAAAAGAGAAAGAGGAAAGATATTCGCATCTGAATGCAGAGTTCCAAAGAACAGCACAGAGAGAAAAGAAAGTTTTCCTAAGTGATCAGTGTAAAGAAATAGAGGAAAACCACAGAATAGGAAAGACAAGAGATCGCTTCAACAAAATTAAAGATAAGCACAATAAAAGACAGAAATGGTATGGACCTAACAGAAGCAAAAAATATTAAGAAGGAGTCACAAGTATACACAGAGGAACACTACAGAAAAGATCTTCATGATCCAGATAACCACGATGGTGTGATCACCCACCTAGAGCCAGACATCCTGGAATGCAAAGTCAAGTGGGCCTTAAGAAGCATCACTACAAACAAAGCTAGTGGAGGTGATGGAATTCCAGTTGAGCTATTTCAAATGCTAAAAGATGATGCTAAAAGATATTAAGAAGAGTTACCAAAAACCATGACTGAGCAACTGAACTGAACTGAGTCCCTTTAGATACACAAAATGTGGACAGATCATAACTACTAACAAAACTGTATGGGTTGCTCACGTATAATGAGTCCATGGCAAGGCCCGGTTCTTTGATGAGGATGAATAGATTAAAGATGCTATTTGAGACTTTACAAATTAGGTTGTCACCATTGGTGCCTGGACCTAACATCATACCATAGTTTGCCATCATATTTTACTTTGCCATCACATTGTACTTTGCTATTTTATTGTCAACTCATGCACCATCATAGAACAGTTCAGTTCAGTCGCTCAGTCATGTCCAACCCATGAACCGCAGCACACCAGGCCGCCCTGTCCATCACCAACCCCCAGAGTCCATTCAAAGCCATGTCCATTGAGTCAGAGATGCCATCCAACCATTTCATCCTCTGTCGTCCCCTTATCCTCCTGCCCTCAATCTTTCCCAACATCAGGGTCTTTTCAAATGAGTCAGCTCTTTGCATCAGGTGGCCAAAATATTGGAGTTTCAGCTTCAACATCAGTTCTTCCAATGAACACCCAGGACTGATCTCCTTTAGGATGGACTGGTTGGATTTCCTTGCAGCCCAAGGGACTCTCAAGAGTCTTCTCCGACACCACAGTTCAAAGGCATCAATTCTTCGGCACTCAGCTTTCTTTATAGTCCAACTCTCACATCCATTCATGACCACTGGAAAAACCATAGCCTTGACTAGACGGACCTTTGTTGACAAAGCAATGTTCTTGCTTTTTAATATGATGTCTAGGTTGGTCATAACTTTCCTTCCAAGGAGTAAGCATCTTTTAATTTCATGGTTACAATCACCATCTGCAGTGATTTTGGAGCCCAAAAAAATAAAGTCAGCCACTGCTTCCACTGTTTCCTTCTCTATTTGCCATGAAGTGATGGGACTGGGTGCCATGATCTTAGTTTTCTAAATGTTGAGCTTTAAGCCAACTTTTTCACTCTCTTTTTCACTTTTATCAAGAAGCTCTTTAGTTCTTCTTCACTTTCTGCCATAAGTGTGGTGTCATCTGCATATTTGAGGTTACTGATATTTCTCCTGGCAATCTTGATTTCAGCTTGTGCTTCTTCCAGCCCAGCATTTGTCAAGATGTACTCTGCATATAAGTTAACTAAGCTGGGTGACAATATACAGCCTTGAAGCACTCCTTTTCCTATTTGGAACCTGTCTGTTGTTCCATGTCCAGTTCTAACTGTTGCTTCCTGACCTGCATACAGGTTTCTCAAAAGGCAGGTCAGGTGGTCTGATATTCTCATCTCTTTCAGAATTTTCCAGAGTTTATTGTGATCTACAGAGTCAAAGGCTTTGGCATAGTCAATAAAGCAGAGATAGATGTTTTTCTGGAACTCTCTTTTCTCTGCTGGATCGATGATCCAGCAGATGTTGGCAATTTGATCTCTGGTTCCTCTGCCTTTTCTAAATCCAGTTTGAACATCTGGAAGTTCACGGTTCACGTATTGCTGAGGCCTGGCTTGGAGAATTTTAAGCATCACTTTACTAGAGTGTGAGATGAGTGCAATTGTGCGGTAGTTTGAGCATTCTTTGGCATTGCCTTTCTTTGGGATTTGAATGAAAACTGACCTTTTCCAGTCCTGTGGCCACTGCTGAGTTTTCCAAATTTGCTGGCATACTGAGTGCAGCATTTTTACAGCATCATCTTTTAGGATTTGAAATACAAGTACAATGTAAAACATGCTATCTTTCTGATATAAGGATTATCAGTTAATTCCAGGCTTATGATTCATCTCAAAAGGTGGTATGGTTTTCTCGTGGTTGTGGAGACCATAATCCATAGACCATTGCTTCTTCCCACTCTGACATATTAATTTCATCAAACTTTAGCTTCCATCTTAAGGTAATGGGGAGAAATTTTTACAGCTTTGGGTACCTTTTAAAGATTATGGCATTACTGTTTCCATCTTATCAGCCAAGTACAGCCACACTATTATGATTCTTGAAACTTACTATATAAGATGTTTCATTTTTCAGGACATTGTTAGTCTGACAATAATATACATTTTTTCTCACAAAAGTCAGTTTATAATGGGCTGATTTTCAAGGTAGCCAATGAAACTTTCATGTCCCCTACCATCTACAGGCATGTGGGATTAATGAACTTTGGTACAATTTTCTGAAATCAACTTAAAAAGATTTCTGACTTTACTTATCTTCCCTTTTTCTGCATACATGCTTTATTAAGGATATTTGCTGATTGGATGTTCTGTTTTAAGAAGGTAATCATCCCCAAGTGGTTTCTGGGTAATGATTCACTTAACAAAAGCAGCATGTGTCCTTATAAAATTATTTTGAGTTTTTCCTTGCCACAGTTCTTCTTTTTTCCCCATATCAACAACCACGTGCTGATCTGGTTGTTATAGCCTCCAAGTGTCAGCATGGTCAGAAGAGGCCTAACAGATTCAAACTTAATTCTTGTTCAACCACCTGGATTTTATTGATAAATTAATATGGTCCTAGAGCATAATGATAAAGACTACCTGTTGAGTCCACTGATTTCAAAATCATCTACAGTGGCCTATGTGAGCCAAATAAGGGGATCTAAAGTATCTTTATAATTTTTTGTAAAAATGCCCTTATCCCTATTGCATCTGACACTTGCAGTCGAAATGTCCAGGTGTAAATAGGAAATGATTGGAAAACAAAGAAAGTGTAGTTACAGCTACTAATTTGTGGCACACTATGTTTGTGTTGGTGAAAAGATATACACATTCCACACAGTGAGAAGGAACCAATTATACCTTTAGTGTGACAAAGGAGTGAAGAATATTAATGATCTTCTTTCAGAATTGCCATGGAATAAGGGGAAATGCCCTTGTATGTCCCTTCCTGTTGCAAATATTTTATATTTTAATATTATGAATCCCAGCCACAATTTCAGACAATATATCTTTTAACATTGGAGAAGGAAATGGCAGCCTACTCCAGTATGCTTGCCTGGAAAATCCCATGGACAGAGAAGACTGATGCACTACAGTCCATGGGGTTACAAAAGAGTCAGACATGACTTGGTGAATAAACAACAATAATCCTTTAATCTTACCCTAAAATCTATTGGAAACAGCAGAGGATGGTTCTCCACCTTCTACATTTCCCAATCAAAACATCTTTCACACCTGCAGATGTATATCTTTTCCTTTTCCTATCATTATTTCCTTTGCTACCACTCACTTGTCGCATGGGGCAGATGAGTGCCACCTAACTGGTGCCATGGACAAACAAGACAGTTTGAACTGATCACATGGTAAGTTCTTACTGAAAACAAGGACTAGAATCATTTTTTTCAGACATAACTGGAAACCTCCAGACTTACTTCTGGTTAGAAGACCACATTATAGAGATTATTAACCTGGGTATAGACTCACAAAGTTTCTATTTAGGAGTCTGAACAACTGTAGACAACGCTTTCTGTACAGAGTACCATGTGCACCCCTGGAACTGTACTACTAGTTTTGTGGAAACCAAGTATTAATTTGTTTCAGTTTTGAAAGCACTCCTTAATATATTCATAAGAAAACTTCGTATCTAATGACACACCTCCAGTAGATAATACATGCCTTGTATGACTGTAGAGCCATTTCAAAATTAGTATCACTCTTATTAGACAAGGGAGAATCCCAAAAGGCTAACAGACTCATTACTTATGTGGTGCCCTGAAGGCAGTTATTCTTCCAATGAGAGTCATAAAGCTTTTTTTAAAATGACATATAATTTGTACCTGACTTTAGTTGAAGTGATCAACAATACTATTTGAGCTCTAGAAAGCATTGAGGTCAACTTCAATTTACTGGACAGGGTTATTATGAATGATAGAACTGCCATAGACTATATATTTGCAGACCAATGTGGCATTTGTGCTACTTCTAAAGCAGCCTGCCATTCCTGAATTAATTCCTCTAATCAAGTATTATGATCAATAAGGAAACTTAAGGAGAAAGCCACCTCACAGTGTAAGCTAGATTCAGCTGTTTAATATTTGTTCACCAAAGTCCATGATGTTGGTGGGCATGGTTGAAGTCAATTCTACAGTTTGACCACATTCTGCTTCTTAGAGCCCTATATATAGTTGCCTTAATTAAATGCAGTATGAAACAAATTGATTGAATATTCCCTCAGTCCCTTAGATATATTTTCTTGTGATTAACAAAGTGACATGCACTGGGAAAATCCTTCAGAAACCAATGCTCCATAGGTCTCTCTTTTTTTTTTTTTTTTTTTTCATATTTGGCAAGCAGAAGAATTGACTAGTATTTAAGACTTCCCTGGTAGCTCAGGTGGTAAAGAATCCACTTGAAATGCAGGAGACCTGAGTTTGATCCCTGGGTTGGGATGATTCCCCTGGAGAAGGGAATGGCAACCCACTCCAGTATTCTTGCCTGGAGAATTCCATGGACAGAGAAGCCTGGCAGGCTACAATCCATGGGGTTGCAAAAGGTTGGACACGACTGAGCATCTAACACACACGCACACACGCACACACACACACACATTCCAGACTCTTCTAAGATGTTTGCATAGTTAAGAGTCTTGGAAAATAATGATAGTGCTTTCATATGGAACTTAGGACACCTTTTTTAATAAGCATAATTAAAATGTCTGTCTCTAGTCAAAATCAGATAGGTTCACTGGCCATTATACAGGTTTCCCTATGCTTGAGATGTCTGTCTAGTAACAGAAAATACTTCATGTGCAGTCATCACTTTTCCTTCTTTTCAGTGTGCTGTGGGATCTGGGATTCAGGAACCAGTCACAATTGTTAATATTCTGACTACTGCTATTACTCTGAACAGTAAACTGTTCTTTGTCTCTGATTTAAGAACATCAGGTCTTTTGCCAGCATAAATGAAACTGTGGCAGGTTAACTTTGTCAGCCTACAAATAGGGTAAAATTTCAGATTCTTTAAAATTTTAAGCACTACAACATGCATATCTTCAGAAATTCCTTTTAGAAGCAAGAAGTGTATATAAAGAAAATAAAAATTACATATCTAATAGCAATTACAACAGTGGTGAAAAAGACCATCATTTAGCTTTGTATATAAGCAAAATCTTATTAAATCAAGAATCCATGAGAGTCAAGCTGAAGTATCCACTTTGTTAAGATCAATTCAAATTCTTCTTGCTTTGCACTATCTTCTTTGATCTTTACTACTGAGTCACCTTGGAAGAGTAAAGAAACCTATAAGAACAAGAGTAAACAAAGGAAGAGTCAACATTTTAAACCAACAAAGTGTTGAAGTAAGATTAATTATTTTTCTTTCATCATCATTGATTTAACATTTCACACTGAAGTCACAATTTATTCAGTTTCATTTTGACATATTTTTATTTAGGGAAGAAGGATCTTGCTTAAATATTTCATATTTATAAAGGAATGAATACATTTACAACATAGAGTATTAAATGCCCAAATGAACCAATTTTTTTTTCATTCTCCCAGTTGAATTTAGGTATAGAAGACATAAAAATCAATGATCCTTTGCCCTATGTTTTCAAAATGTGATCATAATGACCTATATTACAAAACATATGTCCATTTCAAATTTGTCTGCATTCATAAGTACACTCAATATAAAGTGCCAGTTTTAATAGGAAGTAAGCTAAATTATTTTTTATGTAAAAGATGTTTTATCTGTGTTTTTAATGATGTAGATCTTTAGTTATGCTCAATACATATCAAATATTTCAAAATGTTTTTATCTCAAGCCATATCTTATTCACTTTTAGTATGTGGACATTTCTTCTTTAGATAGGAATATATCCAGTATTTGACCACTAGCAGTAAATGCATTGTGTGGCATTGCATCAGTCAGACAAAAACACAGATGAACCCTGAAATCCGTGTAATTCTTGACAGATGGAGCATCAAATAAGTGCAATTAAAGAGAGTTTAATAAAGAAACCATTTACAAATATGTGAAAACAATACTGTATGATAATGCACCTTGAAGCTAACAGAAGCAGGAAAACATGAACATGCCTAGTCCTGAGTTCTTAAAGATAGAAAACAGTTACCAGAACTTAATGAGAACTCAAACTCAGATTGTGGGACAAGGCCACGCAACAGGAACTGTAGCCTTTCTTAGTGGTATAGGGCTCCTCCCAATCTGTAGTGTGATAGGAAAGGATTCAAAGCAACTGTTAACCTGACATTGCCTTTTACCCATTTCCTCAGAATCTGACAATACCTCCTATTGACATCCCAATATCCTCTGACCTAACTTGAAACCAGAAAACAAGGAAGCCTGACTGAACAATTTCACAGAGGTCAACAACCTGGAGCTTGAGATTGGATGTTCTCTGGTGGAACAGAGAACATCCAGGACAAACATAAATGAAGGAGGAAAACTCAATGAAATAGTCACTTAAAACCAAAGACTTAAGGGATGCAATAATCTCACAAAGAAAAACTGGAAAAAAGAGAATTATTCTTTCTGAAAGCATCAAAAATTTGCTAAAGCAACAAGGACAAGAGAGAATCATCCAGTAAAGCAGGGACTGACAAGCTTTTTCTTGATGGATCAGATGTAAATACTACAAGCTTGCAAACTACAGTCTCTGTTGCAACTACTTTTCCATGTCATTGTAGCAAAAGTAAACAGACAACACTTGTTGACTGAGCATGGCTGTTTCAATAAAACTTAATTTATAAGAACAAATAGAAGCACCCCCCTTCACCATGGCCCATAGATTTAACCTCTAACATCCTCTGTTTCTAACCACTAGATCCATATTTAAAGGACTCAAGGGATTTGGTCAAGCTCAGGGATTTATACATGATCAGGAATATCATGGATGGGGATAATAGTAAGAATATTAAAATTCTGTTTTCCACTATTTCTAGTGTATGTATAATTTTAATGCCAAAAAATGTAAAAAGGGAGAAAGAAAGTAACAAGAATCTTTTGAAATCTACAAAGCTGGTGATATACTTCAATTCATATACCCAAGAAGCCCAAACACAATATACACAAAGAAACCTAGAGACATAAAATAAGACTTCTGAAAGAGTATTAAAAATATTAAATTGTAAAAGAAGCAAAATGAGAAAAAAAATTGTTACCTTTAAAGAAATAAAAACAATAAAAATGGCTGACTTTAGAACATAAATGTTGGAAGTCAAAATACAGTGGAATGGTATAATTAAAGAACTGAAGGAAAATAATTGGCAAACTGGAACTCTATACTCAATAGAAATGTTTTTGAAAAAATGAAAGTTGATACATCCAGTATGGAGAACAACAGTATGGAGGTTCTTTAAAAAAAGTAGGAATAAAACTACCATATAACCAAGAAATCCCACTACTGGGCATATATCCTGTTCAGTTGCTCAGTAATGCCCAACTCTTTGCGACCCCTTGGACTGCAGCATGCTAGGCTTCCCTGTATTTCACCATCTCCCAGAGTTTGTTCAAACTCGTGTCCATTGATTCGCTGATGCCATCCAATCATCTCATCCTCTGCCATCCACTTCTCCTCCTGCCTTCAATCTTTCCCAGCATCAGGGTCTTTTCCAATGAGTCAGTTCTTCACATCAGGTGGCCAAAGTATTAGGGGTTCAGCTTCAGCATCTGTCCTTCTGATGAATATTCAGGGTTGATTTCTTTTAGGATTGACTGGTTTGATTTCCTTGCAGTCCAAGGGACTCTCAAGGGACTTCTCAAACACCACAGTTCAAAAGCATCAATTCTTCAGTGCTCAGCCTTCCTTGGGCTTCCCTAGTAACTTAGATGGTAAAGAATCCGCCTGCAATGCAGGGTCAGGAAGATCCCCTGGAGAAGGAAATGGCAACCCACTCCAGTATTCTTGCCTGGAGAATTCCATGGACAGAGGAAGTCTGGCAGGCTACAGACCATGGGATCACAAAGAGTCAGAAACGACTGAATGACTAACACACACACAATCTTCCTTATGGTCCAACTCTCACATCCATAAATGACTACTGGAAAAACCATAGCTTAAACTATACTGACCTTTGTCAGCAAAGTAATGTATCTGCTTTCTAATATGCCATCTAGGTTTATATTCTGAGAAAACCATAATTCAAAAAGACACATGCACCCCAATATTCAATGCAGCACTGTTTCCAATAGCCAGAACATGGAAGCAACCTAGATGTTCATCAACAGATTAACTGATGAAGAAGTTGTGGTACATGTATACAATGGAATATTATTCAGCCACTCAAAGTAACAAAATTGGTTCATTTGTAGAGATGTGGATGGACCTAGAGTCTGTCACACAGAGTGAAATAAGTCAGAAAGAGAAAAACATACAAATAGAAAAAACATACAAATACCATATATTAATGCATATATGTGGAATATAGAAAAATGATATAGATGAACCTATTTGCACAGCAGGAATTGAGACACAGACATAGAAAACTGACTTGTGGACACATTGAGGAAAAGAGAGGGTGGGATGAATTGAAAGAATAGCATTGAAACATATACATTAGCACATGTAAAATAGATAGCTAGTGGGAAGTTGCTATATAAAAAAGGGAGCTCAACTCAGTGTTCTGTGACAACTTAGAGGGATGGGATGGTGTGAGGGGTGGGAAGGAGGTTCAAGAGAGAGGGGACATATGTATACTTATGGCTGATTCACATTGTTGTATTGCAGAAACCAATACAACCTTGTAAAGCAACTATCCCCCAAAATAAAGGTGAAGTAAAGATATCTTCAGATAGATAAAAAGTGAGAATCTGTCACCAGAATATGTGCACTACATATAATTCTAAAGGACGTTTCTTTGACAAGAAAAAATTTCCAAGAGAAACATGGATTTGCAAGAAACAAGCAAGAGCAAAATAGCACAATATGTAGGTAAATATTGATGAACAATAATTGAATATTGGTACAAAACAATAATACTAATGTAATATTTAAAATACAGAGAAAATTAAAATGTATTACAGTGATAATTCAGATGTCACAAGGGGCAGTGGATATTATTAACAAATGTTAAGAATATAATATTACTATATATTATATATATTATATATATACTATATATATATAATATTACTATAACATTACTAGGTATGTGGTAAAAGCAATGATTTGTATTAAATTGTATTGAACAAAGTGTGCATATTGTTATTTCAAAGGTATCCACTAAAAAGTAGTAGAAGAATAAACAATGAGCAAAGTCATATAGATAAAATTAAGTAATTAATATAAAAGGAGGCATTAGGGACTTCCCTGAAGGCCCAGTGCCTAAGACTCTGTGCTCCTAATGCAGGGGGTCCCAGGTTCAATCAGTGGTCAGGGAACTAGATACCACATTCTGGAACTAAAACTTTGCATGCCACAACTAAGATCTGGTGCAGACAAATAAATAAATATGTATTTTTAAAAGGAGGAAGTTAACGAGAGAAAGATATGAAACAGTTTGGATACATGGAAGATTGTAGGAAGAGAATATATTAAACTTAATGACTACTTTGGGCTTCCCTGGTAGCTCATCTGTTAAAGAATCTGCCTGCAACACAGGAGACATGGGTTCGATCCCTGGATTGGGAAGATAACCTGGAAAAGGGAATGTCTACCCACTCCAGTATTCTGGCCTGGAGAATTCCATGGACTGTACAGTCCATGGGGTCGCAAACAGCAACTTTCACTTTCACATGACTATTTTAATGTGCTGTATTTTCCTGTAAAAGTCTTATATTGGAAAATCAGATTAATATTCAGTTGATGCTTGAACAACACTGGTTTGAATTGCAGGGGTCCATTAATATGCACAATACTACACAATCCATGATTTATTGAATTGATGGATTCAGAACTGTGGCTACAAAGGCTGATTATGGTGCTTGATATCATGACTTTTTTAATCCACAGCAACAAATCCTTGAACAAATCCCTCACAGATATGAAAGGATGACTGAAATAATTATATGCTGTTTACAAGAGAGCCATTTTAAAGAACACAGAGAGGTTAGAAGTAAAATAATCAATAAATATATGTTTTGTAAAAACTAACCAAAAGAAAGTTCGTATATGTTAAGGCTTTGTTAAATTAACTTTTCCTAATGTAGCACAAGGTAATGGAGAGTCACAGTTCAACAACAGACAATGGGAGAAATTGAAATAAAGAAGTTTATACTTTAAACTTCCTCCAATTCCTAGAGGAAATACACAGCAAATCTAGAGGGGGCATGTGAGATTAGGGCAGAGTATAGGTAAAGATATAGGCAAAACCTAGGGCACATGCCTTCTTTTAGGGTCAGTGGGTGAAGTGCTTTGGGATGCTCAGGCTAGATCTTCATTGCTCAATTCAAACCCAAACAGTAGGGTTTTAATAAGCCCTACAGAGTTCTTATGTAAGGGGCGCATAGGGAGTACAGGCACTGGGATGCAAGCAAAACTGTTGATCATAAGCACTGTTGTGGAAATCGTATCAGGAACTTACATTTGCTTGTGACTCTGTGGGCTGAAATTAGGGCATATTCTTGCACAAGTGTTTAGTGTCAATTTAAGATCATTGCAGGCCACTTAGCCAAATAAAACTAATGCCAGACAGCAATACAATAGATTCAGTTCAGTTCAGCTCAGTCGCTCAGTCAGCTCAGTTCAGCTCAGTCCATGTGACCCCATGGACTGCAGCAGGCCAAGCTTCTCTGTCCATCACCAACTTCCGGAGCTTGCTCAAACTCATGTTCATTGAGTCGGTGATGCCATCCTACTATCTAATCCTCTGTCATCCCCTTCTCCTGTCTTCACTCTTTCCCATCATCAAGGCCTTTTCTAATGAGTCAGTTCTTTGCATCAGAAGGCCAAAGTACTGGAGCTTCAGCTTCAGCATCAGTCCTTCCAATAAATATTCAGGACTGACTTCCTTCACGATTAACTGGTTTGATGTTCTTGCAGTACAAGGGTCTCTTAAGAGTCTTCCCATACACCACAGTTCAAAAGCAGCAATTCTTTGGTGCTCAGCTCTCTTTATGGTCCAACTCCCATACCCATACAAGACTACTGGAAAAACCATAACTTAACTATATGGATGTTTGTTGGTAATGTTTCTGCTTTTTAATATGCTGTCTAGGTTTGTCATAGCTTTTCTTCCAAAGAGAAAGCATCTTTTAATTCTATGGCTGCAGTCACCATCTGCAGTGATTTTGGAGCCCAAGAAAATAGTCTCACTGTATCTATTGTTTCCCCATCTATTTTCCATGAAGTGATGGGACCAGATTCCATGATCTTAGTTTTTTGCATGCTGAGCTTTAAGCCAGCATTTTCACTCTCCCCTTTCACATTCACCAAGAGGCTCCTTAGTTTCTCTTCACTTTCTGCCATAAGGGTGGTATCATCTGCATATCTGAGGTTATTGATATTTCTCCTGGCACTCATGATTCCAGCTTATGCTTCATCCAGTCTGGCATTTTGCACAATGTTCTCTGCATATAAATTAATTAAGCAAAGTGACAATATACAGCCTTGACATACTCCTTTCCCAATTTTGAACCTGTCAATTGTTCCATGTCAGGTTCTAACTGTTGTTTCTTGACCTGCATATAGACTTCTCAGGAGGCAGGTAAGGTCATCTGCTATTCCCATCTCTTTAAGAATTGTCAGTGAAGCAGAAGTAGATGTTTTATTTCTGGAATTTCTCTTGCTTTTTCTATGATCCAATGGATGTTGGCAATTTGATCTCTGGCTCCTCTGCCTTTTCTAAATCCAGCTTTAACATATAAATATTTTTGGTTCACATACTGTTGAAGCCTAGCTTGGAGAATTTTGAGCATTACTTTGCTGGCATGTGAGTTGAGTGCAGTTGTGTGGTAGGTAGTTTCAGCATTCTTTGGCATTGCCTTTCTTTGGTATTGGAATGAAAGTTGACCTTTTCCAGTCCTGTGGCCACTGCTGAGTTTTCCAAATGTCCTGGCATATTGAGTGCAGCACTCTCACAGCATCAAATCTTAGGATTTGAAATAGCACAGCTTAAATTACATCATCTCCACTAGCTTTGTTCATCGTGATGGTTCCTAAGGCCAACTTGACTTCACACTCAAGGATGTCTGGCTCTAGGTGAGTGATCATATCATCATGGTTATCTGTGTCATTAAGATCTTTTTTTTTTTTTTTGTATAGTTCTGTGTTTTCTTGCCACCTCTTCTTAATACCTTCTGCTTCTGTTAGGTCTATACTGTTTCTGTCCTTTACTGTGCCCATCTTTGCATAAAATATTCCCTTGGTATCTCTTTCTTGAAGAGACCTCTAGTCTTTCCCATTTGATTATTTTCCTCTATCTCTTTGCATTGATCACTGAGGAAGGTTTTCTTATCTCTCTTTGCTGTTCTTTGGAACTCTGCATTCAGATGGATATATCTTTTTTTGGTCTCCTTTGACTTTCACTTCTCTTCTTTTCTATCTATTCGTAAGGCCTCATCAAACAACCATTTTGCCTTTATGCGTTTATTTTTCTTCAGTATTGTTTTGATCACTACCTCCTGTACAGTATTATGAACCTTCATCCATAGTTATTTGGACACTCTATCAGATCTAATCCCTTGAATCTATTTGTCACTTCTACTATATAATCATAAGGGATTTTGTTTAGGTCATACCTGAATGGTTTAGTGGTTTTCTCTACTTTCTTCAATTTAAGTCTGAATTTTGCAATAAGGAGTTCATGATCTGAGTCACAGTCAGCTCCTGGTCTTGTTTTTGATGGCTGTATAGAGCTTCTCCATCTTTGGCTACAAATAATATAATCAATCTGGTTTCAGTATTTACCATCTGGTGATGTCCATGTGTAAAGTCATCTCTTGTGTTGTTGGGAAATCTGTTGTGAATGTTCTAGGGCCCACAACAGATTTCCAAACCTGAGGATCTGGCAAAGGGACTGAAAAACCCCAGGGAATGACTTGGAAGCCCAGTGAAATTTGATAACAGAATTTCCACAGAACAGGGGAAACAAATTCTTGCAGGGCACAAACAAAACCTTGTGCACACCAGGACCCAGGAGAAAGAAGAAGTGACACCACAAGAGACTGAGCCAGACTTGCCTGTGAGTGTCCAGGCGTCTCCAGCAGAGGCATGGGTCGAGAGTGGCCTTCCGTTGGGTCATGAGTACTGAATGCAAGAGTCCTGGCATAAGCCCTTTTGAAGGAGATCGCTATTACTGCCATTACCTCTACCATAATTTGGTCTCAGGCCAAACTACCAGGAAGGAACACAGCCCCACCCATCAACAGAAAATTGGATTAAAGATTTACTTAGCATGGCCCTGCCCATCAGAGCAAGACCCAGTCAGTCCCTCCCATCAGGAAACTTCCATAGCCTCTTATCCTTATCCATCAGAGGGCAGACAGAATGAAAATCACAATCACAGAAAACTAACTAAACTGATCGCTTGAATCACAGCCTTGTCTTACTCACTGAAACTATGAGCCATACCTTGTATGGCCTTCCAAGATGGATGGGTCAAAGTGAAGAGTCCTGACAAAATGTGGTCAACTGGAGAAGTGAATGGTAAACCACTTTAGTATTCTTGCCTTGAGACCCCCATAAACAGTATGAAATGGCAAAAAGATATGACATTGAAGCATGAACTCCCCAGGTCTGTAAGTGCTCACTATGCTACTGGAGAAGAGTGAAGAAATAACTCCAGAAAGAATGAAGAGGCTGAGCCAAAGCAAAAACAATGCCCAGTTGTGGATGCGACTGGTGGTGGAAGTAAAATCCAAAGCTGTAAAAACAATACTGCATAGGAACCTGGAATGTTAGGTCCACAAATCAAGGTATATTAGAAGTGGTCAAACAGGAGTAGCCAAGAGTGACAATCAACAGTTTAGGAATCAGTGAACTAAAATGGATGGAAATGGGTGAATTTAATTCAGATGAACATTATATCTATTACTGTGGGCAAGAACCCCTTAGAAGAAATGGAGTAGCCCTCATAGTCAACAAAATAGTCCAAAATGCAGTACTTGGCTGCAATCTCAAAAAAAGTATAGAATGATCTAAGTTGCTTCCAAGGCAAACCATTCAATATTATGCAATCCAACTCTATGCCCCAGCCACTAATGCCAAAGAAGTTGAAGTTGAATGGCTCTATGAAGACTTATAAGACCTTCTAGAACTAAGACGAAAAACAATGTCCTTTTCATCACAGGGGACAGGAATGCAAAAGTAGGAAGTCAAGAGATACCTGGAGTAACAGGCAAGTCTGGCCTTGGAGTAAAAAATGAAGCAGGGCAAAGGCTTTTACCAAAAGAACAAACTGGTCATAACAAACACCCTCTTCCAACAACACAAGAGATGACTCTACACATGGGCATGACCAGATGGTCAATACCATAGATTAGTTTAGCTAAATTTTCAACAGCATAGCTATACTGTATTAGAAAATTACATTTTAACACAAGAGTGCCCAATCTTCTACAAAGATATCACAATTCTAAACCTATATGCATGCAATAACTTAGCTTAAAAATATAAGGCAAATAGTTGGAAATAAATAATAGAAGTTCATGAATGCACAATGTGAATGAGAAGCATTAACCATTCTCTCTTAACAGCTGATAGAGACAAAAACAGTAAGGATGTAAAAAATCTTAAAGATTTAATCTTATAACCTCAAACAAGTAGAAATATGTAAAACAGTGCATTCAACAATGAAAAAATATATACATTCTTTTCAAGTGCACGTAGAACATTTTTCAACATTAAACATGGACTTTGTATAAAGAATGCTTCAAAAGTTTAAAAGACTTAAAATCATTCAGTGTATACTTTGATCTGGACTTTTCCAGTGGCTCAGCAGGAAAGAATCTGCATGCAGTGTGGGAGCCATAGGAGACACAGGTTAGATCTCTGGGTCGGAAAGATCCCCTGGAGTAGGGCACAGAAATCCACACCAATATTTTTGCCTGGAGAATTCCATGGACAGAGGATGTTGGTGAGCTACAGTCCATAGAATTGCAAAGAGTCGGACATAACTGAAGCAACTTAGCATGCATGCATGCACGTAGTTTGGTCTGCTAGAAATAAGCTAGAAATTGCTACAGAAAGATAAATAGAAAGCCTTCAAGCACTTAGAAATTACACAATATGCATGTAAGCAAGTCAAGGAATAAGTAACAATTACAAAAAAAATTTAATGAATGCTAATGAATAAATGACATTTCAAAGAGCTAAACCAGTACTTAGACAAAAATGTATAGTCATAAATGCAGATATAAAAATATTAGCATGCCTGGAAATCCACTATATAAACTTCCACCCAAAAGAGATAGGAAAGAATATCTATCCAATGGAAGGTAGAAGGAAATAATAAAAGAACACATATCAGTGAAAAAAAATCAAATAATGAAAAGTAAAAATCAAAAAAGCCAAAATAAGTTATATCAAAGGTTAATAAAATTAATAAGCTCCTAGCAAATGGACAAAGGAGGAAAAAGAGATAATATAACTAACTAGCAGCAGAAATTAATGAAAAAGGTGGAATTGGTAACAATCTTGTAGGTATTAAAGACATAGTAAAGATGGTATTATAAATACAGTAGGCAAATACATTTAAAAGATAACAGATAGACTCATTAGAAAAATAAACTTTAAAATCAAACAAAAAAGAAATAGAAAATCTTAATTCCATATCCATTATAAACATAATATATTATTTAAAAACATCTGTAAACAAAGAAATAAGTAAATCAAAGATTTCAAGCAGATTGTTCACCTTTAACTTCTTCCAAATATTTAAGAAAAAAATAGCCATAGAAATACAAGTAACAAACAAAATATTAGCATTCATAAAATGATGTATAAAATGAACAATAAATCACAAAAAGCCGAATTTGTTCCAAAATACAAGGATTTCTTAATATTTAAATATCATTCAATATAGTGCACCTTATTAACAGGAAATAAAGATTAAAACATATAGTCAACTCAATAGGTGCAGAAAATAAAACTGCAACTATTTCACAGGTTGGAAATTTGAAAAAAAATCACATGACTTCACAGGGAGCACATAATTGTAGCAAAAAAAAAAAAAAAATGGCTATCACATAAAAGGGATAGAAGCGCAAGGAATATCAGGGGCCCAAGAGACTTCCAGTAGCAGTTCACTGTGGTCTTTTCTTAGTCATATATCCAATTAAATTCCCACAAGCTTACTTATGAAAATTAAAGAGATGATCCTAAATTCAAATTGTAAAGGCCAAGATTAAGCAATGCAATCTTGAAAGAATAACAAAAAAGGATGACTTACACTAAAATATATCAAATTTTCTTATAAAGCTATAAGAAACTACAGATTTTTCAAAAATAGAGTTTATTTTTGGAAGCCCTAGGTTTATGCTAAAATCAAGCAGAATGTTTACAGAGTATTCCTTGACATCTGCCCTCTCACACACAGACAGTCTTCTTCACCAACATCCTGCACCCCCCAGCACATATGTTACAACCAACACACCTACACTGACATGTCATTATCATCCAAAATCCACAGTTTACATTTGAGTTCAGCCTTGGTGTTGTACACTCTATGAGTTTTGACAGCTGGATGATGACACAGTTTCATTCAGTATAGTTTCACTACACTAAAAATCGTCTGTGCTCCACTTACTCATCCTTCCCTTCCCCAACCCCCTTCCAATCACTTATATTTTTATGGTCTCCAAACTTTTATCTTTTTCAGAATGCCATAGTTGGAATCATACAGCATATAGCCTTTTTAGACTGGCTTTTTCACTTAGCAATAAACATTTGTTTCTTCCATGTCTTTTCACTGTTGATAGATCATTTCTTTTTAGTGCTGAATAATGTTCTGCTCTCTGAATGTACCACAATTTATCCACTTGTTTATCCAGAACATCTTAGTTGCTTCTAGATTTTGACAATTGTGAACAAAACTGCCATAAACATACATTTACAGATTTTGTGTGGTTATAAGTTTTCAATTCACTTGGGTGAATACGAAGGACTGTGATTGCTGGACCATGTGGCAAGAGTATGTTAGTTTTGTAAGAAACTGCCAAACTGTCTTCCAAAGTGTCTTTACCATTTTGCATTCCCACCAACAACGAATGAGGGTTCCTTGCCAGCATTTGGTATTGTCAGTGTTTTGGTTTTATACTATTTTAATAGGTATTTAGTGGTATCTCAATGTTTTTTTTTTTTTTTTAAGAATATTTTTTAAATTAATTTTTTGACTATACCATGTGTCTGGTGTGATACTAGTTCCCCAACCCAGGATTGAACCCAGGCCCTCAGCAGTAAGAGAATGAAGTCCTAACCACTGGATTGCCAGGGAATTCCCTCAATGTTGTTTTAGTTTGCAATTCCCTGATGACATTTGATGTTCATCTTTTCATATGTTGAATATTTCCTTTGGTGAGGTATCTATTCAGATACTTTGCCTTCTTTTTTAGTCAAGTTGTGTATTTTTTATTGTGAGCTTTAAGTGATATTTGTATTATTTTGAATGACAGTTGGTTATCAGATATGTCTTTTGTAAACATATTGTCCAAGTCTTTGGTTTGTCTTCTCATCCTCTTGACAATATCTTACACAGAACAGAAGTTTTCATTTTAATAGAGTCAAACTTTTAATTTTTTTCTTTTATGGATTCTGTCTTTGGTGTCATATCTAAAAGTTATTGCCAAACCCATGTGATTTTCAAGCAGGAAGATCTAGCTACTGATACCAGGTGAGAATTATCATCTCACAGAAAGCCAAACAGTATAAAATGCCTACCATTTGCAGAAGGAGCCCATTTACCTTGGTCTATGGATTTGGATTTGCCAAACCAGATCCAATACACAAAGTACTACCTGGAACAACACTTTAATCAAAGAAAGGAGAAAAGACTCAATAAGATAAGTGTTTGTCATGTGCACTGGGTCCCTGTGATCTTTGGGTCCCTCCTAATAGTTGATGCAGGGCTATGGACTGATGCACCCACTTGTGATGTAGGCAAAGATTCCATTCCTTCCCCATGGAGGGAAGATGTATTAGTGAGGCTGGCCAGGGACTATATGATGCACACATACAAGCAATACAAAGAAGTTCACTGCATACTTAACACAAGGAATGATTTCTCCTAATAAAGAAGCAGCAGCCAAACTCTCTCTACAAGAGGGAATGTCCTAGGCCCAGGATACTAAATGGGCAAACCTGGGGAGTGCAAAAATAGACAAATGGAACAGGATAGAGTTCAAAAATCATCTCACATATAGATTCACTTGATTTATGGCAAATACAATATTACAGTGCCTGGAGAAAAGGTGTTATTTTTAATAAAATAAGACTCAATCAATTGGAATAAAAGAATTTTGAACTCTACTTCATACCATGTACAAATATCAATTCCTAATGGATTGTTTTAATGTAACAGGCATAATAATAAAGTGTTTATAAGAAATAATAAAATATCTTATGAACTGGAGGCTGACAAAGGCATTTAATAGGACAAAAAGTACTAACTGTAAACGGGAAAAAGATGAATTGTACTACATTAAATAAAGATCTTCTCTTTTATCTAAATTAGTATTAAGAAAATGAAAAGCCAAACATAGACTGGAAGAATATAATTGCAATCCATATATTTGACAAACCCAGGCCCTCAGCAGTAAGAGAATGAAGTCATATCCATTGTATATGAAGAACAATAATTCATAATAAAATGATGGATACTCAGTAAAAATAAATAAATAAATAAATAAAACCCACAAATACTCAAATGGGGATAAAAAATGGTTACCATAAGACCACTATTCAAAATATTAGTGTTTATAGAGTTAAAGCATAGAATATTACATTCATTAAAATTTCTGATATCTAAAAAAATGACAATATGAAGTTTTTATACTGATTCATATCAACTAAAATTATCACAGATGTTATTGGAATATACATTTGTATACTCATTTTGGAAAGCTGTTAGTATCTACTAAAACTGAATGAATATTCCTTGACCCTTCAATTCTACTCCTAGGTATATACCCAATAAATGTATATATTCAGCAAAAGATATTTACAGTAATGTTCATAGTAGCACTATTCTAATAATCTAAAACTAGATTTAACCCAAATTTTTATTAGCAGTGAAATAAGAAAAGTAGATTGTAGTTTCTTAATGAAATGAAATTCAACACATGAACATCAATGAATGGTCTACAACTACACATAATGATGAATAACCACATAAGTTTAATGTTGGATAAAGAGATTATCTATCTCAGTGTGTGTGAATCATATCAAGTTCAAAAATAGGCAAAAGTAATATATGCAGACAGAACTCAGTTTAATTGTTACCCTGTCAAGGTAGACGACTAGGAAGGATAAGACAAAGTACTCAAAAGTTCATTTGGGTTTTTCTGTAAGATGTCATGGAAAAATCTGAAAGAACTTTTTGGACAATCCAATACTTCAATTTAAAATTAGCAACAAAGGGAAAAAAAAATAATATACAATAGATGCTAAAAGAAAAAGCATAATTTTCCATGTCCAATTTTCAAGTTTTGAGTTTCTTTTTCTGAATAGCTAAACATGCATTTCAACTAAATGCTGATTATAATCAACATTGTTAGTACTTCTGAAGGTTCACAATTTTCATACTATCTTTTTAAAAATGACTTCTGTATTATCTTTTGCACATCAGGATAGTCTGGTATTTTAATGTCATATGTTAAATTATAATGCATTATCCTGATATCAGACCAACATTATGAATAGGTAATTGTATATATTGATGAAAACCTAAATACATGTATATATATGTGTGTGTATGTACTAAATAAATGATCTATTCAAATTGCTTTATGCTGGCTCCTAATTTTCAGTGGTTTGGAAAATAAGGGAAAGTGAAGTTACTTCTTTCAGGTGTGTACTGTGTTAGATGCTCAGTCGTGTCTGACTCTTTGCGACCCCATGGTTTGGATTGTAGCCCACCAGGCTCCTCTGTCCATGGAACTCTCCAGGCAAGAATGCTGGAGAGGGTAGTCATTCCCTTCTCCAGGGTATCTTGCCAACTCAGGGACAGAACCCAGGTCTCCTTCATTTCAGGCAGATTCTTTATTGACTGAACCACGCAGGAAGTCCATAGTGCTTTCAATAACTCTTTTAAAGCTAGGATAAGTTATCATTTTGAGGAATAGATATTGGTGCAGTTTGAACAATGAAACTTGTACTGATATGAGATGAAATCAAAATCTTTCTTTCTGCATATTATTAGCCATAGGAACTTCTAATGTAAGATATATTGGTTAGAGTGCAGATGGGATTTACTATATCTAATTATTACACTGATTTTACAGATTTCAAACTCCTTTATCTTACAAGATTTCTCTCCTTAAGATTTTTGCATGCACTGTAGGGAGAAGGAAGCACACTGATAAAATTCTCCAAAATGTAAAGATGAAAGAAATTAATGCAATGTCTTATTCTATTGCACTTGCCAAAGGACCAGAATTCAGATGCTAACATAGCTCAAAGGAAATTATCTACTCACCTCCAGCTACTGCCCATTTCAAAAATATATATATATATTATAATATATATATAAATATATAAAATATATATGTAAATATAATATATATTATAATATATATAAATTTATATATATAATATATAAATATATATAATATAATATATATGCATATATATATATATATATATATCATGCTAAAACAGTCAAGAAAATGATACCACATTGGATAGTCTTACATGATTTAAGGGAAAAAAAGTTGGGAACTATTTTTGATGGATTTTAAGGAGAAAAGTACTTGGGCCAATCTAAATATTAATAGAAAAGTAAACAGAGAAATTAGTAGGAAGGTAGAAAAAGAGCCTAAGTGGAAATAAGCTCAGCATAAAATCTTACATGCAGCAAAGATTCTATAAAAACAAACAATAAAATTCTATAAATTTATATTGGAATTAGCTCAAATACTTTTAAAAAGTTAATATAAACAGCAGATAATTTGATAATGTTAAACTTTTGGATCATTGGGTTTTATTCTTCATTGTATGGAATTGGAATTTCCAATAAATTGCTATAAAACACATTCACATTTTGTTGCTACCAAAATATTTTAATTCCTTTCATATATCAAATCTACTATAAAGTATCTTGAACACTGTTGTTGCACATTATATGAACCATGCTTAATAGAGAATATTAAACAACTGTCTAACTCATTTTCACTGTCCTGGTAGCTTAAGTCTAAAACTTACTGGAAATAAAATGTCATGGTAATTTTATATGGTTCAGAATTTGGAATCCTTAGTGTGAGTAACATTTTTTAACTGTGTATCATACCTTTTCTACTGCTAGTATCCCAGAACAGGAGACAAAGGAAACACCCATGAAATTCAAAAGAGCACAGCTCAGAATAACATACAACTAAGCTATATTAATATCTCCTAAACTCATAAGATACAGTAACAAAAAGAGAAGGGATTTAATCCAAGGAGAAGCAAAGGTTACATTTTCTCAAAACTCTAGTCATGGAAGAGTGCTTGCTAACAATACAGAAAGTAGTGGATGGAGTTTTCTTACATGACGTGACTCCTCAGGAAACTGGATCAGTGTGTGTGTGTGTGTGTGTGTGTGTGTGTGTGTGTGTGTGTGTGGTCAGAGAGTAATCATTTATTTTATCAGGCAGCAGTAGGGGAACTGGATGTATATAATACAGCATACCAAAGAGATAACTATTAGGCCCTCCATTCTATGGAATCAGCTGGGTTATAGTCCTTACTACTTTACTTGAGTGTTAGGTGTTCAGGACCAGGGCTGTCTAATTATACTGAAGGCAACCAGATATTAAATGCTAGACTATTTAAGCAAAACTTATATACCAAGCTATTTAAAAGATGTAGCTGCAAACTATTCCATTAAGTTGAAAAATAGCATTTATTTGTAATTTCAAGTGCTGCAGTAATACCAAGTTTTATTGCCAACTTCATACCTAAGGTCTACAGGTTTCAACTATATCAGTAGACAGCCAAGTTACATTGTATAATTTCCTGAAAGCCTTCAGCTCAGAAAAGGCATTCTTCCAAGCAACTTTTATCAAAATAATTTCATCTCCTCTATTTCATTAAGAAAACTAATGCCACTTGGTGTGTCTTTTTGGAGAAATGTCTATTTAGATCCACTTCCCATTTTTTGATTGTATTGTTTGTAGAATACATGACTCTATACATAGAGGCAGAGATCAAAACTATCCTCAAGAAAAAGAAAAACTAAGATCATGGTACCCCGTTCCATCACGTCATGACAAATAGATGGGGAAGCAATGGAAACAGTGAGAGACTTTAATTTTGGGGCTCAAAAATCACTGCATCTGGGGACTGCAGCCATGAAATTAATGGACACTTGCTCCTTGGAGGAAAATCAATGGCCATTCTAGACAGCATATTAAAAAGCAGAGACATTACTTGCTGACAAAGGTTCACCTAGTCAAAGCCGTGGTCTTCCCATTAGTCGTGTATGGATGTGAGAATTGGTCCATAAAAAAGCTGAGCACTGAAGAATTGATACTTTTGAGCTGTGGTGTTGGAGAGGACTCTTGAGAATCCCTTGGACTGTAAGATCAAACCAGTCAATTGTAAAGGAAATCAGTCCTGAATATTGATTGGAAGGACTGATGCTGAAGCTGCAATACTTTGGCCACCTGATGTGAATAATTTACTCCTTAGAAAAGATGTTGATGCTGGGAAAGATGAAGGCAGGAGGAAAAGGGTCAGCAGAGGATGAGATGGTTGGCTAGAATTACTGACTCGATAGACATGAGTTTGCACAAGCTACAGGAGTTGGTGTTGGACAGGGAAGCCTGGCGAGCTGCAGTCCATGGGGTCACACAGAGTTGGACATGACTGTGTAACTGAACTGACTGATACATAAAAATATCTAAACTGCTACCAGAAAACTGCTTCAGCTCATCAATGAATTTAATAAAGTTGGAGGATACAAAATTAGTGTGCAGAAATCCCTTCCATTTCTATACACTAACAATGAAAGATTAGAAAGAGGAATTAAGGAAACAGTCCCATTTATCATCATGTCAAAAAGAATAAAACACCTAGGAATAAACATACCTATGGAGGCAAAAGATCTGTACTAAGGAAACCATTAGGCACTGATGAAATTAAACATGACACAAACATATGGAAAGATATATCATGCCTTTTGATTGGAAAAATCAATATTTATGACTGTACTACACAAGGCAATCTACAGATTCAATACAATCACTATTATATTACCAATGGCATTTTTCTGAGAACTAGAATAAAAATTCTAAATTTATATGGAAGTACCAAAGACCCTGAGTAACCAAAGCAATCCTAAGAAAGAGAAATAGAACTGGAGAAATCAAGCTCCCTGACTTCCAACTGTATTGCTGTTGCTGCTGCTGCTAAGTCACTTCAGTCGTGTCCAACTCTGTACGACCCCATAGATGGCAGCCCACCAGGCTCCTCCGTCCCTGGGATTCTCCAGACAAGAACACTGGAGTGGGTTGTCACTTTCTTCTCCAATGCATGAAAGTGAAAAGTGAAAGTGAAGTCACTCAGTCATGTCCGACTCTTAGCGACCTCATGGACTGCAGCCTACCAGGCTCCTCTGTCCATGGAATTTTCCAGGCAAGAGTACTGGAGCGGGGTGCCATTGCCTTCTCTGTCTGACTGTATTACAAACCTACAATTATCAAAACAATAAGGTACTGACAAAAAGGCAGAAATATAGATCAATGGAACAGGATAGAAAGCCCAGAAACAAACCCATGCACCTATGTTCAATTAATCTACAACAAAGGAGGCAAGAGTGTTCAATGGAGAAAAGACAATTTCTTTAATAAGTGGTGTAGGGAAAATTGGAAAACTATGTGGAAATTAATGAAACTAGAACATTCTCTAACATTATACACAAAAATAAACTCAAAATGGATTAAACACCTATATGTAAGATAGCATACTGTAAGACTCTTGGAGCAAAGCATAGACAGAACACTCTTTTAAATAAATTGTAGCAGTATATATTTGGATGCATCTGCTAGAGTAATGAAAACAAAAATAAACAAACGGGGCCTAATTAAACTTAAAAGCTCTGTACAGCAAAGAAATCCATTGACAAAACCAATACACAACCTAATGAATGGGAGAATACATTTGCAAATTATATGATCAATAAGGAGTTACTATCCAAAATTTATAAACAGTTCATACAACTCAATTTCAAAACAATACATTCATTTGTTTGAAGGGTGGGAGAAATTGATAGAGCAGCATAGAAACATATACATTACCATATGTAAAATAGATAGCTAGTGGAAAGTTTCTGTACAACACAGGGAGCTCAGTGCAGCATCTGTGACAACCTAGAGAGGTGGGATGGGGAGGTGGGTGGGAATGAGATTCAAGAAGGTGGGGACACATGTAAACTTACAGCTGATTTATGTTGTTGTATGGCAGAAGCCAACACAATATAGTAAAGCAAATATCCTCCAATTAAAAATAAATTAAATGGATTAAATCCTCCTACCAAAAGACACAGACTGGCTGAATGGATACAAAAACAAGACCCATATATATGCTGTCTACAAGAAACCCACTTCAGACCTCAAGATGCATATAGATTAAAAGTGAGAGGATGGAAAAATATATTCCATGCAAATGGGAAGCAAAAGAAAGCTGGAGTAGCAATCCTCATAACAGACAAATTAGACCCTAAAATAAAGAAGATTACAAGAGATAAGGAAGGACACTACATAATGATCAAGGGATCAATCCAAGAGGAAGATATAACAATTGTAAATATCTATGCAACCAATATAGGAGCACCTCAATACATAAGACAAACACTAACAGACATAAAAAGGGAAATTGATAGTAACACAGTAATAGTAGGAGATTTTAGCACCCCACTCACACCAATGCACAGATCATAAAAACAGAAAATTAATAAGGAAACATGGTCTTAAAAGATACATTAGATGAGATGGATCTCATTGGTAGTTTCAGGACATTCCATCCAAATGCAGAAGAATACATCTTCTTTTCAAGTTCACATGGAACATTCTCCAGGATAGACCACATTTTGGGTCAAAAATCAAACTTCAGTGAATTTAAGAAAATTGAAATCATAGCAAGCATCTTCTCTGACCACAATGCTATGAGACTAGATATCAATTACAACAAAAACACTGTAAGAAACACAAACACATAGAGATTAAACAACATGTTTCTAAATAACCAATAGGTTATTGAAGAAATCAAAAGGGAAATAAAAAATTTTCTAGAAACAAATGACAAGGAAAACATGATAACTCAAAACCTAGGGGATGCAGCAAAAGCACTCCTAAGAGGGAAGTTTATAGCAATACAATCTTACCTCAAGGAACAAGAAAAAAATAAAATAAACATCCAGACTTTACACCAAAAGCAACTGGATAAAAAAGAAAAAAAAATTAGGAGGAGGAAAGAAATCATAAAGATCTGAGCAGAAATAAATTAAAAAGATATGAAAAAAACAGTAGTAAAGATTGATAAAACTAAAAGCTGGTTCTTTGAGAAGATAAACAAAATTGACAAACCCTTAGCCAGAATCATCAAGAAAAAAATAAAAAAAAGAGAGATAAGAATCAAATCAACAAAATTAGAAATGAAAAAGGATAGGTTACAAAAAACAATGGAGAAATACAAAGGATTACAAATGACTATTAAGAAAAACTATATGGCAATAAAATAGATAACCTGGAAGAAATGGACATATTCTTAGAAATGTTCAGGCTTCCAAGACTGAACCAGGAAGAAATAGAAGTAATGAACAACCCAACTACAAGCACTGAATTTGAAGCTGTGATCAAAAAGCTTCCAAAAAACAAGAGCCCAACATGAGATGGCTTCGCAAGAGAATTCTATCAAACAGTTAGAGAAGAGCTAATGCCTATACCTCTAAAGCTCTTGCAAAAAATTGCAGAGGAGGAACACTTCCAATCTCATTCTATGAGGCCACCATCACCCTAACACCAAAACCAGAAAAAAGATAACACAACAAAAAGAAAAATACAGGCCAATATCACTGATGAACATAGATGCAAAAATCCTCAACAAAATTTTATCAAACAGAATTCAGCAACACATTGAAAATTGTGACGATCAAGTTGGGTTTGTTCCAGGGATGAAGGATTCTTCAATATATGGAAATCAATCAATGTGATATGCCATATTAACACATTGAAAGATAAAAACCATATGATCATCTCAATAGAAGCAGAAAAAGCCTTTGACAAAATTCAGCACCTATTTATGATTAAAACTCTTCAAAAAATGGGCATAGAGGGGAGGAGCTAAGATGGCGGAGGAATAGGATGGGGAGACCACTTTCTCCCCTACAAATTCATCAAAAGAACATTTGAATGCTGAACAAACTTCACAAAACAACTTCTGACCACTAGCAGAAGACATCAGGTGCCCAGAAAAGCAGCCCATCATCTTAGAAAGGAGGTAGGACAAAATAAAAATGATAAAAAGAGAGACAAAAGAGCTAGGGATGGAGATCCGTCCTGGGAAGGGAGTCGTATGAAGTTTCCGTACACCAGGAAACCCTCTCACTGGTGGGTCTGGGGGAAGTTTTGAATCTTTTGAATTTTGGAGGGCAACCTAACTGGGAGGAAAAATAAATAAAACCCACAGATTACATGCCTAAAAGCAACTCCCGTCAGAAAAGTACCCCAGATGCCCGCATCCGCCACCAGCAAATGGGGGCGGAGTGGAGAGGAGCGGGCGGCATTGCCTGGGGTAAGGACCGGGCCCAAATGCCCTGAGGGAGCTAATGTGAGACAGCAACTTAAACTGTGGGATAGCAAGAGAGAGAGAGAGAAAATTAACCGGCCCAAACACACTGCCAGCTGTTCACAGAACAAAAGGACTGAGCAATCCCAGAGAAGAGCTAGCTGGCTGTGGACTGGCCCATCCCCCACCGGGGCAGGAGGCAGGGGGGAGGGGAAAGGGGCAAACTCGGCCCCAGAGATGGTATCCCCTACCAAACTGCAAACAGGCTTCCAGTTTCTAACCAAAGACTTCCTGAGATTCTGGATGGTCAACATCTGCCGGGAGGGTCACGGCTAGAGGCCAGCTCCCGAGAACAGACACAAGGCGCACGCACCCAACCGGCATGCCCGGAAACTGAGGCTGGGGCTGCAGAGGGGATAAGGCACACCGCACCGGGGAGAGTGCACCCGTCAAGCTCCTGGCTGCCTGAGCTGCTTGGGCCGGGGAAGGTACCAAACGCAGGCCCAACCGAGTCCGTGCTTTTGTGGAATACCTGAAAACTGGAACTGCACGCAATGCAGGTCCAGCTCCATATAGAGCAGCCGGGAGCCTGAGCAGTGTAGACGGGGAAAGCACACACCCGTGAGTGGGGGCAAACCCAGTGTGGCTGGAATACTGCGAGTGCTCCCCACACAGGCCTGTGAGATTTGTCTGCAGCACCCCTCCTTCCCCGCAGCACTACTGAACAAGTGATCCTGAACAAGAGACTACCTCTGCCTGCGTGTGTCAGGGCAGAAATTAGACACTGAAGACACCGGCAAATAGAAGCCAAATAAACAAAGGGAACAGCTTCAGAAGTGACTGGTACAACAGATTAAAATCCCTGTAAGTAACACCAACTAAACCAGAAGGGGCCTATAGATAGCGAGAAGTGTAAGCTGGGTCGAGGAGCTATCTGAAACTGAACCAAACGCACACTGACTGCAACAGCTCCAGAGAAATTTCTAGATATATTTTTACTTTTTTTTTCTTTTCTAATTAAATTTTTTTTCTTTTCTTTTTCTTTTAATTTTTTATTCTTTCTCTTTTATTTTTTTTTAAATTCCCTATTACTCTGCCATTACTCCTTAACTTTCATTTTCATCTATTTTTACTATTTTTTTAATTAGGAAAAAATTTTTTTGTAATTTTTTTTCTCTTATTTTCTTTTAAAGCCCTCTATTACTCCTCTATTACTCCTTAATTTTCATTTTCATTTCACCATAACCTTACAAAAAAAAAAAAAAGAAGTGGCCCTATTTTTAAACCAAACTTCATATATATTTCTGAAATTTTTGTGTATTTGTTTTTGTTTTTAATATGGTATTTTAAGAGTCTAACCTCTACTCTAGATTTTTAATTGTTGTTTTTCAGTATTTGATATCAATATTGGACATTTAAGAATCCAATATCCAGTACCCATTTTTACTCAGGAGTGTGTTGATTACTCTCTCCCACTTTTGACTCTCCCCTTTTTCTCCCTCAGATCAACTCTATTTCCTCCCCCCCCCCCCCGTCTCTTCCCAATCCAATTCTGTGAATCTTTGTGGGTGTATGGGCTATGGAGAACACTTTGGGAACAGAGAACTGCGTAGATCTGTCTCTCTCCTCTTGAGTCCCCCTTTTTCTCCTCCTGCTCATCTCTATCTCCCTCCTCCCTCTCCTCTTCTTCATGTAACTCTGTGAACCTCTCTGGGTGTCCCTCACGGTGGAGAATCTTTTCACCATTAACCTAGAAGTTTTATTATCAGTGCTGTATAGTTGGAGAAGTCTTGAGACTACTGGAAGAATAAGACTGAAATCCAGAGGCAGGAGACGAAAGCCCCAAATCTGAGAACACCAGAAAACTCCTGACTACAGGGAACATTAAGTAATAAGAGATCATACAAAAGCATCCATACCTACACTGAAACCAACCACCACCAAGAGCCAATATGTTCCAGAGCAAGACACACCACGCAAATTCTCCAGGAACACAGGAACATAGCCCTGAGTGTCAACACACAGGCTGCCCAAAGTCACACCTAACACATAGACCCATCTCAAAGCTCACTACTGGACACTCCATTGCACTCCAGAGAGAAGAAATACAGTTCCACACACCAGAACACCGACGCAAGCTTCCCTAACCAGGAAACCTTGACAAGCCAATCGTCCAACCCCACCCACTGGGTGAAACCTCCACAATAAAAAGGAACCACAGGCCACCAGAATACAGAAAGCCCACTCCAGACACAGCAATCTAAGTAAGATGAAAAGGCAGAGAACTACCCAACAGGTAAAAGAATATGAAAAATGCCCACCAAGTCAAACAAAAGAGGAGGAGATAAGGAATCTACCTGAAAAAGAATTTAGAATAATGATAATAAACATGATCCAAAATCTTGAAAACAAAATGGAGTTACAGATAAATAGCCTGGAGACAGATTGAGAAGATGCAAGAAATGTTTAATAAGGACCTAGAAGAAATAAAAAAGAGTCAATTAAAAATGAATAATGCAATAAATGAGGTCAAAAACACTCTGAAGGGAACCAACAGTAGAATAACAGAGACAGAAGATAGGATAAATGAGGTAGAAGATAAAATGGTGGAAATAAATGAAGCAGAGAGGAAAAAAGAAGCAAAAGAAATGAGGACAACCTCAGGGACCTCTGGGACAATGTGAAACGCCCCAAGATTCAAATCATAGGAGTCCCAGAAGAAGAAGGAGAAAAGAAAGGCCATGAGAAAATACTCGAGGAGATAATAGCTGAAAACTTCCCTAAAATGAGAAAGGAAATAGTTACACAGGTCCAAGAAATCCAGAGAGTCCCAAACAGGATAAACCCAAGGCGAAACACTCCAAGACACATACTAATCAAATTAACAAAGATCACACACAAAGAACAAATATTAAAAGCAGCAAGGGAGGAACAACAAATAACACACAAAGGGATTCCCATAAGGATAACAGCTGATCTATCAATAGAAACCCTTCAGGCCAGAAGGGAATGGCAGGACATACTTCAAGTAATGAAAGAGAATAACCTACAACCTAGATTACTGTACCCAGCAAGGATCTCATTCAGATATGAAGGAGAATTCAGAAGTTTTACAGACAAGCCAAAGCTGAGAGAATTCAGCACCACCAAACCAGCTTTTCAACAAATGCTAAAGGATCTTCTCTAGACAGGAAACACAGAAAGGTTGTATAAAAGTGAATACAAAACAACAAAGTAAATGGCAATGGGACAATACCTATCAATAATTACCTTAAATGTAAATGGGTTGAATGCCCCAACCAAAAGGCAAAGACTGGCAGAATGGATACAAAAACAAGACCCCTATATATGCTGTCTACAAGAGACCCACCTCAAAACAGGGGACACATATAGACTAAAAATGAAGGGCTGGAAAAAATATTTCACGCAAACAGAGACCAAAAGAAAGCAGGAGTCGCAATACTCATATCAGATAAAATATACTTTAAAATAAAGGCTGTGAAAAGAGACAAAGGACACTACATAATGATCAAAGGATCAATCCAAGAAGATATAACAATTATAAATATATATGAACCCAACATAGGAGCACTGCACTATGTAAGACAAACCCTAACGAGTATGAAGAGGAAATTAATACTAACACAATAATAGTGGGAGACTTTAATACCACACTCACAACTATGGATATGTCAACTAAACAGAAAATTTACAAGGAAACACAAACTGTAAATGACACAATGGACCAGCTAAACCTAATTGATATCTATAGGACATTTCACCACAAAACAGTCAATTTCACCTTTTTCTCAAGCGCACATGGAACCTTCTCCAAAATAGATCACATCCTAGGCCATAAATCTAGCCTTGTGAAATTCAAAAACAATTGAAATCATTCCAGTCATTTTTTGTGACCGCAGTGTAGTAAGATTAGATCTCAATTACAGGAAAAATAATTATTAAAAATTCAAACATATGGAGGATAAATAACACGCTTCTGAACAACCAACAAATCACAGAAGAAATCAAAAAAGAAATCAAAATATGCATAGAAACGATTGAAAATGAAAACACAACAACCCAAAACCCAAACCCAACACTGTAAAAGCAGTGCTAAGGGGAATGTTCATAGCATTACAGGCTTACCTCAAGAAACAAGAAAAAAGTCAAATAAATAACCTAACTCTACACCTAAAGCAACTAGAGAAGGAAGAAATGAAGAACCCCAGGGTTAGTAGAAGGAAAGAAACCTTAAAAATGAGGGCAGAAATAAATGCAAAAGAAACTAAAGAGATCATAGCAAAAATCAACAAATATAAATGGTGTTTTAAAAAAAAATAAACAAAATTGACAGACTGTTAGCAAGACTCATTAAGAAACAAAGGTAGAAGAACCAAATTAACAAAATTAGAAATGAAAATGGAGAGATCACAACAGACAACTCTGAAATACAAAGGATCATAAGAGACTACTACCAGCAGCTCGATGCCAATAAAATGGACAACTTGGAAGAAATGGACAAATTCTTAGAAAAGTATAAGTTTCCAAAACTGAACCAGGAAGAAATAGAAGATCTTAACAGACCCATCACAAGCACGGAAATAAAAACTGTCATCAGAAATCTTCCAGCAAACAAACCCCCAGGACCAGATGGCTTCACAGATGCATTCTACCAAAAATTTAGAGAAGAGCTAACACCTATCTTACTCAAACTCTTCCAAAAATTGCAGAAGAAGGTAAACTTCCGAACTCATTCTATGAGGCCACCGTCACCCTAATTCCAAAACCAGACAAAAGTGCCACAAAAAAAAAAAAAAGAAAGAAAACTACAGTCCAATATCACTGATGAACATAGATGCAAAAATCCTCAACAAAATTCTTGCAAACAGAATCCAACAACATATTAAAAAAATCATACATCATGACCAAGTGGGCTTTAACCCAGGAATGCACAGATGTTTCGAGAGAACAGCATCAAAACCTGTATATTATCTGGAGTGAAACAGATCACCAGCCCAGGTTGGGTGCATGAGACAAGTGCTCGGGGCTGGTACACTGGGAAGACCCAGAGGGATCTGGTGGAGAGGGAGGTGGGAGGGGGGATCGGGATGGGTAATACATGTAAATCCATGGTTGATTAATGTCAATGTATTGCAAAAACTACTACAATATTGTAAAGTAATTAGCCTCCAAGTAATAAAAATAAATGAAAAAAAAAAAAAAAGGGCATAGAAGTAACCCACCTCAACATAGTAAAGGCCATATATGATAAGCCTACAGCAAACATTATTCTCAATGGTGAAAAACTGAAAGCATACCCCTAAGATCAGGAACAAGACAAGGGTTTACAGTTTCACCACTATTATTCCACACAGTTATGGAAGTCCTAGCTATAGCAATCAGAGGAGAAAAAGAAATATAAAGGAATCCAGATTGTAAAAGAAGTAAAGCTCTCAGTCTTTGCAGACGACATGATACTGTACATAGAAAACCCTAAAGATAGAATCAGAAAAATTACTAGAGCTAATCAGTAAATTTAGCAAAGTTTCAGGATACAAAATCAATACACAATCACTTGCAATTCTATATAATAACAATGAAAAATCAGAAAGAATAATTAAGGAATCAATCTCAATCACCATTGTAACAAAAAGAATTAAATACCTAGGAATAAACTTACCTAAGGAGACAAAAAAACTGTACAGAGAAAATTATAAGACACTAATGAAAGAAATAAAAGACAACATAAACAGATGGAGAGATATTCAATGACCCTGGGTAGGAAGAATCAATATTGGGAAAATGACTATAGTACAAAATGCAATCTACAGATTTAATGCAATCCCTATCAAACTAACAATGGTATTTTTCACAGAACTAGAACAAAAATTTTTCACAATTCATATGCAAGCACAAAAAACCCACAATATTCAAAACAGTCTTGAGAAAGAAGAATGGAGCTGGAGGAATCAACCTTCCTGACTTCAAATTATACTACAAAGCTACATCATCAAGAGAGTATTGTACTGGCACAAAAACAGAAATACACACCAATGGAGCAATATGGAAAGCCCAGAAATAAACTCATGTATCTATGGGTAATTTATTTTTGACCAAAGAGGCAAGAATATGCAATGGGGCAAAGACAGCCTCTTCAATAAATGGTGCTGGGAAAACTGGACAGCTACATGTAAAAGAATGAAATTAGAAAACTTCCTAATACCATACACAAAAATAAACTCAAAATGGATTAAAGACTTAAATGTAAGACCAGAAATTATAAAACTCTTAGAGGAAAACATAGCCAGAACACTTGATGACATAAATCAAAGCAAGATCCTCTATGATCCACCTCCTAGAATAATGGAAGTAAAAACAGAAGTAAACAAGGGAACCTGATTAAACTTAAAAGCTTTTGCACAGCAAAGCAAAATATAAGCAAGCTGAAAAGACAACCTTCAGAATAGGAGAAAATAATAACAAATGAGGCAAGTGACAAAGGATTAATTTTCAAAATATACAAGCAGCTCATACAACTCAATACCAGAAAAACAAACAACCCAATCAAAAAGTGGGAAAAAGACCTAAACAGACATTTCTCCAAAGAAGACATACAGATGGCTAACAAACATGTGAAAAGATGCTCAACATTGCTCATTATTAGAGAAATGCAAATCAAAACTACAATGAGATATCACCTAACACCGGTCAGAATGGCCCTCATCAAAAAGTCTACAAACAATAAATGCTGGAAAGGGTGTGGACAAAAGGGAACACTCTTGCACTGTTGATGGGAATTTAAATTGATACAGCCACTATGGAAGATGGTATGGAGATTCCTTAAAAATCTAGGAATAAAACCACCATAGAACCCAGCAATCCCACTCCTAGGCATATACCCTGAAGAAACCAAAATTGAAAGAGACACATGTATCCCATTGTTCATTGCAGCACTATTTACAATAGTTAGAACATGAAAGCAACCTAGATGTCCATCGACAGATGAGTGGATAAAGAAGTTATGGTATATATACACAATGGAATATTGCTGCTGCTGCTGCTACTGCTGTGTCGCTTCAGACGTGTCCGACTCTGTGCAGTCCCATAGACGGCAGCCATTCAGGCTCCTCCATCCCTGGGATTCTCCAGGAAAGAATATTGGAGTGGGTTGTCATTTCCTTCTCCAAAGCATGAAAGTGAAAAATGAAAGTAAAGTCGCTCAGTCATGTCCGACTCAGCGACCCCATGGACTGGAGCCCATCAGGCTCCTCCATCCATGGAAATTTCCAGGCAAGAGTACTAGAGTGGGTTGCCATTGCTTTCTCCGAATGGAATATTACTCAGCCATAAAAAGGAACACATTTGAGTCAGTTCTAATGAGGTCTATGAACCTAGAACCTATTATATAGAGTGAAGTGAATCAGAAAAAGAAAGATAAATACCATATTCTTCAAGGTCAGGAGGGGCGGCCATGAGAAGACACCCCTCGTCCAAGGTAAGGAGCAGCCGTGAAGAGATACCCCACATCCAAGGTAAGAGAAACCCAAGTAAGACAGTAGGTGTTGTGAGAGGACATCAGAAGACAGACACACTAAAACCATAATCACATAAAACAAGCAAATCTGATCACAGGACCACAGTCTTATCTAACTCAATGAAACTAAGCCAGGCCGTGTGGGGCCACCCGAGAAGGTCGGGTCATGGTGGAGTGGTCTGACAGAATGTGGTCCACTGGAGAAGGGAATGGCAAACCACTTCAGTATTCTTGCCTTGACAACCCCACAAACAGTATGAAAAGGAAAAATGATAGGATACTGAAAGAACTCCCCAGGTCGGTAGAAGCCCAATATGCTGGAGATCAGTGGAGAAATAACTCCAGAAAGAATGAAGAGACGGAGTCAAAGCAAAAACAATACCTAGTTGTGGATGGGACTGGTGATAGAAGCAAGGTCTGATGCTGTAAAGAGCAATATTTCATAGGAACCTGGAATGTGAGGTCCATGAATCAAGGCAAATTGGAAGTGGTCAAACAGGAGATGGCAAGAGTGAATGTTGACATTTTAGGAATCAGCGAACTAAAATGGACTGGAAAGGGTGAATTTAACTCAGATGACCATTATATCTACTACTGTGGGCAGGAATCCCTTAGAAGAAATGGAGTAGCCATCATAGTCAACGAAAGAGTCTGAAATGCCGTACTTGAATGCAATCTCAAAAACGACAGAATTATCTCTGTTCGCTTCCAAGGCAAACCATTCAATATCACAGTAATCCAAGCCTATGCCCCAACCAGTAATGCTGAAGAAGCTGAAGTTGAACGGTTCTATGAAGGCCTACAAGACCTTTTAGAACTAACATCCAAAAAAGATGTCCTTTTCATTATAGGGGACTGCAATGCAAAACTAGGAAGTCAAGAAACACCTGGAGTAACAGGCAAATTTGGCCTTGGAGTACAGAATGAAGCAGGGCAAAGGCTAATATAGTTTTACCAAGAGAATGAATTGGTCATAGCAAACACCCTCTTCCAACAACACAAGAGAAGACTCTACACATGGACATCACCAGATGGTCAACACCGAAATCAGATTGATTATATTCTTTGCAGCCAAAGATGAAGAAGCTCTATACAGTCAGAAAAAACAAGACCAGGAGCTGACTCTGGCTCAGATCATGAACTCCGTATTGTCAAATTCAGACTTAAACTAATGAAAGTAGGAAAAACCACTAGACCATTCATGTATGACCTAATTCAAATCCCTTATGACTATACAGTGGAAGTGAGGAATAGATTTAAGGGACTAGATCTGATAGACAGAGAGCCTGATGAACTATGGATGGAGGTTCATGACATTTAACAGGAGACAGGGATCAAGACCATCCCCATGGAAAAGAAATACAAAGAGGTAAAATGGTTGTCTGAGGAGGCCTTACAAATAGCTGCAAAATGAAAAGAAGTGAAAAGCAAAGGAGAAAAGGAAAGATATTCCCATTTGAATGCAGAGTTCCAAAGAATATCCAGGAGAGATAAGAAAGCCTTCCTCAGCAATCAGTGTAAAGAAATAGAGGAAAACAACAGAATGGTAAAGCCTAGAGATTTCTTCAAGAAAATAAGAGATACCAAAGGAACATTTCACGCAAAAATGGGCTCAATAAAGGACAGAAATGGTATTGACCTAACAGAAGCAGAAGATATTAAGAAGAGGTGGCAAGAACACACAGAAGAACTGTACAGAAAAAAAAATGATCTTCACGACTCAGATAATCACAATGGTGTGATCACTAACCTAGAGCCAGACATCCTGGAATGTGAAGTCAAGTGGGCCTTAGAAAGCATCACTAGGAACAAAGCTAGTGGATGTGATGGAATTCTAGGTGAGCTATTTCAAATCCTAAAAGATGATGCTGTGTAAGTGCTGTTCTCAATATGCCAGCAAATTTGGAAAACTCAGCAGTGGCCACAGGACTGGAAAAGGTCAATTTTCATTCCAATCCCTAAGAAAGGCAATCCCAAAGAATGCTCAAACTACCACACAATTGCACTCTCTCACACACTAGTAAAGTCATGCTCAAAATTCTCCAAGCCAGGCTTCAGCAATATGTGAACCGAGAACTTCCAGATGTTCAAGCTGGTTTTAGAAAAAGCAGAGGAACCAGAGATCAAATTGCCAACAATCGCTGGATCATCAAAAAAGCAAGAGATTTCCAGAAAAAAAAAAAAAAAAAACATCTCTTTCTGCTTTATTGACTTTTCCAAAGCCTTCGACTGTGTGGATCACAATCAACTGTGGGAAATTCTGAAGGAGATGGGAGCACCAGACCACTTTACCTGCCTCCTGATAAATCTGTATGCAGGTCAAGAACAACAGTTAGAACTGGACATGGAACAACAGACTGGCTCAAAATTGGAAAAGGACTATGTCAAGGCTGTATATTGTCATCATGCTTATTTAAATTATATGCAGAGTGCATCATGTGAAATGCCAGGCTCTATGAAGCTCAAGCTGGAATCAAGATTGCTGGGAGAAATATCAACAACCTCAAATATGCAGATGACACCACACTTATGGCAGAAAGTAAGAGGAATTAAAGAGTCTCTTGATGAGGGTGAAGGAGTAGAGTGAAAAAGCTGTCTTAAAACTCAACATTCAAAAAACTAACATCTTGTTATCTGGTCTCATCATTTCATGACAAATAGATGGGGGGAAAACAGAAAACACGTGAGAGACTATTTTTTGGGGTTTCAAAATTCCTGCAGATTGTGACTATAGCCATGAAATTAAAAGACACTTGCTCCTATGACAAACCTAGACAGTGTATTAAAAAGCTGAGACATCACTTTGCCGGCAAAGGTCCATAATAGTCAAAGCTATGGTTTTCGAGTATTCTTGTATAGATGTGAGTGTTAGAGGATAAAAAAGGCTGAGCATCTAAGAATCGATGGCTTCAAACTGTGGTGCTAGAGAAGACTCTTGACAGCCCCTTAGACTACAAAGAGATCAAACCAGTCACTCCTAAAGGAAATCAGTCCTGAATATTCATTGGAAGGACTGATTTTGAAGCTGAAGTTCCAATACTTTGGCCACCTGATGCAAAAGGACAACTCACTGGAAAAGACACTGATGCTGGGAATGATTGAGGGCAGGAAGAGAAGGGGACGACAGAGGATGAGGTAGTTGGATGACATCACTGACTTTGGACACGAGTTTGAGAAAACTCTGGGAGATGGTGAAGGGCAGGGAAGCCTGGCATGCAGCAGCTCATGGGATTGCAAAGAGTCAGACAGAACTGAGCAACTGAACAACAACAAAAACTCCTTCAACTATATCTTTGATTTATATACTTTTTTAAATTTTTATTTTATCATTTTTTAAATTTATTTGTATTTTAATTGGAGACTAACTACTTTACAATATTGTGGTAGTTTTTGCCATACATCAACATGAATCAGCCAAGGGTGTGCATGTGTCTCCCCATCCTGAGACCCCTCCCTCCTCTCTCAGCACCCCATCCCTCTGGGTT
Source organism: Dama dama (assembly GCF_033118175.1). Taxonomy (NCBI): domain Eukaryota; kingdom Metazoa; phylum Chordata; class Mammalia; order Artiodactyla; family Cervidae; genus Dama; species Dama dama. The sequence goes on from NC_083714.1 coordinate 73,490,943, forward strand.
GTCCCAGAGCATCAGCTTTGACTGCCCTACTTCATGCATTGAACTTGCACTAGTCATCTATTTTACATATGGTAATATACATGTTTCAATGCTATTCTCTCAAATTGTCTCACTTTTGCCTTCTCCCACATAGTCCAAAAATCTGTTCTTTACATCTGTGTCTCTTTTGCTGTCTTGAATATAGGATCATCATTACTGTCTTTCTAAATTCCATATATGTGTTAATATACTATATTGATGTTTCTCTCTCTGACTTACTTCACTCTGTATAATAGACTACAGTTTCATCCACCTCATTAGAACTGACTCAACTGTGTTCTTTTTTAATAGCTGAGTAATACTCTACTGTGTATATGTACCGCAACTTCCTTATCCATTGGTCTGCTGATGAACATCTAGGTTGCTTCCAGGTCCTAGCTATTGTAAACATTGCTACATTGAACATTGGGGTGCACGAGTCTCTTTCAAATCTGGTTTCCTTGGTGTGTATGCCCAGCAGAGGGATTGCTGGGTCGTATGGAAGTTCTATTACCAGTTTTTTAAGGAATCTCCACACTGTTCTCCATAGTGGCTGTACTAGTTTGCATTCCCATCAACAGTGTAAGAGGGTTCCCATTTCTCCACACCCTCTCCAGCATTTATTGTCTGTAGACATTTTGATGGCAGCCATTCAGACCAGTGTGGGATGGTACCTCATTGTGGTTTTGATTTGCATTGATTTATATACTTTTTTTACTTATGCCACTGTCAGTGTTTCCTAAGACAAGTTCTAGCTGAAGATTCAGCAGATGAATAAGATTTCCTTTATTTTCATGTAAAGACTTAAGATCCATAGTTTTAAAAGATTCATATGAAATAAAAATACCTTCTAGGTTTTGAAGGGATCTTCGCTTGTGGCTCAACTGGTAAAGAATCTGCCTGCAATGCAGGAGACCTGGGCTCAATCCCTGGGTTTTGAAGATTCCCTGGAGAAGGGAAAGGCTACACACTCCAGTATTCTGGCCTAGAAAATTCCATAGACTGTATAATCCATGGGGTCGCAAAGAGTCAGACACGACTGAGCAACTTTCACTTTCACTCTCACTTTCATGTTTTGAAGCTCATGATAAGGTCTATATATTACCAGTGATACTTTTATTGCTATTTATGGGATCACGCTATTTTGTTACATTTTTAGAATGTCTTTCAAATTCCAGTGAGTGGAAGAGCTATTATTTTTTCTGTCTTGGGTTGAAGTTTTAAAATATGCCAATTTAATATGGTAAAGTAAAGGTTAAATACACTAAACAGAAATGAAAATAATTCAGTTTAATACTTTTATTTTATTTTCAACTTGTAACCTATAGCATCTTGCTCACTCATTTGTTCAGTCATGTTCCACTCTTTGCAACCCTTTGGACTCTAGCCTGCCAGGCTCCTCTGTCCATGGGATTTTTCAGGCAAGAATACTGGAGTAGGTTACCATTTCCTCCTCCAGGAGATCTTCCTGACTCAGGGATCAAGGCCATGTCTCCTGTGTCTCCTGTATTGCAGGCTGATTCTTTACTGCTGAGTCATAGGGGAAGCCCATTTTAAACTTAAATTAATGCCAGTGAAGAATGGAGAAAATGTGCATACAAAGAATTGCTATATAGGCATATAGTTGTTTTTTTTCCCCCAAAATTTAGGTAGTACACCTATTTCTTTTAGGTTTGCTCATTTAAGTACATTTGAGAGATCCACTGTGAAGCAAATGACATTAGAAAACAAACAAAATAGATGCCAATCATCAGGAAATTTTAATTCTATCTAAAGACATTGAAAATAAGTTACAAAAAATTAGTTATGACTTTTCTCTTTAAAGTGATAAATATAACAACATCATACATACACATATATGTAATAACTTTATAGCAAGTGGAAGGAGAAAAGTGGAAACAGTGACAAATTTCATTTTCTTGAGCTCCAGAAATAACTGCAGACTGTAACTGCAGCCATGAAATTAAAAATGCTTGCTCCTTGAAAGGAAAGCTATCACAACACTAGACAACATATTAAAAATTAAAGATATCACTTTGCCAACAAAGATCTGTATAGTCAAAGCTATGGATTTCCAGTAGTCATGCTCAGATATGGGAGATGGACCATAAAGAATGCTGAGCACAGAAGAATTGATGATTTCAAATTGTGACATATGAGAAGACGCTTGAGAATCCCATGGACTGCAAGATCAAACCAGTCAATCCTAAAGGAAACCCTGAATATTCATTGGAATGACTGATGCTGAAGCTGAAGCTCTGGTGCTTTGGCCACCTGATGCACAGAGCATCAGGAAAAGACCCTGGTGCTGGGAAAAATTGAGGGCAGGAGGAGAAGGGGGCGGCAAAGAATGAAATGGTTAAATAGTACCATTAATCAATGGCTATGAATTTGAGCAAACTCCAGGAGATAGTGAAGGACAAGGAAGCCTGGCATGTTGCAGTCCATGAGGTCACAAAGAGTCGGACATGACTTCGTGACTGAACAACAACAACAATATATAATCAAACTGTAGTTTATCATTCACTCATTCTTTCAACTAATATTTAAAAAATATTTCTCTAATCAGGGAAATGCAAGTAAAAAATGCAAGATACTGTTTTCCCCTCTAGAATTGCCTAAAATAAAAAAAAATGGACCATAGGAAATATTAGCAAGGATTTGGAGAAATTGCAACCATCATACACTCCTGATGAAAATATAAAATTGTGTAGCCATTTTGGAAAGCATTCTGGATGTTCTTTATAAAGTTAAAAATAGCACTGTCATATGACCTAGAAGTTTCGCTCCTAGATATACACAAAGAAATAGAAACATAGAAAAATAGAAACACAAAAGCTTGCAACATGAATGTTTATAGCAGCATTATTCTTACTAGCCAAAAGAAGAAACCATCCAAAAGTCCACCAATGCCTGAATGGGTAAACAGAAGTGGTTTAACTGTACAATGCAATAGTATTCAGACATAAAAAGGGAGTAAAGTACTGATATGTTGTTTAGCATGGATAAACTTTGAAAAAAATTATGCTAAGTGAAGAAAAAGTAGTTCCAGAAGCTCACTAATATACAATTACATTTATATGAAATATTCATCTAGGCAAATCCTAAAGACAAAAAGCAAATCGATTAGTGGTTGCACAGTAGCTAAGATGAAGAGGAGCTGGGGAAAGACTGCTAATGGTTATGGGTTTTCTTTTGGGAGTGATGAAAGTATTCTAGGATTAGATAAAGCTGATGATCAAATAAATCTTCAAATATATGAAAAACCACTGAAGTGTAAGTTTAAAAGAATGATTTTTTACGGCATGTGAAATATAGCCCAGTAAAACTACTCTTTTTTTTTTTAAAGGAGAATATTTATTATATGTGAAACACTATTTGGGATACAATATAACAAAATACAATTCCTGATCTCAAAAGGAAAAAAAATACAAACTACAGAGAAACCAATGTGGGAAAATATCAAACTAGTCTTGGTAGGAAATGGGAAAGAATTATTGGATTAACTCAAAGGTAAAGATGGTAGAGATGAAGAAGAAGCTATAGGTTTGAGAAATTAACTAGACATATAGAATCAATATGATTTGTTCAAATATTAGATATCATAATGAATAGAGGAATCAAAGGTATTCTAGTTTGTTACAAAAGGGAAAAACATTCTTTTATTGACATAAGTAATACAGGAAGAGGAGAATTCTAGGAAAAGAAAAGCAGTATAGCTTTGGACATTGACTTTAAAAGTACCTTTAGAACTATATCCACTCACATTCATTGTCCATTTTGTCTTCATCGGTACCAATTTCCAGGTCACTGAATAAGATCTTTGTTAGGCATATAAGTGCTCATGCTCTTAGGAAAAATGTCTTCCTTTTGAAAAACTAGTTATTAATTCATTAATATAGAAAGAATACCCTGGACCTAAAAGTGTCTTGATAGTGGTAGAATATCAGCACATAAAGGAACTTACTTTCCCCAAGAAAATCTGGACCAGTTTCACATATACTTCACATCAATTTCTGGAATCTGATGGTTATAGCATTTGCACTTTGACTTGTATTCACTAACCTTTATGCTGTCTTAGCATTTTAATAGCATATTTTGTGCCTGTATTCCTGAGAGACATTATTGATTTCAATTATTTAAATCAACGATTTAACATGAACCATAGGGACACATTTTTTCTATTATTTACCTGCATAAACATTCCCTTTGTGAGCAGAAAATTGTCAATAAAAAAAATTAAAATAAAAAACAGAAGAGAGATTGGGGAAAGTTAAAAAGGTGATTTACAATATATATTATAGATTTTTCTCCATAGATAAATAGTGCCTAAATATTCATGCTATGTAAAATATACATATTTTGAATATAAAAAAGTTATGGAATATGTAATTTTTAAAAAGTAGATTTATGCTTTATTCTGCTAAGAAATTGTTACTTGGGAAAAACTTCATTAAAATGGAAGATCAGTTCAGTTCAGTTCAGTCGCTCAGTCATGTCTGACTCTTTGTGACCCCATGGACCACAGCACACCAGGCCTCCTTGCCCATCACCAACTCCTAGAGTTTACCCAAACTCATGTCCGTTGAGTTGGTGATGCCATCCAACCATCTCATCCTCTGTCTTCCCCTTCTCCTCCTGCCTTCAATCATTCCCAGCATCAGGGTCTTTTCAAATGAGTCAACTCTTTGCATCAGGTGGCTGAAGTATTGGAGTTCCAGCTTCAAAATGGAGGATGCATATCATAATAATATATATAACATTCTTATTATTGCATAATACTTTAAACTGTTATGTTTGCAATTTATTTATGTCAGTCATAGCTAAAACACACACTCTCAGAAGAATGAACTCTGAATTGTCTATACAAATAGAATGACTGAAGGGTATAGAAAGTCAAAAACTTTTTTATAAACCCAGTTGCTAATATCCCAGTACCCATCTCCATCATTATTGTTTGCTTAGACTTCAAACGGCTAGAACACACCGCATTTACTGCTTCAGGGAGATGATGATGCTTTGTGAGTTCAATTGTCCTCTCATTTTAACTGTGTATTGAAGAGTCTAAATATAGAAATTCATAAATTAAATATACCTTCTATTACTAAAATTTTATATAAAATGTACCAAGTAATAGTTTATTGTGTATTCCTGCAAATAATTTTTCTATTTTAGTGCATAAATTGGTTTTGTATTAAATTAGGCCAAGAAACTCCTTAAGTATCATCTCAATATTTTAAATGATCAGATACAAACATATTTTTTTATATTTAGTTAGGAATGTTGAGTCTCTTTATAAAAGATTTCAAAAATAATTAAAACCCTAAGGTAAACAATTAATTGATATTCTAATATTCACATTGGATGTCTAAGCACATAATTAAATTGTCTGAGTGGGTATGTTAGCAATAAAGAAGAAGAAAAGTTGATATACCACTGTAGAAAAATGGAAGGGTTTTGGAGTTTTTGTTTCAAAATATAGAGTGGACAGAGCTAATGTGAAAATTTTTGTATATCAAACATACATATACATGTTACATTCAACATAACCAAAATGTTTAAATATATTTATATATTCAAAACAAGGGCTCCCCAGGTGGCTCACTGGTAAGGAATCCACCTGCTGATGCAGGAGACACGGGAGATGTGGGTTCGATCCCTGGGTCAGGAAGAACCCTGGAGTAGGAAATGGCAACTCAGTCCAGTATTCTTGCCTGGAAAACTCCATGGACAGAGGAGCCTGGCTGACTGCAATCCATGGAGTCACAAAGAGTCAGATACGACAGAGCGTACACACATACATAATTTCAAGGTGCCAGAAAAAAAAATCTAAAATAGATTAACAACCTGACTGGTGATCTAGAGATGCCCTACTGAATACAATATAGACATAGGGATGAGAGCCTAAATCTGTTCTTGGATCAAGGTAAATTTAGCAGGGAATTATATTTGAAATAATATAAAGCTGAGATTTTTGGAAAGGCTAACCCTTCAATGAGAGGAAATTGGAAAGATTGTGCCCACTGGCCCACAAAATCTGTAAGGAATTTATTTCTCTGCCTAAAATTTCTGTGAAAAAAATATATTCCATTAAAAAATAATGTTTAAGACACCAAATGGGCATATAAATTCTGATTTATACTACTTATCTGGTGCAGAAATCCTGATACCAATAAATGTACCTGAAATCTCTGAGGGCACACCTACTAGAAGCAAATACAAAAACTCTTTAACAACTGTGTGAATGCCTTGATAGGTCACCCAGATCCCCGAAAAATGAAGAATTTTTCCCCCCAGTTGTATGGAGTGAAGCCTAAGTGACAGCCTTTAGCTGTCATCTCCTATGGGGATTACCTCTTCTGAAAAGAGCCAACTTGCCCAGAGGTGCACTTTCTTCTCAAGGCAGCCTGCCTCCAAAGTCTGGTCAAAATGATAATGTTTATAAAGGTTAAACTCTCTTGTTACAATGAGACAATCTTCAGCACTCCTTACAGGATCTGCTGAGTCATCTGTTACAACTGTGTTGTAATATTAATACTGACAGCACACCCCCCCAAAAAAATTATATTTGCAAATTCTGTTTCACAGTCTGCCTCCCAGGGAATACAACCAGAAGAAGCAACATTTAACACAATACAGAGAACATATGTCTACCACAGGAAAAAAAAATTGTTTCACACTGAAACATTAAAAATATATTTTAAGTTCAGAAGATACCATCTATAATGACAAAGTTAACAGATACTACAAACAGGATGAAGAACATCAAAGTATTAGAGATAATAGAAGAAATTGAAAGATACTACAAAAATATTTTAACTGATTAAAAATAAATAGAAACCAGAATGGTAAAAAAAAAAATTGGACATTATATAGAAAAAGGAAGGCGAATTTGAATGGAAAAAGAGGAAAATTTGGAGAAGGGGCTAATATATAGTATACTGGAAGTCATTATCCAATCCACCTTTCCTCTAGTCTACATTCATGTTCTGCAGATACTAGAAAATAAAAACATACATTTCCAAGACTCCCTTGAACTAGGTCTCTGGATGTTATTTAGATTCAAAACTGATGCTCTGATGTGAGGTTTGGATATATACATAAGGTAGAGGTTTTTCTTCTCCTGATCCAGCTGTTTGCTGGCAAACAGAGGCATATAGTCTTAATAGAGGTCCCCGTGTCCAGTTACTCATTTTACAGTGGGACCATGACTACAGTTAGGCCTTTGGCACAAAATTTAAGGAGATACTAAAAGTCACAGTAATCAAGATAAACTTAATGCAGTATTTTGGGAAGTGAATTATCTCTGCTCTTCACTCCATTTCCTACCTTTTACTAAGTTGAGGTTTAGCCTGTTCTCTCTTTTCTAGTTCCTTAAGGTGTAAAGTTAAGTTACTGAGTTGAGTCCTTTCTTCTTTTTTTAATGTAAGCATTTATAGCTATAATATCTTTCATAGGACTGCTTCTGCTGCATCCCATAAGTTTGGGTATGTTGTGTCTTAATTTTCATTTATATCCAGATATTTTCTAATTTCTTTTGTGATTTTTTTGACTCACTATTATTTGAAAGTTTGCTGTTTAATTTCAACAGAATTGTAAATTTCCCAGTTTTTCTTCTACTGTTGATTTTTGTTTTGTTCCACTGTGATTAACAAAAAAACCCTTTGTATAATTTCAACCTTTTAAATTGATAAGCACTTGTTTTGTGAACTAATGTATGGTTTGCCCTTGGATGTGTTATATGTGTACTTGAGAAAATATGTGTTTTATTATTGTTGAGTGAAATCATCTCTATAAGTATTGTAAGTTCAATTAGTCATGTTGATATATAAGCCATCTATTTCCTTATTGATCATCTGTCTGGTTATTATACTCACTATTGAAAGTGAAGATGTGAACGTTCCTAATATTAATGTGAAGCTGTTTATTTTTCCCTTCATTTCTGTTGATGTTTCCTTGATATAAATTGGAGCTCTGTTGTTTGGTGGACATATATTTATAACTGTTACTTCTTTTTGGTGAATTGATACTTTTTTCAATATATATTGTCCTTCTTTGTCTCTTTTGACTTGGTTTTTCAAGACTGTGTAGTTTAATTTTTACATATTTGTGATTTTTCAAATTTCCTTCTGTTTCATTCCATTGTGGTCAGATAAGATACTTGGTATGATTTTAATCTTCTTAAGTTTGTTAAGAATTGTTTTGTGACATGCCATAGAATCTATCCTAGAGAAGGTTTTGAGTGTGCCTGAGAAGAATGTGTACCCCACTGCTGGTGAAAGGAATGTTCTAAATATATCTGTTAGCTTCATTTGGTCTATGGTGTTGTTCAAATCCATTGTTTCTTTACTGAGGGCTTCCCTGGTAGCTCAGTTGGTAAACAATCTGCCTGCATTGCCAGAGACTCCAGTTAGATTCCTGGATCAGGAAGATCCACTGAAGAAGAGATAGGCTACCCATTCCAGTATTCTTGGGCTTCCCTTATGGCTCAGCTGGTAAAGAATCTTCCTGCAATGTGGGAGACCTGGGTTTGATCCCTGGGTTGGGAAGATCCCCTGGAGAAGACAAAGTCTACCCACTCCAGTTTGGTTTTCTAACTGTTATTGTGAGTGGGAAACTGAAGTTCCCTACTATAACTGTATTGCTATTTCTCCCTTCAGATCTGTCAGTGTTTGCTTTTTATATTTAGATGCTTTGATATTTGATATTTAGTTATATTTTGTCTTCCAATTAGTTGGCCATTTTATCATTATGTGGTAACCTTCTTTGTATCTTGTAGCAGTTTTTTACTTAAAGTCTATTTTATCTACTATAAATATCCCTACTTTCTTCTGGTTAAAATCTGTATAGAATACGTGTTTCCATCCCTTCACGTGCAGTCTATGTGTGCATGTTAAGTTGCTTCACTCAGAGATGGCAGAAAATTGCAAGCAATCTCCTCTTATTTTTTTTTTTTTTTTTTGGCCAAAGGGAGAGAACCAAGGTTGGACCACTTCCTATGTATCACAGCCATACCATGCTGAGGAGGACATGGGGTATGGATGAATTAAAGTGCCAGGAAATTTTCTACTACTTTGAATGTTGGATTTTGCTTGATTGGGTATTCACATGGTTCCCTGCAGATCTTTGATTTTTCTAGAGTTCCTATTAGTTGCTGTTTAGTTGCTAAGTCATGTCCAGCTCTTTGAGACCCCATTGACACAGACTGCCAGGCTCGTCTATACTTGAGATTCTCCAGGCAAGAATACTGGAGTGGGTTACCATTTCTTTCACCAGGGGATCTTCCCAATTCAGGGATCGAACCAATGTCTCTTGCACTGGCAGGGAATTTTTTTTTTTTTACCACTGAGTGACCAGGGAAAGCTAAAGCTCCTATAAAGTTATTTCAATCAGTCTGTAGTTGTTTATTTTATGTTTCCTTTGGGAAACAAGGTACTAGAGCTTTCTAGTTTGCCATCCTGTTGGCATTACCCTCAAATATATTATTTTGTCTTTCATTTTTATAATTTATACTATGTACTTTTTCAAATTTGCTAGGTTATTGTTTCTAGTTTTCTATTCATTGTAGATATTTTCATACTTGTCATATATTTCTTAAGTACTGCAAATATGGCTATTTAAAATTTGCTGTTGTTCAGTCACAAAGTTTTAAAATATTTTTAAATGTTTTAAAATATTTCCATTGAAACAAGAAAGAATAAAGAGAACTCTGGATGAGAAATATAGGTCTGGTGTCTAAATGATGACTATGGACTTGACAACAAAGAAAAATGGAAATACATTTTACACTTTAATAAAAGTTAATTTAAATTCTGCATTATGTGGAATTCAGAATTCTTTGGAAAATTCTGAAAGAGATGGGAATACCAGATCAACTGACCTGCCTCTTGAGAAACCTGTATGCAAGCCAGAAAGCAACAGTTAGAACTGGATATGGAACAACAGACTGGTTCCAAATAGGAAAAGGAGTACATCAAGGCTGTATATTGTCACCCTGCTTATTTAACTTATATGCAGAGTACATCATGACAAACGCTGGGCTGGATGAAGCACAAGCTGGAGTCAAGATTGCTGGGAGAAACATCAATAACCTCAGATATGCAGATGACATCACTCATGGCAGAAAGAGAAGAAGAAATAAAGAGCCTCTTGATGAATGAAAGAGAGTGAAAAAGTTGACTTAAAGCTCAACATTCAGAAAACTAAGATCATGGCATCCAGTCCCAACACTTCATGGCAAATAGATGGGGAAACAGAGGAAACAGTGTCAGACTTTATTTTTCTGGGCTCCAAAATCACTGCAGATGGTGATTGCAGCTATGAAATTAAAAGACGCTTACTCCTTGGAAGGAAAATTATGACCAACCTAGACAGCATATTAGAAAGCAGAGACATTACTTTGTCAACAAAGGTTCATCTAGTCAAGGCTATGGTTTTTCCAGTAGTCATGTATGGATGTGAGAGTTGAACTATAAAGAAAACTGAGCACAGAAGAATTGATACGTTTGAACTGTGGCATTGGAGAAGACTCTTGGGGGTCCCTTGGACTGCAAGGAGATCCAACCAGTCCATCCCAAAGGAAATCAGTCTTGGGAATTCATTGGAAGGACTGATGTTGAAGCTGAAACTCCAATATTTTGGTCACCTAATGCAAAGAGCTGACTCATTTGAAAAGACTCTGATTTTTGGAAAGATTGAAGGCAGGAAGAGAAGTGGACGACAGAGGATGAGATGGTTAGATGGCATCACCGACTCAATGGACATGGGTTTGGGTGGACTCCAGGAGTTAGTAATGGACAGGGAGGCCTGGTGTGCTGCGGTTCATGGGGTCACAAAGAGTTGGACACGACTGAGCGGCTGAACTGAACTGAACTTAAAAGTTAATTTCCACATAATCCACATAATTAGAGAAGTATAATTCATAATTGGGAGTATAAATTGATTAATACAGACAACAAGGTACATTAAATATTTAAAGGCAACAAAGAATTTTATTCTTTCATGCTATGCTATTTTTAATCAGAGGCAGAATTTAGATGGTGGAAAAACCAACTTCAAACCATGCAGTTCACAGCAGAGCATTGTGCAGCAATTCACTTGGCATGCAAAAGAACAAACATTTTTAAGCTTTGCGAAAATCATGTCAAGTAGTCTGACAAGGCAAATATCAGGGTGCAGTCTTTGTCCCTGCAAATAAATGGCTGCTGCTGGGTTGTCCATCCATTTGCCCCTCACCTGCTGAGTTTCTGTGACTTATACTGCACTGGCCATTTTAAGAGGAAGCTTCTATGTAAACTGAATGCAGTCTATATTTCAACAAAGCTTCCACTTCTTTTTCCTGTTGTTAAAATCTAAATGACTACTATGAATCCAAAATTCTTATTTTAGATACTGATGGGAAATAAGATATGCATGAAAGGAAACACCACTTTGGAAACATGAGAACAGATGATGCAAGGTATATCTAATCAGAGGATGTCTATGAATTTAGTTTACTTTTGCACAAATAATTTAAGAATTTTAATTTACCAATTACTCTGTAATCCAAAAGTGGAAAATGTAGCAGTATATTAAAATTGCCTTCTAGGAAATTGTAGGGTCACTACAAATTGTGTTAGCAGTTATCATGCCTATATATTTTTTTTATAATCCACTATAACCATTATAATGTTGAAGACAAGAATATGTTATGGGAAGAAACACACAAAGGTAACATGTAATGAGTCACAATTTTCTATGTTTCTTTCCTCTGAAATGTACATGAAGTCTGTTACATGCTTCTACCAATAGAATATGGCAAATGTGATGGGATGTCAATTCCTTGATAAGGTTACATTATAAGAGACTCCATTTTATAAGATTAAAGTGAAAGATTCTCTTGCTGACCTTTAAAAGTAAGCTAACAAATCTTTGTCATGTCTATGTGGCTGAATAGATACTCTGCATATTTAGCTTATTGGCAGAGCACATCATGTGAAATGCCAGGCTAGATGAAGCACAACCTGGAATCAAGATTGCAGGGAGAAATATCAATAACCTCAGATATGCAGATGGTGTCACCCTTATGACAGAAAGTGAAAAGGAACTAAAAACACTGTTGATGAAAGTGAAAGAAGAGAGTGAAAAAGCTGGCTTAAAACTCAACATTTAAAAAACTAAGATCATAGCATCCAGTACTATTACTTCATGGCAAAAAGATGGGGAAACAATGAAAACAGTGAGAGATTTTATTTTCTTGGTCTCCAAAATCACTGCAGATGGTGACTGCAGCCATCAAATTAAAATACACTTGCTCCTTAGAAGAAAAGCTATGACCAACGTAGACAGCATATTAAAAACAAAGATAGTACTCTGCCAACAAAGGTTCATCTAGCCAAAGCTATGGTTTTTCCAGTAGTCATGTATGGAAGTGAGAGTTGGACCATAAAGAAAGCTGAGCACCAAAGAATTGAAACCTTTGAACTTTGGTGTTGGGGAAGACTCTTGAGAGTCCCTTGGACTGCAAGGAGATCAAACCAGTCAATCGTAAAGGAAATCAGTCCTGAATATTCATTGGAACGACTGAAGCTGAAGCTGAATCTCCAATACTTTGGCCACCTGATGTGAGGCACTGACTCATTGGAAAAGACCCTGATGCCTTGAAAGACTGAAGACAGCAGGAGAAGGGGATGGCAGAGGATGAGATGGTAGGATGGCATAACTGACTTAAAAGACAGCAGGAGAAGGGGACAGCAGAGGATGAGATGGTACGATGGCATAACTGACTTAATGGACATGAGTTTGAGCAAGCTCTGGGAGTTGGTGATGGACAGAGAAGCCTGGCATCTTGAAGACCATGGAGTCGCATGGACTCAGATATGACTGAGTAAATGAACTGAACCAATGTGGCTAGGGCAGGTGAATGGCCTCTAAGAGTTGGCTGAGAGCCAGGAAGAAATTAGAAATCTCAGTGCTACAGCCATAGGAACAACTAGATGAACTGGGAAGTTGATACCAAATTCCAGCCTAGCCAACATGTTGATTGCAGTCTTATGAGACTCTGAGCCAAGAATCCAGCTAAGCCCTGCTCAGACTCCTCCACCATAGATGGAAACCAAAATAACCAGGTATTGTTTTCAACTTTTTTGAAATGTTATTTTCTAACTATGGGGGGTGATAGAGTCAGTCAGTCTGTCTTGCAACAACAGTTTTCAACACTTAAGAAATATATTACAGAATAGTCATAAACAAGTTGGAAGATCTGTAGATTTTTGTAGAAATTGATAAACAATGATTACATTTTGATTATTTCCTTGAGCCTTGTTGCAATTATCCCCATTAATTTCATGCTTCCAGATCTAGTACAGTCATCTTTAAAATCTAGGTTAATAAACATTCAAACATTAATATATATGCAATTCTATTTTTAGTGTCATTATAACATTTTGTGGAAGTCTGTAACTGTGAATGAAATGGAAATAAGGCAAAAGTCTATGATTCAGGACAACCAGTCTAGACACTGTGATATACTTACTGGTGTGGTAATGTCAATCACATAGAAAAATGCTGATGAGAGGGAACTAAGATGGCAGAGAAATAGGACAGGGAGACCACTTTCTCCCCTACCAATTCATCGAAAGAACATTTGAACGCTGAGCAAGCTCCACAAAACAACTTCTGACCTCTAGCAGAGGACATAAGACACCCAGAAAAGCAGCTCATTGTCTTTGAAAGGAGGTAGGACAAAATATAAAAGATAAAAAGAGAGACAATAGAGTTAGGGACGGAGATCTGTCCCGGGAAGGGAGTTGTAATAGAGGAAGTTTCCAAACACCAGGAAACCCTCTCACTGGCGGGTCTGGGGGAAGTTTTTGAATCTTTTGAATCTTGGAGGGTAACCTAACTGGGAGGAAAAATAAATAAAACCCACAGATTACATGCCTAAAAGCAACTCCCAGCAGAAAAGTACCCCAGACGCTTGCAATCCGCCACCAGCAAGTGGGGGCAGAACGGAGAGGAGCGGGCGGCAGTGCTTAGGGTAAGGACCGGGCCCAAATGCCCTAAGGGCAATCGGAGGGAGATAACATGAGATAGCAACTTAAACTGTGGGATGGCAAGAGAGAGAGAATTAAGTTGGGAAAAACCCTAAACTTAGGCACTACCCGTCGGTTGCCAGAATGAAGGACTGAGCAAATATCAGAGAAGAGCTAGCCAGCGGTAGACCGGCCCATCCCCCACTGGAGGCAGGAGGCAGGGGGGAGGGGAAAGGGGCAAACTAGGCCCCAGAGATGGCACCCCCTACCAAGCTTCTAACCAAAGACTTCCTTGAGATTCTGGATGGTTGACATTCACCAGGAGGGTCTCAGCTAGAGTCTAGCTCCCCAGAACAGACACAAGGCGCACTGGAGCAGCGCGCCCGGAAACTGAGGCTGGGACCGCGGAGGGGATAAGGTGCACCGCACCCGGGGAGAGTGCGTTTGTCAAGCTCCTGGCTGCCTCAGCTGCTCTGACCAGGGAAGGCAGAAAACGCAGGCCCAACGGAATCTGCGCTTCTGTGGAATACCCGAAAACCTGAATCTGAGTGGCATAGGCCTGGGAAGTCCACGCAACACAGGGCCCGCCCCTGGAGAGCAGCCTGGAGACTGACCGGTGTAAACGGGAAAGCACACACACCTGTGAGCGGGGGCAAACCCAGTGTGGCTGGAAAACCGCGAGTGCTCCCCACACAGGCCAGTGACATTTGTCTGCAGCACCCCTCCCTCCCCGCAGCACGACTGAACAAGCGAACCTAAACAAGAGACCACCTCCGCCCGCGTGTGTCAGGTTGGAAATTAGACACTGAAGAGACCTGCAAATAGAAGCCAAAGAAACAAAGGGAACCGCTTCAGAAGTGACCGGTGCAACAGATTAAAATCCCTGTAGTTAACACTGACTACACTGGAAGGGTCCTATAGATAGCGAGAAGTGTAAGCTCGAACAAGGAGCTATCTGAAACTGAACCGAACCCACACTGCCCACAACAGCTCCAGAGAAATTGCTAGATATATTTTTACTATTTTTTTAAATTATTTTTCATTAATTTTTTTTCTTTTTCTTTTTTTTTTAAGTCCTCTATCACTCCTTAATTTTCATTTTTATAAACCACTATAACCTGGCCAAAAAAAAAAAAAAAGGAACCTGTTTTTAAAGTGAATTCCATATATATTTCTTAAATTATTTGTGTTTTTGTGGTTTTTTACTATTGTATTTTTAAGAGTCTAACCTCTACTCTAGATTTTTAATCTTTGTTTTTCAGTATTTGATATCAATTTTGGACATTTAAGAATCCAACCTTCAGTATCCATTTTTACTCAGGAGTGTGATCACTGGTTTGATCACTCTCTCCCCCTTTTGATTCTCCTTTTTCTCCCCCAGATCACCTCTATTTCCTCCCTCCCCCTTCTCTTCTCAATCCAATTCTGTGAATCTCTGTGGGTATTCTGGTCTGCGGAGAACACTTAGGGAACCTAGATCTATCTCTCCTCTCTTGAATCCCCCTTTTTCTCCTCCTGCTCACCTCTATCTCTTTCCTCCCTCTCCTCTTCTTCATGTAACTCTGTGAACCTCTCTGGGAGTCCCTCACTGTGGAGAATCCTTTCGCCATTACCTAGACGTTTTATTATCAGTGCTGTATGGAGGGAGAAGTCTTGAGGCTACTGAAAGAATAAGACTGAAACCCAGAGGCAAGAGGCTTAAGCCCCAAACCTGAGAACACCAGAGAACTCCTGACTACAGGGAACATTAATTAATAAGAGATCATCCAAAAGCCTCCATACCTACACTGAAACCAACCACCACCCAAGAGCCAATAAATTCCAGAGCAAGACATACCATGCAAAATCTCCAGCAACACAGGAATATAGCCCTGAGCGTCAATATACAGGCTGCCCAAAGTCACACCAAATCCATAGACCCATCTCAAAACTCACTACTGGACACTCCAGTGCACTCCAAAAAGAGGAAATCCAGCTCCACCCACCAGAACATCGACACAAGCTTCTCTAACCAGCAAACCTCAACAAGCCAAACACCCAGCCCCACCCACTGGTAGAAACCTCCACAATAAAAAGGAACCTCAGACTACCAGAATACAAAAAGGCCACCCAAAAACCCAGCAATCTAAATAAGATGAAAAGGCAGAGTAATACCCAACAGGTAAAGGAACATGAAAAATGTCCACCAAGTCAAACAAAAGAGGAGGAGATAGGGAATCTACCTGAAAAAGAATTTATAATAATGATAATAAAAATGATCCAAAATCTTGAAAACAAAATGGAGTTAAAGATAAATAACCAGGAGACAAGGATCGAGAAGATGCAAGAAATGTTTAACAAGGACATAGAAGAAATAAAAAAGAGTCCATTTAAAATGAATAATGCAATAAATTAGATCAAAAACACTCTGGAGGGAACCATGAGTAGATTAACGGAGGCAGAAGATAGGATAAGTGAGGTAGAAGATAAAATGGTGGAAATACATGAAGCAGAGAGGAAAAAAGAAAAAAAGAATTAAAAGAAATGAGGACAACCTCAGGGACCTCTGGGATAATGTGAAATGCCCCAACATTCGAATCATAGGAGTCCCAGAAGAAGAAGACAAAAAGAAAGGCCATGAGAAGATACTTGAGGAGATAATAGCTGAAAACTTCCCCAAAATGGGGAAGGAAATAGCCACCCAAGTCCAAGAAACCCAGAGAGTCCCAAACAGGATAAACCCAACGCCAAACACCCCAAGACACATACTAATCAAATTAACAAAGATCAAACACAAAGAACAAATATTAAAAGCAGCAAAGGAGAAACAACATATAACACACAAGGGGATTCCCATAAGGATAACAGCTGATCTTTCAATAGAAACTCTTCAGGCCAGAAGGGAATATCAGGACATACTTAAAGTTATGAAAGAGAATAATCTACGACCCAGATTACTGTATCCAGCAAGGATCTCATTCAGATATGAAGGAGAATTTAAAAGCTTTACAGACAAGCCAAAGCTGAGAGAATTCAGCACCACCAAACCAGCTCTTCAACAAATGCTAAAGGATCTTCTCTAGACTGGAAACACAGAAAGGTTGTATGAACTTGAACCCAAAACAACAAAGCAAATGGCAATGGGACCATTCTTATCAAAAATTACCTTAAATGTAAATGGGTTGAATGCCCCAACCAAAAGACAAAGATTGGCTGAATGGATACAAAAGCAAGACCACTATATATGCTGTCTACAAGAGACCCACCTCAAAGCAAGGGACACATACAGACTGAAAGTGAAGGGCTGGAAAAAAATATTTCACGCAAACGGAGACCAAAAGAAAGGAGGAGTCGCAATACTTATATCAGATAAAATAGACTTCAAAATGAAGGCTGTGAAAAGAGATAAAGAAGGACACTACATAATGATCAAAAGATCAATCGAAGAAGAAGATATAACAATTATACGCGCACCCAACATAGGAGCACTGCAATATGTCAGGCAAATGATAACAATAATGAAGGGGGAAATTAACAATAATGCAATAACAGTGGGAGACTTTAATACCTCACTCACACCTATGGACATATCAACTAAACAGAAAATTAACAAAGAAACACAAACTTTAAATGACACAATGGTCCAGCTAGACCTAATTGATATCTATAGGACATTTCACCACAAAACAGTCAATTTCACCTTTTTTCTCAAGTGCACATGGAACCTTCTCCAGAATAGATCACATCCTGGGCCATAAATCTAGCCTTGTGAAATTCAAAAAAATTGAAATCATTCCAGTCAACCACAGTGCAGTAAGATTAGACCTCAATTACAGGAAAAAAAAAATTATTAAAAATTCAAACATATGGAGGCTAAATAACATGCTTCTGAACAACGAACAAATCATAGAAGAAATCAAAGAAGAAATTAAAATATGCATAGAAACGAATGAAAATGAAAACACAACAACCCAAAACCTATGGGACACTGTAAAAGCAGTGCTAAGGGGAAAGTTCATAGCAATACAGGCTTACATCAAGAATCAAGAAAAAAGTCAAATAAATAACCTAACTCTACACCTAAAGCAACTAGAGAAGGAAGACATGAAGAACCTCAGGGTTAGTAGAAGGAAAGAAACCTTAAAAATTAGGGCAGAAATAAATGAAAAAGAAACAAAAGAGACCATAGCAAAAATCAACAAAGCTAAAAGCTGGTTTTTTGAAAAGGTAAATAAAATTGATAAGCCGTTAGCCAGTCTCATCAAGAAACAAAGGGAGAAGAACCAAATTAACAAAATTAGGAATGAAAATGGAGAGATCACAACAGACAACTCTGAAATACAAAGGATCATAAGAGACTACTACCAGTAGCTCTATGCTAATAAAATGGACAACTTGGAAGAAATGGACAAATTCTTAGAAAAGTATAAGTTTCCAAAACTGAACCAGGAAGAAATAGAAGATCTTAACAGACCCATCACAAGCACAGAAATTGAAACTGTCATTAGAAATCTTCCAGCAAACAAAAGCCCAGGACCAGATAGCTTCACAGCTGAATTCTACCAAAAATTTAGAGAAGAGCTAACACCTATCTTACTCAAACTCTTACAGAAAATTGCAGAGGAAGGCAAACTTGCAAACTCATTCTATGAGGCCACCATTACCCTAATACCAAAACGAGACAAGGATGCCACAAAAAAAGAAAACTACAGGGCAATATCACTGATGAACATAAATGCAAAAATCCTTAACAAAATTCTAGCAAACAGAATCCAACAACATATTAAAGAGATCATACATCATGACCAAGTGGGCTTTATCCCAGGAATGCAAGGATTCTTTAATATCTGCAAATCAATCAATGTAATACACCACATTAACAAATTGAAAGATAAAAATCATATGATTATCTCAATAGATGGAGAAAAAGCTTTTGACAAAATTCAACATTCATTTATGACTAAAACTCTCCAGAAAGCAGGCATAGAAGGAACATACCTCAACATAATAAAAGCTGTATATGACAAACCCACAGCAAACATTATCCTCAATGGTGAAAAATTGAAAGCATTTCCCTTAAAGTCAGGAAGAAGACAAGGTGCCCACTCTCACCACTACCATTCAACATAGTTTTGGAAGTGTTGCTCACAGCAATCAGAGCAGAAAAAGAAATAAAAGGAATCCAGATTGGAAAAGAAGAAGTAAAACTCACACTGTTTGCAGACGAGATGATCCTCTACATAGAAAACCTTAAAGACTCTACCAGAAAATTACTACAACTAATCAATTAATACAGTAATGTTGCAAGATATAAAATTAACACACAGAAATCCCTTGCATTCCTATATGCTAACAATGAGAAAACAGAAAGAAAAATTAAGGAAACAATAACATTCACCATTGAAACAAAAAGAATAAAACACTTAAGAGTATATCTACCTAAAGAAACAAAAGACCTATACATAGAAAACTATAAAACACTGATGAAAGAAATCAAGGAGGACACAAATAAATGGAGAAATATACAGTGTTCATGGATTGGAAGACTCAATATTGTGAAAATGGCTATAATACCCAAAGCAATCTATAGATTAAATGAAATCCCTATCAAGCTACCAAAGGTATTTTTCACAGAACTAGAAAAAATGATTTCACAATTTGTATGGAAATACAAAAAACCTCGAATAGCCAAAGCAATCTTGAGAAAGAAGAATGGAACTGGAGGAATCAACCTGCCTGACTTCAGGCTCTACTACAAAGCCACAGTCATCAAGACAGTATGGTACTGGCACAAAGACAGAAATATAGATCAATGGAACAGAATTGATAGCCCAGAGATAAATCCATGAACCTATGGACACGTTATCTTTGACAAAGGAGGCAAGAATATACAATGGAAAAAAGACAACCTCTTTAACAAGTGGTGCTGGGAAAACTGGTCAACCACTTGTAAAAGAATGAAACTAGAACACCTTCTAACACCATATACAAAAATAAACTCAAAATGGATTAAAGATCTAAATGTAAGACCAGAAACTATAAAACTCCTAGAGGAGAACATAGGCAAAACACTCTCCGACATAAATCACAGCAGGATCCTCTATGACCCACCTCCCAGAATATTGGAAATAAAACCAAAAATACACAAATGGAATCTAATTAAACTTAAAAGCTTATGCACAAGAAAGGAAACTATAAGCAAGGTGAAAATATAGCCCTCAGAATGGGAGAAAATAATAGCAAACGAAGCAACAGACAAAGGATTAATCTCAAAAATATACAAGCAACTCCTGCAACTCAATTCCAGAAAAAAAAAAACGACCAAATAAAAAAATGGTCCAAAGAACTAAACAGACATTTCTCCAAAGAAGACATACAGATGGCTAACAAACACATGAAAAGATGCTCAACAACACTCATCAGAGAAATGCAAATCAAAACCACAACGAGGTACCATTACACGCTGATCAGGATGGCTGCTATCCAAAAGTCTACAAGCAATATTTGCTGGAGAGGATGTGGAGAAAAGGGAACCCTCTTACACTGTTGGTGGGAATGCAAACTAGAACAGCCACTATGGAGAACAGTGTGGAAATTCCTTAAAATACTGGAAATAAAACTGCCATATGACCCAGCAATACCACTTCTGGGCATACACACTGAGGAAACTAGATCTGAAAGAGACACATGCACCCCAATGTTCATCACAGCACTGTTTTTAATAGCCAGGACATGGAAGCAACCTAGATGTCCATCAGTAGACGAATGGATAAGGAAGCTATGGTCTATATCCACCATGGAATATTACTCAGCCATTAAAAAGAATTCATTTGAATCAGTTCTAATGAGATGGATGAAACTGGAGCCCATTATACAGAGTGAAGTAAGCTAGAAAGATAAAGATCAATACAGTATACTAACACATATATATGGAATTTTAAAAGATGGTAATATTAACCCAATATGCAAAACACAGATGTACAGAACAGACTTTGGGACTCTGTGAGAGAAGGCGAGGGTGGGATGTTCTGAGAGAATAGCACTGAAGCAAGTATACTATCAAGTGTGAAACAGACCACCAGCCCAGGTTGGACGCATGAGACAAGTGCTCAGGGCTGGTGCACTGGGAAGACCCAGAGGGATGGGATGGGGAACTCTTGTAAATCCATGACTGATTCATGTCAGTGTATTGGAAAAACCACTACAATATTGTAAAGTAATTAGACTCCAACTAATAAAAATAAATGAAAAGAAAAAAAAAAAAAGAAAAATGCTGATGAAAAAGCACCTTAAAGTTAATATCTACCACATAAATTATCAATAGTCACATAAAACATGAAAATATGCTGCCTGTGGTGCTTCAAAATAATTTTTTATTAACTACATTAGAATTCAAAAGGTCAGGATGCAGATATGATTTGTATACTGTAAGTAGGTACACTCTTCAGTTATTTTCTAAAAGACCCTGGATTGCATTACAATTTTCTATAGAAAAAATGATCCTTTGATAGTATTATAAATAATGCGAAAATTGAAGCCTTGTCTCATGACTATTGCTATTTTACAAAAAAAAAGAAAGAAAGAAAGAAAATGGGACTTAGTGAAACAAGTGATAGAACATTGTACTTGGAAGTTTAAAAAAAATCACTTTAATTGAAGTTTATTGAAGTTTTATTTTTAAATTTGTTAACCCTCTCCCCAGGGAAATTTGAACAATATAATTTTAAACACTAGAAAATCTAGAAAAATTTAAAGTAACTGTTCAGTTCAGTTCAGTTGCTCAGTCATGTCCGACCCTTTCTGATCCCATGAACAGCAGCACGCCAGGCCTCCCTGTCCATCACCAACTGCCAGAGTCTACCCAAACCCATGTCCATTGAATCGGTGATGCCATCCAACCATCTCATCCTCTGTCATCCCCTTCTCCTCCTGCCCTCAATCTTTCCCAGCATCAGGGTCTTTTCAAATAAGTCAGCTCTCTGCATCAGGTGACCAAAGTATTGGAGTTTCAGCTTCAACATCAGTCCTTCCAAAGAATAACCAGGACTGTCTAAAATCCATTTTGTACCATGCATCAGCATTTTCAACATGAGCTTTTATTGTACCCTGGTCCACTTAGCACCATAATGTCCCTGTACTATAACTGAGAATCAATGTATGGTCTAAATTTTATCAGTATACATTTAGTAAATATCAATTTATTTGATATGAAGCAATATTTCAAAATTTGGTGTGCTTCAGAGTAAGCAAGTAAATAGGATCAGAATCAGAAATTATGAAACTTTTTTTTTCATTTCTGTGGCT
Organism: Dama dama; assembly: GCF_033118175.1. NCBI lineage: Eukaryota > Metazoa > Chordata > Mammalia > Artiodactyla > Cervidae > Dama > Dama dama. The sequence continues at coordinate 73,513,256 of NC_083714.1, forward strand.
GTTAAATTTTTATCGACTTGACTAAGCTACAGTACCCAAATTTTTTCTCAAATACCCGTTTAAATGTTGCTGTGAGGGTATTTCTGGTGAGATTAATATTTAAATCAGTACATTTTAGTAAGGAAGATTTATCTCCATAATGTGGGTGGACCATATTCACTCAGTTGAAAGCCTTACACAGAAAAAAAAAAAACAAAAACCCACAACCTGATATCTCCCAAAAGAAAGAGGATTCTGCCTCCAGAATGTCTTTAGGTTTGAGCTGCAAAATCAACAACTCTTCCCTGGGTCTCTAATCTGCCAACTTGCCCTGTAGAATTCAGAATTTACAGATTCCATGGTTATGTCAGGAAATTCCTTAAAAATCTCTCTGTCTCTGTCCCTGTGTCTCTCTCTCCCTGTCAACACACACAAACACACACACCCTACATCTTTTTGGTTTTGTTTCTCTAGGGAACTCTAATACAGATTTTGATATCACAAGTGGTTCTAAAGGAACATAATCTTAAGGATCAATTTTCTGAATTGATTGTGGGGTTTCTAGAATTGCTTTTCTAATCCGATTTGATTTTAAAATTAAATTGTTATATTTCCAGTAGGAAATAGAGAACTGATAATTTACAGTGTGATGATGAAAAGGAGATATTATTGGATTTCTGTCTAGATTCAAATATCTGTTGAGAATTAAAAATACCATCATAAAATGTTCCTCATTAAATATTTATAAAAAGCAAGGTTCTGAGTGGCCTTGTCTTTGATACTTTGGTTTTGTTTGTTTTGTTTTGTTTTCAAAATAATGAGTGTAATGAGATTGGATGGTTGTTCCTAACTGAACTGGACAAAGTGGGAAAAGGAGACCCTGAGGTCAAGAATTATAATTCCCAGCTCAAGTGTATAAATGACCTGGAAGTTTTAATGTCTTCCCTAAAAGAAACCAAACCTAGGCTCTTGTTCTCTGTGTGGCCAAATCACAGTACAAATTCAATTCTCAAATTGCAGGTGTCTGCAGCTAAAATGAGGGCATTGATTGGGAAGAAATGGGAGCCTAAACATTAAAATAAGTCTTTATGGGAAGATTCTGATGATACTGGCATTAGTGGAACTCTAAATTCTGATTAGTCTTCTTTGCCTGTAGAGGCAGCCCCTCTCCAACTCTGTCTGAGAAGATTAACTTGCTGTGACTAGAGAAACTGCAATTGCTTACCCTGAGGTAACTGCCTTGGAAGAAACTGCTGATTCTCCTCAGGACCTATCCCACCACCCCTCTTTTTTTCTAGAACTATTTTTGTTATTGTTCAGTTGCTAAGTTGTGTCCAACTCCTTGAGACCTCATGGACTGTAGCACACTGGGCTCCTCTGACTTCAACTATCTCCCAAAGGTTGCTCCACTTTATGTTCATTGAGTCAGTGATGCTATCTAACCATCTCATCCTCTCCTGTCTCCTTCTCCTTTTGCCTTTAATCTTTCCAGAATCAGGGTATATTCAATGAGTTGGCTCTTCACATCAGATGACAAAAGAACTGGTGCTTCAGCCTCAGTAACAGTGCTTCCAATTAATATTTGGGGTTGATCTCCTTTAGGATTGACTTGTTTGATCTCCTTGCAGTCCAAGAGACTCTCAAGAATCTTCTCCACCTCCACAATTTGAAAGTATCAATTCTTTGGCACTCAGACTTCTTTATGGATCAACTCTCACATAAACATGTGAATGTTAGTCACTCAGTTGTGCCTGACTCTTTGTGAACCCATGGAATGTAGCCCACCAGGCTCCACTGTCCATAGGCTTCTCTAGGCAAGAATACTGGGGTGGGTTGCCATGCCCTTCTCCAGGGGATCTTCCTGACCCAGGAATTGAACCGGGGTCTCCCACATTGGAAGCAGACTCTTTACCGTCTGAGCCACCAAGGAAGTACATGACTACTGGAAAAACCATACCTTTGACTATAATGACATTTTTCAGTAAAGTGATGTCTTTGCTTTTTAATATGCTGTCTAGGTTTTTCATAGCTTTCCTTCCAAGGAGCAAGAGCCTTTTAATTTCATGGCTGCAGTCACCACCCACAGTAATTTTGGAGCCCAAGAAAATAAAATCTGTCACTGTTTCCACTTTTTCCCCTTCTATTTGCCATGAAGTGATGGAACCAGAGGCCATGATCTTAGTTTTTTGAATGCTCAGTTTTAGGCCAGCTTTTTCACTCTCCTTTTTCATCCTCATCAAGAGGCTCTTTAGTTCCTCTTCAGTTTTTGTCATTAGAGTGGTATCATATGCATATCTGATGTTGATATTTCTCCCAACAATCTTGATTCTAGCTTATGATTCATCCAGCCTGGCATTCCTCAAGATGTATTCTGCACATAAGTTAACTAAGGAGGATGACAATATACAGATTTGACGTTCTCTTTTTCCAATTTTGAACCAGTCCGTTGTTCCATGTCTGGTTCTAACTATTGCTTATTGACTTGCATACAGGTTTCTCAGGAGACAAGCAAGGTAGTCTGGTACTCTCATCTCTTGAAGAATTGTCCACAGTTTGTTATGGTCCACACAGTCAAAAGTTTTAACATAGTCAATGAAGCAGAAGTAGATGTTTTTCTGGAGCTCCAATCCTAGCAAGTGTTAAAGTTGAAGTACAAAATATGACCCAGAGGGAAGTGTGAACTATTATTTCAGAAATAAAATGGCAAAATTTTTCTCACTAATAATGTCTGAAATAATAATATATTATTGAAATATATTAATTCCATATGAAATTGGTTTACTATTATTTCAGAAATAAAATGGCAAAATTTTTCTCACTAATAATGTCTGAAATAATAATATATTATTGAAATATATTAATTCCATATGAAATTGGTTTTCAGATTGAATAAATCTAAATATATTGAGTTCCTACCATGTGTAAGTTATTCTTTAACAGCATCATTTTATTTCTTTGTGAACTCTTCTAAGCTTTTTTATATTTTCTTTGTAACTTCTCATGTTAGTTGGTACCATCAACTTTGATTTTAATTTTAGCATCTAGATGGTTAAAATCCCTATAACTCTCCTCTAACTTCACTTCTATTCATCTAGTTTCTTATTTAACATTTCTACTTGAATGTCTCACAGACATACTAATTCAATATATCTAAAACTGAACTCAACATTTTTCACTTCAAATCCACTTTTCTTATAGTAAATGGAATTACCAGCCACTCAATTTGCTAGTGCCAGAAACCTAAGATGATTCATCCTACACATTTCCTGACCTAATTCTTTCTCTAGAATTCATTCACTTCTCTCCACTTCTAATAACTGTCATCCTAGTTCAAATAGTTATTATTTTTAAAGTTGACTACTAAAAACTCTTCTCATCAGTCTCTTTCTATATATATATTCTACCTACAATTCAGTCTCTACATAGTCCTTAATTAAATATAAGTCTGGTCATTATACCATCTTGCTCATTCAGTCCATTGAACATGCAATTAACTTTTTCATTCAAATATTTTCACAAGATATTCCTTAAATATGGAAAAATGTTCACTCCCACTTTTAACTAACTTAGCCTAGCTAACTCCTTCTTTCTTTTTAATGTTTCAGATTAAATATCACTTCATGTAAACTTTTTCTGATAAGCCAAACTTGATTTCCCTATAACACACTCAAAATATTTCATCATAAACCTTGCAAAAACTTATCAGTTTCTATTTTATCTGACAATTATTCATTTCTAAGAGGGCAAACACAATATTTGCAAAAACCTACTGTAACAAATCACAATATTAAAAAAAATCTGTCATTCATGAGACAAGTAATGAGATCATCCACACTGATAAGAGTTGAAGTATAAAATGAGAACATATTTTCTGTCTTTAATAGCAATCTATAAGTCATTGAGAGCTTGGCTACACACCATAGATTATCTCACATGTGTCTAGTTCAAGATTTACCCTAGGAAATAAAAGAAATGAAGAAAGCTATTTTTCAAGAGTTTGGGACAAAAGAACAAGATAGTGGAGGAGTAGTGGACATGAACACATCAGGAATACTTCAAATGCAGAGGATCTCACATAGCACCAGCTGAGAGCTAACAGGAATCCCTGACCACCAGAAAGGATTATATATATCCACACAAAACTCGATAGGATGAAGGAAGGAAGGACAAAAGAGGAGAAGAGTGAATGCAACTTGACCTGCGCCTAGGTGATGAAGGAACTGAAGCAGGGGAGAGATCCCCACATCATAATAAAAAATTTGGGATAGAGGGGAGGCATCTCAGACTGTTGGAGAGTACAGCAGCTGATCTATGATGGTCTGAATGAGGTGAGAAGCACACAGCCTTACCTACTTTGGATAGGGAGGAGGGTCCTTCAATATTTGCGGTGACTGTGAGCTGGAGAATAGGGATTGGAAACCAATCCCAGGGCAAGGATTGTTGTTGATCCTGGGGAGACGCCCTGCAGGGACATGAGGGAGGAGATTGCAGCAGGAAATGCCCTTGAAGGAAATCCAGGTAGCCATGGAGGTGGGACGATACTACTGAGTCATGCACAGGGGGTGGAACCATCACAATAGCCTCACTCTCCCCACAAGTGGGAGCTGGCAGCTCACCTATAGAGAAAGCCCCAAAAGAGGGTGGCTCTTTGAGTGCCTGATGCACTGAGCAATAGAGAAATATTTCAGACAGGGTGACCATTTGAGCACTTGCTATGCTGGACAATAGAGAAAGACCCCAGCCAGGGGGATTTTTTGAGCGCCTGCTGTGCCAAGCAATAAAGAAAGATCCCAGCCAAGGAAACCCTTTGAATACAGTTGCCAGAGGATAGAAAAAGACGCTAATAGCACCTTGTCTCATGCATCCATGGACACTGGCATCCCTGCACACCTGGCGCTGTGCAGTTCCCCATGATCCAAACAACTGTGCCACCTCCATGTTCAATCCTCATCGGGGAAGAGTTGCCAGAGGCTAGGAAAAAACCCTAATGCCTGTGGCTGCCAGCTCCCCTGTGTACCTGTTGTTGCCAGGGTCCCCACAAACCAAGCAACTGTGCCACCTCCACGTCACTGGGGCAGACCCAAGTCTCCCAGGGCAGCCTCAGTAGCAAATTCCTGTGGATGACCCACATGAAAAGGGGAGATAAAACCACAATTTAATTCCAGGGACAGAGTGGTTAAGGATAAGGATTGAAAATCTTTCCTCTAGCTGTACAAGATGAGGATTAAAGCAACACAATCAATTAGGTATACTCTGTGTCTATGGAATGTATAAAAGGACAATGAGATTCCACACAAAAGAAAACTCACTAGCTCTGGCAACCATGGACCTTGGGAGCAAGTACATGCAAGGGTAGGGCCAGATTAGAGTCTGATGTGTCCCTGTCGCAGAGAAGAAACTAATTCTGACTCCATGTTGGAAAGTGTTTCTTTGACTTGCTTTTCAGTGTTTTTGTTATCATAATCACAAATAATGGCTTCTCATAAAGAAACCTACACCTCTGCCAGACTGTAAACTAAAGTGCTTCCCTACCACCTCTCCCTCCCTTTCACTTTACTTCCTCACTGCCTCTCCCTTTCTGTTTTGCCTTTTGACTTTAATTCCTATATTGCCTCTCTCTCTAGCTCTGTAAAAGGATTTGTCTTCCAGACTCTGACAAGATGGTTACTCTGAGACACTAGGCTGTCATCTTCTCAGTCAGCCAGTTTTCCAAATAAAGTCATATTCCTTACCTCAATAAATTCCCAACAGCAAGTCCAGAGAACAGTCCAGCATTGGAGGACCTCCTAGGGTGGCAGAGATGGAACTAGCACTCTGTAAACATTTCTCTCTCTCTCTCTCTCTTTTTTTCCTGTTTCTCTTACTTTTTCTAATTTTTCCTCTTTTTCTTTCCTTTTTCATATTGTTTTCATATTCTTTCTTTATTATTCCTTTAATTTTTATTTGAATAAGCTATTTTCTCCATTTTAAAAATGTCATATTTAAATACATTTATTTTATTATTTTCTTATTTTTTACAGTCATGATTGTTCTCTTCTTTTTTGACTCTTATTTTTTTATCATTTTTTGCCTCCATTTTCTCTCTTTTTTTCTCTTTGTAACTGTGGAAGTTTTTCATATGCTCCTGGCTAATGAGTGCTGCTTTCACCATTAGTCTTAGAGTTTTGTCCTCTCTGCTGTCAGGCCTGTGAAATCTTGGTAAGGGGTTGAACCTGAACTCCCGAGGTAGGAAACTGGATTCCAGGACTTTGGATCCCTAGAGAACTCCCAATCTCATGGAATATTAATTGATGAAAAATTAAAGCCTCAAAAGGCTTCCATCTCAACATTAAGGCAAAGACCCACCCAAAGGCCAGAAAGATCCAATGCCAGATGACTCAATCAAACCATTAGCAAAACAGAAACACATCCATGCCCATTAGTAGAAAGACTGCCCAAAGCCATACCAGTCCCATAGACACCCAAAACACACCACTGGACATGGCACAGCCCTTCAAAGAGACGATATACTGCTCCATCCACCAGAGCATAGGCACAAGTCCTCCCAATCAGGAAACCTTCACAAGTCATTGGCCCAATCCCACCCACGGGGGGCATACTACACAATTAAGAGAAATTATGACCCTCCAGCCTGAAGAAAGGAGACCCTAAAACACGGTAAATTAAACAAAATGAAAGAGAAACATTCAGCAGATGGAGGAATATATTAAAAGCTCACAAGAACAAACAAATGAAATAAGCAGTCTACCTGAAAAGAAGTTCCAATAACTGATAGTAAAAATGATCCAATATCTGGAAATAAAATTGAGGCACAGATAAGTATACTGGAGGCACAGACTGAGAAAATGCAAGAAAGGTTTAACAAGGGCCTAGAAGAATTAATAGACAGATGATCAGCAATGCACAACAAAATAATTGAAATTAAAACTACACTCCAATACTTTGGCCACTTGATGAGAAGAACTGAGTCTTTGGAAAAGACCCTGATGCTGGGAAAGATCGAAGGCAGGAGGAGAAGGGAATGACAGGGGATGAGGTGGTTGTATGGCATTATGGACTCGATGGACATGAGTTTGAGCATGCTCAGGGAGTTGGTGATGGACAGGGAAACCTGGTGTGCTGCAGTCCATAGGGTTGTGATAGTCAGACACGACTGCGTGACTGAACTAAAAAATACACTAGAGGGAGCCAATATCAGACTATCTGAGGCAGAAGGACAGATAAGTGAGCTGGAAGACAGAATGGTGGAAATAACAGAGCCAAAGTAGAATAAAGGAAAAAAAAGATTGAAATAAAATGAGGACAGTTTCAAAGACCTCTGGGACAATATTAGAATAATATGGGTCCCAGAAGAAAAGAAAGGGTATGAGAAATATTTGAGGAGATTGTAGTTATAAATTTTCCTAATGTGGAAAAGGAAATAATCATCCAAATCCAGGAAGCTCAGAGATTTCCAAACAGGATAAACCCCAGGAGAAGCATGCCAAGACACATATTAATCAAACTAACAAAAATTAATCACAAAGAACAAATATTCAAAGCAGGAAGGGAAGAGCAACAAATAACATACAAGGGGATCCCCATAAGACTACCAGCTGATCTTTCAATAGAAACTTTACAAACCAGAAGTGAGTTGCAGTATGTACTTAAAGTGATAAAAAGAAAAAAAATTTAAAAAAAACTAAATTTAAGATTATTCTATCCAGCAAGGATATCATTCAGATTTGAAGGAGAAATAAAAAACTCTACAGACAAGAAAAATTTAAGAAGATTCAGCATCACCAAAACAGCTTTACAAAAGAAATGCTAAAGGAACTTCACTCAACAGGAAACACTAGAGAAAGATAAGGCCTATGAAAACAAATTAAAAGCAATAAAGAGAATAGTCATAGGATCATACTTATAAATAATTACACTAAATGTAAATGGCCTAAAACTCCACACAAAGAACTAGATTGGCTGAATGGATACAAAAATAGTAACCCAATATATGCTCTCTACAAGAGACCTACCTCAGATCTAAGGACACATACAGACTGAAAGTGAGGGGTTGGAAACAGATATACCATGCAAATTGAAATCAAAAGAAAGTGGGAGTAACAATACTCATCAGATAAAATAGACTTTAAAATAAAGACCATTACAAGAGACAAAGGACACTACATGATAATCAAGGGATCAATCCAAAAAGAAAATATAACAATTGTATATGCACCCAACATAGGAGCACCAAAGTAAATAAGTCAAATGGCAACAATAATCAAAATGGAAGTAAACAGTAACACAATAATAGTGGGGGCTTTTATACCCTACTCACACTAATGGACAGATCATCCAGATAGAAAATTAATAAGGAAACACAAGCTTTAAATGATATATTGGGCCAGTTGCACTTAATTGATATCTATAGGGCATTTCATCCAAAAATAGCAGATTTCACTTTTTTCTCAGGTGCACATGGAACTTTCTCCAGGATAGATAGATAGTATCTTGAGTCACAAATCAAGCTTTGGTGGACATAGAAAAATTGAAATCATTCTGAGCATCTTTTCTGAATAAAATGCTGTAAGAATAGATACAATTTACCGGGGAAAAAAACTACAAAGACAAACAAATAAACACATGGAGGCTAAGCAATAAACTTCTGAATAATCAATAGATCACTGAATAAATCCAAAAGGAAACCAATACAATTTTCAATACAATACAATTTTCTAGAAAGAAAATACAATGAAAACACAACAACTCAAAACCTATGGGGTGCACTAAAAGCAGTTCTAAGAGGGAATCTCATACCAATACATGTCTACCTCAAGAAATAAGAAAAACATTGAATTAACAACTTAACCTTACACCTAAAGCAACTAGAAAAAGAAGAAGAAAAACCCTCAAAGTTGGTAGAAGGATAGGAATCATAAACATAAAAGCATAAATAAATGAAAAAGAAATGAAGGAGATAATAACAAAGATCAATAAAACTAAAAGCTGATTCTTTGAAAATATAAACAAAATTGACAAACTATTTGCCAGGCTCATGAAAAATAAAGGGAAAAGACCCAAATCAATGAAATTAGAAATGGAAAAAAAAATGTTACAACAGACAACACAGAAATACAAAAGATCACAAGAAACTACAGTGAGCAATTATATGGCAATAAAATGGTCAATCTTGAAGAATACAGCAAATTCATAGAAAAGTACAGACTTCCAAAACTGAACCAAGAATAGAAATTATAAACAGACCAATCACAAGCACAGAAACCAAAACTGTAACCAAAAATCTTCTAACGAACAAAAGCCCAGGACCAGATGGTCTCATAGGTATATTTTACCAAAAGTTTAGAGAAGAGGTACATTTATCCTGTTCAATCTCTTCCAGAAAATTGTGCAGGAAGGAAAACTCCCAAACTCATTCTATGGGGTCACCATCACTCTGATACCAAAATCAGACAAAGATATCACAGTAAAAGAAAATTACAGGCCAATATCACTGATGAACATGGAAGCAAAAATCCTCAACAAAGTTCTAGCAAACAGAATCCAACAACATATTAAAAGAATGAGATGTCATGATCAAGTGAGCTTCATTCCCAAGGATGCAAGGATCCTTATATGTACACAAAGCAATCAATATGATACACCATATAAACAAATTTAAATGTAAAAATCATATGATCACCTCAATAGATGCAGAGAAAGCTTTTGACAAAATTCAACATCCATTTATGGAAAAAAAACTCGCCAGGAAGTAGACATAGAAGGGACATAACTAAGCATAATAAAGGTCATAGATGACAAACTCACAGCAAACATTATTCTCAGCAGTGAAAATCTAAAAGCATTTCCTCTGAGATGAGAAATAAAAAAAGGTGCCCATTCCTGCCACTCTTATTCAACATAGTTTTAGAATTCCTAGATACAGCAATCAGGGGGGAAAAAAAGAAATGAATGGATCCAGAACCATCACTGTTTGCAGATGACATGATGCTATACATGGAAAACTCTAAAGATGCCACCAGAAAATTACTAGAGCAGATGACATAATACTATACATAGAATACTCTAGCAATGCCACCAGAACATTACTAGTGCTTATCAATGAATATAGGAAAGCTGCAGGAACTAAATTAATACACAGAAATTCATTGTATTCTTATACACTGACAATGAAAAATCAGAAAGAGAAACTAAGGAAATAATCCCATTCATCACGGCAAAAAAAGAATAAAATACCTAGGAATAAACCTAAGGAGACAAAAGAACTTTATAGAGAAAACTATAAGAAACTGATGAAACAAATCAAAGATGATACAAAATCAGATGGAGAGATAGATCATGTTCTTGGTTGGAAAAGTCAATACTGTGAAAATGACTATATTACCCAAAGCAATCCACAGATTCAATGCAATCCCTATCAGGCTAACAATAGTATTTTTCAAGGAATTAGAACAAACAATTTCACAATTTGTATGGAAACATACAAGACCTGAATAGCCAAAGCAATCTTGAGAAAGAAGAATGGAGCTGGAGGAATCAATCTGCTTGACGTCAGACTATAATACAAATATACAGTCATCAAGACAATATGGTACTAGTACAAAAACAGAAATATAGATGAATGGACAAAGACAGAAAGCCCAGAGGTAAATCCATGCACCTATGTGCACCTTATTTTTTAAAAAGGAGGCAAGGATACACAGTGGAGTAAAGCTGCCTCTGCAATAAGTGGTGCTGGTTAAACTGGACAGCTGCATGTGAAAGAATGAAATTAGAACACTTTCTAACACTATACACCAAATAAGCTCAAAACAGATTAGAGACCTAAATGTAAAATTAGAAACTATAAAACTCTTAGAAGGAAACCATAGGCAGAACACTCTTTGACATAAATTACAGCAAAATCCTCATGACCCACCTCCTAGAGTAAAGCAAATAAAAACAAAAATAAACAAATGAGACCTAATTAAGCTTAAAAGCTTTTGCACAGCAAAGGAAACTATAAACAAGGTGAAAAGACAACCCTCACAACGGGGAAAAAATAATAGGATATGAAGCAACTGACAAAGGATTAATCTCCACAATATATAAACAGCTCATGCAGCTCAATACCAGAAAAACATACAACCCAATAAAAAAGTGGGCAGAAGACCTAAACAGACATTTCTCCACAGAAGACATACAAGTGGCTAATAAACACATGAAATAATGCTCAACATCACTCATTATTAGAAAAATGCAAAGCAAAGCTCTGGGACAACCCAGAATGATGGGGTGGGTAGGAGGGGGGGGAGGTTAGGATGGTGGCACACATGTGCAGCCATGGCTGACTCACGTCGATGTATGGCAAAAACCACCACACTATTGTAAAGTAATTAGCCTCTAATTAGAATAAATTAATCAAAAAAACTACAATGAGACATCATCTCACACCTGTCAGAATGGTCATCATCAAAAAGTCTAAGAACAAGAAATGCTGGAGAGTGTATGGAAAAAAGGGAATCTGCTTGCACTCTTGGTGGGAATGCAAATTGATATAGCCACTATGGAGAACAGTATGGAGATTCCTTCAAAATATGGGAATATAGCTACTATATGACCCCAAAATTCCACTACTGGGCATGCACCTTGAGAAAAACATAATTGAAAAAGACACATGAAACCCAATATTCATAGCAGCACTCTTTACAATAGCTAGGACATGGAAGCATTGTTGATATCCATTGGCAGATGAATGGATAATAATTTGTGGTACATATGCACAATGGAATAGTCAGTCCAGTTCAGTTCAGTCACTCAGTCGTGTCCGACTCTTTGCGACCCCATCAATTGCAGCACGCCAGGCCTCTCTGCCCATCACCAACTCCCGGAGTTTACTCAAACTCATATCCATCGAGTCGGTGATGCCATCCAGCCATCTCATCCTCTCATCCCCTTCTCCTCCTGCCCCCAATCCCTCCCACCATCAGGGTTTTTCCAATGAGTCAACTCTTCGCATGAGGTGGCCAAAGTACTGAGGTTTCAGCTTCAGCATCAGTCCTTCCAATGAACACCCAGGACTGATCTCCTGGTTGGATCTCCTTACAGTCCGAGGGACTCTCAAGAGCCTGCTCCAACATCACAGTTCAAAAGCATCAATTCTTCAGCGCTCAGCTTTCTTCACAGTCCAACTCTCACATCCATATATGACCACTGGAAAAACCATAGCCTTGACTAGACAGATCTTTGTTGGCAAAGTCATGTCTCTGCTTTTTAATATGCTATCTAGGTTGGTCATAACTTTCCTTCCAAGGAGCAAGCATCTTTTAATTTCATGGCTACAATCACCATCTATAGTGATTTTGGAGCCCCCAAAAATAAAGTATGACACTACTTCCACTGTTTCCCCATCTATTTGCCATAAAGTGATGGGACCAGATGCCATGATCTTAGTTTTCTGAATGTTAAGCTTTAAGCCAACTTTTTCAGTCTCCTCTTTCACTTTCATCAAAAGGCTTTTTAGTTCTTCTTCACTTTCTGCCATAAGGGTGGTGTCATCTGCATATCTGAGGTTATTGATATTCATCCATAAAAAGGAATGTATTTGACTCAATTCTAATAAGATGGATGAACATAGAGCCTATTATATAGTTAGATAAGTTAGAAAGAGAAAGACAAATATGGCATATTAGCTCATATGTATGTAAACTAGAAAGATGATACTGGTGAACCTATCTGCAGGGCAGCAATGGAGATGCAGACATGGATAACAGACTTGAGGATGCAGTGTGGGAAAGGAGAAGGTGGGACCAATCGAGAGAGTAACATTGAAACATTAACATTACCATATGTAAAACTAGATAGTCAGTGGAAATTTACTTTATAACACAGAGAGCTCAAATCTGGTGCTCTGTGACAACCTAGAGGAGTTGGATGGGGTGGGAAGTGGGAGCAAGGTTCAAGGAGGAGAGGACACATATATACTATGGCTGATTTATGTTGATGTATGGCAGAAACCAACACAATATTGTAATGCAATTATCCTCCAATTAAAAATAAATAATTTTTTAATTAACAAAAAAGATTTTGAGACATTTATAATACAAAGATGTGTATCATACATAAAACTATATTTATATATTTATAGTTCAGGTTCAGCTTAAAACAATATTGAAAAGATAAATTCCATTTTAAATTTGCTGAAAACATCCATTTTGTGATTATGGGATACTTTGTAACTTTAGTCACCTACAATGTGAAACACTGCTAACTGCTTACAAAACATTCACTTCTTTCTTATTAAAATAAGCATTCTTAAGGTATCAAAAATGCTTAATTACTTCATTTATGAAGCTTCTTTTGCATCTAGAAGTGTTCATGTGACAAAATTATGAATATATAAAATAGTTTTGGGGAGAGATTTGGCATTTCTTGTAAGATGTCAATGTTTTAATCTTTATCACTTTTTATTCTTCTTCAATGGAATTTGAATGATATGATTAGAATAGGAGCATCCACTTTATAACTTATTTTTAAATTTGGCTGCTTTGGGTCTTAGTTGCAGCATGCAGATCTTTGTTGGGGCATTTGGGCTTAGTTGTCCCATGACGTGGGATGTGTGGATGTGAGTTCTTTCCCCAACCAGGGATGAAACCTACCTTCCCTACATTGCAAGGTGACTTCTTAACCACTGGACCATCAGGATAATCCCCCATTTTGTAATTTTGAATATAGAAATCATATACTAACTGAACAGACTAACTGTTCATGACTAAACAGAAAGATAGGAGAGTGAGGACATTCTATAGAAGTTGCAGCAGTTCTAGAAGGCCCAGTATCCACACTCTTTGCTTCTTGATATTTGGGAAAGTTAAACCCTTATCGGTTAAGTCTGAGTAATTGGGTTTCTCTTTTGTACATTTTATAGTGTTTCTTGTTTGACATTGTTATAGACTGTGGCAGGATTGGCTTTTTTGTAATTTAAAGAAAAATGAAATTATCGTTTTAGCACATATCTTATTTAACCATATTACACAAAATGTGAATATTTAGCTTTATAAAATTTCATAAAGTGAGCAGAAAAGTGTAACCATCACCAATATCAAGAAAAAAATAACACTCTAGGAATCCCCATTGTTCCCTGTTCTAGTAACTATTTAAACCAGTCTGTACCTTGATTTCTTTTTTTTTTTTTTTTTGTACCTTGATTTCTATTGTCTATTTTATAACTTTATATGAATGGAATAACAAATATGTACTCTTTTGTCTAGCTTCTTTTGTCAAGCATTATGTTTGTTAAATTCACCCATGTTGTTGCTTATTCAAGTAATTCACTCATATTCATTATTTTATAGCAGTATTTTCAATGTGTGACTCCCAGACCAGCAGAATCAGGATCACCTGAGAACTTGTTAGTCATGCAACTTATTGGGTCCCACCCAAGAACTTTTGAATTAGAAATTCTGAATTTATGCTAAATTGCCCTCAGGATCGTTATGCATACTAAGTTGAAAACTGCTGCTATATGGAGATCCACTGTAAAGTGGAACACTGTTTTTCCTTTATATTTATCCACATTTGGTTATTCATAGTTTGGGCTAGAAGTTGAAAACAATTTTCTGTAAAAGGCCAGACAGTAAAACTGTTTGGCTTTAGATATACAGTTTATGTGGCAGCTACACAACTCTACCATTGCAGTGAGAAAGCAGATATAGATGAGAATGAACATGACTGTGTTCCAATAGAATTTTATTCACCAAGGTAGATGGCAGGCAAAATTTGACCTGCTGACCATAGTTTGCCAATCCTGGGTAGAGTCATTATATATCATACCACCATGATTATTTTCATACCTGTTTTTGATGAGCATTTGTCTATTTTACAGTTAAGTACATAACTAGAATGGACATTTCTTGGTTATAGCATAAGTACAGATTCAGTTTAGGTAGGCTCTACCCAATATGTTTCCAAAGTATGCAAATTTTTAGTCCTGTGAGTAGTATATGATTAATCCAGTTAGTCTATATCAGCACTGATACTTGGTATTTTCATTCTTCTTCATTTTTAATCCTGAATGACATCTAAAAAGAATTAAATAACTCCATGAAATTCAGAGCTATATTTTATTGCAATAAAGCACATTATAGCTAGATTGAATAAAAACATTGTATATTCGTATATTATACTGTTTTTCATATACTATTATGTAGTTATACTTTTCAAAAGAGATGGCAGTTTAAAATGAGACATCAATTCAATGGAAAAGGTTAAAACAGTTCTCTTCTTCATATATCACAGAAATCTTACAAGTAATTGGTGACTAAAAATTAAATTATATAAATGTAATTTAAAGCTGTGAGAATGGGTTTATAAAGGTATATCAAAAGATAAAATTCAATATTAAAATACTAAATTACCAGCAGAAATAAAATATTATCATTTCAGTAGGTCATTTATTTTAAAAATAATGCTCAGAGAATATCAAGCAGGATAAATACTAAGGAATCTATACCTACGTATATTTTATTCAAACTATAGAAAATCAAAGACAAAGGAAAAAAGGAGGAAAAAAAAAAAAAAACACTTGAAAGAAGCCAGGGGGCAGGTGTACACCTTACCTAGAGAAAATCAAAAAAATAATTACATTGAACTTCTCTTCAGATGGGCTTCCCTGGTGGCTCAGATGGTGAAGAGCCTGCTTGCAATGCAGGAGACCTGGGTTTGATCTCTGGGTCAGAAGATCCCCTGGAGAAGGAAATGGCAACCCACTCGAATATTCTTTTTTTTTTTTTTTTTTTTTTTGCGTTTATTTTATTAGTTGGAGGCTAATTACTTTACAATATTGTAGTGGTTTTTGCAATACATTGACATGAATTAGCCATGGATTTACATGTATTCCCCATCCCGATCCCCCCTCCCACCTCCCTCTCTACCCAATCCTTCTGGGTCTTCCCAGTGCACCAGCCCTGAGCACTTCTCTCATGCATCCAGCCTGGGCTGGTGATTTGTTTCACCGTTGATAATATACATGTTTCAATGCTGTTCTCTTGAAACATCCCACCCTCGCCTTCTCCCACAGAGTCCAAAAGTCTGTTCTATACATCTATGTCTCTTTTTCTGTTTTGCATATAGGGTTATCATTACCATCTTTCTAAATTCCATATATATCTGTTAGTATACTGTAATGGTCTTTATCACTCTGTATAATGGGCTCCAGTTTCATCCATCTCATTAGAACTGATTCAAATGAATTATTTTTAATAGCTGAGTAATATTCCATGGTGTATATGTACCACAGCTTCCTTATCCACTCGTCTGCTGATGGACATCTAGGTTGCTTCCATGTCCTGGCTATTATAAACAGTGCTGCAATGAACATTGGGGTACACCTATCTCTTTCAGATCTGGTTTCCTCGGTGTGTATGCCCAGAAGTGGGATTGCTGGGTCATATGGCAGTTCTATTTACAGTTTTTTTTTTTTTTTAAGAAATCTCCACACTGTTCTACATAGTGGGTATACTAGGTTGCATTCCCACCAACAGTGTAAGAGGGTTCCCTTTTCTCCACACCCTCTCCAGCTTGCAAACTTTTGGATAGCAGCCATCCTGACTGGCGTGTAATGGTACCTCATTGTGGTTTTGATTTGCATTTCTCTGATAATGAGTGATGTTAAGCATCTTTTCATGTGTTTGATAGCCATCTGTATGTCTTCTTTGGAGAAATGTCTGTTTAGTTCTTTGGCCCATTTTTTGATTGGGTCATTTATTTTTCTGGAATTGAGCTGCAGGAGTTGCTTGTATATTTTTGAGATTAATCCTTTGTCTGTTGCTTCGTTTGCTATTATTTTCTCCCAATCTGAGAGCTCTCTTTTCACCTTGCTTATAGTTTCCTTTGTTATACAAAAGCTTTTAAGTTTAATTAGGTTCCATTTGTTTATCTTTGCTTTTATTTCCAATATTCTGGGAGGTGGGTCATAGAGGATCCTGCTGTGATTTATGTCGGAGAGTGTTTTGCCTATGTTCTCCTCTAGGAGTTTTATAGTTTCTGGTCTTACAGTTAGATCTTTAATCCATTTTGAGTTTATTTTTGTGTATGCTGTTAGAAGGTGTTCTAGTTTCATTCTTTTACAAAGTGGTTGACCAGTTTTCCCAGCACCACTTGTTAAAGAGGTTGTCTTTTTTCCATTGTATATCCTGGCTTCCTTTGTCGAAGATAAGGTGTCCATAGGTTCATGGATTTATCTCTGGGCTTTCTATTCTGTTCCATTGATCTATATTTCTGTCTTTATGCCAGTACCATAGTGTCTTGATGACTGTGGCTATGTAGTAGAGCCTGAAGTCAGGCAGGTTGATTCCTCCAGTTCCATTCTTCTTTCTTAAGATTGCTTTGGCTATTTGAGGTTTTTTGTATTTCCATATAAATTGTGAAATTATTTGTTCTAGTTCTGTGAAAAATATTGTTGGTAGCTTGATAGGGATTGCATTGAATCTATAGATTGCTTTGGGTAGTATAGTCATTTTGACAATATCGATTCTTCCAATCAATGAACATGGTATATTTTTCCATCTGTTTGTGTCCTCTTTGATTTCATTCATCAGTGTTTTATAGTTTTCTATGTATAGGTCTTTTGTTTCTTTAGGTAGATATACTCCTAAGTATTTAATTCTTTTTGTTGCAATGGTGAATGATATTGTTTCCTTAATTTCTCTTTCTGTTTTTTCATTGTTAGTGTATAGGAATGCAAGGGATTTCTGTGTGTTAATTTTGTATCCTGTTATATCCTGCAACTTTACTATATTTGTTGATTAGCTCTAGTAATCCAATATTCTTGCCTGGGAAATCCCATAGACAGAGGAGCCTGGCAGACTATAATCCATGGGGTCACAAAAGTATGGACACTACTTATCAACTAAACAATAACAACAAAGCAGAATAAAACAAATAATAGAGATTAGATTAGAAATCAATGATTGAAATAAATCAATAAATGAAAATCAATGGGACCAAAAGCCATTCTTTCAAAAGATCAATAAAATTCATAAAACTCTAGCCACAATAACTAGGAAAAACAGAGAAGACATAAGTTACTAACATCAGAAATGCAAGAAGGTATTGATACCATGAATATTAAAAGGATAATAAAAATATTTTTAACAAGTCTATGCTCACAAATTTGATAACTTAGATGAAATAGACTAATTCCTTGACAGATACAATCAGTCAAAACTATTTTAGGAAGAAATAGACAATTTGAATAAGCCTATATGTATTTAAAATATTGAATAAATAATTAATAATCTTCCACAACAGAGAGCACCAGTCCCAGATGTGTTCACTGGTGACTTTTGCCAAATATTTAAAGAAGTTTATCCCAATTTCTACAGTTTCTTCCAGAAAATAGAAACAGAGGAAGCATGTCATAACATACAATAAGGCCAGAATCATCCTAATACTAAAATGAGGTATAGGCATTGCAACAAATGAAAACTATAAACCAATGTCTCTAACGATCATAAAAGCAAAATCCTCAACAAAATATTAGCAAATTAAATTCAACATTTTATGAATAGAATTATACAATTCCAAGTATGTAACACTGGTTCAACATTTGAAAATCAATTAATGAAATCCATCACATCAACTGACTAAAGAAAACTCACATTAACTATATCAATAGATACAGAAAAGTCACATGATGTTAAAAAAAAAAAAAAAAAACCTCTCAACAAACAAAGAATACAGAGGAACTTCCTCAACTTAATAAAGGATATTCACAAAACCAACAGTTAAGATCATAGTTATTGATGAGGAACTGTTCTTTGCCATTAATACCAGGAACAAGACAAGAATGTCCCATAACACTGCTCTGCTATTCATTATCATACCCAAATCCCTAGTTAATGCAATAGGAAAAGAAAATATAATATATGTCAAGTGGGAAGGAAAAAATTCAACTATGTTCGTAGATGACATTAAAGAACTGTAAAAAACAACAACAACAACAACAACAACAACAAAAAAAACCCTCCTGGATCTAACTAGTGATTAAGCAAGATTGCAGGATACAAGATTAATGTACAAAGGTCAATTGCTTTCTTATATACAAAGAATGAACAATTTGAATTCAAGATTAAAAATCATAGTAATTTTTACATTATCACCAAGTAAACGAAATACTTAGGTATAAATCTGCCAAACTATGTGCGAGATTTGGATGATGAAGTCTATAAAACTCTGATGAAAGTAATCAAAAACTACATAAATGGAGAGATATTTCATGTTCATGAATAGGAACATTCAATGTTATAAGATATTGAAGGAGATGAACAAAGTTAGAATACTGATATTACCCCAACTTCAAAACTTACATTAAATCTATAGCAATCAAGAGAGTGTCAAATAGTATTAATTAGACAAATAGATCAATGGAACAGAATACAGAGTTCAGACACAGACCCACACAGATATAGTCAACTGACCTTTGACAAAAGAGCACAGACAAGGATAGTCTTTTCAACAAGTGGTTCTAGACACAGAACTTACATCCTTCAAAAAATTAATCTATAATGGATCATAGACATGAATGGAAAATGCAAAACTATAAAACTCCTAGAGATAATATAGGTGAAAATCTAGATAGCCTTGAGTTTGTCAATGACAAAGATGTGATTCTTTAACAAAATAATAATTAACTTGAAATTCAATAAACTGTTTTTAAAAGTTTTCTCTATGAGACACTGAAAAGAATGAGAACACAAGCCATAGACTGGGAGAAAATATTTGTAAAATATGTCTCTGATAAAGAATTATTATCCCAAATATATAAAGAATTCTTAAAACTCAAGAAATTAAAAAAAACAGTTAAAAATGGAAAAAGATTTTTAATTATTTTGGATAAATACCCAGAGTGGAATTGCTGGATCATATGGCAGTTCTGTTTTAATTTTTTTTTCTTCATTTATTTTTATTAGTTGGAGGCTGTACTTTACAATATTGTAGTGGTTTTTGTCATACATTGACATGAATCAGCCATGGACAAAGGAGGCAAGGATATACAATGGAAAAAAAGACAACCTCTTTAACAAGTGGTGCTGGGAAAACTGGCCAACCACTTGTAAAAGAATGAAACTAGAACACTTTCTAACACCATACACAAAAATAAACTCAAAATGGATTAAAGATCTAAATGTAAGACCAGAAACTATAAAACTCCTAGAGGAGAACATAGGCAAAACACTCTCCGACATAAATCACAGAAGGATCCTCTGTTTTTAATTTTTTGAGGAACCACCATACATTTTATATTTTGCTTTCCCACCAACAGTGTGTAAGTGTTCCAATTTCTCCACGTTCGTTCCAACAATTGTGCTTTGTTTTATCAAAAAACAAAGCCATCCTGACAAGTGTGAGGTGATATCTTCTGTTTTTGATCTACATTTCCTTAAAGATTAGCAGTGTTGAGCATTTGTTCATGTACCTGTTAGCCGTTCGTATTTTTTTTTTTTTTTGGAGAATTATCTATTCAAGTCTATTGTGCACTTTTTAATTGGGTCACTAGTTTTGTTTTTACCATGCAGTCATAGGATAGTAAAAATATATTTTTTTACATATTTTGGAGACTAATCCCTTATCAGATATATGGTTAGGAAATATTTTCTCTCATCTGAAAGGGATAGCATTCCCATGTTCAATGTAGCACTATTCACAATTGTTCTTGTTGTTCAATAGCTAAGTCATG
This sequence comes from Dama dama, assembly GCF_033118175.1. Lineage (NCBI taxonomy): Eukaryota > Metazoa > Chordata > Mammalia > Artiodactyla > Cervidae > Dama > Dama dama. The sequence continues at coordinate 73,533,948 of NC_083714.1, forward strand.
TTCAACTCTGTGACCCCATGAACTGTAGCATACCAGGCTTCCCTGTCCTTTATTGTCTCCTGGAGTTTGATAAAACTTATGTCCATTGTGTCGATTGGTAATGCCATTCAATCATTTCATCCTCTGTGACCCCTTCTCCTCCTGCCCTCAATCTTTCCCAAACTTCTCCATTTCTGTAAATGGAAAAATGTCCATTTACATCTTGGTGCCCCTGTTTGATTGGGCTGTTTCTTTGATATCAAGGTGCATAAGCTATCTGCATGTTTTAGAGGTAAATTCCTCGTGGGTGTCTTTGTTTGCAAATTTAGTTCCATTCTGGGGGTTGCCTTTTTGTTATGTTTATGGTTTCCTCTGCTGTGCCGGGGATATTAAGGAAAATTGGGTTCCATTTATTTATGTTTGTTTTATTTTTCATGATTGTAAGAGAAGGGTCAAAAAAGAACTTGCTTCATTTTATGTCAAAGCTTATTCTGCTGTTTTCCTCAAGAGTTTGATTTTATATCCTTTTATTTAGAATTTAATCTATTTGGAGTTTATTTTTGTGTATGCTGTTAGGGAGTATTCTAATTGCATTCTCATTATCATTTCTTAAAAAAAAAAAAAAAAAATACCGCACATCTCTCTCCATAGCGTCTGTTACTGATTGACCTTTACACTGACAGCGTAGAAGGGTTCCTTTTTTTCCACTCTTTCTCCAGCATTTATTGTTTGTTCACTTTTGGACAATGGTGGTTGTGAACTGTGTGAGGAAATTATTGTTGTTCAGTCACTCAGTTGTGTCTGACTCTTTGCGACCCCATGGATTGCAGCACTCCCATCTTCCCTATCCTTCATAATCTCCCAGAGTTTGCTCAAACTTATGTCCATTGAATCAGTGATGCCATCCAACTATCTCATCCTCTGTCAAATCCCTTCTCTCCCTGCCTTCAATATTTCCCAGCACCAGGGTCTTTTCCAATGAGTCAGCTTTTTGCATCAGGTGGCCAAAGTATTGCAGCTTCAGCTTCATCATTCATCAGTCCTTCCAATGAATATGCAGGGTTGATTTCCTTTAAGATTGACTGGTTTGATCTCTTTGCTGTCCAAGGGACTTACATTATTCACAATAACCAATATGTATAAAAAACCTAGTCCATCAACAGATAAGTAGATTTAAAAAAATGTTGTAGATACACAAAATGGCATACTATACAGCCTTTAAGAAAAAGAAGGAAATTTTCAATATGTGGCAACATGAATGAATCTTGAGGACGTTATGCTAAGTGAAATAAGCCAATCATGGAAAGATAAATACTTCATTATTCCATTTATATGAGGTAGCTAAAAATAACCCAATTCATAGAATTCACGAATAGAATAATGGCTTCCACAGGTCAGAAAGAGAGAGAAATGGAGAGTTACTTATCAACAAGCATAAAATATTAGTTTAGCAAGAATATGCTCTAGAGATCTGCTGTATAACATTGTGGTCAATTATAAAATATTGTAAGCTTAAAAGTGTGTTAAGAGAATAGATCTCACACTAACTAAGTGTACTTTCACAATAAAAGTTTTTTAAGAAAAAAAAATGGGCAAAAACTGAACAGACGCTTCACCAAAGATGATATACAGATAACAAATAAGCATAAAAATGTGCTCAACATAAAATATCATTTGAGAATTGCAATTTAAAATAATATTGGGATACCACTATATACCAATTAGAATGGTGAAAATTCAAATGATGACAAGGATGTGGAGCAACAGGAACTATCATTCACTTTTGATGGGAATGAAAAATGGTAAAGTAGCTTTGGAAGACAGTTTGGCAGTTTCTTACAAAATGAAACATATATTATTAGCACAGGATCCAGCAACTGTGCTCCTTGACATATATCCAAACAAAATGAAAATTTACATCCACACAAACACTTGGACGCAGATGTTTATATTACCTTTATTCATTATTTGCAAAACTTGGAACAACCAAGATGTCCACCAGTATTTTGGTAAATAAACTGTGGTACATCTGGACAATGGAATATTATTGTCAGCATTACAGAAAGAAATGAGCTTTCAAGACATGGAAAGATGTGGAAGAACCTTAAGTGTATACATATATTACTAAGTTAAAGAAGACTGTCCAAAAAGGCTACATTCTATATGATTTAGTTTATATGACATTCTGATAAAAGCAAAAATATGGAGACAGTAGTAAAACCAGTGATTTTCAGGGTTTAGGGAAGGCAACAGGATATACAGGCAAAGCACAGAGGACTTTTAAGACAATGAAACTATTTTGAAGGAAATTGTAATGGTAGATAAGTAGCATTACATATTTGCCAAACCCACAGCATGTACACCACCAAGAGTGAACCTTAATGTAAACTATGAACTTTCTAAAGAAAGAAATAATTAATAATATATTCAAGGTATCTGGGATCCCATATAGGCTTATCTTACATGCTAAATCTAGTGATTAGTAGTAGCTGCCTATAATACGTTGCTTACAAATATGATGAAACCAGGTCCAGGCTCAGTTGCACAATGCATTCGTTTTGTCTCTCTTGGCTGTAAGAGAGCACACACCCTTAATATGTATTGACCCTGTATAAGTCTTTTCAATTCAATTCAGTCTAGGTCATTTCAATTCAATTCAAATGAACAAGAAGAGAAAAGTGATTTTTTCAATATAAAATTTAGAAGTTATTCCCCAGAATCATATACTTCATCCAGAAAAGAAGTCCAAGGACCCATATATAAGAATGAACATGGTCAAATGATAAAAGAGATTGGAAGATAGTTAAAAGAGAAGAAGGAAAGTATTTAAATGGGCCAAAAATGGAATAGGCAATCTTGAAAGACTAATTAAGCTAGGTCTTGAAGAAGTGTTTTTAAAGGCAGAGAGAAGAAGGGAATAAGAAATGTAAAGAAACGGAAAATGAGTAAGTGCTAGATGCTATTTTCTTTTCAGACCTTTGTGAGGCTGCCCAAGTAGAAGCAATTAAGTTCAAAAGTGATTATTCTCTAGGCTTCTTCTTTTGTTTTGTTTTGCTTTTTGTTTTTTACACCTCCACTTATCTTTCCACATGTAATAACTATACAATACTTACAATTAGACTAGATGTAATAATTCAGTAATGCAAAGACACATACTTAGTACCTTTATTTTTATGTCCTAAATCGGGAATCACCAGTCTAGCATGATTAATGAAATAAGAGAAGAGAAAGGGGGAGGGAAAGAGGGGGGGAGATTCATACAAAATTTATAGAAAAAAAAATTCAAAAACACCATCTATGAAAATGAATAAGTAGACATCATAAAGTAACTTTAAAGATTTTCATTCCTGTTTCCTTGTGACAATTATTCATATAATTATTGTTTTCTTCTATCTTCTCTGCAACCTTTCTAAGAACTCAGTTGTGGAAAAGTCTAATAGAGGTGGCATATTTAATGCTTGACCTATACTTTCCATGGCTAGTAAACTATACTAAGAACAAAAATTAATTCTAAACATATACTGTTTTCAGTATAGCTACATCCTTTCTCACTCAACTGCTATTCTGGGAAGGTGAAATGACTTCTTATCTGGGACCTACAGACCTCATTCAGTGTAATAATTTCTCATTATATCTATCAACATAAATTTCACTTAAATATTTTATGTTTGTTAAATAGATGCTCATTTGAAAAAGTTTATGAAGGTCCCTTTTATTTTAAAATAGTCTGTGCTAGTCTGTGTCCCACTATTAACTACTATCACAACACTCAATTGAGCATTTCCCATATGGATCTTGTCACAAATTGTTTCTTTTTTATTTGCCTATGATATTCCTCCTCTAGAACGTTAGAACTCTAATGTATAGCTGCTGCTGCTGCTGCTAAGTCGCTTCAGTCATGTCCGACTCTGTGCACCCCATAGACTGCAGCCCACCAGGCTCCGCGGTCCCTGGGATTCTCCAGGCAAGAACACTGAAGTGGGTTGCCATTTCCTTCGATGCATGAAAGTGAAAAGTGAAAGTGAAGCCGCTCAGTCGTGTCCGACTCTGAGCGACCCCATGGACTGCAGCCTACCAGGCTCCTCCATCCATGGGATTTTCCAGGCAAGAGTACTGGAGCGGGGTGCCATTGCCTTCTCCGCTAATGTATAGCAGGGACCATCATTCTATTACCAGTGCCAAAGTGTCTGGCACATAGGGGACCCTCAAAAATTACATTTTATTTAAGAACATGGATACGCCACAAATAAACCTTAAAATGTATCTGGATAACCATCATATATCAAATGTCTTGAAAATTGGATAACTTCTTGAAACAGTTATGTGAAGAAAAATAAATGTCTTGGTGTGTGGGGAAAGGGGAGAGTTGAAGCAAACACAAAATGCCCAGCAGTCAAATTGAACAGTGAGCTCATTTAAGTTGATGAATAATGTATCCAAACATTCTAAAGGTCATTTCAATATGACTGGAGCCACAAATAAGTAAAGAAAATAACCAAGAGAAATGTCCTCTCATTATTAATGATGATTTTTCAGTCAAATTAGTAAATCAGTTTTAAGAATGTTTCAGCAGCCAAAGTCTAGTATTAAGACTTAAATATATTATGAAAAGAAACAACAGATAATAATTGGGGTCACAAGCAGGATTCTTTAGTTAACAGTAACAATCCCAGGACCCCTTATATCCTTTGAAATTTTGTGGTAGGTTTATACCTTTTATCCAAATTTAAATATTCAAAAGAGGACTGCATTTCTAAAGGAAATGTGCTAGAGCTTGGGTGCTGCTCTAAGTCAGTGAATAATTATTTTGATTACACTGAAAATCAAAAAGTGAGCATTACTGGTGACTCTTTATTGAGGAAAATCAAAGTAATTAGAATGTGTATCTTCTCTCCAGATCAGAAGAATTAGTTTACTTTAATCCTTGGGAGTTTCTGCAAGTTTTTACACCATCAGATACTAGTCTTGTCATTTAGGTTCTCTGATATTGCACAGGAATTAAATTTAAAGGACAGTAAAAAATTAAATATATACTTTTAATAAAAAAGATGGAAATAGTCATAACATTTTAATGAATGCATTAATATTTTTGTTATGCCATTTCACTCCAAAAGAATTATATAGAAAGAAATTCTATAATGAAAGAAGTTTATCTTTAAGAGTGTATTTGAAATTTGAAATTGTGGCAAAGAAGTACTAAAGAATTAAAAACCAAATGGAAAATAAAGTACTTCACCTTGTAAATCTAATCTCCACTTAATATAACTCTGCTATATGTATCAAAGCATGAAGATAATGATTGATTTCCAAACAAAATGGGCATATGGTTTCTATTACTTATTATGATGATAAATATGAATGAACAAACAGGATACAACAGAAGTCCCAATAGCTTTCACAGGAATAATCTGAGTACTTAGTGTGTCTGTATCCACAAGACAGGGATTTGGACGGGAAATGTTTTAAAAGATAGATGTGCTATGATCTTCCCATTGATAAACATTAAACAATAATGTATTGTTTTACATTTGAACTATTATACCAGGAAAGGCAAGCAGGGAATTTTGCTCAATCATCTGCTTATATAAATGTTCAGTTTGCCTTAGCTGTGAAGAGCTGTTCTCCATGTTTCACATTTCTGAACAGACTGTCCTGCAGGAAAGGAAAAAAATGCAAGATATGATGGTCAGTATCTGGAATATGTTTTATCTTGTTTTGATATTTTAAACCAGTCTTTAATTTTCTTCCCATCATGTATCCCCTTCTGAATCCTTATTATGTAACACTTAACCCAGCTCCTGCAATTTGTGTACTCCCACACCCACACATACACACAGCCGAGACAATATATATCCAAGTCTTATCAGCAAATGGACTGAGCATCAATTTATACCTTTATTCTGGTTTGAAAACATGAGCTAGGTTTATGAAAAGTCTCTCTTGGAGACAATTTTATAAAAGTGAATTAGAGAGATTTTACAGTTGAGAATAGTTTGAATAGCACTAGTACTACATGTATTTTCTTAAAGATTATATAATAGTACTTGACTATAAAATCACCTGTGCCTGTTTTTTTTAATAGCATATGCATAATCATTCTATAATCTGTTCTATGGCAATTGTTCTACCATTTTTCCTTTGATTCAAAATTTGGTAATTCCTATTTCATTAGAGGGCTTCCCGGCAGGTTCAGCGGTAAACAATCCGTCTGCCAATGCAGGAGCTGCAGGAGAAGCAGGTTTCATCCCTGGATTGGCAAGATCACCTGGAGGAGGAAATGACAACCCACTTCAGTATTCTTGATAGGATAATCCCATGGACAGAGGAGCCTGGTGGCCTACAGCACTTGGGGTTACAAAGAGTCAGACACGACTGAGCTACTGAGTACATTTTGCTAGGAATTAGCCATTTCTTCTAAAGCTCTATGTTTTTGGTAAAATAAGTAAATTGCATCAACATTTTTACATAAGTCTGACAGTACATATTTAATAATACACATACCATTTAATTGTATGATCCCCAATTCTGAGAATCTAGTTAATAGAAATGAGTGCTAATATGTGAAAATAGGTGAATAAGGATGTTTATTATCGCATTGTGCTGAAACAATAAGATAACTAAAAGCAGCATGCCCAAGATCCAAAAATAGCTTAACATATTTTATGTCATCCAAAAGTATGGATTAATAGGTACAGTGTTTCAGTCTGGCATGATGAAGTGTTCTGGAGGTTGATAGCGATGTAGTTTGTATGGCAATGTGAATGTAAGGCCACTGAATTATTCACTTAAAAATCATTAGAATGACAAATTTGATGTGTATTTTCCCACAATTAACAAGGAAAATAAAAATAAAGCTTAAAGTTTACATTTTAAAAATTATTTTATTGATTTTCTAGGTCAAGTGAAATAACTGTATCTCAGGATTTTTAATCAAAGGATGTGGGGTTTGTGTATGGATTATAACATGGCAGGCTCCTCTGTCCTCCACTATCTCCTGGTGTTTACTCAAATTTATGTCTATTGAGTCAGTGATGCTATCTAGCCATCTCATCCTCTACCACTTCCTTCTCCCTTTGCCTTCAATCTTTCCCAGCATCAGGGTCTTTTCCAATGAGTCAGTTCTTCCCATCAGGTGACCAAAGTACTGGAACTCCAGCTTTAGCAACAGTCCTTCCAATGAATATTCAGGGTTGATTTCCTTTAGGATGAACTGGTTTGTTCTCCTTTAAGTCCAAGGGACTCTCAGTAGTCTTCTCTAGAACACAATTCAAAAGCATCAATACTTCGGTGAACAGCCTTCTGGTCCAACTTTTGCATCCATACATGACTACTGGAAAAACCATAGCTTTGACTGTACACACCTTTGTCAGCAAAGTGATGTCTCTGCTTTCTAATACACTATCTAGATTTGTCATAGCTTTCCTTAAAAGGAGCAAGCATCTTTTAATTTTATGGCTGCAGTCACCATCTGCAGTGATTTTGGAGCTCTAGAAAATAAAACCTGTCACTGCTTCCACATTTCTCCCCTTCTATCTGCCATGAAGTGATGGGACCAGATGCCATGATCTTAGTTTTCTGAATGTTGAGTTTCAAGCCAACTTTCTCACTCTCCTCTTTCACTTTCATCAAGAGGCTCTTTAGTTCCTCTTCACTTTCTGCCATTAGAGTGGTATCATCTGCATATCCCAAGTTGTTATTTCACTCAGCAATTTTGATTCCAGTTTGTGATTCATCCAGCCCATCACTTCACATGATGTACTCTGCATGTGTGCATGCTAAGTCACTTCAGTCATGTCCAACTCTGTGCGACCCTGTGGACTGTCCTCTGTCCCTCAGGCTCCTTTGTCCATGGGATTCTCTAGGCAAGAATACTGGAGTGGGTTGCCATGTCCTCCTCCAGGCAATCTTCCTGACCCAGGGATCAAACCTACATTTTTTATGTCTCCCTCATTGGCAGGCAGGTTCTTAACCACTAGGACTACCCAGAAAGCCCCATACTCTGCACAGAATTTAAATAAGCAACGTGACAAAATATAGCCTGGTCATACTTTCCCAATTTTGAATCAGTCACTTGTTCCATTTCTGGTTCTAACAGGTCAGGTGGTCTGATATTCCCATCTTTTAAAGAATTTTCCACAGTTTGTTGTGATCCACACAGTCAAAAGCTTTAGTGTAGTCAATGAAGCAGGAGTATAATAGATGTTTTTCTCAAACTCCCTTCCTTTCTGCATGATCCAACAAAGTTGTCAATTTGATCTCTGGTTCCTTTGCCTCTTCAAAACCCAGTTTGTACATCTGAAAGTTTAACAGTTTTTTATTTCTCTCATTAAATAAATCCCTGTTGAATTTTAAAAAAATCATGCATCCAACTGTGAATAAATCTGAGTATTAAAAGCATACAAAAATGTTTATTTAATAACATTAAATAAATATATGTTCAATATGTTTAAAAAAATTAAAATCCTGTCTCCTGAGAAACCTGTATACTTGTTAAGAAGCAACAGTTAGAACCGGTCACAGAACAAGTGACTGGTTCAAAATTAGGAAAGGAGTATGACAAGGCTATATTTTATCACTGTGCATATTTAACAACAACTTAAACAACTTAACATATATTTAGGTTTAGTTAGGTGTCTCCTTATGGTGCTCTTTTAATTGGATCCTATTCGTTTAAAATGAACCCATGGAATACTACAATGTAAATTTATGCAATTACTAGGCATTCAAAACCCAGTCTATTTAAAGTTTTATATAAAATTATTTCATTTAAAAGCATATTAATTTCCATTAAACTACCTAGAGCCATAAATGTATGAACTATAGCTACAGCATTTGAATAAATATCTAAACTATAGCATTATAATTTAAAATACTGAAATTTTGGTTAAATATTGAGGAATGTGATATTCTGATTTATTGACAATTTAGCATAAATCCTGTCTCACTGTAAATTCTGTTGAAACTTTTCCAGTTTTATTTACTTTCTCACTTTAGTAAGTACATTCTAATAAACACAGTTTAATTTTTCTATGATAATAAGTATTATCAAAGGACCTTCAGGGTTATCATCCAGAGCATGAATACTCATGTATCAGGATAAAATACTTGGAAATAGAGTAAAAGAACTACTACCAGCTCCAAAATTTATTGTAGAAATGCCTGCTGATACTACATTCTTAATGCCTTTTTTTTTCAATTTTCCTTTCTTTGTCTAAAAAATATGAGACAAGTTCTATTTAATAAAGGTTTTACTTTACAATATTTTGTTCAGTCATCCCAGACTTCACTCAAGACAGCAGGAAGTTTATTTTCATTGTGAAGTCCCAGCAACTTGCACAAGTCAGACTTTTAATGGGAAATACAGGATCAAGTGCCTGCTAAGACAAGGCTGAGAAATATAAATTTCCAACTCTCTTTTTCCACTCATGCTGACATATTACTACCAACTGTACATAACAATGTGGTGGGATGCACTTAGAATGCCAGTTGTCCAGGAGTCCTTCTTCATGCAAAATATTTCTCAGATTTAGAAAGACTCAGATATGCTCAATCAACTGCCTTAGGAATCTGGGCAGGGATTTTTAATGGATTTAACATATGAATCAGGTTTATGTAGACTATAAACTTGCCTTTCATATATAACAAAAATGTCAGAGAAATGTCCTACATCCGATTTTTATTCCAGAGACAGTTTTCAATGTAAATATTAAAATGAGTAAATAAATTATAGATGAAAATGATTCTCTTTTCCCCATAAACCTCTGCTTTGCAGAGGGAACTCTATTAAAATTCATTTATTTCACAACAGTTCTAAATTTCTGATTTTTGATCTGATAAAATGCTCTCTCTCTCTCTCTCTCTCTCTCTCTCTATATATATATATATATATATATATATATATTTTTTTTTTTTATTTTGTGCTAAGTCGCTTGCTTCAGTCATGTCCGACTCTTTGCAACCCTACGCACTGGAGCCCACCAGGTTCCTTTGTCTATGGGATTCTCCAGGTAAGAATACTGGAGTGGGTTAGCCATTTCCTTCCCAACCCAGGGATCAAACCGACCATCTTTTATATCTCCTGCACTGGCAAGCAGGTTCTTTACCACTAGCACCACCTGGGAAGCCCTAGGTGTTTATATTGTAATGACCCCCAAATGGCTGTTAAGTATAGAGCAGAGGTGATTTTGAAACTAATTATTTTCAACAACCCCATTTCATCTACAATATTAGAGAAAATATATACAAATGAATTGGAATAGGGACAGCATTTAGATCATTATATAAATAAAATATTGATTTTATTTTAGTGATTATACTATGGGAATTATTCTCTTGGCTTTATGTTGTTATTTTAATACAGTATTTTTGGTAAAGTAATAGTTTTAAATCAGAAAAATAAAAACAAATTCTAGCCCATTGTTAATTAAGATTATGAGGAAAGATGTTTATAAAGTTTATGTTTTAAGGACAATAAAGTAAGCACGTGTTCACAAGTGTTTCTACATGTGGGTCAATGTGGTGCTATTTAAGACCAGCTTTTATATTAGTCTATCTCTGTAATTTTTTTTTTAACTTGTATTTACTTTTTCTCACAGTCTCCATGTCTTAGCTAAGCAAGAATCCTAGAAAATATAAGCAAAAGAGCTCGGTAAAGAAAATTACAAAATATTTGAGTAAATAATAAGGGTAAACTGTCATCTTCAGTCAACTATACTGTCTAATAGAAACTGTAAAAAATGAAACAACACATGAATTTAGCCTTTTATTCTAGGAATGTCTTCTTAATACAACACCTTTTGGGGTGAAGATCCCCTGGAGGAGGAAATGGCAACCAACCCCAATATTCTTGCCTGGAAAATCCTATGGACAGAGGATCCTGGAGGGCTACAGTCCATGGGGTCGCAAAGAGTCAGCCACGACTTCACTGAGCACATACACACACCTTCTCTTGCATATTTTTTCCCCAGGATCCTTTCCAGTCTAACTGTACTGACATGCTTTGTTTGGATTTTCTTTTTGAGGGTAAGTCTTGAAGAACGGGCTGGTTGAGTTGTGCATTACAGACATTGGCGATTTTCTTAAGATTAGGTAACAATCCTCTCCCAGTTTCCCACAAACTCTAAAGAGAGATCTTGGGAAAGTTCTGAGTTGAGTCTAATCTTATATAGCATTGTTCCCTGCAATGCTTTAAAGTTGACAATTCAAGTTGAAATTACTAATTATGTAAATTGCTTATATATTTACATGTTTATTTCACCTGTGAACATTAATTATTACAGTTTTTATCTCTTTAAGATTTTGTAATTCTTGATTATGGAGGCAGCACATCCTCAACATTTTCTGGCACTGAAAGTCTGCTCAGTCGTGTCAGACTGTGCTACCCCATGGATAGTCCATGGAATTCTCCAGGCCAGAATACTGGAGTGAGTAGCCTTTCCTTTCTCCAGGGGATCTTCCCAACCCAGGGATCGAACCCAAGTCTCCCTCATTGCAGGCGGATTCTTTACCAGCTGAGCCACTCACTAAGTACCATTAAAAGTCATTTTATGGCTCTCTAATCATTAAAACCTTAACATTACTGGAGCAGCAAAAAGGACTCTGCCTATTACCTCGGGATAATGCTACCATTATGCTGAAGTTTAGTGGAGTAAGAATAAAAGCCAACCACAAAATGGGCATGTGTTTTATTTGACCCTGTGATCATTCAGCACTGGACTGGAAGTCCAGAACAGCTGTCAATTGACTTTCCAAAGCACTCAGGAAAGTATGCAACCTATATCTTATTTCCTAAGCAGAAATGATTTAGGGAACTCGTTTGGAAAAAAAAAAAAAAAAAAAACAACTTGACAGTTCTCTCCACCTAGATCATCACCTCCTTTGACTTGATTGTGGGGTCAGCAGCCTAAACGTAATATTTTAAATTAATAAATAAATTTTTAAAACTAAGAAAAAAATCTAGAAACCTTTTCAATCTCTCACTCTCTCTCTCTCTTTTTTTTTTTTTTTAACATCTTGGCAGAGAGCAAGCGGGAAGAAGCGGGAAGTTCCTTAGCACGGTTCCGGGTTTCCTTGCGCCCCGCCCGCCCGCTCGCCCCACCACAGCTACAGGCTTTTTAGTCCCTGGGTCGGTCTGTCCTGCGGGGAACAATCCCTGTCCATCCGTCTGCGCTCTGCCCTCCCGCCGGGCATCTGCCCTTCTCTCCTGACTCCGCCCCGCATCTGTCCGGAACCGCCTCGCGTCTGAGCTGACCCAGTGCGCGTCCGCCAGTCCCTCCGGACCCGCCGCGAGTCTCAGGCTGCCGAAATCACCGCGCGTCACTCGGTCCGTACCCAGTGGGCATCTTGGGTATCTGGGCGGTCTCCGGTCCCCCGCGCGTGTGTCTGTCTGTCTGTCTCTCTGTGCGATTCGCTGCTTGCAGCCTGCCTGCCTGGCCGCAGCGCACCAAGTGTCCAGTTTGCCCTTTCGCTGACGCTGAGTGTCTGTAGCGCGGCCTTAGTGAGCCGCCAGCCCGCCTGAGACCGGCCAGGCAGCCGGCGGAGGAATACACGTTCGGCCCCTGCCCTTGTTGTTATCATTTTAAACCCACGGGAGCTTGAGGCCTATTTTTATGCAGAAAATTGGTCGTGAGGCCTCTGTCGGCAAGGCTAGATGTGGGGAGCCAGCCAGCTGCTTGGTGATTTCTTACTATTTAGCGGGAAAAGAGACATTTCTCTCCTACTACTAGCTTTTGAAACTGATTTTAGATCTGAATGGGTGGAAATTCTAAGCCCCCTTAGGGAGAATGGATTCGTTATTGGGGTGCTTTTTTGTCTGATGCGTTTGTTCTGAGCCTGCTGACCAGCTGTTTCTGAACTTCATTTTCTCAGCCTCAACAGTGATTCTGAGTCTGCTTTTAGCTTTCTTCGCCTTGGCTTTTTTCTGTTTGTGAACAGCTGTTTGGCCCATAGCTTAGAGAAAGCAGCCTTTTTGTCTCTCCCAAGAGAGCCTTCTCCCTGTGCTCAGAGAGATGGGGAGTGGGGAGCCTAATCCTGCTGGCAAGAAAAAGAAGTACCTCAAGGCTGCCCTGTATGTGGGTGACTTGGACCCAGATGTTACCGAGGACATGTTATATAAAAAGTTCAGGCCTGCTGGACCTCTGCGCTTCACCCGAATCTGCCGTGACCCGGTGACCCGCAGCCCCCTGGGCTATGGCTACGTTAACTTCCGCTTTCCTGCGGATGCTGAGTGGGCACTGAACACCATGAATTTTGATTTGATTAACGGCAAACCATTCCGTCTAATGTGGTCTCAGCCAGATGACCGCTTAAGAAAGTCTGGAATTGGAAATGTATTCATCAAAAACCTGGACAAATCCATTGACAACAGGGCCCTTTTTTATCTGTTTTCAGCTTTTGGGAGCATTCTCTCCTGCAAAGTCGTATGCGATGACAACGGCTCTAAGGGTTATGCCTATGTACACTTTGACAGCCTGGCCGCTGCCAATAGGGCCATCTGGCACATGAACGGAGTGCGGCTCAACAACCGTCAGGTGTACGTGGGCAGATTCAAATTTCCGGAAGAGAGGGCTGCTGAAGTTAGAACTAGGGATAGAGCGACTTTCACTAATGTTTTCGTTAAAAACTTTGGAGATGATATGAATGACGACAAACTGAAGGAACTTTTCAGTGAGTATGGGCCAACTGAGAGTGTTAAGGTAATAAGAGATGCCAGTGGGAAATCGAAAGGCTTTGGATTTGTAAGATATGAGACACATGAGGCTGCCCAAAAGGCTGTGTTAGACCTGCATGGAAAGTCCATCGATGGGAAAGTGCTTTATGTAGGGCGAGCACAGAAGAAAATTGAACGTCTTGCTGAGTTAAGGAGAAGATTTGAGCGGCTGAGATTAAAAGAAAAAAGTCGGCCTCCAGGGGTGCCTATCTATATTAAGAACCTGGACGAGACCATTGATGATGAAAAACTGAAGGAGGAATTTTCTTCCTTTGGATCAATTAGTCGGGCCAAAGTGATGGTGGAGGTGGGGCAAGGCAAAGGGTTTGGTGTTGTCTGCTTCTCCTCTTTTGAAGAGGCTACCAAAGCAGTAGATGAGATGAATGGTCGCATAGTGGGCTCCAAGCCCCTGCAGGTCACTCTGGGCCAGGCCAGGCGCAGGTGGTAAGGATAAATATGCTCAATTTGTTTCAGCCTTAAGCTGGTGCCTACTTAGTTTGGGCTACTTTGTGATAAGAGGTTATTTTATGTCAGTTAACAGGTTTTTTTAAGTGAATACTTTCTTTTGAAAAAAAAAAAAGTGAAACCAGAAAGCCTTGTTCATTTTAGTGAAAAACATAATTTCTAATTGTAAAACTGTCATTTTGTACTATTTTTCGATATAATATCCTTAGGAATATATAGAATAAAGTTTATTCCTCCACACACTTGTCCTAAACCAGTCAAGGTGAGGTAATTGAGTATATGTCCTTCCTAATTTCACTAATACTACTAAATTTCATTTCTATTAGGTCCTTACATCTGAGTCTATCACAGTGAAAACTTCTAACTTGCTTTTTGAGAAATCAGTAGAGCAGGGGAAAGTGTATGTGATCCAGTTAATGTTTATGCATAATTTTACTTTAAATTATTATTTAAAATGAATATTCCTTTTTAAAGATGTGAGCTTTTTTCTTTTTATTTATTTATATTTTCCCTTTTTTATTATACTGTGGACATACCACAGACTTCATAGTGGATTTTAGTAAGTTTTGAGAGTTCCCACTATTAACTTTATAGCTTCAATATAACTTCAATCAATCAGTACATTAGAAGATTAACACTTTAAAGATTGATTTTTTAAATTCTAAGTTTCATCTTAAAAACCTTTCCTGAGAGATTTAATATTTGAAGACAGGCTAAGGAGCATTCTTATTGCTTGTTTTGCTAAACTCTTTAGTAGGTATATTTGGATTGTGTTTAATTAACAAAAAGGGTGAATAACAACATTGAATTGCCTTTGTCTGTAGTTAATTTTAGGATTACCTTCAGCCTTTGTCATGTCAATATAGAAGGTAAACATTCCATGTAATGATGTTGAAAACTACTTTGAAGAACAACTTCTATTAAACTTGTCATTGCTTCTTGTAAACTGTTGAATATATTCACAAGATAATATTCACAGATGTTTCAAAATTAAGGAAAAGGTCCTCTCTTGATTAACTGGCATGCCTCCATCTATCATATGAGATCTCTTAATCCAGTGTGGTTCTCTTTCTGTCTAGCTGCTTGGAAGTTATGACAAAATATTCTGTTCTATGTTGCAGTTATGTTATTTGCCCTGTGACTTCTATATTATGGATTTTCTGTGTTTCACTTGTAGTTCCCTCTTGTCCACGCCCATCTACCTTTCAATCTGTATTACCCTTACTTTTTTATTTATTTTTTTTTGGATTGTGCTGCTGCTCTGCTCAGTCACTCAATCATCTTTGACTCTTTGGGACCCCGTGGACTGTAACCCACCAGGCTCCTCTGTCCATGGAATTTTCCAGGCAAGGATACTGAAATAGGTCACCATTTCCTACTCCAGGGGGATCTTCCTAACCCAGAGATCAAACCCATGTCTCTTGTGTCTCCTGCATTGGCAGGCAGATTCTTTACTACTGCACCAACTAGGAAGCCCTTTTCTTTGGGATTGCCTTTCTTTTGATATATGCCAATTGAAATCCATTTTGGAGTTAGAGAAATAAATACTTAATTTATGTAAAACTTAAATTATTACTTTTAAAAAATAGCATTCACTCATACCACAAATCCAATCATAAGAAACTATTTTATCTCTATTCTCAGTTGATTTTTATTACTTTATGTAGAAATCTTTCATATATAAAACAATATAAATATATAATTTTTAACACTTCTTTTAACTCTTTGCCCATAAAATAATGAGAATAACTTGTTTTCATGTAACTGTTTATCTACAGACTACTTGTATATTCATTATCACACATTTTCAAATGGAAATTATGGTTTTTATTGATTATAAACATAATACATTCTACTTGTAAAACAAATACAATGATGCAGAGACTTACAAAAAAGGAAGTAAAATTCCCAGAGTTCTGAGACAACCATTATTAACTATTTAACTGTGTGCTTATCTTTTTATGCCTTTCCCCCTATGTATACACACACTGTTTTACAAAAAAATAAAGCATACTATATGTATTTTTTTTATTTTAAGCCAAAACATAATCATCTGTTCATGTCAATAAATACCAATCTGTATCATCAATTAGTGACTACATAGTATTCCATTGTGTGGATGTACTATATCTTATTTAAGTAGCTCATTATTAAATGAGATTTATATGTTTTTCAATGTTTTCTACATTTGTAAACAATGCTGTGATGAACATCCTTAGTTAAAAACAGTATCAGTTATATGAGCTTGACAAAAAATATCTATAGCATGTAAAAGCTTAAATCTACTAGAAAAATAAAAATGCACATCATATTGATATACATGTACCTAAAATTTGAAAAGTGTTAATGATATATTCTTCATTTAAATTGACAAAAGAAAAAACTAATGGAATATAATTATTCATATTTTATGAGCCTACTTGCTTTACATCATTGTGATCATAAAATATTTGAAAAGGAAACAACTTCAAATAAAATTTAAAATACTTATCAATACATTGGTAATTATTTTACCATATGTGCTCTCTATTTCTTTCCCCCCATTGCCAGTTTTCATTTGAATTTGTAAACTTGAAGTGTCAGTGTTAAGACCTTTGCAAATACTTTGATTCAGAATAAATCATGAAATATGTATATAAGCTAAAAACTTCAAATATATGCATTTTATACACTTTGGGAAAATATTTAAGTATTTAAATTATTACTGTTTTCAAAAAGCTAGTCCGTATAAAGAAAAGGAGTAATTGTGGCTAGGTACAGATAAAACATACATGTTAGGACTCTGCAGATCAGTCAAAAGAACTCTGTAAATTCAGGACATAAAAAGCATGGTTGAAAAGTATAAAAGAAAGGTAATCTTTATTTAAACACAAACAGCTGGGTAAATTTTTCAATCTTTTATTTTTCATTTTTAGATACATTTAATACACTTCTAATATTTTAGGCTTCCAAGGAGGAGCCAAAGAACTGAACAGCTTAAATCAGTGACAAAGCATTAAAAAATAGGTAATTATTCATTTTTAGCCCAAGATGATTAGTAAAAATTAATAAAACTATGTTATTAATGATCAACTTAATAGTGAACTATTTAATACAATGTTTTTGTTTTTTTGTTTTCTTTTTTTTTTTTTTAGCTTTTCAAAATAGTCACTTGTACAGGTTTCAAATGTGCCTAGGGAGAAGGAAGTTCAGAACATTTTTTGTGATTGCAAACATCATAGTAAAGGTTATTTGGGGGAGGATTTCTTTTTTCCCAATGGCTTATTACACATATTTTTCTTCCAGCTTTTTAAAAGGTTTGTATTTATTTACTTTTGGCTGCACTGAGTCTTCATTGCTATGGGGGCTTTTTTCTAGTTGCAGCAAGCAGGGGCCACTTTCTAGTTGTGGTGCTTGGGCTTCTCATTGTGGTAGCTTCTCTTGTTGGGAAGCACTGGGCTCTAGGGCATGTGGGCTCAGTAGTTGTGGTTCCCAGGCTCTATAGAGTACAAGCTCAATAGTTGCAGTGTGCATGCTTAATTGCTCCGTGGCAGGTGGGATTGTCCCAGACCAGGGATCAAACCCGTGTCTCCTGCATTGGCAGGCAGATTCTTTACCATTGAGCCACCAGGGAAGCCTGGGGAAGGATTTTCTTTACAGGAAGTTTTAAGCATCCTGGTGCTTTTCTGGTTGAATCCATAGTTAAGGAGAAAAATAAGATGTTACACGTGTAAGTGATATTTTTAGTCCAGAGGGGGAAAAAATGTTGAATAAGTATACTTTTTAAGGGAGTATTTAGGAGTGGAGTGAATACCATCTTATTTGTGAATAAATAGCCTAATATAAGGGAATAGTTAGGAAAGTATCAATAAATGACTTATTGTAGATGATAAAGGTGTTCCCAGCACCTGTGACAATACTTGGACTATAATTAGCATTCCATGATTACTTGTTGAATTAATGAGTTCATAATCTATGGATTATGTCTCTCCACTTGTTTGCTTTCCAATTCTCTTCTCAGTATTTGACAAGAGAAATGTTATTACAGAATAAGCCATTTTTATTAAATCATATCCTATGAAGAAATAATTAAGAACAAATTGCTTACATAGATTGGTGCTTCTAACATAATGTTACTGATAACATGTGCATGAATGTGTGCTAAGTCGCTTCAGTTGCATCCAACTCTTTGCATCCCTATGGACCATAGCCTGCCAAGTTCCAGTGTCCAGGCAAGAATACTGGAGTGGGTTACCATTTCCCTCTCCAGAGGATCTTCCTGACAGAAGGATTGAACCCATGTCTCCTACATCTTCTGCATTGGCAGTGGATTCTTTACCACTGAGTCACCAGGGAAGCCTATGATGTTATTACTTCCCATGAATTTTAACCTAACCAATGGTTTCTTGGAGCTTTAAAAGAGTTAATATATTCCACTTGGCTCCAGGGGATCATGGTCAGTAGTTTGAAGTAAACTAGCTACCACTGGAAATCTGAGACAAGAAAGGCCTAACTAATTCAACATACAAATTCTGAGGATGTAATTCCTATGAAACGTAAAAACCAACTCCAAGTACTTTTACTCTCAAAAATCAAAGTCGATTTTAAAGATCTTTCATTTGGTACAAAAACAGATCAATGTTCACACTAAATTTCTCATCAAAATTTGAGGCCTACATAATTTATTTCAGTTGAAAAAATATTGAATGCTTTAGAGAGACTGCAAGAAAAAGGGATGAGCGCTGATATTGTATAGCATGACTGTCTCAGACATCAGAGTAAATTAGTTTCTTTGTTTTAGAACTAATTGTAAGGAAAACACCAGATGTTGGCACCTTTTGTGTAATAAATAAGCCTTCTATAGCACAGAGTAAATAATTTTATATCTTCTTGAGGTTGATTTGAAACTTCCAAAAGGGTAAATTATGCTTCTGAAAAATCAAGGGCTTTTAAAATCAATATTTGGGGCATTTAAAAAGTAATTTAAGACTATTTTACACAGAACGACAAGCAAGTTTTTTAACTTACCTCTCAGGATTTGGGACAGAGAAATATCAATAACCTCAGATATGCAGATGACACCACCCTTATGGCAGAAAGTGAAGAGGAACTAAAAAGCCTCTTGATGAAAGTGAAAGAGGAGAGTGAAAAAGTTGGCTTAAAGCTCAACATTCAGAAAACTAAGACCATGGAATCTGGTCCCATCACTTCATGGCAAATAGATGGGGAAACAGTGGAAAAAGTGTCAGACTTTATTTTGGGGGGCTCCAAAATCACTACAGATGGTGATTGCAGCCATGAAATTAAAAGACACTTACTCCTTGGAAGGAAAGTTATGACCAAACTAGATAACATATTAAAAAGCAGAGACATGACTTTGTCAGCAAACGTCTGTCTAGTCAAGGCTATGGTTTTTCCAGTGGTCATGTATGGATGTGAGAGTTGGACTGTGAAGAAAGCTGAGCGCTGAAAAATTGATGCTTTTGAACTGTGGTGTTGGAGAAGACTCTTGAGAGTCCCTTGGACTGCAAGGAAATCCAACCAGTCCATCCTAAAGGAGATCAGTCCTGGGTGTTCATTGGAAGGACTGATGCTGAGGCTGAAACTCCAATACTTTGGCCACCTCATGAGAAGAGTTGACTCATGGAAAAGACCCTGATGCTGGGAGGGATTGGGGGCAGGAGGAGAAGGGGGTGACAGAGGATGAGATGGCTGGATGGCATCACCGACTGGATGGGCATGAGTTTGAGTAAACTCCGGGAGTTGGTGATGGACAGGGAGGCCTGGTGTGCTGCGATTCATGGGGTTGCAAAGAGTCGGACACGACTGAGAGACTAAACTGAACTGAAATCCCTGAAAAGAAAAAAATGCAGTGAGGAATTTGCAAGTTTTTCTTTTTCAGTGTTTCAAGAAGCCCAACATATATCCCTTATTGCTTTCGTTGTACAAAAATATATTATGTGTTCATGGTCCTAAATAAAGGGATGAAGGACAGCTTTATTAACATTATGGCAAGGATGGTGACAAAACGATGCAAGTCAAGATGAAGAATGCATTTCCTTGTTCACTGAAGAATTTTCAGAAAAGAGGATTTGTGAGTTAACTCAGGAATAATTAAAAGAAGGATCAGAGATAAATAGAAATTTAAATGTTATAAATCTAAATGAATACTGCAAAGAAAGTAAAATTCTACCTAGTTTGATATCTACTTTAGCATGAAGCATCATGAACTGTTTTCACTCACTATATATGGTTAGTCTTAACACTAGTTTGACTACTACAGTAATACTATACCTCAGGAATATCTCATTTCTAAGTTAATTTATTAATTACTAGTGCTATACTGGTCCTCTTTACTCTCTTACTCTCATTGCCTAATCTCAACTCCATTCTTGCTAGAACACTCAAGTTTATGTAAGTTATTTCTGGTTTACATAGTTTGTCAAAATATTACCTCAAAAACTTCTTTTAGACGTGCTCGTGTGTGATATACCAATTTGTTGACATAAAGTTTCATGACTTGCATGTCAAGCCACAGTAGATAGTGGAAAACATCTATTGTTTATATGGATTAATGCATCTAGCTGAAGATATTATTTTACAAAGTGTAAATATCAGAATGATGCTGATTCTGATATTGAAGCTGTGGGGTCTGTTTGGAATTGTGGTTTCATAATGTATACATGGGGCTTCCCTGATGGTTCAATGGTAAAGAATCCACCTGCCAATGCAGGAGAAGTGGGTTTGATCCCTAGGTTGGGAAGATCTCTTGGAGAATAAAATGACAACCCACTCCAATATTCTTGCCTGGAGAATCCCATGGACAGAGAGGAGCCTGCCAAACTACAGTCCATGGGGTTGCAAAAGAGTTGGACACAATTTAGCAACTAAACAACGACAATGTATACATGAGCTAGAGCATCTGATGACCAAAGATTGAGTAATGTAACTAGAAATATATATTGATAACGTAAGACAAATTTTGAAATATGAAAGCAACATTCCAAGCATAACAAGAGATAATGCTAAAAGAAACTGTCCAACTTCTCTGAACAGGCAATATAGGCAATGAACATAATCTGTATGCAGCCGCTAGTTGTTATGTGGAGACACACCACAACATCACAATAATGTGAACTCCCTCAGGCAAAGAGTAAAAACATATAGAAAGATACAATTTTATGAAACTTCTATTACATATTTATATAAGTGAAACAAACTATGAAGGAAAGAAAAGCAAGTATGAACTAAGTATGTTTCTTACTTTAGTCTCCAAGAAAAAAAAAAAACAGTTTCACTTTAGGCAGAATGATTTTCTTAGACCACTGGGTCATTTTCACTAATTTTTATCTTTAGATTGTGAAAGATGCACTTATGTAATCTAATTTATTGCTCAAAGGTAAATGTGTAACCTCAATACAATCGATTTTTAAGATAATATACAAACCAGAAAAGTGTCACAACCTTTCCTCAACAGCAAGTTTCACCATACAGATCATTTAAGCTGGATTTCTGATACATATAATTACATGCTTAAAATTTTATCTCTAATTTGGGGCCAAAAATTTAGGGCTGTGAGAAATGTATTTTAATTACTCTTGGATCATACATTTTTAGAGTACTGCTTGATAGAACTATTTATCTTGCTTAATGTACAAAAGCTATCTTTCAGGTTTCTGGATGAAATTGAAAATGTTATTAGTACTTGAAACAATATGGAATCTGTCTCTAAAATAAAAATTAGAAATCATTGAATAAGAAAATTATTTTAAGTGATTTTAATTAGTATTAGGAATTCATCAGTAAAAAAAAATTCAGATAAATTGGGAATGCATATTCTGGGCTTCTCAAGTGGTGCTAGTGGTAAAGAACCCACCTGCTAATTCAGGAGACATAAGAGATACGGGTTCAATCCCTGGGTTGGGAAGATCACTGAAGGAGGACATGACAAACCACTCCGGTATTCTAGCCTGGAGAATCCCCATGGATAGAGGAGCCTGGTGGGCTACGTCCGTGGAGTCACAAAGAGTCAGATATGACTGAAGTTACTTAGCATGCACACATTTTGAAATGCAAAGAAAAAAATTGAATCAATACTAGTAAACACATTGTTCTCAGGGAGAGAGTTCTCACAAAAATATTTGAAAATAAAGATTGGATACAAAAGGGCAAAAAAAAATCATGGATATCTTTCACAAGTACTCAGAGAGAGGAGAAATTTCTCCGGTGCCTCATCAGTGGAGACCCAAAGAAGCACCAGAAATATACAGAAAGTGGAGAAAAGAGGAAATATTTAGCCTTTAAAAATACAAACTTGTGGTGCCCTATGGAAACTTCGTTAAGAATAGTCAGATTTTAATGCTTAAAGTTCTCTCAGAAGATAAATTATTTCTTCTTTTCTCAATTTCATATACAGTACCTAAAAGCTCAGGACTTCCTGGAATTCTTATTAAGATATTCCAGCAATAATTGCTGACTTCCATCTACAGTGACTCTGAAATGTGTTATGGTGTTTTCATTTTTTTTAAGGTCCCCATGTTTCAGTGTTTGAGCTCAGCTGTCCCAAGAGTTATTCTTTCCAATGTGTACTGGTAAATTTATAAATTTACTATTACGTAAATATGGACTTCCCTTGTGGCTCAGTTGGTAAAGAATCTGCCTGCAATGCAGGAGACCACCTACATGCAAGAGACTCTGATTTGATCCCTGGGTTGGGAAGATCCCTTGGAGAAGGAAATGACAACCCACTCCAGTATTCTTGTCCGGGGAATCCCATGGACAGAGGAGCCTGGTAGGCTACAGTCCATGGGGGGGGTGCAATAGCTGAACACAACTTAGTGACTAAACCACCACCATGACACACATGGTTGATCATTCCTGTCAAAAATTCAAAGTTTGCTTGGTGACGGGGGAAGGAGGGAGTACTAATTCTAGTAAAATGAAAATCTCGTGTTTATAGGGAAATTGGATCAATTGATGGATGGGTGGAAGGATAGGTGAATATGTGCATACATACATAAATATATGTATAAGCAATAATAAAGAGGAAATAAAAAGGGAGATAAGAATAAATGCATGGAACCCAAGAATAATGATGTATTTTGTATCATATGGGTTCAAATTCAGAACCACAGAACTCTTACACCAAAAGTAGTCCTTTGGTTTCCAAGCAAGGCTGTCTTCCAATGAAAGGTGATAAGAAAAATGATGACAGGTGGAGAGAGCCGTAGGTAGGTTTGATCTCTATAGCAATTCACTCCAGTGAGATTTCTGCAATGAGTAGATATTTACCAGAATGCTAGTGATGAAGTACTGGCCCGCATGTAGTTAAAAGCTCAGTACTGAAATTTACTTGCTCCAAGTCAGCACCCTGTGTTTCTCAAACTTTGCTCCAGAGCATATCAGAATCACTTGGAATGTTTATTAAAACAGAGATTCCTGAGACTTGTCTTTGGCTTACTGAGGTGATGAAGTGTAGTAGACAACAGAAATATACATTTGTCTCACAGCTCCCAGGTGATTCTTATGCATACTTACAAAGAACAAGAGTTCTAGATCTACAAAGATCTAGAACAAGAGTCAGCAAACTTTTTCTGTAAAGCACCAGATAATATTTTATCCTTTGTAGGATAAGTAATATCAAGGATATTATCTAGGCACCTATACAACAAGAAAAGGCACATTTCTACACATTTTTTAAATGGACAAAATTTAAAATGTAGTGTTCATGATGATAATATTTTTGTAATACAATTCTAATGAGAAGAATTTGGAGGATTATATTTTGCTAAATTATGGTTCAAAGTTGATTTTCTCAATCATCAAATCAATTATAAATGTGTTCATCTGTAAAAACCCTTATAGGCCATACAAAAACAAGTGGCAGCACAAATTTGGCCTGAAAATTGAGGTTTCCCAACCCCTGTTCTAGAAACACTGGTCCAGAGACTTTAGCCTGGGGGCTTCCCTAGTGTCTCAGTTGGAAAAGAATCCACCTGTAATGCAAGGAGACTGCTTGTAGCACAGGAGACCCAGGTTCGATCTCTGGGTCTGGAAGTTCCCTTGGAGATGGAAATGGCAACCCCCTCCAGTATTCTTGCCTGGAGAGTCCCATGGACAGAGAATCCTGGCGGGCCACAGTCCATGGAGTTGCAAGAGTTGAACACAACTTAGCAGCTAAACCACAACCACAACCAGAGACTTTAGCCTAGAAAGTATTTCTCAAAATCAGCAAATTAAGATAACTGAAGGAAAAAAAACTTATTAACTGATATCATTCAATAAGTTAAAGATGAAATAAAGTTAGAAACAAAACCAAAATAATAATCCATAAAAGTACTAGAACACAGTAGAAGTGATTTTTTTCCCCCACATTTCTGGATACGGAAAAATTTCTCAACAAATGGAAGATGAAACTATACAAAACAATCTGGTTATAAAAATGCATCCCATTTGAGTAGGAAAAATGTTATATACAGTATGTACAATATATATTCATATATGTATTTATACTATGTATATATGTGTGGGTGTGTGCTTATATAAAGTCTATACAATTACATCAAAACATTGAATAATTTTCTTTGGTTATAAAATTATAGGTGATTTTTGTTTTCCTCTTTTTTTATTATTTTTTCCTAAACAGACAACCAAAATGTAGATTGTCTTTAATAAACAAAAATGGTTTTAAAAATATAATTACAAAGATTTCACTATAGCTGAGCTTTTATCTCCTCACCCTCTAAGTCTGCTCCTCCTTGTATCTTTTCCATCTCAGTAAATGACATCTCCTTTCTTGCAGTTTTTAGGCTAAAAGCCTTGCAATTGTTCTTGACTGTCTTATTTTTCTCACCTATCACCTCCAGTCACTCAAGGAGATTGTGAAAGATAAGCCTTGAAAACATCTGTAAAATCTATGACTTATCACCTCTATTGCTAACAACTTAGTCCAAACCACCATCATCTCTCACTCAGATTACTTCAGCAGACTCCTAATAGAGCTCACTGCTCTTACCTTTCTTTTTCTACCCTCTATTTTTCACACAACTGGCAGGATGATTCATGACAAATATAAGTCAGATCATGTAATTTCCCTGCTCTCAATGTCCATCTCACACTCACTGAAGCACAAAAGTCTTTACCAAGACCTTACCACACTGATTGTCTCTCTTATTTCTCTTCCCATCTCTCATATCGATCCTACTACACTATCACTTCAATATTCTCAGAAATATCAATCACATTCCCATCTCAATTCCTCTGTTCCTGCTTTGTCCCTTTGTCTGGGATTGTCTTTACCTAGATATATTCATGGTCCATTCTACCCACTCAATCAGGTCTGAGTTAGAATACCATCAAATAAAAAGACTTTTCCTCACCCTTCTCTATAAAACTTCAAACCCTACTCCCTTCTATAACTGTTTGTTCCTCTTACTTAAAAGACCTTATTTTTCTTCAAAGCATTTAAAAATTGTTGTTGTTTTTTAGTCGTGTCCAACTCTTTTGTGATACCATGGACTGTAGCTTGCCAAGCTCCTGTCTATGGGATTTCCCAGGCAAGAATACTGGTGTGAGTTGCCATTTCCTCTTTCTGGGGGATCTTCCCAACCCAAAAATTGAACCCACATCTCTTGCATTGCAGGCAGATTCTTTACCACTGAGCCACTAGGGAAGTCCATTTAAAAATACCTGACATACTTTATGCTTATTTGCATCATTGTCCTTCACCCCACTACCATGGCAATGTATTCTCCATGTAAGCAAGGATTTTGTTCATTGCTGTATCCCAGTGCTTAGAAGACTGACTGATATGTAATGATGGTACATAAGTATTTATTTAATATATAAACTGTATGACAATGGAATGTAATGACAGGAAAGAGAGTATTATCAATATAAACATTATGATATCATATCTTATAATGAAGCATAATTCATTTTACTAATTAGGAAACAACAGCAACATAAAACCTTCCCACAGAAGACAAAAGGGTTGTTATTGTTCAATTGCCCAGTTGTGTGTGACTCTTTGCAACCCCATGGACAGCAGCACGCCAGGCCTCCCTGTCCCTCACCATGTCCTGAAGTTTGCCCAAGTTCATGATCATTGCATTGGTAAGGCCACACAGTCATCTCAACCTCTGGCACCCTTTTCTTCTGCCCTCAATCTTTCCCAGCATGAGGGACTATTTCAATGAGTCCTCTGTTTGCATCAGATGACCAAAATACTGGAGCTTCCACTTCAGCATCAGTCCTTTCAGTGAATATTCAAGGTTGATCTCCCTTAAAATTGACTGGTTTGATCTCCTTGCTGCCCAAGGGACTTTCAGGAGTCTTCTCCAGCACCATGGTTAAAAGGCCTCAGTTCTTCTGTGCTCAGTCTTCTTTACAGTCTAGCTCACACAACCATATGTGACCACTGGGAAGACCATAGCCAGAAGAGTAATGTCTCTGCTTTCCAACAAACTTTCTAGATTTGTCATCGCTTTCCTGCCAAGAAGCAATCATCTTCTGATTTCACGACTGCAGTCACCATCCACAGTGGTTTTGGAGCCCAAGAAGAGGAAATCGGTCACTGTTTCCACCTTTTCCCCTTCTATTTGCCATGCAGTAATGGGGCCAGATGCCATGATCTTAGGTTTTTTTTGTTTTTGTTTTTTGTTTGTTTGTTTTTAATATTTAGGTTTTAGCCAGCTCTTTCACTCTCCTCTTTTGCCATCATCACAAGTCTCTTTAGTTCCTCTTCCCTTTCTTCCAGTACAGAGGTATCATCCACATGTCTGAGGTTGTTGATGTTTCTCCCACCTATCTTGATTCCAGCTTGTAACACATCCAGCCTGACATTTCTCATAATGTGCTCAGCATATAGGTCAAACAAACAAGGTGACAGCAGACAGCCTTGTCGTACTCTTTTCTGGATCTTGAACCAATCAGTTGTTCCATACAGGGTTCTAACTGTTCCTTCTTGATCTGTATACAGGTTTCTCAGGAGACAGGTAAGACGGTTTGGTATCCCCATCTCTCTAAGAGTTTCCCACAGTTTGTCATGATTGACACAATCAAAGACTTTAGTGTAGTAGATGGAAAGAGATAGATGTTTTTCTGAAATTCCCTTGCTTCCTCTATAATCCAGGAAATGTTTCCAATTTGACCTCTAGTTCCTCTTCCTTTTCTAAACACAGCTTGGACATATGGAAGTTCTTGGTTTGCATAATGCTCAAGAATAGCATGCAAAATTTTAAGCATGGCCTTACTAGCATGAGAGACGAGTGTAATTGTCTGATGGTTAGCACATTCTTTGGTACTATCCTTCTTGGGAATTGGCATGAGGATTGACCTTTTCCAGTCCTGTGGCCAATGCTGAGTCTTCCAGATTTGCTGACATAATGAATACAAAACCTTGATGACACCATCCCTTAGGGATTTGAATAGGTCTGCTGGAATCATAGCATCCACTAGCTTTATTTATTTATTTTATTAGTTGGAGGCTAATTACTTCACAACATTTCAGTGGGTTTTGTCATACATTGATATGAATCAGCCATGGATTTACACGTATTCCCCATCCCCATCCCTGCTCCCACCTCCCTCTCCACCCGACTCCTCTGGGTCTTCCCAGTGCACCAGGCCGGAGCACTTGTCTCGTGCATCCCACCTGGGCTGGTGATCTGTTTCACCATAGATAGCATACATACTGTTCTTTTGAAATATCCCACCCTCACATTCTCCCACAGAGTTCAAAAGTCTGTTCTGTATTTCTGTGTCTCTTTTTCTGTTTGCATATAGGGTTATCGTTGCCATCTTTCTAAATTCCATATATATGTGTTAGTATGCTGTAATGTTCTTTATCTTTCTGGCTTACTTCACTCTGTATAAGGGGCTCCAGTTTCATCCATCTCATTAGGACTGGTTCAAATGAATTCTTTTTAATGGCTGAGTAATATTCCATGGTGTATATGTACCACAGCTTCCTTATCCATTCATCTGCTGATGGGCATCTAGGTTGCTTCCATGTCCTGGCTATTATAAACAGTGCTGCAATGAACATTGGGGTGCACGTGTCTCTTTCAGATCTGGTTTCCTCAGTGTGTATGCCCAGGAGTGGGATTGCTGGGTCATATGGCAGTTCTATTTCCAGTTTTTTAAGAAATCTCCACACTGTTTTCCATAGCAGCTGTACTAGTTTGCATTCCCACCAACAGTGTAAGAGGGTTCCCTTTTCTCCACACCCTCTCCAGCATTTATTGCTTGTAGACTTTTGGATAGCAGCCATCCTGACTGGCGTGTAATGGTACCTCATTGTGGTTTTGATTTGCATTTCTCTGATGATGAGTGATGTTGAGCATCTTTTCATGTGTTTGTTAGCCATCTGTATGTCTTCTTTGGAGAAATGTCTGTTTAGTTCTTTGGCCCATTTTTTGAATGAGTCATTTATTTTTCTGGAATTGAGCTGCAGGAGTTGCTTGTCTATTTTTGAGATTAATCCTTTGTCTGTTTCTTCATTTGCTATTATTTTCTCCCAATCTGAGGGCTGTCTTTTCACCTTACTTATAGTTTCCTTTGTAGTACAAAAGCTTTTAAGTTTCATTAGGTCCCATTTGTTTAGTTTTGCTTTTATTTCCAATATTCTGGGAGGTGTGTCATAGAGGATCTTGCTGTGATTTATGTCAGAGAGTGTTTTGCCTATGTTCTCCTCTAGGAGTTTTATGGTTTCTGGTCTTACATTTAGATCTTTAATCCATTTTGAGTTTATTTTTGTGGATGGTGTTAGAAAGTGTTCTAGTTTCATTCTTTTACAAGTGGTTGACCAGTTTTCCCAGCACCACTTGTTAAAGAGGTTGTCTTTTTTCCATTGTATATCCTTGCCTCCTTTGTCAAAGATAAGGTGTCCATAGGTTCGTAGATTTATCTCTGGGCTTTCTATTCTGTTCCATTGATCTATATTTCTGTCTTTGTGCCAGTACCATATTGTCTTGATGACTGTGGCTTTGTAGTAGAGCCTGAAGTCAGGCAGGTTGATTCCTCCAGTTCCATTCTTCTTTCTCAAGATTACTTTGGCTATTCGAGGTTTTTTGTATTTCCATACAAATTGTGAAATTCTTTGGTCTAGTTCTGTGAAAAATACCGTTGGTAGCTTGATAGGGATTGCATTGATTAAAACTCTCCAAAAAGCAGGAATAGAAGGAACATACCTCAACATAATAAAAGCTATATATGACAAACCCACAGCAAGCATCACCCTCAATGGTGAAAAATTGAAAGCATTTCCCCTGAAATCAGGAACAAGACAAGGGTGCCCACTCTCACCACTACTATTCAACATAGTGTTGGAAGTTTTGGCCACAGCAATCAGAGCAGAAAAAGAAGTAAAAGGAATCCAGATAGGAAAAGAAGAAGTGAAACTCTCACTATTTGCAGATGACATGATCCTCTACATAGAAAACCCTAAAGACTCTACCAGAAAATTACTAGAGCTAATCAATGAATATAGTAAAGTTGCAGGATATAAAATTAACACACAGAAATCCCTTGCATTCCTATATACTAACAATGAAAAAACAGACAGAGAAATTAAGGAAACAATACCATTCACCATTGCAACAAAAAGAATAAAATACTTAGGAGTATATCTACCTAAAGAAACAAAAGACCTATACATAGAAAACTATAAAACACTGACAAAAGAAATCAAAGAGGACACAAACAGATGGAGAAACATACCATGTTCATGGATTGGAAGAATCAATATTGTCAAAATGGCTATTCTACCCAAAGCAATCTATAGATTCAATCCACTAGCTTTATTAACAGCAGTGCTTCTTAAGGCCCACTTGACTTCACACTCCAGAATGTCTGACTCTGGGTGTCTAACCATACCATTGTAGTAATCCAGTCCATTAAGGTCTTTTTTATACAGTTCTTCAATGTATTCTTTCCATTTATTCTTGATTTCTTCAGTGTCTACTAGATCTCTACCATTTTTATCCTTTATTGTGGCCATCTTTGGACAGAATGCTCCCTAATTTTCCTGAAGAGACTAGAGTCTTTCCCCATTTGTTGTTTTCATGAATTATTAAACATTGTTCATTGAAGAAGCATTGTTCATTTCTTCCTGTCTCTTCTAGTTATTTTTTTGAACTCTGTGTTTAATTAGATGTACCTTTCCCTTTCTCCCTTGTTTTTCAATTCTCTTTATTCTTTCACTATTTGTAAAGCCTCCTCAGAGGCTTTGCCTTCTTACTTTCCTTTTTCTTTGGGATGGCTCTGTTTGCCACCTCCTATACAATATAACAGACCTCTGTCCGTAGTTCTTCAGGCACACTGTTAACTCAATCTAGTCCCTTGAATTTATTCATTACCTCTTCTGTGAATTCATGCAGAATTTGATTTAGCTCAAATCAATTTGATTTAACTCAAATTAATTTGATTTAACTGGCTGGCCTAATGTTTTCCCCAGTTTTCTTTAGTTTAGCCTGAATTTTTCTGTGAGAAGCTGATGATCTGAGCCACAGTCACCTCCAGGTCTTGTTTTTGCTGACTGTAAGTAGTTTCTCCATCTTTGGCTACAAAGAATCAATTGACTTCGGCATTAATCATTTGGTGATGTCCATGTGTAAAGTCATCTTTTGTGTTTTTGAAAAAGGGCATTTGCTATGACTAGTACATTCTCTTGGCAGAATTCAGTTAATGTTTGCCCTGCTTCATTTTGTTCTCCAAGGCCAAACTTGCCTATTACTCCAGGTATATCTTGACTTCCTTCTTTTGCATTCCAATCCCTGATGACTAGAACATCTTTTTTAGGTATTAGTACTAGGAGGTCTTCAAGGTTTTCATAGAACTGATCAGCTTCAGCTTCTTTGGAATCAGTGATACGGGCATTTACTTGGGTTACTCTGATGTTGAATGGCTTTCCTTGGAAGTGAACCAAGATCATTCTGTCATGTTTGAGGTTGTATCCAAGTATTGTATTTTGGACTCTTTTGTTGATTAGGAGGGCTATTCTGTTCCTTCTATGGGATTCTTGCCCAAAGTAGTAGATATAATGGTCATGTGAATTAAATTTGCCCATTCTCATCCATTTTAGTTTGCTGATTCCTAAGATGTCAATGTTTATTCTTACCATCTCCAACTTGACCACATCCAATTTTCCTTGATTCATGGACCTAACATTTCAGGTTCCTATAAAATACTGTTCTTTGCAGCATCAGATTTAACTTTCATCACCAGACACACCCATAGTAAATAAATATTTATTTAATTAAAAAAATGTATGATGATGGAAAGTAATGACAGGAAAGGGAGTATTATCAATATATAATATTATGACATCATATCTTATAGTGAAGCATAATTTATTTTGATAATAAGGGAACAAAATCAACATAAAACTTTCCCATGGAATACAAAAAGGATACTTAAATGAAATTCATCCAAATCTTTATAGCAGATATGAAGCTCTCTGAAAATTGAGACAGTGTGTAATTTTTCTTCAGTTTTGTATTTGTGAATATTCCAGATTTTATCTAATGACAATTGTGATTTTATAATGGATAAAATTGATGAACTTTAAAAACTCTTAAAATATAATGGAATAAATAAAAATAAAGGCTCAGTAACTTTGTCTAGGTTAACATTTTATTCCTATATTCCTTTTAACCAAGAGATAACCAAAAGGCAACTAGAAACAGGAAAATATTCACACCAATTGTGCCAGATGAGAAGTTAAAATTTTTATTTTTATATAAAGAGATCACACAAATCAACACAAGAGCACATGGGCAAAAGTAGCTTGCAGGGGAAACACATGAGCAGAAAAATATTTTTTTTAAAAAGGAAATAACAACTGGATAACAAACATGATAATGACCTAGTTAACTAGCTAGTGTTAATGACTCAGTCATGTCCAACTCTTCACAATGCCATGGACTGGAGCAACCAGGCTCCTTTGGCCATGGGATTCTCCAGGAAAGAATACTGGAGTGGGTTGCTATTTCCTTCTCCAGGGGATCTCCTCAACCTAGGGATCAAACTCCAGTCTCCTCCATTGCAGGCAGATTCTTTACCATCTAAGCCACCAGAGCTATGGCAACCAGCTAAGAAATGAAAATTTAATGAGACAACACTTTCACCTATCAAATTGTAATGCTTAAAAAAGTATTCATGTTGGTGAACTTTAATAAATTAATAAAGTTAGTAATAAAACGGGCACTCTCAATAATTTCTAATCAAGGTTCAATTTTTAGAATTATTTTGAAATTATTTTGGCAATATGCTTTAGTGTCCTTAAAGTCATTCATAGTTTTTGAACAAGTGATTACTATTTTAAAATTTATAGATGTGTAGTAAATTCTGTTTTTAAATTTTCATTTAATATCTCTATAGTAAGTTTCACACATCTTCATGCTACCACGTCTGTAACAACACCTTACCCTCACACTGCAACAGAATCTGCAAGGAAAAAAAAAAATGGTATTATATTGGCAAAATTACCTACTATATGCTAGAAAAACTCACTTTTGTTTGAATATGGCGCCTTCTTTACTATCTGCTTTTTTCAAGTAGCTACATCTACCACAAAGCTGAGATCATAGAAGGTATGCAGTACCTATTGGTAAATTGAAGTAGAAACCACTCATTCTATTCTTTTATGACCATGAAATGTTTGGCTTTCTATTGTTATAAATGTAGGATAGCGTCCAGAAAGAAGTGTGTGTGTGCTAAGTTGCTTCAGTCGTGTCTAACTCTTTGCCACCCTATGAACTGTAGCATACGAGGCTCCTCTGTACCTGGGGATTCTCCAGGCAAGAATGCTGGAGTGGGCAGCCATTTCCTTCTCCAGGGGATCTTCCTGACTCAGGGACCCAGCCCTCATCTCTTATGTCTCCTGCATTGGAAGGCAAGTTCTTTTTTTTTTTTTTTTTGCTTGTTTGTTTGTTTTAGAAAGAGCTTTTAATTCCTCTGCTATTTTATCAATGTACTGCTTTAAATCACAAAATTGATCTACTATTTCTTGGACCTGATGTTTTTTCACACATAAAATCACAGGGGCCATAAACAGAAATGCACTTAGAATACAAAAGATAAAAAAATATTTAATGAAACATTAATCACTATTTCTTATGAACCAAATGTGGTAAACATTATACCATTAGAACTTTATTTATTTATTTATTTTTTTGCCATTTCCTTCTCTCTTTTTCCCCCCTTTATTTTTATTAGTTGGAGGCTAATTACTTTACAATATTGTAGTGGTTTTTGCAGTACATTGACATGAATCAGCCATGGATTTACATGTGTTCCCCATCCTGAACCCCCCTCCCACCTCCCTCCCCATCCCATCCCTCTGGGTCATCCCAGTGCACCAGCCCTGAGCACTTGTCTCATGCATCCAACCTGGACTGGCGATCTGTCTCACACTTGATAGTATACATGTTTCAATTCTATTCTCTCAGACAATCCCACCCTCGCCTTCTCCCATAGAGTCCAAAGATCTGTTCTATACATCTGTGTCTCTTTTTCTGTCTTGCATATAGGGTTATCATTACCATCTTTCTAAATTTCATATATATGGGTTAGTATACTGTATTGGTGTTTATCTTTATGGCGTACTTCACTCTGTATAATGGGCTCCAGTTTCATCCATCTCATTAGGACTGGTTCAAATGAATTCTTTTTAATGGCTGAGTAATATTTCATTGTGTATATGTACCACAGCTTTCTTATCCATTCATCTGCTGATGGGCATCTAGGTTGCTTCCATGTCCTGGCTGTTATAAACAGTGCTGAGATGAACATTGGGGTACGTGTGTCTCTTTCAGTTCTGGTTTCCTCGATATGTATGCCCAGGAGTGGGATTGCTGGGTCATATGGCAGTTCTATTTCCAGTTTTTTAAGGAATCTCCATACCATTTTCCATAGTGGCTGTACTAGTTTGCATTCCCACCAACAGTGTAAGAGGGTTGCCTTTTCTCCACACCCTCTCCAACATTTATTGCTTGTAGACTTTTGGATAGCAGCCATCCTGACTGGCGTGTAATGGTACCTCATTGTGGCTTTTATTTGCATTTCTCTGATGATGAGTGATGTTGAGCATCTTTTCATGTGTTTGTTAGCCATCTGTATGTCTTCTTTGGAGAAATGTCTGTTTAGATCTTTGGCCCATTTTTTAATTGGGTCATTTATTCTTTAACACTAGCTCCACCTGGGAAATACATCCAGAAAGAAGGAAGAGACTCAAAAGAAATTAGCACCAGTCAAAGTGAAACTCACAATTTTACCTTGATCTTGCTATCTTTTATGGTGGTGCCCCAAAGTATGCTCAGGCCACCCAAGATGGCTGTTCCCTTGTGCTCTGTATGTCCCTTGCTCTACCAGTCCTTTCTTCAGCTATACCTTACTCACAAGACTCTCATTCCTTCTCAGTCACAGAGAATAATCAGTAAATACCTACATACTATCTCAAGGTAGTGATTCTTTTAACCTTTAGGCTAGAACATTTCCATTATGATAGCTTATCAAAGAGTGGTCATGCACGTGTTCCTTTGCTGGTTTCCCTGGTAACCATTGAACCAACTATAACCCACTATAACTGGTAAATTCACCCTCACCCACCCACTCCATGTCCTACCTGCTGTCTGCCATACATGATGGTGGTGGTGTTGCTCCAGGACCTTGCTTCAGATATGTAAGATTTCCCTATCCATTAAACCATTAATGTCTCTAGGCTGACTCTGGGTTCTTCTTAGTTCTTGAGGCTGGGAACGTACAGGGATTGCAGCTTGCAGGATGCAATCCAACACCAAATTACACAAATAGCCAGTTGATAATTTAGGCCAAATAGGCAAGCTTTCCCACACCTGTGTGTCTGTGAGCATGTATATATATATATATTTTTAATGTGTTTGTATGTTTGGGGAGATTGAAAATTATCAGTTGTAGAGTTAAACTAATTAAAATAATTGAACCATTACAAGAGTATAGATAGGCTTCAATATTTTTTGATGTTTTTATATAATTTCAGCATTTAATAGAACTGCAAGGGTATAGAAACAAAAATGTAAAGGTTTACCAAATTTGATGTGTATTTGGAACAGAATAAAAGTGTTAAGAAAAGACCATTATTGAAATAAATATTTGTTTCACAGATTACAAAAGGGAACATAATATTCCATATAATTCCCCCAGAAAGGCAAATAGTAGAGGGATACTTGGGAATGTGGATGATGTAGATGTAAGCCGCAATTGGTATCTGTAGTCACTTGTAAAATGAATGACTTAATCAACAGAGCAATTATTGATAGATAAACAAACCAATCATGTCATTAATCTAATTTCAGGAATGACAAGAACTGAGACAAATGGTTAGATTTGCTGCAAATTAAGAAAACTATTTGCCAATTTTTTCATCTATTTAAATAAAGGTTTAGTAGTTCGTTAAAATGGAATCTAGTGTTTCTTTTTCTTTATATATGTCTATTCCTAAACTATATAGTATTGGCAATTTTTTCTTCTTTTAATTTTGAATAGCACATCTCCAAGTTTCCCTTTATATTAAAAAAAGAAAAAGAAGAAGACCCTTAGTCATAATGGTTGTTGTTCTTACCACCAACCATGATAGCATATACAATCTTGCCCTTTAGGCCATTCATCCTCTTTTTATCTGCCAGTATGTTTGACAACAAACACAGTGTATAATTAAACTCAAATTTTGTGTTAAATTGTAACCTGAGGTGTCAGTCACAGTGCTTTTAACTCCTTGAACAATTCTGAACTGTTACACTTTCTCTTATCTATGAATAAAAGATTTGAGTCATTTAGGGAATGGGGACATAATTACCATCTTTTAGCAACTGGGGAACAGTATTTATAAAAATGTGAGGATGACCAATAATATATGTATATTTCTTCTCCAAAATTAAGCCTACATCTGTGAATATAAATCTATACATGTCTTTGGTACATGTTAAATAATCTTCACTTTCCCAACATTAGGTATGGGTTAGAAAGCACCACTGCTTTAAAATTGTTCTGATAGGGAGACCATGAACAACTGTGTAAATAATTTGTATATATTTTCAAATCAATTAAAAAATATATATATATATATGCCCTTCTAAAAATAATAGCATCGTCCCTGAAATTTAATATTTATACAGTAACATTTCCTTTTCTTGCACCTATAAGTGCTGGATTGGTGCCCAATTCAGAAAACCATTTGTGATTACCACCATCTAACCTGAATTTCCAAACCCTGTTCTTAGTGGTTACAGACTTCTAGCCTCCCCAGTAACATTGAATCACTTCTGTTTGACTAAGGATGCCCAGGGCAGCCTGAGGTTACTCTGTAGCTATACTCCTGCTCGCCTCCAAAGATATCTACATGAGAACATAAGTGTAATCTCTGGAAATGTACAAATAAGAAGAAGCCCAATTCTTTTTGAAAAGGTTCAGCTATATAAAATTAAACAAATTTGGCATACACAGTATAACTGAGAAAAGGCTAATTCAAAACAGTAAAAATAAAACTACTAGTAAAAACACTTCTGAATTAGTAGAGTCCATAAATAATGAAATATTTACTTTATGATTTCAAGCATAGACTGTTTCATTAGCATTTCTTTTGGGACTCACTGCATTCCAAGTCAATAGTAATGCTTTTAAAGATGTCTTCATTATTTTTTAATTTGTTTATTTTTTAAAATTTTATTTATTTATTTTTTGTCTGTGCTGGGTCTTTGTTGCACATACATGGGCTGCCTCTAGTTGCAGCAAGCAGGGGCTACTCTCTAGTTGTGGTGCACATAGTCTGTAGGGTGCAGGCTTCAGTAGTTGTGGCTCCTGTGCTCTAAAGCACAGGCTCAGTAGTTGTGATACACCAGCTTAGCTGCTCCATGGCATGTGGGATCTTCCCATATCAGGGATTGAAACCCTGTCTTCTGCATTGGCAGGCAGATTATTTACCACTGAGCCACCAGGGAAGCCCTTCATTGTTTTGTTGTTTTTTTTTTTAAACCTGGAGTAAAATTTCTCAGCAGCAACAGAAGTCAAGAACATTGCTACTGAGGTAAAAGTGGACCTCTGGGATGAACACCTGGTATTTGTCAAGTGGAGTAAAATTCAACCTTTGTTCTTACCCAGACACTGCAAGGACAAAGCTGGTGGCAAAAGCTGAGCTCTGCTAAAGCAAGAAGATAAAATGCCTACCCCTGAGGTCAAGGAAGACTCCCTGTCTGCATATGCACTGGAAGGCTTCTTGGGGATCAAAAAGGGAGGGAATCCCACCCCATGATAAGTGTGGTTACTGAGGCCTATGCACCCATAGGCCTCTGTGGTGGGATCCATCTTAGAAAAAAGTTGCCCATGCATCTTGGGGAGGGTCCATGGACCAGTCAGGTGTGAAGAAAGAAACACGATAGTTGGCCAAAGATAAACAAAGACCAGGAAGGACTGTCCTATATAAGTGACTTACATCACCTCCTTACTGCATTCCTCCTCACTCAGGATGCCTGCACTCCCTTCCCACTGTGTTTCTGCATAGTTTCTGAATTACTGCACTCCTCCTCATTAGAGAGGGTGCCCATACCCTTTCTGTCTGGGTTAATATCTCTGCCCTGATTCTGAGTCAGATAAACTGTTTTCCTGTGGGCTTCCCTTGTGGCTTAGATGGTAAAGTGTCTGCATGCAATGCGGGAGACCCGGGTTCCATCTCTGGATGGGAAAGATCCCCTGGAGAAGGAAATGACAACCCACTCCAGTACTCTTGCCTGGAAAATTCCATGGAGGAGCCTGGTAGGCTATAGTCCATGGGTTCTCAAAAAGAGTCGGACACGAATGAACGACTTCACTTTCGTTTTTTTTTTTCTCTTTCTCATATATTGTGCTGCACCTCTAATAATAAACTGTACCTGTTTTTACAGTTTTTGCCTCCTTGAAACAGTCTGGCTTTCAAACAAGAACAAGGTCCAGGGTCACTTTGCTTCTAGGCTCTAGCCCCTGATGGTCTAGTGACTAGGACTCTTGGTTTTTACCCAGGTTACCCCAGTTTAATTCCTACGTAGGGAACTAAGATATCTCTTCAGGACCACTCACTGCTTTATGTGAGTCCTTCAAGATCACTATAAAAATTTATATTTTACAGTGTATCATATATTTTAGGCAATACAATAAGGCATAAATAGATAGATCAATGATTATGTATATAAATAAAATAAAAATTACTAAAAATAAGTAAAAACTATTATTATTTACAGAGGATATAGTTTTGAATGTTGTTAATCCAAACTGTTAACATGAAAACTAAATTTCTGATATGTCCTGGATACAAGAGCAATGAATATGTCTTTTTATATACAGACTAAAATTATTTGTCTTTATACAAGTGAAAATTAGAAATTTGAAAGCATACCATTTTATTTCAAGCATACAATACAAAAATATCAAATGAGTAGAAAATAGCAAACGGAAAATTAGAAAAATTGGAAAGCTTCATTGTAAGACATTAAAGGAGACCTAAATAAATGGGAGATACACAGTTTTCAAAAATTAGAAAACCTAGTATCTTAAAAAGGTAAACTACACAAAATTGGTTTATAGATTACATGCAATCACAGTCAAATTCCCAACAGTTTTTCTTGCCTAGAACTTGATAAGCTGATTCTAAAATTTGTATAGAAATTCAAAGGGCCAAGAAGAATCAGGATAATATTAAAAAATAATATAGTGGGGAAAATACCTCAGTCAGATTTTAATACTATATAAACTTATGATAAAGACCATTGTAAAGTTTTGAAAATTAAGATGGTGAATTAATTATTAAACCTGATGGATTAACAGAATAGAAAGCCAAGAAAGTTGTTTTCACACAGTTAGGGTAAGACACTTGATTTATGACCAGAAGTTGTACTGATGATATGATAAGACATCTTCATCTATTTATCATTTATTTTTATTAAACAAATGGTGTTGGAGCAATATACATGTGAAAAAATAACTGGACACCATTCATCATACCCAAATATCAATTCCAGGTAGATTAAATACCTATATTTGTAAGATCAAAGTGCAAAGCTTTTCATTTATTTTCATTTTTTGTCCTTTTTTACAGTGTACAATTCATGGTTTTATTATATTCAAAGTCGGACAACCATAAACTTCATCTAATTTCAGAACCTTTTCATCACCTCAGGAACAAAAATATCCATACACATAAGCAGTCACTCTCCATTCTCCCTTTTCCTATCCCTTAGCAACTATTAATATACTTTCTGGAGACATCTTCTTGAAATGAATTAAAGGTGAAGTCAAGAGGGAAAAGTTGGAAGACATTTGGAAGCACATTGGGACCATCAATTGTAGCCAGCCTTGAAGATGGTCCCCAAGGGTCCCCACTGCCTGGTAGTCCCACCCTGTGTAATGTTTCCCTTTCCCCACCATACCAGCATTGGTCCATGTAATAAATGCAGTATGGCACATTCCCACATTACCTTTTGAATCACTCACTCATGAGAAAACCAGTTACTCTATTGTGAGAACATCAGGCTGCAAATGGAGAGGCCCACAACAGGAGGTACTGGGGCCTCTAGCAGCCATGTGAATGAACTTGGAAGCAGATTCTTCCCCAGTGGAGCCTTGATAGGACTGCAGCCCCAGTCAGTAGCTTGACTGGCACCTGGTGAGAAGCTCTGAGCCAGAATCATCCAGCTACATTCCTCTCAGATCCCCAACATACAGAAGCTGTGAGGTAATCAATGCTTCTCGTTTTAAGCTGTTAAATTCAGTGTGATTTGTTACGCAGCAATAGATGACTAATACATCATTGACTCCCAATCAAACTACAAATAATAAAGTCATCTCCTTCTATGGCAAGATGTGGTACCAATCACTATAAGAGACACAGAGATGATGATGTTACTGATAATAATAATAATTAATAATTGCAGCTAACATTTATATAAGCTGTTCTTGGAGCCAAACATGGTTCTAAGCACTTTATGTGCATTAACTCACTTGATCCTATAGCCGTTTATTACTAGTATTATTTCTGCTCATGTCCACCAGTCAAAACCCACCAGGAACATGCCTGTAGTTAAACAGTAGAGATAGAGATGTGCTGCAACCAGGGAGACCACACACCATGGGGTACTGTGCTATGTCTCAGTTATACAGTGTTAACAGTGGCTTGTAATAGAACGAGTTTGCTCTGGATTGGGTGTCTTAAACATTTTTATCTAGGAAGCAGGAAGAACAGAGTGGGGTTAAAGCAGCAGCCACTCATATTTGTTGGAAGGAAGCAAAGCTTTTTAAAAGAAAATATTAGAAAATATCTTCATAACAATAAAGGAAGGTTTGAGAAATTAAATTATGCTAAATTTTAAAACTTATATTCATCAAAAGAGACCAAAAAGATCATTAAAATATAAGCCAGAGTGGTAATAGATATTCACAGTGCATGTAACCAAAAATAAACAAGTACTTAGTTAGAATATATAGTAAACCTCCACAGATTAGAAAAAATCACAGGATAAACAATGTCAATTTTTTTAATGTTCTTTTTTAAAAGAAGTCTAAATAGACAGTAATCATATGAAAAGTTGCTCAACCATACTTTTTCTTTTTTTAAGTGTTTATTTATTTACTTTTGACTGAGTTGTGTCTTAGTTGTAGCATGCTCTTTGTGGCATGGGGGCTTCTCTCTAGTTGTGGCACACAGGCTCCAGAATGTATGGGATCTGCAGTTGCAGCCTGCAGCCTTATTTGCCCTGCAGTATGTGGGATCTTAATTTCCTTGCCAGGGATCAAATCAGGTCCCCTGCGTTATAAGGTAGATTCTTAACCTCTGAACCACCAGGGAAGTACTTGCTCAACTATATTAACCAAGAAAATACAAATTAACATCACACTGAAATATCACTGCACATTCATTGGTTATACAATTTAAAGCATTTAAATTTACTAGTGGTTACTTTGGATAGTTAAATCCATTTTAGATTAAAACATTCAGGATATTATTAACAGAAGGGAATTTCTTCAATTTAATAAGGAGTATCTTTTAAAAAAAACCTATAAATATATCATCTTCTAATGCTTAAAATCATTGAAAATATAGTTCTTCAATATTCCTAATGATGAAACATTGAAAGCTATCACTTAAAGATGTGGAACTTTGTATTATGCTGGTGAGGGTGTAAGCTTCTATTAGTAAAACCACTTTTGAGAATAGTTTGCATACTACCTAATAAAACTGAAGACACCCATATCTTATGACCTAGCAATTCCATTTCTCATTATATATGAGAGAATGCATGCACATGTCCACCAGGTTACAGCACTGTTCTTAATAGCCCCAACAGGAAACAACCCAAATAGCCATCAAAAAGTGTATAGTCATAGCATTATGATATATTCATACAAGTACAACACTATGTATGCTATGATATATTCACACAAGTACATACAATGCTATGAAGCAATAAAAATGAAGGAACTACAATCACTCACAATGAGAACTAATCTTATAAACATGATATAAAAATATGGCATACTCAAGAGAACACAAATATTCAAAAGTTTACAAATTATGAAAAGAAGTGAAAATAGCTATAGTATTCAGGAATAGGTAAATAGGTAGCAAAACTCCAAAGAAAAGAAGTGATTTTCACACACACAAAAATATGATAATGTTTATCTCTAAGAGAGAGAGAACTTAGTGATCAAGTAGGTGCTCAATTTCTTGACCTGAATGGCGATTAGATGTTGGCTTTATAACAAAATGTTAAGCTATGTGAATATTTTGCACAGTTTCTTTATATATGTTATTCATAATAAATATGATACAAACAAACAAAAATGTATTCTAGTATAATGTACCACTCAGATTCACTCTAGCCAATAATTTCTCAATCTAATTGTTGGAATTTCAGTTCTAAAAACATTTAGGAAGGAATTCTAAAATCTGGTAAAACAATATATTAGTTGCAATACAGTATCAGGTCTTGGAGGCAAATAATTATCTCTTCTCCTATAGCATATTAAAATATATATAGGGACTTCCCTGGTGGTTCAGTGGCTAGAAGTCAGAGTGCCCAATGCAGTGGGCCCAGGACTCAATCCCTTGTCAGGGAACTAGATCCCACATGCTGCAACTAAGACTTGATATAGCAAAATAAATATTTTTAAAACATATATAGAAATTGCTTTGCAATTTTATCAAATCACTGATTATAGCCAGTTATTCCAATAGTGCAATATGATATTCTCATCATTTATTAAATGGAAATATATTACTACAAAAAAAAAAACAATTATTTTCAGAATCTACTAAGTAATTATGTTACTGGGAAGGAATGTAGTAAACATGTAGACATAATGAACACAATGATCCAAGCACAAGTATGGATGATCCAAGTACAAGCTCTTGTTGTTCTCATCATCTGGGAGTTTCATGAAGTGGCCCATTAGAGCAGAAATTAATAAATAATTTTGTTTCAAAATGTAAGCATTGATGATTAAAACAAAAAGCCACAAAGAGGATAAAATAATCAGATACCTAATATTGGTAACAGAGGACTTTGACTGTTGTAAAATTTTTATTCCCTAATGAAGTTATTGAGACTTCCCTGGTGGCTCAGAGGATAAAACGTCTGCCTACAATGCGGGAGACCAGGGTTCAATCCCTGGGAGGAAGATCTCCTGGAGAAGGAAATGGCAACCCGCTCCAGTATCCTTGCCTGGAAAACCCCATGGACAGAGGAGCCTGGTGGGCTATAGTCCATGGGGTCGCAAAGATTTGGACACGACTGAGCGACCTCACTTTAATGAAGTTATCAGAGTTCCCTGTAGTAGTGTTGAAGCCATCCCTTTATATCCATGTTCAAATCCAAAGCAATTAGAAAGGGGCAGCACTAAGAGTTTGAATAAATTTGGTCAATTTTTGTTTCTATGCATATATATATATATATATATATATATATATATATATATGGACTTCCTTGGTGGCTCAGATGGTAAAGAATATGCCTGCAATGCAGGAGATCCAGGTTCTATCCCTGGGTCAGGAAGATCTCCTGGAGAATGAAATGGCAACCCACTCCAATATTCTTGCCTAGGAAATCCGATGGACAGAAGAGCCTGGCAGGCTACATGGGGTAGTTCACAAAAAGTTGGACACTACTGAATGACTCACACACACACACACACACACACACACACACACACACACATGTATATCACCAAGACTTACATAGTCCTTGAATAGCTGGTAGTATATCTTTTTCTAGTCATCTTAAAAACAAAAACAAAAACGGACACTTAGTGATTAGAAAGAACTAGTGAAGGGAAATGTAGCATCACTGTCAGAAGAGATCTATTCAGATTAGGGTTATAGGATATCTTT
The DNA here is from genome assembly GCF_033118175.1 of Dama dama. Taxonomy (NCBI): domain Eukaryota; kingdom Metazoa; phylum Chordata; class Mammalia; order Artiodactyla; family Cervidae; genus Dama; species Dama dama. Next base: position 73,577,468 of record NC_083714.1, read on the forward strand.
GTAAAGCATAGGTGGCAGAATTCATAGTATCTGGAACAGTACAGAAAACTTCAATTTCCACTGATGTCAATTGAGTGCCTGCTGCTGCTGCTGCTGCTAAGTCGCTCAGTCGTGTCAGACTCTGTGCGACCCCATAGATGGCAGCCCACCAGGCTCCTCTGTCCCTGGGATTCTCCAGACAAGAACACTGGAGTGGGTTGCCATTTCCTTCTCCAATGCATGAAAGTGAAAAGTGAAAGTGAAGTCGCTCAGTCATGTCTGACTCTTAGCGACCCCATGGACTGTAGCCTACCAGGCTCCTCCATTCATGGGATTTTCCAGGCAAGAGTACTGGAGTGGGTTGCCGTTTCCTTCTCCAAATTGAGTGCCTACTTCACTTAAAATATATAAAAAAATCCAATCTAGAATCCTGATTGAAGTATATTATACTGTCAAAGAGATTAAGAATTTAGCTCTAGTTTCTTATGCTCATGAAAGTAATGTTAATATCAGCTTAGATTTCTTATTTAAGTCTCATGTTGGACCTAAGATCAAATTAAGGTAGGCTACGTTTCTCTTTCTAGTGGGCTTCCCTGGCGGCTCAGACATTAAAGAATCTGCCTGCAATGAAGAAAACCTGGGTTCGATCCCTGGATCCTGAAGATACCCTGAGAAGGGAATGGTGACCAACTCTAGTATTCTTGCCTGGAGAATTACATGCACAGAGGAGCCTGACAGGCTACATGGTGACATGGCATTGCAAAGAGTTGGACACAACTGAGTGACTAACACACACACACACATACACAACAACAACAACAACAACAAATGTTTCTAGTATCATTTTAAACTCTAAATCTACTTATGATGTACAATGAGTATTGCTGGTAATATGGTAAAAAGGGATCCATTTTTGCAAAGTGAGAACTGTCTACGTTGATTACATAATGGAGTAAATATGCTCCTTTTTACTTTTACCTTTAGGTATATAGCTGCCATCTTCTCTTCCATAAAGTAATCCGCAGGTAAGTTTATTGAACCTGCAAGGAAAATAGTACTATTCCATAATATTCAACTTCATAAATGATTCTTGATGTACATATTATACCTTCTCAGTTATTTTCTGAGTTAATTAAAAATAAATAATAGCCACTTTATGTAATATCTATTAAATATTGGGTTTCCTAGGTGCCACAGTCGTAAAGAATTTCCCTGCTAATGTGAGAGATGCAAGTTCAATCCCTGGATCAGGAAGATTCCCTGGAGAGGAAAATGGCGACCCACTCCAGTATTCTTACTTAGAGAATTACATGGAGAGAGGAGCCTTGCAGACTATAGTCCATGGTGTCCCAAAGAGTTGGACATGACTGAACATGCACAGTTTCTTAGGGCTTCCATGTAGCTCAATCAGTAAAGAATCTGCCTGCAATGCAGGAGACCTGAGTTCCATCCCTGGGTTGGGAAGGTCTCCTGGAGAAGGGAATGGCAACCCACTCCAGTATTCTTACGTGGAGAATCCCATGGACAGAGGAGCCTGGCAGGCTATAGTTTATGGGGTCACAAAGAGTCAGACATGCCTGAGCGACTAACACTACTACTACTACTACTATTAAATATTATATGATAGATGATCTTGAGTTCTTTATATATGGTATGAAATATTGCAGCCTCATCCTGTATCCATTCTGCTCACCTTTAAGCTCACCTGTAGTGATGGTGTCAACTTCCTTCTTCAAACACAACCAGGAACACTTTAAACACTCTGCTTCTCTGCCTGAGAGCTTTCTTCTGCAGGGCAGGAGCTTACTCAGCATGAAAGCAGTGCAGCACCAAGGGCAGGGAATTTAATTCTTACAAAATAATCCTCAGTGGTGAAGATGGGAATAATTGAGTGAAGGCCCCAGTTTTTTTGTCCTTCCACAGGGCATTTCAGAGGCATGTTCTGTATAATATCTCAGAGGACTGGGCATCTGTTGTCTACATGAGCAGCCCACATATCAACATGCCCCGTATTGATGTCCTTCCTTCTCTCAGTTTCTCTACTCTCTCTTGCACTTCCTGGAATCATCTTCTAAATGGATACCTGTATTCCAGACTTTGTCTCAAGAAATATTTTGCAGGGAAGCCAAAGAAAGATAGAAATAAACCTAATATCTTGATTTTAAAAATTGAAAAACAGAAAGTCTATATACTTTTCCTGTAGTTGAAAAGTTAAAAAACGGCAGAATCTAGAATTTGAACCTAAGTTATTCTGGTTACATAGTCTAGACTCATTCCATTATGTCATATTATATCTTAAGTTTAGGACTTAGTTAAAAATAGTTTCATCATACTGTTGTCAAACCTATTTACATGCAACCATTAATTTTTTTTTTCATTTATTTTTATTAGTTGGAGGTTAATTCCATTTATTTAATGTTTGCCTTTTTGGGCATATTAAATTGCAAAGTAGAATGGGAAATACTTGTATGGTGTGCCAGAAAACATAATGTCATGCTGTTATAGTACAGGATTTGTATACTATAATAAAAGCATAAAAAGATTTAATGTTAATGATTTTATATCTTTATGCTAGTTGTTGATAGTAAATCTATATATTACTCCTATTATAGTAAAATTAGTGAAACATATTAGCAAAAAAAAAAAAAAAAATCCTGTTTAATTATCCCAGTATGTACTTCTAAGCATAGAGTTTCAATCATGGAAAAGAGAAAAATTTAAATTGAATAAGTAACACTGAAGCCTTCATTTATGTTCCTCTAGTTTCTTAAATATCAATACCTGAGGATTACTTTGAGAGTACTAATAAGACAACTATCATCTAAAATAGTATCCTTAAAAAATAAGACTTCTGTTCCTAGGGCTGATTCATGTTGATCTATGGCAGAAATAAACACAATACTGTAAGGAAACTATCCTTCAATTAAAAATAAATATACAAAAATAAGTAAAATGGGAATCAAACTAGAAAAAAATAAATAAACAACAACAACAAAAATAAGACTTCTGGTCAGCCTGTAAAGATCTTGAATGTAGTTGCTCTGCCCTACCAAGTAAAAAAGTTGAACAAACTGAAAAATTGACAACTCTCCTTGGATCAGTCAGAGAAGCCAGGTTACAAATCAAATTTCTTCCCCCAAATTGTAGACAAAAAGCAGATACAGGGAATCACAACTTACCAGAACAGAAACCCATAAGTAGAAATCTCTGCAAGAACCTGCACCAGGGTAAGGGAAACCCAAACTGTATAATTGTTGGAGGCTCTGTGTAGATACAATTTTTTGCAATGTATTACTAAAAGTCTATTGACTAAAGTTGATTTTTCCCAGTACATCATGCTGCCTTTCAAACATAGATTACAAGGCACACTAAAAAGCAAAATAAATAAATAAAAACAAAAATAAAAAAGCAACAGAAAAACCATCACGATAAACGAGTCACACACAACCAGAATGTTAGAGTTATCACACTAGGAATTTTTAAAAAATATGATGATTGATATGCTAAGGGCTAGAGAAAAGAGTGACTCAGGCAGAAAATGGAGGAATTTTTTTACAAATAGATATATTTTGCAAGAAATAAAATAGGAAGATCTTCAGGGAAGTAAAATTATAGATCAGAAACTTGAATCTAGATTTAAAGGAATAAAAAAAAATTGGACAATGCATAATTGAAATAAAATATGTTTTCTTTTTAAAATTAATCTAATGAATAAGTTTGCTTCAAACAGTAAGAGATACAATGTATTTGATTTGGTTATGTATTTATATATATATGTGATTATATATATATGAAATTAATGACAGCAATTATAAAAAGGATATGAGAAAAAAATTAAGACATTTTCTTATTTTAAGGTACTTATACTATCAATGAAATGGTATAGTGTTATTTGAAATTTGACTTACCTTAGTTGTAAATGTACACTGAACACTTCAGAGAAACCATTAGTAAAAAGTAACAGAAGAAGTATACTTGATATGCCAAGAAAGGAGTAAAATGGAATCATATAAAATATCCAATTAAAACCACAAAAGGCAGAAAACTTCTGGAAGACAAAAGCAGGAATAACAAAGAAATGTAACAAACAGAAAACAGTAACAGAGTAGATATTACTCCAACTATATCAATAATCAGTGGTCTAAATACACAAATTAGAAGACAGAGACTGTAAGACTGGGTCAAAAAACAAGACCCAACTATATATTGTCTGCAAGAAACCCTCCTTAAATATAAAGTCATATATACTAAAAGTAAAGGAATATATATAGAGAGAGATATACTAAGACAACACTAACCAAAGAAGGCAGGAGTAGCTATATTCATTTTCAGAAAGAGTAGATTTTGGAGCAAGGAAAACTATCAGGGATAAAGAAGGACAATATTTAATGAAAAGGAGTCAATATTCCAAAACAACATAACAATTTTTAATTTTTTTAAAATTATTTTTATTGAAGGATAATTGCTTTACAAAATTTTGCTGTTTTCTGTCAAACCTCAACATGAATCAGCCATAGGTATACATATATCCCCTCCCTTTTGAACCTCGCTCCCATCTCCCTCCCCAACCCACCCCTCTAGGCTGATACAGAGCCCCTTTATGAGTTTCTTGAGCCATACAGCAAATTCCCATCGTCTATCTATTTTACATATGGTAATGTAAGTTTCCATGTTACTCTTTCCATACATCTCACCCTCTCCTCCCCTCTCCTCATGTCCATAAGTCTAGTCTCTATGTCTGTTTCTCCATTGCTGTCCTGTAAATAAATTCTTCAGTACCATTTTTCTAGATTCCATATATATGTGTTAGAATACTGTATTTATCTTTCTTTTTCTGACTCACTTCACTCTGTATAATAGGTTCTAGGTTCATACACCTCATTGGAACTGACTCAAATGTGTTTCTTTTTATGGCTGAGTAATATTCCACTGTGCATATATACCAAAACTTCTTTATCTATTCATTTGTCGATGGACATCTAGGTTGCTTCCATGTTCTAGCTTTCGTGAATAGTGCTGCAATGAACAATGGAATACATGTGTCTCTTTCAATTATGGTTTCTTCAGGGTATATGTCTAGGAGTGGGATTGCTGGGTCCTATAGTGTTTTTATTCTTAGTTTTTAAGGAATCTCCATACCATTTTCCATAGTGGCTGTATCAATTTACATTCCCACCAATGGTGCAAGAGTGTTCCCTTTTCTCCACACCCTTTCCAGCATTTATTGTTTGTAGATATTATGATGAGGGCCATTCTGACCGATGTGAGGTAATATCTCATTGTGGTTTTGATTTGCATTTCTCTAACAATGAGTGATGTTGAGCATCTTTTCATGTGTTTGTTAGCCATCTGTATATCTTCTTTGGAGAAATGTTTGTTAAGGTCTTTTTTCCCACTTTTTGATTGGGTTGTTTGTTTTTCTGGTATTGAGTTGTATGAGCTGCTTGTATATTTTGGAAATTAATCCTTTGTCAGTTATTTCATTTAGTAGTATTTTCTCCAATTCTGAGGGTTGTCTTTTCACCTTGCTTATAGTTTCCTTTGCTGTGCAAAAGCTTTTAAGTTTAATCATGTCCCACTTGTTTACTTTTGTTTTTGTTTCTGTTACTATAGGAGGTGGATCATAGAAGATGCTGCTTTGATTTATAAAACAACATAATTCTTAATGTACATGTGCCCAACAACAAATCATCAAAATATGAAAGAAAAAAACTAATAGAACTGCAAGGAGAAGTTCACATATCCACTGTTATATGACTTGAGTGCCTTTTATCAGAAATGGACAAAAGGAGCAGAAGGAACTTCAGTAAGACATAGTTGAACTCAATAGCACCATTAAACAAATATATGTTATTGACAGCTATAGATTACTTCATCCAACAACAGAAAATTATATGTTATTTCAAGCTCACATGAACCATTCATCAAGATAGAAAACATCCTGGGTTATAAAACATACCATAAGATATTTAAAAGAATAGAGCACATATAATGCCTGCTCTCATGCCATAGAGGGATTGGACTAGAAATCAATAACAGAAAGATAATTAGAAAATCACAACAAAAATTTCAAGAGAAATGTTTAAAAATATTTGGAACTAAATGAAAGTGAAAACAACTTACAAAAATCTGTAGAATGCAGCAGAAGAAATTCTTAGAGGGAATCTTGTAGTATTGAAAGCATGAATTCAGTTCAGTTCAGTCACTCAGTTATATCTAACTCTTTGCAGCATGCCAGGACTCCCTGTCCATCACCAAACTCCTAGAGTTTACCCAGACTTGTGTCCATTGAGTTGGTGATGCCATCCAGCCATTTCATCCTCTGTTGTCCCCTTCTCTTCCCACCTTCAATCTTTCCCAACATCAGGGTCTTTCCAAATGAGTCAGCTCTTTGCATCAGGTGGCCAAAGAATTGGAGTTTCAGCCTCAGCATCAGTCCTTCCAATGAACGCTCAGGACTGATCTCCTTTAGGATGGACTGGTTGGATTTCCTTGCAGTACAGGGGACTCGCAAGAGTCTTCTCCAACACCACAGTTCAAAAGCATCAATTCTTTGGTGCTCAGCTTTCTTTATAGTCCAAATCTCACATCCATATATGACTACTGGAAAAACCATAGCCTTGACTAGACAGAACTTTGTTGGCAAAGTAAGGTCTCTGCTTTTGAATATGCTGTCTAGGTTGATCACAAATTTCCTTCCAAGGAGTAAGCGTCTTTTAATTTCATGGCTGCAGTCACCATCTGCAGTGATTTTGGAGCCCCCAAAAATAAAGTTTGCCACTGTTTCCACTGTTTCCCCATCTATCAGCCATGAAGTGACGGGACTGGATGTCATGACCTTAGTTTTTTGAATATTGAGTTTTTAAGCCAACGTTTTCATTCCCCTCTTTCAGTTTCATTAAGTTCTTCACTTTCTGCCATAAGGGTGGTGTCATCTGCATATCTGAGGTTACTGATATTTCTCCTGGCAATCTTGATTCCAGCTTGTGCTTCATCCAGCCCAGCGTTTCTCATGATGTACTCTGCATAGAAGTTAAATAAGCAGGGTGACAATATACAGCCTTGAGGTACTCCTTTTCCTATTTGGAACCAGTCTGTTGTTTCATGTCCAGTTTTAACTGTTGCTTCCTGACCTGCATACAGATTTCTCAAGAGTCAGGTCAGGTTGCCTGGCATTCCCATCTCTTTCAGAATTTTCCACATTTTATTGTGATCCGCACATGATCCACGCATGTATCAGAAATGAATAAATATCTAAAAACAGTGATCTAAGCTTCAACCTTAGTAAACTAGGAAAATAAGAACAAATTAAATCCAAAGCAGGCAGAAGAAAACAACTATTCATGATTAGAGTAGAAATAAATGAAATTAAAAGCAGTGAATCAATAGAGAAAATCATCAAAGCTGGTTCTTTGAAATATCACTAAAGTTGATATACCTTTATTCAAGCTAACTATTCCAAAATTTGTGGTTGTGCATGTCCCTTTTAGAAAATATTGTAGCATTGCATATAACCTATGGACATCCTCCTGTGTACTTTTTTTGTTCATTTTTTTCCATTTACTTTTATTAGTTGTTAGCCTCCAACTCCTGTGTACTTTAAATCATCTCTAGATTACTTATAATACCTAATAGAATGTAAATGCTATGCTAGTAATGCTGGTGCCTGGCAAATTCAAATTTTGCTTTATGGAACTTCTGGAATTAAAAAATATATATATATTTTCAAGCCATGGTTGACAAAATCTGAAGTTGTGGAATCCACAGATATGGAGGGCCAAGTGTTTACCAAGGTAGAAATTTAGAACATTTCTATATAAAAGTCAATCTCTTTCCTACATACCAGCAATTAGCAAGTAGAATTTAAAATTAAAAACATTCATTTACATTAGAATCCCAAAGATGAAAACTCTAGCAAAATATGTACAGCAGCTATATAAGGAAAACTATAAAACTGATGAAAGAAATTAAAGAACCAAGTAAATGGTGAGACATTCCATGTTCATGAATAGGAAAACTCAATATTGTCAAGATGTCACTTCTTCCCAATTTGATTTATAGGTTAAGAACAATTCCAACCAAAACCCTAGTAAGTTATTTTGTGGATATTGACAAACCAATCTAACATAAATAAGGAGAAGTTAAGGACCAAGAATAACCAATTAAGTATTTAAAGAACAAAGTTAGAGGAGTGACACTGCCCAACTTCAAGACTTACTATAGAGTTATAGTTATTAATACAGTGGGATATTGGTGAAATAATAAATAAATAGATCAATGATACAACAGAGAGCCCAGAAATAAAGCTACATAAATACAGTCAACTGAACTTTGACAAAGGAGCAAAGTCAATATAATGAAGAAAAGATATTTTTTTCAACAAATGGTGCTGGAACCACTAGACAATAACATGTTAAAAAAATGAATCTAGACACAGATTTTACTCTCTTCACCGAAATTAGCTTAAAGTGAATCATAGACCTAAATGTAAAATATGACACTATAAAACTCCAAGAAAACATAGGAAAGATATCTAGATGACCCTGGGTATGGTGATGACATTTTAGATACAAAACCAAAAGCCCCATCTATGACATAAAAAGTTGATAAGCTGGACTTCTTTAAAACTAAAACTTCTGCCTTATAGAAAACAATGTAAAGAGAATGAGAAGAAAAGTCACAGACTGAGAGAAAATATTTGCAAAGGGTTTGTCTGATGAATGACTTGTCTCAAACATACAAAAAACTTTTTTTTTTTTTAACTTAATAATAAGAAAACAGGCATGTTTAAAAATTTGGCCAAAGACCCTAATGGTCATTTCACTAAAAAAGATACATGGATGACAAATAAGCATATGAAAACATGTTCAACATTCTATATCAATAGGGAATTGAAAATTAAAATAATAATGGCTCAATCGGTAAAGAATCTGCCTGCAATGCAGGAGACACAGGAGACTTGGGTTCAGTTCCAGGGTCGGAAAATCCCCTGAAGGAGGGCCTGGCAACTCATTCTAGTATCCTTACCTGGAAAATCCCATGGACAGAGAAGCCTGGTAGGCTACAGTCCATAGGGTTGCAAAGAGTCGGACATGACTAAGCAATTAACTCTTTCACTTTTCACTCAGTAGGTGAGTGCACGCTCAGTTGCTCAGTTGTGTTTGACTCTTTAAGACCCCATGGACTGTAGTCTGCCAGGTTCTTCTGTCCTGGGATTTTTCAGGCAAGAATACTGGAAGGTGCTCGGGGCTGATGCACTGGGATGACCCAGAGGGATGGCATGGTGAGGGAGGTGGGAGGGGGGTTCAGGATGGGGAACACATGTAAATTCATGGCTGATTCATGTCAATGTATGGCAAAAACCACTACAATATTGTAAAGTAATTAGCTTCCAAATAATAAAAAGAAATAAAAAAAAGAAAATACCATAAGTTTATCAGCCACCCCCCCCCCAAAAAAAAAAGAATACTGGAAGGGGTTGCCATATCTTCCTCCAGGGAATCCTTCTGACCCAGAGATCTAACCCATGTCTCCTGCATTGACAGGCAGATTCTTTATCACTGAGATACTTGCGAAACATTTTCAGTAAGTGAGTGGACAAATAAACTGTGGCACATCCAGATAATGGAATATTATTCCATGCTAAAAAGAAATCAGCTATCAAACCATGAAAAGACATGGAGGAACCTTAAATTCATATAGTAAATTAAAGAAGACAATGAAATTGTTACATACTGTATGATATTCTGGAAAAGTCAAAAATTTGGAAACAGTAAAAATATCTGTGATTGCTTAGGTATAGGGAAGAGGGAGGAATGAACAGGCAAATCACTGAGGAAATTTAAGGGCAGTAAAACTATAGTGTATAGTACTCTCATAGTGGATATATGTCATTATACATTTGTCAAAATTCATAGACTGTCAACACCAATAAATTATAAATTTTGGCTGCTGATGTGTCAATGTAGTTTCACCAATTTTAGCAACTGTATCACTGGTGTCGGAGGTTGTCTATGGGTAAATGGAAACTTTTTGTCCATTTTGTCCAAACTATATGCTCACTTTTCCTATGAATCTAGAACTACTCTAAAAAGTAAAGGTTACTAATTAATTTTTTTTGTGGTTTAGTTCCTGAGTCATGTCCAACTCTTTTGTGAATTAAAAAATACATATTTTTTTAAAAAAGTATTTATACCAAATATTTTGAAAGTGCTTTGCTATACAGAAAGAATTTGATGTAGCTATAAGAAATGGTTTAGTTATTATGGGAGATGGGTAAATAAAGGAGTTAAAAGCACAGATTCTGAGCCAGACTCCCTGGCATAAATCCCAGTTCTATTACTTACAAGCTACATAACTTTTGGCACATTATTTATCCCTTTGATAACATCACTTTTTCATATATAAAATGGGGATAATGAAAGTATCTTACCTCATAGATCCATTGGGAACATTAAATGAGTTAATATACGTAAAGTTCTTAGAATAGAACCTGGCACAGAATGTAAGCATTCAAATAAATATTAAGTTATTATTTTATGTACATATTCACTTTATTGAATTTGCATAAAATGTTAGAAAAATTATAAAATTCTTACCAAAATTATTGAAAATCTTTCTTTTTCTAAAAAGCATGTTTGTTTGTATAACAATCTTTCTGAACTTGCTATAAACTCACAATATATCTCTTATCTCACCTTTTACCATGTCATTTGTTTTACTGATTCCCTACATGTCACATTCTGCTTTATCAAAATTCCTTGTCTATAAGAAGTATAAATTTTATTTTGTTAGTTAGATGTTATATGAATTAGCAACTATTTTGTTTTTCTACTATGTATTATAAATCTATTTTTCATTAGTAGAATTCTATAAAGAAAAAGAAAGTTAATCTATTAAATATGATTGAGGAATCTGAAGAACACGATATACTTGCAAAGTCACATAAAATGTTTGATATTTTTAAGGTCAGGGCTTGGGAATTGCTGTTAACTTTTTTAAAATGGCATTTTGTGTATGTGGGTGTGTGTGAGAGAAAATAGAAGAGGAGAAAAATGATGAAATCTAGGGAAAATGGCTAGTATAGAATGAACATAAACTAATTCATCCATTCAACATATAATTTGAGTGTACTTTAGGAAAATTTCTATTAAATAAAGTATAAATTCAAGAACGAGTGAATAAATGATTGAAACTATCTATCTACCAGCTGTTCTGGAAAAGGAATAAAATATACAAGGCAAACTGAAGAATTCTGATCAATAAATCAGGTAATAGTTGCTCAAAGGACTGGATTTTGGAAATATAGTCTTCAAAATTGCCTCTTTTCTACATGACAAAGAGAAAAAGAAATGTCAACTTGAAGCTATACTGTGTTATTTGTAGAGCAAACTTGATTAAGTAGAGGTTCAGAGAGCATACAGCTTTTCAAGTTAGAGTAAACAAACTCCTTCGCCTACTTGAGTGACTAATTTCGAGAGATACATCATCTCCCAATGTTTTTCCTTCTCCCTGACCAGTTCTTCAATTTGAAGGCTATTTGTCTGAGCATGCACAAAGTGCTTGGCATGGCAGTTAGCAAGAAATGCTTATATTTACAGATCACAGAGATGGCACGCTCACTGCCCAGGAGGCTGACTATACCAGGAAAGAGCTTGTTGTCCAGATGTCAGCTTATGTGAAGATGGTTAATATGTGTGATTATCTATGACTATTGAGTCCTGCTCTTTTGAATCATAAATAAGTTCCAAAAGATTCCCTATATGGGAAAATTTCTCTATTTTACTTGAAAAATAAGTAAAATTAGTTAAAATTCTCTGAAGGAAATTACCCAGAAACCTAGAAAAAAAAAAAGAATGTTTAATCATTTAATCTGATTTAGAAAAGAAGAACCAGAGTGACACAGGGGGAAAGGATGGGCAAGATCATAAATAATTCAATGTATGTTTCTTGACCATATAATTTGTGCAGAATTGTGAAGTAAACAATGTGAGGATAGAAAAAAAGTATATTTATTCCTATTCACAAGGCATTTGCAGTCTTGTTGGAGAGCTAAGTTAAAGAGTCAGTAAGCATGTTAAATCACATATTTCCATATGCCAAACTGATCAGTGTAAGTTACATGTGTCCTGAAGGATCAAGGCAGGGGCAGTTCAATATTGACTTCTAGTTTTGAAATCAAGGACAGTTTTATGCAAAAAAAAAAAAAATGAAAGTTCCAAAAGACACCAGTAAAATTTGTCAATTTGTCCCTTTCATTAAGTAAAAACACAAATGACAAAAAAAAGCCTTGTTTAAAATTACAGTGAGTTACCAGCCAAACTATGCTAAAAATAGAACAAAGTGTACATCATTATAACTAACCTGCCAATAATCTTTGGTGATAATAAAAGAGATACGTAAGTATCAACTTCTCCAAGTCCCTCCTAAGCCTGTCCTCCATCTCACATTCATAATAAATTTGAAGTTCTTATTTGCTATTTGTTTCAACAGCACCTGTGGAATAACACCATAAGTCATTATCTCTCTCTTTAATGGTGCTTTACCTTAAAGAAAAATAGTGCTAATGACATCCACTGGAAAGAAAGATTGACTCAAATACAATAGTGAAGAATTTAAAATAGTTCATCAACTCTTATCTGGTATTGGTCTGCAGAAGACAGAATCATACAAGGATTCAGATCCTGGGGAAAAAATGACCAGAAGTTTTTTTGTTGGAAAAGTTGAGTTTTTCCACATTTCTAAGGTTTGTTTTTGTTTTAAGCAAATCAAAACCTGGTAAATATGTCTTATCTATTATTCTAAACAGAATAAAACTGTTTAGCTTTGTTTCTGAATATTTTACCTTGAATAGTACTTTATGCTAAAATAATAATACTTTTCCTTCTGTATTAAATTTAGTTGTGCACATGACCATGTGTACATATGTGTGTGTGTTAATTGTTTGGGTTTCCCAGGTGGCCCAGTGGTAAAGAATCAGCCTGTCAATATAAGAGATGTGGGTTCCATCCTGGGTTGGGGAGATCACCTGGAGTAGGAAATGGCAACCAACTCCAGTATTCTTGCCTGTGAAATTCCATGGAATGTGCAGTCCATGGGGTCACAAAAAGTTGTACATGACTGAGCACGTATGCTGTATTAATTGTTTATACCCAAGGACATTCACTTGCAACAAGAACAAAACATGTTTATCTTAAGGAAAAAATGATTTATGTTTGATGAGTTAATTGAATAAGTATGACAATTTTGCTTCATATGAGGAACAAAAAAGAAAAAAAAATTGTAACAGGGTCCATTATTTAATTTTGGCTCTGGTACCTTATTTAAAAAATAGAACAAAACAACAACAAAAATTTTCAATTAGTCACAGGAAACTAAAGGGGAATTTCAAAAAGAACCCAAATGTTACTTATTCAACAACATTGACAATGGTGCTCCTTAAAACTTTTAACAATTTATTATCCAACAAATTGAAACTTTCGGATAAACATTACACAGAGTTTTTCAATATTTCTAAGGTTTGTTTTTTTCATTAAGCAAATCAAAACCTGGTAAATGTATGTCTTATCTATTATTTCTAAGTTTTTAATGTTAAAATTTCTAATAGACCAATTGCTATAGTGAATGATTTACAGAGAAATCTGGAATGTAACAAATAGTGCCAGCTTTCTCATAGCAATATGTAATACCCTACTCTTTGGTTACCATATAAATTAGTTGTTTAAAGATCCAAGTTCCAGAAAATCCTAATGGACGTAACAAACTTTTTTACTTAACATACTTCAATTACACGTAAAGTATAGAGAGCAATTAAAAAATAAAAAAACTTACCTACTACCCAGTTTTATCAAATCTGAATATTTTGCTATATTTTCTTCAAAAGCATTTTTAGTGAGTATATATTATAAATATACTGAAGCAAGCTGGGCAATATTCACTGGTCTGTTTCATCTCTCCCTCACCAATGGAAACTACTAACCTTTATTCAATGTTTATCATTCTCAGACATGATAGTTCTTATACTATTAATACTTACGTAACCGTTAAACTATGTAATTTGTTTCCTTGTTTTAAGTTTTTATAGGTATGACATCAGCTAAATGGTAGTATAGAAATTTCTAGATCCCATCTTCTCCTGCTGCTGCTGCTGCTGCCCATCCTCTCCTAGAAACATCTCCTAGAAAAATCTCATGGCCTTAGGTGATTTCAGCAGGTTGGTACCCAGGCTCCTGCAAGCTCCTGTGACCCCAGGCCCCATTTCACCCAGGTGCTTGGCTCCAGGAAGCTTCTGTGGCACCAGGCCCCTTGCATATTTCTATGAACCCAGGCTCTTAGTTTACACCAGCACTTACTGACACCCATGACCCAGGAAGTTTTCATGGCACCAAGCTCCCACTGGGCTTACAGGAATCCAGGCCCTCTGTCTACCCCAACACCAGCTTCTTCCCATGGTCTCAGGTGGCTCCAGCAAACCCAGCCTCCTACCTCATCCGTGTTGGCTGGCTTTCATGACCCTGGTGATTCCTATGGTTCCAGGCTCCCAGAAGTCTCCTGAAAACTTAAGCCCCCAGCCCATCCAGGTGCCTGCTGGCTCTATCAACCATAGGCACCTTTTGCAGCCCCAGGAGGCTCCTGCAAGTTCAAGCAACTTCCATGGCATGAGGCTTCTGGGAGCCTCCTATGAACTCAGGCTCTCAGTCTACCTCAGCACCAGCTGGTTCCAATGGCCACAAGTGGCATCAGCTTCAGGTAGACTCCAAGAAACTCAGGCTCCAAGCCAACCAAGAGTTGACTGGCTCCCGTGATCCAAGTAGTTCCTGGGTACTCGGGCTCCTGGTAGAATCCTGAAAATTAAGACATCAAGATCACACTGGTACAGAATGCCTCCTTGACACAACATGCCCCGTGAGCTCCTATGAACCCATACTTCCCTCACATTCCAGTGCTTACTGGCTCTCATAAACTAAGAAGCCACTGTGGTCTCTGGTTCTGGATTAGTGGGTCAAAGAAGAGATCAAAAGTGAAGTTAAAAATAATTTGAAACAAATGAAAATAGAAATACAATATACCAAAGTTTGTGGATGCAGAAAAGCAAGTTAAATTGGGGAGTTTTATTGATAAATGTCTACATTAAGAAAAAGGAAAGATATCAGAATAAACAATTTAAGTTTTCACCTCAAGGTACTAAGGGAAAAGCTAAGGCAGAAGTTAGTAGAGGAAGGAAATAACAAAGATCAGAGAAGAAATAAATGAAATAAAGAATACAAAAAATATGTAGAGACATCTATGAAACCAAGAGTTGGTTTTGTTAAAAAAAAAAAAAGTTGACACACGTTTAGCTACTCTAAGTGTAAAAGACAAGACTTGAATAAATAAAATATAGCAAAAATCATATAACAAAACTGAGGATATGCTTATCCCTCATATCAGTGATATGAGGGATAAGCATATCACTCATAGTCTTCCCAGGTGTCTCAGTGGTAAAGAACCTGCCAATAGAGGAGATTCAGGAGATATGGGTTCAATCCCTGGGTAAGGAAGATCTCCTGGAGGCAGAATTGACAACCCAATCCAGTATTCTTGCCAGGGAAAGCTCATGGACACAGGAGCCTGGTGCACTACAGTCCATGAGGTTGCAAAGAGTCAGACACAACTGAGTGACTAAGCAATAACAACAGCAGTGCACACACACACACACACACACACACACACACACACACCACTCACATCAATACATGTGAATGTCAGAATGGGAGAAAATAATTGCAAACAAAACAACTGGC
Source organism: Dama dama (assembly GCF_033118175.1). Taxonomy (NCBI): domain Eukaryota; kingdom Metazoa; phylum Chordata; class Mammalia; order Artiodactyla; family Cervidae; genus Dama; species Dama dama. The sequence goes on from NC_083714.1 coordinate 73,593,229, forward strand.
AAAAGATTAATCTCTAGAATGTGTATATAAGCAACTCATACAGCTCAATGTTAGGAAAACAAATACCCCTATCAAAAAATAGGCAGAAGGCATAGACATTTATCCCAAAAAGGCATAGAGATGGCCAATAAATACATGAAAAGATGCTCAACTTCACTAATTACTAGAGAAATGAAAATCAAAACTACAATGAGGTATTACTTCACACCAACCAGAATGGTCATTATCAAAAAATTTACAAATAATAAATGCTAGAGAGGATGTGGAGAAAAGGGAACCCTCCTATATTGCTGGTGGGAATGTAAAGTGATACAGGCATTATGGAAAACAGTATGGAGATTCCTTAAAAAACTAGGAATAAATCTGCCATATGACCCAGCAACCCAACTACTGGGCATATACCCTAAGGAAATCACAGTTCTAAAACACACATGTACCCCAATGTTCAAAGCAGCACTGTTTACAATAGCCAGGACATGGAATCAACCTACATGTCCATTAACAGATGAGTGGATAAAGAAGATGTGCTACATATATACAATGCAATATTACTCAGCCATTTAAAAAAATGAATTTGAGTTAGTTCTAGTGAGGTGGATGAACCTAGAGCCTGTTATACAGAGGGAAATAAGTCAAAAAGAGAGAAACAAATATTATATATTAACACACATATATATGCAATCTAAAAAATGGTATTAATGAACCTATTTGCAGGAAATAATGGAGATGCAAATGTAGAGAATGAACTTGTAGACACAGTGGGGGAAGGAGAGAGTGGGACAAAATGAGAAACTCGCATCAACATAGATGTAAAACGTCTTCTTGAAAAGCTAAAGTTCTGCCTTTTTGTTCAGTTTATCATCTTACATGATTTCCTAATTTCAAATCTGTTCATCATTCACATTTTAATAAAATAAAAATAATTTATAAACAAAAAAAATAAAATAACAAAATAAAATCTGTTCAATTAGACAGCTCAGCTACCCATTGTCAGCATTTACTTATGCAGTAGTCAGCCAAAAACATTTTATGGTGAGCATTTGGATGTGAATTGTAAATGTGCATAACCTAAACATATAAGATCTAAATATTCCATCAAATTTTCCTAATCACTTTTTCCCATGGATTTTATTTATAAAAGCAGCTATCATTACATAAAATCCTGTCTTCTAGACTGTTACTGAGAAAGGGTTAGATCTGTATTTTTGTTCCTTGAATTCTTTTTTTTTTTTTTTTTAATTTTTATTATTATTATTTTTTTTCCAGTGGGTTTTGTCATACATTGATATGAATCAGCCATGGATTTACATGTATTCCCAATCCCGATCCCCCCTCCCACCTCCCTCTCCACCCGATTCCTCTGGGTCTTCCCAGTGCACCAGGCCGGAGCACTTGTCTCGTGCATCCCACCAGGGCTGGTGATCTGTTTCACCATAGATAGTATACATGCTGTTCTTTTGAAATATCCCACCCTCACATTCTCCCACAAAGTTCAAAAGTCTGTTCTGTATTTCTGTGTCTCTTTTTCTGTTCTGCATATAGGGTTATCGTTATCACCTTTCTAAATTCCATATACATGTGTCAGTATGCTGTAATGTTCTTTATCTTTCTGGCTTACTTCACTCTGTATAATGGGCTCCAGCTTCATCCATCTCATTAGGACTGGTTCAAATGAATTCTTTTTAATGGCTGAGTAATATTCCATGGTGTATATGTACCACAGCTTCCTTATCCATTCATCTGCTGATGGGCATCTAGGTTGCTTCCATGTCCTGGCTATTATAAACAGTGCTGCGATGAACATTGGGGTACACGTGTCTCTTTCAGATCTGGTTTCCTCAGTGTGTATGCCCAGAAGTGGGATTGCTGGGTCATATGGCAGTTCTATTTCCAGTTTTTTAAGAAATCTCCACACTGTTTTCCATAGCGGCTGTACTAGTTTGCATTCCCACCAACAGTGTAAGAGGGTTCCCTTTTCTCCACACCCTCTCCAGCATTTATTGCTTGTAGACTTTTGGATAGCAGCCATCCTGACTGGCATGTAATGGTACCTCATTGTGGTTTTGATTTGCATTTCTCTGATAATGAGTGATGTTGAGCATCTTTTCATGTGTTTGTTAGCCATCTGTATGTCTTCTTTGGAGAAATGTCTGTTTAGTTATTTGGCCCATTTTTTGATTGGGTCATTTATTTTTCTGGAATTGAGCTGAAGGAGTTGCTTGTATATTTTTGAGATTAATCCTTTGTCTGTTTCTTCATTTGCTATTATTTTCTCCCAATCTGAGGGCTGTCTTTTCACCTTACTTATAGTTTCCTTTGTAGTGCAAAAGCTTTTAAGTTTCATTAGGTCCCATTTGTTTAGTTTTGCTTTTATTTCCAATATTCTGGGAGGTGTGTCATAGAGGATCATGCTGTGATTTATGTCAGAGAGTATTTTGCCTATGTTCTCCTCTAGGAGTTTTATAGTTTCTGGTCTTATATTTAGATCTTTAATCCATTTTGAGTTTATTTTTGTGTATGGTGTTAGAAAGTGTTCTAGTTTCATTCTTTTACAAGTGGTTGACCAGTTTTCCCAGCACCACTTGTTAAAGAGGTTGTCTTTTTTCCATTGTATATCCTTGCCTCCTTTCTCAAAGATAAGGTGTCCACAGGTTCGTGGATTTATCTCTGGGCTTTCTATTCTGTTCCATTGATCTATATTTCTGTCTTTGTGCCAGAGTAATCTTGAGAAAGAAGGATGGAACTGGAGGAATCAACCTGCCTGTTCCTTGAATTCTTTATAATTGCTACCTTACTTTTTTTTCTTTATAAGTATAAAGCAGAATGCTCTTTTAAAATATGAACTTACTGCCCTGATATTGTATCAGAACCACATTGCACCATACCTTGAAGAGCCAACGACATGTAGCTGATCTTGGACTCAACTCCAATGTAAACAAAATGCTTTCTAAACAAACAAACAAACAAACACAGAAATCCAGTCATGGAAATTCATATTTACTGTTCCTCAAAAGATTACTAGTACAGCTGCTATGGAGAACAGTGTGGAGATTTCTTTAAAAAACTGGAAATAGAACTGCCATATGACCCAGCAATCCCACTTCTGGACATACACAGCAAAGAAACCAGATCTGAAAGAGACATGTACACCCCATTGTTCATCGTAGCACTGTTTATAATAGCCAGGACATGGAAGCAACCTAGATGCCCATCAGCAGACGAATGGATAAGGAAGCTGTGGTATATATACACCATGGAATATTACTCAACCATTAAAAAGAATTCATTTGAATCAGTTCTAATGAGATGGATGAAGCTGGAGCCCATTATACAGAGTGAAGTAAGCCAGAAAGATAAAGAACATTACAGCATACTAACACATATATATGGAATTTAGAAAGATGGTAATGATAACCCTATATGCAAAACAGAAAAAGAGACACAGATGTACAGAACAGACTTTTGGACTCTGTGGGAGAAGGCGAGGGTGGGATGTTTTGAGAGAACAGCATCAAAACATGTATATTATCTAGGGTGAAACAGATCACCAGCCCAGGTTGGATGCATGAGACAAGTGCTCAGGCCTGGTGCACTGGGAAGACTCAGAAGGATTGGGTGGAGGGGGAGGTGGGAGGGGGGATCGGGATGGGGAATACATGTAAATCCATGGCTGATTCATGTCAATGTGTGACGAAACCCACTACAATATTGTAAAGTAAGTAGCCTCCAACTAATAAAAATAAATGGAAAAAAAAAAAAAAGATTACAAGAGATTCCTTAGGAGCACAAGCAAATTATGCTGATTAGGAAGAAAATGATCAGGATGGTTTGTACAAGTTCAAGGAATGGATGGAGAGACAGACAAGCACAAATACAAGAGAGCAGAACAAACCTATAGGAGAGTCTGATAAAATTAAAAGCTCCACATGACTGAATATTTTTTAAAAACATGAAAAACCAAAATTAAAATAGTTTTATTTTTGCAACAAAATATATTAAAGATATAGATGCTGATTGAGATGGATAATTTAATATGAATAAGATATCACACTAAACGGGAAAACTTATTTTCTTCACTGAAGTATCTTAAGCATTTAAAAGAATGCTTAGTACACACCAGGTGTTCAATAATTATATATTGGATGAATGGATGTTTCACATAGAGCCAACCGTCCTGGAATGTGAAGTCAAGTGGACCTTAGGAAGCATCACTATGAACAAAGCTAGTGTAGGTGATGGAATTTCAGTTGAGCTATACCAAATCCTGAAAGATGATGCCATGAAAGTGTTTCACTTAATAAGCCAGCAAATTTGGAACACTCAGCAGTGGCCACAGGACTGGAAAAGGTCAGTTTTCATTCCAATCCCAAAGAAAGACAATGCCAAAGAATGCTCAAATTACTGCACACTTGAACTCATCTCACACGCTAGTAAAGTAATGCTCAAAATTCTCCAAACTAGTCTTCAACAGTACAAGAACCATGAACTTCCAGAAGCTCAAGCTGGATTTAGAAAAGACAGAGGAACCAGAGATCAAATTGCCAACATCCGTTAGATCATAGAAAAAGCAAGAGAATTCCAGAAAGACATCTACTTCTGCCTTATTGACTATGCCAAACCTTTGACTGTGTGGATCACAACAAACTTTAACATTCTTAAAGAGATGGGAATACCAGAATAGAAGGATTTACCTGCCTCCTGAGAAATCTGTATGCATGTCAAGAAGCAACAGAACCAGACATGGAACAACTGACTGGTTCCAAATTGGGAAAGGATTACATCAAGGCTGTATATTGTCACCCTGCTTATTTAAATTACATGCAGTTGCATCATGCGAAATGCTGGGCTGGATAAAGCACACACTGGAACCAAGATTCCCAGGAGAAATATCAATAACCTCAGATATTCAGATGACACCACCCTTATGGCAGAAAGCGAAGAGGAACTAAAGAGTCTCTTGATGAAAGTGAAAGAGGAGAATGAGAAAAGTGGCTTAAAACTCAACGGGAATTCTAAAAACTATGATCATGGCATCCCGTCCCATCACTTCATGGCAAATAGATGGGGAAACAATGGAAATAATGGCAGACTTTATTTTGCGGGGCTCCAAAATCACTGCAGATGGTGACTTCAGCCATGAAATTAAAAGATGCTTGCTCCTTGGAAGAAAAGCTATAACTAACTTACACAGCATATTAAAGAGCAGAACCATTACTTTGCTGACAAAAGTCTGTCTAGTCAAAGCTATGGTTTTGCCAGTAGTCATGTATGGATTTGGGAGTTGGGCTATTAAGAAAGCTTAGCACTGAAGAATTGATGCTTTTGAACTCTGGTATTGGAGAAGACTCTTGAGAGTCCCTTGGAGAGCAACAAAATCCAACCTGTCCATGCTAAATGAAATCAGTCCTGAATATTCATTGAAAGGACTGATGTTCACGCTGAAACTCCAATACTTTGACCACCTGATGGGAAGAACTAACTCATTTGAAAAGGCTCTGATGCTGGGAAAGATTGAAGGAGGGAGGAGAAGTGGACAACCCAGGATGAGATGGTTGGATTGCATCACCGTCTCAATGGACGTGAGTCTGAGTAAATTCCAAGAGTTGGTGATTGACAGGGAGGCCTGGCATGCTGCAGTCCGTGGAGTCACAAAGAGTTGGACATGACTGAGTGACTGAACTGAACTGAACTGAAAGAAAAGGGACAGAGAAAGCTTCTGACATAGACATCAGAAGGGGGACGGAGAGTGCCCCCCTCCCTAGTCTAAGTAAGGGAGTTATATACTTTTTTAATTAGTTATTACAATAAGTCAAAAGAATAACTCAAAATTGTAAAAATTTTACCATACCCACTCCCACAATTTACATTTTAAGGTAACAGGATTAGAGCTTAACAATAGAAAGATCTTACCAGACCCACTCCCTTAATATACAGTTTAAGATAGCAGGATTAGTCAGATGGATTTCAAGAAGGAGAAATTGTCCTCAAGCAGGATACATTGTTGTTATATCATCCTTAGTACAGAGTTTAAACTGAGCTGTTTGTTGTGTAATCATCAGTTCTAGACTTAAAGGAAAAAACAAACAAACAAACAAACATTTTATGTGACTAAGACTAAGGAATGTAGCAGTAAACAAGACTTTTGTCCTTTTTTTCCTCCTTGAGAATTCCAGATCCCTATCTCCTTCCTCCTTGGGGACCCCCGACTTCTTATCAACCTGCCTAGGAACTGACTCTCAAAACCAGATACAAATTTGGAGCAACCAAAGAAATGCCTAATTGAAAAGAAAATCCATATGGAAGACATTTCATAATGTTTTAACCACCCTTCCCACTGCCTCTGGGTGCAGCACCATGATTTCAGGAGGAAGCTGTACAATTCCCAGCTCCTCTTTTGAGACGGAAGGAACAGAGTGAAACGTATTTACAGGGTTCTGGTTTGGCTGGAGACATTTCAAGGGATTGGTTTCTGTCTCCTGTGAATCTGAGGAGACAGAATCGCATGTTGGCATAGTTTGAATATTAGGTTGGAGGCTGCTGAAAGAAGTGTCAGAAACCACAACACAAAAGAATTTCAAGAGGAATGCATACTTGTAAGCACCTAGCAAGACAGGAGATTACAGGCAGAGGAATAAAACAGAAAACTACCCTGAGAAGATGCAGGGGTGAGAGTCTTAGGGAAATTAAGATATGTAAAAGCAGCTATATAGAAAAAAATAATTGGAGTCAAAATCAAATGCATGGCCCCAGGGAAGATACATTTTCAGGTAAAGGGCTGAGATGACCTTGAAAATCCACGCTGAGCTGACTAGTGAAGGTCTAGTCTTCATGGAAGGGCTTTGCAGGTGGCACAGTGGTAAAGAATCTGCCTACCAGGGCTGGAGATATAAGTGATACCAGAGAACTGGGTTTGATCCCTTGGTCAGGAAGATCCCCTGGAGTAGGAAATGGCAATCCATTTTCCAGGCAAGTAAAATCCCACTGACAGAAGAACCTGATGGGCTAAAGCCCATGAGGTGGCAAAGATTCTGACAAAACTGAGCACACTAGCACACAAATAGTCCCCTGAATGGAGTAAGTTTGCAAAGACTAGGAGAGGTCACTGCTTTTTTTTTTTTTCAAATGTCAACTGTCAACAAAGTATAAGACATACAAAGAAACAGGGAAACACACCCCATTTGAAGGAGAAACAAATCTTCAGAGAATGACCCTAAAAAGAAACAAGCCATAGATTTATTTGACAAAGACTTCAAAATAGCAACCTTAAATGTGTCCAGTCAGGGGGAACATGGACAGAGAATTAAATGAAATCAAGAAATGGATATATGAACAAAATGAGAATATCAATATAGAAGTAGAAATTACAAAAAAGAACTAAACAAAAATTCTAGAGCTGAAGAACATAATGACTGAGTTGAAAAACTCACTGAAGGTATTCAACACTACATTCAAACACACAGAGGAAAGAATTAGTTAATATGAAGACAGATCATTTGAAACTATCCAATCTGAGGAAACAAAAGAAAAAAAAAAAGAGTAAATAGAGTGTAAGGAACTTATGAGACAGCATCAAGAAGATTAAAATACACATTATGAGAGTCCCAGATGGAAAAGAGAGAAATGGGCAAAACTAGTCAAGGCTATGGTTTCTCCAGTGGTCATGTATGGATGTGAGAGTTGGACTATAAAGAAAGCTGAGTGCCAAAGAATTGATGCTTTTGAACTGTGATGTTGGAGAACACTCTTGAGAGTCCCTTGGACTGCAAGGAGATCCAACCAGTCCATCCTAAAGGAGATTAGTCCTGGATGTTCATTGGAGAGACTGATGTTGAAGCTGAAACTCCAATATTTGGCTACCTGGTGCAAAGAGCTGACTCATTGGAAAAGACCCTGAAGCTGGGAAAGATTGAGGGCAGGAGGAGAAGGGGCAAACAGAGGATGAGATGGTTGGGTGGCATCTCCGACTCGATGGACATGGATTTGGGTGGACTCCAGGAGTTGGTGATGGACAGGGAGGCCTGGTGTGCTGTGGTTCATGGGGTCACAAAGAATTGGACAGGACTGAGGGACTGAACTGAATTGAACTCCCTTAAATAATAGTTGAGAATTTTCCAAATTTGAAAAAAAACATGAATATTCAAATACAAGAAGCTCAATGACACATAAGCAGAAGAATTTAAAGACAAACCCAGAGACACATTAAAATCAAAGTGTTGAAAGTCAAAGACAAATATTAATTAAGATATGGGGTAATTGAATACCTTGAGTGTTATAATTAGTAATGTAGAAGTTATAGTCATTATGGAATACAGTATGGTGGTTCCTCAAAAAATATTAAAAATAGAACTACCTCATGATCCAGCAATTCTACTTTTGGATATATACTGCAGATAATTGAAAGCAACGCCTTGACAAGGTATATGTAGATCTCTTTATAGTAGCATTATTCACAAGAATTGATAAGTGCACACTGAAGGATAAAAAGTGAAATGTGATATATATGCACAACAGAGTATTATTTAGCCTTGAAAAGGAAGGAAATTTTGACACATGGTGCAGCATGGATGTACAATAGGACAGTATGCTAAGTGAAATAAGACAAGTCGCAGAAACACAAATACTCTCTGATGTCACTACATAGAATAGTCAAATTCACAAATGGTAGTTTTCAGGGCCTGACAGTAAGGGGAAGTGGTTGGTTGTTATTTACTGTATATGGAGTTTTAGTTTTGCAAGATGGAAAGAAGTCTGGAGATTAATGTATAACAATGTCAATTTTATTGATAATATTGAATTGTATACTTAAGAATTGTTAAAATGGTAAATTTTATGTAATTTTTTTAAGATTTATTTATTTATTTATTTTTTATTAGTTGGAGGCTAATTACTTCACAATATTACTCAGCCGTCAAAAAGAATTCATTTGAATCAGTTCTAATGAGATGGAGAAACTGTAATATATTTTTGTCCCAATTAAAATTCAATGGAATATGAAGAAAGGAAGGACTAAATAAAGAATAATATAACTGCAAAAGTCTGAGAGAGAAAACGAGTTGAGCAAAACCTAGAAAAGTAGAAAGAAATTAGGTAAATGAAAGGGTCCATGTGATGAGAATATTAGATAATTAGGTGGAAAATAAAGAACTTCACAAACTGTGAAATTAATATGTACAAATGAAGAGAGGCAGTTACCTTCACAGCATACTCAATGTAGTTAGAGTCATCTGGTGTGGCTGGGAAAATGAGTAATATAGTAGGAAAAGAGTAGAGAAAGATATTATTTGGGCAGAATCCAGACATTTTAATCTACTAGGTTGAAGAATTCAGTATTGCATCAGTAAGAAACACCTGGGATGTGAGGGGGATTCAAGAGGGAGAGAACATATGTAGACTTTTGGCTGATTCACATTGTTGTATGGCAGAAACCAACACAATATTGTAAAGCAATTATCCTCCAAATAAAAATAGATTTTAAAAATAAGAAATACCTGAATTTTTTTAAATGAATGTCCCATTATCAGAGCTCCTTTCTAAAAATATAACTGTGGATAGTGTGGAGTTGGTTTAGTACATAAAGTGATTGGGAGGACTGATGCTGAAGCTGAAACTCCAGTACTTTGACCACCTCATGCGAAGAGTTGACTCATTGGAAAAGAACCTGATGCTGGGAGAGATGGGGGCAGAAGGAGAAGGAGACGACAGAGGATGAGATGGCTGGATGGCATCACTGACTCGATGGGCATGAGTTTGAGTAAACTCCAGGAGTTGGTAAAGGACAGGGAGGCCTGGCTTGCTGTGATTCATGGGGTCGCAAAGAGTCGGACACGACTGAGCGACTGAACTGAACTGAAATGAACTGAATAGCAGATTCCTGTGAAAGTATTGGCAAAAACCACCATAATATTGTAAATTAATTAGCCTCCAATTAAAATAAATAAATCTTTTGGACTCTGTGGGAGAAGGCGAGGGTGGGATGATTCGAGAGATCAGCATGGAAACATGTATGTTATCTAGGGTGAAACAGATCACCATCCCAGGTTGGATGCATGAGACAAGTGCTCAGGCCTGGTGCACTGGGAAGACCCAGAGGGATCGGGTAGAGAGGGAGGTGGGAGGGGGGATCAGGATGGGGAATACATGTAAATCTATGGTTGATTCATGTCAATGTATGACAAAAACCACTACAATATTGTAAAGTAATTAGCCTCCAACTAAAAAAAAAAATAAATGGAAAAAAATAAATAAATAAAGAGAAAGATAAAAGAGAAACTTAGAAGTATTGTTTTCAGTTAAAAGTGAGTATTTTGCTATAAAAGTATGCATTTTTATTGTAGAAAACATAGGAAATAAGTATTATGAAAAAGAAAATCTGAAATATGCACAATCCCATTATTCTCACACAATGAACAAATTTGTATCAACTGATAATCCTACTCTAAGCACGTTTGATTTCCTTGATTAGCATTTGCATTTTTATTTTTTTTAATTTTTAAAAAAAATTTTATTAGTTGGAGGCTAATTACTTTACAATATTGTAGTGGTTTTTGCCATACATTGACAAGAATCAGCCATGGATTTACATGTGTTCCCCATCCTGAATCCCCCTCCTACCTCCCTCCCCATCCCATCCCTCTGGGACATCCCAGTGCACCAGCCCCGAGCATCTGTCTCATGCATCCAACCTGGACTGGTGATCTATTTCACAGTTGATAATATACATGTTTCAATGCTATTCTCTCAGATCATCCCACCCTCGCCTTCTCCGATAGAGTCCAAAGGTCTGTTCTATACATCTGTGTCTCTTTTTCTGTCTTGCATATAGGATTATCGTTACCATCATTCTAAATTTTATATATATGGGTTAGTATACTGTATTGGTGTTTATCTTTCTGGCTTACTTCACTCTGTATAATGGGTTTCAGTTTCATCCATCTCATTAGAACTGATTCAAATGTATTCTTTTTAATGGCTGAGTAATATTCCATTGTGTCAGATTTCTAATCCATTCGTCTGCTGATGGGCATCTAGGTTGCTTCCATGTCCTGGCTATTATATTATGTACCCCAATGTCCATCACACAAGATTAGCCATGGCTGTGATTTTTCCCAACCAGGTTGTGCTGAGCCAGGGGGAGGGGGTCTGGTAGTGAGTGGGTAAGATTCCTAACATTCCTCTTTAATCTCAGCAGTTTGCAGACACCTAGAGTATACCTAGAGTATATATAAATTAGCCATGGCTAATCTTGCTGTGATGGACATTGGGGTACATGTGTCTCTTTCAGATCTGGTTTCCTTGGTGTGTATGCCCAGCAGTGGGATTGCTGGGTCATATGGCAGTTCTATTTCCAGTTTTTTAAGAAATCTCCACACTGTTCTCCATAGCGGCTGTACTAGTTTGCATTCCCACCAACAGTGTAAGAGGGTTCCCTTTTCTCTGCACCCTGTCCAGCATTTATTGCTTGTAGACTTTTGGATAGCAGCCATCCTGACTGGCGTGTAATGGTTACCTTATTGTGGTTTTGATTTGCATTTCTCTGATAATAAGTGCTGTTGAGCATCTTTTCATGTGTTTGTTAGCCATCTGTATGTCTTTCTTAGAGAAATGTCTGTTTAGTTCTTTGGCCTATTTTTTGATTGAGTCATTTATTTTTCTGGAATTGAGGTGTAGGTGTTGCTTGTATATTTTTGAGATTAATCCTTTGTCTGCTTCTTCGTTTGCTATTATTTTCTCCCAATCTGAAGGCTGTCTTTTCACCTTGCTTATAGTTTCCTTTGTTATACAAAAGCTTTTAAGTTTAATTAGGTCCCATTTGGTTATTTTTGCTTTTATTTCCAGTATTCTGGGAAGTGGGTCATAGAGGATCTTGCTGTGATTTATGTTAGAGTGTTTTGCCTATATTCTCCTCTAGGAGTTTTATAGATTCTGGTCTTACATTTAGATCTTTAATCCATTTTGAGTTTATTTTTGTGTATGGTGTTAGAAAGTGTTGTAGTTTCATTCTTTTACAAGTGGTTGACCAGTTATCCCAGCACCACTTGTTAAAGTGGTTGTCTTTTTTTCCATTGTATATTCTTACCTCTTTTGATGAAGATAAGGTGTCCATAGGTTCGTGGATTTGTCTCTGGGCTTTCTATTCTGTTCCATTGATCTATATTTCTGTCTTTGTGCCAGTATCATACTGTCTTGATGACTGTGGCTTTGTAGTATAGCCTGAAGTCAGGCAGGTTGATTCCTCCAGTTCTATTCTTCTTTCTCAAGATTGCTTTAGCTATTCAACGTTTTTTATATTTCCGTACAAATTGTGAAATTATTTGTTCTAGTTCTGTGAAGAATATCTTTTGTAGCTTGATAGGGATTGCATTGAATCTATAGATTGCTTTGGGTAGTATAGTCATTTTCACAGTATTGATTCTTCCAATTCATGAACACAGTATATTTCTCCATCTATTTGTGTCCTCTTTGATTTTCATTTTTATTTTTAAAAGTATTTTCCAATGTTACATCTGAAATTACATCTCATTGCTGTTTTGGTTTAAATTATGTCTTTGAATAATAAATTACTTCTTTCCTCACCTTGTTAAAGAAAAATAGTGCATTTAGTTGGTCTTTGTAATGATATATACAATGACTATTAATTTAAAAATTGAAAAAAATCCAAGTATGTGTGAGAATGCTCTCAGCAAGGTAGTGAGATAAGAGTCCTCAGAGCTGTTTTCCTCCCACAGACACAAGTGTAATTGAATCATTCAACTACCATACGGGGACAAATTTCCTCTGGAGGATTATAGAGATCACCCTTGAGCATGAAACCAGTTGCATTGAAGACAGTAGGAAAATTTGTGGCACCCTATTACCATAATCCCTCTACCCGGCACAGTATCTCATGATTAAAAAGAAATACTCAGGTTCTCAGCTTCTCCCCAGGGAAGGAAGGAGAGAACAGGAGCATATGTCCCTGTGTCAATGTTCTGAGTTTTAAGAAGGCTTCCCAAAGGATTAGTTTTGGTCTTGCCTCAGTCTGAACACAGACAGGAAAAGTCTCCAGTTTGGGAGTTTCTGAGAACAAAGGCAAATGTATGGACAAGTAAGCACTTACTGGCAATAGTCCTTCCCTCTAACTGGCACAGAACAGAGTAGTGAAAACCCTCAAATCCTAGCTTCTCCCTAGGGAGGGAAAGTGTTGAAGCATCTGTACAAAGTTCTGGATTTTTAGAGGGCTGCCCATGGGAGCAGCTTATTTACCACTAGGTTCTGAGCACTGAAGAGATATAGTATACTCTAGGTGTCTGCAAACTGCTGAGATTAAAGAGGAATGTTAGGAATCTTACCCACTCACTACCAGACCCCCTCCCCCTGGCTCAGCACAACCTGGTTGGGAAAAATCACAGCCATGGCTAATCTTGTGGGAGAGAAGGACTGAAACTCATGTATAACATTCACTTTTAAGTGGGCCATGTGAGGGACTAGTCTCAGTCTAACGTGTCACATTTATGAAAAATCCAATATACTCCAAATGCCAGAGGGACACTGGGAGGAAAAAAAAAAAAAAAAAAAAACGGTGGTATACTGCTGCTGCTCTATAGGTCATGCAGTATTACAGACAAACACCAGAGGGAGCAAGATATTATAAATGCCTGGGTAAAAATCAAAAGCAAACACAAAACAAAAACAGCAGTTCCTTCTAATTAGGAATTTACATGTGCAAGTCCAAAGAAGACACATCCACAGAAAAGATTTGACATGCCTCCCAGAATCTCTAAAGTTGATTGAGGATCTTCTTCCCATCTATAAAGACAATCCATAAAGAATGAGGGAGGTAGTTGTTTTCCAAATACACTGATATCAACATAAAGTTACAAGGAACACAAAGAAACAAGTAAAAATGGCCCAAACAAAATAACAAAATAAGCCTCAAAAAACTTCTTAAAGAAAGGTAATTACAGGAACTATATAACAAAATTTTAAAAATAAACATTGTAAAGATAGTCTATGAACTTAGAAAAAATGATACTACATGAGCAAACTGAGAATTTCAACAAGGAAGAAGTGTATTTTAACAACAGAAATTTTGGAACTGAAAAATACAGTAACCAAACCAAATGATTTGCAAGAAAGGCTCAACACCAAACTTGATCAAATAGAAGAAAGAATCAGCAATAACAAAGACAAATCAATTGGAATTATCCATTCAGAAGACATAAAGAAGATAAAAGAATGAAAAGAAGGAAGAAAAAAGCTTAAGGACTTATGAATAACTAGCAAACAGACAAATATATGTATTGTGGGAATTTTGGAAGGGAGAGAGAGAAAGGGGCAGAAACTTCAGAGAAATAATGGCCTAACACTTCCTAAATCTAGAGAAAGAAATAAACATTCAGATCCAAGAAACCCAAAATTCTGTAAGTATGATCCAAAGAAATCCATGCTGACACACTTTATAATCAAATTGTCAAAAGGAAGGGTTTTGAAAAGAGCAAGAGAAAATCAAAGAGCTTTTTATGTATAAGAGAGCACCCATAAAACCATCAGCAGACTTCTCCAAAAGTATCTTGCAAACCAGAAGGGAATCAGTTGATAGATTCAGAGAATTAAAAAAAAAAAAAACCTGCCAAAAAAGAAATGCAATCAAAATTATCCTTCAAAAATGAAGATGAAATAGACTTTGTCAGATAAACAAAAGCTGAGGTAGTTCATTACTATGAGACTTGCCTTGCAATAAAGGCCAAAGGAAGTCTTTTAAGTTGAAGTGAAAGGATTATAAACAGGAACACAAAAGCATATAAAAGTATAAAGCTCACTGGTAAGGGTAAATATATAGACAAGTACAGACTACCATAGGAATGCAACAGTAGCATATAAATAAATGTTAATTCTGATACAGAAACTAAAATACAAAATTATAAAAAAATAACTATGACTATTAAAATGTTACAGAAACACAATATAAAAAATGTAATTTGTGACATTACTACCATAAAATCTGTATCTGTTGAGAAGTAAAAATGTATAGTTTGAAGTTATCAGTTTGAATATCCTTAATTATTAGATTTTTTTAAATCACTATGGAAACCACAAAGAAAAATAGATAAATACAACACACAAAAGAAAACAAAACAATCAAAACATGTAACTATAAGAAAGCAACAAAACACAAAGGAAGAGATCTAGAGAGAAAAAGAAACAAAAAGGTATAAGACAAATGGAAAATAATCAATAAAATGACAACAGCAAGTCCTTCCCTATCAATAATTCTTTCATTGTAAATGGATTAAAATTCCAAGTCAGTAGAGTTGCTGAGTGGACAAAAATAACAAGAAACAAATGTATGCTGATTATGATACACACTTTATATTTTTATCTTTCTATTTTTTCTAATTATGAAAATATGATAACACTTTTACAGGAGACTTGGAAAATACTGAACAAAGTTACATATAGTTCCAATACATAATACAATTGCTTATTTTAAATAGATAAATTAAGATTTTTAGTTGGAGTTTCAATATCAAACTCTCAAAAATTTATAGAATGAATGTACAGAGAAATAGAAAAATATAGTAGACCTGAAAAGCATTATGAACCAATTTGACATATTTAAGGTTTATAAAATTTTCACACAAGTGTAGGTTACAAATTATATTCAAATACCCATAGACTATAACCTAGGAGACACTGGAACATATGCAGAGACATAAGAACAGGTACACAAATTTCATGGTCTAAAGATGTTGAAATCACAGAGTCTGTTCTCTTATTACTGGGAAATTATGTTAGATATCAATATCAAAACATATTTGAAAATAATCCACATATTATCAAGTGCAGTGTGACATTTACCAAGAGAGATCTTTGACTTGGCTATTGAAAGCCTCAATAAAGTTATAAGAATGAAAAAATATGGAGGGTGATTGCAGAGAAGAAAGAACTTAACTGAGAAATTAATATCAAAGATACTTTAAGAATCCCATGTATTTGGAGATGAAATGTCCACTTTTAAATGAAGGGTTTATCTAGAAGCCATAACAAAGAAAATTAGAAAATATTTGTAATAGAAAAAAAAAAAAACCTGAAAAGGGAATTTACCATAATTTGTTACATGCAGCTAAAGGTGCGCAATGCAATTAAATACAATGTGGAGTCTTGAATAAGGTATGAAAACAAATAATTGACATTAGTATAAAATTTTATGAGATTAAAACAAAATCTGTACTTAAGAAATGATACTGTATTACATGGTAATTTCCTGTTTTTTACAACAGAATATTTCTTTATATTCTCAGAAATGGATTAGAAGGCTCAAGCCTCATTCAATTTTATTTTAATCACTAAGACAATAAACTTTCTAAATTTCAGTAGTAATACTTACTAGAAGCCTAAATACATGGGACTATATAAAAATTGTGAGTGAATATAGATTAGAAATCCAGCATTATATACATATTAAGTCAAACAGGTAGAATCAAAATGTCATGAAATTTTTACATAGGCAAAAATTCTTACATATATATATATATGTATATATTATATATATATACATATATATAATACATACACATGTATGTATTATATATATGTATATATAATATATATACATATATATGTATACATATATATACATATACATATATATATGTATTTTATATTATATATATATATATATAAAATTACAAACCTAGACAGTTTTTTAACAAGAGGGACATCACTTTGCCAACAAAGTTCTATATAGTCAAAGCTATGTTTTTTCTAGTATTCACGTACAGATATGCGAGTGGGACCATAAAGAAGACTGAGTGCTGAAGAATTGGTGCTTTTGAACTGTGATGCTAGAGAAGAATCTTGAGAGTTTCTTGGACAGTGAGGAGATGAAACCAGTCCATTTTAAACGAAATTAATTCTGAATATTCACTGGAAGAACTGATTCTTAAGATGAAGCTGAAGCTCCAATACTTTGGCCACCTGATTGGAAGAGCCAACTCATTGATAAAGAACCTGATGCTGGGAAAGATTGAGGGCAGGAGGACAAGGGGATGACAAGAGGATGAGATGGTTGGATGGCATCATCGACTCAATGGATATCAGTTCAGTTCAGTTCAGTCACTCAGTTGTGTCCGACTCTTTACGACCCCATGAACTGCAGCTCACCAAACCTCCCTGTCCATCACCAGTTCCCTGAGTCCACCCAAACCCATGTCCATTGAGTCGGTGATGCCATCCAGCCATCTCATCCTCTGTCATCCCTTTCTCCTCCTACCTTCAATCTTCCCCAACATCAGGGTCTTTTCAAATGAGTCAGCTCTTTGCATCAGGTGGCCAAAATATTGGAGTATCAGCTTCAGCATCCGTCTTTCCAATGAACACCCAGGACTAATCTCCTTTAGGATGGACTGGTTGGATCTCCTTGCAGTCCAAGGGACTCTCAAGAATCTTCTCCAATACCACAGTTCAAAAGTATCAATTCTTTGGTGCTCAGCTGTCTTAATAGTCCAACTCTCACATCCATACATGACTACTGGAAAAACCATCGCCTTGACTAGACAGACCTTTGTTGACAAAGTAATGTCTCTACCTTTTAATATGCTGTCTAGGTTGGCCTTAATTTTCCTTCCAAGGAGTAAGCATCTTTTAATTTCATTGCTGCAATCACCATCTGCAGTGATTTTTGGAGCCCCCAAAAATAAAGTCAGCCACTGTTTCCACTGTTTCTCCATGCATTTGCAATGGATATGGGTTTGAGCAAACTCTGAGGGATAGTGAAGGACATGGAAGCCTGGCGTGCTGCAGTCCGTGGAGTCGCAAAGAGTTGGACATGACTGAGCGACTGAACATCAAACTTCAGACTAAAGATATATCTATTTTTTTCCTTAAATGTAAGTATTCTACAAATATGTTCCTTATCTCATCTTTTTCCACATAATATTGTATCCGAATGCTCTTTTTTTTTTTAAACATTCGCATGCATATTTACCTCATTCTACTGCATACCATTCCATTGTAAGGTGTATTAAAATGTATTTGTATTTGTTTTCTTTTATTGTATAAGAAAATATACCAAACTTAGCAACATAAAATTTTACTATTTCAAATTTCTGGTAGGTCAGAAATGCATGCATGGATCAACTAGCTTCTCTCCTCAGCCTCAAAAACT
Organism: Dama dama; assembly: GCF_033118175.1. Taxonomy (NCBI): domain Eukaryota; kingdom Metazoa; phylum Chordata; class Mammalia; order Artiodactyla; family Cervidae; genus Dama; species Dama dama. The sequence goes on from NC_083714.1 coordinate 73,611,374, forward strand.
AAAATTGAAATCAAATGCCAGCTAAAACCATGATCTGATCTGACGTTTGAAATCTTCCAAGTTCAGAATTTTTTTTTTCACGTTGACACTAAAACATATTTTGTTTTGCTTGTAACATTGCATATAAACTGTAGAAAAAATTAAATACAGCTGAAATGATTTTTGAAATGATAAAAGTAAAAGAGCATGTTGAGCATCTTTTCATGTGTTTGTTAGATCTGAAAGAGACACGTGCACCCCAATGTTCATCGCAGCACTGTTTATAATAGCCAGGACATGGAAGCAACCTAGATGCCCATCAGCAGATGAATGGATAAGGAAGCTGTGGTACATATACACCATGGAATATTACTCAGCCATTAAAAAGAATTCATTTGAACCAGTCCTAATGAGATGGATGAAGCTGGAGCCCATTATACAGAGTGAAGTAAGCCAGAAAGATAAAGAACATTACAGCATACTGACACATGTATATGGAATTTAGAAAGGTGATAACGATAACCCTATATGCAGAACAGAAAAAGAGACACAGAAATACAGAACAGACTTTTGAACTTTGTGGGAGAATGTGAGGGTGGGATATTTCAAAAGAACAGCATGTATACTATCTATGGTGAAACAGATCACCAGCCCAGGTGGGATGCATGAGACAAGTGCTCCGGCCTGGTGCACTGGGAAGACCCAGAGGAATCGGGTGGAGAGGGAGGTGGGAGGGGGGATCGGGATTGGGAATACATGTAAATCCATGGCTGATTCATATCAATGTATGACAAAACCCACTGGAAAAAAAAAAAAAAAGTAAAAGAGCATACTCCCAAAACCCAGAAAACATAAATGATAACATTTTAACATATATATATATATATGTGTGTGTGTGTGTGTGTATCTGTATCTATATATAAAATTATTTTATATACATATGTATTTTATCAAAATGTGATCACACTTACATATGACTTTGCAATACGTTCTTTTCATTAAAAATCTCTACCTTTTCAAAACAATATAATCACATCCCATTTCTTATTTGCGTCTAGCTCCAAATCATTCCAATTACCTAAAAGATGTATTTTATAGCTTATTTTCCTAAACCATTATCACTCTAGAAACAAAGGCTGCCTCTGGTTATATCTCTTAAATCTGTTATAATCTAAAACACTCCCTTTCTAGAGACATGGGTTTATTATAGTTTATTATAAAGCCAGCTGTCCTAAAAAGCATTTCATCTTTTGGACTTTTCTAATTGCTTTCTAATGATGTTCTTTATAAGGTGTCCTAAGTGTCGTAATCTGGAAGTTTGCCCCAAAGACTGGATTGCTTTAAGGCATACAATTTTGTATAGAATATCATAGGTTAGTAATGTATCTCATTTCATATCACCAAGAGATATTAATATTTGAATGTCTCATCTTCTTCTTTTTTCTTTTTTTCTTATCCAACCTTATTTTATGAAATTTTTCAAAATAAAGTTAAAAAAAAAAATGCATTGAGCATTCTGCTCTCCACCACCTAGACTGAACAATTCATATTTTGTTAACAGTGTTGTATATATACATACAAAAGTATTTTTTGTTAAGCTATACAAAAATAAGTTAAAAATATCATAAGCTTTATGCCTAAAAATTTCAGAATATATCACCAAAAATTATAGCCATAGTATCATTTCACATTAAGGAAATTTGTAGCTGTTCTCTAGTATCATCTAACATTTAGCTCAGACCTAAATGTTCTTAATTATCTTCAAAGGTCTTTTTAAGCTGTTAATTTGACATAGAATGCACATAACATTGAATTCATTAAAGTATAGAATCTCATGATGTTTTAGTATATTCATAAGATTGTAAGAGAATCATCATTAGCTAAATCCAGAATATTTTTCATCACCCTGCAAAGGAAACTAGAAACTATATAACTATTAGCAGTCACACCTCAATTTTCTCTGGCCTCAGGCCCTGGCATCCACTAACTTATATACTGTCTATATATAATAGATTTGCCTTGTCTTGACATTTCTTATTAATCATATTATGCTTTATATGGTCTTTTCTGTTTCATTATTTCTCTTAGCATAATGTTGCAAGTTTCATCCATGTCGTGTCATATATCAGTACTTCAGTACTTTTATGGCTTAATAATATTTCATTGTATAGTCATGTCACATTATGTTCATTCATATATATATATATATATATATATATATATATTCTTTTTGAATACTGTAGATCATTTTGCTATGAACATTTGCATGCAAGTTTTGGTGTGGACATACATTTGCATTTTTTTGGTATATAACTGTGAGTGAAATTTCTATGATATAGGGCAATTCTCATAAAGAATTGATAAACTGTGTTCTACAGTGGCTTCACTATTTTATCTTTCCATCAACAATGTTATGAGAGTGCCAAGTTCTCTACATCCTTGCCAATTTAAAAATTATTATTACGGTCATCCCATTGGGTGCAAAATATAATCTTATTGTGGTTTTGATTTGCATTTCTCCAATGGCTAACAATGTTGAGCATATTTCTTGTTCTTATTGGATATTTTTTATGTCATCTTTATTTATTTGTCCATTTTAAATTAAATTATTTGTCTCTTTAATATTAAATATTATATATTCTGGGCATAAGCTACTTGTCAGATGTATGATTTGCAAATATTTTCTCCCATTCTGTGATTAATTTTTCGCTTTATTAATAACAACCTTTGAGTCACAAAAGGCTTCAATTTCTGTGAAGTCGAGATTATCTATCTATTCTTTTATTGCTTGTACTCTGGGTGTCATATTTGATAAGGTTTTTTTTTTCTGATAAGGTTTTGTAGAAATCAAAGTCAAAAAATTTACACCTGTATTTTCATGAAAGAGTTTTATAGTCTTATCTCTTATATGTAGCTCTTTGATTCATTTTGGAGTAATTCTTTATACCTGTTAAGAAAGGAGTTCAAGAGCATTTGGTGAAAAGATTCTTTCTACATTGAATTATCTTGCCACTCTTGTCAAAAATCAATTGCCTGTAGAAATTTGGATTTATTTGGAATCTCAGTTTTGCTCCATGTATCCCCCTTTCCTTTTTCTGATATCAAGCTGCTTTGATTATAATATCATTGTAGGAAATTTTGATATTGGGAAATATGGAAGTTGCAAATTTATCTTTCTTATGCAGGATTGTTTTGACAATTCTGATTTCTGGGTTCCTTGAATTTCCACATGGATTTTAGTATTAGGTTGTCAATTTCTACAAAAATCTTATTGGAATTTGGATAAGCTTTCTGTTTAATCTGTAAATTGCCTTTGATAGTATTGTCATCTGAACAATATTAAATATTCCAATCCATTATCACAGAGATATTTCCATTTATTTAAACTTTAACTTATTTTAATGATGTTTTACAGTTTTAAAGAAGTTTAAAGATATTCTTTTAATTTTTACTTTTTTATTATTATACTTTATTCTTTTTGGTACTGTTGTAAATTAAACCATTTCACTGTTTCACTTTTGATTGTTAATTGCTAGAGTATACAATTGATTCCTTCAGACTTTTTGAACTTGTTTATTAACTCTAATAGTGGATTTCTTGGGATATTACATGTATAGCGAATTTGCTCAGTCGTGTCCGACTCTGCAACACCGTGGACTGTAGCCTTCCAGGTTCCTCCGTCCATGGAATTCTCAGGCAAGAATATTGGAGTGAGTTGCGATTTCCTTTTTCATTACATGTATAAGATCATTCTATCTGCAAAGAGACCATTTAACTTCTTTGTTTCTAATCTGGAAGCATTTTATTTTATTTTATTGTCTAATTGATCATCTAGAGCTTTTAGTAAAAGTGAAGAGAAATGGATATCTTTGTCTTGTTCTTGATCTTAAGGGTTGGAAAAATTTAGTCTTTCATCATTAAGTATAATTTTAATTGTAAATTTTTCATAGATACTCTCTGTCAGATGGAGAAAGTTCCCGATCTGAGAACAAGATGGCAGAGGAGTAGGTGGACGTGGAGTACATCTCTCTCCACAGATACATCAGGAATACACCTTCAAGACACAGAAGTGCATGTAGAATACCAGCTGAGAAAACAGAGGAGGACCTGGCCAGTGGAGAAGAATATATAGAACCACACAAAACTTGGTAGGATGAAGGAACTGGGGGGAAAAAAAGGTGTTAGTAGGACTGGACTTGCCCTCGGTGGGTGGGGGAACTGAAGCAGGGATCTGATCCCCACAGAGGGGCAATTGTCTGAATTAGAGGAGAAAACATTTAAGACTGAGAGTGAGACAGCTTATCTGTGGCAGGCTAAATGAAATGAGAATCAGACAGTCCTTGTGGCAGCCATACATATGCTGGGCAGGAATGTGGGTCTCCTGGAAGGGGCAGCAGCTGGGAGCTGGAGTTTAGGGATTGTGGAGCAATCCCAGGGCAAGGGCTGCTGTTGACTGAGGAGAGACAGATTGAGGGCATGAGAGGGAGGAGATCATGGTGAGAAATGCCTGTGGAGGAAAGCCAGGCAGCCACAGAAGCAAGGCAATACTTTTGAGTCATGGATAAGGGAAGGAACCATCACCACAGCCTCTCTCTCTCCACAAGCCAGCATTGGCAGATGAACAGTAGAGAGGCTGGCCCATCAAACGAGCCTGACACACTGAACTACACAGAGTAAGACACCAACAAGGGCTCCCCTTTAAGTGCCTGATGCGCAGAGAGCAGGGCCCGTCAGGGGGACCCCTCCATGTTCCTGATGCACCAAACAACAGAGAAGGACCCCAGGGAAGGGATCCCTCTAAGTGCCTGAATGGGTGGTGCTACAGAGAAAGGCCGGCCAAAGAGGCATTCTGATCCCAAGTTGCAAGAGGCTAAAAAAAAAAAAAAAAAAAAGACTAATAGGGCCAAAACTCCTGCCACAGAGGCATTTTGTGTCCCTGAACACTTTGTGCCACCAGTGTTCCTGCAAGACAAGCAGCTGCACCACCTTCACACTCAACTCTCACTGGGGCAGAGCTGCCACGGGGAGGGGGTGTGTGGGGTGAGAATATTCTTGCTTATGCACACAGGGTCACTTTGGTCCTGTCTGACTCTTTGCGACCTGGTAGACTGTGGCTTGCCAGGCTTCTTTGTCAGTGGCTTGCCAGGTTTCTCTGTCAGAAAGGGGTTTCTCCAGGCAAGAATACTGGAGTGTATTGGCCAATACTGCTTACCATACCATTCTAGAGCACTAAATTTATTGCTGTCCTAGCCACCAACCCTGCTGAGTAACTGGTGCTGCCAGAACCACTGTGACCCAAGCAGCTGTAACACTTCCACACCTGGCCCTCACAGGGCAAACCCAAGCCCTCCAGGGCAGCCTCAGGTGCTAAACCCCAGTGGACAACCCACATGTAGAGGAGTAAATAAAACCACAATTGAAACCCAAGGGCAGTGTGGCTAAGGAAGAAGACTCAAAACCTTCCCAACAGCTGTACAAGCTGCAGATTAAATCCACATGACTAACTAAGCAGACTCTGTGTCTATGGAATATATAAAAGGCCATTGAGAGCTCCCACAAAAGAAAACACACTAGCTCTGGATATCTATGGACATCGGAGGCAAGAACACACAGGAGCAGGACCAGATTAGAATCTGAGCAGCTCCCACAGCATGTCCAGAGATAAGTACAGTGCTGGAGGGCATCGCAAGGAGGTACGGTGGACTGTGATTCCCAATGCAGGAAAGGACTCTAACAGCAGAGACTCAAAAACAAACAAACAAATGAAAATATTTATTATTCTTATTTTTTGACTTGTTCTGTAGATTCTTTGGGATATTTTTGTCTTTTTTTTTTCCCTTTTCCCACCTCTGTTGTAGTTGATGATTTTATTGTCACAAATAAATCCAACTAAGCTTTTGACCTTTTTTTTTTTTTCTTTTTTCCTTTTTCCTCAGTCACATTTTTTATTGTTGTCATAAACTTCTGCTTCTATGTTGGGATTTTGCAGTTCTATGGGGTTTTCCTCGTTTTTCTTTTATTTTCTCTCTTTTTTATTAGTTTTAATTTTTATTTTTTAAACATTATATTTTCTGCATTTATTCCTTTGTTTGCTTTTCCTACTGTTCTTTTCCCTTTGCAGTTAATCATTAAATATATAAATATTCTTTATCTACCTCTATTTAACTTTGCATATCTATGATTTCTTTCTTTTCTTTCTCTCCTTTCCTCTCAACATATTTGTTAGTTTTAGTTTCATTGCTTTATTCCCCAGTTAGCACCTTGCTTTAGCTTTGTTTTCCAGTTTGTGCTTTAGTTAGCTTTGTTCTTAGATGGTAAACATATTTTTTTTTATTTCCTTTGTTTGCTGGATCAATCTACTGTACTTTATTTTTGTTGGACTGTTTTCACTATGCTCATGGGCATATATGTATGTGTGTATATTCCATTATTTTAATTATTTTTGGCCTGATTTTGTAACTTCCATTTGTCTGGGGTTCATCTTTGGTTTCTTGTTTTTGGATATTTGTTTTACTCTCAATGCCAAAACAAACCACTTGTGGAATCTTCGTTCCTGACAAGAGATTAAACCCTGAGCCTTTGGAATGGGAGCACTGACTTCAAGACCCTTGACTACCAGAGAACTAATCCTAGGGTGTATCAAATAGTGAGAACACACACAAAGGAAACCACTTGAATACAAGACCTGACATCACCCAATCACCAGTAGCACCCTGTGCAAGACGTCTCATCTAAACAACAAACGAAACAGATATACAAACCCAATCATCAGCAAACAGGAGTACCACCTCACTCAGCCTTTCCCATCAGAAGAAAAACAAACAAACAAACAAAAACTCAGCACAAATTTCACCCTATACAAAGCTCACACAAACCACTGGACCAATCTTTGGAGGGCAGAAGCCAAAAGGAAGAAAGAATTCAAACTTCTCCAAGGAAAGAATTCAACATTCCTTGAAGCCTGGGAAAAGGAGACCTCAAACACAATAAATTTAAAAAAAAAATGAAAAAGCAGAGAAATACTGCACAGTTGAAGGAACAAACTAGAAACACATAAATCCAAATAAGGAAATAGGAAAGGAAGAGGAAATGGGAAAATTACCTGAAAAAGAATTCAGAATAATGATAGCAAAGATGATCAAAAACCTGGAAAACAAAATGGAGAAAATACAAGAATCAATTAACAAAGACCTAGAAGATTAAGCATACAGAGACAAACAACACAATCACTGAAATTAAAAATACTTGAGAAGGAATCAAGAGCAGAATATCTGAAGCAGAAGAACAAATCAGTGAGCTAGAAGATAAAATGGTGGATATAACTGCTGAACAGCAGAATAAAGTAAAAAGAATGAAAAGAACTGAGGACAGTCTCAGAGACATCTGGGAGCATACCAAATGCACAAACATTCGAATTATAGGGGTCTCAGAAGAAGAAGAGAGAAATAAAGGGTATGAGAAAATTTTTGAAGAGAATATGGTTGAATATTTATCCAACACAGAAAAGGAAATAGCCAATCAAGTCCAAGAGGCACAAAGAGTCCCATATAGGATAAACCCAAGGAGAAACATTCCAAGACACATACTGATCAAACTAACAAAGACTAAACACAAAGAAAGAACATTAAAAGCAGCAACAGAGGAGCAACAAGTAACATAAAATGGAAACCCCATATGCTTAACAGCTGATCTTTCAGAAGAAGATCTGCAGGCCAGAAGGGAATGGCAGGATATATTTAAAGTACTGAAAGGGAAAAATCTAAGGCTGATATTACTGTACCCAGCAAGGATCTCATTCAAAATTGATGGAGAAATCAAAAGCTTTTCAGACAAACAAAATTTAAAAGACTTCAGTACCACCAAACCAGCTTTACAACAAATGTTAAATGAACTTATATAGTCAAGAAATAAAACAGAAGAAAAATGATCTACAAAATCAACCCCAGACAATTACAAAATGGCAATAGGAACATATATATCAATAATTACTTTAAAAGTAAATTGATTAAATGCTCCAACCAAAAGACACAGACTGGCTGAATGGATACAAAAACAAAACCCATATATATGCTGTCTACAAGAAATCCACTTCAGACCTAAAAACACATATAGACTGAAAGTGAAAGGATGGAAAATTATATTCCATGCAAATGGGAAGCAAAGGAAAGATGGATTAGTAATCATCATATCAGAATAGATAGACCTTAAAATAAAGAAGAGATAAGGAAGGACACTACATAATGATCAAGGGATCAATCCAAGAGGAAGACATAACAATTGTAAATACCTATGCACCCAACATAGGAGCAATTCAGTACATAACAGAAACACTAACAGACATAAAAGGAAAAATTGACAGTAACACAATGATAGTAAGAGACTTTAACACCAATGGACAGATCATCAAAACAGAAAATTAATAAGGAAACACAAGTCTTAAATGATACATTAGATGAGATGGATCTCATTGATATCTTCAGGACATTCCATGCAAATGCAGAAGAATACACATTCTTCTCAAGTGCACATGGAACATTCTCCAGGAGAGATCACATCTTGGGTCACAAATCAAACCTCAGTAAATGTAAGAAAACTGAAATTCTATCAAGCATCTTCTCTGACCACAATACTATGAGACTAGATATCAATTACCAGAAAAAGAAAAAAAAAAAAAACTGTAAGAAACGCAAACACATGGAGATTAAACATGTTTCTAAATAACCAAGAAGTTACTGAAGAAAACAAAAGGGAAATCTAAAAGTTTCTACAAAAGAATGACAATGAAAACACTACAATTCAAAATCTATGGGATGCAGCAAAAGCAATCCTAAGAGGGAAGTTTAGAGCAATGCAATCCTATCTAAAGAAACAAGAAAAACAATGAATAGACAACCTAACTTTACACCTGAAGCAACGGGAAATAGAAGAAGAAAAAAAAAAAATAGCAGAAGGAAAGAAATCATAAAGATCCAAGCAGAAATAAATGAAAAAGAAATGAAAGAAACAATAATAAAGATTAGTAAAACTAAAAGCTGGTTCTTTGAGAAGATAAACAAAATTTACAAACACTTAATCAGACTCAACAAGGGAAAAAAAAAAAAAAAACAGAGAAGAATCAAATCAGCAAAATTAGAAATGAAAAAAGAGAGGTTACAACAGGCAATGCAGAAATACAAAGAATTATAAGAGAATATTATGAACAATTACATGGCAATAAAATGGATAACCTGGAAGAAATGGACAGATTCTGAGAAAAGTTCAATCTTCCAAGAATGAACCAGGACGAAATATAAATTATGAACAACCCAATTGTAAGCACTGAAATTGAAACTCTGATAAAAAATCTACCAAAAAACAAAATCCCAGGACCAGATGGCTTCACAGGAGAATTCTATCAAACATTTAGAGAAGAGCTAACACCTATCCTTCTAAATATCTTTCAAAAAATGGCAAAGAAAGGAACATTTCAAAATTAATCTTATGAGGCCACCATCACCCTGATACCAAAAACAGACAAAGACAATACACAAAAAGAAAGCTACAGGTCAATATCACTAATGAGCATAGATGCAAAAATCCCTAACAAAATTTTAGCAAAGATAATTCAGCAACACATCAAAAAGCTCATACACCATGATCAAGCTGGGTTTATTCCAAGGATTATTCAATATATGGAAATCAATCAATGTGATACACCAGATTAACAAATTGAAAGAAAAAAATAACATATGATTATCTCAATAGATGCAGAAAAAGCCTTTAATAAAATTCAGCACCTATTTACGTTTAAAACTTTTCAGAAAATGGGCATATAAGGCACCTAACTCAACATAGTAAAGGCCATATATGATAAGCCTACAGCAAACATTATTCTCGATGGTGAAAAAATGAAAGCATTCCCCCTAAGATCAGGAAGAAGACAGGTGTGTCCACTTATGCCACTATTGTTCAACATAGTTCTGGAAGTCTTAACTACAGCAATCAGAGAAGAAAAAGAAATTAAAAGAATCCAGATTGGAAAAGAGGAAATAAAGCTCTCAACTTTTGCAGATGACATGATATTGTACATAGAAAACCCTAAAGATAGTATCAGAAAACTAATAGAGATAATCAGCGAATTTACCAAATTTTCAGGATACAAAATCAACAAACAGAAATCACTTGCATTTCTATATACTAACTATGAAAAATCAGAAAGAACAATTATGGAATCAATCCCACTGAACATTACAACAGAAAAAATTAAATATCTAGGAATAAACTTATGTAAGGAGACAAAAGAACTTTACACAGAAAATTATAAGACACGAATGAAAGAAATCAAAGATGGCATAAACAGATGGAGAGATATTCCATGTTTCTGGGTAGGAAGAATCAATATTGTGAAAAGGACTATACTACTAAATGGAATCTACAGATTTAATGCAATCCCTATCAAATTATCAATGGCATTTTTCACAGAACTAGAACAGAAAAATTCAAAATTCATATGAAAACACAAAACACTCCAAATAATCAAAGCAGTCTTGAGAAAGAAGAATGGAGCTGGAGGAATCAACCTTCCTGATTTCAGGTTATACTACAAAGCTACAGTCATCAAGACAGTATGGAACTGGCACAAAAACAGAAATATATAAACAATATAGAAAGCCTAGAAATAAAGCCATGCACCTACAGGTATCTTATTTTTGACAAAGGAGGCAAGAATATACAATGAGACAAAGACAGCCTCTTCAATAAATGGTCCTGGGAATACTGGACAGCTACGTGTAAAAGAATGAAATTAAAACACTTCCTAAATACACAAAGATAAACTCAAAATGGACTAAAAACCTAAATGTAAGACCAGAAGCTATAAAACTCTTAGAGGAAAAGATAGGCAGAACACTCGATGACATAAATCAAAGCAAGATCCTCTATGATCCACCTCCTAGAGTAATGGAAATAAAAACAAAAGTAAAGAAGTGGGACCTGATTAAGCGTAAAAGCTATTGCACAGCAAAGGAAACTATAAGCAAGGTGAAAAAATCTCTCAGAATGGGAGAAAATAATAGCAAACGAAACAACTGACAAAGGTTTACTTTCCAAAATATACAAGTTGGTCATACAACTCAATACCAGAAGAGCAAGCAACCCAATCAAAAAGTGGGAAAAAGACCTACACAGGCATTTCTCCCGAGAAGACATATAGATGGCTAGCAAACACATGAAAAGATGCTCAACATCTCTCATTATTAGAGAAATGCAAGTCAAAACTACAATGAGGTATCCCCTCACACTGCCAGAATGACCCTCATCAAAAAGTCTACAAACAATAAATGATGGAAAGGGTGTGGAGAAAAGGGAACACTCTTGCACTGTTGGTGGGAATGTGAATTGATACAGCCACTATGGAAGACACTATGGAGATTCTGTAAAAACAAAACAAAACAAACAAACAAATGAACAAAAACTAGGAATTAAACCACCATATGACCCAGCAAACCCACTCCTAGGCATATACCCTCAGGAAACCAAAATTGAAACAACACATGTATCTCATTGTTCATTGCAGCACTATTTACAATAGCTAGAACATGGAAGCAACCTAGATGTCCATCGACAGATGATTGGATAAAGAAGCTGTGGTATATATACACAATGGAATATTGTGTGTATGTGTGTAGTCACTCAGTTGTGTCCAACTCTTTGCGACCCTGTGGACTGTAGTCCACCAGGCTCTTCTATCCATGGGATTCTCCAGGCAAGAATACTGGAGTGGGTTGCCATTTCCTTCTCCAGGGGATCTTCTCAGCCATAAAAAGGAACACTTTTAGGTCAGTTCTAATGAGGTGGAAGATCCTAGAACTTATTATACACAGTGAAATGAGTAAGAAAGGGAAAGATAAATACCATATTCTAACACATATATACAGAATCTAGAAAAATGGCACTGAAGAATTTACTTACAGGGCAACAGTGGATAAATAGACATACAGAATAGACTTATGCACATGGGGAGAGGGGAGGAGAGGGTAAGATGTATGGAAAGAGTAACATGGAAACTTACATTACCATATGTAAAATAGATAGCCAACAGGAGTTTTCTGTATGGCTCAGGAAATTCAAACAGGAGCTCTATATCCATCTAGAGGGGTGGGATGGGGAGGAAGATGGAAGGGAGGTACAAAAGGGAGGGGATATATGTATACCTATGGCTGATTCATGTTGAGGTTTGACAGAAATCAGCAAAATTTTGTAAAGCAATTTTCTATAAAAAAATAAAAACATTAAAAAAAAATCCCCTTCTCTTTCTAGTTTCTTCTGTTTATCATGACAGTGTGTTGGATTGATCAAAAGTTTTTTTTTTTTTAATTTTGTTTCTGCTTTTATTGAGATGATCACTGGGTTTTCTTTCTTTTTTAATTAATTAATTTATTTATTTTCATTTATTTCTCTTAGTTGGAGGCTAATTACTTTACAATATTGTAGTGGTTTTTGCCATACATTGACATGAATCAACCATGGATTTACATGTGATTCACATCCTGAACCCCCCTCCCACCTCCCTCCCCATTCCGTCCCTCTGGGTCATCCCCACCAGCCCCGAGCACTTCTCTCATGCATGCAACCTGGACTGGCGATCTGTATCACATTTGACAATATACATGTTTTGATGTTGTTCTCTCAGATCATCCCACCCTCGCCTTCTCCCATAGAGTCCAAAAAGTCTGTTCTATACATCTGTGTCTCCTTTTATCCTTTGCATATAGGATTATCATTGCCATCTTTCTAAGTTTCAGATATATGCATTAGTATACTGTATTGGTATTTATCTTTCTGGATTACTTCACTCTCTATAATGGGCTCCAGTTTCATCCATCTCATTAGAACTGATTCAAATGTATTCTTTTTAATGGCTGAGTAATATTCTATTGTGTATATGTACCACAGCTTTCTTATCCATTCGTCTGCTGATGGGAATCTAGATTAATTCCATGTCCTGGCTATTATAAACAGTGTTGTGATGATTATTGGGGTACATGTGTCTCTTTCAGTTCTGGTTTCCTCGGTGTGTATGCCCAGGAGTGGGATTGCTGGGTCATATGGCAGTTCTATTACCAGTTTTTTAAGGAATCTCCACACTGTTCTCCAAAGTGGCTGTACTAGTTTGCATTCCCACTAACAGTGTAAGAGGGTTGCCTTTTCTCCACACCCTCTCCAGTATTTACTGCTTGTAAACTTTTGGGTAGCAGCCATTCTGACCGGCAAGAGATGGTACCTCATTGTGGTTTTGATTTGTATTTCTCTAATAATGAGTGATGTTGAACATCTTTTCATGTCTTTGTTAGCCATCTGTATGTCTTCTTTGGAGAAATGTCTGTTTAGTTATTTGGCCCATTTTTTGATTGGGTCATTTATTTTTCTGGAATTGAGCTGCAGGAGCTGCTTGTATATTTTTGAGAGTAATTCTTTGTCAGTTGCTTCATTTGCTATTATTTTCTCCCATTCTTAAGGCTGTCTTTTCACTTTTCTTATAGTTTCCTTCATTGTGCAAAAGCTTTTAAGTTTAATTAGGTCCTATTTGTTTATTTTTGCTTCTATTTCCATTACTCTGTGAGGTGGGTCATAGAGGATCCTGCTGTGATTTATGTCGGAGAGTGTTTTGCCTATGTTCTCCTCTAGGAGTTTTATAGTTTCTGGTCTTACATTTAGATCTTTAATCCATTTTGAGTTTATTTTTGTGGATGGTGTTAGAAAGTGTTCTAGTTTCATTCTTTACAAGTGGTTGACCAGTTTTCCCAGCACCACTTGTTAAAGAGATTGTATTTTCTCCATTGCATATCCCTGCCTCCTTTGTCAAAGATAAGGTGCCCGTAGGAGTGTGGATTTATCTCTTGGCTTTCTATTTTGTTCCATTGATCTATATTTCTGTCTTTGTGCCAGTACCATACTGTCTTGATGATTGTAGCTTTTTAGTATAACCTGAAGTCGGAGAAGGCAATGGCACCCTACTCTAGTACTCTTGCCTGGAAAATCCCATGGAAGGAGGAGCCTGGTAGGCTGCAGTCCATTGGGTCCCTAAGAGTCGTACATGACTGAGCGACTTCACTTTCACTTTTCACTTTCATGCATTGGAGAAGGAAATGGAAACCCACTCCAGTGTTCTTGCCTGGAGAATCCCAGGGACAGGGGAGTCTGGTGGGCTGCCGTCTATGGGGTCGCACAGAGTCGGACATGACTGAAGTGACTTAGCAGCAAAAGTCAGGCAGGTTGATTTCTCTAGTTCCATTCTTCTTCCTCAAGATTGCTTTAGCTATTCGAATTTTTTGCATTTCCACACAAATTGTGAAATTATTTATTCTAGTTCTGTGAAAAATACTGTTGGTAGCTTGATAGGGATTACATTGACTCTATAGATTGCTTTGGGTAGTATACTCATTTTCACTGTATTGATTCTTCCAGTCCATGCACATGGTATATTTCTCCATCTATTTGTGTCCTCTTTGATTTCTTTCATCAGTGTTTCATAGTTTTCTGTATATAGGTCTTTTGTTTCTTTAGGTAGATTTATCCCTAAGTATTTTAGCATTTTCGTTGCAATGGTGAATGGACTTGTTTCCTTAATTTCTCTTTCTGTTTTCTCATTGTTAGTGTAGAGGAATGCAGGGGATTTATGTGTGTTAATTTTATATCCTGCAACTTTTCTATATTCATTGATTAGCTCTAGTAATTGTCTGGTGGAGTCTTTAGAGTTTTCTATGCAGAGGATCATGACATCTGCAAACAGTGAGAGTTTTACTTTTTCTTTTCCAAACTGGATTCCTTTTATTTCTTTTTCTGCTCTGACTGCTGTGGCCAAAACGTCCAAAACTATGTTGAATAGTAGTGGTGAGAGTGGGCACCCTTGTCTTGTTCCTGACTTTAGGGGAAATGCTTTCAATTTTTCACCATTGAGGATAATGTTTGCTGTTGGTTTGTCATATATAGCTTTTATTTTGTTGAGGTATGTTCTTCCTATTCCTGCTTTCTGGAGGGCTTTTATCGTAAATGGATGTTGAATTTTGTCAAACGTTTTCTCTGCATCTATTGAGATAATCATATGATTTTTATTTTTCAATTTGTTAACGTGGTGTATTACATTGATTGATTTGTGGATATTGAAGAATCCTTGGATCTTTGGGATAAAGCCCACTTGGTCATGATGTATGATCTTTTTAATATGTTGTTGGATTCTGTTTGCTAGAATTTTGTTAAGGATTTTTGCATCTATGTTCATCAGTGATACTGGCCGGTAGTTTTCCTTTTTTGTGACGTCTTTGTCTCATATTGGTATTAGGCTGATGGTGGCCACATAGAATGAGTTTGGAAGTTTACCTTCCTCTGCAATTTTCTGGAAGAGTTTGAGTAGGATAGGTGTTAGCTCTTCTCTAAAGTTTTGGTAGAATTTTGCTGTGAAACCATCTGATCCTGAGCTTTTGTTTGCTGGAAGATTTCTGATTACAGTTTCAATTTCCACGCTTGTCATGTGTCTGTTAAGATTTTCTATTTCTTCCTGGTTTAGGTTTGGAAAGTTATACTTTTCTAAGAATTTGTCCATTTCTTCTAAGTTGTCCATTTTATTAGCATATAGTTGCTGATAGTAGTCTCCTATGATCCTTTGTATTTCTGTGTTATCTGTTTTGATTTCTCCATTTTCATGTCTAGCTTTGTTGATTTGATTCTTCTCCCTTTGTTTCTTGATGAGTCTGGCTATTTGTTTGTCAATTTTATTTATCTTTCCAAAGAACCAGCTTTTAGCTTTGTTGATTTTTGTTATGGTTACTTTTTTTTCTTTTGCATTTATTTCTGCCCTAATTTTTGAGATTTCTTTCCTTCTACTAACCCTGTTGTTCTGCATTTCTTCATTTTCTAGTTGCTTTAGGTGTAGAATTAGGATATTTATTTGATTATTTCCTTGTTTCTTTTGGTAAGCCTGTATTGCTATCAACCTTCCCCTTAGCACTGATTTTATAGTGCCACATAGGTTTTGGGTTGCTGTGTTTTCATTTTCCTTCATTTCTTTGCATATTTTGGTTTCTTTTTTGATTTCTTCTGTGATTTGTTGGTTAATAAGCAGCGTGTTGTTCAGCTTCCATATGCTCAATTTTTTAATAATTCTTTCCTCATGTAATTGACATCTAATCATACTGCATTGTGGTCAGAAAATATGATTGGAATGATTTTAAATTTTTTGAATTTACCAAGGCTAGATTTATGGCCCAGGATGTGATCTATCCTGGAGAAGGTTCTGTGTGCGCTTGAGAAAAAAGTGAAATTAATTGTTTGGGGGTGAAATGTCCTATAGATATCAATTAGGTGTAACTGGTCTATTGTATCAATTAAAGTTTGTATTTCCTTGTTAATTTTCTGTTTAGTTGATCTATCCATAGGTGTGAGAGGGGTTATCTCCCACTGTTATTCTGTTATTGTTAATTTCCTCTTTCATACTTGTTTGCATTTGCTTTACATATTGTGGTGCTACTATGTTGGGTGCGTATGTATTTATAATTGTTATATCTTCTTGGAGTGATCCTTTGATCATTATATAGTGTCCTTCTTTGTCTCCTTTCACAGCATTTATTTTAAAGTATATTTTATCAGACATGAGCATTGCTATTCCTGCTTTTTTTGGTCATTATTGACATGGAATATCTTTTTCCAGCCCTTCATTTTCACTCTGTATGTTTCCCTTGTTTTGAGGTGGGTCTCTTGTAGACAACATATATAGGGGTCTTGTTTTTGTATCCATTCAGCTAGTCTCTATCTTTTGGTTGGGACATTCAACCCATTTACATTTAAAGTAATTATTGATAAGTATGACCCTGTTGCCATTTACTTTGCTGTTTTGGGTTTGAGTTTATACACCCTTTCTATGTTTCCTGTCTAGAGAAGGTTCTTTAGCATTTGTTGGAGAGCTGGTTTGGTGGTGCTGAATTCTCTCAGCTTCTGCTTGTCTGTAAAGCTTTTGATTTCTCTTTCATATTTGAATCAGATCCTTGCTGGGTACAGTAATCTGGGCTGTAGGTTTTTCTCTTTAATCACTTTAAGTATGTCCTGCCATTCCCTTCTGGCCTGAAGAATTTCTATTGAAAGATCAGCTGTTATCCTTATGGGAATCCCCTTGTGTGTTATTTGTTCCTTTTCCCTTGCTGCTTTTAATATTTGTTCTGTGTGTTTGATCTTTGTTAATTTGATTAATATGTTTCTTGGGGTGTTTCACCTTCGGTTTATCCTGTTTGGGACATTCTCAGTTTCTTGGACTTGGGTGAATATTTCCTTCCCCATTTTAGGGAAGTTTTCAACTATTATCTCCTCAAGTATTTTCTCATGGCCTTTCTTTTTGTCTTCTTCTTATGGGACTCCTATGATTCGAATGTTGAGGCGTTTAATATTGTCCCAGAAGTCTCTGAGATTGTCCTCATTTCTTTTATTTTTTTTCTTTTTTCCTGCCTGCCTCATTTATTTCAAACATTCTATCTTCTACCTCACTTGTCCTATCTTCTGCCTCCGTTATTATACTGTTGGTTCCCTTCAGAGTGTTTTTTATCTCTTTTATTGCATTATTCATTATATATTGACTCTCTTTTATTTCTTCTAGGTCCTTGTGAAACATTTATTGCATCTTCTAAATAATTGCCTCCAGGATATTTTTCTGTAACTCCTTTTTGTTTTCAAGATTTTGGATCATTTGAATTTCAGAATTAAATTTCTGAATTCTTTATCAGGTAGATTCCCTATCTCTTCCTCTTTTGTTTGGTTTGGTGGTCATTTATCCTGTTCCTTTACCTGCTGAGTATGTCTTTGCCTTTTCATCTTGTTTATATTGCTGTGTTTGGGGGTGGCCTTTCCATATTCTGGCAGTCTGTGGTTTCTCTTTATTGTGGAGGTTCCTCTCTATGGGTGGGGGTGGATGGTTTGCTTGTCACGGTTTCCTGGTTAGGGAAGCTTGTGTCAGTGTTCTGGTGGATGGAGCTGGATTTCTTCTCTCTGGAGTGCAATGAAGTGTCCAGTAGTGAGTTTTGAGATGCCAGTGGGTTTGGTGTGACTTTTAGCAGCCTGTATATTAAAGCTCAGGGCTATGTTCCTGTGTTGCTGGGTAATTTGAATGATATGTTTTGCTCTGGAACTTGTTGGCCCTTGGGTAGTGTTTGGTTTCAGTGTAGGTATGGACGCTTTTGATGAGCTTTTATTGAGTAATGTTCACTGGAGTCAGGAGTTCTCTGGTGTTATCAGGATTTGGACTTAAGCCTCCTGCTTCTGGTTTTCAGTCTTATTCTTACAGTAGCCTCAAGACTTCTCCTTCTATACAACACCAATGACAAAAGATCTAGGTTAATGATGAAAAGTTCCTCCACAGTGAGGGACACCCAGAGAGGTTCACAGAATTACATGGAGAAGAGAAGAGGGAGGAAGGAGATAGAGGTGACCAGTTGGAGAAGAGGGTAAATCAAAAAGAGAGAGACAGATACAGCCAGTAATTAGTTCTCCACAGCTAGGAACAACCAAGGAGATTCACAGAGTTGGGTAGAGAAGAGAAGGCGGAGGGAGGAGATAGATGTGACCTGATGGAGAAAAAGGAGATTCAAAAGGGGGAGAGAGCAATCAAGCCAGCAATCACACTCTCAAGTAAAAATGGGTACTGAAGATTGGGTTCTTAAAGGTACAAAATTGATAACAAATACTTAAAAGCAAAGATTAAAAATCTAAATTAGATGTTAGACTCTCAAAAATACAATATTTAAAAAACAAAACAAAGTCACAAAAGTATAAAATATATATATGAAGTTTGCTTTTAAAATAAGGTCTTTTTTTCAGGGTAATAGTACATTATAAAAATGAAAAAGAGCAATAGAAGACTTAAAAATAAGAAAAAATTAAAAAAAATTACAATAGTGAAAAATATCTAGAAATTTCTCTGGGGCTGTTGTGGACAGTGTGGGGTCAGTTCATTTTCAGATAGTTCCTTGATCCGGCTTATACTTCTCAAGATCGATAGGAGCCTTCCAATGTAGTTGGTACTAACTACAGGGTTTTAATCTATTGCACTTGTCACTTCCAAAGTGGTTCCCTCTGTTTATTTTAGCTTCTCCTGTTTGTTGGTCTCTTCAGTGTCTACTTTCTGCCCTGACACAAGGGGGTGACGGTGGTCATTTTCTTAGGCTCACTTGTTCAGTCTTGCTGTGGTAGGGAGGAACACTGCAAACAAATGTCACTGGCACATGTGGGGAGTGCTCACAGTGTTTCAGCCACACTGGGTTTGCCCCCGCTCATGGTGCATGTGCTTTCATGGTCTACACTTCTCAGGCTCTAGGTTGCTCTGCCGGGAACTCTCTGAGGCAGGCCCTGGATTGGGTGCACTTCCCAGGTCTAAGCCACTCAGGTTCATGTTCTCGGGTACTCCACAAAGACACAGATTCAGTTGGGCCCGTGTTTTGTGCCTTTCCCAGGTCCAAGCTGCTCAGGTGACCAGGTGGTGGTGAGCACAGTCACCCCCAGATGGCGGGGGGGTGCATCTTATAGCCTTCCCAGTCCAAGCCACTCGGTTTTCTGGGTGTACAACTGGCGTGCCTTCTCAGGTGTGCCATGTGTCTCTCTTCGGAGTCTGATCTGTGACCCTCCCGGTGGATGTCAACCATCCAAAATCCCAAGAAATCTTGGTTAGCAATGAAGCCTGCTTGCAGTTTGGTAGAGGATGCCTCCCTGGGGCCACGGTTGCCCCTTTCCGGCTCTGGCTGCTCCTTCCCCCACCCCACCTCCCCGCCTGCTTATCTCAGGTGGGGGATGGGCTTGTCCGCAGCCTCCTAACTCTTCTCTAGTATTCGCTCAGTCCTTTGTTCTGTGAGTGGGGCTGGCAGTGTCTTAGGTTAGGGTTTTTCACGGTATAGTTCTCTCTCTCTCTCTCTCTTTATTTTTTTCTTCTTCTCTCTCTGTCTCTCTCTGGCTATCCCACAGTCTGGGTTGCTATCTCACGTTAGTTCCCTCAGATTGCCCTCAAGGCATTCAGGCCCGGTCCTTACCCTAAGCAATGTAGCCTGGGCCTCCCTGTTCAGCCCCTGCTTGGTGGTGGCAGCTGTGAGTGCTGGGAGTTGCCATTAGGCATGTAATCTGTGGGTTTTAATTATTTATTTATTTTTCCTCCCAGTTATGTTGCCCTCTGAGATTCCAAGATTCCCCACAGACCCCAGTGAGAGTGTTTCCTGGTGTCTCAAAACTTCTCTCTTTTTTAAGACTCCCTTCCCAGGACGAATCTCCATCCCTACCTCTTTTGTCTCTCTTTTTATCTCTTATATCTTGTCTTACCTCCTTTCAAAGACAATGGGCTACCTTTCTGGGTGCCTGATGTCCTCTGCCAGCAATCAGAAGTTGTTTTGTGGAATTTGCTCAGCATTCAAATGTTCTTTCAATGAATTTGTGGGGGAAAAAGTGGTCTCCCCATCCTATTCCTCCACCATCTTAGGACCGCCCCCTGTATTTAATTATGGTTAGCTTGATTAACATATGTCTCAGTGTATTTCTCCTTGGGTTTATTCTGTATAGGACTCTCTGCACTTCCTGGATTTGGTTGACTATTTCCTTTCCCAGAGCGGGGATCGGGATGGGGAATACGTGTAAATCCATGGCTGATTCATATCAATGTATGACAAAACCCACTGAAATGTTGTGAAGTGATTGGCCTCCAACTTAAAAAAAAAAAAAAAAGATTTAAAAAAAAAAAAAAGAAACTTTTTGACTATGATATCTTCAAATGTGTTTTCAGACATTTTCTCTTTTCTTCTTCTGTGACTCCTATAATTAGAATGCTGGTGCACTTAATGTTGCCCCAAAAGTCTCTGAGATTGTTCTCATTTCTTCTTTATTTTTTTTTTTTTTTGTTCGTCAGCTGTTATTTCCACCAATCTTCCAACTGACTTATTCATTCTTCTGCCTCAATTATTCTGATATTGATTCTTTCTAGTGTATTTTTCATTTCTCATTTGTTGTGTTGTTCATCATTGATTACTTGTTATTTATTTCTTCTTCTAAGTCTTTGCTAAATATTTCTTGTATCTTCTTGATCTGTGCCTCTTTTCTATTTCCAAGATCTTAGATTATCTTTACTATCTTTACTCTGAATTCTTTTTCAGGTTGATTGCCTATTTCATCTTCATTTATTTGACCTTGTGGACATTTACCTTGCCCCTTTTTCTGTAACATATTTCTCTGTCATATAATTTTGTCTAACTTAGTGTGTTTATGGTCTCCATTTTGTAGGCTTTTGCATCTGCTGTCTGCTCCCTGGTGGATGAGGTTGGTCCAGGGGCTTGTGGAGACTTTCTGGCAAGAGGGATTTGAACCTGCACTCTGATGGGTGCAGCTGAGTCTTTTCTCTCTGACGTACCAAGTTGTATCAAGAGATGTATCTTGGCATGTCTGTGATCTGAGTCTCTTGATGTATGGGGCTGTGTTACTGCCTTGCTCATTGTTTTTTTGTATGAGGTGTCCAACGTTGGAGCCTAGAGGAAGTTGAGGAGAGCCAAGTCTTGTAGATGTGATGGATACCTTCAGATTCCTGTCAGGGTTATTGGTCCCTTTCTTGATTCTTCTTTTCTTTTCTTTTTTCCTTTCTTTTTTGCCTACCCAGTAGTGAGGGGATTTTTCCTATCGTTTTAGGTGTCTAAAATCTTCCACTAAGATTCAATAGATGACCTGTGAGAATTTTTCCATTTGTAGAGGGATTCTTGATTTATTTTGAGACAAGATGAAGTCTATGTTCATCTGTTCTACCACCTTAACTCCTCCCCTGAAAGCATCTATTTAAATTCTCATATTAATATATTAAAAGCATTTATTGTACCTCTACTGTATATAAAATACTGTTAGGTTTATAGTAATAGATCAAATTTGGATTCTCTTTCAAGAAGTTTTCATTCTCATAATAAATTAAATTAAGTTAGAAATAAGACTTGTAAGAGGGTTTTCAACAGTGTGTTGAGTTCCAAAAATGCAGAGCTACTTATATTTCTCTTTAAAATCTAAGGAGGACTTCTCCTTCTACAATTTTATGTTTTGAAATTCACCTTCACTGTCATATTTGAATGAGATGACTTCTACCACGAAAAAGAAAAAAAAACAGTCTCTAAGGTTTTATGCAACACATAATAAAAAATCAGTAAAGCTATCAATAACTGCTTTGTTCACCCTCAATTAGATAAAGTAGTCTCTCTAAATGTACAAGGTCTAGATTGGGGAGTAATAGGAATATTTTTTAAAATTAAAAATATAAGGACAATTCTGAAGAAGTAGTATACAGAATACCAAGATTTGGACAAAAGCAGAGAAAAGGGCACTTTATTTTAAAGTTAAATAACAGTGACAGGTATTATAAAATGAATACCAATATATTATTTTCAATTGAACTACCAGTTATTAAAAGATAGCATATTATAAATGTTCTAAAAACTACTGTAAATAGATAAGAACATAAGAAAGGGAAAGTAGTGTGTTTATGATAGGGAAAGATTATATTGAACAATTGTCTACAAATATATAGTCTTCAAAGAAAGGGGCATGAAGAGTTTTCAAAAAGGAAGGGTAAGAATTATATATTTGCTCACATATGAGATAAAAGATGAGAAAAATATCAATTCCATGAAGTGAACTGTCTTTGCTACTTAGATATTTACATTTGGTTTGAAACAGCTACAAGTAAAATTCCAAGCACTATAAAGCAATAAAGGAAGTGGAGAAATATTATCTTCTGAAGTAGTCTGGTCATTTAAACACACACACACACACACACACACACACACACACACACACAAACATGCCCAAAAAAACACACCACGAGATGCTTATTTTCAGTGAGATAGTGGATTCATAGTAGTAAGGTCATGCCACTTTCAAATAACCAAGGATGATATTCTTACTCGTTGATTAAAGAGGATACAGCCACCCAAAATCTAGTGATGATAAAGGCCTCAGCAGTCAATACAGTTAACTTCAGTCTGTCAGTCTTGCATGATTCTCTGAAACCCCATTGACTGCAATGTTCAAGGCTTCCCTTTCCATCATCAACTCTCAGAGCTTACTCAAAATCATGTCCATTGAGTCAGTGATACTATCCAACCATCTCATCCTCTGTCGTCCCCTTCTCTTCCTGCATTCAATCTTTCCCAGCATTGGGGTATTTTCCAGTGAGTCAGTTCTTCACATCAGGTGGCAAAAGTATTGAAGTTTCACCTTCAGCATCAGTCCTTCCAATGAATATTCAGGACTGATTTCCTTTAGCATTGACTGGTTTGATATCTGTGCAGTCCAAAGGACTCTCAAGAGTCTACTCCAACACCACAGTTCAAAAGCATCTATTCTTATAGCTGAGCGCCAAAGTGTCGACCCAGTTCAGTTCAGTTGCTCAGTCGTGTCCGATTCTTTGCGACTCCATTAATCGCAGCACTCCAGGCCTCCCTATCCATCACCAACTCCCAGGATTTACTCAAACTCATGCCCATCCAGTCGGTGATGCCATCCAGCCATCTCATCCTCTGTCATCCCCTTCTCCTCCTGCCCCCAATCCCTCACAGCATCAGGGTCTTTTCCAACGAGTCAACTATTTGCATGAGGTGGCCAGAGTATTGGAGTTTCAGCTTCATCATCAGTCCTTCCAATGAACACCCAGGACTGATCTCCTTCAGGATGGACTGGTTGGATCTCCTTGCAGTCCAAGGGACTCTCTAGAGTCTTCTCCAACACCACAGTTCAAAAGCATCATTTTTTCAGTGCTCAGCTTTCTTCACAGTCCAACTCTCACATCCATACATGACCACTGGAAAAACCATAGCCTTGGCCAGATGGACCTTTGTTGGCAAAGTAATGTCTCTGCTTTTTAATATGCTATCTAGGTTCGTCATAACTTTCCTTCCAAGGAGTAAGCATCTTTTAATTTCATGGCTGCAGTCACCATCCACAGTGATTTTGGAGTCCCCAAAAATTAAGTCTAACACTGTTTCTACTGTCTCCCCATCTATTTCCCATGAGGTGATGGGGCCAGATTCCATGATCTTAGTTTTCTGAATGTTAAGCTTTAAGCCAACTTTTTCACTCTCCTCTTTCACTTTCATCAAGACGCTTTTCAGTTCCTCTTCACTCTCTGCTATAAGGGTGGTGTCATCTGCATATCTGAGGTTATTGATATTTCTCCTGGCAATCTTGATTCCAGCTTGTGTTTCTTCCAGCCCAACATTTCTCATGATGTACTCTGCATATATGTTAAATAAGCAGAGTGACAATATACAGCCTTGACGTACTCCTTTTCCTATTTGGAACCAGTCTGTTGTTCCATGTCCATTTCTAAGTGTTGTTTCCTGACCTGCATACAGGTTTCTCAAGAGGCAGGTTAGGTGGTCTTGTATTCCCATCTCTTTCAGAATTTTCAGTGTCGACCCAAGATGACCACAAATATGAAACTTTTAATGTGGAATATAATTTAAATTGCTAGAGTCCTGACTGATTTGCATTCAGTCAATGAACATTTACCCCTGTTTATAGATCAGGAGAAGGAGAAAATTAGTACTGCTGTGTGTGTCTGCATGATCAGTCACTAAGTCTTGTCTTTGTCTTTGCTGCCCCATGGACTATACCCCACCAGGCTCCTCTGGACAGAGGACTTTTCAGGGAATAGTGCTGTGGTAGGTTACCATTTCCTTCTCCAGGGAATCTTCCCAACCCAGGGAAGGAACCTCTATCTCCTATATCTATTACATTGGTAGGCAGATTATTTACCACTAAACGACCTGGAAGCCCAACTGATGTGTCAAAGCCTATTTTTATATCCGTATATACTAATGGGTATTCAATAATTGCCCTGCTTTTCCTTACACACCAATCATTCTTACATTACTACAAGAGGAACTAATATGATCAAAAGATGAGTGTGTATTTCTCTTCAAAAGTCAGTGGCCAGATACTTTGTAGCTTTCATATATCTGAACAGATTTTTTACCCAAACCAAAAGAAAGTTAGTGTTTCATCAGTTCAGTCACTCATTCACATCCAACTCTTTGAGACCCCTTGGACTGCAGCATGCCAAGCTTCCCTGACCATCACAAATTCACGGAGCTTCCTCCAACTCATGTTCATCAAATCAGTGATGCCATCAAAACATCTCATCCTCTGGCATGCCCTTCTCCTCCTGCCTTCAATCTCGCACCACATCAAGGTCTTTTCAAATGAGTTAGTTTTTCGATTCAGTTGGCCAAAATAGTGGAGCTTCAGCTTAAGCATCACTCCTTACAATGAATATTCAGGACTGATTTCCTTTAGGATTGACTGGTTGGAACTCCTTGCAGCCAAGGGATTCTCAAGAGTCTTCTCTAGCACCATGGTTCAAACTCACCAATTATTTGATGCTCAGTTTTTTTTATGGTCCAACTCTCACATCCATACGTGACTACTGGGAAAAGCATAGCTTTGACTATACGGACCTTTGTCGGCAAAGTAATGTCTCTGATTTTAATATGCTCTGTAGGTTGGTCATAGCTTTTCTTCCAAAGAGCAGGGGCCTATTAATTTCATGGTTGCAGTCACCATCTGCAGTGATTTTAGAGCCAAAGAAAATAAAGTCTGTCACTGTTTCCATTTTTTGCCCATCTATTTGCCATGAAGTGATGGGACTAGATGTCATGATATTCTTTTTTTTTTTTTTTAATACTGAGCTTCAAGCCAGCCTTTTCACTCTCCTCTTTCACCTTCATTAAGAAACTCTTTAGCTCTTCTTTGCTTTCTGCCATATAGGTGGTATTATGTGTATATCTGAGTTTACTGATATTTCTCCCAGCAATCTTGATTCCAGCATGTGCTTCATACAGCCAAGCATTTCATGCAATGCACTCTACATATAAGTTAAATGACCAGAGTGACAATATACAGGCTTGGCATACTCCTTTTCAATTTTGGAACCAGTCAGTTGTTAATGTCCAGTTCTAACTGTTGCTTCTCTAGCTACATAAAGCTTTCTCAGGAGGCAAGTAAGGTGGTCTGGCTCCTGTACAATGTCATGAACCTCCATCCATATTTCTTCAGGCACTCTATCAGATCTAATCCCTTGAATCTATTTGTTGCTTCCACTGTATAAACTTAAGGGATTTGATTTAGGTCATACCTGAATGGTCTAGTGGATTTCCTTACTTTCTTCAATTCAAGTCTGAATTTTTCAATAAGGAGCTCATGATCTGAGTCACTGCCACCATCTGATCTTGTTTTTGCTGACAGCGTAGAACTTCTCCATCATTGGCTGCAAAGAATATAATCAATTTGATTTCAATATTGACCATCTGGTGATGTCCAGGTGTAGAGTCCTCTCGTGTTGTTGGAAGAGGGTGTTTTCTGAAAATGAATGGTTCTATGAAGACCTACAAAACCTTCTAGAACTAGCACAGACACAAAAAGATGTCCTTTTCATCCTAGAGGGCAATACAAAACTAGCAAGTCAAGAGATATCTGGAGTAACAGGAAAGTTTGGCCTTGGAGTACAAAATGAAGCAGGGCAAAAGCTAACAAAGATTTGTCAAGAGAATGCACTGGTCACAGCAAACATACTTTTCCAACAACAATAGATTATAAAGGTTATCTGAATAATATTCATTAATCTCTGAGCAAACACTGCTCTTATGTCCTTCCTGCCTATCATCTTCCACACATGGTGGGGTATTCCTCCAGGACCTTGCTTCAGACTGAACTGTCTGTGGGCTTTCCTGACCACCAGGAACTTGCCCACAGCTTGAGGGGCTGCATCTTCCCTGAGGCCTTGCTTCTGCCTTGCAAACTTGGCTGGATCCACCATCTTCAATCTATACACTTGCACAGCCAAACTCCCCAGAGATCAAGCCTTGAACCTTTAGAGTGGGAGCTCTTACTCCAAGACTGTAGACTACCAGAGAACTCCTAACCTTAGGGAGTATCAAATAGTGAGAACTCCCACAAAGGAAACCACTTGCATACAACATATGGTATCACCCAATGATCAGTAGCACCCTTTGCAGGATGCTTCATCCAAACAATAAGCAAAACAAAAATACAAACCCAATCATCAGCAGACACGATTACCACCTCACTCAGCCCTGTTCATCAGATGAAAAACAAAGAAAAAAAAAAACCTCAGCACAAATCTCATGCTGCACAAAACTTACACCAACCACTGAACCAACCTTAGGAGGGAGGAAACCAAAAAAGAAAAAGAAAGAATTCAACCTTGAAGCCTGGGAAAGGGAGACCTCAAACACAATACGTTTAAAAAATAATAATAATGAAAAGGCAGAGAAATACTGCACAAATGAAGGGGGGAAAAAAAACAACAATAAATACAGAAGTCCAAACAAATGAAGAGGAAATAAGCAAATTGCCTGAAAATTAATCCAGAAAAATTATAGTAAAATTATCAAGAACCTTGAAAACAGAATGGAGAAAATACAGGAATCAATTAACAAAGACCTAGAAGAATTAAAGATTAAACATACAGAGACAAACAACACAATTACCAGAATTAAAAATACTGCAGAAGGAATCAATAGCAGAATATCTGAAGCAGAAGAATGAATCAGACAGCTGGGAGATAAAATGGTGGGAATAACTGCTGAACAGCAGAATAAAGTAAAAAGATTTAAAAGAACTGAATTTAGTCTCAGAGACCTGTGGGAAAATATTAAACACATCAAAATTCAAATTATAGGGTCTCAGAGGAAGAGAAAAAGAAAGGGTATGTGAAATTTTTTGAAGAGAATATGGCTGAAAATGTCCCCAACATGGAAAAGGAAATAGTCAATCACATCCAAGAGGTGCAAAGCGACCCATACAGGGTGAACCCAAGGAGAAACACGTCAAGACACAAACTAGCAAAGTTCAAACACAAAGAGAGAATATTGAAAGCAGCAAGGGAAAAACAACATGCAACATACAAGGGAAGCCCCATACATCTAACACCTGATCTTTCAGCAGAAACTCTGCAGGCCAGAGGAGAATGGCAGGGTATATTTAATATACTGAAAGGGAAAAATCTACAACCAAGATTACTGTTCCTAGCAAGGATCTCATTCAAAATTGATGTAGAAATCAAAACCTTTTCAGACAAGCAAAAGTTAAGAGAATTCAGTACCAACAAACCAGCTTTACAACAAATGTTTAAAGACCTCATATAGTCAGAAAATACAAGAGAGTAAAAAGATGCACAAAATCAAACACCAATCAAATAAGAAAATGACACTAGTAATATATATATATATATATATATATATATATATATATATATATATATAATTACTATAAGTGTAGATGGATTAAAGGCTCCAATCAAAAGACACAGACTGGTTGAATGGATAAAAAAACAAGACCCATGTATGTGCTGTCTACAAGAAACCCACTTCAGACCTAAAGAAACTTCAGACCTATAGACTGAAAGTGAGAGGATGAAAAATTATATTCCATGCAAATGGGAAGCAAAAGAAAGCTGAATTAGCAATCTTCATATCAGAATAATTAGACCTTAAAATAAAGAAGTTTACAAGAGATAAGGAAAGACATTACACAATGATCAAAGGAACAATCCAAGAGGAAGATATAACAATTGTAAATGTCTATGAACTCAACTTAGAAGCACCTCAATGCATAAGCCAAACACTATCAGACATAAAAGGAGAAATTGACAGTAAGACAATAATAGTAGGAGACTTTAACACCTCATGTACACCAATGAACGGATCAACAAAACAAAATTGAATAAGGAAACATGAGTCTAAAATGACGACTTAAATGAGATGGATTTCACTGATATCTTCAGGACATTCCATATAACTGCAGAAGAATACAGCTCCTTCTCAAGTGCATATGGAACAGATTCAATTATGAAACCATCAAATCACTGGTTCAAAGACTGTGCATATGTCCTCCTCATTCCTGAGACTGCAATTTGCATGATATCCACAGTTCATGTTTTGGGAAGTGATGTGTAGCAATTTCTTTTCTCAGGTTCTTTCTCAGTGGGAGAGTTTGACCACTTCTCTAGGAGCCAGCTTCACACAGTGATGATTACTCTAGTCCCTCTTCTTCTGTAGAACATTTTCAGTTTGTTTTATCCTATTTGGTCCAAGATCTAAACCATCATGGTCTGTCTTCTGATGGCAACCCTAACAGCCCTGTCACTTTAGCAGTGTTTATCACTTTGAGTTTGAATTTCAATTTTGTTTCCCTTTCATAGACTTTAAAAAATGTTCAGGTATATATGTTTTTAATTTCTATTTGTATATTTCCATTATTTCTATGAATTTGTACCATGTATGGACATAGTTTAATATGATCCTCATGATTTTCATCTCCTATTTTATCATTATACAATCCCCTATCTTTGAGCATGGCCACAGACTATGAATTGTTCCTATTCAATAGAACATAAAAGGTGATGGAATATCGCATTCATGAATATCATTAGATAAGATTGTAGTCTGTTTCTAGAAGACTTTCTTGCAGGCTATGAAGAAGAAATTTACCATGCTGTGAGCTACCCTATGGAGAGGGCCACATGATAAAGAACTAAAGACAGCTCTGACCGACAACTGGTAAGAAAGTGAAACCCTAGACTGAGAGCCTTTAAAGACCTGGATTCTGCCAACCACTATTTATGTAAGGAAATGGAGCCTTCTCCTGTCTAGTCTTAGATAAGACCCCAGTGCCAACTGACACCTTGACTGCAACCTTGCAGAGGATTCAATCAAATCATGTACAGACTCTTGACAGACAGAAACTGAAAGGTTAAACATGTTTTAAGCTGTTAACTTTGTTATAATATTTTTAAGCTGCAAGAGATAACTAGTGTATTCCAGGAGTATATCAAGTTAAAAACTCAGTCAAGTTTTAAAAGATACTTATAAACTCTTGAAAATGCAATATTAGGATACAAGATGCAAATTTTAAAGTATTGAAGTAGAGCAATGCAATGTTGTTAATGAGTCAGACAGAGCATAACCATTCACTCCATGTTACTAAACACCTTTCATGCATTACTTACTGTGCTGTCATCATATAACTAACAACTTCAAGTCTTCTTCTCAATGTTTGATACTATCATCACAATATAATACTATTTAACTTATTTATTTATTTGGCTGCACTGGGTCTTAGTTATCACATGTGGAATGTAGTTCTATGACCAGGGATCAAACCTGTCTCAGACTTCCCCTGGACCACAGGGGAAATCCCATCAATGTATCTATCTTTGAGAATATAACTATTTTCCAATTTATTGTTCTGATTACATTGGATACTTTTACATAGAAGTACTTTATAATACTAAAATCCCTATGTTTTATAAGATTTATTGTGCTTCAAAGAGAAGCAGATTATGTGAGTATAAATATAACACACACGGTAATATATTTGTATAAAACATAAGAATTAGATTTTAAAATGTCACTGAGGTAAATAGGACTTATCTCATCTCTGGAAAATGAGTTATATTATAATTATATTTGAAGTCAATAGAAAAGTCATTACAGTATAAATATGAACCTTCCTAAAAGGTTATAGAGACATTAAATGTGCTTTATTTCAAATGCCAATGAAATAAGATAAAGAATTCATCTATAATTTTTTAATTTGAAGAATGTTTTTCTGTAGTAATTAATGTTAGATTATGTTATAGATGGTGATACAAATTAGTTACTTAATCCAAATAAATAAATTTTTGCAAGTCTGTCATCAAATCTTGCCAGTTCTGCCTTCAAAGTAAATCTCAGCTCCGACCATTTCTCACCACCTTCACTGCTGCTAAATACCACCCTCATCTTATCTTTTATCAGCTCTCTCCTCCACTCTGCAGTAGCCTAACTAGATTCCCTTTCTCCACTCATTCCTTAGCAGTTTATTCATTATACAAAAACCAGTATTCCTTTTAGAACTCAAGTTGAAAAATGTGCCTTCTACTCAAAATCTTGTGATAGCACTCCATTTCACTCAGAATAAATACAAAATCCCTACAATGGCTTATGTTACCCTACTAAATTTGTCTCTCATATCTTTCTGATCTCTTCTATTACTCCTCACACTTTTATTTTTTACTGGCTTTGTTTTACTTGTTTTTTTCTCAAACAAACTAAGAATCATCCTCCTTCAAAACTTTTGCACTGTGTTTCCTTTGCCTTGCAGCTCAGCTGGTAAATAATCCAACTACAATGTGGGAGACCTGGGTCTGATCTCTGCATTGGAAATATTCCCTGGAGAAGGGAAAGGCTGCCCACTCCAGTATTCTGGCCTGGAGAAGTCGAAGGACTGTATAATCCATGGGACCACAAAGAGTTGGACACAACTGAGCAACTTTCACTTTCACTTTTCCTCTGCCTGGAATGTTCTTTCTACAGATATCTTCATGTCTTGTCTCTGTATCCTATAGCACTTTGCTCAAACATCACCTTCAATTACCATCTTGCCTCACCACTGGGGTTAAAAAGAAGAATCAACCCACTTTTCACCCAGCACACCACTTATCTTTCTTGCTTTATTTCCCTCCATAGCAACTGTCATCATATGAAAGACTATATTTTCATTTCTTTATTTGTTTATTGCCTACCTATCCATGACCAGAATTTAATCTACCCAAGAGGAAGAATTTGTGACCACTTCTTCTCTGACTCCAAAACAGTACTTGCAGCAGTGAAAGTCACTCAGTCTGTCTGATTCTTTACGACCCCATGGACTATACAGTCCATGGAATTCTCCAGGCCAGAATACTGGAGTGGGTAGCCATTCCCTTCTCCAGGGTATCTTCCCTACTCAGGGATTGAACCCAGGTCTCCCACATTGCAGACACTGAGCCACAAAGGAAGCCCTAGAGTACTGGAGTGGGTAGCCTATCCCTTCTCCAGCAGATCTTCCTGACCCACGTATTGAATCAGGGTCTCCTGTTTGCAGGTGGATTCTTTACCAACTGAGCTATCAGGGAATACACTTGCAGAAGAGTGGGTATTAAATGAACATTTTTTTATGAAAAAAAAATCTATACTATTGGAAAGGGACAGTTACTGAAAATTAGTGAATTGGTGCTTGTGTGTTTAGTAGCCCAGTCATGTCCGACTCTTTGAGAGCCCATGGACTGTAGCCTGACAGGCTCCTCTGTCCGTGGGATTATCCCAGGAAGAATACTGGAGTGGGCAGTCATTTCCTCCTCCAGGGACTCTCTCGAACTCAGGTATCAAATCTGTGTCTCTTGCATCTCCTGCAATGGCAGGCAGATTCCTTAGTATTGGGAAGCCCAGTGAGTCTGTACTCAATGCCATTTTTTTTCCATAAAAACAGAAGGGGAGTAAATTGCCCATACATTTTTAAAAGTAAATTATATATAGGCCAAAATAGAACTCTGCTTGTGATTTCATCATAGTATCTCCAGGTGCTGGACTGTATTTTATGATGGAAAAAACATGTATAATTGTAAAAGTTAGGCTTCTGGAATTGACAAATCCAGTGGTAAATTCAACTCAATATTTATTAGTGAGTGAGTAAAGTCGCTCAGTCATGTCCAACTCTTTTTGACACCATGGACTGTAGCCTGCCAGGCTCCTCCATCCATGGGATTTTCCAGGCAAGAGTATTGGAGTGGTTGCCATTTCACTAGACTTTGAAATATTAACCTGTCTAAATTTCAGTATTCTCACTTATAAAGTAGCAATTTAAATAATAGCAACATCATTCAGTTCCTGCCAGAATTAACAAGTTAAGCATTCAGCATAGTGCCTAGAACACTGTATGTACTCCATAAATATTAGCTCTTTCTAGAAGCATGAAATATCTCATTATTTACCATCAATGGACATGATTTAGTATATTCATTAACTGTGGAGACTCTGACATTAGACATACTTGGATTTTCATCTCAGATCCACCACTCACCAGTTGTGTGATCCTTGGTATACTACCTGACTTCTATGAAGTTCAGTTTGCCCTTCTGTGAAACTGGTATTCAATAGCCCCAACTTAAAGGGTTTGATGGAAGAGTTGCTTGAGGTAAATGTGTATTTATCACAGTGTCTAAACCAGAATAAGCACTAACATAATTAACTATTAATACTTATGTCAGAATGAGAAGGTATCTATGTGGTATGCAGTTAATAGCACAAGTAATACCACTCTTTCACCACACCCACCCACTCCACATATTTCAAAGAGACACTAAAATTATTTGTCTGAGAAGTGTCCTTAAAGGCATGACAAATTGAAAATGCACTCTGTGCATTGGGAGGCCCTAATCTATATCTGAGATCAATTTTTAATAGCTTATGAGACATACATATTGGGGGATAAGGAAGTAATACTGTATGCTGTAGCAAAAGACCAAAGATGTGCATACAATATGATAATAATCTCTTCGCTTGTGTGGTGTCTGGCAGTTTCTTATGATACTCTCTTTCATCTATACAAGCTTTTTTACATATGCAGTATATCAAATTAAAATGTACAGGGTTATCTAGGATGTATGGGGCTGTCTAGAAAAAAAAATCACTTATCTAAATTATTAAGATAAAAAGGAGGGCAATATATGGACCCTTTACCCTGATCATGACCTCTTCCTAGGAA
The DNA here is from genome assembly GCF_033118175.1 of Dama dama. Lineage (NCBI taxonomy): Eukaryota > Metazoa > Chordata > Mammalia > Artiodactyla > Cervidae > Dama > Dama dama. The sequence goes on from NC_083714.1 coordinate 73,644,962, forward strand.
TGTTTCTGCTATCACTGATTTCTGGAGTTATAATCAATACATTTATTCCTTGGGTCACATATCACTTGATGCTTATAAGCAACTTTTCAACTGCAAATATCCCTTGGGAGAGGCAAAGTAGTGAGGTTGGCATCCTTCAATTTGAATGAGTTGATGAGTTTTTTTTTTTAAGCAGGGTTTTATATGGAGCTTACCTGGCCCAAAGCTTGGCACAAGAAGGGATATGTTGATGTAGAAAATAGCCTTCTTTTGAATGCATCAGACATTTAACACTTTAAGTCACTTCTTAACCATCGAATTCCTGTATTCGACTACAGCACTTTAAATCTGGCTCCATCTTAAAATCTCCATAATGTGTTGAAATTATCGTAATTTCTTTCCATTCACACTCCTAAAAATGTATATGCTCAATTAATACTCATCTACTAAGACTTAACTATAATTAGATACCTGCTTATTTTAAGAAGACTATAACAGATTTTCTGGCCATTATTTTATTAAGCCAATGATCAAAACCACGGCCCCACAAATATACAAACAGAGCTTCTGAACTTCAGGGCTAATGAGCCCACATTAATGGATTAATTATTTCTGTAGCAAGTTAATCCTTGTCATCTATGATCAGTAGACTATTATCAAAAAGCGTCAAGGAGCACACATCTCCGGATTCATTTATTCTATTATCACCCTGAAGAAGGCTAGTGAGCTGATTAACTGCTGATGATTATATCAGCAATAATGGAAAATGATCATTATTTTCCTAGTTCACAGGAAATTACAAGTATGCAGGTACAATTTAAAAGACAGTCTACAGCTGCACTAAAAAAAACAAGTAATGCTGTAATTAATTTTTCCCCATTTTTCAAAAATTCAGAGCAATATAGATGGAAGTTAGAATGTGTGTGCTAGTTTAAAAGATATTCTAAGTGCAGAGTGAGATCTGAAGGTTTATTAGGTATATTTAATGCATCTAAAAATTAGAGAAAAAAATCATTTATTCATCATTAAAAGTAACTGAAAAAATGATCTCAAAAACAACATTCATATGGGTGACCTTGGGCTAATATTGATTAACGTGAATTATCCTTTAGGTGGTGTCACCTTTCAGGAAATGTTCCATAAACAGCTTCCACTAATATAATGGTACCAAAGTAGTATTTAATGCTGGAAAATGGAATGTCTACCTACACGAAAACATATAGGAGAGCTAGAAAAAGCAGCCTATATTTACGCTCACTATAATATTGGGCTTTCTAATAGGAAGTACATACTTCAACATTTTCCCTGTTTCCAGCACAGAACTCACGAAACTCTTGGACTTTTCTAAGTGTTGAGAACTAGAGATAAAAGTACTCTTCTTATGTTAATGAGGTAACTATTGGACCAGACCTAAGGAGAGAGACTGGATGCCTGAGTTCAATTTGAGTTCAGTCACTTACTCAGTCATGTAAAACTCTTTGTGACCCCATGCACTGAATCACACCAGGTTCCCTGTCCATCACCAACTCCCAGCGCTTGCTCAGATCCATGTCTAGTGAGTCAGTTATTCCATCCAACCATCACATCCACTGTCATCCACTTCTCCTGCCTTCAATCATTCCCAGCATTAGGATCTTTTCCAATGAGTCAGTTCTTCACATCAGGTGGCCAAAGTATTGGAATTTCAACTTCAGCCTCAGTCCTTCCAATGAATATTCAGGACTGATTTCCTTTAGGATTGACTGGTTTGATCTCCTTACAGTCCAAGGGACTCTCAGTAGTCTTCTCCAACACCACAGTTCAAAAGCATCAATTCTTCAGTGATGAGAGTTCTTTATAGTCCAACTCTCACACCCATACATGACTACTGGAAAAACCATAGCTTTGACTAGACAGACCTTTGTTGACAAAGTAATGTCTCTGCGTTCTAATATGCTGTCTAGGTTGGTCATAGCATTTCTTCCAAGGAGCAAGTGTCTTTTAATTTTATGGCTACAGTAACCATCTGCAGTGATTTTGACCCCCCCCCCAAATATTCTGTCACTGTTTCCATTGTCTCCCCATCTATTTTCCATGAAGTGGTGGGACCAGATGTTATGATCTTCATTTTTTGCATGTAGAGTTTCAAGCCAACATTTTCACTCTTCTCTTTCACTTTCATCAAGAGGCTCTTTAGTTCTTTGCTTTCTGCCATAAAGGTGGTGTCCTCTGCAATGAGGTTATTGATATTTCTCCCAGAAATCTTAATTCAAACTTGGGCTTCATCCAGCCTGGCATTTCACATGATGTACTCTGCATAGAAGTTAAATAAGCAAGGTGACAGTGTACAGCCTTGATGTTCTCCTTTCCCAATTTGGAACCAGTCCATTGTTGCATGTCCAGTTCTAACTTGTTTCTTGACCTGCATCTCACTGTTGCATCTTGATCTTCATACTGATTTCTCATGAGGCAGGTAAGGTGGTCTGGTATTCCCATCTTTTTAAAAATTTTCCAGTTTATTGTGATCCACACAGTCAACGACTTTGGCATGTTTTATTGACAAAGTAGATGTATTTTTGGAACTCTCTTGTTTTTTCTATAATCCAGTGGATGTTGGCAATTTGAGCTCTGGTTCCTCTGCCTTTTCTAAATCCAGCTTGAACATCTGGAAGTTCACAGCTCACATACTATTGAAGCCTAGCTTGGAAAATTCTGAGCATTACTTTGCTAGCGTGTGAGATGAGTGCAGCTGTGCAGTAGTTTGAACATTCTTTGGCATTGCCTTTCTTTGGGATTGGAGTGAAAACTGACCTTTTCCAGCCCTGTGGCCACTGCTGAGTTTTCCAAATTTGCTGGCATATTGAGAACAGCACTTTTGCTGCATCATATTTTAGGATTTGAAATAGCTCAACTCAAATTTCATCACCTCCACTAGCTTTATTCATAGTGATGCTTCCTAAGGCCCACTTGACTTCAATTCCAGGATGTCTGGCTCTAGGTAAGTGATCACACCATTGTGGTTGTCTAGGTCATTAAAATCTTTTTTCTATAGTTCTTCTGTGCATTTTTGCCACTCTTCTTAATATCTTCTGCTTTTGTTAGGTCCATACCATTTCTGTCTTTATTGTGCCCTTTTTTTTTTCGTGAAATGTGTCCTTGGTATCTATAATTTTCTTGAAGAGATCTCTAGGCTTTCCCATTCTATTGTTTTCCTCTATTATTTATTCTATTGTTTCTCATTCCATAAGGTGGTCCCAAAAGGGGAAGTTGAATCAGCCATTGCCTGGACTTGACTTTTCATATCTTGAAGTGACTCAAACACATTTCAGGCATATATGCACACTTTTTGTATGAACTATGGCACAGGTTTCTCTATGTGCTGACATTAATATATTTAATGCCTTTCTATTTTGGAGCACAGCTTTGTGAATTAAAGCTTGTTCTGAATTTAAGGCAACAATTGCCATCATACTATCATCTAAAGCTTGTTTTGTAAAATTAGTCAAGGATCCTACTCTGAAAATTATGTCAGTGGTGCCAAGTGATGACACAAATATTGCAGCTAGGTAGTCATACCAGTGGAACACAGATTGTGTCTATCTCATCTATACTATAGGGAAATTGATTGGGGAATGAAGTAATTCATTCAAAAATTTACCATATGCAAATGAAAATCACAGGGCCCATCTTTCAATCCATCCTGGACATAACCAGGGCCAACGATTGGTCCCACATAGCCAATGAGTTCCAGTTGGGGCTAAAAATCATATGCCTGGACTGTTGACCCAATCAATCCCTGGCCATATGACTGAATCTGTTGAGTTTATATGATTTACTATTATTATTTGATTACATAAAGTCTTTGATAAGAATTCTAAAGTTTTAGTACTGTCAAGATAAAATTTGGTATGATTATTTTGTTCCCAACAAATGGGGGCTTTTTTTTTATCTATTGTCCCTTTTCTGGGGTTATCCACATATACTGGTCCTATATTTGATATATTTGTTGGGCAGTTTTTCATGTAGCTTTGGTTCCCTTGTGGGCATGGCTAGTATTGGTTGTTTCTTTTATATAATAGCTATAGGCTTCTCTTTCTGTTTGATCATAATCAAAATGTAAATTGTGTCCCAATCCATTAATATTATTGTACCAAGTCAATAAAGTCATGTTAAGGACATTTAAGTTTTTGCTTTGATCTTCTTGAATAAAATGACATACCTTTTGAAAATTGGGTCCATCTAAGGGTGACACTTACCAAGGCAGTGCATGAATGGAGGATAATGGTAGGGTTCAACAGACCCAACAGTCTGATCTATTTTGTAACACTGCATAAGAATGTGCCCATGAAATAAAAATATTATCCTGTGTCCAATCTAAAAGGACTTGAGAGGTCATTATTACATTAAGAAGAACAAAATAGAGTAATGTGTGTCTGAGCATGTATTGTTAGAACAGTTACTTATCTGGTCCCTTCTTGGACAGTCCTTTCAATCATTCTAAGGGGGTGTATGGATATTCTGAACACAGAATTTTCTTGTGAATTTTCCTCTTGGGGTGTTGGATGGTCATTGTGATTTTCTCCAGGATAATTGCAATTCTTTCTCTCTGTGTGAGGAATCCAGATATCAATACCTGTAATCTTAACAGCAGTGGGTGAAGAGAGAAAAACAGAAATGACCCTTCCCATGTGGAAGTTAAGGTGGAACTATTGTCAGGAATAGTCTTTACTAATATCAGGTCCCCAGGATTAAATAAGGACTTTTTATCTTCTTTTGGTTGTAAGATTCCATTTTCTAGGGGTTTCAACTGTTTTTGAAAAGAAGCTAAGTTAGTGACATATTTTGTTAGTTTGGCTGTTCCTTGGTCTAGAAGTAAATCATTTTTGAGAAATGGCCTCCCATATAACGTTTCGAAAGGGCTAAGTCTCAGCGACTGTGAAGCATTTCTTATTCTCACTAGAGCTAAGGAAATAATGAAGCCCAGGAAAGGTGAGTCTCTTGTGAACATTTTTTAAATGTCTATTAATCATATCGTTATCTTTTTCTACCCTCCCATAGCACTGAGGTCTCCAGGCACAATGTAAATGAAACTCAATTCCTATGGCCCGGAAGATGCCCTGCATTGTTGTAGCCTAAAAGGCAGGGTCACGGTCACTTTGAATTCTGTGTGGCAGGCCAAAGAGAGGAAAGATCTTAGGTATTAAAGTCTTAACAACTTATTTTGCTTGTTCTGTTCTACAAGGGAATTTCCCTATCTACCCAGTAAAGGTATCAAACCAAAACAGTATGTATTTATGTCCCTTGGTTTTTGGCATAATGAGTGAAGTCCATCTGCCAGTCCTCTCCAGGATATCTTCCTGTATGCTGTAAGCCTGGGAAATCTGACTGGTTGTTTCGAGCATTATTCTTTTGAGAAAGTTCACATCCGTTAACAATCCGGCTTATAATTTTTATTAATCCCTTTCCCTTGAAAAGACTCTTAGCCAGTTGGTAGGTATTTTCCATTCCCAAATGGAAAGTTTGATGTAGAATTTTAAGAATTTTCCATTGGGTGCTAGAAGGCAATACAAGTTTTTTCATCTTCTGTTTGAAGTCATCCAGAGGTGAGTAGAGTATCTCCACAAGAAAGGGAGTGTTGAAGTTACTCAGGAGAATACTGAGATTTTATGTCAGTGGGGATCTTATTCCAGAGGAGGTGAGCCTGAGTATTAAAAGACTGGATGGCTGCCTTTTTTGCTTATGGGTCAGCTCTTTTATTTCCCTCTGTTATGTCAGAATTATCCCTTTGATGACCTTGGCAGTGTATTGCTGTCACTTATTTAGGTAGTTTAATTGTATTTAAGAAATACATAATTTCTTGGTAGTATTTAATGGGACTGGCATATGAGGTTTTAAAGATTCTTTCCTTCCAGACAGCAGCATAAGCATGAAGGACTGAGTAAGCATTATTTGGAGTCAGTATAGATGTTCACTCTCTTGTCAGTCCCCTAAGGGTCAGAGCCCCTAAGGGTCTGGTTAAAGCAATAAATTCAGTTAATTGAGTGCTAGTTCCAGGGGGTAGGGGATTGCTTTCTAAAATTTGAGGTAATGTGACCACTTTGTATCCTGCCTTGCATCTCCCTTTTTCCATAAAGGAGCTGCCATCTGTAAACATAGTTTCATCAGGATTTTCTAAAGGCTTATCATTTAAGTCCTCCATGGCTGAGCAATTTAAAGCTAGGACTTGATGGCTGCTTCTTACCTAATGACTCAGGAAGGAATGTTGCTATGTTTAAGGCTGAGCAGGTTTTTAGCTGAATTATGGGTCTTTCTAAGAGCAGAGATTGGTAACTGAGAAGCTGTTTGTCAGAGAGCCATAGCCCTCCCTTAGAGTTTAAAATTCCAGAGATATCATGTGAAGTATAGACTGTCAGATCTTGTCCTATAATTAACTTAGTAGCTTCAGGAATTAATAGAGCTACTAAGGCCACTATTTGTAGACAGTGTGGCCATCCTTGGGCTACAGAATTGAGCTCTTTGCTTAAATAAGAAACAGATTGTTGGGAGCTTCTTTGGGGCTCTGTTAGAACCCCCAGTGATATTCCTGATCTCTCTGTTACAAAAAAAGATTAAATTGGTCTCCCTTAGGCAGGCTGAGAGGAAGAGCCTGAAGAAGAGCTTGTTTTAAAGTCTCAAATACATATATTTCTCCAGGTTCCCATTGTAATAACTTTTGTCCTGATTATTGAGTTTCTTTTAGCAACTTATATAAAGGTCAAACCAGTTCTTCATATCCGGGAATCCAAATCGGGCAGTAGCAAGTTATGCCAAAGAAACCACGGAGTTGTCTAAGAGTATTAGGGAGAGGGTGTTGTAAGATGGGTTCCATTTTTTCTTTTCCCGGGCCTCAAACTCCGTGGGAGAGTTTGAGTCCTAAATATTTCACTTCTTGTTGGCACATTTGAGCTTTTGATTTTGATATATTGTAGCCACATCAAGCTAGATAATTAAGAAGGTCACAGGGTCTTGGTTACGCTTTTTCTCTGTGTCAACACAAAGGAGAATATCATCTACATATTGAATGACTTTTATAGACTCAGTTGCCCTAAAGGCAGAGCTAAGTCTTTGGCTAAAGCCTGCCTGAAAAAGTGAGCGCTATCTCTAAATCCTTGAGGTAACAATGTCCAAGTTAACTGAGTAGAGGAATCAGATGGCTCCTCAAAAGCAGATAAAAATTGCTTAAAAAACTTTGAGGTAAGTGTATGCAAAAAAAAGGCATCCTTCAAATTTCAAATAGTAAAACAAGTGGCTGTTTCTGGGATTTGGGAGAGTAGAGTATAGGTTAGGCATGACAGGATGTAATGGAATTACAGTGCCATTAATGAGGTGGAGGTCCTGAACTAGACTCCATTATCAATTAGGCTTTTGGACTCCCACAATATGTTTATTACAAGGGCTGTTACATTTGATTAAGAGCCCCTTCCCTTTGAGGTTTTCAAAGGTCACCTCACTCTGTTTTGCCTCTGACTTTAGAGGGTATTGTTTTTGGTGAGGAAAGTTATTAGGATTTTTAGTAGTTATCTGTACTGTTTGAGCTGAGATGACTCTGCCTATCTTTCCTCCAGTTGCCCAGACTTCAGGGTTAATTTCTACTTCTGTCAGGGTTAAGCATAAGTTTTCTGTAGGTTCCATTTCCATATGAATTGAAATTTGCATTTTAGGTAGAATATCTCTTCCTAGGATGGGGGTTGGGCTTTCTTGTATTATCAGAAAGGCATGAGAAAAAATAATGGAATCCCACTTACAACTCAACAGTTGTATAAAGAATTTTGTAATTGGCTTTCCAGAAATGCTGTGTATAGTAGCTGACTCAGTAGAAGGAGGACCTGGATTAGAGAGGAGGGCTGAGAAAGTGGCTCCTGTATCAGGCAGGAAGTTAACAGGATGGCTTCCTACAGTTAGGGTCACCCCTAGGCTTCTGTGTTGTGATGAGGAGCCAAAGTGGGAAGCTCCAGGGCCCGGCAGTCTTGATTCTGGGTCTGAGTTTCTGACCCCTGAAAAACATTGCCCTGGGGCCAGTTACTCTTCCAGTGCTCTCCTTTGCAAGGTGCGGGTGAGGCCTTGGTTGTGACCTCTGCTTGCCTTGGGGGCATCGTCCCTTAAAGTGTCCATCCTTGCCACAACAGAAACAGGCTCCAGGTTTTTGCTTTTGTCCTTCTGCCTTTGCAGCCCTAAAGTTAACTCCCTCTAGGGCTATGATGAGAGCTTCTGCCTTTCTCTTATCCCTCCTCTCTTTTTCCTTACATTCCTCCTGATCTCTATTAAAGAATACTGATATGGCAGCTCTTAGGAGGCACTCTAAATCCACAATGGGGCTGAAGGCCAATACTTGGAGTTTCCTCTGAATATCTGGAGCCAATTGAATAATAAATTTGCCTTTAAGAATAAGTTGGCCCTCTGAGGAATCTGGGTCCAAATAAGTGTGTTTTTTCAATGCCTCCCTGAGCCTTTTCAGAAAAGCTGTGGTATTTTCCTCTGTTTCTTGCATCATTCCAAATAGTTTGGAGTAGTTTAAGGGCTTAGCTTGTGATTTTTTTTTCAGCCTTTGTTAATGCAGGTGATAAAGTGAACTCTCCAAGTCATCACTGTCTTTGTCATTTGTCCAATTAGTATCAACTATGTGCACTGACTAGAGTCCTATAGGTAACCAGGCTGATTCACTGTCAGAACTCCCCTGCATGCTATTAGCATAATATTCATCTCCCCATTCCTGGGCATTTTTAATTACTCTACTTCATTCATTGTCAGTAAGGGTGCTAGTCAGGATTAGCATAACATCTTTCCATGCCATTTCAAAAGATTAGGTTGGACCCTGGAAAACACTTATATACTTGTCAGGATCTTCAGTAAAGCTCCATAGGTCTAATTTAATTTGTCTTAAATCTTGGAGGGGAAAGGAACATGGACTCGTGTGGGTCCCAAGTCCCCATTAGGAACTTCCTGTAATGGAAGAAGGGAAGAATATAGCTTAGTGATTACCAGGGTTGGGTTAGGAGCCACTGGGGTAAGAGCTGCTGCTGGTGCTAGAGATGTTACCAGAGATTGTGGAGGCTCCTGTGGGCTAGATTTATGCAGCCTTGGAAAAGGGGGCCAGTTTGAACCCAAGGGCTTGAGGGAAGTTATAGGCAGCATAGAAGGAACAATCTCACAACTCCTGTATAAAAGGGTGTTTTCTTTCAAGACAAAGAAAACCTGTATATATGGGACTTCTGACATTTTCCTTCTCATATACAGAAAATGTCTAGTTGGAGGATGGTATTATAATTAAGTGAGCCCTAATGGGGCCATTTTTCACCATCAGATAGAGCATATTGGGGCCATGCCTTGGTGCAGAAAAAGATCATATGCTTCTTTAATAGGGTCTGAGTGTCAAACGTCTTCCAGTTCTTCAGTATACATTCCAAAGGCATCCACTTTGAGTCAGGTATGAGGCTCGAAGAGGTTGCTCCCGTCTGAAAGAGAGAAGAGTAGCATCCAGTGCTCTTTGTCTTTTCTCTGGTTCCTCTGATAGAAGGTGTCCCCTCCTTGTGGGGTGGGAATAAAGAACATGAATAACATATGCTTCATTCAACTTTGCAGTGCACCTGGGCTTGACACCCTTATCCAGTTGCCCTAGGCCTTTGTGCCCTTCCTGCCTCTACCTTCCCTTCCACCTAGAGATAAATAGAGTGAGAGCCTAGGTTGGTGGATTTCCTATGCTCCTGAACATTGGGTATGCCTGAAATGGAGCTTCCCTAAAACAAGCTATGCAGTGCATAAGGTTAGTAATATTCACACACACTCCAAAATGCCCTACCTTAAGTGAAAAATCTCATGACATTTAGATGTTAGGAAAGAGAAATGATAGATGTCCTGTGGCACTCACTGAGGCAGCAGCCTAGGAGGGGTTTTGCTCAGCACCTCCAGGTCAACCGGCTGGCCAAAACCAAGACCTGAGGCCACTGTCTACTAACTCTGTCTGCCTTCAGAACTTGGACAGGCTTGTGAAACAAAGAGTAGCTCAAGAGACTGTGTAGTTAGATTTGGTAATGAGAGGTGAATGACAAAGTTGAGAGTGAGTGTCTGCTTACCTTGAATAGATGTTGAGGAATCCTGTACGAGTCCCCAAAAGATGAGATAGGAACATGAGTTGTTGTCCACAGAGCCAAAGAATGGAAGAGAGAAACATACAAACACTCACTATAGCAAGTGAACATGATTTATTAAAGAGGAGGCAGGTACAAAGCTTTCTTCATAGACACTGAGAGGGAGTTTACCCTCCAAGATGGGACTAACAGCAGTTTTTATACTGTTTCTTAAATTGCATTATTTCTAACCAATCAATTTAATGGCCAAGATACTTAACATCTTTATGGTTTCTCTTCATCCTTAGAATAAGTCATCACCCTTTTCCATGTCCTCTGGTCCAGATGCTGTGAAAGTACTGCACTCAACATGTCAGCAAATTTGGGAAACTCAGCAGTGGCCACAGGCCTGGAAAAGGTCAGTTTTCATCCCCTTCCCAAAGAAAAGCAATGCAAAATAATGCTCAAACTACAGCACAATTGCACTCATTTCACACGCTAGTAAAGAAATGCTCAAAATTCTCCAAGCCAGGCTTCAAGAGTACATGGGCTGTGAACTTCCAGATGTTCAAGCTGGATTTGGAAAAGGCAGAGGAACCAGAGATCAAATTGCAAACATCCGTTGGATCATCAAAAAAGCAAGAGAATTCCAGAAAAAAAAAAAATCTTCTTCTGTTTTATTGACTACGCCAAAGCCTTTGACTTTGTGGATCACAACAAATTGTGGAAAATTGTTCAAGAGATGGGAATAACAGACCACTTCACTTGCCTTTTGAGAAATCTGTATGCAGGTCAGGAAGCAATAGTTAGAACTGGAATTGGAACAACAGACTGGTTCCAAATACAGAAAGGAGTATGTCAAGGCTGTATACTGTCACCCTGCTTATTTAACTTATATGCAGAGTACACAATGAGAAACGCTGGGTTGGATGACACACAAGCTAGAATCAAGATTGTGGAGAGAAATATCAATAACCTCAGATATGCAGATAGCACCACCCTTATGGCAGAAAGTGAACAAGAACTAAAGAGCCTCTTGATGAAAGTGAAAGAGGAGAGTGCAAAAGTTGGCTTAAAGGTTAACATGCAGAAAACTAAGATCATGGTATCTGGTCCCATCACTTCATAGGAAATAGATGGGGAAACAGTGGAAACAGTGACAGACTTTATTTTGGGGGGCTCCAAAATCACAGCAGATGGTGACTGAAGCTGTGAAATTAAAAGACACTTCCTCCTTGGAAGAAAAGTTATGGCAATCCTAGACAGCATATTAAATAGCAGAGACATTACTTTGCCAACAAATGTCTATCTAGTCAAATCTGTGGTTTTCCAGTAGTCATGTATGGATGTGAGAATTGAACTATAAAGAAAGCTGGGGACCAAAGAATTGATGCTTTTGAACTGTGGTGTTGGAGAAGACTCTTGAGAGCGCCTTGGATGACAAGGAGATCAAACCAGCCCATCCTAAAGGAAATCAATCCTGAATATTCATTGGGAGGACTAATCCTGAAGTGGAAACTCCAATACTTTGGCCACCTGATGTGAAGAACTGACTCATTTGAAAAGACTCTGATGCTGGGAAAGATTGAAGGCAGGAGGAGAAGGAGATGACAGAGGATGAGATGGTTAGATGGCATCACTGACTCAATGGAAATGAATTTGAGTAAACTCCGGGAGTTGGTGATATACAATCAGACCTGGTGTGCTGCAGTCCATGGGGTTGCAGAGATTCAGACACACCCGAGCTACTGAACTAAACTGAACTGGCCCACCTGTATGGGCTTACCATGGGCCAGAAGTATGGGCTTAAAATTAATGATCACCAGTTGTTTTACCCTTAAGCATATGGAGCAGAATTTACTGCCCTTCCTTAGATCTTAGTGTTGATAATTTATCAGACTAAAGACACATTCCAGGAATTCAGGGAAATGGAACAGGATGTTTACTGAAAATGAGACTGAGGTCTCAAAGAGTTCTACACTGACTTTCTAGTAAATTCTACCTCACTGCTACTGCTACTGCTAAGTCACTTCAGTCGTGTCTGACTCTGTGCGACCCCATCCCTGGGATTCTCCAGGCAAGAACACTGGAGTGGGTTGCCATTTCCTTCCCCAATGCATAAAAGTGAAAAGTGAAAGTGAAGTCGCTCAGTCATGTCTGACTCTTCGAGACCACATGGACTGCAGCCTACCAGGTTCTTCTATCCATGAGATTTTCCAGGCAAGAATACTGGAGTGGGGTGCTTGCCTTCTACCTCACTAGGGTATATTAATGTAAAATTTAATTGAATTATTAAAGGACAACCTAAGTTTGTTTCTGAAGCTTATCACAGGGATCTATCTTTGGATGAGGATCAGATGCCTCTTGACCTCCAACCAAGACTGGAAAAAGATGTAGTTTAAGTAACTCTCTCCGATATTGAAGGAAGGACCTTTTTATCAGGTACTCTTAACTAGCTCATGCACAGTGAAATTGAAAGGAGACTGACTCGAATTAATTCCCACTTCCAAAGGCCCCAACGTGGAACTGGTCAATAGAGAGGACTGCTGACCTCAAACGCACTTTAAAATGATGCTCAAACAGAGGAAACTGCACTACTCTAGAATGAGAAGATGACATCAAAAGTAGACAGCATGCCTAAGATGCTGGACCTGATTAATATGATCATTTATAATGTTTTATTGATTTCTTGGACCTTTGCATATCAATCAAATGTTTTCTATCATGGACACGATTCCATGTTAGTTTAAAACTCAATCTAATTATTGGGCTGTCTAGTACTTCTGCATTACCTTGGTGGATTTCTCCCCTTCAGGATTGGATATCCCCTAGGAAATTTAATTTAGAAGAGAGTTCAGCCCTCTTCTGTCTATTCATGATATTACTAAATGGAATCCTCTCACCTGGCCAATTAATAATACCTGCTCTGTCCCTGGCCATAGATTTAAGTTTTCTCTTAGAGTCATTCAAACTCAGCCAAAGTGATGAGCTAAATCTCAATATAAAAGCTGTAACTTCTCATTTATTAACATGAAAATTCCTGCAATTATGGGATGGATTGATATGGTTAACACCAGTCTATGGTCATTAAAACTTAAAAGATCCTCTATGTTGGGAACAATTAAATCATACTAAGGATGATCAGCCTAGTAATATTATGAAATTTGGATTGGTACTTTATGAATCACAGAGAGAGTGATTGGTATGGAACTCAGTGGCTTTGTGGTACCAATTTATGGCCTTAGCATCTACAGGGATGGATGCAAAGGTGTAGCCTGGGATTCCCATGAATTTAAGGTCATACACATGAATAAATTAGAGGTAATCCCAACCAATCTACCCTTGGTATGAGTCCAATGGGTCAAAAGATATGTATTCTACTGGCATGATCATTTAGCAGCTTATTTTTGTGGCTTCAATGAGATTGGATGATGTAACTGGCCATATCAAAAGCTTAGCAACTTTCACTCAACAAGCTTTAAATGATAGTAACCAGGCTATTTACCTATTGAACTCTGAGTTTTCAATGATGAGAAAGGCAGTACTATAAAACAACATGCCCTTGACATCCTTAAAGCATCTCAGGTGACACTTGTGCCATAATTCAAACTGAATGTGTGTTTTCATACCTGATGAATCCGTTAATGTAACACATTTGATGAACCATATAAAAATCAGATTTCTGTCTTAGTGGCCCATCCCCTAGTCTTGACGATTAAAAAAACAAACAAACAAACAAAAAAACAAAAAAACCTGGTTTGGTGTGGAGGATCATGGATGAAATATTTACCTATAATTCCAGTAATTTTATTAACCATATTATTGTATTTTGCTTGTTTTATAAGCAAAATGTTGTTTCTCATATTACCAAATGTATCATTGAGCCTCCAATGAAAATAATGATGACTAGACTTGAAGCAGTTGATCAAATATATAGCTCAATATGTAATAGTGTAACTCTAGATATGTGAAGATGCAATGAGAGGGAATATTTTTCTAGACTGTAACTAGAAGATAGGTGTCCAGAGATCTTTGACTATTAAGACCCAGTCTAGTAATAGCACATTAAGTGACTTATCAACAAAAACCTTCTTCAGAACTGGGAATGAGCCTTCCTGGCAACACAGGATAGAATGGTCATGAAATGCCCCCAAAGTATGGTCCGATTTATTAAGACAAGGGGGCCCTATCAATTATAAATTGGCACTTGCCAAGAGCATTTCCATTGACTGAACAACAAGGGCATTTGCCATCTGCCTCTGCCGTAATTGAACACTGTGCTGCTGCAGCTGTTGAGCTTCAACACCCCCTGAGGGAGTTCAGGGTGGAGTGAGGCACTCTGTCCTCCAGGGAATCTGGTGGGACAGATCTTTAGGTGGTTGGATGTTTTCAGGAAGATTTTATCTCAGTCGTTGCATCTCTTCATAACTCAGTTCAGTTCAGTCGCTCAGTCGTGTCCGACTCTTTGCGACCCCATGAATTGCAGCACGCCAGGCCTCCCTGTCCATCACAAACTCCTGAAGTCCACTCAAACTCATGCCCATCTAGTAGGTAATGCTATCCAGCCATCTCATCCTCTGTCATCCCCGTCTCCTCCTGCCCCCAGTCCCTCCAAGCATCAGGGTCTTTTCTAATGAGTCAACTCTTTGCATGAGGTGGCCAAAGTATTGGAGTTTCAGCTTCAGCATCAGTCCTTCCAATGAACACCCAGGACTGATCTCCTTCAGGATGGACTTGTCGGATCTCCTTGCAGTCCAAGGGACTCTCAAGAGTCTTCTCCAACACCATAGTTCAAAAGCATCAATTTTTCGGTGCTCAGCTTTCTTAACAGTCCAACACTCACATCCACACATGACCACTGGTAAAATGGTAGCCTTGACCAGACGGACCTTTGTTGGCAAAGTAATGTCTCTGCTTTTTAATAGGCTATCTAGGTTGGTCATAACTTTCCTTCCAAGGAGTAAGCGTCTTTTAATTTCATGGCTGCAGTCACCATCTGCAGTGATCTTGGAGCCCAAAAAATAAAGTCTGACACTGTTTCCACTGTCTCCCCATCTATTTCCCATGAGGTGATGGGACAAGATGCCATGATCTTAGTTTTCTGAATGTTGAGCTTTAAGCCAACTTTTCCACTCTCCTCTTTCACTTTCATCAAGCAGCTTTCAGTTCCTCTTCACTTTCTTCCATAAGAGTGGTGTAATCTGCATATCTGAGGTTATTGGTATTTCTCCCGGCAACCTTAATTCCAGCTTGTGCTTCTTCCAGCCCAGCGTTTCTCATGATGTACTCTGCATATAAGTTAAATAAGCAGGGTGACAATATACAACCTTGATGTACTACTTTTCCTATTTGGAAACAGTCTGTTGTCACACGTCCAGTTCTATCTGTTGCCTCCTGACCTGCATACAGGTTTCTCAAGAGGTAGGTCAGGTGGTCTGGAATTCCCATCTCCCTCAGAATTTTGCACAGCATATTGTGATCCACACAGTCAAAGGCTTTGGCATAGTCAATAAAACAGAAATATATGTTTTTTTTGGAACTCTCTTGCTTTTTCGATGATCCAGCAGATATTGGCAATCTGATCTCTGGTTCCTCTGCCTTTTCTAAAACCAGCTTGAACATCTGGAAGTCCACGTATTGCTGAAGCCTGGCTTGGAGAATTTTGAGCATTACTTTACTAGCGTGTGAGATGAGTGCAATTGTGCAGTAGTTTGAGCATTCTTTGGGATTGGCTTTCTTAGGGATTGGAATGAAATCAGAACTTTTCCAGTCCTGTGGCCACTGCTGAGTTTTCCAAATTTGCTGGCATATTGAGTGCAACACTTTCACAGCATCATCTTTCAGGATTTGAAATAGCTTA
The DNA here is from genome assembly GCF_033118175.1 of Dama dama. Classification (NCBI taxonomy): domain Eukaryota; kingdom Metazoa; phylum Chordata; class Mammalia; order Artiodactyla; family Cervidae; genus Dama; species Dama dama. The sequence goes on from NC_083714.1 coordinate 73,660,883, forward strand.
ACTGGAATTCCATCACATCTACTAGCTTTGTTTGTAGTGATGCTTTCTAAGGTCCACCTGATGTCACATTCCAGGATGTCTGGCTCTAGGTGAGTGATCACACCATTGTGATTATGTGGGTCATGAAGATCTTTCTTGTACAGTTCTTCTGTGTATTCTTGCCACCTCTTCTTAGTATCTTCTGTTTCTGTTAGGTCCATACCATTTCTGTCCTTTATTGAGCCCATTTTTGCAAGAAATGTTCCCTTGGTATCTCTAATTTTCTTGAAGAGATCTCTTGTCTTTCCCATTCTGTTGTTTTCCTCTATTTCTTTACATTAATCCCTGAGGAAGGCTTTCTTATCTCTCCTGGCTATTCTTTGGAACTCTGCATTCAAATGGGAATATCTTTCCTTTTCTCCTTTGTTTTTGCTTCTCTTCTTTTCACAGCTATTTGTAAGGCCTCCTCAGACAACCATTTTGCCTTTTTGCATTTCTTTTCCATGGGGATGGTCTTGATCCCTGTCTCATGTTCAATGTCACGAACCTCCGTCCATAGTTCATCAGGCTCTCTGTCTATCAGATCTAGTCCCTTAAATCTATTTCTCACTTCCACTGAATATTAATAAGGGATTTGATTTATTTCATAACTGAATGGTCTAGTGGTTATCCCTACTCTCTTCAGAAACCTAAGTAAGACGGTAGGTGTTGTGAGAGGGCATCAGAGGGTAAACACTAAAACCATAATCACAGAGAACTAGCCAACTTGATCACAGGACCACAGTCTCGTCTAACTCAATGTAACTAAGCCGTGCCGTGTGGGGCCACTCAAGATGGTCGGGTCATGGTGGAGAGGTCTGACAGAATGTGGTCCACTGGAGAAGGGAATGGGAAACCACTTCAATATTCTTGCCTTGAGAGCCCCATGAACAGTATGAGAAGGCAAAATGATTGGATACTGAAAGAGAAACTCCCCAGGTCAGTAGTTGTCCAATATGCTACTGGAGATCAGTGGAGAAATAACTCCAGAAAGAATGAAGGGATGGAGCCAAAGCAAAAACAATACCCAGTTGTGGATGGGACTGGTGATAGAAGCAAGGTCCAATGCTATAAAGAACAATAATGCATAGGAACCTGGAATATTAGGTCCATGAATCAAGGCAAATTGGAAGTGGTCAAACAGGAGATGGCAAGAGTGAATGTCGACATTCTGGGAATCAGTGAATTAAAATAGACTGGAATGGGTGAATTTAACTCAGATGATCATTATATCTACTACTGTGGGCAGGAATCTCTTAGAAGAAATGGAGTAGCCATCATAGTCAACAAAAGAGTCTGAAATGCAGTACTTGGATGCAATCTCAAAAACGACAGAATAATCTCTGTTCGTTTCCAAGGCCAACCATTCAATATCATGGTAATCCAAGGCTATGCCCCAACCAGTAACTCTGAGGAAGCCGAAGTTGAATGGTTCTATGAAGACCTACAAGACCTTTTAGAACTAACACCCAAAAAAGATGTCCTTTTCATTATAGGGGACTAGAATGCAAAAGTAGGAAGTCAAGAAACACCTGGAGTAACAGGCAACTTTGGCCTTGGAGTACGGAATGAAGCAGGGCAAACACTAACAGAGTTTTGCCAAGAGGACACACTGGTCATAACAAACACCCTCTTCCAACAACACAAGAGAAGACTCTACACGTGGACATCACCAGATGGCCAACACCAAAATCAGATTGATTATATTCTTTGCAACCAAAGATGGAGAAGCTCTATACAGTCAGCAAAATCAAGACCTGGAGCTGACTGTGGCTCAGATCATGAACTCCTTATTGCCAAATTCAGACTTAAACTGAAGAGAGTAGGGAGAACCACTAGACCATTCATGTATGACCTAAACCATATCCTCATACCTAGAAAAGCAATAAATCCCTTCATGCTGACATCAGATCCTCTTGACTAGCCAAAAACCTTTGTGTAAAATGACTGCTTAAAGGTATTGAACTCTGCCTTCACCAAAACCTTCTATATTGACCTTCCTCGCATTGCCTCTTTGAGCAAGAGCTATCAGAGATGCTACCCCCTGGGCTGCAGTCCTCATTTTGCCCTGGATAAAACTTAACTCACAACTTTGTAACTCTAAAAAAAAAAAAAAAGTGCAAAATGATAGGGAATTTTTAGAGTTGTTGTTACAAGGTGAATTGAAGAAAACTGAAGTGTAGTATTAATCCAGGAATGTTACTTCAAGAAATTGATGGTAAGGAAATTATTTGACAAGAGTATAAGATAAATATAAATAGTTTTCAAAAAATTAGTTATAATTTGGAAAAAATAGGAACAGATTTTCAACATTATGGGATTAGTTCAATAAAAAGATACTTCATAAAAATTGAAAATAATCTAGCAATCAAGTTTTATGGCATAGATATGCATTCGTATGGAATGTATTTAAAATGTAACAAAACCATTTTAAAATGGCAAGCAATTTTAAAATCCATTTTTTGGAAAATAAGGAGAAGCAGAAAAGTATGTATGTGCAGGTATAACTTATTTGATTGTACTTCACTTTATTCTCAGAATGATCTTTGCAGACATTGCTATTTTTATGAATTGAAGGTTTATGGCAACTCCACATTCAGCAAGTGTAACAGCACCGTTTTTTTCCCAACATTTTCTCACTTCATGTCTCTGTGTCATATTTTGATAATTCTAACAGTATCTCAAGCTTTTTAATCATTATTATATTTGTCATGGTGATCTGTGATCAGTGACTTTTGATGTTAGTATTGGAATTGTTTTGAAGTGAAGTTAAATCTCTCAGTCATGTCCGACTCTTTGTGACCCCATGGACTGTATAGCCTACCAGGCTCCTCTGTCCATGAGATCTTCCAGGCAACAGTACTGAAGTTGGTTTCCATTTCCTTCTCCAGAGGATCTTCCCAACCCAGGGATCGAACCTGAGTCTCCTGCATTGTAGGCAGACGCTTTAACATCTGAGCCACCAGGGAAGTTTGGGGTGCAACAAACCACTAGCATTAACACAGGGAATAATCAATAAATGTGTATGCTCTACAAGGAGATCCAGCCAGTCCATCTTAAAGGAAATCAGTCCTGAATAACCATTGAAAGAACTGATGCTGAAACTCCAATACTTTGGCCACCTGATGTGAAGATCTGACTCATTTGAAAAGACCCTGATGCTGGGAAAGATTGAAGGTGAGAGGAGAAAGGGACAACAGAGGATTAGATGATTGGATGGCATCACTGACTCAATGGGCATGAGTTTGAGTAAACTCTGGGAGTTGGTGATGGACAGGGAGGCCTGATGTGCTGCAGTCCATGGGGTCACAAAGAGTTGGACATGACTGAGTGACTGAACTGAAATGAACTGTTTATGTTCTGACTGTTCAGCCAACCAGCCCTTCGCTCATCTATCTCTCCTTGGACATACTAGTTCCATGGGGCACAAAACTGTTAAATTTGGGTCAATAAATAGATCCACAATGGAATCTAAGTGTTCAGGTGAAAGAAAGAACCATGTGTCTCTCACTTTAGGTAAAATGCTAAAAGTAATTAATCTTAGTGAGGGAAGCAGGCCAAAAGCCCAGATGGGCTAAAACAAACAGCCACGTTGTGAACGCAAAATAAAAGTTCTTGACAGAAATTAAAAGTTCTACTCCAGTAACCAAGCAAATGATAGGAAAACAAAATAGCCTTATTTCTGATACTCTTAAATGTTAGTAATCTGGATAAAAGATTTAACCACCATACCAATTCCTTAAGCCAAAATCTAATCCAGAGCAAGACCTTAAGTCTTCAATTCTATGACGGCACCAAAAGGAGAGGGAGCTGCAGAAGACTGAAACCAGTAGAGGCTGGTTTATGAGGTCTAAAGAAAAACAACAACAAAAAATTCCTTAATGCAGAGCTGTATGCTGAAGTGGCAAGTGCTTAATTAGAAGCTACAGCCAGTTTTCCAGAAGCTATGATCATTAATGAAATGCAGTTGCACTAAACAACAGATTTTCAATATAGATGAAACAGTCTTCTATTGGCAAAAGATGCCATCTGAGACTTACATAGATAGAGAGGAGAACTGAATGTCTGGCTTTAAAGCTTAGGAACTAATTGCAGCTGGTAACTTTTAAGTGGAAGACAGTTCTCTTTTACTGTTGTTCAGTCACTCAGTCATGTTTGACTCTTTGCGACCCCGTGGACTGGAGCATGCCAGGCTTACCCGTCCTTCACCATGCTCAAATTCATGTCCACTGAGTCAGTGATGACATCCAACCATCTGGTCCTCTGTCATCCCCTTCTCCTGCTATCAATTTTGTCAACATTGGGGCCTTTTCTAATGAGTTGGCTCTTCCCATCGGGTGGACAAAGTACTGGAATTTCAGCTTCAGCATCAAACCTTCTAATGAATGTTCAACATTGATTTCCTTTGGGATTGAATGGCTTGATCTCCTTGCTGTCCAAGGGACTCTCAAGAGTCTTCTCTAACAAAACAGTTCAAAAGCATCAGTTCTTCAGCGTTCAGCCTTATTTATTGTCCAAATCTTACATCCATACATGACTACTGGAAAGATCATATCTTTGATTACACAGACCTTTGTGGGTAAAATAATGCCTCTGCTTTTTAATACACTGTCTAGGTTTGTCGTAGCTTTTTGCCACGTCCAGCACAGTGGGTGAGAAAGATCTGAAATTGAGCGAGTATGTAATGAAACGACAGACACATATAGTTTGGCAAACGGAGAGTCAGGGGGCCCTCCTGCTCTCCATGGCAGGAAGACAAAATGGCTCCTTTCAGCCAGCAATTTTATTGGCAGAAATCACATGAGATTATTAGGAAATAGCTATACTGGGGAGTTTGATTAGTGCACCATAAAGAAAGAGTAAAGTTAAGGCTCTGCTCTTGATCAAGGACATCTTATTTTCTTTCCATGGGGATGGATGCAGGGGCAGGCAGTGAAGTGGAGCAGATAGCATGTCCTGCCCCAAGAATAGCCTTTTGTCAATTGCTAGGGTGCAGTTTGCCACACCCTCGAGTCATGGGGCAGGTTCTGGTCTCTGCTCCGCCAGGCTGCAAGAGCTTTTCTTCCAAGGAGCAATCATCTTTTAATTTCAAGGCTGCAGTCACTGTCCACAGTGATTCTGGAGCCCGAGAAAATAAAGCCTGCCACTTTTCCCATTGTTTTCCCATCTATTTGCTATGAAGTGATGGGGCTAGATGCCATGATGTTAGTTTTTTTACTCTCCTCTTTTACCTTCATCAAGAGGCTCTTTAGTTCCTCTTCACTTTCTGCAATAAGAGTGATGCCATCTACATATCTGAGGTTATTGATATTTCTCCCAACAATCTTGATGCCAGATAGTTCTTCATCCTGCCCAGCATTTCACATGATGTACTCTTCATGTGAGTTAAATAAGCAGGGTGACAGTATACAGCCTTGACATACTCTTTCCCAATTTGGAACCAGTCCATTGTTGCATATGTGGTTCTAAATATTGCTTCTTGACCTGCATACAGATTTCTCAGGAGGCAGGTCAGGTGGTCTCATATTCCCATCTCTTGAAGAATTTCCCACAGTTTGTTGTGATCCACACAATCAAAGTCTTGAGCATACTAAATGAAGCAGAAGTAGATGTTTATCTGTAACTCCCTTTATTTTACTATGATCCAACAGTTAACAGCTGCTGTCAACTTGATCTCTGTTTCCTCTGCCTTTTCTAAATCCAGGTTGAACATCTGGAAGTTCACTGTTCACATCCTGTTGAAGCCTGATTTGGAGAATTTTGAGCATTACTTTGCTAGCATGTGAAATGAGTGCAATTGTGCCATAGTTTGAACATTCTTTGGCATTGCCTTTCTTTGGCATTGGAATGAAAACTGACCTTTTCCAGTCCTGTGGCCACTGCTGAGTTTTCCATCTTTGCTGGCATATTGAGTGCAGACATTTAACAGCATCATCTTTTAGGATTTGAAATAGCTCAGCTGGAATTTCATTACCTCCAGTAGCTTTGCTCTTTGTCATGCTTTCAAAGGTCCACTTGACTTGACACTCCAAGATGTCTGATTTGGTGAGTAATCATACCATTATGGTTACCTGGGTCATTAAGATCTTTTTTGCATAGTTGTTCTGTATATTCTTGCCACCTCTTTTCAATATCTTCTGCTTCTCTTAGGTCCATACCTTTTCTGTCCTTCATTATGCCCATCTTTGCATGAAATGTTCCCTGGGTATCTGTAATTTTCTTGAAGAAATCTCTAGTCTTTACCATTCTATTGTTTCCCTCTATTTCTTTGTGTTGATTACTGAGGAAGTCTTTCTTATTTCTCCTTGCTATTCTTTGGAAATCTGCATTCAGATTGGTATATTTTTTTCCTTTTCTCCTTTACCATTCATTTATCTTCTTTTCTCAGCTTTCTAAGGCCTCCTCAGCCAGCCATTTTGCTTTCTTTTTCTTGGGGATGGTTTTTATCACCACCTCCTGTACAATGTCACAAACCTCTGTCCATAGTTCTTCAGGCACTCTGTCTATCAGGTCTAATCCCTTGAATCTATTTGTCACCTCCACTGTATACTCATAAGGGATTTGATTTAGGTCATACCTGAATGGTCTATTGGTCTTCCCTACTTTCTTCAATGTAAGTCTTAATTTGGCAATAGATCATGTGGTTCATGATCTGAGCCACAGTCAGCTCCCAGTCTTGTTTTTGCTGACTGTATAGAGCTTCTCCATCTTTGTCTGCAAAGAATATAGTCAATCTGATTTCGGTATTGACGATCTGGGGATGTCCATGTGTAGAGTTTTCCCTTGTGTTGTTGGAAGAGGGTGTTTGCTATGGCCAGTGCATTCTCCTGGCAAAACTCTATTAGCCTTTGACCTGCTTTATTTTGTACTCCAAGGCCATATTTGGATGTTATTACGGGTATCTCTTGACTTCCTACTTTTTCACTGCAGCCCCTATAATGAAAGGACATCTTTTCTGGGTGTTAGTTCTACATAATAATATATGTCTTTACTAGAAGTGCACTGTTGAGGCCTACTTCTCAGAAAAACATTCCTTTTAAAATATTAAGAACATTTGTGATTCACAGGAAGAGATCAAAATATTAACATTAACAGGATTTTGGAAGAAGTTGAGTCTTATCCTCATGGATGACTTTGAGGGATTCAAGACTTAGTAGAGAAAGTCACTGCTGATGGCTTGGAAATAGCAAGACAACTATAATTAGAAGTGGAATTTTGACTGGATTGCTTCAATCTTGTGGTAATGTTTTAATGGATGAGGAGATGTTTCTTATGAATGAGCTAAGAACATGGTTTATGGATATGGAATCTACTCCTGGTGAAGATTCTGTAAAGATTGTTGAAATGACAACAAAGGATTTAGAATTTTGCATAAAGTTCATTGATAGAGCAGGGGCAAGTTTTGAGAGGACTGATTTCAATTTTGAAAGAAGTTCTACTGTGGCTGAAAAGTTATTAAACAGCATTTAATGCAGCGAAGAAATTGTTCATAAAAGAAAGAGTTTACCTGTGTGGTAAACTTCATTGTCTACTATTAAGTAATTGTTACAGTCACCCCAATCTTCAGCAACCACCATCCTGATCAGTCAGTAAGCATCAACATTAAGGCTATACTCTCCACCAGCAAGAAGATTAGGACTCACCAAAGGCTCAGATGATGTCTAGCATGTTTTAGCAATGAAGTTTTTTTAATTACAGAATGCATATTGGATTTTAGACATAAAGCTATTGCATGCATAATGTGCTACAGTATAAATATAAACATAAATTTTATATGCTTTGGGAAACAAAAAAAAATGTGTGAATCACTTTATTGTGATATTCATTTTACTGTGGCAATCAGAAACTAAGCTTATAATGTCTCCAAGGTACAATATGCTCATCTCTCTCCCTCTGTATAGGAAAAAACAAAGAATTTAAATTCTCATCATTTTGGGTGATAAGAGGACCATATATTTTATATAAAATCAATTTTTAGAGAAATACTCAAGTATGCTACCATGGGTCAATAATGATTTCACACACTTAAATGTTATATTCCTAAATGGGTATGAAGAATGAAGCATTACAGAGCCTAAGACTCCTTGATTTCTCAATTCTCTACTTGGCATCAAGAACAGGTCTGCACAATTTCACTAAGAACTCTTCCACACATTATATCACTATTAGCAAAGATGAAAAGGGGCTTAGAAACTTATTGTGACTCTTGATTGTCCCATAAATTCTCAAATGCATCAACAAAGAAAAGCACATTCAGAGCAAAATCACCTATTTGTCAACATTGTTCAGGAGTTAGATAGTAAATGGCATCTAATATTACTCCTTTTTCAGGCTTCTGCTCCAGTCAATCAAGATAAAGAGGAAGCCACAAAAATCTACCTCTTCCTAATATCTAACATAATCTTTCTATTATTATCTTTGAATATTTGAAACTAGTTGTATTATGTCATCTACCCTTATAAGCACCAGCAACTATAAAAAATTGGTAAGATCTGAATAATGTCTGAAGTTTAATTTTTAATGCTTATTTATCATATGCATTTCTTCTTTGTTGTCTGTTTAGATCCTTCACTCATTTTTAAAAATTTTATCCAAAACACATCATTTATTTTTTAACTCATTTGTTTTAGTTTTGTTGGCTTTCCAGTATTATACTTTTTTCTTTGTATCTTTTAAAAAGATTTATTTATTTTTAATTGGAGGACAATTATTTTACAATATTGTGATAGTCTTTGCCATACATCAACATGAATCGGCCATAAGTATACATGTGTACCCTCCCTTTTGAACCCCCATCCCATCTCCCACCCCTCTAGGCTGTCACAGAGCACTGGTCTCAGATCCCTGCATCATATATTAAACTCCTACTAGTTATCTATTTTACATATGATATGTATATGTTTCAATGGTATTGTCTCAAATCATCCCACCTTCTCCTTCCCCCACTGTGTCCAAAATTCTATTATTTAAGTCTGTCTCCTTTGCTGCCCTGCACATAAGATCATCAGCCCTATCTTCCTAGATTATATATATATGCTTTGCCCATTTTTTTTTATCAAGTTACTTGTTGAGTTTTAAGAGTTGTTTGTATATTTTGAATACAAGTAGTTCTTTATTCGATATATGTTTTTTCAAGTATATCCTCCAAGTCTATGGCTTGTCTTGTCTTCTCATTTCTCATTCTCTTAATAATGTTGTACACAGAGTAGAAATTTTAAAATTTTATGAAATCCAACTTGTCAATTCTTTCTTTTATGGATTGTGCTTTTGTAGCTTTATTAAAACGTCATTGCCAAACCTAAGGTAATCTAGACTTTTTCCTATATTATCTTCAGAATTTTTTTTTTTTTTAGTTTTGCATTTTGGATTTAGGTCTATGATCTATTTTGAGTTAACTTTTGCAAAAGGAACATGTGTAGATACTTTTTTTTTTTTTTTTGCATGTGGATTTGTAGCTATTTCAGCAACATTTATTGAAAGGACTATCCTTTCTTTGTTTAATAGACTTTGCATCTTCATCAAAGATCAGGTGAATATATTTGCATAAGTCTGTTTCTGAGGGCTCTATTCAGAGTTCTCTCTTTTGTTCCATTGACCTATTTCCATTTTCTTTCTGTATTATATATAATTAACATTAATATATTAATTACTCTGCCTTTACAGTAAGTCTTGAAGTTGGATAGTGTCAGTCCTTTGATTTAGTATTCTCTTTCAAGAATGTGTTGGTTATTCTGTGACTTCCAACTCTGCATAAAAACATGAGATTCAGCTTATTGATATCCACAAAATGTCATGCAAATATATTTTTTTAAGATTTATTTATTTTATTTTATTTTTGTTTGTGGTGAATCTTCATTGCTGCATGAGGACTTTCTCAAGTTATGGTGAATGGAGGCTACGCTCTAGTTGTTGTTCATGGGCTTCTTACTGCGGTGGAATCTCTTGTTGTGGAACTCAGGCTCTAGGCACAAGGGCTTCAGTAGTTGTGGATCATGGTACTCTAGAGCACTAGCTCAATAGTTGTGGTGCACCGGCTCAGGTGCTCTGCAGCATATGGGATCTTCCATGGACCAGGGATTGAGCCAGTGTCCCCTGCATTGCAAGGCGGAATCTCAACCACTGGACCATGAGATCTCAGACCATGCTGAGATTTGGCTTGGATTTGCATTGAGAAGCAGATCAATTTGGGAAGAACTGATATCTTCCTATCTATGAACATAGGAACATGGAGTATCTCTCAATTTATTGGTTATTTTTCAATTCTTTTTATGATAGTTTTGTAGTTTGTTTGTTTGGTTTTTCTTTTTTTTTTTACACTTCTCATATGTATTTCTGCTAGATTTATACCAAAATATTTCATCTTGGGCAGTGCTCTTTTGAGTGGTATTGTTTCTTACGTTCAGTTTTCATCTGTTCATAGCTGATGTATGGGAAAGTAATTGACTTTTGAATATTAAACATATATCTAGCAACTTTTCTATAATAATTTATCAGTTCCAGCAGTTATGTTGTCAAAATTTTTTCACATTTTCAAAATGGACAGTCATGATACATGCTTGCATGAATGCTAAGTCACTTCAGTTGTGTCCGACTCTGTGCAACCCCAAGGACAGCAGCCCATCAGGCTCCTCTGTCCATGGGATTCTCCAGGCAAGAATACTGGAGTGGGTTGCCATTTTCCTCTCCAGTATGTGAACATAAAGATGTTTATAGTTTTATTTCTTATTAGCACAGCTTTACTTTATTTCCTTATCATTATATTAGCTAAAAATCCCAATAAAATGATGAAAGGAGAAGTGAGAAGGGCTATCATTGCCTTATTCTTGAAAGTGAGAGTGTTAGTCACTCAGTCGTGCCTGACTCTTTGTGATCCCATGGACTGTAGCCCACCAGGCTCCTCTGTCCATGGGATTCGCCAGGGAAAAATACCAGAGTGCATAGCCATTCCCTTCTTCATGTGCTTTGTTCTTAATCTTGTCATAAAAGATTCTAGATAATCATAATTAAGAATGTTAACTGTAGGTTTTATCATAGATTCTTTTTTTTTTAATCAAGTGGATGACATTTTCTACTCTTCTTAGTTTTATGAGAGTTTTTGTCATGAATCACTCATTTTGTCTAAATGCTTTTTCTTCATCATTGATGTGATCATGGGATATTTTTTTCTTTAGCCTGCTGACATGATGGATTATTTTGAGTTTGTTTGTTTTTCCCCCTCTTTTTTTTTTTTTTTCATTTATTTTTCTTAGTTGGAGGCTAATTACTTTACAATATTGTAGTGGTTTTTGCCATACCTTGACATGAATCAGCCATGGATTTATATGTGTTCCCCATCCTGAACCCCCCTCCCACCTCCCTCCCCATCCCGGCCCACTGGGTCATCCCAGTGCACCAGCTCCGAGCACTTGTCTCATGCATCCAACCTGGACTGGAGATCAGTTTCACACTTGATATTATACATGTTTTGATGCTGTTCTCTCAAATCATCCCACCCTTGCATTCTCCCATAGAGTCCAAAAGTCTGTTCTATACATCTGTGTCTCCTTTTCTATCTTGCATATAGGGTTATCATTACCATTTTTTTTTAATTCCATATATATGCGTTAGTATACAGTATTGGTGTTTATTTTTCTGGCTTACTTCACTGTGTATAATGGGCTCCAGATTCATCCATCTCAGAATTGATTCAAATGTATTCTTTTTAATGGCTGAATAATATTCCATTGTGCATATGTACCACAGCTTTCTTATCCATTTGTCTGCAGATTGGCATCTAGGTTGCTTCCATGTCCTTGCTATTATAAACAGTGTTTTGATGAATATTGGGGTACACGTGTCTCTTTCAGTTCTGGTTTTCTCAGTGTGTATGCCCAAGAGTGGGATTGCTGGGTCATATGGCAGTTCTATTACCAGTTTTTTAAGGAATCTCCACACTGTTCTCCATAGTGGCTGTACTAGTTTGCATTCCCACCAACAGTGTAAGAGGGTTCCCTTTCCTCCACACCCTCTCCAGCATTTATTGCTTGTAGACTTTTGGATAGCAGCCATCCTGACTGGCGTGTAATGGTACCTCATTGTGGTTTTGATTAGCATTTCTCTGATAATGAGTGATGTGGAACATCTTTTCATGTGTTTGTTAGCCATCTGTATGTCTTCTTTGGGAAAATGTCTGTTTAGATCTTTGGCCCATTTTTTGATTGGGTCATTTATTTTTCTGGAATTGAGTTGCAGGTGTTGCTTATATATTTTTGAGATTAATCCTTTGTTTCTTCATTTGCTATTAATTTCTCCCATTCTGAAGGCTGTCTTTTCACCTAATTATATTTTCCTTTGTAGTGCAAATGCTTTTAAGTTTAATTAGGTCCCATTTATTTACTTTTGTTTTATTTCCAATATACTTGGAGGTGGGTCATAGAGGATCTTGCTGTGATTTATGTCAGAGAGTGTTTTGCCTATGTTCTCCTCTAGGAGTTTTATAGTTTCTGGTCTTATATTTAGATCTTTAATCCGTTTGGAGTTTATTTTTGTGTATGGTCGTATAAAGTGTTCTAGTTTCATTCTTTTACAAGTGGTTGACCAGTTTTCCCAGCACCACTTGTTAGAGAGGTTTTCTTTTTTCCATTGTATGTTCTTGCCTCCTTTGTTGAAGATAAGGTGTCCATAGGTCCGTGGATTTATCTCTGGGCTTTCAATTCTGTTCCACTGATCTATATTTCTGTCTTTGTGCCAGTATCATACTGTCTTGATGACTGTGGCTTTGTAGTAGAGCCTGAAGTCAGGCAGGTTGATTCCTCGAGTTCCATTATTCTTTCTCAAGATTGCTTTGGCTATTTGAGGTTTTTTGTATTTCCATACAAACTGTGAAATTATTTGTTCTAGTTCTGTGAAGAATACCGTTGGTAGCTTGATAGGGATTGCATTGAATCTATAGATTGCTATGGGTAGTATACTCATTTTCACAATATTGATTCTTCCAATCCACGAACATGGTATATTTCTCCATCAATTTGTTTCCTCTTTGATTTTTTCATCAGTGTTTTATAGTTTTCTATGTATAGGTCTTTTGTTTCTTTAGGTAGATATACTCCTAAGTATTTTATTCTTTTTGTTGCAATGGTGAATGATATTGTTTCCTTAATTTCTCTTTCTGTTTTCTCATTGTTAGTGTATAGGAATGCAAGGGATTCTGTGTGTTAATTTTATATCCTGCAACTTCGCTATATTCATTGATTAGCTCTAGTAATTTTCTGGTAGAGTCTTTAGGGTTTTCTATGTAGAGGATCATGTCATCTGCAAACAGTGACAGTTTCACTTCTTCTTTTTCTATCTGGATTCCTTTTATTTCTTTTTCTACTCTGATTGCTGTGGCCAAAACTCCCAAACTATGTTGAATAGTAGTGGTGAGAGTGGGCACCCTTGTCTTGTTCCTGATTTTAGGGGAAATGTTTTCAATTTTTCACCATTGAGGATAATGTTTGCTGTGGGTTTCTCATATGTAGCTTTTGTTATGTTGAGGTATGTTTCTTCTATTCCTGCTTTCTGGAGAGTTTTTATCATAAATGGATGTTGAATTTTGAATGAATTGGGAAATATTCCCTCTTCTTTTGCTTTCAGTAACAAATTTGAGAGGTTTGGTATAATTTCTTTCTTAAGTGTTTGTTAAAATTCATCAGGGAATCCATCTGTGACAGGCAATTTCTCTTTGGAAGGTCATAGATTCTTTTCTTTTCTTTTTTTTAGTAGGTATAGGTTTACTGAGATTGTCTATTTCTTTTTCTGTGAGTTTTAGCAGATTATGCCTTTCAAGGAATTGACAATTTCTTCTAGGTCATCAAATTTTGAAGCAGAGAGTTGTTTATAATGTTATTTCATTAACCTTTTAATGTCCCTGTGATCTGTAGTGATGTCCTTCCTTTCATTTCTGATATTAGTCATTAGAATATTTTGTTTTGTTAATCTGACTATAGTTTTATTAATTTTAGTGATTTTTTTTCAACAAACAAATTTTTGTTCTGTTAATATTCTTATATTGATTCATTTTCACTGATTTATACTAATTTTTGCTTTAAAAAGTCTAGTTTCTATAGGATTTAATTTACTCTTTTTTCCTAGTTTCCTTAGGTGGAAATTTAGATTAATGAGTGTAGATTTTCTGTTTTTCTAATATATACATTCAAAGCTATAAATTTCTCTCTAGGCATTGTTTTTGATGCATCTCACAAATTTCGATAAGGCCTATTTTCATTTTTTTTTAAATTCAGGATATTTTGAGATTTTTTTTTAGACTTTATTTTTATTTTTTTCATTTATTTTTATTAGTTGAAGGCTAATTACTTTACAATATTGTAGTGGTTTTTGTCATACATTGACATGAATTAGCCATGGATTTACATGTATTCCCCATCCCACTCCCCCCTCCCACCTCCCTCTCTACCCGATCCCTCTGGGTCTTCCCACTGCACCAGGTCCGAGCACTTGTCTCATGCATCCAGCCTGGGCTGGGGATCTCTTTCACCATAGATAATATACATGTTTTGATGCTGTTCTCTTTTTTTTTTTTTTTAATTTATTTTTATTATTATTATTTTTTTTTCCAGTGGGTTTTGTCATACATTGATATGAATCAGCCATGGATTTACACGTATTCCCAATCCCGATCCCCCCTCCCACCTCCCTCTCCACCCGATTCCTCTGGGTCTTCCCAGTGCACCAGGCCGGAGCACTTGTCTCATGTATCCCACCTGGGCTGGTGAGCACCCCAATGTTCATCGCAGCACTGTTTATAATAGCCAGGACATGGAAGCAACCTAGATGCCCATCAGCAGATGAATGGATAAGGAAGCTGTGGTACATATACACCATGGAATATTACTCAGCCATTAAAAAGAATTCATTTGAACCAGTCCTAATGAGATGGATGAAGCTGGAGACCATTATACAGAGTGAAGTAAGCCAGAAAGATAAAGAACATTACAGCATACTAACACATATATATGGAATTTAGAAAGGTGATAAGGATAACCCTATATGCAAAACAGAAAAAGAGACACAGAAATACAGAACAGACTTTTGAATTTTGTGGGAGAATGTGAGGGTGGGATATTTCAAAAGATGCTGTTCTCTTGAAACATCCCACCCTCGCCTTCTGCCACAGAGATTTCTTTTGAGATTTCTTCTTCCAGCTGTGTCTTATTTAGAAGTGATTTTTTTTTAATCTGTAGATATTTTGGAATTTATTAGTTATCTTTGCTATTGAGCTCTAGTTTTAACTGCATTATGATTTTAGGGGAATACATTGCATGATCTATATACTTTTAAGTTTCTTAGATATAATATATGATTTACATTGGTGACTTAACTCCATGTGAATTTGAAGAGTGCATATTGTATTCTGCCTGTGTTGAATGTGGTAGTTTACAGATGTCAGTTGTATCCAGTTGATTGATGGTGTTATTCAGTAATTTCTTATTGATTTTCCATCTGCTGTATATATCCATTACTGAGAGAGGAGTGTTGATTTCTCCAACTATGAAAATGGATGTTTCTATTTGCTCCTTCATTCTAGAATCATGTATTTTTTTTTTAATTTCTAGATTTAGGGTTATTTTATACATTAGCTATTATCAGATCAGTTCAGCTGTTCAGTTGTGTCTGACCCCATGGACTGCAGCATGCCAGGATTCCCTATTCAACACCAACTCCCAGAGCTTGCTAAAATCCATGCCTATCGAGTCAGTGATGCCATCCAACTATCTCATCCTTTCTTGTCCCCTCCTCTTCCTACATTCAATATTTTCCAACATCAGGGTCTTTTTCAATGAGTCAGCTCTTCTCATCAGGTGGCCAAAGTATTTGAGCTTCAACTTCAGCATCAGTACTTAAAATGGATATTCAGGACTGATTTCCTTTAGGATTGACTGGTTTGATCTCCTTGCAGTTCAAGGGACTCTCAAGAGTCCTATGCAACACCACAGTTCAAAAGCACAAATTCTTCAGTGCTCAGCCTTCTTTATAGTCCAATTGTCACATCCATGCATGACTACTAGAAAAAACATAGCTTTGCCTAGACAGACCTTTGTTGGCAAAGTAATGTCTCTGCTTTTTGATATGCTGTCTAGGTTGGTCACAGCTTTTCTTCAAAGGAGCAAGCAACTTTTAATTTCACGGCTGCACTCATCATCTGCAGTGATTTTGGAACTCAAGAAAATAGAGTCTGTCATTATTACCATTGTTTCCCCATCTATTTGCCGTGAAGTGATGGGACCAGATGCCATGATCTTAGTTTTCTGAATGTTGAATTTTAAGTCAGATTTTTCACTCTCTTTTTTCACTTTCATCAATAGGTTCTTAAGTTCCTCTTCACTTCCTGCCATAAGGGTGGTTTCATCTGTGCTTCTGAGGTTATTGAACTTTCTCCCAGCAATCTTGATTCCAGCTTGTACTTCATCCAGCCTGGCATTTTGCATGATGTGCTCTGCATATAAGTTAAATAAGCAAAGTCACAATATACAGCCTTGTTATACTCCTTTCTCAATTTAGAATCAGTCTGTTGTTCTGTGTCCACTTCTAACTCTTGCTTCTTAACCTGCATACAGATTCCTCAGGAGGTGGGTCAGGTTGTCTAGGATTCCCATCTCTTTAGGAATTTTCCACAGTTTATTGTGATCCACACAAAGGCTTTGGCATAGTCAATAAAGCAGAAGTAGATTTTTTTTTTCTGGAACTTTCTTGCGTTTTCTATTATCCAAAAGATGTTAGAAAATTGATCTCTCATTCTTCTGCCTTTTCTAAATCCATCTTGAACATTTGGAAGCCTCAATTGGGTAATTTTGAACGTTACTTTGCTAGCATGTGACATGAGTGCAATTGTTCTGTAGTTTGAACGTTATTTGGAATTGCCTTTCTTTGGGATTGGAATGAAAATTGACCTTTCCCAGTCTTGTGGCCACAGCTGAGTATTCCAAATTTTCTGGCATATTGAGTGCAGCACTTTAATAGCATCATCTTTTAGGATTTAAAATAGCTCAGTTGGAATCCCATCTGATGATCATATGTTTTTTATCTTTCTTTTTGTTAATATGGTGTATCAAGTTGTTTGACTTGTACATATTGAAGAATCCTTGCATCTCTGTGATAAAGCCCAGTTGATCATGATGTAGGATCTTTTTAATGTGTTGTTGGATTCTGTTTGCTAGATTGTCATTGAGGACTTTTGCCTCTAGGTTCATCAGTGATATTGGTCTGTAATTTTATTTTTTGTGATATCTTTGTCTTGTTTGGTAGCATGGTAATGGTGGCTTCATAGAATGAGTTTGGGAGTTTTCCTTTCTCTGCAGTTTTCTGGTAGAATTTGAGCAGGATAGGTTTTAGCACTTCTGTAAACTTTCAGTAGAATTCACCTGTGAAGCCATCTGGCCCTGGGTTTTTGTTTGTTGGAAGACTTTTGATTACAGTTTCAATTTCCATATTTGAGATTGGTCTGTTCATATTTTCTATTTCTTCCTGGCTCAGTTTACAAAGATTATACTTTTCTACACATTTCTTCCAGTTTGTCCATTTGATTGGCATATAGTTGCTCATAGTAGTCTCTTATGGAGCTTTTTATTTCTGTGTTGTCTGTTGTAACTTCTTTTTCATTTGTTCTTTTTTTTATTTGAATTTTCTCCATTGTTTTTTCCTTATCAATTTGGATAATGGTTTGTCAATTTTATTTATGTTCTCAAAGAATCAGCTTTTTGTTTTATTCGTCTTTGCTATTGTCTTTTCATTTATTTTTGCTCTGACTATTATGGTTTTTTTCCTTCTATTAAATTTGGATATTTTTGTTCTTCTTTTTCTAGTTTCTTTAGATTTAAGTTTAGGTTGTTTATTTGATGTTTCTTTTGTTTCTTGAGGTAGTTTTTATTATTCTAAACTTCCCTCTTCTTACTGCTTTTACTGCATTCCATAGGTTTTGGGTTGCTGTGTGTCCCTTGTCTTTTCTTTCCTAGGCACATTTTGATATCATTTTTTATTTCTACAGTGATCTTTCAGTTATTCAGGAGTATATTGTTTAGCATTCTTGTGTTTTGTGATTTTGTAGTTTTTTTTTTTTTTTTCTTGCAGTTGATAACTAATCTTATCATGTTGTGATCAGAAAAGATGCTTGAAAAGATTTCATTTTTTTAAAAATTTACTAAGACTTGATTTGTGGCCAACTATGTGGTCTATCCTTGAGAATGTTCCACCTGTACTTGAGAAAAAACTGAAATCTATTGTTTTTGGATGAAATTCCCTGTAGATATCAATTAGGCCCAACTGGTCCAATGTATCATTTAAATCTCTGCTTCCTTATTAATTTTCTGATCAGATTATCTTCCATTGGTGTGAGTGGTGTACTAAAGACCCCCACTAATTTTGTGTCTCTGTTGATTTCCCTTATCATAGTTGTCAGCATATGCCTCATGTGTTGAGGTGCTCCTATGTTGGGTGCATATATATTTGTAACTGCTATATCTTCTTCTTGGATTGATCCTTTGATAATGTCCTTCTTTGTTTCTTGTAATGTCTTTATTTAAGTCTATTTTATCTGAAATTAGTATTTCTACTTTCACTTAAAAAAAAAAAAAATTACGTTTGTATGGTATCTTTATCCAGGCTCTCACTTTCAGTCTGTTTGTGTCCCTAGGTCTGAGGTAGATCTCTTACAGACAATATATATAGGGCTTTTTTTTTTTTTTTTTGGTTTTAATCCATTCAACCAATCTGTTTCTTTTGGTTGAAGTATGTAGCTCATTGAGCTTTGAGACAATTATTGTTATACATGATCATGCTATCATTTACTTTATTCTCTTGGGTTTGTTTTGTGTGCTTTTGCTTTTTGTGTTTCCTGCCTAGAGAAGTTCCTTTAGCATTTGTTGTAAAGCTAGTTTGGTAGTGCAGAATTACCTTAACTTTTACTATCTGTAAAGCTTTTGATTTCTCCTTCAAATCCGAATGATATCCTTGCTGGATAGAGTAATATTTGTTTTAGGTTTTTCCCTTTCATCAGTTTCAATATATTCTGCCATTCCCTTCTAACTTGCAAAGTTTCTGTTGAAAGATCAGCTGTTAGCCTTATGGGGATCCCCTTGTTTGTTTTTTGTTGCTTTTCTCTTGCTGCTTTTAATATTTGTCTTTTTTTGTGTTGAATTTTTGTTAACTTGATTAATATCTGCCTTGGCATATTTCTGCATGGGTTTATCTTGGGCTTTACTCAGTTTACTATGGGCTTTCTAGACTTTGGTGGCTATTTTCTTTCCCATTTCAGGGAAGTTTTTGACTATCATCTCAAATGTTTTCTCATGCCCTTTCCTCTTGTCTTCTTATTCTGTAACCCCTATGATTATAATGTAGTTTTGCTTTATGTTGTCCCAGAGGTCTCTGAGACTGTCCTCATTACTTTTGTTTTTAATCTTTATTGTGTTCTGCTTCAGTTATTTCCGGCATTTTATCTTACAGCTCACTTATCCATTCTTCTGCATCAGTTACTCTACTGTTGTTTCCTTGTAACATATTTCTAATCTCAGTTATTGTGTTGTTCACTGTTGCTTGTTTGTTCTTTAATTCTTCTAGGTCCTTGTTAAACATTTATTTCATCTTCTTGGTCCATTGCTCTTATGTGTTTATCCATGCCTCAATTTTATTTTCTAGATTTTGGGTTATTTTTGCTGTCATTACTCTGAATTCATTTTCAGGTAGACTGTCTATTTCCTTTTCATAATTTTGGTCATGTGAGTTTATGTATTCCTTCATCTGTTGCATGTGTCTTTGTCTTTTAATTTTGTTTACTTTACTGTGTTTGTGAAGTAAGCTGGAAAGTCATAATTCCTCTTAACTGTGGAGTCTGTCCTCCTTGGGTGGAGCTAGACCAGTGCCTTGTTAAGGCTTCCTGGTTTGGTGGAACTTGTGCTTGTGTTCTGGTGGATAGAGCCAGATATCATCTCTCTAAATAGCTGTGTTATGTCTATAGTGTGCTTTCAGTTGTGTTTCAGAGTGTCTATGGTCTTGGTATGGCTTTGGGTAGTCTGTCTGCTAATGTACTGGTTTCTGCTCCTGTATTGTTGAAGGATTAAAATCGATGTCCAGCAGTGGAGCTTACTGGATTTTGAGTGGGGCTTGGTGTTAGTGTTGAGATGGAGGCCTTTCAGAGAGCTCTCATTTATTAATGTACCCTGGGATCAGGAGTTTTCTGGTGGTTCAAAGTCCTGGACCAATTTTTCCTACTTCAGGGGTTCAAGCTCAACTCTTTACTATAGCACCAAGACCTCACAAGACACACAGTACAGAAGATAAAACCCCAAGACTCTTAGTGAAGGCAACACTCAACAGCCAAGAGCACCCAAAGAGACTCACACCAGTCCTCCATTATTTCTAGGAAGGTCTCTAGACCTGTTATGGAAAGTATGAAGTCAGCTCAGTCTCAAATATAACCTTAGTCCAGCTTGTGAAAAGTGAAAAGAAAGTGAAAGTTGCTCAGTAGTTTGTCTGACTGTCTGCAATCCCATAAACTGTAGTTTCCAGGCTCCCCTCTCCTTGGGATTCTTTAGTCAAGAAAACTACAGTGGGTAGCCATGACCTTCTCCAGGGTATCTTCCTAACCCAGGGATTGAACTTGGGTCTCCTGCACTGTTGTTGAAATCTTTACCATCTGAGCCACTAGAGAAGCCCTAACCCTTCTTGTTCTTGCTCCTAAAGTGCACAGTTGCCCCTAAAGTTCACAATCTATTCCACACCCAGGCACAAGGGAGTGAAGGCCAAGGCCTATTAGGGCTCACTCGCTCACTCTGGCGGGGAAGAATGGATGCTTGGCAGTCACAAGTGGGATGTACTGGTGAAAGCCTGCAGTGATAGAGACCTGATGGATGTTACAGTCTTCAGTGAGTCTTGCACTTTCCAAGAGTAACCAGCCCCTGGTCGTGGGTCCCTAGGAAGAGCCAAGGAGTTTAAGCTCCCAGCAAGGTGTGGACAATAATCCTGTGCCTGTCACAGGCTGGTGGTGATTGCCATCTCTGGGGCCAGGGCTGCATCAGTAGCATTTTCTCCACTGCCTCAGACACTTTCCCTGGCTTTGGCAGTAACAGTTATGTCTAATTTCCACAGCTGGCACTTTGACAGGTTTTGCTGGTTTTGGTGGATACCAGCAGACACTCAGCCACTGTCTGCAAGTGTGGAGTTAGTGTTTGGGGACAAAGATTTCTTGCAACTCTGGGATGCCCAGTCGTTTCTCTGGACTCCTGCCACTCTGTTGAAGTTGCTCCCTCAGAGTATGCTCATGGCAGCAGTCCCAGTCCTCTTTCTGGGTTCTGACAGCCACATCTGAACCTCAGCACCCCGCCCCCACCCTCTGTTGCAGGCATACATGCAAGTTGCTTCTCGGTTGGGAAGTGCTGTTTGACAGCAATTTCTGTGGTGAACTTCTCAGTTTTGCCTTCTGAGGTTCCACCATTGTACTCCCCACTGAGGTTCAGATGCCCCCCCTGGCCCCATCCGTGGGGAGGGTTTCCTAGTGTGAAGAAACATTTCCTCCTTCACAACTCCTTCCCTGGGGGACAAGTTGTAGTCCTGAAATCCTTTATCTCCCTCTCTCTCTCTCTCTCTCTCTTTTTAATTGTCTTTATCTTTAGGCTTACCTCATTCTAAGGAGATTGCCTTGCCTTTTCAGAAGTTTGGGGTCTTCTGCTAGAATTCAGAAGTTGTTCTGTAGGAGTTTTTCCATATGCAGATGAATTTTTGATGTATTTGTGGGGAGGAAGGTGATCTCTCCATCTTTTTCCTCCACCATCTTCTAACAGCTGCTTTTAGAGTTTCTTGGTACTTCAGAATCCAGATATATTTGGCTCGAATCCTTGCAAGCAGTTTACTTATTAAAGCTCAAATATTCTGTAAGATAGTAATGAAATACCTAAGGGGTATAAAAATCTCCTGAGCACCATGTCAACTAACTTTTCTTGACAGTGAAGATTCTGCTAATACACTGCATTGACTTGGAAGTAAATCTTGCCCTTTGCTGAATGCTTGAATTCTCTCTCCTGATCTCTTTCTCTCTAAAACACACACATTTTACATCATTCAAACTCATTCCTTCCAAGGAGCAAGCATCTTTTAATATCAAGGCTTCAGTCATAGTCTGCAGTGATAGTGGAGCCCAAGAATATAAAATCTATCATGGCTTCCACTTTTCCCCCTCCTATTTGCCAGGAAGTAATGGGATCAGATATCATGATCTTAGTTTGAATGTTGAGTTTCCTCTTTCAACTTTACTGAGGCTCTTTAGTTCCTCTTCACTTTACGCCATTAGAGTGGTATCATCTGCATATATGAGGTTGTTGATATTTTGACTCCACCTTGTGAATTCATCCAGCCTGGCATTTCACATGATGTACTCTGCATACAATTTAAATAAGCAGGGGACAATACACAGGCTTCCTGTATTCTTCCCAATTTTGAACCAGTCTGTTTTTCCATGTCCAGGTCTGTTTCTTATTGACTCACATACAGGTTTCTCAGAAGACAGGGATGATGATCAAGTGATTACCATCTCTTTAAGAATCTTCCACACTGCAATGTTCCGAAGTAATTAGCCTCCAACTAATAAAAATAATTGAAAAAATAAATAAATAAAAAGCAGAGACATTACATTGCCAAAAAAAAAAAAAAGAATCTTCCACAGTCTGGTGTGATCCACATAGGCAAAGGATTTAGTGTAGTCAATGACACAAAAATAGATTTTTCTCTGGAATTCCCTTGCTTTCCCTATGATCCAACGAATGTTGGCCATTTGATCTCTGGTTCCTCTGCCTTTTCTAAGCCCAGCTAATTTTATTTAGCTTTAGTCTTATTTTTATTTTAATTTCAGTATCAAATCTATGGTGATATCATAGGATAAATTTGGGAGTATTTCATACACCTCAGATTTTGGAATAATTTTAGAATTCTGCTATTAATCTGTCCAATCCTGGACTTTTAATTGCTAGGAATTTTTTTAAATTATTATTATTATTGCAAATTCAATTTCACAACTAGTGATTGATCTGTTCAAGTTCTCCATTTCTATTAATTCATTCTTGGTAGGTTGTATGTTTCTAGAAATTTGTCCATTTCTCTGAGATTGCCCAAATTTTAGCATACAACTGTAGTATCTCATGATTATTTTTTTGTGTGTTTCTGTTTTATTGGTAATTATTTCTCCTCTTCATTTTCTTTTATTTTGTTTATATGGTCCTCTCTGTTTTCCTCGTGGTGAAACTTGCTAAAGGTTTGTCAGTTTTGTTTATCTTTTCATAAAAGAGATTTTGGTCTCATTGGGTATTTCTATTTTTTGTGTATGTTTTTATTTATGTCTCCTCTCTTATTCAATTCTTTCCTTCTGCTGACTTTGGATTGTTATTCTTTTTCTAATTCCTTTACAGGGTCATTTATGTTATTTATCTGAGATTTTTCTGGTTTCCTGAGGAGGGTCTGTACTGATATAAATGTCCCTCTTAGAACTGCTTTCATTGCATCCCACAGATTTTGAAGATGTGTTTCCATGTTAAATTTTCAAGGTAATTTTTGACTTCCTCTTTGATTTCCTCATTCATCCATTGTTTTCTTAGCAGTATGCTGTTTATTTTCTATGTGTTTGGGCTTTTCCCATTTTTCTTTCTGTAGTTGATTTCTAGTTTCATACTGTCTTGCTCATAAAAAAAAAAAAAATTGACATTATAATTTTATTCCATTAAGTGTGTTGAGATTTGTTTTGTGAACTAACATGTAATCTATCCTGTAGAACATCCCACATGCACTTATGAGTAATGTGTATCCTGCTGCCTTTGAATGGTGTACATAGTGGGTACCTATTAAATCCAAATGCTCTCTTGTGTTCTTAAAGGACCTGTTACCTTATTGAATTTATCTGGATACTTTTTTCCATTGATTTCAGTGGGATATTAATGTCCCTTACTGCATGTGTGTGTGTGCTAAGTCACTTCAGTCATGTCTGATTTTTTGTGACCCTATGGACTTGCCAGGCTCCTCTCTCCATGGGGTTCTCCGGGGAAGAACACTGGAATGGATTTCCATGCCCTCCTCCAGGGAATCTTCCTGCCTCAGGGATTGAACCCACATTTCTTAACTCTCGAGCATTGGCAGGTGGGTCCTTTACCACTAGAGCCACCTGGGAAGCCCGATACCCCTTAGTATTATTGCATTATTATTATTTTCTCCCTCCATGTGTGTTAGTATTGAATTTATTTATTTTGGTGCTCCTACATTAGGTGAATATATGCTAATGTAAGTTATATCCTCTTCTTGTATTGATCCTTTTAACATTATACATTGTCCTTCTTTGTCTTTTGTTATAGCTTTTGGTTAAGGTCTTTTTAGCCTGATATTAGTGGGACTTCCCTGGTAGCTCAGATGGTAAAGAATCTGCCTGCAATGCAGGAGGCCAAGGTTCAATCCCTGGGTTGGGGATATCCCCTAGAAAAGGTAATGGCTACCTACTCCAGTATTCTTGCTTGGAGAATACCAAGGACAGAGGAGCCTGGTGGGCTACAGTCTGTGGGGTCAAAAAGAGCCAGACATGACTGAGCAACTAACACACACAAACAGACAATCTGATATTAGTATTGCTACTTTTGCTTTCTTGTCATCTCCATTTACATGAAATATATATATATTTCCCACCTGGGCTGGTGATCTGTTTCACCATAGATAGTATACATGCTGTTCTTTTGAAATATCCCACCCTCACATTCTCCCACAGAGTTCAAAAGTCTGTTCTGTATTTCTGTGTCTCTTTTTCTGTTTTGCATATAGGGTTATCCTTATCACCTTTCTAAATTCCATATATATGTGTTAGTATGCTGTAATGTTCTTTATCTTTCTGGCTTACTTCACTCTGTATAATGGTCTCCAGCTTCATCCATCTCATTAGGACTGGTTCAAATGAATTCTTTTTAATGGCTGAGTAATATTCCATGGTGTATATGTATATATATACATATATGTATATGTATATATATATATATATATTTTGATCACCTCATTATCAGTCTGTTTGGGTGTACTTCAGCTTTGATGTGAGTCTCTTATAGGCAGCATATAGATAGATTTTATTTTTCTTTTTCCAATCAACTTGCTATGTCTTTGATTGGAGTATTTAGTATATGCAAATGTAAAGCAACTGTTGATATGTATGTACTTATTGCCATTTCATTACTTGTTTTCTGTTTTTTTTTTAATAGTTCTCCTTACATTTCTTCTTTTTGTTTCTTCTCCTGTGGTTTAGTGACTTTATTTAGTATTGTAGTAACCTTGTATTCCTTTTGTTTTAGTTTTTGTGTATCTATGGTATGTTTTTTCTTTGTGGTTGCCATGGGGTTTGTATATGTTGACCTGTAACTATATGTACTTGCTTTAAACTTGTCATTTAAATTGAATCACATTTTGAAATATATACAATTTTCATTCCTTTCCTCCAAATTTTGTTTTTTCATTGTCATATTTTATATGCTGATATTTATCTCTTAACTTTGTTTATTGTAACTATAGTGGTTTTTAAAAAGTTTTGTGTTTTAACCTTAATAGTGGATTATTTAAGTGGTTGACTATCAGTCCTTTCTTAGTTGGATTTTCACTTTCCTATAGATTATTATTTTCCACTTGGAAAAGACTCTATCATTTCTGTTAAGGTAGGTTTAGAGTTTATAAACTCATTTAGTTTTTGTTTGTTTGAGATGTTATTCATCTTTCTTTCTTTTCTAAATGGTAATCTTGCTGGTTAGAGTAGCCTAGGTTCCTGTTTTTTTTCCCTTTTAGCACTTTGAATAAATCATGCCTTTATGATATTCAAATTTTTGTAGAGAAATCAGCTAGTAGTCTTACAGGATTCCCTTATATATGAGTCATTTTTTTTTCTTTTTTAATTTATTTTTATTATTATTATTTTTTTTTCCAGTGGGTTTTGTCATACATTGATATGAATCAGCCATGGATTTACATGTATTCCCAATCCCGATCCCCCCCTCCCACCTCCCTCTCCACCCGATTCCTCTGGGTCTTCCCAGTGCACCAGGCCGGAGCACTTGTCTCATGCATCCCACCTGGGCTGGTGATCTGTTTCACCATAGATAGTATACATGCTGTTCTTTTGAAATATCCCACCCTCACATTCTCCCACAGAGTTCAAAAGTCTGTTCTGTATTTCTGTGTCTCTTTTTATGTTTTGCATATAGGGTTATCCTTATCACCTTTCTAAATTCCATATATATGTGTTAGTATGCTGTAATGTTCTTTATCTTTCTGGCTTACTTCACTCTGTATAATGGTCTCCAGCTTCATCCATCTCATTAGGACTGGTTCAAATGAATTCTTTTTAATGGCTGAGTAATATTCCATGGTGTATATGTACCACAGCTTCCTTATCCATTCATCTGCTGATGGGCATCTAGGTTGCTTCCATGTCCTGGCTATTATAAACAGTGCTGCGATGAACACTGGGGTGCATGTGTCTCTTTCAGATCTGGTTTCCTCAGTGTGGATGCCCAGAAGTGGGATTGCTGGGTCATATGGCAGTTCTATTTCCAGTTTTTAAAGAAATATCCACACTGTTTTCCATAGCGGCTGTACTAGTTTGCATTCCCACCAACAGTGCAAGAGGGTTCCCTTTTCTCCACACCCTCTCCAGCATTTATTGCTTGTAGACTTTTGGATAGCAGCCATCCTGACTGGCGTGTAATGGTACCTCATTGTGGTTTTGATTTGCATTTCTCTGATAATGAGTGATGTTGAGCATCTTTTCATGTGTTTGTTAGCCATCTGTATGTCTTCTTTGGAGAAATGTCTGTTTAGTTCTTTGGCCCATTTTTTGATTGGGTCATTTATTTTTCTGGAATTGAGCTTCAGGAGTTGCTTGTATATTTTTGAGATTAATCCTTTGTTTCTTCATTTGCTATTATTTTCTCCCACTCTGAAGGCTGTCTTTTCACCTTACTTATAGTTTCCTTTGTAGTGCAAAAGCTTTTAAGTTTCATTAGGTCCCATTTGTTTAGTTTTGCTTTTATTTCCAATATTCTGGGAGGTGGGTCATAGAGGATCTTGCTGTGATTTATGTCGGAGAGTGTTTTGCCTATGTTCTCCTCTAGGAGTTTTATAGTTTCTGGTCTTACATTTAGATCTTTAATCCATTTTGACACAGAAATCCCTTGCATTCCTATATACTAACAATGAAAAAACAGAAAGAGAAATTAAGGAAACAATACCATTCACCATTGCAACAAAAAGAATAAAATACTTAGGAGTATATCTACCTAAAGAAACAAAGGACCTATACATAGAAAACTATAAAACACTGATGAAAGGAATCAAAGAGGACACTAATAGATGGAGAAACATACCGTGTTCATGGATTGGAAAAATCAATATTGTCAAAATGGCTATTCTACCCAAAGCAGTCTATAGATTCAATGCAATGCCTATCAAGCTACCAACGGTATTTTTCACAGAACTAGACCAAAGAATTTCACAATTTGTATGAAAATACAAAAAACCTCGAATAGCCAAAGTAATCTTGAGAAAGAAGAATGGAACTGGAGGAATCAACCTGCCTGACTTAAGACTACTACAAAGCCACAGTCATCAAGACAGTATGGTACTGGCACAAAGACAGAAATATAGATCAATGGAACAGAATAGAAAGCCCAGAGATAAATCCACGAACCTATGGACACCTTATCTTTGACAAAGGAGGCAAGGATATACAATGGAAAAAAGACAAGCTCTTTAACAAGTGGTGCTGGGAAAACTGGTCAACCACTTGTAAAAGAATGAAACTAGAACACTTTCTAACACCATACACGAGTCGTTATTTTTATCTTATTGCATTTAAATTATCTTGTTATATTTAACATTTGCCATTTTAATTATAACATGTCTTGGTGTGTGTCTTTTTAGGTTCTTCTTGTTTCAAATCGTCTGTACTTCGTGTACTTGTATATCTGGGAAGTTTAAGCAATGATTTCCTCAAATACATTTTCAAGTCCTTTTTCTGTATTGCTTTTCCTTCTTAGACCCCTATAATGTGAATGTTAGTAAGTTTAGTGTCATCTCAGATATCTTTTAAACTGTTTTTGTTTTTAATTTATATTTCTTTGTGCTGTTCTGATTGCATTATTTCCATTATTGTATCTTTCAGGTTTATTCGTTTCTCTGTATCACTGAGTCTGCTGTTTATTCTTTGAAATGTTTCTTTTTATTTTAATTGAACTCATTGAATTCTTCATTTTTGACTGGTGTCTGTTTATATTTTCTTGTTCCTTACTAAAATTTTTGCTGTGTACATCTGTTCTTTTTCCTAATTCAGTTTAGATTTTTATTAACAATTTTTTGAATTCTTTATCTAGACAATTGTTTATTTTTCTTTCATAACTTAATTTTTAGGGATTTTTCTCTTGATCTTTCAATTGACATCAGTTCCTCTGCCTTTTTGTTTAACTTAATTTTCTCTGCCTCCATGAATTTTTGTGAAGTTACCTATGTTGCCCTCAAGGTGTGCTTTTATGTGGGAGCTTTCCTTTAGAGAATGCTTGTGCCCAATGCCTTTCATGGGCAAGCTGGATTTGAAATGAATGTAAGCCACGACTTTGTCTAAATTTCCCACAGCCATCTTGCTAGTCTCAGCAGTCTCCAACAAGCCAAGGACATTTATCTCCCCTTCAAAGGACCCTGTGAGTGGGCCACCCAATCTGTGACTCTCACTGCTCACTTCCCATGGTGGATTCCAGACTTGTATTAACCCTTTTCCTCTGAGTTTCTTCCCAAAGGCAACCCAGTTGCTGTTCTTCCCTTCCTTCTCAGTCATCTGTGGATCTTTTTTACAGCCTTAGTTTTACAGGGGTATGTCTGGCAATTTCCAGTCAGTTTTCAGTGAGAATTGTCCCACATATAGATTTTGATGTTTTCATGGGGAAGTGAGCTCCGCATCCTCTTACTCTGCTATATTGATCAATCTCTAAGTGCTTTTTAAAATAAATTACTGCCAATTTTACTACTTTTTTATTCAGCTTTTTCTACATTACAACTTAAAAAACCAAAGAAATCAATTTAGGGTTCTTTAGGTGCTCTTTGGGATAAAAACCTAAGAATTTTAGCATTTTCAAAATGACAGTAATAATAATAGATAGTAATTAAACATTTCATCATATTATGTAGTGAACCAAGACATTTTACAACCTGTGATTCAAACTTTAACATCTGAAACCTTTCTATTAAGATATGTATGCAACCCATAAAGAACAATCCTTGGTTATACATGAGTATTACAAGAAATTGCAGATTGAAGCATTTAGAATATCTGGTAGAAAAACACTGGTCACCCATTGCTGTTGTCTTTTTCTTATAAACGAATGCTTATTTAAAAGTTCAAAATTTCACCAATGTCACTGAAGATTTAAACAAAATGAAAATGTTATTGTAAATGAATATGAGTTTTAAAAATCCAAATAAGAAAGGTGTTCTAAAATGTGTATATCACATTTCCAGTTTCCATTTTGTAGAAAACACTGAGTCATACTTTATTAGGCCTATGGACTACCCAGTCGTGTATTCTGCCTGTATAACTAGTAATAAAAACTATTATAAAAGGGCATAGCTGGCCTAATGTGCTTCACTTTCTGCAAGTGAATTCTACTTTACCTTTACAATTGATATTGGCTTCGTTATTTAGGATTTTTTGAAGTCTTTTTTTTTTTTTTTGTTTGTTTTAATGTGTGCCTATTCTTGAGGTTCTAAAAAGTAAAGTAGTCATTCAGAAGTATTTTGGAAAAAAAATATACACAAACACACACACACACACACACACACACACAATTATAGGCCCTCTCAGGTGAAAGACTACATTATTTTATCTGCTGACAATTTGCTTTCTCCTGCTCCAAAATATGCGACCTCATTCTAACATTCTGGATGTTGGTGGCTAAATGCATACTTCTCTTGCTGTTATTGTCCTTATTTTATCCTGATGAACTTAAAAATAAAAAATGTCTAGGGTGTATTCTTAACTGTAAATATGTAAATAAAGACTCATTTTTTTAGAAAGAATGATGGGAATATTTAGGTCCTTCAGATATGATAGAATACTCATATACTAATATTAATCAAATACAAATACTGGGAAATATTTGAAAACCAAAAAAAGATGATTTAAGAAAGTGGCCCAAAGGAAACTTACTAGAATTGCTAAGACATAGTACATAAAGTATGCCCTTGCTGGTTGGACAGGTTAGCAGATAATTTGATTTTATTTTGTATCTTAGTCATCACTGAATTCAGGATAATATTGCTTTCATCTATTTTCTTCAAAGAGATGCACTGTATATATTAGAACACCTTATAAGAAATGTGCAAGGCACTATAGACTTCATAGATAAGCTAAAGGGAAATCTCTGATATTGCAAATTGTATTTCTGAGAGAAATGAAAGAACACCAAGTTGAAAATACCCTTTAAGACTAGTTTGTAAATGTGCTTCTATACTAGAAGATTTAGATACCTTGATGTGACATCCTTTTATGAGAATACTTTTAATATAGGACTCTTGGAGTACACATTGATGAGTCTGCTAAATGATCTGAGAGAAAGAGAGAGAGAACTGAACAGAGCAACTTCATTCATAACCAATTATGCCCTATATTCTTTGTTAGAAACATCCCCATGGACTTCCCATTCATCTTAATTCTTTCTATGATATCATTCTTTCATTGATATCAATAAAAAAAATATTTTTCAAGAAAATTTTCTCCATGCCACCATAAGCTTTTTATTTATACAACATCATGATTCTTTTCTCTGTTAGGGTTTGCAGAGTTCTGAAACTCAAATAACATGGAAATAGTTTTTACGTTTAAACAATGCAGTTTATTTAGAAAATTATTTTCATTTATCTCCAAAGATTGTGGTAGATTAAAGCTTTCTAAGATTTACTCCCAGAAAATAGTCATAGTGAGGCTAAACTGCAGAGTGGTTAAAGTCTGGAGGAAAACAAGTGAGTTAATCTTTATTAAACCTATATTAAATCATTTAAAAATTATTTGGCAAAACTTCAATAATGAAACATATTGTTTTTTCTTAATTTAACTGAAATTCTATGTCCGTAGCACATCAAAAGTAAGTAGAAACCAAAGAACAGCCCCCCCCCCACCCCCGCCTACTTTTTTCCCACATGATGCAATGAGTACTACGCCACTGCAGAAGCATACAACCCTCCATTACAAAGTACAAGATGGAAATGGAAGACTAACAGTCATCCCAGTGTGTTCCTCTTAAAAGAGGTCCTATAATACTCATTCCACAACAATCCAACTGGACTCATCCTCACAGACAAGTTATAAGTGGTTAGACAAGAAGAAACTTCCTTTTCCAGACCCCAGCAGTAAAACTACAAAAACACTGGTTTTCACTGAGCCAAAGAAGAGCCAGAGGAGTCCCCCACAAGGTGGGAATTGCAGCAGTTTTACATCTTTACAAGTATTAATATGTATATTTTTGTTTGGTCCCTGTCCTTAAAATACGTCATTATTAACCAATCAGTTTAAAATTTAATTTAATATCTTTATGATTTTTCTTGACCCTCTGATTAAGTCTCCACCCTTTCATGCACTCTGGCCATTTTAAATGGACCAGATGTATGGGTTTAAGATTCATGATCACCAGTTGTTTTCCCTCAGGCATAGGGAACAGAAGTTAATTAGAGCATTCTTTGGATCTGAGTGATGATCATTTTTCAGACCAGGGACACATTTCTGGAATTTGGGGAAAAGGGTATATCTTTAGGCTAATGGAGCAAAATGTTTATTGAAAACAAGACCAAAATCTCAGAGTCCTACACGAACTGCTTAGCAATTTCTACCTTATCAGGATGGCACCAAACATTTAGTCCCAAATCCGTTTAGTCTCTCTGTAAGAGGAAATTAGTATTCAGTAATACATGTTTCTCAAGGCAAGAATACTGAAGTGGTTTGCCATAACTTCCAGATGTTCAAGCTAGTTTTAGAAAAGGCAGAGGAACCAGAGATCAAATTGCCAACATCTGTTGGATCACTGAAAAAGCAAGAGAGTTCCAGAAAAATATCTATTTCTGTTTTAGTGACTGTGCCAAAGCCTTTGTGTGGATCACAATAAACTTGGAAAATACTGAAGGAGATGGGAATACCAGACCACCTGACCTGCCTCTTGAGAAACCTATATGCAGGTCAGGAAGCAATAGTCAGAACTGGACATGGAACAACAGACTGGATCCAAATAGGAAAAGGAGTACGTCAAAGCTGTATATTGTCACCCTGCTTGTTTAACTTATATGCATCATGAGAAATGCTGGGCTGGAAGAAGCATAAGCTGGAATCAAGATTGCCGGGAGAAATATCAATAACCTCAGATATGCAGATGACACCACACTTTTGGCAGAAAGTGAAGAAAAACTAAAAAGCCTCTTGATGAAAGTGAAAGAGGAGAGTGGAAAAGTTGGCTTAAAGCTCAACATTCAGAAAACTAAAATCATGGCATCTGGTCCCATCACTTCATGTCAAATAGATGGAGAACCAGTAGAAACAGTGTCAGACTTTTTTTTTTGGGGGGGGGGGGGCTCCAAAATCACTGCAGAAGGTGATTGCAGCCATGAAATTAAAAGACGCTTACTCCTTGGAGGGAAAGTTATGACCAACCTAGATAGCATATTAAAAAGCAGAGACAGTACTTTGCCAACAAAGGTCCATCTGGTCAAGGCTATGATTTTTCCATTGGTCATGTATGGATGTGAGAGTTGGACTGTGAAGAAAGCTGAGCGCTGAAGAATTGATGCTTTTGAACTATGGTGTTGGAGAAGACTCTTGAGAGTCCCTTGGACTGCAAGGAGATCCGACAAGTCGATCCTAAAGGAGGTCAGTTTTGGTGTTCATTGGAAGGACTGATGCTGAAGCTGAAACTCCAGTACTTTGCCCACCTCATGTGAAGAGTTGACTCACTGGAAAAGACATGCTGGGAAGGATTGGGGGCAGGAGGAGAAGGGGATGACAGAAGATGAGATGGGTGAATGGCATCACTGACTTGATGGACATGAGTTTGAGTAAACTCCAGGAGTTGGTGATGGATTGGGAGGCCTGGCATGCTGAGATTCATGGGGTCGCAAAGAGTTGGATATGACTGAGCAACTGAACTGAACTGAACTTAATGCATGTTTCAAATTCTTATTTTATTTGAAAATGACCTAGCTATTCAATAGACTTCCATCACTTAGTTTAGCATAACCTTTAGAAATTCAAGCTATGCAAATCTAGAAAGACTATTTTAGACAGACACTCATAAAGCATAATTTTTCTTAATAGAATTTCTAAAATCATATCTCATTTATACTTTTTAGAAGTTTATTTATTTGAAGTATATCCTGGCTGATAAACTTGTAACAGATATAATACTATTTAACTTATATTAAACCTAGGTACAATGAAAATATTCTGCTTAATGTTAATGGCTCAAACATGCCTATATAGACATTTATTTGTTAGATCAGCATAAACATCAATATGGGGTATTTAATACTGAATATTTCTCAGTTTATCTGAACTGGACACTCATTTCAGTTACTTTATTTTGCATTTAGAATCATTTGATTTGAAAGTTCTTACTTTCTTTAGGCCAATTAGATTAGAGATTACTTACAAACCAATTACAGCAGTATTATCCAAACACACTTAGACATGCATATATCCACATAGAGGTAACAAATAAAAGAGTGATTCACTGTATGTACCAGCAGATATGGAAAACTCAGCAGTGGCCACAGGACTGGAGAAGATCAGATAGAATTCCAATCCTAAAGAAGGGCAATGCCAAAGAATGTTCAAACTACCACACAATTGCACCGATTTCACATGCTAACAAAGTAATGCTCAAAATTCTCCAAGCTCGTCTTCAACAGTATGTGAGCCAAGAATTTCCAGATGTTCAAGCTGGATGAAGAAAAGGCAAAAGATCAAATTGTCAACATTCCTTGGATCATAGAAAAAGAAAGAGGACTCCAGAAAAACATCTGCTTCTGCTTCACTGACTAAACTAAATCCTTTGAATGTGTGAATTGCAAAAAACTGTGGAAAATTCTTCAAGAGAGGAGGGTACCAGACCACCTTAGCTGTTTTTTGAGAAATCTGTATGCAGGTCAAGAAGCAACAGTTATAAAAAGTCATGGAACAACTAAATGGTTTAAAATTATAAAGGAGTTTATCAAGGCTGTATATTGTCACCCTGCTTATTTTACTTATATACAGAGTACATCATGTGAAATGCTGGGCTGAATGAATCACAAGCTGGAATCAAGATTGCTGGAGAAATATCAATAATTTCAGATAGGCAGATGACACCACCCTTATGACAGAAAGTGGAGAGGAACTAAAGAGCCTCTTGAATAAGGTGAAATAGGAGAGTGAAAAAGCTGGCTTAAAACTCAATGTTCAGGGGGCAGTCCTAAGATGGCAGATGAATAGGATGGGGAGACCAATTTTTCCCCCACAAATTCATCAAAAGATCACTTGAATGCTGAGCAACGTCCACAGAACAACTTCTGAATGCTGGCAAAGAACACCAGGCACCCAGAAAGACAGTCCATTCTATTCAAAAGGAGGTAGGACAGAATATAAATGACAAAAGAAGAGACAAAAGAGCTAGGGATGGAGACCCATCCTGGGGAGGGAGTCATGAAGGAGGAGAAGTTTCCAAACAGCAGGAAATCCTCTCACCAGTGGGCCTGTGGGGAGGTTTGGAACCTCAGAGGGCAACATACCTGGAAGGAAAAAAAAAAAAAAAAACACACAGAATACAGACCTAACTGCAACTCCCAGAGAAGTAGCCCAGGTCCTCTTGTCTGCCACCAGGGAACAGGGACTGGACAGGTTGGCACGGGTCGCATGCTTAGGATAAGTACCAGGCCTGAATGCTCTGAGAACAATCTGAGGGAGCTAACATGAGTTAGCAACCCAAACTATGGGATAGCCAGAGAGAGAAAGAGGAAAAAACAACAAAATAAACAAAGAGAGAGAGAGAGAACTTTCCCCGCAAAAAATCTGTTACCTAAGGAGAAGCCTGGCCTGCTCAGAGAACAAAGGATTGAATGAATATTAAAGGAGAGCTAGCTGGCTGTGGATCAGCCCCTTCCCCCAGCTGGAGGCTGAGAGGCAGGCCTGTAACAGTCAGAGCTGGAAGGCAAAGGGCAATCTCGCCCCAGAGATGGTATCCTCCACCAAACTGTGAGCAGGCTCCCACTTTCTAACCAAGTCTTCCTGGGATTCTGGATGATTGATATCTGCCAGGAGGGTCACAGCCTGAGATCAGCTCCCCAGAGGAGACACATGTCACACCTGAGATGGTGCTTTCCTGGCGCACACGGGAAACCAAGTGACTGGGACCAGGGAGGTGATTAAGACTCAGTTCCCACCTCAGACAGTGCCCTTGCCAAGCACCTGGTCACCTGCGCTGTTTGCACCTGGGAAGGGCACAAAATGCATGCCCAACCAAGTCTGTACCTTTGCAGAGTACCCCAGAACCTGAACCTGAACAGCTTAGACCTGGAAAGTGCACGAAATGCAGGGCCCAGTTTGGACAGTACCCCTGCAGAGCAACCTGGAGCCTGAGCAGTGTCGACTGGGAAAACACACACCACCGTGAGCTGGGGGCAAACTCAGTGTGATCCATACACTGCAAGCACTCCCCACACACGCCAGTGATATTTGTTTGCAGTGTTCCTCCCTCCCTATCACATAACTGAACAAGTGAGCCTAAATAAATGAACACCTTCACCCTCAGTCAGGGCGAAAATTAGACCCTGAAGAGACTTGCAAACAGAGAAAGCCAAAACAAAGAAGAGGGAACTATTCTGGAAGCGACAGCTGCAACAGATTAAAACCCTGTAGCTAACATTGACTAAGTATTGGAAGGGGCCTATAGAATTTGAGAAGATGTATAAGCTGAAGAAAGGAACTGTCTGAAACTGTACTGACCTGACACTGCCCTCAACAGCTCCAGAGAAATTGCTAGATATATTTTTTACTATTATAATATTTTAATTTTTTAAAGTTCTTTTTTACTCTTTTAATTTTCATTTTTATAACCTACTATTACCCTGCAAAAAAGACCCTGTTTTTAAAGCAAATTTGATATATTTTAAAATAATTTTTGTGATTGATTTTGTTTTGCATTTCTAATATTGTATTTTTGAGGGTCTAACCTCTACTCTAGACTTTTAATCTGTGCTTTTGGGTATTTGCTACTAATTTTGTACCTTTAAGAATCTAATCTTTGGTACCCATTTTTACTTAGGTTTGTGATTACTGAGTTGATTGCTCGCTCCCTTTAGACTCTTCCTTTTCTCCCCCAGGTCATCTCTGTCTCCTCCCTCCCCGTTCTCTTCTCTACTTAAATCTGTGAATCTCCCTGGGTGTTCTGGTCTGTGGAGATCACTTAGGGAACTTATTACTGGCTAGACTGGTCTCTCCCCTTTTGACTCCTCCTCTTCTCCTCCTGGTCACCTCTATCACCCTCAGACCTCTTCTCTTCTCCATGTAACTCTGTGAACTTCTCTGAGTATCCCTCAATGTGGAGAATCATTTCACCATTAACCTATATGTTTTATCATCCCTGCTGTATGGATAGAGAACTCTTGAGGCTACTGTAATAATAAGACTGAAAACCAGAGGCAGGAGGCTTAAATCCAAAACTTGAGAATACCAGAAATCTCCTGACTCCAAGAAAAATTAATTGACAAGGGCTCATCCAAAAGCCTCCATACCTACATTGAAACCAAGCTCCACCCGAGAGCCAGTGAGTTCCAGAGCAAGATATAACATGTTCATTCTATAGCAATGCAGCAACACAGTCCTGAGCATTACAATACAGGCTGCGCAAAGTCACACTAAACCCATAGACATCTCAAAACTCAGTACTGGACACTTTATTGCACTCCAGAGAGAAGAGGTCCAGCCCCACCCACCAGAACAGAGACACAAGCTTCCCTAAGCAGGAAACATTAACAAGTCACTAGTCCAACCCCATCCACAGGAAGCAACATCCAGAATAAACAGGAACCACAAATTTCCAGCCTGTAAAATGGCCACGCCAAACATAGCAATCTAAACAAAATGAAAAGGCAGAGAAATATTCAGCAGGTAAAGGAGCATGATAAATGCTCACCCAACCAAACAAAAGAAGAGGAGATAGGGGGTTTACCTGAAAAATAATTCAAAATAATGATAGTAAACAGTGAAGTGAAAAAAAAAAAAGAAAAAAAAAGTGAAGTGACTCAGACATGTCCGACTTTTTGCGACCCCATGGACTGTAGCATACACGTCCATGGGATTTTCCAGGCAAGAATACTGGAGTGGGTTGCCATTTCCTTCTCCAGGAGATCGTCCCAACCAAGGGATCAAACCCATGTCTACCGCATTGCATGCATATGCTTTACCATCCGAGCCACCAGGGAAGCCCATGATAGTAAAGATAATCTATACTATCTAGAAAGCAAAATGGAGCTACAGATAAATAGACTAGAAACAAGGATTGAGAAGTTGCAAGAAATGTTAAACAAGGACCTAGAAGAAACAACAGAGTCAATTAATAATACATAATGCAATAACAGATCAAAAACACTCTGGAGGGAACCAAAATAAATGAAAAATAAACGAAACTATAGCAAAAATCAGCAAAAGTAAAAGCTTGTTCTTTGAGAAGATGAATAAAATAGAAAAACCATTAGCTAGACTGTGTGGATCACAAAAAACTGGAAAATTCTGAAAGAGAAGTGCATACCAGGCCACCTAACCTGCCTATTGAGAAACCTGTATGAAGGTCAGGAAGCAACAGTTAGAACTGAACATGGAACAACAGCTTGGTTCCAAAAAGGAAAAGGAGTATGTCAAGGTATTGTCACCCTGCTTATTTAACTTTTATGCAGAGTACATCATGAGAAATGCTGGGCTGGAAGAAGCACAAGCTGGAATCAAGACTGCTGGGAGAAATATCAATAAATTCAGATATGCAGATGACATCACCCTTATGACAGAAAGTGAAGAAGAAGTAAAGAGCCTCTTGATGAAAGTGAAAGAGGAGAGTGAAAAAGTTGGCTTAAAGCTCAACATTCAGAAAAATAAGATCATGGCATCCGGTCCCATTACTTCATGGCAAATAGATGGGGAAAGAGTGGAAACAGTGGATGAGTTTAATTTTGGGGGGGCTGCAAAATCACTGCAGATGGTGACTGCAGCCATGAAATTAAAAGACGCTTACTCCTTGGAAGGAAAGTTATGACCAACATAGATGGCATATTAAACAGCAGAAACGTTACTTTGCCAACAAAAGTCTCTCTATTCAAGGCTATGGTTTTTCCAGTGGTCATGTATGGATGTGAGAGTTGGACAATAATGAAAGCTGAGCACCGAAGAATTGATGCTTTTGAACTGTGGTGTTGGAGGAGACTCTTGCGAGTCCCTTGGACTGCAAGGAGATCCAACCAGTCCATTCTAAAGGAGATCAGTCCTGGGTGTTCATTGATAGGACTGATATTGAAGCTGAAACTCCAATACTTTGGCCACCTGATGCGAAGAGCTGACTCATTTGAAAAGACCCTGATGCTGGGAAAGATTGAGGGCAGGAGGAGAAGGGGACGACAGTGGATGAAATGGTTGGATGGCATCACCGACTTGATAGGCATGAGTTTGGGTGGTCTCTGGGTGTTGATGATGGACAGGGAGGCCTGGCATGCTGTGGTTCATGGGGTCACAAAGAGTTGGACATGACTGAGCGACTGAACTGAATTGAAATGAAGACTCTTAAAAAAAAAAAAAAAGGGAGAACAATCATATCAACAAAACTAGAAATGAAAATGGAGAAATCAGAACAGGCAACACAGAAACACAAAGGATCAGAAGAGACTACTATCAGCCACTCTGTGCCAATAAAATGGACAATTTGGAAGAAATGGGCAAATTATTAGGAATGAAATAACCTTCCAAATCTGAACCAGGAAGAAATGGAAAATCTTAACAGACAAATCACAAGCACTGAAATCGAAATTGTAATAAAAAATCTTACAACACACAAAAGTCCAGGACCAGATGGTTTCACAGGTGAATTCTAACAAAAAATTAGGGAAAAACTAACACTTGTCTTACTCAAACTCTTCCAGAAAATTTCAGAGGAAGGTAAATTGCCAGACTCAATCTATGAGGCCACCATCACCCTAATACCAAAACTAGACAAAATGTTACAAAAAAAGAAATTAACAGGCCAATATCACTGATGAACATAGATGCAAAAATCTTTAACAAAATTCTAGCAAACAGAATCCAACACCTTATTAAAAAGATCATACATCATGACCAAGTGGGCTTTATCCCAGTGATACAAGGATTCTTTAATATTCACAAATCAATCAATGCAATACATCACATTAACACATTGAAAGATAAAAAATATATGATTATCTCAATAGATGAAGAGAAAGCATTTGACAATATTCAGCATCCATTTATGATAAAAACCCTCCAGAATGCAAGCATAGAAGGAACAAACCTCAACATAATAAAAGACATATATGATAAACCCACAGTAAACATTATTGTCAGTGGTGGAACATTGAAAACAATTCCCCTAAAGTCAGGAACAAGACATGGGAGCCCACACTCACCATTACTATTCAACATAGTTTTGGAAGTTTTAGATACAGCCCTCAGAGAAGGAAAATAAATAAAAGAAATACAGATTGGAAAAGAAGTAAAACTCTTAGTGTGTGCAGATGGCATGATACTCTACTTAGAAAACCCTGAAGAGACCACCAGAAAATTATTAGAGCTAATCAATGAATATAGTAAAATTGAAGGATGTAAAATTAGCACACGAAATCCCTTATTCCTATACACTAACAATGAGAAAACGGAAAGAGAAATTAAGGAAACAATTCCATTCACCATTGTGATGAAAAGAATAAAATACATAGGAATAAATCTACCCAAAGAAACAAAAGATTATATATAGAAAACTATAAAACATTGATGAAAGACATCAAAGATGACACAGCTAGATGGAGAAATGTACCATGTACATGGATTGGAAGAATCAATACAGTGAAAATGAGTATACAACCCAAAGCAATCTATAGAGTCAATGCAATCCCTATCAAGCTATCAACGGTATCTTTCATAGAACTAGAACAAATAATTTCACAATTTTTATGGAAGTACAAAAAATTTTGAATAGCCAAAGTAATCTTGAGAAGAAGAATGGACCTGGAAGAGTCCACCTGCCTGACTTCAGTCTCTATTACAAAGCCACATACATCAAGACAGTATGGTACTGGCAGAAAGACAGAAATATAGGTCAGTGGAACAAAATAGAAAGTCCAGAGAGCAATCCACACACCTATGGACCCCTTATCTTTGACAAAGGAGGCAAGGATATATATTGGAGAGAAGACAATCTCTTTAACAAGTGGTACAGGGAAAACTGGTAAAACACTTGTAAAAGAATGAAACTAGAACATTTTCTAAAACATACAATAAATAAATAAATAAATAAACTCAAAATTGGTTAAGGATCTAAACATAAGACCAGGAACTGTAAACTCCTAGAGGAAAACATAGGCAAAACTCTCTCCAACATAAATCACAGCAGGATCCTCTATGACCCACCTCCCAGAATAATGGGAAAAAAACAAACAAACAAACAAAAATTAACAAATGGGACCTAATTAAACTTAAAAGCTTTTGCACAATGAAGGAAACTATAAGCAAGGTGAAAAGACAGTCTTCAGAATGGGAGAAAATAATAACAAACGAAGCAACTGACAAAGAATTAATCTCAAAAATATACAAGTAGCTCATGCAGCTCAATTTCAGAAAAATAAATGATCTAATCAAAAAATGGGCCAAAGAACTAAGCAGCCATTTCTCCAAAGTAGACGTACACATGGCTAACAAACACATGAAAAGATACTCAACATCATTCATTATCAGAGACCTGCATCAAAACCACAATGAGGTACCACTGCACACTGGTTAGAATGGTTGCTACCAAAATGTCTACCAACTATAAATTTTGGAGACAGTGAGGAGAAAAGGGAACACTCTTACACTATTGGTGGGAATGCAAACTAGTACAGCCACTATAG
Source organism: Dama dama (assembly GCF_033118175.1). Taxonomy (NCBI): domain Eukaryota; kingdom Metazoa; phylum Chordata; class Mammalia; order Artiodactyla; family Cervidae; genus Dama; species Dama dama. Next base: position 73,702,100 of record NC_083714.1, read on the forward strand.
AGAACAGTGTGGAGATTACTGAAAACCTGGAACTAGAAGTGTCATATGACCCAGCAATCCCACTGCTGAGCATACACACTGAGGAAACCAGAATTGAAAGAGACAGGTGTATCCCAATGTTCACCACAGCACTGTTTACAATAGCTAGGACACAGAAGCAACCTAGATGTCCATTGGCAGGTGAATGGATAAGAAAGCGGTGGTACATATACAAAATGGAATATTGGTAGTCATAGTGTACTGAATGTCACTCAGTCATGTCCGACTCTTGTGACCCCATGAACTGTAGCCTGCTAGGTTCCTCTGTCCATGGGATTCTCCAGGCAAGAATATTGGAGTAGGTTGCCATTTCCTTCTCTAGGGGATCTTCCCGACCTAGGGATTGAATCCATGTCTCCTGCATTGCAGGCAGATTCTTTACTGACTGAGCTAGGAGGGAAGCCCTAGAATGGAATATTATTCAACTATTAAAAAGAATGCATTTGAATCAGTTCTAATGAAGTGGATGAAATTGATGCCTATTATAGAGTAAAGTAAGTCAGAAAGAAAAACACCAATACAGTGTATTAATGCATACATATATAGAATTTAGAAAGATGGTGATGATGACCCTATATGCGAGACAGCAAAAGAGACACACACACACATATATATATATATATATAATATATTTATATAATATATATAATTTATATATATTATTATATATTATATTATATATAATTATATATAATATTATATGTTATATTATATTATTATTATATTATATAATTATTATATAATATATAATATATAATATTATATATATAAAGAAGAGACTTTTGGACTCTGTGGGAGAAGGCAAGGGTGGGATGTTTTGAGAGAATAACATTGAAACATGTATATTACCATATGTGAAAGAGATCACCAGTCCAGGTTCGATGCATGAGACAGGGTGCTCAGGGCTGGTGCCCTGGGACAACCCTGAGGGATGGGATGGGGAGGGAGTTAGGGGGGGGGGGTTTCAGAATGAAGAATACATGTACACCCATGACTGATTCATGCCAATGTATGGTTAAACCACTACAATATTGTAAAGTAATTAGTCTCCAATTAAATAAATTATTTAATTTAAAAAAAAAAAAAAACTCAACATTCGAAAAACTAAGATCATGGAATTTGGTCCCATCACTTCAAGGCAAATAGGTGGGAAACAATGGAAACAGTGACAGAATTTATTTTTCTTGGGCTCCAAAATCACTTCAGTGACTGCATCCATGAAATTAAAAGATGTTTGCTCCTTGGAAGAAAAATTATGACCAACCTAGACAGTATATTATAAACAGAGACATTACTTTGCCAACAAGGGTCTATCTAGTAAAAGCTATGGTTTTTCCAGTAGTGATGTATGGATGTGAAAGTTGGACCATAAAGAAGGCTGTATGGTGAAGATTTGATACTTTTGAAATGTGGTGTTGAAGAAGATTCTTGAGAGTCCCTTGAACTGCAAGGAGATCAAATCAGTCTATCCTAAAGGAAATCAATGCTGAATATTCATAGGAAGGACTGATGATGAAGCTGAAGCTTCAGTACTTTCACTACCTGATATGATAAGTCAACTCATAAGAAAAGACCCTGATGCAGGCAGAAAAAGAGACAGATGTAAGGGACAGAATTTTGGACTCTGTGGGATATGGGCTGATTTAAGAGAATAGCATTGAAGCATGTTTATTACCATATGTAAAATAGATGACCTGTGCATGCATGAAGCAGGGCACCCAGAGCTGGGGCTCTGGGACAACCAAGAGGGATGGGGTGGGGATGATTGTCCCCAAGGGAGGGATGGGTTAGGGAGGGTGGTGGGAGGGGGGTTCAGGATGAGGGGGGGCATATGTGTACCCATGGCTGATTCTTGTTGATATATGGCAACAACCACCACAATGTCACAGTAATGTAATTAACTTCCATGTAAAATAAATTTATTTAAAACAAACAAACAAACAAACAAGGAGAAAAAAAAAAAAAAAAAGGAAAGACCCTGATGCTGGGAAAGACTGAAGGCAAGAGGAAAACGGGATGACAGAGGGTGAGATCGTTGGGTGGCATCACTGACTCGATGGACATGAGTTTGAGCAAGCTCTGGGAGATGGTGAAGGATGGAGAAGCCTGGCGTGCTGCAGTTCATGGGGTTACAAAGAGTTGGACATGGCTGAGAAACAACAAGATAAGTGATCCAAAGAGCTTCTGGTATTAAGGCAAAGGAGGAGTTATTTCTTCAGGGCAGGAATTCTGTTTTTTTCTTTTTTTTTTTTTCCATTTATTTTATTAGTTGGAGGCTAATTACTTTACCATACTGTAGTGGTTTTTGTCATACATTGACATGAATCAGCCATGGATTTACATGTATTCCCCATCCCGATCCTCCCTCCCCTCTCCCTCTCCACCCAAAGAGTGAAGTAAGCCAGAAAGATAAAGACCAATACAGTATACTAACACATATATATGAAATTTAGAAAGACGGTAATGATAACCCTATATGCAAAACAGAAAAAGAGACACAGATGTACAGAACAGACTTTTGGACTCTGTGGGAGAAGGCGAGGGTGGGATGTTTCGAGAGAACAGCATCAAACATGTATATTATCTAGGGTGAAACAGATAACCAGCCCAGGTTGGATGCATGAGACAGGTGCACTGGGAGGGCAGGAATTCTTAATTAGATTTTTTTTCAAGATTTATGTTCAATCTAAAGAATATTGTGACCACACTGTCAAAAATCAGATTTATCCATGATCATAGTTTTATAGCCAAAATTTAAACAAGATAGTGCTCAAATTGACTTTGATAACAAGGGTAGATTGGTCCCAGCAGGGATTCTCCCTTTGAAGAACTAGGGATCTTAGTTTGTTCAGTCCCAGGCTGTTGGTTATAGGAGAAAGTCCTGGACATAAGGGAACTTTATTTCATTTCCCTATCCCATGTCAATAAATATCTAATATTTTTAGGCCATTTTTCTTGTCATTGGATCATAGCCATATGTTGATCAGTCTTTTATTTTCCCCCCAGGGGGTACCCAGCTGGGGTGTGGAACCTTAAAAAAAAGTGCTTCCATACTAGCTCAAGCAGTTTGTACCAGATGTCTGTGAGCTCAAAGCAAATCAAGTCAGTATCTCACCAGCTGGGAGTCACACTCCAAATAATGCAAAAGGCAAAAGGATGCCCAGAAATAAGAAAAAACAAGTGGCAATAGTGCACCCAAGAGATAAAAAAGTCTAGGCCCACTAGACCTGCGATCTGGCTGAGTCAGTACTATCTGCCTTTTTTAGTTCTGATATAGTTTCAAGCAATTTCTTGTTGTTTTCCCACCAAGTTTCTCTATTGTTTCCTCTTTTAGGAGATTCTAGATACCAATCAAAGCAAGCATGGCTGGCTTTTCCTAATTGTGCATGCAAAAGTATCAATTTTGGAATATCAAAAGAGCCCCAATTTGGTCATTTTTTGGTTGAGGTCTCTTTTAGTATAATTTCTCCAGTTAACTAGGTACCTGCAAGTATGAGTTCCATATGTATTGTACATGACTCTGACTGATGTATTAGTCCGATGTTGACTTTTTGACACCCCTTTGTTTCTGTTTGTGAGATTCTGTTTCCCATTTTAAGTTGAATTTGTCAGGGAAAATCACTATTGAAATTGTGTAGTGGGCCCGTATGATGCTTGTGAGCTTAACTCCACCAGGATTCACCCCAGAGTAATTTCAGCCCCTCTTACATGTCTCAGAAACTGCCTCTGGCAATCTAAGACCACTGTGGCTGCTCAGGTCACTGAACGGCCAGTTCTTATGTACGACTCCTGGACAAGCAAGCATTTTTTAATTAATTGGTGGGTTTCCCTATTGCACTCTTGCATGGTGTGAAGACTATGCCTCCATTACTCCTGTAAATTTCTCAGTCACCTGAGAAAACCAAAACCAGCCAGTAAGAGTTTTGCTCCATTTTGTCAGAGTGAAGCTCTCATATATATTTCCTTTCATCCCAACAAATTCTACAAAGGCAGTCAACTTGAAGAAAAGTTTCAGATCAGTCTCTTAACTACTCAGACAAGACCTTTCATTCCCCTAAAACAGAGTGAACTCAGTATCTTTCAGCCAAGCTCTGGGTATTTCTTGATTTATTTTTCAGTTGACACCACCCCCACCCCCACCCCTCCCCCCCCTTCCCCCCACCCCACCCCCCGCCAGTACCTTTCCACTACACTAGATGAGTAATTCCCCTGGCATCTTTCTTTCTGGGTGGCAATTTCTTGGTAAATTTCAACCAAGCCCCACTCAGTGTCTAGACTATACGTGGGTATGCACCGGATGTTCCATTCAGGCCCTCAACCCCAGTATCTTTACAACTGGAAGGGGGCAGGTAACCTGTTTCACTGCCAAATAAAATTAGCAATCTCAACCATTATGGGTAATTCAGAAAACAAGACTTCAGTTCACTTCAGTCACTCAGTTGTGTTCGACTCCTTGTGACCCCATGGACTGCAGCATGTCAGGCCTCCCTGTCCATCACCAACTCCCAGAGTTTACTCAAACTCATGCCCATTGAGTCAGTGATGCCATCCAATCATCTAATCCTCTGTTGTCCCTTTCTCCTCTCACCTTCAATCTTTCCCAGCATCAGGGTCTTTTCAAATGAGTCAGCTCTTCACGTCAGGTGGCCAAAGTATTGGAGTTTCACCTTCAACATCAGTCTTTCCAATGAATATTCAGGACTGATTTCCTTTAGGATGGACTTGTTGGATCTCCTTGCAGTCCAAGGGACTGAACTTGGGGTGGACTGCAAAAAACAGGAGAGACTTACCAGAATTCATCTGTACTCCCTGAGGAGGCAGATGGGTGCAAGGGGCTGCTGCTGGTACCAAAGCTCTGGTTCCTCAGGGAGTTCAGGCAAAGGAAGGAAGTCTGCTCTGGGTTGATTCATTAGTTGCCATAGCCATCAACTAAAAATGATGCACAACTTGAGAGTTGCAATTTAAGTTTTTATTTGGGCAAAATGAGGACTGCAGCCCAGGAGGCAGAACCTCAGAAAGCTCTGAGAGACTGCTCATCATTTTGTACTTCTACCAGAAGTATATCAATATACTTTTTTCAACATACAGTGTTTCAACAATCTTGCACCTTAGAATCTATTTGGTCATGATTATTTGATAGGAGAAAAATCATAACCAATGTTGCTTTATATGTGCTATGGATTACTATGAACACTAATCAAATTTTGTTATCTATTTATCAGTCATTTATATTTCTTCTTTGTTAACATGTCCATACTGTTTGCTTGTTTTTCTATTAGGATGGTGCGCTCTTTATTGATTTGTAGAGAATATGTAATTAATAAATATATTACAACATTGCTTGCTATATACATTGCTGATTTTAAAAATAATCTGTCATTTTAAAAGCACATGTTTCCCACTTTCTAGAGTAATGGAAATAAAAGCAAAGGTGAATAAATGAGACTTAATTGAAGTTAAAAGTTCCTATACAGCAAAGGAAATCATAAACAAGATAAAAAGGCAATCCTTGGAATGGGAAAAAAATAATTGCAAATGAAACAATTCACATAGGATTAATGTCCACAATATACAAGCAGCTCATTAAGCTCAATACTAGAAAAACAAACAACCCAATTTAAAAACTGTACAGAAGACTTAAACAGACACTTCTCAAAAGAAGTCATACAGATGACCAACAAACACATGAAAAGATGCTCAACATCATTCATTATTAGAGAAATGCAAATCAAAACTACAATGAAGGATCTCTTCATACTGGTCAGAATGACCATCATTAAATAGAGGTCTACAAACAATAAATGCCAGAAAGGATGTTTTAAAAAGGGAACCCTTTTGCACTGTTGGTGGGAATGTAAGTTGATACAACCATAATGGGAAACAGTACGGAGAGTCCTTAAAAAACTAAGAATCTACCATATGACCCAGCAATGCGACTACTAGATATATATCCAGAGAATGCCATAATTGAAATAGTTGCATATACCTCAGCGTTCATTGCAGTATTTTTTGAAATAGCTAGGACATGCAACCAGCCTAGATGTACATTGACAAAAATGAACACATGTGAGTAGGTCCTAATGAGGTTGATGGACCTAGAGCCTATTGTACAGAGTGAAGTAACTCAGAGATAGAAAGACATATATTGTATATTAATGCATGTGTATGAAATCTAGAAATATGGTACTGATGAACCTATTTGCAGGTCAGCAGAGGAGATGCAGACATAGAGAACATACACGTAGACACATTGTAAGAGGGAGAGGGTGAGACGAATGGAGAGAGGAGAGAGTAGCTTGGAAACATATACATTATCAAATGTAAAATAGATAGCCACTGGGAATTTGCTATGTGATACAGGGAGCTCAACCCAGTGCTCTGTGACAACCTAGAGGGGTGGGATGGGGTGGAAGGTGGGAGGGAGCTTTAAGAGGGAGAGGGCATATGTATACCTGTAGCTGATTCATTGGTGTATGGCAGAAACAAGCACAATATTACAAAGTGATTATCTTTCAATACTTTATTTAAAGTAGGCATAAAACCTGAATAGACATTTTTCCAAAGAAGATAATCACCTCACTCCTGTCAGGGTGGTTATCACCAAAAAGTCTACAAACAATAAATCCTGCAGAGGGTGTAGAGAGAAAGGAATTCTCCTACACTGTTGGTTGGAATGTAAATTGCTACATCCACTATGGGGAACACTATGGAAGTTCCTCAGAAAGTTAATGAATCAGCAAATCTACTCTTAGATATATAGACAAAGAAAAGAAAACTTCTAATTATATATATGTCCCAATGTATGTGGCAGCATTTTATACGTTATGTATAATAACTGTCTTGTAAGATTTATAAAATTTAGCTTTGAAAATAATTTTCATGCTTTTCAGCTTTTTCTATTCTGTGCAACATGAATTTTTCTGAATCTTAATACTTAAAAATAGACCTAAAACTGCATGGTGAGGTACTACCAAAAAGTAGAGTGAGAGAGATACAGAAGTTTATAACTAGTTAGTAGTTACTGATTTTTAATGCATATTTTGTAATCCATAATTTTATTATAAAGTGTATCTATATTTTAAAAATACATGTTTAAGAAGATTTTTGTCTGTCTACATGTTGGGATTTTTCATACTAAAATTTATCACATTTATATAATCAGAACTAATATAATCTTTACCATTATGATGTCTTTTCTACAACTGGTGCCTTTATGCATATGCTTATATGTATGACACACATATGTATGTTCAAATTAATTTGGAATATATAATAGCATTGATATTACATAAAATCCCATATACTCAACTTCCTACTGGATGCTAAAACAGACAAACAAAAATTTTGAAACTACCAGTCCCTTTTTCCAACCTGTCTTTTCTCCCATGGTTAGGTTACACCCACCTACATTCCTCCTAACTAAATATATTATATGAATTTGCCAGGATTCTCCACATTTTATATCTCTACCACTCATACAACGAATTTAAGGGTGACTCCTTGTGTGCTTCTCCAATTTGTTTAAAACTATAAAATATAAAACCTACCTCCTGAGAAGTCTGTATGCATGTCAAGAAGCAACAGTTAGAACTGTACATGGAACAACAGACTGGTTCCAAATTGGGAAAGGAATACGCCAAGGTTGTTTATTGCCACCCTGCTTATTTAACTTACATGTGGAGTACCTCATGAGAAATGCTGGACTGGACGAAGCACATTCTGGAAAAAGATTGCCAGGAGAAGTATCAAAAACCTCAGATATGCAGATGACACCACACTTATGGCAGAAAGCAAAGAAGAACTAGAGAACCTCTGTATGAAAGTGAAAGAGGAGCATGAAAAAGTTGACTTAAAACTCAACATTAAGAAGACTAAGATCATGGCATCCGGTCCCATTACTTCATGACAAATAGATGGGGAAACAGTGGAAACAGTGACATACTTTATTTTGGGGGGGGTCCAAAACCACTGCATATGGTGACTGAAATCCATGAAATTCAAACACACTTTGTCCTTGGAAGAAAAGTTTTGAACAACCTATACAGCATATTAAAAATCAGAGACATTACTTTGCCAACAAAGGTATGTCTAGTCAAAGCTATGATTTTTCCAGTAGTCATGTATGGATGTGAGAGTTGAGTTCACATCCACATAAAGAAAGCTGAATGCTAAAGAATTGATGCTTTCAAACTGTGGTGTTGGAGAAGACTCTTAAGAGTCTTTTGGACAGCAAGGAGATCCAACCAATCAATCCTAAAGGAAATCAGTCCTGAATATTCATTGGAAGGACTGATGCTGAAGGTGAAACTCCAATATTTTGGCCACCTGATGAGAAGAACTGACTCATTTGAAAAGACCCCGATGCTGGGAAGGATTGAAGGCAGAAGGAGAAGGAGATGACAGAGGATGAGATGGTTGGATGGTATCATCAACTCAATGGACATGAGTTTGAGTAAACTCCAGGATTTGGTGATGGACAGAGAGGTCTGGCGTGCTGTAGTCCATGAGGTCACAAAGAGTCAGACATGACTGATAGACTGACCTGAACTGACAAAATATCTGTCAGAAAGTATTCAATGTTTGTGGTGTGTTCTTATCAACATTCATTATTTTCAGGGTGAATAAGCATCCTTAATCAATGATATGGAAAGCCATACCTATCATGTACACAGTACCATTAAGATTTGAGGCTGTGCCCATATTCTGCTTATTTCATTGTTCTCATTATACCTACATGTTCACACTGTTTTAATTACTTGCTTCTTTAAAATACAGGATTATATCTTGTGGGACAAATGCTTCTAACTCAGTTCGCTTCCACAAAAAAATGTAGTATGTCACACATTTATCTTTCCAGGTGAATTTTAGGAAGATTTTTCAACAAATAATGTAAAGTGAGAGTTTGAAGGAGGTCCAGAGCATATGTGATTTTGAAAGACACAAAGATAAATTTAAATAAAATTGAAATTATTACAATATTAAGATTCCATAACCAAAATGCAAATGTATTTTTCCATTTATTAACATTTCATTTTATGTCCTTCAGTAGGATTTTATATTTATCTTAGTGTCTGCATAATACTTAGAGTCTGCATAATACTTTCCAATTTTATGCCTAGATGTTTTATAATTTCTCCAATATGTTTTCTAAAGGATGATTATAGGTATATGTTAAAGTTTATCATTTATTCACTTGTAACTGACCACCTCATCTGACTGTTATTATTTCTAGTAGTTTCTCAGTTGATTTTAAAATATTTCCTAAGTGGCTAATCATGCCATTGACAACCTCCTTTTCTTATATGTTATGTTAATTTCTGTTTGTTGAATCCCACTGACTCCAACTTCTGATCAGTGTTATAGTAGTGAATAAAAACCTCTACTTTGCTCATGAAATTAAAATAATAATTTTTGTTTTACTGATCATGTATAAAGCTCACTATTGATGTTTATCTCCCAACCTAGGCATCGAACCCAGGTCTCCCACCTTACAGGCGGATTCTTTACCAGATGAGCCATGAGGGAAGACCAAATGTTCCTTAATTTTCTTTCAAAGTATAGACTATCTGACAGAAATTATCCAGATAGTTTACAATATGATAATCTCTATATGCTTCTTTATTTTCAGAGTTGGCAAATTCCCATTACCACACCCCAAATTTTTTGGTTCTCTTAAGTCACTTTTTTTGGGAGGGTGTTAATTAGTTTGCTTTTCCAATTTGCTTTTGCATCACTCCTTTTCATTGAAATCAAAACAAACTTTTCATTGTTCTTTCATTTTTTAGCTTTACAGATAGAGTAACATTATTTGTAGTGAAGACTACTCAAACATATTCAAATTATAAGTAGATTACCAGCAACTATAAGCAACAATATGTAAAAGACTTCAGTCTTGTCATAGCCTTACATAATTTGAAAATTCAGATGCATATTCTAGAATAATACAGTGTCCATTCATTAAAATCATAAAAGTCACTTTTCAGATTCATATGGGCATAAATCAATGCTTATAAATATAAAAAATTAATTGTTTCCTATTAAATCTCATGGTGTTTCTGTAAAAAGAAGCAATAAAAGAAGATAAAATTTCATAGAAACTATTTAGATAATTTGAGCTCCCTAGAAGCTTTAAATAAGTGGAAGCAATCCACCTTTTTCTTGGAGATGTTTTTAATTCACATTTTGTATCATCACAAACTTAAAAACTAAAACAAAACAAAACAAAAAAAACCTGAAAATGAAAAATATATGTTATTCATTCAGGTTGTTGCATCATGAAACAAAGAGGCTTTTATGTATCAAAACTGGTAGATTTATTCTCAATTTTTCACCTCTTTCTAAATTTCTCTGTTTCTATAGCTGTTACTAAAAGAGAAAACAGTGTCCAGATTTCTTGTGTGTAATTTGAACCATTATGATATTCCTCTTCAGAGGGATTAATAAAGGAGTCATTAAAATAAAAGCCCTTAGATCACATCACTGAGAAAAAAATCACGTGATTTAAATATGTAAAAATTTGGGCAATCCTTCCCTTGGGCTTCCCTTCCCTTGGTCTTCCCTCATTGCTCAGCTGGTAAAGAATGCTCTTGCAATATGGGAGACCTTGGTTTGATCCCTGAGTTGGGAAAATCCCCAGGAGAAGGGAAAGGCTACCTACTCCAGCATTCTGGCCTAGAGCAAATAGTTGGACACTACTGAGCAACTTTCACTTCAGCAGAAATCTGAATCCCAGAAATAAAAGAGCACGTAGAAGCAACAAGTAAGGGATGGTACGGTACTAAAAACTGTACTGATAGACAAAAGTAGTGTCAGTGAACCTGGGTCATAACTATATTGTTGGGAACTAATTCTAGAAAGTGAGTTCTCACTCTGAATGGAAAATCTAATTTTCTGTGTTGCAATAGTCAAAAAGACCAATGGAAGTAGTAGCACTCTCTTCTATAGTATTCCAAAAAAGACTTTCACTTGTAACCAGCATATATACTTAGTGGTTATTGTTAATTGATTGTGTACCTCAATAGGTCTCCCTAACAGTAAGTTTTAAGCCATGAATGTGATCACTAGTAAGATTACCAATAGTCAAATGATCAAGCAGACAATATTTTGATGTCCAGCTCAGTGACAGCAAATAAAAAGGTTAAGGTTAAATTGACATTGTCCCTGTCAGAGAGAAACTGTGTATAATATATGATGTTTAAGGTGATGGCCAGGAGTTTCCCCTGTAAAGTTTCTAAAATTAAGAATAAGAAATACCATACCTATCTTTGATAAGTCAGAGTCCATGCTTGTCCTTTAAGTGGTTGAGAGTGTTCTTGAAAGAGCCAATCCTTATTTTTAGCTCTCTGCAGTTAAAATGTAGAATTTGCAAACTATTTTCATCTAATTTGGGAGAGGTGATTGCAATGTACTTAAAATATTTTTAAAATTTTAAATAATCTAAGTCTGTGGTTCCCATTATTTCTTGAATCCTATCCTGTCCTATGTTTATAAAAAAAGGAACCCCCGAATTTCTGATACTTCAGAGAATCATCACCGATTTTGGCAAAAGAAATAGAGTTCATTAGCTAGCAGTAGCTGGTGACAACAACAGAGAATAAAATTCTGCAGAAGTGTATAAACTGATTGGGGTAAACACAAGTGAATTTGGACCTATAGAAACAAAGTAAATGCAAAATAGGAAGTGGGGGGAGGGCAGCATGAGGGGCTGAAAGGATGTGACATCACAAAGCCAACTGGCTCAACAGTGTTACCAACACTGTTAATTGATCTAGGAAGCAAAAAGTGAGACTTCCTCTTGGCGACCTAGCCATGCTTTCTTCACTGGCTTTCCCATACCTACGTTAGTGCTAGGTCATCAATCCTTGGTTCCTAGGATATTGAAGACAGGTCTCTAGAACATGGAGGCCACTGAAGAAAGTTCAACGGAGACCTGAAGCCTGGGTCAGGGCACCTCAATGGAGTCAAATAGTTACAGTGCTACAGCTGAAGTTCTTGTCTCACAAAAGGGCAAGAGAAAGCGGAAAGGGTACTTGCCAACTGAGTCGGTGAAGATCCTCTGTGACTGGCTGTATGAACACTGGTTTAAGGCTTATCCTTCAAAGGTAGAGAAGCGCATGCTGTCGGAGCAGACCAGTTTGTCTTTCCTGCAGATTTCTAACTGGTTCATCAACGCCCGCAGACGCATTCTTCCGGAAATGCTTCTACAGGATGTAAGTGACCCCAACCAGATTATCATATTTCACCAAAAAGGCAATGCTACTGATGTGACCCACCAGCAGGGTGGCTATGTATCTATTGATGCCATGTCAGGGCCCAGAGATCCAGACACGATAAAATGTCAGCCTCTGAGCCCCTCGCTGATGGTACAGGGATCAGGGGAACTGCCAAATCAAGAGATGGTCCCAGGCCAGAGGCTCATCCCTAAGGCCCAGTTAAATGAAAAGGTTGAGGTTTTCAACAGTGGGCCCTTGCTTATATCATCTCCCGAACCTGTGGTGACAGGGGAGTACAAGGATTTCAGCAACTTCCAGCTGCTGGTTGATGCAGCCGTACAAAAGTCTGCCAAACTGGAGCGACAGAAAAAGCAAGAGTCTAACTCATGATTTCCCGTGTCTCTAAAAATTCCTGGTAGTCAGTCCCTTGGTAGATCTATTTATGCTCCCCAAACTAACTTGCAATTTTTTTTTTTTTTTTTTATAGAGGCATCTTTCCTTCTAGGGGTTTATGAGAACTATCACTAGCTAGTGGGACTCAGTTCTGCCAGGTAGTTCAGTGTTGCCAGATGAAACAACTTGTCATCATGATTAACACTCCATCAAGTATCTCTGTTCTTTCTTTTGCTTCCCTGTGGATTTAAAGGCTTCAATCAGACCAATACATCAGAGACTAGACACAGTGTTAGGACTTCAGAGAAGAATGTTTTGGCTTTTCTAGTCAGACTTTTTGGTCCCAGAGATGCTGAAGATACCAAGTCACCCCTCTTTCTCCCACTCTCTGCAACTTTCCTTGCTTATTAGCATGAATAATGGAAAGGAGAGACTCTATAATAAAGATGGCTATAGCAGCACAGGCCTCATTTTAACTTTCGAGTTTTTGTAAAATTGTCAACTCTGTTTTCCTTTGAACAGTTTATCAGCAATCTTTTTTTTTTTTTTTCCCAGTGGGTTTTGTCATACATTGATATGAATCACCCATAGATTTACATGTATTCCCAATCTCGATCCCCCCTCCCACCTCCCTCTCCACCCGATTCCTCTGGGTCTTCCCAGTGCACCAGGCCGGAGCACTTGTCTCGTGCATCCCACCTGGGCTGGTGATCTGTTTCACCATAGATAGCATACATGCTGTTCTTTTGAAATATCCCACCCTCACATTCTCCCACAGAGTTCAAAAGTCTGTTCTGTATTTCTGTGTCTCTTTTTCTGTTCTGCATATAGGGTTATCGTTATCACCTTTCTAAATTCCATATACATGTGTCAGTATGCTGTAATGTTCTTTATCTTTCTGGCTTACTTCACTCTGTATAATGGGCTCCAGCTTCATCCATCTCATTAGGACTGGTTCAAATGAATTCTTTTTAATGGCTGAGTAATATTCCATGGTGTATATGTACCACAGCTTCCTTATCCATTCATCTGCTGATGGGCATCTAGGTTGCTTCCATGTCCTGGCTATTATAAACAGTGCTGCGGTGAACATTGGGGTGCACGTGTCTCTTTCAGATCTGGTTTCCTCAGTGTGGATGCCCAGAAGTGGGATTGCTGGGTCATATGGCAGTTCTATTTCCAGTTTTTTAAGAAATCTCCACACTGTTTTCCATAGCGGCTGTACTAGTTTGCATTCCCACCAACAGTGTAAGAGGGTTCCCTTTTCTCCACACCCTCTCCAGCATTTATTGCTTGTAGACTTTTGGATAGCAGCCATCCTGACTGGCGTGTAATGGTACCTCATTGTGGTTTTGATTTGCATTTCTCTGATAATGAGTGATGTTGAGCATCTTTTCATGTGTTTGTTAGCCATCTGTATGTCTTCTTTGGAGAAATGTCTGTTTAGTTCTTTGGCCCATTTTTTGATTGGGTCATTTATTTTTCTGGAATTGAGCTGCGGGAGTTGCTTGTACATTTTTGAGATTAATCCTTTGTCTGTTTCTTCATTTGCTATTATTTTCTCCCAATCTGAGGGCTGTCTTTTCACCTTACTTATAGTTTCCTTTGTAGTGCAAAAGCTTTTAAGTTTCATTAGGTCCCATTTGTTTAGTTTTGCTTTTATTTCCAATATTCTGGGAGGTGGGTCATAGAGGATCTTGCTTTGATTTATGTCGGAGAGTGTTTTGCCTATGTTCTCCTGTAGGAGTTTTATAGTTTCTGGTCTTACATTTAGATCTTTAATCCATTTTGAGTTTATTTTTGTGTATGGTGTTAGAAAGTGTTCTAGTTTCATTCTTTTACAAGTGGTTGACCAGTTTTAAACCGAAGATTATTCTCTCCCAATCTTGACTCTCTGTTTTCTACCTCAGAACACCTCTATTTCCTCCTTTCCCCTTCTCTTCCCAATCCAATTCTGTGAATCTTTGTAGGTGATTGGGCTACGGTGAACATTCTGGGAACAGACAGCTGCGTAGATCTGTCTCTCTCCTCTTGAGTCCCCCTTTTTCTCCTCCTGTTCATCTCTATCTCCCTCCTCCCTCTCCTCTTCTTCATGTGACTCTGTGAACCTCTCTGGGTGTCCCTAATGCGGGAGAATCTTTTAGCCATTAACCTAGAAGTTTTCTTATCAGGGCTGTATAGTTGGAGAAGTCCTGAGACTACAGGAAGAATAAAACTGAAATCCAGAGGCAGGAGACTTAAGCCCAAAACCTGAGAACACCAGAAAACTCCTGACTACAAGGAACTTTAAGTAATAAGTGACTGTCCAAAAGCCTCCATACCTACACTGAAACCAACCACCACACAAGAGCCAATAAGTTTTAGAGCAAGACATACCACCCAAATTCTCCAGCAACGCAGGAACATAGCCCTGAACATCAACATACAGGCTGCCCAAGGTCACACCTAACACATAGACCCATCTCAAAACTCATTACTGGGCACTCCATTGCTCTCCAAAGAGAAGAAATCAAGTTCCACGCACCAGAACACTGACGCAAGCTTCCCTAACCAGGAAATCTTGACATGCCAATCGTCTAACCCCACCCACTGGGTTAATCCTCCACAACAAAAAGGAACTACAGACCTCCAGAATACAGAAAGCCCACTCCAGATACAGCAATCTAAACAAGATGAAAAGGCAAAGAAATACCCAACAGGTAAAGGAACATGAAAAATGCCCACCAAGTCAAACAAAAGAGGAGGAGATAGGGAATCTACCTGAAAAAGAATTTAGAATAATGATAATAAAAATGATCCAAAATCTTGAAAACAAAATGGAGTTACAGATAAATAGCCTGGAAACAAAGATTGAAAAGATTCAAGAACTGTTTAATAAAGACCTAGAAGAAATAAAAAAGAGTCAATTACAAATGAATAATGCAATGAATGAGATCAAAAACACTTTGGAGGGAACCAAGAGTAGAATAACGGAAGCAGAAGATAGGATAAGTGAGGTAGAAGATAAAATGGTGGAAATAAATGAAGCAGAGAGGAAAAAAGAAAAAAGGATCAAAAGAAATGAGGACAACCTCAGGGACCTCTGGGACACTGTGAAACGCCCCAACATTCGAATCATAGGAGTTCCAGAAGAAGAAGACAAAAAAAAAGGCCATGAGAAAATACTCGAGGAGATAATAGCTGAAAACTTCCCTAAAATGGGGAAGGAAATAGCCACCCAAGTCCAAGAAACCCAGAGAGTCCCAAACAGGATAAACCCAAGGCAAAACACCCCAAGACACATATTAATCAAATTAACAAAGATCAAACACAAAGAACAAATATTAAAAGCAGCAAGGGAAAAACAACAAATAACACACAAAGGGATTCCCATAAGGATAACAGCTGATCTATCAATAGAAACCCTCCAGGCCAGAAGGGAATGGCAGGACGTACTGAAAGTAATGAAAGAGAATAACCTACAACCTAGATTACTGTATCCAGCAAGGATCTCATTCAGATATGAAGGAGAATTCAAAAGCTTTACAGATAAGCAAAAGCTGAGAGAATTCAGCACCACCAAACCAGCTCTTCAACAAATGCTAAAGGATCTTCTCTAGACAGGAAATGCAGAAAGGTTGTATAAACGTGAACCCAAAACAACAAAGTAAATGGCAACGGGACCAC
Organism: Dama dama; assembly: GCF_033118175.1. Classification (NCBI taxonomy): domain Eukaryota; kingdom Metazoa; phylum Chordata; class Mammalia; order Artiodactyla; family Cervidae; genus Dama; species Dama dama. Next base: position 73,718,410 of record NC_083714.1, read on the forward strand.
ACCTATCAATAATTACCCTAAATGTAAATGGGTTGAATGCCCCAACCAAAAGACAAAGATTGGCTGAATGGATACAAAAACAAGACCCCTATATATGCTGTCTACAAGAGACCCACCTCAAAACAAGAGACACATACAGACTAAAAGTGAAGGGCTGGAAAAAAATATTTCACGCAAACGGAGACCAAAAGAAAGCAGGAGTCGCAATACTCATATCAGATAAAATAGACTTTCAAATAAAGGAAGTGAAAAGACACAAAGAAGGACACTACATAATGATCAAAGGATCAATCAAAAAAGAAGATATAACAATTATAAATATATATGCACCCAACATAGGAGCACCACAATATGTACGGCAAACGCTAACGAGTATGAAAGAGGAAATTAATAGTAACACAATAATAGTGGGAGACTTTAATACCCCACTCACAACTATGGATAGATCAACTAAACAGAAAATTAACAAGGAAACACAAACCTTAAATGACACAATGGACCAGCTAGACCTAATTGATATCTATAGGACATTTCACCCCAAAACAATCAACTTCACCTTTTTCTCAAGTGCACACGGAACATTCTCCAGAATAGATCACATCCTGGGCCATAAATCTGGTCTTGGAAAATTCAAAAAAATTGAAATCATTCCAGTCATCTTTTCTGACCACAGTGCAGTAAGATTAGATCTCAATTACAGGGAAAAAATTGTTAAAACTTCAAACATATGGAGGCTAAATAACACGCTTCTGAATAACCAACAAATCATAGAAGAAATCAAAAAAGAAATCAAAATATGTATAGAAATGAATGAAAATGAAAACACAACAACCCAAAACCTATGCGACACTGTAAAAGCAGTGCTAAGGGGAAGGTTAATAGCATTACAGGCTTACATCAAGAAACAGGAAAAAAACCAATTAAATAACCTAACTCTACACCTAAAGCAATTAGAGAAGGAAGAAATGAAGAACCCCAGAGTTAGCAGAAGGAAAGAAATCTTAAAAATCAGGGCAGAAATAAATGCAAAAGAAACTAAAGAGACCATAGCAAAAATCAACAAAGCTAAAAGCTGGTTTTTTGAAAAAATAAACAAAATTGACAAACCATTAGCAAGACTCATTAAGAAACAAAGAGAGAAAAACCAAATTAACAAAATTAGAAATGAAAATGGAGAGATCACAACAGACAATACTGAAATACAAAGGATCATAAGAGACTACTACCAGCAGCTCTATGCCAATAAAATGGACAACTTGGATGAAATGGACAAATTCTTAGAAAAGTATAACTTTCCAAAACTGAACCAGGAAGAAATAGAAGATCTTAACAGACCCATCACAAGCAAGGAAATCGAAACTGTCATCAAAAATCTTCCAGCAAACAAAAGCCCAGGACCAGACGGCTTCACAGCTGAATTCTACCAAAAATTTAGAGAAGAGCTAACACCTATCTTACTCAAACTCTTCCAGAAAATTGCAGAAGAAGGTAAGCTTCCAAACTCATTCTATGAGGCCACCATCACCCTAATTCCAAAACCAGACAAAGATGCCACAAAAAAAAGAAAACTACAGGCCAATATCACTGATGAACATAGATGCAAAAATCCTTAACAAAATTCTAGCAAACAGAATCCAACAACGTATTAAAAAAAAATATCAGCAATCTTAAGGAGTAGCTAATTTCTGTAATGGGATAAGTATGAGAGTCAAAATACAATGAATTCATAAACATGTTACAGGGGAGGGTGAACTCTTATTTGGAGTACAAGTGAAAAGTATGCAGTACAGATAAGAACATTCTAAATGTTAGTTTTCTTCTGTTTATTGTTGGATAGTTGATCATAGAGAATATTTTTATTAGTTTTAATTAGCTACAACAGAGGAAAAAGGAAAAAAAAAAGAAAAGAGAAAGAAAAAAGATGACAAAAAATTTCTCAGAAGAGACAGAACAAGATGAAGATAATATTAAAATAAGGAAAAGCGGGAAAGGATTCATATGTGAACAACAACAACAACAAAAAAGATGTATTCAGGTATTATATTGATTTAGTGATTTTGGTTTCATTTTACTTTTTTAATTCATTTTTTTTTTCCTTTTAAAATGTTTGAATTGGTAGGGATGGAGGTGTGAATGACAGAAGCTTCAGGCAGCATTCACTTGGAAATTATCTAATTGTCCTGTGGAGGTAGCTCTTCCCACTGCCTCAAGTACAGGTAGATTTTCAATAGAGACAGAAAAACACTCCTTCAGAAAACTGTGCTTTACTTTCTCTGCTCTTCAGTTCAGTTCAGTTCAGTCACTCACTCATGTCCGACTCTTTGAGACCCCATGAATCGCAGCACGCCAGGCCTCCCTGTCCATCACAAACTCCCGGAGTTTACTCAAACTCATGTCCATCAAGTCAGTGATGCCATCCAGTCATCTCATCCTCTGTCGTCCCCTTCTCCTCCTGCCCCCAATCCCTCCCAGCATCAGGGTCTTTTGCAATGAGTCAACCCTTCACATGAGGTGGCCAAAGTATTGGAGTTTCAGCTTCAGCATCAGTCCTTCCAATGAACACCCAGGACTGATCTCCTTTAGGATGGACTGGCTGGATCTCCTTGCAGTTCAAGGGACTCTCAAGAATCTTCTCCAACACCATAGTTCAAAAGCATCAATTTTTCAGTGCTCAGTTTTCTTCACAGTCCAACTCTCACATCCATACATGACCACTGGAAAAACCATAGCCTTGACCAGAGGGACCTTTGTTGGCAAAGTAATGTCTCTGCTTTTAATATGCTATCTAGGTTGGTCATAACTTTCCTTCCAAGGAATAAGCATCTTTAAAATCTGAGGAATCTGAAGCTAAAAATTGGACTCTAGCTTCACTTTTTACTCTTGCCTGAAGTGAAATAGAGCATATGTGGTCTCTACTTCTAAGCCCCATTTGTGTTTGTATATATTGCTATCTAAGTACTGTCAATTTTGAATCAAAGATATCCTATTTTATTTAAGTCTCTTAAGAAACAATGTTTACAGGCTATTACTCTGGATATTATAATTTTACCAAGAAAGAAGCAAGCCTACTTCCTAAACTTTTACTCTTGCAACAAAGTAGGTTTACATTTCTAAAGTAAACGTGGATTCAGGGGGGTTTGGAAGGAAGAATGGCAAAAATATTGGTTATGTTCTTATTGGATATAAGGTCCTTAAAGGCCCTTAAACACTCAATGAAGCTCCCATACCATTTCTTCTCATCCCTTATCTGAACTATTTTCTCTGTGTGTGCATGAGTGTTTATGCTCGCTCAGTTGTGGCTAATTCTTCGTGACCTCATAAAATTGTACCCTGCAGGCACTTCTGTCCATGGAATATTCCAGGCAAGAATACTAGAGTGGATTGTCATTTTCTACTCCAGAGGATCTTCATGACCCAAGAATTGAATCCAAGTCTCTTGCCTCTCCTGCATTGTCAAGCAAATTCTTTACCACTGCACCACCTAGGAAGCCTAAGAGGCTCTTACTCGGAAAAAAAAAAAAAAGAAAGAAAGAAAAATCTTGTTATCTGCATGGAATGATTTTTTTTTTTAAGCTCAGTCTATACAATCTTGAATGCTTCCTACTTGGTTTTATAAGTTTTATGTCTGAGAGGTTACCCTTTCTCAGTGGCTATGTGGAACGTTTTGTACTTTCCTTCTCTTTTAACAAATCCTATTTGTTGCTACCATGAATGTTTGCATATTTGTGAAGTTCATTCTTTGGCTTCTCAAACAAGAACTCAGATTCCCATTTCATTGAGATGTTCTCTATAAGTAAGCAAATGTTTTGTTTTTGTTTTTAGAAACTATCACTGGTATTTATGCTTACCAATCTATAGAATGCAAATATAAAGGTAATTTGTGGTTTCCTAAGGAAAGCAGGATGTGTGTTTTCAGTTAAGAATTTTCAAAGAATGGAACTGCATTTTATGAAAGGAACAGGAAGTAGGTCTGACTTACAGGTGGCTGTTTCAGGACAGGAGAACAAAGTAATGGGTACAGAAAGTGATAAGATTTGTGGAAAGTGGGCCCAAGAAAAGTTTTGTGCATGGTTAGGACTGACTTAACTTAAAATAAATTTAATTAAGTTTACCTTTAAATGTATTTAAAAGTAAGCTGGTGCAAAAACTTGTTAGTCTTCAAGAAGATTAACAGAAATGACTTTTGGACAAATACAAGTTTCTAAACTGGGTAGGAAATGAAAGGATTCTACTGAGAAACCTGATGACTTCACAAAGGTTAATGAAAGGCCTAAATGAACTGGTAAATATGTTTATAACTTTTATGGTTTCTATCTTAAAAATTACTGGTTTGAAACTATGATTTCCAGGTTTAAGAAAACCTTCCCCTCAAACTAATTATGACTTAATAATTTGGCAAAATTATACTTTATAAAAAAAAATAAAACATTTAACTTTTCTCTCTATCTGACCCCTCCAGAGTGTGGAAACTCTTAGGTTTCCAGTAACTTTATCAATATAAGTTAGGAAGGGTATCTCACTAACAGGTATAAAAATCTCAAGAAATTTTAGAGACCTTGGGAAGGGGAGAAATTCATTTAGATCTATTAGGGAAAATCTATGATAAGATTTTTGTCTGATTTCCCTAGCCTTGAAAAGTTTTATTTGAAAAATTCATTCTGAGACTCTGAAAGTTTCACCAAAGCAAAAAACGTCTATGATGAATTGTGGTTATATAAATAATGAGGCCAAGTTTATTGAGATCAGACCTATTTCACAAACAAGTCTTAATGTGGCTGTATTTGGCAAAAATGAGTGTGACTTTAGGGGGGAAAGAGATGTTTCAATGAACGTTAAATCCCAGTTTGCTAATGGAGGTCTGATCTACTAAGATTCATTTTCTGGATAGTTCTTTGCTGTTAGTGAGATGGGAATCCGAGTTCTTGTCCCCAGAGACAAAGAACGGAATCCATGAGCATGCAAGCACTCATAGTAGCAAGTAAGTAGGAATTATTAAGGAGGAGGTAAGTACAAAGCTCTCATAATTGACACTGAGAGAGGGTAAAGAGTCGCTCCAAGGTGGGACTTACAGTAGTTTTTGTATCCTTCCTTAAATCACATTATTTCTAATCAATCAATTTAAAGGTCAAGATACTTAACATCTTTATTGCTTCTCTTCATCCTTGGATTAAGTCACGACCCTTTTTCATGCCCTCTGGCTCAGATGTATGGGCTTACCATAGATGCATGGGCTTAAGATTAATGATCACCAGTTGTTTTACACTCAAGCATATGGAGCAGAATTTAGTTACTGCCCTTCCCTAGATCTAAGTGCTAATGAATTACCAAACTAAAGACACATTCCAGGAATTCAAGACAGTGGAACAGGATGTTTACTAAAAATAAGACCAAGGTCTCTAAGTCTCCACTGACTAGTAATTTCTACCTCATTAGGACATATTAATGTAAAATTTAATTGAATTATTAAATGACATTCCAAGTTTGTATCTGAAATGAAGTTGCTCAGTCATGTACAACTCATTGCGATCCCATTGATTGTAGCATTTTCCAAGCAAGAGTACTGGAGTGGGTTGCTATTTCCTTCTCCAGGGGATCTTCCTGACCCATGGTTCAACCCAGGTCTCCCGAATTGCTGGTAATGCTTTATTCTCTGAGCCACCAGGGAAGCCTGTTGTTTCTGAAGCTTATCATAATGATCTATCTTTGGATGAAGATCTTTGGTTGCCTCTCAAACTGCAACCAAGACTGGAAAAAGACACAATTTAAGGAACTGTCTCTACTTTGGAAGGAAGGACTTTTTTTATCAGGTACTCCTAACTAGCTCATGCACAGTGAAATTGAAAGGAAATTGACTCTTGGATTAATTCCACTTTCAAAGGCCCCTACATAGGACCCATATATAGAGATGACTGCTGACCTCAAACTCATCCTAAAACAATACTCTAACAGAGGACACTGAACTACACTAGGATAAAAAGACAACATCAGAAGTAGACAGCTTGCCCAAAATGCTGGACCTGATTTCATATGATTTAATTTTTTTTTTCTTGATTTCTTGGACCTTTGCATATCAATCAAATGTTTTCTATCTTGGACACGATTCTATGTTAGTTTAAAACTCAGTCTAATTATTGGCTTGTCTAGTACTTCTGGGTTACCTTGTTAGATTTATCCCCTTCAGGACTCTGATTGGATATCCCCTAGGAAATTTATTTTAGAAGAGAGTTCAGTCCTCTTCTGTCTATTCATTATATTACTAGAAGGGATCCTCTCATCTGGCCAGTTAATAATATCTGCTCTGACCCTGGCCATAAATTTAAGTTTTCTCTTAGGGTCATTCAGACTCAACCAGAGTGATGAGCTAAATCTCAATATAAAAACTGCAGCCTCTCATCTATTAAAATGAAAACTCTCAAGTTTATGGTTAACACCAGGCTATAGTCATTTAAGTTTAAAAGTTCCTCTATGTTGGGAATAATTAAACATACTAAGAATGACCAATCTAGTAATATTATGATACTAGCCTGGGTATTTTATGAATCACAGAGAGAGTGATTGGTATGGAACTCAGTGGATTTATGGTGCTAATTTATGGCCTTGGCACCTACAGGGATGTATACAAAGGTGTAGCCTCTGATTCCCATGGATTTAAGATCATACATGTTAATAAATTAGAGGTAATCCCAACCAACCTACCATTGGTACAAGGCCAATGGGTCAAAAGACCTGTATTCTACTGGTATGATCATTTAGTAGCTAATTTCTGTGGCTTCAATGAGATTGGATGATGGAATTGGCCATATCGAAGGCTTAAGGACTTTTACTCAACAAGCTTTAAATCATAGTAACCAGGCTATTTGCCTACTGAATTCTGAATTCTCTATGATGAGAGAGGCAGTGCTATAAAACCACATGGTCCTTGACATCCTTACAGCATCTCAGGGGGCACTTGTGCCCTAATTAAAACCGAGGGTGGTATTTTCATACCTGATGAATCCTTTAATGTAACATATTTGATGAACCATATAAAATTCAGATTTCTGCCTTAAGTGGCCCATCCCCTTGTCTTGACATTTAAAAAACAAAACAAAAACTGGTTTGGTGTGGAGGCTCATGGCTGAAATATTTACTTATAATTCCAGTAATGTTATTAACCATACTCTTTGTATTTTGCTTGCTTTATAAGATTATTTTTCTCATATTTCCAAGTGTATTATTGAGTCTCCAATGAAAATAATGATGACTAGACTTGAAGCAGTTGATCAAATATGCAGCTCGATATATGTTCAATGATTGTAATAGTGTAACTCTAGATATGGGAAGATGCAATGAGTGGGAATATTTTCCTGGACCATAACTAGAAGATAGGTGTCCAGATACCTTTGACTTAAGATCTAGTCCAGTAATAGCACACTGAGTGGCCTGTCAACAAAAACTTTCTTCAGAACTGGGAATGAGCCTTCCTGGCAACACAGGACAACATGGTTATGAAATGCCCCCCAAAGTATGGTCTGATTTATGACCGCAAAGGGACCCTGTCAACTACAAATTGGCACTTGCCAAGAGCATTGCCAATGACTGAAGAACAAGGACATTTGCCATCTGCCTCTGCTGTAATTGAACACTGCACTGCAATAGCTGTTGAACTGCAACACCCCCTGAGGGAGTTCAGGGTGTAGTGAGGCACTCTGTCCTCCAGGAAATCTGGTGGTACAGGTCTTTAGGTATTTGGATGTTTTTAGGAACAGATTTTATTATCTCAATCTTTGTATCTCCTCATATCTAGAAAAGCACTAACTCTCTTTCTGCTGACATTAGATCCTCCTGACTAGCGGAAAACCTTTTGTAAAATGAGTGCTTAAAGGTATTCAACTCAGCCTTCATGGAAACCTTATATATTGACCTTCCTCCCACTGTCTCTTTGGAGAAAGAGCTATCAGAGGTGCAACCCCCTCATTTTGTCCCAGATAAAACTTAACTCATGAATTTGCATTTCTCAAAAAAAATAAAAAAATAAAAAAGAGGTACAAATTGATAGAGTTGTTCTTATAGGATGAACCAAAGGTAATTAAAGTGTATTATTATCCCAGGAATGTTTCCTCAAAAAATTGATCATAAGGAAACTATTTGATAAGATTATCAAGTAAACTATAAAATAGTTTTCATAAAATTAATTATAATTGTGGAAAGCTAGAAGCAGATTTCCAATATTGTGGGGTTAGTTAAATAAAAATATACTTCTTTATAATTGAAAATAATCTAATAGTTGTTTTATGGCATAGACATGTATTCATATGGAATGTATTTAAAATGTGACAAAACAATTTTAAAATGGCAAGATTATTCATTTTTTTTGGAAAAGGAAGAGAAGCAAAGAAGTATATGTATATACTTATATGTATATATATATATATATATATATATACATATATATATATATATATATATACAGGCATACCTTATTTGATTGTACTTCACTTTATTCTCTGCATGGGCTTTGCAGACATTGAAAGTTTTACGAATTGAAGTTTTATGGCAACTCTGCATCCAACAAGTGTAACCGCACCGTTTTGTTTTTTTTTCCCAACAACATTTGCTCACTTCATGTTTCATGTCACATTTTGATAATTCTCTCAAAATTTCAAGCTTTTTAATTATTATATTTGTTACAGTGATCTTTCATCAGTGACTTTTTCTTTAAGGTTAACAATCATTTAATGTATTAACATTTTCACTTATAAACATACAGTTTGCATATACAAGGAAAAACTGGTTCAGAGGACACCACAGAATACTAGAAACAGGCAAGCAATCAGAAGAGAAAAGAAAAGATTAACCCAAGGGGAAAAAACATGGAACTGCATTCCATGCCAGTGTCTATAAACTTGGGAAGGAGGAAAAGATCGCACAGAATCACAATTAATGTAGAAAGCAAACCTGGGTCATTCTCTGTCAATGGAGTTTTGATGTTAGTATTGGAATTGTTTTGGGGTGCCACAAACCACTCATATATAACACAGGGAATCATCAATAAATGTGTACGTTCTGACTATCCAACCAATCAGTCCTTCCATCATCTCTGTCCCTCTCTTTGGATCTCCTAATTCCATGAGGCACAACACTATTGATTTTGGGTCAATTAATAAGCCCAAGATGGCATTTATGTGTTCAAGTGAAAGGAAAAACCACATGTCTCTCACTTTAGGTAAAATGCTAGAAATAATTAATCTTAATGAGGGAAGCAGGTCAAAAGCCCAGATGGACTAAAAGGTAAGTCTTTTGCACCAAACAGCCAAGTTGTGAATGCAAAATAAAAGTTCTTGACAGAAGTTTAAAGTGCTACTCCAGTGACCAAGCAAATGATAGGAAAGCAAAATAACCTTATTGCTGATACTCTTAATTTTTAGTAATCTGAATAGAAGACTGAACTACCATAATAATCCCTTAAACCAAAATCTAATTCAGAGCGAAGCCCTAAGTCTTCAGTTCTATGAAGACAAAAAGAGAGAGGTGAGGAAGCTGCAAAAGAGTGAAGCTGGTAGAGGCTGGTTTATGAGGTTTAAGAAAAAAAATAATTATATATATATATAATATATATATATTTATATTTCCATAATACACAAATGCAACATTGTAGGTGGAAATATATATATATATATATTATATAAATATATATATATTCTATAATACAGAAATGCAAGGTTGTAGGAGACAACAAGAATAGAAGAAAAGCAGGCCCTGGCAAGGGCCACTGAAGGAATTTATAATTATTGGTAAACTGGATGCTATAAGTCCAGAGGGAACAGTTTATAATCTTGAAAACGAGATGTGATACTGGGGTTGGAAAAAAGTGACCCCAGACTCTTTCCCAACTTGCGTCTCAGAGTCACATGTTTTATGCATCTGGAAGAAAATCTATAGATAAGAATATTAGTCTTAGTTACTGATTTGTTATTGATTACTGTTTCTTAGTTCAGTCACTCAGTCATGTCTGACTCTGCGACCCCATGAATCGCAGCACGTCAGGCCTCCCTGTCCATCACCAACTCCCAGAGTTTACTCAAACCCATGCCCATCAAGTCAGTGATGCCATCCAGCCATCTCATCCTCTGTCGTCCCCTTCTCCTCCTGCCCCCCAATCCCTCCCAGCATCAGGGTCTTTTCCAATGAGTCAACTCTTCGCATGAGGTGGCCAAAGTATTGGAGTTTCAGCTTCAGCATCAGTCCTTCCAATGAACACCCAGGACTGATCTCCTTTAGGATGGACTGGTTGGATCTCCTTGCAGTCCAAGGGATGCTCAAGAGTCTTCTCCAACACCATCAAAATTATCAGTTTTTCAATTGATCAAATTGAATTGATCAAAGCATCAATTTTTTGGTGCTCAGCTTTCTCACATCCATACATGGCCACTGGAAAAACCATAGCCCTGTTTCTTAGTTACTCAATGGTTAATGGTCACTTTGTTCTTTGGCCCTGAAGGCCACATGAGTTATAATTTAACTCCCTGCACAGTCTTTCCTTCACAGCTGAGAGTATAATAAAACTGGCTTGGGTTCAGTTTCAGCACCTTCACCTTGGAGCAACGTTGGTCCCCCAATCCTCTCTTTTCACTGAATTCTTGTGTCTTGTTTCTCATTCTCCTGTATATCACGCTTTCAGAAATCTTGTTTGCCGAGCTGGTCTCAACACAAGGTGAAGTAGCAAGTGCTTACTTAGAAGCTGCAGCAAGTTTTCCAGAAGCTATGATCATTAATGAAATGCAGTTGCACTAAACAACAGATTTTCATTATAGATGAAACAGTCTTCTATTAGAAGATGATGCCATCTGGGACTTGCATAAATAGAGAAGAGAACTTCAAGCCTCTGGCTTTAAAGCTTAAAGGACAAGTTGACTCTTTTGTTAGGGGCTAATTGCAGCTGGTGACTTTTAAGTGGAAACCAATTCTCATTTGTTTTTGACTCTGTCATCTTCTAAGGACTGTTGCAGCAGCTTGTGACCCAGGTGGGCCCCATGCATTGCTCTGATGCTCTGGATGTTGGGAGCTTGGCCACTACTGCCACCTTCTTGCTGCAATCCTCAGCCTCCCTCTCCAAATGCACATTGACAGCCGATGTGGGAACTGGAACCAATCTGAATTTGATTTTTTTTTTTTTTTTGTCCTCTTTGTGTCCTCTGAGATTCTTCTAGGTATGTATACATTTCCCCAAATTTGAGATGCTTTGTGCCTTTATTTCCTCAGATAGCATTTCTGTTCCTTTCACTTCTTCCCCCCCCCCCTCTGGTATTGCCATTATATGTATTTCAGACCTTTTTCATACATTTTCACAAGCCATTATGTTTTTTTTTTTTTTTAATATTTTCTTTTCTTTTTCTGATTGGATGATTTCTATTGCTCCATCCTCAAATGAACGACTATTACTTTTGTCTGAAATCTGGCATTATTCCAAATAGGATTTTTGTTTATTTGTTTAGATGTTATTACTTTCAGTTTTAAAACATCCATTTTTAAAAGTCTCTGACCTGTATATTTGCTGTAAGTTTACTCATTAAACATTGTCCTTCAGGTCTGTTAATATAGCTAATTACAGCTATTTTTTATAAAAAGTGTCTACTATTTCAGCATCTGCATTTATCTCTGATTCAGTCTTCATTCACTTTGGCTTTTACCTGGGTATAGAACATTTTCCCTGTATCTTCATATGTCCAATAATTTGGGATTCTAACTTTGATAACAGAAATGAAACGTTTTAGAGACTCTTGATTCTAATTTTTTAAACAGTGAAATTTTTCATTTGTTGTTGCTTTTTTGTGGGAATTTTACTAAGCTGGACTTAGAATCCACACTCTGACTCCCATGGAAAGGGCAACAGCTGCAATGTGTTTAATTTTAGCCTGTGTCTCATCTGTTATGCCCTTTCAGTAGTTCTTGGATCAGTTAGAAATTTAGGTTAATCTGATACACAAATTTGAAGATTCCCCTTCTCCAGAATTATTTTTTCAGTGTTTCCTCCTCACTTTACAGCTGCCAAGGTATACTGAAATCTGTTCTCTGACTATTCACATCTGCAGGACTATTCAACTGCACTTAAATTTAAGCTGCTCTATGTGGAGTTGAGTTTCCTGTTGGCTCAGTGGTAAAGGATCTGCCTACCAATGCAGGAGACATGAGTTCAATCCCTGTGTTTGGAAGTTACCCTGGAGAAGGAGATGACAACCCATTCTAGTATTCTTGCCTGGGAAATTCCATGGACAGAGGAGCATGGTGAACAATGGTATATAGGGTCACAAAAGAGTTGGACATGACTTAGTGACTAGACAACAAAACAACAAAAACAAAGCCCATCTTCATAGAAGAATGCTTTTAAAAATAACAAACATATCCAGTGTTATTCACTTTTCTAACTGTGAACTTCTCTGAAATTTTTTTCAAGCCTTTGCTTGTCATCTAATATATTCTGGCAATTCTTTCTAACATTTGAAATATGTTGTACACAATTTAGAGTTACCCACAGGAGCATTGGCCTGAAACTATGTATACTGCCATTACCAAGAAGGAATTCTATATATTGTTAAAATATATAGAATATGTAATATGTATTAATCAATGTAGAATAGTTCTACCTTGGAGAATAACTTTAATAAAATATAATGTGTTATTGTTTTATTAAAATTTGTAGTAAAAGAGCATTTCCAATTCTGTTGCCTATCTTTATACCTTCATAAGGCCTTTTGATCTGGTTGAGACTTTGAGATAATCTGTGTACATGGGAAAAAAAAAAAACAAAAACAAGGCGCTGAAAAGGAAACTGGTTGCCACAATCATTAAGAACATGTTATTGGAAAACCTGGAAAAAAAACTCATGCATGTTCAGTTCAGTTCAGTTCAGTTGCTCAGTCGTGTCCGACTCTTTGCGACCCCGTGAATCACAGCACGCCAGGCCTCCCTGTCCATCACCCAATACCGGAGTTTACTCAAACTCATGCCCATCGAGTCGGTGATGCCATCCAGCCATCTCATCCTCTGTCGTCCACTTCTCCTCCTGCCCCCAATCACTCCCAGCATCAGGGTCTTTTCCAATGAGTCAACTCTTCACATGAGGTGGCCAAAGTATTGGAGTTTCAGCTTCAGCATCAGTCCTTCCAATGAATACCCAGGACTGATCTCCTTTAGGATGGACTGGTTGGATCTCTTCGCAATCCAAGGGACTCTCAAAAGTCTTCTCCAACACCACAGTTCAAAACCATCAATTTTTCGGTGCTCAGGTTTCTTCACCGTCCAACTCTCACATCCATACATGACCACTGGAAAATCCATAGCCTTGGCCAGACGGACCTTTGTTGGCAAAGTAATGTCTCTGCTTTTTAATATGCTATCCAGCTTGGTCATATGCCGGGAGCCGTTATGGGCGGTCCCGCCCGTGACGAGGTCATGAAGAAAATACAGGGCAGGCAAGGCTGTCCGAGAACCCATCCATGACGAGGTCACGAGGAAAATACCTGACAGGCAAGGCCGTCTAGGATAAGGGACCCTCCAGGTTGGCCTCGGCCTCTACCCTACCCTATATCCTCCCACCTTTTCTGCTGTTGTTCTTATTTGCCCTGCTGCAGATTCTTGTGTTGCCTGCTGAGAGCTCTCCTGCTCCTCTTTCACTGAATAAAGACCAACTTAAAAGCTAATTAATAAATCTCCTGGACGCTGGTACCCTATGAAGGGGCCAGGGATGAAGGAAATGCTTCAATTCAATCCCTTTTGCTGGCATTCTGGCTTGTTTGATAAATATGTGCTCTCATTGCACAAAATGCTCATGATTGTTCTAAACATCCTAAGCACAGTACGCTAACAAAAGAAACTATTAAGCATAGGTCCCTCCGCGGGGTGAGAAAAGCCCCACAAATGTTATAGCCACAAATGTGCCTAATAGAAAATAGTTTAGATAGAGATTAGCTGGCGACTTCTTGCAGGTAATTAACTTTTAGACTAAGAGCCTGTTTTGTGCCATATCTGCTGTTTTTGCAATCCTTTGCATTTCTGTTCTGTAAAAATGTCATCCTATCTAGTCCCCATGGAGATGACACCTAATAGAAAGAAAATAGATTAACCACAAATAAGACAGGGTCAGCTACTGAAGTTGCTTAAAGTTGCACCAGGTGCAAGCCATAAATTTTCAACAGGCCTGAAAGCCAAAAGATATTATACATAGAGATTAACCATTAAAAAAAGGCCCTAATAGGCACAGAGCCCTTTGAGGGGTGAAGAAGCCCTATTAGAAAATAGAAAAATATTGTTTTAAAAGTGGTTATTAGATCGACGTTTGATGGATGTTAATGTGCTGAGGTTGTACAGTGGAAACTATTGTTAATACAGTTGGAGATCTAGTAAAATAAGAGTTTAGCCCTAGTGTAAAAGCAATAAGATAATTGTTAATTTTAACCAGGAGTGCTAAATAGGGGCTGCTTCACCACAGCCACAGAGTCTTTGTGTTAAAGTTTTTAGATAAATTTAGCTGAGAATTTCTGCAAAAAGACTGACTTTTATGTTAACAGGATTGTATTTCTATTATGTTACAACTTGCTGTACCATGAGACTGCCACTTTTCTGTTTTCTGCTAACCTCAAGGCCAGAAGATAATGTACAAAAAATCTATGGGAAAAGATTCTCATAAACAAAAAATATACAGAGCACACCTGGTTTCGTGAAGGATAAGCTGATATAATGTTAAACTAAGTCTGTATGCTTATCTGCCCCTTAACAATGTACTGACTTAGGGAATAAAGGCTATGGTGAAAAATAAAGCAACTGGCAGACTCTGCTGCACCCTCCTGGTCTGGTCTCTTTCTTTCTTTCTCTCTCTCTCGCCCTAGCAGACTTGGCCTATCAAGGCCAGTCCTACGTGTCTCTCTCTCGCCGACGCCATTCATCCTGAGGGTTCCCCTGGATCCATTCATCCTGAGGGTTCCCCTGGATCCTGCTGGGGCTGGACTCCGGCAGTCATAACTTTCCTTCCAAGGAGTAAGCATATTTTAATTTCATGGCTGCAGTCACCATCTACAGTGATTTTTGGAGTCCCTCCCCCCCCCCCAAAAAAAAAAGAGTCTGACACTGTTTCCACTGTCTCCCCATCTATTTCCCATGAGTTGATGTGACCAGATGCCATGATTTTAGTTTTCTGAAAGTTAAGCTGTAAGCCAACATTTTCACTCTCCTCTTTCACTTTCGTCAAGAGACTTTTTAGTTCCTCTTCACTTTCTGCCATAAGGGTGGCGTCTCACCTGCATATCTGAGGTTATTGATATTTCTCCCGGCAATCTTGATTCCAGCTTGTGCTTCCTCTAGCCCAGTGTTTCTCATGATGTACTCTGCATATAAGTCAAATAAGCAGGGTGACAATATACAGCCTTGATGTACTCCTTTTCCTATTGGGAACCAGTCTGTTGTTCCATGTCCAGTGCTAACTGTTGCTTCCTGACCTGCATACAGATTACTCAAGAGGCAGGTCATGTGGTCTGGGATTCCCATCTCTGTCAGAATTTTCAACAGTTTGTTGTGATCCACACAGTCGAAGGCTTTGGCGTAGTCAATAAAGCAGAAATAGATGTTTTTCTGGAACTCTCTTGCCTTTTTGATGATCCAGCAGATATTGACAATTTGATCTCTGGTTCCTCTGCCTTTTCTAAAACCAGCTTGAACATCTGGAATGTCTTGGTTCACATATTGCTGAAGCCTGGCTTGGAGAATTTTGAGCATTACTTTACTAGCGTGTGAGATGAGTCCAATTGTGAGGTAGTTTGAGCATTCTTTGGGATTGCCTTTCTTAGGGATTGGAATGAAAACGGACCTTTTCCAGTCCTGTGGCCACTGCTGAGTTTTCCAAGTTTGCTGGCATATTGAGTGAAGCACTTTCACAGCAAATCCTCATCTTTAAGGATTTGAAATAGCTTAACTTGAATTCCATCACATCCACTAGCTTTGCTCATAGCGATGTTTTCTAAGGCCCACTTGACTTCACATTCCAGGATGTCTGTCTGTAGGTGAGTGATCACAGCATCATGATTATCTGGGTCGTGAAGATCTTTTTTGTACAGTTCTGTGTATTCTTGCCACCTCTTCTTAATATTTTCTGTTTCTGTTAGTCCATACAATTTCTGTCCTTTATCGAACCCATCTTTGCGTGAAATGATCCCTTGTTATCTCTAGTTTTCTTGAAGAGATCTCTAGTCTCTCCCTATCTGTTGTTTCCCTCTATTTCTTTGCATTGATCTCTGAGGAAAGCTTTCTTATCTCTCCTGGCTATTCTTTGTAACTCTGCATTCAAATAGGAATATCTTTCCTTTTCTCCTTTGCTCTTCACTTCTATTCATTTCACAGCTATTTGTAAGGCCTCCTCAGACAACCATTTTGCCTTTTTGCATTTATTTTCCATGGGGATGGTCTTGATCCCTGTCTCCTGTACAATGTCACGAATTCCATCCATAGTTCGTCATGCTCTCTATCAGATCTAGTCCCTTAAATCTATTTCTAACTTCCACTGTATAGTCATAAGGGATTTGATTTATGTCGTACCTGAATGGTCTAGTGGGTATCTGTACTTTCTTCCATTTAAATCTGAATTTGGCAATAAGGAGTTCATGATCTGAGCCACAGTCAGCTCCCGGTCTTGTTTTCGCTGACTGTATAGAGCTTCTCCATCTTTGGCTGCAAATAATATAATCAGTCTAATTTCGGTGTTGATCATCTGGTGATGTCCATGTGTAGAGTCTTGTCTTGTGTTGCTGGAAGAGAGTGTTTGCTATGACCAGTGCATTCTCTTGGCAAAACTCTATTAGTCTTTACCCTGCTTCATTTTGTACTCCAAGGCCAAATTTTCCTGTTACTCCATGTGTTTCTTGTCTTCCTACTTTTACATTCCAGTCCCCTATAATGAAAAATATATCTTCTTTGGTTGTTAGTTCTAAAAGGTCCTGTAGGTCTTCATAGAACTGTTTAACTTCAGCTTCTTCAGCATTACGAGTTGGGACATAGGCTTGGATTATCGTGATATTGAATGGTTTGCCTTGAAACGAACAGAGATTATTCTGTCGTTTTTTCAGATTGCATCTAATTACTGCATTTTGGACTCTTTTGTTAACTATGATGGCTACTCCATTTCTTCTAAGGGATTCCTGTCCACAGTAGTAGATATAATTGTCATCTGAGTTAAGTTCACCCATTCCAGTCCATTTTAGTTCGCTGATTCCTAGAATGTCGACATTCACTCTTGCCATCTCCTGTTTGACCACTCCCAGTTTGCCTTGATTCTTGGACCTAATATTCCAGGTTCCTATGCATTATTGTTCTTTATAGCATAGGACCTTGCTTCTATCACCAGTCCCATCCACAACTGGGTATTGTTTTTGCTTTGGCTCCATCCCTTCATTCTTTCTGGAGTTATTTCTCCACTGATCTCCAGTAGCATATTGGGCACCTATCTACCTGGGGAGTTCCTCTTTCAGTATCCTATGATTTTTCCTTCTCATACTGTTCATGGAGTTCTCAAGGAAAGAACACTGAAGTGGTTTCCCATTCCCTTCTCCAGTGGACCACATTCTGTCAGATCTCTCCACCATGACCCAACCGTCTTGGGTGGCCCCACATGTCATGGCTTAATTTCATTGAGTTAGACAAGACTCTGGTCCTGTGATCAGATTGGCTAGTTTTCTGTGATTATGGTTTTAGTGTGTCTGCCCTCTGATGCCCTCTCGCAACACCTACCATCTTCCTTGGGTTTCTCTTACCTTGGACGTGGGGTATCTCTTCATGGCTGCTCCAGCAAAGTGCAGCCGCTGCTCCTTACCTTGGACGAGGGGTATCTCTCACATCTGCCCCTCCTGACCTTGAATGTAGAGTAATTCCTCCCAGCCCTCCTGCACCCGCGCAGCAGCCCCTCCTTGGAGGGGGGGTTGCTTGCCATAGTCCTTGGAGGTGGGGTTACTCCTCTCAGACACTGCCCCTGACCTCAGGCATGTGGTAGCTCTTCCTGACTGCAGCATTGGTCACCATCAAACACATTTCACTTAAACTCAGTAATTACTCAGTCTAAGATTTGGGATTAAGGAAATATTAATTTTCTTATTTTTATCCTACATCAACTTTGGTTAGTATATTTTTAAATGGGAAAAAAGTCTGAAATTTTTTAGATAAATCAGCAGCATAAAATCATGACTTTAACCTATGTATAAAACTAACATTTTTAGACATATGTTAATAAAACTCATTTGATGTTGTTATTCAGTCACTAAGTCATGCCTAACTCTTTGAGACCTCATGGACTGTAGCCCACCAGGCTCCTCTCTTCTCCACTCTCTCCCAGAGTTTGTTGAAATCCATGTCCATTAAGTCAGTGATGCTATCTATCCATCTCATCCTCTGCTGCCTCTTCTCCTTTTGCCTTTAATCTTCCCCCGCATCAGGGTCTTTTCCAATGAGCTGGCTTTTCACATCAGGTGGCCAAAGTATGGGACCTTCAGCTACACCATCAGTCTTTCTAATGAATATGCAGGGTTGATTTCCTTTAGAATTGACTGGTTTGATCTCCTTGCAGTCCAAGGATTCTCAACAGTCTTCTCCAGCACAATTTGAAAGCATAAATTATTTGGTGCTCAACCTTCTTTATGGTTCAGTTCTCACATCCATACATGACTACTGGAAAAACCATAGCCATTTAGTCAAAAATGGGTCATTGTTGGCAAAGTGATGTCTCTGCTTATTTATACACTGTCTAGGTTTGTCATAACATTCCCTCCAAGGTGTGAACATCTTTTAATTTCATGGCTGCAGTCACCATCTGCAGTGATTTGGTAGCCCAAGAAAATAAAATCTCACTACTTCCACATTTCCCCATTCTATTTAGCCACTGCTCCTCCACCTGGGCTACACTGTGACCCCCTGCACCTCCTCTGTCTCCTTAAATTGAATATTTTTCAAGGTTCTGGCCACTGTAGATTCAGTGCTGAGGTGTGACATAGAGTCTGAAGACAGGCCCATGCTTTTGGCTCAGGTTAGACTGGGAAGTGCAACAAGGTGGCAGTTTCTAGGGTAGACCTATTCCTCCCCTGCCTGGGGGCAAGCCAATGCCTACGTACTCCTCAGTCATAGTCTAGACTTCTCTACCCTTTCCATCTTTCACGACAATTCTTCAAACTGTTAAGGAGGCTTGTTTTTTGTGTGTAGGACCCCAAGACTGGAACACATAGTCTTTGGCTGAGCTCATTCACTCCCCAGGGTGAATGTTCACATATGAAATCTCCCTATTCCTCTTAGTTCCTTGCCAAGAGCACAAGGCCCTGCTTGATGCTTTTCTTCCTGTGCTACCTGACTGTATGTGTGTCTTTTCCAAAGAATACATAACAAAGGGCAAAAGGTATATGGAAAGCTGTGAAACATGCAAATTATTTGGGAAAGACAAATCAAAAGCACAGTGAGATATAACCTCACACCTGTTACAATAGCTATTATCAAAAAGACAGGAAGTGAGAAATGTTGGCAAGGATGAAGAGAAAAGGGACCCTTTATACACTGTTAGCACGAATGTGTATTGAGACTCCTCAAAAAGTTAAGAATAGAATTATCCAGTGATTCTACTCTTGGGTTTTTATACAAAAAATACAAAAAAAAAAAAAAAGACTAATTTAAAAATACGCACCTGTGTTCATCACAGCATTAATTTCCATAACCAAGATATGAAACGAGTATATGCTCACCAATGGGTGAATGGATAAAGAAGTGGCATATATATACAATGAAATACTACTCATCCTTATAAATCAATGAAATCTTCTAAATTGCAAAAACATAGGTGGTCATTCAGGCTATTATGCTAAACTAAGTTAGATAGGGAAAGACAAATAACATATGATTTCATTCAAGTGAAATATAGCAAAAATGAACATAATAAACTAAAAAAATACACATAGATAACAAGTAGAGAGTAGCGGTTATCAGAGGGAAAGGGTGAGAGTGGGGAAAAGGAGAAATGGGTCAGTGGTGTCAACAGCATGATGATGAATGGAAACTAAATTTTTGGTGATGAGCACATGGTAGTATATACAGAATTTAGTACATGGGAAACTTATATAATGATATAAACTAATGTTTTCTCAGTAAGAGAAATGTAACCAGCAATATTTTTTTAAAAGGTGCTCAACATCTCTAATTATCAGGAAAATAAGAATTGAAATCACTATGAGATATTACCTCACATTTCTAAGAAGAGTAATCATCAAGAAGTGGTACAATTTTGTGAGGATGTGGAGAATAGGGAATACTTGAACTATGTTGGTGTGATTATAAACATGTTCATCCAGTATGGTTAAAAATTTGGTGGTTCCTCAAAAATAATTATTTTGTTTTTCCAGTGGATATTTGATTATAATTCCTCATCCCATCATTGTGAGCTGTACATCGTGATTTCCATCCAAAGAATACAGTGTGTAAAGAAGTAACACGTGACTTTTGTGGTTGATAAACACGACAAAAACATTTTATCAAGTGAGCAAAGTTAAATTATCAGGAATAAGTTTTGTTGATCACATATACCCTTGGTTTGATGTAATCATAAGCATTTTACCCCCAGAGTCTTCTGAAAAATCAATAACCAGAAACTAATCATGAGAAGAACATTAGACAAATCCCAATTAAAAATCATTCTGAAAAATACCTGATTCAATCAGTGAGGCAGTTCATTCGCTCAGTCGTGTCTGACTCAGACCTCCCTGTCCATCACCAAATCCAAATCCCGGACTTAACCCAAACTCTTGTCCATTGAGTCGGCGATGCCATCCAAAAATCTCATCCTCTGTCATCCCCTTCTCCTCCCACCTTCAATTTTTCCCAGAATTGGGGTCTTTTCAAATGAGTCAGCTCTTTGCATCAGGTGGCCAAATATTAAAGTTTCAGCTTTAACACCAGTCCTTCCAATGAACATTCAGGACTGAGTTCCTTTAGGATGGACTGGTTGGCTCTCCTTGCAGTCCAAGGGACTGTCAAGAGTCTTCTCCAACACCAAAGTTGAAAAGCATCAATTCTTTGGTGCTCAGCTTTCTTTATAGTCCAACTGTCACATTCATACATGACTTCTGGAAAAATCTTAGCCTTGACTAGATGGATCTTTGTTGGTAAAGTAACATCTCTGGTTTTTAACATGCTGTCTAGGTTGATCATAACTCTTAGCATGTGAGATGAATGCAATTGTGTGGTAGTTTGACAACTGTATTTTGAGATGGTAGGAGGGGTGAATTCACATTTAGAATCAAACCCCATTCACACCAGAGACTCTCAGAGGGCTCAAACAAACTTATGCACACCAGGACTCAGGGACCCCACAGAGATTGAGACAGAACTGTGTTTGAGCCTCTCCTGTGGCTGTATGGGTGAGCATTGGACTTCCACAGGGACAGGGGCTGTGGGTGCAGCAGACTTGGGAATGACATAAGCCCTCTTGGAGGAGGTAGCCATTAACTGCACCATAGAGTTGCCAGAACTTACATAGGGAAATGGACTCTTGGAGGGCACAATCAGAAACTTGTGCACCAGGACCTAGGAGAAAGGAGCAGGGACCCGACAAGAGAGTGATCCAGATTTGCTGTACCCAGGAATCTCCAGTGGAGGTGTGGGTTGGTGGTGGCCTGCTGCAGGGTTACTGGCACTGAGTATAGCAGTATATGCACGTGATCTTTTGAAGGAGGGCACCATAATCTTCATTACCTCCCCATAGTTTGGCTGGAGGTAAATAACAGGGAGAGAACACAGCTCCACCCATCAACAGAAAATTGGATTAAAGATTAACTGAAAATGGACCTGCCCATCAGAACAAGATCCAGTTCCCCCCTTAGGCAGTCGCTCCCATCAGGAAGCTTCCATGAGTCTCTTATCCTTCCCCATCAGAGGGCAAACAGAGTGAAAATCAAAGTCACAGAAAACTAACCAGTCTAATCACATGTACCACAGTCTTGTCTAAATCAATAAACTATGACCCATGCCATGTAGAGCCACCTGAGACAGATGGGTCATGGTGGAGAGTTCTGACAAAATGTGGTCCACTGGAGAAGGGAATGGCAAACCACTTCAGTGTTCTTGCCTTGTGAACCCCATGAAGAGTGTGAAAAGGCAAAAAGATAGGACACTGGAAGATGAACTCCCCACGTACATAGGTGTCCAATATGCTACTGGAGATCAGTGGAGAAATAACTTTAGAAAGAAGGAAGAGACAGAACCAATGCAAAAACAATACCTAGTTGTGGATGGGTCTGGTGATGGAAGCAAGGTCTGATGCTGTAAAGAGCAATATTGCATAGCAACCTAGAATGTGAGGTCCATGAATCAAGGCAAATTGGAAATGGTCAAATAGGAGATGGCAAGAGTGAACGTCAACATTTAAGGAATCAGCAAACTAAAACGGACTGAAATGGGTGAATTTAACTCAGATGATCATTATATCTACTACTGTGGTCAAGAATCCCTTCAAAGAAATGGAGTAGCCATCATAGTCAACAAAAGAGTCTGAAATGCAGTACTTGGGTGCAATCTCAAAAATGACAGAATGTTCTCTGTTCATATCCAATGCAAACCAATCAATATCACGGTAATCCAAGTCTATGTTGTGACCAGTAATTCTGAAGAAGCTGAAGTTGAAGAATTCTATGAAGACCTATAAGACCTTCTAGAACTAACACCCCCTCCCCCCCCCCAAAAAAATGTCCTTTTCATTATAGGGGACACGAATGCAAAAGTAGGAAGTCAAGAAACACCTGGAGTAACAGGCAAATTTGGCCTTGGAGTGCAGAAGGAAGCAGGGCAATGGCTAATAGAGTTTTACCAAGAGAATGCACTGGTCATAGCAAACACCTTCTTCCTACAACACAAGAGATGACCCTACACATTGACATCACCTGATGGTCAACACTAAAATCAGATTGATTATATTCTTTGCAGCCAAAGATGGAGAAGCTCTGCACAGTAAGTGAAAACAAGACCAGGAGCAGGCTGTGGCTCAGGTCATCAACTCCTTATTGCCAAAATCAGACTTACATTGAAGAAAGTAGGGAAAACCACTAGACCATTCAGGTATGGCCTAAATCAATTCCCTTATGGTTATACAGTGGAAGTGAGAAATGGATTTAAGGGACTATATCTGATAGAGTGCCTGATGAACTATAGTTCAATGTTTAAGACATTGTACAAGAGAAAGGGAGCAAGACCATCCCCAAGAAAAAGAAATGCAGAAAAATCAATTGGCTGTTTGAGGTGGTCTTACAAATAGCTGTGAAAAGAAGAGAAGTGAAAAGAAAAGGAGAAAAGGAAAGATATACCATTTGAATGCAGAGTTCCAAAGAATAGCAAGGAGAGATAAGGAAATTTTCCTCAGTGATCACTGCAAAGAAATGGAGGAAAACAATAGAATGGGAAGACTAGAGATCTCTTCAACAAAATTAGAGATACCAAGGGAATATTTCATGCAACGATGGGCTCAATAAAGGACAGAAATGGTATGGACCTAACAGAAACAGAAGATATTAAGAGGAAGTGGCAAGAATACACAGAATAACTGTACAAAAAAGATCTTCATGACCCAGATAATCTCGGTGGTGTGATCACTCACCTAGAGCCAGACATCATGGAATGTGAAGTTAAGTGGGCCTCAGGAAGCATCACTAGGAACAAAGCTAGTGGAGGTGATGTAATACCAGTTGAGCTATTCCAAATCCCGAAAGATGATGCTGTGAAAGTGCTGCACTCAATATGTCAACAAATTTGGAAGACTCAGCGGTGGCCACAGGATTGGAAAAGCTCAGTTTTCATTCCAGTCCCAAAGAAAGGCAATGCCAAAGAATGCTCAAAAAAGTACTTGATTAAAACTCTGTAAGTCTGTCAAAGTCATAAAAAAATAAGCAAAGTCTGAGAATCTGTCATAGGTAAGATTAGTCTAAGGAGATGTGATTACCAAATTTAGTATAGTATCTTCAGTGAAGGTCTGTAGAAGAAAACACAACAACAGGTAAAAATAAAACCTGAAAAAGAGAATAAAAGTAAAAGTTGCTCAGTCATGTCCAACTCGGTGACCCCATGGACTGTAGATCCCACGTTCCTCTGTTCATGGGATTCTCCAGGCATGAATACTGGAGTGGGTAGCCATTCCCTTCTCCATGGGATCTTCCTGACCCAGGAATCGAACCCAGGTCTCCTGCTTTGTAGATAGATTCTTTACTGTCTGAGTCACCAGGGAATCTCAGCAAAAAAAAAAAAAAAAAAAAAAAAAAAAAAAAAAAAAAAAACAAACTCAGAAAAAGCAGATGGACCTTAGTTAATATTAGTGGATCAATACCAATTAATTATTTTTTCAAATGCAACATAGTACTCTTTCAATATAAGAGGAGACTGAATTTTGATTATTTGGAAATGTTACATTTATTTGAAATTTTTTCTGCAAATGTAAAAGCTTTCTTTAAAAAAGTGATTGAAAATAAGCTATTATCAATAACATCTTCCCTCTAGATTCTTTTCTTTTTTCAAAATTTCCTCTTCCCTAAAGTTAGTTGATTGTTCTTTGATTAGTCACCTTCTGTCAGAACATTTTGGGGGGAATCTTGGCTCTTATAGTATATTTTCACAATGCTATTTATTTTTATATCTTAGATTTTGCCTGTGGTGTTCAATTATACCATAAGTTATATTCCTGTTTGGGTTTACTCCTTCCTAGCTTGCCCTTAAGAGCTTGCATACCTTACACTTTCAAAGATCTTTCACTTAAAAAATATTGGCTGAATAATACATATGGAGACATATGAAGATACATATATATCCAATGTTCTACTAGACACTGAGAAAAGACTATATATATAGATCAATAGATAGATATAGATATACAGATATAATCCAAATGGAATATAAAGGGTGCTCTAAAAGATACAGCATTCAAATTTATTGAGATTTCTAGCTTAGTGTTTAAATCCTGACTTTATTATTCATTAGTTATTTTATCTCATCTTGATTAACTGACAACCTCCATAAACCTCAATTTCCTGATCTCTAATATTAGTAAACAATACCTGCCTTGTGTAGCTGTGTGGCATTTTAACAAGATAATTTATATAAAAATTTATATGCACAGGTTAAAAATGCTTAAGAAATGTTAGCAAATATTTTCAAAATTTTACTTACCCCAGGCAAATCAACTTTTTAAATAAGTGCTTAGAAGGCAGAATTCTTATTTTGCTATTTTCCACTAAGTTCTGTCTGGTCAATTATCAACATTTATGTCACTTTTTGCATATGCATTTCTAGCTTCCTATACTAAAGCAAGATTTTTGTCCTCATTTTATATACTACTTAGTGCATGCCACACATATATTGATGTTGCCAATTATATGTATGTAAATAGTAGTCCTAATATTTTCATGAAAATAACCCGTGTGACTATTCAGCTAAATACCACCACTTCTAGTAAAGAGACCCTGTGAAAAGGCCTGGGCCAATGCACTGAAAAGTTACCATATATATTTTTAATTCCACTAATATTTATTTTCCTTACAAGCCAACAACCAGCAAAACTGGTTTTCAATCCATTAAAGTCAATGTGCTAAGAGGATCCCATTGCTTTTATGTCTACAAATGAATACAATATGGAAAGAAAGTGAAAACGATATCTAATATTTATTCAAAAGAAAAATGTATGTGTATTATTCTCTAGAAAATGAATTATATTTTCAAAATTTCAATTTTCTGTACTACTAAAAGATTAATTTAAGATAAGAGGAAGTTTTGTTTGAAGTTGAAGAGGCTGCTGTGTTCAGTGTTACACAAACTTGATGATCAACATTTCACATCTGAGCTGTCATCACACAGTATTACTAAGCCCCTGGTTATAGAAGGTATTTTTATTTGGTGCTGATTGACTTATTCTATTTAACTTTGATATTGTGAAGAACCTCTTTTTGTTAACTGTTTCAAAAGCATCATTGAAAAATGTTTTCTACTTACATTTCTTGTTCCTCAGAAGAAACTAAAGGGACATGGTTACTACTTATGAATAAACAAACTTTGTGTACTATGAAAGATGGAAGTAGAGCAAGAAGTTTCCAAAGAGTGCAAGAATTGCAGTGATACTTCACACACTCAAAAAAATCTTCGGGTACTTTTGAGTTTAGCCAGGTAGTTCACGGGCTTACCTTGTGGCTCAGCTGGTAAAGAATCCACTTACAATGCAGGAGACCTGGGTTCAATCCCTGGATTGGGAAGATCCCCTGAAGACAGGAAAGGCTACTCACTCCAGTATTCTGGCCTGGAGAATTCCATGGACTGCCTAGTCTGTAGGGTCTCAAAGACTGAGTGACTTGCACTTTTTCAGGTAGTTTACACACTCTGTAACAACAAATATACTACTTGCTAAGGAACATATTTTAAATACACATAGAATCTGTTAAGTTGGATGTTCTTGCTTGAGATTCAAGATTTTTTTTCATGATTCTGGACAACTCTTTGCAGACTCCTTTTGAGTCTATTACTTTATCCAACTTGAACAGAGACCCACTTTTTTTTCTCACCAATATTTGCTTTGACCTGTGAATTTGAGATAATCATCATGATGGAATATAGGAAAATGCTCTGATATAACTTCCCTGGTGGCTCAGACGGTAAAGCATCTGCCTACAATGTGGGAGACCTGGGTTCAATCCCTTGGTCGGGAAGATTTCCTGGAGAAGGAAATGGGAATCCAATCCAGTATTCTTGCCTGGAAAATCCCATGAATAGAAGAACCTGGTAGGCTACAGTCCATGAGTTGCAAAGAGTCAGACACGACTGAGAGACTTCACTTTTTTTCTGATATAATGATGCTAACTATGAGTTACTTTTCTAAATTTATTTTATAATTGAAGTCATAAAAGTGGATTAGTGACTATTTTTTTCTTTTTATTTTATTTTCAGTTCAGTTCAGTCACTCAGTCGTGTCCGACTCTTTGCAACCCCATGAATTGCAGTATGCCAGGCCTCCCTGTCCATCACAAACTACCGGGGTTTACTCAAACTCATGCCCATCCAGTCGGAGATGCCATTCAGCCATCTCATCCTCTGTCGTCCCCTTCTCCTCCTGCCCCCAATCACTCCCAGCATCAGGGTCTTTTCCAATGAGTCAACTCTTCACATGAGGTGGCCAAAGTATTGGAGTTTCAGCTTCAGCATCAGTCCTTCCAATGAACACCCAGGACTGATCTCCTTCAGGATGAACTGGCTGGATCTCCTTGCAGTCCAAGGGACTCTCAAGAGTCTTCTCCAATACCATAGTTCAAAACCATCATTATTTTGGCACTCAGCTTTCTTCACAGTCCAAATTTCACATCCACACATGACCACTGGAAAAACCATAGCCTTGACCAGAAGGACCTTTGTTGGCAAAGTAATGTCTCTGCTTTTTAATATGCTATCTATGTTGGTCATAACTTTCCTTCCAAGGAGTAAGCGTCTTTTAATTTCATGGCTCCAGTCACCATCAACAGTGATTTTGGAGCCCCCAAAAATTAAGTCTGACACTGTTTCCACTGTCTCCCCATCTATTTGCCATGAAGTGATGGGACTAGATGTCATGATCTTAGTTTTCTGAATGCTGAGCTTTAAGCCAACTTTTTCACTCTCCTCTTTCACTTTTATCAAGAGGCTCTTTAGTTCTTCTTCACTCTCTGCCATAAGGGTGGTGCCATCTGCATATCTGAGGTTATTGATATTTCTCCCGGCAATCTTAATTCAAGCTTGTGCTTCTTCCAGCCCAGAGTTTCTCATGATGTATTCTGTATATAAGTTAAACAAGCAGGGTGATGATATACAACCTTGACGTACTCCTTTTCCTATTGGGAACCAGTCTGTTGTTCCATGTCTAGTTCTAACTGTTGCTTCCTGACCTGCATACAGGTTTCTCAAGAGGCAGGTCAGGTGGTCTGATATTCCCATCTCTGTCAGAATTTTCCACTGTTTGTTGTGATCCACACAGTCGAAGTCTTTGGCATAGTCAATAAAGCAGAAATAGATATTTTTCTGCAACTCTCTTGCTTTTTCAATGATCCAGTGGATATTGGCAATTTGATCTCTGGTTCCTCTGCCTTTTCTAAAACCAGCTTGAACATCTGGAAGTTATCGGTTCATGTATGCTGAAGCCTGGCTTGGAGAATTTTGAGCATTAC
The DNA here is from genome assembly GCF_033118175.1 of Dama dama. Lineage (NCBI taxonomy): Eukaryota > Metazoa > Chordata > Mammalia > Artiodactyla > Cervidae > Dama > Dama dama. Next base: position 73,746,615 of record NC_083714.1, read on the forward strand.
TTTACTAGCGTGTGAGATGAGTGCAATCATGTGGTAGTTTGAACATTTCTTTGGGATTTCCTTTCTTAGGGATTGGAATGAAAACGGACCTTTTCCAGTCCTGTGGCCACTGCTGAGTTTTCCAAATTTGCTGGCATATTGAGTGCAGCACTTTCACAGAATCATCTTTCAGGATTTGAAATAGCTCAACTTGAATTCCATCACATCCACTAGCTTTGCTCGTAGTGATGTTTTCTAAGGCCCACTTGACTTCACATTCCAGGATGTCTGGCTCTAGGTGAGTGATCACTCCATTGTGATAATCTTCTTAAGTCCAGAAAATGCTTGTAAAGTCCAGAGAATGCTACTTTCTTTTAAAGTGTTATTTTTGAGGTGATGTAAATTAAGGAATTATCAAAAACTTTAAAATACTTTTTATAACTAATGTTCCAACTGGTTAAGGTGAACACATTTGAAAAGAGTGGAAATATAGATGCTCTCCGAAACTAAATTGAAACTCTAAAATATTAGAACTAATATGAATTATGATCAATTAATAATATATCTTAAAAACCACTGATCAGACTTACTAAAGTAATGGAGACAACAGAAAGTCAGTGAACATGAAGATAGGTCAGTAGAAATTACAAAAACTGAAAAACAAAGAGAAAGTTTGATTAAAGAATGAAGATATATTCAGGATACAGTGCAACATTATATAAATACTCATGATATTTCACTGAAGTTACAGAAGAAGAGAAGTATATTGGGACAGAAAGTAAATATTGAAGAAATAATGACAGAAAGCTGTCATCTGCAAACAGTGAGAGTTTTACTTCTTCTTTTCCTATCTGGATTCCTTTTACTTCTTTTTCTGCTCTGATTGCTGTGGCCAGAACTTCCAACACTATGTTAAATAGTAGTGGTGAGAGTGGGCACCCTTGTCTTGTTCCTGATTTCAGGGGAAATGCCTTCAATTTTTCACCATTGAGGGTGATGCTTGCTGTGGGTTTGTCATATATAGCTTTTATTATGTTGAGGTATGTTCCTTCTATTCCTGCTTTTTGGAGAGTTTTAATCATAAATGAGTGTTGAATTTTGTCAAAGGCTTTCTCTGCATCTATTGAGATAATCATATGGTTTTTATCTTTCAATTTGTTAATGTGGTGTATTACATTGATTGATTTGCAGATATTAAAGAATCCTTGCATTCCTGGGATAAAGCCCACTTGGTCATGGTGTATGATTTTTTTAATATGTTGTTGGATTCTGTTTGCTAGAATTTTGTTAAGGATTTTTGCATCTATGTTCATCAGTGATATTGGCCTGTAGTTTTCTTTTTTTGTGGCATCTTTGTCTGGTTTTGGAATTAGGGTGATGGTGGCCTCATAGAATGAGTTTGGAAGCTTACCTTCTTCTGGCCCTATATGCAAAACAGAAAAAGAGACACAGAAATACAGAACAGACTTTTGAACTTTGTGGGAGAATGTGAGGGTGGGATATTTCAAAAGAACAGCATGTATACTATCTATGGTGAAACAGATCACCAGCCCAGGTGGGATGCATGAGACAAGTGCTCCGGCCTGGTGCACTGGGAAGACCCAGGGGAATCGGGTGGAGAGGGAGGTGGGAGGGGGGATCGGAATTGGGAATGCATGTAAATCCATGGCTGATTCATATCAATGTATGACAAAACCCACTGGAAAAAAAATAAAAAAAAAAAATAAATGACAGAAAGCTCCTCAAAAATGGCCAAAAATGAGAATTAAAAATTCAACAATTTCAACATTAGCAAACTTCAAATTCAAATACAACTATTCCTATATGCATAATATTAAAACTGCTTAAACTATAATGATAAATAAATCAATCTATTGTAAACAACTGCAGAAAACCAATATATGTTACACACAAAGGAACAATGATTCCACTGTTTGTATATTTCTCACAAGAAAACATGAAAACCAGAAACAGAATACTTTTCATATACATAGAAAATACTATGTGCAAGTAAGGAATACAGTCTTCTTCTTTATTTCTTCTTCCTTTTTTTTTTTTTTTTTAACAGTAAAGCATGCCAGCAAATTTGGAAAACTCAGCAGTGGCTACAGGACCAGAAAAGATCAGTTTTCATTCCAATCCCAAAGAAAGGCAATCCCAAAGAATGCTCAAACTACCGCACAATTGCACTCATCTCACACACTAGTAAAGTAATGCTCAAAATTCTCCAAGCTGGGCTTCAGGAATACGTGAACCGAGAGCTTCCAGATGTTCAAGCTGGTTTTAGAAAAGGCAGGGGAACCAGAGATCAAATTGCCAACATCTGCTGGATCATTGAAAAAGCAAAAGAGTTCCAGAAAAAAACATCTATTTCTGCTTTACTGACTATGCCAAGCCTTTGACTGTGTGGATCACAGTAAACTCTGGAAAATTCCGAGAGAGATGGAAATATCACACCACCTGACCTGTCTCTTGAGAAACCTGTATGCAGGTCAGGAACCAACAGTTAGAACTAGACATGGAACAACAGACTGTTTCCAAATAGGTAAAGGAGTACATCAAGGCTGTATATTGTCACCCTGCTTGTTTAACTTATATGCACAGTATATCATGAGAAACACTGGGCTGGAAGAAGTGCAAGCTGTAATCAAGATTGCCAGGAGAAATATCAATAACCTCAGATATGCAGATGACACCACCCTTATGGCAGAGAGTGAAGAAGAACTGAAAAGCCTCTTAATGAAAGTGAAAGAGGAGAGTGAAAAAGTTGGCTTAAGGCTCAACATTCAGAAAACTAAGATCATGTCATCTGGTCCCATCACTTCATGGCAAATAGATGGGGAGACAGTGGAAACAGTGTCAGACTTAATTTTTGGGGGCTCCAAAATCACTGCAGAAGCCATGAAATTAAAAGATGCTTACTTATTGGAAGGAAAGTTATGACCAACCTAGATAGCATATTAAAAAGCAGAGACATTACCTTGCCAACAAAGGTCCATCTAGTCAAGGCTATGGTTTTTCCAGTGGTCATGTATGGATGTGAAAGTTGGACTGTGAAGAAAGCTGAACGCTGAAGAATTGATGCTTTTGAACTGTGGTGTTGGAGAGGAATCTTGAGAGTCCCTTGGACTGCAAGGATATCCAAGCAGTCCATCCTAAAGGAGATCAGTCCTGGGTGTTCATTGGAAGGACTGATGAAGAAACTGAAACTCCAATACTTTGGCCATCTCATGGGAATAGTTGACTCATTGGAAAAGACCATGATGCTGGGAGGGATTGCTGGCAGGTGGAGAAGGGCACGACATAGGATGAGATGGCTGGATGGCATCACCAACTCAATGGGTATGAGTTTGAGTAAACCCCGGGAGTTCGTGATGGACAGTGAGGCCTGGCATGCTGCAATTAATGTGGTCGCAAAGAGTCAGACACGACTGAGCGACTGAACTGAAGTGAACTGAACTGATAGCCAATTATCAATTTTGTGAAAGTTTCAGGTGAACAGCAAATGTACTCAGCCATACCATTCTCCCCAAAACCCCCCTCCCATCCAGCCTGCCATATAACATGTAGCAGTGTTCAACGTGCAATACAATAGGTCTTTGTTGGCTATCAGTTTTAAATATAGCAGTGTGTACGTGCCTTCCAAAGTGAGAGTCAATTCCTAGGCAGGTTGATAAGAAGTCCAATGTCTCTGAGGATTTTAAAGGTGTCTGGTGCTCTCGAGGAGATAGGGGTCTTTAATTCTCAAGGAGGAGGAAATGACATATTTTTTTTTCTACATTCCTTAGTAAGGATTACATTACAATAATGTATCCTGATTGAAGACATGTTTCTCCTTCCTGAAAACTTTCTGGCTAATTCTGTTATCTTAATGTGTATATTATAGGAATGGATCTAGTAAAAGCTTTACAACATTGAGACATTCTTTTGATTTATTGTAATAACCAATTTAAAAGTATATAATTCCCTTGCTAAAACTAGGAATGGGGACACTCTCTTTCCCCCTTCTGATGTCTATGTTGGAAGCTTTCTCTGTCCCTTTTTATACTTTAATAAAACTCTGCTATGCACAAGCTCTTGAGTGATCAAGCCTGGTCCCTGGTCCTGAAGCTAAATCTTCTTCAGAGGTCATGAATCTGACATCATTCACCATAAACTATTAAAAGTCCCTAACTCTCCCTTTCCCCTGGAAAGCATAAATTCATTTTATAAGTCTGTGAGTCTCTGTTTGTAAATAAGTTAATTTGTATCATTTCTTTTTAGATTCCACATTTAAGGAATGTCATATGATATTTATCCTTCTTGTCTGATTTACTTCACTCAATATGGCATTGTCTAGGTTTATCCATGTTGCTGCAAATGTCCTTATTCCATTCTTTAATTAAGACTGAATAATATTCCACTGTATACATGTACCACTTTTCTTTGTCCATTCCTCTGTCAATGTGCATTTGATTGCTTCCTCATCTTGGCTATTGTAAATATTGCTGCAATGAACTTTGGGGTGCATGTATCTTTTCTGGCCACCCTTTTCTCTGGATATACGCCCAGGTGTGGGATTGCAGGGTCGTATGGTAGCTCTATTTTTAGTTTTCTAAGCAACCTCCATACCAATTTGCATTCCGGCCAACAGTGTAGGAGGGTGCCCTTCTCTCCACATCTTCTCCAGAATTTGTTGTTTGTGGATTTTTTGATGATTATCATTCTGACCTATGTGAGGTGATGTTTCATTGTAGTTTTGATTTGTAAAACTCTGATAACTAGTGATGGTGAACATCTTTTCATGTGCTTATTGGCCATCTGTATATCCTCTTTGGAGAAAAGTCTATTTAGGTTTTCTGCCCATTTATTAGTGTATTGTTTGTTTTGATGATATTAAACATCATGGGCTTCCTTGGTGGCTCAGCTGTTAAAGATTCCACCCACAATGTGGGAGACCTGGATTCGATCTCTGGGTTGGGAAGATTTCCTAGAGAAGGGATAAGATACCCACTCCAGTATTCTGGCCTAGAGAATTACATGGACTGTACAGTCCATGGGGTCACAAAGAGTGACTTTCCCTTTCTAAGCATCATAAGCTATTCGTAAATCTTGGAGAATAATCCCTTATCAGTCATGGCATTTGCAACTGTGGGCTTTCTTTTCGTTTTGTTTATTGTTTCCTTTGCTGTGGAAAAACTTTTGAGTTTAAGTAGGTCCCATTTCCTTATTTTTGCTCTTATTTCCATTATTCTGGGGGATGAATCAAAAAAGATGTTGCTGTGATTTATGTCAGGGAATGTTCTGCCTATATTTTCCTCTAAGAGTTTTATAGTGTCCAGTCTTACATTTAGGCATTTTATCCATTTTGAGCTTATTTTTGTATAAGGAGTTAAAGAATGATCTAATTTCAGTTTTTGTTTTTTTTTTTTTAATGTGGCTATACAGTTTTCCAAGCGACATTTGTTGAAGAGACTGTCTTTTCAACATTGTGCCGGTCTGCCTCCTTTGCGATAAATTAATTGACTATGGATCATGGGCTGATTTCTGAGTGTTCTGTTCTGCTCCATTGATCCATATTTCTATTTTTGAGCCTGTAGCATAATGTTTAGATGACTGAAACTTTGTATATAGTCTGAAATCAGAGAGCCTGAGTCCTCCAGCTCCGTTTTTCTTTTTCAAGATTGCTTTGGCTACTTGAGGTCTTTTGTGTCTCCATACAAAGTGTGAGATCTTTTGTTTGTTTGTTTGTTTGTTTGCTTGTTTTGCTTTTTGTTCTGTTGAAACCTGCCATTGGAAATTTGATAGTGATTGCATTGATCTAGGTTGCCTTGTGTAGCATAGTCATTTTTACAATACTGATTCTTCCAGTCCACAAACATGTTATAATTTTCCATCTGTTTATGTATTCTTTGATTTCTTTCATTGGCATCTTATAGTTTTCAGAGTACAGGTCTTTTGCCTCTTTAGGTAAGTCTGTTCCTAGGTATTTTATTCTTTTTGATGCAATAGTAAATGGAATTGCTTCTTGAATTTCTCTTTCTGATCTTTTGTTTTTAGTGTGTAGAAATACAACAGATTTCTGTGTATTAATTTTGTAACTTGCAACTTTATCAAATTCATTGATAGTAAAACTAGTAGTTTTCTGGTAGCATCTTTAGGATCTTCTGTGTACAGAATCAATTCATCTGCAAACAGTGATAGTTTAACTTATTCTTTCCAATTTGGATTCCCTTTACTTTTTTTTCCCCTCTGATTGCTATAGCTAGGCCTTCCAAAGCTATGTTGAATAAATGCAGTGAGTGGATATCCTTGTCTTGTTCCTCATCTGAGAGGGAATGCTTTTAGCTTTTCACCATTGAGTATGATGCTAACTGTAATTTTGCCATATATGACCTTTATTATGTTAGGCTATGTACCCTGTATGCCCACTTTGTGGAGAATTTTTATCATAAATTGGTGTTGAATTTTGTCAAAAGCTTTTTATACGTCTATTGAGATGATCATATGGTTTTTACTCTTTTGTTGATATGGTGTATCACATTGATTGATTTGTGGATGTTGAAAAATCCTTGCATCCCTGAGATGAATCCCACTTGATGATGAGATATGACCTTTTTAATGTATTATTGGATATGAATTGCTAGTATTTTGTTGAGAATTGTTATGTCTATGTTCTTCAGTGGCATTGGCCTGTAATTTTCTTTTGTGGTATCTTTGTCTGATTTTGGTATCAGGGTAATGGTGGCCTCATAAAATGAGTTGGGAAATTTTCCTTCATCTGCAAGTTCTTAAAATATTTTCAGAAGGACAGGTGATAACTCTTCTCTAAGTATTTGATAAAATTCACCATTGAAACAGTTCCTGGACTTTTGGTTTGGGGGAGGTTTTTAATCATGGTTTCAATGTCAGTGCTTGTCATTGTTCTGTTCTTATTTTCTATTTCTTCTTAGGTCAGTCTAGGGAGATTGCACCTTTCTAAGAATCTATCCATTCCTTCCAGGATATCCATTTTATTGGGACACAGTTGTTCATAGTAGTCTCTTAATAGTCCTTGGTATTTCTGTAGAGTCAGTTGTAACTTCTCCTTTTTCATTCCGAATTTTACTGATTTGAGTCCTCTCCCTTTTTTTCTTCCTTGATGAATCTGGCTAAAGGTTTATCAATTTTGTTTATCTTTTCCAAGAACCAGATTTTAGTTTTATTGATCTTTGTGACTGATTTCTTTGTCTTTATTTCATTTATTTCTGCTCTGATCTTTATGATCTTCTTCCTTCTACTAACTTTAGGTTCAGTTTGTTTTTCTTTCTCTCGTTGTTTTAGATACAAGGTTCAGTTCAGTTCAGTTCAGTCACTCAGTTGTGTCCGACTTTGTGACCCCATGGACTGCAGTATGCCAGGCTTACCTGTCCATCACCAACTCCCAGAGCTTGCTCAAACTCATGACCATCGAGTCAGTGATGCCATCGAACCATCTCATCCTCCATATATAAGCTTAATTTCTTTTTGGATTACTGTGCTTTCATTTTCATTTGTCTCTAGGATTTTTTTTTTCTTTGATTTCGGTTGTTTAGTAGCATATTGCTTAGCTGTCATGTGTTTCTGTTTCTTAGAGTTTTTTTTTTTTTCCTTGTAGTTTATTTCTCCTCTCATAGTGTAGTGATCAGAAAAGATGCTTTATATGATTTTGATTTGCTTAAATTCATCAAGACTTGTCTAGTAGCCCAGCATGTGATCAATCCTGAAGAATGTTCCATGTGCACCTGAAAAAAATTTGTAGTCTTCTGCTTTTGGATGGAATACTCTCAGCATGTGTGTACTCAATCATGTCTGTCTCTTTGTGACCCCATGGACATTAGCCCACCATGCTCCTCTGTCAAGGGGATTTTCTAGACAAGAATACTGGAGTGGGTTGCCATTTCCTTCTCCAAGGGATCTTCCCAACCCATGTATTGAACACATATCTTGTGTATTGCAGGCAGATACTTTACACCTGGTGCCACCCTGGGAAGTCACTGGAATGCTCTATAAATGTCAGTTAAGTCCAACATGTCTAAAATGTCATTTATGGCCTGCATTCCCTTATTGATTTTCTTTCTGGATGATCTGTCCATTGATGAAAGTGGGGTATTGAAGTTCCACGTTATTATTGTGTTACTGCCAATTTCTCCCTTTACATTTGTTTGTATTTGACTTACATATTGAGGCATTCCTATATTGGTGCATATATATTTATAATTGTTACATTTTCTTGAACTATTGATCATTATGTAGTGTCCTTCTTTGTCTCATAACAGTCTCTGTTTTATGTTATGCCTGATGTCCGAATCCCCGAGCGGGAAGAGAGACGGCCTCCAAGACAATGCAACTCTCAGGAAGGGAAGTTTATTACTGACTCGAGCCAGGACTCTCCGCCCGCAACCAATGCAGTGGTGCGGGTCAGAGAGCCCCGAGCCCAAGCTGTTACACAAATTTATAGGGTGAGAAGCGGATTGGTTACATGTTTGCAAAGCAATTTCATTGGTCAATACTTTCACGCACACGGGACTTTCCTGGGGGTTTCTGCCCCGCTCCTAATTTCCTAATTGGCAAACATCGGTGAAAGCTAATTGGTCCTAATTGGCAAACAGTGGTCATTGTTAAGCGAAAGCTACCTGATAGTAGGAAGGCCTACTCCTAATCTAAGTTGCTTTACTTCTGCTAGCCTCACATTCCCCCCTGTCTGTTTTTCAAGTAGAGGAATCTTCCTCTTTTCCATCTTGGGCCGCTGACACTATAAGTGGACCCAGGAGGGTGGAAATTAAGGTAGTTGAAAACAAGACTCAAACCATCTCTTCTGGGCTTCCCGTTCTCTCTTTCTAATCAAGACCACCTCAGACAAGGAAGTCAAAGACTTCTCTAAATGACTGATTGATTCTCTTACCACTCTTGTATGGTCTGCATAGAAACCTCGCAGACCCTACCCTGTTGGAGAAAAATCAAGTCATCTACAGCAGCTCGTGGGGAGGAAAGCCCTTGGCCTTGCAGAGATAGTAAAGCTTGGTTCACCCATATCTGAGGTACTTGGCCCTGCAGGTTGCGCCACACTCGGGGCTACCAAATCTCTGTTTCCTATGTCCCATTCCTGGGGCCCACCACAAGAGGTTACACAGCTTCAGCTCCTGCCATAATCAGCAGGAGAATTAGGAGACCTCCCGGCGGACAAGTTTCAGTTTCAAAGGATTTGACGGGTGAGGTCTTGCCTTCCATTCTGCTCCTGTTCTTCCGGTGTGGCTTGCCGCACGTGATTGCAGTGAACCCAGGGTCCAATCCCGTCGACCTTTACAGCAGTAGGAGTGGTAAGGAAAACAACATAAGGGCCTTTCCATCTAGGTTCTAATACACACAGGAGGGGTCTTCCATACAGAATCTCAAAAGGGCAGCTTATAAGGGGTGTTACGTGCCTGAAAGAGTGCGAAGGGAAAGAGGGTCACCCAGTCCCCGCCAGTCTCTATTGCCAACTTTGTCAGAGTTTCTTTTAGGGTCCGATTCATTCTCTCAACCTGTCCTGAGCTCTGGGGATTATCCATTTCATCCCCAGAGCTTGGGCCAGCCCTTGTACAATCTGGCTCACAAAGGCAGGTCCGTTATCAGAGCCCATAGTCACTGGCAGCCCGTACCTAGGCACTATCTCCTCTAAGCTCTCCCTTAGCGGGGAAAGCTTCCACTCACCCCGAGAAGGTATCTACCAGAGCCAACATATAGTGATACCCGTACTTGCCTGGCCTTACCTCAGTGAAATTTATCTCCCAGTGTTGCCCTGGCTCTTCCCCTTGGTACCTTGTACTCTGGCATCTTAGGGGGAGAAGGGCGAGGGAGCCTGAAGTAGACCTTCACAGAAACCACTGTACTGCAGTCAGAGTGCTGATCATGATGATGCGGGCAAAGAGTCCCTTCCATACACCTCTAAATCCAAGTCTCTTGAGGACCTGAGAGGCATTGCTACCCTTCTCTTTATGCAACACAGACACCACGGAATCAGCAACAGTACGTTCATGGTGTATGGTATCTGTCTCATCCAAAGAGGAGCAACCCCCTTGTAGAACGCCTTTAAGCCTTCTTCCTTATACATTTTGGGAGCTGCATCCCTCAGAGTGTTAGCATAACCTGGTTGAGTTTGAATTCAAACCTTAGCAGCTTCCATAGGAGCCAGAGCAATGTCAGCAAAGAATTCAGCACTGGCAAAGGCAGCCAAATACAGTGATGTGCGCCACAGATAGGCATTCTCCTCTCCAAGCATGTTGCTGTACAAAACCTTGAAGACTTCATAAAAGCCAAACTTGCGGAGCCCCTGCAGGGAGTAGCCAATGAGGGTTGGGGCCCATCCTTTGGCCAAACCACGGAAACCATTCTCTTTGAGTGTAACTGAAGATCCATTAAGAATGCCCTTGTACTTCTGTGGGTCCACCTGCATACGGCATTTCACTTAATCCAGAGGAACAACAGCAGTGTGTGTCAGACCACAACTTAAGGCCCCACCAAAGCCACACAGTGCATAAAACTTCACGGAGCCATATTCACAACTGTACTCTTCTACCGTGGTGGCTCCCGCTTTCCTTTGCCCATCTTTTACATAGCTGCTCCCATCAGTGAACCATACTAGCTCACTGTTGTCTAGGGGTACATCAGTTAAGTCTTTTCGTGCCGCCAGAGCCTCAGCCAGTATCTTGCTGCAATCATGGAGTTACAAACAGCTGGAATGGCTTATTTGGGTTAGGCAGGGCAAGGGCTGGGGCTTCTAGTAGGGCCCGTCTGAGTGTCTGGAAAGCCTGTTTCATTGGCTCAGTCCAAGTTCAGTTTGGGGTCTCTTTACTTCCTTCATACAAGAGCCCTTGTATGCAAGCCTTCTCAGCAAACCCCATGATCCAAGTCTGAAATATCCAACAGTCCCCAGAAACTCTCTCACCTGGCGGGGGGTCTTGGGCCTTCATGGCCTGGGTTAGCCACCTTCGCCCCTGCCTGATCTTATACCCCAAACAGGTGACCTCTTGCTGGGCTATTAATTGTGTAGCAGAAGGACCTCTGGGTGGCAGGTCCTCACTCAGAGCCTCTTGAACCTCTGTGGGATTACCGGTTGGCCTTCCCCCTTGGTCCACTCAAAGGCAAATATCTCCTGGCTCTGGGCCGCCAGGGGTAGGCTGAAAAAGGCATCTTTCAAGTCCAACACAGTGTACCAAGTGTACTCAGGCAGCAAACTGCTCAGCAGGGTATATGGGTTAGAGACAGTGGGGTGTATGTCACTCACCCATTTGTTGACTTCTCGCGGGTAATCTGTCCCCCCTGGCTTCTTAGTAAGGGGGTGTTCCAAGGGGATTGACATTGCTTGAGAATTCCAGCATCCATGATATGTCGAATGTGGGGAGTGATCCTCCACTGAGCTTCCTGGCTCATGGGGTACTATCTCACCTTCACAGGAGTTGCCTAGGCCTTTAGCTCGATGACGACCAGATGTCTGTTTGGCCAGTCCCATCCCTGCCGTTTCAGCCCAGGCCAACGGATATTTATTCATCTCTTAAGGCTAGGGATCCAAGTCCATCCATGACTGTCATTCTCCCAGCTCTGTAGGCTTAACTGAATAAAACCCAATGGCCTCTCCTTTCTTCCACAAAATCTTAGCATAATCAGTACTGCTATGACACAGGAATGGGATCTCATTTCTCTCCATTTCCTGCTTTAACCACCCTCTCCCCAAGAGTTCTCACCTGTTTAAGCCTCTCTCTAGAAGGGACAGATATTTTCACAGTATCATCAATAGCCCACCACTGATCAGCAAGGTAAAGTGCCACAGCTGTGAGTGAGTCCTCAGGTGCAAAAAGAGCAAGAACTTTCTGGGTCTGATCTCCACCATAGAGAGGTACAAAGCCTACATTTGACAGGCTAATATGAAAACATTCCAGATTTTCAGGGTTCCCATACCTCAGATCTAACATGTAATCTTCAGCAGAATTTTCCAGTTCCTCATGACTGCAATTATCCAACATATCCACAGGGAATGCCATCAGCCACAACAAGTCTCTTCGGGGAGGGGTGCTGAGTCTTGACTCCCCTAGTCACTGTCTTCCCCGCATATAGAACTCGAGTTCCAGGGGAGATTCTCTGTCTCTGGGTTGTACCTCTCCTCAGGTTCCTCTTAGGGCACTCGTTTTTCCAGTGCCCCTGTTCTCTGCAGTAGACACACTGATCTTTCTTTAGGGCCTGCCTTTTTGGTTTCTCCTTTTCTCTCGTCCAGGGGTCTCGAGGTTCCCTCAATTCTGTTCCGGCTTTTATCCCCACAAAAAGAATCTGGGCTAGCTCCCTCTGGTTCTTCCGGTTTTCCCTCGTTCTATCCTTCCTGATCTTCTCAGCTAATTCCCTTTCCTCCCATCGAATTTGTTCTTCCCTTTCTTCTGGGGTCTCCCTATTATTAAATACCTTTTCAGCTGCTTTCAATAAATCCTGTATCATCTGTTCTCCCAATCCCTCTATCTTTTGTAATTTCTTCCTAATATCTGGGGCTGCCTGATTTACAAATGCTAGCAGGACTGAAGCGTGTGACTCCTCAGCCTGGGGGTCCATAGGTGTATATTGCCTGAAAACTTCCATTAGCCTCTCTAGGAAGGCTGCTGGGCTCTCAGTGGGCTCTTGCCTTACTAAATCGGCTTTCTTGCTGTGGCCCACAGGCCAGCCATTAGAGTCTGGCGGTACACTCGGAGACGCTCCCTACCTTCCGCTAGCTCAAAATCCCAGTTAGGCTGCAACAGAGGAAACCCCTTGTCCACGAGATGAGGCTGGGCGGTTGGCCTCCCGTCGGCCCCTGGGACCCGTTTCAGCGCTTCTGCCAGAATTTGCTCCTGCAAAAGCTGCTGACAATCGTAGTGAAAGGAGAGTTTCACCTGGTTGGGCTCTAGTTACTGAGGCTCACTTATTATAGGGCCTTCAGAGTCCGCCAGAGTGTAGCCCTGGCCTGGACTCATCAATAGCCCCACAACCATTCGCCTGTTCACTGAAATTCCTGCCTGAAAAGAGTCTAATTAAAAACCAGAGACAATGTCAGCACACACACAAACACGGACAAACACGGAGAGCTGAAGACAAACAGACAGACAAACGTCAGCCGACAACACAGTGCTGGGTTTTTGGGCCCCCTGACCAGACCAGACTCGGGATCAGGAGAGGAACTCTCCTTCCCACAGAGCCGGCTGCCTTCCAGTGCGCTCGCTGGCCTTGGCCTTACACCGGCTAGAGAAAGCTTTCTCCTGTGCCAGATACCTCCCTGCTTTACAGCAGGGCCCTGGAATTACTCTGGACTTTTCCTGTGCCAGATACCTCCCTGCTTTACAGCAGAGCCCCGGTTTTACTCTGGACTTCCTGCCCTGCCTGAGACAATGCCAGCACACACACAAACACGGCGAGCCAAAGACAAACACACAGACAGCTGACAACACAGTGCTGGGTTTTCGGGCCCCCTGAGTTTTCCTGAGCACCAGTGTTATTATCTATCCTTCCCCTCTGTCCTGGAAGTGTTCTCTTCCCCCGGTAAAGGGATCCCAGAAGAGCCCCCAAATGTTATGCCCGATGTCCGAATCCCCGAGCGGGAAGAGAGAAGGCCTCCAAGACAATGCAACTCGCAGGAAGGGAAGTTTATTACTGCCTCGAGCCAGGACTCTCTGCCCGCAACCAACACAGTGGTGCGGGTCAGAGAGCCCCGAGCCCAAGCTGTTACATACATTTATAGGGTGAGAAGCGGATTGGTTACACGTTTGCAAAGCAATTTCATTGGTCAATACTTTCGTGCGCGCGGGACTTTCCTGGGGGTTTCTGCCCCGTTCCTAATTTCCTAATTGGCAAACATTGGTGAAAGCTAATTGGACCTAATTGGCAAACAGTGGTCATTGTTAAGCGAAAGCTACCTGATAGTAGGAAGGCCTACTCCTAATCTAAGTTGCATTACTTCTGCTCGCCTCACATTTTAAAGTCTATTGTGTCTGATATGAGTATTGCTACTCCAGCTTACTTATGATTTCCATTTGTGTGAAATACCCTTTCCCATCCCCTTGCTTTCAGTCAGTAAGCATCTGTAGGTCTGAGATGGATCTCTTGTAGAGCATCATATATATGAGTCTTATTTTTGTATCCACCCAGCCAGTCTATGACTTTTGGTTGATGACTTTAATCCATTAAAATTTAAGTTAATTATCAATATGATCCTATTACCATTTTGTTGATTATTTTGGATTTATTTTTTGTAGATATTTTCCTTCTCTTCTGTTTCCTTCCTAGAGATATTCCTTTAGCATTTGTTGCAAAACTGGTTTAGTGGTGCTGAATTCTCTTAACTTTTCCTTGTCTGGAAAGCTTTTGATTTCTCCATCAAATCTGAATGATATTCTTCCTGGGTAGAGTATTCTTGGTTGTAGGTTCTTCCCTTTCATCACTTGGAATATATCATGCCATTTCCATCTGGTTTGTAGAGTTTCTGTTGAGAAATTGATTGACAACCTCTGGATTTTCCCTTGTATGTTATTTCTCATATTGCCCTTGTTTCTTTGAATAACTCATTTTTGTCTTAATTTTTTGTCAGTTTGATTACTATGTGTCTTGGCATGTTCCTTCTTGAGTTTATTCTTCCTGGGGCTCTGTATTTCTTGGACTTAGTTGACTCTTTCCTTTCCTATGTTGGCAAAGTTTGCAGCTATTCTCTATTCAAATATTTTCTCAAGTCCTTTCTGTCTTCTCCTGGGACCCTTATAATATGAATATTGGTGCATTTCATCTTGTTCCAGAGGTCTCTTAGGCTGCCTTCATGTCTTTTCATTATTTTTTTCTATATTGCTTTGCAAAACAATACTGCAGCATTGATTTCCATCATTTCATCTTCCAAGTCACTCATCTGTTCTTCTGCCTCAGTTATTCTGCTCTTGATTCCTTCTAGGGTATTGTTCATCTTTGTTCACTTGTTCTTTAATTCTTAGTCTTTGGTAAAAAATTTCTTACATCTTCTACATTATGTTTCCAAGATCCTGGATCATCTTCATTATCATTATTCTGAATTCATTTCCTGGGAGATTGCCTATCTCTACTTTATATATATTTAATGGGGATTTGTCTTGATCCTTTATCTGGAACATAAACATATTTCTTTTCATTTTAATTAGCATTCTGTGATTATGATATTAATTCTGGAGGCTGCTGGGACTGTAGTTATTAGTTCTTCTGTCTGCCCTCTGGTGGATTAGGATCAGAGGCTTGTGGAAGCTTCTTGATGGGAAGGACTGGTTGTCGGGAAAACTGAATCATGCTCTAGTGGACAGGGCCATGTTCAGCAAAACTTTAATTCAATTGTCTGCTGATATGTGGGGACTGCATTCCCTCCCTCTTTGTTGTTTGGCCTGAGGCGACTTAACAAAATACTACCAAACTGAATCCAATGATACATTCATAGGATCTTACACCATGATCAAGTTGGATTTATCTCAAGTACATGAAGATTTTTCAATATCTGGATATCAATCAGTGTGATACCCCATATACACAAATTAAGAATAGAAAAAATATGACCACCTCAATAAATGCAGAAAAAGCATTTGACAAAGTTTAAAACAAAATAAAAACTCCAGAAAGTGAGCATAGAGGTATCCTATCTCAGGGTAATAAAAGTCACAGCAAACTTCATTCTGAATGGTGAAAAACTGAAAACATTTCCTCTAAAATAAAAAACAAGACAAGTATGTCCTCTCCAGTCACTATTCAACACAGTTATGGAAGTCCTAGATACAGTAATCAGAGAAGAAAAACAAAGAAAAAAAATTAAAAAGTAAGTAAGAGTCACTGCTTGCAGATGTATGATACCATACATGTTCTTGTTTAGTCACTGAGCCATGTCCAACTCTTTTGCAACTCCATGGACTCTAGCCTGCCAGGCTCTTCTGCCCATGGGATTCTCCAGGCAAGAATACTGGAGTGATTTTCTATGCCCTCCAGCAGGGAATCTTCCTGACACAGGGATCAAATGGTTCTTTACCACCAGCGCCACCTGGAAAGCCCCAGAGCTACCATATGACTTACCAATTCCACTCTTGGGCATATACCAGAGAAAACCATCATTCAAAAAGATACCTTCACCCATATATGCATTTTTGCACTATTTACAATTATTAGGATATGAAAACAACTTAAATTTGCATCAAGAGAAGAAAGGATAAAGAATATGTGATACATATATACAATAGAATAATACTCAGCCATAACAATGAATGAAATAGTGCCATTTGCAGCAACATAGATTGATCTAAAGATTTTTATACTGAGCAAAGTAAGTCAGACAGAGAAAGATAAATATCATATGATACTGATTATATGTGGAATATGAAAATAGGCTACAATAGAAATTTTGTACAAAACAATATAGAATTATGAATGCCAAGAACATGGTTGTCGAGGGACAAAGGGGGTGATAATTTGGAAGATTGGAACTAAGATATATATACACCAATACATAAAATATATAACTAATAACACTCCACTGGAGAGCACAGAGAATTCTATTCTATATTCTGTAACGGCTTATATCAGAAATAATCGAAAAAGCATGGAAATGTGTATAACAGTTTCACTTTGTTGTACACCTGAAATAAACACAGCATTGTAAATCAACAATAACACAATAAAATTTCAAAAAAATAGTAAAATAGATAACTGACAAGGACCTATTGTATAGCCCAGGGAACTCTACTTAATATTTTATAATAACCTAAATTGAAGCAAATTTGAAAAAAACAAAAAAGGAGTTTATTCATGTGTAAGTGATTCATTTTGCTGTACATTTGAAATTAAAACAGCATTATTAATGGACTATACTCCAATAAATATATAAAATTTAATACACAAAAATAAAGAACTAAAGAAATAATTGTATCAATATATCTATAAGCAAAATAATGCAGAAAATTATGGCTATACATATTTTTATACACAAAGTATATTTCATATATAAAGCTACTGTATAGAAGCTTTATGCAGTCAGCAATAACAAGACCAGGAACTGACTGTGGCTCAGATCATTAACTCCTTATTGTAAAATTCAGAGTTAAATTGAAGAAAGTAGGGAAAACTACTATATCATTCAGGTATGAAAAAGCCTGGAAATAAATCCTAAATAAAAACTCTTAAAATTACACAGTAGAAGTGACAAATAGATTCAAGGGATTAGATCCGATAGAGTGTCTGAAGAACTATTGACAGAGGTTCATAACAGTGTACAGGAGGCTGTGATTAAAACCATTCTCAAGAAAAATAAATGCAAAAAGGCAAAATGGTTTTCTTACAAATAACTGAACAAAGAAGAGAAGTGAGAGGCAAAGCAGAAAAGGAAAGTATATCCATCTGAATGCAGAGTTCCAAATAATAGCAAGGAGAGATAAGAAAGCTTTCTTAAGTGAGCAATGCAAAAAAAAAAAAAAAAAAAAAAAAAAAAAAAGAGAGAGGAAACCAATAGAATGGGAAAGACTAGAGATCTCTTCAAGAAAATTAGAGATACCAGGGGAACATTTCATGCAAAGATGGGCACAATAAAGGAGAGAAACTTCATGCACCTTCCAGAGGCAGATGATATTAAGAAGAGGTTGCAAGAATACACAGAAAAACTATACAAAAAAAGATCTTAATGACCCAGATAACTGCGGTGGTGTGGTCACTCACCTAGAGCCAGAAAACTTGGAGTGTGAGGTCAAGTGGGCCTTAGGAAGCATCACTGCAAACAGAGTTAGTGGAGATGATGGAATTCCAGCTGAACTATTTCAAATCCTAAAATATGATGCTGCACTCAATATGCCAGTAAATATAGAAAGCACATCAGTGGCCACAGGACTGGAAAAAATCAGATTTGATTCCAATCCCAAAGAAAGGCAATGCCAAAGAATCTTCAAACTATCACATAGCTGCACTCAACTCACATGCTAGCAAAGTAATTCTTAAAATTCTACAAGCTAGGCTTCAACAGTACCTGTGCAGAGAACGTTCAGATGTTCAAGCTGGAATTAGAAAAGGCAGAGGAACCAGAGATCAAAATGCCAAAATTCCTTGGATCATAGAAAAAGCAAGATAATTCCAGGAAAACATCTACTTCTGCTTCATTGAGTACACTAAAGACTTTGACTGTGTGGATCACAAGAAACTGGAAAATTCTTAAAGAGATGGGAATACCAGACCACCTTGCCTGCCACCTGAGATATCAGTATGCAGGCCAAGAAGCAACAGTTAGAACCAGTCATGAGACAACAAACTGGCTCCAAATTGTGAAAGGAGTACATCAAGGCTGTATATATGCACCTTGCTTATTTATCTTATATGCAGTGTACATCATGTGAAATGCTGGACTGGAAGAAGTGCAAGCTGGAATCAAGACCGGTAGAAACATCAATAACCTTAGATATGCAGATGACACCACTCTTATGGCAGAAAGCAAAGAAGAACTAAAGAGTTTCTTGATGAAAGTTAAAAAGGAGAGTGAAAAAGCTAGCTTAAAGCTCAACATTTGAAAAACTAAGATCATGGAATCCAGTCCCATCACTTCATGGCAAATACATGGGGAAACAATGGAAACGATGAGCGATTTTATTTTCTTGGGCACCAATATCACCACAGATAGTGAGTGCAGCCATGAAATTAAAGGATTCTCGCTGCTTGGAAGAAAAGCTATAACAAACCTAGACAGCATATTAAATAGCAGAGACACTGCTTTGCTGAGAAACATCCATAGAGTCAAAGCTATGGTATTCCCCTAGTCATGCATGGATGTGAAATTTCAACCATAAAGATAGCTGAGCACTGAAGAATCAATGCCTTTGAACTGTGGTGTTGGAGAAGACTCTTGAGAGTCTCTTGGACAGTAAGGAGATCCAACCAGTCAATCCTAAAGGAAATCAATCCTGAATATTCTTTGGAAGGACTGACGCTGAGGCTGTAGCTCCAATAGTTTGGCCAACTGATGTGATTAAATGATTCATTGGAAAAGACTCTGATGCTGGGAAAGATTGAAGGCAGGAGGAGAAGGGGATGAAAGAGGATGAGATGGCTGGATGGCATCATGCATTCAATGGGCATGAGTTTGAGCACGCTCCAGGAGCTGGTAATGGACAGGGAAACCTAGCATGAGGTCACAAAGAGTCATATATGACTGAAGGACTGAACTGAACTGATGCATATTTGAATTGATTTGTGGGGTAGAGTTGTGTCAAAATGAGTGAAAATATCCACAGTCTTTATGAACTTTGGTTTTACTGTCCCTTTAATAATGTTTTACCCTCTCATCTGCTGATGCTTTAAAACATTTAAGTGCAAAAAATAATAAATAAAATAAAACATTTAAGTGATGATTAAAATGTCATTTTCACCACCCATTCATCATCTATTTCAATCTATCACAAATTTGCAAAACTAGACAAAAAATTGGGTTCATTTTCATACCCTTGATATCAGATCAGTTTAGTTCAGTTGCTCAGTCGTGTCCAACTCTTTGAGACCCCATGAACCACAGCATGCCAGGTGTCCCTGTCCGTCACCAACTCCCGGAGTCCACTGAAAACCCATGTACATTGAGTCAATGAGGCCATCCAACCATCTCATCCTCTGTCATCCCCTTCTCCTCCTACCTTCAATCTTTCCCAGCATCAGGGTCTTTTCCAATGAGTCAGCTCTTCACATCAGGTGGCCAAAGGATTGGAGTTTCAGCTTCAACATCAGTCCTTCCAATGAACAGCCAGGACTGATCTCTTTTAGGATGGACTGGTTGGATCTCCTTGCAGCTCAAGGGACTCTCAAGAGTCTTCTCTGACACCACAGTTCAAAAGCATTAATTATTCAGTGCTCAGCTTTCTTTATAGCCCAACTCTCACATCCATACATGACCACTGGAAAAACCATAGCCTTGACTAGGCGGACCTTTGTTGGCAAAGTAAAGTCTCTGCTTTTAATATTCTATCTAGGTTGGACATAACTTTCCTCCCAAGGAGTAAGCGTCTTTTAGTTTATGGCTGCAATAACCATCTGTAGTGATTTTGGAGCCCTGAAAAATAAAAAGTCTGCCACTGTTTCTCCATCTATCTGCCATGAAGAGATGGGACCGAATGCCATGATCTTAGTTTTCTGAATGTTGAGCTTTAAGCCAACTTTTTCACTCTCCTGTTTCACTTTCATCAAGAGGTTCTTTAGTTCTTCTTCACTTTCTGCCATAAGGGTTGTGTCATCTGCATATCTGAGGTTATTGATATTTCTCCCAGCAATCATGATTTCAGCTTGTGCTTCTTCCAGCCCAGTGTTTCTCATGATGTACTCTGCATATAAGTTAAATAAGCAGGGTGACAATATACAGCCTTGAGGTACTCCTTTTCCTATTTGGAACTAGTCTGTTGTTCCATGTCCAGTTCTAACTGTTGCTTCCTGACCTACATACATGTTTCTCAAGAGGCAGGTCAGATGGTCTGGTAGGCCCATCTCTTTCAGAATTTTCCACAGTATATTTTGACCCACACAGTCAAAGGCTTTGGCATAGTCAGTAAAGCAGAAATATATATATATATTTTAATGGAACTCTCTTGCTTTTTTGATGACCCAGTGGATGTTGGCAATTTGATCCCTGGTTCCTCTGCCTTTTCTAAAACCAACTTGAACATCTGGAAGTTCACAGTTCATGTATTGCTGAAGCCTGGCTTGGAGAAATTTGAGCATTATTTTACTAGTGTGTGAGATGAGTGCAATTGTGCAGTAGCTTGAGCATTCTTTGGGATTGCCTTTCTTTGGGATTGGAATGAAAACTGACCTTTTCCAGTCCTGTGGCCACTACTGAGTTTTCCATATTTGCTGGCATATTGTGTGCAGCACTTTCACAGTGTCATCTTTCAGGATTTGAAATAGCTCAACTGGAATTCCATCACCTCCCCTAGCTTTGTTCGTAGCAATGCTTCCTAAGGCCCACTTGACTTCACATCCCAAGATGTCTGGCTCTAGGTGAGTGATCACATCATTGTGATTATCTGGGTCTGTGAAGATCTTTTTTGTAAAGTTTTTCTGTGTGTTCTTGCCACCTCTTCTTAATATCTTTTTTTTTGCTGTTAGGTCCCTACCATTTCTGTCCTTTATTGAGCCCATCTTTGTATGAAATGCTCCCTTGGTGTCTCTAATTTTCTTGAAGAGATCTCTAGTGTTTCCCACTCTTTTGTTTTCCTCTATGATGGAATTTCTTAAATCTAAAAGTGAGAAAGCTAAAAATTCCCACTTTACTAGTTGTTATCAATGTCTTTATATCACAAGGGAATGCCACACATCTTTCATGAATCTCTAAATCTGTAAATAATTCAATAGTATTTAACTTCCTGCCTTGTATTAGAGATTTTAAGGTATTAACTCATATTCTTATGGAGGCTGGACTGTTCAAAATATCCAGGGTAAGCCCATAGGCTGGAGACATGGAGGAGAGTTGTGGTTGGTGTACAAAATTTATCTGCTAATAGACTTTCTTCTTCCTCTGCAGAGATTAGAATTTTTCTATTAATACTGACTACTGACTGAGCCAGGCCTCCTCACATTATGAAGAGTAAGACTCTGCTTACTCAGAGTCAGTTGATTTAAATGTTAATTTTATCCAAAAAGTACTTTCATAGAAACATCAAGAATAATATTAATGGTAAATCTGGGTACCATGATCTTGCCCAGTTGACACATAAAATTTATTATTACATTCCATTTAATTGAATTGACGTAATTGGATATTTTAAATGAGCCCCTAAAACTTTCAATGATTTTATAAATAAATGAATACATATATTTATAAAGCTACTATATACTACCACTAAAATTTGCTCTACATACTGCATCATTCCTATTATAGCATTATATTCAACATTAACTGAATTATTAATTTCCCCTCCCCCAGTGGAATTACCATGTATATTAGTATTTTATACTGTGTTGAAAATTTGCACAAATTTTAGTAGCTTAAAGCAATACAGCACACTCTGATAGTATCTGTGGGTCAGCTGGCTGAGGACAGATAATCTGGTTCTCCTACTCAGGGTAATGCAAGTATTTCAATCAAAGTGTCAGCTTGGCTGCATTCTCCTCTGGAAACTCGACTTGGGAAAATTTTTCTTCCAAGTTTATCTAGTTATTGACAGCATTTATTTCACTTTTGCTATATGATGGAGAATCCCATCTGTTTTCTGGTTGTCATATGGAAAGTTAGCCTCAGGCCCTAGAAGCTGTCCACAGTTCCTAGAGGCCATATATGGTTCCTTACCATGTAGACTTCATCAAAATAGCTGCTCCATTCATCAAACCTGAAAAGAATAATTTCTAGCTCTACTTGATTAAGATAGTTTTCTATAAGGTAAAATAATTATGGCTGAGGACAGATAATCTGGGTCTCCTACTCAGGTAATGCAAGTATTTCATTCAAAGTGTCAGCTTGGCTGCATTCTCGTCTGGAAACACGACTGAACATAGATGACCTCAGTCCTAAGAAGTATGCAAAGTACTAGCCTGAACAAGTACTAGCTAATTGCTATGGCTACATATTTGAGCATTTTGCTAAAAAAAAAAAAAAAAATAGCTTATTGCATGTTCTGAACAAAAAAGGAAATATATATATATATATATATATATATATATAATAATACACAGAACACTTATCTATTTATAGTATGAGAAAATATAGATGAGTATTGGTGGTGCAAACAATCACACCATGCTTGCTGAAAACAAAGTTGACTCTATCATGATAGAAAATATACTTTAAGAATATTCCTTAAAGTCTTAAACTCAAAAGAACAGTAGTGCTTAAAATCAAACTTCAATTAAATTAAAAAGTACATAATAATTTAAAAAGTAATAATTTCATAGTTAAATTCAACATTGCCAAGATAATTTTTGAATAATTATTGTATACAATAAATATTACTGCATTTAATCATAACACTGAGGCTATTAGAAAGGAAAACACGTTTTTCTAAATGCAGTTAATCTAAAGAGTGATACAAACTCAATAAGAATAAAGTCATTAATGTTAATTTTGTGGCCATTAAAATATCCAAATGTAAATTTACGAGTAGTAAAATGGTTAATGGATAAATAAGTAGAAATGCATTCTCTCAAATTTGTCTGTAGTTAAAGTACGCTTAGCATTTTCCTTTTAATTTTATTATGGGAATTTTCATTTTATTACTAATTTCCTGGAGATTTTTACAGTGAGCTTTTTTTATTCCCCCTAATTAAAAAAAAAAAAAAGTTACCACATCATCTTTAGTCTAATTATAGCATCTAATGCTGAGAAAGATCACAACTTCTTAAACACACAAAATGTTTCACTATTTGCAGGCCATTTTAATTAAATGGTATGGATAGATAATGTGTTTTTTAAAACTATGAACACATAAAATGTATATTATGAATTTTGAAGTTGGAATATTTGCATTTTTGATAATTAATTATTTTTTAAAATAACTACTAACAAGTGGCCTAGCCTGTGAAATAATCTTCATTCCCCACAGGCAGGAGAAATCAGGAAAATACAGGCAATCAGTCAGAGAAACTCCATAAATCCTCATTTTTGCTTCCTTGCCCAAGAGGTGAGGCCACAAGCAAGTGAAACTAGGATGAGGGACTCAGGAGTAGCAAGCAACAATTATCAGAAAGATTCTTTGTCCCTATGGATCTGATACTACCTTCTTCCACCTAGAGATACCAGGGCAGATAGAGGACACCATTAGTAGAACCCTCCATAAATCTAGTATTGACAGGAAAGCTTCCTTATCCCAGGGGCTTGGGACTCCCTTCTCTCACTGAGAGACATCCAGTAGCCAGTCTTGGGAAACTAATTCTGTCCCTTTAGGCACTAACAGCAGGATAAGTGTGACACCTGATGACATCAGATAAACTAAGCAAAAGAGACACTGTAAAGATTATGAACATTAAACTGTTATTGAAATCACAAACCAAAAATGTCATTGAGGTTCTGCATGCTAAACATAAATAGACTGAAGGTCTGC
The DNA here is from genome assembly GCF_033118175.1 of Dama dama. Lineage (NCBI taxonomy): Eukaryota > Metazoa > Chordata > Mammalia > Artiodactyla > Cervidae > Dama > Dama dama. The sequence goes on from NC_083714.1 coordinate 73,770,629, forward strand.
TAAAATTAAGAATTTAAAGTCTAGAATTTCCTAATACAGTATATAAAATATCCAGGATACAGTAAGAAAAAAATTGTTGATTATACAAAAAACCAGGGAAATTGCAATTTGAACAATCAAAGACAACTAATTGATGTCAGCTTCTAGATGAATCACATGCTGTTGGGAACATAAATTGGCACACTTATAGAAAGCAGTATTGAAGTTCCTCAAAAAACTAAACATGCAAATATCATATAATCTGTCATTTAATCTGTCAACCCTAATTCTAGATATATATCCAAAGAAATTGAAATCTTGATCTCAAAGAGATATCTAGAACTCACATATTCTTTGCAGTATTACAGTAGCCAAGATATAGAAGCAATCTAAATGTCTACTGGGGCTCCCAAGATGACACTAGTGGTAAAGAACCCATCTACCAATGCAGGAGATGTAAGGGATGTGAGTTCAATCCCTGAGCACAGAAAATCCCCTGGAAGAGGGCATAGCAACCCACTCCAGTATTCTTGCCTGGAGAATCCCATGGGCAGAGGAACCTGGTGGGCTACAGCCCATAGGGTCGCAAGAAGTCTGACATGACTGAAGCAACTTAGCACGCATGTGTGCAAATGTCTATTGACTGATAAATGGATACAGAAAATGTGATATGTACATACAATGAAACATTTTTTTCGCATTAACAAAGGAAGCATATCCTGCCTGGGTGAAAACAGCAAACTTGCTGGACATTATGTCAAGTTTCAAAAGTAAGACACTGAAGGGTAAATACTGCATAATACTACTTATATGAATAATCTTAAGCAATCAAACTTATAAGTAGAGAGTAAAATGGTAGTTATCAGAGACTGTGGGAAGGAGCAAAAGGTGCAAAGTTTCATTTATATGAGATGGATAAGTCCTGAAGATATAGTGTACAACATATTATCTATAGTTAACAATATAGTATTATATACTCAAAATTTTGCTAAGAGGGTAAACATTACATTAAGTGCTATCATCACCATCCTTATCATCACCACAAAGAAAGTGAGAGTAAAGTTTTGCAGGTAATGTGTATGTTTACGGCATAGAAGTGGTGATTTAGTCATCTCAAATTTATCAAGTTCTATTCATTAAATATACACTTGTTGTATGTCAATCAAACTTCAATAAAGTAATTTTAAAAATGATCCATGCCCAGATGATTTCACTGGAGATTTTTATCAAACATTTAAAGAATTAAAGAAGAATCAACATCAATTTTACACTACCTCTCCCAGAAAGTCAAAATGAAGGGGAGCAATTTATAGCTGATTTTATGATGCCAGTATTATCTTGTTACCAAGATCAGAGAAACACAATATAAAACAAGAAAACCACAGACCAATATATCTCTCATTAATTTAGATGCAACACTCCTACACAAAATATGAGCAAATATGATTAAAAAATATGTAAAATGTGTTGTACTCTAATACAAGTGGAATAAACAAGTTAATGAATAAACAAATTAATGAGCATAATAGGTACAACATAAACAAGTTAATGATTAAAAATAAAAGCTATTTTGATGTGCCCTTTACAAATTTCTATCATTGTACTTATCACATTGTACTATACATATGTCTGTGTGCTTGCATATATAGTCGACCCTCCATAGCCAAGGTCCCACAACTGTGATTTTAACCAACCCTGGAAGGAGTTGAGAGAACTATACCATTTTACATAAGAGACTTGACCACATCCAAAGATTTTGGTCTTGGAACCAATCCCCGGCCCGGTAGAGACTGAGAGATGACCATTTACATTTAGGCCTTCCAGTATATTGTGACTTTTTTAAGAGTAACTAGCTTGTCATATATATCTTTTCATTCCCTGCTTATGTCTTAACACAAAGCTTGGCAAATGCTCAAATATATGAGCAAAAGTAAAGATTCTTACAGTCAATATTCATAAATCTACCATCAAGTTTATCATTAATATTTTAATATAATTTTTATATGACCTATCTTTCCATCTATCTAAACCTATCTAACTTTTTGATAAATTTTAGAATAAATTTATCAATATGCTTCTTAAAAACTTCTACATGTATATTTCTGCATGTGTGCATGTGAAATCTCTTTAGTCTTGTCCAACTCTTTGTGACACTATGGACCGTAGCCTGCCAGACTGCTCTGTCTATGGTGATTCTCCAGGCAAGAATACTGGAGTAGGTTACCGTACCCTCCTCCAGGGGATCTTCCTGACCCAGGGATTGAACTCGAGTCTCATTAGTCTCCTGCATTGGCAGGTGGACTCTTTACCACCAGCGCCACCTGGGAAGGCCCATATCCTTATGTAGTTTTTTTTTTTTTTTTTTTCTTTTTTAATTTTTATTATTATTATTTTTTTTTTCCCAGTGGGTTTTGTCATACATTGATATGAATCAGCCATGGATTTACATGTATTCCCAATCCCGATCCCCCCTCCCACCTCCCTCTCCACCCGATTCCTCTGGGTCTTCCCAGTGCACCAGGCCCGAGCACTTGTCTCGTGCACCCCACCTGGGCTGGTGATCTGTTTCACCATAGATAGTATACATGCTGTTCTTTTCAAATATACCACCCTCACATTCTCCCATAAAGTTCAAAAGTCTGTTCTGTGTTTCTGTGTCTCTTTTTCTGTTCTGCATATAGGGTTATCGTTATCACCTTTCTAAATTCCATATACATGTGTCAGTATGCTGTAATGTTCTTTATCTTTCTGGCTTACTTCACTCTGTATAATGGGCTCCAGCTTCATCCATCTCATTAGGACTGGTTCAAATGAATTCTTTTTAATGGCTGAGTAATATTCCATGGTGTATATGTACCACAGCTTCCTTATCCATTCATCTGCTGATGGGCATCTAGGTTGCTTCCATGTCCTGGCTATTATAAACAGTGCTGCGGTGAACATTGGGGTGCACGTGTCTCTTTCAGATCTGGTTTCCTCAGTGTGTATGCCCAGAAGTGGGATTGCTGGGTCATATGGCAGTTCTATTTCCAGTTTTTTAAGAAATCTCCACACTGTTTTCCATAGCAGCTGTACTAGTTTGCATTCCCACCAACAGTGTAAGAGGGTTCCCTTTTCTCCACACCCTCTCCAGCATTTATTGCTTGTAGACTTTTGGATAGCAGCCATCCTGACTGGCGTGTAATGGTACCTCATTGTGGTTTTGATTTGCATTTCTCTAATAATGAGTGATGTTGAGCATCTTTTCATGTGTTTGTTAGCCATCTGTATGTCTTCTTTGGAGAAATGTCTGTTTAGTTCTTTGGCCCATTTTTTGATTGGGTCATTTATTTTTCTGGAATTGAGCTGCAGGAGTTGCTTGTATATTTTTGAGATTAATCCTTTGTCTGTTGCTTCATTTGCTATTATTTTCTCCCAATCTGAGGGCTGTCTTTTCACCTTAGTTATAGTTTCCTTTGTAGTGCAAAAGCTTTTAAGTTTCATTAGGTCCCATTTGTTTAGTTTTGCTTTTATTTCCAATATTCTGGGAGGTGGGTCATAGAGGATCTTGCTTTGATTTATGTCGGAGGGTGTTTTGCCTATGTTCTCCTCTAGGAGTTTTATAGTTTCTGGTCTAACATTTAGATCTTTAATCCATTTTGAGTTTATTTTTGTGTATGGTGTTAGAAAGTGTTCTAGTTTCATTCTTTTACAAGTGGTTGACCAGTTTTCCCAGCACCACTTGTTAAAGAGGTTGTCTTTTTTCCATTGTATATCCTTGCCTCCTTTGTCAAAAATAAGGTGTCCATAGGTTCGTGGATTTATCTCTGGGCTTTCTATTCTGTTCCATTGATCTATATTTCTGTCTTTGTGCCAGTACCATACTGTCTTGATGACTGTGGCTTTGTAGTAGAGTCTGAAGTCAGGCAGGTTGATTCCTCCAGTTCCATTCTTCTTTCTCAAGATTACTTTGGCTATTCGAGGTTTTTTGTATTTCCATACAAATTGTGAAATTCTTTGGTCTAGTTCTGTGAAAAATACCGTTGGTAGCTTGATAGGGATTGCATTGAATCTATAGACTGCTTTGGGTAGAATAGCCATTTTGACAATATACTATTCAACATAGTGTTGGAAGTGCTGGCCACAGCAATCAGAGCAGAAAAAGAAGTAAAAGGAATCCAGATAGGAAAAGAAGTAAAACTCTCACTGTTTGCAGATGACATGATCCTCTACATAGAAAACCCTAAAGACTCTACCAGAAAATTACTAGAGCTAATCAATGAATATAGTAAAGTTGCAGGATATAAAATTAACACACAGAAATCCCTTGCATTCCTATATACTAACAATGAAAAAACAGACAGAGAAATTAAGGAAACAATACCATTCACCATTGCAACAAAAAGAATAAAATACTTAGAAGTATATCTACCTAAAGAAACAAAAGACCTATACATAGAAAACTATAAAACACTGATGAAAGAAATCAAAGAGGACACAAACAGATGGAGAAACATACCGTGTTCATGGATTGGAAGAATTAATATTGTCAAAATGGCTATTCCTTATGTAGTTTTAAACATTTATTTATATACTGTAAACTGCACAAGTTTTAAGTGAGATTTGCTGACTTTTAACAAATGCATATGCTTATATGATCTAGATATCATACCAGAAAGTTCCTTAATTCCCTTCCCAAGTCAATATTCCACATACGCTCCCAGAGGCAACCACAGTTCTGACTTAAAAAAAAAAATAATATAGTATTGTATCCTGTTTTAGAAGTTCATATAGATGCCATCATACAATTTATACTATTTTGCGTAAGGCTTCTATCACTTGGCATAATATTATGCCTAAAACTATTTTTAAAATATTCAGAAATGTCAGAATGTGCCTTTGGGCATCTGACAGAGGTAAATAATATATCTCTTTGGAGCTACTAAACTTCATACCAGACTACCAAATGAATCTGACTAGTAAATTTCCAACAAAATAAATATATTTAAAAAATCATTAAACTCACACACAGATAACAGGATACCATGAGGAAGAACCAACAAAAGTAAAAATACAATAGAGAAAAATCAGCAGAAACATCATATGTAAAAATGATCAGACACAAACATAAACTAGTGCCTTCCATTGTACTTGAAGTATTCAAAACCAAGTTAGAAAATGTGTGTAGGATGTAAGAAATAGTAAAAAACAAAAAACAAAAAAAAACAAAAAAGAACAACAACAAAAAAAAAGCAGACCCTTTTTAAGGTGACATAATCAAGATGGAGGTTCCAACACTCCTCAACCTTATAAAAACAACAAAAATGATACATAAACAACTACATGTTGACAAAAAAATAGCTCAGAGAAAGCTCTGGACTATAACTAAGAAACAGCAAGAACCCTGCAAAGCTAAAAACCTGAGGATATCTGCACAGAAACCAAGTGTTTGTGATGTGCAGAAAAGAGAATCTATACACCTATACACTGTTGGTGGGAATGTTAATTCATACAGCCACTATAGAAGACCTTATGGCCATTCCTTAAAAATTAAAAAAAATATAACTACCATATAGTCAGCAATCCTACTCTTGGGTATATATCTGAAATAATTTAAATAATTATCTCAAGCAGATACAGTCACATTCATGTTCATTGCAACAATATTCACAATAGTCAAGAGATAGTAATAACCTAAATGTCCTTTGATGGATGAATGGAGAAAGGAAATGTGATAATGAAATATTATTTAGCCATAATAAAGAAGGAAATATTGCCATATACAACAGCATGGATAAAAATAGAGGCCTTTGTGCTAAGTGAAATAAGCCAGGTAGAGAATGGCAAGTACTCTTTGTATACTTATATTTGGAATCTATCAAAAATAAATAAGTAAATACATAAAACCCAAAAGATTGATTTCAAATAAACAGAGAAAAGACTGGTGGTTGCAAGTGGAGCAGAGGGTGATATCAGTCAAAGGGTACAGATTTTCAGTTATAAGAATAAAGTCTGAGGATCTAATATGCAGTACAGTGCCTATTGTTAACATATAGTATTGTATACACAAAAGTTTCTGAGAGCAGGTATTCTTAGGCATTCTGACCACATACACACAAATGAGTTAACTATGTGAGATGATGGATGTGCTATCAATAATTACCATGATCTTGGTAATCATTCCACAATGTACATGTACATGTATATCATCACTATATTGCATGCTTCAAATGTATACAATTATATACCAGTTTTTCTCAATAAAGTTAAAATAAATAATGAGAAAACAAGCAAATTTAAAAGAGAAAAGAACAAACGGAAAGTATTTATTATTGAATTTCAAAATAGAATGGAAAAACTTTGCTTCTTATAATTAGAAATTGTTAGTTCAGATAAAATTCATTTTTGAGGTGAGCTAAATATGTTTAATGAATTTATTAAAATACATACTCATAGGTAACATAGAGCTTACAAATAGTAAGGAATTACTGGAACAAAATCCAGGAGAAAATAGTAACCATGTTGTTAAATCTTGTATTCAAAGTCACTTTTTCTTCCTCTTCCTTTTTTTTTTTTTTTGTTGAACTGAGGATATTATATAATCAGGATATTATAAAAACAGCTGGTAATGTGAATTATGCTTTCGGTGACCTTACAAGACTACAGACAATAATAAAAACTTATGGTTTACAGGGGTATTGGACACTAAAGCAATGCTACATTTTATGCAGTTACCCCAAAGGGTCATAAATCCGTGGTAAGGAGGAGCTGAAAGTCAATAATCCCTCATAAAATTTTGTAGTCTATCTTCAAAACATCAGGATGTTCTGGATCAGTAGCACTGCCAGTATTGTGGGAGAAGAAAATGAACATTATTTCTGGAGGAATATACAATCATCCTAAAATTCAAGTGATTTTTATAAATATTTTTTAAAAATGCAAGTTCTTGTATAAAATCAAATAAAACCAGAAAAACAAGCAATGTACTGTGGGAAAAAGGCTGCAAGTGAATTTTCTTATGAAACTGCATGTGGAGGTAATTAAATTCCCACAATTAATCAGAGACTGTGGACTTTGGGAGTAACTATGGATTTTGGAAGCAGGTTTAAGCTGGAGTAAGGCCAGATCTCAGTCTGAGCTGACCACACAGCACACAGAGCAGGTCCAGAGACCTCCCTAGGAGTATTGGAAGATTTTATGACTAGGCAGATTGGCTGGTGCCTGCTGTGTGGTGAGGAAAACAAAGGACTCAGGAGGAGATTCCTCTTACTACCATTCACTCCTCTCTCTCTCTCTCTCTCTCTAAATATATATATATATATATATATATTTATATTTATATTTATATGTGTGTATATATTTATATTTATATGTGTGTGTATATATATATATATATATATATATATATATACACATATATCAGTTCAGTTCAGTCACTCAGTCGTGTCCAACTCTTTGTGACCCTGTGAATCGCAGCACGCCAGGCCTCCATGTCCATCACCAACTCTCGGAGTTTACTCAAACTCATGTCCATTGAGTTGTGATGCCATCCAGCCATCTGATCCTCTGTCGTCCCCTTCTCCTCCTGCCCTCAATCCCTCCCAGCATCAGGGTCTTTTCCAATGAGTCAGCTCTTCTCATGAGGTGGTCAAAGTATTGGAGTTTCAGCTTCAACATCAGTCCTTCCAATGAATACCCATACTTTAGGATGGACTGGGTGGATCTCCTTGCAGTTCAAGGGACTCTCAAGAGTCTTCTCCAACACCATAGTTCAAAAGCACCAATTTTTCGGCACTCAGCTTTCTTCACAGTCCAACTCTCACATCCATACATGACCACTGGAAAAACCATAGCCTTGACCAGATGGACCTTTGTTGGCAAAGTAATGTCTCTGCTTTTTAATATGCTGTCTAGGTTGGTCATAACTTTCCTTCCAAGGAGTAAGTGTCTTTTAATTCCATGGTTGCAATCACCATCTGCAGGGATTTTGGAGCCCCCAAAAAATAAAGTCAGCCATTGTTTGCACTTTTTCTCCATATATTTGCTATGAAGTGATGGGACCAGATGCCATGATCTTAGTTTTCTGAATGTTGAGCTTTAAGAAAACTGTTTCACTCTCCTCTTTCACTGTCATCAAGAGGCTCTTTAGTTCTTCTTTACTTTCTGCCATAAGGGTGGTGTCATCTGCATATCTGAGGTTACTGATATTTCTCCCAGCAATCTTGATTCCAGCTTGCGCTTCCTCCAGCCCAGCATTTTTCATTATGTACTCTGCATATAAGTTAAATAAGCAGGGTGACAATACACAGCCTTGAAACACTCCTTTTCCTCCTTGGAACTAGTCTATTGTTCCATGTCCAGTTCTAATTGCTGCATCCTGACCTTCATACAGGTTTCTCAAGAGGCAAGTATTCCCCTCTCTGTCAGAATTTTCCACAGTTTATTGTGATCCACACAGTCAAAGGCTTTGGCATAGTCAATAAAGCAGAAATATATGTTTTTCTGAAACTCTCTTGCTTTTTTGATGACCCAGTGGATGTTGGCAATTTGATCTCTGGTTCCTCTGCCTTTTCTAAACCAACTTGAACATCTGGAAGTTCACGGTTCATGTATTGCTGAAGCCTGGCTTGGAGAAATTTGAGTATTACTTTATTAGTGTGTGAGATGAGTGCAATTGTGTGGTAGTTTGAGCATTCTTTGGAATTCCCTTTCTTTGGGAATGCAAAAATTAAGTTAAAATAATAATTAAAGGCATAATAAGGACAATAGAACAGCATGAAAATTAAAAAAAATCAATATATATATATATATATGTTTGTGACATATTTTTGCTTTTTAAAAGCTTTTATCTTTATAGAAATTTATTTTATTCTGAGTTTCTTTTACTATTTTTATAGTATTCTTTAGTTATATTGCATTTTCCCATGATTTTGATTTTGTATTGTTGCTACTCTGGTTTTGACTATTTGTTTTCACATATGGATTCATTTTTTCTTAGGCTCCAAAATCACTGTGAATGGTGACTGAAGCCATGAAATTAAAAGGCACTTGCTCCTTGGAATTAAAGTGATGACAAATCTAGACACTGTATTAAAAAGAAGAGACATTGCTTTGCTGTCCATAAAATCAAAGCTCTGGTTTTTCTAGTAGTCATGTACAAATGTGAAATTTGGACCATAAAGAAGGATGAGTGCTGAATCATTGATGCTTTCAAACTGTGGTGTTGGAAAAGGCTTTTGAGAGTCCCTTGGACAGCAAGGAGGCCAAACCAGTCAATTGTAAAGGAAATTAATCATGAATATTCATTGGAAGGACTCATGTCATCTGCAAAGAGTGAGACCTTTACTTCTTATTTTCTGATCTGGATTCTTTATATTTCTTTTTCTTCTCTGATTGCTATAGCTAGGACTCCAAAACGGTGTTGAATCATAGTGATGAAAGTGGACACCCTTGTACTGATTCTGATCTTAGGGGAATGCTGTTTTTTACTATTGAGAATAATGTTTCTATAGGCTTATCATATATAGCCTCTACTCTGTTGAGGTAGGTTCCTTCTATGCCCATTTTTTGAAGAGTTTTAGTCAAAAATAGGTGTTGAATTTTGTCAAAGGCTTTTTCTGCATCTATTGAGATTTTCCTATGGTTTTTATTTTTCAATTTGTTAATATGGTGTATCACATTGATTTGTGTATATTGAAGCATCCTTGCATCCCTGGAATAAACCCAACTTGATCATGGTGTATGAACTTTCTGATGTGTTGCTGAATTATGTTTGCTAAAATTTTGTTGAGGAATTTTGAATTTATGTTTATCAGTGATATTGGCCTGTAGTTTTCTTTGTGTGTATGTGTTGTCTTTGTCTGGTTTTGGTATGGAGACCAGGTTCAATCCCTGGGTTGGGAAGATCTCCTGTAGTAAGAAATTTCAACCCACTCCAATCTTCTTTCCTGGAAAATTCCAAGGACAGAGGATCCTTGAAGACTACAGTCCATGGGGTCGCACGGAGTCAGACATGATTTAGTGGCTGAACACACAGGCAATAAACCAGCAGTGGTAGAGTGCTATTAACTAAATTCCAGACTGCATTTGGATTTCATTTTTTTCCCATTAATGCCTTACTTCTCTTCATAGATTCAATTAAGTGTACTGCATTGCATTTAGTTGTCAGAGTGTTGTTTTATCAATTTGATTAATTGAGTCCTTGAAATTGAATGAGTTTTTAAATGGGAAAGACAAATGAATCCAATATTTCCATTTCCTCAAATACTAATCAATAAAACAGAATGATCATAAAAAAATAATCTTGTATGGCTGTATCAGCACATTAAAACTTGACTTTTAAAACTCTTACTTTAACAATCCAGTTTTTCTTCTCCCTCTCCCTCTCCCTCTCCCACTCCCTCTTCCTCTCCTTCTCCGTCTCCTTCTTTGTCTTCTTCTTCGTCTTCTTCTTTTTCTTCTTCTTCTCTTTTATTTATGGTATATCATGTATTTTATTCCACATTTTTTGGATATCAATGGAAATATTTAATACTTTTCCCCCAGGCTGTATATTTTGTACTAATTAAAGTTTCATATGGAAATGAATGTTATTATTGACATATTGAACTTCAGAAAGTAAACGCAGTATGAGATTTAAGAAACCCACAAGTTGATCAGGATCCAGGGCTCCTTTTTTGATTTTAATCTTCATTTCTTAATGCCACTGTTTTAGAATTTCTTGCCCAGGCAGGCCAGTTTTTATTGTTGTTGTTCTAACTAGGCTTTTATCTGATTGAATAAGGCTCATACACATTCTGGAGTACAAACTGTTTATTCAATGTTTAATGGTATAAATATTACTTTAATCCACAAAACCCCACCTAAATGACACATAAAATTCACAATTACAATTAATTACCATGATAGCATGTAAATGTAGCAAAAGTGAAAAGACAGTAAGTAGGGCATTCTGAATTGAGGTGGCCAAGGGAATCTTTATGGATGAAGTAAGAATTGAGCCAAGTATTGGGGATAATTTGAATAGGGAGAAAAATGGTCATTAAAGAAGAGGGGTGGGGCAAAATGAAAAAGGGTCACCTATTTTTTTTTCTTCCAGGAGAAACAAATCAGCATGTTTAGCTGTAATATAGTTTAGGATTATTTTGATGGAATAATTTACTTTTATCATAGTATACTGACAAATTTGAACAAAATTTTAATTTAAAAAAAGTTTCAAAGTAGGTCAAACTATATTAAAATATGTTCTTAAAAATCATTAAATTAAGGCTATAGAAAAGAGTTAGTGGGTGAAGATCTGTGGGATAGCATGAATCTGGTGAAGTAATCCCTGTGTTTACTACAGCTTATTATCTTGGATATTTTCCTCATCTTGAGGAGGTGGCTAAGAAACTGAGCTGAGATATTAACATCATATGAATGGGTGCATCAATTAAAAGTATATGTCCTTCCAAAGGTGAGGAACTTAGGAAACTAATTTGAATGGTTTGATCAAACCCATTTTGACCTTGAATGCCAGAGGTGCATGTCCTGAGATAAACTGCAATAAGCACTCAGACTTTCTGTATACTTCTAGTGTTCTCTTTCTAAATTGCTCTCTTTATTCCTAAATCTTAAAGATTCACCACATGTTTTTACCAGACTGAAAAACAAAACAAACAAACAAACAAAAAAAAAAACAACAAGACTATGTCCTATCATACTTGTTATATACACCTTTTCTCCATCTTTGGTAACAAACTGATAAACTCTTAAATATTAACTTCTATTTGAACACATTTCTTGTTATTACTCTCCACATAATCAACTATCATCATAAAGAATTGTCTCAAAGCCCTCTGTTCTGTGATCCTATGACACATTTTACTGTGATAGACATTGTATTGTGATTGATTGCTTGTCATCCTCAAAATATATTGTGCTCCAAGTAGAACAAAAGCTACATTTTTCAATTTGTGCTTCCAAAGCAATGTTTGTTGCCTGATTTAGATGAAGGGCTTATGGCAGCCCTTTAGAGATCAATGAATATCCTCACTTTTCTCCTTATTTTCAAATATGTATTCAGGACCTTGTGTCAAATTCACATGTGAACTGAGAAATCCCCTGCAGGACCCTGAGTCCCTGAGTCACTGGATTAAAGAAAATAACACCAAGCAGCATCTGAAAATGTGTAACTAGTAATTTTTTTTGAACTAAGCCACTAAAGTTTTATCCTCAGTTGATTAGTGCAGCATAGCTTGTACTATCATATTATGACTAACACCAAACCCAGCGGATGTTGACAAAACACTGTTACTCATAGTTCAGACATGGAGAGATAAGTTAAATAGATTGACAATATGGCATCCTATGCAAATTCACTACCTTATAAACCTCCTACCTAATTGGCAAATGATACATATTATTTTTTGCTAGTATTTCTTAGGACTCAGATATCAGGTAATAAATTGTAGGGGAATAGGTTATTTACCAAATGCTTTGATATTAGATGATATAGGGTGGACAAATACATTGACTATTTGAAAAATTGACTCTGGATATATTTTATTTTTCAAAATAAATTATGCCAAATCATGCATTTAATCATATATGATTTACTATTAATTTCACATAGAACATTATTCTTTTTATGGATCACTTTGCCACTTAAGGAGTATTACTGAAAATGTTTCAAGGTGGCATCAGTAAAAAATGTGGAATGAGTAACTCCAAAAATTATCTCCTCCATCAATTCGATGGCATAAGTGTCCAAAAAAAAAAAAAAAAAAAAAACCCACACACTCAGACACACTTTTTTCAGAGCTTTTGAAATTAACTAAAGTCTAGCAGAAATCTGGAAGAAGGCATTTAAAGAAAAAAAAAAAAGCTGAATCTTGATTGGAACAGTGAACATTGTGACATTGTAACCTGTCATATTTCCATATACACCCAGGTCCACGGTAGTGTTGAACATCAAAAGCCTGCAATCACAGTGAAATCTAGCAGTCTTAGGGCAACTAGAAGGGCAGGATAAGGTTGAAACCTCTTCAATGGCTAATTTCAGTAGAACTATGAATATTTGATTTGTCCGCTTGTTCCTTGCTAGTCTCCATTCATAAAATAGGCCTTATTTGACCTTAATTGTAACTCACATACCACAAAAAGCCTTTTTATCCTAGGGTCAATTGTGTAAAATTGTCTAAAATTGTTTAAGATTGCAGGTGCCTAAAGTGACAATAAAAGTTGGAGCAAACAAGAGTCTGAAGAAAGAAACTTAAAAGCAAATGGTAGAAAATGAGACATTCATGTGACTTTGATGTGGTTTGATATATTACAGGGAATCAAGAAGACTGTGCATTTGTATAACTCTGTATGCATGCTGAGGAAATACATAAGTCCCAAAGCTCTCACTTTGCAATGACCTTCAAGGCACTAGGAAAGCAAAAAGTAAAAGTTAAGCAGAATTATTAAATGCCTGGCTGAGTGTTGAAGTTGTCGTGTAACACAAAGAATCTCTCAACAAACAACCCTGTTATTTATAGGTCCTCAGTTCAGTTCAGTCCCTCAGTCATGACTGACTCTTTGCAGCCCCATGGACTGCAGCACACCAGGCTTCCCTGTCCATTACCAACTCCTGGAGCTTGCCGAAACTCATGTCTATTGAGTTTGTGATGCCATCCAACCGTCTCATCCTCTGTCATCTCCTATCCTCCTGTCTTCAATCTTTCCTTGCATCAGGGTCTTTTCCAATGAGTCAGTTCTTTGAATCAGGTGGCCAAAGTATTGTAGTTTCAGCTTCAACATCAGTCCTTCCAGTGAGTATCCAGGACTGATTTCCTTTAGGATTGGCTGGTTGGATCTCCTTACAGTCCAAGAGACTCTCAAGAGTCTTCTCCAACACCACAGTTCAAAAGCATCAATTCTTCAGCGCTCAGCTTTCTTTATAGTCCAAATCTCACATCCACACATGACTTCTGGAAAAACCATAGCTTTGGCTACATGGACCTTTGTCAGCAACATAGCATCTCTGCTTTTTAATATGCTGTCTAGGTTGGTCATAATTTTTCTTCCAAGGACCAATTGTCTTAATATCATGGCTGCAGTCACCATCTGCAGTGATTTTGGAGTTCAAGAAAATAAAGTCTCGCACTGTTTCCATTGTTTTCCCATCTATTTGCCATGAAGTCATGGGACCAAATACCATGATCTTAATACCAGAAAGGACAAAATACTGCAAGTAATTTGAAAAAGAAATAAGAAAATCGCTCTAATTAAGAATTTGCACAGATAGAATATGAATTCAAATAAAACAGAATGAGAGACCTTCTAGCATAATCAGTTGGCTAGATGGTTAGGGAATTTCTCAGTGTGAATTCAATCTATAGAGGCTAAGAAAGGTGGAATCTTTTTTTCAAATGCATGAATCCCAAAGTTATGAAATGCATAAAGATACAGAAAAAAGTTGGAGCAAAAGATAAAGTAATATCCAGAAATTGACCCGAAAGAAGTGGAAGTTTATGAGGTACTTGACCAATAATTCAAAATAAACATAAATATGGCCAATGAGCTCAGGAAACTGAGGCATAAACAAAATGAGAATATCAACAAAAAGATACAAAATATGTAAAACAACCAAAAGAAAGCTTTTAAAGTAAAGAATAGAATAACTGAATTTTAAACATCAATAGAGGGTTTCAAAAACAGAAGTTATAAGAAGAGAAAATCTGAAGACAGGATATCTGAAATTATTCAGTCAAAAATGAAGAAAAATAAAAAAGAACAAAAATGAAAGGAGAAAGTCTAAAATACTTATGGGACACTTTCAAGAACAACATGCACATTATGGGCATTCCATTAGGAGAAGAGAGAGAGAAAGTGATGAACATTTTATTTAAAGAAATAATCACTGAAAACTACAGAAATCATGGGAGGAAATGGATGTCAACTTTAAAGAAACTCAATGAAACTCAACAAGAATGAACACAAAGGGGTTCACACCAAGGCACATTAAAATTAAATGTCAAAAATCAAACTAAAACAGAGAATCTTGGAATAAGCAAGAGAATGACTCATTATGTAAAAGGAAGCTCCCATAAGACCATCAAAAAATTTATCAGTACAAAACTTGGGTAACAGACAGTATGATGACAGATATAAAGTGCTGAAAAAGAGTATCAACCAAGAAAACTTCCCTTGGAAAATCATATATATATATACATATATATATATATGTATACAATTTTCTTAAAATTAATTAATTATACATATATGTAATACTACTGTATACTATATATATATATATATATATAGATTGTTCAAATTAAATTCTGAGTTCTCATAATAAAGAAAAGTACAAGAAATTGTTTAATTTTATATCTATATAAAATGATGGAAGGTCAGTAAATGTCACTATATTTATTGTAGTAATAATTACAAGAAAAATAAAGGAAAAATGAAGATTTCCTCAAATGAGCAAAATCCTAGGGAGTCTGTCATCACTAGACATTATTTTAAATATTTATTGAACAAAGACCTTCAAGTTAAAATGAAAAGACATTATACAGCATCATGAAAGCATATTACAATGTAAAACTTAATCATAAGATTTGATATATGATCAAATACAGAATACTGTAATTCTTTATTGGTAGTATTCATATCACTTTTAATGTTTACATAGAAGGTAAAGAAAAAAGGTATAAAGCATAATTATGAAAATATATTAATGTATACAAAATATAAAAATATATATTTTGTGGTATCAATAATATAAAATATGGAAGAAGAAATAAAATAATAAAATTTATATATGCAGTTAAGATTAAACTACCAGGTTTAAGCAAATTTCTATAAATATAATAAGATGTATTATAAGAGCTATGTGGTAACCACAAATATATACAGAAGAAAATGAAAAAAAGAATCAGTGTATGTCTCTACAAAAGAAAAAAAAAAATCAATGAAACACAAAGAAAGACATCAAGGAAAGAGGGGGAAAAAAGCCATAAGACAAGAAGCTATCAAGATGGCAGTAGTAAGTAAGAGCATTTAATTATATGAAGAAGCAAACATTGACACAATTGAGGGAGAAAATAGAAACACAAAAATAATAAATTTTAATACACTACTTTCAAAAATAGACTATCTAGACAGAAAATCAATAAGGAATGAGCACTTGAACAAAGCTAAAGACCAAATGGACCTAACAAAAATAAAACAAATTTTGCACCCACAACAGTAGAATAAACATTTTTTTCAGGCATTCACAGAATATTTTCCAGGGTAGGTAAAATATTAGGTCACAGAATGTTCTAAATTTAAGAAGATTGAAATAATATCCAGTATTTTTTTTCCTAAAGACAATTGAATCAAACTAGATATTAATAGCAGAAGGACTATTGGGAAATTAATAGATACATGGGAACACTACTTTGAAAAACCAATATGTCAAGGAAATAAATGGGAAATTATACAATATTGAGACAAATGGATGCTAAAAAACAATATTCCAAAACCTATAGGATACAGCTTCCCTTGTGGCTTAGTTGGAAAAGAATCCACCTGCAATGTGGGAGACCTGGGTTTGATCCCTCGGTTGGGAAGATCCCCTGGAGAAGGGAAAGGCTGCCCACTCCAGTATTCTGACCTGGAGAATTCCATGAACTGTATAGTCCATGGGATCATAAAGAGTCAGTCATGACACTGAGCGATTTTCACTTTCACTTTCATGTGGTGGTGGAGTCGCTCAGTCATGTCCGACTCTTTGCAACCCCATAGACTGTAGCACACCAGGTTCCTCTGTCCATGGGATTTTCCAGGCAAAAGTACTGGAGTGGGCTGCCATTTCCTTCTCCAGGGGATCTTCCTGACCCAGGGATCGAACCCCAGGTCTCCCACATAGACAGACGCTTTACCATCTGAGCCACCTACAGCAAAAAAACAGTAGAGTACACTGGGAAGACCCAGAGGGATCGGGTGGAGAGGGAAGTGGGAGGGGGGATTGGGATGGGGAATACATGTAAATCCATGGCTGATTCATGTCAATGTATGACAAAAACCACTACAATATTGTAATTAGCCTCCAACTAATAAAAATAAATGGGGGAAAAAAAGAGGAAAAAAAACTCATATAAACTTATTTTATGCCTCCAGAAAGTAATAAAATAATAACAAACTATATCAAAAGATAGCATAAGAAAGGAAATGAAAAACAGAGATTAGAGGGAAAATAAAGCAAATAGACTCATAGTACAGTAGGAAAAATCAAACTAACTTTTTTTTTTAAGATCAACAAAATTGACAATCCTTTAGATAGACTATCACAGAAAACTATCCTCAAATAAGGTCAGAAATGAAAGGGGTGATATTGCTCTTGATATCACAGAAATAAAAAAAAAACATTAGAAGAGACTACTATGTAAACTTACATAACAACAATTTAAATAACCTAAAAAATGGAAAAACTGCTAGAAATATACAACCTACAAGGGCTAAACCTTGAATAAATATAAAACCTGAACAGACATACAACTAATAAGTATTAATATATTAAATCAATAATGAAACACCTGCCAACAACAACAAAAGCTCCAAACAATATGGTTTTATTGCATAATTTTACAAAATGTATTTAGAAGAATTAACACCAATCATTCTAAAACTCTTTCTTTTTTAAATGAAGAGGATGGGACACTCGCTTGATCACTCAAGGAGATCAGAATTATGCTAACAAAACCAAGCAAAAACATTATAAGAGAAGAAAACTACAGGTCAACATTCCTGGTAGACTTAGTGTGAAAATCCTCAGCAAAACATTAGCAAATCAAGTTCAACAACAGGTTGAAAAGATTATATGCAATGACCAAGTGAATTTATGTCTGGGATACAAGGGATCCTAGACACAGAAATTAATTAATGTGATATACCACATTAACATAATGAACAACTAAAATTACATAATTGTTTCAATAGCTGCAAGAAATGCACTTGACAAAAGTTGATACAGTTTCAGAGAAAAAATACTCAACAACCTAGGAAAATAAGAAAATTACCCTCAATATAATAAAGTTAATATATAAAAAGTCAACAGCTAACATATTCAATGGTTAACAACTGGCTTTTTCACTCAAAGCAAAAATGAAGCAATATTGTTGGTGGAATAGGAGGGTGTAGAACTCACTTTCCCCCAGGAATATATAAAAAATAGATCTTTGTATAGAAAAATTCTCACTGAAAATTAACAGGAAACTGGTAAAAAAATAAATAAAAAGTTTTGTATAGCCAAGGTTGTAAGAAAAATCCACACATAATTGAATAGGAACCGACATCTGTGTCACTGGGAGAGAACTCAGAGGCTAAAGGAGAATCCATTGGTGGAGATCCACCCTGGGTTGTGAACAGTGAGAACCATAGGTTGAGTGTCCTAATCCTGGGGTCTGGCAAAGGGAGATGATTGCCTCTTACTGATTGGAGAACTGTTGGCACTGAGGGGAGGGCTGTGGTATCCAGGACTTCACTTGTGAGGAGCAGGTAAACTGACTTGTCCCTGAGGTAGAGGAGAGAGAGCAGATAGAAGTTTCTCACAACTGCCTCAGCACATGTTTGTGTGCATATTTGTGTGTATGTGTGTGTGTGTGTGTGTGTGTTTAGTCATTCAGTCATATCTGACTCCTAGTGATCCCATGGACTGTAGCCCACCAGACTCTTCTCTCCACAGAATTCTCCAGGCAAGAATACTGGAGTGAGTTGCCATTCCCTTCTCCAGGGGATCTTCCAGAGTTAGGGATAGAACCTGGGTCTCCCACATTGCAGAAGGTTCTTTACTGTCTGAGCCACCAGGGAGACCTGCTTCAGCACATGCCCCAGTGCAAATCCAAGTGAATGCTTCACTCCTGCTTACTCCATGTTGTAGTGGAGCCCTGGATCTATGACTGCCACAAACCAGGAGAAAACTTGGTCATCGGAAACAGAAGGATTTTGGTCCTGGGTCAGAGACTAGGTGGGGCAGTGATGGTCATTGTTGACACTCAAACAGCACATCAGAAGCAGCCCAGAGCTATGAAAGTGGCTACTCCAATACTTTGGCCACCTGATGCTAAGAACCGACTCATTGGAAAAGACCCTGATGTTAAGAAAGTTTGAAGGTGAGAGGAGAAGGGGACAACAGAGGATGAGATGGTTGGATGTCATCACCGACATGATGGACATGAGTTTGAGTAAGCTTCAGGAGTTGGTGATGGACAGGGAAGCCTAGCATGTTGCAGTCCATGGGGTTGCAGAGTTGGACACTACTGAGTGACTGAACTGAACTGAACTCCACCATACTTCACATCTCATTATATGCTAAGAGCCTACATGGGCCCTGCCTGCCCTGTGGTGTGTCCTTGCAAAAGAATAAGGGTTGCGTAGGCTGGGGCAGTGACTCGTTATGAGGGAAAAAGGGGATTTTCATCTGAGGCTCATCTGAGAAAAGCAAAAGAAACAATTACAAGCACAAGCAAAGTCAGTGAATCAGGCAGCTGAGACCTCTGTCTGCCACCAAAATGAGTGAAGGGCCTGCATGGTCCCATCTTCCTTCAGTACTACCCTGCTCTGAGTCAAGGGTCCTGGCACTAAGAGAAGGGAAAGAACACACTTAAAGGGAATAAATCCATCTAGGGTCTGACCCTCATGGCTTCTGCTCCAGCAGTTTGAAATCAGATCCTCATAAACAGTTTAAGTCCTTGTGAGGCCAGTTAAGCTTGTGAGGCCCACCAAGAAGAGGAAAGTCCCAACATAACCTGGTTCCAGCCCTATTCTCTCTGACTCACTACCTACCAAGCTGATTACTTCCAGCACACTCTGAGGAAAGATATGACTTGCATTCACATCAAATTCAGCTATCCCACCAAAGGCACAGGACACACACAATCTATATAGGGGTGCTCCCACATAAGAAGAAGCTTTCAAGTTGTAATAGGTAACTGTTTCATGAAAATTTACAGAGCAGAAAAAGTCAAGAAAAATGAAAAGGCAGACGAGCTGGTTTCAATTGAAAGAACAAAAGAAAACAACTGAAAAAAAATGAAACAGAAATAAACAATTTATCAAACAAAGATCCAAAACACTGCTAAGAAGAATGATGACTGAATTATGGAAAATAATAGATGAATACAGTGAACATTTAGAAAGAAAATATTACAAAAAGGAAAAATCATAAATAATTCAGTAACTGAAATAAACTAGAAGGAATACATAGCAGACTAAGTGATACAGAATAGCTTATAAGTAATATGAAATAAAGAATAATGGAAATCACTCAATCAGAAAAGTAAAACTTAAAAAAAATAAGACTAGTTTATGAGTTTTCTGAGATAACACTAAGTATATTAAGAGTCACAGTATAGGCAGTCTCTGAAGGAGAAAGGAGGAAGGAGGCGATCACATATGTATTTGAATAAATTGTGGATGGAAATTTCCCAAACCTGAGTAAGGAAACAGACATCCAGATAAAGGAAGCATGGAACATTCAAAAATAGGATCTCAAACAAAACCATGCTAAAACATATGATAGCTAAAAAAGCAAAACTATAAAGAGAAAATTCTGAAGGCAAGAAGAGAAAAACAAAATGTCACATATAAGGGAATCCCCATAAGCTATCAGATGATTTCTTTGCATAAACTTTGTGGGACAGAGGGAATAATAACATAGAGTAAAAGTGATAAAAAGGAAAAAAAAAAGCTGAAAACTAGGATACTCTACACAGCAAGAATACTCTTTATAATTGAAAGATATAAAGAACTTCTCTGAGAAACAAAATTGAACAGAATTCATCAATACTAAGCTTATCTTAATATAAATATTATTTGGTCAACTATTAAGATATGTCAATAAATATGAACTCTGTCATAATGAAAAATCAAAAATGTATAATCGATACAAGGAAACTAAAAATAAAGGAATACAAGCATACTACAAAAGAAAATCATCAAACCCTAAGGGAAGCAACATAACGAAAGAGAAATGGACCGTGAATAACTACAAAATAACTAAAACAGTAGTAATAAAATAGCAGTATGTACATTGTGTGTGTGCATGCCTGTGTGCTCAGCTGTGTCAAATTTTCTTCAACCTCATGGAATGTAGCCCACCAGGCTCCTCTTTCCATGGAATTTTTCAGGCTAGAATACTGGAGCAAGTTGTCATGTCCTACTCCAGGAGATCTTCCCAACCCAGCAATCAAACCCACATCTCCTGTATCTCCTGCATTGGCAGGCAGATTCTTTACCACTGAGTCACCTAGTATCTACATACCTGTGAGTAGTTACATGTCTATGGACTAAACGTTGCAATTGAAAAACATAAGATGACTGATTGAATTAAAAAAAAAAAAAAAAAAGACCTATCCATGGGCTTCCTATAAAAGACTAATATTAGTGCTAAAGAAACACACAGACCAAAAGTGAGGGGATGAAAAAAGATATTTCATGGAAAGTCTATCTCAAAATTCACTTAAAATTGATAACAAGACAAAGAACAGCATTATATAATAATAAAGGGATCAATACAAAAAATAAGACATTACACACATTAATGCATATACACCCAATACAAGAACACATAAATATATAAAGCAAATGCTAACAGACATAGTAGAGAAATTGTCAAAAATGCAATACTAGGGGAGTTTTCACACCCCACTAACATCAATGGACAGATAATCCAGACCAAAAAATTGATAAGATAATAGAGGTCCTATACAGCACAATAGACCTAATAGACAGGACATTATATCCAAGAATAGTAGAATATACATTCTTTTCAAATGCATGCTGAATGTTGTCCAGGATTGATCACATTCTAGGTCACAAAGCAAATGAGCAAATGACAAAATCAAATACATTTTGATTTGCATGAAATACCACAAGACAAATGACAATGGAGCCACAACTCTCTAAAATCTATGGAATGCAACAAAATCAGTTTTAATAACTTGGTGGGGATTGCATTTATCAAAATTCAGTGATTTATCCAAATACCTCCTGTTTTAGTATATCTAATTTTCAATGATGTGCTTTTGTAAATGAATCTAGTAAGTGTGTTTTCCATGTTTTTAACAGTGTAGGAAATTCTAATTACAGCATATCCTTGGAAAACACAGATTTGAACTGCTCAGATCCCCTTATATGCATGTTACTTTCACTAAATACATATGACAGTATTACATAGTTGGCCGAATCCATAGATGTGGTGCCACACATATGAAGGACAAATTGCAAAGTTAAACTTAGATTTCCCACTACTCAGAGGGTCTGCACCCCCAACCCTAGCATTGATCAAGGGTGAACTATGTAAGAGCATCAGCAGTGATGGCCTTAGAGTATCAGTGCTGTTCTCAGAGTTACATAATAAAACAGTAGTCTCTCCTTGTTACTCCACCAGAAAATCAGTATAATCTAGTGTCAAATTAGACCTTTTTTCATTGTTCATATTTCACTTTTGATTTTATTGTTGCAATGGCCTTAGTGGCTAATTATATATATTCTAGCACAAAATTATTTTCTGGATAAAGGCATTTGAATTACCTACAGCACAGTTAGGCAAATTTTGATGCCCAGGCCAATGTGATTCACTCTCTGTTTTTATAAATGTATTTTATTGGAATACAACCAGACCCATTAGTTCATAAATTATTTATGGCTGCTTTTATACTACCATAGGAGAATTAAGTAGTTAAAATAATGGGCATCTGCCCACAAGATTCAAATTATTTACTCTATGAGTCTTTACGGGGCTTCCCTCATAACTCAGTTGGTAAAGAATCTGCCTGCAATGCAGGAGACCAGGGTTTGATTCCTGGGTCGGGAAGATCCTCTGGAGAAGGAAATGGCAACCCACACCAGCATCCTTCCCTGGAGAATCCCATGGACAGAGGAGTCTGGCAGGCTACAGTCCATGGGACCACAAGAGTCCGACACGACTTAGCAACTAAACCACTACCACCACCTTGGGTCTTTACAGACTAGATTTGCTGACCTCTACTTTGGCCACCTGATGCAGAGTCAACTCATTGGAAAAGACCCTGATGCTGGCAAAGACTGAGGGCAGGAGGAGAAGAGGACGACAGAGGACAAGGTGGTTGGATGGCATCACTGACTCAGTGGACATGAGTTTAAGCACACTCCAGAAGATGTGAAAGACAGGGAAGCCTGATATGCTGCAGTCCATGCGGTCACAAAGAATTGGACCTGACTTACAGACTAAACAGCCACCTTGTCTAGAGTGAAAATGTTAGACTTTTAAGAATGATAGGAATCATCTGGCTAACCCATCTCACTTTTAAGTGTTAAAATTGAGGTCCAAATATGTCAGACAACTTAGGTTATAGTCATGATGACAGTAAACAATGATAAAAAACAAATGGTAAAACAGCATTGTAAAAATATTTATTTATTTTTTTTAGTTTATATTCTTTAATAAACCAAAATGTTGGTTATTTACAGAATCCTACACTATATTCTGTATCGTATATTATGCTAAATGGGCAATAATATACCAATTGATAAATGTGGAATTGGTCTCACAAAAATTAATAAATTTGCCCATAATCATTCATGTAGAACATGTTGGCAGCAACATTTAAGTATTAAGTCTGGTTCAAAAGTGTCTATTTATTTTTCCATCAGATCACATGCTCTTAAAAAATAATTAGCTTGGCAAATTTTTTAAATTTTCTCCATTAAGCCTTGTATATAGCACACAATTAACTACTTTCCACAATTTTTGAAAATATACAATATTAATAACATGTACTCAATTTGACCCAAGATTAATAATCAATAAATTTTATCAATTATAAAACAAGGCACTTCATCATCCATTTTAAATATCATTTCTGTTTTCAAGAAGGAAAATACCCATCAATAAGATAAATTGGTAGGGGATTGTTAAGAAAAACAATAGTTAGTCTAAAAAGATAAATTTAAGAAGAAATGCAACTATCATTAAAAAGTATTACCTGATATTATTTATATCAAGAAGCTTTCTGAATAATCTCCTGGACTGAGGTTTTCATATTATTCAATTGCAATTTAAAATGTACATTTATATTTAAAACCAAGGCCGACTTAAGAAATAATTCTCAAAGCATTTAAAAGTGCATTGCAAAATATTAGGAGAATAAAATATATTTAAAATATCACAGTCACAAGGTGAAAGAATTTTTTAAAGCTACAGTATGTATTGAAACTAAAATTAGAAAAAGAGAGATACTATTCTATGATTTTTATGCTAGTAAATCATAAATTTAAGGTTGATTTTTATCTCTTTCTTTTTGAATTATTCTTCTGTGTTTTATCTGAATTTTCACCATTGAAGGTATGGCCCCCAAAAATGGCACCTTTATGATTCATAAAAGTTCATTACTGAATCCACTAGAAATATATCCAATCATTCAAACATAATTTACTCGTGTATAGAGGCTATTCAACAAATTGTGGGTGCTGCTTTTTGAGAACTTTATTTGCTTCTACCATTGTACTATGTATTTATTTCATAAGGCTTCAATAAAGAAAATTTGGTATCTTAATATGTGATATAGATGTGCTTTTCATCTTCATACTTTCTTGTTCAAAGAGGTGCTTGTTCAATGGGATAATTTCCACTACCTTTTATGAATAGTGTAGTATATTCACTTTGGTATGGTCTGTGAGATGGGTTCATCAGCATTCGTATGTCCCTTCTCTGCTACAGATTCCCTATTTAACACATATCATGGTTTACTGCTTGGAAAGTTTCATTATTGCATCCATTTTAAACTTACATAAATTTCCCCTTGCAGACATTATTTTCTCTCAGAAAGATATTTTGGTTTCAGCAAAGGGATTCAGTGTGCATGTGTGTGTTTTTGTTATTGTTTAGTATCATAGCATTTACAATGCAAGAACAAAATAAATGTTGACTCAGTTTTATTGTTAAATAAAGCTTTAAAATGAAAAAGAGTTTGCCTATAATGTCCTAGGGGTAGACGTTTAAAAATATGAGCAATATTTATTTGTTTCTCCAGGAAGAAAATGTGCAGAAATAAGTTGGTAGATAAGTCTTTTTTTTTAGGACTGTAGTCCTTTAACAACTAATTTATATGTTACTCTTTAAATTCAATTGATGCTAGAATTTCTATTTGCAAAGAAATATTTTTGCATGGATTAAGACGTTTTAATATGACACTTCCTGTTGGCAAATGTGAGCAAATATATTTTCATATTATTTCATAGACTTAATTTCACATATAACTATAAAGGAGTATTCTCAGTTACATATTTCACAACTCTTTCGGTGCAATCTATTTTTTCATATATTTTAAAGGTGATTTTTTTAGAATCCTATTTGCCTTACTCCAAATCTACAGTCCATTTATTATTGGCTTTTCTTGTTCATTGCCCCTTTATTCAAATGATAAGCTAGAAATAAGTGCAAAAATTATCAATCAAAACATTAGCATTCTCAGTATCACTTGCATTATTAAATAGGTTCTCAGCAGAGAGAGTCAACTTGTTTTCACACATCTGTCAGTGATAATTGGAAATAAGATTAGTGAGCAATTCTTTTACAATTTTTAAATACCTAAAATAGCAATTTTCATTATGAATGTGTTCTTAATTAAGAGCTTCCCAGGTGACACTAGCGGTAAAAAAAGAAAAAAAAAGAAAAAAAAAAAAAAAACCTGCCTGCCAATGCAGGAGACAAAGAAGACACAGGTTCAATCCTTGGGTCAGGAAAATTTCCTGGAGAAGAGCATGGCGACCCACTCCAGCATTCCTGCCTGGAGAATCCCATGGACAGAGGAGCTTGGCAGGCTGCAGTTCATCTGGTCGCAAAAAGTTGGACACGAATGAAGTGACTTAGTATGCACACATGCATGTTCTTAATTTAAAAATATGATAGCTTTCATTTTACATTTGTCTATGATAAGACCATAATAGAATTGTTCAATTTGCTGCAAAAGTCCCAGGAATCGACTTCTCATTTAAAGATAGTGAAATAAGGGATAATCTCTCATGTCTGTTGTATGCTTCTCTAGATTCTACATATCTTCAAATTAGACACACTCATTTTTCCCTGAAAAAATATCCAAACCAGCCAGAGGAACTTCTCTAAGTAGAATGTATATTTGTCTGCCTTTCTAAGAGGAAAGTATAATTGGTATTTGGGGATTTATAAGATAAAAGGTACAGACAACACTCCAAGGATCAGGGAACAGAAACAAAAAGATAAGACTTTTAGTGCCATCATTTTCTTCATATTAATTAATCCTGACTCTGAACTTGAGGATAGCTTTTCAGCACAAGTGGTGATGAATTGACTATACATGTGATGCACACTGTGCACTTGTACTTAGTAACTTATGTGGATAAACCACTCTGTAATTCATGATAAATCCTGATCAGACCAGCTGCTCCTTGAATATTAGTTATTCACTATATGGTCTGAGGTAAAACTCTTCTTGCTAACTGTGACCTATAGTATTGAGCCTCAGAGTTCATACTCTGTTAATTAACTGAAATCATCAGTACATCCTGATTTAGAGGAGAAGAAAGTGCATAGGCTGTTTCCGAGACAGCTATCTTTCTACCAGAATTCTTGATCTTTCTTCCATACAAAAGAATTGTTACCATGAAATGGCTGCCTTGTTATGAACTACACTTCTCAGATGCTTGTGGATCTATCTAGGGCAATGTAAGTAGTTCCTGAGGATAGAATATAAACAGAAGTGACATGTGTCACTTCAGATCAAAGGCAAATCAGAAGCCATTGTGCTTCCACCTTGCCTCCCTTTCCAAGTAAGCCAGCTAGAGAGGACTCTGAAGTCCTAAGATATGTTAAGACACAAAATGGAAGAGGACTGATTACCTAAAATAATATATGCAGTGTACCTGCCCACCCATTATGAACAAATATATTGGATTTCATTTTTTATTCATGCAAATAACAAAATTCTATTTAGCTAAGTCCCTGAAATATTCACTGGCTTGTAAAGATTGCAAAGATAATAGAAAGCACTGCATAAATTTGGTGTGTCACTAGATTTGAGAATGCAGTGCATCTTTGCCCCAAAGTGTAAAAGATAAACTGAAAAACAATTCGAGCAACAAAGATTCACTAAAAATTTTTAGTTAAACAAAGGAAATCAGTCTTCTAGGTAAAGATCATATTAAAATGTTTCATTTCTATTCTGATCTATTACTTCAGATAGTATTAAGGTACAAGTAATCTAGGTGAGAAAGTGTTGAGGAAGCAAGAAAGTCAAAAAAATAAACCAGGCTTGAGATTTACATGCAAGAGAACCTTTTTTTTTTAATATAGTTGTGACATTTGCAACTGATTAGAATCAAATAGATGAGAAAGCTACTAAGGCTTTGAGGGAAACTTTTGTGTTTGTTTGTTTTTTTGTTTGTTTTTTAGAAATGACTGTAACAATAAAATACACAAATATGTCTGGGTAGCCCATAGGGAATGCATCCTCAAAAAAATGAAGAATGGGAATAATAAGAAACAAAGTCATTTCCAGTGTGTGGAGTCAGTTGACACTAGAAAGAGAAACAACTCAGATTACAGAATAAAAGAAAACTTTTACCATGGCCATGACATAAATGGATCTGACCTTTGAAATATGATTATAAGATTAGTGTCTTCCTTCTGCATATGACCCTATTCCTGATTAGTTTCCAGCTCCAAACACATTGACTGAATGTTTTGTGAGTAGGATACTGAAAGACAGAGTATGACATGATGAGTTTTTTTTTCTTCTGTTTTCCTCTATTAACTTTATGGTTTATTAAGCATTATTAAATGTGAAGTATAAGTATCCACATACTTTTTAAGAAATATCAGATATAAGATAACCAAATTTCCCCAACAGCTTTGCATTACTTCCAGATCAGTGGCCAACAGAGACTAGAGTAGCTGCAAAAGGACACTGAGGATTCATATATTTATATTGCCAGCTATGACATTTCCGGGGAACTCCTGAACCTTA
Source organism: Dama dama (assembly GCF_033118175.1). Lineage (NCBI taxonomy): Eukaryota > Metazoa > Chordata > Mammalia > Artiodactyla > Cervidae > Dama > Dama dama. The sequence goes on from NC_083714.1 coordinate 73,798,579, forward strand.
TATACAACTTCATATCTTCATTTGGATATCAAAGAGATATATAAAAGTTAATGTCCAAAATTTAGCTCATCACATTTCTTCATAGACAGTTTTTTTGTTTGTTTTTGCAGTGTTCCTAATATAATACATGGAAACCCCAACCTTCCATTTGGTCAGAACAGAATTCTTGACTCCTGTCTTTTTATTACACCCCATACCTGGAAACAAAACAAGACATGTTTTAGGCCCAAATATTTTTGAACATCTGACCACCTCTCACCATCTCCATTACCACTTCCTTAGGTATGTTGACTTTTGGGACTTCTTTCGTGGCTCAGATGGTAAAGAATCTTCCTGCAATGCAGGATACTTGGGTTCAATCCCTGGAGAAGAAAATGGTTACCCACTCCAGTATGCTTGCCTGGGAAATCCCATGGACAGACTAGCTTAATGGGCTACAGTCCATGGGGTCGCAATGAGTCAGACACAACTGAAAGACTAACACTTCAGATCAAGATTCTGTCATTTATTTCATGAAGTACTTCTGTAGCCTCCTAATTGGTCTCTCTGCTTTTGCCCTTGCATCTTTTTCATCTGTTCTTAAAACATAAATAAAAATATCCTTCAATATATAAATAATATTATATAATTTCTCTTGAAACATCGAACAGCATATCATCAAACAAAGAGTAACATTCAGAGTAACTATATTTATTTATAGTAATTTAAATATTGGGGATGGCATCACTGACTTGATGGACATGAGTTTGGGCAGGTTCTGGGAGTTGGTGATGGACAGGGAAGCCTGGCATGCTGTAGTCTACAGGGCCTCACAGAGTCAGACACGACTGAGCAACTGAACTGAACTGAATATTGGGCTACTGCTATGTTCTGTAACCCTGTAACATAATTTCTTCAATGTATGTTAAGATGCTTCAGTCATAACCAACTCTTTCCAATCCTGTGGACTTTGTAGCCTGCCAGGTTCCTCTGTCCATGAGATTCTCTGGCAAGAATGCTGGAATGGGTTGTCATTTCCTACTCCAGGGGATCTTCCCAACCCAGGGATTGAATCCATGTCTCCTGAATTGCAGGCAGATTCTTTACCTTTGAGCCACCCAGGAATCCCCAACCTAATTTCTTACTACTACTGTATTTTTCTATGTTCACTCCAATCTTTTTCATGCCACTGATGCTGGTCTTGAGAGTCTGTAAATATTGCTGGTCCCTCTGCCTAAATGAGTGTTTTCACAGATTGTTCTTATACAGTCATTTTATCTCATCCTCCCTTGTTTATTGTTTTTCTAAATACTTAACTATTATGAATATAGTATATATTTTATCTATTAACTTTTAAAAGCCCTTTATGTATTAGAAACTCATAGTTTATTTATTTAGTACTCACTAGTTCACCTTGGCATGTATCAGCCAGGGATTTACATGTGTTCCCCATCTGGAACCCTCCTCCCACCTCCTTCCCCATCCCATCCCTCTGGGTCATCCCAGTGCATCAACCCCGAGTGCTTGTCTCATGCATCCAACTTGGACTGTTACACACTTGATAGTATACATGTTTCGATGCTGTTCTCTCAGATCATCCCACCCTCACCTTCTCCAATAGAGTCCAAAAGTGTTCTATACATCTGTGTCTCTTTTCCTGTCTTGCATATAGAGTTATCATTACCATCTTTCTAAATTCCATATTTATGCATTAGTATACTGTATTGGTGTTTATCTTTCTGACTTATGTCACTCTGTATAATGGGCTCCAGTTTTATCCATTTCATTAGACTTGATTCAAATGTATTCTTTTAAATGGCTGAGTAATATTCAATAGTGTATATGTACCGCAGCTTTCTTATCCATTCGTCTGCTGATGGGCATCTAGGTTGCTTCCATGTCCTGGCTATTATAAACAGTGCTGTGATGAACATTGGGATACATGTGTCTCTTTCAGATCTGGTTTCCTCGGTGTGTATGCCCAAGAATGGGATTGCTGGGTCATATGGCAGTTCTATTTCCAGTTTTTTAAGGAAACACCACACTGTTCTCCATAGTGGCTGTACTAGTTTGCATTCCCACCAACAGAGTAAGAGGTTTCCCTTTTCTCCACACCCTCTCCAGCATTTATTGCTTGTAGACTTTTGGATGGCAGCCATTCTGACTGGCATGTACCTCATTGAGGTTTTGATTTGCATTTCTCTGATCATGAGTGATGTTGAGCATCTTTTCATGTGTTTGTTAGCTAGCCATCTGTATGTCTTCTTTGGAGAAATGTCTGTTTAGATATTTGGCCCATTTTTGATTGGGTCTTTTATCTTTCTAACATTGAGCTGCAGGAGTTTCTTGTATATTTTTGAGATTAATCCTTTGTCTGTTTCTTCATTTGCTATTATTTTCTCCAGTTTTGAAGTCTGTCTTTTCACCTTGCTTATAGTTTCCTTTGTTGTGCAAAAGCTTTTAAGTTTCATTAGGTCCCATTTGTTTATTTTTGCTTTTATTTCCAATATTCTGGGAGGTGGGTCATAGAGGATCTTGCTGTGATTTATGTCGGAGAGTGTTTTGCCTATATTCTCCTCTAGGAGTTTTGTAGTTTCTGGTCTTCCATTTATATCTTTAATCCATTTTGAGTTTATTTTTGTGTATGGTGTTAGAAAGTGTTCTAGTTTCATTCTTTTACAAGCCATTGACCAGTTTTCCCAGCACCACATGTTAATGAGGTTGTCTTTTTTCCATTGTATATTCTTGCCCCTTTTGTCAAAGATAAGGTGTCCATAGGTACGTGGATTTATCTCTGGGCTTTCTATTCTATTCTGTTGATCTATATTTCTTTCTTTGTGCCAGTACCATACTGTCTTGATGACTGTGGCTTTGTAGTAGAGCCTGAAGTCAAGCAGGTTGATTCCTCCAGTTCCCTTCTTCTTTCTCAAGATTGCTTTGGCTATTCAAGGTTTTTTGTATTTCCATAAAAATTGTGGAATCATTTGCTCTAGTTCTGTGAAAAATACCGTTGGTAGCTTGATAGGGAGTGCATTGAATCTATAAATTGCTTTGGGTAGCATAGTCATTTTCACTATATTGATTCTTCCAATCCATGAACACAGTACATTTCTCCATCTCTTTGTGCCTTCTTTGATTTCTTTCATCAGTGTTTTATAGTTTTCTATGTATAGGTCTTTTATTTCTTTAGGTAGGTATACTCCTACGTATTTTATTCTTTTTGTTGCAATAGTGAATGGTATTGTTTCCTTAATTTCTCTTTCTGTTTTCTCATTGTTAGTGTATAGGAATGCAAGGGATTTCTGTGTGTTAATTTTATATCCTGCAACTTTACTATATTCGTTGATCAGCTCTAGTAATTTTCCGGTAGAGTCTTTAGGGTTTTCTATGTAGAGGATCATGTCATCTGCAAACAGTGAGAGTTTCACTTCTTTTCCGATCTGCATTCCATTTATTTCTTTTTTCTGCTCTGATTGCTGTGGCCAAAACTTCCCAAACTATGTTGAATAGTAGTGGTGAGAGTGGGCACTCTTGTCTTGTTCCTGATTTTAGGGGAAATACTTTCAATTTTTAGCCATTGAGGATATTGTTTGCTATGGGTTTGCCATATGCAGCTTTTATTATGTTGAGGTATGTTCCTTCTATTCCTGCTTTCTGGAGAGTTTCTTTTAATCATAAATGGATGTTGAATTTTGTCAAGGGCTTTTTCTGTATCTATTGAGATAATCATATTTTTTTATCTTTCAATTTGTTAATGTGGTGTATTACATTGATTGATTTGAGGATATTAAAATATCCTTGCATTCCTGGGATAAAGCCCATTTGGTCATGATGTATGATCTTTTTAATATGTTGTTGGATTCTGTTTGCTGGAATTTTGTTAAGGATTTTTGCATCTATATTCATCAGTGATATTGGTCTGTAGTTTTCTTTTTTTGTGTGGCATCTCTGTCTGGTTTTGGAATTAGGGTAATGGTGGACTCATAGAATTCGTTTGGAAGTTTACCTTCTTCTGCAATTTTCTGGAAGAGCTTGAGAAAGATAGGTGTTAGCTCTTCTCTGAATTTTTGGGAGAATTCAGCTGTGAAGCCATCTGGTCCTGGGCTTTTGTTTGCTGGAAGTTTTCTGATGAGAGTTTCGATATCCATGCTTGTGATGGATCTGTAAAGATCTTTTATTTCTTCCTGGTTCAGCTTTGGAAAATTATACTTTTCTAGGAATTTGTCCATTTCTTCCAAGTTGTCTACTTTTGATGAGAGTTTCGATATCCATGCTTGTGATGGATCTGTAAAGATCTTTTATTTCTTCCTGGTTCAGCTTTGGAAAATTATACTTTTCTAGGAATTTGTCCATTTCTTCCAAGTTGTCTACTTTATTTGCATAGAGCTGCTGGTAGTAGTCTCTTATGATCCTTCGTATTTCAGTGTTGTCTGTTGTGATCTGTCCATTTTCATTTCTAATTTTGTTGATTTGGTTCTTCTCCCTTTGTTTCTTAATGAGTCTTGCTAACGGTTTGTCAATTTTGTTTATCTTTTCAAAAAATCAGCTTTTAGCTTTGCTGATTTTTGCTATGGTCTCTTTTGTTTCTTTTGCATTTATTTCTGCTCTAATTTTTAAGATTCCTTTCCTTCTACTAACCCTGGAGTTCTTCATTTCTTCCTTTTCTAGTTGATTTAGGTGTAGAGGTAGGTTATTTAATTTGACTTTTTTCTTGTTTCTTGAGGTAAACCTGTAATGTTAAGAACCTTCCCCTTAGCACTGCTTTTAGAGTGTCCCATAGGTTTTGGGTTGTTGTGTTTTCATTTTCATTCATTTCTATGCATATTTTGATTTATTTTTTTTATTTCTTCTATGATCTGTTGGTTATTCAGAATTGTGTTATTTAGCTTCCATATGTTTGAATTAAAAATTCAAATTTTTATTCAAATTCATATTTTTTTCCTGTAATTGAGATCTAATCTTACTGCATTGTGGTCAGAAAAGATGACTGGAATGATTTCATTTTTTTTTTTTTTTTTAATTTACCAAGACTAGATTTATGGCCCAGGATGTGATCTATTCTGGAGAAGGTTCCATGTGCACTTGAGAAAAAGATGGAATTGATTGTTTTGTGGTGAAATGTCCTATAGATATCAATTAGGTCTAGCTGGTCCATTGTGTCATTTAAAGTTTGTATTTCCTTGTTAATTTTCTTTTTAGTTGATCTATTCATAGGTGTGAGTGGGGTATTAAAGTCTCCCACTATTATTGCATTATTGTTAATTTCCCCTTTCATACTTGTTATCATTTGCCTTACATATTGCGGCGCTCCTATATTGGGTGCATATATATTTATAATTGTTATATCTTCTTCTTGGATTGATCCTTTGATCATTATGTAGTGCCCTTCTTTGTCTCTTTCCAAAGCCTTTATTTTAAAGTCTATTTTATCTGATATGAGTATTGTGACTCCTGCTTTACAATCTATTTTTAATAGATCTATTTTAAAACTAATTTTTCCTATTCTCTCAAATATTTTTTTTTTCCAAATACTTATTTTCAAATCACATTAAAATAAGTAGGGACTCTTAACAAATTAAAACTATAAGGTTGTTTGTTGTTGTTGTTGTTGTTCAGTTTAAAATTTCCACTCAGTTTTTATTTTGAAAAATTTCAGAAGTAGAATATTTCAAGAATATTAGTAAATGTAAGCTTTTTGATCCATTGTACTCTTTATTTTTTAGTATCTTAAGGCATAAGATGAGGTTTTTTATTTTATATCTTTCATGTCTTATAAGGTATGTGTTTACAGCTATAAATTTGACTCAACACTGTTTTTGTTGCATCTCTTATGTTCTGCTATATCATGTCTGTAGAAAATAAGTTATATTCATTCAGCTCTAGAGCTCCAAAATCAGATTGCCAGGGTTTTAGTCCTATTTTTACATTAGTATATATACAAAATTGAAGTAATTATTTATCCTTTCAATGTCACATGCTCTTCATCAGAAAATATAAGATTGTTGGAAGGACTAAATAACATGGTCTCAATCACTTTCCATGTTGATAATACATGAAATTTACTGATGAATTAACATTATCAGCACCGTTATTATTTTTACCATGTTTTATGAACTGTGTTATAGTCTATGCCTTTTTCTGACATGTATGCTTTTGTCAGATTATCATCCTGTGGACTGTGTATACCTTCATCAAGGAAGATGAATGGATGCAATTTGGAATCTGTGTGCTTTATGTTTGATATGAAATATTTGTAAAATCTTGTTAGTATTTCCTCTCAACTTTTCTAGCCAGTGGTGAGAAACCCTTAGTCACAATAAGAATGATCACCAGCCCAGGTGAGATGCATGAGACAAGTGCTCGGGCCTGGTGCACTGGGAAGACCCAGAGGAATCGGGTGGAGAGGGAGGGGGGAGTGGGGATTCAGATGGGGAATACGTGTAACTCTATGGCTGATTCATATCAATGTATGACAAAACCCACTGAAATGTTGTGAAGTAATTAGCCTCCAACTAATAAAAAAAAAAGAAAAAAGAAAAAAGGAAAAAAAAAAAAGGATGACATCTTAAGTTTCATTACCACTCTATAGAGCTAATCTCATTTTTAATCTAAGAACTGGAAACCAGTATTTAAGTTTTTTGTTTGTCCTCACATTGCTCTTCCAAGAGATTAATTGTCTCTATTTCCTGTCTATCCTTTAATGTAGCCATATATTAAAATAAAAGTTTTCTGCTTCTAGAAAATAATCACATCTTCAAAAACCCTAACCTCACCTCCCCAAAAAATTTCCTATGAAAAAAAATTCATAGTTATTTGGATGCTCATAGCAGAGGATAAACTAGATTTAAAAAGACATCTGAGTGATATCATTTGAAATACAATTAAAATACAACTGTTTATAAAATATATAATTGAATCATTTTCTCTGAAATTCAGACCATTGCATTGTTCATTTGATTTAAGGAGATTTATTTCTGGGAGGGCATTTTACAAGTTGAAATGAATAAGTATAGTGAAATATTAAAGTTTTTATATGTTTCATCAATTGTTTCTTTTTTTAAATCTGTTTGTTTCAATCAAAATTTATAATATTAATTTTGGAAGTTAATGTCCTAAAATATGTTTGTGAGTAAAAGAATGGGAAGTGATTAGTTCCAATATGTGCAAAGTAGAGTCTACCTTAATCATCTATAGAAACATGTGAGATAAGCATCAAGACAACTTTAAAGGAAACAAAATCAAAATAATTCCATAGTGGTTGTATCAGTTTACATTCTTACAAGCAATGCAGGAGTGTTCCCTTTTCCCCACACCCTCTCCTTCTCCAGCATTTATTGCTTGTAGACTTTTTGATGATGGTCATTCTGACTGCTGTGAGGTGGTATCTCATTGTAGTTTTGATTTGCATTTCTCTGGTAATGAGTGATGTTGAGCATTTTTTCATGTGTTTGTTAGCCATCTGTATGTATTTAGAGAAATGTCTCATCAGGTCCTTTTCCCACTTTTTGATTGGGTTGTCTGCTTTTCTGGTATTGAGTTGTATAAGCTGCTTGCATATTTTGGAAATTAATTATTTATTAGTTGTTTCCCTTGCTATTATTTTCTCCCATTCTGAGGGTTGTCTTTTTTCTTTGTTTGTAGTTTCTTTTGCTATGCAAAAGCTTTTAAGCTTAATTAGGCCCCACTTGTTTATTTTTGTTTTTATTTCCATTACTCTAGGAGGTAGGTCATAAAATATCTTGCTTTGATTTATGTCATTGAGTGTTCTGCCTCTGTTCTCTTCTAAGAGTTTAATAGTTTCTAGCCTGACATTTAGGTCTTTAATCCGTTTTGAGTTGATCTTTGTGTATGGTGTTAGGGAGTGATCTAATTTCATTCTTTTGCTGGTAGCTGCGCAGTTTTCCCAGCACCACTTATTGAAGAGGCTTTCTTTGCTCCATTGTATATTCTTGCCTCCTTTGTAAAAAAAATAAGATATCCATAAGTGCATGGGTTTGTTTCTGGGCTTTCTATCTTGTTCCATTGGTCTACATTTCTGTTTTTGTGCCAGTACCATACTTTGCAGTATAGTCTGAAGTCAGGATGGTTGATTCCTCCAGCTCCATTCTTCTTTCTCAAGACTGCTTTGGCTATTTGGGGTCTTTTGTGTTTCCAGCCACTATGGAAGATGGTATGGAGACTCCTTAAAAAGCTAGGAATAAAACCACCATATGACCCAGCAATCCCACTCCTAAGCATATACCCTGAGGAAATCAAAACTGAAAAAGACACATGTACCCCCAACATTCACTGCAGCACCATTTACAATAGCTAGAACTTGGAAGCAACCTAGAAGTCCATTGACAGATAAATGGATAAAGAAGCAGTGATACATATATATAATGGAATACTACTCAACCATAAAAAGAAATGCATTGGAATCTGTTCTAATGAGGTTGATGAAACTAGAGCCCATTATACAGAGTGAAGTAAGTCAGACAGAGAAAAATAAATATCACATACTGATACATATATATGGAATCTGAAGAGATGACATTGATGAATTTATTTTCAGGGAAGCAATGGAAAAACACACATAAAGAACAGACCTATGGGCAAGGTGGGAGGAGAGGAAGGAGAAGGGGAGATGTATGGAGAAAGTAACATCGACATTTACAATACCATGTGTAAAGCAAATATCCAAAGGGAACTTTCTGTATGACTAAGGGAACTCAATCAGGGAATGAAGGGTGGGGTGGGGAGGGAGATAGGAGGGAGGTCTGGGAGGGAGGGGACATGGGTGTACCTATGGCTGATTCTTGTTGATGTATGACAGAAAAACACAAAGTTCTGTAAAGCAATTATTCTTCAATTTAAAAATTAAAAAAATACATATTTTAAATAAAATTTAAGAATACAAATGCAAAAAAACCCCAGAAAGCAAAATATTTCAAAAGAGGATGGCAATTATTTTACTACACGTTAAATTAAATATGTCTTCAAAATGTTATGTTCTATTATGTACTTTCAAGAACTGATCTATCTCAGACAATGTATACTCTTTGTTCCAATTCCATGAATAATTATGTCCCAGATAATTTATAGATAACTTCTTCAGTTTCTTAAGGCCACCTCTTCAGTGAGTTCTTTCTTTGATACTCTATATTGTTACATAAAATTTCAGGTCTCCTCCAATCTAAAGCATTATGTATCTCTCTTCCCTGCTTTCTTCTTCTTTTTCTCTTCTTTCTCTTTCTTTCTTTCTTTTTCTTTTTCTCCTTTGCACTAATAATTATCTAAGATAGCATATGTCACTTAGTTAAATGACTTATTTTCTGTCTTCCCTCATGAGGATGTAAGATCCATGATGGAAAGAAATTTTTGTCTACTTTTTAAACTACCAAACCTATTGTGTGCCTGGCATATAGTTGATAACTAGTATATATTTATTGAACAATATCATACAAATTGTTATATTCTTATACCACGTTTTTAATGAATTATTATTATTGTCTTACCCCCATCAATTTAAAGAAAGGATCATAATTCCATTTATATACACCTTAAAGGAAGCTTCAAAGGAAAAACAGTAGACTTCAGTGTCTTCAATTTCCTTTCCAGAATATATACACATTGTAATTTTTGGGTGTATTTATATATATTTGTTTTATGATTTTGTAATCATCATGGGGATTATATATTGCAATTTTTTATAGCTAGCAAATATATGATACTTACCATATCCCCAGTTCTAAATATATTATTATATAATTTGTTCCATAGATACTCCTATGAGCTAGTTCTTATTAATATCATAACTATCATTATCATCTATATTTTACAAATGGGGAAATTCAAGTACAGATTTAAGAAGCTTGTCTAAATTCACATAGCCCATAAGTGGGAGCATTTGGACTCACACTCAAGAAGTCTGGTGTCAGAGTTTATGTTCTAACCATTACACTGTATTTCATGAAAGGTTTAAAGGAAAATGACAAGACTCAAGAATTAAATGTATTGTTCAGAAATTCATAGCTGTTAATGAGTGGAGCCATAATATTTTTAAAATATTTTTGAAATATTTAATTGGAGGAAAATTGCTTTACAATGTTGTGTTGGTTTCTACTGTACAATAACATGACTCAGCTATAAGTATACAAACATACCCTCCTCTATGAGCCTCCCACCGATCTTCATATCCCACTTCTTTAGGTCTTCAGACACCACCAAGCTAAGTACTCTGTGCTATATAACTTCTTCCTGCTATCTATTTCACCCATGGTAGTGTATATATGTCAATGCTACTCTCTCAATTACTCCCACACTCTCTTTTCCCTACTCTGTCCACAAGTCTGTTCTCTATGTCTGCATTTCTATTCTTGCTCTGCAAATAGGTTCATGAGTGCCATTTTCTAGATTCCATATATATGTGTTAATATATGATATTTGTTTTTCTCTTTTTGACTTACTTCACTCTGTATAACAGGCTCTGGTTTCATCTACCTGACTACAACTGATTCAAATTCACTGCATTTTACGGCTGACCAATATTCCATTGTACATATGTACCAGAAACTCTTTATACATTCATCTGTGGATGGAAAACTAGGCTGCTTCCATGTCTTGGTTATTGTAAATACTGCTGTTATGAACATTGGGGTACATGTGTCTCTTTCAATTATGGTCTCCTCAGGCTATATGCCTAGAAGTGTAATTGCTGGGTTATTTGGTAGTTTTATTCCTAGATTTAAAATAATCTCCATACTGTTCTCCAGAGTGTTGTATCAATATATAATGCCACCAACAGTGCAAGAGGGTTCCTTTTTCACCACATCCTCTACAGGATTTTTTGTTTGATGATAGCCATTCTGACTGATAGGTGATAACTCATTGCAATTTTGATTTACATTTCACTAATAACGTTCACTCTTGTCATCTTGTGTTTGACCACTTCCAGTTTGCCTTGATTTATGGGCCTAATGTTGACATTCTAGGAATCAGTGAACTAAAATGGACTGGAATGGGTGAATTTAACTCAGATGACCATTATATCTACTACTGTGAGCAAGAATACCTTAGAAGAAATAGAGTAGTCATCATAGTCAACAAAAGAGTCTGAAATGCAGTACTTGGATGCAATCTGAAAAACGACAGAATGATCTCTTTTAATTTCCGAGGCAAACCATTCAATATCACAGTAATCCAAGTGTGTGCCCCAAATACTAATGCTGAAGAAGCTGAAGTTGAATGGATCTGTGAAGACCTACAAGACCTTTTAGAACTAACACCCAAAAAAGATGTCCTTTTATTTATAGGAGACTGGAATGCAAAAGAAGGAAGTCAAGAAATACCTGGAGTAGCAGGCAAGTTTGGCCTTGGAGCACAAAATGAAGCAGGGCAAAGGCTAACAGAGTTACACTAAGAGAATGCACTGGTCATAGCGAACACCCTTTTCCAACAACACAAGAGAAGACACTACACATGGACATCACCAGATGGCCAACACCGAAAACAGACTGATTATATTCTTTGCAGCCAAAGATGGAGAATCTCTATGCAGTCAGCAAAAACAAGACTGGGAGCTGACTGTGGCTTAGATCATGAACTCCTTATTGCCAAATTCAGACTTAAATTGAAGAAAGTTGGGAAAACCACTAGACCATTCAGGTATCACCTAAATCATATCCCTTATGATTATACAGTGGAAGTGAGAAAAAGATTTAAGGGACTAGATGTGTTAACAGAGTACCTAATGAACTATAGACAGAGGTTTGTGACATTGTATGGGAGACAGTGAGCAAGACCTTCCCCAAGAAAAAGAAATGTAAAAAGACAAAATGGCTGTCTGAAGAAACCTTACAAATAGCTGTGAAAAGAAGAGAAGCAAAAAGGAAAGATATATGCATCTGAATGCAGAGTTCCAAAGAATAGCCAGGAGAGATAAGAAAGCCTTCCTCAGTGATCAATGCAAAGAAACAGAGGAAAACAACAGAATGGGAAAGACTAGAGATCTCTTCTATAAAATTAGAGATACCAAGACAACATTTCATGCAGGAATGGGCTCAATAAAGGACAGAAATGGTATGGACCTAACAGAAGCAGACGATATTAAGAAGAGGTGGCAAGAATACACAGAAGAACTGTACAAAAAAGATCTTCATGACCCAGATGATCACGATGGTGTCATCACTCACCTACAGCGAGATATCCTGGAATGTGAAGTCAAGTGGGCCTTAGGAAGCATCACTACAAAAAAGCTAGTGGAGGTGATGGAATTCCAGTTGAGCTACTCCAAATCCTAAAAGATGCTGCTGTGAAAGTGCTACACACAATATGTCAGCAAATTTGGAAAACGCAGCAGTGACCACAGGAATGGAATAGGTAAGTTTTTATTTGAATCCATAAAAAAGGTAATGCCAAAGAATTCTCAAACTACTGCACAATTGCACTCATCTCACACACTAGTAAAACAATACTAAAATTTCTCCAAGCCATGCTTCAGCAATATGTGAACCGTGAACTTTCAGATATTCAAGCTGGTTTTAGATAAGGCAGAGGAATGAGATCAAATTGCCATCATCTGCTGGGTCATCATAAAAGCAAGCGAGTTCCAGAAAGACATCTACTTCTGCTTTATAGACTATGCCAAAGCTTTGACTGTGTGGATCACAATAAACTGGAAAATTCTGAAAGAGATGGGAATACCAGACCTCCTGACCTGCCTCTTGAGAAACCTGTATGCAGGTCAGGAATCAACAGTTAGAACTGGACGTGGAAAAACAGACTGGTTCCAAATAAGAAAAGGAGTACGTCATAGCTGTATATTGTCACCCTGCTTATTTAACTTATATGCAGAGGACATCATGAGAAAACCTGCACTGGAAAAAGCCCAAGCTGGTATCAAGATTGCCAGGAGAAATATCAATAACCTCAGATATGCAGATGACACCACCCCTATGGCAGAAAGTTAAGAAGAACTAAAGAGCCTCTTGATGAAAGTGAAATAGGAGAGTGAAAAAAGTTGGCTTAAAGTTCAACATTCAGAAAACTAAGATCATTACATCAAGTCCCATCACTTCATGGGGAATCGATGAGGAAACAGTGAAAACAGTGGCTGACTTTATTTTGGGGGTCTCCAAAATCACTGCAGATGGTGATTGCAGCCATGAAATTAAAAGATGCCTACCCCTTGTAAGGGAAGTTATGACTAATCTAGATGGCATATTAAAAAACAAAGACATTATTTTGTCTACAAAGATCTGTCTAGTCAAGGCTATGGTATTTCCAGTAGTCATGGATGGATGTGAGAGTTGGACTGTAAAGAAAGCTGAGCACTGAAGAGTTGATGCTTTTGAACTGTGGTGTTTGAGAAGACTCTTGAGAGTCCCTTGAACTGCAAGGAGATCCAGCCTGTTCATCCGAAAGGAGATCAGTCCTGGGTTTTCATTTGAAGGACTCATTTGAAAAGACCCTGATGCTGGGAAAGATTGAGGGAAGGAAGAGAAGGGGATGACAGAGGATGAGATGGTTGGATGGCATCACCAACTCAATGGACATGAGCATGGGTGAACTCCGGGTGTTGGTCATCAACAGGGATGCCTGGCATGCTGCATTTCATGGGGTTGCAGAGTTGGACACGACTGAGCAACTGAACTTAACTGAATAATGGGTGATGTTGATCATATTTCCATTTGTTTGTTGGTCATCTGCATGTCGCCTTTCAAGAAATGTCTTTTTAGTTCTTCCATCTATTTTTTTATTGGGTTGTTCCGTTTTTTGATATTGAGTTGCATGAAATGCCAGTATATTTTGGAATTTATTTCTTTGTCTTGTATTCCATTTGCTATTATTTTCTCCCATTATGAGCATTGTCTTTTAACCTTGTTTATTGTTTCCTTTGCTGTGCAAAATCTTTAAAGTTTAATTAGGTCCCATTGATTTTTAGTTTTGTTTTTATTTCCATTTCTCTAGGAAGTGAGTCAAAGAGGATTTTGCTGCAAATTGTTTAAGGGTGTTCTGCTTATGTTTTCCCCTAAGCGTTTTATAACTTATGGTCTTACATTTAGGTAATTAGAGATTTTTGTGTGTTTGTGTGGTGTTAAGGAATGTTTAAGTTTCATTCCTTTTTATTGATGAGGCAGTCTTTTCCCCATTGTATATACCCACCTCCTTTGTTGAACATTAAGTGCTCAATAGTGTATGGGTTTATCTTGTTCCATTTATCTATATTTCTGTTTTTGTGCAAGTACCATGCTTTCTTGATGACTAGCTTTGTAGTATAGTCTAAAGTCAGAAAGGTTGATTCCTCCAGCTACATTTTTCTTTCTCAAGATTGCTTTGGCTCTTTGGAATCTTTCATATTTCCACATAAATTATATAGTTTTTTTTTTTTCCTAGTTGGAAGAACAACACCATTGGTGATTTGATAGAGATTGCTTTAGGCAGTATAACAGTATTAATTCTTCCAATTCAAGAACATGGTATATCTCTCCATCTGTTTGTGTCATCTCTGATTTCTTTCATCAGTGTTTTATAGTTTTCTGCATACAGGTCTTTTGTTTCTTTAGGTAGGTTTATTCCTAGGTATTTTATTATTTTTCTTGCAATGGTGAATAGAATTGGTTCCTTAATTTCTCTTTCTAATTTTTCATCATTAGTGTTTAAGAATGCAAGGGATTTCTATGTATTAATTTTGTATCTTGTGATTTTACTAAATACATAGATTAGCTCTAGAAAATTTCTGGTGACATCTTTAGGATTTTCTATCTACAGAGTCATGTCATCTGCCAGCAATAAGAGTTTTACTTCTTCTTTTCCAATCTTAATTACTTTTTTTTAATTTTTCTTCTCTGATTACTGTGGCTAGGATTTCCAAGTTAGTTAGTGCTAGTGTTTGTACTCAGTCATGCCTGACTCTTTCCAACCCCATGGTCTGTAGCCCACCAGGATCATTTGTCCATAGAATTTTCCATTCAATAATACCGGACTGGGTAGCTGTTCTCTTCTCCAGGGGATCTTTCTGACCCAGGAACAGAACCCAATTCTCCTTCATTGTAAGCATATTCTTTATCATCTGAGCCAACAGAGAAGCCCAGAACTTTCAAGTGACAAGAGTGGACACTTTTTTCTTGTCCCTGACCATAAAAGGAAATGGTTTCATATTTTAACATTGAGAATAATTTTGTCTTATATGGCCTTTATTATGCTGAAGTAGGTTTTTTTCTGTGCCCACTTTTCTTCATCTATTATCATATGGTTTTAACTTTTACTTTGCTAACATATTGAATCTCACTGATTGATTTTCATGTACTCAAGAATGCTTGCAGGTTGATTCCTCCAGTTCCATTCTTCTTTCTCAAGATTGCTTGGGTTATTCAAGGATTTTTGTATTTCCATAAAAATTGTGAAATTGTTTGTTCTAATTCTGTGAAAAATACCATTGGTAGCTTGATAGGGATTGCATTGAATCTACAGATTGCTTTGGCTAGTATACTCATTTTCACTATATTGATTCTTCCAATCCATGAACACGGTATATTTCTCAATCTATGTGTGTCCTTTTTTGTTATTTGTGTTTAAAATGGATCATAAGGCAGTAGAGACAACTCAAAACATTTAGCCCAGGAAGTACAAAAGAAAATACAGTGCAGTGATGGTTCAAGAAGTTTTTCAAAGGAGACAAGGGCCTTGAAAATGAGGAGCATAGTTTCTGGTCATTGGAAGTTGACAATGAAAACTGACAGTCATCATTGAAGCTGATCCTCTTACAAATCCACAAGAAGTTGCCAAAGAACTCACTGCCAACCGTTCTATGGCCATTTGACATGTGAAGCAAATTGGACTGGTAAAAATCTCAGTAAGTGGATGTATCATGAGCTGATTGGAAATTAAAAAAAAAAAAAACACATCATTTTGAAGTGTTGGCTTCTCTTATTGTATGCAACAACAATGAATCATTTCTTGATTGCATGTAATGTGTGATGAAAAGTGGATTTTATATGACAACCAATGACTACCAGCTAAGTAGTTGGACTAAGAAGATGCTCCAAAGCTCCTCCCAAAGCCAAACTTGCACCGCAAAATGATCATGGTCACTGTTTGGTGGTCTGCTGCCAGTCTAATCCACTATACTT
Source organism: Dama dama (assembly GCF_033118175.1). Taxonomy (NCBI): domain Eukaryota; kingdom Metazoa; phylum Chordata; class Mammalia; order Artiodactyla; family Cervidae; genus Dama; species Dama dama. Next base: position 73,814,670 of record NC_083714.1, read on the forward strand.
TCTGAATCCCGGCAAAGACATTGCATCTGAGAAGTATGCTCAACAAATAGGTGAATGCAATGAAAACTGCAATGCCTGCAGCTGACATTGGTTAATATAAAGGGCCCAATTCTTCTGCACAACAATGCCTAACAATACATAAAAATCAACACTTCAAAAATTGAAAAATTGGACTATGGAGTTTTGCCTCATCCGTCATATTCACCTGACTTCTCAACAACCAATTCCCACTTCTCCAATCATCTCAACAACTTTTGGCAAGGAAAATGATTCCACAACCAGCAGGAAGCAGAAAATGCTTTCCAAGTGTTTGTTGAATCCCAAACAATGGATTTTTATGCAATAGGAATGAAACAAACAAACAAACAAACAAAACTTATCTCTCATTGGCAAAAATGTCTTGATTGTAATGGCTCCTATTTTGATTAGTAAAGATATGTTTGGGTGTAGTGATAATGATTTAAAATTCAAGATTTGAAGGTATAATTATGTTTGCATCAACCTAATAGCAATGCTTACTTCACAAAAGTATTTGTTGTTGCTCTTGTTGTTGTTGGTCAGTCACTGAGTCTTTTCCAACTCTTTGCGACCTCATGGACAGTAGCACACCATACAATCCAGTCCTTCAGTATCTCCCAGAATTTGCTCCAACTCATGTCCATTGAATCGATGATGTCATCCAACTATCTCATTCTCTGTTGAACCCTTCTCCTGCTCTCTGGAGGCCAAAGTATTGGAGCTTCAGTATCAGAACTTCCAATGAATATTCAGAGTTGATTTCCTTTAGGATTGAATGGTTTGATGTCTGTGTAGTCCAAGACACTCTCAAGAGGCTTCTCCAGCCCCACAGTTTGAAAGTATTGGTTCTTCAACACTCAGCTTTCTTTATGGACCAACTCTGACATCCATATGTGACTACTGGAAAAATCATAAGTTTGACTATACAGAACTTTTGCTGGAAAAGCAATATATCTGCTTTTCAATACATTGTCCCAGTTTGTCATAAGTTTCCTTCCACAGAGCAAGTGTCTTTTAATTTAATGGCTGCAATCATTTTCCACAGTGATTTAGGAGCCCAAGAAAATAAAATCTGTCACTGTTTCTACCTTTTCCTCATCTATTTGATATGAAGTGTTGAAACCATATGCCATGTTGTTAGTTTTTTTGAATATTGATTTTCAAGCCAGCTTTTTCATTTTCCTTTTTCAGCCTCATCAAGAGACTCTTTAGTTCCTCTTAACTTTCTGCCTGGAGTGTTGTCATCTGCATATCTGAAGTTGTTGATATTTCTCTATGCAATGTTGATTCCACCTTGTGATTCATCCAGTGTGACATTTGGTTTGGTGTGCACTCTATATAAGTTAAATAAACAAGATGACAATATACAGCCTTATAGTACTCCTTTCCCAATTTTGAACCAGTCAGTTGTTTCATGTCCAATTCTAACTCTTGCTTCTTGACCCACATACAGGATTCTCATAAGACAGGTAAAGGTCTGGTGATTCCCAACACTTTAGGAACTTCCCATAGTTTGTTGTGATCCACAGAGTCAAAGGCTTTAGCACAGTCAATGAAGTGCAAATTGTTTTTTTTTTTTTTTTTTTCTGGAACTCCCTTGTTTTATCTCTGAATCAATGAATGTTGGCAATTTGATCTCTGGTTTTTCAGCATCTTTGAAACCCAGCTTGTACATATGGAAGTTCTCAGTTCAGATACTGTTGAAGCCTGGGCTGAAGGATTTTGACCATAACCTTACTAGCATGTGAAATAAGTGCAATTTTATCATAGCTGGAACATTTGGCATTACCCTGTTTTGAGAATGAAATGAAAACTGACCTTTTCCAATCCTGTGACCACCGCTGAATTTTCAAAATTTGTTGACATATTGAGTGCATCACTCAACAAACTAACCTTTTGCTATGTTAAATAGCTCAGCTGTAATTTCATCACTTCCATTAGCTTTGTTCATAGTAATGCTTCCTAACTTCTGCTTGACTTCACATTCCAGGATGTCTGGCTCTAGGTGAGTGACCACATCATCATGGTTATCCAGGTCATTAAGACCTTTATTGGCGCGGTCATACAATAGTGGAGGAATAGGACAGGGGGACCACTTTCCCCCCACACATTCATCAAAAGATAATTTTAATGCTGAGCAACTTCCACAAAACAAATTCTGAACACTGGCAGAAGACACCAGTCACTGAGAAAGGTAGCCCATTCTCTTCAAAATGAGGTAGGACAAAATATAAAATACAAAAAGAGAGACAAAAATGTTCAGGACAGAGGCCTTTCCTGGGGAGGGAGTCATGATGCAGAAGTTTCCAAACACGAGGAAACTCTCTTACCAGCGGGTCTGTGAGGAGTTTTGGAATCTCAGAGGGTAACAAAACTGCGAGGGAAAACAAAACAAAACCCACAGAATATGAGCCTTAACCACGACTCCTAGCAGAGAAATAGCCTAGATCCTTGCACCTGACACCAGCGAGGAGTGGAGGCACGGGTTTCTTGCTTAGGGTAAGGATCAGGTCTGAATGCCCTGAGGACAATCTGAAGGAGCTAACATGAGATAGCAACCCAAGCTGTGGGATAGCCAGAGAGAGATAAAGAGAGAGAGAGAGAGAGAGAGAGAGAAAACTTTCCTGCAAAAAACTCTAACCTAAGGCACAGACTGGCAGCTCACAGAACAAAGGAAAGCTAACTGGCTGTGAACAGGCCCATCCCCCAACCGGAGGCAGAGGCAGACAGGCGACAGCCAGAGCCAGAAGGCAAGAGCCAATCTCGCCCCCAGAGATGGCATCCTTCACCAAACTGTGAGCAGGCTCCCAGTTGCTAACCAAGCCTTCCTGGGATACTGGATGGTTGACACCTGCCAGTAGGGTCACAGCCTGAGATCAGCCTGCCAGAGGAGACATACAGCACACCTGAGATGGTGCTCTTGTGACACACTCAGGAAACTGAGTGGCTGGGATGGGGAGGTGATAAGATGCACCGTATACCTGGGAGAGTGCACTCATCAAGCACCTGGTTGTCTGAGCTCCTCGGACCTGGGAAGGGCCCAAACGCAGGCCCAACCGAGTCTTTGCTTTGTGGAGTACCCAAGAACCTGAACATGAGCAACTTAGGCCTGGGAAGTGCACTCAACCAAGGGCCCACTTTGAACAGTTCCCCTTCAGAGCAACCTGGAGCCTGAGCAGTGTAGACAGGGAAAGCACAGGCACTGTGACCTGGGGCAAATTCAGTGTGGTCCAGACATTGTGAGCACTCCCCACACATGCCAGTGATATTTGTTTGCAGTGTTCCTCCCTCCCCACAGCACAACTGAAGAAGTGAGCCTAAATAAGTGACCCCTTTCACCGCACTGTGTCAGGGAGGAAATTAGACACTGAAGAAACTTGCAAACAGAGGAAGCCAAAATAAACAAAGAAGAGGGAATCTCTCTAGAAGTGGCAGGTGCAACAGATTAAAATCCTTTAGTTAGCTTTGACTAAGCATTGGAAGGGACCTATAGACCTTGAGAAAAATGATAAGCAGAAAACAAGGAACTATCTGAAACTGAACTGTCACCACACTGCCCTCAACAGCTCCAGATAAATTCCTAAATATATTTTTACTATTATTTTATTTCATTTTTTTGTTTTTAAGTTCTTTATTACTCCTTTAATTTTCATTTTATTGACCTATTACCTTGCAAAAAAGACCCTATTTTAAATTAAAATTCACGTATATATTTTTTATAATTTTTGTGATTAATTTTGTTTTGTAATATTGTATTTTTGAGACTCTAACCTCTACTCTAGATTTTTAATCTTTTCTTTTTGGCATTTATTATCAATTTTATATCTCTAAGAATCTAGTCTTCAATATCCATTTTTACTTAGGGGTGTGATTACTGGCTTGATCACTCTCTCCCTTTTTGACGCTCTCTTTTTCCTCCAGGTCACCTCTATCTCCTCCCTCCCCCTTCTCTTCTCTACTTAACTCTATGAATCTCTCTGGGTATTCTAAGCTGTGGAAAACACTTAGGGAACCAATAACTGGCTAGATTGGTCTCTCCCCTTTTGGTTTCCCCTCTTCTCCTCCTGCTAATCTTTATCTCCCTCCTCCCTCTTCTTTTTTCCATGTAACTCTGTGAACATTTCTGGGTGTCAATCACTGTGCAGAATCTTTTCACCATTAATCCAGATGTTTTATCATCAGTGCTGTATGGATGGAGAAGAATTGAGGCTACTGTAAGAATAAGACTGAAAGCCAGAGGCAAGAGGCTTAAATCCAAAACTTGAGAACACCAGAGAATTCCTGACTCCAGGGAACATTAATTGACAAGAGCTCATCCAAAAGCCTCCATACCTATACTGAAACCAAGCTCCACCCAAGAACCAACAAGTTCCAGAGCAAGACATACCACGCTACTTCTCCAGCAATTCAGGAACATAGCCCGGAGCATTTAAATGCAGGCTGAACAAAGTCACACCAAACTCATAGACATCTCAAAACTCACTACTGGACACTTCATTGCACTCCAGAGAGAAGAGAAACAGCTTTGCCCACCAGAACACTGACACAAGCTTCCCTAAACAGGAAACATTGACAAGTCACTCGTCCAAACCCACCCGCAGGGAGCAACCTCTACAATAAAGAGGAATCACAAACTTCCAGCCTACAAAAAGGCCACTTCAAACAGAACAATCTAAACAAAATGAAAAGGCAGAGAAATATTCAGCTGGTAAAGTAACATCATAAATGCCCACCAAACCAAATAAATGAGGAGGAGATAGGGAGTCTACCTGAAAAATAATTCAGAATAATGATAGTAAATATGATCCAGAATCTTGAAAACAAATTGGAGCTACAGATAAATAGCCTGGAGACAAGGATCAAGAAGATGCAAGAAAGGTTTAACAAGGACCTAGAAGAAATAAAAATGTGTCAATATATAATGAATAATGCAATAAATGGGATCAAAAACACTCTGGAGGGAACCAACAGTAGAATAATGGAGCAAGAAGATAGGGTAAATGAGGTAGAAGATAGAATGGTATGAATAAATGAAACAGAGAGGAAAAAGAAAAAAAAAAAGAATTAAAAGAAATGAGGACAAACTCAGAGACCTCTGGAACAATGTCAAACGCCCCAACATTCTAATCATAAGAGTCCCAGAAGAAGAAGACTAAAAGAAAGACCATGAGGAAATACTTGAGAAGATAATAGTTGAAAACATTCCTAAAATGGGGAAGGAAATAGTCACCCAAACCCAAGAAATCCAGAGAGATCCAATCAGGATAAACTCAAAGCAAAATGCCCCAAGACACATATTAATCAAATTAACAAAGATCAAACACAAAGAACAAATATTAAAAGCAGCAAGGGAGAAACAACAAATAACACACAAGGGGATTCCCATAAGGATAATAGCTGATCTTTCACTGGAAAATCTTCAGGCCAGAAAGGAATGGCAGGATATACTTAAAGTGATGAAAGAAAATAACCTATGCCCCAGCTTACTATACCCAGCCAGGATCTCATTCAAATATGAAGGAGAAATCAAAAGTTTTACAAGCAAGCAATAGCTGAGAGAATTCAGCACCACCCAACCAGCTCTCCAACAAATGCTAAAGGATCTTCTCTAGACAGGAAACACAAAAAGAGTGTATAAACTCAAACCCAAAACAATAAAATAAATGGTAACACAATCATACTGATCAATAATTACCTTAAATGTAAATGGGTTGAATGTCCTAACCAAAACACAAAGACTGGCTGAATGGATACAAAAACAAGACCCCTATATATGTTGTCTACAAGAGACCCACCTCGAAACAAGGGACACATGCAGACTGAAAGTGAAGGACTGGAAAAAGATATTCCATGCAAATAGAGACCAAAAGAAAGCAGGAGTAGCAATACTCATATCAGATAAAATAGACTTTGAAATAAGGGCTGTGAAAAGAGAGAAAGAACGACACTGCATAATGATTAAAGGATTAATCCAAGAAGAAGATATAACAATTATAAATATATAAGCACCCAACATAGGAGCACTGAAATATGTAATACAAATGCTAACAAGTATGAAAGGGGAAATTAACAATAACACAATAATAGTGGGAGACTTTAATACCCTAATCACACCTATGAATAGACTCAACAAGAAACAAACGGAGAAAAATCAAACCAACAAAGTTAAAAATGAAAATGGAGAAACCACAACAGACAAAACAGAAATACAAAGGATCATAAGAGATTACAATCAGCAACTATATGACAATAAAATGGACAACTTGGAAGATATGGACAAATTCTTACAAAAGTATAACTTTCCAAACCTAAACCAGGAAGAAATAGAAAATCTTAACAGACACATCACAAGCACGGAAATTGAAACTGTAGTCAGAAATCGTCCAGTAAACAAAATCCCAGGACGAGACAGCTTCACAGCTGAATTCTACCAAAAATTTAGAGACGAGCTAACATCTATCCCACTCAAACTCTTTCAGAAAATGGCAGAGGAACCTTCCAAACTCATTCTATGAGGCCCGTCACCCTAATACCAAAACCAGACAAAGATGCCACAAAAAAAGAAAACTACAGGCCAATATCACTGATGAACATAGATGCAAAAATCCTTAACAAAATTCTAGCAAACAGAATCCAACAACATATTAAAAAGATCATACATCATGACCAAGTGGGCTTTATCCCAAGGATGCAATAATTGTTCAATATCAATTCTTCAAATCAATCAATGTAATAAACCACATTAACAAATTGAAAAATAAAACACATATGATTATCTCAATAGATGCAGAGAAAGCCTTTGACAAAATTCCACATCCATTTATGATAAAAAACCCTCTAGAAAGCAGAAATAGAAGGAACATACCACAATATAATAAAAACTATATATGACAATCCCACAGCAAACATTATCCTCAATGGTGAAAAATTGAAAGCATTTCCCCTAAAGTCAGGAAGAAGGCAAGGGTGCCCACTCTCACCACTACTATTCAACATAGTTTGGGAAGTTTTGGCCACAGCAATCAGAGCAAAATAAATAAATAAATAAATAAAGGGAATCTAGATTGGAAAAGAAGAAGTAAAACTCTCACTGTTTGCAGAAGACCTGATCCTCTGCACAGAAAACCCTAAAGACTCCACCACAAAATTAGTAGAGCTAATCAATGAATACAGTAAAGTTGCAGGATATAAAATCAGCACACAGAAATCCCTTGCATTCCTATGCACTAACAATGAAAAAACAGAAAGAGAAATTAAGGAAACAATACCATTCACCATTGCAATGAAAAGATTAAAATACTTAGGAATATATCTATCTAAAGAAACAAAATATGTATACATAGAAAACTATAAAACACTGGTGAAATAAATCAAAGAGGACACAAATAGGTAGAGAAATATACTGTGTTTATGGATTGGAAGAATCAATATAGTGAAAATGAGTATAATATGCAAAGCAATATATAGATTCAGTGGAATCCCTGTCAACCTACCAACGGGTATTTTTCAGAGAACCAGAACAAAAAATTTCACAATTTGTATAGAAATACAAAAAAAAAAAAAAAAAAAAAAAAAAAAAAAATGTCGAATATCCAAAGCAATCTTGAGAAAGAAGAATGGAACTGGAAGTATCAACCTGCCTGACTTCAGTCTCTACTACAAAGCTACATTCATCAAAACAGTATGGCACTGGCACAAAGACAGGAATATAGATCAATGGAACAGAATTAAAAGCCCAGCGATAAATCCATGCACGTATGGACACCTTACCTTTGACAAAGGAGGCAAGAATATACAATAGAGAAAAGACAATCTCTTTAACAAGTGGTGCTGGGAAAACTGGTCAACGAATTGTACAAGAATGAAACTAGAACACTTTCTAACACCATGCACAAAAATAAACTCAAAATGGACTAAAGATAGAAACATAAGACCAGAAACTATAAAATTCCTACAGGAAAATAGGCAAAGCACTCTCTGACATAAATCACAGCAGGATCCTCTATGACACACTTCCCAGAGTACTTGAAATAAAAACACAATTAAATGAATGGGACCTAATTACACTTTTGCAAAATGAAGGAAACTATAAGCAAAGTGAAAATACAATCTTCAGAATGGGAGAAAATAATAGCAAACGAAGCAACTGACAAAGAATTAATCTCAAAAATATGCAAGCACCTTGTGCAGCTCAACTCCAGTAAAATAAATGGCCCAATCAAAAAATGGGCCAAAGAACTAAACAGACATTTCTCCAAAGAAGACATACAGATGGCTAACAAACACATGAAAAGATGTTCAACATCACTCATTATCAGAGAAATGCACTTCTAAACCACAATGAGGTATCATCTCACGCCAGTCAGAATGGCTGCTATCCAAAATTATATAAACAATAAATGCTGGAAAGGGTGTGGAGAAAAGCGAACCCTCTTACACTGTTGGTTGGAATGCAAACTAGTACAGCCACTATGGAGAACAGTGTGGAGATTCCTTAAAAAACTGGAAATAGAACTGCCATATGACCCAGCAATCCCACTCCTGGGCATACACACTGAGAAACCAGAACTGAAAAAGGCAGGTGTACCCCAATACTCATCACAGCACTGTTTATAATAGCCAGCATATGGGAGCAACCTAGATGTCAATCAGCAGATGAATGGATAAGAAAGCTGTGGTGTGTATATATATATATATATATATATATATATATATATATATATACATATATATATATATATATTTATTACTCAGCCATTAAAAATAATACTTTTGAATTGGTTCTAATGAGGTAGATGAAACTGAAGCCTATTATACAGAATGAAGTAAACCAGAAAGAAAAAACACCAATACAGTACACTAACACATATATATGGAATTTAGAAACGTATGCAAGACAGCAAAAGAGACACAGATATATGGAATAGTCTTTTGAACTTTGTGGGAGAAGGTGAGGGTGGGATGACCTGAGAGAATTGCACTGAAACATGTATATTATCTTATGTGTAACAGATCGCCAGTCCAGGTTCGATGCATAAGACAGGATGCTCAAGGCTGGTGCACTGGGATGACCCAGAGGGATGGGATGGGGAGGGAGTTGTGAGGGAGGTTCAGGATGGGAAACACATGTAAACCCATGGCTGATTCATGCAATTGCATTGCAAAAACCACTAAAATATTATAAAGTAGTTAGCTTCCAATGAACATAAATAAATTGTAAAAATTAATAAATTAATTAAAAAATAAAAATAAATAAAAATATCACTGCTCACTGACAATGTTTTTGGTCACTCCACTGCTTTGATGGAGATGGACAACTAGATGAATGTTGTTTTCATGCTTGCTAGTAAAGTATCCATTCTGCATCCCATGGATCAAGGAGTCATTCTGACTTTCAGATCTTTGCAGGTCTGGTGGATTTAAGAAGAGCACTAGAATTAGAAGGGGAGCATGATGATGTGACTGAATTGCTGAAATCACATGATAAATCTTTAAAGGATGAGGTGTTGCTTTTTACGAATGTGCAAAGATATTGATTTGCATAGATGTAATTTACTCCTGAAAGATGCTGTGAAAATTGCTTAAATAACAGCAAAGGATTTAAAATATTGCATAAACATAGTTGAAAAAATATTTGCAGGGTTTGAGAGAAATGACTCCATTTATGAAAGAAGTTCTATTTGTAGGTAAAATACTGTAAAAGGCATTGCATGCTAGAAAAATTATTGAAAAAAGAATTAATCTATGTGGCAAATTTCATTTCCTTATTTTAAGAAATTGCCACAGCCACCCCAATCTTCAGCCACCACAGTCTTGATAAGTCAGCAGCCATCAAAACTGAGGCAACTATCTGAGGTTAAACTAACCTTAACTCACTGAAACCCCAGATGATGGTGAACATTTTTTAGCTAATTAACTGAATTAAATAATTTTAATTTAAAAATATTTTAAATTAAGGCATAGATATTGTTATTTTAGGCATAATTATTATAAATATAAAAATATGCTTTATTATTATTTTCTCCATACTTCTAATAGAAAAAAAAAAATAACAAGCAGAAATCTAGAGGGAATGGCTAATGTTTCCCAAAGCAAAATGCTATATAATTAATCTGTCCCTCAGTCTAAAGGAGTTTGGAACATATATATCTTATAAAAATATATATGTATTTGTATTTATGTTTACATGCATACATAGTATCTTTCCATACACAATGCAAACACAATTATATAAGCAGGTGGGGACATGTTCATTAAGACAACATACTTCTTCAAAATGGTAACCCTCTGAGGTCCATAATTGAAACTCTTGATCTCCTAGCAAAGATTTTGAAAGGAGTTTCCTGAAAATCTTCAAAATCCATTGTTTTATGGTAAAATAATGGTCACACAGAGTCAGACACTACTGAAGCAACTTAGCAGCAGCAATGTTAGTCCAAAGTATAATGCAAATTTATAAAAACAAAAATGTTAGCATAGATGCTGCCAGTGTAAAAATTAATATTTTAGAAATTCAAAGGATTTTAATTCTAAGAAAGTCAACATTAAATTTAAAAAATGAATTATGAAACTATATTTATTACATATTTAATACATGAGAGGCACTGTATTAACACATTGATACAAAACTTTATATAATCTCCATGGTAATCTTGTGATGCTTTATTATTATTGATATCATTGTAATTTTACAGATGAGTTTACTGAAGTGCAGCTAATTTATGTAATTTGCCCAAGGCTTCACAATTAATGTGCCTGATCGCAACCCCTCTGCTGTTCAGATGAACTCTGCAATTATGAGCCAGATAGCATTATATTCAAAGTTAAGAAAGAAATATAATACTTTGCTATTTTTCTCCTACTTAGGCATCAAATCCAATAGAAAGATGATTGTGGAATATATGTCCTTGAGAACATGCACTGTTTTGTTTTCAAAGCTGATACTAATATTCTTTCATTAAAACATTTAAAGTGCACTACCATGTGTAAAATAGACAGCTAGTGAGAACCAGCTATATAGCACAGGGAACTCAAGCTGGTGCTCTGTGATGATCTAGAGGAGTGGGACAGGGTTAATCTCAAGAGGGAGGGGATACAGGGTAATCAACAGTTACAGTTGATTCACATTGTTGTAAAGCAGAAACTAACACAATATGGTAAAGCAGTTATATGCTAATTTAAGAATAAATTTAAAAAAGTAAAACAATACTTAGAAAAAAAATAGTCTTAACAGAACACAATCGTAAAGCTGTATCATAAGTTATATTGTTTATATTATATCCATATTCTGCTAAAGTAAAACTGAAAACAATATTAAATTTATCTGAATATCTAGCCCAGGTATGAAATTTGATTTTTGTTCAATATTTGGGACAGTTCTCAATCATACTTAAGGCGATAAAAAGTCTTAGCTCTAAAAGTTTTGTCACTTCCATTTTGTCAGTCTAGGCTGATAAGGTAATGTCTCTGACTATGTTTCAATGTTCAGAAAGGAAAATAAATCTCTCTTACCCACTTTATAAAAATGTTCTAAGCATTGAGCTTTTTTTTTTTTTTTTAATGCTAGGGAGATTTTCAAGATGGTGGAGGAGTAAGACATGGAGATCATCTTCCTCCTGACAAATACATCAAAAATACATTTGCATGTGGAGCAACTCCTACAGAACACCTAATGAGCACTGGCAGAAGACCCCAGATTTTCCAAAAGGCAAAGAAACCTCCACATAATGGGGTATGGCAAAAGAAATAAAAAGAAAGAGAGAGAGGAACAAAGAAATCAGGATGGGACCTTTGCCTTTCATAGGGAGCTGTGAAGGAGGAAAAATTCTGCACACTCAGAAAACCCCTCATGGATGGGGACGGGGAGGGGGGTGCTTCAGAACCTCGCAGGGGACCACAGCAATGAGTGCATAGAAACCACAGAAATCAGTGCCAACCAGCACTTCCCAGCCTGAGACACTTGTTTGCATGCCTGCCACATGGGAGCTGGGGGCTAAGACTCAAGATTCAGGGCTCAGACTCCAGGGAGAAGACCTAGGTCCTCAGGGCATGAAAATACTCTGAGAGTGCTAGTATGACACAGCTGAAGGAGACAGAGAAAACCCTGGGCCTGCCAGAAAGACAAGAGATCATTGTCACAGGGACGCTTTAACTTTGAGCACTCACAGATGCAGAACACAACTTCATGAGTGTCAGAGGTGTGAACGGCCATGTTTGTGGTCTGCAACTCCAGTGGTGGACAACTTGGCCAGCCACTGCCAAAGCCTGCATGAGTGCCAGAGGTGGGGAACAGGATGCTGATATTTCCCCTGAGCTCAGAGGCGGCCATGACAGCCAACACAGCTGCCATGAAGCTGTGAGCTGGCTAAGGTCACTATCCAGACCTTTCTGGGTGTCTGTGCAACTTGGCATTGCTGAGGGACTGATGACGCAGGGCCAATTCTCCAGGAAGAATGTGTGGCCTGCTTCAGGCTGTAGCAACTTCCTGCAAGCCTCTGTTGCTACAGGCACTCCCTGCAAATTGCAATTGTGTTTTCCATAACCCTCCCTCTCCCCAGGCAAACTAAGCAAGTGAGCCCTAATAATCTGCTTTTGCTGCCTCTTCTTTCGGCAGGGAACAGATGCCAGAGGGTGGTCTACAAACAGAGGCAGAGCCAAAACCATAACTTAGCACACAGGGTTCTGTGACCAAACAGGAAGGGAATTTGATAATGAAGCCACAGCAGCAACTGATTAAAGCACTGCAAGTAGCTTGAGGCTGTGGACTTTGGGGGAAATTTTGTGCTTTAGATGAGAGTACAAGCTGGAATAAGGTCAGATCTGAGTCTGAGCTGACCACACAGTGCCTATAGCAAGTGCAGACCTTCCTAGAAATATGGGAGGATTTCTTGAGAAGGCAGGTTGGCTGCAGCTCACTGTGTGGCAAGGTCCCTGGACAACTGAGGCCTCAGTTGTCCTTCTTTCTACCACTCTATATGTCTATATATTCTTCCTTTTTTTTCTTTGTTCTATTTTTGTTCTTTTTTTATTATTCTTTTAATTTTAATTATTTATTTTCCCTTTTTTGCTTTTGTTTATAAATAAATTTATTTATTTATTTTCCTTTTACTACAGTACTTTTTTTATTATATTGCATTTCTCCATGATTTTTCATTTTGTATCTCTCTTCTTTTTTTTTTTTTTTTTTTGATTTGTAAGTGTGTGACTTTCTTTGTGTGTTCTTGTCTGTTTTAGTGTTCCTTTGACCATTTGTCTTGGGATTTTGTCTGTCCTTTATGCTTCTGTTTGTATGTTTATTTTTTATTTATTTATTTTCTTTCTCTTTCACTTCTGTGCTGCATGGCTTGTGGAGTCTTGGTGCTCAAGCCGGGGGTCAAACCTGAACTTCTGAGGTGGGAAACCTGAGTCCACGACGTTGGACCACCAGAGAACTCCTGACACTATGGAAAACTAATCATCAAGAACTCTTCCAAAGGCCTCTGTAACACCACTAACACCTGGCCTCACCCAAAGATCAGCAAGCACCAGTGCCAAATACCTCATGCCAAACAATTAACAAGACAGGAACACAAACCTACCCATTAGCAGCCAGGTTGCCCAAAAGCATCCCAAGCTCACAGACACCCTGAAACACACTACTGGATGTGGCATCACTCTTCAGAGAAACAAGATCCAACTTCACCCACCAGAAAACAGGCATCAGCCACCCCCCCCCACCCCCACCAAGAAACCTTCACAAGAATTGTTCCAACCACAACCACTGGGGGCAGACTCTGGAAATGAGCGGAAACATGACTTTGAATACTGCAGAAAGGAGACTTTTGCAACACATGAAGGAGTGTGGTATCAATCCACAAGATGAAACAAATGAAGAGGAAATAAGCACTCTATCTGAAAAACAAAGCAAACAAACAAAACACACACACACAAAAAAAAGAGCAATGCTAGTAAAGAAGTTTAAAAATCTCAGAAATAAAAAGAATACATAGGTAAATAGAATGGGGGGGCACAGATTGGGAAGATACAAGAAATATATTAAAGGGATTTTGGGACCTAGAAGAAATAAAGAACAGATAATCAGCAATGGACAGCATAATAACTGAAATAAAAAATACACTAGAATGAATCAATAGTAGAATAACTGAGGCAGAAGAATAGATAAGTGAACTGGAAAGTTGAAAATGACTGAATTAAAGAATAAAGGGGAAAAATGAAAAGAAATGAGGACAATCTCAGAGACCTTTGCACAACAATAAGTGCACAACCAGCATTTGCATTATAGGGTTCCCAGAAGAAGAAGAGGAAAAAACAGTGGTATGAGAAAATATTTGAGGAGATTACAGTGAACAAACAAACAAACAGAAAACACTTCCCCAACATAGGAAAAGAAATAGCAACCAAAGTCCAGAAAGCCCAGAGAGTTCTATACTGGATAAAACCAAAGAGACATGGGCCAACAAATATTAATCAAACTTACAAAACTTAATACAAAGAAAAATTATTAAAGCAATCAAGGGAAAAGCAAAAACAAAAGACAAGGAAACCCCAATAAGCTTAACAACTCATCTTTCAGCAGGAACTCGAGGACAGAAGGAAGTGGCAGGATATACTTAAAGTGATGAAAAAAAAAAAAAAAAAAAAAAAACTACAAACAAGATTACTCTACACAGCAATGATCTCATTCAGATTCAACAGAGAATGTAGAAATGCAAAGGGTCATAACACAGTATTATGAGCAACTATATGTCAATAAAATGCACAACTTGAAAGAAATGGTCAAATTCTTAGAAAAGTACAACCTCCCAATAATGAACCAAGAAGAAATAAAAAAAAAATATAAGAACAAACCAATCACAAGCAGTGGTGTTCAAAACGTGGGCCAAAAAAAAATTTTTTTTTCAACAAATAAAACCCCAGGGCCAGATGGCTTCACAGACAAACTCCACCAAACCTTATAGAAGAGTGAATACTAATCTTGTTCCTACTCTTTCAAAAAATTTCACAGGGAGACCTCCCAAACACTCTATATTAGGACATAATCACTCTGACACCAAAAGCAGACAAAGGTATCACAAAATAAATAAATCTGTAAGTATACATAATAATAATAATAATAATAAAATGTCACTGATGAACAAAAACGCAAAAATTGTCAAAAAAATCTAGCAAATAGAATCCAACAACACATTACACAGATCATATACCATAATCAAGTGGGTTTTATCCCAGTGATGCAAGGATTCTTTATTATATACAAATCAATCAATCTGATATACCAGATTAACAAAGAGAAAAATAATATGATCCTCTCAATAGATACAGTAAACATTTCCACGAAATTTGAGATCCATTAGTGATAAGAACTCTCCAGAATGTAGGCATGGAAGGAACATATATCAACATTATAACAAACCTATGACAATTTTTTTCTCATCACTGAAAAAATCAAAGCATTTCCTCTAAGATCAGGAACATGACAATGGTGAAATTTCTTACCACTATTATTCAATATAATTTTAGCAGTCCTAGTTGTGGCAATCACAGAGAAAAAGAAATTAGAAGATCCAGATTGGAAAAGAAAAAGTAAAACTTTCACTGTTTCAGATGAAAGGATACTGTACTAGAAAGTGTCAGAGGCCAACAGAAACTTACTACAGCTAATCAATGAATTTAGTAAGGTTGTAGGATATAAAATTAACACACAGAAATTCCTTACATTCTTGTAAAATAAAAATAAAAAATGAGAAATAGAAATTAAATAAACAATTTTATTTACCATTGCAATGAAAATAATAAAATACCTAGGTATAAACACACCTAATGGGACAACAAACCTATATGCAGAAAACTATAACACTGATGAAATAAATCAAAGATGACAGAAGCAGATGGAAAGATATACTGTCTTCTCAGATTGGAAGAATCAATGTTGTCAAAGTTACTATATACCTAAAGCAGTCTATAGATTCAATGAAATCCCTATCAAACAACCAATGTCATATTAACAGAATTAGAACAAAATATTTCACAATTTGTATGGAAACACAAAAGACCCTGAATAGCCAAAGTATTCTTGGGAATGAAAAACAGAGCTAGAGGAATCAGTCTTGCCGACTTCAGACTATACTACAAAGCTACAGTCATGAAGACATTATGGTACTGGCACAGAAACAGAAATATAGATTAATGGAACAGAAAAGAAAGCTAGGAGATAAAGCCATACACCTATGGGAGCCTTATCTTTGACAAAGGAGCCAATATTATTCAATGGAGAAAAAACAGGCTCTCCAGTAAGTAGCACAGGGAAAAATGAATAGCTACATGCAAAATAATGAAATGAGAACACTTCTTATTGCCACACACAAAAATAAACTCAAAATGAATTAAAAACTTAAATGTAAGGCCAGAAACTATAAAGGTCTTAGAGAACAACATAGGCAGTACACTCTTGGATGTAAATCAGAGAAAGATCACCTTTGACCCAACTCCTAGAGTAATGGAAATATAAATAAATAGGACCTAATTAAACTTAAAAACTTTTACACAGCAAATGAACCCATAAAACAAGATGTAAAGACAGCCTTCAGAATGGGAGAAAATAATTGCAAATGAAGCAATTTACAAAGGATTAATATCAAAAATATATAAGCAGTTCCTACAGATCAATATCAGAAAAAGCAAAAGCCCAACCAAAATAATGGATAGAAGACTAAATGAAAATACTATGATGTATCACCTGATATCAATCATAATGTTGTAGTTGTCTAATCCTTAAATTGTGTCTGACTCATTGCAACCCCATGGATTGCATCATCAGGTTCCTCTGTCCTCCACCATCTGCTGGAGTTTGCTCAAATTAAAGTCCATTGAGTCGTTAAGAGCATCTCATTTGCTGCTGAGCCCTTTTCCTTTTTACCTTCAATCTTGCTCAGTATCAGTCTTTTCCAATGAGTCGGCTCTTTGCATCAGTTGACCAAAGTATTGGAGCTTCAGCTTCAGCATCAGTCCTTCCAATGAATATTCAGGGTTGATTTATTTTAGGATTGACTGGTTTGATCCCCTTGATGTCTAAGGGACTCTCAAGAGTCTTCAACACCACAGTTTGAAAGTATCAGTTCTTCAGTACTCAGCCTTCTGTATGGTACAGCTCTCACATCTGTACACGACTACTGGAAAATCCATAATTTGACTATAAGTACCTTTGTCATCAAAATGATGGTTCTGCTTTTTAATATACTGTCTTGGTTTGTCAGGGGCTTCTTCAGTAACTCAGTGGTAATGAATCCAGCTGCAATGCAGGAGACTCTGGATACATGGGTTCAATCCCTGTGTCATGAAGATGCCCTGGAGAAGGACATGACAACCTACTACAATATTCTTGCTGGGAAAATTCCGTGGACAGTGGTGCCTGGCAGGCTACAGTCCATAGGATTGCAAAGAGTCAGACACGAGTGGAGCCACGGACCACCAGCACTAGGTTTATCACAGCTTTCCTTCCAAGGAGCAAGCTTTTTTTTTTTTTTTTTTAATTTCATGGCTGCAGTCACAGTGCACAGTAATTTTGGGGCCTGAGAATATACTCTCTTACTCTTTCCAGTTTTTCCCCTTCTATTTGCCATTAAGTCTTGTGACCAGATGTCATGATCTTATTATTATTATTTTTTTTAATGTTGAGTTTCCAGCAAGCTTTTTCACACTCTTCTTTCACCCTTATCAAGAAACTCTTCAGTTTCTCTTCACTTTCTGACATTAGAGTGGTATCATCTGTATATCTGAGGTCGTTGACATTTCTCCCAGTAATCTTGATTCAGCTTGTTATTCATCCACCCTGGCATTTCATATGACTTACTCTGCATACAAGTTAAATGAACAGAGTAACAATTTACAGCCTTGACATACTCCCTTACTAATTTGGAACCAGTCATTGTTCCATATCTAGTTCTGCTGTTTCTTGATCTTCATACAGATTGCTCAGGGACAGATAATGTGGTTTTGTACTCCCATCTCTTTATGAATTTTCCAATTTGTTGCAATCCACACAGACAAAAGCTTTAGCATAGTCAGTGAAGCAGAAGTTCATGTTTTTCTGGGCCTCCTTTGCTTTATCCATGATCTAAAAAATGTTCGCAATTTCTTCTCTGGTTCTCCTGTTTCTTCAAAATCCAGCTTGTACATATGGAAATTGTCAGTTCACATGGTGTTAAAGCTTAGCTTGAAGGATTTTGAGCATTACCTTGCTAGCATATGAAATGAGCGCAATTATATGGTAGTTGAATATTTTCGGCATTGCCTTCTTTGTGATTGGAAAGAAAAGTGACATTTTCCAGTCCTGTGACCACTGCTGAGTTTTCCAAATTGGCTGACATATTGAGGGAAACACTTTAACAGCATCATCTTTTAGTATTTTAAATACCTCGACTAGAATTATGTCACCTCCACTAACTTTATTCATAGTAATGCTTCCTAAAGCCCATGTGAATTCACACTCCAGGACATCTGGGTCTAGGTGAGTGGTGACACCACTATGGTTTCATTGACTTTTTTTTTTTTAATAATTTTTTTCTATGTATTCTTACCACCTTTTAGGCGGCATAGTGGTTAAGAATCCACCTGCCAGTGCAGGAGAGGCAATAGAGATTCATTCAATCCTTGGTTTCAGCAGATCCCCATAGGGTAAGACTTGGCAGTTCATTCCAATATTTCTTTCCTGGAAAATTCCATAGACAGAGGAGCCTGGTGACCTACAGTTCAAGATGTTGCAAAGTGTCAGACATGACTGAGTGACTTAACACACACACACACCAATCAGAATGGCCACCATCAAAAAACTACACACAGCAAATGCTGAAGAGGATGTGGAGAAAAGGGAACCACACTGCACTATTGGTGGGATTGTAAATTGGTAGAGCCACTATGGAAAACAATATGGATATTTCTAAAAAACTAGGAATAAAACTACCATGTAACTCAGAAATCCCACTACTAGGCATATACCCTTAGAAAACCAAAGTTCAAAAATTCAGATGTTTCCTAGTGTTTATTGCAGCACTATTTACAACAGCCAGGACATGGAAGCAACCTAGATGTCCATGGACAGATTAATGGATAAAGAAGATGTAGTTCATATATACAATTCGTATTACTCAGACATAAAACAAGTTCGGTTCAGGTATGATGGTGTCGATGAACATAAAGTCTGTTATATAGTGTGAACTCAGAGCAAAATAGTGTATATTAATACATATATATGAAATCTATGAAATATTGCTGATGAACCTATTTGCAGGGAAATAATTGAAACACAGACATAGAGGATGAACTTGTGGATACAGCAGGGGAAGGTGAATGGAGGACAAATTGAGAAAGTAGCATTGACATATACACTATCATATGTAAAATAAATATCTAGTGGGAAGCTGCTTTATAACACACAGAGTCTAGTGCAGTGCTCTGTGACAAGATAGAGGGATGTGATGAGAGGGTGTGGGAGGCTGAGGCAGGGTATATATATACATATATATATATATAACAATCAGATATATATATATATATATATGTATGCATATATATATACACACACACACACACACACATATATATATATAGTGTTGTTGAATGGTTTCAATCACCACAACATTGTAAAGCAATTACCCTTCAATTAAATAGATATATATGTTTTTATTTGTTTAGTGATTTTGAGAATGGGATGATAAATGCAAAGTGGATATTACATTAATCACTTCTGTACTCCCCTTAACATTCAAATAGAGGGAACAATGATAGTTATCAGAATTTTTTCTACTATATCAAATAAAAAATTTAAAAAAAAACTATCTCCTTTTGTATTTAATTTTTCAGAAAAACTATTCCTGCCTTATTTGAGATAAATCATCTGGAAATCTCAATCAATGAGCAATATAAAATCGACTTGAATGTAGATATTTTGGCACATTTGTGTGGATTTGTGATAATGCAGGAAGTATTTTAGAAAAATCATAATCTACTTTCAAAATTTGACTACATTCAATGTATTTAGTTGTTTACAAACACAGTGTAAATTATTTGTTTTTTTTTCTGTCTGTTTTGATAGGATATTGAAAATAATTAAATAACTAAATGATTGCTCAAGTGATATTTTTGGAATATAAATCCATGGTCTTCTGACCTACCTAATACAAAATGGTGAAAAGAAAAGGATAATATAAAACTGTATAATTTTATTCCATTTCACAATTTCAGCAAATAAATGATGAATAGATATAAGGTTAATTACAATCACAGTTGTAACTTTCTTGATGAAAGTGAAAGAGGAGAGTGAAAAAGTTGGCTTAAAACTCAACATTCAAAAAACTAAGATCATGGTATTCGGTCCCATCACTTCATGGCAAATAGATGGAGAAACAATGGAAACAGTGACAGACTTTATTTTGGGGGGCTCCAAAATCACTGCAGATGGTGACTGCAGCCATGAAATTAAAAGACATTTGCTCATTGGAAGTAAAGCTATGACAAGCCTAGATAGCATATCAAAAAGCAGAGACATTACTTTGCCAACAAATGTCCGTCTAGTCAAAGCTCTGGTTTTTCCTGTAGTCATGTATGGTTGTGAGAGTTGGACTATAAAGATAGCTGAGAACCAGAGAATTGATGCTTTTGAACTGTGGTGTTGGAGAAGACTCTTGAGAGTCCCATGGACTGCAAGGAGATCCAACCAGTCCATCCTAAAGGAAATCAGTCCTGAATATTCATTGGAAGGAGTGATGCTGAAGATGAAACTTCAATATTTTGGCCACATGATGTGAAGAGCTGACTCATTTGAAAAGACTCTGAAACTGGGAAAGATTGAAGGCGGGAGAAGAAGGGGACAACAGAGGATGACATGGTTTGATGGCATCACTGACTTGATGAACATGAGTTTGAGAAAGCTCCAGGAGTTGGTGTTGGACAGGGAAGACTGGCATGGTGCAGTCCATGGTGTTGCAAAAAGTCACACACGACTGAGCAACTGAAATGAACTGAACAACTAGTTTTTCCAGCAAAATTGTGAGAACACTGGTGTATTGAATTTACATTTCATACTCAGTAAATAATATACTAGTTAGAATTATTACTAGGTACAGCAAGAGAAATGTATGCCAAAGCCTTTGACTGTGTGGATCAAAATAAACTGTGGAAAATTCTGACAGAGATGGGATTACCAGACCACCTGACTTGTCTCTTGAGAAACCTGTATACAGATCAGGAAGCAACAGTTAGAACTGGACATGGAACAATAGACTGGTTCTAAATAGGAAAAGGAGTAGGTCAAGGCTGTATATTGTCACCCTGCTTATTTAACTTGTATGCAGAGTACATCATGAGAAACGCTGGGCTGGAAGAAGCACAAGCTGAAATCAAGATTGCCAGGAGAAATATCAATAACCTCAGATATGCAGATACCATGCTTATAGCAGCAAGTGAAGAGGAATTTAAAAAGTCTCTTGATGAAAGCTAAAGAGGACAGTGAAAAAGATGGCTTAAAGCTCAACATTCAGAAAACTAAGATCATAGCATCTGGTCTCATGACTTCATGGGAAATAGATGGGGAAACAGTGGAAACAGTGTCAGACTTTTTTTTTTTTGGGGGCTCCAAAATCACTGAAGATTGTGATTGTAGCCATGAAATTAAAAGACGCTTACTTCGTCAAAGAAAGTTTTGACCAAGCTAGATAGCATGTTAAAAAGCAGAGACATTACTTTGCCAACAAAGGTCCGTCTAGTCAAGGCTATGGTTTTTCCAGTGGTCATGTATGGATGTGAGAGTCAGACTGTAAAGAAAGCTGAGTGCTGAAGAATTGATCTTTTCAACTGTGGTGTTGGAGAAGACTCTTGAGAGTCCCTTGGACTGCAAAGATATCCAACGAGTCCATCCTAAAGGAGACAAGTCCTGGGTGTTCATTGGAAGGAGTGATGCTGAAGCTGAAACTCCAATACTTTGGCCACCTCATGCAAGAGTTGACTCATTGGAAAAGACCCTGATGCTGGGAGGTATTGTGGGCAGGAGGAGAAGGGGACGACAGAGGATGAGATGGCTGGATGGCATCACTGACTCGATGGACATGAGTTTGAGTAAACTCCGGTAGTGGGTGATGGACAGGGAGGCCTGGTGTGCTGCAATTCATGGGGTCGCAAAGATTCGGACACAACTGAGCGACTGAACTTAACTGATCTGAACAACAACAAGAGAAATGTATAATACATAAGATCATAAAAATATGTATCTTGCCACTGCTCAGTCATTTCAGTCATGTCTAACTCTTTGCCATCCTATGTACCATAGACCAGCAGTCTTCTCTATCCATGGGATTTTCCTGGCAAGACTACTCGAATGGGTTTTCATGCTTTCCTCTAGGGAATGTTCCTGATGCAGGGATCAAACCCATATCTCCTGTGTTTCCTGCACTGCAGGTGGATTCTTTCCATCTGTGCCACTGGGGAAGCCTCCATATGCATCTATATTTATACATATGGACTCCCATTGGGTAGTCTGTTGTGTCACAGAATCACACACTACTGAGAGATTAACACTTCCACATGAAAATGTATGTGAATATATGCAGAGCCATGTTAACAATGAAAATTTCTTTTAGTGCTGATATACAACAAAATAATCAGAGAATTGAAGGTTTGGACAGTGAATTCTTTAAAGTTTTTATTGTGAGGAGAAACAAAATTTACTATCTAAATCAATTTTAATATAGATATAACTAGAGATTTTGTGGGTTCAGTTCTCAACCACCACAATGAAGCAAATATCATGATAAAATGAGTCACATTTTTTTTTTTAAATTTCCCATTGCATATAGAAGTTATGTTTACACTGTATGGTAGTCTATTAAGTGCACAATGGCATTTCATCTAAAAAGATATATAACTTAACATGAAACTATTATATTGCTAAAAATGTTAACCATTTCCTCAGCCTTCAGAGAGCCATTATCCCTTTCCTTGTAGTGGGGCTTCCTCAGTGTTGATGAATGATGACTGATCAGGGAGATTGCTTCTTAAACTTAGGGTGGGTGTGGCAATTTCTTAAAATTAGTCAACAATGAAGTTTGCCACATCAATTAACTCTTCCTTTCATTTAAACACTTAGAGGCTATTGTCGTGTTATCAACTAGCTTAATTTCAATATTGTTGTGTCTCAAGGAACAAGGAATCTCAAAGGAGAGGGAGAGGATGAGAGATTGACTGGCTAGTGAAGGAGTAAGAATACACACATTTATGAATTAAATTTGCCATCTTTTATGAATGTGGCTCATTGTGTCCAATTCAATTACAATAGTGACAGTAAAAATAACTGATCACAGATCACAATAACAAATGTAATAATAATATAAAGGTTTGAAATATTGTGAGAATTACCAAATGTTACACAGAAACATGAAATGATCAGATGTTGGGAAAAAAGACACTGATAGACTTGATTGACACAGAGTTATAATAAAACTTCAATGTGTAAAAAAAGCACAATATTCATGATGAGCAATAAAATGAAGCACAGTGAATCAAAGCATGCCTGTATACACTTCAGTAGTGTTAAGTATGAATATACTTATACAAGGTGAATACCTTGTTGTAAAACAAATCTCTAAAACTTTTTCATCGTGTAATTTTAAAATTTTATATCTATTTAAAAACTAATTTCACATCCTTCTTCCTGCCTTTCAAAATAATGTATATATACATACACTTTCTATGATTTTGGCTGCTTTAGATACTTCATATGAGTGAAATCATATAGTATTTGCCCTTTATAAATTGCCTTATTTTGTTTGCCTAATGTTTATCCATGTTGTAAATATGACAGAATATCATACTTTTACACTTGATAATATACATGTTTTGACGCTGTTCTCTCAGTTCATCCCACCCTCGCCTTCTCCCATAGAGTCCAAAGTCTGTCCTATACATCTGTGTCTCTTTTTCTGTCTTGCATATAGGGTTATCAATATTGTAAAGTAATTACCCTCCAACTAATAACAATAAATGAAAAAAAAAAAAGAAAATAAAAAATATATCATACTTTATTTTCTTGATGTTAAAATTTTTCTGTTTTTCTTTTTTTTTATTTTTTAATTGAAGGATAGTTGCTTTACAGAATTTTGTGGTTTTCTATCATATATCAACAAGAATCATCCATAGGTACACCCATGTCTCCTCCTTCCCAGACCTTCCTTCCCCTGTCTCCCCACCCCACACTTCAGCCTGTTGCAGAGCCCCCATTTGAGTTCCCTGAGCCATACAGCAAATTCCCATTGGATATCTGTTTTACACATGTTATTGTAAATTTCTATGTTATCTCTCCATACATCTCCCCTTCTCCCTCCTCTCCTCCCACAGTGTCAATAAGGTCTGTTCTCTATGTTTGTTTCTCCATTGCTACCCTGAAAATAAATTCATCAGTGCCATCTCTTCAGACTCCATATATATGTGTCAGTATCTGATATTTATATTTCTCTTTCTGACTTACTTCACTCTGTATAATGGGCTTTAGTTTCATCCACCTCTTTAGAACAGATTCAGATGCATTCCTTTTTATGGTTGAGTAGTATTTCATTGTATATATGTACTGCAGGTTCTTTATCCATTCATCTGCATGGACATCTAGGTTGCTTCCATATTCTATCTATTGTAAATAATGCTGCAATGAACAATGGGATTCCTGTGTCTTTTTCACTTTTGATTTCCTCATGGTATATGCCTAGGAGTAGGATTCCTGGGTCATATGGTAGTTTTATTCCTAGCTTTTTAAAGAGTCTCCACACTGTCTTTCATAGTGGCTATATCAATTTACATTCCCATCAGCAATGCAAGAGTGTTCTCCTTTCTCCACACCCTCTGCAACATTTATTGTTTGTAGACTTTTTGATGATGGCCATTCTGACTGGTGTGAGGTGGTATCTCATTTTAATTTTGATTTGCATTTCTCTAATAATGAGTGATGTTGAGCATCTTTTCATGTGTTTGTTAGCCATCTGTATGCCTTCTGTAGAGAAATGTCTCTTCAGATCCCTTTCCCACTTTTTGATTGGATTGTTTGCTTTTCTGGTATTAAGTTGTATGAGCTGCTTTAATATTTTGGAAATTAATTATCAGTTGTTTCCTTTGCTATTATTTTCTCCCATTCTGAGGGTTGTCTTTTCACTTTATTTGTAGTTTCCTTTTCTGTGCACAAGCTTTTAAGTTTAGTTATGTCCCATTTGTTTATTTTTGCGTTTATTCCATTACTCTAGGAGATGGGTCATAAAAGATCTTGCTTTGATTTATGTCATCGAGTGTTCTGCCTATGTTTCCTCTAAGGGTTTAATAGCTTCTCGTCTTACATTTAGGTCTATAATCCATTTTGAGTTTATCTTTGTGTATGGTGTTATGTAGTGAGCTAGTTTCATTATTTTGCATGTGGTTGTCCAGTTTTCCCAGCACCACTTATTGAAAAGGCTGTCTTTGCCCCATTGTATATTATTGCCTCCTTTGTCAAAAATAAGGTACCCATAAGTGTGTGGGTTTGTTTCTGGGCTTTCTGTCTTGTCCCATTGGTCTATATTTCTGATTTTGTGCCAGCACCATACTTTCTTGATGACTATAGGTTTGTAATATAGTCTGAAGTCAGGAAGGTTGATTACTCCAGCTCCATTCTTCTTTCTCAAGACTGCTTTGGCTATTCAGGTCCTTTGTGTTCCATATGAATTGTGAAAACTTTTGTTCTAGTTCTGTGAAAAATGCCATTGGTCATTTGATAGGGATTTCTTCGAATCTGTAGATTGCATTTGGTAGTATAGTCATTTTTCACAATATTGATTCTTCCTACCCAGGAACATGGAATATCTCTCCATCTGTTTATGTCGTCTTTGATTTCTTTCATCAGTGTCTTATATTTATCCATATACTGGTCTTTTGTCTCCTTAGGTATGCTTATTCCTACATATATTTACTCTTTTTGTTCCAATGGTGGATGTTATTGATTCCTTTGTTTCTCTTTCTTATTTTTCATCATTAGTATATAGGAGTGCAAGTGATTTCTGTATATTGACCTTGAATCCCACGATTTTGCCCAATTTGCTGCTTAGCTCTAGTAATTTTCTGATAGTTTCTTTTGGGTTTTCTATGGATAGTATCATGTCCTCTGCAGTGAGCATTTTTACTTCTTCTTTTCTGGTCTGGATTCCTTTTATTACTTTTTCTTCTCTGATTGCTATAGCTAGGACTCCCAAAAGTATATTGAATAACAGTGGTGTAATAATAATAATAACAACAATCCAACCCATGTTGTTCCTAATCTTAGAGGGAATGATTTCAGATTTTCACCATTGAGAATAATGTTTACTGTGGGTTTTTCATATACGGCCTTTACTATGTTGAGGTTGCTTCCTTCTAAGCTCATTTTTTTGAAGCGTTTTTTATCATAAATGGATGCGGAGTTTCATCTAAGGCTTTTTCTGCATCTATTGAGATGATCATATGTTCTTTTATCTTTCAACTTGTTGATATGGAGTATCACATTTATTGATTTGCATATATTGAAGAAGCCTTTTATCCCTGGAATAAATCCCACTTGATCATGGTATATGAGTTTTTAATGTGTTGTTGGATTCTGTTTGCAAGAATTCTGTTGAAGAATTTTGCATCTGTGTTCATCAGTGATAATTGCCTATAGTTTTCTTTTATTGTGTTGTCTTTTCCTGGTTTTGGTATCAGGTTGATTGTGGCCTCATAGAATGAGTTTGGAACTGTTCCTTCCTCTGGAATTTTTTGGAAGAGCTTCAGGAATCTAGGCATTAGCTCTTCTCCAAATGTTTGACAGAATTCTCCTGTGAAGCCATCTGGTCCTGGGCTTTTGTTTTTTGGGATTTTTTTTTTTATCATAGTTTCAATTTCAGTGTTTGTAATTGGGTTGTTCATAATTTCTCTTTCTTCCTGGTTCAGTCTTGGGAGACTGATTTTTTTTTTTCTAAGTATCTGGCCATTTCCTCTAAGTTGTCCATTTTATTAGCATTTAGTTGCTCATAATATTTTCATGATCCTTTGTATTTCTGTGTTGTCTGTTGTAGCCTCTCCTTTTCCATTTCTAATTTTGTTGATTTGATTTTTCTCCCTTTTTTATTAATTGAGTCTGGCTAGTGGTTTGTCAATTTTATTAATCTTCTCAAAGAACCAGCTTTTAGTTTTATTAATCTTTGCTATCTTTTCTTCATTTCTTTTTCATTTATTTCTGCTCTGATTTTTATGATCTCCTTCCTTCTGCTAACTTTTGTTGTTGTTGTTGTTCTTTTCCCAGCTGTTTTAGATGTAGTTAGCATGTCTATTTGATGCTTTTCTTGCTTCTTGAGGTGTTATTGTATCACTATAAACCTCCTTCAGCTTTTGCTGAATCCCATAGGTTTTGTGTCATTGTGCTTTTATTTTCATTTTCTTCTAGGAATCTTTTAATTTACTTCATTATTACTTCAGTAACCTCTTTATTATTTAGCAATGCATTGTTTAATCTTCATGAGTTGGTGTTTTTTGCTCTTTTGGTTTTCTTTTCCTGTAGTTGATAGCTAGTCTAATAGTGTTGTGGTCAGAGATGAATACATCAAAAACAAAATGCAAAAAACTCAACAAAATAAAAACATGGGTTTGTGTAAGAGATCCTCTTCAATTCTGGATATTGTGTCAAAAGAGAGTAAAATGAATGAGATAAGATAAGACAAGTCCCTAGTGGTCTCAGTATTTTCTCAGTGTGTACTTGGCAATTTCTCTACTTGGCAGGTATTTATAAGCCACTCTCAGAGAAGTAATACAAAGTTTTACAAATACTCACCATAATTTGATGATGAACAATGTGAGTTCCTCAGGGAGAAAATTTGTGATAGATGTGATTGTATTCCCTCTAACATCTCCCTCAAAGAACAAGAACATAATATTGAGATGTATATATATTAGTTATCTTGTTATTTTCACATTATCTAAAACAATTACATTGAGTTAAAATGCACATAATGTGCAAATCATGTGTTATAACTGCACAATTTGATGAATTTTGTAAACAATATATACCATGTAACCAACACATCATCTATGATTTGATTATCTTCTAGCTTCTAAAAAGTTCCCTTGCTTCCTCTTCTAGTCATCTCAAGGTGATGATTTTTATTCATATCAAAATAAACTAGTTTGTTTATTCCTACAATTCACATAAATGAATGATACAGTGCATGTATATATTTATTTTCATTCCTAGATGTTATGTTTTAAAGACTCACTTATGCTATTACATGTATTGATAGCTCATTTTTTATTTTTTCTGAGTACTTTCTCCTTGTGTGGACACTACTGTATTCCACAGTTTGTTTATTCACTCAGTTCTTCATGATTTGCTTCCAGTCTTGGCTATTACTAAAGAAATTTTGTGAGCACATGCTTTCATTTCTCCTGATTACATATTTAGCAGTGATTTTCTGAGTAAAACTTCATACATTATTACTTTAAAATTATATATATATATATATATATATATACATACATACACACACATACACACACACACACACACACACACACTAAAATATTTACTGTTACCAAGTG
Source organism: Dama dama (assembly GCF_033118175.1). NCBI lineage: Eukaryota > Metazoa > Chordata > Mammalia > Artiodactyla > Cervidae > Dama > Dama dama. The sequence goes on from NC_083714.1 coordinate 73,843,293, forward strand.
GGGAGTGAATGGGAAGATAATCCATACTGGGTTTAAAGCTTTTGTTGGAAATTCTGAAAAAGTTTTATGTATAGAGATAATGGTGATGGTTGTACAACATTATAACTCTATTTAATGTTACTAAATTATACATTTATAAATATTTAAAGCAGTAAATATTATTTGGTGTATGTCTTGCCACAATAAAATTAGTGCATAGTCTAGCTAAACAAGTGGTTTAAATTTTCGAATGTTTATAGATCAATGGTAATTCAACCTCCTAAACTTGCTTTTCAGATGTTGAATAACAGAAGTTTATTTTTTAATTAATTTATTTTAATTGGAGGTTAATTACTTTACTGCAATACTTTGGTGGTTTTTGCCATACATCAACATGAATCAGTCATGGATGTACATGTATCCAACCATTGTGAAACCCCTCCCACCTCCGTACCTACCCCATCCCTCTGGGTTGTCCCAGAGCGCCAGTCATGAGTGCCCTACTTCATGAATCAAACTTGCACTGGTCATCTATTTTACGTATGATAATAGACATATTTCAATGCTGTTCTCTCATATCATCCCAGCCTCGCCGTCTCCCACATAGTCCAATAATCTGTTCTTTACAACTGTTGTCTCTTTTGCTGTCTTACGTATAGAGTCGTTGTTGCCATCTTCCTAAATTCCATATATATGCATTAATATACTGTATTATTGTTTCTGTTTCTAACATACTTCACTCTGTATAATGGCCTCCAGTTTCATCCACTGCATTAGAACTGACTCAAATGTATTCGTTCTTTAGCTGAGTAATATTTCATTGTGTATATGTACCACAGCTTCCTTATCCATTCTTCTGCCAGTGGACATCTAGGTTGCTTCCATATACTATCAGTGCTGCAATGAACAATGGGGTACATGTGTGTTTTTCAATTCTGGTTTCCTCAATGTGTATGCCCAGGAGTGGGATTGCTGGGTCATATGTCAGTTCTATTTCCAGCTTTTTAAGGAATCGCCACACCATTCTCCTTTGTGGCTGTACTAGTTTGCATTCTCACCAACAGTGTAAGAGGGTTCCTTTTTCTCCACACCCTCTCTGGCATTTATTTTTTGAAGAGTTCTTGATGGCAGCCATTCTGACTGGCATGAGATGGTACCTCATTGTGATTTTGATTTGCATTTCTCTGATAATGAGTGGCACTGAGCATCTTTTCATATGTTTGTTAGCCATCTGTGTGTCTTCTTTGGAGAAATGTCTGTTTAATTCTTTGGCCCATTTTTTTTATTGGATCATTTATTTCTCTGGGATTGAGCTGCATGAGCTGATTGTATATTTTTGAGATTAATTATTTGTCAGGTGCTTCATTTGCTATTATTTTCTCCCATTCTGAAGGCTGCCTTTACATCTTGCTTGTAGTTTTCTTCATTGTGCAAAAGCTTTTAAATTTAATTAGGTCGCATTTGTTTATTTTTGTTTTTATTTCATTACTCTAGAATGTGGGTCATAGAGTATATTGTTGTGATTTATGTCAGAGAGTATTCTGCCTATGTTTTCCTCTAGGAGTTTTATAGCTTCTGGTCTTACATTTATATATTTAATCCATATTGAGGTCATGTTTTTGTGTGGTGTTAGAAAGTGTTCTAGCTTGATTCCTTTACAGGTGGTTGACCAGTTTTCCCAGGACCACTTGTTAAAGAGATTGTCTTTTCTCCATTGTATATTTTTGGCTCCTTTGTCAAAGTTAAGTTGTCCATAGGTGCATGGATTTATCTCTGTGCTTTCTATTTTGTTCCATTGATCTATATTTCTGTCTTTGTGCCAGTAAAATACTGTCTTGATGACTGTAGTTTTGTAGTGTAGTCTGAAGTCAGGCAGGTTGATTCCTCCAGTTTCATTCCTCTTTCTCAAGATTTCATTGGCTATTTGAGTTTTTTTGTGTTTCCATACAAATTGTGAACTTGTTTGTTCTAGTTCTGTGAAAAATACCGTTGGTAGCTTGATAGGATTTGTGTTGAATCTATAGATTGCTTTGGGTAGTATACTCATTTTAGCTATATTGATTTTTCCAATCAATGAACATGGTATATTTATCCATCTATTTGTGCCATCTTTGATTTCTTTTGTCAGTGTTTTATAGTTTTCTATATATAGGTCTTTTGTTTCTTTAGGTAAAATTATTTCTAGTTATTTTATTTTTTTCATTGCAATGGTGAATGTGATTGTTTCCTTAATTTATATTTCTGTTTTCTCATTGTTAGTGTACAGGAATGCAAAGGATTTCTGTATATTAATTTTATATCATGTGACTTTATTACATTCATTGATTAGCTCTAGTAATTTTCTGGTGGTGTCTTTAGGATTTTCTATGTAGAGGATCATGTCATCTGCAAACAGTGATTTTTACTTCTTTCCAATCTGGATTTCTTTTATTTCTTTTTCTTCTCTGATTGCTGTGGCAAGGACTTCCAAAACTATGTTGTATAGTAGTGGTGGTGAGAGTGGGCACCCTTCTATTGTTCCTGATTTTAGAGGAAATAGTTTCAATTTTTCACCATTGAGGATATTGTTTGCTCTGGGTTTGTCATATATGGCTTTTATTATGCTGATATATGTTCCTCTAGGCCTGCTTTTATCATAAATTTATGTTGAATTTTGTCAAAGGCTTTTTCTGCATCTATTGAAATAATCATATAATATTTTTATCTTTCAATTTGTTAATATATTGAATTACATTGATTTGCAAATATTGAAGAATCCTTGCATCCCTGGGATAAAGCTCACTTGATTATGATGTATGACTTTTTTAATATGTTGTTGGATTCTGTTTGCTAGAATTTTGATGAGGATTTTGCATCTATGTTCATCAGTGATTTTGGCCTGTGGTTTTCTTCTTTTGTGGCGTCTTTGTCTTATTTTGGTATTAGAGTGATGGTGGCCTCATAGAATCAGTTTATGAGTTTACCTTTCTCTGTAGTTTTCTGGAAGAGTTTGAGTAGGATAGATATTAGCTCTTCTCTAAATTTTTGGTAGAATTCAGCTGTGAAGCTGTCTGGTCCTGGGCTTTTATTTGCTGGAAGATTTCTCACTACAGTTTCAATTTCCGTGCTTGTGATGGGTCTGTTAGGATTTTCTATTTATTCCTGGTTCAGTTTTGGAAGCTTATACTTTTCTAAGAAATTGTACAGTATGATTTGGTACATAGAAATTGACATTGGCATAAAAATGAAAGGGGGATTTGTCAAGAATATATAATCTTGCAGACAATAAATTCAAGTTTTCTTCTCATTGAATTATTTTAATGGAAGATAGCTTCTTTACAATGCTGTGGTGGTCTCTGCCATACATTAAAGAAAGTTAGTCATAATTATATATATATATATATATATATATATATATATATATATAATTATTTATATATTTATAACATAAGGAAAGACAGGCTGGGTTCTCTTGTTATTCAGAAGCTTCCTGCTAGTTACATATTTTACACATGATTGTGTATATATGCCAATGCTACTTTCTCAATTTTTCATAGCCTCTCTTACCTCCACTGTATCCATAAGTCCATTCTCTATGTCAACATTTCCATTTCTTCTCTGTAAATATGTACATCAGTATGATTTCTTTAGAGTATATATATATATATGCATTAATATATAATATTTGTTTTTCTCTTTCGACTTACTTCACTCCATATAACAGGCTCTAGGTTCGTACATTTCACTACAACTGACTCAAACTTGTTCATCTTAATGGATGAAGAATATTCCATTCTATTGTTGTGGTGGTGATTTAGTTGATAAGTCATGTCCAACGCTTGTAAACCCGCGGAGGATACCACGCTCCTCTGTCCATGTGATTTCCAGTATGGTGTCATTTCCTTCTAGAGGGGATCTTCCCAAACCAGGCATTGAACCAAGGCCACCTGCATTGCAGGTGGATTCTTTACCAACTGAGCCACCAGGGAAACCCATTTCATTGTATATATGTGCCATATTTTCCTTATACATTCTCTATCAATAGACATCTAGGCAGTTTCAATATCCTAGTTATTGTAAAGAGTGCTGCAATAAACATTGAGCCACACGTGCTTTTTCTTTTTTAACATAATTGAAGGATAAATCCTTTACAATATTTGTTTGATTTCTTCCATACATCAACAAGAATTAGGCATAGACATATATATGTGCTCTACTTCTTGGACCGCCCTCCTTCCCTCACATTTTCCCACCTCTCTAGGTTGTTATGGAGCCCTAGCTTGAATTCTCTAAGTCATAAAGCAATTTTCCATTGGCTATCAATTTTACATATGATAGTGTATATGCTTCCATGCTACTTCCATTTGTCTTACCCTCTCCTTCTTTCCCAACACCTGTATCCATAAATTTGTTCTCTATGTCTGTGTCGCCACTGCTGCCTTGAAATAGGTTACTCAGTACCATATTTCTAGATTCCATATCTAATATGTTATATTTTCTTTTCTCTTTGTGACTTACTTCACTATGTTTAATAGGCTCTAGGTTCATCCACCTCTTTAGAACTGACACAAATATGTTCCTTTTTATGACTAAGTAGTGTTCCATTGTATATATGTACCACTGCTGCTTTACCCATTTGTTTGTCAATGAACATATAGGTTGCTTCCATGTCCAGGCTATTGTAAATAGTGCTGGAATGAACACTGGAGTACATGTGTTTTTTCAATTTTGGTTTTCTTGAGATATATGTCTAGAAATGGTATTTCAGGGTCATATCATGGTTTCTTTCCCTACTTTTAAAAGGAATATCCCTACTGTCTTACATTTGTTGTTTATTGTTCAGTCACTTAATTGTGTCCAACTCTTTGTGACACCATGGACTGCAGCATGTGAGGCTTCCCTGTCCTTAACTATCTCCCTGAATTCGCTCAAACTCATGTCCATTGAGGCGATGATGCTGTCCAAACATCTCATCCTCTGTTGTTCCCTTCCCTTCATGCCCTCAATCTTTCCCAGCATCAGAGTCTTTTCAAATTAGTTGGCTCTTCTTATCAGGTGGCCAAAGTATTGGAGCTTCAGCTTCAGTCTCAGTCTTTCCAAGGAATGTTCAGCATTGATTTCCTTTAGGATTGACTGATAGATCTCCTTGCTGTCCAAGGGACTCTCAAGAGTCTTCTCCAGCACCACAGTACAAAAGCATCAGTTCTTTGATGCTTAGCCTTTTTTATGGTCCAAATCTCACATCTCTACATGACTATTAGAAAAAACATAGCTTTGACTGTAAGGACCTTTGTTGGAAAAGACATGTCTCTGCTTTTTAATATGCTGTCTAGGTTTTTCAAAGCTTTCCTTCCAAGGAGCAAGCTTTGAATTTTATGTCTGCAGTCACCATCTTCAATGACTTTGTAGCCCAAGAAAATGAAGTCTGTTACTGTTAACATTTCCCCCCATCTATTTGCCATGAATTGATGGGACTGGATGCCATGATATTAGTTTTTTGAATGTTGAATTTTAAGCCAGTTTTTTTTTTTCCACTCTCCTCTTTCACCTTCATCAAGAGGCTCTTTAGTGTTTTCTATGTATAGCATTGGTAAATTGAGAGTTTTACTCCTTCTTTTTCAATGTAGATTCCTATTATTTCTTATTCTTTTTCATGGCTAAGGCTGCCAACATTATATTGAATAATAGTGGTGAGAATGGATTTCCTTGTCTTGTCCTGAACCTTAGAGGAAATGCTTTCATTTTTTACCATTGAGAATAATGTTTGCTCTGAGTTTTTCACATATGGCTTTTATTATATTGACACAGGTTCCTTCTATGCCTAGTTTCTGGACAGTACTTTTTCTTTTTAATCATTAATGGTTGTTGAATGTAGTCAAACATTTCCTGGCTTCTGTTTGAGATGATCATATGTGTTTTTTGTTTGTTTGTTTGTTTGTTTTGTTTTTCTTTCAATGTGTTTTTATGGTGCATCACAATGATTGATTTGCATATACTGAAGGATCCTTGATTCCCTGGGATAAATCTCACTTGATCATAGAATATATTCCTTTTAATGTGTTATTAAATTTTATTTGCTAGAATTGTCTTGAGGATTTTACATCTTTGTTGTCAGTGGTATTGGCCTGTATTTGTGTGTGTGTGTGTGTATGTGTGTGGTATCTTATCTGTTTTTGGTATCAGGGAGATGGTATTCTCAAAAATTTTTGGCAATTTTCTTTCCTCTGAAATTTTATGAAAGAATTTGAGTAGGATAGTGTTAGCTCCTTCTGAAAGTTTAGTAGAATTTGCCTATGAAGCCATCTGGTTCTGAGCTTTTTTATTGGAAGATTTTTAATCACAGTTTCCATTTATGTGCTTGTTACTAGTCGGCTCATAATTTCTGTTTCTTCCTGGTTCAGTCTTGGAAGACTATACTTTTCTAAGAATTTGTCCACTTCTTCCAAGTTGTCCATTTTTCTGGCATACAGGTGCTCATAGTAGTCTGTTATGTTCTTTTGTATTTCTGCATTGTCTTTTGTAATTACTTTTTCATTTATAATTTCATAGATATGTCTTTTCCACTTTTTGCTTGATGAATCTGGCTAATGGTTTGTCAATTTTGATTATCTTGTCAAAGAACAATCTTTTTGTTTTATTTATCTTTTCCATTGAACCCTTCATTATGCTATCATTTATTTTTGCTTGATCTTTGATTTATTTCTTTCTACTAATTTTCAAGTTTGACATGTTTTTTGGGAGTTGCTTGAGGTGTTAAGGTTAAGTTGTTAATTTGATGTATTTCTTGTTTCTTGAGGTAAACTTGTCTTTACGTAAACTTTACTCTTAAGAATTACTTTCACTAAACCCCATAGATTTTCAGTTGTCATGTTATGTCATTTATTTCCAGTTTTTTTGTTTGTTTGTTTGTTTTAAATTTCCTCTTTGATTTCCTCAGAGATTTCTTGGTTATTGAGATGTGCATAGTTTAGCCTCCAGGTGTTTCTGTTTTTTTACATTTTTCTTATATTTGATATCTAATCTTATATTGTTGTGGTCAGAAAAAAAAATGGTTGATAGGATTTCACTTTTTAAAAAAATGTCCAAGCCTTGACTTTTGACCTAGGAAGTGATCTATCTGGAGACTGTTCTGTATGTGCTTGAGAAAAACTGTGAATTCTACGGCTTCATGATGAAGTATCCTATAGATGTCAATTAGGTCCATCTGGTTCAATGTGTTATTTAAAGGTTGCATTTCCTTATTAATTTTCTGTGTATTATCTGACCTTCAGGGGAGTGGGGTGTTTATGTACCCTACTATTATTGTCTAACTGACAATTCCTCTTTTTACAGTTGTTAGCATTTGGCATATGTATAGAGATGCTCCTCTGTTAGGTGCATATACAGTTATAATTGTATATCTTCTTGGATTGACCCCTTGATCATTATGTAATATCCTTTTCTTTTTCTTTTTTTTCTAAATTAATTTTATTTATTTATTTTAATTGGAGGCTAATTACAATATTGTAGTGGTTTTTGCAATACATTGACATGAATCAGCCATGGGTGTACATGTGTCCCCCATCCTGGGCTCCCCTCCAATCTCCCTCCCCATCCCATCCCTAAGGATTGTCCCCGTGCATTGACCCTGAGTGCCCTGTCTCATTCATTGAACCTGGAATGGCGATCTATTTCACATATGGCAGTATACATGTTTCAATGCTTCTCTCTCACATCATCCCATCATCACTTTCTCTCACAGACTCCCAAAGTCTGTTCTTTACATCTGTGTCTCTTCTGCTGTCTCACATATAGGGTCACCCTTATCATCTTTCTAAATTCCATATATATGCATTAATATAGTGTAATGATGTTTTTATTTTTGACTTATTTCACTCTGTGTAATAGGTTCCAGTTTAATCCACCTCATTAGAACTAGTTCAAATATGTTCTTTTTAATAGCTGAGTAATATTCCATTGTGCATATGTATCACACCTTTCTTATCCATTCGTCTGCCAATGGACATCTAGGTTGCTTCCATATCGTAGCTATTTTAAACAGTGCCCTAATGAACATTGGGGTGTCTCTTTCAATTCTGGTTTCCTTGGTGTGTATGTCCAGCAGTGGGATTGCTGGATTGTATGGGAGTTCTATTTAGAGGTTTGTTTTTTTTTTTAAGGACTCCCCACAATGTTGTCCATAGTGGCTGTACTAGTTTGCATTCCCATCAACAGTGCAAGACAGTTCCCTTTTGTCTGCATCCTCTCCAACATTTATTTTTTGTAGACTTTTGGATAGCAGCCATTCTGACAGGCTTGAGATGCTACCTCATTTTGGTTTTGATTTGCATTTCTCTGATCATGAGTGATGTTGAGCATCTCTTGTCATTGTTAGCCAGCTGTATGTCTTCTTTGGAGAAATGTCTGTTTAGTTCTTTGGCCCATTTTTTTAATTGGATCATTTATTTCTCCGTATACAAGCTACATGAAGTGCTTGTATATTTTTGAGATGAATTATTTGTCAGTTGCTTGGTTTGCTATTATATTCTCCCATTCTGAAGGCTGTCTTTTCACTTTGCTGATAGTTTCCTTCGTTGTGCAAAAGTTTTTAAGTTTAATTAGTTCCCATTTGTTTACTTTTACTTTTATTTCCTTTACACTGGAAAGTGTGTAATAAAGGATCCTGCTGTGATTTATGTCATAGAGTATTTTGCCTATGTTTTCCTCTAGGAGTTTCATATATTATCATGATTTTTGACTGATATATTTTTATCTCTGACCTCTTTGCTCAGAGAATATTTGCTGTAATTGTTATTCATAGCTGGAATAAGTATTTGAAAAATAAAATGAGCTAGCAGATATTGTTGCTAAGGGACTGGAACAACAATAACAAAAAAATGTAAAGGGAAATATTCATCTTATCCTGATGCTCTGGAAGGAGATCAGGAATGACTGATTGAGAGACAGGGGATAATAGTAGCAACGTTGTTTTTCTGTGTCCTCAGTGGAAGTATTAACCCCAATAAATATAAAATAGCATTGGATTAGCTGTAAAAATTTTATTTAATGTTATTCCTATGTGTGCATATGCTTAGTTGCTCAGTATGTACAATTTTTTGCGACTCCATGGACTGTAGCTCACCAGGCTCCTTTGTCCATGGGGATTCTCCAGGCAAGAATACTGGAGTGGGTTACCATGCCCTCCTCCAGGGGATCTTCCCAACCAAGGGATTGAACCCAGGTCTCCTGCATTGCAAGCAATATCTGAGCCACTAGGGAAGCCCATAGGTACTATATAACTACTTTGTCTTACTTTCTTATCAATTTCTCATACTTGTGTCAGTTTATGAATATAATAAAATCAAAGGTTAATATGTAATAGATATATATGCTCCAGTCAATAGATAGTTGTCAACAGTTGGTTTCAAATTGGTACAGATCATTTTGCCTGAAGGGGCATTATTGACACATTTTGTAGCTAATATAGCCTATGGAATTGTATTTATGAATTATTTCATCTTACTCTTGTCAGCAAAGCTGTAGTTTAATTTCCACAGTAACCCAAATAAACATTATCAAGCAAAATACAATCAGGATATCTATATATGTAAACAGAGCCTGAAAAAGAAAATGAAAAGATATGAAGGGCAGTTACTTTTGGATATGGTGCTCATTTATAAACAGTATAACTCAACTTCATAAGTTGATAATGTTAAAAATAAAGAATACAAAAATTATTATAAAATTTTAGTGATTGCATTGCTGGCCCTAATTTTCTCTGTGCATGACAGTAGTGGGAAATGCATGCAGTGAATGTAAGTGAAACATTTGAGTTTTTTTGTACTGGAAACAAGGACAGTGCTTTATTTTGTAGACCTCAGTGTGGCCCACACACAAGGGGTTTAGTCTGCTTAAAATAAAACATCAATATCCTGAAGTTTAACATGAGAAAATTTGATATGTATGATAGTTATGATAAAATGTGATTTTGTAATATAGTGTAGTGAAATTATTTTAAGATATCTGCCACATATTAAATATTCCATAAATAATTAATTCAATTATCATTGTTGAAGTAGTGGTGGAATTTAGTAGTAATAGTAGTAGTAGTAGAAGTAGTAGTTGTAGTTGTAGTATAAGTCTGAATTTTATTTCTCTTTGCTTTGTCCTTTTCTCCATACTTCTGTGCTATTCGAATTTATTCTGTGAGATCTTATTTTTTTCTCTTTCCTCCATCCCACTTGCTTTATCCCTATTTCTTAAAAACAAACAAACAAACAAAAACTATTACTTATTCTTCAATTCCACTAGGTAGAAACTCCATGCATTTATGTTTCTAATGGAACTGAATGTTCAGTTACTTTGGCTACTCCTGAAATAAATATCTAAATGTGATTAGGTATACTGAGTGTAACAGAAAAATGAAATAACTATCTAGATAATCAAAGAATAAAAATTAATATGAAACATTTTACTCAAATAGAATTAGCAAATAACTACAAGATGGAAATATATGCTTGGCGATAGACTAGATAAATTTCAACTGCAGTATAATATTCTATTTGTTTATGGTTTTTGTAGATACTTTGGGTCAGATTACCTCTATATGGTAAATAATCTTTGGAAGTGCATGCTTGGAATAGAAATTAATGCAATCATATTCTGATACTCTTCAAAAGAAAATTGAATTTTCAAAGAATGTTCTTCATTTCTAGAGATTATTTAGAAATAGTATTAAGTTTCAATCCATCTATGTACCCATAGTTGCTACAATTCTTTGAAATGGTTGATATTGTTTCCTCATTGTGGGCTGTTATATAAGACCACAGTAAACTAACAGTTGGTCTGGCCTCACACAAGGGCGCCTGAAAGTCTATTATCTGACTCTAAATCAAGATAATAATAAAATGTACTAATTAGTGATGAGTAAAAAGATGTTCAGGCTTCCCTGGTGGCTCAGTGGTAAATAATCTGCCTGCAATGCAGGAGATACAGATTTGACACCTGGTTTGTGAAGATCCCCTGGAAAAGGAAACAGCAACCTACTCTGGTATTCTTGCCTGGGAAATCCGATGAACAGAGGAGACTGGCAGGCTACAGTCCATGGGGTCACAAAAGAGTAGGGCATTCCTTAGTGGCTAAACAACAACAATACAACAGCAGCAAAAATGACATTTAAAATTAAAAACTCCTCTGGAGGGACCAATACTAGTTTTCTGCATTGTTCACTGAAAATGTATTGATAGTTTGCACTGTATTTAAACAGATAAACGTCTAGTTGTAGCTACATGATAGTGGACTTAAGAAAAAAAAAAAAAAAACTTCTTAGTAAACTTGAACCTAGATTCCCTTGAGACCAAGATTGCTTTCACATTTCTTGGTGGTCCATAACCTGAAGTTGAAATATGCTATTTGCAACCGAGAAAGTCTTGGGAACCACACTCAGAATTTTTCACCTCCTATAATTGATATGGGAGAAGGAAATGGCAACCCACTCCAGTATTTTTGCCTGGAGAATTCCATGTACAGAGGAACCTGATGAGCTGCAGTCCATGGAGTCAGAAAGAGTCAGACACGACTGAGTGCCTAACACACACACACACACACACACACACACACACACACACACTTGCTATGGGTTTCCCAGGTGGCTCAGTGGTAAAGAATTTGCCTGCCAATCAGAAGATGTGGGTTTGATCCCTGGATTGGGAATATCTCCTGGAGAAGGAAATGTCAACCCCCTCAAGTATTCCTGCATGGGAAGTCCCACACTCAGAGGAGCCTGGCAGGCTACAGTCCTTGGGGTTGCAAAAGAGGCAGACATGACTTAGCAACTAAACAATAACAAAAAGAATTACTATGCTTTCATCCCCTTGTGGTACTCAGTTCAGTTCAGTTCAGTTGCTCAGTCATGTCCAACTCTTTGAGACTCCATTGACTGCAACATGCCGGGCTTCCATGTCCATCACCAACTCCCGGAGTCCACTCAAACTCATATCCATAGAGCCAGTGATGCCATCCAACCATCTCATCCACTGTTGTCCCCTTCTCCCACCTTCAATCTGTCCCAATGTCAGGGTCTTTTCAAATGAGTCAGTTCTTTGCATCAGGTGGCCAAAGTATTGGAGTTTCAGCTTCAGCATCAGTCCTTCCAATGAAGATTCAGCACTTCTTTAGGATGATTTTCTTTAGGATGACCTGATTGGATCCCCTTGCTGTTCAAGGGACTCTCAAGAGTCTTCTCCAACACCACAGTACAAAAGCATCAATTCTTTGGTGCTCAGCTTTCTTTAGAGTCCAACTGTCACATCCATACATGACTACTGGAAAAAACACAGTTTTGAAAAGACGGACCCTTCTTGGAAAAGTAGTGTCTCTGCTGATTAATATATTGTCTATTTTGGTCATAAATTTTCTTCCAAGAAACAAGCGTCTTTTAATTTCATGGCTGAGATGACCATCTGCAGTGATTTTGGAGGCTACCCTCCAAAAAAAAAAAAAAAAGTCTGTCACTGTTTCCACTGTTTCCCCATCTATTTGCCATGAAGTGATGGGACCAGATGCCATGATCTTAGTTTTCTGAATGTTGAGTTTTAAGCCAACTTTTTCACTCTCCTCTTTCACTGTCATCAAGAGGCTCTTTAGTTCTTCTTCACTTTCTGCCATAAAGATGGTGTCATCTGCATATCTGAGGTTATTGATATTTCCCCCAGCAACCTTGATTCCAGCTTGTGTTTCATTCAGCCCAGCATTTCTCATGATGTACTCTGCATAAAAGTTAAATAATCAGGGTGACAGTATACAGACTTGACATACTCTTTTCCCAATTTGGAAACAGCCTGTTGTTCCATGTCTAGTTCTAACTGCTGCTTCTTGACTTGCATACAGATTTCACAGGAGGCAGGTCAGGTCGTCTGGTATTCCCATCTTTTTAGGAATTTTACAGTTTGTTGATATCCACACAGTCAAAGACTTGGCATAGTCAATAAAGCAGAAGTAGATGTTTTTTCTGGAACTCTCTCACTTTTTTAATGATGCAGCAGATGTTGGCAACTTGATCTCTGGTTCCTCTGCTTTTTCTAAACCCAGCTTGAACATCTGGAAGTTCATGGTTCACATACTGTTGAAGCCTGGTTGGAGAATTTTGAGCTAGTGTGTGAGATGAGTGCAATTGTTCAGTAGTTTGAGCATTCTTTGGGATTGACTTTCTTTGGGATAGGAAAGAAAACTGATCTTTTCCAGTCCTGTGACCACTACTGAGTTTTCCAAATTTGCTGACATATTGAGTGCAGCACTTTCACAGCATCATCTTTCAGGATTTGGAATAACTCAACTGGACTTCCATCACCTCCACTAGCTTTGTTCACAGTGATGCTTCCTAAGGCCCACTTGACTTCACATTCCGGGATGTCTGGCTCTAGGTGAGTGATCAAGCCATCATGATTATCAAGATTGTGAAGGTCTTTTTTGTATAGTTTTTCTGTGTTTTCTTGCCAATTCTTCTGAATGTCTTCTGCTTCTGTTAGGTCCACACCATTTCTGTCCTTTATTGTGCCCATCTTTGCATGAAATTTTCTCTTAGTATCTCTAATTTTCTTGAAGAAATATCTAGTCTTTCCCATTCTACTGTTTTCCTCTATTTCTTTGCATTGATCACTAAGGAAGGCTTTCTTATCTCCAGTACTCAGTTACCTTTATTAAAACCTTATGTGATTATGTATACTTTGTGGAGTTTCATGAGTCCTCCTATGTATCCCATTTTGTGTGATTACCTTCCCCAAGTTTGTCATCATAATCAGACAATATCTTCACTTTTAAATATGTAACATTCAATTTCTGTTTCAATTTACAGAAATAATAAATATCATAGTGCTGCAATTGAACCAAATTTTATATTACTGTCATTATTGTTCAGTTACTAATTCATGTCTGGCTCTTTATAACCCCGTGGACTGAAGCACACTATGCTCCCCTATAATTCATTAACTTTCATAGATTTCTCAAATTCATGTCCATTGAGCCAGTGATGTTATCTAACCATCTCATCCTCTGCTGCTCCATCCTCCTTTTGCATTCAATCTTTTTCAGCATCAGCACCTTCAAATGAGTTTGCTCTTCACATCAGATGGCCAAATTATTGGAGCTTCAGATTCAGCATCAGTCCTTCCAATGAGTTTTCAGGACTGATTGACTTTAGAATTGACTGGTTTTGTCTTGCAGCACAAAAGGCTCTCAAGGGTCTTCTCCAGCACCACAATTTGAAAGCATCAATTCTTTGGCACTCAGTCTTCTTTATAGATGCTCCAACTCTCACATCCATACATGACTAGTGGAAAAACCATAGCTTTAACTATACAGACCTTTGTTGGAAAAGCAATGTCTCTGCTTTTCAAGTCATCTTTTGTGTTGTTAGAAAAGAGTATTTGGTAAGATCAGTGCATTCTCTTTAAAAAAAACTCTGCTAGCTTTTGCTCTGCTTTATTTTGTACTCCGAGACCAACCTTGCCTGTTACACCAGTCATCTCTTGACTTCCTACTTTTGCATTCCAGTCCCCTATAATGAAAAGGACATCCTTTTTGGTGTTAGTTCTAGAAGGTCCTGTATGTCTTCATCAGTTCAATCAGTCAGTAGGTCTTCACAGAACTGGTCAACTTCAGCTTCTTCAGCATCAGTGATTGGGGTGTAGACCTAGATTACTGTGATGTTAAATGGTTTGCCTTGGAAACAAACTGAGATCATTCTATCATTTTTTATATTACACCCAAGTACTGCATTTCAGACCCTTATGTTCACAATGAGGGATACTCCATTTCTTCTAAGGGATTGTTGCCCACAGTAGTATGTATAGTGATCATCTGAATTAAATTTGCCCATTCCCTTCCATTTTAGTTCACTGATTCCTAACATGTCTGTGTTCATTGTTGCCATCTCCTGCTTGACCACGGACCTAACTTTTGATGTTCCTTAGTAATACTATACTTTACAGCATCAGACTTTACTTTCACCACCAGACACACCCACAACTGTCATTTCCACTTTGACCCAGCTGCTGCATTTTGTTCTGAAGCTATTAGTAATTGCCCTCCATTCTTCCCCGGTAGCATACTGGACACCTCTGACCTGGTGTCACTTTTTCTTGCCTTTTCATAGTGTTAATGGGATTCTTACGGCAAGAATACTAGAGTGGTTTGCAATTTTCTCCTCCAGTGGACCACATTTTTTTCTGAAATTTCACTATAACCTGTCCATCTTGGATGGCCCTGAACAGCATCTGTCATAGTTTCACTGAGTTACACAAGCCCCTTCACCACAACAAGGCTGTGATTCATTAAGAAGAATTTGCTATTATAGGATTTAAACAGCAAATAGTCCATCAGACATCATCTCCATCTATGTTATTTAAAATTCAGTTTTTATTTAGGAACACTGAATGTCTATAGAATTTTTTTAAATGTATCAATTTATTATTTGAAGGTTTTTTTTTATATCTTAGCAAGAATACATTTGCTTAATTATTCACTATTGCTTTATACCACAAACAGTAAGCAAGTATGGCATTTTTAAGATTGTTCTGTGTTACGCATTGTCATGGGCTTCCCTGGTATCTCAGCAGTAAAGAATCCACTTATATTATGGAAGACAGAAGAGACATGGGTTTGTTTCCTGAGTTGGGAAGATCCCCTTTATGAGGACATGACAACCCACTCCAGTATTCTTGCTGGAAAAATCCCATGGACAGAGGAGTCTGGCAGACTATGGTCCATGGGGTCACAGAGAGTCGCACCTGACTAAAGTTACTGAGTGTGCGCACACACACACACACACACACACACACACACACTGTCATGTCTTTCATAAAGTTTTATTAACCTTTTTCAACATGAACTGTCTACATTAGAAAGATTTTTTAGATTAAAGTGAACGTTGTTGTTGTTTAATTGCTAATGTGTCTCTTTGCAACCCCATAAACTTCAGCACACAGTCTTACCTGTCCTTCACTATCTCCAAGAGTTTGCTCAAACTCATCTCACTGAGTTCGTGATGCCATCCAAACATCTCATCCTCTGTTGTCCGCTCCTCTTGCTCTCAATCTTTCCTAGCATCAGTGTCCTTTCCGGTGAGTTGGCTTTTCACATCAAGTGGCCAAAGTATTGGAGCTTCAGTTTCAGTAGCCGTTCTTCCAATGATCATCCAGGGTTGATTTCCTTTAGGACTGACTGGTTTGATCACTTTGCTGCCCAAGGAACTCTCAAGAATCTTCTTCAGCACCACAATTGGAAAACATCAGTTCTTCGATGCTCATCCTCTTTTATGTTCCAATGCTCATGACCAATGGAAGAACCATAGCTTTGACTATATGGATCTTTATTGGCAAAGTGATGTATCAGCTTTTTAGTATGCTGTCTAGGTTTTTCATAGCTTTTCTTTCAAGGAGCAAGCATCTTTTATTTTATTGTCATGGCTGCCATCACCATCCACAGTGATTTTGGAGCTCAAGAAAATAAAATTTGTCACTGTTTCAATTGTTTCCCCATCTATTTGCCATGAAGTGATGGAACCAGATGCCAAAATCTAGTTTTTTGAATGTTGAGATTTCAGCCAGCCTTTTCACTCTCCTCTTTCAGCCTCATCAAAAGGCTCTTTAGTTCCTCTCCACTTTCTGCCATTAGAATGGTATCATCTGCATATCTGAGGCTGTTGATTCCAGTTTGTGATTCATCCAGCCTGACATTTCACATGATGTACTCTGTGTATAAGTGAAATTAGCAGGGTGACAATATACAGCCTTGACATACTCTTTTCCCAGTTTTGAACCAGTCCATTGTTCCACATCTGGTTCTAACTGTTGCTTCTTGACCTGCATACAGGTTTCTTAGGAGATAAGCTAAGTGGACATAAAATTTGTTAAAATATAAATTTATATTGTTACTAAGGCACTGCTTCACCCAAACAAATTAAGGCAGCACAGAGATTTGTACACAGAAACAATCAAGATATGACATCATATGAGCTCCCAGAGAAGTTTTGTAACTTTTCAGTTACTTGAGCCAGTAAGTTTATTTTGTTTTTCTGCCTGTTTCAGTTGTATCTCAATCACATTCAACCAAGCAGAGGAATTAATTTTTATAAAACTATAACATAATTTGATTTCATCTCTCTGTATGATCTGTTTTCTACTGTATTGGCTTCTTTCTTAAATAGGCTTGCTATAGATAGTAATACAGTTGAGACAGTAGGTAAAAAAATCATATCTTTCTCACTGAGTAGGTATAAAATCGTATTCACTGAGTATGTCTAAAATCATATCTTCCTCACAGATGCAAATATAGACATTTTTCCAGGATTTTCTTTAGTAAAAGTATAATCTTGGGCCAAATGCCCGATCTTATTGACCAGATTGCTGGATTACTTTGGTTATTTAGACCCAGGTTATAAGATTAACCATGGATAACCATGGCAAACTCTTCTAAACTACATAAACTGATAAAGAATGTTCTGCAATTCTCTAGAATGTTCAGTGTTCTTTAGATTTGCACTTGGCAGAAAAAAAAATTCCTACTGCTTGTTATTAATACAGTAAGTTGTCATTTTTTGGAATTTCAAAAACACACATGGCTGTGAATTTATATATATTTATATTTATAGTTAATGATGTCCAGTAGAAGACAACCAATACCTGCAGTTGAAACAAGTTGAATTCATTGATTATTGTAATGAAGGAGACTGTACATCATGGGTAAGCTTGGAGTGTGTCAGTAAGAGGGTGTCAAAAAGGACTTGGGCTTAAACTTAGTGATTTGAAGAAGCTTAGAGAAGTGAAGTTTCACTCTGTTTTTAGTGCTATCAGGAAGTGGGAATGATTCTTTGATCAGGTACCTGAATAAATGCTATTTATATGAAAGGAAGGCTGGAGTGAGACAAAGATATAATTAATAAAGAAATTGAAGGTGCTCTTATTAGCCAGAAGAAAAGAATGTTTGGTAATCCATGGGTATCCATGTGAACTAAATTTTGTCAGAGCTGAGACAAAATTATCAAACAGTCTTGCATTTTGTCTCATTTCATCATGATCATTGAGTGACCTTGTCTGATAGTAGTTTTCAGTGGCATTATTTATTTCTAACAGAACAATAAAATGGCATGATTGTGAGTGACAAGTAGAGTTCTTAAAATACCAATGCCTGATTCTAAGTGTTAGGTCAGTTTCTGGGTGCCAAGGATGAGAGGGAGAGAGAAAGAAATTACTAATTATCAGAATTATAGCACAGATTTTTTCTTAAAGCCCTTTTGTATATAACTATCTTCTCAGGCAAGTGGTAACCTATTGATAATAGGAGTTACCCTTTGAATCCCATGTACATTATAGTACAATGATAGATGGTAATCAATACTAATTAATTCATTCTTTGTTTTTGATGAACTTTATGGATGACCTTTTATATCAATATTGATATTTGCACAACTTTTATAAAATTTGTTATTTTTACTCTATTTAACACTTTCTAAGACATTATCTTTCAATTATTACAAATGGAATACTTCTTAATAGGTTACATAAATGATGCAAGTTAAATTAAGATCAAAGAACCTGTCTTCTTGGACTATAGCCCAAAAAACAGCATCTCAGATAGCTCTGAGAAACTTCCAAAGAGGTGGTGGGGGGGGAATCTGCATATATGTGATTTTGTTCATGCAAACAAGCACATTTTTTTTGTAGAAATTTTCTGCTACTCTTGTGAAGGTTATTCTAGTCACAAGTTGTCATTATGAAAAATTTTAGTGCTTTTCTAGATATGAGGAGATATAAGAATTGGGCTTATAAAATGTTCTCCTGAAAATATCTGACTATCTAAAGACCTGGTCTGCCAGTTGTTGTTGTTTTTTTTTTTTCCTTTTCTTTTCTCCAGAGCACAAAGTGTCTCTGCTTTCCACCCTGAACTCCTTTCAGAAAGTGTTGGAAGTCAGCAGGCTGCAGCAGCTCATAATTTAATCTTTGTAGAGGTAGATGGCAAGTGTCAATTTGTACCTGACACTATGTAATTAGAAAATTGCAATATGTGTTTCCAAAATAACTTTCTTGCTTACATTGAGCTTCAGTGATACAGTTTTAATGTTTTTCTTACATTTTTGTTCCAGTTTGTAATGTATTCTATCTTTCACAAAGGGCATATTTTCTACATAATAAGTAACTATTTTTATATTACATTATATAAGGTAAATCCCACTGGCATTTTAGTAATATCTTGATCAGATTATTAGTTTCTGCAGAAGTAAGTTAAATTCCTTAACCATTGCTTAAAAGATGAGATAGAGCAAAGTGTTTTTTTTTTATTTTAATTTAATATTTGTGTTTGTTCAGCAATAATTTTAATTGTCAGGTAAAAAAGAAGGAAAGTGAAGTCGCTCAGTCGTGTCCTACTCTTTGCGGCTCCATGGACTGTAGCTTACCAGGCTCCTCCATCCATGGGATTTTCCAGGCAAGAGTACTGGAGTGGGTTGCCACTTCCTTCTCCATTGTCAGGTACTGAAATCAAAATCTGAAAATATACTTGAAGTTGTCTTCTTCTAGAGCAGTGAGACACACAGGATTTAGAAAACAAATCTGTTTGCTTGTTACATTTCTTGTAAACAATGCT
Organism: Dama dama; assembly: GCF_033118175.1. Lineage (NCBI taxonomy): Eukaryota > Metazoa > Chordata > Mammalia > Artiodactyla > Cervidae > Dama > Dama dama. The sequence continues at coordinate 73,862,868 of NC_083714.1, forward strand.
GCTATTGGGAGTGGAAGCAGGACATGAGGAGACTAATGCTGACATTATATGCTAACTGCACTTTTCCCTTCTTTGGGTAGGAATTTTACATTTTGTGGAATGTGATTTATCTGTAATTTACATTTTGGTAAAACTTACACTATATATTTGCTGCATATTTTGAGAAGCTATGTCTTAACTGAGACTATTAATTAAGAATCCAAATTCAGAAATAACTATTGTGTTGCTGATAAGTATTTAGAATAATAAAATTTTGGAAGAGTTTAAATTGACAGCCAAGGGACCTAGTGACTAGTTAAGCTTTTCCATTCATTTACTGTGGGACAATAGGTAAATTACTAATGGTTAAGTCTTTATTTTACTATCTATTTACAATGCTAGGTTGTATTAGAGAAGAAAAGAATAAAGCCATATGGAACTACAAAGTCAATTTGCAAGTGTTAATTTGTAAATTTATTGCTGTGTTTGTTTTGTTATTAATTTTAAGTTGTAATTAAAAATTGATCTCTTTGTCATCTCTTTGTCAAAAACTCCTTTTGGAATTTGTTTTACTAATGTAAGTAGGTTGTTTTGAATCTTTTGCCCCAATAAACTCTCTCTTAATAATGTTGAATAATGAACTACAGTTCTTGAATTCACCAAGAACAGATAAGTTTTATTATTTATTTTTGTCACATAAATTCTTTGTAACAAATGTCCCCTAAATGTAGTGGCTTAAAACCAATGATCCATTAATATAGACTGCTGGTTCAGTTGACTTAAGCTGCCCTTGTCTAGTTGATTCTCCAGCTTTGCTAGTTTTGTTTATGTGTCTAGAACTCCTTTGGGAGTCAGTGGCTCTAGGCTGTATTTGGCTTTGGCTGAAACATTTTAGCTCTGCTTTACATGTCTTTCCCTTCATGGGATGAGTGAGCTAGTTCAAGGAACATTTTTTCCCTATGGTGATTACAGAGCAAACCTAACTCAAATGTTCTTGAGCTTCTAATTGTATCGAACTTGAAATTTTACAATGACCTAAGAAAATCACATGACTGATCTCAGATCAAGACATGGGGAAGTACACTTCACCCACACTGAGAAGACATAGTAAAAGGTATGTCAAAAATATGCACACACAGAGACACACACACACACATACACACACAAACACAGACTCCCCCTACATACACAATCCTTTTGTCACAGAAGGACTGAAGAATTGAAACCAATATTTTTGTTAAATAATCCAATATTTTTTGTTAAATCTGTGAATATTTGCAGTCTTGAGTGCAACATATGCTATTGCTTAATAAAAGTTTTAAAAAATGAGATATCATCACTTCACTAAGACTCTTTAGGGTCAAAGTATCACTGATACACCTACCTTTAGCATTTCTCAGTAGGAACACTACTATGGAAAAGAGCTACAAATGATAAGGCTGTATCAAGAAAAATATCTAATGTAAGAAACACAAAAATTTATTCCTTCCAAATAAGTTCTAATAACTCTAAAGAAAAGGTTAGATATATTTTATTATACTTTTCTCTTTATCAGCTTTCATACTTGTAATTTCCCTGTGGTGAAATAGTTACAGTTCACGTAATTTGAATAAGTGCATTCACTCTTTGGTTACCACATGCTATCTTAGCTATTGGACTCACAATAAAATCTTAAAGATAATCTGGTTGAAAGGACCTACTGTATAGTGCATAGAATGTTATGTGGCAGCCTGAATGGGAGCAGAGTTCAGGGAAGAATGGATACAAGTATATGGATTGTTGAGGCCCTTCACTGTTCACCTGAAACTATCACAAAACTGCTAATTTGCTATACCCCAATAGAAAAAAAAAGTTATAAAAAATGAATAAGATAATCTGGCTGAAGAGAAATAGGGCATATATATGTATATGCATATGTATATGTATATATATGTGTGTGTGTGTATATATATATATATATAAAATGAAATTAGTAGAAATAAAAAGCATGTCTTGATTCTGTTGTAAGGATTATGCTATAGAATTTTAGAAAGTAGATGAATACCTATGAAACACATTGGTACTTAATGATTTGAAAGATGAATAATAAAAATGCCCACAGAGCATTAGATTTTTCATAAATGACAAAAATGATATATTTATTCCACAGATTGATCTGGAAACTTGCCACTACCCTATTAAGAGGTAGTATTTATATCTCCTCTGGTTGAACCCAAGAGGACTGGTGATGTGGATGCCATAAAGCAATGCTACATGATTTTAGCAACTAAGTCACAGAAAATAGTTTTCATTAGCCTGTCTCCCTCTCTCTCTCTCTCTCTCTCTCTCTCTCTTTTTTTTTTTTTTGCTTAATAAAGTTTTATTAAAGTATAAAAGAGATAGAGAAGGCTTCTGACACAGACATCAGAAGGGGGTGGAAAGAGTGCCCCCTACTGGTTTTTATTTTTTAATTATTTTTTTTCATTTATTTTTATTTGTTGGAGGCTAATTACTTTACAATATCGTAGTGGTTTTGCCGTACATTGACAAGAATCACGCATGGATTTACATGTGTTCCCCATCCTGAACCCCCCTCCCACCTCCCTTCCCATCCCATCCCTCTGGGTCTTCCCAGTGCACCAGCCCTGAGCACTTGACTCATGCATCCAACCTGGGCTGGCCATCTGTTTCACACTTGATAATATATATGCTTCAGTGCTATTCTCTCAGATAATTCCACCCTTGCCTTCTCCCACAGAGTCCAAAAGTCTGTTCTATACATCTGTGTCTCCTTTTCTGTCCTGCATATAGGGTTATCATTACCATCTTTCTAAATTCCATATATATATGCCTTAGTATACTGGTGTTTATCTTTCTGGCTTACTTCACTCTGTATAATGGGCTCCAGCTTCATCCATCTCATTATAACTGATTCAAATGTATTCTTTTTAATGGCTGAGTAATATTCCATTGTGTATATGTGCCACAGATTTCTTACCCATTCTTCTGCTGATGGGCATCTAAGTTGCTTCCATGTCCTGGCTATTATAAACAGTATTGTGATGAACACTGGGGTACACGTGTCTCTTTCAGATCTGGTTTCGTTGGTGTGTATGCCCAGGAGTGGGATTGTTGGGTCTTATGGTAGTTCTATTTCCCGATTTTTAAGGGATCTCCACACTGTTCTCCATAGTGGCTGTACTAGTTTGCATTCCCACCAACAGGGTAAGAGGGTTCCCTTTTCTCCACACCCTCTCCAGCATTTATTGCTTGTAGACTTTTGGATAGCAGCCATCCTGACTGGCGTGTCATGGTACCTCATTGTGGTTTTGATTTGCATTTCTCTGATAATGAGTAATGCTGAGCATCTTTTCATGTGCTTGTTAGCCATCTGTATGTCTTCTTTGGAGACATGTATGTTTAGTTCTTTGGTCCATTTTTTGATTGTGTCATTTATTTTTCCGGAATTGAGCTGAAGGAGTTGCTTGCATATTTGTGAGATTAATCCTTTGTCTGTTGCTTCGTTTGCTATTATTTTCTCCCAATCTGAGGGCTGTCTTTTCACCTTGCTTATAGTTTCCTTTGTTGTGCAAAAGCTTTTAAGTTTCATTAGGTCCCATTTGTTTATTTTTGCTTTTATTTCCAATATTCTGGGAGGTGGGTCATAGAGGATCCTGCTGTGATTTATGTTGGAGAGTGTTTTGCCTATGTTCTCCTCTAGGAGTTTTATAGTTTCTGGTCTTACATTTAGATCTTTAATCCATTTTGTGTTTATTTTTGTGTGTAGTGTTAGGAAGTTTTCTAGTTTCATTCTTTTACACGTGGTTGACCAGTTTTCCCAGCACCACTTGTTAAAGAGGTTGTCTTTTTACCATTGTATATTCCTGCCTCCTTTGTTGAAGAGAAGGTGTCCATAGGTACGTGGATTTATCTCTGGGCTTTCTATTTTGTTCCATTGATCTATATTTCTGTCTTTGTGCCAGTGCCATACTGTCTTGATGACTGTTGCTTTGTAGTAGAGCCTGAAGTCAGGCAGGTTGATTCCTCCAGTTCCATTCTTCTTTCTCAAGATTGTTTTGGCTCTTTGAGGTTTTTTTTTTTTTTCATACAAATTGTGAAATTATTTGTTATAGTTCTGTGAGGAATACTGTTAACAGCTTGATAGGGATTGCATTGAATCTATAGAATGATTTGGGTAGTGTACTCATTTTCACATTATCAATCCTTCCAATCCATGAACACAGTATATTTCTCCATCTATGTGGCTCCTCTTTGATTTCTTTCATCAGTGTTTTATAGTTTTCTATATATAGGTCTTTTGTTTCTTTAGGTAGATATACTCCTAAGTATTTTATTCTTTTTGTTGCAATGGTGAATGGTGTTGTTTCCTTAATTTCTTTTTCTGTTTTCTCATTGTTAGTGTATAGGAATGCAAGAGATTTCTGTGTGTTAATTTTATATCCTGCAACATTACTGTATTCATTGATTAGCTCTCAAAATGTTTTGGTAGAGTCATTAGGGTTTTCTATGTAGAGGATCATGTCGCCTGCAAACAGTGACAGTTTAACTTCTTCTGTTCCTATCTGGATTACTTTTATTTCTTTTTCTGCTCTGACTGCTGTGGCCAACACTTCCAAAACTATGTTGAATAGTAATGGTGAGAGTGGGAACCCTTGTCTTGTTCCTGACTGTAAGGGGAATGCTTTCAATTTTTCACCATTGAGGATAATTTTTGCTGTGAGTTTGTCATATATAGCTTTAATTATGTTGAGGTATGTTCTTTCTATTCCTGCTTTTTGGAGAGTGTTTATCATAAACGGATGTTGAATTTTGTAAAAGCCCTTTTCTGCATCTATTGAGATAATCATAGGGTTTTTATATTTCAATTTGTTAATGTGGTGTATTACATTGATTGATTTGTGGATATTAAAGTATCCTTGCATTCCTGGGATAAAGCCCACTTGGTCATGATGCATGATCTTTTTAATATGTTGTTGGATTCTGTTTTCTAGAATTTTGTTAAGGATTTTTGCATCTATGTTCATCAGTGCTAATGGCCTGCCGTTTTCTTTTTTTGTGGCATCTCTGTCTGGTTTTGGTATTATGGTGATGGTGGCCTCATAGAATAAGTTGGGAAATTTGCCTTCTGAAATTTTCTGGAAGAGTTTGAGTAAGATAGGTGTTAGCTCTTCTCTAAATTTTTGGTAGAATTCAGCTGTGAAGCCATCTGGTCCTGGGCTTTTGTTTGCTGGAAGATTTCTGATTACAGTTTCGATTTCTGTGCTTGTGATGGGTCTGCTAAGATCTTCTATTTCTTCCTGGTTCAGTTTTGGAAAGTTGTACTTTGCTGAGAATGTGTCCATTTCTTCCAAGTTGTTCATTTTATTGGCATAGAGCTGCTGGTAGTAGTCTCTTATGATCCTTTGTATTTCAGTGTTGTCTGTTGTGATCTCTCCATTTTCATTTCTAATTTTGTTGATTTGGTTCTTCTCCCTTTGTTTCTTGATGAGTCTGGCATAGGTTTGTCAGTTTTATTTATCTTTTCAAAAAACCAGCTTTTAGCTTTGTTGATTTTTGCTATGGTCTCTTTTGTTTCTTTTGCATTTATTTCTGCTCTAATATTTAAGATTTCTTTCCTTCTACTAACCCTGGGGTTCTTAATTTCTTCCTTCTCTAGTTGCTTTTGGTGTAGAGTTAGGTTATATATTTGACTTTTTACTTGTTTCTTCAGGTAAGCCTATTGCTATGGACCTTCCCCTTAGCACTGCTTTTATAGTCTCCCAGAGGTTTTGGGTTGTTGTGTTTTCAATTTCATTTGTTTCTGTGAATATTTTGATTTCTTTTTTGATTTCTTCTATGATTTGTTGGTTATTCAGAAGCACGTTATTTGTTATTTAGCCTCTATATGTTTGAATTTTAATTTTTTTTTCCTGTAATTGAGATCTAATCTTACTGCATTGTGGTCAGAAAAGATGAGTGGAATGATTTCAATTTTTTTTTTTTTTTTATTAAGGCTAGATTTATGGTCCAGGATGTGATCTATTCTGGAGAAGCTTCCATGTGCACTTGAGGAAAAGGTGAAATTGACTCTTTTGTGGTGAAATGTCCTATAGATATCAATTTGGTCTAGCTTGTCCATTGTGTCATTTAATGTTTGTGTTTCCTTGTTAATTTTCTGTTTAGTTGATCTAGCTATAGGTGTGAGTGGGGTGTTAAAGTCTCCCACTATTATTGTGTTATTGTTAATTTCCCCTTTCATACTTGCTAGCAATTGCCTTATATATTGTGGTGCTCTTATGTTGGGTGCATATATATATTTATAATTGTTATATCTTCTTCTTGGCTTGAATCTTTGATCATTATGTAGTGTATCTCTTTGTCTCTTTTCACAGCTTTTATTTTAAAATCTGTATTATCTGATATGAGTATTGCGACTCCTGCTTTCTTTTGGTCTCCGTTTGAATGATTTTTTTTTTTTTTTCCAGCCCTTCACTTTCAGTGTGTATGTGTCCTTTGTTTTGAGGTTGGTGTCTTGTAGACAGCATACATAGGGGTCTTGTTTTTGTGTCCATTCAGCCAGTCTTTGTCTTTTGATTGGGGCATTCAACCCATTTACATTTAAAGTATTTATTGAAAAGTATGATCCTGTTGCCATTTGCTTTGTTGTTCTGGGTTCACGTTGATACAACCTTTCTGTGTTTCCTGTGTAGAGAAGATCTTTTAGCACTTGTTGAAGAGCTGGTTTGGTGCTACTGAATTCTCTCAGCTTTTGCTTGTCTGTAAAGCTTTTGAATTCTCCTTCATATCTGAATGAGATCCTTGCTGGGTACAGTAATCTGGGTTGTAGGTCATTCTCTTTCATTACTTTAAGTATGTCTTGCCATTCCCTTCTGGCCTGCAGAGCTTCTATTGAAAGATCAGCTGTTATCCTTATGGGAATCCCTTTGTGTGTTATTTGTTGTTTCTCCCTTGCTGCTTTTAATATTTGTTCTTTGTGTTTGATCTTTGTTAATTTGATTAATATGTGTCTTGGGGTGTTTTTCCTTGGGTTTATCCTGTTTGGGACTCTCTGGATTTCCTTGAGTTGTGTGACTATTTCCTTCCCCATTTTGGGGAAGTTTTCAGCTATTATCTCCTTGAGTATTTTTTCATGGCCTTTCTTTCTGTCTTCTTCTTCTGGGACTCCTATGATTCGAATGTTGGGGCATTTCACAGTGTCCCAGAGGTCCCTGAAGTTGTCCTCATTTCTTTTGATCCCTTTTTATTCCCCCTCTCTCTTCTTGTTTTATTTCCACCATTTTATCTTCTACCTCACTTGTATCTTCTGCCTCCGTTATTCTACTGTTGGTTCCCTACAGAATGTTTTTGATCTCATTTATTGTATTATTAATTTTCAATTGGCTCTTTTTTATTTCTTCTAATTCCTTGATAAACATTTCTTGCACCTTGTCAATCCTTATCTCCAGCCTATTTATCTGTAGCTCCATTTTGTTTTCAAGATTTTGGATCATTTTTATTATCATTATTCTAAATTCTTTTTCAGGTAGATTCCCTATCTCCTCCTCTTTTGTTTGGCTTGGTAGGCATTTTTCATGTTCTTTTACCCGATGGGTATTTCTCTGCCCTTTTGTCTTATTTAGATTGCTGTGTTTTGGGTGGCCTTTCTATATTCTGTTAGTCTGTGGTTCCTTTTTATTGTGGAGGTTTCTCCCAGTGGGTGGGGTTAGACAATTGGCTTGTCAAGGTTTCCTTGTTAGGGAAGCTTGTATCGGTGTTCTGGTGGGTGTAGCTGGATTTCTTCTCTCTGGAGCACAAAGGAATGTCCAGTAGTGAGTTTTGAGATAGGTCTATGGGTTTGGTGTGACTTTGGGCAGCCTGTATATTGACGCTCAGGGCTATGTTCCTGCATTGCTGGAGAATTTGCGTGGTATGTCTTGCTCTGGAACTTATTGGCTCTTGGGTGGTGGTTGGTTTCAGTGTAGGTATGGAGGCTTTTGGATGGTCTCTTATTAATTAATGTTCCTTGAGGTTAGGAGTAATTAAGAAGTAATAGAGGAGTAACAGAGGACTTAAAAAAAAAGAAAGAAAAAAATTTGTTATTCATTAAAAAAAAAATAATAGTGAAAATATATCTAGGAATTTCTCTGGAGTTTTTGCAGGCAGGGAGGGTTCAGTTTCAGATAGCTCCTTGTTCCAGCTTACAATTCTCAATATCTATAGGCCCCTTCCAGGGCAGTCAGTTTTAACTACAGGGGTTTTAATCTGTTGCACCTGTCACTTCTAAAGTGGTTCCCTTCATTTATTTCGCTTCTGTTTGCAGGTCTCTACAGTATCTAATTTCCACCCTGACACAAGGGGGCAGAGGTGGTCTCTTGTTTAGGTTCGCTTGTTCAGTCATGCTGTGGGGAGGGAGGAGCACTGCAAACAAATGTCACTGGCGTGTGTGGGGAGTACTTGCAGTGTTCCAGCCACAGTGGGTTTGCCCCCGATCATGGCATATTGCTTTCCCCGTCTACACTGCTCATTTTCCAGGTTGCTCTACAGGGACCTGGCCCTGAATTGCATGCACTTCCCAGGCCCAGGCCACTCAGGTTCAGGTTTTCGGGTATTCCACAAAGGCACAGACTCAGTTGGGCCTGCGTTTTGTGCCTTCCCTGGTTGGAGCAGATCAGCAAATCAGAAGCTTGACATGCACACTCTCCCCAGGTGCAGCCTGACTTCTCCCCTCCCCGTCCCCACCTCAGTTTCCAGGCATGCCCGTTTTGTGCGCCTTGTGTCTCTTCTGGGTAGCTGATTTTTGGCTGCAACCCTCCTGGCAGAGGTCAGTCATCAAGAATCTCAGGAAGCCTTTGGTTATAGACTGGAAGCCTGTTTGCATTTTAGTATGGGATGCCATCTCTGGGGCCGAGTTTGCCCCTTTCCCCTGCCCCCTGCCTCCTGCCTCCGGCGGGGTCCGCAGCCCGCTAGCTCTTCTCTGTAATTGCTCAATCCTTCCTTTGTTCTCCAAACGACAGACAGTGCCTTCGGTTAGGACTTTTCGCAGGTTAATTCTCTTTCTTGCTATCCCACTGTTTAAGTTGCTATCTCACCTTAGCTCCCTCCAATTGCTCTCAGGGCATTCCGGGCCAGTCCTTACCTTAAGCAATGCCACCCGCTCCTCTCCGTTCAACCCCCACTTGCTGGTGGCGGATGTGAGCATTTGGGGTACTTTTCTGCTGGGAGTTGCTTTTAGGCATGTAATCTGTGGGTTTTATTTGTTGTTCCTCTCAGTTAGGTTGCCCTCTGAGATTCAAAATTTTCCCCCAGACCCGCTGGTGAGAGGGTTTCCTGGTGTTTGGAAACTTCTTCTTTCAGGACTCCCTTCCCAAGACAGATCTCCATCCCTAACTCTTTTGCCTCTCTTTTTATCTTTTATATTTGTCCCACCTCCTTTCAAAGATGATGGACTGCTTTTCTGGGTGTCTGATGTCCTCTGCTAGTGATCAGAAGTTGTTTTCTGCAGTTTGCTCAGTGTTCAAATGATCTTGCAATGAATTTGTGGGGGAGGAAGTGGTCTCCCCATCCTATTCCTCCTCCATTTTAGCTCCTCCTTCCCTGTCTCCCTCTCTTATCCTTCTCCATTAGAGGGTAGACAGACTGAAAACCATTACCACAGAAAACTAACCAGTCTCATCACATTGACCACAGCCTTGTCTAACTCAGTGAAACTATGAGCCATGCCATATAGGTCCACCCAAGACGGATGGGAGATAATGGAGAGTTTTGACAAAATCTGGTCCACTGGAGAAGAGAATGGCAAACCACTTCAGTATTCCTTCCTTAAGAACTCCATGAACAGTGTGAAAAGGCAAAATGATAGGATACTGAAAGATGAACTCCCCAAGTGGTAGGTGCCCAATATGCTACTGAATATCAGTGGTGAAATAACTTCAGAAAGAATGAAAGGATGGAGTCAAAGCAAAAACAACGCCCAGGTGTGGACATGACTGGTGATGGAAGCAAGGTCCAATGCAGTAAAGAACAATATTGCATAGGAACCGGGAATGTTAGATCAATGAATCTAGACAAATTGGAAGTGGTCAAACAGGAGATGGCAAGAGTGAACATCGACATTTTAGGAATCAGCAAACTAAAACGGACTAGAATGGGTGAATTTAACTCCGATAGCCATTATATCTACTGCTATGGGCAAGAATCCCTTCAAAGAAATGGAGTAGCCATCATAGTCAACAAAAGAGTCCAAAATGCAGTACTTGTATGCAGTCTCAAAAATGACAGAATAATCTCTGTTCATTTCCAAGGCAAACCATTCAATATCATGGTAATCTAAGTCTATACCCCCACCAGTAATGCTAAAGAAGCTGAAGTTGAATGGCTCTATGAAGATCTACAAGACCTTCTAGAAGTAACACCCAAAAAAGGTGTCTGCTTCACTATAGGGGAATTAGGAAGTCAAGAAACACATGGAATAGCAGGCAAATTTGGCCTTGGCATACAGAATGAAGCAGGGCAGAGGCTAATAGAGTTCTGCCAAGAGAATGCACTGGTCATAGCAAATACCTTCTTCCAACAACACAAGAGAAGACTCTACACATGGACATCACCAGATGGTCAACACCAAAATCAGATTGAATATGTTCTTTGTAGCCAAAGATGGAGAAGCTCTATACAGTCAGCAAAAACAAGACCAGGAGCTGACTGTGGCTCAGATAATGCACTCCTTATTGCCAAATTCAGACTAAAATTGTAGAAAGTAAGGAAAAACACTAGACCATTCAGGTATGACCTAAATCAAATCCAAACTATTATACAGTGAAAGTGAGAAATTGATTTAAGGTACTAAATCTGATATACAGAGTGCCTGATGAACTATGGACAAAAGTTGATGACATTGTACAGGAGACAGGGAGCAAAAACATCCCCAAGTAAAAGAAATGCAAAAAACCAAATTGACTGTCTGAGAAAGACTTACAAAGAGCTGTGAAAAGAAGAGAAGCAAAAAGCAAAGGAAAAAAAGGAACGATATACCCATTTGAATGCAGAATTCCAAAAAAAAATAGCCAGGAGAGATAAGAAAGCCTTCCTCAGTGATCATTGCAAAGAAAAAGAGGAAGCTAATAGAATGGGAAAGACTAGAGATCTCTTCAAGAAAATTGGAGACACCAAGGGAACATTTCATGTAAAGATGGGCTCAATAAAGGACAGAAATGGTATGGACCTAACAGAAGCAGAAGATGTTAATAAGAGATGGCAAGAATACACAGAATTGTACAAAAAATGATCTTCATGATCCAGATAATCACGATGATGTGATCACTCACCTAGAGCCAGACAGCCTGGAATGTGAAGTCAAGTTGGCCTGAGGAAGCATCACTATGAAAAAAGCTAGTGGAGGTGATGGAATTCCAGTTGAGCTATTTCAAATCCTGAAACATGATGCTGTGAAAGTGTTGCACTCAATACACCAGCAAATTTGGAAAACTCAGCACTGGCCACAGGACTGGAAAATGTCGGTTTTCATTCCAATCCCGAAAAAAGGCAATGCCAAAGAATACTCAAACTACGACATAATTGCAGTCATCTCACATGCTAGCAATGTAATGCTCAAAATTCTCCAAGCCAAGCTTCAACAATGTGTGTACCATGAACTTCCAGATGTTCAAGCTGGTTTTAGAAAAGGCAGAGGAACCAGAGATCAAATTGCCAACATATGCTGGATCATCAAAAAAGCAAGAGAGTTCCAAAAACAAACAAACAAACAAAAACATCTATTTTTGCTTTATTGACTATGCCAAAGACTTTGACTGTGTGGATCAAAATAAACTGTGGAAAATTCTGAAAGAGATGGGAATACCAGAACCCCTGACCTGCCCCTTGAGAAATCTGCACGCAGGTCAGGAACCAACAGTTAGAACTGTACAGGGAACAACAACATGTTCCAGATAGGAAAAGGAGTACATCAAGGCTGTATATTGTCACCATGCTTATTTAACTTATATGGAGAGTATATCATGAGAAACGTTGGACTGGATGAAGCAAAAGCTGGAATCAAGATTGCCAGGAGAAATATCAATAACCTCAGATATGCACATGACACCACACTTATGGCAGAAAGTGAAGAAGAACTAAAGAGCCTATTGATGAAAGTGAAAGAGGAGAGTGAAAATGTTGCCTTAAAGTTAAACACTGAGAAAACTAAGATCATGGCATGCCGTCCTATCACTTCAAAACAAATAGAGGGAGAAACAGTGGAAACAGTGGCAGATTTTATTTTCTTGGGCTCCAAAATCACTGCAGATGGTGACTGAAGCTATGAAATAAAAAGATGCTTACTCTTTGAAAAAAAGTTATGACCAACCTAGACAGCATATTAAAAAGCAGAGACTTTGGTTTTCCAACAAATGTCCATTTACTCAAGTCTATGGTTTTTCTAGTAGTCATGTATGGATGTGAGAGTTGGAGTATAAAGAAAGCTGAGTGCTGAAGAATTGATGCTTTTGAACTGCAGTGTTGGAGAAGACTCTTGAGAGTCCCTTGGACTGCAAGGAGTTCCAACCAGTCCATCCTAAAAGAAATCAGTCCTGAATGTTCATTGGAATGATGATGTTGAAGCTGAAACTCCAATACTTTGGCCCCTGATGTGAAGAACTGACTCACTTGAAAAGTCCCTGATGCTGGGAAAGATTTGAGGTGAGAGAAGAAGGATACGACAGAGTATGAGATGGTTGGATGGCATCACTGACTCAATGGACCTGAGTTTGAGTAAACTCTGGGAGTTGGTTATGGACAGGAGGCCTGGCGTGCTGCCATCCATTGGGTCACAAAGAGTCGGACGTGACTGATCGACTGAACTGAACTGAACTAACTTGGTACATGCGTCTTAGGAGCCTTGATATACCACTTAAAAGTCCAAGTATTCGGAAGCTGCCACGCTGGTTAAACCTGTGAAGGAAACATAGATCTGAACAATGCCTTAGCCCCCACCTCTAAGTAAAAGTGCCATTAATGTGCATTACTGACCATGAGATGATTTTATCTCTAGCCAATATTTGACTGCAGTTGAATGAAATCTGCAAATAAGAACCACCAAGCTGAGCCCAATTATCCTCAGAACTATCATAAACAATAAACAAAGATTGCTCTTTTTTAAGCCAGTATTTTGTTGTGGTTTGTTACATAGTGATCAATAACTAGAGCAGTGCCTGTCTTTTAAAAAAAAAAATTCATATATAAAATAAGTGATTCTTAGCCATGGCTACACATAGAGTTATCTGGATACCTTTTAAAATAGAAATGCATGCATCCCAATCTCTGAAATGCAGGCATGGGATTCAGATACAGTATTTCATAAAGTTTCCCAGATAATTTTAATATCCTGTCAGAATTGAGAACCACTGCTCTAAGTCAGAAGCTTGAAAACTCTGATGAGATTAGAATTTCCTAGAATTTAAAATCAGTTGGGTTTTATTATCATTGTAAATTGTAAGGTATGAAAACATCTTAACTGTAAGTCAACAAAAAGAAAGGTGTTGATTAGCTTTTTTTTTTTTTTTTTCAAAGTGTGTCTAAGCAGCATGTCTCCATATAAATAAGGCTCTATCTATATAGGGATACTGTGATATACAATCATGAAAATCAAATTAAGCTTCTTAAAAAGAATAGCAAACTACAACTTCTGGTTTGAAGTGTGTATTAAAGTTTAATGTTCCAGAAGGAATTTAAATTTCCTTTTACACTAAAAGATCAATATAAATTCATTTCTAATCTAACTATATGCTATAATTTTGTAATTCAAATGTAGTGAAAACTAAGGATTACATTGGTATGTTAACTTTTTAGTACCAATAGAAACTCATCATACTTATTTAAAAATATAGCTATTTTGATACATTAAGCTATTATTGAATCCAATTCAAAAATAAAATTCTTGGGATAGAGACTGTTTGGATTTCATTGAGGAGCAGCCTTCAGAATGACACCTGTCAAACAAATTTTTTCTACAAAGACTATAGCTTCAACATCATAATAAATACTTTTTTTGTGCTGATAAAGAGACCATATTCATAGCAGAATTTTAACAGTTATCACATGTTTTGAAATAAAATGGATCAGCTTGACTACTGAGAGGTATAGTCAGTTGGGTCAAGCCAGTTATGAGGGACAGCTGTGTTTCTCACCTCTGGATCTGAGTTAATCTTATAAGTTACCTTTCTATAAAATATTCTCCCTTTGATCTAGATCTCTGAAGAATTTACAAATAATGAATGTTATTTGTATTTATTGAATATTCATTATACTTCAAGCACTGCAGAAGAGATAGCAAACAGGACAAAGTTCTTTATCTCATTCATTTACATCCCAGATAATAATGTAGTGTGTAGGGGTAAGTGGAAGCAGAAAATAAACATGTTACAAATAAATATATAAAAAATGCATTCTTCTGCTTTTGGGACCATGAATAACCAGAAACTGGATTTGTGAACATATTATTAGTGTTTTCAGAGATAGAATAAATACAACTTCTTCCACTTTCTATTCCCTGCACACAAAGAAATCACTGAAATGAGCAAAAAGATGAAGGAGAAAGAGATGTGTTTTCAGAAATAGAACCTCACATTCACAGTGGATTGTTTTTCAACAAAAGTGTCAAGATAAATCAATGGAAAAGTAATGTATTTTTAGCAAATGATACTGGGAAGCCTGAATATTCACATATAAAAAACTTGGATGCCTACTCATACCGTATGCAAAATTTAAGTAAAAATGAGTTAAATATCTACATATGAGAGCTAAAATTATAAAATCTTTAGAAGAAAACAAAAGCATAAATTTGTGTGACCTTAGATTAGACAATAATTTCTCACATATGATACCAAAAACAGAGCTTAGGGAAACAAAACAAAACAAAACTTCAGTGAATTAAAAACTAGCACTTCAAAGGAAATCATTAAGAAAATGAAGAGATAATACATAAAATGATAAAATAACATTTGCAAATCATATATCTGATAAGGTATTTATATCGACTATATTAATAACTCTTAAAACTTAATTATTATAAAACAGAAAACCCAAAGGAAAAATTGGGCATATATAAATAAATATTTCTCTAAATAATATGTGAAAATAGCTAATTAGCAGAGAAAAAAATGTTCAGTATTATTTGCCATCTAGAAAATATAAATCAAAACTACAATAAGACACTACTTTAGACTAGGATGATAGTGAAAGTGTCAATCACTCCGTCGTGTCTGACTCTTTGCCACCCTGTGTGTTTTAGCCCACCAGGCTCCTCTGTCCATAGAATTCTCCAGGCAAGAATACTGGAGTAGGTTGCCATTTCCCTCTCCACAGGATCTTCCCGATCCAGGGATTGAACCCGGGTCTCCTGCATTGCAGGCAGATTCTTCACCATCTGAGCCACCAGGGAAGCCTTGTTGACTAAGATAGTCACATTTTAAAAAACATAGTAACTGGTGCTGGCAAGAATACAGAAAAAATGGAACTGATAAGCCATTGGTAGAAATGTAACATATGTCAGCCACTCTGGAAAACTATTTGTCAGTTCCTCAAAATATTAAACACAGAATAACCATATGATTCACTAATTCTATTTCTAGGTATACATCCAAGAAAATTGAAAACATATTCACATAAAAATGTATATGAATGGTCACAGCAACATTATTCATAGTAGACAAAAAGTGAAAACAACTCAAATGTCCATCAATTGATGAATAAATAAATGCAATGTGATATATACAAGCAATAGAATCATTTAGCAACAGAAAGTAATGAAGTGCTGATAAATGCTAAAACTTAGAAATACCTTGAAAACTTTGCTGTTGTTATTTAGTTGCTAAGTCATATCTGACTCTTTTGTGACCCCCATGGACTTTAGCTGGCCAGGCTCCTCTGTCCATGGGATTTCCCAGGCAAGAACACTAAAGTGGGTTTCCATTTCCTTCTCAAGTGGATCTTCTTGACCCAAGGATTGAATCCACATCTCCTGCATTGGCAGGCAGATTCTTTACCACTGAGTCACCAGGGAAGCCACTTGAAAACATTACATAGGTGGGAAAAAGTGATTCACAGGGACCATATATTATATGATTTCATTTATATGAATGGTCCATTAAAAACTCCACTTATGGACCACAGGAAAATCAATAGACACAGATAATAATTTGGGGGAAGATTCTGGGGAAAAATGAGAAATGACTTCTTTTAAAAAGGTATAGTGTTTTATTGCAGCTTTTTTTTTTCTTCCTCTTCCTTTTATTGATTGTGGTGATTGTTGAAAACTCTGCCTATACTAAAAACATTGAATTATGTACCTTAGGTTAATTTATTAAATTTGAATTACATCTAAGTAAAACTGTTATGGATAATTTTTGCATCAGATTGTACAGATAATTATTAGAAATCTATCATAATTGAAGAGTACAACATGAAAAAAATTGCAAATATTCACCAATCAGATTTGAAAAGACTTAGTGTACTCTTCAAATCACACTCATACGGCTTTTATATTTAAAGGCAAAGGACAAGGTGAAGCAAAAGAAAAAAAAATATAGAAAAGCATTGGAGATCTGAGGTGTAAAAAGTCATTTACAGATGTGAACAACACTTTGTTTTGGACTTGAACCACCAACATCTATATGAGAAATCTTAGCTTTCAGACAGTGCAAAGTAGAAACTCTTAATGGGGTTTTAACAGGCTGGGCCAATCAGAATTCATTAATGAAAAAATGGACTCTCCAAATTACCAGGAGTGTTTTATATTTTAAATAGCCCATTATAGTCCCCAATCCCCTTATATTGAGCAAGAGTCTAAAAAAGACATACAGATGTCTCCAAAAATAAAGACTGTGCTCTTCCAGTCCAAATGTAAATTGACTCTATCTTCTACAGCCCATCCTCTAACTTGTAATGATTTTATGTTATAAACTGCTCATATTCATTCCTTAATCTAATTTCTCTTCACTGAGTATCAAATGAAAAAAGAAAACTGTTGATATACAAATTAACTGTACTATCAAGTGAGGTGTAGGTATTGCTTTAAAAATAATTTCAGTTCTTCAAATATTCCAATATTGTACCAAGTAGCAATTATGTATGAGTTAGTAAGAGATTAGTAGAAAATCAGCCAGTAATAGAATTTTCTCAATATTTCCAATAAAAGTGACCATTGTTCATAACCACAAAGATTTTTTTATGGATTGAAGTATATACCAAGGGCTCTTTCTTAGTTAATTATGGACTCCAAGTTTCTTGTGGGCATAGCCCTCTGCCCTGTTTTATAATTCCCCAGGATAATGACCTATGGATAGTGGTAACCTCCAAATATAATTTGAATATGTCAAAGAACTTCCTACAGAGCATTCAGTGGACATTGAAACTATGTGTAGTAGGTATACGAACCTACCAAATCACCCTTACATTGACATTTGTTTTTCTTTGCCAAATATTTTTAACATAAGTTTTTGTCTTCCATCCACCAAAAAAAAGTATGTAAGTATTATAGAAAGGGCAGGTGCACAGCAGATAATTTATATACATCTACCTGGGCACATATCTCAAAAGCTCATCATCTAGATTATTAGTTACATAGTGACCTATAATTCTGTCTTTGAAGAAAGTCCTTTTAGTGCCTGTAGTAGTCTTTAGTTCCTCTGCACATGGGAAGCTACAGGAATCCTGTATAGTAACTATTACCTATCAAATGAGAAACAAATGGCAAAACTATATTCCAATAATCATTTCAAGTGTGTTCACACAAGGGGCAATGACTAGATCAAATTTTTCTTAAATCAGCTTGGACTATGCTAGACCTTCAGCTTCAAAGAAAGAAGAATGTTTCTACATCATTTCATTAATAAAAGCATCTTTAAATAGAGTTAGAGATCTACTAATAGCATTCTGTTCTTTTCAGCCTCTCATGAAGCAACACGGTTATGTTAGCTTTCCCTTTTTCTTTCATCATCAGTCTTTTATCTTCCTGTTCATTAGTAGTCACTGTCCCTTCTTTCTATTTGTCATTACTTATAACCCATGGCATTCCCCTTGATGTAGGCATATCAGCTTCAAGCAGAATAACCCCTACCACTGTCAGTGATATGGGTCTGACCTATTCTTCTCCTTTTGAACATGTCCTGTCAAATGGTGCAAGGTTTATAAGTACAACCTTATAGGACTGTATTGTTCACTGGATAGGGGTGGGGCATAAACCATTAATCCCAGCTCTGACCTGTGAGGAGAAATAATTACCAATTCCATCACTCTCTTAGAAATTTTAACAGTATGATTCAGAGATATTTTCGTTTTGATGTCATGTTTGGCAGTTGATCCAGTTTTTGAAATTGTTAAACATAATTCGAGTTACCTATCTAAGGAACAGAAAAAGTATCTTTAACCAATAAAGAAAAAATCCACTCTATCTATATCTATATGCTGCTATAAAAATTGTAGTGCACACATCTTTCTGATTAGAATTTTCATCTTTTCCAGATATATGCGCAGATGTGGAATGTTGGATCATATTGTAATTCTGTTTTTAGATTTTTTAAGGAACACCTACACCATTCTCCATAGTAGCTGCACCAATTTTCACTTCCACCCACAGTGTAAAATGGTTCCCTTTTCTCCACACCCTCTCCAGTATTTGTCGTTTGTAGGTTTTTTTATGATGGCCATATTGACCAGTGTGAAGTGATATCTTATAGTAGTTTTGATTTGAATTTCTGAAATATTAGTGACATTAAGCATATTTTTAGTTTCCTATTGGTTATCTGAAAGTCTTCTTTGGAGAAATATCTATTTAGGTCTTCTGCCTATTTTTTGATTGGGCTATTACAGGGATATTTTTAACACAATATATATTATAGAAAGGAAGAAAGGGGCTTTAAAATAAATTATCTGAGTTTCAAATCAGATCTTAAGCAACAATAAAAAAGAGCAAGTTAATATGTCTCAGTGTGTGTGTGTGTGTGGAGTATGTATATGCACAGATATGCATACATTTACAGGAAACTAATGGTAACACAATTAAGACTAAATGTGACCAGAGGGCCACAAAGGGGGGAGCCTAAATTTATGAAACTTGGGGTTTCCATTGGGCAGTTGCCACATTAGGCCATTCTTCCCTCCATAGAGAGATAAGGACTTTACACAAAAACAGAGAGAAAGTCTCTACTCTGGAATGGAAGCAAATACTTCAAGATAATTGTCTCTAAATCTCTCTAGAGAAATTAACTATCTCCAACTTTCAGGACATATTTGTTGTTTAATCATTCTTTAGCAAACTTTGCCACTTCTCCTTGGTAAAAAAAAAAAAATTGTGCAGAAAGGATAAAATACTATTAAGTGCTATGGCCCAAATTTCTACAACAACTTTTTGCAAGGTCTGGCTTCCGGCAAATTTTTTTCATGCTTATGTCACCCCATCTACTATTCTACTTAGTCTGATTGACTGGCTGGAATCAAATTCATTTGATTTGTCTTATGTAATACTTAATTAAGGCTATTGTCAGAATGACTCCAGACAGCAATATGAGACACCTGCAGCATTTACATCAGCCATACACTCCAACCCTCAGGGGCCCAGATTTAGTTAAACAAATCTCAGAAACCCTTAAGTGACTGTCCTTAAGTTCTCTATTTACTTGTTTACCTGGTCTGAGGCATTAATCAGGAAGAGTAGGATAACTCCTGTAGACATCACCTTGAGGTCTAGGACAGCTCCATAATCTGTAATAACAATAGCTATGGGGTTGAGGCTGATTTTATTTTATTTTTGAGGCTGACTTTAATGTCTTCCAGAAGTGAGGTGGTATCATTTGATCACTTCAGCTCAAGTCAGGGAACATTTTTTTATAAGAACTTCTGACCAAAATATATGGGAATCACTTATGTTCACCCTTGAAGTGAAAATCAGTATTTTATGCTAAGACAGACAATTAATGCTTATCATACATACTAGTAAAAATTTTAAAGCACACATGGTGGCCCTTTGAAAAATTAATAATTTAAAAAAATAAAGAAAAAAAAAGAAAAATTAATAATTTTAATTGCCTCCTCTCCCCTATTAAAAGCTGGACATATATCAATCAGGCAGGACAGATTGGCAGTATGTTTCTGTTGGAGGAGGTCATCAGGAAGATATGACCACTGGTTGACTCAAAAACTTGGCCTGAGAAATCAAAGGCTACTCACCTATCCCCTGCCCTTGGAATGTACATTTACCTATTGTTCTTATACTAGAAGCAGCTTTAGTGACAAAGCCTTGAGAAAGTAATATGTTGTTAAGACCATCTAGAATATTTATGTGACTGAATCCCATTAAGGCCTCTGTATGAACTCTTAAGATTCTGGTAAGTGGGCGTGAAGATCTACTCATCTTGTGGCTGCCCAAAACAGGCATCATGTGTAAGTTTTCTTGCTTATTAAAACTGTCACCTACAAATATGGAGTGTTTTCACATTTCTTCTGCTCTCCTTGCCCTCTGTGAATAAGGGTCAATTTTGAATTGCACTCAGGGAACTCCTGAGGTTGTGAACCAACACTACCACTTAGCACCAAACAGGGTTTCCAATGGAGACTCCCATGTCTTTGCCAGTTGGTATATTTTAGGGTCTCTAGTTGACTCCTGATAATTGAATTCTATTATTATTTTCAAGGGACTGCTTAACAAAAGTCAGTTCAATAGGCCCTGGTTGTACAGAAACCCAAATTATTCACCTCATAGAATTAGGTCCAGATGATATTCAGTGGTATTTTGCATAAAAGGTGGATGAGTTTGAATTATCCTTTGCTGTCCTCTGGTTGGAGCTATCTGGTGGTGGATTAAAGATCCCAAAGTCAGTTATATTTAAAAGTTGCTATTGAGAGAGCTGCATCAGAGTGGTTTCCTTTTAGAGGAAGTCTCCAGAGAGAGTTCTGAAAGTTCTGCCTAATCCCTTGCCCAGCTTTACTTTTAAGAGTTTAAAGTGTTTCTTCCTCCAGTACCAGAAAATTTTTATTCTACCACCACTGCCACAAAATATGTTTGTTTCATTTCAGTAAATTTATCCTTATTCAAATCACCTTCTAGTCTCAACCAGACATTTGGTCTGCAACTGTGAAGTACAGGAAGAAGAGAAATATGTGTATAAAAAGCATTCTCATGGAACTCATCTAGAATTAAGTTCAAATCCCCTAGATTACTTTTGAAAATATTGCCACCTAGAGGGTGCCAATTTCTAAAAGTCTTTCTGATCTATGATTTCTACTAGGAAAAATAATAATACATCATGCCCAGGAATGGTCAAGGAAGAATACTCAATTTATAAATTTTCAAAATAGTTTTTTAAAGCTTGCATCAATATCCACTCATTTGTCCCAACATTATATAAGAAATAGCCTAAAGAAGATAATGGATTTCTGAATGAAGCTATATTTAATGCTCAAACTACCTCGCTACCTGTGTGTACAGGAGGAGATCTGGAAAAAAGAGTCATACTATCTACTTATTGCTAAGTAGCTTCTGTCTTTACAATGGAGAAAAAATGTCAACCTGAAAATAGTCAAGCCAAAAGCACAATACAGAGCTGGAGATGGGGCTGAAACTGGTACTATAAACACTGGGTTTAAGATAGCTAAACAGCAGTGAAGCCATCCCAGGCATTCAGTGAGACTTCTGTGCATCAAAAACCCTAGAAGGGCCAGCTTCAGACAGTGAAAAGAAAGAAAACTCTTCTTTCATAGTAGGGGCTGCTACTTTCTCATGGAAAGCTGTAAAGCTAAATCTTTGTCCCCAATCCAGCTGCATTCCTCCATATATCATTTCCATTTGACAAGTAAACTTCTTTGATCCCTTGCTATTTTGTCAGGTGGAAAGTGGAAGTTGATCAATCTAAAAATAGACAGACACATCAGTCCAGAAAATCACCAGAATTCTATAGTAAGATGTTCAGTTTAAACAATAGCCAAGTAGCAAACTAACAGCCACTTTTCAATACATACATATATACTGGTATGTATCCAGTTGCTGTGTAAAAAACCTCAACTGAAAATTCAGGGGTGGTTCCACTATCTGGAAGTCACATCCCTTTGCATGCTGCCCCCTTTTGCAAAAGGTCATTGCTCATTGCAAGAATTATCAGTCACAGAGATTTGTACTTTCTTCAATATCCATAGAGCCTAGTAAGGTCCCAGGGCTCCTATTGGGTAAAAGGCCAAAAAAATAATTTTTCTTTGCTGAAACATTAAAACAGCTACTAGTGGCAAATGGCAGGAAAATTTCTCCTTTGTAGTTACCCATTTGCAGTTTTTCACTGATCAAGATGATCCCACTGGCACTTATAAAATAGGGAATTAAAAACATAAAACAGGTCAACCCCCAAGCAACATAAATGGACATGAAATTAGGACAAAAGAATACATGCACAGGATAATTTAAACATTTTTTAAATTATTAATTGCAAGATTTGCTCAAGCTCCAACAATTGAGTCCAGCAAGTTGATTTTCCCCAAATTGATGTATAGATTTAAGGCAGTATCACTGAAAATTCCAACATAATTTCTGTAGATAATGACAAGCTTATTCTAAAATTTATATGAAAATGAAAGGATATAGAATAAGCAGACAATTCTGAAACAGGAAAACCAAAGTTGTAGTGCTTTGTGAGATTTCTGGCTCATTTTAGAACTAGTTAAATCAAAAGCCATGTGGCATTAGCATAAATATAGAAACATATACAAATGAAAAGGAATAGAACACCCAGAATTATACTCACACATAAATGGTGAATTGATTTTGACCAAGGTTCTAAGGGCAATTTAACAGTGAGAGGATTATCTTTGTGGAAATTCATGCTGAAGCTATTGGACTGACTTATGCAAAATATAAACCTTGAACTTTACCAAACGCTGTTTACAAAATTAACTCAAAATGAATATTTTTTTAGATTGAAGTATAATGAGTAAAAATATAAAACTTCAAGACTGAAGTATAAGAGAACAGTTTATAATCTTTGGTTTTGCAAATTTATGTTAAAATGATACTGATATCATGACATATGTCCATGTGAAGACTTTTACACAAATTTTCATGGCAGCTTTATATGTAGTAACCAAAAAATCAAAATGGCATATTTCCCTCAATGGATAAATGGATAAACAGATTGTGGTCTATCCACAAGATAGCAATGAACTATCAATGCAAGTAACTACAAGAATAGATCTAAAAACATTTCACTCAGTGACAAAAGGGAGATAAAAAGTACATATTGTAGAATTGCTTTTAATTAAAATTAGAGAAAATTCAAGCCAATCTATGATAATAGAAAGCAAAGAGGCAGTTGCTAACTGATGGAGTTGGGGTTGGGTGGTGCAAAGGGATGCACTACAAAGTTGTAACATTTCTCAACAGTGATACTGTGGGCATTTATGGTGGATAATTTGTTACTGTGGGTTCTGTGCATTGTAGGAGGTTTAGCAGCATTCTTGATCTCTACCCAGATCAGTATCACAACACTCCTCCCAGTTGGGACAAGGAAAACATATCTCCAAATATTATCTTCTGCTTCTGTTAAGTCCCTTCCATTTCTGTCCTTTATTGAGCCCATCTTTGCATAAAATGTTCCTTGGTGTCTCCAATTTTCTTGAAGAGATCTCTAGTCTTTCTGATTCTATTATTTTCCTCTATTTCCTTGCATTTATCACTGAGGAAGTCTTTCTTATCTCTCTTTGCTTTTCTTTGGAACTCTGCATTCAAATGGCTATAATTTTCCTTTTCTGCTTTGTTTTTTACTTCTCTTCTTTTCACAGCTATTTGTAAGGCCTCCTCAGACAGCCATTTTGCTTTTCTGTGTTTCTTTTTCTTGGGGATGGTCTTGATTCCTTTCTCCTGTACAATGTCACGAACCTCTGTCCATAGTTCATCAGGCACACTCTCTATCAGATCTAGTCGCTTAAATCTATTTCTCACTTCCACTGTATAGTCCTAAGGGATTTGATTTAGGTCATACCTGAATGGTCTAGTGGTTTTCTCCACTTTCTTCAATTTCAGTCTGAATTTAGCAATAAGGTGTTCATGATCTGAGCCACAATCAGCTCCCGGTCTTGTTTTTGCTGACTGTATAGCACTTCTCCACCTTTGGCTGCAAAGAATATAATCAATCTGATTTTGGTGTCAACCATCTGGTGATGTCCATGTGTAGAGTCTTCTCTTGTGTTGTTGAAGAAGGTGTTTGCTGTGACCAGTGCTTTCTCTTGGCAAAACTCTATTAGCCTTTGCCCTGCTGCATTCTGTACTTCAAGGCCAAATTTGCCTGTTATTCCAGGTGTTTCTTGATGTCCTACTTTTGCATTCCAGTCCCCTATGATGAAAAGGATATGTTTTTTGAGTGTTGGTTCTAGAAAGTCTTGTAGGTCTTCATAGAACCGTTCTACTTCACCTTCTTCAGCATTACTGGTTGTGGCACAGACTTGGATTACCGAGATATTGAATGGCTTGCCTTGGAAAAGAACAGAGATCATTCTGTCATTTTTGAGATTGCATCCAAGTACTGGATGGGCTTCCCTGGTGGCTCAGAGATTAAAGTGTCTGCCTGGAATGCAAGAGACCCGGGTTCAATCCCTGAGTTTGGAAGATCCCCTGGAGAAGGAAATGGCAACCCACTCCAGTACTCATGCCTGGAGAATCCCATGGAGGGAAGAGCCTGGTAGGCTACAGTCCATGACCATGGGGTTGCAAAGGGTCGAACACGACTGAGCAACTTCACTGCATTCCAGGTTCTTTTATTGACTATGATGGCTACGCCATGTCTTCGAAGGGATTCCTGCCCACAGTAGTAGATATAATGGTCATCTGAGTTAAATTCATCATTCCAGTCCATCTTAGTTCGCTGATTCCTAGAATGTTGATGGTCACTCTTGTCACCTCCTGTTTGACCACTCCCAATTTGCCTTGATTTATGGACCTAACATTCTAGGTTCCTATGCAATATTGCTCTTATTATCAAAAAGTCTTAATGGTCGAGATAATGATAGTGTGGTCACTCATCTAGAGCCATATATACTGGAGTGTGAAGTCAAGAGGGCCTTAGGAAACTAGTGAAAGTGATGGGATTCCATCCTAAAAAGATGATGCTGTTTAAGTGCTGCACTCAACGTGTCAGCAAACTTGGAAAACTCAACAGTGGCCACAGGACTTGAAAAGGTCAATTTTCATTCCAATTCAAAAGAAGAGCAATGCAAAACAATGTTCAAACTACCATGCAATTTCACTTATTTCACCTGCTAGCGTGATTATGCTTAACATCCTTTCAGCTAGGCTTCAGTAGTATGTTAACTGACAAGTTGCAGATACATGAACTGGGTTTAGAAAAGGCAGAGGAACCAGAGATAAAATTGTCAACAGTCATTGCATCATAGAAAAAGCAAGGGGATTAAAGAAAAACATCTGCTTAAGTTACTGTGCTAAAGTTTTTGACTGTGTGGATCACAACTCACTGAGGAAAATTATTAAAAAGATCTTAATACCAGACCACCTAACCTGCCTCCTGAGAAACTCTATGATGTAGATATACATTTATCACAAATTTACAAATAAGGAAAATAAGGCATAGAGACATTATACCTGCACAAGTCTTCATGATTCTCATAATGAGAAGTGGTAGAGCATATTTTTATAAGTATTGCTTGTATAGAGCTGTTTTATTTTTTTTGAAAACTTGAGGTAATAGTGGAATAATTTGATATCATACAATCAAATAACCCTGAAATATGTTCAGACTAGATGTGAAATACAATATTTTTTTGCAAATCAGTTTAACTTGTATACATGACAAATATGTATCCATGTTGCAATCAAAGATGTAACACTAACAGCAACACTGTATAAAAATGACTACATGATAAAAAATATTAGTAAACAAATTCTAAAAATTTAATTGATGAAAACTAATTATTTCAAGGCTAAAGGCTATTTATAAGTTAGTAGAGACTTATTTATTACAAATAAGTAAATAATCATGCTTAAAATGTCATATTAAACAAGATAAAAATCACTTTTTAAGTATCAGCCCATTTAGAACTTACCTGGTCCATATTAATATAGCATTTTCATTGTTTTCTCTAAGTAAATTTTAAATGAAAAAGCAATGATATTTTATTTTAAAATATATAGACATTCTCACATTCCTTATACTTATAATAGCTTTATAAGTTGCTAGCAAATATGCGTTTGTGTGTGGAATATAGCTAAATTTTAACCCAGCTCTGATACAACTATCACAAATTTTCATTTAATAAGACATAAATTATTTGCTGTATTTACTTTTTCAGAGCTATCATACTATGAGCTCTTTCTGAAATAAAATGTATTATTCATTTGTGTATGACATATTTCACTTGAAATATTTTCTCTTTTGTAAGGTTACCTGAGAGATATTTGTTAAATTAAGCCTAACATGTTTGAAACTGTTAGGCTGTTGAAACTGAGGTTCATAACATTCTACTCTTGTAGCTTGATGATATCTACCAGATAGTGTATTACCCATAGGCCACAGACAATATAATTATTTGGACTGGTAAATATAAATAGATATTTAGACTTTGCTCATTTTCTAAAGATGAGGTATTTCTCTTACTATTTCTGAGTTGTAATTGTACCTTATATATATTTTTTGTTACAAGTCCTTTTTCTCCCATTCTATAGATTGTATATTGTCTTTTCTGGTGGTGTTCTAGAGGAGTCTTTACTCTTTATAAAGCCCAGTATAACTAATTTTATCATTTCTTGCTTGTGCTTTTGGTATCATATCTTAGAAACCATGGCCTAGTCTACTAGAAGATCACAAAAATTTACATCTGTTTTCTACTAAGTTTTTTGTCTGTTCATTGTTTTGCTTCCATTTTTTTAAATCACATTTAGATAGTTAATCCATTTTAAGTTGATTTTTGTATATGTTGTTGAGTTATAGGCCCAAATCACTCTCGTGAATGTCGATATATACTTTAGCCAGGAACATTTGTTGAAGTTTGATTCTTCATTGAATTGTCTTGGTATAATTTTCAAAATTCAGTTAAATACAAATATGAGTATTTGTCTCTGAATTCTATTCCATTGTACTATAGATTTATTCTTATTCTAGTATCATAGAGTCTTGATTAGTATACTTTGTAGTTAGTTATGAAAATGGGCAATGTGAGTCCCCTAAAGTTGTTCTTTTGTTATATATTGTTTAGTTAATATTGTTCCTTGCATGTCTATAGGATTGTGAAAAATCGGTTGACAATTTCTGCAAAAAATCCATCTGAGACTATGATAGACACTGTGTTCAATTTGTGAAGTATTTCTATCTTAATAATTTTAAGTCTCTGGATCCATGATTATAGAATATCTTTCTATTTATTTAGATCTTTCAAGTTTTACATTCTTTTGAAAGTGTATTTCAAAGTATTTTAGCTGTTGATACAATTTTAAATAGAATTATGCTCTTAATTGAATTTTTAGATTTTTATTACCAGCATACAAAACTGCAATGAATTTTTGAACATTGCTCGTGTTTTATACAAACTTACTGCACTAGCTTTTTAGTTCCACTAGATTTTACATGCATTTCTTAGGAATTTCTATATCTTAAATCATTTAATTTTCAAATAGAGATAATATTTATAAAGCTAATAAATAAATAAAAATAATAAGATACTTCCTCCTTCTAATCTGGGTGATTTTCATTTCTTTTCCTTGCTATATTGTCCTGGCAATGCTGAATAGACATAGCAAAACTGAAAAATCATGTCTCTTTTTTGACTCTACTGAGGGTGCATTCCATGTTTAAACTATTAAGTGTGATGTTAGCTGTGGACTTTTCATATACGCTCTTTATATGGTTGATAAATGTTTCTTTCTATTCCTACTTTTCGAGTTCTTTTATATGAAATGGTATTAGATTTTTTTTTCATATATACTTTCTACATCTAAGTATAGATGAGTTGATCATGTTGTAGTTGCTTTGCTCTTTGATAGTTTGATTCATAGAAAGATGTCAAATCAACTTTTGTTTTGTTCCATTTAGTCATAATGTGTAAAGTTTTTTTTATATTATGAGATTTGGTTATTTTATATTTTTTTAGAATATTTGTGTCTATATTCGTGAGATATTAATATCCAGATTTCTTAATACTGCTTGGCTTGTTTTTAGGATCAGAGTAATACTGATCTCACAAACTGAGTTTGGAAATGTTTTCTGCTTTGCATTTCTGTAAGAGTTTATGGAGAATTGTTATTAATGTTTCTTTAAATGTTTTAGCATTATTCACCAGAAAAGCCATTTTAGTCTGGGGTTATCTTCTGGTAGCTTTTTGATTACTGATTTATTATCTTTGCATTTTAAAAGTCAGTAGATTTTCTACTTCTTCTTTAGGTAGATTCAGTAGTTTG
Organism: Dama dama; assembly: GCF_033118175.1. Taxonomy (NCBI): domain Eukaryota; kingdom Metazoa; phylum Chordata; class Mammalia; order Artiodactyla; family Cervidae; genus Dama; species Dama dama. The sequence goes on from NC_083714.1 coordinate 73,891,255, forward strand.
TATCTTTCTAGAAACTTGCTCATTTCAACTAAGTTCTCTAATTTGTTGGTATATATAGTAGTTTATAGTATTTCCTTATAGTACTTTTTATTTCTTTAAATTGAATAGTAATGATCCTCATATATTTCTGTGTTTGGTAATTAATATCTTCTATTTTATGTGCATAGTCAACCTTGCATGAGATCCAATTTTGTTGAGTTCCTTATTGTTTTTCTATTCTTTATTTTATTAATGTTCACACTAACCTTATTTCATTCATTCTTCTTGATATGGGTTTACTTTTCAATTGTTTGTGTGGTTGCTTCAGGCAAAAGCTCAGCTTATTGACTTAAGATTATTTCTTCTTCTTTTAATATAGGGATTTATAGGAATAAATTCCCTTTGAAACAATGCTATAGCTGCATCTCATAAGATTTGGTGTATTGTGTTTTTCTTTTTCTTTTTTTTAAATTTTTTGTCATTCATGCCTGTGTAATTTCTGATCTCCCTTTAGATGTTTTTTTTTTTTTTTTTTTTTCCCACTCATTGGATACTGAAGATGGATTATGAGATTCCCAAATTTCTGTTATTCATCTCTAATCTCACCCTTATGGTTGAAAAACATACTGTCTGTGTCTAAATTTGTAAATGAAGATAGCATTCCATGTGTGAATGGGAAGAATATGTATTCTGTTGTTGCTGTTGCATAGTGTGCAATAAATGTCTGTTAGGTTTAGTTCATGTAAACTATTGGCTGAATATTTTATTTCCTTGTTACTCTACTTGTTCTATAATAGTTCAACAGTTCATTAGTCAATATCATATTATAGTGTGTCACTATTATTGAATTATGTATTAATATTGCCAATTCTATCAGTGTTGCTTCATGTATTTGGGGATCCACTTCTTAGGTGAATTATGCTATAATAGTTATCCTGATGAATTAACACTTTTATCATTGAAAAATATTCATTTTCATCTTTAAAAACATTTTGATTCAAAATATATTTTGTTTGATAACAAGATAGACATTCCCGCTTTTTAAATTTATTATATAGGTGATATAGCTTTTTCCTTCCTTTCATTTTCAGTCTTTATGATTGATCCTAAATTTTATTGTTCATAGAAACATAATGTTGCAAGTTGCTTCATATACAATATATCAATCTCTACCTTTTGACTGACTAGCTTAACCCATTCACAATTCGGAAGTATCTCTGCCATATATCTTTTTGTTTCCTACATGTCTCATTCATTTTTTTCCCCTGCTCTCCTATAGTGGTTTATTTGCATTAAGCCAATAATTTCTAGCACAATATTTTGTAACTTAGTGGTATTTCATTATACTTTGAACTTTTCTTTAGTAGTTGCACCAGGATGTACATATACATCTTCACTTATCAGCATCTACTTCAAAGTTAGACTAACTTAATTCTAGTTACGGATAGAAACATCACTCCTGTGTAACTTTATAACCTTTATCATTTTTGTGTTAATATTATTATACATAGTGTCAGGAGCTCAGTGGATTTGAGAGAAAGAGCTGAGTTTCCATTGTAACTGATTAAAGCTACAATGAGCCAAAATGAAAGCACAGTTCAGTAACTTACTGCAATGGTATAAGCAAGAGTCTAAAACCAGAGAAAGCACCAGCTCCCATGTTTCATTACTCCTGTGGAGCTGCATACCAGTTGAATGTCAGGTGGATCAGCATAAACATGGAAGTTATTTCAGTGCTAAAGTAGTCCAAACAAAAGGCTCCAGAAGTTTTATGAACTCTGAAGTCTGGGGGACAGGAAAGACAAAGGCTAGCAGTGAAAAAGTACTGAATACTGAGTCAGAATGGGTAAAAGTTTCTTTGAGGTTTCCCTCTCCTCCCCTCATAAGGGGGCTTAAGGAGAGGTACCTGGAGAGGATCTTAGCCAAAAGCCTCAGATAAGGACAGCTAGGAATGAAGGGTTAGGAATGTGAACATGTATAAAAGAATAAATGACCAAAAGATCCTGAGTCCATGATGGCAGTTCCTTTTAAAGACTATAATGTACTGATTGTGTACCAAAACTGATGTAGGAATAACAGCTCTCCCCAGCAAGTCCTGTAAGGTAAAGCCTTTGTAGTAGCCTATAGTTGGGGTTGAAAAGTTTCCCGAGTGTTTTTGTTTGGAATCACACTCCTCATCTCTGTGTGTTAGTCACTCAGTCATGTCTGACTCTGCAACTCCAAGGACTGTAGTCTGCCAGGCTCCTCTGTCCATGGAATTCTCCAGGCAAGAATACTGGAGTGGGTTGTCATTTCCTTCTCCAGGGTATCTTCCCAAACCAGGGACTGAACCCAGGTCTCCTGCACTGCAGGCAGATTCTTTTACCACTGAGCCACCAGAGAAACACTATTTTTTAGGACTTGAGCAAAAAACAGACTACCTCATCACGGACTCAAATGGGTTGGACTTTGAGAGGTTATGACAAAAATCAAATAATTAGTCCAAAGCAAAAGTAGACTAGGGCCATGATTAAGATTGCTCCAAATCAGATGAACAAGACTGCCTGAAAGACTAAAAGTAGTCATGAGTCTTGAGAGTTATGAAGCCTTAAAAACATGTCCTACAACCCATTAAAATCCATTTTCGAGAACCAGGAGGCTTCTTGTTTAAGTTTTTGTGTGATATTTTAACCTGGCCCAAGGCATCCATTTAGGTATACCACAAATCTGGCTAGTAAATTGAAGCTGATATGAATACGCTTCAGGTCTGAGACAGTGTCATATAAGAAGTACAATCCTAGAGATCTTTCCACTTGGAAACAAAGACTTTGCAATGATAGAGAAATCCAAACAGGACATATATTAATCAGGCACTCAGGACAGCTGTAGTAGTTGTTCAGTTGCTAAGTCATGTCTGACTTTTTGCCACCCCATAGGCTGTAGCATGCCAGACTACTCTGTCCTCTGCTATCTCCTGGAGTTTTTTCAGATTCATATCTGTTGAGTTGGTGATGCTACCTAATCATCTCATCCTCTGCTGCCCCCTTCTTCTTTTACCTTCAATCTTCCCCAGTATCAAGGTCTTTTCCAATGAGTTGGCTCTTCGCATCAGGTGGCCAAAGTATTGGAGCTTCAGCAACAGTCCTTCTAATGAACATTCATGGTTGATTTCCTTTAGGATTGGTTGGTCTGACCTCCTTGGTGTCCAAGGGACTCTCAAAATTTCAGCACCACAATTGAAAGCATCAATTCTTTGGTGTTCAGTCTTCTATATTTTCCAACTCTCATATCCACTCATGACTACTGGAAAAAAAATCATATTGATTATATGGATGGATTTTTGTTGACAAAGTGATATCTCTGCTTTTAATACTCTGTCTATGTTTGTCATACTTTTCCTTCGAAGGATGAAGCATCTTTTAATTTTATGGCTGCAGTCACCAACCACAGCATTTTCAGAGCCCATGGAAATACAATTTTTCACTACCTCCAAGTTTTCCTCTTCTATTTGCCATTAAGTGATGGGACTAGATGCCATGATCTTAGTTTTTTGAATGCTGAGTTAAAAGTCAGCTTATTTACTCTCCTCTTTCACTCTCATCAAGAATCTCTTTAGTTCCTCTTCTATTTCAGCCAACAGAGTGGTGTCATCTTCATATCTGAGGTTGTTGATATTTCTCCCAGCAATATTGATGCCAGCCTGTGATTCCTCCAGCTCAACATTTCACATGATGTACCCTGCATATAAGCTAGATAAGCAAAGTGACAATATGCAGTTTTTGTTTTACTTCTTTCCCGATTTTGAACCAGTCAGGTGTTCCATATCCAGTTTTAGTTGTTGATTCTTGACCCTTATGCAGGTTTCTCAGGAAACATGAAAGGTGGTCTGATACTCCTATCTTTGTAAGAGTTGTCCATCATTTGTTGTTATCCACAGTCAAAGCATAGTCATCGAAGCATAAGTAGATTATTATTTTTTTTCCCCTGCAACTCTCTTGCTTTCTCCATAATCCAGGGAATGTTGGCAATTTGATCACTTGTTCTTCTGCCTTTTTGAAACCCAGCTTGCACTTCTGGAATCTCTTGGTTCATGTACTGCTGAAGCTTAAATTGAAGGATTTTTGAGCATAACCTTAATAGCATGTGAGATATGTGCAATTACACAACAGTTTGAGCTTTCTTTGACATTGCACTTTTCCGGGGTTGGAATGAAAATTGACCTTTTCCAGCCCTGTGGTCACTGCTGACTTTTCTGAAGTTGCTGACATACTGATCCATGAAGGGGAGAACCAATTTAGGTGTCCTACATTAGGTTTTCTATTTTTATTTTTTTATTATTATCAACGGGTCCCATTTAATAGTTTAAACTACATTATTTAAATCATCTACTTTTATCCAGTCTCTTTGTCTGGAAGGGTTGTATGCAATAGAGATAAAAGCATTTTTAGAGAAAGACCTCTCTATATAAATATATCATATTTAAAAATTAGCATAAAACCTAGACTTTTTGAACTTTAAAATGGATTTACATAATCTCTTATCCTTTGCTCATTAACAGCTATCTTAATTTTCCATCAGTTTGAGTCTTCAAAAAGGGGTCAAATGCAGTGCAAGACCCTTACAGAGTCTACCCAGAGAACAAGGTATCAACAATTGTGAAAGAATGATGCACAATTATAGGAAGAGTACAGACCATCTGACCAAACAGATGGAAATATGAAAAGTAACCAGTTCAGGGAAATATTGTATGAGACCTCAGATTGCACACCTAAGATGTATAGTCTAGACTGAGGTTGCCTTGTCTCCTGCCATCAACCACTTAAGCATTCCTTTTAATTGTCCATTAAATTGGTTATTCACCCCTGTAGCTTTGGGGCTGATATAGGACATGGAAATCCATCATGTAACGCATGAATGGACCCACGAATGTGTAGCTTGGGCTGCAAATCTTGAATCATTATTAAATGCAATGTTCTGAGAAACCCAGATAGGAAAAAAAATGTGACCTTGTAGGGTCTGTGTTTTGTAGTTTGAGTCAGTTTAAAAAACGGGGATGGATCGGCCTATCTTGGAAAAGTATGTCATCTTTAATCAGAATACAGAAAGACCCTCTGAATGGGACAAGAGGACAAATATGAAGCCATCTGCCAAAAATATCCTAGCTTTTTCCTCAGAAATCTGCCCTTGTGCCAGAATTAGGCAGATTTGGACAGATGAGACAGATTTTCTATGTTGCTGTAGGACTTTTCTGTGGACAATGACAGTCTATACATATAGGCCCAGTCTAGGATGATTTCTGGGTTGCCATGGGTCATCTGCTCAAGGGAGCAACACACATTTGCTTGATCTGAGGATGAGGACTGTTTAGTCCCTGTATACAATTGATGATCATGGTCTTTATTGGGTATATGCACACTTTTCAGCATTAGGGACCCCTCTCTTGAGCATCCACACAGATAACAGAAAAAAAAATTTAGTAGCAGAACTGATTTTTTATCCAATTGTATATTCCTTTATCCAATGTATATTCCTTTACATCATAACTTAGGCTATATGTCAGGTCAAGGTTCTTGTCAGCCATCCAACCAAATGGCCAGGTGATTAGCTGTAGCCCTTGAGGCAGGTAGGTATAAAGTCTTCTACACGCTCCTCTCTAATGGCCCTACAATAACAATTTCTATGAGGGCTTGTGGGCCAAGGTTAGCTGGGAGGCCCATAGACCTTCATTTAAAAAGAAAATACAGAATCTTTCATTGTAAGCAACTTGAAACCAGCCATGCTGAGGGGTGGCAAGAGACAGTTGAAGAGAGGAACATCTGTCAGCCACACTTTCCCATTTGGTATTCTTCCCTTTCTTTGGCATTTCTTTCCATACTCCTCTCTTTGCAATTTTTCTCCAGAGTTGCTAGGTCCTCCTAGGCCCCAGACAACTCCCATTCTTCCATGATTTTCCCCATGTACTAGTGCACAAAGATTTGCTTAATGTACATAAGAAAAAAAATATGGTCCAGGTGGACCTAGGCCTTTGTGATGAAAGTGCTGTTGCTCAGGATGCACATGGCCTTCTGCTCCTTGAAGAGATCTCCCTGATGGAGGACAGTGAGGGCTGATAATTGATGTTCCCTATATCTATTCAGGTACCAATCCATAAGCTGGATGGTGAGCTGGTTTTGTTGGTGGCAATGGCCATACCGATTTCTTTTGGAACCATGTTTCCTCTGTACAACATGAAGTAGGCCATGTACTTGCCATAGTGAGTCACACTTAACCATCTGGTTGGCTGACTTGAGACAAGCATTAGTGATCTTAGCCATAAACAGCTGTTTGTCATAGATTTTCTCAGTTGAGGTGATTGTGGTATAGGTGTCCAGAGGAAGTGGATGAATGTTATAGGACCAGGTTGGTCTGGAATTCCATCAAGTCGCCCTTCAGGGCCATGTTGAATTATAGAGAAGACTAGATGGTGGACACAATCAGTGCCCAATCAGTTGGTTGAGGTTGGTGTAAACTGTGGGAGTTGGTGATGGACAGGGAGACCTGGAGTGTTGCAGTTCATGCGGTCACCAAGACTCGGACACGGCTGAGTGACTGAACTGAACTGAACTGTAGACCATACTTGCCAAGATACTGAGGCAATCCACGGAAGTAAAGCAGTGTTTTTAATAATGACTTATTCAGAAACAAATGTTCTGGAATTCACCTTGCTCTTGGTGTTGATAAAATATGCCCTATAGTTCCTATATTATTCAAGGGTATTCAGTACAATATTTAGGTAAAAAATCAAAATGAATTTGTATAAGTCTCAGATTATATGTTTCAAAATCAAGATATTCAATTTTTTTTTTTACCATTCATGACAGAGAATCTAGCAATTATGAAATATACAGTAATTTACTTACTGTTATTCATCATGAATAATCAATAGTAATTTTAGAACACATAAACATGTTGAACTCAGATACATAATATATGGATTCACTAGATTGATAAATTCTGAAAAGTAAAGTATTTATGAGGTGATTGTCACTGTAAAATTATATATTTTATATAATGCCTTGGCACCTACTAAGTTAAAACAGTAGCTATATATATGTGTGTGTGTGTGTGTGTGTGTGTGTGTGGTTTGGCAAATCAATAATCATAGCTACTCATCAACTCAGTAAATGCGTTTGTTCAAGATTGCCTTTTGCAGAACTTGCTAATGGTCTAACACTCAATAGAGGGTCATACAAAGGTGAAGTGACAAGATAAAGTCATAAATGGACTTGCAAATGGATATTGGGTAATACTGAAGTGTACCTAGAGTTTTATTCTTTAACTTTATATTATAAGCCATTCTACTTTTAACAGACACAATAAGACAGGTTTAGATGGCATTGGTAGCATTTTACTTACAGTTAGCCAACCAACACAGAATCAAAACCACCAAATTAAAAAAGTACAGGGAGAAAAAGGGGATTTTATATTTTACACTTAGAGAAAAAAAGGCAAAACTGGAACAGGGTTTAATTTTATTAATGAAACAAAAGACCAAATGGAGATTTCTCAATATCTCCTGATTAGAATAAAGATTCAAAGTATTTTGAGCAGTTTGGGCTGACAGTTGCTTAGCACAGACTGAGAACTAAAACCTGTTCTCTCCCTTAGGAGGGAACGAGTTGGACCACACATCTAATACCCCAACTTTTCTGAGTAAACACCCAAAAGATTGTTGTCTGTCTTTTCTCATCTGGAGTACTGACAGACTCAGGAAGCTATAGCTACCTTCAATACTATTTCAATACTCTACTTTTAATAATAGAGCATTTGAACAGATAACCAGTAAGGAAACAGTAGACTTGAACAACATCATATAGCAAATAGACCTAAAAGACATATGTAGAACATTCCACACAGAATGAGCAGAATATACTTTTATTCTTAAGAACCTTCTCCAGAAAAAAAAAAAAAAAAACCTTCTCCAGGATAAAACACATGTTAGTTCACAAAATATGTCTTAACAAAAATAAGATTAAAAACAAATGTCAATTATCTTTTCAGACCATAATGAAGTGAAATTAGAAATCAAAAGCAGAAGATAATTGAATGTTTTTTAAATATTTGAAAATTAAACAAAATAGTCCCGAATAACCAATGGGTCAAAACATAAATAAAAAGGAAAACTGGAAAATATCTTGAAACAAGCAAAAATAAAATCACAATATATAAAACCTATGGATACAACAAATTAGTACTAAAATGGCAGTTTATAGTGATAGGACCTATATTTAAAAGTATATATATATATATATATATATATATATTTTAAAGTATATATATATATACACACATAATTGCACCTTAAGGAAATAGGAAAAGAAGAATACACTATTCCAAAAGTTAGCAAAAAGAAAGGGATAGAAAATATTAGAGAAAGATAAACAAAATAAAGAATACAAAACTAGAAAAAACATCAACAAATTTGAGTTTATTTTTTAAAAGATAAAATTGAAAATATTTAGCAGATAATCTAAGAAAAAATGGAGAAGACTCAAAAAAATACAATTAGAAATGCAGTGTTGCTGTTCAGTCACCCAGTCATGTCCAACTCTTACAGCCCCATGGACTGCAGCACACCAGGCCTCCCTGCCCCTCACCAGCTCCAGAAGTTTGTCCAAGTTTATGTCCATTGCATCAGTGATGCCATCCAGCCATCTCATCCTCTGATACCCTCTTCTCCTTCTGCCCTCAATCTTTCCCAGCATCAGGGATTTTCCCATTGAGTTGGCTGTTCACATCAGGTGACCAAAATACTGGAACTTCAGCTTCAAAATCAGTCCTTCCAACGAGTATTCAGGATTGATTTCCCTTAAGATTGACTGGTTTGGTCTCCTTGCTGTGCATGCTAATCCTCCAGCAAAACAGGACACAAACCTGAACATTAAAAGACAGACTATCCAAAGTCATACAGAGCTCACAGACACCCCAAAACTCACTACAGACACTGCATTGCCCTCCAAAGAGACGAGATCCAGCTCCATCCACCAGAACACAAACACAAGTTCACCCAACCAGGAAAACTTCACAAGCCACTGGTCCAACCTTATCCACAGGGAACATCACAAATAAGAGGAACTATGACCCTCTAGCCTGCAAAAAGGAGATCCCAAACACAGCAAACTAAAACAAAATGAAAAAGCAAAGAAATATCCAGCAGGTAAAGGAACATGATAAAAACCCACCAAACCAAACAAAGAAGGAGATAGGGAGTCTACCTGAAAAAGAATTCAGAATAATGACAGTAAAGTGGATCCAAAATCTTGAAAACAAAATGCAATTACAGATAAATAGACTAGGGACACGGATTGAGAAGACAAAATACATGTTTAACAAGGAACTAGAAGAAGTAAGAATCGTCAATCTGTAATGAACAGTCAACCAGCAATAACTGAGATTAAAAACACTGTGGATGGAACCAACAGTAAAGTAACTGAGGCAGAAGAAAGGATAAGTGAACTGGAAGATAAAATTGTCAAAATAAATGAAGCAGAGTGGGGAAAAGAATGAAAAGAAATGAAGACAGCCTCAGAGACCTCTAGGGAATGTTAAATGCCCCAACATTTGAATCATAGGTGTCACAGAAGAAGAAGACAAAAGGAAAGGGTATGAGAAAATATTTGAGTAGATAATAGTTGAAAACTTCCCTAAAATGGGGAAAGAAGTAGCCACCCAAGTCAAAGAAGTCCAGAGAGGCCTATTCAAGATAAACCCAAGTCAAAAAACACTTCAAGACAAATATTAATCAAACTAACAAAAATTAAACACAAGAAGCACACATTAAAGGCAGCAAGGGAAAAGCAACAAATAACATACAAGGGAATCCCCATAAGGATAACAGATGATCTTTCAACAGACAACCTTCAGACTAAAAGGAAATGGCAGGATTATTTAAAGTGCTGAAAAAGAAAATCTTACAACCAAGATTACTCTACCCAGTAAGGACAAATACTGGCCAAATGGATGCAAAAATAAGACCCCTATATATCCTGTCTAAAAGATACCCACCTGAAACTTAGGGATATATACAGACTGAAAGTGGGGGTCTGGGAAAAAATATTGTATGCAAATGAAGACCAAAAGAAATTGGGAGTAGCAATATTCATATCAGATGAAATAGACTTTAAATTAAAGATCATTATAAAAGACAAAGAAGAACACTACATAACAATCAAAGAATCAATCCAAGAAGAAGATGTAACAAATATACATATATATACACTCAATATAGTGGCACCATAATAAATAAGACAAATGCTAATAACTATAAAATTGGAAATTGACAATAAGACAATAATAGTAGGGGCTTTAGTACAACAGTTATACCAATGGAAAGATCATCTGGACAGAAAATTAATAAGGAATCAAAAGACTTAAATTGCATTAGACCAAATGGGCCTAATTGATTTCTTCAGGACATACAATCCTAAAGCACAGCAAAATATAAATTTTTTCCTCAAATTCACACAAAACATTCTCCAGGATAGATCACCTTTTGTGTCACAGATCAAGTCTCAGTAAATTTAAGAAAATTGAAATTGTATCAAGCATCTTTTCTTACTATAATGCTGTGATGCTAGATATCAACTACATGAAAAAACTAAAAAATACAAATAGATATAGACTAAACAACACACTTCCAAATAATCAATAGGTCACTGAAGACTTAAAAAAAAAAAAAAAAAAAAAAAGCCTAGAAACAATGACAGTGAAAAAACGAGTACACAGAACCTCTGGGAAACAGCAAAAGCAGTTCTAAGAGGGAAGTATTTAGCAATACAAGCCTACCTCAAGAGAAGACAAAAACATCAAATATACTGTCTAACCTTACATCTAAAGTAACTAGAAAAAGAAGAATGAAAAAACACTGAAGTTAGTAGAACGAGAAAAATTGAAATGATCAGAGCAGAAATAAATGAAAAATGAATTGAGATAGTAGCGCACCCACACATACACACACACACACACACACACACACACAGACACACACACACACAAATCTAGATCCTGGTTCTTTGAAAAGATAAACAAAATTGACAAACTACTACTAAGAGTCATCAAGAAAAAAAGGGAGAAGAGTCATATCAATAAAATTAAAAATGAAAAAGGAGAAGTCACAGTAGGCAATGCAGAAATATAAAGCATCATAAAAAACTACTATGAGCAAGTTCACGCCGTCAAATGAGCAACCTGGAAGAAAGAGTCAAGTTCTTAGAAAAGTACTACTTTCCAAATCTGAATGAGGAAGAAATAGAAAGTATAAACAGAACAATCACAAATACCAAAATTAAAAGTATAATCAAAAATCAACCAAGAAACAAAACACAGAATTTTCCTTCATTCAATTCCATCGCTACATGAAGTGATGATTCTCTCTCTCACATGCCCAGGGTTTTGAGTACAAGGAACAACTTTGCCTCTTTGAGCAAGGAGAAACTGAGAAAGACCAACCTCTTTGGTTCTCTCTTAATTCCAGCATGATTTGGACATTGGTTATATCCAAGAATGGAAATTGCTCCTTTTTGTCAGTCAGTGGTGTCAGATAATGAAACTGTTGTTTATATATTAATGCCAATGGTTATGGCTGATCAACGCAAGTCTGTCTCTGAACTACTATCAAATGTAAAGCTTGATGCCAATCATGCATTTGGATATGTGAAAAGAAGCCTGCTTCACATTTCAGCAAATTTTGGCTCAGTGGAATGTTTGATTCTGCTTTTAAAGAAATGAGAAAATCCTAACTATCAAGGTATTTGGGGCTGTACACCTCTTCATTTTGCAGCTAGAAATGGTCAGAAGAAATGCATGAGTAAATTATTAGAATACAGTGCTGATGTCAACATTTGGATTAATGAAGGTCTTACTGCAGTAAGTGCTAAGATTTTTTGTCTGAAACTTTAAAAATACTTTCATAAAATAATATTAAAGGTAATAATAATGCAAAGTGCAGTATAAATATCTCTGCAGTTATTTCTCTGTAGTAACTGAGAAGATACAGAATGATTTCAGGTACGCTTTTCAGCTACATTTATACATATTGCTATTAAGGGTGAAGAATTGAGACTTGACTTTTTTCTGAACTCAGCAAATATATAAAAGGAGGCAAGAATATACAATGGAAAAAAGACAAACTCTTTAAAAAGTAGTGCTGGGAAAACTGGTCAACCACTTGTAAAAGAATGAAACTAGAACACTTTCTAACACCATACACAAAAATAAACTCAAAATGGATTAAATATCTAAATGTAAGACCAGAAACTATAAAACTCCTAGAGGAGAACATAGGCAAAACACTCTCCGACGTAAATCACAGCAGGATCCTCTATGACCCACCTCCCAGAATATTGGAAATCAAAGCAAAAATAAACAAATAGGACCTAATGAAATTTAAAAGCTTTTGCACAACAAAGGAAACTATAAGCAAGGTGAAAAGACAGCCCTCAGATTGGGAGAAAATAATAGCAAACGAAGCAACAGACAAAGGATTAATCTCACAAATATGCAAGCAACTCCTGCAGCTCAATTCCGGAAAAATAAATGACACAATCAAAAAATGGGCCAAAGATCTAAACAGACATTTCTCCAAAGAAGACATACAGATGGCTAACAAACACATGAAAAGATGCTCAACAGCACTCATTATCAGAGAAATGCAAATCAAAACCACAATGAGGTACCATTACATGCCAGTCAGGATGGCTGCTATCCAAAAGTCTACAAGCAATAAATTCCAGAGAGGGTGTGGAGAAAAGGGAACCCCCTTACACTGTTGGTGGGAATGCAAACTAGTACAGCCACTATGGAGAACAGTGTGGAGATTCCTTAAAATCTGGAAATAGAACTGCCATATGACCCAGCAATCCCACTCTTGGGCATACACACTGAGGCAACCAGATCTGAAAGAGACACCTGTACCCCAATGTTCATCGCAGCATTGTTTATAATAGCCATGACATGGAAGCAACCTAGATGCCCATCAGCAGACGAATGGATAAGGAAGCTGTGGTACATATACACTATGGAATATTACTCAGCCGTTAAGAAGAACTCATTTGAATCAGTTCTAATGAGATGGATGAAACTGGAGCCCATTATGCAGAGTGAAGTAAGCTAGAAAGATAAAGACCAATACAGTAGACTAACACATATATATGAAATTTAAAAAGATGGTAATGATAACCCTATATGCAAAACAGAAAAAGAGACACAGATGTACAGAACAGACTTTTAGACTCTGTGGGAGAAGGCGAGGGTGGGATATTCAGAGAGAATAGCATTGAAATAAGTATACTCTCAAGGGTGAAACAGATCACCTGCCCAGGTTGGATGCATGAGACAGGTGCTCAAGGCTGGTGCAGTGGGAAGACCCAGAGGGATGGGATGGAGAGGGAGGCGGGAGGGGGGATCAGGATGGGGAACACATGTAATTCCATGGCTGATGCATGTCAATGTATGGCAAAAACCACTACAATACTGTAAAGTAATTAGCCTCCAACGAATAAAAATAAATGGACAAAAAAGTAAAATAAAAGTGAAGCAATAAGAATCATGTGATGCTTGTTTGATTATGTTGTCTATGCCATATCCCAATCAATGTCAAAATTCATTGCCTCTAAGAGTTCTATGAGAAAAAAAAAATCAAAAGAACATTAGTAAGAAAAACTGAAGGCAATGGATGACTCACTTCAGCCAGGTGTCAGAGTCAGTGAGACATGTGTCTTCGGTATCCATCTCAGCAAATGGGAGTGCTAATGCATACAGAGCTTCTTTGGTGGTGAGGGAGGGGGGGAATGAAAATGTTCTAAAATTGATTTTAGTGATGATTGCACAACTCTGTGAATAAACTAAAACCCAGTAAGCTGTATGCTTAAAATAGATGAATTGTAAGGCCTGTGAATTGTATGGCATTTTATGTCAAATAAATATATATCTTTATGACACTCTTTCCCTTTGGAGAGGGTGGAGGGATCTTCCAATAAACAAAAGCCTCAGGCCAGATGACCTCACAGGTGAATTTTACCAAAAGTTTAGAGAAGAGCTAACATTTATCCTACACAAACTCTTCTGGAAATTGCAGACAAAGGAAAATTCCGAAATTAATTCTTGGAGACCCATTCCCTGTTACCAAAACCAGACAAAGATACCATAAAAAAAGAGAAACCTACAGGCCCATGTCACTGATAAACCTAGATAAAAAAATCCTCAACAAAATTCTAGCAAGCAGTATCCAACAACACATTAAAAGGATCATGTATGAGGATAGAGTGGGATTTATACCAGGGATGCAAGAATTCTTCAGTATACACAAATCAATCAATGCGATACACTATATCAACAAACTGAAAGATAAAAACCATATGATCATCTCAGTATACGCAGAAAAATATTTTGATAAATTAAGTGCACATTTATGATAAAACTCTTCAAAACACCGGCATAGAAGGAACCTATGCCAACATAAAAAAAGCCATATATGATAAACCCATAGCAAACAGTATTCTCAATGGAGAAAATCTGAAAGCATTTCCCCTAAGATCAGGAATAAGACAAGGGTGCCCACTCATGCCACTGCTATTCAACTACTAGCCACAACAATCAGAGAAGAAAAAAAAAAAAATAATAATAATAATAAAAGTAATTCAGATTGGAAAAAAAGAAGTGAAACGTTCATTGTTAACAGATGGCAAGATGCTATACATTAGAAAACCCTAAAGACTCCACCAGAAAACTAGAGCTAATAATGAATATAGAAAATTCACAGGACATAAAATTAACACACAGAAATCCCTTTCATTCCTATACACTAACAGTGAAAAATCAGAAAGAGAAGTTAAGAAAACAATCTCATTCTCTATTGCAAAAAAAGGAAAAGAATGAAATATCTATGAATAAACCTACCTAAAAAAACAAAAGACTTATATGCAGAAAACTCTAAGACACTGATGAATGAAATCAAAGTTGACACAAATACATGGAGAGATATACCATGTTTTTGGATTGGAGGAATCAATATTGTGAAATGAGCATACTATACGAAGTAATTTGTATATTTGCTGTAAATCCCTATCTAACTTATTTTTCACAGATCTAGGACAAATTTTTTCACAATTTGCATAGAAACACAAAAGATACCTAATAGCCAAAGCAATCTTGTAAAAGAAGAATGGAGTTGAAGGAACCATCTTTCCTGACTTCAGACTACACTACAAAGCTACAGTCATTAAGACAGTATGGTATTGGCAAAAAAACTGAAATATAGCCCAATGGAGCAAGATAGAAATCCCAGAGATAGACCCACGTACCTAGGGGCGCCTTACCTTTGACAAAGGAGCCAATAATATACAATGGGAAAAGACAGCCTCTTCAATGAGTGGTGCTGGGAAAACTGGACAGTTTAATTCAAAAGAATGAAACCAGAACACTTTCTAACACCATACAGAAAAATAAACACAAAATTTAATCAATATTTAAAAATAAGGCCCAAAACAGTAAAACTCTTACAGAAAAAGATGTGGTACACTCTTTGGCATATATAACAGCAAGATCCTCTTTGACTTACCTTCTAGAATAATGGAAATAAAAACAAAAATAAGCAAATGGGATTTAACTAAACTTAAATGTTTTTGCACAGCAAAGGAAACAATAATCAAGATTAAAAGACAACCCTCAGATTGGGAGATAATAAGAGCAAATGAAACAACTGACACAGGATTAAATTCCTAAATATATAAGTATCTCATGCAGCTCAATACCAGAAAAGCAAACAACCCAATAAAAAAATGGATGGAAGACCTAAACAGACATTTCTCCAAAGAAGACATACAGATGGCCAACAAACCCATGAAAAGATGCTCAACATCACTCATTATTAGAGAAATGCAAATCAAAACTTCAATGAGGTGTCACCTCACACCAGTCAGAATGGTTATCAATAAAAAAAAATTATATGAACAATAAATTCTAGAGAGGATATGGAGAAAAGGGAACCCTCTTGCACTACTAGTATGAGTATAAATTGATACAGCCACTATGGAGAACAGTATGGAGAGTGCTTCGAATATAGGAATAGAAGTACCATATGACTCAACAATCCCGCTACTGGACATATACCATGTAGTAGTAGTAGTAGTAGTAGTAGCAGCAGCAGTTGCTCGGTCATGTCTGACTCTTTGCAATCTCATAGACTATAGTGTGCCAGGCTCCTCTGTCCATGGGATTCTCCAGGCAAGAATACTGGAGTGGGTTGCCATTCCTTTCTCCAGAGGATCTTCCTGACTTAGAGATGGAACCTGAGTCTCCTGAATTCAGGCAGATTCTTTACCATCTAAGCTACAGGGAAGAAATATCAAAGTGTTACTCACTCAATCATGTCTGACTCTTTGCATATCCATGGACTGTAGCACAAAGTCTCCTCTGTCCATGAAATTCTCCAGACAAGAATACTGGAGTGGGTTTCCATTTCCTTCTCCACATGTACCTTAGGAAAACTGCAATTGAAAGAGATACATGTGCCCCAATTTTCATTAGGGCACTTTTTACAATAGTTAGGACATGGAAGCAACCTAGATGGCCATTGACAGATGAATGGATATAGAACTTGTGGTACATATATATAATGAAATATTACTCAGCTATATATAAAAAAGAAAACATTCTAGTCAGTCTTAATGAGGTGGATAAACCTAGAGCCTGTTATACAAGGCGAAGTCAGTCAGAAAGAGAAAGACAAATCCTGCATATTGATGCATGTATATAGACTCTAGGAAGATGGTACTGATGAACCTATTTGCAGGGCAGCAATGAAAATTCAAACATAGAGAAGAGATTTTTGCAAAGAGTGGGGGAAGGAGAGGATGGGACAAATTTAGAGAATAGCATGGAAACATAGGATTACCATATATAAAATAGATATCAAGTGGGAATTTGCTGTGTGATACAGGAAACTCAACCCAGTGTTCTGTGACAACCTAGAGGGATGAGATGCATTGGGACATGAGAGAGGTGTTCAGAAAGAAGGGGATATAAGTATCAGTTCAGTAAGTCAGTCAGTTCAGTCGCTCATTCATGTCCGAATCTTTTCGACCTCATGAACTGCAGCCTCATGCCAGGCCTCCCTGTCCATCACCAACTCCCAGAGTTTACTCAAGCTCATGTCCATCGAGTCGGTGATGCCATCCAACCATCTCATCCTGTGTCGTCTCCTTCTCTTCCCACCCCCAAGCCCTCCCAAAGTCAGGGTCATTTCCAATGAGTCAACTTTTCGCATGAGGTGGCCAAAGTATTGGAGTTTTAGCTTCAGCATCAGTCCTTCAAATGAACACCCAGGACTGATTTCCTTTAGGATGGACCGGGTGGATCTCCTTGCAGTCCAAGGGATGCTCAAGAGTCTTCTCCAACACCACAGTTCAAAAGCATCAATTCTTTGTCGCTCAGCTTTCTTCACAATCCAACTCTCACATCCATACATGACCACTGAAAAACCATAGCATTGACTAGATGGACCTTTGTTGGCAAAGCAATGTCTCTACTTTTTAATATGCTATCTAGGATGCTCATAACTTTCCTTCCAAGGAGTAAGCGTCTTTTAATTTCATGGCTGCAATCACCATCTGTAGTGATTTTGAGGCCCCAAAAATAAAGTCTGACACTGTTTCCACTGTTCCCCCATCTATTTCCCATGAAGTGATGGGATCAGATGCCATGATCTTAGTTTTCTGAATGTTGAGCTTTAAGCCAACTTTTTCACTCTCCTCTTTCACTTTCATCAAGAGGCCAATCTGATCACACGGACTATAGCCTTGTCTAACTCAATGAAACTAAGTCATGCCATGTGGGGCCACCCAAGATTGACAGGTCATGTGGAAAGGTCTGACAGAATGTGGCCCACTGAAGAAGGGAGTGGGAAACCACTTCAGTATTCTTGCCTTGAGAACCCCATGAACAGTATGAAAAGGCAAAATGATAGGATACTGAAAGAGGAACTCCCCAGGCTGATAGATGCCCAATATGCTACTGGAGATCAGTGGAGAAATAAACCCAGAAAGACTGAAGGGATTGAGCCAAAGCAAAAACAATAACCAGTTGTGGATGTGACTGGTGATAGAAGCAAGGTCCGATGCTGTAAAGGACATTATTGCATAGGAACCTGGAATGTTAGGTCCATGAATCAAGGCAAATTGGAAGTGGTCAAACAGGAGATGGCAAGAGTGAATGTTGACATTCTAGGAATCAGCAAACTAAAATGGACTGGAATGGGTGAATTCAACTCAGATGGCCATTATATCTACTACTGTGGGCAGGAACCCCTTAGAAGAAATGGACTAGCCATCATGATCAACAGAAGAGTCTGAAATGCAGTACTTGGATGCAATCTCAAAAATGACAGAATAATCTCTGTTCATTTCCAAGGCAAACCATTCAATATCATGGTAATCCAAGCCTATGCCCCAACCAGTAACACTGAAGAAGCTGAAGTTGAACTGTTCTATGAAGACCAACAAGACCTTTTGGAACTAACACCCAAAAAAGATGTCCTTTTCATTGTAGGGGACTGGAATGAAAAAGTAGGAAGTAGAGAAACACCTGGAGTAACAGGCATATTTGGCCTTGGAGTACAGAATGAAGCAGGGCAAAGGCTAATAGAGTTTTGCCAAGAGAACGCACTTGTCATAGCAAACACCCTCTTCCAACAACACAAAAGAAGACTCTACACATGGACATCACCATATGGTCAACACCGAAATCAGATTGATTATATTCTTTGTAGCCAAAGATGGATATAAGTATACCTGTGGCTAATTCATGTTGATGTATGGCAGAAGCCAGCACAAAATTATAAAGCAATTATTCTCCAAGTTAAAAAAAAAAAAAAGAAAAGAAAAACAGAAGTAAAAAAAAAACTAGTTATCTTTATGCCCAGTCATACTCCTTTTAGAGTGAGAAAGGGAAAATAATAAAGCTACCACCTGTAAGGGCTACAAAAGAACAAATGTCCACAGGAAAGATCCAAGTTTCAGGTAGAGCAAGAAAGTGAAAATACCATAGAGGAAGCTAGACTTGCAGACGAGTTACAGATGATTAACAGTTCCAGAGAGATCACTTTCATCATTCCATAACTGATAAAGAATATGAGATTGAGACAAAAGATTGATTATATAGGACCACATTGAATTTAGAGTCAAGAAGATATGATAAGAACCAGGGAACCCTGAACTTCCTGCAGATACAGAAATAATTGATGATATAGGGCATAATCACTTTCATCCCCATGACCCTAGTTGATGGTGATTCTTCAGTGTTGTGGGAAATAAGAGGGTGTTGGGCTATCTAAGAGCATATTAATTTGGGGAGTCCAATATGGCTCTAGATGATGGAGGCCTGAAGTCATTGTAAAGGCAGTAATACACCAATACAAGATACCTGTATTTTGATATCAGTCAATGAAGAAGTGTTGGACATGAGAATATGTCCAGCCAATTAGAACAAGAAAACAGACATAGTGTGAGTCATACTCAAAAACTCATGAGATTTTAACCAACGGAAGTCTGGGAGGGAATGATGGATCTTGTTTAAAGTAGGCAAACACATTTTTCATCTGTCCAGTGAACAATTATACAGTGAAAGTGAGAAATAGATTTAAGAGACTAGATCTGATAGACAGATTGCCGGATGAACTATAGATGGATGTTCATGACACTGTAACAGGAGACAGGGAGCAAGACCATCCACAGGAAAAAGAAATGCAAAAAAGCAAAACGGCTCTCTGAGCAAGTTCTTTGCAAAAAGTAAAGGACAAAAGGAAAGATATACCCATTCAAATGTAGAGATCCAAAGAAAAACAAGGAGAGATAAGAAAGACTTCCTCAGTGATCAGTGCAAATAAATAGAGAAAACCAATAGAATGGGAAAGACTAGAGATCTCTTCAAGAAAATTAGAGATACCAAGGCAATATTTCATGCAAAATTGACCTCAGTAAAGGACAGAAATGGTATGGACCTAACAGAAGCAGAAGATATGAAGAAGAGGTGGCAAGAATACACAGAAGAACTGTACAAAAAGATCTTCATGACTCAGATGGTCAAGATGGTGTGATCACTCACCTTGAACAAGTCATACTGGAAAGTGAAGTCAAGTGGGCCTTAGGAAGCATCACTACAAACAAAACTAGAGGAGATTATGGAATTCCAATTGAGATATTTCAAATCCTAGAAGATGATGCTGTGAAACTGCTGCACTCAATATGCCCGCAAAATTGGAAAACTCATCAGTGGTCACGGGACTGAAAAAGGTCAGTTTTCATTGCAATCCCTAAGAAAGGCAATGCCAAAGAATGCTCAAACTACCACACAATTGCACTCATCTCACACACTAGTAAAGTAATGCTCAAAATTCTCCAAGCCAGGCTTCAACAATACATGAACCGTGAACTTCCAGATGTTCAAGCTGGTTTTAGAAAAGGCAGAGGAACCAGAAATCAAATTGTCAACATCTGCTGAATCATCAAAAAAGCGTGATAGTTCCAGAAAAACATCTATTTCTGCTTTATTGATTATGCCAAAGCCTTTGACTGTGTGGATCACAATAAACTGTGGAAAATTCTGAAAGAGATGGGAATACCAGACCACCTGACTTGCCTCTTGAGAAACCTGTATGCAGGTCAGGAAGCAACAGTTAGAAAAGGGCATGGAACAATAGACTGTTTCCAAATAGGGAAAGGATTATGTCAAGGCTATATATTGTCACCCTGCTTATTTAACATATACAGAATACATCATGAGAAATGCTGGGCTGGATGAAGCACAAACTGGAATCAAGATTGCCAGGAGAAAGATCAATAATCTCAGATATGCAGATGACACTATCCTTATGGCAGAAATTGAAGAAGAACTAAAAAGCCTCTTGATGAATGTGAAAGAGAAGAGTGAAAAAGTTGGCTTAAAGCTCAACATTCAGAAAACTAAGACCATGGCATCTGGTCCCATCACTTCATGGCAAATAGATGGAGAACCAGTGGAAACAGTGGCAGACTTTAATTTGGGGGCTCCATAATCACTGCAGATGGTGACTGCAGCCATGAAATAAAAAGACACTCCTTGGAAGAAAAGTTATGACCAACCTGGACAGCATATTAAAGAGCAACGACATTACTTTGCCAACAAAGGTCCATCTAGTCAAGGCTATGGTGTTTCCAGTAGTCATGTGTGGATGTGAGAGTTGGACTATAAAGAAAGCTGAGTGCCGAAGAATTGTTGCTTTTGAACTGTGGTGTTGGAGAAGACGCTTGAGAGTCCCTTGGACTGCAAGGAGATCCAACCAGTCCATCCTAGAGGAAATCAGTCCTGAATGTTCATTGGAACGACTGATGTTGAAACCGAAACTCCAATACTTTGGCCATCTGATGTGAAGAGCTGACTCATTTGAAAAGACCATGATGCTGGAAATGATTGAAAGCAAGAGGAGAAGGGGACATCAGAGGATGAGATGGTTGCATGGAATCACCGACTCAACGGAGTCTGAATAAACTGTGGGAATTGTTGATGACCGGGGGGCCTGACGTGCTGCAGTCCATGGGGTCACAAAGAGTCGGACATGGGTGAGCAACTGGACTGTACTTGACTGATGCCAGTGAATGTGTGGAAGCTGACAGAGGGGTAATCTTACTTTGAGCAAGCCTCATGGGTTCCTTCTTGACTTCTACCAAAGGAGGCATGAGAGAGAAGGTCTTTCTCTGTGTATCCAAATCGTCCCTTTTACTCCAGACAAGGGAGATGATCCACATAAAGGTATTCAAACAACCACATGCAATCCAGGCTTCTGGACATCTCCATCTGATAGCTCTGTAATTATTTTGAATTCAGCATATCCCACAATTAGTCTTTATTTTCCCCACTCCAATCCCAGGTTCAATCTGCTCAGCCTCCTGTTGTCTAGATGATATCTTACTATCCACCTAGCCATCCATGGTAGAACAACTTGTGAGTTGTTTGAATCCCCTCACTCAACACCTCATCACATCCTGCCATTCCTCAAGGTTTGCTAATTCTTTTAACATTGGATTTTTATTTTCCTGCTTTTCTTTCCTTCTTTCTTCCATTGTTTCTGCTACTTTGTTTTAAAGTCTCATGTCATGTCTCATAAATGCAACAGGAAATTTTGCTGGTTTTCTTTTCAAATTGTTTCCAGGAAAGGGCACTTCTCATAATGATAACTGCTAGGATCCTGACCCAAACCACTGTTCTCTCTCAACTAAAAGATGACAATACCCTCATAACAAATTCTCCTATTTCTTCAAGTTTCACCTTAGTTTGTTCTCAGCAAAAAAGCAAAACTGATCCTGTTAAAATATAAAATATAAATTTTCTACCACTCATAATCCTTGCATCATTTTCCATCTCACTATGAATATAAGTCAAATTTCTTATAAGGATTTCTTGAAGAAATGGTTATCATTACTCTGTGCTTATCTTATATCTGTTCTCTACGACCCTCTCCTTCTATTCCTTATGCCACTCCATCCACGCCTGCTTCTTTGTTATTCTAAGAATACAAAGGCTGACTCTAAAGGATGGTTTTAACTTCATTTATTTTCTCTATTGAATACTCTTCTCTCTTTAATCTTTCAACTCCCTCATGTCTTGACTTAAATGCTAGCTTTCCAGTGAGAGCTTTCCTGGCCACCTTATTTGAAATGGCATTCCTGCTAACACACACACGTGTGCACCCCACAAAACACACAAACACACATACACACACACATGCTTGTGTCCCCAACCCTTGCTTTATTATTCCCCTTAACAGTTTGACTTATCATATATTTTATCTAATGATTGTGAACATAATTTGTCTTCTCCACTTTAATGTTCATCTCCAAATGGCAAGAAGTTTTGGTTTATATATTTTGTTTCCTCAACATTGTAGGAGGATCCCAGGTGTCACAATGGTAAAGTACCCACCTGCCAATTCAAGAGATGCAAGTTCGATCCTTGAATCAGGAAGATCCCTTGGAGTAGGAAATGGCAACCCATTCCCATATTGATGCCTGGGAAATCCCATGGCTATTGGATCCTGGAGGGCTATATAGTCCATGGTGTTGCAAAGAGTCAGACACGACTGAGGACGCACATATACAAAACAGATTAGTGACTAAAG
Organism: Dama dama; assembly: GCF_033118175.1. Lineage (NCBI taxonomy): Eukaryota > Metazoa > Chordata > Mammalia > Artiodactyla > Cervidae > Dama > Dama dama. The sequence goes on from NC_083714.1 coordinate 73,914,398, forward strand.
CATGTTTGTCACTCAACAAATCTTTGTTGGATAAGTTAATGAAAAATTGATCACCCCTTTACTTATTTTGCTGCTCTTTCCCCTTATAGGAGAGCATTTGTTCATAAGAATTAGTTTACCGTGCATTAACTTAGAAAAAATTAAATATGTAACACTAGAGACATACCTTCAATTTCAAACTTATTAAATTAAGTACTATTTTGTAAAAATATTATGTAATTAATTTATCTGAGAAGAATGTAATTTTTTGTGTAAAATGAGACACATGAGAAAATGTCAAGTATTTGTTCACATTTTATGAATGCCTAATAAATATGCTTATAAGTTGATAAATATGTTTCTTTGTGTGTTTTATAATATCACAGAAAAGATATTTTCAATCTTACATAAAATATCCCTGCATATTAAGGGAAAAAAAAAAAAAAGCTATGGTCACAATTTATTTATTTATTTATTTATTTTTTGCTATGCTGCTGTGCTCATTTGCTCAGTCATGTCCAACTCTTTGCAACTCCATGGACTGTATCCTCCAGTCTCCTCTGTCTACGAAATTTTTCAGGCATGAATACTGGAACAGTTGCCATTTCCTACTCCAAAGGATCTTCCCGACACAGGAATTGAAACCATGTCTCTTGTGTCTCCAGCACTGGGAAGCAGATTCTTTAACACTGTGCCACCTGGGAAGCCCAATTAATTTTTATAAAAGTTATTAATTTGTTTCACTATAAGTTTATGAGTAGAGGACTAAGAAACTACCTCACTTCCTTACGCAAACATAAAAACTTAAATTATGTCAATAAATAGAATCCAGCTTTTTTTAAAATTACTGTAATTAAGTAGGGTTGCTGAAAAAGTATTTGATAACTTTAAGCAGTCAGTGTTTCATAATAAAATGCAGCAGGTAAAATAGTGATAAACGGACATTTTTGATTATAATAAATTTATTTTGCCAAACATCATCAATAAATATTATCTTAAATTATTAAATGTTAAACTGCTTAAATTAATAACAGAATCCAAGTGATCCCCTGTATCTCCATTAGCATTCAAGACTGTCATGGACATGTAAACAAATGAAATAAAAACAAAGCTAATATAATTTGGACTGGAAGAAAAATAGAATCTTATTGCCTAATGATGGAGTTATACAATTAGAGTACTCAAGAGAAAATAAACTTTTAAGAAATGTTAGTAAATTAACTTGGTGCAAAAACATGAAAATTTATAAATCTGAAATTTTGTTTTATAAATTATCACATAGAAAACTTAGAAAAAACAGCAGTAGCAAAGAAGACCATAAAATACTTAAAAACAAATTAAACATAAAAGGAAAGGAATGAAATATATAAAATATAAAGTCTCATTTAAGAACACAAAATAAAATCTGAACAAATTGATTTATCATGCTATTTCTTAGACACAAAGACTTAATATTCACATTTCAAATGTCAATACATGCCAAATAAGATACACATTTGAAAGCCAGCATTTCACAATTAGAATTCTAAAAGTCTTTTAACAGTTCAATTGAGGTATAATTTCATATTTTAAAAATGTACCCTTTGTTAAGTGTGCAGTTAATTTTGATTACGTTTATTCATCCATCACCACAATCCAGTTTTAGATTGTGTCCATTAACCAAACAATTCCCTGATGTACTTTTGCTATCATCTCACCAGACAATCATTGACCTTCTTTCAGTCTCCAGAGTTTTGACTTTTGCAGAAATTTTATGCAAACTAATTGACTTTTGTATCTGGCTTCTAACGTTTAGTACAAAGTCCATCAGATCCATCCATATCATTACAAATATCAAGAGCATATTTATGAATAATGCTCCTAAGGTAATTCATGTACAGATTTTTTTATGGTATTATGTTTGCACATCTCTTGGTTAGATATGAAAAAATTAAATCATTTTATCATATGGTAAATGTATGCTTATCCTTTCTAGAAATGGCCAAAGTGTTTTTTCCAAGTGATTGTACTGTTCTACATTCCCACTAACATTGTATGAGACTTCCACATTTTTCAAATTGAACTATAGTTGATTTACAATGCTATGCTAGTTTCTGGTGTGCAGCAAAATATTTCAATTATTTTTCATTATATTTTATGTCACAAGATATTGAATGTTATTTCCTGTGTAATACAGTAGGCCCTTGTCTATTTTATATATAGCAGTGTGGATATTTTAATCTCAAACTCCTAATTTGTCCTTCCCTCCTTGCCCTTTAATAAGTTTGTTTTCTATGTCTGAGTCTATGTGTATTTTGGAAATAAGTTTATTTGTATCACATTTTGAATTCCATGTATAAGTGATTTCTTAGTATATTTGTCTATCTGACTTACTTCACTTTGTATGATAACCTCTAGGTCCAACCATATTGCTGCAAATGGAATTATTTTGTTCTTTTTTATGGCTGAGCAGTATTCCACTGTGGGCTTCCCTGGTGGCTCAGCTGGTAAAGAATCCACCTGCAATGCGGGAGACCTAGGTTTGATCCCTGGGTTGCAAAGATCCCCTGGAAAAGGGAATGGCTACCCACTCCAGTATTCTGACATGGAGAATTCCATGGACTGTATAGTCCATGGGGTCGAAAAGATTTGGACACGACTGAGTGACTGTCACTGTCATTCCACTGTATATATATATACCACATACATATTTTTTTTAATCCATTCATCTGTGGATGAACACTTAGGTTGCTTGTGTCTCGGCTATTGTAAACAGCGCAGATATGAATGTTGGAGTGCATGTGTCATTTTGAATTACAACTTCTTTATTTTCTGAATGTATGCTCTGGAGTGGGATTCCTGGATAATATGATAATTCTATTTTTAGTTTTTAAAGAAACTTCCAAACTGTTTTCCATAGTGACTGCACCAAGTTACATTCTCACCAACAGTGTAGGAGAATTCCCTTTCTCCACACCCTCTCCAGCGTTCACTTATAGACTTTTTAATGATGGCTATTCTGACCAGTATGAGGTGATACCTCATTGTAGTTTTGACTTGCATTTCCCTAATAATTAACAATTTTGAGCATCTTTTCATTTGCCTCTTGATCAAATGTATATCTTCTTTGGAGAAATGTCTCTTGAGGCATTCTGTTCATTTTTATTGGATTGTTTTATTATAATTATTATTATTGAATTGTATGAACTGTTTGCATATTTTTAAATAAACTCTTTCAGTCACATCATTTGCAAATATTTTCTCCCAGTCCATAGGCATTTTGTTTTGTTTATGGTTCCCTATGCTGTGCAAAGCTTATTAGTTTAATTAGGTGTCATTTGTTTATTTTTGCTTTTATTTCTACTGTATTGGGAGACTGACTTAAGAAAGTGTTGCTAGGATTTATGTTGAATATTGTTCTGTTCTAGGAGTTTTATGGTGTCCCATCTTATATTTAAGTCTTTAACTCATTTTGAGTTTGTTTTTGTGTATGGTTTTGGTGATTGTTCTAGCTTCATTGATGTACATGCTACTGTCCAGATGTCCAAACACTATTTGCTAAAGAAATTATCTTTTTTTTCTCCACATTTTCATTGCCACTTGCTATCATCAGTTCTTATGATCACAGCCATTCAAGTGTATATGTAGTGGGATCCCAGTATAGTTTTGAAAAGCCAGAGGTTCTGTAGCTTGTCTTCCCAGTGCAGGATCCCCAGTCTGGGGAGCACAATGTGGGGCTCAGTCTCTTCTCCTTGGGGAGAAACCTCTGCTATTGTGGGACAGTTACCCAGGAGCTTGGGTCTCGATCATACCGTAGTTCTGCCTTTTTTACTCATCCTATTATGGTTCCTTCTTTCTCTCCTTAGTTGTGGAAAATCTTTTCTGCTAGTCTTCAGGGTTGTTCTCATATATAATTGCTCTATAAAAGTTGTAATTTTGCTGAATCTATAGGAGGATGTGAACCCAGGGTTTTCCTAATATAACATTGTGGTTACTCCATTTCATTCATCCTTTGTTGAATAGCTATTTAGGTTATTTCCATGTCTTGGCTATTGTAAATGATGCTGAAATTAACATAACAATGGAAATACCTTTCCAAGATAGTGATTTTATTTCCTTTGGATAAATAATCAGTATTGGATTTGCTGGATCTTATCGTAATCCCTTGGAAGTAATTCCTCAGAAGGTAAGTCCTTGGAAGGAAAACTCTTACAAATATAGACAGTATATTAAAAATTGGAGACCTCACTTGCTGACAAAGGTCCATATTGTCAAAGTTATGGGAGTCATGTATGGATGTGAGAGATGGACAATAGACAGGTTTCTCTCAGACCACAAGTAAGGTGGCCTGGTATTCCCATCTCCTTAAGGATATTCCACTGTTTGCTTTGATTCACAACATCAAAGGCTTTGACATAGTCAATGAAGCAGAAGTAGATGTTATTTTCTGGAATTACCTTGCTTTCTCTATAATCCAAAAGTGTTGGCAATTTGATCTCTGGTTTTTCTGCCTTATCTAAACTCAGTTGGACATCTGGAAGCTCTCGGTTCACATACTGCTGAAACTTAGCTTGAAGGATTTTGAGCATAACATTATCAGCATGCTAAATAAACAATTATTCGGTAGTTTGAACATTTTTTGTTATTGCCCTTCTTTGGGATTGGAATGAAAGAAAGCTGACATTTTCTAGTCTTGTGACCACTGTTGACTTTTCATAATTTGCTGACATTGAATATAGCACTTTAACATCATCATCTTTTAGGATTTTAAGAAGAGCAGCTGAAATTCTGTCACCTCTACTAGCTTTGTTTGTAGTAATGCTTCCTAAAGTCCTCTTGCCTTCACACACTAGGATATTGAGCTCTAGGTGAGTGACCACACCATCGTGGTTATCTGGGTCATTAAGACCTTTCTTGTCTGGTTCGTTTGTGTATTCTTGTCACTTCTTCTTAATCTCTTCTGCCTCAGTTATGTCCTTACAGTTTCTTTTCTTCATTGTGCCCATCCTTGCATGAAATATTCCCTTAACATTTCCAATTTTCTTGAAGAGGTCTCTAGTCTTGCTCATTCTATTGTTTTCCTCTATTTGCGTGTTCATTTATGAAGGCCTTCTTATCTCTCCTTGCTATTCTCTGGAACTCTGCATTCACTTGGGTATATCTTTCCCTTTCTCCCTTGCTTTTCACTTCTCTTCTTTCCTCAGCTATTTGTAGAGCCTCCTCAGACAACTGTTTTGCCTTCTTGCATTTCTTTTTCTTTAGGATGGTTTTGGTCAGTGCCCCCTGTACCATGTTATGAGTCTCTGTCCATAGTACTTCAGGCATTCTGTCAACCTGATCCGATCCCTTGAATCTATTTATCACCTCCACTGTATAATCACAAGGAATTTTGTTTAGGTCATACCTGAATGGTCTAGTGGTTTTCCCTGCTTTCTTCCATTTGAGCCTAAATTTTGCAATAAGGAGCTCATGATCTGAGCCACAGTTAGCTCTCAGTCTTGTTTTTGCTGACTGTAAAGTGCTTCTCCACCTTCAGCTGCAAATAATATAATCAAACTCACTTCAGTATTAACCATCTGGTAATGTCAATGTGTAGAGCCATCTCTTGTGTACTTGGTAGAAGCTTTTTGCTTTTGCCAGAGTGTTCTCTTGGGAAAACTCTGTTAGCCTTTGCCCTGCTTCATTTTGTATTCCAAGGCCAAACTTGCCTGCTTTTCCAGGTATCTCTTAACTACCAACTTTTGTATTCCAACCCCCATGATGAAAAGGAGGTGTGTGTGTGTGTGTGTGTGTGTGTGTGTGTTTTGGTGAGGGGGGTTAATTCTAGAAGGTCATGTCAGTCTTCATAGATCTGGCCAACTTCAGCTTTTCTGGCATCAGTGGTTGGGGCATAGACTTGGATTGCTATGATGTTGAATGCTTTGCCTTGGAAACTAACTGAGATCTTTGTGTCATTTTTGAGATTGAACCTAAGTACTGAATTTCAGATTTTATTGACTATGAGGGCTACTCCATTTCTTCTAAGGGATTCTTGCCCACAATAGTAAATATAAGGGTCATCTGAATTAAATTCACCCATTCCCATCCACTTTAGTTCACTGATTCCTATGATGTCAGTATTCACTCTTGCCATCTCCTGTTTGACCAGGTCTGATTTATTTTGATTTATGAAATTAACATTCCAGGTTCATTTGCAATGTTATTTTTTGAAGCATAGGTCTTTACTTTCACCACCAGACATATCCACAACTGAGGGTCATTTTCACTTTGTCCCAGACACTTCTTTCTTTCTGGAGCTATTAGTAATTTCCCTCTTCTCTTCCTCAGTAGCATATTGGACACCTTCTGACCTGGGGGGCCCATATTCTGCTGTCATATATTTTTGCTTTTTTCAATCTGTTCATTCCCTTCACAGATAACAGCCTTGTCAGGACAAAGAGGTTTGCATCTCAATGAAGCTATGAGTCATGCCAACCAAGGGCCACACAAGACATATGAATCATACTGAAGAGTTCTAACAAAACATGGTTGACTGTAGGAGGGAATGACAAATAACTTCAGTATTCTTGCTGTGAGAACCCCATGAACAGTGTATGCATTTCAAAACATGTACAGAAGAGATATAGTTAATTGTAGCAATATATTGGTATTAGTGACTTCATAACTAATGTTTATAAATATATAGAGTATGTTGTAAAAGTTTTCTTAGAAATTTAAAACAAATTTTAAAATATATTCATCTAATTCTAAGCAAGTTACCATATACTGGATTTATGTAAGCAAATATTAAACTCAACAAAAAGTATTACAGCAAATAAGTGTTATTAAATCAAATATATATATATATATATATATAGTTTGTATAGTTTGTATAGTATGTATAGTTTGTATAGTATGTATAGTTTGTATAGTATGTATATATACATATACATATATATGTATATACATATATGTGTGTATACACACATATGTGTATATACATATATATGTATGTATATGTATATATAAGTGTGAGGCTATGTGTGTGCACATATAGAAAAGGTATGCCTAACTACTCTCAATAAAATATAATGATACACAACTTAGTATTTTTTAAAAAATATTTCATAATAAAATAATATAATTATATACTTCAATTTTGCCTGAAATGGACCTGGCATTGATAATAAACTTTGGCTGTTTAATCAATGTGACTATCATCATTCTGCTTGTTTGCATACATGCTTAGTCACCTCAGTTATGTGCAACTCTTTTTGACCCTATGAACTTTAGCCCACCAGGCTCCCCTGTCCATGGGATTCTCCAAGTAAAAATATTGGAGGGGGTTGTCATGCCCTCAACCTGGGAATCTTCCCAAATCAGGGGTCAAACCTGCATCTCCTGTGGCTTCTGCATTGCAGGCAGATTCTTTACCTCTGAGCGACCATGGGGATGTCCATTTGTTTGTTTACCCAGTGTTGTTTCAGTTAAGACTTGATTATTGTGAATCTGCTGGTTATGCAAGTGCTACAGTGAAAGGACAAAAACTTTTCACCAGCTAATTCTACAATAGCAGGCATTAATAGATTTCATTAATAGTGAATGTATGCAGGAAAATGGGGGATTATTGTCTGGTGTTTGCAGAAGAAATTATTATAGGAAGAAAATATAGGTACATATAAAAATGGACTTACTATGAAGGAATGCAGATAACTTCTTGAGAGTTAAAAAAAGACATATTTGACTTCTGAAATAAACAATATCCTGTCTCGAATAAGCAAATAAATTAGTAATTTCAAAGATAAAGGAATGAAGATATCCTTTTGTGGTAGAATATGTTTTTCTCCTTAAATCAAGCTATGCATAAATTTATAGCCGAAATAGTCTTCAACTTTCTAAAACGACTTTTGTAGTAACAAAGTACTTCTGGAATTGTGTGATTTATTTAATCTATTCAGTGTGGCAGAGATTGCCTCCCTGAACAATATAATTGTTTCCTTTTTTTCTTGCATGCATGACTGATTCTTTGCATGTCTGGTTCTTTGCAATCCTATGAATCTAGTAGCCTGCTAGCCTGCTAACCTAGCCTAGTAGCCTGCTAGGCTCTTATGTACATGGAATTCTCCAGGCAAGAATACTGGAGAGGGTTGCTAGGCCCTTCTCCAGGGGATCTTCCAGACCCAGGGTTTGAAATCTCATCTCTTAAAAGTCTCCTACATTGGCAGATGTGTTCTTTACCACTAGTGCCACCTGGAAACCCTTACATAGATCAATTAGAATTACAAGGCTTTTTTTGCAATTAGTCATTAGCACTACCATGGATTGAAACTGAGTTCAAGCCCACAGAATATGGTCATAAACAATGGCCATAAGCAACTTTTAGTCATGCCTCATAAAAACCTCCCATGTTATCCTTAACTTTTCTTTCACACTTCTACCAGTAGAATCTTGACCTCCAAGGAAACCTTGGAAGTCATGTGTTAATGATGGCAAAGCTCCTTAATTATGGATTCCAGACTGATAGAAAATAATAAAATCCTCCCAAAACCTACTACCAATTAGACTTGATGTGAATGAAAAATAAGTTTCTTATCTATTCAGTTCACTTCAGTTCAGTCTCTCAGTTGTGTCCGACTCTTCGTGACTGCAAGGCCTCCCTGTCCATCACCAACTCCAGGAGTTTACCCAAACTCAAGTCCATCAAGTCGGTGATGCCATCCAACCATCTCACCCTCTGTCATCCCTTTTTCCTCCTGCCCCCAATCCCTCCCAGCATCAGGGTCTTTTCCAATGAGTCAACTCTTTGCATGAGGTGGCCAAAGTACTGGAGTTTCAGCTTCAGCATCAGTCCTTCCAATGAACACTCAGGACTGATCTCATTTAAGATGGACTGGTTGGATCTCCATGAAGTTCAAGGGCCTCTCAAGGGTCTTCTCCAACACCACAGTCTAAAAGCATCAATTCTTCGACATGCAGCTTTCTTCATAGTCCAACTCTCATCCATACGTAACCACTGAAAAACCCATAGCCTTGACTATATGGACCTTTGTTGGCAAAGTCAAGTCTCTACATTATAATATGCCAATCCAGGTTTGATGCATGATACAGGATGCTTGGGGCTGGTGTACTGTGATGACCCAGAGGGATGGGATGGGAAGGGAGGTGGGAGGGGGGGTTCAGGATGGGGAAAACATGTACATGTGAAAACATTCACATCAATGTACGGCAAAACGAAAGCAATGTTGTAAAGTAAAATAAATTAATTAATTTAAAAAAATAATATGATATCTAGGTTGGCCATTACTTTCTTTCCAAGGAGTAAGCGTCTTTTAATTTTATGGGTGCAATCACAATGTGCAGTGATTTTGGAGCCCAAAAAAATAAAGTCTGACACTGTTTCCACTGTTTCCCCATCTATGTCCCATGAAGTGATGGAACTAGATGCCATGATCTTAGTTTTCTTAATGTTGAGGTTTAAGCCAACTTTTCCACTCTCCTCTTTCACTGTCATTAAGAGGCTTTTTAGTTTCTCTTCACTTTCTGCCATAAGGGTGGTGTCATGTGCATATCTGAGGTTATTGATATTTCTCCCAGCAATCTTGATTCCAGCTTGTGCTTTTTGCAGCCCAGCATTTCTCATGATGTACTCTGCTTATAATTTAAATAAGCAGGGTGGCAATATACAGCCTTGATGTACTCCTTTTCCTTTTTGGAACCAGTCTCTTGTTCCATGTCCAGTTCTAACCGTTTCTTCCTGACCTGCATATAGGTTTCTCAAGAGGCAGGTCAGGTGGTCTGGTATTCCCATCTCCTTCAGAATTTTGCACAGTTCGTTGTGATCCACACAGTCAAAGGCTTTGGCATAGTCAATAAAACAGAAATAGATTTTCTTTTTTCTGGAATTCTCTTGCTTTTTCAATGATCTAGCGTATATTGGAAATTTGATCTCTGGTTCCTCTGCTGTTTTTGAAACTAACTTGAACATCTGGAAGGTCATGGTTCAAGTATTGCTGAAGCCTGGCTTGGAGAATTTTGAGCATTACTTTACTAGCGTGTCAGATGAGTGCAATTGTGCAGTAGTTTGAGTATTCTTTGGGATTAGAATGAAAACTGATCTTTTCCAGTCCTGTGGCCACTGCTGATTTTTCCAAATTTGCTGGCATACTGAGTGCAGCATTTTCACAGCATCATCTTTCAGGATTTGGAATAGCTCAACTGGAATTCCATCACCTCCACTAGCTTTGTTCATAGTGATGCTTTCCAAGGCCCATGTGACTTCACATTCCAGGATGTCTGGCTCTAGGTGAATGATCACACCATCGTGATTATCTGGGTCTTGAAGATTTTTTTTGTACAGTTCTTCTGGGTATTCTTGCCACCTCTTCTTAATCTCTTCTGCTTCTGTTAGGCCCATACCATTTCTGTCCTTTATTAAACCCATCTTTGCATGAAATGTTCCCTTGGTACCTCTAATTTTCTTGAAGAGATCTCTAATCTTTCCCATTCTGTTGTTTCCCTCTATTTCTTTGCATTGATTGCTGAGGATGGATTTCTTGTCTCTCCTTGCTATTCTTTAGAACTTTGCATTCAAATGTGAATATCTTTCCTTTTCTCCTTTATTTTTCGTTTCTCTTCTTTTCACAGCTATTTGTAAGGACTCCTCAGACAGCCATTTTGCTTTTTTTGCATTTATTTTCCATGGGTATGGTCTTGATCCCTGTCTCCTGTATGATGTCACACACCTCTGTCAATAGTTCATCAGGCACTCTTTCTATCAGATCTAGTCTCTTAAATCTATTTCTCACTCCCACTGTATAATCATATGGGATTTAATTTAGGTCATACCTGAATGTTCTAGTGGGTTTTCCTACTTTCTTCAATTTAAGTTTGAATTTGTCAATAAGGAGTTCATGATTAGAGCCACAGTCAGCTCCTGGTCTTGTTTTTGCTGACTGTATACAGCTTCTCCATCTTTGGCTGCAAAGAATATAATCAATTTCTGATTTTTCTGTTGACCATATGGTTACGTCCATGTGTAGAGTCTTCTCTTGTGTTGTTGAAAGAGGGTGTCTGCTATGACCAGTGTGTTCTCTTGGCAAAACTCTATTAGCCTTTGCCCTGCTTCATTCTGTACTCCAAGGCCAAATCTGCCTGTTACTCCAGGTGTTGTTTTACTTCCTATTTTTTCACCCCAGTCCCCTATAATGAAAAGGACATCTTTTTTGGGTGTTAGTTCTAAAAGGTCTTGTAGGTCTGCATAGAACTATTCAACTTCAGCTTCTTCAGCATTACTGGCTGGGGCATAGGCTTGGTTTACCGTGATATTGAATGGTTTGCCTTGGAAATGAACAGAGATCATTCTGTCGTTTTTGAGATTGCATCTAAGTACTGCATTTCAGACTCTTCTGTTGATCATGATGGCTACTCCATTTCTTCTAAGGGATTCCTGCCCACAGTAGTAGATATAATGATCATATATAACTCAGATATAATTCTCAGATCAATTTAACTCAGATATAATGATCTGAGTTAAGTTCACCCATTCCAGTCCATTTTAGTTTGCTGATTCCTAGAATGTCGATATTCACTCTTGCCATCTCCTGTTTGACCACCTCCAATTTGCCTTGATTCATGGACCTAATATTCCAGGTTCCTATGCGATAATATCCTTTACAGCATCAGACCTTGCTTCTATCACCAGTGACATCCACAACTGGTTATTGTTTTTACTTTGGCTCCATCCCTTCAGTCTTTGTGGATTTATTTCTCCACTGATCTCCAGTAGCATATTGGACACCTACTGACCTGGAGGTGTTCCTCTTTCAGTGTCCTATCCTTTTGCCTTTTCATACTGTTCATGGGTTTCTCAAGGCAAGAATACTGAAGTGGTTTGCCATTCCCTTCTCCAGTGGACCACATTCTGTCAGACTTCTACATCATGACCCATCCATCTTGGGTGGCCCCACACGGCATGGCTTAGTTTAACTGACCACTTGGATGGACCATGCAGAAGGGCAGCGGCTGCGTCGGATAGCACAGAAGGTCGGCAGCTGTGAGGGACTGTGCAGAAGCATGGCTGATGCCCAAGGTCAGGGGCGGCGACTGAGAGCACCAGGCTGTGACAGCACAGGAGCGGCTGAGAGGAACTATCCCATGCCCTAGGTCAGGGGCGGCGGCCGAGATGAGCTACCCCGCTGTTGGTCCTTTATTGGACCGGAACCTGGTGGTCTGGAGTCGACGATAAGAAAGTGAAAGAAGGAAACAGGCTAATATTCCCTGGGTTACGCAGTCAGCTTTCACACTCCAGGGAATCAGCCAAAAATAGAGATATAGGGAGAAAGAGAGAAAGAAAGAAAGACACAGGAACCCAAGCTCTGATGGAGCAAAGGTACTTTACTGAATTCTGTAAGAGTATATATAGCAGTAGCTTCTTTAGATAAAGATCAAGAGACCAGACTTTACAAGTTTACCAAGGAAGCAAGGAGCAGTAGAGGCCCTAAGGCCAAGAGGCAATCCATATGAAAAGAGGGTCATAAATAGTTACTTTTCACTGTATGGAAAAGCCAACGAAGGAAATGCCTGGATTCCTCAGCGCTGGGAAAAGCGTGCCTCTCCTCTTAATTCCGGAATTAATAAAGACCAGAGGATTTCTGACAGATCCAAAACAGCACACAGGAAGCCTCCTGTTAAATGCTTCCTGACACCCCACATCCGAGGTCAGGGGCAGCAGCTAAGACAAACTACCCAATGCCTGAGGTCAGAGGCCATGGCTGAGAGGAGCTACTGCAAGCCCGAGGTCAGGGGTGGTGGCTGAGAGGAGCAACCCCACATCCAAAGAGCGGCGGCTGCGCGGGTGCAGGAGGGCCAAGAGGAGCAATTCCACGTTCAAGGTCAGGGGGGCGGCTGTGAGGAGATACCCCACCTCCAAGGTAAGAGAAACCCAAGTAAGATGGTAGGTGTTGCAAGAGGGCATCAGAAGGCAGACACACTGAAACCATAATCTTATCTATTAGGTCACCAGATTTCAGGTATATGTTTTAAATGAGATAACGTTTTCATAGCCAATACATTTTTTAAAAATAATATCTAACTTGAATCTGATATCATGCCAGGTTTGGTATTTTAATGTCATTTACCCTGGCTAAAGGCTTAAAATGTAATCAAGACTCAATGAATTTTAATGGACTATTCAGATTATGGGTTTTCCTGGTGGCTCAGTAATAAAGAATACACCTGCCAATGCAGGACACAAGGGTTCAATCTCTAGTTCAGGAAGATCCCCTGGAGAAGGAAATGGCAACCCACTCCAGTACTGTTGCCTGGAAAAATCCCATGGACAGAGGTACCTGGTGGACTCTAGTCCATAGGATCACAAAAGGTTGGGCATGACTTGGCAACTAAACAATAACAGTTCAGCTTGTAGATAAGCAGTGTCATGCTGGTAAACCTTTTAACCAACATGAACCGTAGCACAATAACAAAATATTTATTGAATAATTACTATGTCCAGACATGATATTAAGATATTGAAAGGTTGTTGCTGAACCACGAAAAAACACCAGGATTCTTGGCCTCTGGAGGAGAAGAATTCAATCTGGGGCCAGAGACGAGGCTTGATCTCTCAGAGCTTTTGTGTGATAAAGTTTTATTAAAGTATAAAGGAGATAGAGAAAGCTTCTGACATAGGCATCAGAAGGGGGCAGAAAGAGCACCCCCTTGATAGTGTTAGCAGTGGAGTTATATAATCTCCAATGAATGAAAAGAATGTCTGGAGATTGTAAAGACCTCACCAGACTTACTCCCATAATTTACATTTTAAAATAACAGGATTAGCCAGAAGGTTTAATCCAGAGACTGTCCTCAGGCAGGATACATTATTGTTATATAATCCTAAGGAATGTAGAGGAAAGAAAAAAAAAAATTTGTCCTTTCTTCCTCCTTGAGAATTCCAGACCCCTCTTTCCTTGGGGACCCCTGGACTTCTTATCAACCTGCCTAGGAAATGACTCTCTCAATATTTTACATCATTGTCTCATTTAACCCCCTACTAAATACATCTTTATTCCCATTACATAGATATGGATTCTGAGTCACTTAAAAGCTAAGCTCTAGTCCAAACTTTTGTAACTAGTAAGTGACAGAACGGCAATGTGAAACCATTGGACTCAAAAATTCAAGTTTTAACTATGGAACATTATTTTCAACACCTAAGTGTATGTTTCTCTGAAAAACAAAGATAATTTGTTGGGAATTCACTTATCTGAAATTCACAGTGATAGGAAATAAAACGATTAAAATTTTTCTTCAAAAATAATTCAAATTATTTGAGTGAGTGAGATTATGTGAGGAATTGTTTCATATACTCTAAGGAAAAAAAACACTTTTGAACTGAAGAGACACCCATTTATATGCAACTGAGAATCTTACATAATTATTAAGATATACACATTTATTCTACCCAATAGTTAAGACAGGAATATGGCAGATGAGAAAAGAGAGGCACAGAGAAGTCATGGTTTTTCACATATTTATAGCAGAAACTAATGTAACTAAATCAGACCTAAGAAAGACTGCCTGGAAAATACATTTACATCAGGAGATATGTTTAATCCAATCATAAGGAAATGTTCATTTTTGTCTTAATTATTCAGTTTGTTTACATGTGCATTATTTTTGTATATAAATTTTACTTTATCATTTACATTATCATTACATTTCTAATGATATAAAGGAAAATTCTATTTTTTTAATTTACAAAACTTTCAATACCAAATGTATATGTTTTACCCAGACCAACCAATTTCCCAACACTTCAGACTATAAATGAGGGGTCCCCCAACCCCCTCCTCAGTTTTGATTGTTTGCTATAACAATTCTCAGAACTCAGGGAATCAGGTTTCCAGTTTATTATAAAGGACTTAATAAAGGATACAGATTAACAGCCAGATGAAAAAGTACATAGGGTGAGGTTCAAAAGTGTTCTGAATACAAAAGGTTTTGTCGTCGTAGAGTAGGGGTGCGTGACTCTTGTGATACATGGGTGTGTTCACCAAACCAGAAGCTCTTTAAACCCCATAGTTTAGAGATTTTTTTTGAAGACTTGATCATATAGGTGTGATCAATTATTATCTCAGTCTCCAGTTCCTCCCATCTCCCTGGTGGCTGGGGGGTGGAGTGGAAAATTCCAACCTTCTAATTATACTTTAATTTTTTTTTTTTTTTTTCTGGTGACCAATCCTGATCCTAGAGCTATATAGGTGCCTCCATCTCTGGTCATTTCATTACCATATCTGGATGAAAAAATATCACCTGTCATATTAGAAAAAAAGGAAGCTGTGCCCATGAGCCATCATCCACTTCCGCTGCCTCCATGGTGAGCCCCAAATGACCTCAGGATGGGCTGTCCACTACCACGCCCTCAACCTTGCAGTCACTCCCAATGGTGTACCTCGCGGGGACCTAGATTGGGAAAGAACAGGATACTGACCATAGATAGATGCATATCAAAGTGTTGTAGCCATGCGTTCCGGGAAACAAACTCACTCAGAAGGACAATGCAGATAGTGGAGTGCAGTTTATTACACTGGCGGGCCCAAGGCAGAGTCTCCTCTTAGCCAAGGACCCTGACCAGTTTTTGGGAAAACCTTATATACCCTAAGTGTACGTGATCAAACCCACCTCCCCAAATTTCTTGAAACTAGTCTAGACAAGATGAAAGAGAGATACGATCAAAGTTAACCCATGATTCATGTGTCATAAGCCTAGATAGTTAAACAGGGACATTTATCAATAGGCCTACTGTCATATCCCAATAAGCATAATGGGATTTACCACTTTGTTCTGTTACAGAGATAATTAGCATATTCTTTTAGGTGACAGAGAGTCTAGATGGAAGTCCTGAGGCTCCTTCTTCGGGGAGTCTGGTTTTCCATTGGTATGTCGTTTCCATAGATACTGGGCATATAGCTCAAAGTCCACAGTCCAGCCCAAGATGGAGTCCTGCTTTCAAGATGGAGCCTGTTCTGTCTGTTTCCTACTTCAAAAGGAATGAATTCAATCAAACCAGATTCTTTCATCTTCCTATACATAGAGATTACTAAATTCATTAACTTGAGATGTGTTTTTTTTTTGGTTGTTTGTTTTTAATTAACAATAATATTTTGATATTCTGACTACCTGGTTTTTGTTGCAAAAAAAAAAAAAAAAAAAACCTCTATATATCCTGCTTCCTCCCTTACCTCTTTGGAGCAGTCCCTCAGAGCTATCTGAGAAACTCCCTCCTGGGTTTGAATCCTCAGGAAGTCCACCAAGAAATAAAACATAATTCTCAGATTTTAGGTTGTGTACTTTTTTCAGGTGACACATGAAACAAAAATGATTATAAAAGTCTAAAAATGCTGACACATTACTAGAAAACCTTGCAGTCATTATTAATTACTCAACTCATTATTATTTCATATGAAAATGTCTCCCAAGTTTAGGCCAATCAGATTTGCAGGTTTTCAGTCAATTTTGTCTGGTTCCAAAAGCAAGAGTGGTCTCAGCAATATTTGACTTCATCCTTTCAGTCATCTGGTATAAATGAACTAAGAAATAATACCATGTCTTTGTAATTGGGGAAGGTTAATTTTGAACTCATGCTGGATCTGCTTCTGTGATTTTAACCCTCATCTTGCAGCTTTTGTTCTTGTAGGCATACATAATGGCCTGCCTCAGGGAGATAACTTATGGCCACATACCTGTGAAGGACTGTAAGGAAGTGTAACTAACACATCCCCTGCCTGAGGCTTGTCATTCTAGGGGACTTTGGCAAGGACTGAATAGTCTTTTTACTTTGTTTCCTCACATTCCCCTCCCATCTCTGATCCATAAAAGAACCTGTCATCCAGGCCCCAACAAAATAGGTATTTTGAGGCTCAAGCTTGCCATATTCTCAGTCAGCTGGCTCCCAAAGAAAGCCCTTTCTTTGTATTGGCACTTCATCTTGGATTTATCAGCCTATCATGCAGTGAGCAGAGTGAGCTTGGACTTGGGTGACATCCTGGTCTTAGCCTCTTTTGAAGTGTTAATGTAATATTGACTTTCCCTCATTACATGACCCATTTATCTGTTTATTTACTCTCAGTCATTATTCCTCTTTCTCTTAAATGAAACTTTTCCACCTTTGGAAGGAACATTGGGTTCAGCTATGGGGCTAATATAGGTTTCAGGCAACAATGCTAGTTCTTCTTATGGACATATATATGTCCTACTTTAATGAACCCAAAAACACTCTCATAGAGATTTTCATAGGGTTGTGTCCCATATAGGCATCACTTTATTAGGCCGAGTCTCCATTGCTCTACTGCCTCATCATACGGCCTGACAATTCTTCACTGCCCATGAGTCAGTAAACATTCAGAGGGACTTTCAAAACTGTTCAAATATTCCATCTCTGCCAGGAAACAGTAGAAACAGTATGCAATTTAGCTCAATGAATTGATTTTATTTTATTTATTTATTTATATATGTATGTATGTATTTTTTGTCTTCTTCAATCAGTCTTTCCATCCACTGGTCTTAATGTGTACTTTGCAAACATAAAACCATTTCATTCATCTTGGAACTGCTATCTGTAAACCAAGCAGCTCTTTGTTGGTCAATCAAGAGCTGTTCAAAGGGGAGTGTTAATGAGGTTATCACTTTTGTTAGCTTCTCAGATAATTCCATAGTCAATCCTAAAGTAAAAAAAAAAAAAAAAATCCCTGCTAATTAATGTATCTTCTTTGCTTCCCCCCACTAACATGGTACTGTATAAATCAATTCGACTTTACTCTGGAACTCTTCTGGACATCATCCTTCCCATTAGAGTGTTTCTTCAGATTCACTTCAGACATCATTGATATGTCAGGCTTCAAGTTGGTTTTAGGTCCTTCAGTTATAGAAATAGTTTTAATTGATCCCCAATAGAAAGCTAATAATTATTCCTCAAGTGGAAATTCTCTCATCCAAAATTCCAATGGTCATAGCTGGGAGACATTAATAGACTTGTGCCATAAGCTCTAGTATAAACTTTATACAGGGATGTTGTACAGAGAATTTGTTCTTACCAGCTCTTCAGCTTCTGTTTTACAGTGTGTAGACTCAGGCAGTCTTAATGGTTGCCACTTCATTTCAGTCACTCAGTTGTGTCCAACTCTTTGCAACCTCATGGACTGCAGGACCCCAGGCTTCTCTGTCCATCACTAACACCCAGTGCTTGCTCAAACTCATATCCATAGAGTCGGTGATGCCATCCAACCATCTCATCCTCTGTCATCCCATTCTCCTCCTGCCTTCAATCATTTCCAGCATCAGGGCCTTTTCTAATGAGTCAGCTCTTCATATCAGGTGGCCAAAGTATTGGAGTTTCAGCTTTAGCATAATACTTTACAGTTAATATACAGGGTTGATTTCCTTTTTCAAAACCATAAATTCTTTGGTGCTCAGCTTTCTTTATGTCCAACTCTCACAACCATACATGACTACTGAAAAAACCATAGCTTTGACTATATGGACATTTGTCAGCAAAGTAATGTCTCTGCTTTTTGATATGCTGAATAGATTCCTCATAACTTCTCTTCTGAGCAAGCAACTTTTAATTTTGTGGCTATAGTCACCATTTGCAGTGATTTTTGAGCCCAAGAAAATAAATTCTGACACTGTTTCCATTGAGTCCCTGTCTATTTGTCATGAAGTGATGGGACCAGATGCCATGATATTCGTTTTTTGAATGTTGAGTTTTAAGCCAGCTTTTTGTTCAAATAATATTGCTTGAATAATAGGTTTATATATCTTCTATTTTATACTATGTAGGGGAATGTTGCATAGAGAGACACACTACTCATGCCCTTAACACTTTCAGGTAAAAGAGGCATTACCACTTCATATAAAGCCTACTCAAACCTACCAATTCCCCTAAGTTATACCTAAGTTATGGCAGACCAAAGTCTTCTTAAGCTGTACATCATAACTGTAGCCTTCATTAGGAGTTCATCAGCAGGTTTTAGTTTAGTTCTACAATCCCTGATAGCTCAGTTGGTAAAGAATCTACCTGCAATGCAGGAGACCCCGGTTCAATCCTTGGGTCAGGAAGATACACTGGAGAAGGATTAGGCTTCCCACTCCAGTATTCTTGGGCTTCCCTGGTGCCTCAGCTGGTAAAGAATCCACCTACAATGTGGGAGACTTGGGTTAGATCCCTGGTTTGGGAAGATCCCTTGGAAAGGGAAAAGCTACCCATCCCAGTATTCTGGCCTGGATAATTCCATGGACTGTATAGTCCATGGGGGTCACAAAGAGTAAGACATAACTGAGCAACTTTCACTTTCACTTTTCTTTCATCCATTTCCATAAAACAATCAGGTAAAGGAGACACAATTTCTTTAAACAAAGCCTGTTTAAACATTCTAAGTTTAATAATCCTGTCAACTCTTACATTTCTATATCCTCTCAATCTAATTGTAGCCCATATCAGGCCTTCACTAGTATATTTTTAGTTTCATAGTGCATGAGGCTCCCATATCAAGGAGCCCTAGAAATGTCTTTTCTCTACCATCCCCTCCAAACATTTACCTACTTGAGTACATAAGTATTTGGGTTCCCAGCAGGGAGCTGGGCCATGGCACACTGGTTCTTTTTTCAGTCTTCATCATGGTCTGCCTGACTATGGTCCTAAGTGATTACAAGTAATATTCATCATTGTGATCTTTACTTTCTTGCTTATAAATTTCCCCTGAGTAAATGAAATGCATTTGTTTGGGATTCATTAATGTTAAGGGACTAACAAAAAATACTTTGACTTACCCAGTCTTAGGTGGTACTGTATTAAGACCATTGTTTCAACCCCATCAGTTTGTTTGGGTTTGTTTTTGTTTTTGAATTTTTGGGAGGGGACAGGAGTTTGGTCCCATTTCCTAAGAACCATCTAAAGACTTTCACCCTGATAGGATGAATCTCCTCTTTCATTTTCCTCTTTGTTTCACCTCTATCAACATTTACTTTATTAGCTTTATTTCTTACTGTTTATTTAAAAATGACCAGCTTGCTAGAACAAGTCCTTTGATTTTTCTTTCTGCCTTTTCCCACTTTCTTATCTTTCTTATTAATTAACCTAATGTTTCATTATAATCTAATAAGCTATGAGGGAAAGTTGAAACAGCAATTTCAATAAGGTTTTTCAGAGTAAAGTTATGATGAAGTTTAGGACATGCTACCCCAAAGCATGACACTTTGGCATATTGAATATCTTAAAAGCATTTGTGAAAATAAAGAAGCAAGAAAATTACCCTGACCTCTTCACCTTGCCCTTGTTTCCTGAAAACAGGAGATAAGTCCCCCATGTAAAAGATACTTCCCTTATACCAGGAATAAGGGAGATATCTTATCACCAGGGGTAAGAAATTTAGGGCCAAGAAGGCAGTATAAACAAACCATGTTAATTCTTTACTATTTTCTTCCCATTGCCGAAACCACTTTGTATTGTCAAATCTTCTCATATTTATTGTTTCCTTCCTGGAAAGGTATAAAAACTTGCTGTTCTGGTTACTTCTTTGAATCTTCAATACTTCCATGTACATGTAAAAAATCAGTAACATTTGTATGCTTTTTACCTATTAACTCTATGTCATTTTATCTCTTAGGGCCAGTTAGAACCCCAGACATGGTAGGGGAGAACTTATCCTCCTCTACAGTTCTACAGGGTACCCATTCAAAAGGGGTATCCTTAAGCACAGCATTTTTATTGAGATATATTTGGCATGCAACTCTGCACAAGTTTAAAGTATATTGTATAATAACTTCATATACATATAATAAAATGTTTGCAAAAATAAGTTTAGTTAGCATCTACTTTCTCATATAGCTATGTATATATTTTTTTCTTGCTGTTAGGCAGTTAGAGTAGGATAAAAGAAGTCCAAAATGGCAGTTGCTAAAAGACAAAGAGAGGGAAATGTGAAATGGAACAAAAGAAAATCTTCGTATCAGAGTGAGAACCTCAGGTGAAACAAATGCACCCCCTTCCTGGCTAGCCCAGTTTTCTTAGGGCACGCTCAGGGGGGAAGAGACACAATGTTTAAAATGAGAATGCCAAGATGTATTAGAGTCTCTCCTTTGGGGTCAACCCACCCTCATGCCTTGAGGGTGTACTATTCTCTGTTTGCTGAATAAAATTCTGAGCTATAACTGAGCTGTAACACTGGCCTGCCTTTTCAAATCTTTGTTGTGGAGAGACAGAACCAAGGAAATTACACAGTCTCCCACCTGACATCTCTGGCGCCATGACTTGGATGTAACCTGGCTGAAGCAACCTCAGCTTGGCCCGAGTGAGGCAGAGACCAAGCACAGCAGAAGCCCAACTCATCAAAAGCTCACAGTGTGGAAGCTGAATGCGAAGGAGACCCAGCACAGTGGAGGTGATGAGAATCTCAGTGTTCTAGAAACTGGGACAGCAAAAACAAGCTTGGTAGAAAGATCATGTAGCTCAGTCTCAGATTCCAGAAGATCTCCAGTTAAGTAGGAGGTCCTCACCCCTATGGCTGGAAGGACATATGGCTAACAGAACCTTAATTCCTTTACAATCTCTCCTTTCTTGTTTCCTCAAACCCCCTGTGAACATGCGAGTTGCAGTGGCTGCAACTGAGGGACTCTGGCAGGGCTACTCCCCAGTGTAACCTGAACTCTCCACTATCTGCTGCACCCTAGTAGCTTTTGCCCAAGTGGGTGAGGGTTCTTCTATTCTTAATCTCCTTTGTGCCAAAGATAAGGCCAATGAAAACAGTGGGCACAGGTCAGGCGTATAGCAGTTTTCCCAGCAGGTTATGGAAGGGATTCCTTGGCACATTCTTTGCACTGCTTTTTCCTCCAATCCTTCAGCTCCTCTCTCCATCTATACCACTGTTTACAAAGTATTGAGCAAATCATCATATTTTCATTTCCAAAAGTTGTGCTTGAAACCGTTTACCTAAGACTGCGATTCAAACCCACGTGACTGGGACCCTGTGCTGTGCTGTGCTTAGGTGCTGTCGTGTCCGACTGAAACTCAAGTCAGGCCAAAACCCATGATGCCTGGTTTCAGGACCTAAAGAAGCTCAGGTTCTTGATGTCTCATTGCAGAAAGAATTCAATGAGAGACAAGACACAGCAATAGGTAAGAGGTAGATTTGTTCGGATTCGGAGAGAAGTACACTCCACAGAGTGAGGGCCATTGTAGAGGATGAATGTGGTGGCCATGGAATACAGTGTGGTTAGTTTTTTTATGGGCTGCATAATTTCATATGTTAATGAGTGGGAGGATCATTTAAACAATTGGGGAATCACCCATTCCTTGGTCTTTTTTTAGTGCCTTGGAACTGTCATGGCACCTCTGGGTGTATCATTTAGCTTGCAGATTGAGGGTCAAGGGTTAGTTGAATTTGACTTATCTGCTATCTTGGACCCATTTGATTTTAATCAGTTTATGTTATGTCCTTGGGCTATGTCATTCTTTCAAAAGTTGTGCCCTGCCCCCTTCCATTCTGTTTCATGCTCTTTTCAGGAGCCCCATCTGGGACCACAATGTTGCATCTACAATATTCTGGTGGGACAACCAGAAAACAGCTTGCTCTTGGGAGGGAAATACTGTATAAACCCAATCCCTCTAGAGATTCAGAGCTTTATCTTCCATGTTTCCTACAACATGTGTGACAAGAGAATCTCTCAGTGAACCCACTAGGGTGGGTGACAAGCACTTAATGCCTGCTAGAAGTCCATCTGTTGGTGGTATCCCTTCAAGGGCAACTGGGCTTCCAGGGACAGTGTTTGCCACTTTGGGGGTTAGCCCTGCAGGTTGCTTGGGCCCAAACCCTTACCACCCTTCTCCTAAAGCTGTGACCATACCCCCAAATCAAATCTCCACTTCACTTTTATTGAACATCTGGTCTGTTGCCTCTTATGTCATTTTGTCCTTAAGCCACTTTGCCTCAACTTCTACAACCAAGACCTGACCCCTCTGTAGGCAACAAAGCTCCACTCAGCCTATTATTAAAATACTCTTAACTCCCCTAACAGGACCAGATAACCCACTCCTTTGTCATTACTTATTTTACTACCTAGAGTGGATCTATGACAATGAAATGTTTCTCTTATGGAGGACTAGGGGAGGAAATCAGTGAGTCACATTCCCTCAAAGTGATACAAGAATAAGGCTTGTCACTATTTTATCAGGTTCACAGTCTCAGGGTATAGAATTGGATTGCTTTACATAATGGTATCTATTCCCATCCATGGTGGAAAAATCAACAAGGATTTAGGATCACAACCCCTTAACCCTACCCATCACTAGTTGCACTGGAGACCTTCGGGATGCCCAGGGATCCCAAGAGGTTGACCTGCCTCAGCCTGCCTAGGGATCTGGTCCCCAGGAGGTTGTCACACCACAGCCTGCTCAGGGTTCCACCAGTCCAAGGTTCCAGGAGGTCAACCTGCCTAGGGATCAGGTCCCTGAGAGGTTGTCATGCCTCGTCCTACTCAGGGATCCACCAGTCCAGGGATTCCAGGAAGTCGACATGCTTTGACCTGCCCAGGGACACAATTCTTGGGAGGCTGACATGCCTTGACCTGACTGGGGGTCTGCACCATGACCTAGGGATGCCTGGCTCTCAGCTTGCAACAGTGCTGGGTGGGACAAACTTCAGAAAGACTCAGCCCTAAAGAGGTCCACCTTTAGAAATAGAAGGAGGTCTATTAATTTTTCCCCCTGTTGTCACTGTCTTTCAGATGGGAAATAATCAACCCGTTTCCTGACAGACACCCTTGAGATTCATCCTTGATAGCTGGAAGCTGTTCAATCCCCAGCTCTAAGGAGAAGTCGCTTAAATTTATTTTGTGCCAATGTGTGGCCATGATATCCTCTGGGCGATAAGGAATACTGGCATGAGGATGGGAGTTTAAATTACAATACCATTCTGCAGCTAGACTTATTCTGCAAAAAGCAAGGGGCGTGAACAGAGACCTCCCCCCCCCCATGTTCAAATTTTCATCTGACTCTTTCTTAAGTGTGGGATTGATGTATGCTCTAAAAACTAGCCTAGTAGGTGAATGGTGTTAGACACAGAGAATCAAGAGAAGGAAGCCCTCATGAAGTCTCACCTTCCATGGTTCCTCAGTTGCCTGGTGCTCCTTCCTCATAGCTAAACTTACTCCTGGGAGCAACTCCTCCACAAAAGTTAACTCGAGTTTGTCCCTTAGTTGAAACTAGAAAAGAATTTGGACCAACCTGGGTCCATAAGCCCTTCTCTCTTTTAGAACTAAGATAGACAAAACAAGACCTGGGAAGCCATACAGATGACCCAGGCAAATATATAGATACATTCCACACATTACCTTGACCTTTGACTTGATGTGGAAGGACATCAGAGTCATATTTAGTCAAACTTTATCTGACCCTGAGTATGCTAGGGTCTTATAGGAAGACCAAAGGTATGCTACAGGGCTTCACATGTCAAGTGATAAATACTCCATAGGGTAAACTGCAGTTCCCTCCTCAGATCCTAATTGGAATTATAACAACTCTGAGCACATCTGAAAAAGGGATCATTTTCTGATCTGTGTAAAGGCAGGACTAAAAGTAACCCAACAAAAAGTAATAAGCTATGTCTGGGCCTCAGCAATAACTCAGGGCCCAACAAGAACCCCATTGCTTTTCTGGAAAGGCTAAAAGAGGTCCTCCAAAAGTTTACCAATCTGGACTTAGACTCTTACAAGGGACAGGTGATTTTTAAAGGACAAATTCCTGTCCCAATGTGCATCAGATATAAGGATAAAGTTACAACAGCTATAGCAGCAGGACCCTGCTGCCTCTTTAGTTGAGATGGTTGAAACAGCCACCAATACCTTTTATAAAAGAAAACAGGAGAGGGAGGCCAAGGCTCAGGAAAGGAAGAGAGGGAAAGAAACAAGGCATGCCTAGATGCTGGCCTTCCTCTAGGGAAGCCCTATGGCAAACCCAAGTCCTTGAAGGACAAGGCATGAGACAAATGTCTAATCTGTAGACAGACAGGACATTAGGCCAAAGAGTGTCCAAACCATGACAAGTCTCCTAAAATGGCTTGCTACAAATGACATCAACTGGGACATTGAGCGACACTCTGCCCTTAAAACCCAAGAGCCTCATGGTCATGTGCCAAGCCTTCCTTCATGATGGTTCAACAGAACTGAAGGGGCCTGCTCCAACCAGCCCACCTGTAATGGATAACCATCACAAGGCTGAAGCCAAGAGTGCAACTGGATGTGGGAGACAAGTCCAAAAATTTATTTGTTGAAACAGGGGCTACCGGTTCTTACCTCCTATTCTGGAGCCTTCTTCTCTCAAACCCGTACCGTTTTGGCTGCTACAGGGAAAAAAAAATACTATAAAATGATTCACCCAAGCATTTCTTTGTTGCTGAGATGGATAAATATTTTCCCATCAGTTTTTGGTGGTCCCTGGGTGTCCTACTCCCTTATTGGGAAAAGATATATTCACTAAGCTGGGGACCACCCTTGTGATGGGAAGCTTTTCATCCCCTAGAGCCCTAGAGCTTCTGGTTATTACTGAGGAACCCATTACACCCTCCCCAATAGGAAGGGACTAAAACCTGTGGGAGGCTCCAGGAGAAAAACAACAAATGACCTGAACAGTATTACCTCAGGGGTTCAGAGATAGCCCCCAACTGTTTGGACAGGCTCTTAGATGTGATCTCCTAGATCTGGACCGGGACTTTGGGAAAATATTGCATTATGTAGATGACCTACTAATCTGTTTCCCAGATGAGGAAAATGTCCAACAACATACAATTCAGTTTCTAAACTTTTTTGACAGAGAGGGGATATAAAGTGTCCCATGCTAAAGCACAGATGGTTGAGACAAAGGTCACATATCTGGGAGTTCAGGTTACATATGCGTCCAGGAGGTTGTCCTCCAACCAAGTACAAGGAATCCTCCAGTTGCCTTCCCACACAACTCAGAAAACATTGTGAGCTTTCCTGAGGCTAAGCGGGTATGATAGAATTTGGATATCCAACTATGGTCTAATCACCCAGCCCTTATATGAATGATTAAAGGGACAGGTCAATTCAACCCCACTGAGTTGGGAACTCCTCAAAAGGAGGCAGAGGCTACACTAAAACAAGCCTTTACTGAATCACCTGCCTTGAGATTGCCAGACCCAGAAAAAGCATTCCAAACATATGTCCATGAAAAGGAAGGAATAGCCTTAGAAGTGTTAACTCAAAGTTGGGACCTAAGCCCCAGCCAGTTTCTTACTTATCCTAGAGGGTCAACTCAACTGCCCGAGGCTGGCCTCCCCGCTTTCAAAATCTGCAGCTATTGCAGTTCTGATAGAAGTTGTTTTAAACCTCTCTCTTGGGGGCAAACTAACTATTTTAACCAGCCACCAAGGGAAACAACTCCTGAATGGGAGAGGCTGTTTATGGATGTCTGCCTAAAGGATCCTCAGATATCAAATAGTACTGATGGAAAATCCAGGCCTGACTAAATCCCTTGTGAGGTTTTTAACCCAGTTACCCTCCTGCCTAACCCTGAGGGCTCTCTCCCCTTTCACTCTTGCCTAGAAACTTTGAACCATTGGACAAAACCATAAGAGGCAGTGTCAGAAGATCCTCTGACCAATCTTGAGGAAATCTGGTACACTGATGGAAGCAGCTTTGTCTTTGATGGAAAAAGTAAAGCCGGATACGCAGTAGCTTCCAATTTTGAGACCATAGAGGCTAAACCTTTACCACTAGATACTTCAGCCCAATTGGCTGAGCTCATAGCTCTGACTCGAGCTTTAGAGCTGGGAAAAGGGAAAAGAATAGCCATTTACACTGACTCCAAGGATGCCTTTCTGATGCTACATGCACAAGCTGCTATTTGGAAAGAAAGAGGCCACTTGACCACCCAAGGGTCCCCAATAAAGTATGGTGATCAAATGCTTAGATTTTAAGAGTCAGTCCATTTGCCCACTGAGGTTTCAATCTCCCACCGTAAAGGATGCCAAAAAGGAGTATGGAAGTGGCACGAGGAAACCAAGCAGCTGATCAGGCAGCTACAAGAGCAGCATTACAGAACAATTAACTATTAGGGGCTGCCACCTTAGTTCCATAGATTAATTTGCCAGAAACTTCTCCATATACTGAAAGTGAGACTCTTAAAGCTAAGAGAGAGGTCTTTCAACATCATATGGGGTGGTTCCAAAAGGAGGGACTCCTTTTTATGCCTGGGAACCTCCAGTGGAAGTTGGTTAACTCTCTACATGCCATCGCTCATTTAAGGGACAAGGTCCTCCAAAGATTACTAGAAAGGTCTTTCAGAGGAACAGGCCTCCAAACGACTGTAAGGCAAGTGGTCTCTTCTTGTACCACTTCCAAATAAACAACCGCCAAGGAGCTCAAAGACCTCGGCTGGCCCAGCCCATCCAACAGCATGAGACCTACCCAGGAGAGGACTGGCGGATGAATTTCACCAAGATGCCAGTTTCTAAAGTATATAAATATCACAGTAATCCAGGTTTATGTCCCAACCACTAATAGTGAAGAAGTTGGAGTTGAATGGTTCTGTGAGGACCTACAAGGCCTTCTAGAACTAACACCAAAAAACATGTCTTTTTCATCATAGGGACTGGAATGTAAAAGTATGAAGTCAAGAGATACCTGGTGTAACAGGCAAGTTTGGCCCTGGGGTACAAAATGAAGCAGGGCAAAGGCTAATAGACTTTTGTCAAGAGGACACACTGATCATGGCAAACACCCTCTGCCAACAAACCAAGAGATGACTCTACACTTGAACATCACCAGATGGTCAATACCAAAATCAGATTGATTATATTCCTTGCAGGCAAAGATGGAAAAGCTCTATGCAGTCAGCAAAATAAGACCTGGAGCTGACTGAGGCTCAGATTATGAACTCCATATTGCAAAATTCAGACTTAAATTGA
Organism: Dama dama; assembly: GCF_033118175.1. Classification (NCBI taxonomy): domain Eukaryota; kingdom Metazoa; phylum Chordata; class Mammalia; order Artiodactyla; family Cervidae; genus Dama; species Dama dama. Next base: position 73,942,309 of record NC_083714.1, read on the forward strand.
AGAAAGTAGGGAAAACCATTAGACCTTTCAGGTATGACCTAAACCAAATCCCTTGCAACTATACAGTGGAGTGACAAATAGATTCAAGGGATTAGATCTGATAGAGTGCCTGAAGAAGTATAGACGTTTGTGACATTGTACAGGAGGCAGTGATCAAGACCATGCCTGAGAAAAAGAAATTAAAAAATGGCAAAATGATTGTCTGAGGAAGGCTTACAAATAGCTGTGAAAAGAAGAGAAGCTGAAGGAAAAAGAGAAAAACTATGCATTCATGAATGCAGAGTTTCAAAGACTAGCAAGGAGAGATAAGAAAGGCTTCCTCAGTGATCAATGGAGAGAAATAGAGGAAAACAACAGAATGAGAAAGACTAGAGATCTTTTCAAGAAAATTAGAGATACCAAAGGAACACTTCATGCAAATATGACCACAATAAAGGGCAGAAATGGTATGGAACTAAGAGAAGCAGAGGATATTAAGAAGAAGTGGCACAAATGCATAAAAGAACAATGCAAAAAAATCTTAATGACTCAGATAAACATGATGCTGTGATCACTCACCTAGAGCCAGGCATCCTGGAGTCTGAAGTCAAGTGGGCCTTAGGAAGCATCGTTAGGAACAAAGCTAGTGGAAGTGATAGAATTCCAGTTGAGCTATTTCAAGCCCTAAAAGATGATGCTATGAAAGTGTTGCACTCAATATGCCAGCAAATTTGGAAAACTCAGCATTGGCCACAGGACTGGAAAAGGTCAGATTTCATTCCAGTCCCAAAGAAAGGCAATGCCAAAGAATGTTCAAACTGCTGCACAATTGCTATCATCTCACACGCTAGTAAAGTAATGCTCAAAATTCCCCAAGTAAGACTTCAAGTGTACATGAACCAAGAACTTCCAGATGTTCAAGCTGAATTTAGAAGAAGCAGAAGAACCAGAAATCAACCTGGCAACATCCGTTGGATCATAGAAAAAGCAAGCGAGTTCCAGTAAAACATCTAGTTCTGCTTTATTGACCACGCCAAAGCATTTTACTATGTGGATCACAACAAACTGTGGAAAATTCTTAAAGATATGAGAATACCAGACCCTCTTACCTGGCTCTTGAGAAATCTGTATGTAGGTCAAGAAGCAACATTTAGAACCAGACACAGAACAATGGACTGATTCCAAATTGGGAAAGGATTACATCAAGGCTGTATATTGTCACCCTGCTTATTTAAATTACATGCAGAGCACATCATGCACAATGCCAGGCTGGATGAAGTATAAGTTGGAATAAAGATTGCTGGGAGAAATTGCAATATCCTCAGACATGCAGATGACACCACCCTTGTGGCAGAAAGCAAAGAGGTACTGAAGAGCCTCTTGCTGAAATTGAAAGAGGAGAATGAAAAAACTGGCTTAAAACTCAACATTCAAAAAATGAAGACCATGGCATCAGGTCCTATCACTTCATGTAAAATCGATCAGGAAACAAAGTAAACAGTAACAAACTTTATTTTCTTGACCTCCAAAGTCACTGCAGATGGTGACTATAGCTATGAAATTAAAAGACGCTTGCTCCTTGGAAGAAAAGCTATGACAAACCTAGTCAATTATATCTCAATAAACCTGGGGAAAATATTAGAAAAAAAAAAAAAAAAGAGAGAAAAAAAGAAAAATCAGAGACATTGCTTTGCCAACAAAGGTCCATCTAGTCAAAGCTATGGTTTTTCCATTAGTCATGTATGGATGTGAGAGTTGGACCATAAAGAAAGCTGAGCATCAAAAAATTGATGCTTTTTGCACATTACTTATTGCCTCTATTGTGACTGGAGGCCTCAGTCTTCAGGAAAAATAGAAAGAGCCAAAAAAAAAAAAAAAAAAGAAAGAAAGAGCCAACATAGCTTGACAGGGGTTGTACTCCAAAATAAACAGGAGATAGATCTCCTGATAGATCTCCTGACCTCTGAACAAGGATGGACTTGAGCCATCTTGAATGAGATGTGTTTTTATTTATTTTTTTTTTCAGTTAAATGCCTCCAACCATGTTGAAGAAAGTCTCACAGTCCTCAAGAAAAGCACTCAAATCCTGCATGGTGGCTACAATCTCTCTTTGGGGGATCCTTCTAGCAAGGGGTGATTTGGAGTTGGCTAATGCCCCTATTAAATTTTATTATCCATCATATTGATACTGCTTGTGATTACTGCATATGTTATTAGTTTTTAACCCATTTTGTCTCTTTCCAGGTCAAAAAGCTACAAAATTCAGTGCTAGTTCAACAAGGATATATAAAACTACATTCAACTACAGAAAATATCTATTACTCACCCTTAGACGAACACGACTATAAGGACTCTGAGGCTTGGGACTAACAATAGGGGGAGGCCCAATGCCCCTTGCCATCCCAGCTCATCATGAAGTAGCCAGAGAGAACTCGACACCCCTATTCCCAAAGAATTGAGCCTTCCATCTCTTGAGAAGGAAATGCTAGGTAGTTAGAATAGGAAAAAAGAGTCCAAAATGGCTGTGGATAAAAAACTAAGAAAGGGAAAGTCCATGAAAATGGAACAAAAGAAAATCCATGGACCAGAGTAAGAACCTCAGATGAAACAAATACGCCCCCTTCCTAGGTAGCCCAATTTGCATAGGGCAGGCTCAGGGGAAGGAGATAATACATACAAAAAGAAAAAGCTAAGATGGATTGGGCCTCTCCTTTGAGGTCACCCCTCCCTCATGCCTCAAGAGTGTACTATCCTTTGTTCGCTGCACACAACTCTGAGCTGTAATCAACTGTAACACTGGTCCACCATTTCAAATCTTTGTTGTGGCGAGACAGAACTGAAGAAGTTACACACTCTTCAGACATTGTGATGAAGCTGTTGACTAAAAAATTAGTCACAATCTGAAAATAGATTTATTTTATTTGATGAGATTGTTTAGGACTCAGCCCTGGAAACAGCATCTCAGTATCTCTGAGAAAACTGCTCCAAGGAGACAGGAGAGGGAGTCACACTATACACAAGTTTGCAACAAAAGGGGCACTAAGTCTTACATTAAAGATTATTGTTAAGTAGTAGGAAAACCAGATATCAAGCTAAATAATTTAATGATTTTCTATGCATGGGAATATGCAAGCCTCTGGGCTCACTGAATTAATTCCTTTCATATGCCCTCAGCTATCTGGGGCCAAATCCTGTTTCCTGTCACCAAAGGGATGGCTGCTTCTTGCATCAACTCCCCACGCCTCCAACCAAGCTTTTCAGCGATCACTGTTGGTGGTAGCAGCATCTGCTATATCACATTTTTGGGAGCCCTCATTCACATTAGGAGACCAGAAATTGTTGATGGCTGTGACATTTCTTGCCCATGTTGTGGCAGGAGATATTTCATTTCACAATACCTTCCAGGGTTTAAGCTTTCAGCAACTTTTAAATACACCATGCAACAGTGATAACTACAGAAATCCTGTTGTATAATATATCACCAGTACTAATTCATTGTATAACTGGAAGTTTGTACCTTTTAATCGCCATCATTCAATTTCCCCACCTCTCAGTTTCCATATCTGGTAACCACAAATATATTTTCTATGAGTTTGGTGGGGTTTCCTTGTTCTGTTTTGATTTATTTTTAAGATTTCACATGTGAAATCATATAGTATTAGTCTTTCTCTGTCTGACTTATTTCTTTCAGCTAAATGCCTCCAACTCCAACCATGTTGAAACCAAGCAGGAACCTGTAGGCGTTTCTGGGCATGAGGAACCTTTCTGTTCAGTCTCCAAGACTTCTCTGATTTCCAAAGGACAGATTTAAACAGTTGCTAATTCAGAAAGGGAAGGGATGCAGAGTAAAGTGAGAAATAGACAAGGACCAATAGTACAGCCTTAGGGCAGTGTCCTGGTTTACTTCAAAGGACACAGAGCTTTCGAGGGCAAGAGCCCACTGTGGTCCCCTTTTTCTGGCAAAGCAATATGACTGTTCTTTTCTATTTCATCGAAAATTCTCTCACTGAGATTCAATTCAGCAGTGGTATACAGAGGCTGAATTTTGGGGATCAATTTTGGTGCTTAACATGAGGCTAACTACGGGAAGGTCCCAGTGGGGGTGATCTTGGTTACCTTGTCCTGAAAGAGCTTGGAGCTGGGCCTGGGTTCCCAACCAGAGACTGGGTTGGGTTGTGATGGGGTGAAACCACCAGATCCTAGCCACTAGACCGGTGGTCAGTGACATGGTCCCTGGCCCTTCAGCTTTACAGAAAATAATTTCCACAAAGATGGAAAATAATGAAGCAAGTAAAATATTTATTAGGAGGAAAAAAGTATAGTACATGTAGATAGACACATGGGCAGACTCAGAGGGACAGTCTCAGAGTTGCTGCACTGTGCCCTTGTGACAGTTTGAATTATTTGTATGTGGCACTTATTCTGGGTTTCCTTTGGCCAATCATTATGAATTTCGTGGTTCACAATTCATATGTGGTGTATCTTTGGAGCTTCCCATGTGTGTGCACACATCTCAGTCAAGATGGATTCTACTGCAAAGGCCTGTGGGTAGAACATCTCTTGACATGACCCCCCTTTGGCTTTCAAGGAGCCTTTTCTGTGCATGTGTGATTGGGGTGGTCTCCTAACTTCGGAAATGAGAAATATGTGGCCTGGCCTGGGCTGGGTCCAGCCTCCTCCATGAATTGCCCTGTAATTCTTGTCTTGGAGTATTGGTCTATAGAGAATGACTCTCCGATTGCCTTACACTGGGGGGCCCATATGTCTCCTGCCTTGGATGGAAGAATCATAGAACTAGTATCTTATTTCCTGCCTGTTCTTAGAAACATGGAGTTTGAGAGCAAGAAGGAACCTTTCAAAGTAATTTAATCCAGCTGTGCCCTCCCTGTTCTCCAGATTATAAACTTGGTATATAGCAGGTAATTGGCTTTGCTCTGGTGAATCACATCCTGATTTAGTGAAAGCTTAATCTTTTGTCTTCAGGCTCCTGCTGTGGTCAGTGTCCCCTGGGAGGCAACCAGGGAGAGCCTGTACCTGGGGTAGAACTGAAGGATGATTTTCCTGCCCTGCTGGGGGACCAGGCAGTTTCCTAATTGGCTTGTGGACCCAATGGATCTGAAACTAGAAAAGCAAAGATCCACAGTGGATGTTAGTTTTGTTGGCTTATGAAACTCAGCTGTGTCATGTAATGTTTGCTTCTTTCTACTAATCTGTGGAGTTAAAAAAAAAAAATGTATTCCATGATGCCAGTGACTTTCCTAAGGGGAAGTTTTTTCTTTCTTTTTTCTTTTCTTTCTTTTTTTTTTTTTTTAAATCAGTACCAGTCAGCAAAAGATGATCAGTGAGGCTCACCGACTGCTGGACATTTTAAATAACAGAATAACTCACCCAGCGTCATCAGGCATACTGTTTAATTGACTCAAAAATAAGCAGTTACAAGTCAAATCTTAAAATCTAGAGAATGGGCCAAGATAAATTTTAGGACAACATAATCTGGGAAGTATTTAGTACTGAAATTAATATCTAATATTAAAGATGGCTTAAGCTTGTTGGTTTAATTAATATAGACATGTCTTTAAAGTTATCAATGTTAAGTAATGTAAATGAGATAAAAGCTTTGGGATACATTCTATAGGACTAATTATTTTAGGAATGTGTTTATTGAATAGGTAGGCCACTTCCAAATAAAAAGATACTGGAACATTAATTTGATGGTGAAGCTGAAACTCCAATATTTGGTCACCTGATGCAAAGAGCTGACTCATTTGAAAAGACCCTGATGCTGGGAAAGATTGAGGGCAGGAGGAGAAGGTGATGACAGAGGATGAGATGGTTGGATGGCATCATCAACTCAATGGACATGAGTTTGTGTAGACTCTGGCAGTTGGTGATGGACAGGGAGCCCTGGCATGCTGCGGTTAAAACTTGCTGCTAGCTTAAAAGTTAACATTCAAAAAAATGAAGATCATGGCATCAGTTCCATCACTTAATGGCAAATAAATAAGGAAATAATGGAAACAGTGAAAGAATTTATTTTCTTGTGTTCAAAGATCACTGCAAATGGTGACTGCAGCCATGAAGTTAAAAGACGCTTGCTCCTTGGAAGAAAAGCTATGGCACACCTAGTCAGTTATACCACAATAAACTTGGGGAAAATATCAGGAGGAAAAAAAAAAAAAAGCAGAGACATTACTTTGCCAACAAAGGTCCAACTAGTCAAAGCTATGGTTTTTCCAGTGGTCATGTATGGATGTGAGAGTTGGACCATAAAGAAAGCTGAGCATCAAAGAACTGATGCTTTAGAACTCTGGTGTTGGAGAAGACTCTTGAGAGTCCCTTTGATTGCAAGGAGATCCAACCAGTCAATCCTAAAGGAACTCAGTCCTGAATATTCATTGAAAGGACTGATGCTGAAGCTGAAGCTCCAATACTTTGACCACATGATGTAAAGAACTAACTCATTGGAAAAGACCCTGATGCTGGGAAAGATGGAAGGCAGGCGGTGAAGGGGCCGACAGAGGTTGAAATGGTTGGATGGCATCACCGACTCAATGGACATGACTTTGCACAAGCTCTGGAAGTTGGTGATGGACAGGGAAGCGGTGTGCTGCAGTCCATGGGTCACAAAGAGTTGGACACGACTGACCAACTTGACTGAACTGCGATAGTCTCTATAAGACAGTACATATCCTTAGAAATTATTGATATTTATGCTTATCAATGTACAGAGTCCTGATATTGAAGACAATTCATGGTTGCTTAAGGAAAGTAGAATGTATGTTTTGAACAAAAGAATATATGAGGAATGGCATTGCATTTTCTAAAGGAAAAAATAAAAAAGAATCAGTGACATTTTTGCTCTAGAACTGGTTCCTTTTGAATGGAAAGGAAAGGGGCAAAATAATATGGATGGAGAAAGTTGTAGAAGTCTGTGGAAAAGGAAATTTAGTTGGATAAACGGATTTTGTTGAGAATGGGCTGAGACAGTATTAAATTTGGTTTTTCCCTCCAAATTTTTCTTGGAATGCTGCTTTTGATAAGTTTGTAAGTTCCTTTGCCTTTAAGAGATCTGCATTTGTCATTGAAATCTTTTCTCTTTGGTTAAGTAAATAAGTGTTGATTTTGCAATTTCTAAAAGTTCTTTTGACCTCCAGCTAACTTTGAGATGCTTTAGAGGAACCCTCAGTCATCTCAGACAGACATATTTAGTAAGAATTATTTGGTATGTTAAATAAATATAATCCATTAAATTAATCATAATTTCAGTTCTTGTAACCAAGTTTCTTTACAGATAACATTTTAATCATATGTTTAACCATACCCTTTTAAGTCTCTCTGTCATTTATATACAGTTACTATTGAACTCTGATGTTTTTGCAAAAGTGCTTCATCTTCAAGAAGATTTATGCAAAGGACCCTTTTGACAAATACAGATCTCTGATAAATTTCATATCGTACTGCTGAACTAGGTAAGATATTAAAAAAACACTTAAAGGGGAATTTTATGAATTCATAAAAATTTAACAAAAAGATTAGTTACTGAATGACCTGATAAATAATGTTTATGATTTTTCAGACATAGAAAAGCCTTTCCCCTCAAACTACTTATGACTTAGAGTAATTGGGTAAGTTAAGGTTATACCTCTGTAGGTAAAATTGAAAAAAAATTTTTTTTTCTGTCTTCCTGGTCCTTCCAGAAATTGGAGACTCTGGGCTTCTGGAGATGAGGGTAATTTTAGAGAAAAAGGATTATGTTTCAACAGATAATTCTTGTGCTGTTAATTGAAGTCTGTATGGATGAAAGTTATTGTATTAGCTACACTGTTACCCTGATGTTTAGGAAGAAAGGAAAATTACCTAGAGAAGTTATCAGAGTATAATTACTCATGATGTATCACTGCTTTAAGTTTATTGCTAAAAGCACATGTGCAATCCTTGAGTAGCAATTGGGTATAAATGATAAAATGTATGGCTTATAACACATATCCTCATACCTCTGAGTTTGTTCACAATACCTCATCAGTTCTCCCCCAGTGTGAATTGACTAGGCAAATATAAATGAGGCCTAACACCAAGGGACATGATCTTAAGTTGGAGCAAGCAACTGATCCACCCTGGCACCAAGGGACAGATTTTATAATCATCAATGTCTTTTATTGAGATATTTGCAATCAAAAGGTGAAATCAAAGAAAAAATGCACATATTGAGGTATGAAGAAATTTCTCTGGCCTATACATGGTTTAACTTTTAAAAGTGGCCTGTTTTGTGGCCTTTCAGACATGCATTTACATCTGTATTGACATTGAGGAGAGGAATGCATTTAAAAGTCAAAATTGAGTAATTACGGTAGAGCCAGGTGACCATTGTGGATGTGATGATGTGATTTCAGAGGGATTTCATATTATTGTGGACTTGAATTTTCTGAGCTATGTTAGACTTGAGATAGCCTAAGAATTAAAAAATTATCCTCCCTCTCCAACAAGATTTTGCCTAAAGATTAAGAGGATTACTCCTGGATCAAAGTTGAGTAGAGACTTTCTCAGTCAGAATGGGAAAAAGCATCAGAGGTGACAAAATCCCTTTTTAAGGATATTATTCCTAGGTGTAACCTTCCCTTTACCATTTAGAGCAACAATTGATCTGCTTTTATCCCAGAAATAACACAAACTAAAATAAATATTTAAGTATAAAATGTGAACTTCACTCAGCATGGAGACCTCAATCTGTGGGAAAGCTTAAGGAGATGATTCACAATCTGAAACAAATTCTTGCCAAGCTTCACTAAGAAATTCATCTAAAATGGAGCAAGGTCTTTCCAGTTGCTCTTCTCTGTATACACGTGGCCCACAGAGGTGGGTTAAGATTGAGCCCTTATGAAATTGTATACAGGAGACAATTCTTTGCTCCTAAGAATAAAAAAAAAAAGAAAAGAAAAATATTTATAACAGCATAAAGTAAAAAAAATAAATAAATAAATAAGCAATATGTAACAATAGATTAAACAATTGTTCATTGAAATGCATGTGTTTTTGTCTCATAAGTCCCCCCCTTGCCTGGAAGCTCCCTGATATGGCTTCAAAACAGGAGACTCAAAGTTGCTGAAAGTTTGGAAAGAACAAGGAACTGAGCAACAGCTGGAGGAAAATGGAATGAATTATACAACATCCTCCTTACTACTCACACATCCTTAAACCTGGATGGAGTCACACTGGAGTAAAAAGGTCATACAAGACCAATCAACCAAGCCTGCTGACAGCAGATGAACAGACCTCCAGGAAGTGGGAATTTCACACGTTAAAAGTATCTGTTCCAGCAGAAAAAAACTGACAGCCTTACTTCTGTCTATTCTTGTATTCCTGGCCTTTCCTCATAACACCATAGAAAATATGTTTTTACAATGAACCTATTCATATGCTAATTATTTCAGTTATTCTAATAGCTTTATATATGGTTAGCTTCCAATTTCCAGGTCCTCATAATTACTTTGGTGGGATTTCCCTTTACAGGGAATGGTTTGGAAGCAACTGGCTACAAGTCTCTTCAAAATACTAGTTTCAGACTATTCTGAATTCCTGAAGAAATGAGATATATTGTGTCTACTAAAGTTCTCATTGTCACTCCTCTGACCTCTAACTGGATGTGTTGCACTAAGGTGGAAGATGAGAGTTTTGAGAACTTAATCATATAAGACTCAGATTCAGGACTTGAGACTCTTTTTTTTTTTTTTTTAATTTGGCATCCATTCCCAAAATTTAGTCATCATTGTAATTCAAGCCTATGCCCCAAACAGTAATGCTGAAGAAGCTGAAGTTGAATGGTTCTTTGAAGACCTACAAGACCTTTTAGAACTAACACCCAAAAAAAGATGTCCTTTTCATTACAGGGGATTGGAATGCAAAAGTAGGAAGTCACGAAACACCTGGAGTAACAGGCAAATTTGGCCTTGGAGTATGGAATGATGCAGGGCAAAGGCTAATAGACTTTTGTCAAGAGAATGCACTGGTCGTAGCAAACACTCTCTTCCAACAACACAAAAGAAGACTCTACACATGGACATCACCAGATGGTCAACAATGAAATCAGATTGATTATATTCTTTGCAGCCAAAGATGGAGAAGCTCTACACAGTCAGCAAAAACAAGACTGGGAGCTGACTGTGGCTCAGATCGTGAATGTCTTATTGCCAAATTCAGACAGGTAACATGCATCAAGACAATCCCCATGGAAAAGAAATGCAAAAGAGGCAAAATGGCTGTCTGAGGAGGCCTTAGAAATAGCTGTGAAAAGAAAAGAAGTGAAAAGCAAAGGAGAAAAGGAAAGATATTCCCATTTGAATGCAGAGTTCCAAAGAATAGCAAAAAGAGATAAGAAAGCCTTCCTCAGCGATCAATGCAAAGAAATAGAGGAAAACAACAAAATGGGAAAGACTAGAGATCTGTTCAAGAAAATTAGAGAAACAGGGAACATTTCATGCAAAGGACAGAAATGGTATGGGCCTGACATAAGCAGAAGATATTAAGAAGAGGTGGCAAGAATACACAGAAGAACTGTACAAAAAAGATCTTCATGAGCCAGATAAACACGATGCTGTGATCACTCACCTAGAGCCAGACATCCTGGAATGTGAAGTCAAGTAGGCCTTAGAAAGCATCATTATGAACCAAGCTAGTGGAGGTGATGGAATTCCAGTTGAGCTATTTCAAATTCTGAAAGATGATGCTGTGAAAGTGCTGCACTCAATATGCCAGCAAATTTGGAAAACTCAGCAGTGGCCACAGGACTGGAAAAGGTCAGTTTTCATTTCAATCCCAAAGAAAGGCAATGCCAAAGAATGCTCAAACTACTACACAATTGCACTCATCTCACACGCTAGTAAAGTAATGTTCAGAATTCTCCAAGCCAGGCTTCAGCAATACATGAACCGAGAACTTCCAGATGTTCAAGCTGGTTTTAGAAAAGGCAGAGGAACCAGAGATCAAATTGCCAATATCTGCTGGATCATCAATAAAGCAAGAGAGTTCCAGAAAAACATCTATTTCTGCTTTATTGACTATGCCAAAGCCTTCGACTGTGTGGCTCACAATAAACTGTGGAAAGTTCTGAAAGAGATGGGAGTACCAGACCACCTGACCTGCCTCTTGAGAAACCTATATGCAGGTCAGGAAGCAACAGTTAGAACTGGACATGGAACAGTTCCAAATAGGAAAAGGAGTACATCAAGGCTGTATATTGTCACCGTGCTTATTTAACTTATATGCAGAATACATCATGAGAAATGATGGGCTGGAAGAAGCACAAGCTGGAATCAAGATTGCTGGGATAAATATTAGTAACCTCAGATATACAGATGACACCACCCTTATGGCAGAGAGTGAAGAAGAACTGAAAAGCCTCTTGATGAAAGTGAAAGAGGAGAGTGAAAAAGTTGGCTTAAAGCTTAACATTCAGAAAACTAAGATCATGGCATCTAGTCCCATCACCTCATGGGAAATAGATAGGGAGACAGTGGAGACAGTGTCAGACTTTATTTTTTTGGACTCCAAAATCACTGCAGATGGTGATTGAAGCCATGAAATTAAAAGATGCTTACTCCTTGGAAGGAAAGTGATGACCAACCTAGATAGCATATTAAAAAGCAGAGACATTACTTTGCCAACAAAGGTCCGTCTGGCCAAGGCTATGGTTTTTCCAGTGATCATGTATGGATGTGAGAGTTGGGCTGTGAAGAAAGCTGAGCGCCAAAAAATTGATGTTTTTGAACTGTGGTGTTGGAGAAGACTCTTGAGAGTCCCTTGGACTGCAAGGATAGCCAACCAGTCCATCCTAAAGGAGATCAGTCCTGGGTGTTCATTGGTCGGAATGAGGCTGAAGCTGAAACTCCAATACTTTGGCCACCTCACGCGAAAAGTTGACTCATTGGAAAAGACCCTGATGCTGGGAGGGATTGGGGGCAGGAGGAGAAGGGGAGGACAGAGGATGAGATAGATGGATGGCATCACCGACTCAATGGGAATGAGTTTGAGTAAACTCCGTGAGTTTGTTATGGACAGGGAGGCCTGGCGTGCTGCGATTCATGGGGTCACAAAGAGTCGGACACAACTGAGAAACTGAACTGAACTGAACTGAAGCATTGGAGGGGGCCTCCAGACATTGAGAACAAGTACAAGCTGGAACAATGAAGTATCAGAAACTGAAGTGATCCCACACTGACCACAACAGCTCCAGAGAAATTCCTAGATATATTTTTACTATTACCACTTTTTATTTTTTAATTAAATTCATTATAACTTTGTCAGTTTTCATTTTTATAACCTACCTTCATAACCTTACAAAAAAGACCCTATTTTTAAAGCAAATTTCTTACATATATAAATTTCATAATTTTTGTGATTGATTTTGTTTTGTATTTTTATTATTGTATTTTTTAGAGTCTAACCTCTAGTATAGATTTTTAATCTTTGCATTTTGATATCTGTTATCAATATTGTAGCTTTAAGAATCTAATCTTCAGTATCCATTTTCACTTAGAGGTGTGATTACTCGCTTGATTGTCCTCGCTCCTTCTGATTCTACCTTTTCTCCTCCAGGTCACCTCTATCACCTACCTCCCCCTTCTTTTCTCTACTTAACTGTGAATCTATCTGGGTGTTCTGGGCTGTGGAGAACATTTAAGGAACTGAATACTGGCTAGATTGCTCTCTCCCCTTTTGGCTCACCCTCTTCTCCTTCTGGTCACCTCTCTTTCCCTCCTCCCTCTACTCCAGGTAACTCTGTGAACCTCTTTGGGTGTGTCTTGTGGTGGAGAATTGTTTCACCATTAACCTAGATGTTTTATCATCTGCGCTACATGAATGGAGAAGTCCTGAGGCTACTGTTAGTATAAGACTGAAAGCCAGAGGCAGGAGGCTTAACTCTAAAAACTGAGATCAGAGAACTCCTGATTCTAGGGAACATTAATAGACAAGGGCTCACCCAAAAGCCTCCATACTTACACTGAAACCAAGCTCCACCCAAGAGCCAACAAGTTACAAAGCAAGACATACTATACTAATTCGCCAGCAAAGCAGGAACACAGCACTGAGTGTTAAAAGATAGGCTGCCCAAAGCCATGCCAAACCCATACACACCCCAAAACTCACTACTGTAAACTTCATTGCACTTCAGAGATGAGATTCAGCTCCACCCAACAGAACACAGACACAAGTTCCCCTAACCAGGAAACCTTGAAAAGCCACTAGTCCAACCCCACCCACAGGGAGCAGGCTCCATAATAAGGAAGAACAAAAAACTTCCAGCCTACAGAACGGGCACCCCAAAACACAACAATGTAAACAAAATGAAGGGGCAGGGAAATATTCATAAGGTAAAGGAACATGACAAAGGTCCACCAAACCAAATAAAAGAGAAGGATATAGGGAGTCTACCTGAAAAAGAATTCAGAATAATGATAGCAAAGATGATCCAAAATCTTGAAAACAAAATGGAGTTACAGATAAACAGACTAGAGACAAGGACTGAGAAGATGCAAGAAATGTTTAATGAGGACCCAAAAGAAATAAAGAAGATTCAGTCAATAATGAATAATGCAATAACTGAGATCAAAAGTACTCTGAAGTGAACCAACAGTAGAATAACTGAGGCAGAAGATATAATAAGTGAGGTGAAAGATAGAAGGTGGAAATAAATAAAGTAGAGAGGAAAAAAGAAAGAAAAATAAAGGAAATAAGGACAACCTCAGAGACCTCTGGGACAATGTTCAAACGCCCCAACATTTGAATCATAGGAGTCCCAGAAGAAAAAGACATAAAGAAAGGTCATGAGAAAATACTTGAGGCGATAGATAATAGTGATAACTTCCCTAATATGGAAAGTCCAAACAATCAAGAGAGTCCCCAACAGAATAATCCCAAGGCGAAACACCCTAAGACACATATTAATTAAACTAATGAAGATCAAATACAAAGAGCACATATTAAAGCAGTAAGGGAAAAGCAACAAAAATAACTCACAAAGGGATCCCCATAAGGATAACAGGTGATCTTTCAATAGAATCTTTTCAAACCAGAAGGGAATGGCAGGACATACTTAAAGTGATGATAGAGAAAAACCTACAACTCAGATTACCATACCCATCAAAGATCTCATTTGAATATGAAGGAGAAATCAAAAGTTTTACAGACAAGCACAAGTTGAGAGAATTCAGCACCAGCAAACCAGCTTTTTTGAAGAAGGAATTCATAGGGTCTGGACTCCATCTGAGTCCTATCCGTGCTGATCATGCTCGGCCACCTCTCCAGTGGACTCTGAACTCTCTGCTTAGTGCCTGTGGGAACGACAATGGAAGGATAAGACCCCCTTCGGACAGGGGAACCTTGAAGATCATATCCAGGTTACTCATCACCTAAGAGAAAACAGACACTAATCACCCCTGCCTCTGGACAGTATCTATTGGAATGTAACCACAGGCTTATTGGTTATTAACTGGTTGGAATGTAACTACGGGCTTATTGATTATTAACTGTTTGAACACATAACACGTGAATGATGGGGTCATTGTGATTGTATTTACCCTTCCTTTGTAAGCCTCAAGGGATTTGGGGTGGTGGGTTTGGGCACATACACATGGGGTATAAAAGATTTTCACAAGTGCTGGTCGGGGTCCTTGGCTAAGAAGAGACTCTGCCTTGGGCCCACCAGTGTAATAAACTGCACTCCACTATCTGCTTTGTCCTTCTGAGTGAGTTTGTTTCCCAGAAAGTGTGGCTATAATATTTTAACAAATGCTAAAGTATCATCTCTAGACAGGAAACAGAGTAAAGGTTTAAGAACACGAATCCAAAACAACAAAGTAAATGACAATGGAATAATTCTTATCAATAATTACCTTAAATATAAATGTGTTGAATTCCCCAATCACATGACAAAAACTGGCTTAATAGATACAAAAACAAGACCCCTATATATGCTGTCTACAAGAGACCCACCTCAAACCAAGGGACACATACAGATGGAAAGTGAAGGGCTGGAAAAAGATATTTCATGCAATTAGAGACCAAAAGAAAGAGGGAGTAGCAATACTAATATCAGATAAAATAGACTTTAAAATAAAGACCATGAAAAGAGACAAAGGACACTGCATAATGATCAAAGAATCAGTCCAGGAGGAAGATGTAACAATCATAAATACATATGCACCCAACATAGGAGCACCTCAATACATAAGACAAATGATAACAAGTATGAAAGGGGAAATATTCAGTAACACAATAATAGTGGGAGAGTTTAATACCCCACTCACACCTATTGATATCAGCCAAACAGAAAGTTAGCAAGGAAACACAAACTGTAATTGATACAGTGGATCAGTAAGTCTTAATTGATATCTATAGGACATTTCACTACAAAACTATGAATTTCACCTTTTTCTCAAGTGAACACGGTATATTCTCCAGTATACATCACATCCTAGGCCATAAATTTAGACTTGGTAAATTAAAAAAAAAATGAAATCATTTCAAGCATCTTTTCTGATCACAATGCCGTAAGATAAGATGTCAACCAAATGAAAAAAAAAAAAAACTATTAAAAATACAAACATATGAAGCCTAAACAACATGCTTCTGAAAAACCAACAAACCACAGTAGAAATCAAAATGAAATCAAAATATGCATAGAAAAAAATGAAAACAATAACCCTAAACCTATGGGGTTCAGTAAAAGCAATGATAAGGGGAAGATTCCTAGCAATACAATCTTACCTCAAGAAACAAGAAAAAAAGGAAAAAAAAAAAAAACCTAACTTTACACCTAAGGCAACTAGAAAAAGTAGAAATGAAGAACCACAGGGTTAGTAGAAGGAAAAAAATCATTAAAATTAGAGCAGAAATCACTGAAAAAGCAACAAAGGAGATTATAGCAAAAATCAACAAAACTAAAACTGGTTCTTTGAGAAGATAAATTGTCAGTAAGCATTTAACAAAAGGCTTCCTGTGTGCTGTTTTGGATCTGTCAGGAACCCTCTGACCCTTATTAATTCCTGAATATTCAGGAATTAAGAGGAGAGGCACGGCTTTCCTGGGGCTGAGGAATCCAGGCATTTCTCATTACAGTGATAAGTACCCTCTTCCTTTATATGAACCAAACAGTAAAAGGTGATTGTTTGCAACTCTCTCTTTGATAGGGATCGTCTTATCTGTTGTAAGTCTGGAATTTTAATATTTATCTTTGTTGAGAATAACCACCTTGTAAGACAGTATATATGCTCATGCCATGTTGATTAAAACACCTTTGCTCCATCAGAGCTTGGGTGCCCGTGTCTTTCTTTCTATTCTTTCTTTCTCTCTCTACCTCTCTATTTCAGGCTAATTCCTTGGAGCATGGAGGTCCGCTGAGCTCACTTTCCTGCCCGGGCTTCTAAGACCCTCTCGAGAAGGCACACTGCCTTCACCCACTCAAGAGGGCACCTGGTGCCTACGTGCAGCAGCGTGAGCCCTAAGAATTGGATTCTATTGGCTTTCCACGTAAACCAGGGGATATCAGCCTCTTTCTCTCTCTTACTTTCTTATCATCAACTCTGGACCACCAGGTTCCAGTCCATTAAAGGACCAACAATAAATAAAATAGACAAGCCATTAGCTAGACTCATGAAGAAAAAAAGGGAGAAGAATGTAATCAATGAAATTGGAAATTACAATGGAGAAATCACAACAGACAACACAGAAATACAAAGGATCATAAGAGACTACTATCAGCAACTATATGACAATAAAATGGACAACTTGAAGAAATAGACCGATTCTTAGAAAAGTAATAACCTTCCAAAACTGAACCAGGAAGAGATAGAAAACCTTAACAAAACCATCAAAGGATGGAAATGAAAACTGTAATCAGTCCAACAAACAGAAACCCAGGTACTAAATGGCTTCAGAGGTGAATTCTACCAAAAATTTAGAGAAGAGCTTACATCTATCCTACTCAAACTCTTCCAGAAAATTGCAGAGGAAGGTAAACTGCCAAACTCATTCTATGAGACCACCATTAATTTAATACCAAAACCAGACAAAGATGCCACTCACACAAAAAAGAAAACTACAGGCCAATATCACTGATGAACATAGACACAAAAATCCTCAACAAAATTCTAGCAAACAGAATCCAACAACATATTAAAAAGATCATACATCATGATCAAGTGGGCTTTATCCCAGGGATGCAAGTATTCTTCAAAATTTGCAAACCAATCAATGTGATACACCACATAAAAGTGGTATGATTATCTCAATAGATGCAAAGAAAGCCTTTGACAAAATTCAACAAGCATTAATGATAAAAGGTCTCCAGAAAGCAGGCATAGAAGGAATGTACCTCAACATAATAAAAGCCATATATGATAAATCAATAGCAAACATTATCTTCAATGGCAAAAAAAAAAAAAAAAAAAAAAAAGAAAGCATTTCCTCTAAAGTTAGGAAAAAGACAAGGATGCCCACTCTCATCACTACTACTCAACATAGTTTTTGAAGTTTTACCACAGCAATCAGAAAAGAAAAAGAAATAAAAGGAATGCAGATTGGAAAAGAAGTAAAACTCTCACTGTTTGCAGATGACATGATCCTCTACATAGAAAATACTAAGGACACCACCAGAAAATTACTAGAGCTAATCAGTGAATATAGTAAAGTTTCAGGATATAAAATTAACACAGAGAAATCCCTTGCATTCCTATACACTAACAATGACAAAACAGAAAGAGAAATTAAGGAAACAAGCCGATTCACCATTGTGATGAAAAGAATAAAATAGTTAGGAATAAATTTACCTAAAGAAACAAAAGACCTATGTATTGAAAAGTATAAAACACTGTTGAAAGAAATCAAAGATGACACAAATAGATGGAGAAATCCATGTTCGTGGATTGGAACAATCAATATTGTGAAAATGAGTATACTAGCCAAAGTAATCTATAGATTCAATGCAATCCCTATTAAACTACCAATGGTATTTTTCATAGAACTAGGACAAAATTATTCACAATTTATATGGAAATGCAAAAAAAAAAAAAAGACATCAAATAGCCAAAGCAATCTTGAGAAAGAAGAATGGAACTGGAGCAATCAACCTGTATAACTTCAGACTATACTACAAAGCTACAGTCATCAAGACAGTATGGTACTGACACAAAAACAGAAATATAGATCAATGGAACAAAATAGAAAGCCCAGAGATAAATCCACACACCTATGGATGCAAACGAATCAAAAATATACAATGGAAAAAAGACAATCTCTTTAACAAGTGATGCTGGGAAAACTGGTCAACTACTTGTAAAAGAATGAAATTAGAACACTTTCTAACACTATACACAGAAATAAACTCAAAATGGGTTAAATATCTAAATGTAAGACCAGAAACTATAAAACTCCTAGAGGAAAAACATCAGCAAAACACTCTCTGGCACAAATCACAGCAGGATTCTCTATGACCCAGCTCCCGGAGTAATGGAAATAAAATAAAAAATAAACAAATGGGACCTAATTAAACTTAAAAGCTTTTGCACAATGAAGGAAACTATAGGTAAGGCAGAAAGACAGCCTTCAGAATGGGAGAAAATTATAACAAATGAAGCAACTGACAAAAAATTCATCTCAAAAATATACAAGCAGCTCATGCAGCTCAATTCCAGAAAAATAAATGATCAGATCAAAAATTGGGCCAAATAAGTGAACAAACATTTCTCAAAAGAAGGCATACAGATGGCTAACAGATACAAGATGCTCAACATCACTTGTTATCAGAGAAATGCAAATCAAACCACAATGAGGTACCATCTTATGCCAGTCAGAATGGCTGCAAATGTCTACAAACAGTAAATGCTGGAGAGATGTGGAGAAAAGGGAACCTTCTTACACTGTTGGTGGGAATGCAAACTAGTACAGCCACTATGGAGAACAGTGTAGAGATTACTTTAAAAAACTGAAAATAAAAAAAAAATTAAAAAAAAGGAAATCGAACTGCCATACAACCCAGTAATCCCACTGCTGGGCATACACACTGAAGAAACCAGAATTAAAGAGACACGTGTACCCCAGTGTTCATTGCAACATTGTTTACAACAGTTAGGACATGGAAGCAACCTAGATGTCCACTGGCAAACAAATGGATAAGAAAGCTGTGGTACATATGCACAGTTGAATATTACTCAGATATTAACAATAATGCATTTGAGTCAGTTCTTATGAGGTAGATGAAACTGGAGCC
This sequence comes from Dama dama, assembly GCF_033118175.1. Lineage (NCBI taxonomy): Eukaryota > Metazoa > Chordata > Mammalia > Artiodactyla > Cervidae > Dama > Dama dama. Next base: position 73,961,546 of record NC_083714.1, read on the forward strand.
AATTATACAGAGTGAAGTAAGTCAGAAAGAAAAACACCAATACAGTATATTAATGCATATATATGGAATTCAGAATGATGGTAACAATGACTCAATATGAGAGATAGCAAAAGAGACACAGATGAAAAGAACAGACTTTTGGACTCTGGGAGAAGGCGAGGGTGGGGTGATTTGAGAGAATAGCTTTGAAATATGTATAGCACAATATGTGAAATAGATGACCAGTCCAAGTTTGACACATGAAACAGGGCACTCAAAGTTGCTGCAGTGGAACAACCCAGAGACATGGGATGGGGAGTGAGTTGGGAGAAGGGTTTGGGATGGGGGACACATGTACACCCGTACTGATTCATGTCAATGTATGGCAAAAACCACCACAATTTTGTAAAGTAATTACCCTCCAATTAAAATAAATAAGTAAGTAAAAAACAAACAAACTGAAGTGGGGATTAAAACTGAATACTTCTAAAACCGAGTTCCTCTGCCAATCTAATGGTTAACATCTCTGTCCAAGACGACCATTCCTTTTCTTCTCCAACATCTGTTTTCCTCAATATTGAGGAGTATCAGAGGAAGAAGGAGGGTAGTGCAACAGAGCAAGACCTTAGAGAGGCTCCTGGGCACAGGCAACCATTTCTGTTCAGCCCCCATGACCTTCCTGAGTTCCAAAGGGCAGATTTAAAGTGAAAGTGTTAGTTGTTCAGTTGTGTCCAACTGCGACACCGTGGGCTGTAGCCCTCCAGGCTCCTCTGTCCATGAAATTCTCCATCTAAGAATACTGGAATGGGTAGCCATTACTTTCTCCAGGAGATCTTTCTGACCCAAGGGTCAAACTCAGGTCTCCTACATTGCAGGAAGATTCTTTGCCACATTAGCCACCAGGAAAAGGGTGCAGAATCAAGTGAAGAACAGTCAAGAAGCAATAGTACAGACTTGGGGCAGGGTCATGGTTCAATTTCAAGGGACACATAGTTTTCAAGGGCAGGGCCCCACTTTCTCCAACTTTGCCTGGAAAAGCAATAAAGTTATCCGTTTCTACTTCACCCAAAGTTCTGTTTCCAAGATTTGATTCAGCACCAGTGTGCAGATGCTGAGCTTTGGCATCAGTGTTCTAACAAATGACATAATTTTCCTCTTTATAATGGATCAAAAGTACACTCCTTATATCATATTTTCTTTATCCATTCATCTATTGATGGACACTTAGGCTGTTTCTATGCCTTGTCTGTTGTAAATAATGCTTCAATGAACATGGGGATACAGATATGTCACCAACATGATTTTGTACCTATTGATTATATACACAGAAATGGACTTGCTGGATCTTATGCTAGTTCTACTTTCAGTGTTTTTTTTGTTTTTTTTTTTTAAGAAATATCCATTATTTTTTCCACATTGGTATATTAAAAACAAAATTCAATGGAGTAAAAGATTGTATTGGTATACAGCATAGGTTTCCCTGGTAGCTCAGCTGATAAATAATCCACCTGCAATGCAGGAGACCCTGGTTCAATTCCTGGATCAGGATCCCCTAGAAAAGGGGTAGCCTATCCACTTTAGTATTATTGGGCCTCCCTGGCTGCTCAGATGGTAAAGAATCCACCTGGGTTTGATCTCTGGGTTGGGAAGATCCTTTGGAGGAGGTCATGGAAACACACTCCAGTATTCTTGCCTGGAGAATCCCATGGAGAGAGAAGCCTGGAGGGCTACAGTCCATGGGGGCACACAAAGTTGGACATGACTGAGTGACTATGTACAGCATAGCATAGGAAACTTCAATAATATTATAAAAATTTTTATAGTGACAGATGATAACTAGACTTATTGTGGTGATCATTTTGTAATGTATAACATATTAAATCACTGTTTAACACCTGAAACTAAAATGATTTTATAGATCAGTTACAGTTTCAAAAACTTCAGGTTTTGAAAAACATCTTATTGGCTTTATTCAACAATTCATGAATATGGCAGTCTTCAACATAGCAGATAAGAAGGAGGTCTGAAGAGCTGTATAAAATAAAATATTTTATAGGCAGAAGGGAATGGGAACAAAAAAGACAAAAGGAAGATTAGTAATGCCCAGGTCACTTTCCTTTAGGGGATAGCAGGAGTTTTGATCAGGTAGGTTAGTTAACTAGTACTGATCAGGTGATTCCTGATTAACTGGTTTAAGTTTCCACAAATGGAAAAGATCAAAGCTGTAAATAAGTTTTGATTAGTGATGTGAGACTTAAAGTTAGTGACTCCATTTTGGGTCTGTTGTGTTGTTTTTAATAGGTTTTACCAATTTACATTCTCACCAAATAAGCCCAAGGGCTTCCTTTCCTCCATGTCTTTGCCAACCCATATATTTTTTTTTATGATAGCCATGATAACAGGTGTGAGGTGATATTGTGTTTTTTATTGCATTTTCTGATGATTAGTCATTTTGAGAATCTTTTCATATACCTTTTTACCATGTCTCCATGGAGAAATATTTATTCAGGACATCTGTCCATTTTTAACTGGATTATTATTGTGTTTTTTTTTACTATTATTGAGTTGTATGTTTTCAGTAAATATTTTGGATATTAACACTTTATAAGATACAATTTACAAAAATATTGTTCCACTCCATAGTTTCCTTTTTTAATTTTTATTGGTTATTTCTTTTGTTATGCAGAAGCTTTTCAATTTTATGTAGTCTAACCACTTGTTTACTTTTACTTTCATTGCCTTTGCTTTTGATGCCATATCCAAAGATCATTAACAATACCAAGGTCAAGGGTTTTTCTTTTCTTTTTCTTTTTTTTAAATTGTTTTCTTCTAGGAGTCTTATAGTTTCAGGTTTTATGTTTAAGTGTTTAATCCACTTCAACTGAATTTTTGGTGAGAGTTGTAAGATAAGGGTCAAGTTTCATTATTCTTAAAGTGAATATACATTTTCCCATCACCAATTAATGAAGAGACTATCTTTTCTCCAGTCTTATATTGTTGTCCCCTGTGTCAAATATCATTTGACTATATGCAAAGGATTTATTTCTGGAAAATGGATTGTTTTGCATTTTCCATGTGTCAATTTTTGTGTTGGTACCATACTTTTTAAATTAGTGTAGCTTTAAAACATGTTTTTAAAGTAAGAAGTGTGATTTCCCCAACTGTGTTCTTTCACAGAGATGGTTTGAGTATTTGTGGTCTTTTGTAATTTTATATGAATGTTAGTATTTTTAAATTTATTTCTGTGGAAAATGCCATTGCATTTTTCATAGGTATTGCATGGAATCTACAGATGACTTTTAGTGCTATATATATTTGAACAATATTAAACTTTTGCAGTTCACACAGTAAAAGTATACAAAATAATATTTATTACAATATTCAACATCACTAAGCGCTTTCTCTGCACCATGCCTGCCTTAAAGGGGACAGTGGGGACTGTTGGTGGTCAATATATGTGTTAGTATACAGTATTTGTTTTTCTCTTTCTGACTTACTTTAATCTGTATGGTGGGGTCTAGGTACATCCACCTCATTGGCATATATAATTTTGAAAATAGTTTTGACGTTGCAACTGCAGAAAGGGTCTTATGTACCTCCAAGTGTTTTCACACTTAGAGAACCCCAACCCTGGCAGAAAGGAAAACAAATATCTGAAAAATTCAGCCACTTTCTCCAGGAAACAGGCTCTTCCCACCAAGAAGAAGAAAAGTATATATTTTTATATAATGCCATGACAACTGCTAAGTAAAACCAGTAACTACATATATTTGATTGTGACAAATCAATAATCATTGTTACTTGTCAACTCACTAAATACCCTTATTCAGGATTGCTTTTGGCAGTACTTGTTAGTATAAAAAATGAAGCAGAGAATATCACTTCAAAGTGTGCAATAAGTAAAATGATAGCAATGTAACACTATGAAAATTTTTCTGTTCACTAATTTGTTAACTTAGAAGAAATATATCAATCCTTCCATAGTCACAAATTACCACAATCCTCCCAATATACAATGAATAGACTTGCACTTGATAATTTATGGCGGTCAGTGTTGGCTTCATGGCTTCCAAAGGAGAAGCTTTCACTCCAGAATGAAAGATGCAGCCTCAGTCACTCAGAGCTTTGGGCAGCAGAGATTTTATTAAAGGAATAGGATAGAGGCAGCTTCTGACATAGACATCATAAGTGGGTAGAAAAAGTACACATTTTGCTAGTCTGAGCCAAGCATTACATACTTTTTAGCTGGTGGCTGGAAATATATATATATATTTATATAAATATATATAAATATAAATATATATATATTTATATAAATTTAATAAGTGATATAATATATATATATGTATATATATAAAACCTCAGTGTTGTAAAAGTTCCATCAGACCCTTTCCCAAGGCATACATTCTGAGATATATAAATATATATATATATATATTTATATAAATTTAATAAGTAATATTATATATATATTATATAAATTTAATAAATAATATAATATATATATATAAAACCTCAATGTTGTAAAAGTTCCATCAGACCCTTTCCCAAGGCGTACATTCTGAGATAACCTTTAGTATAAGATTAGCCAGAAGGAAGGAGTTTCAGGTAATGTGTCTCTGGACAAGATATATTGTTGCTGAGAAACAGGTTCCCAGACAACATTTGTTGCAATTATAATCATTAACATAGAACCTAAGAAAAACATACCCGTGAGTAAGATGCATTATGATGTGCAATATGAGCTCTGGATCTAAAGAAAGGCCAAGTCTCAAGTGATATACATAGCTGCAATATCACTACAGGACTTAAAAGAAACATGTCCTACATGACTAAGGCAAAAGAATGTATAAAAGAATGTTTGCCACCTCCTCCTTAAAGGAACCTTTGACTTCCTATTAACCTGCCTAAGCTTTAACTCTCTCACACTCATTTCACATGCTAGCAAGATAATGCTCAAAATCCTTCAAGCTAGGCTTCAACAGTATTTGAACTGACAACTTCCAGATGTACAAGCTGGATTTATAAAAGGCAGAAGAACCAGAGATTAAATTGCCAACATCCATTGGATCATAGAGAAAGCAAGGGGATTTGAGAGAAACACCTACTTCTGCTTCATTGACTATGCTAAAGGCTTTGACTGTGTGCATCAAAATAACCTGTGGAAAATTCTTAAAGAGTTGGGAATACCAGACCACCTTACCTGCCTCCTGAGAAATTTGTATGCAGATCAAGAAGCAGCTGTTAGAGCCAGGCATGGAACAGACTGGTTCCAAATTGGGAAAGGAGTACGTCAAGGCTGTATATTATCACCCTGCTTATTTAAATTACATGCAGAGCACATCATGTGAAATGCTGGGCTTGATGAATCACAAGCTGGAATCACTATTGTCAGGAGAAATATCAGTAACCTCAGAAATGCAGATGACACCACTCTAATGGCAGAAAGCAAACAGGAACTAAAGAGTCTCTTGATGAAGGTGAAAGAAGAGAGTGAAAAAGTTGGCTTAAAACTTAACATCGAAAAACCTAAGATCATGGCATCCAGCCCCATCACTTCATGGCAAGTAGATGGGGGAAAAACGGAAACAGTGACAGACTTTATTTTTTAGGGCTCCAAAATCACTTCTGATGGTGACTGCAGCCATGAAATTAAAATATTCTTGCTATGAAAAACATAGTCAGCATATTAAAAAGCAGAGACATCACATTGCCAACAAATGCCCATATAGTTAAAGATATGGTTTTTCCAGTAGTCTTGTATGGATATGAGAGTTGGACTATAGATAAGGCTGAGCACTGAAAACTTGATGCTTTCGAACTGTGGTGCTGCAGAAGACTCTTGAGAATCCTTTGGACTTCAAGCAGATCAAACCAGCCAATCTTAAAGGAAATTAAAAAGTGTAGGAAACCACACCATATTCTCATATGCTCCCTGAATGCAGTGTGAAATCATTATTTTCATGAACAACTAAATATAACTTCATTGTGGATACAGTAATGTAACCTCCACCTAGATAAAGAAATAGAACATTACTAGAGCCTGAGGAACACATGTGTGCCAGTATTATTCCCTCACCTCACTGGTAACAATAATCCTCGTTCTTTTTTTATTAGTTGGTTTTTTAAATTGGAGGATAATTGCTTTCCAATATTGTGTTAGTTTCTACCATACCTCAACATGACTCAACCATAAGTATGCATATGTCCCTTGCATCTTGGGCTTCCCACCCCATCCTATCCCTCTAGGTTGTCATAGAGCATCGAGTTTGAGCTCCCTGCATCATACAGCAATTTCTTACTAGAGATCTACTTTACATATAGTAATGTATAGGTTTCAATGTCACTCTTTCAACTCATCCCTCCCTCTCCTTCCCCAATTGTGTCCACAAGTCTTTCCTCTATGACTTTGATTCCATGGCTGCCCTGCAAATTAGATTTATTAGTACCATCTTTATAAACTCCATATATATGTGTTAATACACTTTCTCTTTCTGATTTACTTCACTCTGCATAATAGGCTCTTGAATTTTCCACCTCATTAGAACTGACTTAAATGTGTTCCTTTTTATGGCTGAGTAATATTACATTATATATCTATATATAGATATAGATATAGACCACTACTTTTTTACCCATTCACATGTCAATGGACATCTAGGTTGCTTCCACATTCTAGCTATTGTAATTTGTGCTGCAATGTACATTGGGGTACATACATCTCTTTCAGTTTTGATTTCCTCAGGTATATGCCAAGGAGTGAGATTGTTGTGTCGTGTTGTGAGATTTATTCCTAATTTTAAGGAATTTTGATACTATTCTCCACAGTGGTTGTAGCAATCTATATTTCCACCAACAATGCAAGAGTGTTCCTTTCTCTTCACACCCTCTCCAGCATTTATTGCTTATACCTTTTTTGATGATGGTCGTTTTGACTGGTGTGAGGTGATACCTCACTGTGGTTTTGATTTGCATTTTTGTAATAATGAGTGCGGTTGAGTATCTTTCCATGTGTTTCTTAGCCATCTGTAAGTCTTCTTTAGAGAAATGTCTGTTTAGATCTTCTGTCCACATTTTGATTGATTGTTTTTCTGGTATTAAGCTGCATGAGCAGCTTGTCTATTTTGGAGATTAATCCGTTGTCAGTTGTTCCATTTGATATTATTTTCTCCCATGTTGAGGGGTGCTTTTTCACCTTGTTTATAGTTTCCTTTGTTGTGCGGAATATTTTTTTTAATTTTAATATTTACTTTTTTTCATTCATTTTTATTAGTTGGAGGCTAATTACTTTACAATATTGTAGTGGTTTTTGTCATACACTGACATGAATCAGCCATGGATTTACATGTATTCCCCATCCCGATTTCCCCTCCCACCTCCCTCTCCACCCGATTCCCCTGGGTCTTCCCAGTGCACCAGGCCCAAGCACTTGTCTCATGCATCCAGCCTGGGCTGGTGATCTGTTTCACTCTAGATAATATACATGTTTCGATGCTGTTCTCTCGAAACATCCCACCCTAGCCTTCTCCCACAGAGTCCAAAATTCTGTTCTGTACATCTGTGTCTCTTTTTCTGTTTTGCATATAGGGTTATCTTTACCATCATTCTAAATTCCATATAATTAATTTTAATTATTTACTTTTTAACTGAAGGATAATTGTCTTACAGAATTGTGTTGTTTTCTGTCAAACTTCAACACAATATCCCCTCCCTATTGAAACTCTCTCCCATTTCCCACCCCATCCCACCCCTCTAGGTTGATACAGAGCCCGTGTTTGAGTTTCCTGAGACATACAGCAAATTCACGTTGGCTATTTATTCTACAAATGGTAATGTAGAATTACATTATGTATTACCACCCCATGGTATCCCACAATGTTAATCTCCCAATACACCTCACCCTATCCTTCCCACTCCCCATGTCCATAAGTATATTCCTTATGTCTGCTTCTCCATTGCTACCCTGCAAATAAATTCATCAGTAGCAATTTTCTAGATTCCATATACATGTGTTAGAATATGATAGTTATCTTTATATTCCTGACTTCACTCTGTATAATAGGTTCTAGGTTCATCCACCTCATTAGAACTGACTCAAATGCATTCTTTTTTTTTATGGCTGAGTATTATTCCATTTGTGCGTATGTACCACAACTTCTTCATCCATTTATCTGTTGATGGACATCTAGGTTGCTTCCATGTTTTAGCTATTATAAATAGTGCTGCAATGAACAATGGGATACATGGGTCTTTTTCAATTTTGGGTGCCTCAGGGTACATACCTAGGAGTGGGATTGATTACTGGGTCATATGGTGGTTTTATTCCTAGTTTTTAAAAGAATCTCCATACTGTCTTCCATAGTGGCTGTATCAATTTACCTTCCCACAAAACAGTGCAAGAGCCTTCCTTTTTCTCCAAACCCTCTCCAGCATTTAATGCTTGTACGCTTTTTGATGATGGCCATTCTAACCAGTGTGAGGTGATAGCGCATTGTAGCTTTGATTTGCAATTCTCTAATAATGAGTGATGTTGAGGATCTTTTAATGTGTTTGTTAGCCATCTGTGTTCCTTCTTTGTAATGTCTGTTTAGGTCTTTTCCCCACTTTTTCAATGGGTTGTTTGTTTCTCTGGTATTGAGTTGTATGAGCTGCTTCTATATTTTGGAAATTAATCTTTTGCCAGTTGTTTCATTTGCTATTATTTTCTCCCATTCTGAGTGTTGTCTTTTCACCTTGCTTATAGCTTCCTTTGCTGTGAAAAATCTTTTAGGTTTAATCATAGCCTACTTGTTTACTTTTGTTTTTATTTCCATAACTCTAGGAGGTGGGTCATAGAGGATAATTGCTTTGATTTATGTCATCGTGTGTCCTGCCTATATTTTCCTCTAAGAGTTTTTATAGTTTCTGGTCTTATATTTATGTCTTTAATCCATTTTGAGTTTATCTTTGCGTATGGTGTTAGGAAGTGTTTTAATTTCATTTTTTTACATGTAGCTGTCCAGTTTTCCCAGCACTATTTATTGAAGAGGCTGTCTTTACCCTATTGTATATTCTTGCCTCCTTTGTCAAAAATAAGGTACCCATAGGTACATTATATTACTTCTGGGCTTTTTATCTTGTTGCATTTATCTATATTTCTGTTTTTGTGCCACTAACATACTGTCTTGATGACTGTAGCTTTGTAGTATAATCTGAAGTCAAGAAGGTTGATTCCTCCCACTCCATTCTTCTTTCTCAGGACTGCTTCAGCTATTTGGGATCTTTTGTGTTTGCATACGATTGTGAAATTTTTTGTTCTAGTTCTGTGAAAAATGCTATTGGTAATTTGATAGGAATCACATTGAATCTCTAAATCACATTTGGCAGTATAGTTTTCACAATATTGATTCTTCCTACCCAGGAATATGGAGTATCTCTCTGTCTGTTTATGTCATCTTTGATTTCTTTTATAAGTGCCTTATAATTTCCTGTGTACAGTTATTTTCTCCTGTTAGGTAAGCTTATTCCCAGATATTTGATTCTTTTTGTTGCAATGGTGAATGGGATTCATTCCTTAATTTATCTTTCTGATTTTTCATTGTTATTATATAGAAATGCAAGTGGCTTCTCTGTATTGATTTTGTATTCTACAACTTTGCTAAATTCACTGCTTAGCTCTAGTCATTTTCTAATATTATCTTTAGAGCTTTCTATGTACAGTATCATGTCATCTGCAAACAGTGAGAGTTTTACTTCTTCTTTTCCAACCTGGATTCCTTTTGTTTCTTTTTCTTCTCTGATTTCTGTAGCTAGAACTTCCAAAACTATGTGGAATAATAATTGTGAAAGTGGACACCCTTGTCTTTTTCCTAATCATAGGGTAAGGCTTTCAGCTTTTCAACATTGAGAATAATGTTTGCTGTAGGCTTATAATATATGGCCTTTACAATGTTGAAGAAGTTTCCTTCTATGTCCATCTGTTAACACTTTTAATCATAAATAGGTGCTGAATTTTGTCAAAGGCTTTTCCTGCATGTATTGAGATCTTCATGTGTTTTTTTATCTTTCAATTTGTTAATAAGGTGTATCACATTAATTGACTTGTGTATGTTGAGGGATCCTTGCATCCCTGGAATCAACCCAACTTGATCATGTGAATGAGTTTCTTAATGTGTTCTTGAATTCTGTTTGCTTAAATTTTGTTGAGGAGTTTTGCATCTATATTCGTTAGTCATATCATTCTATAGTTTACTTCTTTTGTGTTGTCTTTGTCTGGCTTTGGTATCAGAGTGATGGTGGCCTTGTAGAATGAGTTTGGAAGTGTTCCATCCTCTGCAATTTTTTCCAAAGAGTTTTATAAGATTAGGCATTAGCCCTTCTCTATATGTTTGATAGAATTCTCCTGTGAAGCCATCTCGTCCTGGGCTTTTGTTTTTTGGGAGATTTTTTTTTATCACAACTTCAATTTCAGTGCTTGTATTTTGGTTGTTCATAGTTTCTATTTCGTCTTGGTTCAGTCCTTGAAGATTGAACTTTTCTAAGAGTCTGTCCATTTCCTCCAGGTTATCCATTTTAGAGCCATATAATTGTTCATAATATTGTCTTATAATCCTTTGTATTTCCGCATTGTATGTTGTAATTTTTCCTTTTTCATTTCTAATTTTGTTGATTTGATTCTTCTCTCTTTTTTTCTTGATGAGTCTGGATAAAGGTTTGTCAATCTTGTTTATCTTATCAAAGAACCAACTTTTAGTTTTATTAATCTTTACTATTGTTTCTTTCATTCTTTTTTCACTTATTTCTGCTTGGATCATTATGATTTCTTTCCTTCTACTTATTTTGTTTGTTTGTTTTGTTTGTTTGTTTTTTGTCCTTTTTCCAGTTGTTTTGACTGTAAATTTAGGTAGTCTATTCAATGTTTTTTTTTTTTTTTTGTTTCTTGAGGTAGGATCATTGTCCTATAAACTTCCCTCTTAAAACTGCTTTTGCTGCATTGCATAGGTTTTGAGTTGTCATGTTTTCATTGTCATTTTTTTATAATTTTTTTTATTTCCCTTTTGATTTCTTCAGTAACCTGTTGGTTATTTAGAAATGTATTGTTTAATCTCTATGTGTTTCTGTTTTCTGCCTTTTTTCTTTTTTTCATGTAATTGGTATCTAGTTTCATGGCATTGTGGTTGGAAAAAACATCAACTTTCTTAAATTTATTGTGCTCTGATTTGAGACCCAAGACGTGGTCTATCTTGGAGAAGATTCCATTGTTCTTGAGAAGAAGGTGTAATCTTCTGCATTTGTATGGCTCATCTAATGTATCACTTAAGACTTGTACTTCCTTATTAGTTTTCTGTTTTCATTATCTGTCCGTTGGTGTGAATAGGATATTAAAGTCTCCCACTATTATTGTGTTACAGTCAATTTTTCCTTTTATGTCTGTTAGTGTTTGCCTTATGTATTGAAGTGCTCCTATGTTTGGTGCATAGATATTTACAACTGTTATGTCTTCCTCTTGAATTGATCCCTTGATCATTATGATCCTTCCTTATCTCTTGTAATCTTCTTTATTTTAAAGTCTATTTTTTTCAATATGAGGATTGCTACTCTGGCTTTCTTTTGCTTTCCATTTGCATGGAATATATTTTTCCATCCTTTCACTTTCAGTCAAAATATGTGTCTTTAGGTCTGAAGTGGGTTTCTTGTAGACAGCATCCATATGGGTCTTGTTTTTGTATCCTTTCAGGCAGTCTTTATCTTTTGGTGGCTTGTTTAATCCATGTATATTTAAAGGGATTATTGATTGTCAGGGAATGTTTAACAGGAGGATTCCTACGTGCTGTTTCTCATAAATCCTCTGTTCCTTGTCAGTTCCTGGAAACAGGAACGAGTGGAACAGCACGCAGCTCTCAGGACTGAGGTCATAGGATGAGACACATGCATGAATCTCCTTCAGTACACATTCTCTTTATGACAAAACTGCTTAATCTTGATCTTCTTTCTTGAGATATGGATCGTCTCCTGACCTTATGACCATTGTTAATCCCTTGTTCCCTTGGTAACGGTTGCTGTACGTTTGGTTTTCTGATCTTTATCATTGTCAAAATAAATCCTTTGTACAACAGCATATATATATATATATACTCACAGAAAGATCATTAAAGCACCCTTGCTCCACCAGAGGCTTGGGTCCCTGTGTCTTTCTTTCTCTCTCTCTGTTTCTCTCCCTCTCTCCCTCCCTCCAGCTAATTCTCTGGAGTGTGGAAACCCGCCGAGCTCACTCTCCTGCCCGGGCTTTCAAGATCTCCTTGAGAGGGCGCCCTGTGCCTTTGTGAGTGGTGCAAGCCCTTTTCTAGGGTTTTATTGGTTCTCTGCATAAACCAGGGAATATTAGCTCTCTCTCTTTCACTTTCTTATCGTCTACTCAGGACCACCAGGTCCCAGTCCATTAAAGGACTGCAACAATTGATATATGTGCTCCTATTGTTATTTTCATAATTGTTTGTGATGGGATTTAGTTGATCTTTTTCTTCTCTTATATTTCCTGACTATATAAGTCCTTTTAACATTTGTTGTGAAGCTGATTTGGTGGTACTGAATTTTCTTAACCTTTACTTGTCTGAGAAGCTTTGGACTTCTCCATCAATTTTGAATGAGATCCTTTTTGGTACAGTAATCTTGGTTGTAGATTTTCCCCTATCAGTACTTTAAACATATCCTGCCATTCCCTTCAGGCTTGCAGAGTTTCTGCTGAAAGATCTGCTGTTAAGCATATGGGTTTCCCTTGTATGCTACTTGTTGCTTCTCTCTTGATGCTCTTAATATTCTTTCTTTGTGTTTATTCTTTGTTAGTTTGATTAGTATGTGTCTTGGCATGTTTCCACTTGGGTTTATCCTATAAGGGACTCTTTGTACCTCTTGGACTTGACTATTACCTTTTCCATGTTCAGAAAATTTTCAATCATGATCTTTTCAAAAATGTTTCTCATACACTTTCTTTTTCTCTTCTTCTTCTGGGACCACTATAATTAAAACGTTGGTGCATTTGATATTGTCCCTGAGACCTCTGAGTCTCTCCTCAGTTCTTTTGATTCTTTCTACTTTGTTCTGCTCTTCAGAAGTTATTTCCACCATTTTATCTTCCAGCTCACTGATTTGTCTTTCTGCTTCAGATATTCTGCTATTGATTATTTCTAGAGTATTTTTAATTTCAGTGATTGTGTTGTTTGTCTCTGTATGCTTATCATTTAATTATTCTAGGTGTTTGTTAATTGATTCTTACATTTCTTTACATTTTGTTTGCAAGGCTTCTGATCATTTTTTCCATCATCATTCTGAATTATTTTCCAGGTAGTTTGCCTATTTCCTCTTCATTTATTTGGACTTCTGTGTTTCTAGTTTCTTCTTTCATTTGTGTAGTATTTCTCTGCTTTTGAATTATTATTTTTTTAGTTTATTGTATTTGTGGTCTCCTTTTCCCAGCCTTCAAGGATGTGTTCTCCTTCTGTTTTCTGCCCTCCTAAACTTGGTCCAATGGCTTGTGTAAGCTTCATATATGCTGAATTTTATGCTGAGTTTTTTTTTTTTTTAATCCCTCTGATGAGCAAAGGCTGAATGAGGTGGTAATCCTGTCTGCTGATGATTGGGTTTGTATTTTTTATTTATTTGTTGTTTGGATGAGGTGTTCTTCACAGAGTGCTACTGGTGTTTGGGTGATGCTGGCTTGTATTCAAGTGTTTTCCTCTGTGGGAGTGCTTGCTATTTGATACTCCCTACAGTTAGTTCTCTGGTAGTCTAAGGTATTGCTTGGAGTCACTACAAAGGCTCAGGGCTTGATCTCTAGTCAGGAATGAATATTCCACAAGGGGTTTGTGATGGTATTAAGTGAGATTAAAACAACCAACCAAAAATGAGGAACCAAAGATGAACCCCAGACAGAAGTCAGTTACAAAATCAGGCAAATAATAATTAAAATAATGGAATATACACACATACATATATACCCATAAGAAAAATCAAAACAGTCCAACAAAAATAAAGTACAGTAGATTGACCCAGTGAACAAAGGAAACCAAAAATTATATCTACCGGTTAAGGACAAAACTAACAAAAGCATAAACTGAAAGACAAAAATTAAAGCAAGGTGCTAAGTGGGGAATAAAGCAATAAAAACAAAACTAACACATATGTTGAGAGGAAATCAAAGAAAGAAATGAAAGAAAGAATAAATATGCAAAGTTGAATAGAGGTAGTTAAAGAAGATTTATATACATTAAAGATTAAATGCAAGGAGAAAAGAACAGCAGGAAAAGCAAACAAAGGAATAAATGTAGAAAAAAAATAAGTTTTAAAAAATTAAAAGTTAAATAAGAAAAAAGAAAACTCCAGAGCATTGCAAAAGTCCAATGCAGAGGCAGAGGTTTATAACAAGAAAATGTGTGATAAAAAAAAAAAAATCAAAAGCTTAATCAGATTTCATAGTGCCGATAAAATTGACAACTAAAATAGAGGGGGGGATAAAAAGAAAAAAAAATCCTAAAGAAACTATAAAACAGTTTAAAACAGAATGATAAATGTTTTTCTAGAGTCCATGCTGTCAGGGTCCTTTCCTTCCCTTGGAGTCACAGTCCACCTCACCTCCCTAGCATGCCCTCCAACACCATGCTGGTCTCTGGACCTGCTGTGGGGGCAGCTCAGATTCTATTCTGGTCCTACTGCTGTGTGTTCTTGCGTTCAATGCCCACAGCTATCAGAACTCAAGCAATTTCTTTTGTGTAAGCTCTCAATGTCCTTTTATATATTCCATAGACACAGATCTGCCTAGCTGATCATGTGTATTTAATCTGCAGTTTGTACAGCTGGTGGGAAGGTTTTGGGTCTTCTTCCTTAACCACACTGCCACTGGGTTTCAATTGTGATTTTATTTCCACCTCTGCATGTGGATCACCCAATAGGATTTGCTCCTGAGGCTGCCCTGAGAACTTGGGTCTACCCAGTGAGGGCCAGGAGCAGAGGTGGTGCAGCTGCTTGGGTCACAGGGATTCTGGCAGCACCAGGTCCTCGGGGGAGTTGGTGGCTAGGGCATCAGGAAGTATAGTGCTCTAGAAGGGTATGGCAACCAGTATTGACCAATACACTCCAGTATTTTTGCCTGGAGAACCCCTCTGACAGAGAAGCCTGGCAGGCCACAGTCTATATGGTTGCCAAGTGTTGGACATGACCAAGTGACCGTGCATGCATAGATGCAAGACTTTTTTTTTTTTTTTTTCCCTGTGGCAGCTCTCCCCCAGTGAGTGTTGAGCATGAAGGTGACACACCTGCTTGAGTTGCGGGGACCCTGGCAGTCACAAATGTGCGGGGACACAGACGTGCTCAGCCACCGGAGTTATGGCCCTATCAGAGTCTTTTTTGAGCCTCTGGTAGCTGGTGATCAGAAGGCCTCTTTGGCTAGTCTTTCTCCTTAGCTCTGCCCATTCAGGTGCTTAGAAGGCTCCCTTCCCTGGGGTCCTTCTCTGTTATTTGGTGTCAGGCACATAGAAGGTCCCCCCGGCTGGGGTCCTACTCTGTAGTTTTGTGCATCAGTCACTTAAAGGAGCACCCTAGGTGGTGTCCTACTCTGCAATTCCATGAGTCAGGTGCTTGATGGGCCAGCCTCTCTATTGTTCAGCTGCCAAAGCTGGTGTGTGGGGAGAGAGAGGCTATAGTGATGGCTCCACCCCCTACATGTGACTCAGCAGTATCACCTTGCTCCCATGGCCACCTGGCTTTCCTCCACAGGCATTTCCCACTACAATCTCCTCCCTCACATCCCCTCGGTTCGTCTCTCCACAGTCAACAGCAGTCCTTGCCCTGGGATTGTTCCATAATCCCTACACTCTAGCTCCCAGACACTGCATTTTGTAGGGGAACTGCATCCCTGTCCAGGATTCATATGGCTGTGGCAAGGACTGTCTGATTCTCATTCCATTTAGACTGCCACAGATCAGCTGTTTCACTGTCAGCCTATTTCTCTTCTGACTCAGACAATTGTCCTGATGTGGGGACCGGGCCCTTGCTTCAGTTCCCTTACACACTGAGGGCAGGTCCAGTCCTACTCACACTCCTGCCCCCTCCCCCAGTTCCTTCATCCTACTGATATTTGCATGGTTCTATATATTCTTTTCCAATAGTCGGATACTCCTGCCTGCTCTCAGTTGGTGTTCTGCATGCACTTCTCTTTCTGAAGGTGTATTGTTGATGTATCCATATTTCATGTATTTCATGTCCACTTGCTCCTCTGTCATGTTGTTATTCTGTGCAAAAACAAACAAACAAATAAATAAATAAGCTTAACTAGGTCCCAGGTCTTTTTTATTTCCATTATTCTAGGAGATGGATCATAGAAGATCTTGCTGTGATACGTCAAGGAGTATGCTGCCTATGTTTTCCGCTAAGAGCTTGGTAGTTTCTGGCATTACATTTAAGACTTTAATCCATTTTGAGTTTATTTTTGTGTATAGTGTTAAGAGGTGTTCTAATTTCATTATATAATATAGCTATATAGTTTCCATAACACCACTTATTGAAGATATTCTTTATTCTGTATTCTTGCATGTTTTGTCAAATATAATGTGCCCATAAGTACATGGATTTATCTCTGGACTTTCTATCTTCTTCTATTCATTTATGTTTCTGATTTTGTGCCAGTACCATGTTATCTGGATGATTTTGGCTTTGTTGTATAGTTTGAAGTCAGGAAGATTGATTCTGCTAACTCCATTTTTCATTCTCAAGATTGCTTTAGCTACTTGGGGACTTTTGTGTTTCCATACAACTTGTTATTTTTATTTTATTTATTTATTTGCTCTAGTTATGTGAAAAATACCATTGGTACTTTGATAGGGATTACATTGAATCTGTATATTGCATTCTGTAATGTAATATTTTTTGCAGTATAGATTCTTCAGATACAAGAGCATGGTATATTTCTCCACCTGTTTGTGTCATCTTTGGTTTCATTCATCAGTGTCTTACAGTTTTTTGCATATATGTCTTTTCTCTTTTCAGGTCGGTTTATTCTTAGGTGTTTTATTATTTTTTACAATGGTGAGCAGGATTGATTCCTTAAATTGTCTTTTTTTTTTAATTTTTCATTGCTAGTGTATGGGATAGTAAGAGATTTCTGCTCATTATTTTTATATGCTGCAATGTTATTTTATTTATTTACTAGCTCTAGTAATTTTCTGGTGGCATCTTCAGGGTTTTCTGTGTATAGTAGCATGTCATCTGCAGAAAGTGAGCCTTTTATTTCTCCTTTTCATGTCTGAATTCCGTTTAATTTTTTTCCTCTCTGGTTGCTGTGTCTAGGACTTCCAATACCATGTTGAATAATAGTGGTGAGATTGGTCACTATTTTCTTATTTTAGATCTTAGAGGAAATCCTTTCAGTTTTTCACTTTTGAGAACAATGCTTGCTCTGGGTTTGTCATATACACCCTTTATTATGTTGATGTATGATCCTTCTATGCCTACTTTCTGGAGAATTTTTATCATAAATGGGTGTTGAATTTTGTCAAAAACTTTGAGATGATCATATGGTTTTTACCCATCCATTTATTTATATGGTACATCACACTGATTATTTTGCATACATTAAAGACTCCTTGCATCCCTGTGACAAAGACTACTTGATAATGATGTATGATCCTTTAAATATGTGATTGGATTCTGTATGCTAGAATTTTGTTGAAGATTTTTGCATCTGTGTTCATTAGTGATACTGGCTTGCAATTTTCTTTTTCTGTGGCATCTTTTCTGGTATCAGGATGATTGTGGCCTCATAGAATGAAGCTGAGAGTTTTCCCTCTTCAGAAATTTTATGGAATAGTTTGAGAAGGATAGGTGTTAGTTCTTCCCTAAACTTTTAGTAGAATTTGCCTGTGAAGCCATCTGACCCTGGGTTTTGTTTTGTTGGAGGATTTTGATTATAGTGACAGTTTCTATACTTGTGATTGGTCTTTCAATTATTTCTATAATTATTAAATTATAACCTTCCAAAACTGAACCAGGAAGAATCCTGGTTCAGTTTTGGAAGTTATAACTTTCTAAGAATTTTCCCATTTCTTTGAGCTTGTCCATTTTATTGGCATATAGTTTTTTCCTAGTATTTTCATGGTCTTTTGTATTTCTGTGCTGTCTGTTGTAACTTCTTCTTTTTCATTTCTTATTTTATTAGTTTGAGTCTTCTGCCCTTCTTTTTCTGATGATGATTCTGGCTACTGATTTGTCAATTGTGTTTATCTTTTGAAGGAAAAAGCTTTTAGTTTTGTTGATTTTTGCTATTGTCTTCTTCATTTTTTTTACATTTATTTCTGTTATTTATTATTTCTTTCCTCCTACTAACTTTGGGGGTATTTTTGTTCTTCACATCACTGTGAACAAAGCTAGTGGAGGTGATGGAATTCCAGCTGAGCTCTTTCAAATCATAAAATATGATACTGTGAAGGTGATGCACTCAATATGCCACAAAAATTTGCAAAACTAAGCAGTTGTGACAGGACTGGAAAAGGTCAGTTTTCATTCCAATCCCAAAGAAAGGCAATGTCAAAGAATTCAAACTACCACTGAATTATCTTAGCTTTTGCTTTTCTGTAAATTTTTTGATTTCTCATTGAATCTGAGGAAGATCTTTGCTGGATAGAATGAGTTTGGTTGTAGTTTTTTTTTTTTTTTTTTTTTTTTGTTCATTACTTTCAGTATACCCTGCCATTCTTTTCTGGCCTGCACAATTTCTGCTAAAAGATCAACTGATAACCTTATGTGGTTTCTATTGTGTTTCTTTTCCTATGCTGTTGTCAATATTTTTAATTGATGTTTAATTTTTGTTAGTTTTACTAATATGTGTCTCAGTATGCTTCTCCTTGGGTTTATTCTATATGGGACACTCTGGGTTTCTTGGACTCAGGTGAATAATTCCTTTCCCACTTTAGGAAAGTTTTTGAATATAATCTCCTCAAATATCTTCTTATACTCTTTCCTTTCCCAGGCTTCCTCTGGGACCCCTATGATTTGAATGTTGTTGCATTTAATGTTTTCCCAGAAGTCTCTGAGACTGTCTTCATTTCTTTTTAGTCTTTTTTTTTTTAAATTATTATTCTACTCTGGTTCAGTTAATTCCACTATTCTATCTTCCAAGTCACTTATATGTTCTTTTGCCTCAGATATTCCACTATTGGGTCCCTCTAGTATAATTTTAATGTCAGTTATTGTAATGTTTGTTGCTGGTTGTCTATTCTTTAGTTCTTCTAGGTCTTTTTTAAACATTTCTTGTATCTTCTTAATCCATGTTTCCAATATATTTGTCTGTGCTTCCATTTTATTTTCAAGATTTTGGATCAAATTTACTATCATTACTCTGAATTCTTTTTCAATAGACTAACTATTGTGGCTTCATTTATTTGGTCTTGTGGGTTTTTACCATGTTCCTTCATCTGCTGCATATTTCTCTGTCTTTTCATTTTGTTTAATTTACTGTTTGAGGTCTTCTTTCTGCAGGCTGGAAGGTTGTAGTTCCTCTTCATTGTGGAGTGTGCCTCTCTGTGGCTAGAGTTGGAGCAGTCCCTTGTGAAGGTTTCCTGGTTTCAGGAACTTGTGTCTATGTTCTGGTGGATGGAGCTGGATCTTGCCTCTCTGAAGGTCAGTGCCATGTCTAGTAATGTGTTTTGGGGTGTCTATGGGTTTGGTAACACTTTGATAAGCCTCTTTGCTAATTTTAAGAATTGTGCTCCTGTTTTAATTAAGGATTGGCTTGGCACATCTGGCATAGGAGCTTGCTGGCCTTTGGGTAAGGCTTGGTCTTAGTGTTGAGATGGAGGCATTTTGGAGAGCTCTCACCAAGTAATGTTCCATGAGGTCAGAAATTCCCCTGTGGTTCAAAATCCTTGACTTGGTTTTCCCTCCTCAAGGGTTCAGGCTTGACCCTTTACTATAATACCAAGACATCACAAGCCACAAAGCACTTGTGATAAAGGCCACAAAGATAAAACCCCAAGACTTTTGTTGAAGGAAACACTCAAGATCCCAGGACAATCAAAGAAACTCACATCAAATTCTGCATTATTTCTGGGAAGTTCTCTGTATCTGTTGTGAGTAGTGTGGGGTCAGTTCAGTCTGATATTTGGCCTAACTCCAGTTTGTACATGCTCCTAAAACCCACAGTTGCCCTTAAAGTCCACAGTTCAGCTCAGTTCAGTCACTCAATCATGTCTGACTCTTTGAAATCCCATGGAATGCAGCACCCCAAACCTCCCTGTCCATTACCAACTACTGGAGTTTATGCAAATTCATGTCCATTGAGTTGGTGATGCCACCCAACCATCTCATACCCTGTTGACCCCAGTCTCAGGCTAATTGTGGGGATTTAATCTGTTGCACTTTTGGCATCAGGAGCTAATTTCCTTCCTCTTCTTCAGTCATACAGACCCTGTTTTTCTGCTTTGGTTTGGGCCCTGGCTTTGATTGTAGGCAGCCCCCCTCCAACCCCCAGTGTCTGTTTCCTGCCCAGGTATGTGGGATCAAAGGCCGAGGCTATTTTGTCTCATTTGTTCATTTGGGTTGGGGAGATGGAGGGGTGTGGCAGTGACAGTTGGGATGTACTCTGGAGTACCTGTGCTGGCAGAGAAGTGCCAGATGTTGTTTCAGTCTGAGGTGGGTTATGTAATCTCCCAAAGGATTTGGCCCCAGGTTGTGGGTGGCTAGAAAGACTCAAGCTGCTCAGGCTCCCAACCAGGTGTGGGCAGTAAACTGTGCCCACTCGCAGCCTGGTGGCAGCTGCCACCTCTGGCCTCAGAACCACAATGATGGCATTTTCTCTGCTGCCTCAAGCACTTTCTGTGGCTTTTGCAGTGGCTAATGGCTTAAATTTTCCCTATGTAATCATAAACTTCTGTCATGTCTAATTCTGCCACTAGCTCTCCTACTGATTTTTTCTGGTTTTGCTGGCCCCAATGGCACACAGCCACTGTCTGCAAATGAGTAAAGTTAGTGTGCCAGCAACAAAAATACCTTAACGCTCTGCAACACCCAGTCTTTTCTCTGGGCTCCCTCAGATGTGTTGTACTATCCCCCTCAGAGTATCCTCATGGCAGCTAATCCTTGTCCTCTCCCTGGTGTTTGACACCTGAACCTGAGCATCCAGACCCTGTCCCCACCCTCTACCACAGACACAAGTGTGGAGCTGTTTCTCACTTCTTGGCTGGGAATCGCTATTCATCAATGTTCATTGTGGTGAATTCTCTCCATTTTGCTTTCCAAGCACCTGAGCCTCCGCCGCTGTACTCTCCTCTGAGGTTCCAAAACTCTCTCCTGTCCAGTGTGCTACTTGAAACACTGAATAAATAAGAGAATATTTGTGGCAAGATAAAAGGCATACATACAATTTCAAAGAATTCTGAATTCTAAGATTATGAATGCTAAATCATTGTTATGTCTTTCTAATCATATATTAACTTATATTTAGATCTAAAAATTTAGGGAAAAGAAGACTAAAATGCAAAGAACAGTGATCTATATTTATATTATCAAAAAGTATCACAATAACCACGGCAACAATTTTGGTGAATTACTTTTAGTACTTTTGAGTGTGTGCATGCATGTGTGTATATGTGTTTTTGATTTGTTATAGTGGTCATAACATATTTATTATGTGTTGTTTCTTTAACTATGTAAGATGAGCAACTTTCCACATTTATAAATAAAGTTGTGCTACATAATTTTCAGCAAATGAACAGAATTTTCTACTTGTGCCATAATTTATTCAATAATTTATATATTCTTAGACATTTGTGAATGCTGACAGTGTTGAAATTATGTATAATGTTGCTATATCCATTTTAGTATATAAATATTCTGCATGTATCTGATAATTTTTTAGAATGCATTGCATTGCTAGAACATGGTGTATCAAAATATGCATCTATTTTTCAAAATTTTTGTATTAACTTCTTATTCTCCATTAGTTAAAAAAAAATCTAACTTGTAACTTCACAAATGAGATATGAGATCTCCCATTTTTCAAACTATTTCCAAACACTAGATATAATAATTTACCAAATATTAATAACAATAATTGGCATCATTATTATTTTGCCTAAGTGAAATTTCCAATATTTGACTTTTACCTAAAGTCATCAAATTCATAAGACTAAATCTCTCATATGACAGTTTTATAAATGAAACTGGTATGCTGTGTTATTCATATTTTAATTTTTGTTATTGTGCATTGATTCCTAATCAGGTTGAACATTGTTTGCATGTATCTTTTGACTATTAACTTTAATTTTGTATTCTTTATTTATATTCTGTATATATTTATTTTTATTTGATTGTTGCATTTTTTACAGAAATGTTCTTAGATATATATTTTGTTTATAACTCTGTTTACTTTATTTCTGGTTGCAAGTAATTTTAATTCATAATGCAACAAATATTTTTCAAGTTATTTGTATTTAGGGGGTATAAATTTTATCATCTCCACTTTGACATCTAACAAATATTAATATATTTTATCCTTTTTATATGTTTTCATGGCTTGCTTTAAACTCACATCTAAATTTTGGATTATGGTAAGGAATAGGGGTTTAATCCCCTCAGCAGAAAAACATATTCATCTTGTTTAATTTTCATTGTAACAGATTAATTCTTTACTACTATTTTAAGAAAATACATTCATTCATTTTTTACGTGTTAAAATAATTCACTGTTTCAATGAACATAAAAATTTTAGATCACCATGAAGTAAAAGATTTTATGCCAATTTAGAAACATAATTGTCTCTCATTTTCCCTTGTATTCTCAGTCTAAATTGTCTCTATTTTAGAGAGCTGTTGGATAGGAGGTTAAAAAAGGTTTCATGGCTTTATGAACCATTAATAAAATTAAAAGTCAGCTCTTAAGATTATTGAATGACTTTGAAATTTTCAGTATAATTCATCTGGCAGTTTCTTACGGCTTATAGTTAAACAATATTTCAAGTAAGGTTACCTATGTGGCTAAGATTCCAGGGATAGCGATAATGGAAAAAGCAACTTCTGCCAGTCCAGAACTTCATACCAAATCTGTTTATTCTTGGCAAACTGAAGTCTAACATGTAACTTGCAAAATTACAAAACAACAAATTGACAGTAATGACAGATCATTCTGCTCTTCAAGTATGTGAAAGAACTAGAGAACATGACATTTATTTCAAGAAATTCAGACTACTGAGACTACATTTTTATGTGTGCATTAGTTGCTCATTAGTGCCCAACACTACAACCCCATGGACTGTAACCCACCAGGCTCCTCAGTCCATGGAATTCTCCAAGCAAGAATACTGGAGTGAGTTGCCATGCCCTCCTCCAGGGGATATTCCCAACCCAGAGATGGAACCTGGGTCTCCTGCTTTGAAGGTGAATTCTTTACCATCTGAGCCACCAGGAAAGCCCACATTATTAAGTAGATACACATTTTATTTTATATCTCCAAGTCTTCTTTGTATTTTGCAAATCACCTAACCCCAGTACATCTATACTGACAGCCTAGGTTTACTCTTTCCTCACCTGACAGTATGGCACCAAGTTTTCTCATTTTCCTGATCAATCATCTGTTTAATTATTTTTTTTCCATTACCTGAGGATAATTCCTTTTATGTAAGCCATATTTACAGAATTATTATAAAATATATTATTTAAAAAGGGAAATACAAATACAATAAAGATATAATCTTAGCATCTTGTCCCATCACTTCATGGCAAATAGATGGAGAAGCAATGGAAACAGTGACAGACTTTATTTTCTTGGGCTCCAAAATCACTGCAGATGGTGACTGCAGCCATTAATCAAAAGACACTTGCTCCTTGGAAGAAAAGCTATGACAAACCTAGATAGCATATTTAACAGCAGAGACAGTACTTGGCCGATAGAGGTCTGTATAGTCAAAGCTATGGTTTATCCAGTAGTCTTCCATGAATGTGAGTTGGACTATAAAGAAAGCTGAGCCCAAAAGAATTGATGCTTTTGAACTGTGAGTTGGAGAAGACTCTTGAGAGTCCCTTGGACAGAAAAGAGATCAAACCAGTCAATCCTAAAGGAAATCGGTCCTCAATAGTCATTGGAAGGACTGATGCTGAAGCAGAACCTCCACTATTTGGCCACCTGATAGGAAGAACTGACTCATTGGAAAAGACCCTGATGTTGGGTAAGATTGAAGGCAAGAGAAGGGGATGATAGAGGATGAGATGGTTAGATGCCATCACTGACTTGATGGACATGAGTTTGAGCAAGCTCCAAGTGTTGGTGATGAACAGGGTAGCCTGGCATGCTGCAGTCCATGGGGTCGCAAAGAGTCAGACACGACTGAGAGACTAACCTGATGATAACCGTCATAGATGCTATAGAAAGCAGAAGTTTTGTAGTGTCTTAAAAAGAGTGAATTAATAATAACCATATAGAGGATAATTGAGCCATATTCTGGGCCAACTTTCTTAAGATCTCTAATAACGCATTGCACAGGAGACTAGCTTTTCTATGCATTTGAAAGGTTGAAATTAATCTACATTTTAACAGTTCTTGGAAAAAAAAACAAACTGTATACATTATATAATTACATAAAGGTATTAATCATAAAAAATGGGGAGAGTATTTCTCCGTGTTGAATTACCATGTTTCAGTTAATAAATCCTAGATAATATTTACAAGCACATTGAAAAATTACCTGGGCACTTTGTTTTCAAGGAACTGAGTAAGTCATTATTTGCTTTAAGATATTATTATTATTATTTATTTATTTTTTACATCTCAATAATAAGCAGTCATATTTAAACTGAATTACAAATTTATATAATTCTTTGAATGAATATCTGCCCAGAATACAAAACTACAGGCAATATGAAAAGTGCAGTTTGATAGAATTTTTGGGAAATACCCTTATCTCTATGCTAAGTTGTTTACAAAAGTTAGCTAATATTACCAGTCCTGCCTGGTTCTCAATTAAGTTTCTATGCAATTAATCTTGTTGCAAGTGATCATCATTACATTTAAGTAAGTTTAGTTAGTTTTACACAGTGCTAATTGACTTATATAAGGAAGAAAACTTTATTATCATTTTTACAGCTAAAGTATGCTTGAAAATCTTGGCTGATGTAGGGAGGAAAAGAGACTGGCAGAATAATTCTAGGTTCTTCATTATAACCTAGGCACTGCAATTTATGGTACCATAACTCTACCCAGTTTCAGTGATGGATTTATGGAATTTGTTTTGAGAGCTTAGAGAAAATGTTACAAATTTCCTTTATGAACCTTTAAACTCCAGGCCAGCAAGTCATGCAATCAGAATTCAATTTTAGGAATGGTGAAGTATTTGGCCACAAATATACATGAGCTATTATCAGTTAAATTATTTTGGACTTTGATTCTATATCCCTGAAAAGCATTACCCTTGGTTCCTTTAGGATTTAGGTTTAAATGATGAAATATTGTTTAAGATCAGAAGTGTGTTATTTTATTTTGGAATCCAGTTCTTAACTATGAGACTTATACTCTTTTTAATTTTATTTAATTTAGTTAATGTCCTAATCCCTTTATTCAAATAAATGTCTTCAGAGATATGCCATCACAATTTCTTCAGAATAGAGGGCAAAGTTGCTGAATGCATCCTGATAAAGAATTTTGTGACTCTGCCTTGAAGAACAAAGTACTTTCCTTTGAACCAAATAACTAAACTTCTCTATGCAGCTCTTGGCTCTATACAATCAGCAAAAACATGACCTAGAACTGACTGTGGCTCAGATCATGAGGTCCTTACTGGAAAATTTAGGCTTATATATATAAGCTGAACTTATATATATAAGCCTAAACTGAAGAAATAAGGGGAAACCACGAGGCTATACAAGTCTGACCTGAATCAAAATGCTTATGGTTATACAACAGAGGTGATGAATAGATTCAAGGGATTAGATCTTGTACAGACTGCCTGAGGAACTATCGGCAGAGGATCATAACAGTGTTTACAAGAAAGTGACCAAAACCATCTCAAAGGAAAAACAAATTCAAGAAGGAAAAGTGATTGTCTGAGGAGGCTTTACAAACAGCTAAGAAGAAGAAGAAGAGATGTGAAAGATAAGGGAGAAAGGGAAAGATATACCCAATTGAATGTGGACTTCCATGGAATAGCAAAGAGAGATAAGAAGGCCTTCTTAACAGAAGAATGTAAAGCAATTGAGGTAAATAGAACAGGAAAGACTAGAGAGTTCTTGATTAAAATCGGAGCTATCAAGAAAATATTTCATGCAAGGATGAACATGATAAAGGACAGAAACAGTAAGAACTGAGCAGAAGAGATTAACAAGTGGTGGCAGAATACATAGGAGAACTTTACAAAAAAGGTCTTTATGACTTGGATAGCCACAGTGTTGTGGCCACTCACATAGAGCCAGACATCCTGGAGTGTGAAGTCAAATGGGCCTTAGAAAACGTTACTACAAACAAAGCTAGTGGAGGTGATGGAATTCCAGCTGAACTATTTAAAATCCTAAAAGGTGATTCTGTTAAAGTGTTGTGTTGCATGCACTAAGTATCAGCAAATTTGAAAAACTCAGCAGTGCCCACAGCACTGGAAAAGGTTAATTTCATTCCAATCTCAAAGAAGGACAATATCAAAGGCTGTTCAAATGACCATACAATTGTGCTCATGCCACATACTATCAAGGTAATGCTCCAAATCCTTCAAGCTAGGCTTCAACAGTACATGAACTGAGAACTTCCAGATGAAAAATTGTGTTGAGGAAAGGAAGGATAATCAGAGATCATGTTGCCAACATTCACTGGTTCATGGAGAAATCGAGGGAGTTCAAGAAAGTCTACTTCTGTTTCATTGACTGCACTAAAGCCTTTGACTATGTGGATCATAATAAACTGTGGACAATTCTTGAAGAGATGAGAATAACAGAGATGAGAAAGAGATGAGATGAGAAAGAGATGAAATGAGAATAACATCCCTGTCTCCTTAGAAACCTGTATTTGGGTCAAGAAGCAAATTAGAACAGGGCATGTAACAACTGACTGGTTCCAAGTTGGGAAAATAATATGATAAGGCTGTACTTTGTCACCCTTCTTATATAATGTATATGCAGAGTACATCACGCAAAATTCCAGGCTGGAAGAATAACAAGCTGGAATCAAGATCACCAGGAGAAATATTAACAACCTCAGATATGGAGATGATATAATTCTAATGGTGGAAAGTGAAGAGGAAATAAAGAGCCTTTGGATGAGGGTGAAAGATAAGAGTGAAAAACCTGGCTTGGAACCCACCATTCAAAAAATCAAAATTGTAGCATCTGGTCTCATCACTCCATGGTAAATAGAAGGGGAAAATGTGGAAATAATGACAGATTTTATTTTTCAGCACCAAAATCACTGTGGATGGTGACTGCAGCCTTGAAATTAAAAGACACTTGCTCCTTGAAAGGAAAGCTATCACAAAGCTAGACAGCATACTAAAAAGAAGAGCTATCACTTTGTTAACAAAGAACTGTATGGTCAAATGTATTGTTTTTACTAGTAGTCATAAATAGATGTGAGATTAGGACCATAAAGTGGGCTAAGCACCAAAAAAATTGATACTTTTGAAGTGTGGTGCTGGAGAAGACTCTTGATAGCTTCTTGGATAGCAAGGAAATCAAACCAATCTATCCTAAAAGAAATCAATCCTGTATATTTTTTGGAAGGACTGATGCTGAAGCAGAAGCTCCAATACTTTGGCCACCCAATTCGAAGTGCCAACTTATTGAAAAAGACCCTGATGCTGGGAAATATTGAAGGTAAAAGGAGAAGGGGACAGCAGATGATGACATGAGATGACTGTGCAGCATCACTGACACAACAGATATGAATTTGAGCAAACTCCAGGATATAGTGGAGGACAGAGGAGTCTTGCATCTTGCTGCAACCCACGGGATCAGAAAGAGTTGGACATTAGTGAGTGACTAAACAGCAACAACAAAATAAACTTCAGGCACTGATTTAATCAACTTCTTGGTAAAATTAGTGACACTTACTTTCAGTTCAGTTCAGTTCAGTCACTCAGTCGTGTCCTACTCTTTGCAACCCCATGAATCGCAGCACGCCAGGCCTTCCTGTCCATCACAAACTCCTGGAGTTTATGCAAACTCATGCCCACCGAGTCGGTGATGCCATCCAACCATCTCATCCTCTGTCTTCCCCTTCTCTTTCTGCCCCCAATCCATCCCAGCATCAGGGTCTTTTCCAATGAGTCAACTCTTCGCATGAGGTGGCCAAAGTATTGGACTTTCAGCTTCAGCATCAGTCATTCCAATGAACACCCAGGACTGATCTCCTTTAGGATGGACTGGTTGGATCTCCTTGCAGTCCAAATGACTCTCAAGCGTCTTCTCCAACACCACAGTTCAAAAGCATCAATTGTTGGGCGCTCAGCTTTCTTCACAGTCCAACTCTCACATCCATACATGACCACTGGAAAAACCATAGCCTTGAACAGACGAACCTTTTTGGCAAGGTAATGTCTCTGCTTTTTAATATGCTATCTAGGTTGGTCATAACTTTCCTTCCAAGAAGTAAGTGTCTTTTAATTTCATGGCTGCAGTCACCATCTGCAGTGATATTGGAGCGCCAAAAAATAAAGTCTGACACTGTTTCCATTAGATTATCTCTATTTTTAAACAAGAAGTACCTAAGATTTCCTAAAGCATCTTTATCTGTGAGAAAGTTTTTCATCAACAGCTAAACCACATTTTGCTATTTTGTGTGAAGAGAGACTATATTGATCCCTTTCATATGATACTGAGAGAGCTAATGTTTAGGTAATTTGATAAGGAGCCCAGGGACCTCAAGGAGGAAGGGGTCCAGGGCCCACAAGCCTCAAGTAGGAGAAGGGGGTCGGAAGCTCTAGAGGAGAAAAGGACATTTTTTTTTTTTTTTCTATATTGCTTTGTCTTAGTCAGTATAACAATGTATCTTGCTTGAGGACATGGTTTTCTTTCTTAACAGGAACCTTCTGACTAAACTTGTTATCTTACAATGTATGTTGTGGGAGTGGGTCTGGTAGAAGTTTATAAGGCCTTGAAAAGACTGTTGAGTGGGGCCACTCTCCATCCCCCTTCTGATGTCTGTGTCAGAAGCTTTCTCTGTCCTCTTTCACTTTAATAAAACTATGCTACACAAACCTCTTTTTTTTTTTTTTAAAAAATAATTCCTTTTATTTATTCTTTATCACCTTTGAAAAACTACAGAGACCATGAAAATAATCCTCATTCTATCGTGTGTTTATTCTCTCAGTTGTATCCGACTCCTTACAACTCCATGGACTGTAGCCCGCCAGCCTCCCCTGTCCATGGAACTTCCCAGGCAAGAACACCGGAGTGGGCCGCCACTTCCTCCTCCAGATCCTCCCGACCCAGGGATCAAACTCACGTCTCTCTCGTCTCCCGCATTGGCCGGCGGACTCCCCACCGCTGCACCACCTGGGGGTTCATCCTAGCATAACCCTTTAGTATTTTAAAGATAACCAATTAAAGACTGGAAACTCTCTTATTCAAAAAGAAGGGCTGATTTTCATCTGAGCACCTCTCCCACCTAACTAAAAGAAAAAGCGTACTAATGAAATCTGAAAATTTTGATTCTGTGCAAATAGAGCAAAAAGCTATCCACTCAAGTTGCTCTTGCTATAGCCCTGGCTCTACCGCCCTCTGCTGGGTGAGCTGCCTAACTACACCACACAAATCATTTAATGTAGATCCTCAGGAACTGTAAAGAGACGTTACAGGACGGGAGTGAGGAAAGGAGTGGAGAAGAAAAGCTCGCTGCACATATGCACTTCATTCGTCACGTCAGGTACTTGTACACATCTCTAAGCACTACAACTACACATCCTGTTAGGTGTGTTTAATAAGAGCTTCAGTGCTTAATGGGCTTCCCTGACAGCTCAGCTGGTAAAGAATCCGCCTGCAATGCGGGACACCTGGGTTCGATCCCTGGCTCGGGAAGATCCCCTTACACAAACCTCTTGAGTGATCACACCTGGTCCCTGATCCCGAAGCTAAATGTTCTTTGGGGTTCATGAATCTGACATTGTTCCCCATAAATTATCAGTATGTTCTAAACTTTTTAATCATTTATAATAGATTTATAAATTTAAAAATTATTTATAAATAATTATTTATATATATTTATTTATAAATAATCATTTATAAATTGTGCCAGCCTCCGTCTATATGGCACAAGTATTTTAGGTGTAACATTTCTCAATGCTCTTTATTCTGAAATATTTCTTGTTCATTTGCTCAGTTGTGTCCAACTCTTTGCAACCTCATGGACTACAACACACCAGGCTCCTCTGTCCTTCACTATCTCCTGGAGTTTTCTCAAACTCATGTCCACTGAATCGATGATGCTACCCAACCATCTCTCATCCTCTGTTGCACCCTTCTCTTCTGTCCTCAATCTTTCCCAGCATCAGGATCTTTTCAGAAATATAAGTCTCTACTCAAATTGTTCATGAAAATAATGGCAGATAATATTAGCAATGATGTATCTGTTCCAAACTTAGTAAATTAAAACATAAGCAATATAACTTTGCCTAACATCTCATAAATTAAGTTTTTCTGTTAAGAAATTGACTATTACCAATTTTCCAACTGAATTTCTTTATTGGCAATATTTTTTCAAGGTTAGTTCTGTAATTTTTTCCAGAAATAATATTTTCAGATTATATTTAAATGTAATCAAGACCTCAAGGAAGATAAATAAAAACTTGAAAGTGGAAAAATAAGTAGCATATATTGAGAGTATTGAGGTAAACAAAATAAATGTGGTTCAATTCACAGATTATATTTAAAAAATACTGCCAACCATAGCAAGTTTTATCAATGTTGTTTATTTAAAATTCTGTCTTAAATGAAACAGTGCATTGATAAAGACAAAACAGAATTTTATTAATAATTTTCATTATGTTTAAAATTAAAAACTAAAATATGGATCAAAAGCAATTACTTGGTCAAGAAACTCTGCAATGTAATGTATTTTTTCTCTAAAATATATTAGTAACTTACAAATATCTTATATTTTTGAAATCATTGTTATATTATTTGCTTAATTTTGTGTGGAGAAACCAATTATTTTTTAAATTAAGGCTAGTCAAAGTTTAGCTTTCAAATTTTAATTGATATATTTTCTTCTATAAACTTACAATACAGTAAGGATGAGAAAAGAATCTTAGATTCATGTCTTAGAAATTTCTGTACTATTCAAAAGTCAAAGCTCTGAAATTTGTTATTTTTAAAACAATGTAACTTCTGCTCTAGAAACACTTAAATGTTACAGTAATGTAGGTCCCTCTTGCTTTTGACCATCAATAGTAAATTCAAACATTTTCTGCATTAAAATTTCATTACAGCAATCTAAAATTTAGGATTTCATTTAGGATCTGTCACACCCAAAGAGAGGATGAGTTATTTTTTGTAAATTTTTCATAAACTTGAGTTCTATAGTTTTGAAAATAACAGAAGGAAGGATCCCAGGAGACTAAAGAAGTACATGAAGTTTTAGCACCAGCAAATTTGTCAAGAAACAGGCAGAGTAAGATGCAATTTCCACCAAGAGCCTCAAAGGTGATAGAGCTGCAAATTTGTGAAATAGGATTACCCTGAACAGTGGTAGGTCAGATTTTAAAATATAAAGCAGGGTTGGTTAAGTATTAGCCTACTGCTTGAATTTGTATGATGATACTTCCATGTGAACAGAGTTATTTGGCTTGAATTACTTTATGGTTATTTATTATTCATGTAAAACAAAACCACTGTCATCATTTCTGCCTTTGTTCATGGGTATCATTTTGTTAGTCATGCTGGACATATTTTTATGTATATAATGTTCACCATAGTGAGGATGATATCAAATCAAATGCAAGAATGTTCTGAGCTAGGCTGTACTTAATTTAAACTTAGCTCTTTAGATGTTGCATTTGTTCTGATACTCAAATATTCAGCTCCGAGAGCTATCAACTCTGCATTTTGAAAGCCAATCTTAATATTGATTTTTATTTCGTTTGTTATTAGGAAAAAGAAAGAAAGACAACACACTTTGTAATTACTACATAAGTGAAAATGTACATATTCTCACTTTTTACTATTATGCTGTTTTTCCATCTTCTGAATTTGTTATATATTTTTCTCTTGTGTCTTGTGTATTTCCTCAACCTTTGATAAGTCTATGAGAATACTTATCATTTAGAAGATGCCTTCAAATACCAAGATGCTATTAAGATTTATTTTTATTTAAATTTGCAACAAATTTAACTCCACTCTCAAATTTCACAAAGAATAGGCATTGGACTAAATGCAGTAAATTAACAATGCCACACTCATGCAAAAAAGTTGACACCAGCTTATGGGGGCATATACAAAATTGTTTTTGACTAGATGTGGTTTTTACTATATGATGGGCTAAAACTGAACCACCTAAAGTCATTTTTGTGTTATGTGCTATTGATGACATCACGTTAGGAGAAAGGTGATAGAATAACGCACTATTCTAAACACATGGGCAATGTAACAATTAATGTGTCACTTAATTTAAATCAAGATATATATCTACAATGAATTAGCTGCATTCTGGTAAAGAGCTAGCAATGTTAAGGCTGAAATTTATTTTGGCAGTCCCTCAGATGATTTCCAATGCTCACCAAGAACATGGAATACAATTGAAATTTATAAGGCAGTTCTAAACAGTTGAAAGCATTAGTCATTAGTATATTTTATAGTATTTCAATAAACCGATTTGAAAATTCTTGGACATGGAAAGAGAAAATACTGCTTAGATTGCCTCTGTCTCTTCATAATTTGTAGTATACTAAAAGCTACAACAAATGAATAATTGTAAAAATCATGCTGATGCTTTGCTGGACTCTATAATGACCAATTAGCAGATAGCTATAAGTTATGTTCCACCTCCAATGTTCATATACCTATGTAGGAAAAAATATAAATATTTGCTTGATTGAAGTACTATCTGAAAAAACAATATTTGACTGGATCATTTCCTCATTCTAAATAACATTATATTTTCTCTATTGTGTTCTATTGTCTGCTCAGGGATCAGCAATTCTAGAATCATAATGGAAGCCTGAAGACTGCTTATGATTAGAGAAATGCAAATCAAAACTACAATGAGGTATCATCTCACACTGGTCAGAATGGCCATCATCAAAAAATCTTCAAATAATACATGTTGAAGAAACTGTGGAGAAAAAGGAACACTCTTATACAGTTGGTGAGAATGTCAATTGATATAGGCACTATGAAAAACAGTATGGAAATTCCTTAAAAAGCTATAAATAGAACTATCATATGACCCAACAATCCCACTACTGGGCATATAACCATATATGAGGAAACTATAACTAAGAGTCACATGTACCCCAGTGTTTATTGCAACACTATTTATAATAGCTAGGACATGGAAGAAACCTAGATGTCTGTCAGCAGATGAATGGATAAAGATGCTGTGGTACATAAATACAATGGAATATTACTCAGCTATAAGAAGGAACACATTTAAGTTTGTTCTTATGAGGTGGATGAACCTAAGGCCTATTTCACAGAGTGAAGTAAGTCAGAAAGAGAAAGACAAATAATATAATAATGCATATATATGTAATCTAGAAAGATGGTACTGATGAACCAATCATGTATGGATTCGAGAGTTGGACTATAAAAAAAGCTGAGTACCGAAGAATTGATGTTTTTGGAACTGTGGTGTTGGAGAAGACTCTTGAGAGTCCCTTGGACTGCAAGGAGATCAAACCAGTCCATCCTAAAGGAAATTAGTCCTGAATATTCATTGGAAGGACTGATGCTGAAGCTGAAACTCCAATATTTTGGCCACGTGATGCAAAAAACTGACTCACTTGAAAAGACCCTGATGCTGGGGAAGATTGAAGGTGGGAGAAAGGAATGACAGAAGATGAGATGGTTTGATGGCATTGCTGACTCAATGGACATAAGTTTGAGTAAACTCCAGGTGTTGGTGATGGGCTGGGAGGCCTGGCATGCTGCAGTCCATGGGGTCATAAAGAGTCGGACATGACTGAGCAACTGAACTGAACTGAACTGATTACAATCAACTATAAAAATTGGCAACCTAGAAGAAATGGACACATTCTTAGACATATACAAACTTCCATGTCTTATCCTGGAAGAAATAGAAACTATAAAGAGAAAAATCACAAATACTGAAATTAAAACTGATTCAAAATCTTCCAGTAAAGTCAAGGGCCAAATGGCTTCACAGGCATTTTCTATCAAACATATAGAGAAAAGTTAAGACCTACCTTTCTCAAATTCTTTAAAAAAATAAATAAATAAATAAAAGAATAACACTCAAACTCATTCTATGATGATACCAAAATACAACATATCACAAAAAGAAAACTATAAGCTGATATCTTCTATGAACATAGACACAAACATCATCAATAAAATACTAGCAAACTGAATCCAACAATACATTAACAAAATCATAAACCCTGATCAAGTGAGATTTAACCCAGGGATGCAAGGATTCTTCAATGTATACAAACCAGTCAATGTGATACATTACACTAACAAATTGAAAAATAAAAACAATATGATCAACACAATAAATGCAGAAAAGCTTTTGACAAAGGTCAACCACCATTTATGAAAAAAAAAAAACAAAAAAAACTCTTCTGAGAGTGGGCTTAGAAGAAACCTACCTCAACATGATAAAGGCCATATGTGAGAGACCTACAGCTAACATCATCCTTAATGGTGAAAAACTGAAAATATTTTTTTGTAACATCAGGAATAAGAAGGGGTGTCCACTCTCACCACTTTTATCCACCATAGATTTGGAAGTCCTAGTCAAGGCTATCAGAGAAAAAGAATAAACAAAATAACCCAAATTGGAAAAGAAGAAATAAAAGTCACCTTTTGCAAATGACATCATAAAATATATAGAAAATCCTAAAGATACTATCAGAAAACTACTTTAGCTCATCAATGAACTTGATAAAGTTGCAGGATTCAAAGTTAATACACAGAGTTCTCTTGCATTTGTATGCACTAGCAATGAATGATCAGGAAGTGAAATCAAGGAAACAATCCCATTTACCACTCCAACAAAAAGAATAAAATACCTAAGAATAAACCTTCCCAAGGAGGCAAAATATCTATCTCAGAAGAGTATAAGATAGTAGTGAAAGTAATCAAATATGACATGAAGAGATGGAGAGATATAACATGTTCTTGTATTGGAAGAAACAATATTTTCAAAATGACTATACTACCCAAAGCAAACTATTGATTCAATGCAATCCCTATCAAAATACCAAAGGCATTTTTAACAGTTAGAACAAAAGTTTTGCATTTTCTATGGAAACACAAAAAAACCTTGAATAGTGAAACAATCTTCAGAAAGAAGAATGAAGAGGAATCAGACTTCCTGACTTCAGATTATAAAGCTACAATCTATACTATAAAGCTATAGTCTTCAAAACAGTATGATACTGGCACAAAAACGGGAATATAGCTCAAAAGAACAGGATTGAAAGGTCAGATAAAAGCCCATGCACCTGTGGTCACCTCATTTATGATAAAACAGGAAAGTATATACAATGCAGATAAAACAGTCACTTAAATAAGTGGTGCTAAGAAAACTGTATGCTATATGCTAAAGAATGATTTTTGAACGGTTCATAACACCATACACAAAAATAAACTCAAAATAGATAAAGACATAATAAGGTTGGATATACTATAAAACTCTTGAAGGAGTATATAGGCAGAATACTCTTTGACATAAAGCACAGCAGATTTTTCAATTCACAGTCCAGAGCAATGAAAATAAAAAACAAAAATAAGAAAATGGGACCTAATCACATTTAGGAGCTTTTGCACAGCAAATGAAACCATAAAGAAAATGAAACGATAACCCTTAGAATGGGAGTTAATACTTACAAATGAAGCAACTGACAAGAGATTAATCTCTAAAATATACAAACAGTTCATGAAGCTCAATATCAGGGGGGAAAAATCACAAAATTGAAAGAAGACATAAATAGAAACTTATCCAAAGAAGACATAAAGATGGTGAACAAGCACATGAAAAATTGCTCCACATCACTAATTATTAGAGAAATACTAATCAAAGTTACAATGAGTTATCACCTAACACCAGTCAGAATGCCCATCATAAAAAAATCTATTGATTCAAACAACAAATGTGGAAAGGGTGGGGAAAAATGGGAATTTTCCTTCACTGTTGGTGGGAATGCAAATTTATACAACCACTATAAAGGACAGTATGGAGGGTTCTTTAGAAAAAACAAAACAAAAACTAAACTAAAAATAAAGCTGCTATACAACATAGTACTCCCACTCTTAGGTGTTTACTGGAGAAAGCCATAATTCAAAAGGATGCTTGCACCCCAATATTCATTGTAGCACTATTTATAATAGCCAGGACATGGAAGCAGCCATATGATCCAGCAATTTCAAATCTGGGTACTTATCCAAAGAAAATGAAGACTCCATTTTGAAAATATTTGTACCTCATTGTATGCATGATAAGCCCCTTAAATTGTTTCTTTCACTGTGAAACTACAGAGTGTAGGCACATCAGACTTCTCTGTCCATGGGATTCCCCAGGCAAGAATATTGGAATGGGTTACCAGGCCATCCTTCAGGGGATCTTGCTGAGCCTAGGATTGAGCCCATGTCTCTTACATCTGCTGCACTGGCAGGTGGGTTCTTAACTACTAGTGCTAGCTGGAAGGCCCACCTCATTCTTTACTCCAGCACTATTCACAATAGCCAATATATATTAAGCAACCTAAGTGTCCATCAGTCATCGATGAATGGAAGAATATCTGTGTGTATGTGTGTGTGTAACATTACTTACTATAAAAATAATATCTTGCCATTTTGACAATATGGATGCTCTTAAAGGGTATTATAACTGAAATAAGTCAGAGAAAGACAAACACAATATTATTTTATTTACATGTGGAATCTAAAAAAACAAGTAAAACAGACTTATAGATACAGAAAACAAACTGATGTTTTCCAAAGGTGATAAAGAGATGGGATAAATAGGTAAAGGGATTGAGATACAAATATCTATTTTTAAAAAATTAGTCATGGGGATATAATATACAACATATTGACTACAGCTTCAATAATATTGTAATACATTTGAATGCTGATGAATGGGAACTAGAATTATTGTAATGATAATTTTGTAATATATAAAATATAAAATCACTATGTTTATACAACTGTTGCTAATAAAAACGTTGTAAGCTAAGTATGCCTCCATTAAAAATTAGCTTGCAGTTTATAGAAACTTTAATAAAGTATATAATAAAATTATAAGATATTTTTAGATGAACTTAAAATTCATACAATACTATTATACAGCAAATTGCAAAACACTATTGGTGAGTTATTAAAGGAAACCAAATTAATTGGAGAGATATTTTTTAAATTATCATTATTAACAGAATATGGTGGTGGTGAAGGTGTAGAATAATAAGCTAAAATAATAGGACTAACGCTAAAAAAGATGTCCTTTTCATCACAGGTGACTGGAACGCAAAAGTAAGAAGTCAAAAGTTGCCTGAAGTAACAATCAAGTTTCGTCTTGGAGTACAAAATGAAGCAGGGCGAAGGCTATCAGAGTTTTGTCAAGGGAACACACTGGTCATGGCAAACACCCTTTTCCAGAAAAACAAGAGGTGACTCTACACATGGACATCACCAGATGGTCTATACCAAAATCAGACTGATTATGTTATTTGCAGTCAAAGAAGGAGAAGCTCTACACAGTCAGAAAAACAAGACCTGGAGCTGACTGTGGCTCAGAGCATCAGCTCCTTATGGCAAAATTCAGGTTTAAATTGAAGAAAGTAACAAAACAGTAGGCCATTCAGGTATGACCTAAATCAAATCTTTTATGATCATATAGTGAAAGTGATTAGATCAAGGGATTAGATCTGATAGACAGTGTGCCTGAAGAACTATGAACAGAGGTTTGTAACACTGTACAGGAGGTGGTGACCAAAATCATCCCCAAGAAAAAGAATTGCAAGAAAGTAAAATGGTTGTCTGAGGAGACTGAACAAATAGCTGAGAAAAGAAGAAAAGTGAAAGGCAATGGAGAAAGGGAAAGATATAAAAAACTGAATGCAGAACTCCAGAGAAAAGTAAGGAGCGATAAGAAGGCCTTCTTAAATGAACAATGTAAAGAAAGAGAGGAAATCAATAGAATGAGAAAGACTAGAA
The DNA here is from genome assembly GCF_033118175.1 of Dama dama. Classification (NCBI taxonomy): domain Eukaryota; kingdom Metazoa; phylum Chordata; class Mammalia; order Artiodactyla; family Cervidae; genus Dama; species Dama dama. The sequence goes on from NC_083714.1 coordinate 73,999,849, forward strand.
ATTTCTTCAAGAAAATTGGTCTCTGATTCCTCCATCTTTTCTAAATATAGCTTATACGTCTGGGAGTTTTTGGTTCACATAATGTTGAAGTCTAGCTTGAAGGATTTTGAGCATTACCTTGCAAGCATATGAAATAAGTGCAATTGTATGTAGTTTGAACATCCTTTGGCATTGCCCTTCTTTTGGATTGGAATGAAAGGTAACATTTTCAGTCCTGTGGCCATTGCTGAGTTTTTCAATTTTGCTGGCATATTGAGTTCAGCACTTTAATAGCAGCATTTTTTTTTTTTTTTTATGATTTAAGATAGCTCAGTTGGAATTCCATCCCCTCCACTAACTTTGTTCCTAGTAATGCATTCATTGGATCGTAGAAAAATCAAGAGGAATTAAGGGGGAAAAAAAACAAAAACCATATACTTCTGTTTCCTTGACTAAGCCAAAGCCTTTGACTGTGTGGATCACAAAAAAACTGTGGAAAATTCTTAAAGAGATGAAAATACCAGACCACCTTACCTGCCTCATGAGAAACCTGTATGCAGGTCAAGAAGCAACAGTTAGAACCGGACATGGAACAACAGACAAGTTCAAAATTGGGAAAGGAGTACATCTAAGCTGTACATTGTCACCCCGCTTATTTAACTTAAAAGCAGTGTACATCATGCGGAATACTGGGTTGGATGAATCACAAACTGGGATCAAGATTGCCAAGAGAAATATCAACAGAATTAGATATGTAAAACATACCAGCCTAATGGAGAAAACAAAGAGGAACTAAAGAGCCTCTTGATGAAGGTGAAAGAGAAAAGTTAAAAAGCTGGCTTAAAAATCAACATTCAAAAAACTAAGGTCATGGCATCCAGTCCCATCACATCATGGTGAATAGATGTGGAAACAATGGAACCAGTGACAGACTTTATTTTCTTGGGCTCCAAAATCACTCTGAATCATAACTGCAGCCAGGAAATTGAAAGATGCATTCTCTTTGGAAGAAAAACTATGACAAACCTGTACAGTGCATTAAAAAGCAGAGATGCCACCTTGCAGACAGAAGTTCATATAGTCAGAACTCTGTTTTTCTTTTTTTTTTTTTCAGTAGTCATGCACAGATGTGATAATTGGATTATAAAGAAGGCTGATCACCTAAGAATTGATGTTTTTGAACTGTGGTACTGGAGAAGACTCTTGGGAGTCTTTGGAATGCAAAGAGATCTAACCAGTCAATCCTAAGGGAAATCAGCTCTGAATATTCATTGGAAAGACAGATGCTGAAGTTGAAGCTCCAGTATTTTGACCACCTGATGTGAAGAGGTGACTCATTGGAAAAGGCCCTGATGCTGGGAAAGATTGAGAGCAGGAGGAGAAAGTGGTAACAGAGGATGAGGTAGTTGGGTGGGATCACCAACTCAAAGGACATGAGTTTGAGCAAACTGTAAGAGATAGTGAAGGACATGAAAGCCGGGCATGCTACAGTCCATGTGGTTGCAAGCACTCAGACACTGCTTAGCAACTGAACAACAAATCAAATTTACAGATGACAAGACACACTTGCTTTTATATGAATACTTGGTATGATAATAGGGGTAATTAAAGTCAGTGAGTGAGAGGATATTCTTTATGAAAGCCAAATGTAGACACTCTGCTATCCGTAAGTGTGTAGAAGGGAGGAAAGTTGGCCCTTTCATCACCTCACACATTAAAATTAACATAGATTATAGACAGAAAAAAAAATTATGGTTTTTTTAGAGAGTAATGGAAATAATCTGTGGCTTCAGAATTGGGAAAGATTTGATAAATAAGATATGCACATAGAAACATTGCTCTTAAAGAAAAGGATAGATACATTTACATTAAAATTTAAACAGTTTGGTTTTCAATCATGTTAGTATGTTCAAAAATTACCTATAAATTAATTTCACAAAGAGCTAGTTTTCATAATGAAGAACTTTGGAAACTCAATAAGAGAATGATATAATCCAAAAGAAAAATGACAAAAAGCTTAAACAAACTCTTTAAAAAGAGCAAATGTAAGTAGCCAATAATACAAGAAGATTAATAATCTCATTAGTAATAAGGATCAGGCTACATTAATTTACACCCAGGAAACAATGAATAGTTACTATTTTAACAGAAACAATGACATTACTTGTGGTTGGCAGGAATGTGAATCTCTTCCATTGTTAATAGAAGATTAAATCATTAAAATAAATATGGAATAGAATGATCTTAATTAGGAATGTTGATATTGCTTATTAAATTGAAAGTCTGCCTAGCTTATTATCCAAAAATTTTAATGCTAGCTATATAAAGCAGTATCTAATACATAATTTTGATATAGCCAATATTTTATAGCAGTATAAATGAATAAGTGGTGCTGTTACACCCATTAATATGGATATTGTTGCAAACATGATTTTGAACAAAAGAAGCAATTCACAAAAGAATGTGCAAAAAATGACTAAATTTTTACATAGTTCAGAACCACAGAAAACCTAACAATATATTTTTTTCAGATATAAATATGTGGGAGGTAAAATGCAAAAGCTAGAAAATGATTCCTAAAGATAGATATCTTATCTGGGGGGAGGAGGATATATTTCAGTGAGGATCACCCAGGTTTCTGTTGCCACAGTTTTTTTTTTTATTATTATATTTATTAAACTGTAGTAATGCCATGATGAACATGATGGTGATTATGATAGTTTAAAAAATAGATAAACAGATATCTATTTTAAGTAGATATCTAAAAAAAGAATTAAATAGATGATAAGAAGATAGATGCCAGTTGATAGATACTTATTGAGTGCTTATCATGTATGGGACAGTTTAATTAAGATGCATTTTATTATTTAATCTCTAAATAAAAGTATATGCTAAGTACTATTTTTATCTCCATTTTAAAATAATGAAATGCAGGCACAGGTATCTAATGGAGTCTGAATTCCAATGAAGACTGTTCTAAAGTCTATACTGTGGACCTGAAAAAAAAAATAGGCTGTCATATATTCCTACAACAAAGATGGATTTATTCTGGATCATCAGAAATGATCATCATTTGGGATTTGCAGCCATGGTAAGCCCCATACAACAAAGGGAGGAGAACATTTTTATAGAGAGGTGAAGGACATGGAAAGGCAAACGTAAACACACAGTCCATGGCTTTTTATTGATGGAGTTCTTGCCAGTAAAATGGAGGAATCTTTCTTCTTGTTGGTCTCTACTATCTGTTATCTTTGCGGGACATGAAAACTCCTCATTCTAGTCACAATTTAAAGTTTCTGTTTATTGATTTTTTTACATTAACTACTTTTTGATCAAGATCTTTCTTTAAAGTATCACTAATAAAGAATTAAGGTTTTTTTTTGTTTGTTTGTTTGTTTTTTGTTTTAGTTTCTGCACTATTTTTGTCCTTCAGTGTCAGAAAGGACCTTTCCTGGTTGTCTTGTCTCATGTCAGAGGGAAAGTGCACAGATTGGAAACCTGTTAAACCACAGTCAAGTAACAAGGAGGGGGTAAGTAGAAAAATTCTTTGTCACTTTTGGTCTAAAGTCCGTGTGTTACCAAGATCATAGATGTTGGAGATCATCTGAAGCATTATGTCACCATTAGTGGTATGGCAACAAACTTCCAACAGGCCTGCTCTGGATATCTGAGAAAGTTGTTTCATCAGATGTTGTTGGCTTCAATTCCAGAAAATCTTTACTCTCAGTTTACCAGATGACATGCAAGTAGTCAGGTTTTGATACCTTTTATAGGTGTGTCATGTGAATCTAAGAGTCCATTTTGGGGAATTTAGTAGCACAAGATTTGGCTAACAGTGCTTGATAAGGGCCTCTCCAGCAAGATTGAAGAGAGTTCTTTTGGAGATATCTTTTTCAATAGGCAAAATCCCCGTGTTGCAAGGTATGAGGCTTAAGAACTTTTGTCTCTTAAGGGTACCTTATGTAAAGGCCACTCTACAAAAGCATGGCTATTTTTATTTTAGCAATTTTTTAATAATTTATTTATTTGACTGCACTGGGTCTTTGTTGCTGTGTGCAGGTTTTCTCTGGTTTCAGTGAGCGGAGGCTACTCTTTGTTGCAGTGCACAATCTTTTCATTGTGGTGTATTCTCTTGTTGCAGAGCATGGGCTCTCGGGTGTGCAGGCTTCATTAGTAGCAGCTCATGGACTCAGTAGTTACAGTGCATGGACTTAGCTGCCAAAGGCATTGTGGAATCTTCCCAGGCCAGGGATAGAACCTATGTCCCCCACATTGGCAGGCAGATTCCCAACCATTGGACCACCAGGAAAGTCCAAAGCATGTATATTTTTAGTGGAAAAGACTAGGCTTTTTCAACATTGAAGTACCTCTCCATCTATCACTTGTAGGCAAAAAAATAAAAATAAAAATGCAGGAGTCAAGTGCATTGTGTATTCTGTGCCTATCTCAAAGAGTGAGAATTTATGAGTTCCAAAAGAGGTGGATGTGAGATATAGAAGCACCAATGGTAATGCTTCTGGCTAAAGTACACAATTTGTCAGTTTTGTCTCAATAATGCTGATAGTGCACTGGACTAAACCAGAGGATGAAGGGTGGTAACTGCAGTGAAATATTGCATAACCAGCCAAACTCGGACTTCTTGGTCAAAAAGTGACTTCCTCAATAATTATGAAATTCCAGGGAAGCTCCCCAGGTAGGGATAATATTTTTGCAAAAGGACTTTAAGTACAGAATAGGCAAAGGAAGGATTCAGCCCATTGTGAAAATATATAGACAATGACAAAAACATATTTATACCCATACATTAGATGGAGTAAATTGTATGAAATTCATTTGTCAGATCTCAAATGGTTTATTAGGCAGTTTAAAATGTCCAGGACCATTACAAACAGGCTTCAGTGGGTTTTATTTTGGACAAGTGGGACAAGTGAGGTAGGTAATTCTTGTAGTCTTGTTAATGTTTCCCCACTAATGGTAATTTATTAAGGTTATCATTATGTCAGTAGACAGACAAATGTACAGTGACATGGAATGGGAATTTTTTTAGTAGGTAGGACTAGGCTCTTATTTGGTCTAAAGGAGAGCTTTCTCTTTTATCAAATCAATATATTTTTTAAATTTTTTATCTTTTTTTTTTTTCTTTTTCTGAGACCAATTCTGGGGCTTCCATTTTTCCTACATTATTATTTGGGAAAATATACTTTTGGACTATGAAAATGGCTTTGCTGCTGTTGGCCTTTAAAGGTGGCACTCCTTACAGAATTATCATTAAGGTGATTTTCCTTAGATTCCAAGGGAATCAAGATTAGAAGGTCTGGACATTTTAATAACAGCTAAAAAGGCAGGCAAAATATTGTATTCAATAATTCCTAAACCTTTGTTGTTTTTAGTGACTCAATCGTGTCCCACTCTTTGTGACCCCGTGGACTGCAGGACGTCAGGCCTCTTAAAGTCTGTCACTGTTTCCATTGTTTAGCCATCTATGGAACCAGATACCATGATCTTAATTTTATGAATGTTGAATTTTAAGTCACTTTTACACTTTCCTCTTTCACCGTTATTAAGAGGCTATTTAGTTCCTCTTAGTTTTCTGCCATAGAGCTGTGTCATCTGCATATCTGAGGTTATTGATATTTCTCCTGGCAATCTTGATTCCAGCTTGTGCTTCATCCAGCACAGCATTTCTCATGATGTACTCTGCATAAACGTTAAATAAGCAGGGTGACACTATACAGCCTTGACATATGCCTTTCTGATTTGGAATCACTATGTTTTCCATGCCCAGCTCTAACTGTTGCCTCTTGACCTGGATACAGGTTTCTCAGGAAGCAGGTAAGGTGGTCTGGTATTCCTATCTCTTTCAGAATTTTCCACAGTTTATTGTGATCCACACAGTCAAAGGCTTTGGCACAGTCAATAAAGCAGAAATAGATGTTTTTCTGGAACTCTTGTTTTTCCCATGATCTGACATATGTTGGCAATTTGATCTCTGTTTCCTCTGACTTTTCTAAATTCAGCTTGTACATCTAAAAGTTCTCGGTTCAGGTACTGTTGAAGCCTAGCTTGGAAAATTTTGAGCATTACTTTGCTAGCATGTAAGATGAGTGCAATTGTGTGGTAGTTTAAACACTCTTTGGCATTGCCTTTCTTTGGGATTACAATGTAAACTGACCTTTTCCAGTCCTTTGGCTACTGCTGAGTTTTCCAAATTTGCTGGCATACTGAGTACAGCACTTTCACAGCATCATTTTTTTAGGATTTGAAGTAGCTCAACTGGAATTCCATCACTTCCACTAGCTTTGTTGGTAGTGATGCTTCCTAAGGCCCACTTGACTTTGCATTCCAGGATGTCTGGCTCTAGGTGAATGATCACACCATCGTGGTTATCTGGGTCATTATGATATTTTTTGTATAGTTCTTCTGTGTATTCTTGCAACCTTTTCTTAATATATTTTGCTTCTGTTATGTACATTCTATTTCTGTCCTTTATTGTCCCCATCTTTGCATGAAAAGTTCCCTTGGTATCTCTAATCTTCTTGAGGAAATCTCTACTCTTTCCCATTCTATTGTTTCCCTCTATTTCTTGGCATTGTTCCTAAACATAGGGGCCATTTTAATTTTATTTCCACCAGAAATAAGGAAGTCATATTTCTTCCACAACATTTCAAAATAATGAGTTACTCCAAAAGCATATATGCTGCTGCTGCTGCTAAGTCACCTCAGTCATGTCCAACTCTGCGCGACCCCATAGATGGCAGCCCATCAGGCTCCCCCGTCCCTGGGATTCTCCAGGCAAGAATACTGGAGTGGGTTGCCATTTCCTTCTCCAATGCATAAAAGTGAAAAATAAAAGTGAAGTCGCTCAGTCGTGTCCGACTCTTAGTGACCACATGGACTGCAGCCTACCAGGCTCCTCCATCCATGGGATTTTCCAGGCAAGAGTACTGGAGTGGGGTGCCACTGTGTTCTCCAAAAGCATATATACTATCAGTATAAATATTTGCAGCTTTGTCCTTGGTTAAAATACAAGCCCATGGAAGAGCCTGTTTGCCTAAATCAGCCATTGATAAAGACTCTACCTGTACATAGCAAAAGAAGTTGCAGTAGCATACAGAGCATAATATTTGCCATTGTCATCTTTTAAATAACAGCCATGAGTAAACCATGAGAAATCAGTGTTACCCAATGGAATTCTCTTCCATCACAATGAGTTAGGGGTTGATGCATCAGTACTAAGCAATCATGAGAGACTTTGACACTGTTGGAGGGGATAAGAGTTGCATGGTTAAGGTTTTTGAAATACAGAGTGAATGAGAGGCAGTTAACACAAGGATTGCATAGGAGGTGAGGTAGATGATTGAGAATTGTTAAGTTCGATGAGAATTCAGGACTGTTTCTATTGTATGTGGTACAAAAATCAATAAAGGAGAATCCACAACTGTGTTCTCAGAGGTCTTAACCAAAATAGCAGTGGCTACAATGGCTCTAAAGCAAAAGGATTATCCACAGAATCAAGTTTCTGGCTATAATACCATATTGACCACCTGTGATCCCTGTGTTTTTGAGTGAGTACCCCAGAGGAATTTATTTCCCTTTGATATACAACAAGGAAAAACAGAATCTGAAAATTGAGATGCCAAAGGGCAGGTGGGTTTATTTAACTCCCTTTTAAAGTATTGAAAGCTATGCCATCTGATTCTTTTTAGAAAATTGGGCTGGGGTTGTTATTATTGTGTGAAATGCATAGTGGGTTGGCCATTAGACAGAAATTTTAACAATAAACGACTAGCCTGAGAAAACTTCACAACTGGCATTTAATTTTGTATTTGGGAAACCTGATACCGTAAAGTCTATCTGGAATTAGATGCAACCCTTTTCCTGATATTGAATGCTTTAAATATTGAAACTGGATTTGTACAGACTGTGATTTTTTTTGTCAATATTATGTTTGTCTAAAGCTAAAATCTTTAGCAAGTGAATGTCGTCTTCCTGTGAGGAAACCTGAGGAGGAGAGCAAAACAGCAGATGACCTACATATTCCAATATATATATTTACCCCAAATAAAGGCAAAAAGGTGTTTGCTAGCTTCATCAATTAGAATACTAAAGAATGCACTACATAAAGCATTAAAGTAAAAAGGAAATATTCCCAGTGGGAATTGATGCTAGTAAGGAACAACAAGGTGTCATAGGATAACAATGTGGTTTATCGTTGCGAGGTTTTGGACAAATCTCCACACTCGACCCTCAGATTTTCTCACCAGTAAAATGGGAGTGGTACAGGGGCTAGTACAAGGGATAATTAGGCCTTGTACTTTGTAATCCTCTATTATGGACTTTATACGTTGAGGGCTTCTTTACTTATATGGTATTGATTAATTCTGGGAAGAGGTTATGAGAAATCTAGTTGAATCTTCATGGGGAATACACTGTAATTTTTTTTTTTTTTTCAAAATCTGTTATAGATTTTGCCCATTAGGAAGGTGGTAGTTTATTCAACAGGGACAAATAATCAGTATTTCTAGAATTTGCTTTAGTGCCCTCTAAGATGAGGCAAATATGAGATATAAAAGGATCATTTAATTCACCTGGTAGGTTACTTCGGTAATACTATCAATTTATAGAATTATTTCCCCCTATTGGGAGAAGGGAATTCTGGCAAAAATACTTCCCTGTGAATTCTCAGCCCAATAATAAGCTGTGTAGGTTTGTCATAGCTTTGCTTCCAAGGAGCAAGCGTCTTTTAATTTCATGGCTGCAGTTACCATCCACAGTGATTTTGGAACTCAAGAAAATAAAGTTTGTCACTATTTCCATTCCTTCCCCATCTATCTGCCATGAAATGATTGGACTGGATGCCATGAATGTTGAGTCTCAAGCCAACTTTTTCACTCTCCTCTTTCACATTCATCAAAGATCTTTTAGTTCCTCTTCACTTTGTGCCAAAAAGTTGGTGTTATCTTCATATCTGAGGCTACTGATATTTCTAGCCAGAAAAAAAGTGGTGGAAATATGATAGATAGAACACGAATAAGGAAATATTAATAATTATTGAAGCATTGGACATAATTCATGTTTAATTAATTTAATTAATTAAACTCCAATAAATAATTGGAGTTTAATTAATAAACATAATTTATTAATTAATATAACAAATAATAAATAAATTAATAAACATAATTATTAATAAGTATGTCCATGATTTTTCGCTGTACAATTTTCTATGATTTTGTGAAATTTTAAAAATTTCTTTAATGAAAAACTAAAAATAGCAAATTTCCAGATTTAAAGAAAGAAGCCACAGGTAGTCTAAATAGGGCACTAACAGCAGTAAATGTTTGAGATAATTGACTGGCACCAAAAAAGAACAGAGACACTATCAAAAGGGAAGGCAAAAATTAAGAAAACCCAGGGATCTGAGAGTATTTAAATTTGAGGACATTTAATGTAAAAACAAAAAGGTGACATAATTTAATTAGCTGCTTTAGATATTTAGTTTTTTAACAGGCTACTTGACAAGTTTGAAATTTATACACATTCCTTTTTTTGTTTGTTTCTTAAGAGAATTTGCCATTTAAATATTTACCAGTTTGGTTAACTTTAGAGATAGAAGCAGAGATTTATTTTTGCTGTGTTTTTTTTTTTTTTCCTTTTTTCCTCACGGAGAACTATTGGTTCTGAGTTAATTAAATGTTCATTAAATCAGCAATGATTGTGCTACCAGGTAAGTGTGTGCTGACTGTGTATGTAAAAGTTTACAAAAACTACTCTCTGTAATTTGCCTCTGTATGTGCTCCAGTAAGAACAAAAAAAATTCAAGACGGCCAAAAGTCTTTTTCAGAAGTAAAGCATAAATGTTGATATGCTAGTTCCTTTTCTGTTAAAGATCATTTCTTTATCAACTAATTTATTGGGGGTCTACCATATTCTGTCATGGAGTGTTTATTCTAATAAGGAAAGATGCAATTAAGAAAAGATTAAGTAAAATTTAAACATAGATGGCTGTAAGTAGATAATAGGTAGATGACCGATAAATAGATACAGATAGATAGAAACAAGGAAAGAAATGATGATAAAGTTTATAGAAAAAAAATAAGCAGTGATGATGGATTAAGAATGTAAAAGAGGGGTGAATTTTAGTGAGATCCTCACGTATACCCCTTTTAAAAAGTGACACTTGAGCAGAAATTTGAAATAGGTGAATGTAAGAGCCATTTAAATATCAAAGAAAAGAGGACATTTCTGATGGAAGCAATGCCTACTGTAAATATCTTGAAGTGACAGCGTGCTTGATGTATTCAAGAAATTTTAAAGAGGCCAGTGTGAGTGTAGGAGAAAAAAAAATGGCAGAGAGACTAGTAGAAGATATTGCCAAAAAATTGGTCAGGGGTCAAAATAAGTAAGGACTTAGGCTGCTGTAAATTTTTAGCTTTTCCTCTCACCAATATGGGAAGCTATTGGAGAGATTTATGTAAAAAATAATGAATGTGCTTGACTTAGATATTAATTAATTCATCTTCTATGTTTAGAATAAACAATAAGTAATCAAGAGTAGAGGAAGGTAAAACAATTAGGTCCTTATTACAATAATCTAGATGAAAATTTGATGGTGAATTTGTCACAAACCAGGGTGAAGATGGTGATAAAAAGTTAGATTCTAGATAATTTTTGAAGGCAGAGTCAAAAATGTCTTGATGGATTTCAAATATAAGAGAAAGATTGGGCTTCCCTGGTGGCTCAGATGGTGAAGAATCTGCTTGCAATGCAGGAGATGTAGGTTCAATCCCTGGGTTGTGAAGATCCCCTGAAGGAGGTCATGACAACCCACTCCTGTATTCTTGCCTGGAGAATCCTCATGGACAGAGGAGCCTGGTGGGCTACAGTTCATAGGATTGCAAAGAATCGGACATGACTGAGCAATTAAGCACAGTACAGCACATGAGAGAAAGATTGGAGTCAAAGATAAGACCCAGAGGAATCGGGTGGAGAGGGAGGTGGGAGGGGGGATCGGGATTGGGAATACATGTAAATCCATGGCTGATTCATATCAATGTATGACAAAACCCACTGGAAAAAAAAATAATAATAAAAATTAAAAAAAAAAAAAGATAACTATATGTTTACTTAGAAGTACTTTGATGTAATTAGATGGACAAACATGAGGTTTAATGGTGAAGACTGATTTAAAAAAAAAAAAAAAACTCACAAAGAACTTTTCCAGAAAGAAAAGGGTATCCACCCTGATGATACACTCTCATTTACAGGGAATGTATTGCCATCATTGGAATATTCTAGAACCTGTATAATCACAGGGACAGTGAGTATTGGAATAGTCATTGGAAACAAATGCAATACATGCAAATGAAAATTATAGTGCCTAAGTCATTGTATAACCTGTAGTCCAAGCAAGTAATCTCTTTTTGATAGCTCTATGAAGGAAGAGATTTCTCTATGGCCAGAGCAAAGCTGAACCTCTAATGTAGTAGTAAGTAGTAGGTAGTGAGGACAGACATGCCATCCTAAAAACTTTTATCATCACTTCTTCTATAGAAATGATGCTTCTTCAACACTAATATCCTGAATTTGTTGGAAGAGTGCATATGGAGAGTCCTACCAAAATTCACTCAGCAACTAGAATTCTTCTCTTTCTCTGATGTGAAAGCACAGTGATCAATTTAAAAGTAACTATTTTTTAGTCAAAATCATGAGGCTTTTTTTTTTTCAGTCTCAAAAGATGTTCACTTGAGTTTCAGCTTCAATAAGTAAGACAAGTACAATAAAGTTTAGTTCTTCATATTCTTGTAAGACTTTAGAAATTCATAAGAGTTTAAGGAGAGTTTGTGGGTATATATAAGCTGAAATTCATACAAATTTGGGAATAGGATGTCTTTGGATATTTATTTTGAGATAACAAATAAAAAGGAACTGCCATTAAACACAGTCAAAACAGTAAAAGTATACTTTTAAAATAATACGCATCATGATGGAGTATGCAATATATTTTGGGTAAGCATGCAAATTTGTATTTAAAAATATTTCTAATCAAAATATTTAAAATGGAAAACGTCAGAGATCTTCAAGTGTTCAGCTCTCAGATCGCCTGAAAACTCAGCTATCCTTGGTAAATCAATATATAGAGCTTCTCCATAGATAATAATAATTTTCACATTCCAAGTTAAAAAAAAATAAACCATAAGTAAATCAGATAAGGAAAAAATATATGATATCCCTTATATGCAAAATCTAAAAAAAAAAATGATATAAATGTGTTTACTTGCAAAACATAAACAGACTCACAGACTTAGAGAACAACTTTAAAGTTTCCAGGGTGAAGGATTAGAGAAAAGGATAGTTAGGGAATTTGGAATGAACTGCTGATTTATAATGGACAGCTATTTTAATGGCAGAAAGTGAAGAAGAACTAAAGAGCCCCTTGATGAAGGTGAAAGAGGAAAGTGAAAAAGCTGACTTAAAACTCAACATTCAAAAACTAAGATCATGGTATCTGATCCCATCACTTCATGGCCATAGATGGGGAAAATGTGGAAGCAGTGTCATATTTCATTTTCTTGGGCTCCAAAATCAATGTGGACAGTGACTGAAACCACAAAATTAAAAGGTGTTGCTCCTCGGAAAAATAGCTATGACAAACAAAGACAGTGTATTAAAAAGCAGAGACATCACTTTGCCAAAAATGTGTGTAGAGTCAAAGCTATGGGTTTTCAGTAGTCATGCATGGATATAAGAGTTGGACCATAAAGAAGACTGAGCCCTGAAGAATTGACACTTGAATTGTAATGCAGAAGAAGACTCTTGAGAGTCCCTTGGACAGCAAGGAGAGAAAATGAATCAATCTTAAAGGAAATCAACACTATAATATTCATTGGAAGGGCTGATGCTGAAGCTGAAGCTCCAATACTTTTGGTCACCTGATGTGAAGAGCTGACTCATTGGAAAAGAACCTGACGCTGTGAAAGATTGAAGGCAGGGGGAGAAGGGGACACCAGAGGACAATATGGTTGGATGGCATCATTGACTCAATGGACTTGAGTTGGAGCAAACTCAAGAAGATAGTGAAGGACAGAGAAACCTGGCATGCTGCAGTCCATGGGATTGCAAAGAGTCAGACACAACTTAGCAACTGAACAACAACGACAACAAACAAGGACCTACTGTAGCACACAGGGAATTTTGTTCAATGTTATGTGGCAGCCTGAGTGGGAGGGAAGTTTGGGAGAGAATGGATACCTTTATATGTATGGTTGAGTCCCCTTGCTCTCCACCTGAAACTATCACAAGGGTATTAATCAGCTAAACTCCAATACAAAATAGAAAGTTAAAGAAAAAAAAACAAAAACTCTAAAATTAAATAGGTCTATGTTATGAAAAATTTTAAAGGCATAAAGTGTTTTACTAGAAATTCATATAGATCTATGTGCCTTCCATGCAGTCTGATTTGGTTGCACCAGACAATACTTTCTCCATGAACTTAGAGTTTTTGACGTTTCATTGAGTGGGATCTGCATGTCTACACTGGCTAAGGACCACCTATAAGACTTATGTTGTCTCTTTAATACAAAGTTTCATTTTTATAATATGTATATAATGCAGTCATATGAAAGTTTATATAACTTAAAGCTACAGCTGTAAAGAGCATAAAATGTATTTGTATGTATCTGTGATATACATATAGATATGTGTGTGTGTTGCACTTTAAAAATGATCAATATGTTGTTGTTATGCAGTTGCTAAATCCTGTCCAACTCTTTGTGATCCCATGGACTGCAACAATCAGGCTCCCTTGTCCTTCACCATCTCTAGGAGTTTGCTCAAATTCATGTCCACTGAGTCTGTGATGCTATCTAACCATCTCATCCTCTGTTGGCCTATTCTCATTTTGCCTTCAATCTTTCCCAGCATCAGGGTCTTTTCCAGTGAGTAGGCTCTTCACATCAGATGGCCAAATATTAGAGCTTCAGCATCAGTTCTTCCAAAGAATATTTGGGGTTAATTCCCTTTAGGATTAATTTGATCTTCTTGCAGTTCAAGGGAATCTCAAGAGCTTTCCCCAGCACAACTTGAAAGTATCAATTCTTCAGTGCTCAGCCTTATTTATAGTCCAACTCTCACATCTGTATATGACTATTGGAAAAATCATAGCTTTGACTATATGGATCTTTGATGGTAAAGTGATGCCTTTTCTTTTTATTGTGCTATCTAGTTTTGTCATAACTTTTCTTCCAAGAAGCAAGTGTCTTTTAATTTCATGGCTGCAGTCACTGTCCACAGTAGTTTTGGAGCCCATGAAAAGAAAATCTGCTGCTGCTTACAATTTTCCCCCTTCTATTTGCCATGAAGTGATGGGAGCAGATGCCATGATCTTAGTTTTAGATCTCATGAATGCTGAGTTTTAAGCCAGCTTTTTTTCACTCTCTTCTTTCACCTTCATCAAGAAGCTCTGTAATTCCCCTTCACTTTCTGCCGTTAGAGTGGTATCATCTGCATATTTAAGGTTGTTATTTCTCCCAGCAATCTTGATTCCAGCCTGTGATTCATCCAGCCCAACATTTTGCATGATGTACTTACAATCTGCATCATCATAAAATATACAATATATGTATATACATATATGTCTGTTAGTATTTTAAAAGCAACCTCTTATATTCTTGATACAAATAAATTGCTTGCACAAAATTACTTTGAGACTTGATTATCCTTTTACTGTTCACATCCATTTTCACTACTTAACCAATTTCCAAATTGTGATGTTATAGTAAACTTAATTGTTTTTAAATCACAATAATTGAGAAAATCAGTCAGAAGACACCAAGATACACAAGCGCCACAGTTAAAGAGATATAAGGAAAAAAACAAGAAACTATACCTTATGTATATTTCAAACACAGCTACACAATGTAATATATCTTTACCAGGTGTCTCTTTATTTTTCTTAAGTAACTTAGGTATCATGGGTGTGTGTTACATACACATATATATTTCTTAAATAATTTAAATGGACGGGAGGAATATAGCATGGATAGAAAGGAAGAGACAAAAATCCCTGAAGAATCTTCTCATTATTTTCCAATACTTGAATTACTATGCTAGTGCAAATTTCACGAATAATGTGTGTTCTTAGAAAATGTGAATTTTAAAAGTGAAACATTCATGTGATGTTCACACCATAATATTTCAAGCTGATGTGTGACAATATGTAAATCCATATTAGGCATAGCCAGAACATCAGGTTTCTTCATTCCTTGTTAATTGGACCACAACTTGTTTGATTTTGAAACTTATATGCATGCCCATGTTTTTAAACAAGTTAAAAACAAAAAGCTACCCATGGCATTACTAGCCATGTGTATTAATGTACAATATATATATATATTGTACATTATATATATGTACAATATATATATATATATACATACATATATATGTATATATATAGTTGTCTTTCTTGAGCTGTATTAAGAAACAGTATCATGTAAGGCTTAAACTTGATTAAAAGAGTATTTGTGCTTTGAAAAGGGATTCTGTGATTTACTAGTTGAGTGAACTTGAACAACCTGTCTTCAATAGTTCTGAACTTCAGTTTTTTATTGTGAAAAATTGAGACTATTTTGCTATCTTACAGGGTTGATGTGAACATTAAAATAGATAATATATAAAATAATATAGAATTCAGTGCCTGATTCACAGCTAGTGTCCAATAAGTGATAGTAATGATACTGTAATAAAACTATAGAAGGAGACTGTGAACAATATTTATTTCCAATCTTAACTCAGAAAATACCTCACCATGATGAGCCTTGACAAGATTTTCGCCATTCCGATTCTTTTACCTTATGTGTATTTCAAACACAGTTAAATAATGTAATATGTCTTTACCAGCTATCTCCTTTTTTTCTCAGCAGCTAAGGTATCATAGGTGCATGTTTTATTTCTTCAATTCAGTTGTGGGCCCCTTGGGAGTAGAAGGTAGATGTTTTTTTAATGTATTGTGGATTTATACACAGTATAGAGGCACATAACCCATTATCTCTATCCATAAATAGTGTTTTAAAAATTTTGGTTCCTAATAACTTCAAATAATCAAGAACAAGGGAACAAATAATACTGAGTCAGAATTGCAAAGGATTTCAAGGAAAAGAATACAATTTTTTCTCAGTCATGTGAAAGAAAACTGATAATTGTTTCTTTGATTCCCTGGGTAAGGATATGGTAGCAGACATTCCTTATTTTTATTATTTAATTCTTAACAATAAAATTATATTTTATGACCTGGAAATGATTATCTAAATAATTATGTTTTTACCTCAGTGGAAAAAAATATATTATTTTTATATCAAAAAATAGAATGTGTAAGATATAACAAGAAAACTTTATTTTCTGTACCATTCAAGCCATTGATCATAAGAAGTATTGAAAATACAGAGCAAAGAAGACTCTCATCCACTGTGATGAGAGTTTATATTGGTACAACTACAATGGAAACTAGCTTGGCATGATCTAATAACACTTGAGAGAATTATGAAATATGCTCTACCAATTTCAATTTGCAGAAAAAATATATGAACTATCATATTCTTAGAAGGTATTAATAATAGTTCCACTGAGGTTTTCAAGATGGCAGAGTAATAAAATGATGAGATCACCTTCTCCACCACAAATATATCAAAAATTCATCTGCATTTTGAAAAAATCTTACAGTACACTTTCTGAATGCTGGTAGAAGACCCCAGGCTTCCAAAAAGGCAAGGGAATTTCCTCAGAATGAGTGTGAGTCTCTTGGGGGTGTTCTTGGCTATTGAGTGTTGTTTCTCCATTAGTCTTATGGTTCTACCTTCTGTGCTGTGTGGCCTGTGAAGTATTGGTGCTATAGTAAAGGGTCAGACATGAAGGTGGAAGGCCCTGAAAGTGGGAGACTCTGGACCACCAGAAAACTTCCAACCTCATGGAATGTAAACCAGCAAGAGCTCTTACAAAGGCCTTCACCTCAACAGTAAGACCAAGGCCCACCCAAAGACCAGCAAGTTCCAGTAAAAACATCAAACCTTTAGTAAAACAAAAATACAACACAATCCATTAGCAGAAAACCATATCAAACACATAGACAACCCAAAACACATGATTGGACAAAGAACTGACCTTCAGAGAGACAAGATATAGCTCATACACCAGAAAACAGGCACAAGTCCTCTCAGCCAGGAAACCTTCACAAGACACTGATCTAACCCTACCCACAAGGGGCAGACTTCACAATTAGGTGAAATACTACCTTTCAACCTTGAGAAAAGAGACCCCAAACACAGTAAATTAAATAAAATGAAGAGGCAGAGAAACATGCAGTAGATGAAGGGACATTGTAAAAGCCTACAAGAACAAATAAATGAAGAGGAAATAAGAAGTCTACCTGAAAAATAATTCAGAGTAACAATAGTAAAGATACCCCCAAATCTTGGAACTAAAATGGAGGCACAGATAAATAGATTGAAGGCATGGATTGAGAAGATACAAGAATAGCTTAAGAAGGACCTAGAAGATTAAAGAATAGGCAGTCAGAAATGAACACAATAACTGAGATTAAGAATACATGTGAGGGAGAACAAGATGGCAGAGGAGTAGGTGGATGTGGAGTACATCTCTCTCCATGGATACATCAGGAATACACCGGGACACAGGTCCTCTGGAAGTCGCAGCATCTGGGAACTGGAGTTTAGGGATTGTGCAGCAATCCAAGGATGAGGGCTTCTGTTGACTGTGGAGAGACAGATCTAGGGGATGTGAGGGAGGAGATCATGGTGGGAAATGCCTGTGGAGGCAAGCCGGGCAGCCATGGAAGCAAGGCACTACTACAGAGTCATGCCTAGGGGGTTAGCCATAACCATAGCCTCTCTCTCCCCACACACCAACATCTGCAGCTGAACAACAGAGAGCCTGGCACATCAAAAGCAGGATGCACTGAACTGCAGAGTAGGACCCCAACCAGGGGGGTTCTCTATGTGCCTGATGCACCAAACAACAGTGAAGGACCCCAGGTAAAGGAGCCCTCTGTGTGTCTGAATGGGCAGAGTTATGGAGAAAGACTGGCCAAAGAGGCTTTCTGATTGCCAGCTACAAGAGGCTCAAAAAAAGATTCTGATAGGGGGGTAACTCCTGCAGTGGAGGCAGTCCATGTCCCTGCACACTTGGTGCCAGCAGGGTCCCCACAAGCCACGCAGCTCCACCACCTTCATGTTCAACTCTCACTTGGGCAGAGCTGCCTCAGGCAAAAACAAAAGTCTTGCATCCATGCATCCAGTGTCACTTCAGTCATGTATGGCTCTTTGCGACCCTGTAGGCTGTGGCCTGCCAGACTTCTCTGCCAGAGGAGTTCTCCAGGCAAGAATACCAGAGCGTATTGGCCAATACTGGTTGCCCTTCTAGAGCACTATTTTTCCTGCTTCCCTAGCTGCCAACTCTCCTGAGTACCTGGTGCTGCCAGAACCTCTGTGACCCAAGCAGCTTTACCACCTCTACACCTGCCCCTCACAGGGGCAACCCAAGTCCTCCAGGGAAGCCTCAAGAGCAAACCCCATTGGACGACCCACATGCAAAGGTGGGAATGAAACCACAGTTGAAATCCAGAGGCAATGTGGCTAAGGAAGAAGACCCAAAACCTTCCAACCTGGTGTACAAGCTGCAGATTAAATCCACATGATCAACTAGGAAGACTCTGTGTCTATGGAATATATAAAAGGACATTGAGAGCTCCCACAAAAGAAAACATGCTAGTCCTGATAGCTGTGGATATTGGAGGCAAGAACACACAGGAGTATGATCAGATTAGAATCAGAACTTCCCCCACAGCAGGTCCAGAGACCAGTAAAATGTTGGAAGGCATCCTAGGGAGGTAAGGTAGACTGTGACTCCCAGCAAGGTAAAGGACTTTGACAGCAATGACTCAAGAAAAACATTTATATTCTTATGTTTTGACTTGTTGTGTAGATTCTTTCTGATTATTTTTTTCTTTTTCCTTCTTTCCTCCCCATTGTAGTTGTAGATTTTATTGGCACTATGAAATCTAATTAAGCTTTTGAGATTTTTAAAAATTATTATTCACATTATTTTATTGTTGTTGCAAACCTCTGCTTCTACCTTGGACTTTTGCAATTCTGTGGAGTTTTCCCTTTTTTTCTCTCTTTTTTAATTTTAATTTTTTTAAACCTATTAATATTTTTTCTACATTTATTCCTTTGTTTGCTTTTCCCACTGTTCTTTTCCCCTTGCAGTTAATCTTTAATGTACATAAATCTTCTGTATCTACCTCTAACTCAAAATGGACTGAAGACATAAATGTAAGACCAGAAACTATAAAACTCAAAGAGGAAAACGTAGACAGAACGCTTGTTGACATAAATCAAAGCAAGCTCTTCTATCCTAGAGTAATGGAAGTAAAAGTAAAAAAGTGGGACCTGATTAAAGTTAAAAGCTTTTTCACAGCAAAGGAAACTGTAAGCAAGATGAAAAGACAATGCTCAGAATGGAATAATAGCAAATGAAACAACTGACAAAAGAATAATTTCCAAAATATTCAATCAGTTCATACAACTCAATGCCAGAAAAACAAACAACCCAATCAAAAAGTGGGAAAAAGACCTAAACAGACATTTCTCCAAAGAAGACATACAGATGGCTAAAAAACACATGACAAGATGCTCAACATCACTCATTATTAGAGAAATGCAAATCAAAACTACAATGAAATATCACCTCACACCACTCTGAATGGCCATCATGAAAAATTCTTCAAATAATAAATGCTGGAGTGGATGTAGAGAAAATTGTATTCCCTCCATTGCACTGTTGGTGAGAATGTAAATTCACTCAGCCACTATGGAAGATGGTATGGAGATTCCTTAAAAAATTAGTAATAAAACCACCATATGAACCAGCAATCCCACACCTAGGCATATACCCTGAGGAAACCAAAATTGAAAAATACACATGTATCCCATTGTTCATTGAAGCACTATTCACAATAGCTAGAAGGTGGAAACAACCTAGATGTCTACTGACAGATGAATGGATTATGAATTTGTGGTACATATACACAATGGAATATCACTCAGCCATAAAAATAACTCATTTGAGTCAGTTCTAATGAGGTGTATGAACTTAGCACCTATTATAAAGAGTGAAGTAAGTCAGAAAGAGAAAGATAAATATTGTATTTTAACGCATATATATGAAATCAACAAAAATGGTATTGAAGAATTTATTTACAGAGTAGTAATGGAGAAACAAACATAGAGAATAGATTTATGGACATAGGGAGAGGAGAGGAGAGGGTGAGAAGTATGGAAAGAGTAACATGGAAACTTACGTTACCATATGTAAAATAGATAACTCAAATAAATTTGCTGTATGGCCCAGGAAACTCAAACAGAGGCTCTGCATCAACCTGGAGGTATGGGATAGGGTGGGATGAGAAGGGAGGGAGGTTAAAAAGGGAGGGGATATCTGTATACCTATGGCTGATTCATGTTGAAGTTTGCAGAAAACAAGAACATTTTGTAAAGAAATTATCCTTCAGTAAAAAAAAAAAGTTTGTTTGTTTGTTTGTTTTTAATGGAAGAAAAGTAAAAGAATATGAGAGAGGGAACCGATGGCAGAATAACTGAGGCAGAAGAATGGATAAGTGAGTTGGAAGATAGATTTGTGGAAATAAATGAAATAGAGCAGAATAAAGAAAAAAGAAGAAAAGAAATGAGGACAGCCTCAGAGATTTCTGAGAAAACATTAAGAACACCAACATTCAAATGTATAGGGGTCCCAGAAGAACAGTAGAAAAAGAAAGGCTATGATAAAATATTTGAAGGGAATATAGTAGAAAACTTCACTAACATGGAGAAGGAAATAACCACTCAAGTTCAGGAAGCCCAGAGTCTCATACAAGATAAACCTAAGGAGAAACATACCAAGATACTTATTAATAAAACTAACAAAAGTCAAACAAAAAGAACAAATATTAAAGCAACAAGAGAAAGCAGCATATAACATACAAGGGCATCACCATGGGGTTAACAACTAATCTTTCAATACAAACTGCAGTACATAAGGGAGTGGCAGGGTATATTAAATGATAAAAGAAAAAAAAATCTAAAACCAAGATTATTTTATCTAAGAATTTCTTTGAGATTGAAGGAGACATCAAAAGCTTTACAGACAAGCCAAAGTTAAGAGGATTCAGAACCACCAATTCAGATTTACAATTGCTAAAGGAAATTCTCTAGACAGGAAACACTAGAGAAAGAAAAGTCCTGCAAAAACAAACCAAAAACAATAAATAAAATGGTAATAGGATCACGAAATTTAAAGTGATTTTCACTCTTCTGTGTCCAACTCTTTGCGACCCTATGGACTATAGCCTGCCAAGTTCCTCTGTTCATGGAATTCTCCAGGCAGGAATACTGGATATCCTTTCCCTTCTCCAGGGCATCTTCCCAAACCAGGGGTCAAACTGGCATCTGTTGCATTGCGGGCAAATTCTTTTGTATCTGAGCCACCAGGGAAGCCCCAAACTGGCGATGTTCTAAAGCAGGGAATGTTTTTACCTTAGTCTCTCCACCGAAATTAGAACACTTCATAAGACCATGCACAAAAATAAGCTCAAAATGCAGTAAAGAAAATAAGACCAGAAACTATAAAACTCTTAGAGGAAAACATAGGCAGAACACTCGATGACATAAATCACATCAGGATCCTCTATGGCCCACCTCCAAGTGTAATGGAAATAAAAATTAGCAAATGGAACCTAATTAAACTTAAACGCTTTTGGAAGGCAAAGGGAACTATAAGCAAGGTGAAAAAACAACCCTCAGAATGGGAGAAAATAAAGCAAATGAAACAACTAGCAAAGGATTAATTTTCAAATATACAAGCAGTTCATACAACTCAATACCAGAAAAGCAAACAACCCAGTCAAAGTGGGCAGATCTAAACAGATATTTCTCCAAAGAAGACATGCAGATGGCTAATAAGCACATGAAAAAATGCTAAATATCACTCATTATTAGAGAAATGCAAATTAAACCTACAAGATATCACCTCACATCAGTTAGAATGGCCATCATCAAAAAATCCACAAACAACAAATGCCAGAGAGGGTGTGGAGAAAAGGGAACCCTTTTGCAATGCTGGTGGGAATGTAAAATGATACAGCCACTATGGAAGATAGTATGGGGATTCCTAAAAAACTAGGAATAAAACCACTGTATGATCCACCAATTCTGCTACTGGGCATTTGCCCTGAGGAATCCATGAATGAAAAAGACACATCTACCCCAATATTCATTGCAGTATTATTTACAATAGCTAGGACATGGAAGCAACCTAGGCATCCATTGACAGATGAATGGATACAGAAATTATGTTACATATATACAATGGAATATTTCTCAACCATGTAGGGGAACACATATAAGTTAGTTCTAATGAGGTGTATAAATGTAGGGTCCATTATACATAGTGAAGTAAATCAGAAAGTTAAAAACAAATATTACATATTAATGTATATATATAGAATATATGGAATTTCAGCTTCCCTGGTGATTCAGATGGTAGAGAATCTGCTTGCACTGCAGGAGATCTGGGTTCAGTTCCTGAGTTGGAAAGATCCCCAGCAGAAAGAAATGGCAACTCATTCCAGTATTCTTGCCTGAATAATTCCATGTAGAGAGGAGCCTGCCTGGCTAAAGTCCGTGAGATCACAAAGAATCAGACAGGTTTGAGTGAGTCACACACACACGCACACACACATGGAATCTAGAAGGATTACAGTGAGGAGCCTACATGCAAGGTAGAAATGGAGATACAGTCAAAAAGAAGACTCATGGACACAGTCAGAGAAGGAGAGGGTGGGATAAATTGAGAGAGTACCATTGAAACATATACTTTACCATATGTACAATGGATAGCCAATGGGGATTTGCTATATAAGGCAAACCCAGTGCTCTGTGCAGCCTAGAGTAGAAGGATAGGGTGGGAAGTGGGAAAGATGCTCAAGAGGGAGGGAACATGTGTTCACCTATGCTGATTTGCCTTGATCTTTGGCAGAAATCAACACACTACTGTAAAACAGTTATTCCCCAAATAAAATTAAAAAAAAAAGAAGAAGAAAAAATAGCTCCAAAAATCCAACAACAAACACATTTTGGTATATTTATGAAAATAGTTGCTACACATACAAACATGAACAGAGCTCACATACCATATATTAAGAAACAGAAATGAGATGCTAAATATATGATATATAATTGTATAAAGTACAAAACACAGAAAAAACTAAATTGATATATTTCAATATATTGAAAAACTGATGCTTTATTGTTAAAAAATCAAGATAAGGATATATTTGCCTTAAAAAGCAGGATACAAATATAGTTTTTTTAAGGAATCTCCACACTGTTCTCCATAGTCTCTGTACTAGCTTGCATTCCCACCAACAGTGTAAGAGGGTTCCCTTTTCTCCACACCCTCTCCAGCATTTATTGCTTGTAGACTTTTGGATAGCAGCCATTCTGACTGGCGTGTAATGGTACCTCATTGAGGTTTTGATTTGCATTTCTCTGACAATGAGTGATGTTGAGCATCTTTTCATGTGTTTGTTAGCCATCTGCATGTCTTATTTGGAGAAAAGTCTGTTTAGGTCTTTGGCTCATTTTTTGATTGGGTTATTTATTTTTCTGGAATTGAGCTTCAGGAGTTGCTTGTATATCTTTGAGATTAATCCTTTGTCTGTTGCTTCATTTGCTATTATTTTCTCCCATTCTGAAGGCTATCTTTTCACCTTGCTTATAGTTTCCTTTGTTGTGCAAAAGCTTTTAAGTTTCATTAGGTCCCATTTGTTTATTTTTGCTTTTATTTCCAATATTCTGGGAGGTGGGTCATAGAGGATCCTGCTGTGATTTATGTCAGAGAATGTTTTGCCTATGTTCTCCTCTAGGGTTTTTATAGTTTCTGGTCTTACATTTAAACAGAAAAAGAGACACAGATGTACAGAATAGAATTTTGGACTCTGTGGGAGAAGGCAAGGGTGGGATGTTTTGAGAGAACAGCATCAAAACATGTATATTATCTAGATCTTTAATCCATTTTGAGTTTATTTTTGTGTATGGTGTTAGAAAGTATTCTAGTTTCATTCTTTTCCAAGTGGTTGACCTGTTTTCCCAGCACCACTTGTTAAAGAGGTTGTCTTTTTTTCCATTGTATATCTTTGCCTCCTTTGTCAAAGATAAGGTGTCCATAGGTATGTGAGTTTATTTCTGGGCTTTCTATTTTGTTCCATTGATCTATATTTCTGTCTTTGTGCCAGCACCATACTGTCTTGATGACTGTGGCTTTGTAGTAGAGCCTGAAGTCCGGCAGGTTGATTCCTCCAGTTCCATTCTTCTTTCTCAAGATTCCTTTGGCTATTAGAGTTTTTTTGTATTTCCATACAAATTGTGAAATTATTTTTCTAGTTCTGTGAAGAATACCGTTGGTAGCTTGATAGGGATTGCATTGAATCTATAGATTGCTTTGGGTAGCATAGTCATTTTCACAATATTGATTCTTCCAACCCATGAACACGGTATATTTCTCCATCTGTTTGTGTCCTCTTTGATTTCTTTCATCAGTGTTTTATAGTTTTCTATGTATAGGTCTTTTGTTTCTTTAGGTAGATATACTCCTAAGTAATTTATTCTTCTTGTTGCAATGGTGAAAGGTATTGTTTCCTTAATTTCTCTTTCTGTTGTCTCATTGTTAGTGTATAGGAATGCAAGGGATTTATGTGTGTTAATTTTATATCCTGCAAATTTACTATATTCATTAATTAGCTTTAGTAATTTTCTGGTTGTGTCTTTAGGGTTTTCTATGTAAAGGATCATATCATCTGCAAACAGTGGGAGTTTCACTTCTTTTCCTATCTGGATTCCTTTTATTTCTTTTTCCTCTCTGATTGCTGTGGCAAAAACTTCCAAAACTCTGTTGAATAGTAGTGGTGAGAGTGGTTACCCTTGTCTTGTTCCTGATTTTAGCGGAAATGCTTTCAAGTTTTCACCATTGAGGGTATTGCTTGCTGTGGGTTTGTCATATATAGCTTTTATTATGCTGAGGTATGTTCCTTCTGTTCCTGATTTCTGGAGAGTTTTTACCATAAATGGAGGTTGAATTTTGTCAAAGGCTTTTTCTGCATCTATTGATATAATCATATGGTTTTTATCTTTTAATTTGTTAATGTGGTGTATTAAACTGATTGAACTGCGGATATTAAAGAATCCTTATAAATCCATATGAAGCTAATTTTCTAGAAGAGGGCATAGAGATTGTGAAATAACATGTTAGACTTCTCTCAGTTATTTGCAGGTTTTAATTTTTAACTTTTTTTCCCTTAAGCAAGTATTGAGGAGATAAATCAGTGAACCATATAATTTATTATAATTTTAATGTGCTGTATATTATATAGCATGCGTGTGTGTTAAATTGCTTCAGTCATGTCCCACTCTTCGTGACACTTTGGACCATAGATTGCCAGATTCGTCTGTCCAAGGAATTCTTCAGACACGAATACTGGAGTGAGTTGCCATGCCCTCCTCCTGGGGATCTTTCCAATCCAGGGATCAAACCCACATCTTTTTATGTCTCTTGCAATGGCAGGTGGGTTCTTTACCACTAGCACCACCTGGAAAGTCCCATATTATATAATAATAAACATGAAGATAAAGGAAACAAAACTAATGCACACAATATAGTAAATCAATGCAATATTTTATTCAGAAAAAATTTAATGTGATGAAAAAGACAAAATATTATTTTATCTATTATTCATCAGTTTTTAACAGAGTATTGGAGTTGGGATGTCTACAAAAATTTTGAGAAGAATAATAGTATGGGACTTCCCAGGTGGCTCAGTATAAAGAATTTACCTGCCAAGCAGGCAACGTGGGCTCGATCCCTGGGTTGGGAAGATTGCCCCACAGAAGGAAATGGCAACTTATTCCAGTATTCTTGCCAGGGAAATCCCATGGATGTAGGAGCCTGGTGGGCTACAGTCCTTGGGGCCACAAAGGGTCAGACATGACTTAGCAACTAAACAACAACAATAATAGTTGACAAATATAAAAATAACATAAATCTCTAAAAAGTTTTGTTAATAATCTGTATCTAAATTCCTTATAAACCTTTGGATTCCTGAATAATGTCTTAAAAATAAATATTCTTAATTAATACCTGAAAATTATTTTCAGAGTAATAGTCTATGAAATGTTGCAAATTCTTTCTATACAGAAGAAATAAATTAAAATTAATCTTTATATTAATTTATAGAAAACAAAAATAATGGAAGAAAAATTTTAAAATGCAATGCAGTCAATTTTACAGTCTTAGATTTCCTAGCAGCTTTTTAACAAATCCTCCTTACTCTCATTGACAAGAAAATAGAAGCAGGTAATTCTTAGCATATTAACCAAAAATTTTGAAAGTCTAAACATCTTTGTGACAGTGGATTTGATTTCAATGACAAACCTGGTTGTACTGAAGAAGTGTTTCTACTAGCATACATTGTATTTCTTGGAGCACTGACAAGTATTTCCAGTGCTTTTCAAAATATTAGTCTAGTGTTCTTATTTTTATTTTTTTGGCTCCAAAGTCAAGGTAACAGATTTCAGGCTACTTACCCTTAACTAAACTCATGCTGAGGATGACTGGGAATGTAAGACACATTACACCTGTCAATGGTTTGGATACCTATATATAGTCAAAATTTTTTTTCTTTCTTATTTAGATATAGAAGGAACTGTTGGCTAAACATAAACATTTTTCAATTTTTCCTTAGCTAATGATTGCTGTTTCTCTGACTAGTAAGATACCTTATCTTACTTTATGGAAACTGTTCAAGAAATAACATTATTTTTTGTTTTTAAGCTTGGGACAGCTTCATACAGAGACAGATTACAAAGATAAGAACAGATAGTAGGGAAACCAAAAAAAAGAACAGTGTAACACAGAAAAACAATAGCAAGAAGTAATTATTACCATTAGGCTTCATGGCTCACTGGAGTGAAGAGTTTCCTGGAGTCTCTGGGTAACTGTGTGTAAGGTTCTCCTCTCTCTCCTCTGTGTGCATATCAGTCATGTCTGACTCTGTGATTCCACAGAAGGTAGCCCACTATGCTCCTCTGTCCATAGGATTTCCCAGGATAAATACTGGAGTGGGCTGCCACTTCCTTCTTCAGGGGATCTTTCTGAGCCAGAAATTGAACCCACATTTCTCGCATCTCCTACATTGGTGGTCAGATTCATTACCACTAGTGTCCACTGTTTTTCTAACATAATCTTTGAAAGAAAGATTGATAGATAGCAAAATAGCAGTAATAAACTAAAGGGAATAACCTCAGTGTTATCTCACCTTTCAATTTCCTGTACGTGGCTCCAGTAGCCAAACTCAAAGAGAAACATGATGGCAAGAAAACACTTTAATGTGATAACTACTGGTCACCCTTGTTGTTTAGTCACAGTGTTCAACTATTTATGATCCCATAGACTGCAATATACCAGGATTCCCTGTCCGTCACCAACTCCCGGAGCTTGCTCAAACTCATGTCCATTGATTGAGTCAATGATGCCATCCAACCATCTCATCCTCTGTTGACCCCTTCTCCCCTCCCTTCAATCTTTCCCAGCATCAGGGTCTTTTCCAATGAGTAGGCCCTTTGCATCAAGTGGCCAGAATATTGAAGCTTCAGCATCAGTCATTCTGATGAATACTTAGGATTGATTTCCTTTAGGATTGACTGGTTTAATCTTCCTGCTCTCCAAGTGACTCTCAAGTGTCTTATCCAGCAACACATTTTGAAAGCATCAATTCTTCAGCACTCAGCCTTCTTTATGGTCTAAGTCTCACACTCATACATGGCTATTGGAAAAACCATAGTTTTGACTCTAAAGACCTTTGTCGACAAAGTGATGTTTCTGCTTTTTAATATGTTGTCTAGGTGTGTCACAGCTTTTCTTCCAAAGAGCAAGCATCTTTTAGCATTGCTGAAGGCACCATCTACAGTGATTCTGGGGCCCAAGAAAATAAAGTATGTCACTGTTTCCGTTTTTTCCCCATCTATTTGCCATGAGGGCTTCCCTGGTGGCTCAGAGGGTAAAGAATCTGCCTAAAACGCAGGAGACCTGGGTTCAATCCCTGGATTGGGAAGTTCCGCTGGACAAAGGAATGGCACCCACTCCAGTACTCTTGCCTGGAGAATTCCATGAACAAGGGAGCATGGTAGTCTACAGTTCATGGGGTCACAAAGAGTTGAACATGCTGCTGTTGCTGCTGCTGCTAAGACACTTCAGTCGTGTCCGACTCTGTGTGACCCCAGAGATGGCAGACCACCAGGCTCCTCCATCCCTGGGATTCCTCAGGCAAGAACACTGGAGTGGGTTGCCATTTCCTTCTCCAATGCATGAAAGTGAAAAGTGAAAGTGAAGTCGCTCAGTTGTGTCAGACTCTTCGCGTCCACATGGACTGCAGCCTACCAGGCTCCTCCGTCCATGGGATTTTCCAGGCAAGAGTACTGGAGTGGGGTGCCATTGCCTTCTCTGGAGTTGGACATGACTGAGCTACTAACACCCACACTTGCCATGAAGTGATGGGACCAGATGCCATGATCTTAGTTTTTTGAATCTTGAATTTTAAGCCAGCTTTTTCACTCTCCTCTTTCACCTTCATCAAGAGGCTATTTAGTTCTTCTTCATTTCCTGTCATTAGCGTGGAGTCATCTGCATATCTGATCTTATTGATATTTCTCACATCAATCTTGATTCCAGTTTGTATTTCATCCAGCCTGGCATTTCACATGATGTACTCTACATATATGTTAAATAAGCAGGGTGACAATATACAGCTTTGATGCACTCCTTTCCCAATTTTGAACCAGTCTGTTGTTCCATGTCCAGTTCTAACTGTTGCTTCTTGACCTGCATAGAAGTTTCTCCAGAGGTTGGTCTGGTATTCCCATTTCTCTAAGAATTTTCCACAGTATGTTTTGAACCACACAATCAAAGGCTTTAGCATAATCAATGAAGCATAAGTAGATTTTTTTTTCTGGAATTCCCTTGTTTTATATTATGATACAGCTGATGTTGGAAATTTGATCCCTGCTTTTTCTAAAAGCAGCTTGTACATCTGGAAGTTCTATGTTCATGTATTGTTAAGCCCTAGCTTGAAGGATTTTGAGAATATCCTTGCTAGCATGTGAAATGAGCATAACTGTCCAATAGCTTGAACATTCTTTGGCATTGCCTTTCTTTGGGATTGCAATGAAAACTGACCTTTTCCAGTCCTGTGGCCACTGCTGAGTTTTCCAAATTTGCTGACATATTGAGTTCAGCACTTTCACAGCACCATCTTTTAGGATTTGAAATGGCTCAACTGGAATTCCATCACTTCCACTAGCTTTGTTCACAGTGATGCTTCTTAAGGCCCACTTCACTTTGCTTTCCACGATGTCTGGCTCTAGGTCAGTGATCACACCATCGTGATTATCTGGGTCATGAAGATCTTTTCTGTATAGTTCTTATGTGTATTCTTGCCACCTCTTCTTCGTATCTTTTGTTGCTGTTAGGTCCATACCATTTCTGTCCTTTATTGTGCCCACCTTTGCATGAAATATTCCCTTGGTATCTCTAATTTTCTTGAAGAGATCTCTATTCTTTCTCATTCTACTGTTTTCCTCTATTTCTTTGCATTGATCACTGAGGAAAACTTTCTTATCTCTCCTTGTTATTCTTTGGAATTCTGCATTCAAATTGGTATATCTTTCCTTTTCTTCTTTGCCTTTCACTTCTCTTCTTTACTCAGCAATTTGTAATGCCTCCTCAGAAAACCAGTTTGCCTATTTGCATTTCTTTTTCTTGGGGCTGGTTTTGGTCACCACCTCCTGTACAATGTTATGAACTGCCATCCATTGGTCTTCAGGCACTCTATCAGTTCTAATCCCTTGAATCTATTTGTCACTTCCACTATATAATCATAAGGGCTTTGATTTAGGTCACACCTGAATGGTCTAATGGATTTCCCTCTTCTCTTCACTTTAAGTCTGAATTTTGCAGTAAGGAGATGATGATCTGAGCCGCAGATAGCTCCAAGTCTTGTTTTTCTTGACTGTATCGCACTTCTCCATCTTTGGCTGCAAAAAAGTATATAATCAGTCTGATTTTGGTAATGATCATCTGGTGGTTTCCATGTGTTGAATCATTTCTTGTGTTGTATGAAGAGGTTGTTTTCTATGACTAGTGTGTTCTCTTGTCACCCTACCAGGGCACAGAATAATGGGGGAAAGTAAATGTGTGCATCTAAAGGGGAGAATTAAGGCTCTCCTACACAGACTGCATAAATAGATTTAACAGATTACGTGTAATTGTCAGTAATCTGTCTCTTTCCATCTCTTGATCTTGCTTTCCTCTGGGTTGCCATAATTTTCAAGAAGATTTTCCCTTCCTGCTGACAAAGTGATTTCCAACTATTTTCCTCCTTCTAGTTTATCAGCCTCTGCAGCCAAAGATTGTCTTGTTCTAATATGCTATAGCAGAACTTCCAGAGAGGACTTTGATTGATTAGGCTTAGTTTCTTTGCACATTCCTTAACAAATTCCTGTAATTAAGGAAATATAGTACTATTCCTGGCCACCCAAACATTGTAATAAGATTATGCTTAGGGCTTAGAGGAATAAGGGAGAGGGTAACTCAATCACAACTCTGTGTTTAGACAGAATGGACATTTCTAAAAACAAAATATAGGTGCTATTACCAAACAAAGTGTCTAGGAATGTTGAGTAGGCAAAAGCAATGTTTATTAGATGCATTCTTACCCATCATCTTTTGACTCCTGTGCCTCAAATAAATATTCTCAGTGACTTTGTATTTTTCACAGGACTTGGGTATTTTCATTTTTAAATAAAAGCTCCCTTAAATGATAATATTTTAATATGAATATTAAGTAGGTGTATAGTTTTTCACCCCAAAAGCTTAAAAAATAGTAAAATTAGCAGAACTCATATTTGTTCACAATAATAAGTATCTAATATCAACCCAAACAAAATATAGTAAGGAAATTATTATTTCAACCAATGAGTCTTTGTGCCCTGCGATTAAAAAGTAGCTGTTAACAGCTCATAAAGAGGGCTGTAGTAAGCTTTTATAAAGTACATTCCTCTAAGAAATACAGAACTTTCTGGAAGTGTAGGCTCCAACATGGCAAACGGGATTTCTTCAACTTCAGTGCAGTTCTGATTTTTTTTTCCTTTTAACTTTTAATTTTATTTAACAAGCATATTTATTAAGTGTTTATTTGTAAAGGTGACTTTATTAGGTACTACAAGAAACATAATTCACAACATGAACATACACATACATGGCAATAGAGTTTAATAAAATCCTGGTATGAACGTGTTTTTGAGGAAGACATAAATTGCTATAAAGTGAATCACAGAGATTTCATGAAGAAAATGGCGGGGGGTGGGGGCTCCAATTGATTTTACAGAAGAAGGGTAAGGTTTTCATAACTGATTCTCTCTATAGCCATAGGATTTTAAACCAATTTCAGCCTATCTTAAATATGAAAAACAAGTATCTTGGAAGCTAATGTAGGTATAAATTAATAAATAAATACACAGTGATAATGAAGAATTATATTTTTTTCAGGTAAAAAAATGTAAAGATATGGAATTGGGAGACAAGAAAGTATATTTCGAGGAACAAAGATCAAAACAACTGAAATACAATTGTCTAGGTACTTTAGATTTAGGATGTTAATGGTAAACTGAATTTGTTCTTTAACATTTTGTTTCTTCAATAAAATAGTGACATTAACTTGGAACATTTCTGGTATACCTTGTTGTGTTTTCCTGAGTGTATCTATTCTCAGAATTTTCTAAGAAACATGTAGTTTTTTTTTTGTTGTTGTTGTTTTTTTTTAATTTTAAAATGAAAGAGAAACACTTTTCATTTAAATACTCCCTCAGGTTACTAATAATGGAGAAAGGATGTAATTGTGCCTACACTGAGCAAATTGCTAACTAAAATGGTATTTTATAGCAGGACAATCACACACTCTATCTAATTTCTTGCCTCAATATGAAGAGGAGCACCACCAAATATTTGATTGCCTCCTGTATCTTAAGACAGAGACTTCCATTTCTTTTTTTTTTAGCACATTGCAAACTGTTTGCTCTTGGGTGCTTGGTCTAGTCAACCTCTGTTATGGCAGCACTATCAAAGTTTGGCACTTTGTGTTACTGAGATACTTATTTCCCAAGAGTGACTCTAGTGATTTAAATCTCAATATTAACAAACTGCTAACTAAAAACATAAAATGTCTCCAAATTGTTTTCTTTAATTATAAGAGTATGTATGTTTAGTTCCCTCATCGATAATTTGTCATTCCTACTTCTTTCCAATTCTCAGGATTTTCTAAGCATTTATTCACATTTAAATTTGCCAATCAATTTATTAACTACATCACACTTAGAAATCTCTACTAATTCTAAAGAACACAATAACAAGGCAGGCAAAGACAAATCAAGTTTTATTTTTATAGTAAATAAAGTGAAATTGAAATTAAACAATTCTATCCTGACTAAGTCAGACCACCAATTGTCCATGCAGATCCTATTTATTCTTCAATAATAAATTTAAGAAAGCCATAGCTTTTAAGCTTTCTAGTTTAGTCAACTACACATTATTTTTCTTTTTTTTTTTTTTATGAATCATACATGCAATAGTTAGAATAAACAAAAACATTCTCTATCTCCACTTTGATTTAAGTTTAAGTTCTTTATATGAGCCTCCACTTTAATACTAGATTTGATTTTTTTTTCCATATCTATTCATCTGAACACATCTGTGGGTTTCACTGAGAAAAACTGTTCTGGCTAGGACTTCCAGTACTATGTTGAAAAAGATAGGTGAGATAGGGCATTCTTGTTTCATTCCTGATGTTTGAGAAAAAGTGTTCAGCTTTTTGTTGCTGAGTATGATGTTAGATGCGGACTTGCAATATATGGGTTTATTATATTGAGGCATGTTACCTCTAACCCAGTTTGCTGAGAGCTTTTTTTCTTTTTTTATCATAAAGGATGATGAATTTAGCAAATTACTTTTCTGTGTCTCTTGAGATAATCAAAAAACTTTTAAAATATTTTATTCTATTAATGTCATTTCATATCATTAACATATTAGTGATATTAACATATCATTAATCACAAGGGTTGATTTTCAGAACTGAAACATCCTTGCACCCTTGGAATAGATCCTAGTTGATCATGGTGTATAATCCTTTTAATGTACTGTTAAATTCAGTTTTCTGATATTTTCTAAACAATTTTTGCATCTATATTCATAAAGGATGTTGGCCTATGGTTTTACTTTCTTTCAGTGTTCTTGTGTGGTTTTGGTAGCAGGGTGATGCTCGCATAGTACAGTGAGTTTTAAAGTGTTCTTTCCTCATCAATTTTTTTTTTCCATTTATTTTTTTCATTTATTTTTATTAGTTGGAGGCTAATTACTTTACAATATTGTAGTGGTTTTTGTCATACATTGACATGAAACAGCCATAGATTTACATGTATTCCTCATCCTGATCCCCTCTCCCACCTCCCTCTCCACACGATTCCCCTGGGTGAAAAGATAGCCCTCACATTGGGAGAAAATAATAGCAAATGAAGCAACAGACAAAGGATTAATTCCCATTTATTTTTATTAGTTGGAGGTTAATTACTTTACAATATTGTAGTGGTTTTTGCCATACATTGACATGAATCAGCCATGGATTTACATGTGTTCCCCATCCCGACCCACCCTCCCACTTCCCTCTCCATCCCATCCCTCTGGGTCTTCCCAGTGCACCAGCCCTGAGCACTTGTCTTATGCATCCAACCTAGGCTGGTGATCTGTTTCACCCTTAATAGTATACTTGTTTCAATGTTGTTCTCTCAGAACATCCCACCATCGCCTTGTCAATGTATGGCAAAAACCACTACAATATTGTAATTAGCCTCCAACTAATAAAAATAAATGGGAAAAAAAAAAAAGAAGGATTGGTATTTCTTTTCTAAGCCGTAGAATTCACCAGTGAAAGCATCTGTCCCGCGTTTTTCTTTCTTGGTAGGATTTTGATTACTGATTAAATCTCCTTACTTGTAATTTGTTCGTTCAAATTTTCTTTCTTCATAACCACTGATTTTATAAAGGCTTTTTTTTAAATTTCATTTTTTCAATCTTGATTCCAGTTTGTGCTTCATCCAGCCTGGCATTTCTTACAATGTACTCTTCATGTAAGTTAAATAAGCAGAGTGACAATATACAGCCTCAATGTAATCCTTTCTCAATTTGGAACCAGTCAGTTGTTCCATGTCCAGTTCTACCTATTGCTCCTTGATCTGCATACAGATTTCTCAGGAGACAGGTACAGTGATCTGTTATTCCTATTTTTAGGAATTTTCCAAAGTTTGTTGTGATCCACAAAGGCAAAGGATTTAGCATTGTTGATGAAGCAGAAATAGATGTTTTCCTGGAATTGACTTGCTTTTTCTATTATTTAACTGATGTTGGCACTTTGATCTCTGGTTTCTCTGCCCCTTGTAAACCAAGCTTCTACATATAGAAGTTCTGGGTTAATATACTGCTGTGGCCTAGATTAAAGGTCTTAAATACTGAAAGATGATGCTGTGAAAGTGCTACACTCAATATGCCAGCAAATTTGGAAAACTCAGCAGTGGCCACAGGACTGGAAAAGGTCAGTTTTCATTCCAACGCCAAAGAAAGGCAGTGCCAAAGAAGGATCAAACTACCACACAATTGCACTCATTTCACACACTAGTAATGTTTAAATTCTCCAAGCCAGAATATATGAACTGTGAACTTCCAGATGTTCAAGCTGGTTTTAGAAAAGGCAGAGAAACCAGATATCAAATTGTCAACATCCACTGGATCATTGAAAAAGCAAGAGAGTTCCAGAAAATAATCTATTTCGGCTTTATTAACTATGCCAAAGCCTTCAACTGTGTGGATCACAATAAACTGTGGAAAATTCTGAAAGAGATGGGAATACCAGATCACCTGACCTACCTCTTGAGAAACCTGTACGCAGGTCAGGAAGCAACAGTTAGAACTGGACATGGAACGACAGACTGGTTCCAAATCAGGAAAGGAGTGTGTCAAGGCTGGATATTGTCACAGTTCTTATTTAACTTATATGCAGAGTACATCATGAGAAACGCTGGGCTGGAAGAAGCACAGGCTGGAATCAAGATTGCCAGGAGAAATATCAATAACCTCAGATATGCAGATGACACCACCCTTATGGCAGAAAGTGAAGAACTAAAGAGCCTCTTGAAGAAGGTAAAAGAGGAGAGTGAAAAAGTTGGCTTAAGGCTCCACATTCAGAAAACTAAGATCATGGCATCCGGTCCCATCACTTCATGGCAAATAGATGGGAAACAGTGGAAACAGTGGCTGACTTTATTTTTTTGGGCTCCAAAATTACTGCAGATGGTGACTGCAGCCATGAAATTAAAAGACACTTACTCCTTGGAAGGAAACTTATGACCAACATAGACAGCATGTTGAAAAGCAGAGACATTACTTTGTCAACAAAGGTTTGTCTAGTCAAGGCTATGCTTTTTCCAGTGGTCATGTATGGATGTGAGAGTTGGAATATACAGAAAGCTGAAAACTGAATAATTGATGCTTTTGAACTGTGGTGTTGGAGAAGACTCTTGAGCATCCCTTGGACTGCAAGGAGATACAACCAGTCCATCCTAAGGGAAATCAGTCCTGAATATTCATTGGAAGGACTGATCCTGAAGCTGAAACTCCAGTACTTTGGCCACCTGATACAAAGAGCTAACTCATTGGAAAAAACCCTGACACTGGGAAAGATTGAGGGCAGGAGGAGAAGGGGACGACAGAGGATGAGATGGTTGGAGTGGCATCACTGACTCAATTGACATGGGTTTGTATGGACTCTGGTATTTGGTTGTGGACAGGGAGGACTGGCGTGCTGCCGTTCATGGGGTCGCAAAGAGTCAGACATGACTGAGTGACTGAACTGAACTGAAATGAAACAAAACTGTATTAGTATGTGAAGGGAACACACTTGTATGGTAGTTTGAACATTCTTTGGCATTGCATTTATTTGGGATTGGAATGAAAACTAACCTTGTCCAAGTCGTGTTGCAAATGCTGAGTTTTCCAAAATTGTTGACATATATAGTGCAGTGGTTTAATTGAATTATCTTCTCAGATGTGAAATAGATCAGCTGGAATTCCATAACCTCCACTAGCTTTGTTCTTAGTAATGTTTCCTAAGGGTCACTTGACTTCACACTCCAGCATGTCTAGCTCTAGGTGTGTGACCACACATCGTGGTTGTCTGAGTCATTAAGACCTTTTTTTGTACAATCCTTCTGTGCATTTTAGCCACCTTTTCCTAATCTCTTCTGCTTCGGTTAGGTCCTTACCATTTTTTTTTAAAATCCTGTCCATTCTTTCATGAAAACCCTTGATATCTCCGATTTTCTTGAAGAGATCTCTAGTCTTTCCCATTCTATTATTTTCCTCTATTTATTTGCATTATTCATTTAAGAAGACCTTCTTATCTCTCCTTGCTATTCTCTGGAACTTTTCATTCAGTTGGGTATATATTTCGCTTTTTCTTTGCCATTCTTTCTGCTGTTTCCTCAGCTATTTGTAAAGCCTGTGTAGACAACCACTTTGCCTTCTTATATTTATTTTTCTTTGGGATGTTTGTGGTCACTGCATCCTGTAAAATGCATCCTGTATAATGTTACAAACTGCCATCCATTCTTCAGGCATTCTGTCTACCATATATAATTCCTGAATCTGTTTGTCACCTCCACTGTATAATCTAAGGGGTTTGATTTGAATCATCCCTGAATGGCCTTGTGTTTTCCCTACTTTCTTCAATTTAAGCCAGAATTTTGCAATAAGCAGCTTATGATCTGAGCAACAGTCAGCTCCTGGTTTTGCTTTTGCTGACTGTATAGAGCTTCTCCACCTTTGGCTGAAAAGAATATAATCAATCTAATTTCAGTATTGACCATCTGGTGACGTCATGTTTAGAGTTGTCTCTTGTGTGTTTGGAGCAGGATGTTTGCTATGACCAGTGGGTTCTCTTTTTTTTTTTTTTTTTTTCATTTCTTTCTTTTTTTTTTTTTTTTCTATATCTCCATTTATTTATTTATTTTATTTTATTTATTTTATTTTTTTTTTATTTTTTTTTTCCAGTGGGTTTTGTCATACATTGATATGAATCAGCCATGGATTTACATGTATTCCCAATCCCGATCCCCCCTCCCACCTCCCTCTCCACCCGATTCCTCTGGGTCTTCCCAGTGCACCAGGCCGGAGCACTTGTCTCGTGCATCCCACCTGGGCTGGTGATCTGTTTCACCATAGATAGCATACATGCTGTTCTTTTGAAATATCCCACCCTCACATTCTCCCACAAAGTTCAAAAGTCTGTTCTGTATTTCTGTGTCTCTTTTTCTGTTCTGCATATAGCGTTATCGTTATCACCTTTCTAAATTCCATGTGTCAGTATGCTGTAATGTTCTTTATCTTTCTGGCTTACTTCACTCTGTATAATGGGCTCCAGCTTCGACATCACTGTTAGCCTTTGCACTGTTTCATTTTGTACTCCAAAGCCAAATTTACCTGTTACTCCAGGTATCCTTTGACTTCCTACATTTACATTCCAATTCCCTATGATGAAAATAACATCTTTTTTTGTTTTGTTTTTGTTTTTGGTGTTTGTTCTAGAACATCTTGTAGGTCATTATAGAGCTGTGCCATTCAACTTCAGCTTCTTTGGCATTTCTGGTTGGGGAATAGATTTGAATTACTCTGATGTTGAATGGTTTGCCTTAGAAATGAATCAAGATCATTCTGTCTTTTTTGAGATTGTACCCAAGTACCACATTTCAGACTCTTGTTGATTACAACAGTTATTCCATTTATTCTAAGGAATTCTTGCCTATAGTAATAGATATAATGGTCACCTGAATTAAAATTGCCCATTCCCATCCATTTTAGTTCACTGATTCCAAATATGTCAATGCTCACACTTGCTGTTTCCTTACTTTAATTCCTGGACCCAACATTTTCATTTTCTATGCAAAATTGTTCTTTACAACATCAGACTCTACTTTCATCATCAGACACATCCACGGCTGAGCATCATTTCTACTTTGGCCCAGCTGCTTTGTTATTTTTGGAGTTTTTAGTAACTTCTCTCCACTCTTCCCCAGTAGAATATTTGATACCTTCTGACTTGAGGGGGCTCATCTTCTGGTGTCACATCTTTTTGCCTTTTCATTATGTTCATGGGGTTTTCACAGCAAGAATACTGGAGAGGTTTGCCGTTCTCTCCTCCAGTGGGTCACCTTTTACCAGAACCCTTCACTATGACCTGTCTATCTTGGGTGGCCTGCACAACATGGCTCATAGTTCATAGAATTACACAAGCCCCTTCACCATGAAAAGGCTCTGATCCACTAAGGGGAATGGTTTTAAGCATGGATCTAAGCAACAGTAATCAATGAGCTGTTTTAGCATCCATCAATTATTATTGCTTAAATCCATTATTTTATTACAGTTTGCAAACTCATGATGCTTCTAAAACTAGAATTCAATCTGTTTCATTACTTGAAATTTTGTAAAGAATTATTTTTTTTTTTCTCAACAATGCTTGGATTACCTTCTTAGTTGGATTTTATACAGAAAATGTTGAAAAAATGTGGGCTCATTTTCCTTCATATAAATTTTTTAAGGATAGCTGAAATTCTTCTAGATGTAATTAAAATAGAAGATTTTTGAAATCATTAAGAGCTCATGAATTTGACTATATTTTATATGCTTCAACCAATTGTAGTAATTTTAAGATGAAATTATTTAATTCTTATCTAAAGTAGCTCACTTAAAGTATCTCTTGATCATTTTAATATTACTACAGTTGTTTTTCCATTTCTATGCTTTACAATATATCAAGTATTCCAGTATTATCTTAAATATTTACTTGTTTATTTCAAGTATTTGCCATTTTTTTAAGGATTTTGGTTTCTTTTAACAGTAAATGATAATCAGAAATTATGATGTGGATGTGAGAAGACCTTGTTGTTAATACTTTGATCTTTATTCCTAGGCTTTCGCCAAGGAACACCTGAGAAATGTATATTTTTACAGTATAAAAATAAATCACATATTCATGCTAGCATTTCTGTTTTAAATTTAACCATACAATAGATTTTTTAAGCTTTGATTTTATACTTAAATCTCCAATTTCTTGTGCTGAAAATGCTGACACCTGTCATTAATATAAACTTATTTAGTTTTAGTTGACAATATACTTGTGATAATCCAAAAATAAGAACAGAAGGTGGGAGGAAGGATGAATTAGGAGTTTGGCATTAGCAGATACAAGTTACTATGTATAAAATAGAAAACCAACAAGGTATAATGTATAACACAGGAAACTTTATTCAAGATCTCATAACAAAACATAATGGAAAAGATCATGGAAAGGAATGTATATACATATATATGTAAATATATATATATATGTATATATATGTATATATATTATATATATATTAATGTCTTAACTAGGGCTTCCCTGGTGGCCCAGATGGTAAAAAGTCTGCCTGCAATGCAGGAGGTCTGGGTTCGATCCCTGGGTTGGGACGATCCCCTGGAGGCGGGCATGGGCATGGTAACCTACTCTAGTATTCTTGCCTGTAGAATCTCCACAGACAAAGGAGCCTGGTGGGCTACAGTCCACAGGGTAACAAAGAATCAGACATGATTTTCTCATGTATGTGCATATAACACATGCATGTATAGCCACAGGACTGGAAAAGGTCAGTTTTAATTCCAATCCCTAAGAAAGGCAATCCCAAAGAATGCTAAAACTACCTCACAATTGCAGTCATCTCACACGATAGTAAAGTGATGCTCAAAATTCTCCAAGCCAGGCTTCAGCAATATGTGAACCGAGAACTTCCAGATGTCCAAGCTGGTTTTTAGAAAAGGCAGAGGAACCAGAGATCAAATTGCCAATATCTGCTGGATCATCAAAAAAGCAGGAGAGTTCCAGAAAAACATCTATTTCTGCTTTATTGACTATTCCAAAGCCTTCGACTGTGTGGATTACAATAAACTGTGGAAAATTCTGAAAGAAATGGGAATACCAGACCACCTGACCTGCCTCTTGAGAAACCTGTATGCAGGTCAGGAAGCAACAGTTAGAACTGGACATGGAACAACAGACTGGTTCCAAATAGGAAAAGAAGTACATCAAGGCTGTATATTGTCACCCTGCTTATTTAACTTATATGCAGAATACATCATGAGAAGCACTGGGCTGGAAGAAGCACAAGCTGGAATAAAGATAGCTGGGAGAAATATCAATAATCTCAGATATGAAGATGACACCACCCTTATGGCAGAGAGTGAAGAAGAACTGAGCAGCCTTTTGATGAAAGTGAAAGAGGAGAGCGAAAAAGTTGGCTTAAAGCTCAACATTCAGAATACTAAGATCATGGCATCTGGTCCCATCACTTCATGGAAAATAGATGGGGAGACAGTGGAAACAGTGTCAGACTTTATTTTTTTGGGCTCCAAAATCACTGCGGATGGTGACTGCAGCCATGTAATTAAAAGACACTTACTCCTTGGAAGGAAAGTGATGACCAACCTAGATAGCATATTAAAAAGCAGAGACATTACTTTGCCAACAAAGGTCCGTCTGGTCAAGGCTATGCTTTTTCTAGTGGTCATGTATGGATGTGAGAGTTGGACTGTGAAGAAAGCTGAGCACCGAATAATTGATGCTTTTGAACTGTGGTGTTTGAGAAGACTCTTGAGCATCCCTTGGACTGCAAGGAGATCCAACCAGTCCATCCTGAAGGAGATCAGTCCTGGGTGTTGATTGGACGGACTAATGCTGAAGCTGAAACTCCAATACTTTGGCCACCTCATGCGAAGAGTTGACTCACTGGAAAAGACCGTGATGCTGGGAAGGATTGGGGGCAGGAGGAGAAGAGGACGACAGAGGACGAGATGGCTGGATAGCATCACCGACTTGATGGGCATGACTATGAGTAAACTCTGGGAGTTGGTAATGGACAGGGAGGCCTGACATGCTGCGATTCATGGGGTTGCAAAGAGTAGGACACGACTGAGTGAATGAACTGAACTGAACTGATGTATATATGTATATATATACACACTCACGTATGGCACTTCATATCCATTAGAATGGCTCTAACAAATAAGACAGAGATTAAAACATGTTGACAAGCATATGGAGAAAGAAAATCTTCATATATTGCTGGCAGAACTATAAATGGCACAGTCACTTGGGAAAATATTTGAATTTTTTGTTAACAAATTAAACATAAAACTAC
Source organism: Dama dama (assembly GCF_033118175.1). Lineage (NCBI taxonomy): Eukaryota > Metazoa > Chordata > Mammalia > Artiodactyla > Cervidae > Dama > Dama dama. Next base: position 74,041,332 of record NC_083714.1, read on the forward strand.
CATACTACTCATAATACTCAAAAAATACTCAAAAAACACTAAAAAAATACCATACTACTCATACATTATTTCCTAGGTACCTACTTAAGAGAAATAAAACATGTCCACACAAAGACATGTACTTGAATATTGACAGCATCATGACACATGTTTTCCACTGAGTAGATAGCCAAATGTGGTATTGTCGTATAGTTGAATACTATTCAGCAATAAAAAAGAACAAAATACGAACACATGCTACATCATGGAAGAACTTAAAATATATATATATATATATATATATATATATATATATATGCTAAGTGAAAGAAGCCAAATTCAAGAGACCACTTATTGTAGATTTCCATTTATATGAAATTTTAAGAAAAGGCAAATTTACAGAAGCAAATAATAGTAGTTGCTGATATTTGGAGAATAAATAGGGATTAACTGAAATTGTAACTGCGTATGAAAAATCTTCAGAGAAGGCAATGGCACCCACTCCAGTACTCTTGCCTGGAAAATCCCATGGACGGAGGAGCCTGGTAGGCTGCGGTCCATGGGGTTGCTAAGAGTCAAACACGACTGAGCGACTTCACTTTCACTTTTCACTTTCATGCATTGGAGAAGGAAATGGCAAGCCATTTCAGTGTTCTTGCCTGGAGAATCCCAGGGATGGGGGAGCCTGGTGGGCTGCCGTCTATGGGGTCGCACAGAGTCGGACACGACTGAAGTGACTTAGCAGCAGCAGCAGCAGTATGAAAAATCTTAACAGGGTGGGTGAAGCCAATCTAAAACAGATTCATGGTGATGATTTTAAAACTCAGTAAAGCTATAAAATATTTAAATGCACATTTTAAATTAATTGTCTCATACGTAAACTATATTTTAATAAAATTGTTGAAATAGGATGAAACCTCCCACAGAGATTATATGTTTATCCAATTTTGCCTTATGCAGTTTCAAGCTCTATTACTCTGTGTATATAAAACAGCTTCTTATATCTTGATCTTCTCTCCATATTTCCTCTTTTTCTAGTAAGGTTGTTTGCTACAACATATACTTTTACTGAAGTTAGTATAGTGATACCATATTTATTCTCCTTAATTGTTGCATGATATGTGATAATTTATTATTTTACTGTCAAAATTTCCATCTGCTCATTTTTTTTGACCTTTTTTTTTTTTTTTATTAGTTGGAGGCTAATTACTTCACAACATTTCAGTGGGTTTTGTCATACATTGATATGAATCAGCCATGGATTTACACGTGCTGCATACAGCTGTCCTTTTGGTATGGTGTGTTCTTCTTTGTATTTTCATTGGATATTTACATGTATCTTAATTACTGGTGTACTTAGGATTATATCTGGGGTTTCCTGTGGCTCAGACAGTAAAAAAATTATGCCTGCAATGCAAGGGACCAAGTTTCTGAGTGTCAAGCTTTAAGTCAACTTTTTCACTTTCCTTTTTCACTTTCATCAGGAGACTCTTCAGTTCCTCTTCGATTTTTGCCATAAGGGTGATGTCATCTGCATATCTGAGGTTATTGATTTTTCTCCCAGCAATCTTGATTCCAGCTTGAGCTTCATCTAGCCTGGCATTTTGCATGATATACTCTGCATAGAAGTTACATCAGTATGGTGACAATATACAGTCTTGTCACACTCCTTTTCCAAATTTAAACCAGTCAAATATTCCATGTAATGTTCTAATTATTTATTCCTGACCTGCATACAAGTTTCTCAGGAGACAGGTAAGGTAGTCTGATATTTCCATCTCTTTCAGAATTTTCCAACTTTTCTTGTGACTCATACAGTAAAAGCCTTTAGCATAGTCAATGAACCAGAAGTAAATGTTTTTCTAAATCCCCTTGCTTTTCTATGATCCAGTGGATGTTGGTTATTTGTTCTCTGGTTTCTTTGCTTTTTCTAAATCTAGCTTGTACATCTGGAAAAAATAAAGCTTCTCATCTTAAATTCCAGATGATTTTAATAGTGCTGAGTGTTGAATATTAATAGACTAACACAGGTAACACTCCATTAACTAAAGTATTTGGAAAATTTATAAAAGTGTAAACTAACATGGGTAAATTATATTTAAGTTCAAATTTGTGAAATATGCACAAAGTGCAGAAGAGTTCATAAACAAGAGCCTTGCTATTGTAAAATACTTCAACAACACTTTCTCTAGCCATTGTAGAAATTCATAGCTGGGACAGATTATTCTTTCACCAATTTGAAGCACATACTTCCTTTATACATCTGCACTTTACAATGCCTCAAATTTTAATCCTGCTAGGTGACTAGTGAATGCTCAACTGTGTTTTTAGAATTTTCTTAGAAGCAAATAGAGTTTGTATATTTTGAACAAGTAAAATGTAATATCAGGAAAAAAATATATACACACACACAGAAACACACATGCATATATGAATACACATATATAAATGGTGCACATTGATTTTATAAAGTGTTGAATTTGATCAATCAAATATACCAACACTGATTATATTTTCTCCCTTTTTTCCTGAATAATTTTTTTACATGTATGATTCTTTGGGAAATGGGAATTCCGAATTTGGGATTCTTTGGGAAAATTATGAATAAATCAAAATATATGATTATTTAAAATATAAAAAATGTTGGAATATAGTGAAAAATGGTTGGTTTATTTCAAAAGCAGTGATGGCACACCTGGATATAACCTGAATAAAAAATAATGTTTGTTTATGTTATCTACTAAATTACATTTTAGAATATTAAGTTATTTAATATAAAACTGTAAGAAAAACAAAGTCTTAGAAAAAAACTTAGGACATGTGTGTTATAGATTAAAATACAGCAATCTTCTCTGCAAACATGAATCCACTATAAATTCATGTACTTAAAAACTATTTATTAATGTTTACCTTTTATTAAGCCATCAAACAAGAAAAATTATAATAACATAGAATTTATGAAGTGCAGTTTATAAACATGCTATGGTATCTTTCAAAATTAAATAAAATGACTCATACTTGCTTTCAAAAGAAACTCCAAAATCTATTGTAATTTAAAAAGCATTATTTAGGAAAAACAATCATCATAGCACTGAATATCAAAAGATAAGATACAAACTCAAAATTGTGCCCACAAGCAAATTAGTAGGTTTAAATATTTTCATTACTGTTTATTATAGAATTAAACAAAATATTAAAGTCAATATTTCATGTCATATAAAATTCAACATTAAAGGTAATAATAAAAATGTTTAATAAATATAACCATATAAATAAGTAAATTGATAATAATACTTTAAGCACAGATATAGATTATACTATCTTAATCAATATACAAGGTTTTGGTGAATGGGGAGTTCAATACCATGAAGTACTCATTTTGCAAAAGTTTTTGTTAGTCATGAAGATCTGATGTCACCATGAAGGGAGTTAGTGTTTCTCTAGATACGAGGAAAAGCAAGGCTTGAGATCATAAAATCTGTTCCTAAAAACATCCAACTATCTAAAGACCTGTCCCACCAGATTCCCCGGAGTACAGAGTGCCTCACTCCACCCTGAACTCCCTCAGGGGTTGTTGAAGGTCAACAGCTATAGCAGCATAGGTTTCAGTCTCTGTAGAGGCAGATGGCAAATGCCTTTGTTGTTCAGTCACTGGCAATGTCCTTGGTAAGTGCCAATTTGTAGTTGACATGGCCCCCTTGTGGCCATAAATCCGACCGTACTTGGAGGTGGGGAGCATTCAGTGACCATTTTGTCCCATGTTGCTGGGAAGGCTTGTTCCCAGTTCTGAAGAAAGTGTTTGCTGATAGGCCGTTCAATGTGCTATTACTAGTATAGGTCTTAATAGTCAAAGTTCTCTGGACACCTGTCTTCTAGTTATGGTCCAGGAAAGGGTTCCCTTTCATTGCATCTTCCCATATCGAGAGTTACTCTATTACAATCATTGATCATATATCAAGCTATACATTTGATCAACTGTTTCAAGTCTGGTCATCATTATTTTCGTTGGAGGCTCAGTCACACACTGGATAATACAAGAAATAATAATCTTGTGAGACAAGCAAAATACAAATAGTGTAGTTAATAATATTAGTGGAATTAAAAGTAAATATTTTATCCATGAGCCTTCCACATCAAACCAGTTTTTTAAAAGATCGTCAAGACTAGGGAATGAGTCTGATTAGAGCAGAAGTCTGATTTTTCATATGGTTCATCAAATATGTTAGATTAAATGATTTATCAGGTGTGAAAATACAGCATTCAGTTTGAATTACAGCACAGATATTTCCCTGAGATGCTGTAAGGTGGAAAGGGCCCTGCAGTTGTGTGGCTCTGCCTATCTCATGATAGAAATCTCAGAATCCAATAGGATAATAGCCTGGTTACTATCATTTAAAGCTTATGAAAGTTGTTAAGGCTTTGATATGGCCAATTACATCCTCTAATCCCACTGAAGGCGCGCGCACACACACACACAAACACACACACACACACACAGCTGCTAAACAGTCATACCAGTAGAGTACAGATCTTTGACCAGTTGGGATCATGCTAATGGTAGATTGGTTGGGGTTACCTCTAATTTGTTAACATGTATGACCTTAAATTCATGGGAATCCCAGGCTATAACTTTATATCCATCCCTATAGACATCAAGGCCATAAATTAATGCCACAAATCCACTGAGTTACATACCAATCACTCTCTGTAAGGGTAAAAATAGTCATAGTTCATAAAGCACCCAGCCTTGTCTCGTAATTACCAGGTTGATCATTTTTAGTGTGGTTTAACCATTTCCATGACACCAAAGCCTTCGACTGTGTGGATCACAATAAACTGTGGAAAATTCTGAAAGAGATGGGAATACCAGACCACCTGACCTGCCTCTTGAGAAACCTGTATGCAGGTCAGGAAGCAACAGTTAGAACTGGACATGGAACAACAGACTGGTTCCAAATAGGAAAAGGAGTATGTCAAGGCTGTATGTTGACACCCTGCTTATTTAACTTATATGCAGAGTACATAATGAGAAACGCAGGGCTGGAAGAAGCACAAGCTGGAATCAAGATTGCCAGGAGAAATATCAATAACCTCAGTTATGCAGATGACACCACCTTTATGGCAGAAAGTGAAGAGGAGCCAAAAAGCCTTTTGATGAAGGTGAAAGAGGAGAGTGAAAAAAGTTGGCTTAAAGCTCAAAATTCAGAAAACTAAGATCATGTCATCTGGTCCCATCACCTCATGGGAAATAGATGGGGAAACAGTAGAAACAGTGTCAGACTTTATTTTTGGGAGGCTCCAAAATCACTGCAGATGGTGATTGCAGCCATGAAATTAAAAGACGCTTACTCCTTGGAAGGAAAGTTATGACCAATCTACACAGCATATTAAAAAGCAGAGACATCACTCTGCCAACAAAGGTCCATCTGGTCAAGGCTATGGTTTTTCCAGTGGTTATGTATGGATGTGATATTTGGACTGTGAAGAAAGCTGAGAGCCACAAAATTGATGTTTTTGATCTATGGTGTTGGAGAAGACTCTTGAGAGTCCCTTGGACTGCAAGGAGATCCAACCAGTCCATCCTAAAAGAGATCAGTCATGGGTGTTCATTGGAAGGACTGATGTTGAAGCTGAAACTCCAGTACTTTGGCCACCTCATGCGAAGAGTTGACTCATTGGAAAAGACCCTAATGCTGGGAGGGATCAGGGGCAGGAGGAGAAGGGGACAACAAAGGATGAGATCATTGGATAGCATCACCAACTCGATGGACATGGGTTTGAGTAGACTCCGGGAGTTTGTGATGGACAGGGAGGCCTGGTGTGCTGCAATTCATGGGGTCGCAAAGAGTCAGATACAGCTGAGCAACTAACTGAACTGAACTGAACTGAACCATTCCCAACATAGAGGGACTTTTAAGCTTAAATGACCATACTCTGGTGTTAACCATGTAGATCCACCCCATCATTGTGGGGGTTTTCCTTTTAATAGATGAGAGGTTAATTTTTGAATTGAGACTTAGCTCATTACTCCAATTGAGTTTGAATGTCCTTAAGAGAAAACTTAAATCTATGGCCAGCATCAGAGCAGATATTATTGGCTAGGTGAGTGGATCCCATCTGGTAATATCATGAATAGATAGAACAGGACTGAACACTCATCTAAAACAGATCACCAGCCCAGGTGGGATGCATGAGACAAGTGCTCAGGCCTGGTGCACTGGGAAGACCCAGAGGAATTGGGTGGAGAGGGAGGTGGGAGGGGGATCGGGATGGGGAATACATGTAACTCCATGGCTGATTCATGTCAATGTATGACAAAACCCACTGCAATGTTGTGAAGTAATTAGCCTCCAACTAATAAAAATAAATTTAAAAAAATAAAAAAAATAAATAAATTTCCTAAGGAGTATGCAATCAGAGCCCTAGAGAAGAGAAATCCACCAAGGTAACCCAGAAGTATCAGACACAGGTAATTGGTCACAATCCAACAATTTGATTGAGTTTTAAAATAGCACAGAATCATGTCCATGATAGAAAATATTTGATTGATGGGCATAGGTTCAAGGAATTATAAATGATCACATAAGTCAGATCAGTATCTTGGGTAAGCTGTCTACTTCTGATGCTGTCTTCTTCTCATCCTAGTGTAGTGCAGTTTCCTCTGTTTGAGCATTGTTTTAGGGTGAGTTTTAGGTAAGCAGCCCTCTCAATAGACTGATCCAGCTTAGGGGCCTTTGAAAGTAGGAATTAATCCAAAAGTCAATTTTCCTTCAAATTTACTATGCATGAGCTAGTTAAGAGTACCTGATAGAAAGGTCCTTCCATCCAGTTTGGAGACAATTTCTTAAATTATGTCTTTTTCCAGTCTTGGTTGCAGGTCATCTGTGAGGCATCTGATCTTCAAAGACAGATTACCGAGTTAAGCTTCAGAAACAAACCTAGAGTGTCCTTTAAGTAATTCAATTAAATTTTACATTAATATACCCTAACAGCAAAGAAATGTCCAGGAAATAAGTCTTAGTAGATGCAGACCTCCATTAACAATAACATTCATTGGGATTTAACATTCATTGAAATATCTTTTTCTCCCTAAAATTACCATCATTTTTACCAAATATATCCAAATTAAGACTTGTTTGTGATATAGGTATGGTCTCAATAGACTTGGCCTGATGATTTATATAACCATAAGTGTTCATAGACCTTTTTGCTTTGCTGAAACTTTTATAAAGTCTCAGACTGAACTTTTAAAATAAAAGAGATAGGAAATTCATGCCAAAGGCTTATCAGAGACTTTGCCTAACACATCTAAGTAAAGTCATCCCTTCTCAAAGTCTCGAAAATTCCTTGAGATTTCTGTACATGTTAGTGAGATAATCTTCCTAACTTATCAAACAAGGCTACTGGAAACTAAGTGTTCCCAGTCTCTGGAGGGTTCTGATAGAGAGAAAAGGTAAATGTTTCAACTTGTTTATAAAATATAATTTTACTGAATTATTGTCATAATTAGTTTGAGGGGAAGGTTTTTCTTACACTTGGAAAACACAAATTCAACTCAGTAATTTTTCAAATAGAAGCTATAAAATTTATGAGCATATTTTCCATTTCATTGAGTCCTTTTGTTAACCTTTATGAAGTTATCAGGTTTTCCATGAGAATCCTTACCTAGTTCAGAAACTGGTATTTATCCATAAGTCCTTTCATTTAATCTTAAAAGGAAGCATTTTTGCAAAACTTGGTTAGCACTATGACAACTTTTTGAGATAGTAACTAGAATTATGGTTGATAACATTTTACTCAAACATATCAGAATTTTAGGCACTCCACATAGTTTCTAGGATACTATACAATATAATCTGAAACTTATTAGTCACTTGACAATACTTCCCAAGTAACTAAATTCTGTATACAAAATTAACCTAATTAGTGTAATATATTTCTTTGGGATATTTCAAGGGCCCTCTGAAGCATCCCAAAATTAGCTAGAAATCTTCTTCATTAGAATGATTTAGGAAGTTTTGTCAACAGATATTAAAAAAGGTTTAGAACACCCAGATAGAATTATAGGTCATTGTGAAACAAGAACTATTCACTTAGCCAAATTAACAATAAAGGATTTCAGAACAAATCACTTAAGAGATAAAGCAACTTGAATCTATTATCAAAGACAGTTCAATATCTGAAGAAAATGTGTCATCTGAACAGAGAGAAAAGCTAAATTCCAGTTTTTTCACCAGCTTAATTTATTTAAAAGATAAACTTAATTAAATTTATTTTAAACTGAATTTAAGCCATGTACAAAACTCTTTTCTCATGGTTCACTTTCCACAAACCTTCTTGTCACTTTCTGTACCCATTACTTTGTTTTTCCATCCTAAAAAGCCACCTGTAAGGCAGACTTACTTCCTTTTCCCTTCAAAAAATGCAATTCCATTCCTCATACCTTCTTTTTTTTTTTTCCATTTATTTTTATTAGTTGGAGGCTAATTACTTTACAATATTGTAGTGGGTTTTCTCATGCATTGACATGAATCAGCCAGGGATCCACATATGTTCCCCATCCTGATCCCCCCTCCCACCTCCCTCTCCACCCAATTCCTCTGGGTCTTCCTAGTGCACCAGGCCTGAGCACTTGTCTCATGCATCCAGCCTGGGCTGGTGATCTGTTTCACCCTAGATAATATACATGTTTTGATGCTGTTCTCTCAAAACATCCCACCCTCGCCTTCTCCCACAGAGTCCAAAAGTCGGTTCTGTACATCTGTGTCTCTTTTTCTGTTTTGCATATAGGGTTATCATTGCCATCTTTCTAAATTCCATATATATGTGTTAGTATACTGTATTGGTCTTTATCTTTCGGGCTTACTTCACTCTGTATAATGGGCTCCAGTTTCACCCATCTCATTAGAATTGATTCAAATGAATTATTTTCAATGGCTGAGTAATATTCCATGGTGTTTATGTACCACAACTTCCTTATCCATTTGTCTGCTGATGGGCATCTAGGTTGCTTCCATGCCCTGGCTATTATAAACGGTGCTGCGTTGAACATTGGGGTACATGTGTCTCTTTCAGATCTGGTTTCCTGGGTGTGTATGCCCAGAAGTGGGATTGCTGGGTCATATGGCAGTTCTAATTCCAGTTTTTTTTTAAATCTCCACACTGTTCTCCATAGCGGCTGTACTAGTTTGCATTCCCACAGAAATCCCTTGCATTCCTATACACTAACAATGGAAAAACAGAAAAAGAATTTAAGGAAAAAATACCATTCACTATTGCAACAAAAAGAATAAAATACTTAGGAGTATATCTACCTAAAGAAACAAAAGACCTATACATAGAAAACTATAAAACACTGATGAAAAAAATCAAAGAGGACACAAACAGATGGAGAAATATACCGTGTTCATGGATTGGAAGAATCAATATTGTCAAAATGGCTATACTACCCAAAGCAATCTATAGATTCAATGCAATCCCTATCAAGCTACCAACGGTATTTTTCACAGATCTAGAACAAATAATTTCACAATTTGTATAGAAATACAAAAAACCTCTAATAGCCAAAGCAATCTTGAGATAATCTCCATTATCTGCTGTGCCCTAGTAGCTGTTGCCTAAATGGATGAGGGATCTTCTGTCCTTAACCTCCTTTGTGCCAAGGATAAGGCCAATGAAAATTGTGGGCACAGGTCCGGCATTTAGCAGTTTTTCTGTCAGGTTATAAAGGGAATTCCTTGGTAAATTTTCCCCACTGCTTTCTCCTCCTGTTTTTCATCTCCTCTCTCCATTTCTGCCACTGTTTGATTGGGCAGGTCATCATCTTTACATTTCTGAAAGCTGTGTTTGAAACTGTCCAAATCCTAAGATTTGGACTCAAACCCACGTGGCAGAGCCTCTGTACTATGCTTTGTTATTTAGTCATATCCGACTGGGACTTGAACCTGGCCAAAACACATGGTGCCTAGTTTCAGGACCTAATGAAGCTCAGGTTCTTGATGTCTCATTGCAAAAAATTCAGTGAGAGACACAGTGATAGGTAAGAAGTAGATTTGTTCTGATTCAGAGAGAAGCACAGTCCACAGAGTGTGTGCCATCACAGAGGGTGTATGTGGCGGCCATGAAATGTGGTGTGGTTAAATGAGCTGGGTGATTTCATATGCTAATGAGTGGGAGGATCATTCCAACAAATGGGGAACCACAAACTCTTTGGTCTTTTGATAGTGTTTTGAAACTTTCATTATACCTCTGGGTGTGTCATTTAGCTTGCAGATTGAGGATCAAAGTTTAGTTGAATTTGACTTCTTGGCCATCTTGTACACATTTGATTTCAATTGGTTTGTTCTGTCCCTGTGCTATGTCATTCTTTCAAAAGTTGTGCCTTGCCTTCCTCGATCCTGTTTTGTGCCCGTTTCCTGGGCCCCATCCAGCCCCACAGTGTTGCCTCTACAATCTTCTGGCAAGACATCCAGAAAACAGCTGACCCTTGGAAGGAAAATACTGTATAATATCCAATCCCTCTAGAGATTCAGGCCTTCATCTCCCATGTTACCTACAACATGTGGGATAATAGTACCTCTCAGTGGACACACTAGGGTGGATTTACAGGCACAAAATGCCTACTAAAAGTCCATCTGTTGGTGGTATCCTTTCAAGGACAATTGGGCTTCCAGGGACAACGTTTACCAATTTTGGGAGTTAGCCCTGCAGGCCATTTGGGCCAAAACCCTTACCACCCTTCTCCTGAAGTTGCAAACATACCTTTGGATCAAATCTCCACTCTACTTTTATGGAACACCTGGTCTTTTGCCTCTTATCAATTTGTTCTTAAGCCACTTACTAACTCCTACATCCAGGACTCTGCCCCCTTGTAGGCAACACCCCGCTTATTATGAAAATACTCTTAACGCCCCTTACAGGATCAGATAACCCACTCCTTTGTCATTACTTCTGTTATTACCTAAAGTGGGTCTATGACAATGAAATGTTTACCATTGGAAACACCCTAAACTGCTCTTACCTAGGACTAGGGGAAGGGATCAGTGACTTACATTCCCTCAGAGCAATAAGAGGAAAAGTCTTATGGCTATTTCACCGGGTTCCTAGTCTCAGGGCACAGACCGGGATTGCTTTGCATCATGTTATCTATTCCCATCGGCAGTGGACAAATTGGCAATGAGTTAAGATTACAACCCCTTAATCCTACCCAGCTCTAGTCATGCTGGAGACCTTGGGGATGTCCAGCTCTATCCTGGGGTTCCAGGAGGTGGACCTGCTTTGACCTGCCTAAGGATCTGGTCACCGGGAGGTTGTCATGACTCAATCTGCTCAGGGATCCACCAGTCTGGGGGGTCTGAGGAGGTCGACCTGCTTCAACCTGCTTAGGATCTGGTCCTTGGGAGGTTGTCACGCCCCAACCTTCTCAGGGATCTGCCAGTAAAGGGGTCCCCAGAGGTCAGCATGACTCGCCCTGCCCAGGGACATGATTCTTGGGAGGCTGACATGCTTCAACCTGCCTGGGGATCCAGTCTCCAGAAGGTTGTCACACCTCAACCTGCCTGGGAACCTGCACCCTGACCCGGGGATGCTGGCTCTCAGGTTGCAACAGTACTGAGTAGGATAAGCTTCAGAAAGACTCACCCCTAAGGAAGTCTACCCATGGAAACAGAAGGAAGCCTATTAGTTGTGGGACTGTGCCAGTTCTCAGGAATAACTCACAAGCCCAGTGAGAACACCATTACCTTTCTGGAAAGGTTAAAAGAGGCCCTCCAAAAGTTTATCTATCTAGACTTAGACTCTTACGAGGGATGGGTGATTTTAAAGGGCAAATTTCTGTCCCAATGTGCATCAGACATGAGGATAAAGTTACAACAGCTACAGCAGCAGAGCCCTGCTGCCCCTTTAGATGAGGTGGTCCAGACAGCCACCAATGCCTTGTATAAAAGAGAACAGGAGAGGGAGGCCAAGGCCCAGGAGAGGGAGAAAAGGAAAGAGAGAAGGCATGCACAGATGCTGGCCGCCCTCCAAATAAGCCCTGTGGCAAACCCTGAGTCCTTGAACAACAAGGCAAGAGGCAAATGCCTAATCTTAGGACAGGCAAGACATTGGGTCAAATAACGTCCAAACCATGACATGTCTCCTAAAAGGGCTTGCTGCAAATGCCATCAGTTGGAACACTGGGCAGCATTCTTCAACCTAATAACACTAGAAAATTAGGCAGGGTGTCTTGTGAAAATTGTCAATGTATCATTTCTCTCAAAGACAATGTTTGATAAGGAACAGATTGGGTCAATAGACTAGAAATACACTGGCTAGCATCTAATAGGATTCAATGGCTTTGTGGGTCCAATCTATGGCCCTGGCTCCCACCAGAATGGCTAGGAAGGTGTACTTTAGGATTCCCTTGGGCTCAAGATTACTTACATGCAAACATAGATGTGACTCCAGCAAATTGATCATCAATACAAGCCCAATGGCCCAAGAGATCTGTATTTCACTGGTATGATCACTTAGCAACTATTTTTGTGCCTTCAGTAGAACTGAAAATGTTATTTCTCACATTGACACCTTAACAAAATTCATTCAAAAGGCTTTAAATGGTAGCAACCAGGTTATTAGCCTACTAAATTCTGAGGTCTCTATGATGAGAAAAGCTGTATTACAAAATTGTATGGCCCTTGATATCCTTATAGCATCTCAAGGGGCAACTTCACTATAATTCAAACTTAATGTTGTGTTTACACACCAGGTGATTCTTCTAATTTAACACCTTTAGTGACTCACATGAAAAGTTAGATTTCTGCCTTAGATGATTCACTTCTTAGCCTTGCTGATCTTTTAGAAAGATGGTTTGGTTCTGGAAACTCATGGCTTGAATCCCTACTTATAACTTTAAGAACATTATTAGCTGTATTGCTTGTAATCTGTGTATTTAATAAGATTGATGTCTCTTGTAGTGCATGATGTATAGCCAGGGCATGGCCAAATTAATGATAGCTAAACATTTTGACGAAATAGATCACATTTATAATGTAGAACAATTGTAATAGCATGAGTCTAGGTATAAAAATAAGTAACAAGGGGAATATCTCCTGGATCCTGGTTAGATTAGAAGATAGAGGGTCCAGATAATCTTTTATTATCCATATGGGACTAATCCAGAAGTTAACACATGGAGTGTCATATCAATGAAGCACTTTCACCTGGTCTGTGATGAGCCTCCTAGCACCATGGGACAAAAGGAAACAATGGGCATAAAATGTTTCCCAATACGGTTGAATTTCTGACCACAGGTAGGGACTGTGAAATGAAATATTTTCTGCTCTACATTCTACAAGGAAACAAGCCTTTTTCATATTCAAATATCTGAGCCCAGGTGAAAGAAAAGAAAGAAAAGAAAGTGAAGTCACTCAGTCGTGTCCGACTCTTTGTGACCCCATGGACTGTAGCCCACCAGGCTCCTCCGTCCATGGCATTATCCAGTCAAGAATACTGGAGTGGGTTGCCATTTCCTTTGCCAGGGGATCTGCCTGATCCAGGGTTCGAACCCAGGTCTCCCACATTGCAGGCAGATGCTTCAACCTCTGAGCCACCAGGGAACTTCCAGCTATCTAGAAGCCATCAACTACTTCCTCCTTGGTAATCTCTGACGAAATCAGGGGATGTGAGAGGTGGCCATCTGCCACATAGGCCATCTCTTAGAGTATACAAGGAATTAGTATGTGAACAATAAAAAAGGCAGAATTGACCCCAGATAACTAGACGCATATCAAAGTAATGATTTCATTTTTTTTCTTTTCTTTTTTTCCATTTATTTTTATTCATTGGAGGCTATTTACTTTACAAATTTGTAGTGTTTTTTGCCATACATTGACATGAGTCAGCTATGGATTTACGTGTGTTCCCCATCCCGATCCCCCCTCCCGCCTCCTTCTCCATCCCATCCCTCAAGTCCTGACACTTGCATCCTTTCATATATAGAAGATCACTAAATCTCTTCCTGTGAGAGATTTGGTTTTCTCTTAACAATAATCTTTTAATATTCAGATTACCTTCTCCTTGCTGCAAACCTGTATATGGCCTGGCTCCTCCCCTGCTTTCTGAGTCAGCTCTCTCTGGGTCACCTGAGATGCTGTCTCCCAGGCTAGAGTCCTAACATTTCCACCAAATAAAACGTAGCTCTCAGCTTTTAGTTGAGAGTACTTTTTTAGTCAACAGTGAGAATGTAAATCAGTACAGCTCCTATGGGAAAGAGTAGCAGTATTATATGATTCAGCAATTCCACTTCTGGATATTTATCCAAATAAAATGAAACACTAACTCAAAAAATATATATGCACCTCCATGTGCACCATATTATTTACAATAGCCAAAACATGGAAGTGACTTAAGTGCACATTAATGTATAAATGGGTAAAGGAGATATGAGATATATAAGGGTGTGTGCATGTATATATATAAACACACAAACACAATTATATATATATATATATATATATATATACATACAGGGATTATATATATACATTATATATATATATATCATTGTGTGTTCAGTCATTCAATTGTGTCCAATTCTGCAATCCCATGGACTATAGCCCATGAGGCTTCTCTGTCCATAGAATTATCCAGGCAAGAATACTGGAGTGGTTTGCCATTTCCTCCTCCAGGGGATCTTCCTGACACAGGGATAAAACCTATATCTCCTGCTTGGCAAGCAGATCCTTTATCATTGAACCACATGCAAAGCACACACACACATATACACACACATATGTAAAATTCAGCCATAGAAAATAATGAAATGTTGCTATTCTGACAATATAAATGGACCTTTAGGGCATTATGCTAAGCAACATATGTCAGATAAAGACAAATACTATATATTCTCTCTTATATGTAGAATCTATGCATACATACATATATACATGCCAAGCTCACAGGTAGAGAGAACACATTGATAGTTGGTCAGAGGCAGGAAAGTAAGGAAATGAAGAACTTGGTGAAGTGATTTTTACTTTTGGAAAAAATGTTGAACTAGAAACTCACAATAAAGTAATAACAGAATTTAGATTTTTAGTTATACTTAAAATAACATGAGTTCTATTGAAGTATCAAAGAAAAACCCAAATTAGTAATAATCTAGAGTAACTGTACCTACTGTTGGCTTTAGAGTGGCATTATTTATGGTTAATTATTATCAGTAATATACATCTTTAAAGTGGTGAAATATGCTCCATTTTTTGATAATATGTGATAGAACAAGAGAGGATCAAGCTTATGTGGCATGGTTTTGGAGGGAGTGTTTATTACAGTGTTTATAATAAATTTATTTTCTCTCTAAGAATCATTCTTCTTTTTAAGAGACCACAGGAATGTTGGAGTATTTCATTGGAATTTCTGACAAAAAAATACTGCACTTATTTTTATAGAAAATAAAATAGGCCTTAAGTATTTATTTTCCTGTATATATTCTTTGTCTTTTTTCCTATGTTATATATACACCACCTCCTTTGCATTCCCACCATTCCATTGCCTTTTTCTGTAGTATCCTCATCATAACTAGTTGTTAAAGTGGGCAGGCTGCTTGGTAGAGTTTTAGGTAATTACAGGCAATATTTGAAATCCTTGCTAATGATACACATATATTGGAAACAAGAAAACCAAAAATGTCTTAAGTGTCTACTGAAGATATTTCATAACAGGGAGGGGAAGTAGCAAGAGAGACAGAAGGGTATTTTGAAAAAAAAAAAAAGCGCTTTCCAAATCCTCTTAAATTTACCTCTTAGGTTATTATTCACACTAGTTATGCATCAAGTACAGCATAGAAATATATAGAAAATCCATGTAGGATCTGTTTTAAACTATGACAACATTCTCCAACCATTTTCTCTTGCTATCTGGAACAACAAATCTACATCTACAAATCATTAAATGAAAAGGAGAATTGGGAATTGTGCAAAGTTCCTCAAAGGCCAAATCAGAATGAGAGGACTCACTAGGAAACTCAACACTATTTTATATCCCTTCTGAATAAACAAATTGCTGGTGAAGTAATAATCAGGTGTGAGGGGGCTAAGCATACTCTGGAAAAATGAGAAAGAAAATTTTCACCAAAGATTTTGATATATATGAAACAATCTAATATAATTGTATATGAATTGTGAGTAAATATATTTTTTTCATGAAACATTATATAGAACATGGTTTATCATCTTTACCTAAAGGTTCAAGCCACACAGAAAATAAAGGTACAAGATTAATCTGAAATATGAAATTCTATGTATTTTCCTCAAACTGGAATTAATAGAGACAGAGAATTCTGTGAGATGGGTTGAATTTCAAAATTTCCTCTTCTAATATGAGTTGAACAAGTACATGTATATCTACTAAGCATGTACAATGTGCAGGTTATCGCTGGGAATCGAACATGAGAAGAATGGGTTCAACATCACTCATTATCAGAGAAATGCAAATCAAAACCACAATGAGGTACCATTACACACCAGTCAGGATGGCTGCTATATAAAAGTCTACAAGCAATAAATGCTGGAGAGGGTGTGGAGAAAAGGGAACCCTTTTACACTGTTGGTGGGAATGCAAACTAGAACAGCCACTATGGAGAACAGTGTGGAGATTCCTTAAAAAACTGGAAATAGAACTGCCATATGACCCAGCAATCCTACTTCTGGGCATACACACCGAGGAAACCAGATCTGAAAGAGACACGTGCACCCCAATGTTCATGGCAGCACTGTTTATAATAGCCAGGACATGGAACCAACCTAGATGCCCATCAGCAGACAAATGGATAAGGAAGCTCTGGTACATATACATCATGGAATATTACTCAGCCGTTAAAAAGAATTCATTTGAATCAGTTCTAATGAGATGGATGAAACTGGAGCCCATTATACAGAGTGAAGTAAGCCAGAAAGATAAAGACCAATATAGTATACTAACACATCATATATGGAATTTAGAAAGATGGTAACAATAACCCTATATGCAAAACAGAAAAAGAGACACAGATGTACAGAACAGACTTTTGGACTCTGTGGGGAGAAGGCGAGGGTGGGATGTTTTGAGAGAACAGCATCAAAACATGTATATTATCTAGGGTGAAACAGATCACCAGCCCAGGCTGGATGCATGAGACAAGTGCTTGGGCCTGGTGCACTGGGAAGACCCAGAGGGATCAGGTGGAGAGGGAGGTGGGAGGGGGATCGGGATGGGGAACACATGTGGATCCCTGGCTGATTCATGTCAATGTATGACAAAACCCACTACAATATTGTAAAGTGATTAACCTCCAACTAATAAAAATAAATGAAAAAAATAAAAAAAGAAAAAGGATGGGTTCCTATATCCAAAATTTAGAATGTAATGAAAGATAGGTATACAAATAGTCATTTTGTTCATTCCTTTTTTGTATTTTAATTTTTTTCTACTTTTCAATTAAAAAATATTGGAATATAGTTGATTTATGATGTTGCATTAGATTCAGGTGTACAGCAAAGTGAATCAGTTATGCATATACATATATCCACTCTTTTTTAGATTATTTTCCCATACAGGCCACTAGAAAGTATTGAGTTAGAGTTTCTTGTGTTATACAGTAGGTTCTTATTAGTTATCTATTTATATATGAAGTGAAGTGAAGTGAAATTTCCTCAGTCATGTCTGACTCTTTGTGACCCCATGGACTGTAGCATCCATGGGATTCTCCAGGCCAGAATACTAGAGTGGGTAGCCATTCCCTTCTCCAGGGGATCTTCCTAACCCAGGGATTGAACTCAGGTCTCCTGTATTGCAGGCAGATTCTTTACCAGCTGAGCCACAAGGGAAGCGCTCAGAACTGTGTATATGATAATCTCAATCTTCCAGTTCATCTCCCCCCACCATATTCCCTGATTACAATAAGTTTGTTTTCTATGTCTATATATTTCTATTTTGTATATGAGTTCATTTGGAACGTTTTTTTTTTTTTTTTTAGATTCCACACAAAAGGGATATATAAAATTTATCTTTCTCTGTCTGACTTACTTCACTCAGTGTGATATGCCACATTAACAAATCAACAAATAAAAACTATATGATCATCTCAATAGATACAGAAAAAACTTTTGACAAAATTGAATACCCATTTATCATTCCTTTTGCATGAAATCTCATATTCAACTTATCAGAAATGCTTATCTTTTAATATGCAAAAATATATCACTAGCTTAGCACTGTACAGTAGAAATTTCAAAGATGACAAAAATGATCTATCACTGCACTGTGCAATGTGATGAGTACTAAACATGTATAGCTCCTGAGACTCTGAAATGTGGATAGTGAGACAAAGAAACTGAAAATTTAAATTTAACTGTAATTGATTAAGTTTAAATTATATGGACAAATTTCCATATAATAAAGGCTATGGTCTTAACAGTGGTCACATACAGTTGTGAGAGCTGGATCATAAAGAAGGCAGAATGCCAAAGAATTGATGCCTTCAAACAGTGGTGCTGCAGAAGACTTCTGAAAGTCCCTTGGACAGCAAGGAGATCAAACCAGTCAATCTTAAGGGAGATGAGCCCTGAATATTCATGGGAAGGACTGATGCTGAGGCAGAAGCTCCAGCATTTTGGTCACCTGATGCAAACAGATGACTCATTGGAAAAGTCCCTGATGCTGGGGAAGATTGAGGGCAGAAGGAGAAAAGGACATAAGGGCATGAGATGACTGGACAGCATCACCGATGCAATGAATATGAACTTGGGCAAACTCTGGGAGATGGTGAGGGACAGCGAGGCCTGGCATGCTGCAGTCTATGGGGTCGCAAAGAGTAGGACAAGATCTGGTGACTAAATAGCAACAATAAAATTAAATGGTCCTAAGTTGCTATTGGTTACCATATTGGACAGTAAATCTCTATCTTTTCTGTCTTTCAATGTCCCTGCAATTTCTGTTCTGTCTTCTGGGAATCTATTCCTCCATTTTTTTTTTTTTTTTTTTTTTTTTTTTGTAAGACTCCTCATCCTCAAGATTTCAGTTCATATATCACCTTCAAAGTAATGTAAGTTGTAGTGACCACTTTACTTAAAATAACCAGCCTTCATACTTTTCATTTTCTATTACAATATTTTATGATTTTAAAGTCCTATCATCTGCATTTTTGTTCACTAAATTTTGTCTGACTTATAATGCCATTGTACGTTTTAGTTCTAATTTCATTCTTTTGATCTTACCTGTCCAGTTTTCCCAGCACCAACTATTGAGAAGCTATTTTTGCCTCATTGTATATTCTTGCCTCTTTTGTCCAAACTAAAGTACCCATAGGTGTGTGGTTTTATCTCTTGACTTTCCATTCTGTTCCATTGGTCTATATACCTGTTTTTTGTTTTGTTTGTTTGTTTTGTTTTGCCAGTACTATACTATCTTGATGACTGTACCTTTGTAGTATAGACTGAAGTCAGGAAGGTTGATTCCTCCAACGCCATTCTTCTTTCTCAAGACTGCTTTGGCTATTTGGTGTCTTTTGTATTTCCATATGAATTGTGATTTTTTTGTTGTTGTTGTTCTAGTTCCTTGAAAGATGCCATTCGTAATTTCATAGAGATAGCATTGAATCTGTAGATTGTAATTGATAGTATAGACATTTTCACAGTATTGATTCTTCCTACCCTGAACATGAAATATCTCTCCATCTGTTCATGTCACCTTTGATTTCTTTCATCAGTGTCTTGTAATTTTTTGTATACAGTTCTTTTATCTCCTTAGGTAGGTTTATTCCTAGATATTTTATTATTTTTGTTGCAATGGTGAATGGGATTGATTCCTTAATTTCCCTTTCTGACTTTTCATTGTTAATATGTAGAAATGCAAGTGATTTCTGTGTAGTGACCTTGAGTCCCACGACTTTGCTGAATTCACTGATTAGCTCTAGTAATTTTCTGATAGCTTCTTTTGGGTTTTCTATGTATACTATCATATCATCTGCACACAGTGAGGGTTTTACTTCTTTTCAGATCTGGATTTCTTTTATTTCTTTTTCTTATCTAATTGCCATAAACTTCTAAAACCCTATGCTGAATAGTAGTGGTGAAAGTGGACACCTCTGTTGTGTTCCTGATCTTAGGGGGAATGCTTTTAGGTTTTAACCATTGAGAATAATGCTTGCTGTAGGCTTAACATATATGGCTTTATTGTGTTGAGGTATGTTCCTTCTATGCCCATCTTTGGAAGCATTTTCTGTCACAAACGGGTGCTGAAATTTCTCAAAGGCCTTTTATGCATCTGTTGAGACTGCCATGTAGTTTTTATCTTTCAATTTGTTAATATGATGCATCACATTGATTGATTTCCATATATTGAAGAATCCTTGCATCCCTGGAATACATCCAACTTGATCATGGTGTATGAGCTTTTAATGTGTTGTTGAATTCTCTTTGCTGGAATTTTGTTGAGAATTTTTGTATCTATGTTCATCAATGACATTGGCCTGTAATGTGTGTGTGTGTGTGTGTGTGTGTGTGTGTGTGTGTGTGTGTGTGTCTGTGTGTGTCTGTGTGTGTCTGTGTGTGTGTGTTTGTGTTGACTTTGCTTAGTTTTGATATCAGGGTGATTGTGGCCTTGTAGAATGAGTTCAGATGTTTTCATTCCTCTGCAAATTTTTGGAAGGGTTTCAGAAAAATAGGCATTAGTTCTTTTCTAAATGTTTGATAGAATTCCCCTGTGAAGCTATCTGGCCCTGGGCTTCAGTTTTTTGGACAAATTTTTATCACAGTTTAGATTTTGGTGTTTGTAATTGGCTTGTTCATAAATTTTGTTTCTTCTTAGTTCATTCTCAGAAGGTTGAACTTTTCTAAGAATGTGCCCATTTCTTCCAGGTTGTCCATGTTATTAACATATGTTTGCTCATAATGTTTCCTTATAATCCTTTGTATTACTGTGTTGTCTCTTGTAACTTCTCCTTTTCATTTCTAATTTTGTTGATTTGATTTTTCTCCCTTTTTTTTTTTTCTTGGTGAGTTTGGTTAGTGGTTTGTCAATTTTGTTTATTAGTTCATCCAGCTTTTAGTTTTATTACTCTTTGTTATTTTTTTCTTTATTTCTTTTTCATTAATTTCTGGTCTGATCTTTATGATTTCTTTCCTTCTCCTGACTTTAGTGTTTTTTGTTCTTTTTTCTCCAACTGCCCTGGTGGCTCAGAGAGTAAAGCATCTGTCTGCAGTGAGGGAGACCCGGGCTCAATCCCTGAGTCAGGAAGATCCACTGGAGAAGGAAATGGCAACCCACTCTGGTACTCTTGCCTGGCAAATCCCATGGAAAGAAAAGCCTGATAGGCTACAGTCCATGGGATCACAAAGAGTCAGACATGACTGAGCGACTTCACTTCACTTCACTTCACTTTAGATATAGACAGACTGTGTATTCAATGTTTTTCTTGTTTCTTAAGGTAGAGTTGTATTGCCATAAACTTTCCTCCTAGAACTGCTTTTTCTGAATCCTATAGGATTTGGGTAATCATGTTCTTGTTATCATTTATTTCTAAGAATTTTTTTATTTTCCTTCTTATTTCTTCAGTAATCTTTTCATTATTTAGTTATGCATTGTTTAATCTTCATGAGTTTGTGCTTTTTGCAGGTTTTTTTTTCCCCTGCAGTATATATATAGTTTCATAGCTTTGTGGTCAGAGAAGATACTTGATATGATTTCAATTTTGCTAAATTTATTGAGATTTGATTTGTGGCCCAAGATGTGGTCTATCCTGAAGAATGTTCCATGTGCACTTGAGAAGAACATGCATTCTTCTGCTTTTGAATGGAAAGTCCTGAAGATACCAATTAGGTACACTGGATTTAATGTTTCATTTAAGGTTTGAGTTTTCTTATTGATTCTCTGTTTTGATGATTTGTTCATTGGTGTATGTGTGGTACACCACTTACACCTATTATTAAAGTTCCCTATTATTATTGTGTTACTGCTTATTTCCCCTCTTATGCCTGTTAGCATTTGCCTTGTGTATTGAGGTGCTCCTATGTTGGGTGCATACATATTAATAATTGATATGTCTTCTTCTTGGATTGATACCTTTAAGATTATATAGTGTCCTTCTTTGTCACTTATAATCTTCTTTATTTTAAAGTTGATTGTGTTGGAAATAAAGATTTCCACTCAGGCTTTCTTTTGGTTTCCATTCACAATGGATATTTTTTCCCCATCCTTTTAGTTTCAGTCTGTATATGTCGCTAAGTCTGAAGTGGGTCTCTCTTAGGCCACATATGTGGATTTTTTTTTTTTTTTTGCATCCATTCATTTAGTCTGTATGTTTTGGTTGGGCATTTAATGCATTTACATTTAAGTTAATTATATATATATATATATATATATATATATATATATATATATATATATATACCTATTGACATTTATATATATATATAATGTATATAAATATATATATATATTATATAAAATATATATTATATATATATATATATTCCTATTGGCATCTTCTTCATTGTTTTGGGTTTGTTTTTATAGGTCTTTCCTTTTTCTTGTGTTTACTGGCTATGTAAATCTCTTTAGTATTTTTTGTAAGGCTGGTTTGGTGGTACTAAATTCTCTTAACTTTTGCTTGTCTGTAAAGCTTTTGATTTCTCCATCAATTTTGAATGAGATCCTTGCTGGGTACAGTAATCTTGGTTGTATATATATATTTTTTTCTTTCAGTACTTTAAATATTTCCTGCCTTTCCCTTTTGGCCTGCAGAGTTTCTGATGAAAGATCCACTATAAGTCGTATGGGTTGTCCTTTGTATTCTACTTTTTGCTTTGCCCTTGCTGCTTTTAACATTTTTACTTTCTGCTTAATCTCTGTTAGCTTCATTAATATGTGTCCCAAAGTGTTTCTCCTTGGGTTTATCCTTTAAAAGAGTCTCTATGATTCTTGGACTTGATTGACTAATTCCTTTCCCATGTTGGGGAAGCTTTCAACTATAATTTCCTGAACAATTTTCTTAGTGCCCTTCTGTTTTTCTTCTTCCTCTGGGACTCATATAGCTTGAATGTTGGTGCATTTAATATTGGCCCAAAGGTCTCTGAGGCTACCCTCAATTCTTTTCATTCTATTCATTTTTTTCTCTTCAACAGTTATCGCCACCATTCTATCTTCTAGATCACTTACCCGTTCCTTTGCCTTAGTTATTCTGGCATTGGTTCCTTCTAGAACATTTTTAATTTCAGTAATTGTGTTATTAATCTCTGTTCGTTTATTCCTTACTTCTTCTATGTCTTTTGTGATTGTATTAACTGTGTTAAATATTTCTTGCATTTTATCCATCTATTTTTAAGTCTTCAGAGCATCTTTACTGTCATTATTCTGAATTCTTTTTCAAGTAGACTGCTTATTTCATCTTCATTTATTTGGTCTTGTGAGTTTCTACCTTGTTCTCTCATTTTTGCTGTATTTCTCTGTCTTTTCCTTTCCTTTCTTTCTTTTCTTTCTTTCTTTCTTCTTCTTTTTTTTTTTTTTTTGTAACTTGTTCCACTTGAGGAGTTCTTTTCCCAGACTTTAGGGTTATATTTTTTCTTCCTTTTGGGTTTTGCCTTTGAGGGAAAGTTTGGTTGAGTTGTTTCTGCTGGCTTCTTGTTAAGGTTTACTTATGCCTGTGTTCTAGTGGGTGGGAGGAGATCAGGCAGATAAATTAAAAAAATAATGGGACACATACACACTTTCACAGATACAGTTACAACCAAAGTATTCTAAAGAAAAGAGTACAGGTAATTGACTTGGTGAACAAGGGGAACCAAAAGTGGTATTGATCAATTAACAGCAGAGCTAGCAAATACTCAATCTGGAAAAGTGAGTATGATTAGAGTGCCAACTGGGGAATATAGCAAAGAGAGCTCAACAGTTTAACTTACTGGTGAAAAAAGAAAGAGTGAAGGATAAAGGGGAGGAAAAAAAAAGAGAAAAGAGAAGAGAAGGGAGGGAAAAGAGAAACAGAGATGGGAAAGAGGTTAAAGGAAAAGGAAGACAGAGAGAAAAGCAAAGATAGGTCTATATGTGAAAAAGATATGTATATTATACATATTCAGAAATAGCTACGACTGGTAAAAAAACTACAAGAAAAGCAGTTGAATGTATCAAAAACACAAGAAAAAATCACTAAAAGAAAGGATGAAAAAGAAATACAAAAGAAAAATCTTAAAATTAACTTTTTTTTTCTTTTAGTATGAAAAACAGAGAGGAAAACTCCATAGCACCTCAAAATGCTAATATGAAGGTATAAATATGTAGGCGGAATAAATTGTGTGATTAAAAAAAAAAACACATTCTCATTTGGGTTGGGTTAATATTTTTTGATGTTGTCCTGGTTGGGGGAGCTTGTGCCTGAATTCTGGTTGATTGAGCTGGATTTCATCTCTCTGAATGACAGTGCAGTGTCAAGTAGTAGGTTTTGGGGTGTCTATGGGTTCAGTATGTCTTTGGGTACTCTTTCTGACTTTGGCAGTGTTAGACATGTCTATTTCTGCAGCCACTTCAAAGTGGCCCTCTCAGCATATCTTCACTGCCCTAGCCCCCTACTTGTCCCTGGAGTCATTGCCAGTGCTTTTGTTCCTCGGTCCCTCTGTGCATTGCTGGCTGAAGCTTACTAGTCAGGGGGTTCTGTGTATCTTTTTTCGGTTCCCCAACTGTGCCCTCTGTGTCACAGAGACTTGTTTGGGCTTCTCTCAGCCCCCTGAGCTCGCCCTCTGTGTCATGGACCTTGTGTGCACTTGTCTTGGATCCCTGGGCCCTCCATCTGCATTGCAGGACTTGTGTGCACTTGTCTTGGCTCACTGGGCCCACCTCCTCAGTCACATGGCTTGTGTGCACTTGTCTGGGCTCACCAGGTCCACTCTCTGCTTCACAGGGCTTGTGTTCACTTGTTTAAATTCACCAGCCTGCCCACTAATTTGTGGTGCTTGTGTGCTCTTCATTTGGCTCCCTGGACCCGCCCTCTGTGTCAGAAGGGTTGTGTGCACTGAAGAGGTTTATATGACTTCCCACTCTCAGCACCGTGGGCCCTCCCTCTGCACTGCGGTGCTTCTATGCACTTCTCTCAGTTCCCTGATGCTACCATTTTGTCGGGGCAACAGTCCGTGAGCTGCTTACTGGCTGAGAAATGCAGCTTTCTCTGTTTTCTGCCCTCTAAATTCTGGCTTCACCTGGCCTTCTGAGACTCCATAGCTCTCCCTTGGGTCCACCCGCAAGGGAGTTTCCCTGGGCACGGGAAACCGTCCTGTTTCAGGACTCCCTCCCTCCCTTGGAACACAAGCTCCTGTCCAGAAGTTCTCAGTCTTTTCCCTTTTTATGTCCCCATCCTCTCTCCTATCTCATTTTAGGAAGCTTAGCTTTTCCCCATGGAGGCCTGGGGTCTTCTGCAGTTGCCTAGAAGTTGCTTTGTTGGCATTGTTCCATACTTTGATGAAGTTTTGATGTTTTGATGTATTTGTGGGGAGGCTGGCAATCTCCCTATCTTATTGTTCTGCTATCTTCTCCTGCCTCATTTTTTTAAAGGTTTTCTTTCTTTCTTTTTTTTTTTTTTTCTTTCATTTGGTAAAGAATTCTGCAATGCAAGAGGCCCCAGTTTGATTCCTGTATCAGGAAGTTCCACTGGAGAAGGGATAGGATATCCACTCCAGTGTTCTTGGACTTCCCCTGTGGATCAGCTGGTAAATAATCTGCCTGCAATGCAGGAGACCTGGGTTCAACCCCTGGGTTGGAAAGATCCCCTGGAGAAGGGAAAGGCTACCACTCCAGTATCCTGACCTGCAGAATTCCATGGACTGTATAGTCCATGGGGTCACAAAGAGTCAGACACGAATGGCTGACTTTCACTTTTTCTGCAAATATTTTCTCACAGCATGTAGATTATCTCCTAATTATCTCCTTTTATTAGTTTGCAGATAGTGCTTTTGTTTAAGTTGATAAAAATATTTTTCTTAATCCAAGGTCACGAAAACTTTTATATTTTCTTCTAGGAGGCGCAAAGTTCTTGTGTTTCATATTTAGATCTATGAACAGTTTTGAGCCATTGTGTATATCATTTCAGTTCAGTTCAGTCAGTCAGTCGTGTCTAATTCTTTGTGACCCTATGGACTGCAGCCTGCCAGGGCTCCCTGTCTATTACCAACTCCCAGAGTCTACTCAAACTCATATCCAATGAGTTGGTGATGCCATCCAACTACCTCATCCTCTGTTGTCCCTTTCTCCTCTTGCCTTCAATCTTCCTAGCATCAGGGGCCTTTAAAATGAGTCAGTTCTTTGCATTAGGTGGCCAAAGTATTGGAGTTTCAGCATCAGACCTTCCAATGAATACAATGTGTGTATACAATGCAATATTTCTATCAAGTTTTATTATTCCTTTTGATATATATATCTAATTGTTCCAACATCATTTAGTGAAAAGACTATTGGTTCTCCACTGAATTTCTTTGGACTTTTTAAAAAATTAACTGGAAGTATATATGTGAATTTTTAGATTCACATTTTTTAACAAAAAGAAAAATATTAAAAGCATAAGAAAATGTATGAGCAATGGAAAAGGCAAAAAAAAAAAAAAAAACAAAAAGAAAAAAGAAAATAGGGAATTCTCCTCCACTTGGAGTAACACAAATCACATGACATGGATCTAATATAAGCATAAACAAACTTTTAGCCTTTGGATATTAGATTTAAAAAATGTCTAAGATAACATTTATGATACTGTCTTTTGATTTTTCTCTTCAGACACCTTGTAGTAGTACGGGCACATACAGCAAGTTGTTTTTTCAAGATAATATTAGCGGCCATATGAAATTTGATTAGACATGTAATGAGACTTAAGAAAGGGGAGAGGAGTTAGTAGATCACTACGGTCAAGGTAAGAAATGAATATGGCCTGTATTGGGTGGGGCATTAGCACTGGCAATGCAAATGGAAAAAGACAGATAAATACAAGAGACATTTTAGAGCTAAATTTCTGAAGTCCTGTTGAATGTGACTTTTTTTTTTTATTAGTTGGAGGCTAATTACTTCACAACATTTCAGTGGGTTTTGTCATACATTGATATGAATCAGCCGTAGAGTTACACGTATTCCCCATCCCGATCCCCCCTCCCACCTCCCTCTCCACCCGATTCCTCTGGGTCTTCCCGATGAATGTGTCTTTAAATGATTAAAGCTGAAAAAGAAAAAGAAAAAGCATTAACAACTCCAAGGTTTTAAGTGTGACTGGCAGTTAGAATCAGTTCAACTCAGTCTCTCAGTGGTGTCCAACTCTTTGCAATCCCTTGGGTTGCAGCACGCCAGGATTCCCTGTCCATCACCAACTCCCAAAGCTTGCTCAAACTCATGTCCACCAAGTTGATGATGCCATGCACCATTGCATCCTCTGTCATCCCCTTCTCCTCTTGCCTTCAATCTTTCCTAGCATCAGGGTCTTTCCCAATGAGCCAGCTCTTTACATCAGGTGGCCAAATTATTGGAGTTTCAGCTTCAGGATCAGCTCTTCCAATGTATATTCAGGACTGATTTCCTTTCAGATGGACTGGTTTGACTACAGCTCCACAGAGGTGGCAACCACACCTTGGCTGGAGGCAGCCAGCCCTCATGACCATCTGCTGGGGCAGTTTCCCACCTGCTGTCACTGCCAACACACAATTTGCAGCACTGCTGCTCATCTTCCCCTTGGACCAGGGAAGAGAACAAGATGGCTGAAAAGTGGGTGGATGTGGAGTACATCTCTCTCCACAGATACATCAGGAATATACCTTCAGACACAGAAGTACATGGAAACAACAGCTGAGAGCAGACAGGAGTACCTGACCAGTGGAAAATAATATATAGAACCACACAAACATATGGAGATTAAACAACACATTTCTAAATAACCAACAGGTTACTGAAGAAATCAAAATGGAAATCAAAAAAATTTCTAGAAACTAATGACAATGAAAACACGACACCTCAAAACCTATGGGGTGCAGCAAAAGCAGTCCTAAGAAGGAATTTTATAGCAATAAAATCCTACTTCAAGAAACAAGGAAAACCCTGAATAGACAACCTAACTCTACACCTAAAACAACTGGAAAAAGAAGAAGAACAACAACAACAACAACAAAACCAAATTAGTAGAAGGAAAGAAATAAAAAAGATGCAAGCAGAAATAAATGAAAAAGAAATGAAACAAGAGTAAAGATTAATAAAACTAAAAGGTAATTCTTTGAGAAGATAAACAAAATTGACAAACCTTTTGCCAGACTCATCAAGAAAAAAAAAGAAAGAAGAATCAAATCAACAAAATTAGAAATGTAAAAGGAGATGTTACAACAGACATTGCAGAAATTCAAAGGATTACAAAAGCATATTATGAACAACTATATCACAATAAAATAACCTGTAAGAAATGGACAGATTCTGAGAAAAGTTCAATCTTCCAAGACTGAGCCAGGAAGAAATAGAAATTATGACCAACCCAATTACAAGCATTGAAATTGAAGCTTTGATCAAAAATCTCCCAAAAGACAAAAGCCCAGGACCAGATGGCTTCACAGGAGAATTCTATCAAACATTTAAAGAAGAGCTAATGCTTACCCTTCTAAAACTCTTTAAATAAACGGCAGAGGAAGAAACACTTCCAAATTCATTCTATGAGGCCACCATCACCCTGATACCAAAACCAGAAAAAGAAAACACACACACACACACAAAAACAATAGGCCAATATCACTGATAAACATAGATGCAAAAATCCTCAACAAAATTTTAGCAAACAGAATTCAGCCACATATCAAAAAGCTCATACCTCATGATCATGTTGGGTTTATTCCAAGGATGCAAGGATTCTTCAGTATATGCAAATTAATCAATGTGATACACCATATTAACACATTAAAATAAAAAAAATGATAATCTCAATAGATGCATAAAAATCCTTTGACAAAGTTCAGAACCCATTTGTGATTAAAACTCTTCAAAAAAGATGCATTCAAGGAACCTATCTCAACATAGTAAAGGCTGTATATGATAAGCCTACAGCAAACATTATTCTCAATGTGAATAAATGAAAACATTCCCCCTAAAATCAGGAACAAGACAAGGGTGTCCAATTTCACAACTATTATTCAACATAGTTCTGGAAGCCCTAGCTACAGCAATTAGAGAAGAAAAATAAATAAAAGGAATGCAGATCAGAAAAGAAGTAGAGCTCTCACTGTTTGCACATGACATGATACTGTATATAGAAAACTCTAAAGATACTGTCAGAAAATTATTAGAGCTAATCAGTGAATTTAGCAGTGTTGCAGGATACACAGAAATCATTTGCATTTCTATAAACTAACAATGAAAAATCAGGAAGAGAAATTAAGGAATCAATCCCACTTACCATTGCAACAAAATGAATTAAATATCTAGGAATAAACGTACCTAAGGTGACAAAAGAACTGTACACAGAAAATTATAAGACAATCATGACCTTTATCTTTCTGGCTTACTTCACTCTGTATAATGGGCTCCAGTTTCATCCATCTCATTAGAACTGATTCAAATGAATTATTTTTAATGGCTGAGTAATATTCCATGGTGTATATGTACCACAGCTTCCTTATCCATTCATCTGCTGATGGGCATCTAGGTTGCTTCCATGTCCTGGCTATTATAAACAGTGCTGCGATGAACATTGGGGTGCACATGTCTCTTTCATATCTGATTTCCTCGGTGTGTATGCCCAGAAGTGGGATTGCTGGGTCATATGGCAGTTCTAATTCCAGTTTTTTAAGGAAACCTCCAACCCCATATGCAAAACAGAAAAAGATACACAGATGTACAGAACAGAATTTTGGACTCTGTGGGAGAAGGCGAGGGTGGGATGTTTCGAGAGAAAAGCATCAAAACATGTATATTATCTAGGGTGAAACAGATCACCAGCCCAGGCCGGATGCATGAGACAAGTGCTCGGGCCTGGTGCACTGGGAAGACCCAGAGGTATCAGGTGGAGAGGGAGGTGGGGTGGGGGATCGGGATGGGGAATACATGTAAATCCATGGCTGATTCATGTCAATGTATGACAAAAACCACTACAATATTGTAAAGTAATTAGCCTCCAACTAATAAAAATAACTGGGGGAAAAAAAGAAAACAAAATAAAAAGAAAAAACAAGACAATCATGAAAGAAATCAAAGAGAACATAAACAAATGTAGAGATATTCCATGTTCCTGGCTAGGAAGAATTAATATTCTGAAAATGACTATAGTACCAAACACAATCTACAGATGCAATGCAATTCCTATCAAATTACCAATGGCATTTTTCACAGAACTAGAACAAAAAAATCACAATGCATATGGAAACACAAAAGACCCCAAATGGCAAAAGTAATCTTGAGAAAGAAGAATGGAGCTGGAGAAATCCATCTTCTTGACTTCAGATTATGCTACAAAGCTACAGTTATCAAGACAATATGGTAGCAACACAAAAACAGAAATATGGAGCAATGAAACAAGATAGAAAATCCAGAAATAAAGCCATGCAGCTATGGGTAACTTATTTTTGACAACAGAGGCAAGAATATACAATGGGGCAAAGACAGCCTCTTCAATATATGATACTGGGAAAACTGGGCACGTTTCTCCAAAGAAGGCATACAGATGGCTAACAAACACATGAAAAGATGCTCAACATCACTCATTATTAGAGAAATGAAAATCAAAATGAGATATCACTTCACACCAGTCAGAATGGCCCTCAGCAAAATGTTTACAAACAGTAAATGCTGGAGAGGGTGTGGATAAAAGGGAATACTCTTGCACTGTTGGTGGGAATGTAAATTGATACAGCCACCATGGAATACAGTATGGAGATTCCTTTAAAAAAAAAACTAGGAATAAAACCACAATATGACCCAGCAATCCCACTCCTAGTCATATACCATGAGGAAACCAAAACTGAAAGAGACACATGTATCACATTGTTCACTGCAGCACTACTTACAATAGCTAGAACACAGAAACAACCTGCTGATGTCCATTGACAAATGAATGGATAAATTTGTGATACATATACACAATGGAATATTACTCAGCCATAAAAAAGAATGTATTTGAGTCAGTTCTAATGAGGTGGATGAACCTAGAACCTATTATACAGAGTAAAGTGAGTCAGAAAGAGAAAGATAAATACCATAGCCTAATGCATGTATCCTGGATCTAGAAAAATGGTACTGAAGAATTTATTTAGAGGTCAACAATGGAGAAACAGACATAGAGAATAGACTTATGGACATGGGGAGAGAGGAGGAGAGGGTGAGATGTATGGAAAGAGTAACATGGAAACGTACACTTAATTCAGTTCAGTTCAGTCACACAGTCGTGTCCGACTCTTTGTGACCCATGGGCTGTAGCACGCCAGGCTTCCCTGTCCATCACCAACTCCTGGAGCTTACTCAAACTCATGTCCATTGAGTCAGTGATGCCATTCTACCATCTCAACCTCTGTCGTCCCCTTCTCCTCCTGTCTTCAGTCATCCCCAGCATCAGGGTCTTTTCCAATGAGTCAGCTCTTCTCATCAGGTGGCCAAAGTATTGGAGTTTCAGCTTCAGCATCAGTCATTCCAATGAAAATTCAGGACTGATTTCCTTTAGGATGGACTGGTTGGATCCCCTTGCTGTTCAAGGGACTCTCAAAGGTCTTCTCCAATACCACAGTAGAAAAGTATCAATTCTTCAGCACTCAGCTTTCTTTATAGTCCAACTCACTCATCCATACATGACTACTGAAAAGAAAAATGCACACACACACACACACACACACACACACACACACACAAACATAGCTTTGAATATACGGACCGTTGTTGGCAAAGGTCTCTGCTTTTTAATATGCTGTCTAGGTTGGTCCTAACTTTTCTTCCAAGGAGTAAGCATATTTTAATTTCATGGCTACAGTCACCATCTGCAGTGATTTTGGAGCCCCCAAAATAAAGTCTGTCACTATTTACATCATTCCCCACTATTTGCCATGAAGTGATGGGACCAGATGCCATGATCTTAGTTTTCTGAATGTTGAGTATTAAGCCAACTTTTCCCTCTCATCTTTCACTTTCATCAAGAGGCTCTTTAGTTCTTCTTCACTTTCTTCCATAAGCATGGTGTCATATGCACATCTGAGATTATTGATACTGGTATTTCTCCTGGAAATCTTGATTCCCGCTTGCACTTCATCCCAGTCCAGCATTTCTCATGATGTACTCTACATATAAGCAGGGTGACAATATACAGCCTTGTGGTACTCCTTTCCCGATTTGTTACAACCCGTCTGCTGTAACATGTCCAGTTCTAACTGTTGCTTCTTGACCTCTATACAAATTTTTCAGAAAGCAGGTCAGGAGGTCTGGTATTCCCATCTCTTTAAGAATTTTTCAGTTTTCTGTGATCTATACAATAAAAGACTTTGACCTAGTTAATGGAGCAGAAGGAGATATTTTTCTGGAACTCTTTTGCTTTTTTGATAATCCAAAGGATGTTGGCAATTTGATCTCTAGTTCCTCTGCCTTTTTTCCTAAATTAATCTTGACTATCTGGAAGTTCTATGTTTGCATACTGTTGAAGCCTGGCTTGGAGAATTTTGAGCATTACTTTGCTAGCATGTGAGATGAAAGCAAATTGTGGGGTAACTTGGGCATTCTTTTGCTTTGCCTTTCGTTGGGATTGGAATTAAAACTGACCTTTTCGAGTCCTGTAGCCACTGTTGAGTTTTCCAAACTTACACTGCCGTATGTAAAATAGATAGCCAACAGGAATTTCCTGTATGGCTCAGGAAACTGAAACAAGGGCTCTGTGTAAACCTAGAGTTGTGGGATGGGGAGGGAGATGGGAGGGAATTTCAAAAGGGAGAGGATATATGTATACCTATGGCTGATTCATGTTGAGGTTTGACAGAAAACAGAAAAATTCTGTAAAACAATTATTCTTCAATAAAAAATAAATTAATTAAAATAAAATAAATAAAATGGCAGTGGAATCTCATAACAGAATTAAGAATTGATGTAATTTTCTATCTGAAGAAATATAACATTTTAAATTTCTATAATTGCTGAATTTCCCCAGGATGATAGTAGGAGCCAAGAAATAAACTTGTGGCAGAATTTTAAGGATAGCCTTCGTATAAGGTAAGAATGAAAATAGAAAATTCAGTAAACAATGAGAACAAAACAGAAATGGGATAAGAAACAGAGCAGTGCACCACCATTGAAGCCAAGGTTGTGGGGAAATAGCACGTAGTGAAGACAATGTCAGTCAGACTCTCTAACCCAACTTTCTCATGCTCTCTCACCCTCTTGCCCACATCCTATAAACAATGACTTTATATGGCTATGTAACAGCTGAAATCACTTATAACACTGTACATGCACATCACATTATACACTGTTTGGTCATGGGTCACTTTTGTTCTGTAAATGGATATAAGCCCCACCTGAAAAATCCCTTTTGCCTCCACACCCACTGTTAGAGAATACATATGTCTGCAGTTCCTACAGCTGCTCAAGTTATCTTCCAGCTTTCCTGCTTGAACCTTGCCTACCCTGGTTTCTGCGAACAGTGTGAACAGCAAGATGCAAGGTAGAAAAAAAAAAAAACTGGGTGATCATCAGGATACTACGTTCCAGATTTAAATGATGTTTAGGACATAGAATAAACTTTTTGAATTTGTATTCAGGACTTTTCTATATTTTATCTTAAAATAAACATGTAACATTTTTTTTGGTATGTGTGCTGATAGAAGGAAAAATATAAAAATTTACATTAAGTATCAATACTAATACCTAAATTTAGTTATTAAGAGAATGATGGAAGCAATGGAGGATTTTTTTTTTTTTTTTTTTTTTTTTTTGCTGTTATTGCTTTTTTCCCCCCCTGGAGGCAAAGCAGTTGTAAATTTGTTAACAGAATAGGTTGAAGAGAATTTGGAGATAAGAGAGAAACGGTGAATAAGTGAAGAATCAAGAAAATATGAAATTAATCACACGAACAGCAGTGTTATTTTTGGAAGGGAAGAGCTCTTCTTAAGATCATCAGGGAAAAAGAAAAGAAAATGAAAATGGTTGAAAGATTCTACAAGAGAATATGGGACATTGTGGGAGTTTTTGGAAAAGTATTTGATATTCCTATCTTTATGCTTGAAGCAGATGAAAAGATTAAAAAGAAAAAAAAAACTCCTTCATATGAAAAATCACTGAGTACTCCTGGCATATTTAGTGATGCAAATGCCAAATCTTGTGGGAAAGGAAGCTTACCCACCCTTGAAATCTAGGAAGTTTAATTAATTTATGCCACCATTTGTTTCTCACCACCCCCTTAACAGATCCATCTCTTCAGCTATACTATGTAAATACCAGCTTGTAGAGGAGATCTTTCTAGATAACTGACACTTCTCCGTTGGTGTCACTGATTGACTCATAGAGCAACAATCATGAGACACTATTTGAGGAGTGCAACAAAAATGTAGACCAGCTGCTAGGAACCAGCAGTTTTAGATATGCATGATGCATCAAAACAGAAAGCTCAATTTGGGCACAGAATGTTGGTAAGAATTTTCAATAAACCATATCAATGTTTAAAATAACAGGTAACACTTTTTATTATGCTCAGCATTATTTCCTAGAAGACACATTTTTTTCTCATTCTGTTCGAAAGTCTGTTATACAAATAATTATGGTTTAGAAAAAATAAAATAACTCAAGTTCACATAAAATATAATATTTGATCCTACTGTTAAAATAACAGCTGATTCTCAAACTGCATATCCAGAAGACTCTATTCTAAAGCAGTGTGAGTGGGAGTTCAGCATTGTTTCAGTTTTTGTACCTACATAACATTTTATAAATGCCACCACTCCTTGCCTCTCTCCCAATACTTTAGAAATTTAGACACTTTTTTCCTTCCAAGGGCTCACAGAAAGAGGGATAGAAGTTTGTACTTTTATTATTGCTGTTTCCTCCTGAGGAAAGGAGCAATTCAGTATTAACTGGAAATAACTGAGAAATAATAAAAATGTTTCCTTGATATTGTATAGTTATTGAGGACAAGGTGGAAGTATTTTAAAAGTGACCCTTCTTAGTGTGTTTTTTAAAGATTTCCACAAGGAGAA
This sequence comes from Dama dama, assembly GCF_033118175.1. NCBI lineage: Eukaryota > Metazoa > Chordata > Mammalia > Artiodactyla > Cervidae > Dama > Dama dama. Next base: position 74,076,476 of record NC_083714.1, read on the forward strand.
AGTGTGCAAAATTGTATCTACAGATGAAACAACAGATTGTGCAAGAAAAACTGACCTATTTTACATTCCATTGGATTTTTTCCTATTTCTTAAACTCATAAGACGTTGTAAGCACTACCTAATAAACTTTCTGTCATGAACTCTGGGCCATGGCATGAACCCATTTATTCTTACAAGAAAGATCTATTAAGGTGATAGTATGTATTGGGCACTGTCTTAATGCTGGGTAGGAGAGGAGGATACAATAATACACATGATCTTGGCCATATGGATTTTATATTCCAGTGGTAAAAGAATAAATAAAGAATCAAATATATAGTTAATATTATCAAAGTGGTACAAAATAAATACCATTTATCAAAATGGTATTAAATAAATAAAACAAGATAAAAGTAACCTATTGAATCTTATATTCTAAGAGAACAAACATGAGTGAAATGGCTGCATTGCTTACTATTACTGATGATTAGGGTCTCCCTGGTGGCTCAGATGGTAAAGAATCTGCCTGTAATGCAGGAGACATAGGTTTGATCTCTGGGTTGGGAAGATCCCCTGGAGGATGGCATGGCAACCCATTCCAGTGTTCTTGCCTGGAGAATCCCCATGGACAGAGGAGCCTGGCAGACCACAGTCCACGGGGTTGAAAAGAGTCAGACAGGACTGAGCAACGAAGCACACACACAGCACTGATGATTAACTTGATGTTATTCCTATGTAGATAAGTCCTATTTCTCATGGAGCTTCAAAGTGTGAGAAAATTGACAATTATTATCAAGAGAACAGTAACCAAGAAGAAACAAATTCAGTATATCATCTAGCTCTTTACATTTCTAAATTGAAGATTGTGATGTACTAGAGGCCTCACACTCTGGTCCAATCACTTCATGGCAAATAGATGAACAAACAATGGAAACAGTGACAGACTTTATTTTCTTGGGCTTCAAAATCACTGCAGATGGTGACTGCAGGCATGAAATTAAAAGACACTGGATCCTTGGGAGAAAAATTATAACAAACCTAAAAAGCATATTAAAAAGGAGAAACATTACTTTGCCAACAATGGTCCATCTAGTATAAGCTATGGTTTTTCCAGTAGTTATGTACAGATGTGAGAGCTGAACATAAAAATGTTTGAACACCAAAGAACTGACACCTTCACACTGTGGTCCTGGAGAAGACTTTTGAGACTCTCTTGGACTGCAAGGATATCAAATCAGTCAATCCTAAAGGAAATAAACCCTGAATATTCATTGGAAGGGCTGATGCTGAAGCTCCAATACTTTGGCCACCTGATGTGAAGAGCTGACTCTATGGAAAATACCCTGATGCGGGGAAAAACTTAAGGCAAGAGGAGGAAGGGATGACAGAGGATGAGATGGTGGAATAACATCACTGACTCAATGGATATGAGTTTGGGCAAACTCCAGAAGATGGTGAAGGACAGGGAAGCCTGACATGCTACCAAAGTGTTGGACACAACTAAGTCACTGAACAACAACAACAGCCCTTACAAGGAGTATAGGATCAGAAGCAATCTCTCAGATTTATTCAACCCTTTCAGCTTGTGGATTAATTTTATGAATATAAAGTTATATTGTTTATCATGAAATAACACCCATAAACAAGGAAAGAAGGATTAAGAATTATTATGTATCCAAATAACTAATCAAATCTAAAATATATACTTTAAAATCTTCAAAATACTCTGCTTGGCTTGATGTGATACCCTTATGACCATTTTCTTATACGACATGAAATTGCAGATGCTTGAAGTTATTTGTTATTGAGTACCTTGTACAAAGTAACATCTAAGAAGTAGCAGAACTAAAGTTAAAATTACAATATGTCTAAGTTTAAAGTTCACTACTTGACTCTATAATATATTGTCATCTCCTTTCACTGGCAAGGATTATGTCATCAATTTATGTTATTTCCTTTGTGGTGGGAGAAGCACTTACCAATCTATTGCCTTGTGTAAAAAGAGACAGTGGTATTGTAGAATATGAATTCAGAGAATTGTGTACTGACTTTTTAATGGGAAAAAAATTGCAAGCAAAATGGTAAAGTAAGAAATTTTGAAATTTATTCTCTATCTTATTCTGACATCTTTATTCCTCCCTATTTCCCTTTTCCTGTCAGTACTAAGTAGCCACCCTTCAGAGTCTACTTCCACTAAGTAGGAAATTTCATGCTCCCTTGCAGTTTACCTTGGTATACTTTCTGGACTAATTCTTATCTTCCACAGGGCTACTTTGCTAATGTTCTTTAAAATTACAATTACCTTATAAAGGTAAATACATATGAAAATATATATAAGACAAATACTTTGTACACAAAATACATTAAAAAAAAAACTCTTATTTTCCACACAATGGAAAATGGGTAAACACCTACAAAAGACTCATGCATATATGTTTACACCTACGTTTCTCATAACAAAATATTAAAACTATCTAAACGCCCATTAAATGATGACTGGATTTAAAAAAAAAAAAAAAACTGGTGTAGCCATAACTACTACACAAGAAAAATGAGGAAAATACTGATACATAAAGCAACATGAATGAGTCTAAAAGATAGTATGTTCAAAGAAGGCAGTAACAAAGCAATAGCTTTTCTAGAACTGAAACAAATACTTTATATTGATAGAAATCATATAATTGACTAAATGGATCAGGCATAGTAGAGAGAGAGATATCAATTGTCAAAAATCACTTTTAGTATATATTTAAAATATTTGTAACTAACTTTGTGTCAATTATTGACTCAATAAGTTTGAATCTTTAAAATATACATTAAAATTAAACTTTATGAAAATTAAACAAACTTTTGTTACTACAAAGGATACCATCAAGAAACTAAAAGTAAAACTCACTAAATGGTAAAAATATTTGCAAATCATAAGTCTGATAAGAGCTTTATATTCATAATATATAATTAATTGTTACAACTCAATAATAATAAGATAAATAACCCAGTTAAAAGATGAGGAAAAACTCTGAGTAGACAATTTTCCAAAGAAGATACAGAAATTGCCAATAAAAAATAAAACATATTCTACATTAGCCATCAGGGAAATGCAAATGAAAATACAAATAAATAATATTTCACAGCCACTGGGTTGGTAAAAATAAAAAAGAGAGTCTATAACAAATGTTGACAGGGATATGAAGATGTTGGAACCTTCATACACTGTTGGAAATTGATTTAAGAAGCAGTTTGGAAAAAAATAATTTTTGACATTTTCTCAAAAGTTAAACACAGAGACACATTATTACCCAGAAATTCTAATCCTAAGTATGCAATCAAGAGAATTACACCATGTTCATAGCCATGTTTTTCATACTAACTAGAGTGGCAACAGCTCAAATGTCTGTTGATTGAGGAATGAATACACATAATGTGGTATATAATGTGGTATTATTCAGGCATAAAAAGAAATGGAGTACTGTTATGTGCTACAAGGTAGAGGAGCCTTCAAATTATTTTACTAAGTGAAAGAAGCCAGTCCCAAAGACCAAACATTCTATGATTCCAGAATAAGCAAATCTTAAATAGAGACAGATAATAGATTAGTAGTTTCTAAGGCTAAGGGAATTGGGGGAAGAGGGAGTGACTGCTACTGAATAGATGTTTTTTGAGTGAAAGGGGTAATGAAAATGTTCCAAAATGCAATGTGTTTATGGTTGCACAATTTTGTGATATACTCAAGTCCATTGGACTATACACTTAAAATGGATGAATCAAATGGTATACAAATTTTATCTAAATAAAGTTGTTAAAAACCTACATTGAATAAAAAGCCAAAAACTTGAATAGCAACTTCAGAAGAGATATGTGCAAGGGCATTTAGGGAAATGAGCATGTACTCACTATTATTATTATTATTATTATAGAAATTATAATTTAAATCACTATGGGAATATAATATATTTCACAGATAATCAGAATTAAAAAATAAAAAAAAAGACTGATAGCACCAAATATAAAAATCAATATATGTAGTAAATGTACCCTCAAATACAGCTGGGAGTGAGTAACAATGTTATAACCAATTTGGATAAAAAGAACCTTTGGAATTTTCTTATAAAGTTAGCATCCTTTTTGTTGCAATGGTGAATGGTATTGTTTCCTTAATTTCTCTGTCTGTTTTTTCATTGTTAGTATATAGGAATGCAAGGGATTTCTGTGTGTTAATTTTATATCCTGCAACTTTACTATATTCATTGATTAGCTCTAGTAATTTTCTGGTAGAGTCTTTAGGGTTTTCTATGTAGAGGATCATGTCATCTGCAAACAGTGAGAGTTTTACTTCTTCTTTTCCTATCTGGATTCCTTTTACTTCTTTTTCTGCTCTGATTGCTGTGGCCAGCACTTCCAACACTATGTTGAATAGTAGTGGTGAGAGTGGGCACCCTTGTCTTGTTCCTGATTTCAGGGGAAATGCCTTCAATTTTTCACCATTGAGGGTGATGCTTGCTGTGGGTTTGTCATATATAGCTTTTATTATGTTGAGGTATGTTCCTTCTATTCCTGGTTTTTGGAGAGTTTTAATCATAAATGAGTGTTGAATTTTGTCAAAGGCTTTCTCTGCATCTATTGAGATAATCATATGGCTGGAGAGGGTGTGGAGAAAAGGGAACCCTCTTACACTGTTGGTGGGAATGCAAACTAGTACAGCCGCTATGGAAAACAGTGTGGAGATTTCTTAAAAAACTGGAAATAGAACTGCCATATGACCCAGCAATCCCACATCTGGGCATACACACTGAGGAAACCAGATCTGAAAGAGACACGTGCACCCCAATGTTCATCGCAGCACTGTTTATAATAGCCAGGACATGGAAGCAACCTAGATGCCCATCAGCAGATGAATGGATAAGGAAGCTGTGGTACATATACACCATGGAATATTACTCAGCCATTAAAAAGAATTCATTTGAACCAGTCCTAATGAGATGGATGAAGCTGGAGCCCATTATACAGAGTGAAGTAAGCCAGAAAGATAAAGAACATTACAGCATACTGACACATGTATATGGAATTTAGAAAGGTGATAACGATAACCCTATATGCAGAACAGAAAAAGAGACACAGAAACACAGAACAGACTTTTGAACTTTGTGGGAGAATGTGAGGGTGGGATATTTGAAAAGAACAGCATGTATACTATCTATGGTGAAACAGATCACCAGCCCAGGTGGGATGCACGAGACAAGTGCTCGGGCCTGGTGCACTGGGAAGACCCAGAGGAATCGGGTGGAGAGGGAGGTGGGAGGGGGGATCGGGATTGGGAATACATGTAAATCCATGGCTGATTCATATCAATGTATGACAAAACCCACTGGGAAAAAATAATAATAATAATAAAAATTAAAAAAGAAAAAAAAAAAAAAAACAAAGGGAAAAAAAAAAAGTTAGCATCCAGGAACTTCATTTCAGTTCAGTTCAGTTGCTCAGTCGTATCCGACCCTTTGTGACCCCATGAACCACAGCAAGCCGGACTTCCCTGTTCAGCACCAGCTGCCGGAGTCTACCCAAACCCACGTCCATTGAGTCGGCGATGCTATCCAACCATCTCATCCTCGTCGTCCCCTTCTCCTTCTGCCCTCAATGTTTCCCAGCATCAGGGTCTTTTCAAATGAGTTAGCTCTTCACATAGGTGGCCAAAGTATTGGAGCTTCAGCTTCAACATCAGGCCCTCCAACAAATATTCAAGACTGATTTCCTTTAGGAGAACTGGTTGGATCTCCTGGCAGTCCAAGGGACTCTCAAGAGCCTTCTCCAACATCACAGTTCAAAAGCATCAATTCTTCAGCGCTCAGCTTTCTTTATAGTTCAACTCTCACAACCATACATGACTACTGGAAAAATCATAGCCTTGACTAGACTCTTTGTTATTTAATCAAAAGAAATAAAAGCATGTCCATAGAAACATTTGTCATTTGAACAAAAGTTGTAATAACATCTGTGAAAAAATACCCAGAACTGAAATGATTAATATGTCTATCAACAGGATATTTATGAAACATAGATTAAACATTTTTGGCATATTCAACAATTTAATACTACTTAGCAAGAAAAGACAATTACCAATACACATTCCATTTATATGAAGCTTCAGAAAAGCAAAACTAATTAATAGAAATCACATCAATGCTTGTTTATAATGGGAGTACAGAGATTGACTGCACAGAGCCAGGAAGGAAGCTTTTGGGGTGATAAAAATGTTCTGAATTGTGACTGATACAATAGCTACACAGGTTTACACATTTGCAAAACTCATCAAACCACATGCCTAAAATATAATTTCATACAATAAAAAGTATATAGCCCAAGAATGATGATTTTTTAAATATCTGAAAGTCCCTGACATATAACAGTTATTCAACTAGTGTTATGTTCTAACACTAGACTGACTGGTTTGAATTTTATGCAATATATATAAATTGATGTCATAAATAGGTTACTGGTTAATAAATATTTGGGATCACTTCAGATCTTTTCATGATGGTCACTTTTTGCTGTCTGCAGACAAAAGAAAACTGAATACATTGAACTTTCCTCATTCTATGCCTGAAGAGAAAATAATGACTTTATATTATTATGTGGAGACGAAATACATCTCAAATTTAAGAGCAGCTTCTGAATAATTGTTTCAAAATAGTCTTCTTTGTAGGGGAAAAAAACATAATTCGTTAGAAGTAGATTTAGATATTTAAAAGACTCCAGTTCAGTTCAGTTCACTTCAGTTGCTCAATCGTATCCTATTCTTTGTGACCCTATGAATCGCAGCAAACCAGGCCTCCCTGTCCATCACTAATTCCCGGAGTTTACACAAACTCAGGCCCATAGAGTCGATGATGCCATTCAGCTATCTCATCCTCTGTCGTCCCCTTCTCCTCCTGCCCCCAATCCCTCCCAGCATCAGGGTCTTTTCTGATGAGTCAAATCTTTGCATCAGGTGGCCAAAGTACTGGAGTTTCAGCTTCAGCATCAGTCCTTCCAATGAACACCCAAGACTGATCTCTTTTAAGATGACCAGTCCTAATGAGATGGATGAAGCTGGAGCCCCTTATACAGAGTGAAGTAAGCCAGAAAGATAAAGAACATTACAGCATACTGACACATGTATATGGAATTTAGAAAGGTGATAACGATAACCCTATATGCAGAACAGAAAAAGAGACACAGAAATACAGAACAGACTTTTGAACTTTGTGGGAGAATGTGAGGGTGGGATATTTCAAAAGAACAGCATGTATACTATCTATGGTGAAACAGATCACCAGCCCAGGTGGGATGCACGAGACAAGTGCTCCGGCCTGGTGCACTGGGAAGACCCAGAGGAATCGGGTGGAGAGGGAGGTGGGACGGGGGATCGGGATTGGGAATACGTGTAAATCTATGGCTGATTCATATCAGTGTATGACAAAACCCACTGGAAAAAAATAATAATAAAAAATAAAATAAAATTAAAATGTGTTAAAAGGAAAAAAAAAAAAAAAAAAAGATGGACTGGCTGGATCTCCTTGCAGTCCAAGGGACTCTCAAGAGTCTTCTCCAACACCATAGTTCAAAAGCATCAAGTTTTCAGCACTCAGCTTTCTTCACAGTCCAACTCAAACATCCATACATGATCACTGGAAAAATCATAGCCTTGACTAGACAGACATTTGTTGGCAAAGTAATGTCTCTACTTTTTAATATGCTATCTAGGTTGGTCATCACTTTCCTTCCAAGGAGTAAGCGTCTTTTAATTTCATGGCTGCAGTCACCATCTGGAGTGATTTTGGAGCCCAAAAAAATAAAGTCTGACACTGTTTCCACTGTCTCCCCATCTATTTCCCATGAAGTAATGGGACCAGATGCCATGGTCTTAGTTTTCTGAATGTTGAGCTTTAAGCCAACTTTTTCACTCTCCTCTTTCACTTTCATCAAGAGGCTTTTTAGTTCCTCTTCACTTTCTGCCATAAGGGTGGTGTCATCTGCATATCTGAGGTTATTGATATTTCTCTCGGCAATCTTGGTTTCAGCTTGTGCTTCTTCCAGCCCAACGTTTCTCATGATGTTCTCTGCATATAAGTTAAATAAGCAGGGTGACAATATACAGCCTTGACATACTCCTTTTCCTATTTGAACAAGTCTGTTGTTCCACGCCCAGTTCTAACTTCTGATTCCTGACCTGCATGTAGGTTTCTCAAGAGGCAGGTCAGGTGGTCTGGTATTCCCATCTCTTTCAGAATTTTCCACAGTTTATTGTGATCCACACAGTCAAGGGCTTTGGCATAGTCAATAAAACAGAAATAGATGTTTTTCTAGAACTCTCTTGCTTTATGATGGTCCAGTGGATATTGACAATTTGATCTCTGGTTCTTCTGCCTTTTCTGAAACCAGCTTGAACATCTGGAAGTTCATGGCTCACATATTGCTGAAATCTTGCTTGGAGAATTTTGAGCATTACTTTACTAGCATGTGAGATGAGTGCAATTGTGCGGTAGTTTGAGCATTCTTTGGCATTGCCTTTCTTTGGGATTGGAATGAAAACGGACGTTTTCTAGTCCTGTGGCCACTGCTGAGTTTTCCAAATTTGCTGGCATATTGACTGTAGCACTTTCACAGCATCAGCTTTCAGGATTTGAAATAGCTCAACTGGAATTAGATCACCTCCACTGACTTTGTTCATAGTGATGCTTTCTATGGCCTACTTGACTTCACACTCCAGGATGTCTGACTCTAAGTGAGTGATCACACCATTGTGATTATCTGGATTGTGAAGATCTTTTTTGTACAGTTCTTCAGTGTATTTTTGCCACCTCTTCTTAATATCTTCTGCTTCTGTTAGATCCATACCACTTCTGTCCTTTATCGAACACATCTTTGCGTAAAATGTTCCCTTGGTATCTCTAATTTTCTTGAAGAGATCTCTAGTCTTTCCCATTTGTTTTTTTCATCTATTTCTTTGCATTAATCACTGAGGAAGGTTTTCTTATCTCTCCTGGCTATTCTTTGGAACTCTGCATTCAAATGTGAATATCTTTCCTTTTATCCTTTGCTTTTCACTTCTCTTCTTTTCACAGTTATTGTAAGACCTCCTCAGACAACCACTTTGCCATTTTGCATTTATTTTCCATAGGGATGGTCTTGATCCCTGTCTTCTGTACAATGTCATGAACCTCCGTCCATAGTTCATCAGGCACTCTGTCTATCAGATCTAGTCCATTAAATCTATTTCTCACTTCCACTGTATAGTTGTAAGGGATGCAATTTAGGTCATACCTTAATTGTCTAGTGATGTTCCCTACTTTCTTGAATTTAAGTCCAAATTTGGCAATTAGGAGTTCATGATCCGAGCCACAGTCAGTTCCCGGTCTTGTACTTGCTAACTGTATAGAGCTTCTCCATTATTGGCTGCAAAGAATATAATCAATCTGATTTTGGTGTTGATCATATGGTGATGTTCATGTGTAGAGTCTTCTCTTGTGTTGTTGGAAGAGGGTGTTTGCTATAACCAGTGTGTTCTCTTGGTAAAAGTCTATTAGCCTTTGCCCTGCTTCATTCCGTATGCCAAGGCCAAGTTTGCCTGTTACTCCAGGTGTTTCTTGACTTCCTACTTTTGCATTCCAGTCCCCTATAATGAAAAGGACATCTTTTTTGGGTCAAAATAGTCAATAGTCAGGGGCGGTGACTGACAGAGCCAGGCCGTGATGTTGCAGGAGCAGCCGAGAGGAGCTATCCCATGCCCGAGGTCAGGGGCAGCGGCTGGGAGGAGCTACCCCATGTCCGAGGTCAGGGGCTGCAGCCAAGAGGAGCTACCCCACGCCCGAGGTCAGGGGCGGCTCCCAAGTTGAGCTACCCCACTCCTGAGGTCAGGGGCCACCGCCGAGAGGAGCAACCCCACGTCCAAGGTAAGGAGCAATGGTTGTGCTTTCCTGGAGCAGCTGTAAAGAGATACCCCACGTCCAAGGTAAGAGAAACCCAAGTAAGACGGTAGGTGTTGTTAAAGGGCATCAAAGGGCAGACCCACTGAAACCATAATCACAGAAAACTAGCCAATCTGATCACATGGAGCATAGTCTTGTTTAACTCAATGAAACTAAGCCATGCCGTGTGGGGCCACCCAAGATGGATGGGTCATAGTGGAGAGGGCTGAGAGAATGTGGTCCACTGGAGAAGGGAATAGCAAGCCACTTCAGTATTCTTGCCTTGAGAACCCCATGAATAGTATGAAAAGGCAAAATGATAGGATACTGAGAGAGGAACTACCCAGGTTGGTAGGTGCCCAATATGCTACTGCAGATCAGTGGAGAAATAACTCCAGAAAGAATGAAGTGATGGAGCCAAAGCAAAAGCAATACCCAGTTGTGGATGGGACTGGTGATAGAAGCACGGTCCAATGCTTTAAAGAGCAATATTGCATAAGAACCTGGAATGTTATGTCCATGAATCAAGGCAATTTGGAAGTGGTCAAACAGGAGATGGCAAGAGTGAATGTAGATATTCTAGGAATCAGTGAACTAAAATGGACTGGAATGGATGAATTTAACTCAGATGACCATTATATCTACTACTGTGGGCAGGAATCCCTTAGAAGACATGGACTAGCCATCATGATCAACTAAAGAGTCTGAAATGCAGTACTTGGATGCAATCTCAAAAATTACATAATTATCTCTGTTTGTTTCCAAGGCAAACCATTCAATATCACGGTAATCTAAGCCTATGCCCCAACCAGTAATGCTGAGGAAGCTGAAGTTGAACGATTCTATGAAGACCTACAAGATCTTTTAGAACTTACACCCAAAAGATTGCAAACAATGGGCACTTATCTTAGGGGTCATATGATGACTAGGGTAAGAGTGTATTTACATTTACCATTTTAAAAATGTGAGCGAAGCCAAAACCTGGACCACAATCATGATATGTGTTCAAAAATAAATTTTGAAGCATAGAATTTGACAACAGAGAAAAATATATGAAATCAAGACTAATGTGAAATTTTCCTGTATGTGTGGTCACCATAGTGATGAAACTTTTAAGTCATTGAATATTCTAGTGAAAGTTATTGCACTGTGAAAGATGAGTGAAGCAGGTAGAAAGATCATAATTTAAAAAAAAAAGTTATTAGGTGCATAGTTTGTGTAGAAGAAAGCACTGCAAAATATACAATACTCACAAATGACCAAAATTATACATCAATTCAGGCACTCATGCAAATGTTTATGGTAGCCTTCTATGTTACCAGACTCCATGATCAAGACTACAATTACAAAGGTGAATTAAACAGGTATGACGCCTGAACCTAAGAGCTTTCAAGTCAGAATTTATCTTAAATTGAAATCCATTTACCCCTTGTGTTGTCAGGTGGGTTCTTTACCATTAGCACCAAACGGGAAGCCAAATAATTTGATAAGACACTTTTTGTCCACTTGTGTTTATTTTTATTGACATTTCATTCAAATTTCATTGTCTTTTTCACCACCGAACTACTCAATATATCACACATTAAAAATAAAGGAATATAGTGAACAAAGCAAAAAGTTATTTGAAGAACTAAAGTTTGATTGTTTTGCTTCTCCCCTCTCCCTATCCCTGATTCTTTTTATTTCCTTCCTGTTCAGTGTTAGTTTTCATAAATGCTTGAAAACTAACTTCAATTACTCTATTAAATCTGGGAAAGGCTTCCATATTGTTTTTAATTAGAATGAATTCATTAGAGTTCAAATCCAAAGAAAGCCTTAGCTAGCAAACTTTTACTAGAAGAGATTTTGAAATTTTAAAATGAATTCAATCTTCCTCTCTACAATGGGTGGCTTGGGAAATAACATAATACATATACTGGTTGGTGATTTAGTCGATAAGCTATGTCCAGCTCATTGCAATACTACACACTGTAGCCCACTAGGCTCCTCTGTCTACGGGATTTCTCAGGCAAGAATACTGGAGTAGGATGCCATTTCCTTCTCTAGGGAATCTTCCCAACCCGGGGATCAAACTCAGGTCTTCTGCATTGCGGATGGTCTCCTGCATTTCAGGCAGATTCTTTACCAACTGAACCACCAAAGAAGCCCATAATACATGCTCTAGTAATTTTTTTTATTTATTAAGTAGTAGCATGTGTGCTCAGTTGCTCAGTCATGTCAGACTCTTTATAACTCTTTGGACTCTAGCCTGCCAAGCCCCTCTGTCCATGGGATTTTTAAGGCAAGATTAGTGGAGTGGGTTGCCATTTCCTCCTCCAAGGAGTCTTCCTGACTCAGGGATGGAACCCACACCTCCTGGCTCAAACAAAATAAAAACTAATGCATCTGTTTTAAAAACCAATGAAAACAATCTAGGTGCTACTGCCAGGGTAGGAATGTGATCTGTACAGTTTCCAGTTAACCAGAAGTATGTGAAATCAAAATAACTTTTCAAATCAAACAGCTAGTCACTTAAAACCTGTAAGTTGAGACTCATTAACAGGTTATTACATCAATTTAATTGGGCTTAATAATCATTTAAAAATATAAAATAGGAGGGAGGAGCTAAGACGTCAGAGGAATAGGATGGGAAGACCACTTTCTCCCCCACAAATTCATCAAAAGATCATTTGAATGCTGAGCAAACTCCACAAAACAAATCTGATCACTAGCAGAGGACATCAGACACCCAGAAAAGCAGCCCATTGTCTTTGAAAGGAGGGAGGACAAAATATAAAAGAAAGAAAGAGAGACAATAGAGTTAGGGACAGAGATCCATCCCGGGAAGGGAGTCTTAATAGAGGAAGTTTCCAAACACCAGGAAACTCTCTCACCAGCAGGTCTGGGGGCAGTTTTTGAATCTCAGAGGGAAACCTAACTGGGAGGAAAAATAAATAAAACCCACAGATTGCATGCTTAAAAGCAACTCCCAGCAGAAAAGTACCCCAGACGCACGCATTCGCCACCAGCAAGTGGGGCCTGAACGGAGAGGAGTTGGCGGCATTGCTTAGGGTAAGGACCGGGCCTGACAGCCCTGAGGGCAATCTGAGGGAGCTAACATGAGATAGCAACTTAAACTGTGGGATAGCAAAAGAGAGAGAGAATTAACCTGTGAAAAGCCCTAAACTAAGGCACTACCCGCCCGTTCCCAGAACAAAGGACTGAGTCAATACCAGAGAAGAGCTAGCCAGCTGCGGAATGGCTCACCCCCTGCCAGAGGCAGCAGGCAGTGGGGAGGTGAAAGGGGCAAACTTGGCCCCAGAGATAGCATCCCCTACCAAACTGCAAACAGGCTTCCAGTTTCTAACCAAAGACTTCCTGAGATTCTGGATGGTTGACATCTGCCAGGAGGGTCGCATCTAGAGACCAGCTCCCCAGAAGAGACACAAAGCTCACCGGGTGAGTTTCCACTCACCGGGTGTGTGGAAACTGAGGCTGGGACTGCAGAGGGGATAAGGCACACTGCACCCAAGAAGAGTGCAGTCGTCAAGCTCCTGGCTGCCTGAGCTGCTCGGGCATGGAAGGCACAAAACGCAGGCCCAACCAAGTTTGCGTCTTTGTGGAGTACCCAAAAACCTGAACCTGAGCAGCTTATGCCTGGGAAGTGCACACAACTCAGGGCCCGCTCCCTGTAGAGCAACCTGGAGCCTCAGCAGTGTAGGCGGGGAAAGCACACACACCTCGAGCGGGGGCAAACCCAGTGTGGCTGGAACACTGTGAGCACTCCCCACACAAGCCAGTGATATTTGCCTGCAGTGACCCTCCCTCCCCAAAGCATGACTGAACAAGCGAACCTAAACAAAAGATCACCTCCGCCCACTTGTGTCAGGGCGGAAATTAGACAATGAAGAGACCTGCAAACAGAAGCAAAATAAACAAAGGAAACCACATTAGAAGTGACAGGTGCAACAGATTAAAATCCCTGTAGTTAACACCGACTAAACTGGAAGGGTGGAGAAGGAAATGGCAACTCACTCCAGGGTTCTTGCCTGGAGAATCCCAGGGATGGGGGGGCCTGGTGGGCTGCCGTCTATGGGATCGCACAGAGTCGGACACGACTGAGCGACTCCACCACCACCACACTGGAAGGGACCTATAGATATTGAGATGTGTAAGCTGGAACAAGGAGCTATCTGAAACTGAACTGAACCCACACTGCCTGCAACAGCTCCAAAGAAATTCCTAGACATATTTTTGCTATTATTATTTTCTTAATTAAAAACTTTTTTCACTTTTATTTTAAAGTCTCCTATTGCTCCTCTATTACTCCTTAATTTTCATTTTTATAACCCACTATAACCTTGCAAAAAAAAATAAATAAAGACCCTATTTTTAAAGTGAACTTCATATATATTTCTTAAATTTTTGTGTTTTTATTTAATTGTATTTTAAGAGTCTAACTTCTACTCTAGATTATTAATCTTTGTTTTTCAGTATTTGATATCAATTTTGGACATTTAAGAATCCAACCTTCACTACCCATTTTTACTCAGGAGTGTGATTACTGGATTGATTACTCACTCCCCCTTTTGACTCTCCTTTTTCTCCCCAAGATCACCTCTATTTCCTCCTTCCCCCTTCTCTTCTCAATCCAATTCTGTGAATCTCTGTGGGTGTTCTGGGCTGTGGAGAACACCCATGGAACAGAGTACTGCCTAGATCTGTCTCTCTTCTTTTGAATTCCCCTTTTTCTTCTCCTGCTCACCTCTATCTCCTTCCTCCCACTCCTCTTCTTCATGTAACTCTGTGAACCTCTCTGGGTGTCCCTCACTGTGGAGAATCTTTTCACCACTAACCTAGAAGTTTTATTATCAGTACTGTATGGAAGGAGAAATCTTGAGGCTACTGGAAGAATAAAACTGAAATCCAGAGGCAAGAGGCTTAAGCCCAAAACCTGAGAACACCAGAGAACTCCTGACTACAGGGAACATTAATTAATAAGAGATCATCCAAAAGCCTCCATACCTACACTGAAACCAACCACCACCCAAGAGACAAAAAGTTCCAGAGCAAGACATACCATGCAAATTCTCCAGCAACGCAGGAACATAGCCCTGATTGTCAATATACAGGCTGTCCAAAGTCACACCAAACCCATAGACCCATCTCAAAACTCACTACTGGACACTCCATTGCACTCCAAAAATTAGAAATCCAGCTCCACCCACCAGAACACAGACGCAAGCTTCTCTAACCAGGAAATCTCGACAAGTCAATTGTCCAAACCCACCCACTGGGAGAAACCTCCACAATAAAAAGGAACCACAGACTATCAGAATACAGAAAGGCCACCCCAAACACAATGATCCAAATAAGATGAAAAGGCAGAGAAATACCCAGCAGGCAAAGGAACATGAAAAATGTCCACCAAGCCAAACAAAAGAGGAGGAGATAGGGAATCTACCTGAAAAAGAATTTAGAATAATGATAATAAAAATGATCCAAAATCTTGAAAACAAAATGGAGTTACAGATAAATAGCCTGGAGACAAGGATTGATATGATGCAAGAAATGTTTAACAAGGACCTAGAAGAAATAAAAAAGAGTCAATTAAAAATGAATAATGCAATAAATGAGATCAAAAACACTCTGGAGGGAACCAACAGTAGAATAACGGAGGCAGAAGATAGGATTAGTGAGGTAGAAGATGAAATGTTGGAAATAAATGAAGCAGAGAGGAAGAAAGAAAAAAGAAACAAAAGAAATGAGGACAAACTCCAGGAGCTCTGGGACAATGCAAAACACCCCAACATTTGAATCATAGGAGTCCCAGAAGAAGAAGACAAAAGGAAATGGCATGAGAAAACACTCGAGGAGATAATAGCTGAAAACTTCCCTAAAATGGTGAAGGAAATAGTCACACAAGTCCAAGAGACCCAGAGCGTCCCAAACAGGATAAACTCAAGGCGAAACACTCCAAGACACATATTAATCAAATTAACAAAGATCAAACACAAAGAACACATATTAAAAGCAGCAAAGGAGAAACAACATATAACATACAAGGGGATTCCCATAAGGATAACAGCTGACCTTTCAGTAGAAACTCTTCAGACCAGAAGTGAATGGCAGGACATACTTAAAGTAATGAGAGAGAATAACCTACAACCCAGATTACCGTACCCAGCAAGGATCAAATTCAGATATGAAGGAGAATTCAAAAGCTTTACAGAAAAGCAAAAGCTGAGAGAATTCAGCACCACCAAACCAGCTCTCCAACACATGCTAAAGGATCTTCTTTAGACAGGAAACACAGAAAGATTGTATGACTGCAAACCCAAAACAACAAAGCAAATGGCAACGGGACCATTCTTATCAATAATTACCTTAAATGTAAATGGGTTGAATGCCCCAACCAAAGGACAAAGACTGGCTGTATGGATACAAAAGCAAGACCCCTATATATGCTCTCTCTACAAGAGACCCACCTCAAAAGAAGGGACACATACAGACTGAGAGTGAAGGGCTGGAAAAAAACATTTCATGCAAACGGAGACCAAAAGAAAGCATGAATCACAATACCCATATCAGATAATATAGACTTTGAAATAAAGGCTGTGTAAAGAGACAAAGAAGGACACTACATAATGATCAAGGATTAATCCAAGAAGAAGATATAACAATTATAAATATATATGCATCCAACATAGAAGCACAGCAATATGTAAGGCAAATGCTAACAAGAATTAATGGGGAAATTAACAATTACACAATAATAGTGGGAGACTTTAATAACCCACTCACAGCTATAGATAGATCAATTAAACAGAAAATGTACAAGGAAACACAAACTTTAAATGACTCAATGGACCAGCTAGACCTAATTGATATCTATAGGACATTTCACCCCAAAACAATCAATTTCACCTTTTCTCAAGTACCCAAGGAACCTTCTCCAGAATAGATCACACCCTGGGCCATAAATCTAGCCTTGGTAAATTCAAAAATATTGAAATCATTCCAGTCATCTTTTCTGATCACAATGCAGTAAGATTGAATCTCAATTACAGGAAAAAAAAAAAAAAACAACTATGAAACATTCCAACATATGTACGCTAAATAACACACTTCTGAATAACCAACAAATCATACAAAATAAAAAAAGAAATAAAAATATACATAGAAATGAATGAAAATGAAAACACAACAACCCAAAACCTATGGGACACTGTAAAAGCAGTGCTAAGGGGAAGGTTCATAGCAATACAGGCTTACCTCAAGAAACAAGAAAAAAGTCAAATAGATAACCCAACTCTACACTTAAAGCACTAGAGAAGGAAGAAATGATGAACCCCAGGGTTAGTAGAAGGAAAGAAATCTTAAAAATTAGGGCAGAAATAAATGCAAAAGAAACAAAAGAGACCATAGCAAAAATCAACTAAGCTAAAAGCTGTTTTTTTTTTTTTTAATATAAATAAAACTGAAAAGCCATTAGCCAGACCCATCAAGAAACAAGGGGAGAAGAACAAAATCAACAAAATTAGAAAAGAAAATGGAGAGATCACAGCAGACAACATTGAGATACAAAGGATCATAAGAGACTACTACAAGCAGCTATATGCCAATAAAATGAACAACTTGGAAGAAATGGACAAATTCTTAGAAAAGTATAACTTTCCAAAGCTGAACCAGGAAGAAACAGAAGATCTTAACAGACCCATCACAAGCACAGAAATCGAATCTGTAATCAGAAATCTTCCAGCAAACAAAAGCCCAGGACCAGATGGCTTCACAGCTGAATTCTAAGAAAAATTTAGAGAAGAGCTAACACCTACTTTATTCAAACTCTCCCAGGAAATTGCAGAAGAAGGCAAACTTCCAAACACATCCTATGAGGCCACCATCACCCTAATACCAAAACCAAACAAAGATGTCACAAAAAAAGGAAACCAAAGTCCAATATCATTGATGAACATAGATGCAAAAATCCTTAAAAAAATTCTAGCAAACAGAATTCAACAACATATTAAAAAGATCATACATCATGGCCAATTGGGATTTATCCTAGGAATGCAAGGATTATTTAATATCCACAAATCAATCAATGTAATGCACCACATTAACAAATTGAAAGATAAAGCCTTTGACAAAATTCAACATCCATTTATGATAAAAACTCTCCAGAAGGCAGGCATAGAAGGAACATACCTCAACATAATAAAAGCTATATATGACAAACCCACAGCAAACATTATCCTCAATGGTGAAAAACTGAAAGCATTTCCCTTAAAGTCAGGAACAAGACAAGGGTGCCCACTCTCACCACTACTATTCAACATAGTTTTGGAAGTGTTGGCCACAGCAATCAGAGCAGAAAAAGAAATAAAAGGAATCTAGATAGGAAAAGGAGAGGTAAAACGCACACTGTTTGCAGACGACATGATCCTCTAAATAGAAAACCCTAAAGACGCTACCAGAAAATTACTACAGCTAATCAATGAATATAGTGAAGTTGCAGGATATAAAATTAACACAGCGAAATCCCTTGCATTCCTGTAGACTAACAATGAGAAAACAGAAAGATAAATTAAGGAAACAATACGACTCACCATTGCAACAATAAGAATAAAATACTTAGGGGTATATCTACCTAAAGAAATGAAAGACCTTTATATAGAAAACTATAAAACACTGATGAAAGAAATCAAAGAGGACACAAATAGGTGGAGAAATATATAGTGCTCATGGATTGGAAGAATCAATATTGTGAAAATGAGTATACTACCCAAAGCAATCCATAGATTCAATGCAATCCCTATTAAGATACAAATGTTTTTTTTTTTTTTTTCACAGAACTAGAACAAGTAATTTCACAGTGTGTATGGAAATACAAAAAACCTCGAAGAGCCAAAGCAATCTTGAGAAAGAAGAATGGAACTGGAAGAATCAACCTGCCTGACTTCAGGCTCTACTACAAAGCCACAGTCATCAAGATAGTATGGTACTGGCACAAAGACAAACATATAGATCAATAGAACAGAATAGAAAGCCCAGAGATAAATCCACATACTTATGGACACCTTATCTTGCACAAAGGATTCAAGGGTATACAATGGAGAAAAGAAAACCTCTTTAACTAGTGGTGCTGGAAAAGCTGGTCAACCACTTGTAAAAGAATGAAACTAAAACACTTTCTAACACCATACACAAAAATAAACTCAAAATGGATTAAAGATCTAAATGTAAGACCAGAAACTATAAAACTCCTAGAGGAGAACATAGGCAAAACACTCTCCAACATAAATCACAGCAGGATCCTCTATGACACACCTCCAAGAATACTGGAAGTAAAAGCAAAAATAAACAAATGGGACCTAATTAAACTTAAAAGCTTTTGCACATCAAAGGAAACTATAAGCAAGGTGAAAAGACAGCCTTCAGAATGGGAGAAAATAATAGGAAATGAAGCAACAGACAAAGGATTAATCTCAAAAATATACAAGCAACTCCTTCAGCTCAATTCCAGAAAAATAATTGACCCAATCAAAAAATGGGCCAAAGATCTAAACAGGTATTTCTCCAAAGACATACAGATGGCTAACAAACACATGAAAAGATGCTCAACATCACTCATTATCAGAGAAATGTAAATCAAAACCACAATGAGGTACCATTACATGCTAGTCAGGATGGCTGCTATCCAAAAGTCTACAAACAATAAATGCTGGAGAGGGTGTGGAGAAAAGGGAATCCTCTTACACTGCTAGTGGGAATGCAACCTAGTACAGCCACTATGGAGAACAATGTGGAGATTCCTTTAAATACTGGAAATAGAACTGCCATATGACCCAGCAATCCCACTCCTGGGCATACACGCTGAGGAAACCAGATCTGAAAGAGACACGTGCACCCCAATGTTCATCGCAGCACTGTTTATAATAGCCAGGACATGGAAGCAACCTAGATGCCCATCAGCAGACGAATGGATAAGGAAGCTATGGTATATATACAAAATGGAATATTACTCAGCCATTAAAAAGAATACATTTGAATCAGTCCTAATGAGATCAATAAAATTGGAGCCCATTATACAGAGTGAAGTAAGTCAGAAATTTAAACACCAATACAGTATACTAATGCATATATACTCTGTGGGAGAAAGCGAGGGTGGGATGTTCTGAGAGAATAGAATTGAAACAAATATCCTATCAAGTGTGAAACAAATCACAGCCCAGGTTGGATGCATGAGACAAGTGCTCAGGGCTGGTACACTGGGAAGACCCAGAGGGATAGGATGGGGAGGGAGGTGGGAGGGGGGATTGGGATGGGGAACACATGTAAATCCATGGCTGATTCATGTCAATGTATGGCAAAAACCACTACAATACTGTAAAGTAATTAGCCTCCAACTAACAGAAATAAATGCAAAACATAAATAATAAAAATATAAAATATTTATAGATAAGATAAAAATATGAAAATAATACAATAAATGATAATTAAATATTGCTTTATGAGACTTTTGTCTATGTTACATATATGTATATGACAGTGTTGTGTTGCCTGTTGAGTTTGGACAATTGAACCGACTTTGTATCTTAAGTGTGGGCTTCTCTGGTAGCTCATCTGGTAAAGTATCTGCCTGCAATGTGGCAGACCTGCATTCCATCTCTGGGTTTGGAAGATCCCCTGGAGGAAGGGCATGGCCACCCACTCTTGTATTCTTGCCTGGAGAATCTGCATGGACAGAGGAGCTTGGTAAGCTACAGTCCATGGGGTCCCAAAGAGCTAGACACGACTGAGCGACTAACACAGCACAGCACAGAATCTTAAGTGTAAAAAGAAAAATTATGAAGAGAAGGCAACTAATTTTTATCATACCATTGTGATGATTTACTATATATATGTGTGTGTGGGTGTGTGTGTACATATATGTAATATGTTTCACTAACTTATACATCATGTATAAAAGTGCATATAATGAATAAGAGGGATATAGGTAGAATATATATTTATAAATGCATATAATTTCAACTTTGTGTCATTTCTTGGTTATAATGAATGGGATCTTTACTATGGACTAATAAATCTGGTAATAATCACAATCCCTATCTCACCACAGCACTACAAGCTCCTCTCCATAGTATCAGTGCAGGGGCTGATTACTGATAGTAAAATTCGTTGTCTATGCTGTTTCTTCTTCTGTTTGCCTGAGGACAAATTCTAATGTGATGCTAAAAAGCAAAAAACAAGACTAAATAGCCCATGACTTGTATAATCAAGGCCTGAATAACTGGAGAGGTGACTGTTTTTGGAAACCAATTATATGTATTCATTTATGACAATACTTTTTTTTTTTTTTTTTTTTTTTTTAGTTTCAAAGCACAAATTGGTTGTAGATTTAAGGCTGGTGGTCATTTGACTTTCTTTTTAATGTTATAATATATTACATAATGACTTCCCTGGAGGTTCAGTGGTCAAGAATCCACCTGTGACACAAGAGACACTGGTTTGATCCCTGGGTCAGGAAGATCCCCTAGAGAAGGAAATAACAACTCACTTCAGTACTCTTGCCTGGGGAATCCCATAGACAAATGAACCTGGCAGGCTGCAGTCTATGGGGTTGCAGAAGTGTCAGAAACAACTTAACAACTAAACAACATATTATAGAACAGTTAGTGGTAAGGAGTCATGGAAACAAAAAGAATAAAATTTTAACATGAAATGTCACTGTTTCCCAGAGCAATAAAGACAACATAAATGCATTAACATCTTGAGCAGAAACACTATACTTTCCATAGTTTTCCATTTAATCTAATGGTGATGGAAGAAGACAAATAACCTAAGTAATTTAAGTAAATACTAATCAGAGGCCATTTCTCTTTTCAAATGATGATAAGGTCAAAACCTGACAAGGTATCTAGAAAACGTACTCTAAGAACCTTCTGTTTAAATATTCTGTATGCAGGATCAGTTCTTATTAAATTTAAAGGCTATTTTTGGACCTTTCTTCTCCATATTTAATGTTCCCTTCTGAGGTACACAGTCCCCTTATGCTTCCCCTCAACAGCTCAGATCCCCCAACTAAGGAACTTTCTGAGCTTATGCTGCCAGTCCTCCATGCATTAATAGCTCCATCCTCCAGACATTTGTTTCATTATTTCTGTATGTAACAATCCAAAGTCTCATCCAACTTGAAAAAATAAAGATAATGTATAAATTAACACACAAGTTGCTACACAATAGTCTTATTTCAGTGTTTCAACTCTGATAACATTGGTCTTTAACAGGAACATTTACTACCTGAAGTAATTGAAATAACCACCAAATAAATGTCATGGTCAATGTAGAATAATTTAGTCAGAAAAGAATTCTAACATCCCTCAAAATTTCTGGCATTGTCTATGCCTCCTATCGATAAGATTGGTTACAATTTTAATATTTTACTGCTCTCATTAGGCAAGCTATGATTTTATTAAATTATTAATGTTACCCTATATCTGCATTATGATTCAGATTAAAAATAAATGATAACTTCTTTATAGAGGGTTTGAATATCTCAATGGTTGGATATACATGAATTTGGCCAAGCTCCAGGAGTTGGTGATCGACAGGGAAACCTGGTGTGCTGCAGTCCATGAGGTCACAAAGAGTCAGACACTACTGAGTGACTGAACTGAACTGAATGGCTCAAACTAAAAAGCTATTTTTAACAGTATTTATAAGTGTGCATCTTGCAAAATATGATGTTGTGCAAGTTTTCATTTGTAAATTAAAATCTGGAAGGGAAGCATGCCTTATTGTCAACTTTTCTCTTGGGGACCCCTCAAAAACAGATTTCAGGGTAAAGTCAGCCCTAAAGACGTGTAAGGACTGGAACACATCATATTGTTTGATTTCTACACCCTTCTTATCCCTCAATACCCTACACTCTGTTTTCTATATGTGAAATCAAGGTAAAATGAACTTTAAAGTATAATAAATAGCTGGGCTTCCCTGGTGGCTCAGTGGTAAAAAAAAAAAAAAAAAATCACCTGCCAATTCAGGAGATGCAGGTTCAGTCCTTGGGTTGGAAAGATCTGGAGAAGGAAATGGCAACTCATTCCAGTATTCTTGCCTGAGAAATCCCATGGACAAAGGAGCCTGGTGGGCTACAGTCCATGGGGTAGCAAAAGAATCAGACATGACTTAGTGACTAAACAGCAACAAGCAATAAATAGGTTGATGTAAAACACATAGAGATAAATTTCTATCAGTTTAGTGACAGAAAAGAGTGACTTATGGGCCAATTAATGGGTATAAGTCTCTGATCATTTTTAACACTAGCTCTTCTTCTGAGTTAGCTCCTTTTCTAGGCATTGGATAGGATATGTTTTCTTAAACTGTCATGCCTGAAGCAATTTTATTGATTCCTCAATATCTAGAAAGATAGCTGTGTAGATCTCAGAGCCCCAAACTTAAGCTTTCAATTTACTATTTATTAAAATTAATATAATAAAAATACAGTATGATCTATAAAGTAGCAATAACCTTCCATGTGTAAAGCTAATATAAAATGTTAGTAGTAGTAGTGAAAGTCACTCCATCATGTCCAACTCTTTGTGACCCCATGGATTATGCAGTTGATGGAATTCTCCAGACCAAAATATTGGAGTGGGCTGCCATTTCCCTTCTCCTGGGGGGTCTTCCTAACTCAGGGATCAAAACAAGGTCTCCTGCATTGTAGGTGGATTCTTTAGCATCTGAGTTACCAGGGAAGCCCAGGAAATAAAAGGTTATCTGAAGTATAAATCACATGGAATTTCTATACTTTTGCAACCAAGATGGCTTTCTTCATTAGCACACAGCGCAAATATAGCCACAGTTTTTCCTTTCTGTAATTATCTCTTATGGATGCACCCATACATACTAACAGAAAGTCGAATAACTCCTTTCTGAACCTTTATTCCTTCAAAATTGCCCAAGGTTATCTAATTCCAAAATGGTCAAATCCTGTCTCCCAAAGAGAAAGGTAATAGAGTCTCAGCATTCTAGACATAGACATGATTTTCAGCTTCTGTTGCTTTTATTACTGCAACAACAGGGTTGTTGCTAAAATATATGTCATTTATTGTCTACTGTACTATCTCCCAGAGATATGGAGACATCTTGGTTAGCTGAGATGTATGCATAGGTCAAATAATCTGTGGTGGTTACCAACTTTATAACTTATACTCATATAACCTTCAAAGCTTCCCAAATTAGGATAACATGAGAGGGTGGCTGGTCTAATGAAGCTAGTGGCCTCAAATATACACTGTACAGGAACAAGCTTTCCCTAAAAAGGTTATAGTATGGAGCCCAGGTAACAGGTCAAATTTTCCTTCTCATGCTTTTTTTTTACATTGAGGATCATTAATGTATTTTCTGTCAGCCAATCTGGATTTGGAGTATCTAAATCCATCAGAAGTATTCTATAATATTAAACATCAAAGAGGCAGGTATTTGAATATTTATTTTCTGCTAGTTGATTGATTTATTCTATGGAAATTTACCTTTTTTTCTATTATGTAAGAAGTTGGAAGATTCTTTAAAGCTGTGTATGTAGGGAGAGGGCATGTGTATTCATGATACTTGGGGGAAAAAAAGCATTCATTGAGCAAAGCCATGCTTGCTTATTTATTTATTTATTCATATAATAACATATTGAGAGAGAAAAGATGTTTTTATTTTCTCAATTTGAAAGTATTACTTAATAGTTATGCTACAGTCATATTATCCATCATAGCTAATATAATCTAACTAGCATGTCCTAAAGTGAATTCCAATGAAATTGGAAAGCTAATAAATATTAACTGAACAATAGGTTTGTTTTATACACATATGTATTTGGGAAGTGGTTGGTTAAGTAGGCATAAACATGTTTCTTTAATGGAATATTTAAAGGAACTTTGATATTCTAGTGTATATTGTAAATGTGCAGGAATAGCATAGATAAACTGAACCAGGAAGCATTTTATTTAGAGAATTTCACTAGGTAACTAATTTTTGAGTATACTTCAGCAGATTTATGTAAACTGTCTGCACTAACTAACAGTTTAGTATCAATTATCTCATCATAATAGATAGACTTTTAGGAGCAAAACTCTGGAAAACATGATAAAAACATATGATTAAAATGCTAGTTTGGTGAGCCAATAATCTATCTCTCCCCATAGCAAACTTAAAATATAATGCTAAAAAGATAGGTATTGTTGTATTTATGAGCTCCAAAAAAATAAAGAAGATCTCCAATATATTAAAGGAAAAAAAAATTAGGGGAACCGAAAAAAAAAAAAAAAAGCTGAAACAGTATGAACAGTGAGTATACACAAAAAGCCTCATTTCCAATAAAAGTAAAAGTACAGAAATAATCAGATTTAAATATACCTTCGAGGCTGAAATAATTAGAATTAAATATTGTCATTAACTATATAAAACAGGAATATACACCCAAAATTATGGATAAAATATAAAGGTTGGAAAGAAATGGGTTAAATTGTTTATATAAATAAAATTTGTATATTTATAAAACATATCAAATATTATATAACAAAAATAAAGTAAATGTAATTACATTAACATCATGCATATTAGGATATCTGAGAAAACACATTAGTAAGAGGGAATGTCACTTTATGTAGCAGGCAGAATAATGGACCCCAAAGGTGTTCACATCCTAATCCCTAGAACACATGAACATGTTAAATGATGTTATAAAGGGTACTTTACATGTGTAATTAAGTGGGGTATTATTATGGATTATCCATGTTGACTCAATATAGTCACATGATTTCTTAAAAGTGGAGAACTTTCTTGGGTTAAAACTAGAAATATGACCAAAAAAAGGCATAAAAGGAGTTCAGAAAAATTAAAAGCATAGAAAATCTCAAACTGCCACTGCTGATTTTGAAGATGAGGCGTGTCAGGGAATGTGGACAGCCTCTAAATGCTGAGAATAAGCCCTGATAGACAGTTAGGGGCCAGACTTGTCAGTCCTACCACTGCAATAACAGCACAGAAAAGGGGAGGAACAAATAAAGCTATATGAGTAATGTTATTATGCCTCACTAGAATTAGATTCTTATATATTAGAAACATATGTTAAGCCTTAGGGAAAGCCTTAAGAAAATAACTCAATAGTATCCTGAAATTATTATTAAAGGAAGTAAAATATTATAATATTAAATAGTATTCAATACAAAAGAAAGCAGTAATGGAGTAAAAGAGAAAAAAATAAACTCAAGACATACTCAAGAACCAAAAAAAAAAAAAAATGACAAATGTAAATCCAACCATATCAATAATAACATTAAATGTGAATAGATAAAACTAGTTACAATATAAGGGGAAAGATTGTCAGACCTGACTAAAAAACAAACAATACTTAATTACATGCTTTCTAAAGGAGACATTTTAGATTCGAGGGTAAAAGTACCTTGAGAGTAAAATGATAGAAGCTATGTATCATTTAAGGAGAAACCATTAAGAAAAGCTGAAGTGAATGTATTTCTATCAGACAAAACAAACTTTAAAACAAACAAAAAATTCTACAGCTGGTAAAGAAAATTAGTAATAATGAAATGCGTGATTCATTGAGAAGATCTCTTTATTTTTTTTTCCAATTTTCAATTTGATTGTCTTGATTATCACAGGGTGTTAGACTTTTCCTTTTATCATATATGATTTGTGAAACTGATGAAGAAATATGGTCTAGTATAAGTTTTCATATTTCTGCCTTTTTCTTGCTCAACATTTCTCCCTTTAGAATTTATTGCCTATATGAAGAATTTCTTTAGCCATCTTTAAGAGTATGTTTGCCAGTAACACAATTTTTGGTTTCCCTTCATCTGAGAATATTTTATTTCCCCATTATTTCCCAAAGGATAATTTCTTTGAACATGGAATTTATAGTTGACATTTATCTCAGCATTGGAAAAATATAGTATGTTTTTTTTTTTTTTTTTCACTCTCCCTACACTACTTTTGTAACAGAGAAGGGGAGTGCTGAAGCAAGAAGGGCCCATACACATACAGCAGCACATAGAGATGCCTTCCAGGCATCTGCAGCTCTACTCAGATGCAGTCTATGGTCGATGTTTTCCTTGACCTTGGCTGCCCCAATCAAGTGCCATTCTGTGGTAAGGAATGAGTGGGGCCAGGTGCAAAGTGAGGTGGTCATAGGAAACCCAGGAGCCCCTACAACAGAACACTCTCTATTCTGGCTTGGGGACAGGACTCTTTTGTTTCTCACAGATGATCACAGTTTCAAGCCTCCACAGTTCCTGCCTGGTTTTGGAATTGATTGGCAATGTATGCAGGTCCTGACCTGGCAGTTTTTCTTCCCCTTCTTACCTGATAATGTGTGTATCATTCATACTGCCTTGGTAGTGTGGGAGTACTTCTGTCAGTTTCCAGTTAGTTTACAGTAAGAATGGTTCCCCATGTAGATGTATTTTTGATGTGCTTATTGGGGGGGTGTGTGTGGTGAGCTTCATGTGTCCTTACTCTGACATCCCCATCTCCCTCATTAGTCCAATGTTTTTATTAGCATCTATAAGTCCCATGGGGATGGGGGATGGAGTCAGGGCTTCCCTGGTGCCTCAGAGATTGCCTGCAATGCGGGAAGATCTAAGTTTGATCCCTGGGTCATGAAGATTCCCTGGAGAAGGAAATGGCAACCCACTCCATTATTTTTGTCTGGAAAATCCCATGGACGGAGAAGTCTGGTGGGCTACAGTCCATGGCTCACAAAGAGTCAGACATGACTGAGCAACTAACAACAGAAAAAATGTCCCATTAGGGGAAGCTGAGACCACAAATTTGATGTGTCTATGAATCATTTTTTATTAATAATATTATGGGATTTTTAAATACTAGCCATTTATTTTATTTGTATGAAATTTTTTAACTTAGTCTTTTCATAGATAAAAAGAAAACAGCTATTTATAGTGACAACTGTCAAAAACTTGCCAATTTAGAAGCTTTTCCAATTCAGAGAATCAATCATCTGGCCACTGATAAGTAGGAGTATTATAGCAACTCTAAATATAAACTTCTTTAAGGATTACCATAGATGCAAGAGACAGCTCCAAGACAGTACAAAATGCAGCCCTAATACGCTTAAACTTCCCTGTAGCTCAAATGGTAAAGAAACTGCCTATGATGCAGGAGACCAGGGTTTGATCCCTGGATTGGAAAGATCCTCTGGAGAAGAGAATGGCAATCCATTCCAGTATTCTTGCCTGGAGAATCCCATGTACATAGAAGTCTGGCGGGCTACAGTCCATGGGGTCACAAAGAGTCGGACACGACTGACTAACTAACACACATGATAAGCTTAAGAGCGATAACTTCCAGAGTTACAATATGGAAGGCTCTGGTTTTTTGTTTGGTTTGTTATTGAAATTTATTAAATGTACATAGCTATGTTATATTTAGGTGTACTAAATAATGATTTGACATTTTATACATTATGGACTAATAACCATGCTAAGTCTAATAAGCATCTGTCCCCATGTGTGTGTGTGTTAGTCATCAGTCATGTCTGACTCTTTGTGCAAGAATGCAGGGATTTCTGTGTACTAACTCTATATCCTGCAACTTTACTGTATTCATTGATTACCTCTAGTAATTTTCTGGTAATGTATTTTAGGGTTTTCTATGTAGAGGATCATGGCATCTGCAAACAGTGAGAGTTTTACTTCTTCTTTTCCAATCAGGATTCCTTTTATTTCTTTTTCTTCTCTGATTGCTATGATTAGGGCTTCCAAAACTATGTTGAATAGTAATGGTGAGAGTAGGCACCCTTGTTTTGTTCCTAATTTTACAGGAAATGCTTTCAATTTTTGCCATTAAGAATAATGTTTGTTGAGGGTTTCTGGAAAAATAATAGCTTTTATTATGTTGAGGTATGTTTCTTCTAAACCTGTTTTCTGGAGAGATTTTATCATAAATGGGTGTTGAATTTTGTCAAAGGCTTTCTCTGCATCTATTGAGATAATCATATGGTTTTTATCTTTCAATTTGTTAGTATGGTGTATCACATTGTTTGGTTTGCAAACATTGAAGAATCCTTGCATCCCTGGGATAAAGCCCACTTGGTCATGATGCATGATCTTTTTAATATGTTGTTGGATTCTGTTTGCTAGAATTTTATTGAAGATTTTTTGCATCTATTTTGATCAGTGATATTGGTTTGTTTTCTTCAAAAAAGAAAAAAAAGTTTCTTTTTTTGTGGCATCTTTGCCTAGTTTTGGTATTAGAGTGATGGTGGCCTCATAGAATGAGTTTGGGAGTTTACCTTCCTTTGCAGTTTTCTGGTGGAGAAGGCAATGGCAACCCACTCCAGTACTCTTGCCTGGAAAATTCCATGGACAGAGGAGCCTGGAGGGCTGCAGTCCATGGGGTCACGAAGAGTCGGACACGACTGAGGGACTTCACTTTCATGCATTGGGGAAGGAAATGGCAACCCACTCCAGTGTTCTTGCATGGAGAATCCCAGGGACGGCAGAGTCTGGTGGGCTGCAGTCTATGGGGTCACACAGAGTCAGATACAACTGAAGCACCTTGGCAGCAGCAGCAGCAGTTTTCTGGAAGAGTTTGAGTAGGTAGGATAGGTGTTAGCTCTTCTCTAAATTATTGGTAGAATTCACCTGTGAAACCATCTGGTCCTGGGCTTTTGTTTCTTGGAAGATGTTGATTACAACTTTGATTTCCATGCTTATGATGGGTCTGTTAAGATTTTCTGTTTCTTCCTGGTTCAATTTTGGAAGGTTATACTTTTTTAAAAATTCATCCATTTCTTTCAAGTTGTCCATTTTATTGGTATGTAATTCCTCATAGCAGTCTCTTATGATATTCTGTATTTCTATGTTGTCTGTTGTGATTTCTCCATTTTCATTTCTAATTTTATTGATTTGAATCTTCTCCCTTTTTTTCTTGATGAGTCTGGCTAATGGTTTGTCTATTTTATTTATTTTCTCAAAGAACCAGATTTTACTTTTGTTTATTTTTTCTATAGTCGCCTTTATTTCTTTTTCATTTATTTCTGCTCTGATTTTTATGACTTCTGTCCTTCTACTAACTTTGGGGTTATTCTTTTCTTTTTATAGTTGCTTTAGATGTAAAGTTAGCTTGTTTATTTGATGTTTCTCTTCTTTCTAGAGGTAGGCTTATATTGCTATGAATCTCCTTCTTAGCACTGCTTTTATTGAATCCCATAGGTTTTGGGTTTTCATGTGTTCATTTTCATTTGTTTCTATGCACATTTTGATTTCCTTTTTGATTTTTTTTCAGTGATCTGTTGGTTATTCAGAATTGTGTTGTTTAGCCTCCATATGTTTCTATTTTAATAGCTTTTTTTTTGTTGTTTGTTTCCTGTAGTTGATATCTAATCTTACCACATTGTGATTGGAAAAGAGACTTGAAACAATTTCAATTTTTTTGAATGTACCAAGACTAGATTTATGGCCCAGGATGTGATCTATCCTAGAGAAGGTTCTGTGTGTATTTGAGAAAAAGTGAATTCCACTGTTTTTGGGTGAAATGCCCTATGGATATCAATTAGGTCCATTGTATCATTTAGAGCTTGTGTTTCCTTGCTAAGTTTCATTTTGGCTGATCTGTCCATAGGTGTGAGTGGAGTATTAAAGTTTCCCACTATTTTTCTGTTACTGTTCATTTCCCCTTTCATACTTGTTAGTGTTTGCCTTACAGGTTGAGGTGCTCCTATGTTGGGTGCATATATATTTATAACTGCTATATCTTCTTCTTGGATTGATCCTTTGATCATGGTGAAGTGTCCTTCTTTGTCTCTTATCACAGTTTTTATTTCAGTCTGTTTTATCTGGTATGAGTATTGCTACTCCTGCTGTCTTTTGGTCTCTATTTGCATGAAATATCTTTTCCAGCCCTTCATGTTCAGTCTGTATGTGTCCCTAGGTTTGAGGTGGGTTTGTTGTAGTCAGCATATATAGGCGTCTTGTTTTTTTATCCATTCAGCTAGTCTTTGTTTTTTGGTTGGAGCATTTAACACGTTTATATTTAAGGTAATCATTTATAAGTATGATCCTGTTACCATTTACTTTGGTATTTTGTGTTCATTTTTATAAACCTTTACGGTATTTCCTGTCTAGAGAAGATCCTTTAGCATTTGTTGAAGAGCTGGTTTGATGGTGCCTAATTCTCTCATCTTTTGCTTGTCTGTAAAGCTTTGATTTCTCCTTCATATATGAATGAAGGTAGAGTAATCTTGGTTGTAGGTTTCCCTCTTTCATCACTTTAAATATACCCTGCCACTTCCCTCTGGCCTAAAGAGTTTCTATTGAAAGATCAGCTGTTATCGTTATGGGTATCCCTTTGTGTGTTATTTGTTGCTTTTCCCTTTCTGATATTGAAATTTGCTCTTTATGTTCAATCTTTGTCAGTTTGATTAAATGTGTCTTGGATTGTTTTGCTTTGGGTTTTTCCTGTTTGGAGCTCTCTCAGTTTCGTGGACTTTGGTGTCTATTCCCTTCCCCGTATTAGGGAAATTTTTGACTATTACCTCTTCAAGTATTCTCTCATGCCCTTTCTTTTTGTCTTCTTCTTCTAGAGAACCTATGATTCAAATGTTGGGGCATTTAACATTTTCCCAAAGGTCTCTGAGGTTGTCCTCATTTCTTTTAATTCTTTTTTTTTCTTTCTTTTTTCTTTTTTTTTCTTTCTACTTCATTTATTTCCAACATTCTATCTTCCACCTCACTTATCCTCTCTTCTGATTCAGTTATTCTACTGTTGGTTCCCTCCAGAATGCTTTTGATCTCAGTTATTGCATTTTTCATTATTGGTTGATTCTTCTTTATTTCTTCTAGGTCCTTATTAAACATTTCTTGCATCTTCTCAATCCTTGTCTCTAGTCTACTTATCTGTAACTCCATTTTGTTTTCAAGATTTTGGATCATCTTTGCTATCATTATTCTGAATTCTTTTTCAGGTAGATTCCCTATCTCCTTCTCTTTTATTTGGTTTGGTGGCTTTTTATCATGTTCCTTCACCTGCTGAATATTTCTCTACCTTTTCATTTTATTTAGATTGCTGTGTTTAGGTGTTTAGGGTGCCCTTTCTTCAGGCTGGAAGTTCATTGTTCCTCTTAACTGTGGAGTCTACTCCCTTTGGGTGGAGTTGAACTAATGGTTTGCCAGTGTTTCCTGGTTGGGGGAGTTTGTGTTGTGTTCTGGTGGGTGGAGGTGGATCTCTTCTCTCTGGAGTGTAGTGAGTGCAGTGAAGAAGTGTCCAGTAGTGTGTTTGGGGGTGTCTATTGTTTGGGCATGGCTTTGGGCAGCCTGTCTTTTAATGCCCAGGTTGACGTTCTTGTTTTGCTGGAGAATTAGTGTGGTGTGTCTTGCACTGGATCATGTTAGCTCTTGGGTGGAGTTTGGCTTCAGTGTAGGTGTGGAGACTTTTGGGTGAGCTCTTGACTGTTAACGTTCCCTGGAGTCGGGAGTTCTCTGATGTTGTAAAGTTTTGGAGCCAAGCCTTCTGTCCTTCTCTTTCAGTAGCCTCAAGATTTCCCCATCCATATAGCATAGAAGAATGCTAAAAAAACATTTTATTGGTGAAACAATTCTCCACATCCAGGAACACCTAGAGAGATTCACAGAGGTATATAGAGAAGAGAAGAGGGAGGAGGGAAATAGAGGTGACCAGGAGAAGAAAAGGGGGAGTCCAAAGGGGAGAGAGCAATCTAGCCACTAATCAAGTCCCTTAGTGCTCTCCACATCCTGGAACACCCAGAGAGATCCACAGAATTAGGTAGAGAAGAAGAAAAGAAGTAGGAAGCAGATAGATGTGACCTGGAGGAGAAAAGGGAGAGTCAATAGGGGAGAGAACAATCAAGCTGGTAATGAAATCCCAAAGTGAAAATGGATACTGAAAATAGATTCTTAGAGGTACAAAAATGTTAATAAATATCAAAAAACAAATATTAATAGCCTAGAGTAGAGGTTGAATTCTCAAAAATAAAATATAAAAATACAAAACATAATCACAATTTTTTAAAATATGGATTTTTTTAAATATGATTTTTGTTGAAAGGTAGCAGTAGGCTATATGAATGAAAGTTAAAGGATTAATAAAGAATTATCTTTTAAAATTAAAAAGTTATAAATTTATAATAGTAAAATATATCTAGGGATTTCTCTGGAGCTATTGTGGACAGTGTGGAGTCTCTTCAGTGTCAGATAATCCCTTTCTCTGGCTAGCACTTCCTCTCAGGATCTATAGGTGTCTCTCAAACAAACAGTCTCCAGTATTAAATGCAGATTTTAAATCTGTTGCACCTGTCACTCCCAGATCAATTTCCCTTTCTTTGTTTATTTTGGTTTCCTCTGTTTGCAAGTCTCTTTAGCGTCTAATGTCTGTCCTGCACAAGGGGGTGAAGGTGCTTGCCACAACCCAAGGCGGCATTTGCTTCCCAGGTCTACACTGCTCAGGCTCCAGGCTGCTCTGAAAGGGCACTGTTCCAAGTGGACCCTGCATTTCGTGCACTTCCCAGGTCTAAGTCACTCAGGTTCTTGGGTATTCTGCAAGGGCACAGACCCAGATGGGCTGTGCATTTTGGTCCTTTACCAGGTCTGAGCAGCTCAGCCAACTGGGTGCTAGGCAAGCACACTGTTCCAGGTGGGCTGTGAGACTTAATCACCTCCCCTGTCTGGGCCGCTTGGTTTCCCAGTTGTGCAGTGAGAGCACAGTCCCAAGTGTGCTGTGTGTCTCCTCTGGGGAGCTGATCTCAGGCTGTGACACTCCTGGAAGATGTCAACTATCCAGGATCCCAAGAAGATATGGTTAGCAACTTGGAGCCTGCTCACTGTTTGGTGGAAAATGTGGTCTGTGGGGCTGAGATTGCAGCATCCCCTTGCCTTCCAGCTCTGACTGTTGCACACCTGCCTTTCTGCATCTGGGGAAAGAGACTGTATATGGGAGTAGGCTTGCTCTCATTTAATATTCACTCAGTCCTTTGTTCTGTGAGTGCACCAGGGGTCACCATACTGGCATTAGAACCTTTCGCAGGAAAGGTTTGTTTTTTTCTTGTTTCTCTGGAAATCTCACGGCTTGGGTTGCTCTCTCACATAAGCTCCCTCAGATTGTTATCAGGGCATTCAGGCCCGATCCTTACCCGAAGGATCCATGATGCAGCCTGCACCTCCCTGCCCAGCCCCCATTCTCTGGAGGTGGATGTGAGCATCTAGGCCACTTCTCTGTCTCTGCTTTTATTTGTGTATTTGTGGTTAGGCACATATTGTGTGTGTGTGTGTGTGTGTGTGTGTGTGTGTGTTTCTTTCCTAGTTATGTTGTCCTCTGAGATTTCAAAACTCACCACAGACATGCCCGTGAAAGGGTTTCCTTCTGTGCATAAACTTCGCCTCCTTCACAACTCCCTCCACAAGACAGGTCTCCATCCCTAAGCCTTTTGTCATTGTTTTTGTCTTTTATATTTTGTCCTACCTCCTTTTGAAAAGATTGGGCTGACTTTCTCGGTCCATGGTGTCCTCTGACAGTGTTCAGAAGTTGTTTTGTGGAAGTTTCTCAATATTCAAATCATCTTTTGATGAATTTATGGGGAACAAAGTGGTCTCCTCATCCTATTCCTCTGCCATCTGCAACACCTTGTCTTTTCATTTTCTTGATAGTTTATTTTCTTGTACAAAGGCTTCTTAGCTTTATATAGTTACATTTGTATATTTTGCCTTTGTTTTCCTTGCCTAAAGACACATATCCAAATATATATATACATACACTGTCAAAGGATATACTCCCTACTTTCTTCCAGAATTTTTACGATTTCAAGTCTTACATGCTAATTATTTAATCAATAATAATTTTACTTTTATCCAGTTTAGTTCTTTCTTTCTTTTTTTTACATGTTGCTGTCCAGTGTTGCCAACATCATTTATTGAAGAGGCTATCTTTTCTCCATTGTAGAGCCTTCCTCCTTTATCATTTTGATGTAGTTGTTATTGTTCAGTTACTCAGTCATGTCTGATTCTTTCTGACCCCATGGACTGCAGCATACCAAGCTTCCCTCTCCTTCACCATCTCCCTGAGCTTGCTCAAACTCATGTCCACTGAGTCAGTGATGCCATACAACCATCTCACCTCTGTCATCCCTTTTTCCTCCTGCCTTCAATATTTCCCAGCATCAGGATCTTTTCTAATAAGACAGCTCTTCACATCAGGAGGCCAAAGCACTGGAGTTTCAGCCTCAGCATCAGTCCTTCCAATGAATATTCAGGACTGATTTTCTTTGGGACTGACTAGTTTGATCTCCTTGCAGTCTAAGGGACTCTCAATAGTCTTCTCCAACACCACAGCTCAAAAGCATCCATTCTTTGATGCTCAGCCTTCTTATGGTCCAACTCTCACATCCATGCATGACTACTGGAAAAACCATCTTGACTATACAGACCTTATTTGACAAAAAAATGTCTCTACTTTTTAATACACTGTCTAGGTTTGTCATAGATTTTCTTCCAAGGAGCAAATGTCTTTCAATTTTATGGCTGCAGTCACTATCTGCAGTATTTTGGAGTCCCAAAAAATAAAGTCTTTCCCTGTTTCCATTATTTCCCCATTTATTTGCCATGCAGTGATGGGACCGGATGCCAGTTCTAACTGTTGCTTCTTGACCTCCATACAGGTTTCTCAGGAGGCAGATAAGGTGGCCTAGTATTCCCGACTCTTCAAGAATTTTCCACCGCCTGTTGTGATTTTTTTACCACTATGCCACCTAGGAAGCCCCATATCAAGGATTATTAGACAAAAAAGCTTAATATATGTAAATTTTCCCAATGATAAGGCCATGAGGATAATACACAAGGAAGACTAGACAGAAGATGAACTACAATTGTAGAAAGCAAAGTACAAAGTATTCTTTTCAGAAAACAATCAAAGTTTAAACTAAGGAATTGCCCACCTCTAAGGTATGGAAATTTCACCAGTGCATTCCTTGCAGCATTACATAATTGGTGTAGACTGGTGAATGCTGTTGGTATCCTATCTCCTTTATTTTGAATGGAGGATGTTTTTTTTTTGTTTTTTTTTGTTAATTTTTATTCTCTCCAACCCACACCTTTTAATATTGTGAAGGGGAATAACAGATGATTCTTTCATTTCACATATACCCAGTTTGTAAAGAACCATACAAAAATCTGTTAGAAATAACTATATATTTGCACATTCAAGGTTTTATGCTTAGCTTCAGTGAATGACTGAAACTTCTTTTTTCCCTTCAAAGTGATACCCTTTTTCAACAACACCAAATTGTTTATACTGAAATCAAATTGATTACATTCTTTGCAGCTGAAGATGGAGAAACTGTATACCATCAGCAAAAACAAGATCTAGAGCTGACTGTGACTCAGGTCATCAGCTTCTCATAACAAAATTCTGGCTTAAACTAAAGAAAGCAGAAAAAAATCACTAGGCCACCCAGGTACAACTTAAATCAAATTCCCTGTGGATATGCAGTGGAGGTAATGAATAGATTCAGGGGTTTAGATCTAGTTAACAGTGTGCCTGAAGAAGTATGCATGGAGGTCCATAATATTGTACAGGAGGAAGAGAACAAAACCATCTCAAATAAAAAGAAAAGCAAGAAGGCAATGTGGTTATCTGAGAAGGCTTTACAAATAGCTGAAGAAAGAAGAGAAGTGAAAGGCAAAGGGGAAAGGGGAAGGAACATCCAACTAAATGCAGAGTTCCAAAGCATAGCAAGGAGCGACAAGAAGGCTTTCTTCAATGAATAGTGTATAAAACCAGAAGAAAACAACAGAAGGGGAAATAACAGATATCTCTTCAGGAAAATTAGAAATATCAAGTGAACATTTCACCAAAAGATGGGCACAATGAAGGACCGAAACTGTAGAGACCAAGTAGACACTGAGGAGATCAAGAAGAGACAAACTGTACAAAAAAGATCTTAATGAACTGGATTATTATGATGGTGTCAGTCACCCAGATCGAGACATTCTATCAGACAACTGGACTCATTTCCCATGCTAATAAGGTCATGCTTAAAATCTTTCGTGCTAAGCTTCAGCATTATGTGAACCAGGAACTTCCAGATGTCCAAGCTGGGTTTAGAAAAGCTAGCAGAGACCAAATTGCCAACATTTGCTGGATTATGAAGAAAGCAAGGAAATTCCAGAAAATATCTACCTCTGTTTCATCGACTACACTAAAGCCTTTGACTGTGTGGATTCTAACAAACTGTGGACAGTTCTTAAAGAGATGGGAATACAAGACCATCTTATCTGTCTTCTGAGAAACCTGTATGTGGGTTAAGAAGCAACAGTTACAACTCTGTATGGAAAAACTGATTGGTTCAAGATTGAGAAAAGAGTGCGACAGGGCTGTCTGTTGTCACCCTGTTTCTTTAACCTGTATGGTGGGCACATCATGAAAAATACTGCACTGGATGAGGCACAAGCTAGAATCAAGATAGGTAGTAGAAACATCAACAACCTCAGATATGCAGATAATGCCATCCTAATGGTAGAAAGCTAAGAGCAATGGAAGAGCCTCTTGATGGTGAAGGAGAAGAGTGAAAGAGCTGGCTTAAAATCAAATATTAACAAAAACAAACAAACAAACAAACAAAAAACTAAGATCATGGCATCCAGTCTCATCACGTCATGGCAAATAGAAGAGGAAAACGTGGAAGCAGTGACAGATTTCCTTTTCTTGGGCTCTAAAATCACTGCAAATGGTGACTGCAACCAATAAATCATAAGTCAATTGCTTCTTGGCAGGAAAGCTATGACAAACCTAGACAGTGTGTTGAGAAACAGAGACATTAATCTGCCAACAAAGGTCTGTATAGTCAAAGTTATGGTCTTCCCAGTGGTCACATATGATTGTGAGAGCTGGGCCATAAAGAGGGCAGAATGCCAAAGAATTGATGCCTTCCAACCATGAAGACTCCTGAGGGACCCTTGGACAGCAAGGAGATCAATCCAGTTAATCTTAAGGGAAATCAACCCTGAATTCTCATTGGAAGGACTGATGCTGAAACTTAAGCTCCAGTATTTTGGTCATCAAATGTGAACAGCCAACTCACTGGAAAAGTCCGTTGCTGGAAAAGATTGAGGGTAGAAGAAGAAGAGGGTGTCAGAGGATGAGATGTCTGGATGGCATCACTGATGCAGTGCACATGAATTTGGCTTAATTTTGGGAGACGGTGAGAGACTGGGCTGCCTGGCATGATGCAGTCCATGAAGTTGCAAAGAGCTGGACAAAACTGGGCAACTGAACTGCAACAACAAATAGCAAAAAATAGAACTACCATATGACTCAGAAAATCCAAACGTGAGTATATATTCAGAAAAAGTGAAAACAACAATTAAAAAAGATACATACACCAACATTCATAGCAGAGGTATTTACAATAACCAAGACATAGAAGCAGCACAAGTACCCATCAACAGACAATTGAATTAATAATTATTATGATATCCCATATATATTCCTTTATACATATATATGTACTATAAGAAAATGAAATATTGCTATTTGCACCCATGTGGATAGACCTAGATTACTTTAAGCTTAGTGAAATGAATCAGAAGACAGATGCTGTATGATATAATTTCTATGTGGAATCTAAAAAAAATTAATACAAATGAATGTATATAAAAAACAGATTAACAGATATAGAAAACAAATTAAAGAGGAAAGGAAAGCAGGGAGGGACAAATCAGGAGTATGGTGTTAACAGATACAAACTACTATGTTTAAAATAAATAAGCAACAAGAATTGCCTTAAGAGCAGAGTCAGGTTTTCTGAAGAAAATATTTTTCCTCAGTACTAACATAGAAATTCTGACTGTATTTTTGCCTACATAATGATATATTAATATGTAAGCTAATTCCTTAAAATCTTTCTTATATAAATTCAGTTCAGTTCAGTCACTTCCAAGGAGCAAAGGTCTTAATTTCATGGCTCCAGTCACCATCTGCAGTGATTTTGGAGCCCAAGAAAGTAATATATCTCACTGTTTTCTAGAAGAGACTTTAGATATAGATGGATAAATAGATATCTTATAATATATTGTGCATTTTATATTTGAGATAAATAGCATATAGGGAATTTTTGGAGGGGTAAATTTTTGAGGCCTAGTTTCTGCCACCAAGAGACATATAATAAATTGACCAGGCAAAATATCATATATTTTAAAAAGTAAAGAAATCAATTCCAGTGCTGTTTGACTTTTTGGAGTCATCTGACTGAGCTTCATGTCCCTGAGGCCCCTCTGAGTTGGTCTCAGCTTCCAAATAGCCCAAATAATTTGTCTCTGATAGTGAGTTCATTTTTAGCATGAGTCCAAATGAGCAAAACGTCAAGCAGATCTAAAGAAGACCTAAATCTGACTAGCAACAGAAACTCAACCACTGGCCCCACAGGAACACTGATATGCTTCTATCATAATGTTATTCTGGTTCTTGTAAAAATGAGAGTTGATAGCCACAAGAGGGTGTAACAGGAATTCTCAGAGCCTCCTTCCTTAATGAGATACTGATAACAATACATGACCTAAATTCCTTTCTGAGAAGTTCAGAAAATAGTTAAGACATTCTTGTACCCAGGGTAAGAAAGAAGTTAGCCATATCCAATCTGGTAGAAAAAACATGTGCACAGTTCTCCCAAAGCCCCTCAGTACAGCAGAATGTATTTGGGAGCAAACTTTTAATTCTCAGCTTCTACCTTGGGTGGCGAAAAAATACTGAATCATACACCCAACATTCCACAACGTCAAGGATCTGTACAAATATTGCTTTTGTTTCGACTGTCTGAGAAAGATGATGGAACTGGCATACTCTAGATGCCTAGAAGTGACTGAGAGCAAAATAAGGAAACAAGCTTGCCTTCAGCTTGCTGCTGCTCTAAAAGACCCAGGGTACAAGAGAGGTTGGGGAAGAAAAAGAGTAGGAGCATGAAGCCTACATTCTAGATTTGAGGTATCTGCTTGTGCATGCATGCATGATAAGTCTCTTCAGTCGTGTCTGACTCTTTGTGACGCTATGGACCATAGACCACCAGGCTCCTCTGTCCATGAGATTTTTCCCGCTAGAATACTGGAGTGGGTTGCCATGTCCTAAATCTAGGAGATAACAGGGGAAAGTTCCAAATTGGGAGCTGCTGAGAAAAACAGCAACAGTTTGGACTAGTAAACATACAACATGCAGAATCCCACAACTCTGTCACAATGCAGAATGATAAGGAGAAATTCTCAGCTCCTGATTTATGCTGAGGGAGTGAAGGAACTAGAATGTGCTTTTAACATTCTAGATTTTTTAAATGTTTACATTTTATAATTTATTTTATTGGGATATGATTGCTTAACAATGATGTATTAGTTTATGTTGTACAACAATGTGAGTCAGTCATACATGCTCTCTCTTTTGAGCCTTCCTCCCACCCCTCATCCTACTGCTCTAGGTCATCACAGAGCACTGTGAGCTGAGCTCCCTATAATATACAGTGCCTTCCAATTAGTTGTTTATTTTACACATGGTAGTGCATATATGTCAATGCTACTGTCTCATTTATCCCAACATTTCCTTCCCCTGTTGTGTCCACAAATCTTTTCTCTACAATGTGCCTGTATCCCTGCCCTGCCAATAGGATCATCAGAGCCATTTTTCTAGATACCATATATATGCATTAATATGTGATATTTATTTTTTCTCTTTCTGACTTACTTCACTCGGTATGACAGGTTCTGGTTTCATCCACATCACTCCAATTGATTTAATTTTGTTCCTTTTTATGGCTGAGATTCCATTGTATATATGTACCACATTTTCTTTATCTATTCATCTTCAGTGGATATCTAGGCTGCTTCTATGCCCTGGCTATTGTAAATAGTGCTGATATGAACATTGGGGTACATGTGTCTTTTTGAATTATGTTTTTCTCAGTGTATATGCCCAGTAATGGGATTACTGGGTCATACGGCAGTTCTATGTTTAGTTTTCTAAGGAACTTCCATACTATTCTCCACAGTGGCTGTATCAGTTTACATTCCCACCAACAGTGTGAGAGGGTTCCCTTTTATCCACACCTTCTCCAGCATGTTTTGTTTGTAGATTTCTTGATGACAGCCATTCTGGTTGGTGTGAGGTAATACCTCACTGTCATTTTGATTTATATTTCTCTTATAATTAGTGATGTTGAGCATCGTTTCATGTGCCTCTTGGACATCTGTATGGCTTCTTTGGAAAGACACTTTCTTAGGTCTTCTACCCATTTTTGATTGGATTTTTTTTTTTTTTATACTGAGCTCCAAGAGTTGTTTGTATATTTTGGAGATTAATCCTTTGTCTGTTGATTCATTTGCAAATTATTTTTTTCCCATTCTGAAGAACTCTTGCATTTCTGGGATAAATTCATGATGTATGATGCATTTAATGTGTTGTTAGATTCTATTTGCTAGTATTTTTGAGGATATTTTTGTCTATGTTCGTCAGTGATATTGTTCTATAATTTTCTTTTTTGTGATACCTTTGCATGGTTTTGGTATTAGGGTGATGGCTTTGTAGAATGAATTTGGAAATGTTCTTCCCTCTACTTTGTTTTGGAAAAAAATTAAGAAGGATAAGTGTTAGCTCTTCTCTAAATGCTTGACATAATTTTCTTATGAAGTCATCTGTTCTTGGACTTTTGTTTGTTGGAAGATTTTAGTTATGGTTTCAATTTCGTTATTTGTGATTGGTCTGTTTATATTTTCTAATTCTTCCTTGTTCAGTCTTAGAAGTTTGTACTATTTCCAAGAATTTGCCCATTTCCAAGGTTGTTCATTTCATTGGAGTATAGCTGCTTATAGTAGTCTTTTATGATCCTTCATATTTGTACAGTGTCAGTTGTGATTTTTCTGTTTACTTGTCATCTCTAATTTTACTAATTTGAGACCTCCCATCCCCCCACACACCTTGATGAGTCTGACTAAAGGCTTATTAGTATTACTTATCTTCTCAAAGGACCAACTTTTACTTTTTGACCGTTACTATTGTTTTCTTTGTATTTCATTTGTTTATATTCTGATCTTTATGATTTCTTTTCTTCTACTGACTTTAGGTTTTGTTTAGTCTTCTTTCTCTGGTGGCTTTAGGTGTAAGTTTAGATTTTTTTTTTTTACTTGATATTTTCCTTATTTCTTGAGGTGAATTTGAATTGCTATAAACCTTCCACTCAGAACTTCTTTTGCCATGTACCATAGGTTTGGGGTTGTCATGTTTTCATTGTCTTTTTTTTTCCCTAGTTTTTGTTTTTGTTTTTAATTTCCTCTTTAATTTCTACAGTGATCACTTGATTATTTAGCAGTGTACTGTTTGCTTGTGGATTCCTCCTATTTATCTGATTGTCAGAGGTCCCCCAGCAACATCTGGTAAGTATCCTAGTTGTGGGAAGACATGGATTCCACATTTTCCCTCTCTGTCATCTTGGTTCCACCTTGATATTCTAGATTTTGTAAGGGAGACCCAAGGGATTAATCTCTGTCTTGCTTGTATAAAACTGTTGATGCTACCCAGCACACTTTACTGCATACAGATCTCAAGGAATAACAACAACAAACAAACAAACAAAAACCTAAGTGGTTGTTCCTGCACCACATGAGGTATAATACTATAAATAACATTAAGTGTAACAAGAGATCATAATACCCTTTAAAAAATTGGTAAGAAAAACTTTGTAACTAAAAATTTAAACA
Organism: Dama dama; assembly: GCF_033118175.1. Lineage (NCBI taxonomy): Eukaryota > Metazoa > Chordata > Mammalia > Artiodactyla > Cervidae > Dama > Dama dama. The sequence continues at coordinate 74,119,146 of NC_083714.1, forward strand.
TACAAGTCCAGAGAAGACACATCCACAGAAAAAGTATGTGTGGCTTCTAGAATCTCTAGACAAGATGATCACTGAAGTTATATCTCAGTATAAAGCAAGGTCATAAAGACTGGAAAGAGTGGCTATATTTTCAAATGCACAATTATCAATGCAAAATTGCAATAAATTTAAATAAGCAAGAAAACAGCCCAAACAAGTAAAGGAAATAAATCTCTAGAAATAAACTTAAATAAATTTTAGACTATGAATTATTTGACAGATAATTAAAGATAAGTATTACAAGTATGATCAACATCTTGAAGAAAAAAAATGCATTAAAACAAAATGAGAATTTCAACATAGAAATATGCAACAAATACCCAAACTGAAATTCTTGAGGTAAAAAACACAATGACTGAAGAGAAAATTATTCTATAGAGGTTCAAGAGCAGAACTGATTAGATAGAAGAAGAACCAGCAAACTTGGAAACAAATCATTTCAAATTATACAGTCAAATGAGCAAAAATAATGAAAAGTAAACTGAAGGGATTTGTATGTCAACATCAAGTGGTTGGATTGTGGGATTCTTAGAAGGCAAAGACAGATAAAGAGGCAGAAAACCTATTTTTTTGAAATAATGTTCAGAACCATCCTAAATCAAGGGAAGGAAATAGACATTTAGATTAAAGAAGTCCAATAGTTTCTAAATACAATAAACACAAATTTACCTACACTGAAAAATATTAGATTCTAACTCTCAAGTGTAAAAAGTAATGAGATAATTTTAAAATAGTAAAACTTTTCATCACGTGCAAGGGAGCCCCCAAGAGCTTATCAGTAGATTTCTCAGCAGAAACATTGTAGGTCAAAGGGGAGTGGTATGATAAATTCAAAGTGCTGAAAAAAATAACAGCCAAGAATACTACATCCTATAAAACTGCCCTTCAAAAATGAGTAATAAAAAATTTCCAAGATAAATGAACACTGAGAAAGTTCATCACCATTATGCCTGCTTTATAAAATATGCTAAAGTTCCTCAAGTCAAAAAGAATGTCATATAGTAATACAAATGCATATGAAAGTATAAAAGTTGGTAGTAGATAAAAATATAAACACAAATAAAGAATATGGTAATGTTGTAATGGTCATGGATATCTCACTTTTATTTATAGCATAGAATCTAAAAGACAAAAAGATAAAAGTGAGAAAAATTATATATATGTTAATGGATAAACAATATAAAATATACAATTTTTACCTCAGTAACATGAAGTGGAAGGAGAGAAGTAGAGTTTCTGTATGCTAATATAACTAATTTGTTATAAACTGAGACTACATTACTGTGCTTCAAAATGCTTAATATAAGACGCATGGTAACCACAAATGAAATATCTAATAAAATACACAAAATAAAATAATAAATTAGTCATTGCTTGTTACAGTAAATGATCAATGAAACACGAAGTCAGACAATAAAAGAGAAAAAAAAAAATGAGACCAAAGAAAAGCTACAAGATATGGAGAAGATAAGTGGCAAAATGACACTCCCTATCATAACTACTTGAAATGTACATTGACTAAAATCTCCAATCAAATATACGGGAGTGACTGAGTAGATAAACAAAGTAAAGAAAGGTACAAAACAAGAACCAATTAAATGTTGTTCACAAGAGATTCACTTTGGATTTAATGACACACATAGGCTGAAAGGAGAGAAAAAGATATTCTATGAAAACATAGTACCCAAAACAGAGCAGGGGTGGAGATACCACCCCTGCTCTGTTTTGTATATGTGTATATATATATATACACAAAATTTTGCAAGAGACAAAGGACATATAATGATGAATAGTCAATTTCCCAGGAAAATATTACAAATATAAAGGACTTCTTTCGTGGCTCAGCTGGTAAAGAATCTGCCTGAAATGTGGGAGACATGGGTTTGATACCTGGGTTGGAAAGATCCCTTGGAGAAGGGAAAGGCTACCCACTCCAGTATTCAGACCTTGAGAATTCCATGGACTGTATAGTCCATGGGGTTGCAAAGGTTTGGACATGACTGACTTTCATAAATAAAAATTTAACTAATATCAAAGCACCCGTGTGTCAGTAACCAATACATAAAGCAAACATCCATATAACTGAAAGTTGAAACTGCAATATGATAATTGTAGGAGATTTCACCTCAAATTATAAATAAAACAACAAGCCAGAAGATCTCAAAATGCATTTAAAAAAAAAAAAAACAAAAACAAAAACTGAACAACACCATATGCCTAAAAATGACCTAACAGATATGTACCAAATATTCTATCCAATAGAAGCAAAATAACAAAGGAAACAAATCTCATTATTTATATCATATTAGACCACAAAACAAGTTTTAGCAAATTTAAGAAACTTGAAATCACACCAAATGACTTTTCCAATGACCATTGAATGCAACTAAAAATCAATAAGAGAATGAATATTGAAAAACTCACAAATGTGGTTAAATTAGACAACATAATCTTGATACATTTATTAATACAGAAATCAAGAAAATAATTAGAAAATATATTGGGACAAGCACAAACACAACATATCAAAACACATAAGATGCAGCAAAAAGAGTCCTAAGAGGAAATTTTATAGCAATAAATGCCAAGGTTAAAAAAGAAACAAGATCTTAAATTAATAACCTCACTTACTCTCATGTAACTAGAAAAATAATAAACTAAGGATGAAGTAGATAGAAGGGAAGAAATAAATGAGATAGAAATAAAAATATAATTAAAAAAAATCAACAAAACTGAGTTTTAAAAATATCAATGAAATAGGCATATCTTTAGCTGGACTAAGAGAAAAGAGATAAAATACAAATAATAACACTTTGAAAAATGAAAAAGAAAATATAAGAAATAGTGTTACAGAAATGCATAGGCTAATAAAAGATTACCATGAAAATTTTATGCCAACAAATTGGATAATGCAGAAAAACTAGACAAATTCTTATTATCATATAACCTATTAACACTGAACTAGGAAGAAATGGGAAATATGAACAGAGCTATGAAACTAGTAAGGAGATTAAATCAATAACCAAAATGCTTTCAATGAAAGCATCTCAGAATCAGATGGATTCAATTGTAAATGCAAGGAAACATATAAGGAAAAATTAACACTAATTCTTCTCAAACTCACCCAAAAATTGAAGAGAAGAGAACATTTCTAAACTTATTGTATGTGTTCAACATTACTCTGATATCAAAGCTAAACCAAGATACTACAATAATAGATAAATAAAAAAGAAAACTAGGCCAATATCCTCAATGAATTTAGATGCAGAAATTTTCAACTAAATACTAGCAAACCAAGTCAAACAGCACAATTAAAAAGAATTTTACAGTATGATAAAATACAATTGATCTATGAGATGCAAAGATGGTTCAATGTGATTTGATAGTTGCTCAGTCATGTCCACCTCTTTCCAAACCATGGACTGTAGTGCACCAGGCTCTTATATTCATGGAATTCTCCAGGCAAGAATACTGGAGTGGATAGTCATTCTGTTCTCCAGGGGATCCTCCTAACTCAGGGACTGAACCCAGGTATCCTGCATTACATGCAGATATTTTACTGCCTGAGACATCATGGAAGCCCACTCCCATGAGATGCAAGGATGTTTCAATATATGAAGACAAATCAATGTGATATGCCACAGAATAAAATCACATGATGAACTTCATTTATGTAGAAAAATAAAGGGACAAAACTCAACACCCTTTAATGATAAAACAAACAAACAAAAAAAGGCTAGGAATAAAACAAGATTATTTCAAAGCAATAAGGGCTCTATATAACAAGCCCACAGCTAACACCATACGCATCAGTGAAAAAATAAAAATATTTTCCTCTAAGATTAGGATCAGGGTTAGGATGTTCAGTCTCACCACTTCTATACAAAATATCACTAGAAATTTTCGCTATAGCAATTAGGTGAGAGAAAATACATTAAACTCATCAGAATTGGAAAGGAAAAGGTGAAATTATTGCTATTCAAGAATGACATCATCTTCTATGTTCAAAGCCCTAAAGATTTTATAACAATACTCTTAGAGATTATGAATGATTTCAGCAAATTTGAAGGATGTGAAATAAGCACACGAAAATTAGTTTTGTTACTAAATACTAAAAATGAACATTTTGAAAAGGAAAGTAAGAAATTCTATTTCCAATAGCATCAAAAAGAAACAAAAATACTTGTGATTAAATGTAACCAATGAATGATTTATACATTGAAAACTATAAAACACTGAGAACAAAAATTAAATAAGGCATTAAAAAATGTAAAGAAGCACTGTGGGGGGGGGGGCAGTCCTAAGATGGCAGAGGAATAGGATGGTGGGATCACTTTCTCCCCTACAAATTCATCAAAAGATCATTTGAACACTGAGCAAATTCCACAAAACAACTTCTAAATGCTGACGGAGGACACCAGGCACCCAGAAAGGCAGCCCATTGTCTTCAAAATGAGGTAGGACAAAATATAAAAGATAAAAAGAGAGGCAAATGAGTTAGGGATGGAGATCCATCCCAGGGAGGGAGTTGTGAAGGAGAAGTTTCCAAACACCAGGAAACCCTCTCACCAGCGGGCCTGTGGGGAGTTTTGGAATCTCAGAGGGCAACATAACCAGGAAGAAAAAAAAAAAAAGAAAAAACAGAATACATGCCTCACCACAACTCCCAGCAGAGAAGTAGCCCAGAAGATCGCGTCTGCCAGCAGCGAGCAGGGCTGAATAGGGAGGCGCAGGCTGCATGCTTAGGGTAAAGACCAGGCCTGAATGCCCTAAGGACAATCTGAGGGAGCTAATGTGAGATAGCAACCCAAACTATGGGATAGTCAGAGAGAGAGAAAAAAGAAAGAGAGAGAACTTTCCTGTGAAAAGCTCTAACCTAAGGCACTGCTGGCCCTGCTCACAGAACAAAGGACTGAGGGAATACCAGAGGAGAGCTAGCCGGCTGGAGACCGGCCTCTCCCCCTGCCAGAGGCAGAAAGGCAGGAGGGCAACTGCCAGAGCTGGAAGGTGAGGGGGAACCTTGGCCCAAGAGATGGCATGCTCTACCAAACTGAAAGCAGGCTCCCAGTTGCTAACCAAGTCTTCCTGGGATCCTGGACATTGACATCCACCTGGAGGGTCACAGTTAGAGATCAGCTCCTCAGAGGAGACACATGACACACCTGAGATGGTGCTCTTGCTGCACACCCAGGAAACAGATTTCTGGACCTGGGAGATGATAAACATACACTGCACACCTGGGAGAGTATGCTCACCAAAGACCTGATCGCCTGGGCTGCTCAGACTTGGGAAGGACACAAAACGTAGACCTAACTGAGTTTGTGCCTTCGTGTAGTACCCAAGAACCTGAACCTGAGCAGCTTAGACCTTGGAAATGCACGCAACTCAGGGCCCACTTTAGACAGTTCTCCTACAGAGCAACCTGGAGCCTGAGCAGTGTAGACCAGGAAAGCACACATGCCATGAGCGGTGGCAAACCCACTGTGTCACAGACACTGTGAGCACTACCCACACTAGCTGGTTGTACTTGTTTGCAGTGTTCCTCCCCTCTCCCTGCCCCAACACAACTGGACAAGTGAGCCTAAATAAGTTATCACCTTCACCCCCTTGTGTCAGGATGAAAATTAGACCCAGAAGAGACTTGAAAACAGAGGAAGCCAAAATAAAGAAGAGGGAACCACTTTGGAAGTGACAGTTGCAACAGATTAAAACCCTGTAGCTAGCATCGACTACACTGGGAGGTGCCTATAGATCTTGAGAAGAAGTATAAGCTGGAACAAAGAACTATCTGAAACCGAACTGACCCCACACTGCCCACAACAGCTCCAGAGTAATCTCTAGATATATTTTACTATTTTCATTTTTATATTTTTTTTAATTTCTAAGTTCTTTATTACTCCTTTAATTTTCATTTTTATAACCTATTATTATCTTGAAAAAATTTAAAGCAAATTATATATGCTTTGGTTTTCTAATAGCATATTTTTGAGAGTCTAACCTCTACTCTAGACTTTTAATCTTTGCTTTTTGGTACTTGTTATCAATTTTGTGCCTTTAAGAATCTAATCTTTAGTATGTATTTTTACTAAGGAGTGTGATTACTGGCTTGATGCTCTCTCCCCTTTTGACTCTCCTTTTTCTCCCCCAGGTCACCTCTATCTCCTCCCTCTACCTTCAATTCTCTACCCTACTCTGTGAATTTCTTTGGGTGTACCAGGTTCTGGAGAACACTTATGAGACTGATTTCCCAAACCTTGAGAAAAACAAGAAAACACCTGACTCCAGGGAACATTAATCAAAAAGAGCTCATCCAAAATCTGCCATACCTACACTGAAATCAAGTTCCCACCAAGAAACAAGTTTCAGAGCAAGACATACCAATCTAATTCTCCAAGAATGTAGAACATAACCCTGAGCATTAAAATACACGTGACCAAAAGTCACACCAAATACATAGACACCTTAAAACCCACTACTGGACACTTCATTGCACTCCAGAGAGAAGAGATCCAACTCCACCCACTGGAACATCAATGCAAGATTCCCTAACCAGGAAACTTTGACAAGCCACTCGTCTAATCCCACCCACAGGAATAAAACTCCACAATATAGAGGAACCACAAACTTCCAGCATACAGAAAGGCCACCACAAACAAAGCAATCTAAACAAGATGAAAAGGCAGAGAAATATTCAGCAGGTAAAGGAACATGATAAATGTCTACCTAACCAACCAAAAGAAGAGGAGCTAGGGAATATACCTGAAAAACAATTCAGAATAATGATAGCAAAAATTATTCAAAATCTTGAAAACAAAATGGAGTTACAGATAAACAGTCTGGAGACAAAGATAGAGAAGATGCAAGACATATTTAACAGGAACCTTGAATAAATAAAAAAGAGTCAATCAATAATGAATAATGCAATAGCTGAGATCAAAAGCACTCTGGAGGGAACCAACAGTAGAATAACTGAGGCAGAAGATAGGATAAGTAAGGTAGAAAATAGAATGTTGGAAATAAATGAAGCAGAAATAAAAAAAAAAAAAGAATTAAAAGAAGTGAGGAAAACCTCAGAGACCTCTGAGACAATGTTAAATGTCCCAACAATTGAATCATAGGAGTCCCAGAAGAAGACAAAAAGAAAGGCCATGAGAAAATATTTGAGGAGATAATAGTTGAAATCTGCCCTAAAGTGGGGAAGGAAATAGCCACACAAGTCAGGAAATGCAGAGTCCCAAACAGGATAAACCCAAGGTGAAACACCCAAAAACACATACTAATCAAATAAATGAAGATCAAACACAAAGAACAAATATTAAAAGCAGCAAGGGAAAAACACACACACACACACACAAGGGGATTCCCATAAGGATAACAGCTGATCTTTCAATAGAAACTCTTTAGGCCAGAAGGGAATGGAAGGACATGCTTAAAGAGATGAAAGAGGAAAACGTACAACCCAGATTACTGTACCTAGCAAGGATCTCATTCAAATATGAAGGAGAAATCAAAAGCTTTACAGACAAGCAAAAGCTGAGAAAATTCAGCATCACCAAACCAGCTCTTCAACATAACGCTAAAGGATCTTCTCTAGACAGGAAACACAGAAAAGGCAAATAAACTCGAACCCAAAACAAAAAAAGGAAATGGTAATGGGATCATACTTATCAATAATTACCTTAAATGTAAATGGGTTGAATGCCCCAACCAAAAGACAAAGACTGCCTGAATGGATACAAAATCAAGACCCCCGTATCTGATGTCTACAGAACCACCTCAAACAAAGGGACCCATACAGACTGAAAGTGAAGGGCTGGAAAAATATATTTCATGCAAATGGAGGCCAAAAAAAGTAGGAATAGCAGTATTCATATCAGATAAAATGAACTTTGAAATGAAGGCAGTGAAAAGAGACAAAAAAGGACACTACATAACGATCAAAGGGTCAATCCAAGAAGAAGATATAACAATTATAAATATATATGCACCGAACATGGAAGCACCACAATATGTAAGGCAAATGCTAATAAGGATGAAAGGGGAAATTAACAATAGCACAATAATAGTGGGAGACTTTAATACCCCACTCACAACTATGGATAGATCAACTAAACAGAGAATTAGCAAGGGCCCACAAACTTTAAATGATACAGTGGACCAGTTAGACTTAATTGATATTGATAGGACATTTCACTACAAAGCAATGAATTTCACCTGTTGCTCAAGTGCACATGGAACCTTCTCCAGGTTAGATCACAATCTGGACCACAAATCTAGCCTTGGTAAATTCACAAAAACTGAAATTGTCCCAAGTATCTTTTCTGATCACAATGCGTTAAGATTAGATGTCAACTACAGGAAAAAAGCTATTAAAAATACAAACATATGGAGGCTAAACAATAAGCTCCTGAACAACCAACAAATCACAGAAGAAATTACAAAAAAAAATCAAAATGTGCATAGAAATATATGAAAATGAAAACATAGGAACCCCAAACCTATGGAATTCAGTAAAAGCAGTGCTAAGGGGAAGGTTCATAGCTATACAAGCTTAACTCAAGAAAGAAGAGAAAAATCAAGTAAATAAACTAACTCTACACCTAATGCAACCAGAAAAAGGAGAATTGAAGAACCCCAGGGTTAGTAGGAGGAAAGAAATCATAAAAATTAAGGCAGAAATAAATGAAAGGGAAGCAAAGGAGACCATAGCAAAAATCAACAAAGCTAAAAGCTGGTTCTTTGAAAAAATAAATAAAATAGACAAACCATTAACCAGACTCATGAAGGAAAACAGGCAGAAGAATCAAGTCAACAAAATTAGAAATGAAAATGGAGAAATCACAACAGACAACACAGAAATACAGAAATCATAAGAGACTACTATCAGCAACTATATGCTAATAAAATGGACAACTTGGAAGAAACGACAAACTCTTAGAAAACTATAACTTTCCAAAACTGAACCAGGAAGAAATGGAAAAATCTTAACAGACCCATCACAAGCATGGACATTGAAACTGTAATCAGGAATCTTCCAGCAAACAAAAGCCCAGGACCAGACGGCTTCACAGCTGAATTCTACCAAAAACTTAGAGAAGAGCTAACACTTATCCAACTCAAACTCTTCCAGAAAATTGCAGAGGAAGGTAAACTTCCAAACTCATTCTATGAGGCCACCATCACCCTAATACCAAAATCTGACAAAGATGCTACAAAAAAAAAAAAGAAAACTACAGGCCAATATCATAGATGAATATAGATGCAAAAATCCTTAACAAAATTCTAGCAAACAGAATCCAACAACATATTAAAAAAATCATACATCATGACCAAGTGGGCTTTGTCCCAGGGATGCAAAGAAACTTCAAAATCCTCAAATCAATCAATGTAATACACCACATTAACAAATTGGAAAACAGCAACAAAAACAACATATGAGTATCTCAATAGATGAAGAGAAAGCCCTTGAAAAAATTCAACATCCATTTATGATAAAAACCCTCCAGAAAGCAGGAATAGAAGGAACATGCCTCAACATAGTAAAAGCTATATATGACAAAGAAAGAAAGAAAGTGAAGTTGCTCAGTCGTGTCTGACTTTTTGCAACCCCGTGGACTGTAGCCTATCAGGCTCCTCCATCCATGGGATTCTCCAGGCAGGAATACTAGAGTGGGTTGCCATTTCCTTCTCCAGGAGATCTTCCCAACCCAGGGATTGAATCCAGATCTCCCACATTGTAGGCAGACACTTTACCATCTAAGCCACCAGGGAAGTTCATATATGACAAACCCACAGCAAACATTATCTTCAATGGTGAAACATTGAAAGAATTTTCCCTAAAGTCAGGAACAAGACAAGGGTGCCCACTCTCACCACTGCTGTTCAAAATAGTTTTGGAAGTTTTAGCCACAGCAATCAGAGAAGAAAAAGAAATAAGAAAATCCAGATTGGAAAAGAAGAAGTAAAACACTCACTGTTTGCAGATGACATGATCCTCTACATAGAAAATCCTAAATACACCACCAGAAAATTAATAGAGCTAATTAATGAGTACAGTAAAGTTTCAGGGTATAAAATTAATACACAGAAATCCCTTTCATTCCTGTACACTAACAATGAGAAACTGGAAAGAGAAATTAAAGAAACAATTCCTGTCACCATTGCAACAAAAAGAATAAAATACTTAGGAATAAATCTACTTAAAGAAACAAAAGGCATATACACACACATATATATACATACATATATAACTATAAAACACTGATGAGAGAAATCAAAGAGGACACAAATAAATGGAGAAATATAACATATCCATGGATCAGAAGAATCAATATAATGAAAATGAGTATACTACCCAAAGGAATCTATAAATTCAATGCAATCCCTATCAAGCTACCAACGGTATTTTTCAGATAACTAGAACACATAATTTCACAATTTGTATGGAAATATAAAAAAACCTCGAATAGCCAAAGCAATCTTGAGAAAGAAGAATGGAACTGGAGGAATCAACCTGCCTGACTTCAGACTATACTACAAAGCAACAGTGATCAAGAAAATATTGTACTGGCACAAAGACAGAAATATAGATCAATGGAATAAAATAGAAAGCCCAGAGATAAATCAATGCAGTTATGGACACCTTATCTTTGACAACAGAGGCAAGAATATACAATGGAGAAAAGACAATCTCTTTAACAAGTGGTGCTGGGAAAACTGGTCAACCACTTGTAAAAGTATGAAACTAAAAACTTTCTAACACCTTACACAAAAATAAACTCAAAATGGATTAAAGATCTAAATGTAAGGCCAGAAACTATAAAACTTCTAGAGGAAAACATAGGCAAAACACTTTCTGACATAAATCACAGCAAGATCCTCTATGAATCATCTCCCAGAGTAATGGAAATAAACAAATAAACTGCTTAACTCTTTAAATAATTCAATGAAATATTTTACATATATTCACTCTGTATGTATATGAGAGTGACATTAACATTTTTGAACAAAACAATCATGATAAGTCTAGTTACCATCCAGAGTTACGCTAATTTTTTAAAATTATAGTTTGACAGTTTGGGAAGTTCTAGTGATGCTAGAGGACTCATTTAACAGAATTAATAAAACTGTTTCCCAAGAAATGAACTTCATGAACTGAGTCCAGGCATATCATTTTTCTAGCTTACAGAGTTTTTCAGGGATACTAGAACTTTGCTGATTCTCCATTTTTTTTTTTATGATTTTGTGGAGATTTTTTGTTTATTTCTGGTTGGGAATGAAATAATTAGCAGCTGGTTTTTAATGTACCTTTCCTAATCTGAAGATACTGAGGCAGAAATAACCCAGACAAACTTCAGTAAATATGTTAATTAGATTTTTTTGTTTTATTTACTAGCTGAAAATTAGCAAAAATGCTAAAGAATCTTTCTACGTGAAATGCTTTTAGCATAATATATCAGGTCTCTTTACGCTGCTTACGGTAAACAGATTTTTTTTTTTTTTTTAATTTATGTGAAATGGTTCAGTGGAAATAGTGTTAAATAATTATTAGAAAAGATAATTGATATGTTTATCATGAAATGGCTTTTTTATCTAAGCAATGCCTTAAATAAATGTCAGTTTTTATTATGTTTCCCCTGGAAACTGCATAAGGGCAGCAAGGAGCAAGGTGTATCCTAATGTGGCAATGAGGCTTCTGGGAAGCTGTGTTGGAAATTCTAGAATTTACCAAGCTTTGCTTCTGTTTCATGGTCACATACAGTCTTTAAATTATTATTAAAGTTTGATATTGTGTTAGATTGTTGGCAGCAATTTGAAAATAAACACTTTGTTTTATCTTACTGGACAAAACTATTATCTTTTTCATACAGTATCGAGCTCATAATTAAGGCTGTGCTTTTTTGGAAAGTTAGGCTGAGAAATTGGTAAGTTGCCTTATCTCAGGACACTAGATTACTCTATACTATAAATTGAGGGATCACTGTGCTATACATGACTTTGATTTGTGCACACTAATTTATTTCTAATTGGTGGCAACAATTACTGAAAAATATGATTTCATAATTTAACCATTTAATGATTTCTGTTATATAGATGATAAGAATCTAGTCTATGTTTGGTAAAATGATTTTCTTAGATTTTTGTTTGCTTTTCTATTAGTCTATTTTTAACTTCAAATCAATTAAGAAACAATTTACTTTCACTGAAAACTAGAACAAAACTAATGAGTTTTATATTTTAGTTTGACTCATGTCAGACGCTACAGAACTAAAGCAAAATCTCTCTCAATTAAGAAAGAAACCATTACATTTAAGTTTGTCTGATGAAAGCATTTCCTACTTCTGATTAGTATTAATAAATTCAATTATAAAATTTTAAAATTAAAGATGCTTTCTAACTAATTTTAAAAAGTGTTTAAATAAATCTAATATTCCAAGAAAATAAACTTAATTACTAATGATGAACAATAATTTCTAATGATGAACAAAACAAAAATGTGTTAGTCTAATAAAGTCCTTCAAAACTGATCTCAAATAACTCAGCATAAAATAAGAAAAAAGAAACAAATTCATAAGGAAGCAGGCCTCAGCTTTGACTGTCAACACAAACAATAAAGAACACAACTAGACACATGGAGACTGGCATGATTAAATTTATAAAATAAAAATATTTTAATAATTTAGAATCATAAAAGAGAAGTATTATTAAAATAAACATTTTTGATAATATTTTGATACTGTTTTTGATATTGCTTATACTAGAACAACCTAGAAACAGCATAAAGTTTCTATCAAATTTATCAAATGTAAAAATAAGTAATGTATAGTAATCCATTTCAACTTATATGTATACGTATGTGCATTGTGTACTTTTAAAGGGAAAAAAAATGGAGCTACATGCCACTGCAATGACATATGATGACATGGATGAGTGCCCTAAACAAATGAGCAAAAAAAACAAAAATCAGAATAATAATATTGTACTATCCTATTTATATAAAATTCAAAGAGAGGTAAAACTAAATCATTTAAGGGCATTTATATGTAATAAAATTCTAAAGAAAAGCAAGGAAATTATTATCACATTACTTTGAAGTATGTGTGTTTTGCTTGTGTGCATACAAATTTTGTCAGAAATATAAGTAATTATGGGGGAGATTGCAATAGCAGTGAGTATTTCAATATATATCTTTTTTTAAATAGATGAAAGAAATAGACAAAATAAAATATTGATATAGGATATTTGAGTAATATTTATAGTAAGCATGATCAAATTACTATACAAAGAACACTGTACCAATTAAAAATTATGCATACTTTACAAGCAGATGACATTTATCAAAATCACAATATAAAATGGAGCAGGCCTTAACAGTTTTAGAATATTGTTTTCATACAGATAATAATCTCTGAATGTGATGCCATTACTTTTAAAATAAAAGATTAAACTAAAAAAAAACATAAAATTAAAAATTAAACAAAAACTTTACCACATGATTCATGGACCAAAAATGAAATTCCAATAGAGAATAGAAACTAGAGTTGAGGGGGAGAAAATATTACATACTGTTATTTATGTGATACATTTAAAACATTAACAGTGAGATATTTATAGCATTAAAATTTAAATTTATGCAGAACTTTAAAAAAATTGAATCTACTATAAAATTGTATTTAAATGGAAGGCCAAGGAGCCAAGTATAGCCTAATACTCCAAGGAAACAAAATAGGAAATTTTTCTTTACTAGAAATTAGGATTTATTGCAAAATATTTGTAATTAAGCTGTGTGGTATGTTTATAAGGGTAGAGCACTTAAAACACATTATGGAGTCAAGAAACAGATCTGTACAATTATAAATGTGAGATTTTTCAAAGTGGTGTTATTAGTAATCAGCCAATTGTCATGGAATGATGCTTCACTCAGAGACCAAAAACAAGCAAAGTTCACCACATGTAACTTATGCAAAAGTAAACTTCCAATATAGTGAATAATTAAATATGAAAGATTTTTAAAACATTTCAGAAGACATAAATGGAGATGTATTGCTGATCTTTAAGATATACATTCAAAAAAATATACACTTACAGGGCATAATAAACTTGTAATGTATCCATGTTGAAATTATCTGTCTCATGACATTGTACAAGAAACAGGAATCAAGACCATCCCCAAGAAAAAGAAATGCAAGAATGCAAAATGGCTGTCTGAGGAGGTCTTACACATATCTGTGAAAAGAAGGGAAGCAAAAAGCAAAGTAGAAAAGGAAAGACATACCCATTTGAATGCAGAGTTCCAAAGAATAGCAAGGAGAGATAAGAAAGCCTTCCTCAGTGATAAATGCAAAGAAATAGAGGAAAACAATACAATGAGAAAGGCTAAAGATATCTTCAACAAAGTAAGAAATACCAAGGGAACATTTCATGCAAAGATGGGCACAATAAAATACAGAAATGGTAGGGACCTATCAAAAACAGAAGATATTAAGAAAAAGTGGCAAGAATACATGGAAAGTGAAAGTTAAGTCCCTCAGTCATGTCTGACTCTTAGCGACCATATGGACTGTAGCTGACCAGGCTCCTCTGTCCATGGGATTCTCCAGGCAAGAATACTGGAGTGGGTTGCCATTTCCTTCTCCAAGAACACATAGAAGAACTGTACAAAAAAGATCTTCACGACCCTGATAATCATGATGGTGTGATCACTCACTTAGAGCCAGACATCCTGGAATATGAAGTCAAGTGGGCCTTAAGAAGCATCACTACGAACAAAGCTAGTGGAGGTGATGGAATTCCAGTTGAGCTATTTCGCATTCTAAAAGATGGTGCTGTGAAAGTGCTGCACTCAATATGCCAGCAAATTTGGAAAACTCAGCAGTGGCCACAGGACTGGAAAAGGTCAGTTTTCATTCCAGTCCCAAAGAAAGGCAATGCCAAAGAATGCTTAAACTACCACACAATTGCATTCATCTCACATGCTAATAAAGTAATGCTTAAAATTCTCCAAGCCAGGCTTCAGCAATACATGAACCGTGAACTTCCAGATGTTCAAGCTGGTTTTAGAAAAGGCAGAGGAACCAGAGATCAAATTGCCAACATCCACTGGATCATCAAAAAGGCAAGAGGGTTCCAGAAAAACATATACTTCTGCTTCATTGAATATGGCAAAGCCTTTGACTGTGTAGATCACAATAAGCTGTGGAAAATACTTCAAGAGATGGCAATACGAGACCACCTGACCTGCCTCTTGTGAAACCTGTATGCAGGTCAGGAAGCAACAGTTAGAACTGGACATGGAACAACAGACTGGATCCAAATAGGAAAAGGAGTATGTCAAGGCTGTATATTGTCACCCTGCTTATTTAACTTATATCCAGAGTGCATCATGAGAAACGCTGGGCTGGAAGAAGCACAAGCTGGAATCAAGATTGCTGGGATAAATATTAATAACCTCAGATATACAGATGACACCACCCTTATGGCAGAGAGTGAAGAAGAACTGAAAAGCCTCTTGATGAAAGTGAAAGAGGAGAGTGAAAAAGTTGGCTTAAAGCTCAACATTCAGAAAACTAAGATCATGGCATCAAGTCCCATCACCTCATGGGAAATAGATGGGGAAACAGTGGAAACAGTGGCTGACATTTATTTTTCTGTTCTCCAAAATCACTGCAGATTGTGAGTGCAGCCATGAAATTAAAAGACACTTACTCCTTGGAAGGAAAGTTATGGCCAACCTTGACAGCGTATAAACTGCAGGGACATTACTTTGTCAACAAAGGTCCATCTAGTCAAGGCTATGTTTTTCTAGTGGTCATGTATGGATGTGAGAGTTGGACTATAAAGAAGGCTGAGCACCGAAGAATTGATGCTTTTGAACTGTGGTGTTGGAGAAGACTCTTGAGAGTCCTTGGACTGCAAGGAGATCCAACCAGTCCGTCCTAAAGGAGATCAGTCCTGGGTGTTCATTGGTAGGACTGATGTTGAAGCTGAAACTCCAATATTTGGCCACCTGATGCGAAGAGCTGACTCGTTTGAAAAGACCCTGATGCTGGGAAAAATTGAGAGCAGGAGAAGGGGACGACAGAGGATGAGATGGTTGGAGGGTATCACCGACTCAATGGACATGGGTTTTGGTGGACCCCAGGAATTGGTGATGGACAGGGAGACTTTGCCTGCTGCTGTTCATGGGTTCGCAAAGAGTTGAACATGACTGAGCGACTGAATTGAACTGAAATTGTGGAAAACAACAAAGGATTAGTGTTCATAATATATTAAGAAGTCCATACATGTAAATAAGAAAATTGCAAGCAACCTGACTGAAAAGTAGACAAAGAATACAAACATTTGTGACAAGGTATTACATAGAAGAGAAAATCTGAGTGACAATAGCATGTAAAGAGCCTCTGATTTGTAATGAGGAAATTAACACCATAGTGTAATGATACACTTTAATCCAAATTTAAAGAAGAACTATTCAAACTAAAGTATGTCATAATGTACCATGTTCAAACTGAAGTATGTTCCTAATGTCCTATGTCTTTTCCTTTAGGGAAAAGCTAAGAAAGGTTTTCAATTTCCATGTATATATTTTTCAAAGTATTGATCTGCCTTAGAAGTTGCCTTTTCTCTTTTCCCAGTTCCCAAGTCATGATCACCAATCTCCAACTTAACAAACAGGCAGCCATCTCTCCTGTCTGGAATGTTAATATGCTATAAGTGGCTGTAAAAAATGTGGGGCATCAAATAAAGGAATAATTTGAAAGTGTAAACTTTCTGAGAAAGATTGTTGTGAAAGCAAGCTTAAAGGATCTGTAACAAATTCCAATCTTATTTCATTGAAGAAAAAAAAAACTGTTAAAGAGCTTTGTCTCAATCAATAAATCAATACCTCTGACAATCATCTACTTATCAACATAACAACCTACCAATCTTTAAAAGTGAAATGGTTAATGATGAATCTTAAGGTTTATTTGAATTAAAAAGTGAAATCACACTTTTACTGAAAACTCTGATTTGGCTAATTACTTGCAGTGAAAATTGAGTTTTGCCAATAACACTATATTGAAGACTTTTCTTTTTGCAATTTATTTGAGCTAAAGCTATAATTAGACCCAAGGTTTAATTAAAATATATCTAAAACATTTTTATAATATACTGGAAGTTACAACCTTTGTCAACTCTTTATATTGAGTAAAAATATTTAAAGATATAAAAGAATTCTGCTCCTAATTCCAGTGGATATCTATGAGGATTTCCCTCATCAACATGGAATTTTTTTTACTTCAGTTGTAGTGTGCTTGGAAGCAAAGTCATATCGGACTCTTGTGACACCATGGACTGTAGCCTGCCAGTCTCCTCTGTCCATGGGATTTTCCAGGCAAGAATACTGGAGTGGGTTTCCACAGTTGGGTGTCTCAGAATTCAACTCAACTCTGGTTATATCTATTCTGAGATATTGGATTCTTTTGGTTAAAACCTCAGTTCTATATAGCTGCCCCTGACCCCCCTCCCACTACAGACCCAATCACAAGCCCAGGTTACCATGTGTGCTTTGGACAAATAACTATAAACCAGTTTCCCACAACCCCATCCTTGAGTTTAAATAATTTGCTGGGGCAGCTCACAGAACTCAGGAAACCCATTTACCTGCTAGATTATTATTACAAAGGACATTAAAGGGTACAAATAAACAACCAGACGAAGAGATGCATACAGTGAGGTCCTGAGCAAAGGAACTTGTGTCCCCTTGGAGTTTGGGTGGTCATATTTTGGCATATGGTAGCTTTCTGGTTAACCAACCTAGAAATTTTCCAAACCTTGCCTTTGGCAACTGTTGACTGACTAAACCTCTAGTCCCCTTTCTTCCCCAGTAATAAGGGAGAGGGACTGAAAATTCCCACTTTTATAGATGATTTTTCTGGTAACCAGGCTCATCTTCATGTGTTTCTCAAAAATCGCTTCATTAATATAAACTTAGGGTGAAAAGGGGTTTGTTATAAATTATAAGAAACCTGTACAGCTTAGATGCCTCTGAAATAATTATAGAAAGTGAGGATAAGAGACCAAATGTTATTTTAAAAAGATGTGTCCATTGCTCTTATCAGTCAGGAAATGCCAAGGATTTTGGGAGCTGTAAGCAAGGAACTCTGGATGAAGACCAAAATATATATGATAAATATACTTTAATTATCTGAAGAACAAAATATATTTCTTATAAATAACCATACACAATGCCAATCCAAATGTGTGAAGAATGCATGGTTTCCACAATCATTTAAGAAATATTAAAGAAAAAATGTTTAAAGATTACTGCTCTAGAAAGAAACACAGGTCTAATTGAAGTAGTGCACATAATATTCATAACTTATGTTAGAAATAAATATGGAAATAACCTGAGCAAATTAGGCAATGAATAAATACATTGTGAGATTTTTATATAAGAAAATCATACTGAAGTGAAAATTGTTATGCCCGATGTCTGAATCCCTGAGCGGGAAGAGAGAAGGCTTCCAAGACAATGCAACTCGCAAAAAAAGGGAAGTTTATTGCTGACTCGAGTCAGGGCTCCTGCCGCGTCCAACGCAGTGGTGTGGGGTCAGAGAGCGCTGAGCCCAAGCTGTTATACAAATTAATAGGATGAGCATAAGCAGTTGGTAGCTGGCTTAAGCGGATTGGTTACATGTTTGCAAAGTAATCTTTTTGGCTCAAACCTTTGTGGGCTTTTTTCAAACTTGGGCGTTCGCGGGCTTTTCAGCTTTCCCCTGATAGGTTCCCTTTTTCTTACTGGGCGCATATTGATTGGCTGGCTCCAGGTGGCCTGATGGGGGGTAGGGAATCTTACCATTTCGGGGGAAATCTAAACTTAGGTCTGGGCCACCTGTCATGGTGTTATCCCTGGCAGCCTCACATCCCATCCTGTCTTTGTTTCTATGGAAGGTCCAATCATGGGTCTTCTATATCATCTGTGGGGACAGTCGAATATTGAGATCTGAGTAACATTAGGTGGGCGGACAGGCAGTGTGTTTTCTCTAACAACTCTCCCTTGAGAGACTTCATACTCAAGATGCTTTCTGGGAATTGGGGTGGAGGTCTCTTTCTTCTGTAACTTCTTCTTGCTGTGCCTGGGCGTAGGCCTGCCTAGCAGAGCAGAAGTCTCTCTATATCTGACCTAAGTTGGGGTGCTTTATATCTGAAACCAGCTTTTACTCTTGTAATAACAGCAACTTAGTTTGAAAATGTTGGTGCCTCTCAGAGATAAAATAGACAGGGGCCAAACAGGAGACCTAACAGGATGGTCATCACTGGTCCCCAGAAATAGGAGGCAACATTTGGGGTGATTGGCTGGTGGTCAAGCAACAGAGCTGTGTTTTAGGAATCATGTGTTTAGTCTGAAGTTACCATCTTCCACCTGGGTGGGGGCTCTAGTTCTGTAGAAGAACTCAAAAGACATTGTTATGCATATTTCTTTGAGTAGGAACCAGGACCCGTCTCAAGATTGTTTCCCCTCTGTTTTTGTATTTTTTTCTCTTCTCTGATTAGCAATTGTTTGAATCCACCCCTTGGAACTCAGGAATACTTCCAATTCAGTGTCTCTTCTCCAAGCTGAGGCAGTCCTATGCCCCATTTCGACAGAAAGTTATCACAGTCATAGTTGCCCTGTTTTCTAAATGAAAACTGAGCAGGACTCTGTGGGGTGGCTACTCTGGAGTACAGATCTGCTGTACTGTAAAATATAGGCTTTATTCAGCCTCTTTGACCTTCCCTGAGTTCCAAGTCCTAGATCTGAGCCTTGTATGATTAAAATCTCAATCCCTTGGTCTGCCATTTTGTTGTAACATACCCAGTTAGTAGTAGCTGGAGGAGGGATAACTGGAGTTTTAATAGACAAAATAAATCTATTTTTTAAGAAGAATAGGCCTGAAACCCAGTCTGGACCTGGCACTTTAGGGAGACTTGTAGCCAGGTGGCTAGTTGCCTAGTTTTATAAAAAGTACAGTAGAAGTTACTTGCTTCTAGCAGACATTGTTTTGAGAATGGTGGCATCTAAGCCTGACACGACTCAGAAAACTCAAGTGTTTAGCAATACAATGTCTAATCTGAAATTACACCCATAGTAACACCCGGTTATTTCCCAGGATGTCTGAACCATAGCTGAGTACTCTATTTTGACTTTTAATTGTAAAATTTTTCCTTAATAGCCAAAGCAGATGGCACCATTAATGATGTCAGTGTTTCTCTAGGTATGAGAAGATGCAAGAATTGGGACTCATAAAATCTCCTGGAAAGATCTAACTATCTGAAGGCTTGTTCTGCCAGTTTTTCCCAGAGCACAGAGCGCCTCATTCCTGATCTTCACCCTGAACTCCTTTCAGGGCCATTGAAAGTCAGCAGTTGCAGTGGCCATGATATAATCTCTGTAGATGTAGATGGCAAGTGTCAATCTTCAGTTGGCAGAACCCCTTTTTGTTCATAAACTTGACCATGATTTTGAGGGGGGCATTTCATGACCATTTTATCCCATGGTGCTGAGAATGTCCATTCTCAGGTTTGGCAAAGATTTTGTTGACAGGCCACTCAATGTGCTGTTACTGGACTAGGCCATAAAACAGTATCCAAAATTCTCTGGACCACCTGTCTTACTAGCCTCTTGGTCCAGGAAAACATTCCCTCTTGTTGCTTTTTCTCATATCTAGAGTTACACTGCCATCATCATCGATCTCATAGGGAACTATATATTATTTTATCACAGGCCTCAGTCACACATTTGGCACTGTAAGAAATAGCAATTTTGTAACAGAGATGGAATACAAAGAACATAGCCAGCAGTACTAGTAAAGTCACAAGTAAAACTTAAGAGCTTCCATTAGATGTAGCCCAGTATATCCCAGGTCGTCTGACTTAGTCTACTCTGTACGAATCTTTATCTTTCAGGGAAATTATATATTGGCACCACCATCTATAAGGCACATAGCCCAGTTTTCTAGTGTTACTAGACTGATTACCTTTAGTATGGTTTAATTGTTTTTAACACAGAGGAGACTTTAAACCTAAATTACCATAGCCTGGTGTTATCTATATAAATCCATCTTATAATTGTGGGAGATTTTTTTTTTTTTTGCTAAAACTTTTCTTGTTGCTCTGATTGAGCTTGAGGAATAGAAAAAGGTTCAAATTTATGGCCAGAATCAGAGTAGGCATTATTAATTGGCCTAGTGAGGGGATCTCGTCCGGTAGTATCACAGTGACCTGAATATGACTATAATTAATTTTTTTTTAAAGTAAATTTTCTCAGAGCCAACCAGTTAGAGTCTTGTAGTAGAGAAATTTACCAAGGTAACCCAGAACTAGATACACGTAATTGGCCACAAACCCAACAATTGGATTGATTTCTAAAACTGACATAGAATCAGGCCTATGATAGAAAAGCATTTGATTTATATGCAAAGGTCTAAGAAGTCAAGAAAACATTATAAATGATCATACGAAGCAGATCCAGCATCTTGGGCAAGCTGTCTACCTCTGATGTTGTTGTCTTTTCACCTTGGTGAGTGTAGTTTTTCTTGTTTGAGCATCATTTTAAGGTGAGATCAGGTCAGCTGTCTTCTCTATAGACCAATCCAGTGTAGGGGCCTTTGGAAGTGCGAATTAATCTAAGAGTTAATTTCTCTTCAGTTTCATTGTGCATGAGCTAGTTAAGAGTACCTGATAAAAAGTCTTCCCATCCAGGTTGGAGACAGTCTCTTAAATTATGTCTTTTTCCAGTCCTGGTTGCAGGTCATGAGGTATCTGATCTTCATCCAAAGATAGATAACTGAGATAAGCTTCAGAAACAAACTTTCACATTAATATCACATAACAGCAAAGAACTATCTGAGAAATGAGTCTTACTACATGCAGACCTCCATTAACAAACTGGGATTTAACATTTTTTTGAAATATATTTTTCTCCCTAAAGTTACCCTCATTTTTATCAAATACGACCAAATTAAGGCTAGTTTGCTTGCAAAATAGGTCTGTTTTCACTAATTTTGGTCTGATGATTTATATAACCATAATTGATCATAGACTTTTTATTTTGCTGAAACACTTATAGGATCTCAGACTGAACTCTTAATATAAAACAGGGCTGGGAAACTCACACCAAAGGCTTATCACAGATTTTGCCTAACAAATCTAGGTGAACTCTTTTCTTCTTAAGGTCTCAAAAATTCCTTGAGATTTTTGTGCCTGTTAGTGAGATAACCTTTTTAGCTCATCTGATAAGCTTACTGAAAACTTAAGAGTTTCAAATTTTTGGAGGAGTCAGATAGAGAGAAAATATAATTGTTTTGTTTATAACGTGTAATTTTACCAAATTATCTTTATAATTAGTTTGAGAGGAAGGTTTTCCCTACTCCTGGAAAACACACGATTTAAACCTGTAATTTCTCAGATAGAAACCATAAAAGTTATAAGCATAATCGCTGGTTTATTCAGTCCTTTGTTAACTTTTGTGAAGTCATCAGGTTTTTCATTAGAATACCAAGACATATCAAAATGTTAAGAACTCCATATAATTTCTAGGATATCTGTATTAGTAATTTTTCATACATTATAACATGAGCGGATTTATTACTCAATTGATAATCTTTTTTATGTAATTTAACTAACCAAATAGTTTAATATCTCTCTTTGGGATGTTTCAGGGGCCCTCTGAAACACCCCAAAGTTAGCTAGATGTCAAAGGAACTTCAAGAGAATTCGATTTAGTAAGTTTTATCAAAAAGATCAATTAAAAGCTTTAGAACATTTGGTCAGATTTAGTCAATGTTGATGGGTGTATCATTTAGCTTGTTGATATGTCACAATGGGAGCAAATACCAAGGCTCAAGGTCTAGTGAAAGTCAGTTCTGCCATCTTGGACCTAATTGGCTCTAACCAGTTTTTTTTATGACCGTGTCATTTTTAACAAAATCTACTTATCTAACTAATTGTAATCTAATTTTAGAAAATCTTGATCATGCATAACTCTTTTTAGTATTTTTTTACACTTTTTTTTTTTACTGAAAGCACACTTTTTGCTTTCCTTTAGCAACCAAGAGCTAACTTTTATATTAGCATTTTATAGATCGGTGAGCATAAATACCAGTGATAATTTCTAAAACCCTTGCTTTTTTTAAAAACATTTTAGGATGGCATCAAACACTATTCATTTATAGTCCCAAATCTCTTTAGTTTTTCTGTAAAAGGAAATCAGTGTTTAGTAGTAAATGTTTCAAAATCTTATTTCATTTGGCAATGACCTAATTATTTAATAGACTTCTAATACTTAGTTTAGCACAACCCTTAGAAATTCAAGTTACACCAATCTGGAGAGACTATTTTAAACAGATATTTTTAAAGAACAATTATCTTTAATAGAGTTTATATACAAACTCATACCTCATCTACATTTTTTAGAAGTTTTTTTTTTTTTTTACTCGAGGAAATTTTCTTGTTGACAAACCTGTAACAGGTATAATATTTAACTTATATTAAACCTAGGTACAATGAAAATATTTCACTTGATGTTAATTACTCTAAGACATGTCTATATTAGATAGGTCAACAAACAAACATTAATATCAGGTATTTAATACTGAATATTTCCCAGTTCACCTAAACCTGGAATTTATTGTTTAACTTAGAATTATTTGATTTCTAAGTGCTTACCCCTTTTTTTAAGCCAATTAAATAGAGCTCATTTACAAATTAACCTAAAAAATATTTTCCAGAGACAAAGACATACCAAAACATATTTAGACAGACACAGTGCAAGATCTAGCTTCATTTTCTAAGTTTGGTCATGAATTAGATATTACAATATAAAATTTAAATAAATAACATTTTTAAAGGGTTTTTTTTCCCTTTTTTTTTTTTTTCCTCAGTCCCAGGAGTTAAAGATGGTCTAGATGAGTGTTCCTGAGAGCCCTGGTCTCAAGGCACAGGGAAAGAAAATCAAGTTCTAACAAAATGGTAGCAGGTCTAAATGGCGGCCAGACAAAGCAAAATAGCCATCACAAATCACAACACAGAACAGAGTTAAAACACACATATAAACCTGGCAGTCCTCATCAGACACTCCCTTAAATACAAGAATACAGTCTCTCAGAAAACCTTCTATAGAGACACAAAACTTCAGATGTCTTCAAAGATTTCAAAAGGAGGAAAGGAAGCCAGGTTGAAAGGAGGAGGAGGAGGCGGGAAAGGGGGGCAAAAGGGGTGGACTTACAGACGTCTCCTGCCACCTACAGACACCCAGGCGTTACAGGACTTTTCCCTGGCCTTCCAGAAAAGGGAGACCAGAGACAATGCTGGCACACACACAAACACAGAGAGCCGAAGACAAACACACGGACAGACAAACGTCGGCCGACAACACAGCGCTGGGTTTTTGGGCCCCCTGAATTTTCTTGCCCCCCGGTACAAGGTTTACCTTACCGAATGGCGTCCACTGCTCACCAGACTCGGGATCAGGAGAGGAACTCTTCTTCCCGCAGAGCCGGCTGCCTTCCAGCGCGCTCACTGGCCTCGGTCTTGCGCCGGCTGGAACGTCCAATCCGTTCCCCTTTTATGGAAAGCTTTCTCCTGAGCCAGATACCTTCCTGCTTCTCAGCAGGGCCTCAGATTTACACTGGACTTTCCTGTCCTGCCTGAGCACTGGTGCTATTATTTATCCTTCCCCTCTGTCCTGGAAGTGTTCTCTTTCCCTGGTCAAGGGATCCCAGATGAGCCCCCAAATGTTAGGCCTGATGTCCGAATCCCTGAGCGGGAAGAGAGAAGGCTTCCAAGACAATGCAACTCGCAAAAAAAGGGAAGTTTATTGCTGACTCGAGTCAGGGCTCCTGCCGCGTCCAACGCAGTGGTGCGGGGTCAGAGAGCGCTGAGCCCAAGCTGTTACACAAATTAATAGGATGAGCATAAGCAGTTGGTAGCTGGCTTAAGCGGATTGGTTACATGTTTGCAAAGTAATCTTTTTGGCTCAAACCTTTGCAGGCTTTTTTCAAACTTGGGCGTTCACGGGCTTTTTAGCTTTCCCCTGATAGGTTCCCTTTCTCTTACTGGACGCATATTGATTGGCTGGCTCCAGGTGGCCTGATGGGGGGTAGGGAATCTTACCATTTTGGGGGAAATCTAAACTTAGGTCCAGGCCGCCTGTCATGGTGTTAGCCCTGGCAGCCTCATAAAAATAAATGAACTATCCCATGAACTCAGATAAATGCATGTTATGTACATTAGTGAACAAGAAAAGAAAATTATGAAAAAAATTAATATAACATATTTACAGTTATATTAAATATTTAACACATGGAAAATTAAGGCATTATTAGTGGATATATAAATTTATATATATACACATATATGTATATATATTTACATGCATTCTCATTCGCTTCAGTTGTGTCTGACTCTGTGTGACCCTATGGACTGTAGCCTACCAGGCTCCTCTGTCCATGGGATTCTCCAAGGCAAGAATAGCTAATACACACACACACACACACACACACACACACACACACACACACACACACACATACATATATATACATAAGATCAATTCAGTCTCTCAGTCATGTCCTCTTTGCAACCCCATGAACTGCAGCACATCAGGCCTCCCTGTCCAACACAAACTCCCGGAGTTTACTCAAACTCATGTGCATTGAGTCAGTTGTGCCATCCAACCATCTCATCCTCTGTTGTCCCCTTCCGCTCCTGCCTTCAATCTTTCCCTGCATCAGGGTCTTTTCCAATGAGTCAGTTCTTCACATTAGGTGGCCAAAGTATTGGAGTTTCAGTTTCAGCATCAGTCCTTCCAGTGAATATTCAGAACTGATTTCCTTTAGGATGTACTGGTTGTATCTCCTTGCAGTCCAAGGGACTCTCAAGAGTCTTCTCCAATACCACAGTTCAGAAGCATCAATTCTTCGGCACTCAGCTTTCTTTATAGTCCAACTGTCACATACATACATGACTATTGGAAAAACCATAGCTTTGACTATACGGACCTTTGTTGGCAAAGTAATGTCTCTGCTTTTTAATATGCTATCTAGGTTGGTCATAACTTTCCTTCCAAGGAGTAAGCGTCTTAATTTCATGGTATATATATTATAGCAATAAGGAAAACAAGGATTTTATACATGCTTATTTCAGATCAGTTGTTTTATTCAGGAATACTGTCCATGATGTCAAACACAGGGTTTCAAAATTATGAATAATCATCAAAATTTAAATATCAGTATAACAGTTAAATGATCATTGGCTTTATAACAAATTTTAAACTATACAGAAAATACGTAAGATTTTATGTGTCATACACATATACCTAAAAAGAAATTTTTCTAGAAGAAAAATTACTCCTTTAAAATTTTACTCAAAGATATACACATGTATATGTACATGTGTACTATGGTTATTTTGGAAAGAAATTTTATTATTGAAAACATTTTTTACTGTTATTTTAAATCTGAAGGCACAGTGTAAATCATGTTTTTAAGTATTCAATACATTTATTGGGAAGAAATCATGGGTTGCTCAATTTACTATATTTGGTTTGATGCTGAAAAACAAGTGGGAGTAGAAGCAATTTATATCTGTGGGGAAATCACTCAGAAACTGTAAGCAAAATATGATTAACATTCATATTCTGTGGGGCAAAGGAAGTGCAAAATACATGACTCCCAACTTTAAAACATGGTGAATATGAGTAATCATTAGCAAAAATAAGACCTATAAACCTGGGCATTATTTACCTTTTGAGCCAGATAATTTTATTTAATTTATTTTTCTTTATTTTTGGAAAATGTCCTGTGTATTATAGGATCCTCAGGATCTTTATCATCCTTGGCCTGTACCCACAAGTAACATAACCACACCCAAATGACATTTGGGGTGTACTGTATTTATGGCCAAGTTCATAAAAGGGGGTAAGTTCAGCCAGAATCCAGTCAGTTTGTTGGTTTGAGGTTTAAGAGATTCCTGGTTCACTGGTCAGGAGATAAAATTCAAACTTATGTAAATCAGGCATTTAGTGGATATCAGTCACTCAGTTCACCAGTTTTGTTCTCCTGAGGTTGATTGCCCAAGAGTCTCCATTACATATACTTTAATTCTGTTTTATACTAAAATCCTTTTACAACTTCTTAACAAAACATATGAGCCATTATTCTTCCAGATGAAAAGACATAGAATTAAAAACTCATATCAAAATAAACTCAATATGCATGTGTGCATGCATGCTAAGTCATTTCAGTCTTATCCAACTCTGTGTGATTCTATTGACTACAGCCTGACAGGCAAGAATACTGGAGTGGGTTGCCATGCCCTCCTTCAGGGGACTCTTCCCAACCCAGGGGCTCAAACCCAGGTCGCTTATGTCTCCTGAACTTTACCACTAGTACCACCTGGGAAGCCCAAACTCAATATGGATTGGCCTAAATATAAAGTTTAATACTGTAAAATATCTAGATGGAAAAATAGAAAAGTTTTGTGAACTTGAGTTAGCATAAGAGACCTTAGCAAGACACCTATGATATTGTGATATAATTAGAAATGTATGAGGACTTCCTTTGTGGTTCAGTGGTTAAGATTTCACCTTCCAATGCAGACGATATGGGTTAGATCCCTGGTCAGGTTGCTAAGACCCCAAATATCTCACAGACAAAAAACAAACACATTAAAAGAAAGAAAGAAATAAATGTATGTTTGCTCTTCATTACTGGTTCTTGGCACAAAAGTGTCTAAAACTCTTCTAATTTCCTGAGTGACAGGAGAGATAGGAACATATTTTATTGTAATATGTGGGTTTAATTCCTGATTCCTGACAGAGATCTTCTAGACCCTTGAAAACTCTGAGTGGTAAGTGTCTTTTTGTATTCTAATTAGGTAACTCTAGGTGGGCTCCTAGATAGATTCAAGATGGGAGTTGAACACTCTTTGTTGATTCTAGGGTTGGAGCTTCTAAGCCACCACCCAAGTTTCAGGGAGAATCGAGGGGCTAGAGATTGAATTAATTGCCAATGACTAATGATTTATTCAATCATGCAAACCTAATGTAAGCTTCATAAAACCCCTAAACAATAGGGTTTGCATGGAGGTATTGCAAGAAAATGAATAACAACTTATTTTATTTATTTTTTCTCAGGTAAGCTATAATTTTTTCAAGTTGTATTGCTTTTTTATAATTATTCAGCAAGAATATACAATTTTATTGCAATATTAATTTATAAGCCTAATAAGAAATTCTCCATTGTCCCACTTGAATATTTATTTAAGAACATATTTTATGAAAATATTATGCTTCTGACACTAAGATAGATATGGTACCTATAATACATATGCATTAAACATTCTCCACAAGGTCAGTCTGAACGTTCATAGCAAAGATAAATCATTCCTGGGACTCACTGACAGGCAAGAATACTGGAGTGGGTTGCCATGCCCTCCTTCAGGGGAATCTTCCCAACCCAGGGGCTCAAACCCAGGTCGCTTATGTCTCCTGCACTTTACCACTAGTACCACCTGGGAAGCCCAAGTGGTAGGAAGGGGATTCACTTCCATGGCCCGAGAGTCAGCTCTTGTCTAACACTTGGAAATGAGTTGTCCGAGGAGACAAGCATGCTGACAAAGCAAGATACTTTATTGGGATGTGGTGCCTAACGTGGGATGGAGAGCAGGAGGGTAAGGGGGCCTAGGAGGATTGCTCTACCATATGGCTTGGGGTCATGACTTTTATGGTGATGGGATTCATGTCTAGGTTGCCTCTGGCCAATCATTCTGACTCAGGGTCCTTCCTAGTGGCCCACGCATTACTCAGTCAAGATGGATACCAATGAGAAGGATGCTGGGAGATAGTAGGACACATGGCATCTCGTTTTGATCTTTCCTGAACTGTTATGGTTTGTGGTGGCTTATTAGTCCTGTTTTCCTAACCAGGATCTCCTGTCATAAAATAGCACATGAAAATGGCTACTATAGTGCCTGCCCAGGGTGGGCAGTTTTAGTCAATGTTTCCCCTAACAGGGCTAGTTATCCCATTAGCATGACTGTTTCTCATAACTTTTAAAGGTCCCAGACTACATATAATAAACAGAACCCCCCAAATTATTTTTGATTTGTGGAGTAGCCCACCACAAATCACTTTAAGTCATATTTTCCAATTATAAAAGTGGTATGGATCAGGTTAAGTTAATCATTACTTTTTGCCTTACAACTAAAAATGTAAAACTGAAAGCTATAAAAAGTATCTTCCTATGATATTGTATACCAGAAATTGATACAGGTATTTTTTTCAGACAGTATAAATGCAGCCCCTTGGGGACCTCTGGCCTTCCTGTTACCCTCTCAATATTTATATAGCAGTTATAGATTTCAAAATACATAGAGGACTTCCAGAGTAGTTATGTTCTTTGCTCTATAGGGAAGCAAAATCTACCACCCCAAAATGTGGCATATGGATTATTTTGAACTGAAAGCAATCAAGGCCCCAAAGACTCAGGAAGAAATTTTGACCTTCCCCCTAACTGCCTAAAATAATGCAGACAGAGGACCTGTTCCAGGATGGGAACATAGATAACCACAATATGAGCTAAGTGTATAAACAGCAGGAAGGAACCAAGCAAATCCTGTTTGTTATAATTCCTGGGTCCCACTGTCTTTTCATGACTCAATAAATATTTGTTTACTGAGCACTTACATTCCCATTTTCTTGTGAATTGCCTTCTTTCTCTTTGAAGTCTCAAACTACCCACATGCTCTTTAACTTTCAGCTGAACATGGTATTTAAGGTGAGGTTATTTAAGGTGAGGTTTCAACCGTTTTAGACTTCCCTGTACCTGAAATGGTAAAGAATCTTCCTACCATGCAGGAGACCAAGGTTTGATCACTGGGTTGGGAAGATCCTCTGGAGAAGGGAACAGGAATCCACTCCAGTGTTCTCGCCTGGAGAATCCCATGGACATAGAAACCTGGCAGGCTACAGTCCATGGGTTCACAAAGAGTTGGACACAACCGGGCAACTAACAAACACACTCAGCAATTTAGGTGAGCTATTTAGTTTTTCTGAGTATCTCTCGTGTATTATTAAATTTTGGTTTGATTTTCTTCTGTCAATCTACCTCATGTCAATTTAATTGTTAGACAAACCAGAAGAACTTAGAACAGTAGAGAAAAATTTCTTCCTCTCTGACAGCATAAATGCTAGTTGTTTATATTAATTTACAAAAACAACTAGTTGTATTTTTATCTGGTAGCTGTGGCTTCAATACTTCCAAATGTGAAATGAAAATATTTACTGCCATATTAATCAACAAGAAATATCACAGTCATCAGTAATTTCTGGCCTCCAAATGTGAATGAGAGTTCCCCAAACTGGGATACAGCAGATGCTACCTCCCTCCATGGTGATTGCTGAGGAACTTGGGGAATGCAAGAAGCAAGGTGCACAAGGAAACAGGATTGGCTCCAGAGAGTTGAGGTGCATATGAAAGGAATGAATTCAGTGAGCCCAGAGGCTTACATCTTCCCATACATAGAATGCTAAATTCCTAACTTGATACCTGATCTTTGATGTTCAGACTTTCTGCTCCCTTTGTTGCAAACTTGTAAGTAGCCTGACTTCCCCCCTGCCTATTTGGAGGAGTTTTCTCACAGCTACTCCTAGGCTGTCTCCTAGGCTCTGAGTCCTAAACATTTCCACCAAATAAAATAAATCTACTTTCACGTGGTGACTATATTTTTTAGTCGATACATACAAATGATAATTGTAACTACTGAGTAAATGAAATAGTTGGTAGAAATATACTGTTTTGAAACATAATTTTCCCATAAAGCATTCACTAAAATACCATAAAATAGTAATACTCATAAAATACAAGAAATTGCAAAAAATATATTTCAAGTTTATTTGCTGGTCTTTTTATTCAAATAAATGTTTGAAGTATTGTATTAAATCTCTTGAAATGATTCTCATGTCAGCTCAGAATCTGTCTTATAAGCTAATTAAACTTTATTAAATTTTCAAGAAAATTAAGTTACATTTTAAATTTAGCCATGTGTCAAGTAAGATAACAAAACTCAAATATCTGAATCAAATTAAATCAAGTGGATGTTATCAAAGACAGATATGAGAAGTCAGAAGTCAAGAGTTATAATTTGTCCTCATATCCTGCTTTAAGTTGCATGAAAGTTGAAAATTGTTCCAATTAATATTTGTACTGAACACAACATTTATATCTGTGGCTTCACCTAAAGTTTTAAAATAAGTATGAAAAATAAAACTTGAATTGTTATTTTTGAAAACAAATTTCCAGTGACAACTGTAAAATATGAGAACAATTTATTTTAAAGTTAATATTTTAATTCCTCCTGGAATTATTGGAAATCCAATATAGGCAATATAAAAAGAAATATATTCAATTGCTTTTTTGTGGATTTGTTTCCTCTTTGTCCTTGAGATATTAGAAGTAATTGTTAAATTAGATATTAATAGTTGACAAAAGACAGATTAGGTTATACCAATTTTCAATAATAATTTCAAAATAACAATTAAAGGAAATGATTGAATAACTTTTTTTTTCTCATTGAATGAGGCCATATAAAATCAATAAGTTTGAAAAAAAATCAATAAGTTTGCTTAATAGTACCAATTTCAGGGTATCAGATTCCTATAAAATGCCTTTTGTGCCTTTCAACAAACCCCAAAGAAATCTTAAAATAGCTTTAAAAAAGAACATGGACATACTTCCGAAAAATAAGAATATTAAACTCAATTCCAAATTCATTATACATGCTAACATATATAAAAAAGCAGGTTTGTTTATATATATATAGTTGCTGTTTACAATGTCAGCTGTAACATTTGCAACTCAAAACAATATAAATATTTTATATGGGTTAATGAACAAAAATATATGGAACATAAAAGAAACAAAAGACTAAAATTGAGATTGATATATGCCCTATAATAACATTACTTTGAATTTGAAGGCAAGATGGAATATGCAAAATATTTATATTTTTTTAAAGTTTCTTTTTTATTTGCCTATAGATCTCTTAAATCAAATCCCTTATGATTTTACAGTGGAAGTGACAAATAGATTCAATGGATTAGATTTGATAGAGTGCCTGAAGAACTATGGACAGAGGTTCATGCCACTGTACAGGAGGTAGGGATCAAGACCATCCCCAAGAAAAAGAAATGGAAAAAGGCAAAATAGCTGTCTGAAGGGGCCTTAGAAATAGCTGTGAAAAGAAGAGAAGGAAAGGCAAAGGAGAAAACGAAAGATATTCCCATTTGAATGCGGAGTTCCAAAGAATAGCCAGGAGAGATAAGAAAGTCTTCTTCAGTGATCTATACAAAGAAATAGAGGGAAACAATAGAATGGGAAAGACTAGAGATCTCTTCAACAAAATTAGAGATGCCAAGGGAAATTTTCATGCAAAGATAGGCACACTAAAGGACAGGAATATTAGGGACCTAATAGAAGCAGAAGATATTAAGAGGTGGCAAGAATACACAGAAGAACTATACAGAAAAGATCTTCATGACCCAGATAAACACGATGATGTGATCATTCACCTACAGGCAGACTTCTGGAATGCAAAGTCAAGTGAGGACTCAGAAAGCATCACTATGAACAAAGCTAGTGGAGGTGATGGAATTCCAGGTCAGCTGTTTAAAATCCTAAAAGATGATGCTGTGAAAGTGCTGCACTCAATATGCCAGCAAATTTGTAAAACTCAGCAGTGGCCACAGGACTGGAAAAAGTTAGTTTTCATTCCAATCCCAAAGAAAGGCAATGCCAAAGAATGTTCAAGTTATCCCACTATTGCAGTCATATCACATGCCAACAAAGTAATGCTCAAACTCAAACTTCTCCAAGCCAACCTTCAACAGTATGTGAACTGTGAAATTTCCAGATGTTCAAGCTGAATTTAGAAAAGGCAGAGAAACCAGAGATCAAATTGTCAACATCCACTGTATAATTGAAAAAGGGAGAGTGTTCCAGAAAAACATCTACTTCTGCTCTATTGATTAGGCCAAAGCCTTTGACTGTGTGGAGCACAACAAACTGTAAAAAATTCTTCAAGAGATAGGAATACCAGACCACCTGACCTGCCTCCTGAGAAATCTGTACGCAGGTCAAGAAGCAACAGTTAGAACTGGACATGGAAGAACAGACTGGTTCCAAATCAGGAAAGGAGTATGTCAAGGCTGTATATTGTCACCCTGCTTATTTAACTTATTTTCAGAGTGCATCATGAGAAACCCTGGGCTGGAGGAAGCACGAGCTGGAAGCAAGACTGCTGGGAGAAATATCAATAACCTCAGATATGCAGATGACACCACCCTTATGGCAGAAATCGAAGAACAAAAGAGCCTCTTGATGAAAGTGAAAGAGGAGAGTGAAAAAGTTGGCTTAAAACTCAACATTCAGAAAACTAAGATCATGGCATCCAGTTCCATCACTTCATGGCAAATAGATGGGGAAGCAGTGGAAATAGTTACAGACTTTTATTTTTGGGGACTCCAAAATCACTGCAGATGGTGACTGCAGCCATGAAATTAAAAGAAAATTGCTCCTTGGAAGAAAAGTTATGACCAACCTAAATAGCATATTAATAAGCAGAGATGGGGAACACATACACACCCATGGCTGGTTCATGTCAATGTACGGCAAAAATCACTACAATATTGTAAAGTAATTAGCTTCCATTTAAAATAAATAAATTAATTTAAAAAAAGCAGAGATATTACTTTGCCAACAAAGGTCTGTCTAGTCACAGCTATGATTTTTTTCAGTAGTCATATATGGATGTGAAGGTAGGACTAATAAAGAAAGCTGAGCACTGAGGAATTGATGCTTTTGAACTGTGGTGTTGGAGAAGACACTTGAGAGTCCCTTGGACTGCAAAGAGATCCAGCCAGTCCTTTCTAAAATAAATCAGTCCTGAGTATTCATTGGAAGGACTGATGTTGAAGCTGAAACTCCCATACTTTGGCCACCTGATGTGAAGAACTGACTCATTTGAAAAGACCTTGATGTTGGGAATGATTGAAGTTGGGAGGAGAAGGGGAGAACAGAGGATGAGATGGTTGAATGGCATCACTGCCTCAATGGACATAAATCTGAGTAAATTCTGAGAGTTGGTGATGAACAGGGAGGCCTGGTGTGCTGCAGTCCTTGTGGTTGAAAAGAGTCAGACATGACTGAGCGATTGAACTGAACTCTACTGATAAATCTCTTAATTTTTAAAAATTATCATTTTTTAAAATGTAATAATCACTATGGAAATTTTTATTAGCTGCCACCACCACCCCTCTTTATACTAAGGGGAAACAATATAAATTGACTTTTTGTAGAGGAGACAGTTTTTTTTTTTTTAATTGACACATACTTAACACCATTGTATCTCTTAATCAGAATTTCTCAGGTGACACTAATGGTAAAGTACAGCCCTGCCAATGCAGGAGACATAAGAGATATGGGTTAGATCCCTGGGTTGCTAAGATCCCCTGGAGGAGGTTATGACAATTCACTCCAGTATTCTTTTCTGGAGAAGCCCAGGGACAGGAACCAGATGTGTTGCATATTCCATAGGGTCACAAAGAGTCGGACACGATGGAAGCAACTTAGCACGCATGCACCAATCTCTGAGACAATAGATTTTCCTCTGAAATATGTTTTTGACATTATATAACTTGCATTTATCTATTCATTTTTTTTTATACCATCAAAGCTATTTATGTGCTGTGCTTAGTCACTTTTTGCGACCCCATGGACTGTGACCAACCAGGCTCCTCTGTCTATGAGGATTCTCCAGGCAAGATTGCTGGAGTGGGTTTGAAGGAGAAAAGAGACAGAACAGGCTCCATCTTGAAAGCAGGATTCTGTCTTGGTCTGGACTGTGGACTTTGAGCTTTTATGCCCAGAAACAACATAGCAACTGGAAAACCAGACCTCTGGAAGGAAGAGCTCCAGGTCTTCTAGATGCTCTGTTGCCTAAAAGAATACCCTAATTATCTGTGTAACTGAATAGAATCACAAATTCTATTATGCTTATTGGGGTATGACCACAGGCCTATTGATAATTGTCCACTGCTAACTACCTAGGCTTAAGGAATATGAATCATGGGTTAACTTAGATTGTATCTTCCTTTTCCTTTGTTCAGACTAGTTTCAGGGAATTTGGAAAGGTGGGTTTGGGCATGTACACATAGGGTATATAAGGTTTTCACAAAAACTGGTTGGGGTCCTTGGCTAAGAGCAGACTCTGCCTTGGACCTGCTGGTGTAATAAACTGTACTCAACTATCTGCATTGTCCTTCTGAGTCAGGTTGTTTCCCAGAACATGTGGCTACAACAGGTTGTCAAGCCGTCCTCCAGGGGATCTTCCCAACCCAGGGATTGAACCCAGGTCTCCAGCATTGCAGATGGATTCTTTACCAAATGAACCACCAGACAAGCTACTTCTAGTTCTTGTTAAAATTTGCCAAGGGTTTAAATGTCAGTATCTTAATTCTGACTCATGACTGGTGGTCAATCTTTTTCAATGTTTCCCTATTATTTTAAAAGTTGTATTTGAGCCGATTAAGCAGTGTCTCTCTATTCTTCTGCAGTGGCAAGACATAGCATGAGGTTTAAATATCTCTTCTTCTCTGTATAGAAAATCATTCTGAGAGAGGCAAGTGTCAACTAAAAATTATAGCCACAACCTGAAAGTAGAAAGTTGTTTCATTTGGTGGGAATGTTTAGGACAGCATCTCAGTCTCTCTTAGAAAACTGCTCCCAGGAGGCGGGGGGAGTCAGGCTATATACAAGTTTGCAACAAAGGGAGCAGAAAGTCTGAACATCAAAGATCAGGTATCAAGTTAGGAATTTAGCATTCTATGTATGGGAAGTTGCAAGCCTCTGGGCTCACTGAATTCATTCCTTTCATATGCACCTCAACTCTCTGGAGCCAATCCTGTTTCCTTGTGCACCTTGCTTCTTGCATTTCCCCAGCTCCTCAGCAACCATCCTTTGGGGTGGCAGCATCTGCTGGAGCGCAGTTTAGGGGCCTCATTCACATTTGGAGGCCAGAAATTACTAATGACTGTGACATTTCTTATTTATTAATACGGCAGAACATATTTTCATTTCACACAAGTAATTAAGGATACTAATAGAAATACCAGTAAAATTCTAGCCACTCATTGTTCTTTTCCATCTCCAATTTTATATTTAGTAAGGTTCCTGTGATATTGCCAATAAATTTCCCTTTGGTCTAATTTCATTTTCTAACATTTGCAATAATAGTTCTTGAAAATAGAACAGAAAATCTTGGATGACACTATAAGTAAAATATTTTCTGGTGTGTTTATTCAAGAAATTATTGCATAAAAGGATAATTTATATCACTAGGCCTAATCTATAGCTATATATTGATATATTAATAGAGCTATCATCCCCATCATTAAAGATCTCTTAATAGGATGGAAATCCCTCAATCTTTCCTAGGTAAGTCCATAATAAAACAATGCTATTTGAAGGAAAGACTGACTGAGTTAGGCAAGTTGCTCACATCAAATGGAGCAACAGTCATCCATTAAGTAAGATTGCAGTTCAACAATAAATTGTAAAGATTGTGGCGGGAAAATGGATAGTTCCCAGAAAAAAAAAAAAAATGTGCTCCTCTTAAACAAAGGTTGAGTGTAGGAGACTAAGCGGATAAAGTTGTATCTGCCTACTTGCATTATGTAATATCATTTGAAAATGAAATACAAGATTGATATGGTAGAGATATTTCAAAGCAAAAATAGAGCTGGACAGTAGTTAAAATGGTAAAAACAGGTTTTTTTTCATGGTAAATGAAATAGGGGAAAAGAGACCCCAGCATAGACTCAGGCTCAACTTCAAATGCAGCATGGACAAGGTGGAATTTATATTTAATGAACAGGGTGTTATTTGGTGAATGATAAAAAACTAACAGGAAGCATGAGGGGTAAGGGGGAGGGGATTTTAGCTAATCAACCTAACCTTTCTTACTGAATTCAGGCCAGAGTGTTTAGACATCACTTGGGGGATGATAGAGGATAAGGAAACTGATTAGATACTGAGGTTGATAAAATATGCTGCATCGGGGAATCTGGCTTAACTAATTTAGCACAATTTTTGCTAAAATTGGATAATGCATGGATTGACATGGAAATCCAAAAGTCGAAAAGTTGAGGTCTAATTGAAAAAAGAGTTCAGATAAATCTGACTACAGTTTGGTCAAGAAGAAAAAATGCATTTTGTTAGGCATGTTTGTTTCAAAAACCTAAGAATAGGTCATCAAGGAGTCTTCAACATGAGCACCTATAGGTTGTTTCCATAATTGTATCCCCAGCTAATATGCTAGACAACCTATAAAATGCAAAACTATAAAGCTTATTTATTTATTTATTTTTATTAGTTGGAGACTAATTACTTCACAACATTTCAGTGGGATTTGTCATACATTGACATGAATCAGCCATGGAGTTACATGTATTCCTCATCCCGATGTGCCTTCCCACCTCCCTTTCCACCCAATTCCTCTGGGTCTTCCCAGTGCACCAGGCCTGAGCACTTGTCTCATGCATTCCACCTGGGCTGGTGATCTGTTGCACTATAGATAATATACATGCTGTTCTTTCAAAACATCCCACCCTCGCCTTCTCCCACAGAGTTCAAAAGTCTGTTCTGTATTTCTGTGTCTCTTTTTCTGTTTTGCATATAGGGTTATTGTTACCATCTTTCTGAATTCCATATATATGTGTTAGTATGCTGTAATGGTCTTTATCTAACTGGCTTACATCACTCTGTATAATGGGCTCCAGTTTCATCCATCTCATTAGAACTGATTCAAATGAATTTTTTTAATGGCTGAGTAATGTTCCATGCTGTATATGTACCACAGCTTCCTTATTCATTCGTCTGCTGATGGGCATCTAGGTTGCTTCCATGTCCTGGCTATTATAAACAGTGCTGTGATGAACATTGGGGTGCACGTGTCTCTTTCAGATCTGGTTTCCTCAGTGTGTATGCCCAGAAGTGGTATTGCTGGGTCATACGACAGTTCTATTTCCAGTTTTTTAAGAAATCTCCACACTGTTTTCCATAGTGGCTGTACTAGACATACCATATTCATGGATTGGAAGAATCAATATTGTCAAAATGGCTATTCTGCCCAAAGCAATCTATAGATTCAATGCAATCCCTATCAAGCTACCAACGGTATTTTTCACATAACTAGAACAAATAATTTCACAATTTGTATGGAAATACAAAAAACCTCGAATAGCCAAAGTAATCTTGAGAAAGAAGAATGGAACTGTAGGAATCAACCTGCCCGACTTCATACTATACTACAAAGCCACAGTCATCAAGACAGTATGGTGCTGGCACAAAGACAGAAATATAGATCAATGGAACAGAATAGAAAGCCCAGAGATAAATCCACGAACCTATGGACACCTTATCTTTGACAAAGGAGGCAAGGATATACAATGGAAAAAAGACAACCTCTTTAACAAGTGGTGCTGGGAAAACTGGTCAACCACTTGTAAAAGAATGAAACTAGAACACTTTCTAACACCATACACAAAAATAAACTCAAAATGGATTAAAGATCTAAATGTAAGACCAGAAACTATAAAACTCCTAGAGGAGAACATAGGCAAAACACTCTCTGACATAAATCACAGCAAGATCCTCTATGACCCACCTCCCAGAATATTGGAAATAGAAGCAAAAATAAACAAATGGGACCTAATGAAACTTAAAAGCTTTTGCACAACAAAGGAAACTATAAGTAAGGTGAAAAGACAACCTTCAGATTGGGAGAAAATAATAGCAAATGAAGCAACAGACAAAGGATTAATCTCAAAAGTATACAAGCAACTCCTGAAGCTCAATTCCAGCAAAATAAATGACCCAATCAAAAAATGGGCCAAAGATCTAAACAGACATTTCTCCAAAGAAGACATACAGATGGCTAACAAACACATGAAAAGATGCTCAACAGCACTCATTATCAGAGAAATGCAAATCAAAACCACAATGAGGTAACATTACACACTGGTCAGGATGCCTGCTATCCAAAAGTCTACAAGCAATAAATGCTGGAGAGGGTGTGGAGAAAAGGGAACCCTCTTACACTGTTGGTGGGAATGCAAACTAGTAAAGTTTTTTTAAATAAAATTATTTATCCACCAAACCAAAATCAAGCAAAGAACAAATAAAAAGTCCAGCTAACTCTACCAAAACTGGTGCTGTTAATATTTGCTAATAGTATGATTTCATTTAACCTATTGAGTTAAAAGAAGCAAGTAGAAAAAAATGAGCAGAATTGTCCAACAAAATGTTTTCCAGCAAGACTTGTTTTAAAGCAAGACTTAGAAAAAAATCCAAAGATGCAATAAGTCAGATTCTGAGCCAAAGAGCATAACTATAGACTGATTCAATTTTGTTGTTCTCTTTGCTCTCCCTCATCTTGATTTTGTCAGGACAATTTATCACAGGTAGAATACAATGCTTTGAATTTTGCTGCCATGCATACACTCTTAATTTTTTTTTTACCTTAAATTTTTTATTGAAGTATAATTTACATATAATGCCAATTTCAGCTGTACAACATAATGATTCAGCATTTACATATATTGCAAAATTACTATGTAGTAAGTCTAGAGAAAAACCACTCTTAATGTTTTAATTCTTTGAGTGAGTTCTAAGGATTTCTCATAAAATAAAAGGGAACAAAAGTGATTTTTTATAGTTTTACATCTGAGAACAATGAGAAAGTTAATAAGCATTTTTTTAATGTACTTTAAAGCATAATATCCTGGATTCTCATAAATAAGGGAAAAAATGTCATGGATTTCCAGTATCTTGAAAGTGCTTCATAAATATTGGAAAAGTATAGCATTAGTTTCTAGGCTTAATGGCAAATTGTCATGTACTTAATTCCATTCGTGACACTATATACAGAGTAGACAGATACACTTGCAGATTAATTAATACATCACTTAAAATTATCTTTGTGAAGACAAAGTGAGGCATAATAAACTTAGCAATTACATATATCTGATCACAAGTTGCTCTTTAGATATAGGACAAATGACTACAAGATGACAGTGTCAAATTATGGCACACTTAGGCCATGAAGTATTAATGAGAACTCATTGCACTTACCTCTCAACAATATCTAAATGGGAATCAGATTTCAGACCTTGAGTACTTGAGGCATATTTCTACTACTGAAAAAAAAAGAAAAATAAAAAAAGAATGTGTCCAGTGAACTTTAAAAAAAATGTCAGTCAGCAGGGCTTTCAAATACATAATTTACTATTTTGTTAGCTTCTTATAAATGGATAATAATAAACTCCTGACTGAATGCAAGCTCATAAATACAGATTCAAAAATTGAAAGAAACCATAAGATGATAAATATACAATTTTATGGTACTAATTTTCCTCTAGGTAATTACAGTGAGAGGAAAGAAACATGTAGCTATAGTGTTAAAATATGTATGGAAAACTTGAACATTCTGCTTGTGTAGAGCAAGGTTTTTATAGAGAAGGAATCTTTGGAAATATAAGCACATACCTCTGCAACAATGCTAGATCAGAAATACTAAGATTACTGCTTAAGTTGGATGGACTTCATTGGATAATACAATTTCAAAGCTACTTTCATTACTATTTGCATTCTTGATATATTCCTAAACTTCAGGTAGATATATTGGCTGGTTATGTTATTCAACAGTCATTAACATGGGGCTATTTTCTTTATGTGTTTTCATAGAACCATTAATATTTTGCTCATAATAACTATGTATATATTTTAAAACACAAAAACAAATATATATGTAGGTATGATTTTTTGATATAAATTAACAGTATCACAAATGAATTTTAACCAAGTATTATAACTAGTAATGTTTATTATGCTAAAACAGTTTCTGTCCAAGAAGGTTTAGATAGGCACCTAGAATATTCCAAAAATTTTTAAGATGTTAACAAAAATTTTATTAAATCTAATTTCCATTGTGATGCCGTATAATAAAAGAAATGAAGACAAAAAAATCATTTTTATAAATTAATTATTAACTAATATTTTCCCAATTGTACATAAAAGGAAATAATTAAAAGATAATAATTTGAAGTAAATTTAATTTTATACAAATCAATAGTATTTAGAAATTATGGTGTTTATCCTGACCTTAGACATTGCTTACAAATATCTGTGCCTTTGCCATAATTGATCTTGAAGTGTTATCAATGATATCTAGATTCATCTGTCAAGTTACGTAGTGAAAATCTGCACTTGGCTACCTAACAGACATTTCAAACTTAATACATGCAAAACTGAGCTCCTGGCTTTCCTTCTAAATCTGTTCCTCCCACAGATTTACCACTTCTCAGTAAATGATAATGCCATTGTTTTAGCTACTCAGGAAGAAACCTTGAATTCATGTGCATTAGTTAGAAATTGAGCTAACTAATTTCTACAAGAAATTACAGATAACTGCAAGCAACAAAGACCTACTTACATGGGTAAACATACAAGGATTATTTTTGCAATGCAACAAGTATCTTTAGATATGGGCAACTGCTATTATCTGTTTAAAGGTTTAAGATACAGTTTTTATAATCATCTTGGCTTTTTGTCCACATTCCAGGTAGCAAGGAGAAGAAAAACGACAAGGATAACTTGTAGACATCTTAGTTGAATTTTTAAAATTGAAGTATAAATAAGTTATAAAACTATATTAATTTCAGATGTACAACATTTTGATTCAGTATTTTTACAGATTATACTCCATTAAAAATTATTACAACTATGTTAGTTTCAGTTGCACAACACTGTAGTGAGTCAGTGTTTTTACAGATTCAGTTCAGTTCAGTTCAGTGCAGTTGCTCAGCCGTGTTTAACTCTTTGCGACCCCATGAATCGCAGCACGCCAGGCCTCCCTGTCCATCACAAACTCCCAGAGTTTACTCAAACTCATGTCCATCGAGTCGGTGATGCCATCCAGCCATCTCATCCTCTGTCTTCCCCTTCTTCTCCTGCCCCCAATCCCTCCCAGCATCAGGGTCTTTTCCAATGAATCAACTCTTCACATGAGATGGCCAAAGTATTGGAGTTTCAGCTTCAGCATCAGTCCTTCCAATGAACACCCATGACTGATCTCCTTTAGGATGGACCAGTTGGATCTCCTTGTAGTCCAAGGGACTCTCAAGTGTCTTCTCCAATACCACAGTTCAAAAGCATTGATTTGTCGGCGCTCAGCTTTCTTCACAGTCCATATTCCCTTAAAAGTTATTACAAGGTGATAGCCATAATTCTCTGTCCTATATAATGCATCTTTGTTGATTTTTTATCCTATACATATTATAAAGTATTTTACTTGAAGATCCAACCCCAACTTTCAATCTTGCATTTCTGTGGCCACCCTCATTTGAAAGAGAAGCTGAGGAATGTAATTTTTCCTTTTACTCCACTTCCCCTTCCTCATTCTTTTTTTAACTCAAGAACACTGCCACTTTCAGTAAGGGAATTTTATTGTTAAGGAAGAAGGGGAAAATGATAAGCAACTTACAGTTCCTTCTTTTTTATCCTCAATGCCTTTCTTTCTCTTATGCTACTTCTAGTCCATAAGGAAACTTGGTCATCTTTTCAATTAAAAAAAAATGCATCCAAAATGTGATCATTTTTCACCACGTCAACTGCTACTGCCTTGTTCTAAGCCATTAATTCACATTTGTATTATGCCAGTAGCCTCTAATTAGTCTTTATGTTGGCCCTCACCCCTGCTGTTCTCTATTCTGTGCATTAAAGCCATACTGATCATTCCAAAAGAGTCATCAAAACCTCTCTTCTCCTCAACATTTTCCAAAAAGTTTCTATCTCACTCAATCAAAACTAAAAGCTCTTGCAATGATTTAAAAGTCCTTGTTGTCAGACCTTCTATATTCAGCTCCTACCATCCCCTCACTTAATCACTATGTTCTACCTTGACTTGCCTTTTCACTATTTCTCTACCATACGAAGCACATTACTGCCTTAAGTTCTTTGCACTAGCTTCCCCCCCACCCCCCCACTTACCTTGTACCACCTCTACCTTCACTCTATTTACACTTAAATTTTACCTCTTCCTCATAAGGTCTCTGTACTGGTTCTCTTGCTATGTCTTTCTTCATTTTTCTACCTTTCTCCTCTATCATTTCCCT
Source organism: Dama dama (assembly GCF_033118175.1). Lineage (NCBI taxonomy): Eukaryota > Metazoa > Chordata > Mammalia > Artiodactyla > Cervidae > Dama > Dama dama. Next base: position 74,162,434 of record NC_083714.1, read on the forward strand.
TTATTATCTTTTAAGAAGATTTTGTTGTTATTATTATCTCTACACTCTACACATTTTCCAGTTCTTCTCCAAAATTTCTGCATGGTTAACACATTTACCTCTTCCAATCTTTTGAAAACTCTATTGAAAATTGAACATTGTAAGTACCCACATTTCTGATGCCCTTTGCTGTATTATTCCTTGTCATTTTTCCATAGAGAAAATGAAGGAATTCCAACAAAAATCTACTTCTTCTTCACTGACTATGCAAAAGCCTTTGAAAGTGTGGATCACAACACAGATTCATTGGGAAAGATATGCCACATAATCAAATTATCACAATAATTATTTATTTAAACAATTTTACATCAGCAACACTCAGCTTCTCAAATTTAAATCAAATAACATACTAGAAACAGTAAGGAGTTTTACTGCATATTTTAATAAACATTACAATTTATCTGTAATTAAGAGATACCAGGGAAACCCACATGTAGCAAAATAACTGATATGAAACATATTAGAGTTCTTAAATTTTTTTCTTGTAATTTAATTCTTCCTTTTCTCCCATTAGGCCAGAGGCATCCACTGCCTCAAGAAAAATGGAGATCATTCTATAAGTATATAAAGATGCATTTTTTAAAAAAATTATTCATTTGAAGTCTAAGATAGGGTATTTTTAACCAAAAACTGGAAATATTCTTATGAATATTCTGGCTTTTAACTTCAAGAGCTGGACTATTTAGAGAGAAAATTATTTTCTCAAATTTGCCCAAATATTATGGTTCAAAATTTCAGTGATTAAGATTGAAATACTAGATTATATAATTTATGAAAGCTTCCAGAAATTAGAGACACTATGTATGATAAAAGAGCAGTGTCCACCATGGAGGAAAGCAAGAAAATTGCATGAGCATAGGAAGGAGACATATATATTCAAAGCAGACAAGACGAGGCCTCCTGGTCATTTGTCATATGGAAAGATAGAATTATAAAAGTATGTGTTGAAGTAAAAAAAAAATCCAAAAGGTTATTTTGCTTTTTATGTAGAACTCTGGAAAAAAACATTATCACAGCATGTAACATGTCACACTAAATTGCTAGATACATTCCTTCTGGGGGAAAACCAGAAGTTTCTGCATGGTCTAAAAATGTAAAAGTGTTTCTGCCTGCTTTCTAAAAGTATAAAAGTGTTGAGAGGATAAGTGGCCAAAATAGGTCTGGTTTTAAGGCAATGGGGGCTCTGTGATCCTTAAGAACAGAGATCATGGCAGTATCCAGATATTGGCAGTTAATGTTAGGACCTGACCAAAACTCAGGCAGGATCAGTAGCCACATGATAGATAAGGTAAAGATAAAGGATGGCACCGCAAGCTAAATGAGATGAGACATCAGCAGAGATCAACTTTGTTCAAGAGGACAGCACACACATGCTTCCCAAGTTTTGATATTCTTCATGCATCCAAGCCCAAGCAGAAACCAGAAGAGAGGGGCACAAATTAATATGCATTTACATTGTGTTGAGTTTGTAATTGACTCACTAAAATTCAAAGGTGAAGAAATGTAACTTCTTAGGTATCCTTGATAAATAATGGCATAGACGGCCAAAGACAAAATAGAAAAGTAGAGAGAAGACCAAGTTTACATTTTAGAATTACAGTGAGTCCCCTACATAAGAAATTTCAATTTATGAACTTTCAAATATGTGAATGTGAATTCACATATCTAATCACATAAGTTAGTTAACATATCTGGCATACATTGTTAGGTGGGTGAACCTTCTACAAGTAGTTGAACTTCATTATACAGTACTGTATACAGTGAAATAGTACAGTATCTTTATTTCAAGCCCAGGATGCCCAGAAACAAGCCTAAAAGTAGTGATGATTCAGCTGGTAATATTGTACATTTTTTTTCTTTCTTTCTTTCTTTTTTTTTTTTATTATTTTTTTTTTTACTTGAAGGATACTTGCTTTACAGAATTTTGTTGCTTTCTATCAAACATCAGCATGAATCAGCCATAGGTATACATATGTCTTCTCCCTCTTGAACCTCACTCCCATCTCCCATGCGACCCCACCCTTCTAAGTTGATACAGAGCTCCTGTGTGAGTTCCCTGATTCATAGAGCAACTTCTCATTGGCTATCTATTTTACATATGGTAATGTAAGTTTCTATGTTGCTCTTTCCATACATCTCACTCTCTCCTGTCCACCCCCTGCCATGTTCATAAGCCTGTTTTATATGTCTGTTTATTGACCGCTGCCCTGAAAATAAATTCATTGGTAAAATCTTTCTATGATCCATATGAATGTGTTAGGATATTATAATTATCTTTCTCTTTATGATTTACTTCACTCTGTAAATTAGGCTCTAGGTTCATCCACACAATTGGAACTGACACAAATTTGTTCCTTTTTATGGCTGAGTAGGATTCCATTGTATATATGTACCACTGCTTCTTTATTCATTCATCTGTTGTGTTGATAGACATCTCGGTTGCTTCCATGTTCTAGCTATGTAAATATTGCAGCAATGAACATTGGGTTACATGTGTCTTTTTCAAGTTTGGTTACCTCAGGGGATATACCTAGGAGTGATATTGCTGGATCATATGGTGATTTCATTCCTAGAATTTTAAGGAATACCCACACAGTCGTCTGTAGTTGCTGTATAAATTTGAATTCCCACCAACAGTGCAAGAGGGCTCCCTTTTCTCCACAACCTTTCCAGGACTTATTGTCTGTGGACTTTTTGATAATAGCCATTCTGACTGGTGTGAGGTGGTATCTCAATGTAGTTTTGATTTGTATTTCTCTTTAATGGGTGATCTTGAGCATCTTTTCATGTGTTTGTTAGCCATCTGTATGTCTTCTTTGGAGAAATGTTGGTTTAGGTCTTTTTCTCACTTTTTGATTGGGTTGCTTGTTTCTGTGATTTTGAGTTGTATGAGCTGCTTGTACATTTTGGAAATTGATTCTTAACCAGTTATTTCCTCTGCTTTCATTTTCTCCCATTCTGAGGGTTCTATTTTCAACTTGTTTATAGTTTCCGTTGCTATGCAAAAACTTTTAAATTTAATTAGGTCCCACTTGTTAATTTTTCTTTTATTTCCTTTACTCTAGGAGGTGGGTCATAGAAGATCTTGCTTTGATTTATGTAATCGAGTGTTCTGCCTATGTTTTCCTCTAAGAGTTTTATAGTTTCTGGTCTTACATTTAGGTATTTAATCCATTTTGAGTAGATGTTTATGTATGGTGTTATGAAGTGTTCTAATTTTAATATTTTACATGCAACGGTCCAGTTTTCCCAGCACCACTTATTGAGGAGCCATTCTTTGGGTCAGGAGGGGCGGCCATGAGAAGATACCCCTCGTCCAAGGTAAGGAGCAGCCATGAAGAGATACCACACGTCCAAGGTAAGAGAAACACAAGTAAGACAGTAGGTGTTGTGAGAGGGCATCAGAGGGCAGACATACTAAAACCATAATCACAGAAAACTAGCCAACTTGATCACAGGACCACAGTCTTGTCTAACTCAATGAAACTAAGCCATGCCGTGTGGGACCATTCAAGATGGATGGGTCATAGTGGAGAGGGTTGATAGAATGCGGTCCACTGGAGAAGGGAATGGCAAACCACTTCAGTATTCTTGCCTTGAGAACCCCATGAATAGTATGAAAAGGCAAAATGATAGGATATTGAAAGAGAAACTCCCCAGGTCGGTAGGTGCCCAATATGCTACTGGAGAACAGTGGAGAAATAACTCCAGAAAGAATGAAGGGATGGAGCCAAAGCAAAAACAACAGCCAGTTGTGGATGGGACTGGTGATAGGAGCAAGGTCCGATGCTGTAAAGAGCAATATTGCATAGGAACCTGGAATGTTAGGTCCATGAATCAAGGCAAAATGGAAGTGGTCAAACAGGAGATGGCGAGTGAATGTTAACATTCTAGGAATCAGCAAACTAAAATGGACTGGAATGGGTGAATTTAACTCAGATGACCATTATATCTACTACTGTGGGCAGGAATCCCTTAGAAGAAATGGAGAAGCCATCATAGTCAACAAAAGAGTCTGAAATGCAGTACTTGGATGCAACCTTAAAAACGACAGAATTATCTCTGTTCGCTTCCAAGGCAAATAATTCAATATAATGGTAATCCAAGCCTATGCCCCAACCAGTAACACTGAAGAAGCCAAAGTTGAACGGTTCTATGAAGACCTACAAGACCTTTTAGAACTAACAGCCAAAAAAGATGTCCTTTTCATTATAGGGGACTGGAATGCAAAAGTGGGAAGTCAAGAAACACCTAGAGTAACAGGCAAATTTGGCCTTTGAGTATGGGATGAAGCAGGATAAAGGCTAATAGAGTTTAACCAAGAGAACTCACTGGACATAGCAAACACCCTCTTATAACACAAGACAAGACTCTACACATGTACATCACCAGATGGCCAACACCGAAATCAGATTGATTATATTCCTTGCAGCCAAAGATGGAGAAGCACTATACAGTCAGCAAAAAAAAAAAAAAAGACCTGGAGCTGACTGTGGCTCAGGTCATGAGCCCCTTATTGCCAAATTCAGACTTAAACTGAAAAGAGTAGGGATAACCACTAAACCATTCAGGTATGACCTAAATCAAATCCCTTATGACTATACAGTGGAAGTGAGAAATAGATTTAAGGGACTACATCTGTGATAGACAGAGAACATGATGAACTATGGATGGAGGTTAGTGACATTGTACAGGAAACAGGAATCAAGACCATCCCCATGGGAAAAAAAAATGCAAAAAAGCAAAATGGTTGTCTGAGGAGGACTTACAAATAGCTGTGAAAAGAAGAGAAGCAAAAAGCAAAGGAGAAAAGGAAAGATATTCCCATTTGAATGCAGAGATCCAAAGAATAGCCAGGAGAGATAAGAAAGCCTTCCTCAGCGATCAATGCAAAGAAATAGAGGAAAACAACAGAATGGGAAAGACTAGATATATCTTCAAGAAAATTAGAGATACCAAGGGAATATTTCATGCAAAAATGTGCTCAATAAAGGACAGAAATTGTATGGACCTAACAGAAGCAGAAGATATTAAGAAGAGGTGGCAAGAATACAGAGAAGAACTGTACAAAAAAGATCTTCATGACCCAGATAATCAAATGGCCTGATCACTCACATAGAGCCAGACATCCTGGAATGTGATGTCAAGTGGGCCTCAGAAAGCATCACCACAAGCAAAGTTAGTGGATGTGATGGAATTCCAGTTGAGCTATTTCAATACCTGAAAGATGATGCTGTGAAAGCATCTTTGTGACCCCATGAATCGCAGCATGCCAGGCCTCCCTATCCATCACAAACTGCTGAAGTTTACTCAAACTCATGCCCATCAAGTCGGTGATGCCATCCAGCCATCTCATCCTCCATCGTCCCTTTTTCATCCTGCCCCCAATCCCTCCCAGCATCAGTGTCCTTTCCAACGAGTCAACTCTTCGCATGAGATGGCCAAAGTATTGGAGTTTCGGCTTCAGCATCAGTCCTTCCAATGAACACCCAGGACTGATTTCCTTCAGGATGGACTGGTTGGATCTCCTTGCAATCCAAGGGACTCTCAAGAGTCTTCTCCAACACCACAGTTCAAAAGCATCAATTTTATGGCACTCAGCTTTCTTCAAAGTCCAACTCACATCCATGCATGACCACTGGAAAAAACATAGCCTTGACCAGACAGACCTTTGTTGGCAAAGTAATGTCTGTGCTTTCTAATATGCTGTCTAGGTTGGTCATAACTTTCCTTCCAAGGAGTAAGCGTCTTTTAATTTCATGGCTCCAGTCACCATCAACAGTGATTTTGGAGCACAAAAAAATAAACTCTGACACTGTTTCCACTGTCTCCCCATCTATTTCCCATGAGGTGATGGAACCAGATGCCATGATTTTAGTCTTCTGAATGTTGAGCTTTAAGCCAACTTTTTCATTCTCCTCTTTCACTTTCATCAAGAGGCTTTTCAGTTCCTCTTCACTTTCTGCCATAAGGGTGGTGTCATCTGCATATCCGAGGTTATTGATATTTCTCCTGGCAATCTTGATTCCAGCTTGTGCTTCTTCCAGCCCTGCGTTTCTCATTATGTACTCTGCATATAAGTTAAATAAGCAGGTTGACAATATACAGCCTTGAGGTACTTCTTTTCCTATTTGGAACCAGTCTGTTGTTCCATGTCCAGTTCTAACTGTTGCTTCCTGACCTGCATACAGGTTTCTCAAGAGGCAGGTCACGTGGTCTGGTATTCCCATCTCCTTCAGAATTTTCCACAGTTTATTTTGATCCACACAGTCGAAAGCTTTGGCGTAGTCAATAAAGCAGAAATAGATGTGTTTCTGGAACTCTCTTACTTTTTTGATGATCCACCAGATATTGGCAATGTGCCTTTTCTAAAACCAGCTTGAACATCTGGAATTTCTCAGTTCACGTATTGCTGAAGCCTGGCTTGGAGAATTTTGAGCATTACTTTACTAGTGTGTGAGATGAGTGCAGTTGTGCAGTAGTTTGAGCATTCTTTGGGATTGCCTTTCTTAGGGATTGGAGTGAAAACGGACTTTTTCCAGTCCTGTGGCCACTGTTGAGTTTTCCAAATTTGCTGGCATATTGAGTGCAGCACTTTCACAGTATCATCTTTCAGGATTTGAAATAGCTCAACTGGAATTCCATCACATCCGCTAGCTTTGCTTGTGGTGATGCTTTCTGAGGCCCACTTGGCATCACATTCCAGGATGTCTGGCTCTAGGTGAGTGATCACACCATTGTGATTTTCTGGGTCATGAAGAACTTTTTTGTACAGCTCTCCTCTGTATTCTTGCCACCTCTTCTTAATATCTTCTGTTTCTTTTAGGTCCGTACCATTTCTGTCCTTTATTGAGCCCATTTTTGCATGAAATATTCCCTTGGTATCTCTAATTTTCTTGAAGAGATCTCTAGTCTTTCCCATTCTGTTCTTTCCCTCTATTTCTTTGCATTGATCACTGAGAATGTTTTCTTATTTCTCCTGGCTATTCTTTGGAACTCTGCATTCAAATGGAAAGCATATTGTTTAATCTCTATTTTTTTATGTTTTTCTTGTTATTTATATCTAGTGTTGTGGTCAGAAAAGATGCTTGATATGATTTCAATTTTCTTAAGTTTATTGTGGTTTGATTTGTGACCCAAGATGTGGTTGATCCTGGAGAATGTTCCATGTGCACTCAAGAAGAAATTGTATTCTTCTGTGTTTTGATGGTATGTCTTGAATATTTCAACCTGAAGAGATCCATCTGGTGCAATATGCCATTTAAGATTTGTGTTTCCTTATTAATGTTCTGTTTTGAAATTCTCTCCATTGGTGTATATGGGGTGTTAAAATCTCCTACTGTTTCTGTGTTACTGTCAATTTCTCTCTTTATGGCTGTTAGCATTTTCTTATGTATTGACATGTTCCTATGTTGGGTGCATAGATATTTACAATTGTTATGCCTTCCTCTTAGACTGATCCCTTATGTAGTTTCATTCCTTTTCTTTTGTAATGTTCTTTATTTTAAGATCTATGTTGTCTAATATGAGGATTGCTACTCTAACTTTCTTGGATTTCCATTTGCATGGAATATATTTTTCCATCCTCTCACTTTCAGTCTACATGTATCTTTAGGTCTGAAGTGGGTTTCTTGTAGATAGCATATATATGGGTCTTGTTTTTGTATCCATTCAGCCTGTCTGTTTCTTTTGTTTCCAGTATTACTTCATTTACATTTAAAGTAATTATTGTTATGTATGTTCTTATTGCCATCTTCTTAGTTGGGTTTTTTTTTTTTTTTTGTAGTTTTTCTTATCTTTTATTTCCTGACTATATAAACCCCTTTAACATTTGTTGTTAAGCTGATTTGGTGGTACTAAATTCTCTTAACTTTTTCTTGTCTGTAAAGCTTTTGATTTCTGCATCAGTTTTGAGTTAGATCCTTGCTGGTTAGAGTCATCTTAGTTGCAGATTTTTTTCCCTTTCAGTACTTTAAATATATCCTACCATTCCCTTCTGGCCTGTAGAGTTTCTGCTGAAAGATAACTTGTTAAACTTATGGGGTTTCCCTTGTGTGTTTCTGGTTGCTTTTCTCTTGCTGACTTTAATATTCTTTCTTTGTGTTTAATCTTTGTTAGTTTGGATTGTATGTGTCTTGGTGTTTCTCCTTGGGTTTATCCTATATGGGTTTCTTTGCAATTCTTGGACTTGATTGACTAGTTCCTTTCCCATGTTGGGGAAATTTTCAACTATAATCTCTTCAAAATTTTTTTTCATACCCTTCTTTTTCTCTTCTTCTGGGACCCCTATGATTTGAATATTGGTGTGTTTAACATTGTCCCAGGGGACTCTGAGACTATCCTAAGTTTTTCTTTTTTTTTTTTATTGTGCTCTTCACCAGTTATTTCTACCATTCTGCCTTCCACCTCACTGATCCATTCTTCTGCTTTAGATATTCTGTTATTGATTCTTTCTAAAGCATTTTTAATATCAGTAATTGTGTCCTTTGTTTCTGTATATTTTATTCTTTATTTCTTGTAGGTCTTTGTTAATTGATTCTTGCATTTTCTCCATTCTGTTTTCAAGGTTTTGGATGATTTTTATTATCATTATATGAATTATTTTTCAAGTTGTTTCCCTATTTTATCTTCATTTATTTGGACTTCTATGTTTCTAGGTTGTTCCTTCATTTGTGTAGTATTTCTCTGCCTTTTCATTATTTATTTATTTATTTGTTGACTTATTGTGTTTGAGGTCTCCTTTTCCCAGGCTTCAAGGTTGAATTCTTTCTTTGTTTTGGTTTCTGTCCTTGTAAGATTGGTCCAGGGGTTTGTGTAAGTTTTGTGTAAGGTGTGACTTGTGTTTGTTTTGGTGGGAGGAGGTGAGTTTTGTTTGTTTGTTTTCCTCTGATCAGAGGAAAGGCAGGGCAGAGTGTGGTGGTAATCTTATCTGCTTATGACTGGGTTTGTATTTTTGTCTTGTTTGTTGTTTGTGTGAGGTGTCCTGCACAGGGTACTACTGGCAGTTGGGTGATGCTGGGTTTTGTGTACAAGTGGTTCCCTTTGTGGGAGTAATCACTAGTTGGTACTCCCTAGGTTTAGGAGTTCTCTGGTAGTCTAGGGTCTAAGAGTCAGTGCTCCCACTCCAAAGATGCAGGGCTTGATCTCTGGCCAGTAGTGGAGATTCCACAGGTAGTTTGTTATGGCATTAAATGGGGTTAATACAAATACACGAAAGCAAGAAAAAAAGATACTCCCCAGACAAATGAAAATTACAAAATCAGGCAAATAATAACTAAAATAATGGAATATACACACATGCATATACACCAATAAGAAAACCAAAACAGTCCAAAAAATAAATGAAGTAAAAACAAAAGAAAACAAAAATTATATCCACTAGTTAAAAGCAAAAATAGCTAAAGCACAAACTGGAAAGCAAAACTAAAGCAAGGTGCCAGCTGGGGAATAAATAAATGAAAACAAAAAATTAACAAATATGGTGAGAAAAAGAAAGGAAAGAAAGAATAGAAGTGCAAAGTTAAATAGAGGTAGATCAAGAAGATATATATATATATATATATATATATATATATATATATATATATATATATATATATATATATATAAACTGCTAACTGCAATGGGAAAAGAATAGTAGGAAAAGCAAACAAAGGAATAAATGTAGAAAAAAATAATGATACACTTTAAAAAAAATAAAATTAAAAGTTAAAAACAGAGAGAGAGAGAGAAAAGGAAAACCCCACAGAACCACAAAAGGCCAATGTAAAGGCAGAAGTACATAACAGAAATAAAAAGTGTGATTAAAAGATTATTCTCAAAATCTTAAATAGATTTATTTAAGAGTATTAATAAAATTGACAACTACAGCAGCATAAGGGGAAATAAAGGGAAATAAAAAGAAATATACAGAAAAAAATCCAGAAGAAACTACAGAATAAGTAAAAATATAATGATTTTTATCTAATTTATTTATTTATTTACTTTGAGTCTCTGCTTTCAGCATCCTTTCCTTCACTGGGAGTCACAGTCCACCTCACTTCCCTAGGATGCCTCCAACACTGTGCTTGTCTCTGGACCTGCTGTGGGGGCAGCTCAGTCTCTATTCTGGTCCTACTCTTGTGTTTTTGCCTCCAGTGTTCACAGCTCTCAAAACTAATGTGTTTTCTTTTGTGAGAACTCTCAGTGTCCTTTTATATATTCCATAGACACAGTCTGCCTCATTGATCATGTGGATTTAATCTTCCTGCTGTACAGCTTGTGGGGAGGTTTTGGGTCCTCTTCCTTAACCACACTGCTCCTGGGTTTCAATTGTGTTTGTTTTATCTCCTCCTTCACATGTGGGATGTCCACAGGGGTTTTTTCCTGAGACTGCAATGGAGGACTTGGGTCTGCCCCAGTGAGTGCCAGGTGTGGATATGGTACAGCTGCTTAAGTTGCAGGGGCCCTGGCAGCACCAAGCACTCAGGGGAATTGACAGCAGGAAATACGGTGTTCTTGAAAGGTATGGCAACCCACTCTAGTATTCTTGCCTGGAGAATCCCCTGGTTAGAAAAGCCTGGCAAGCCACAGTACATGGGGTCACAGAGTTGGATACAACCAAATTGACCCATGTGCACAGATGAAGGACTTTTTCTAACCTGTGGCATCTCTGTCTCAGTGAGGATTGAGCATGAAGTTGGGGCAGCTGCTTGGGTCGCAGGGACCCTAGTGGCACCAAGTGTGCGCGGACACAGACTGCTTCAGCCTCAGGAGCTATGACCCTGTCAGTCTTTTTCTAGCTGGGGATCAGAAGACCTCTTTGGCTAGTCCTTCTCTGTTGTTCCACCTGTTCAGGCACTTAGAGGGCTCCCCTGCCTGTGGTCCTTTTCTGTTGCTCAGCACACCAGGAACATAGAGGGCTGCTTTGGCTGGGATCCTACTCTGTTTTTTGGCACATCAGGCACTTACAGGCACCATGGCTGAGGTATTTCTCTGTTGTTCCACATGTCAGGTAGTTGAAGAGCCAGCCTCTCTATTGTTCAGCTGCCTGTGCTGATGTGTGGGAAAAGAGAGGCTATGGTAATGGCTCCACCCCCTACACATGACTCAGCAATATCACCTTGCTTCCATGGCTGTCTGTCCTTCCTCCACAGGCATTTCCCACCGCAATCTCCTCCCTCATGTCCCCTCTAGCCATTTCTCCACAGTCAACAGCAGACCTCACCCTGGAATTTCTCCACAATCCCCATGCTCTAGCTCCTAGCTGCTGCACCTTCTAGCAGACCTGCATCCTTGTCCAGTGTATGTATGGCTGTGGCAAGGATCGTCTGTGTGATACTCATTCCATTTAGGCTGTCACAGATCAGATGCTTCCTTTCAGCCTCAAATCTTTCTCCTCTGACCCAAACAGTTAGCCTGATGTGGGGATCAGACCCCTACTTCAGTTCTCCCACCTGCCAAAGGCAGGTCCAGTCCTACTAACTCTCTTATTTTACCCTCTGGTTCCTTCATCCTACTGAGTTTTGCGTGGTTCTATATATTCTTTTCCAGTGGTCAGGTACTCCACGTCCACCTACTCCTCTGCCATATTGTTCCTCCCTCCTATTGTACTTTTCAAGGTACGGTACTGTAAGATTAAAAATGTTTTCTTTGTTGTTTGTGCTTTTTTTGTTTGTTTGTTTGCTTTTATGTATTATTTATGTGAAAAGTATTATAAACCTATTATAATATAGTACTAATTAGCTAATTGTGTTAGTTGGGTACCCAAGTTAACATTATTGGACTTATGAACAAGTTGGATTTGTGAATGTGCTCTTCAAACAGAACTCATTTGTATGTAGGGAACTTTCTGTACCTCTACTTTTGGTAATATTTGAACCTATTTCTATACTCAGTATTTCAGTGACAAAGACCAACCTATCTGACTCATAAAAGAAAAAGCATACTGGAGCTTCTGATTCAAGATGGTGGAGTTGAAGAATGTGTGCTCATCTCCTCCTGTGAGAGCACCAACATTGCAACTAGTTGTTGAACAACCATAGACAGGATGCAATGAAATCAAACCCCATATGGATGGGTAACCCACAGAGTGGAGAACAATAATACCAAAGAAGTTCTTGCACTGTTGTGACAGTTCTGAACCTCATGTCAGGCTTCCCAGACTAGAGATCTGACAAAGGGACTGGGAATCCCCAGGCAATCTGGCCTTGAAGCCTGGAGGGATTTGATTACAGGATTTCCAAAGGACTGGGGGAAACAGAGACTCCAGTCTTGGAGGGCACACACAAAAATCTGTGTACCAAGACAGAGGAAAGGAGCAGTGACTCCACAGTAGACTGAACCTAAACTATCTGCTAGTGTTGAAAGACCTCTTGTATGGATGTGGGTCATCAGGGGCTCACCACAGGGACGAGGGCATTGGAAGGTCGCCCTTGGTGTAAACCCTCTTGGAGTTCACCATTAACCCTACCACAGAGCCCATAGACCCCATGGCTGGTTCACCTCAGGCCAAACAACTACCAGGGAGGGAGTGCAACACCACACATCAGTATCCCATCAAGAAGCTTACACAAGCCTCTTAGTCTCATCCATCAGAGGGCAGGCAGAAGAGGCAAGAAGGAGCACAGTGGCAGAGCAGTTAAAACAAACAACATATTACAGAAAGTTAATCATGATGAAAAAGCACAAAATTATGTCCCAGATAAAGGGACAAGATAAAACCCAAGAAAAACAACTAAACGAAGTGAAGATAGGCAACCTTCCAGAAAAAGAATTCAAAATAATGATAGTGAAGATGATCCAGGATCTTGGGAAAATAATGGAGGCAAAGATTGAGAAGATGCAAGAAATGTTTACCAAAGAACTAAAGAACAAACAAAGATGAAAAGTACACTAGAAGGAATCAATAGCAGAATAACTGAGGCAGGACAGATAAGTGACCTGGAGGACAGAATGGTGGAAATCACTGCTGCAGAACAGAATATAGAGAAAAGAATGAAAAGAAATGAAGACAGCCCAAGAGACCTCTGTTTGTGTTAGTCACTCAGTCATGTCCGACTTTTTGTGATCCCATGGACTATAGCCTGCCAGGCTTATGTCCATGGGATTCTCCAAGTAAGAATACTGGAGTGGATTGTCATTTCCTCTCCAGAGGGTCTTCCCGATCCAGGGATCAAACCTTGGTCTCCTTCATTGTAGACGTATTCTTACTATTTGAGCTACAGGGAAGTCAAGAGATCTCTGGGAAAACATTAAACACATCAACATTTGCATTACAGGGGTCCCAGAAGGAGAAGAGAGAGAGAGAAAGGACCTGAGAAAATAATTGAAGAGAAAATAGCTGAAAACTCCTTTAACACGTGAAAGGAAATAATCAACCAAGTTCAGGAAGCACAGAGAATCCCAGGCAGGATAAATCAAAGAAGGGACACACCAAGACCCATGATAATCAAACTGACAAACTTTAAAGATGGAGATAAAATATTTTTTTTTTTTTGTATTTTAACCATAATTTTTATTTTTTTCCTTTATTTATTTATTCATTTTTTCAGTGGGTTTTGTCATACATTGATATGAATCAGCCATAGATTTACACGTATTCCCCATCCCGATCCCCCCTCCCACCTCCCTCTCCACCCGATTCCTCTGGGTCTTCCCAGTGCACCAGGCCCGAGCACTTGTCTCATGCATCCCACCTGGGCTGTTGATCTGTTTCACCATAGATAATATACATGCTGTTCTTTCGAAGCATCCCACCCTCACCTTCTCCCACAGAGTTCAAAAGTCTGTTCTGTACTTCTGTGTCTCTTTTTCTGTTTTGCATATAGGGTTATCGTTACCATCTTTCTAAATTCCATATATATGTGTTAGTATGCTGTAATGTTCTTTATCTTTCTGGCTTACTTCACTCTGTATAATGGGCTCCAGTTTCATCCATCTCATTAGAACTGGTTCAAATGAATTCTTTTTAATGGCTGAGTAATATTCCATGGTGTATATGTACCACAGCTTCCTTATCCATTCATCTGCTGATGGGCATCTAGGTTGCTTCCATGTCCTGGCTATTATAAACAGTGCTGCGATGAACATTGGGGTGCACGTGAGATAAAATATTAAAAGCAACAAGGGAAAAAAGACAAATAGCATACAAAGGAACTCCCATCAGGCTATCAGCTGATTTCTCAACAGAAACTTTACAAGTCAGAAGGGAATTGCATGATATATTCAGAACAATGAAAGGGAAAAACCTACAACCAATAATACTCTACCCAGAAAGACTCTCATTCAGATTAGATGAAGAAATAAAAAACTTTTCAGAAAAGAAAAGTTAGGAGAATTCAGCAGCACCAAACCAGCTTTACAACAAATGCTTAAGGAACTACTCTAGACAGGGAACACAAGAGAAGGAAAAGACCTACAGATAATTAAGAAAATGGTAATAGGATCATAATTTTGATATTTGCCTTAAATGTAAATGGATTAAATGAATCAATGAAAAGACATAGACTGACTGGGTGGATGAAAGCATGTGCATGTATGCATTTGCACTTACCATATCACCCTGCTTGACCCACCACCCGCCAAAATTGTATATAATTATTTTATATTGCTAGGTTAATCATGCTCCTATTATGGCTTGCAATAGCAATTATCCTTAATTTTTTGCCTGGCTATTGACTGTGAAAACTAATAGACATCTTTTACTCTTGTGATTATGTAACTACTTACCAATTAAAACTGTTGTACCATGATTGGTCAACAGAAAAATAATTGAACTCAATATCACAAAAACTAGGATCTAATAGAAAAACCTGCAATCACTTTTTAAAATCCAGATGCATATCAGCATTATCTTGATTTTTTTACTACGAATGCTCAGATATTTCTTTTTACTCCAGAAGTCTAGATATGCTTTTAATGAGTAGTCATATTTAAGAACAACTGGACTATCAGTTCATTTCAGTTCAGTTCAGTCGCTCAGTCATGTTTGATTCTGTGACCCCATGAGCAGAAGCAAACCAGGCCTACCTGTCCATCACCAAATCACGGAGTTTACCCAAACTCGTAACTATTGAGTCAGTGATGCCATCCAACCACCTAATCCTCTGTCGTCCCCTTCTCCTCCTGCCCTCAATCTTTCTCAGCACCAGGGTCTTTTCAAATGAGTCAGCTCTATGCGTCAGATGGCCAAAGTATTGGAGTTTCAGTTGAACATCTATCCTTCCAATAAACACCCAGAACTGATCTCCTTTAGGATGAACTGGTTGGATCTCCTTGAAGTCCAAGGGACTCTCAAGAGTCTTCTCCAATGCCACAGTTCAAAAGCATCATTTCTTCTGCACTCAGACGTCTTTATTGTTCATCTCTCCCATCTATACATGACTACCAGAAAAACCATAGACTTGACTAGGAGGAAATTTGTTTACAAAGTAATGTCTCTGCTTTTTAATATGCTATCTAGGTTGGTCATCACTTTCCTTCCCAAGGAGTAAGCATCTTTTAATTGCATTGCTGCAATCACCATCTGCAGTGATTTAGGAGACCAAAAAAATAAAGTCAGCCACTATTTCCACTGTTTCCCCATCTATTTGCCATAAAGTGATGGGACCAGATGCCATGATCTTAGTTTTCTCAATGTTGAGCTTTAAGCCAACTTTTTCACTCTCCTCTTTCACTTTCATCAAGAGGCTTTTTAGTTCCTCTTCACTTTCTGCCATAAGGGTGATGTCATCTGCATATCTGAGGTTATTGATATTTCTCCTGGCCATCTTGATTCCAGCTTATGCTTTTTCCAGCCCAGCATTTCTCATGATGTACTCTGAATGTAAGTTAAATAAGCAGGGTGACAATATACAGACTTGACATATTCCTTTGCCTATTTTGAACCAGTCTGTTGTTCCATGTCCAGTTCTAACTGTTGCTTCCTGACATGCATACAGGTTTCTCAAGAAGCAGGCCAAGTGGTCTGGTATTCCTATCTCTTTTAGAATTTTCCACATATTATTGTGATCCACACAGTCAAAGGCTTTGGCATAGTTAATAAAGCAGAAATAGATGTATTTCTGGAACTCTTTTTTTTTTTTTTCAATGATCCAGTGGATATTGGCAATTTGATCTCTGGTTCCTCTGCCTTTTCTAAAACCAGCTTGAACATCAGGAAGTTCACGGTTCACATATTGTTGAAGTCTGGCTTGGAGAATTTTGAGCATTACTTTACTAGAGTGTGAAATGAGTGCAATTGTGCGGTAGCTTGAGCATTTTTTGGCATTGACTTTCTTTGGGAATGGAATGAAAACTGATCTTTTCCAGTCCTGTGGCCACTGCTGAGTTTTCCAAATTTGCTGGCATATTGAGTGTAGCACTTTCACAGCATCATCTTTTAGGATTTGAAATAGCTCAACTGGAATCTCATTACCTCTACTAACTTTGTGTGTAGTGATGCTTCCTAAGGCCCACTCGACTTGGCATTCCAGGATGTCTAGCTCTAGGTGAGTGATCATACCATCGTGATTATCCGGGTCATGAATATATTTTTTGTACAGTTATTCTCTGTATTTTTGCCACCTCTTCTTAATATCTTCTACTTCTGTTAGGTCCGTACCATTTCTGTCCTTTATTGAGCCCATCTTTTCATGAAATGTTCCCTTGGTACCTCTAATTTTCTTGAAGAGATCTCTAGTCTTTCCCATTCTTTCATTTCCCTCTATTTCTTTGCATTGATTGCTGAGAAAGTCTTGTTTATCTCTCCTTGCTAATCTTTGGAACTCTGCATTCAAATGGGTATATCTTTCCTTTTCTCCTTTGCTTTTCACTTCTCTTCTTTTCACAGCTATTTGTAAGCCCTCCTCAGACAGCCATTTTGCTTTTTTGCATTTATTTTTCTTGGGGATTATCTTGATCCCTGTCTCCTGTATGATGTCACGAGCCTCCATCCATAGTTCTTTAGGCACTCTATCAGATCCAGTCCCTTAAATCTATTTCTCACTTCCACTGTATAATCAAAAGGGATTTTATATGATGACCTTTTATTTTTTTTCTAGTTGGTTTCACTTGTTTCACTTTCTTCTATTTCATGTTCAATGCTCCCATTTCATTTAGTTTATGTTTTCCAATTTCTCCATCTCTTCTTCTTTTTTTGATGTTCTTCCTCAAGTCTTTTTCTAGTGTAGTCAAGACTCTTTTCTATATACACATATAAATATACATAATATGCATTTCAGGAAGCATGAATTTTTGCCTAGCTAAAAAAAATATGGCATTTTTACTCCATTTGTTTGATTAATTATGAATATATTTCTAGATTTCTTTAAAAAGTAGATTATGCAACAAGAAGCAAATATTTACTGTATAGCCTAGGGAACTTTAGTCAATATCATATAATAACCTATGGTGGAAAATAATTTCAAAAATAACATATTTGTATTTGTATAATTGAATCAGATTGCTGTGCACCTGAAACATTGTAAGTCAACTATACATAAATAAAACGAGTATATTTTAAAAATTGCTTAAAATTAAAAAAAATGAAATAAAAACAAGAAATGGGATACCTGAATTTTATTGTGAGGAGCATTTGAAAAAAAATGCTGGTTTATATAAAAGATATCACTATATAATCTTAGTATTTCATTACTGAAGTAACATATATTTAGCAAAGGAGCTCTGTATTGACACAATTTACATCGAACCATGTAAGGCTCCCTCCACAGCCTATTCTGCCTCAGAAGAAATCCTGATCCTAAATGGCAGAGTAATATATTTGCTATTACACTTCACAGAAAACAGAAGATTCATTTAGCTAGGAATTTGAAGGTAATGAAGGACTATTCAGTTTTGTGGCAAAACAGAAAACAAAGCAGAATATGGAACATGACAACTACCAACAAAAGGAAGTAATTACCACCATGAGTTCTAAAGAGAGAGAGAGAAAAAAATTGGTGACACTGATACATAGACCTGGAGCTTTGGAAGAGAGGTCTGCCAAACAGAAGGTATAGTTAGTCTCTATTTTTGTGCCACAAATGTTTTTGTCAATAAAAATATATAAATTCCTCGTTCCCCAAATACTACTTTTTAAAATATTTATTTTATTGTAGTAAGAAAACAACATGAAATTTTCACTCAACACATTTTTAAGTTTACCATGTTCTAGTGTTGACTATAGGTAAAATGTTGTTCAGCAGATTCATAGAACTTTTTCACCACGGTAAATGAAACTTTTTGTTCATTGAGTAGTAAATCCCCATTTCATCCCTGATCCCAGCTACTGGCAACCACCACTCCACTCTCTGATTCTGTAGGTTTTAATGTTTTAGATACCTCATACAATGTCCTACTGTTATTGAATTATTTCATTTATCATGTCCTTCAGGTTTTTCCATATTTTAGCATATTGCAGATTTTCTTTCTTTTTTAAAGGCTGAATAGCAGTATATTGTGCCTACCACATTTTCTTTATCAATTCATCTACAGGTGATCATTAAAATTGTTTGCATCTTTTGGTTATTGTGAATAATGCTGTAGTGAACAAAGAAGTGCTAATATCACTACAATATAATGTTTTCAACTCATTAAATAAATACCGAGAAATGAGATCTCTGGATCACATACTATCCTTTTTACTTAACTCACTTAACATTTCTTGTAAGACAATTCTATTGATGTTGAAGTCCCTCAGTTTTTGTCTGGGAAAGTCTTTAGCTCTCCTTTATTTTTGAAGAACAGATTTGCTGAATAAAGAATAATTGTTTAACAGTAGGGATTTCTGTTGTTAATTTCAGCTTTGAATTTTGAACTTTGAATACATAATCCAATTTCTTTCTGGCCAGCAAGGTTTCTGCTGAAAAAGCTGTTAAAATATATATGCTCTTTCCCTTTTATTCAACAAGTCACTTTTCTCTAGATGCTTTCAAAGTTTTCTGACATTGACTTTTGACAATTTAATCATAATGTGTCATTTGTGGACTCCTTTGGTTTCTTCTTTTCTTCTTATTTTGGAATCATTTGAGTTCTTTGATCTGGGTGTCCATTTATGTCTCCAGAATTGAGGAGTTTCCTGGAATTTTTATTTTTATTGCTTTCAATAAGCTTTCTGGTTCTTTCTCTCTCTCTCTCTTGTTCTTCTGGGACACCCATAATATATATGTTCATTGACTCCATAGAGTTTCATTAAGTCCCTTAAAATGTTCCTCACACTTTTCATTCTTTTCCTTCTTAATGAGTTTTCCCAATAACCTGTCTTTATTAATAATTATGCTAATTCTTTCTTCTGCTTGTTATTAAAATGCCAAAGTAAATTTTTTCAGTGCAATTCTTCTACTTCTCAATGACTGCATGGTGGGTAATTTTAAAAGCGTTTTATTTTTGTTCATATTCTTACTTTGTTCATATATTATATTCTTGACATTGGTAAGCATGTTTATTAGAGTTATTTTGCATTATCTGTCAGGTAAATGGTATAACCCATTTCATTAGGATATATTTCTGAAGATTTAGCCTGTTCCTTTTTTTGTTGGAACATCTTATTTTGTTCATTAATTTCCTTGTCTTGCTGTGTTAGTATCTACTAACTAGAGAAAGTAGGAATCTTTCCCAGTCTTCACAGGTTGTACTCATATCTCGTCAATGAGTCTTGGAATCTCTCAAACCTTCACGCTAGCCCAATCTGTTTATTCATTCTTGGAAGCCCTCAGGCACCTAGGGATTCGGGGTGTCATCAGTGGAACAGAAAAAACCAGCACCCCAGGTGGCCCCCAGAAAAGTTGGATTCTCTGACACTCTGTAAAACTCATTCCATCTCCAAGGAGGAGCTGGGAAATTGACTTTATGCACTCACTGTGTGAACTGGGAAAGGAAAGGATAATGGGACCAACAGCACAAATATCCACCTCTGTTCTCACTAACCCATAGGAAACAAGATTATACCAATTTCCAGCAGCACTCCAAGACAGAAAAGTCAGAAGCTGGTCTTCTGGGCAGTCCAGGAACAATTATGACATTGGGCACCTTGACCAACTCTCTCAAGGGGGAAGCATTACACTGTGTTTTTGGTCTGTTCACTCTGTGCTGAGCCATGGATAGAAGCTATGGGGTTTACTCATTCAAGATACTGTGTTCACTCTCTGCCACATGGCTAGATTGTGCCAGAGTAGAATTTTTAAGTGTATAAAATATATAGAATTTTAAGGAGAATCAATTATTTAGATGAATGGAGAATAGATGACTGTCAAAGGGAAAATAAAAATTACCAACATAGCCACAAAATATTGTATTATATGAAATATCTGTCCCCTTGCCTTCAGTTCAATTCAGTTCACTCAGTTGTGTCCAACTCTGTGACCCCATGGAGTGCAGTACACCAGGCGTCCCTGTCCATCACCAACTCCCAGAGCTTACTTAAACTCATCTCCACTGAGTTGGTAATATCATCCAACCATCTCATCCTCTGTTGTCCCCTTCTCCTACTGCCGTCAATTTTTCCCAGCATCAGGGTCTTTTCCAATGAGTCAATTCCTCACATCAGGTGGCCAAAGTATTGGAGTTTCAGTTTCAACATCAGTCCTTCCAATCAATATTCATTACTTATTTCCTTTAGGATGGACTGATTGGATCTCCTTGCAGTCCAAGGGACTCTCAAGATTCTTCTCCAACACCACAGTTCAAAAGCATCAATTCTTAGGTGCTCACCTTTCTTTGTAGCCTATCTCTCACATCCATACATTACTACTGGGAAAAAAAAAACAAAAAAACAAAGCTTTGACTAGACAGACTTTTGTTGGCAAAGTAATCTCTCTGCTTTTTAATATGCTGTTTGGGTTGATCGTAACTTTTCTTCCAGTGAGCAACTGTCTTTTAACTTCAGGGCTGCAGTCACCATCTGAGGTGATTTTGGAGCCCCCCAAAATAAAGCTTGTCACTGTTTCCACTGTCTTACCATCTATTTGCCATGAAGTGATGGGACCAGATGCCATGATATTAGTTTTCTGAATGTTGAGTTTTAAGCCAACTTTTTCACTTTCATCAAGAGACTCTTTAGTTCTTGTTTGCTTTCTGCCATAAGGGTGGTGTCATCTGCATATCTGAGGTTATTGATAATTCTTCCAGCAATCTTGATTCCAGCCTGTATTTCATCCAGTCCAGCATTTCTCATAATGTACTCTGCATATAAGCAGGGTGACAATATACAGCCTTGTACTCCTTTCCTGATTTGGAACCAGGCTTCTGTTCCATGTCCTATTCTAACTGTTGCTTCTTGACCTGCATACGGATTTCTCAGAAGGCAGGTCAGGTGGTCTGCTTTTCCCATCTCTTGAGGAATTTTCCACAGTTTGTTGTGATCCACATACTCAAAGTCTCTGGCATAGTCAATAAAGCAGGAGTAGATGTTTTTCTGGAACCCTCTCGCCTTTTTGATGACTCAACACATGTTGGCAACTTGATCTCTGGTTCCTGCTTTTTTCTAAATCCAGCTTAAAAATCTGGAAATTCATGGTCCATGTACTGTTGAAGCCTGGCTTGGAGAATTTTGAGAATTACTTTGTTGGTATGTGAGATGAGTGCAATTGTGTGGTAGTTTGAGCATTCTTTGGCATTGACTTTCTTTGGGATTGGAATGGAAACTGACCTTTCCCTGTCCTGTGGCCATTGCTGAGTTTTCAAATTTGCTGGCATATTGAGTGCAGAACTTTCACAGCATCATCTTTTAGGATTTGAAATAGCTCAACTGGAATTCCATCACCTCCACTAGCTTTGTTCATAGTGATGCTTCTTAAGGCCCACTTGACTTTGCATTCCAGGATGTCTGGCTCCAGGTGAGTGATAATACGATCGTGGTTATCTGGGTCATGAAGATCTTCTATATACAGTTCTTCTGTGAATTTTTGCCACCTCTTATTAATATCTTCTGCTTCTGTTAGGTCTGTATTATTTCTGTCCTTTATTGAACCCATCTTTGCATGAAATGTTCCCTTGGTAACTCTAATTTTCTTGAAGAGATCTCTAGTCTTTCCAATTCTATTGTTTTCCTCTATTTCTTTGCATTGATCCCTGAGGAAGGCTTTCTTATCTCTCCCTCCTTTTCTTTGGAAGGTTGCATTCAGATGGGTATATCTTTTCTTTTCTCCTTTGCCTTTCACTTCTCTTCTTTTCTCAGCTATTTGTAAGTCCTCCTCAGACAGCCATTTTGCCTTTTTGCATTTATTTTTCTTGGGGATGGTCTTGATCACTGCCTCTTGGACAATGTCATAAACTTCTGTCCATAATTTTTTTCAGGCACACTGCCTATCAGATCTAATCCCTTGAATCTATTTGTCACTTCCAATGTATAATTGTATGGGATTTGATTTAACTCATACCTGAATGGTCTAGTGGTTTTCCCTACTTCAATTTAAGTCTGAATTTGGCAATAAGGAGTTCATTATCTGAGCCACAGTCAGTCCCCTGTCTTGTTTTTGCTGACTGTATAGAAATTATCCATCTTTGCCTGCAAATAATGTAATCCATCTGATTTTGGTATTGACCATCTGATGATGTCCATGTGTAGTGTCTTCCCCTGTGTTGTTGGAAGAGGGTGTTTGTTATGACCAGTGCATTCTCCTTGTGAAAGTCTGTTAACTTTTACCCTGCTTATTTTATACTCCAAGGCCAAACTTGCCTGTTTCTCTGGGTATCTCTTCCCTTCCTACTTTTGCATTTCAGGAAAGTGTGGAAGCATTGACAGGTTTTATTTTCTTGGACTCAAAATCTCTGCAGATAGTGGCTGCAGCCATGAAATTAAAAGATGCTTGCTCCTTGAAAGAAAAGTTATGACAAACCTGGGCAGTGTATTAAAAAGCAGAGACATCACTTTGCCCATCAAAGTCCTTATTTTGAAAGCTATGATTTTTCCTGTAGTCATGTACAAATGTGAGATTTGAACCATAAATAAGGCTGAGTTCCAAATAATTGATGCTTTCAAACTATGACGTTGGAGAAGATTTCAGACTCCCATGGATAGCAAGGAGATAAAACCAGTCAATCCTAAAGGAAATCAACTCTGAATATTCATTTGAAGGACTGATGATGTAGCTGAAGCTCCAATACATTGAACACCTGATGTGAAAAACTGACTCACTGAAAACGATCCTAATGCTGGGAAAGATTGAGGGCAGGAAGAAAAGGTGGGAACAGAGGATGATATGAGATGTTAGGATGGCATTGCTGACTCAGTGGACATGAGTTTGTACAAACTTAACTTTGGGAGATAGTGAAGGACAGGGAAACCTGGCATGCTGCAGTGCACGGTGTCACAAAGAGTCATATATAGCTTAGTGGCTGAAAAACAATATATGGGAAAATATGTTAACTGCTATTTATATTTTAACAAACTTCATAATTTTAAATATTATGTTTTAATGTAAATAGAGACAACATTTTACTGACATTTTGCCATGCTCAATGACATTCTAGCTTAAATTATAAGTGTTTAAAAGTGAAAGTGTAAGTACATTGCAGACAAATAACCTGAAAAAGCTACAAAAAATTGTGGAAAATAATTTTCTCCTATATAATATCTAAGAACCTAAAAGTATAAAAATGAATTTTAGAAGATTATTTTGGCATTTTCATTTCATATTACTACAGAAAAATATGGAAAATTAATACTCTTTTGCTGTTTATAGGTTTTGTAAAATACTAAAGTAAAACTCTATCCTTTAATCATATTACTTACAAAGAGTTAATTAAAAACCTTAATATAAAATATTAAGCTTTGCTTTCTATAATGCATAAAAAACACAAAAAGTGGCAATAAAGTTGAAAACCATGTAATTTGTTACCACTGTTTGCATTAGAGGAAAATTTAAATAGATTGTCATAGTCAGTGTAAAAATATATAATTTTTATTAATGAAATCAAGACAAATATAAAATAATGTATTTTATATTGACTCTTCTAACTTCTACTAAATAATAATATTTAATTGTATCTGACTTCATGGCCTTTTAATAGTTTAATTTTAATATATAAAAAAGCACATTTTTGACACATTTTGTTTATTGATCTAATTAGATTATCAATATACATCAACAGAACACCTTTCTGATTATTTGATCATGCACATGAGAATTCATAACTCCTCAACTTATAAATACAAAGTGTCACTAAATCACATTCATAAATTAAAATTTGGAAATCTTAAAAGTATATATTTTCCCTAGAAACAGAGTTACAAAGTGTCAGTTATCCAAATAAAACTTATAATAAGTATACTAAAACTAGATTTTTGAGTCAGATTGATCTGTATTCAAATCTAGGCTCTGCCACTTACTACTTGTGAGATTATGGGTATATGAAAATAGATAATAAAGCTAAACTCTTAAGTTTGACTTTTAGAATTAAAATAAATGGGATCTTTTAATTTCTTATATCATTAACAATCACTGAATAAGTGTGCAATTTACAAGGTAAATCATTGTTATCAATACCATGCTTAGATTTTTTTACTAAAATGTTTACACCTTTGACTTAGAAAAGTAAGAAAAGACACAAATTAACAATCTGGAGAGGGGATATCACTATATATTTTGCACATGTTTAAAGGATAGTAAAATAATACTATGAAGAACTTTACATAAACGTAGCACTGAGTTCTAGTCTGTGCAATAAAACAACATAAAATATAAAAAAGAATTTACACTGGAAAGGACAAAATAAAACTGTCTCCATTCACAGATGACATAATTGTCCATATTAAAAAAAAAAGGCAAGGCACCATCTAAAAGGCTTCTAGAACTAATAATTGAATTCAACAAGTCTCCAGATCCAAAACAAGCAGACAGAAATCAATTATATAAACTAGCAACTAAAAGCTGAACACCAACATTTAAAATAAAACCATTCATATACTCTGAAAAAATAGTATGAAATGCAATGCAAATCTAAAGCAACATGTACAGGTCTTGTATAATAAAATTTATATAACATGAAATAAATTTTTAAAAATATATATAAATGGAGAAACATATATATGTATGTATATATGTATACACACCCACATACACACATGATATTGAGTTCTAGTCAGTGCAATAAAGCAGCAAAAATATATACAAAGGCAAACACACTGGAAAGGATGCAATAAAGCTATCTCCATTCATAGATGACATAATTGTCCACACCTATTGAAGTTGCCAAAACTCAAAACAATGAAAATACTAAATGATGGTCAGGATATTGAGCAACAGGAATTATCATTCATTGCTGATGGAAAGACAAAGCATAGCCATGGTGAAAGACAGTTTGGTGGTTTCTTATACAATCAAACACATCTTTTTTAATTAGTGACTTCATTTTCCATATACAGGTGGAGAATTACTTGAACATATGATAGTTCTACTTTTAATTTTTTGAAGAATCTCCATGTTGTTTTCCATAGTAACTGTGCCAGTTTACATTCCCACCAATAGTGTACTAGAGTTTCTTTTCTCTCTATCCTCTCCAATATTTGTTATTTGTAGACTTTTTGAAGATAGCCATTCTGACTTTCTATCTCACTGTTTTGACTTGCATTTCTCTAATACTTAACAATGTTAAACTTCTTTCATATGCCTGTTAGCCATCTGTATGCCTTCTTTGGAAAAACATTTATTCAGGTCTTCTGCCCATTTTTTTCATTTGATTGTTTGGTTTTTTGATATTGTATCATATGAGCTGTTTATGTATTTTGGATATTAACCCCGTCTGTCATATTATTCACAAATATTTTCTCCCATCCTGTAGTTTGTCTTTTCAATTCGTCTATGGTTTCCTTTCCTGTGCAAAAAGCTTTTAACTAGGTCCCCTTTGTTTATTTTTGCTTTTATTTATTTTGCTTAAGTAGACAAATCGAAAAATAGACGGCTGTTATTTATGTCAAACAGTGCTCCCTCTATGTTCTCTTTTAGGAGTTATATTGTTTTAGGTCTCACGTTTAGATCTTTAATCCATTTTGGGTTTATATTTGTATATGGTGTGAGGAAATATTCTAATGTGGTGGTCCTGTTTTCCCAGCACTACTTATTGGAGAGATTGCCTTTTCTCCATTGCATATTCCTGTGTCCTTTGTCATAAATCAATTTCCATAGGTGTGTGGGTTTATTTCTGGTATCTGCCTTCTGTTTCAGAAACCTATAGTCTGTTTCTGTGGCAGTATCTTGTTGGGATCAAGAAAATAAGCTTTAAGCAGAAAACAAAAATTAACATATGGATTAATATTTACTTTTAGGTTTCTTTTATTATTCACTTAAAATACTTCAATGCTTAAATATTGATCTCTTTATGACACAGTCCTATTATTTCCACTTTACAATAATAACAGTCTTGAGTTTTAAATGAATATGAACTTCCATTTGTACCTTTCTTAGTACACATCTCTACCTTAGGAGAAAGCAGTACATCAAATGAAACTCTATAAATGACAGGTTGTGACTTCACAAAATATATATATTTGCATTCAATGTATTACAATACCATTCTGAATTTTAAAAATAATTTTCAAAGCATTTTGAAGTGCATAATCCCAAATAACACCAGATGATAGGTATCAGCCCAAGTAGTGATGCAGATACAGCTTTCACATGAATATATCCATGGATAACTTTAATAACCTTTCCATTGAGAGCTATACTATTTAGCTGATTAAAACCAGCTAGCTTCCAAAAACTGACGTAAGGATATTAGCTTTGAGTTGTTGTTGTTGTCTTTTTTTTTTTTTTTTTTAGTATTGGAAATATATTTACACTGATCCAGTCATACTTGTTTAACTTCTCAAATCTCTCTTGCAAAGTGACTGCCAGGCTTAAGTTTATATAAGAATTTCAATGACTCTCACAAGAGTTTACCACCAATACCATGCCCTCGTCAAATGAAATAACCAGTCACAGATGCATGATAAAGTGACACATTAACTTTCAATCCAGAAATATCCTGCTTCACACATATATTTGAAATAATACTTAGTTCTTAAATATGAATTGTAAACAGTGAAAAACATATAAACTGCTTTGAATGCTCATGTTTGATTTTCACTTTCTATTCCTGGACACACTCTCTTTGTATATACGTTTGTCTCTTGCTGAATACAGAGATTTTTTTTTTTTTTTCCTTCTGATGTTCAAACTTGTATCTAGGGACTTCCCTGGTAGCTCAGTGGTAAAGAATTTGCCTGTCAATGCAGGATATATGAGTTTGATTCCTGGTCCAGGAAGATCCCTCATGCTGCATAACAGCTGAGCTTATGCACCACTATTGAGCCTGTGCTCTAGAGCCCAGGAAACACAACTACTGAGTCCATGCACCTTAGAACCTGTGCTTCACAACAAGAGAAACCACTGCAAAGAGAAGCCTGTACCCCACAACTAGACAGTAGCCCTCACTCCGTGCAACTAAAGAAAAGTGCACACAGCAGTGAATACCCAGCACAGTCAAAATTAATAATTTTTTTTTTAATTTTTAAAAACATGTATTTAGAAAAGCAAGTTATTTCAGTGACTTTGAGAACTTAGTCTTTCGTTGTTCAGTCGCTCAATTGTGTCCAACTCTTTGCAACCTCAGGGACTGCAGCACGTCAGATTTCCCTTTTTTTTGTCCTTCTCCATCTCCCAGAGCTTTCTCAAACTCATGTCCATTGAGTTGGTGATGCCATCCAACCATCTCGTCCTCAGTTGTCCCCTTCTACTTATTTCTGTTGTTCTCAGCATCATCCCACTCTTGGGCATACGCACGGAGGAATCCAGAACTGAAAGAGACACATGCACCCCAGTGTTCATCATGGCACTGTTTATAATAGCCAGGACATGGAAGCAACCTAGATACCCATCAGCAGACGAATGGATAAGAAAGCTATGGTACACTTTTGGATAGCCGCCATCCTGACTGGTGTGCAATGGTACCTCATTGTGGTTTTGATTTGCATTTCTCTTATAATTGAGCATGAGACAAGTGCTCAAGCCTGGGAAGACCCAGAGGAATTGGGTGGAGAGGGAGGTGGGAGGGGGGATCGGGATGGGGAATATATGTAAATCCATGGCTGATTCATGTCAATGTATGACAAAAACCACTACAATATTGTAAAGTAATTAGCCTCCAACTAATAAAAATAAATGGAAAAAAGAAAGAAAGAAAGCTATGGTACATATGCACAATGGAATATTACTCAGCCATTATAAAGAATACATTTGAATCAGTTCTAATGAGATGGATGAAACTGTAGCCCATTATACAGAGTGAAGTAAGCCAGAAAGATAAACACAATTACAGTATACTAACGCATATATATATGGAATTTAGAAAAATGGTAACGATAACCCCATATGCAAGACAGAAAAAGAGACACAGATGTATAGAACAGAATTTTGGACTCTATGGGAGAAGGTGAGGGTGGGATGATCTGAAAGAACAGCATCGAAACACCAGTTCAGGTTGGATGCATGAGACAAGTGCTCAGGGCTGGTGCACTGGGATGACCCAGAGCGATGGGATGGGGAGGGAGGTGGGAGGGGGGCTCAGGATGGGGAACCCATGTAAATCCATGGCTGATTCATGTCAATGTATGGCAAAAAACATTACAATATTGTAAAGTAATTAGCCTCCAACTAATAAAAATAAATGAAAAAAAAAATTTTCAAATGAGTCAGCTCTTCACATCAGGTGGCCGAAGTATTGGAGTTTCAGCTTCACCGTCAGTCCTTCCAATGAATAGTCAGGACTGATTTCCTTTAGAATTGACTGGTTTGATCTCTTTGCTGTCCAAGGGACTCTCAAAAGTCTTTTCCAATACCACAGTTCAAAAGCATCTACTCTTCAGTGCTCAGCTTTCTTTACAGTCCATCTCTCACATCCGAACATGACTTATGGCAAAACCATGGCTTTGACTATATGGCCCTTTGTCGGCAAAGTAGTGTCTCTGCTTTTTAGTATTTAATTTGCCTTCAAATAAATTGTAAGTTGCAAATCCTTGACTCTGAATAATTTTGTCCAAAAGTGTTTTGGAGTGCTTACTGGTCAAGTATCTGGTTAACTTTAAAAGATATATAGAATAAAAAGTAGTGATTCTCTGCTTGCTATATGTTGAGGGGCAAAATGAACCAGCTCAACTAAAGCCCCAGAGGGTTTCTTTGTGATGTTCTATAGTAATTCACCTTGGACCGTATCTGCTTAATTCATTCAAGGAACTTTCAAGAGTGTATGATATGACTTGGCTTTTGTTTGCAGGTTAGAAACAAAATTGACCCGCTTTTTTGAAATAAAATGTCATTTCTTTTTTGACAATATATGCCAAAAACATGGATCTTTTCCTCACTAAACTTCATTTTTTGTAGTATAGGCCCAAGTTTCTGGAAATCTGGAAATCAGTCTTTTATAGAGAGGGGAGATTTGTTATTTTTACAGACTAAAAGTTCAGGACTACTGTTATTCAGAGGAAAAACAAACAAACAAACAAAAACTAGAATTAAAAACGAACAAAACAAGAAAACAATTCCTTTGGGAAATAAAGGAGGTTTAATGAAATATTCTGTTTGTCATCATATAATAATCACAGAAAAGCTTGCCCTATTTATTTATTTATTTATTTATTTAAGCTTGCCCTATTTAAAAATCAGCTTTAACTATTCTTCTAGCTCAGAATAGTCCCTCACATTTGAAACACCTTTTGATATTATATTATTACTATGAACAAAGTAATAACAATAATAAAATCAATCATCAAACTGATCTATATTTAATATTATTTTTAAAATATTGTGCATTTAGAAAATCAGACTTAATTATGAAATATACAATATACTAGCTACTGACATATTTAGATTTTATTAACAATTATAGTTGGCTATAGCTATAATTTAAATATATATATATATACACACACACACACACACACATATATATATATACACACACACACACACATATATATATATATATATATATATATATACACACACACACACATATATATATATATATATATATATATACACACACTTGTTTTGGGTTTACCAGGTAGTGCTAGTGGTAAAGAACACAGCTACCAATGCTGGAGACATAAGAGACACAGGTTTGATCCCTGGGCCAGGAAGATCCCTTAGAGAAGGGCATAGCAACGCACTCCAGTATTCTTGCCTGGGAAATCCCATGGTCAGAGGAGCCTGGCTGGCTATGGTCCATAGGGTCACAGAGTTGGGCACAACTGAAGTGACTTAGCACACATACTTGTTATGATAGTTGATTTGTCTTTTAATGAATGAAATATCATGTCAACTAAATATTGTTGCTCAAAATTGCACCAAAATTGTTAGCTCCTGTGATAAGGAACTGACTCATTGGAAAATACCTTGATGCTGGGAAAGATTGAAGGCAGGAAGAGAAGGGGACGACAGAGGATAAGATGGTTGGATGGCACCACCTACTTGATGGACATGAGGTTGAGCAAGTTCGGGGAGTTGGTGATGGACAGGGAAGCCTGGAGTGCTGCATTCCATGAGGTCACAAAGAGTTGGAGGCTACTGTGCAACTGAACTTAACTGATAAAGGACAAAATGTTCACAGCACATCATTTCCATCTGTATTCATACCTCCTGCAATCCTATCTTGTAGCTCATCTCATTAAGAGATAGAATCTATT
The DNA here is from genome assembly GCF_033118175.1 of Dama dama. Lineage (NCBI taxonomy): Eukaryota > Metazoa > Chordata > Mammalia > Artiodactyla > Cervidae > Dama > Dama dama. The sequence goes on from NC_083714.1 coordinate 74,193,092, forward strand.
TTTCCGTTTTTTAAATATGAGTCTGTTGTGTAACTTGATTAGGCCAATAGAATGCAGTTTAAGGGACTGCTTTCCATTTAGGAGCTTAAAGTGTATGTGTTTTTGCTTTCATTTATTCCTTGGAAACTCTCCCAATTGCCAAGTGAATAGGCCTAGAGATTAAGTTGGTGGAGGATGAGCAACCACATGGAATACAGACACTCTCTCAGGTTCGGGTTTCCTAGATCAGCTAGTCCTGGTATTCCAGTAGCAGGTCACAATATAAGGGTAATCCTATGGCGAATTCCTCAACTGAGATTGCTAACCTGAACAGTAAAGATTTAAAATTGTTGCTGCTTCATGCCACACAACATTCAGGTACATTTTTACATGGAAAATAAAATAAGACATTATGAAAAATTAAGCATTCCTATGACTGCAGCCACAAAATTAAAAGATGCTTGCTCCTTGGAATAAAAGTTATGACAAACCTAGACAGTGTATTAAAAAGCAGAAATATCACTTTACTGACAAAGTTTGTATAGTCACAGCTATGGGTTTCCCAGTAGTCAGGTAAAGATGTGAGAGTTGAACCATAAAAGAAGGCTGAACATCAAATAATTGATTATTTCCAACTCTGGTCCTGGAGAGGACTTTTGAGGGTCACTTGGACAGCAAAGGGGTCAATCCAGTCAATCCTAAAGGAAATAAACCCTGAATATTCATTGGAAGTACTAATGCTGAAACTGAAGCTCCAATACTTTGGCCATCCAATGTGAAGAGCTGATTCATTGGAAAAGACCCTGATGCTGGGAAAGACTGAGGACAAAAGGAGAAGGGGGTGACCGAGGATGAGATGGTTGGATGGCATCACCAATGCAATGGACAAGAGTTTGAGCAAACTCAAGGAGATAGTGAAGAACAGAGACGCCTGACATGCTGTGGTTCATAGAGGTCCCAAAGAGTTGGATATGATTTGGTGAATGAACAACAACATGTTTAATTATGGGGTTTTCCCAATGACTCAACAGTAAGGAATCTGCCTGCAGTGCAGGAGATGCAAGTTCCATCCATGGTTTGGGAAAATCCCCTGGAGAAGATGGCAACCCACTCCAGTATTCATGTCTGGGAAATCTCATGGACAGAGAAGTCTGACAGGCTGCAGTGCATAGAATTACAAAGAGTCAGACATGACTGAATATCTGAGCACACAGGTAAGCATGTTCAATTATTCATGCTTCAGTATCTCTATAGCACGTCAGGACAAAAAAACATGTGTTATGCAAAAACTAGTTCCTTTTTTTATGTCACTGAACTTCTTTGTGGGGGATCCAAGGTTGCTGGTAGTGCTGATGATGCTTGCTTGACCTAAGAAATATTCAAGCAAATGGTCAACTGATAGAAAGATTGATATGAAATATTTAGTAGTGGAAGACATCTTTTTTACCTGGAAGCAGCTTTAGCTATGGCTTAAAATAAACAATTTTTAAAAACAAATATTGGCAAGATGGTCTCAAGATGCAGGAGGAATAGCACAGGGAGACCATTTTCTCCACCACAGATTCATCAAAAGATTATTAGAATGCTGAGCAAATTCCAGAAAACAACTGAATGCTGGCAGAGGGCACCAGGCATCCATAAAGGCAGGCCAATATCTTCAAAAGGAGGTAGGACAAAATATAAATATAAAAACTGAGACAAAAGAGATAGGGGCAGAGACCCATCCTGGAGAGGGATTCATGAAGGAGGAGAAGTCTCGACACAGTAGGAAACCTTCTCACACGTGTGCCTGTCCTGTAGGGAGTTTTTTAATCTCAGAGAGCAAGATAGCGGGGGGTGGGGGTGGGGGCAACAGAATACACGCCTAACCACAAATACAAGCAGAGATGGAAAAGTGGCCCAGACATTTGCATCCACCACCAGAGAGTGAGGGTGGGCAGGGAGGCATGGGCTGCATCATCAGTCCTTAAGGTAAGGACTGGGCCTGAATGTCCTGAGGACAATCCGAGAGAGTTAATGTGAGGTAGCAACCCAGACTGTGGGATCACCAGAGAGACAATAAATAAATAAATAAAGACCTTTCCCATGAAAAGCTCTAATGCCACATGGTGACCCCTGGTGTACTCGAACAAAGGATTGAGCGAATACCAAAGGAGAGCAAGCTGGCCTCTGCCATCCAGGGCCCTCCCTCCCTGGAAGCAGAGAGGCAGGCATGTGACAGCCAGAGCAAGAAGGCAACAAGATGCTACAGTCTTGGCTCCAGAGACTGCATCTTCCACCAAAATATGAGCAGGGTCCAAGTTGCTAAGCACGTCATCCCGGGATCCTGGATGGTTGACACATGCCAAGAGTGCCACAGACTGAGATCAGCTCCCCAGAGGAGACACACGGCACACCTGGGACTGTGCTCTTGAAGTATACCTGGGAAACCAGGCGGCCCAGACTAAGGAGGTGATTAAGATGCACGGTCTACCTGAGACAGTGCAGTCACCGAGCACCAGGTTGCCTGAGCTGCTCACACCTGGGAAGAGCACAAAAGGTACAGCCCATCTGGGTCCATGCCTTTGTGGAGCACCCGAGAACCTGAGTGGCTTAGACCTGGGAAGAGCGTGAAATTCAGGGCCCACTTTGGAGAGTGCCCTTGCAGAGAACCCTGGAGCCTGAGTAATGTAGACTCAGAAAGAACATGCTGCCTTGGGGTGTGGCAAACCTAGTGTGGTTCATCCACTGTGAGCACTCCCCACACATACCAGTGCTATTTGTGTCCCTCCCTCCCCACAACACAACTGAACAAGTGAGCCTAAATAAATGGCCATCTTCATTTCCATGTGTCAGGGCAGAAATTAGACACTGAAGAGCAAACAGAGGAAGCCAAAATAAACAAAGAAGGGGGAACCATTCTGGAAGTAACAGTTGCAACAGATTAAAACCCTGCACTTAATACTGGAGACATTTGAGGGGCGCCTAAGAACTTCAGAACAAGTACAAACTGGAACAAGAGACTTTCTGACACTGAACAGACACCACACTGCCTACAAAATCTCCAGAGAAATTCCTAGATATATTTTTACTAGTATCTCTTTTTATTTTTTTTTAAATTAGCTCTTTATTACTAATCTAACTTATAGCTGACTATTACCTTTCCAAAAATATCTTATTATTTTAGAAAACAAATTCCAAATATACTTTTTTTAAAATTATCGTGACTTATTTTCTTTTGTATTTTTATATTGCATTTTTGAGTCTAACCTCTGTTTTAGGGTTTTAATTTTTGCTTTTGGATATTTGTTGTCAATTTTGTACCTCTAAGAATCTAATCTTCAGTATCCATTTTCACTTAGAGATTTGATTACCAACTTGATGGCTCTCTCCACTTTTGATTCTCTCTTTTCTCCTTCAGGTCACCTCTATCTGCTTCCTCCTTGTCCTCTTCTCTACAAAACTCTACGAATCTCTCTGAGTGTTACAGACTGTGAAGAGCACTTAGGAATTAGATTACTGGCAAGATTGCTCTCTCCCCTTTTAACTGAAGAATTATTTCACCATTAAACCTAAGGGATTTTATCTTCTAAGCTGTATGGAGGGAGGAGACTTGAGGCTACTGTAAGAGAAGGACTGAAAGCCAGAGGCAGGAGGCTTAACTCCAAAATTCTAGAGCATCAGATAACTCCTGACCCAAGGTAATATTAATAGACAAGATCTCATCCAAAAGTCTCCACACCTACACTGAAAACAAGCTCATCCAAGAGCCAACAAGATCCAGTGCAAGACACACCATGCTAATTCTCCAGCAAAACAGTAACACGACAGTGAAAACTAAAAGATGGCCTGCCCAAAGCCATGCTAAACTGATCGACATCCCAAAGATACCCTATTAGGTACTTCAATGCACTCCAGAGAGAACAGATCCGGGTCCACCTACCAGAACACATACACAAGCTCCTCCAACCAGGAAACATTGACAAGTCATTAGTCCAATTCCACCCAAAGGGAGTAGACTCCACAATTTAGAGGAACAATGAAATTCCAGCCTAAAGAAAGGGCAGCCAAACACAGCAATCTAAACAAAATGAAAAGATAAAGAAATACTCAGCAGGTGAAGGAACATGATAAAAACACATCAAACCAAACAAAAGAGGAGGAGATAGGGAGTCTATCTGAAAAAGAATTCAGAATAATGATAGTAAAGATGATCCAGAATCTTAAAAATAAAGTGGAATTGAAGATAAATAGACTAGAGACAAGGATTGAGAAGATGCAAAAAATGTTTAACAAGGACCTAGAAGAAATAAAGAAGAATCAATCAATAATGGAAAACTCAATAACTGAGATCAAAAGGACTCTGGAGGGAACCAACAGTAGAATAACTGAGACAGAAGACAGAATAAGTGAGGTGGAAGATAGAATGTTGGAAATAAATGAAGCAGAGAGGAAAAAAAGAAAAAAAAATAATTAAAAGAAATGAGGACAATCTCAGAGACGTCTGGGACAATTTTAAATGCCCCAGCATTTGAATAATAGGTGTTCCAGAAGATGACAGAAAGAAAGGTCATGAGAAAATATTTGAAGATATAATAGTCACTAACTTTCCTAATATGGAAAGTCCAAATAACCCAGAGTGTCCCAAACTGGATAGACCGAAGGCAAAACACCCCAAGACATATATTAATCAAATTAACAAAGATCAAACACAAAGAGTGAATATTAAAGGAAGCAAGGGAAAAGCAACAAATAACAAACAAGGGGATCTCCATAAGGATGACAGCTGATCTTTCAGTAGAAACTCTTCAGGCTAGAAGGGAATGGCAGGACATACTTAGAGTGATGATAGAAAAAGAAAAAAAAAAAAAACACACACACACACACACAAAAAACCCAAAACCCTACAACCAAGATTACTCTAACTACCAAGGATCTCACTCAGATACAAAGGAGATATTAAAAGCTTTACAGACAAGCAAAAGCTGAGAGGATTCAGCACCACAAAATCAGCTCTTTAACAAATGCTAAGGATCTTCTCTAGACAGGAAACACAGTAAAGGTTTATAAAAATGAAACCAAAATAACAAAGTAAATGGTAACAGCATCATGCTTATCAATAGTTACCTTAAATGTAAATGGGTTAAATGATCCAAACAAAAGACAAAGACTGGCTGAATGGATTAAAAAAAAAATCCCTATATATGCTGACTACAAGAGACCCAACTCAAACCTAGGGACACATACAAACTGAAAGTGAAAGATTGGAAATATATATTTCATGCAATTGGAGACCAAAAGAAAGCAGGAGTAGCAATACTCATATAAGATAAAATAGATTTTGAAATAAAAACTGTGATAAGAGACAAAGAAAGACACTCCATAATGATCAAATGATCAATCTAAGAAGAATATATAACAATTATAAATATATATATGAAGGCAACATAAGAGGACCTCAATATGTAAGGCAAATGTTAACAAGTGTGAAAGATTAAATTAACAGTAACAAAATAAGAGTGGGGAACCTTAATACCCAGCTCACACTTATGAATAGATCATCCAAACAGAAAATTAACAAGGAAACACAAATTCTATATAATAAAATGGACCAGTTTGGCCTAACTGATATCTATAGGGTATTTCACCTAAAAACAACAGAATTAACCTTTTTTGTTCTAAGAATAGAGCACATCCTGAGCCATAAATCTAGCCCTGGTAATTTCAAAAACACTGAGATCATTTCAAGCATCTTTTCTGATTACAATGGGGTAAGATTAGATGTCAACTATAGGGGAAAAAAACTGTTAAAAAGACAAAAATATGAAGGCTAAGCAACATGTTTCTGAATAGCCAACAGATCATGGAAGAAATAAAAGAGGAAATAAATATATGTATAGAAATGAATGAAAATGAAAATATGACAACTCAAAACTTATGGGATTCAGTAAAGCAGTGCTAAGAGGGAGATTCATAGCAATACAAGTCTACCTCAGGAAACAAGAGAAACATCAAATAAACAACCTAACTTTACATTTAAAGTGACTAGGAAAAGAAGAATCCCAATGTTAGTAGAAGGAAAGAAATCATAAAAATCAGAGCATAAATGCATGAAAAAGAAATGAAAGAGACTAGCAAAAACTACAGACCAATATCACTGATGAAGATAGATGCAAAAATCCTCAATAAAATTCTTGAAAACAGAATCCAGCAACATATTAAAAAGATCAAACATTAGGTACAACTGGGCTTTATGCCAGGGATGCAAGGATTCTTCAATATTTGCAAATCAATCACTGTGATACACCATATTAAAAAATTGAAAGATGAAAAGCATATGATTATCTCAATAGATGCAGAGAAAGACTTTGACAAAATTCAATACCCATCTATGAAAAAAACTTTCCCGAAAAGAATTTCATGACCCAGATAACCATGATGGTGTGATCACTCGTCTAGTGCTGGACATCCCAGAATGTGAAGTCAAGTTGGCTGTAGGAAGCATCGCTACAAACAAAGCTAGTGGAGGAGATGGAATTCCAGTTGAGCTATTTCAAATCCTAAAAGGTGATGATGTTAAAGTGCTGTACCCAATAAGCTAGCAAATTTGGAAAACTCAACATAGGCCACAGGCCTGGGAAAGGTCAGTTTTCATTCCAATCTCAAAGGAAGGCGATGCCAAAGAATTTTCAAACTATAGCACAATTGCACACATCTCACACACTACTACAGTAATGCTAAAAATTTTCCAAGCCAGGCTTCAACAGTACATGAACAGAGAGCTCCCAGATATTCAAGTTGGATTTACAAAAGGTAAAGGAGCCAGAGATCAAATTGCCAAAATCTGTGTGATCATCAATAAAGCAAGAAAAAAATATCTGCTTCTGCTTTATTGACTACGCTAACTCCATTGACTGTGTGGATCACAACAAACTGGAAAATTCTTCAAGAAATGGGAATACCAGACCACCTTACCTGCCTACTGAGAAATCTGTATGCAGATCAAGAAGCAACAGTTAGAACCAGACAAGGGACAATGGACCAGTTCCAAATTGGGAAAGGAGTATGTCAAGGTTATATATTGTTACTGTGCTTATTTAACTTATATGCATAGTACAACACACAAAATGGTGGGCTGGATGAAGCATAAGCTGGAATCAAGATTTCTGGGAGAAGTATCAATAACTTCAGATATGCAGATGACACCACCTTTATGGCAGAAAGTGAAGAGGAACTAAAGAGGCTCTTGATGAAAGTGAAAGAAGAGAGTGAAACTGTTAGCTTAATACTCAACATTCAGAAAACTAAGATCATTACATCCAGTCCAATCACTTTATGGCAAATAGATGGGGAAACAATGGACATAGCGAGAGAATTTGTTTTTTGGGGGCTCCAAAATCACTTTAGAAGGTTACTGCAGCAATGAAATTAAATGACAATTGCTCCTTGGAAGAAAAAAACTATGACCAACCTAGACAGCATATCAAAAAGCAGAGACATTACTTTGCTGACAAAGGTCCACCTAGTCAAAGCTATGTTTTTTCCAGCAGTTGTGTGTGGATATGAGAGTTGGACTGTAAAGAAAGCTGAGCACCCAAAGAATTGATGCCTTTCAACTGTGGTATTGGAGAAGACTTGAGTGTCCTGTGGGCTGAAAGGAAATCAATCCAGTCAATCCTAAAGGAAATCAGTCCTGAATATTCATTGGAAGGACTGATGCTTAAGTTGAAACTCCAATACTTTGGCCACCTGATGTGAAGAACTGACTCATTGGAAAAGACCGTGATGCTGGGAAAGATTGAATACAGGAGGAAAAGGGGAAAACAGAGGATGAGATGGTTGGATGGCATCACCCACTCAATGGACATGAATTTCAGTAAGCTCTGGGAGTTGATGATGGACATGGAAGCCTGATGTGCTGCAGTTCATGGTGTTGCAAAAAGTTGGACACAACTTAGCGAATGAACTGAACTGAGCTTCCAGAAAACATGCATAGAAGGAACATACCTCAATGTAATAAAAGCCATATATGACAAACCCACAGCAAACATTATCTTCAATGTTGAAAAATTGAAAACTTTTCCTCTAAAATCAGGAACAATATAAGGGTGACCACTCTCACCACTGATATTCAACATAGTTTTGTAAGTCCTAGCCACAGTAATCAGAAAAAGAGAATAAAAAGAAATACAAGGGATCCAGATTGGAAAAGAGGAGGTAAAATCTCACTGTTTGCAGATGACATGATCCCCTACATAGAAACCCCAAATGACAGGAATAGAAAATTACTAGAGCTAATCAATGACTGTAGTAAATTTTCAGGATATAAAATTAATATGCATAAATCCCTTGCATTCCTATACACTAAGAATAAGAAAACATAAATTGAAATTAAGGAAACAATCCCATTCATCATTGCAACTAAAGGAATAAAATACTTAGGAATAAATGTACCTAAAGAAACAGAAGATCTATACTTAGAAAACTATAAAACATTGTTGAAAGAAATCAAAGATGACACAAATAGATGGAGAAATATACCATACCATGGGCTGGAAGAATCAGTATTTTGAACATTAGTATACAATCCAAAGCAATCTATAGATTCAGCTCAATCCCTGTCAAGCTACCAATGGTATTTTTCACATAACTAGAACAAATATTTTCACAATTTGTATACAAACACAAAGAACCTCGAATAGCCATGCAGTCTTGAGAAAGAAGAACAAATCTGGAGGCATCAACCTGCCTGACCTCAGACCATACTACAACACTGCAGTCATCAAGACAGTATGGTCCTGGCACAAAAATAGAAATAGAGATCAATGGAACAAAATAGAAAGCCCAGAGATAAATCCATGCACCTATGGGCACATTATCTTTGACAAAGGAGGCAAAACTATACAATAGAGAGGACAATCTCTTTAACAAGTGATGCTGGGAAAACTGATCAACCACCTGTAAAGGAATGAGACTAGAGCACTTTATAAAACCATACCAAAAATTAACTCAAAATGGATTAAAGAGCTAAATGTATGACCAGAAACTATAAAACTCTTAGAGGAAAACATAGGCAGAACACTCTCTAATACAAATCATAGTAAGATCCTCTATGATCCACCTCCCAGAATAATGGAAATAAAAACAAAAATTAAAAAAAATAAATAAATGAATTAAGCTTTAAAATGTGTGCACAACGAAGGAAGCTATAAGGGAGGTGAAAAGCCAGCCTTCAAAATGGTAGAAAATAATAGCAAATGAAACAACTGACAAAGACTTAATCTCCAAAATATGCAAGCAACTCATGCAAATCAACACCAGAAAATAAATGATGCAATTAAAAAAAAGGGGGGCTAAACAGCTAAACAAGCATTTCTCCAGACATGCAGATGGCTAACAAACACATGAAAAGAAGCTCAACATCACTCATGATCAAAGGCAAATCAAAACCACAGTGAGGTACCATCTCACACCAGTCAGAATGGCTGCCATCAAAAAATCTGCAAACAATAAATGCTAGAGAGGGTGTGAAGGAAAAGATGCCCTCTTAAACTTTGGCTGGGAATTCAAACTAGTACAGCCACTATGGAGAACAGTGTGGAGATTCCTTAAATACTGGAAATAGAACTGCCATACAACTCAGCAACACCACTGCTGGGCATAAACACCAAGGAAACCAGAACTGAAAGAGACATATGTACCTCAGTGTTCATTGCAGCACTGTTTGCAATAGCTAAGGCATGGAAACAACCTAGATGTCCACTGGCAGAAGAATGGATAAGGGAGTTGTTGTACATATACACAACGGAATATTACTCAGATATAAAAAAGAACACATTTGAGTCAGTTCTAATGAGGTGGATGAAACTGAAGCCTACTATACAGAGTGAAGAAAGTTAGAAGATAAACACCAGCACAGTATATTAATGCATATATATGGAATTTAGAAAGATGGTAATGACAACCCTATATGCAAGATAGCAAAAGAGACACAGATATAAAGAATAGACTTTTGGACTATGTGGGAGAAGGCGAGGGTACAACGATATGAGAGAATAGCATTGAAACATGTATCTTACCATATGTAAAATTGGTGACCAGTGCAAGTTCGATGCATGAAGCAGGGCACTCAAAGCTGGTGCTCTGAGACACCCCAGAGGGATGGGGTGGGGAGGGAGGTATGAGGGGGTTTCAGGATGGTGGGACACATGTACATCCATGGCTGATTCATGTCGATGCATGGCAAAATTCACCAGAGTATTGTAAAGTAATCTGCCTTCAATTAAAATAAATACATAAATAAATTTTAAAAAGTAAGTATTGGCTTTTCATAAACATTACCAAAATAACTGTAGAGGAGCAAACATGTCAGTTAAGCTTATCAATTAGCATCAAATAGATACAAAATTGTAGGTATAATTCAACTGCATTTTCTACTAATTTCAAGTAGATTATTTTCCACAAAGTATTTTTTAAGTATATTACTTTAAAATCCATCATTGAGAAGAGGTTGATTATGGGGATATAATCTCATGGAAAGAAGGGGTAACTTTACACATTAATGTCAGAAAATGACTATAATAAAAATAGTTAAGTTAAAGAAATATTGCCATCTAGTTACCATATTTAGTTTTCACTTAACTCATATATTTTATTTTTTAAAAATTCTTCTCATCAAAAAGTACATTGTTTTTTAATAACAAAATTAAGTATCAAAAGAAAGACATTTCTATCTTAGTCTTCATATAAAACTATGCCTGAAACTATGCTAATAATCAAATGCAATCTAAAATAATATGAAGATTTCTGGTACCTTGAAAAACATTTGAGGGAATTATACTCTGATTCTAATATTAGGTTACAGCATTTTTTCAGAAAATTCATCTTTTGTAGAGAAAAAAAGTGAAATACACAATTGCTGTGAGATAATTTGATTGAAAAGAGTAACATATCCTCAGACTATAAAGGCACTGTAATTGCATTAGAGGTTAAAAACCAATACAGTATTCATCATGTTTTGTTGTAACATACCCTTGCTTCAATATAGGAGAAGCTTTTGAATATACCAGTATTCCATAGTTCAGGATCCTCTGTATTAGGTATTCAAGTGATTCAGAATATATGTTCAAAAATATGTATTATTTTTATATCCATGCTTTTTAAAGTACTGATACATGAGAGGAAATCCAGACTCAACAATTTTCCAGATTTTATCCATATATTATCTCTCCATTAGAACAGTTTGAGGTGTTATTTAAAAATAAAGATTCCATGTATTTTCAGAAAAGAAAATCAAATAAAAGGTAATAGTTAAGAAACTGGGAAAAGTAATTTATAATGTTATAACCAATAAAACATTTATATCTAGACCTGCAAATACTCCTACACATCAACAATAAAATGACAGGAAACCAAGCAGAAAAACAAAATAACATAAAAATAAGCAAACAATATGAAAATGTCATTCACTGTTTGACACTCGATGCCCAGTGCAGTGCCTGGCACAAAATACTAACTCAGCTAATATTGAGAGAATAAAGAGGAAAGACAAAAAAGAAAAACAGCGATTATACAAAAGGGTACAAAACTTTGTTGACCTACAAAAAATATACCTCTAGATATTTCTCTGGCAAAGATGATTTTTTTGTGTTTTTGTGTTTTGTTTTTTTTTTTTTCCAGAATCAGCAGACAATTACAATAAGGGAGTCCACAGCTATTGCCAGTCATGTGCAAGTCCTGATACAAAAAGGGAATGAGAACACTTAAGGAGAGAAAAGTGAAGTTGGGAAGGCTATAGAAAGCAAAGTGTTCATGTTTTTTTCCTTGATTGAGTTGTTTTCAGGAAAGAAGTAAAATCGTTCTCTTGGGCTCTGCTATTGTCACATGCTGTGAGAGTTTCCATTTCTGGTCTCCTGATTCTATTTAAGTTGAAGTTTATGTTTGTTTATTTTTCATCTCCCTCTTTTTTCTTTCTATTTTTTTTTTTTTAATCAAGATTTCTCTGAAGGCATCTCTGATCAAAAGTCAGGTTTGTAGTTTCAGTGACTCTTTCTTTTTTGTACCTCAACATCAGAAGTCACCTTTCCTGTGTGCTGTGTATCAAATTAGAGAGAAAGTTTACAGAACGGAAAACTATTAAGATCATATTTGAGTAACAATTAAGAAGAAGGAAACAAATAACAAATATTGGAGAAGGAAATGGCAACCCACTCCAGTATTCTTGCCTGGAGAACCCCAGGGACAGTGGAGCCTGGTAGGCTACAGTCCATGGTGTCGCAAAGAGTTGGACACGACTGAGCGATTTCACTTTCACTTTCACTTGAGTAACAAGGAAAGATAAGGGAGAGAACTCTTAGATAGTTTTCATTGAAAGCCTATATGTTATCAAGTTTAAAGATCATCTGAAGGGTTATGCCATCATCGAAGTTTGGTTACAAACTTCCAACATGCCTAGTTCAGATATTTTAAGGGTGTGGAGAAAAGGGAACCCTCTTACACTGTTGGTGGGAATGCAAACTAGTACAGCCGCTATGGAAAACAGTGTGGAGATTTCTTAAATAACTGGAAATAGAACTGCCATATGACCCAGCAATCCCACTTCTGGGCATACACACTGAGGAAACCAGATCTGAAAGAGACACGTGCACCCCAATGTTCATCGCAGCACTGTTTATAATAGCCAGGACATGGAAGCAACCTAGATGCCCATCAGCAGATGAATGGATAAGGAAGCTGTGGTACATATACACCATGGAATATTACTCAGCCATTAAAAAGAATTCATTTGAACCAGTCCTAATGAGATGGATGAAGCTGGAGCCCCTTATACAGAGTGAAGTAAGCCAGAAAGATAAAGAACATTACAGCATACTATCACATATATATGGAATTTAGAAAGATGGTAACGATAACCCTATATGCAAAACAGAAAAAGAGACACAGAAATACAGAACAGACTTTTGAACTCTGTGGGAGAATGTGAGGGTAGGATATTTCAAAAGAACAGCATGTATACTATCTATGGTGAAACAGATTACCAGCCCAGGTGGGATGCATGAGACAAGTGCTCCAGCCTGGTGCACTGGGAGGACTCGGGGGAATCGGGTGGAGAGGGAGGTGGGAGCAGGGATCGGGATGGGGAATACGTGTAAATCCATGGCTGATTCATATCAATGTATGACAAAACCCACTGAAATGTTGTGAAGTGATTGGCCTCCAACTAATAAAAAAAAAAAAAAAAAAAAAAAGAAACCTGTCTCATGAAATATCATCTGCTTCTGTTCTGGGAAATCTTTGCATTCAGGTCACCAAATGATGTGTAAGTATACTATGTGAGTCCAAGAGTCTATTCCTTGAAGTTTGGTAGCCCAAAGGTTGGTTAATAATACTTGATAGGGGTCTTTCCAGAGAGGTTGAAAATAGTTCTTCTGGTGGTTTCTTTTCCAATAGACAAAATCTCCAAGATGCAAAATGTGATCCTTAAGTTCTTCATCTTCCAAGATTAGACTGTGAAAAGATTGCCCTAACAAAGCACGACTATTTTTAATAGAAGCTAAGGCTGCAAAATATTGAACTATTTCTCCTTTAATCAGGTGTGGGCCAAAAACAGCAGCAGCCAAGTACATTGGGGCAAAATATGACTATTTCAAAGGGTGAGAGTATATGACTTTCAGAAGGGGAGAATCTAAAATTTAGTAAAGCAATAGAAATAATTTTGACCAATATGTTTGGAGGATGAAAATTTGCCACCAGAGTCTTAATGCCACTAGTGTATTTGACTAACTCAGAAAATTGAGGGTGGTAAGTGCAGTGAAGGTGTTGAAAAACTGGCTAAAGGGCAAAGACTTACCAAAGTACCTGGTCATTATGATGGGTTCTTCAATCACTGTGATGTTTGAGAAGAATTTCTCAGGTAGGTATGAATATTTCCCAAAATGACTTTAGCTACAAAAGAGGTAAAAGCTTGTCTTCATAGGAAGGCTTAACTCTAGCGTGAAAACATAAAAACCTATGACTAAAACATATTTATAATCATGAGATGAAGAAAGATGTATGTAATCTATTTGCCAGACTTGAATTGTCCATTCAGTTCAGTTCAGTTCAGTCACTCAGTCGTGTCTGACTCTTTGCGACCCCATGAATTGCAGCATGCCAGACCTCCCTGTCCATCACAAACTCCCGGAGTTTACTCAAACTCATGCCCATCAAGTCAGTGATGCCATCCAGCCATCTCATCCTCTGTCATCCCCTTCTCCTCCTGCCCCCAATCCCTCCCAGCATCAGGGTCTTTTCCAACGAGTCAACTCTTCACATGAGATGGTCAAAGTATTGGAGTTTCAGCTTCAGCATCAGTCCTTCCAATGAACACCCAGGACTTATCTCCTTGAGGATGACTGGTTGGATCTCCTTGCAGTCCAAAGGACTCTCAAGGGTCTTCTCCAACACCATAGTTCAAAAGCATCAATTTTTCGGTGCTCAGCTTTCTTCACGCAGAGTACATCAGGAGAAACGCTGGGTTGGAAGAAGCACAAGCTGGAATTAAGATTGCCGGGAGAAATATCAATAACCTCAGATATGCAGATGACACCACCCTTATGGCAGAAAGTGAAGAGGAAGCAAAAAGCCTCTTGATGAAAGTGAAAGAGGAGAGTGAAAAAGTTGGCTTAAAGCTTAACATTCAGAAAACTAAGATCATGGCATCTGGTCCCATCACCTCATGGGAAATAGATGGGGAGACAGTGGAAACAGTGTCAGACTTTATTTTTTGGAGCTCCAAAATCACTGCAGATGGTGACTGCAGCCATTAAATTAAAAGACACTTACTCTTTGGAAGGAAAGTGATGACCAACCTAGATAGCATATTAAAAAGCAGAGACATTACTTTGCCAACAAAGGTCCGTCTGGTCAAGGCTATGGATTTTCTAGTGGTCATGTATGGATGTGAGAGTTGGACTGTGAAGAATTGTCCATTAGACAGTCTAAAATGTCCAGGAACAAAACAAACAGGCTTACCTGGGTTAAATTTTAGACAAGTAGGACAAGTGAAGAAAGCACTTTATGTGACCTTGGTAATATTTGCCCACTATATACTTTAAGGTTATCTTTTTGTTAGTAGGCCAATGTATACTACATGTTCAGTACTAAGGAGTGAGGATTTTAGAGTCTCCAGCAAGACTGGGTTGCTATTTGGTCCAGAGCTTTTTCTTTATATAAAACCAACAATTATTGAATTTTCAATTATGTTTTTACTTTCCTGTGGCTGTTTGGATTCTCAAGCCAGTTTTCCTAAGTTATCATTTGGGGAAATATCCTATTGAACTATGAGGGAGATTCGACTGTTGTTGTTCCCTGAAAAAGCTAGCATTCCATGTGTAAATGCCAACAGGCTGATTTTCCTTAGGTTCCAGAGAGTCAATATCAGCATGCCCTGGGATCTTAATAATAAAAGAGAAAGTAACAATTTTACATTTAAATATTCATGAACATAGAGACCATATTAAATTTTATTTCCACTGTGAGTAAGGAGGTCATGTTGTTTTCACAGCACCCTCAAATTTTGAGCTACTCCAAAAGCATATCAGCAACAAATAAAAAATATTTGCAGTTTTGTTTTTGGCTAAAGTACAAGCCTGCATAAAAGGTATGTATAATTCAGCCTGTTGGTCTGAAGTAGCCATAGGTAAAGATGCTGCCTGGACAACATCAAAAGGGATTAGAATAGTGTACATCCAATACAATATTTGCCTTTGTTACCTTTAAAATAAGAATCATTGGTGAACCGAAAGAAGTCAATGTTACCCAAACAAATTTCCTGTAGAAAATTATAGGATGCCAAGAGGTGATCCATCAAGTGAAGAAGATGTGAGGATCTCCATTGGTGACGTAGGGGAGAAGAGTAGCAGGGTAAAGATTATTATAACATTAAAGAATTATGTAGGAGCAGTTTTTGAGAGGATTTCATAGTAGGTGAGGCAGCTGACTGAGAAACACTGAGTGTGATGAAAATTCAGGAGAAATTTTATATGAGATACAAAAACAAATAAACCACAAAAATTATCTTGGTGGCATTAATGAAAAAGGCATTAATGAATCCTTTATGGCTCTAAGGAGAGGAGTTTTCCCATGCTACAAGGTCCAATGGCTGGCTACAACATCCTATAGGTCATTAGTGATCCCTGTTTTTTGGGTTAAAGATCTCAAAGGGCATTCTCTTTCTACTCATATACAAAAGGGAAAAAGGAAATCTGATAATTAGGATACCCAGGAGAACATCAGTTTAGTTCAGTTGCTCAGTCATATTCAACAATTTGTGACTCCATGAACTACATCATGCTAGGCTTCCCTGTCCATCCCAAATTTCCAGAACCTGATCAAACTCTTGTCCATTGAGTCAGTGACGCCATCCAATCATCTCATCCCCTGTTGTCGCCTTCTACTCCTACCTTCAGTGTCTCCCGATATCACTGACTATTTCAATGAGTCACTTCTTCACATCAGGTGGCCAAAGTATTGGAGCTTCAGCTTCAGTATCAGTCCTTCCAATGAATATTCAGGACTGATTTCCTTTAGGATTGACTGGTTTCACTTCAGTTCAGCCACTCAGTCATGTCCAACTCTTTGCGACCCAATGAACTGCAGCACACCAGGCCTTCCTGTCCATCACCAACTCCCAGAGACTACACAAACTCATGTCCATTGAGTTGGAGATGTCACCCAACAATCTTATCCTCTGTCATCCCCTTCTCCTCCTGCCCTCAATCTTTCCCAGCATCAGGGTCTTTTTAAATGAGTCAGTTCTTCCCATCAGGTGGTCAAAGTATTGGAGTTTCAGCTTCAGCATCAGTCTTTCCAATGAACACCCAGGACTGATCTCCTTTAGAATGAACTGGTTGGGTCTCTTTGCAGTACAAGGGACTCTCAAGAGTCTTTTCAGCAGAAAAAACACCACAGTTCAGAAGCATCAGTTTTTGGCACTCAGCTTTCTTTATAGTCCTACTCTCACATCCAAACATGACTACTGGAAAAACCATAGCTTGACTGTATGGGCCTTTTTGGCAAAGTAATGTCTCTGCTTTTTAATATGCTGTCTAGGTTGGTCATAGGTTTTCTTTCAAGGAGCAAGCATCCTTTAATTTCATGGCTGCAGTCATCATCTTCAGTGATTTTGGAGCCCAAGAAAATAAAGTCTCTCACTGTGTCCATTGTTTTCCCATCTATTTATCATGAAGTAATGGGACCAGATTCCATGATCTTCATTTTTTGAATTTTGAGTTTTAAGTCAGCTTTTTCACTCTTCTCTTTCACTTTCATCAAGAGGCTCTTCAGTTCCTCTTAACTTTCTGCCACAAGGTTGGTGTCATCTGCATATCTGAAGTTGTTGATATTTCTCCTGGCAATCTCGATTCCAGCTTGTGCTTCATCCAGCCTGCCATTTTGCATGATATACTCTGCATATAAGTCAAATAAGCAGGGTTACTATATACAGCCTTGACATCCTCCTTTCCCAATATTGAACCAGTCAGTTTTTCCATGTCCGGTTGTCACTGTTCCTTCTTGACCTGCATACAGATTTCTCAGGAGGCAAGTTAGGTGGTCTGGTATTCCCATCTCTTGAAGAATTTTCCACAGATTGTTATGATCACACAGTCTAAGACATTGGCACAATCAATGAAGCAGAAGTAAATGTTTTCCTGGAATTCTTTTGCTTTTTCTACGATCCAGTGGATGTTGACAACTTGATCTCTGTTTCCTCTGCCTTTTATACATCCAGCTTGAACATCTGGAAGTTCTCAGTTCACATATAGGTAAAATCCTGCTTGGAGAATTTTGAGCATTTCTTTGCTAGTGTGTGAGAAGAGTGCAATTGTGTGGTAGTTTGAACATTCTTTGACATTACTTTCTTTGGGATTGGAATGAAAACTGACCTTTCCCAGTCCTGTGGCCCCTGCTGAATTTTCCAAATTTGCTGGCATGTTGAGTGCAGCACTTTAACAGCATCAACATTTAGGACTTGAGATATCTCAGTTGGAATTCCATCACCTCCATTAGCTTCGTTTGTAGTGATGCTTCCTGAGGCCCACCTGACTTCACACTCCAGGATGTCTGGCTCTTGGTGAGTGATCACACCATCATGGTTATCTGGGTCATTAATCTTTTTTTCTATAGTTCTTATGTGTATTCTTACCACCACTTCTTAATATCTTCTGCTTCTGTTAGGTTCATACTATTCCTGTCCTTTATTGTGCCCATCTTTACATGAAATGTTCCCCTGGTATCTCTAATATTCTTGAAGAGATCTCTAGTCTTTCCCATTCTATTGTTTTCCTCTGTTTCTTTTCATTGATCACTGAGGGAGGGTTTCTTATTTCCCCTTGTTATTCTTTGTAACTCTGCATTCAGATGGGTATATCTTTCTCTTTCTTCTTTGCCTTTAGCTTCTCTTCTTTTCTCAGCTATTTGTACAGGCCTCTCAGACAACCATTTTCCCTTTTTTTTTCATTTATTTTTCTTGGGGATTGTTTTGATCACTGCCTCTTGTAAAATGTCATGAACCTCTGTCCATAGTTCTTTAGGCAGTCTGTCTATAAGATCTAATCCCTTGTACTATGTGTCACTTCCATTGTATAGTTGTGAGGGATTTGGTTTAGGTTATACCTGAATGGCCTAGTGGTTTTTCCTACTTTCTTCAATTTAAGTCTGAAGTTTGCAATAAAGGCTCATGATCTGAGCCACACAGTCAGCTCCTGGTCTTGTTTTTGCTATCTGTATATATCGGTACTGACTATCTGGTGATGTCCATGTGTGGAATCTTCCCTTGTGTTGTTGGAAGAGGGTGTTTGCTGTTACCAGTGTGTTCTCTTGGCAAAACTCTGTTAGCATTTGTTGTGTTTTATTTTGTACTCCAAGGCCAAACTTGCCTATGATTCTAACAGCAAAATTGCATTTAGAATCAAACACCATACCCGCCAAGACCATGTGTGTTTATCAAACTCTCCTTTAAGGCCTTGAAGACTATGCCATCCAATTCTACACATACACTTAAGTGGGAGTTGTCATTGAACTCTGTCGTATACAGAGATTTGGCCCTACGAGAGAAATATGTAATTCAACTTTGCAAAAACAAACAAACAAACAAACAAAAACCAACTAGTTCAAGAAAAATTTTGCAGTTAGTTTTGTGTTTTGAGATACTTGGGACACCATGAAGCTTATCTGCATCTAAATGTGGCCCTTGAGGGAGGAGGAGCTAAGATGGCAGAGGAATAGGATGGGGAGACCACTTTCTCCCCCACAAATTCATTGAAAGAACATTTGAACACTGAGGAAACTCCACAAAACAACTTCTGATCTCTAGCAGAGGACATCAGGCACCCAGAAAAGTAGCCCATTGTCTTCAAAAGGAGGTAGGACAAAATATAACAGATAAAAAGAAAGACAAAAGAGTTAGGGATGGAGATCCGTCCTGGGAAGGGAATCTTAATAGAGGAAGTTTCCAAACACCAGGAAACCCTCTCACCGGCGGGTCTGCGGCAAGTGTTCAAATCTCGGGAGGCAACCTAACCGGGAGGAAAAATAAATAAAACCCACAGATTACAAGCCTAAAAGCAACTTCCAGCAGAAAAGTACCCCAGACACCTGCATCTGCCACCAGCAAGTGGGGGTTGAACGGAGAGGAGCTGGTGGCATTGCTTAGGGTAAGGACCGGACCTGACAGCCCTGAGGGCAATCTGAGGGAGCTAACGTGAGATAGCAACTTAAACTGTGGGATAGCAAAAGAGAGAGAGAATTAACCTGTGAAAAGCCCTAACCTAAGGCCCAGCCGGACCTTTGACAGAACAAAGGACAGAGAAGAGCTAGCCTGCTGCGGACTGACCCATCCCCTGCCAGAGGCAGGAGGCAGGGTGGAGGTGGGCGCCAGGCTGGAAAGGGGCAAACTTGGCCCGAGAGAGGGCATCCCCTGCCAAACTGCAAACAGGCTTCCAGTTTCTAACCAAAGACTTCCTGAGATTCTGAATGGTTGACATCCACCAGGAGGGTTGCAGCCAGAGATCAGCTCCCCAGCAGATATACAAGGCACACCGGACTGGGCATGCCTGGGAACTGAGGCTGGGACAGGGAGGGGAGAAGTCACTTTGCACCTGATGAGAGTGTGCTCGTCAAGCTCCTGGTTCCCTGATCTGTTTGGATGGGGAAGGCACAAAACCCAGGCCCACCCAAGTCTGTGCCTTTATGGAGTACCCGAGAACCTGAACCTGAGCGGCTTAGGCCTGGGAAGTGCACGCAACTCAGGGCCCACTCCCTGTAGAGCAACCTGGAGCCTGAGCAGTGTAGACAGGGAAAGCACACATGCCCTGAGTGCGGGCAAACCCAGTGTGGCCGGAACACTGCAAGTACTCCCCACACATGCCAGTGATATTTGTCTGCAGTACCACTCCCTCCCCACAGTGCAACTGAAGAAGGGAACCTAAACAGGAGACCACCTCCACCCACTTGTGTTAGGGTGGAAATTAAACACTGTAGAGACCTGCAAACAGAAGCCAAATAAACAAAGGGAACCACTTTAGAAGTGACAGATGCAACAGATTAAAATCCCTGTAGTTAATGCCGATTACACTGGAAGGGGTTTATAGATATTGAGAAGTATAAGCTGGAAAAAGGAACTATCTGAAACTGAACTGAACCCACACTGCCTGCAACAGCTCCAGAGAAATTCCTCGATATTTTTACTATTATTACTTTTTAAATTATTTTTTCTTTTTTTATAAAGTCTTCTATTACTCCTTAATTTTCATTGTTATAACCCACTATAACCTTGCAAAAAAGGGACCCTATTTTTAAAGTGATCTTCATGTATATTTCTTATTTTTTTGTGTTTTTGTGTTTTTTAATATTGTATTTTTAAGAGTCTAACCTCTATTCTAGATTTTTAATCTTTGTTTTTCAGCTTTTGATATCAATTTTGGACATTTAATAATCCAATCTTCAGTACCCCTTTTTGCTCAGGAGTGTGATTACTGGTTTGATCACTCCCTCCCCCTTCTTGACTCTCCTTTTTCTCCCCCAGATCACCTCAATTTTCTCCATCCCCCTTCTCTTCTCAGTCCAATTCTGTGAATCTCTGTGGGTGTTCTGGGCTGTGGAGAACACTTAAGAAACAAAGTACCTAGATGCCTAGATATGTCTCTCTCCTCTTGAGTCCCCCTTTTTCTTCTCCTGCTCACGTCTATCTCCTTCCTCCTTCTCCTCTTCTTCATGTAACTCTGTGAAACTCTCTGGGTGTCCCTCACTATGGAGAATCTTTTCACCACTAACCTAGAAGTTTTATTATCAGTGCTGTATGGATGGAGAAGTCTTGAGGCTACTGGAAGAATAAGACTGAAATCCAAAGGCAGGAGGCTTAAGCCCAAAACCTGAAACACCAGAAAAATCCGGACTACAGGAAACATTAATTAATAAGAGATCATCCAAAAGCCTCCATACCTACACTGAAACCAACCACCACCCAAGAGCTAATAAGTTCCAGAGCAAGACATACCATGCAAATTCTTTAGCAATGCAGGAACATAGCACTGAGCATCAATACACAGGCTTCCCAAAGTCACAGCTAACACATAGACCCATCTCAAAACTCACTACTGGACACTCCATTGCACTCAGAGAGAAGAAATCCAGCTCCACCCATCAGAACACCAACACAAGCTTCCCTAACCAGGAAACCTTGACAAGCCAATCGTCCAACCCCACCCACTGGGAGAATCCTCCAAAATAAAAAAGAACTACAAACTACCAGAATACAGAAAGGCCACCACAAACACAGCAAGCTAAATAAGATGAAAAGACAGAGAAATACCCAGCAGATAAAGGAACATGAAAAATGCCCACCAAGCCAAACAAAAGAAGAGGAGATAGGGAAGCTACCCGAAAAAGAATTTGGAATAATGATAAAAAAGTGATCCAAAATCTTGAAAAAAAAAAAAAAAACGGAGTTACAGATAAATAGTCTGGAGACAAGGATTGAGAAGATGCAAGAAATGTTTAACAAGGACCTAGAAGAAATAAAAAAAGAGTCATTAAAAATGAATAATGCAATAAATGAGATTAAAAACAATGGGGGGAACCAAGAGTAGAATAACAGAGGCAGAAGATAGGATAAGTGAGGCAGAAGATAAAATGATGGAAATAAATGCGGCAGAGGGGAAAAAAGAAAAAAAGAATCAAAAGAAATGAGGACAACCTCAGGAACCTCTGGGAGAACGTGAAACACACCAACATTCGAATCATAGGAGTGCCAGAAGAAGAAGACAAAAAGAAAGGCCATGAGAAAATACTCGAGGAGATAATAGCTGAAACTTCCCCAAAATGGTAAAGGAAATAGTCACACAAGGCCAAGAAACCCAGAGAGTCCCAAACAAGATAAACTCAAGGCAAAACACCCCAAGACACATATTAATCAAATTAACAAAGATCAAACACAAAGAACAAATAATAAAAGCAGCAAGGGAGAAACAACAAATAACACACAAGGGGATTCCCATAAGGATAACAGCTGATCTATCAATAGAAACCCTTCAGGACAGAAGGGAATGGCAGGAAATACTTAAAATAATGCAAGAGAATAACCTTCAACCCTGATTACTGTACCCAGCAAGGATCTCATTCAGATATGAAGGAGAATTCAAAAGCTTTACAGACAAGCAAAAGCTGAGATAAATCAGCACCACCAAACCAGCTCTTCAACAAATGCTAAAGGAGCTTCTCTAGACAGGAAACACAGAAAGGTTGGATAAACATAAAACCAAAGCAACAAAGTAAATGGCAATGGGACCATACTTACCAATAATTACCTTAAATGTAAATGGGTTGAATGCCCCAACCAAAAGACAAAGACTGGCTGAATGGATACAAAAGCAAGACCCCTATATATGCTGTCTACAAAAGACCCATCTCAAAAGAAGGGACACATACAGACTGAAAGTGAAGGGCTAGAAAAAAGCATTTCATGCAAATGGAGACCAAAAGGAAGCAGAAGTCATAATACACATATCAGATAAAATAGACTTTAAAATAAAGGTTGTGAAAAGAAACAAAGAAGAACATGACATAATGATCAAAGTAACAATCCAAGAAGAAGATATAACAATTATAAATATATATGCAATCAACATAGGAACACCACAATATGTAAGGCAAATGCTAACAAGGATGAAAGGGGAAATTAACAATAGCACACTAATAGTGAGAAAATTTAATACCCCACTCACATGTATGGATAGATCAACTAAACAGAAAATTAACAAGGAAACACAAACTTTAAATGACACAATGGACCAGCTAGACCAAATTGATATCTATAGGACATTTCACCCCAAAACAAACAAATTCACCTTTTACTCAAGTGCACACGGAACATTCTCCAGAATATATCATATCCTGGGCCATAAATCTAGCTTTGGTAAATTTAAAAAAAAATTGAAATCATTCCAGTCATCTTTTCTCATCATAATG
Source organism: Dama dama (assembly GCF_033118175.1). Classification (NCBI taxonomy): domain Eukaryota; kingdom Metazoa; phylum Chordata; class Mammalia; order Artiodactyla; family Cervidae; genus Dama; species Dama dama. Next base: position 74,216,555 of record NC_083714.1, read on the forward strand.
TAGTAAGATTAGATGTCAATTGCATGAAAAAAGAAAAAAAAAGCTATTAAAAATTCCAACATATGGAGGATAAATAACACACTTCTGAAAAACCAACAAATCATAGAAGAAATAAAAAAAAGAAATCAAAATATGCGTAGAAATGGATGAAAATGAAAACACAGCAACCCAAAACCTATAGGACACTGTAAAAGCAGTGCTAAGGTGAAGGTTCATAACAATACAGGCTTACCTCAAGAAACAAGAAAAAAAAAAAAAAAAACCTAACTCTACACCTAAAGCAACCAGAGAAGGAAGAAATAAATAATCCCAGGGTTAGTAGAAGGAAAGGAATCTTAAAAATTATGGCAGAAATAAATGCAAAAGAAACTAAAGAGACCATAGCAAAAATCAACAAAGCTAAAAGCTGGTTTTTTGAAAAGGTAAATAATATTGACAAACCATTAGCCAGACTCATCAAGAAACTACCAAAACCAAAGAAAGATGCCACAAAAGAGAAAACTACAGTCCAATATCACTGATGGACATAGATGCAAAAATCCTTAACAAAATTCTAGCAAACAGAATCAACAACATATTAAAAAGACCATACATCATGGCCAAGTGGGCTTTATCCCAGGAATGCAAGGTTTCTTAAATATCCACAAATCAATCAATGTAATACACCACATTAACAAATTGAAAGATAAAATCCATATGATTATCCCAATACATGCAGAAAAAGCCTTTCACAAAATCCAACATCCATTTATGATAAAAACTCTCCAGAAAGCAGGAATAGAAGGAACATATCTCAACATAATAAAAGCTATATATGACAAACCCAGAGCAAACATTATCTTCAATTGTGAAAGATTGAAAGCATTTCCCCTAAAGGCAGGAACAAGACAAGGTTGCCCACTTTCACCACTACTATTGAACGGAGTTCTGGAAGTATTGGCCACAGCAATCAGAGCAGAAAAAGAAAGAAAAGGAATCCAGATAGGAAAAGAAGAAGTAAAACTCTCACTGCTTGCAGATCCTGTAGACATGTAGATCCTACAGGATCTACATGTAGATCCTACAGATCATGTAGACATGATCCTCTACATAGAAAACTCTAAAGAATCTACCAGAAAATTACTAGAGTTAATCAATTAATATAGTAATGTTGCAGGATATAAAATTAACACACAGAAATTCCTTGCATTCCTATACACTAACAATGATAAAAAAAAGAGAGAGAGAGAAATTAAGGAAACAATACCATTCACCATTGAAACAAGAAGAATAAAATACTTAGGAGTATATCTACTTAAAGAAAAAAAAACCTATATATAGAAAACTATAAAACACTGATGAAAGAAATCAAAGAGGGCAAAAATAGGTGGAGAAATATACCGTGTTCATGAATTGGAAGAATCTATATTGTGAAAATGACTATGTTACCCAAAGCAATCTATAGATTCAATGCAATCCCTATCAAGCTACCAATGGTATTCTTCACAGAACTAGAACAAATAATTTCACAATTTATATGGAAATACAAAAAACCTTGAATACCCAAAGCAGTCTTGAGAAAGAAGAATGCAATTGGGTGAATAAACCTGCCTGACTTCAGTCTCTACTACAAAGCCACAGTCATCAAGACAGTATGGAACTGGCACAAAGACAGAAATATAGGTCAGTGGAACAGAATAGAAAGCCCAGAGATAAATCCACATATCTGTGGACACCTTATCTTCGACAAAGTAGGCGAGACTATACAATGGAAAAAAGACAAACTCTTTAACAAGTGGAGCTGGAAAAACTGGTCAACAAATCGTAAAAGAATGAAACCAGACCACTGTCTAACACCATACACAAAAATAAACTCAAAATGGATTAAAGATCTAAAGATTAAATGGATCTAAAGACCAGAAACTTTAAAATTCCTAGAGGAGAACATAGGCAAAACACTCTCTGACATAAATCACAGCAAGATCCTCTATGACCCACCTCCCAGAATATTGGAAATAAAAGCAAAAATAAACAAATGGGACCTAATTAAACTTAAAAATTTTTGCACAACAAAGGAAACCATAAGCGAAGTGAAAAGATAGCCTTCAGAATGGGAGAAAATAATAGCAAACAAAGCAACAGACAAATAATTGATCTCAAAGATATACAAGCAACAACTGCAGCTCAATTCCAGAAAAATAAACGACCCAATCAAAAAATGGGCCAAAGATCTAAACAGACATTTCTCCAAAGAAGACATACAGATGGCTAACAAACACATGAAAAGATGCTTAACATCACTCATTATCAGAGAAATGCAAATCAAAACCACAATGAGGTACCGTTACATGCCAGTCAGGATGGCTGCTATCCAAAAGTCTACAAGCACTAAATGCTGGAGAGGGTGTGGAGAAAAGGGAACCCTCTTACACTGTTGGTGGGAATGCAAACTAGTACAGCCACTATGGAGAACAGTATGGAGATTTCTTAAAAAAACTGGAAATAGAACTGCCATATGACCCGGCCAATTTAGGAGGAAATTTGGAAGAGTCCCCATAGTTCCTTGAAGCTCCATCACTGAATATTGACAGAATATTGGAAAGACTGGTTAGATGGTCAAAAGGTGCCTAAAGCACTTAAATCTGTAATAGTCTTGGTCCCAATCATCTGGCTGTTTGCAATAATCGCTGAAACTAGGCTTCCCTGGTGTCTCAGATGGTAAAGAATCTGCATGCAATGCAGGAGACATGGATTTGATCCCTGGGTTGGGAAAATTACCTTGGAGGAGGACATAGTAACCCACTCCCATATCCTTGCCTGAAGAATCCCCATGGACAGAGGAGCCTGGCAGGCTACAGTCCATGGGGTTGCAAAGAGCTGGACAGGACTGAGTGACTAATCACAGCACAGCACAGGACGTTTTTGGTGTTGCTTAGGAACCTTCATTTACTAAAGTTGAAGATGAATAATTCTGGTGTTCTTCCTTATAGGTGATTCATCTGGAATGCAAGAGAGCTGGTTTGTCAGATTAATTACATCTGGACTGAACCTAGTTTCCCATTCTATTCTGGAGCTTTTTACTAGAAAGGAAAGGTCCAGGTTCAGTCCATTAATAAACATAGAATTAAAAACCACCTGTGTGGGATTAACTTCCAAAGTATGACCAGAATTAGAAAACAAAAACAGTGTGGGCGTTTCCCTCATGGTCCAGTGGTTAAAAATTTGCCTTACAATGCAGAGGACATTGTTTCAATCCCTCATTGGGAAACTAAGATTCCACATGCCACAAGGCAACTAAAGCCAAAGCATCACAACTAGAGAAGCCCAAGCTATGCAATGAAAGATCCTGTGTGCCACTATTAAGACCCAACACAGCCAATTAAATAGATACTAAAACAAACAAACAAAAAACGCTGTGAAGCTGATTGTATTATTTATGAACAATTTTTGTGTGTAAGCCCAAACTTTGTTCCAAAAAGCAGGCTTTGAAAAAGCCCTAGAAATTGCTTGATGAAGTCACCTAGCAGTTGTTCAAGTGTGATGTATAGTAAGACAGTGAGCTGGTTCCCTGATTCTAACTTTAGAGACCTTTCAAGTTTTTTTTTTTTTTTCCCAAGTAGTGATTTTCTTCCAATGCTTGCCCTGGCCTTCACCAACTAGTGTATAATTTAGTTGATACAAGTCAGAGAAATCAGGCTGACAAGCTATATTAAATTCCTCAACAAATCTGTGAGAATCTTTGATTACTTTGGGAAAATCTTTGGCTGTAGCTCACAGTTCAGCTTTAGACCAGGAATATAGGGAATTAAAAGTTTAGCTTCTGGATTATCAGAAGGCTTAAGTTTAAGGAACAAATTCTGATAAATTCAGAGGGAAAGGAAGTGGGGAGAGTTTCATAGAAAAGAAGTTCAGTGATAGAATTACTATTGGGGAAACTGAGGGTATAGAGGAGGATCAGTAATATAGAAAAAAAGGAGGAAGATGATGCTGGCTGTAAAGTTTGGCCACAGAAAGCTGAAAGAGAAAGTTCAGATGGTGCCAAAGGCAGAACCTGGGACAAAAAAAAAAAAAAAAAAAAAAAGCCATGGAAGTCTGAGGTTTGGGGAGCCGTTTTATCTTTCTTCTATTATATGTTTACCTTGGTTAATTTTAAAATCTCATTTTACAGAAGGAATTATAGATTTCTGGTAATATTGAGAAATTTCAAAATAACAATTCAGATAAGCATTCTACTCAATTTTGGAACCTTTTGAGCTGTTGTAACCCATTTTTATTGTAAGGAAATTAAGTCTGAGGATTTTGAAAGTTGTTCATAATGACTATTGGTATTGTAAATTGCCTTTGATCAGGTTGATTCCTTTAGTTAGAAATGCATATAAGAAAGGACCACAGTTTTTAAACATAAAATTGGTATCCCTGTAAGGGGTGCATTCTCAAAATATTTAGATAACTGGAATCTCTTTTCCTTTAGAATAAAAGAATGCTTTTCAAATAGTTTAAACAGTCCAATTCAAACAGCCTGGACCTCAAGTAGCCTGCAAGTACAATACTAACCAGTTCTAAGAAAGCAATTTGGTTTCAGGGGAGCCAGGCTGAAGGATTTACAGCCCATTTCCATAGAACAGACACTAATCTGAAAGAATAGGCCTAATCCTGAGAAACTGATACAGTTTCATGTAACAATCCCTGTTCCTAAAAGAAAGGTCCAAACATTAGACACTTTTAGTAGAAACAGCCCATTTCCAAAGGGAATGGACCAGGGGCTGGCCAGTCCCAGTTAAAACAATCTGATCTCTATATCAGACCAAATGTCAAATAAGTACTTGAATACAGAAAAAAAAAAAAAAACTGAACAAGAAAAAATAAAAAAGAAACTTTAAATAGATCCTTAATAAAGCCTGGGGAGCTTCAAATGAAAACCAACAAAAAGTATGCCTTCAAAAGACATACCTTCAAACTCAAAGGTTGGCCTGAAAAGAAGTGAGCTATTGGGGTTCAATTTTGGGTTTCACATCTGTTTGCTCACTAGCCCTGAAGCCTTCAAGGGTCTTCTCTTGTCCCCGTACAGGCCAAAAAATATTGACATAAAACAAATAGACTACCAGATATTCTCCAGGAAAAGATGAACTTATTCTGTATCAGCAGAGAACTGTTATTCAGGTATCTGCAACCATGGTGAGTCAGTCTAAGTCCTCACACAGCAAGGAAGGAGAAAAAAAATTACAAGAGGAAAATGTTGAGAAGATGTTTATATTTAACAAAGAGTCTATAACTATTTATTGGCTGAGTCCTTGCCAGGAAAGAAGAGGAGCTTTTCTTCTTTCTGTTGGGCTTTGTGATCATCACAAGGTGTAAAAATTCTCCCTTCTGGTCTCATGACTCTAACTGAGGTTTTAGTTTATTAAGCCTTTACAACCTCAATAATAATTAGAGAGATTAAATATAAAGTGTCACTGGCTTGCCACCTTAGAAATATCAGAAGGCAAAACAAGAGGATCAAATAATTTAAAATGTTGGTAGGAATTTGGGGAAGCATAAATTCTTATGTACAGCCAGGAGAAATTAAATTCCTGTGGATCTTTTGAGCCACTATAGCAATATTTAGTAAAATTGAAGATGTTTATTTTTAAATAATTCCATGTCTGGGAAATATATTAAAAACAAATAAACTACAGCCAAGTACTTAAGAAGCTATGATTTAGTTTGTTCATTAGTTTAACTTATGGTAACACAAAGTTGTAGACAACCTAAGTGTCCATCTACAGCAGAACAAATACATGAAGTGTTTATACAATGAATTGTAATGCACTTTATTTTTTTAACAGATGAAATTATTTGTAATGTACTTTAAACTAAAACTGCACAGTAAAGCTCCCTTCATGGATCACAGCCTTGTCATGGAAAGGGCTTTGCATAACTCAATGAAGCTAGGAACCATGCCATTCATGGCCACTCAAGATGAACGGGTCATAGCAAAAAGTTCTGACAAATGTGGTCCATTGGAGAAGGAAATGGCAACCCAATCCAGTATTATTGTTGGAGAATCCTATGAACAGTATGGGAAAGGGCAAAAATATGTGATGGAGAAGATGAGCCTCTCAGGTTAGAAGATATCCAGTATGCTATTGGGGAAGGTTGGAGAACTATTACCAATAGTTCCAGTAAGAATGAAATGGCTGGGCTAAAGCAGAAATGATGCTCAGCTGTGGATGTGTCTGTTAGTGAAAATAAAGACTGATTCTGTAAAGAACAATATTGCATAGGAACCCGGAATGTTAGATCCACGAATAAAGGTAAATTGGACACAATCAAGCAGGAGATAGCAAGAGTAAACATAGACATCTTAGGAATCAGGAAAATAAAATGGACAGCAATAGGAGAATTTAATTCACATGAGTATTATATCTGCTACTGTGGGAAAGAATCCCTTAGAAGAAATGCAGTAGCCCTCAAAGTCAACAAAAGAGTCCAAAATGCAGTACTTGGATGCAATCTAAAGAGTGACAGAATGATCTTGTTTCATTTCCAAGGCAAACCATTCACCATCACAGTAATACAAGTCTATGCCCCAAATACAAGTGCTGAAGAAGCTGAAGTTAACTGGCTCTATAAAGACCTACAACACTTTCTAGAAGTAATGCCAAAAGAAGATGTCCTTTTTATCATAGGCAGTTGGAATGCAAAAGTAGGAAGTCAAGAGATTCCCATATATATAGGCAAGTTTGGTCTTGGAGAACAAAATGAAGTAGGACAAAAACTAACTGAGCTTTGTCAAGAGAATACACTGATCATAGCAGACACCCTTTTCCAAGAACCCAGGAAACAACTTTACATATGGATATCACGAGATAGTCAATATTGAAATAAGATTATGTTCTTCATAGCCAAAGATGGAAAAACTCTATGTATTCAGTAAAAATAAGACCTGGAGCTAACTGGCTCTAATCATGAGCTCCTTATTGCAAAATTAAGAGTTAAATTGAAGAAAATAGGGAAAACCACTAAACAAATCAGGTATAACCTAAATCAAATCCCTTATGATTATACAGTGGAGATGATGAATAGAATCAAGGGAAGGAATTAGATCAGGGAGAAAGAGTGCCTAAGCGACTATGGATGGTAGCTCATAAGAGGCAGTGACCAAACCATCCTTAAGAAATCCAAGAAGACAAAGTGGTTGTCTAAGAACAATTTAAAAATAACTGAGGAAAGAAGAGACGTGAAAAGGAAGGGAGAAAAGGAAAGATACACCCAGCGGAATACAGAGTTCCAAAGAATAGCAAGGAGAAATAAGGACTTCTGAAATGAACAATTCAAAGAAATAGAGGGGGAAAAAAAGGAATGGGAAAGACTGGATATCTCTTCAAGAAAACTGGAGATATCAAGGTAGCAGTTCATGCAAGGATGAGCACAATAAATTACAGAAAGAGTAAGGACCTAAAAGAAGTGGAAGAGATTAAAAAGAGGTGGCAAGAATACACAGAAGAACTATACAAATAAGGGCTTAATGACCTGGATAATGATGATGATGTGGTCACTCACCTGGAGCTGGACATCCTAGAGTGTGAAGTGAAGTGGGCCTCAGATAGCATTAATATTAACAAAGCTAGTGGAGGTGATGGAACTTCAGCTGGGCTGAAGTTAAAATCCAGAATATGATGCTGTTAACGTGCTGCACTCAATATTTCAGTGAATCTGTAAAACTCAGCAGTGGGCACAGTATGAGAAAAGTTCAGTTTTCATTCCAATCCAAAAAAAGAACAATGTCAAAGAATATTCAAGCTACTATACAATTAGGCTTATTTTACATTCTAGTAAGGTTATGGTCAAAATCCTTCAAATTAGGCTTCAGCAGTATGTGAACCAAGAATTTCCAAATGTACAAGATGGGTTTGGAAAAGGGAGAAGGACCAGAGATCAAATTGCCAACATTTGCTGGATCATGGAGAAGCAAGGGAATTCCAGGAACAAAAAAAATCTACTTCTGCATCATTGACTACACTAAAGTCTTTGACTGTGTGAATCACAACAAACTGGAAAATTCTTAAAAGGATGAGCGTTCCAGACCACCTTACCTGTCTCCTGAGAAACCTGCATGCAGGTCAAGAAGCAACAGAACCGAACATGAAATAATGAGCTGGTTCAAACATGGGAAAGGAGTATGACAAGGTTTTATATAGTCACCCTGCTTATGTAATTTCTCTGCAGAGTACATCTTATGAAATACAATGCTGGATGAATCACAAGCTAGAATTAAGATTTCCAGGAGAAATATTAACAGCCTCAGATATGCAGATGTTACCACTCTTATAGCAGAAACTGGAGATGAACTAAAGAGTTTCTTGATGAGGGTGAAAGAGAAGAGTGAAAAAGCTGACTTCAAACTCAACATCAAAAATCTAAGATCATGGCATCCAGTGCCATCACTTTAGATGAATAGAAGGGTAAGAAGTGCAAGCAATGACAGATTTTATTTTCTTGAGCTCCAAATTCACTGCAGACAGTGACTGTGGACATGAAATTAAAAGATGCTTGCTCCTTGAAAAAAAATCTATAACTAATATAGATAGCATATTAAAACTCAAAGATATCATTTTGCCAACAAAACTGCACTTTCACATATTGATCAATCTATTGATATCTGTTTAGCTATTTACTGTCTATCTAGGTATAGAGATAGTATGCAAGATGGGTTGTAAATATATACATCAAATACATAAAAATATGTATCTAAGGGAGAAGAATAAATATAAGTTGGAGAAGGATGAAGAATAAAGCCAATGGAAATTATTTTTTAACAAACAAAGAGCTGTGATGACAGCAATCTATGAAATGACCATAAAAACACAATTCTATATGCTGGATTAAAAAAAAGAGAAAAACATATTCCTGACTTTTTGCATATATTTTTCAAACTAAATTTATGAAGTTGTATGTTGCAATTTGCATTTCTAATATTTTCCTCATGTAGTTCTGATGCCTATTATTCTTTGTCAATAACTGTCATACCTTATTATCTCAACATCATGTGAAATATTGGTGCTACATTATTTCCTGAATTCCAGAGTTGTCCATAACATGTGACAGTACACACATGAAGCAAAAGTGAAAAAGGAGGTTTGCACATCATATGCCTAAACATTAAATGTCATTATGTTATAGAAATGTGTCATATCCTTCTGTTGTTAAAAGTGTATCTGTTTAGCAATTTGATGACAAGTAATTTATATTTATTTGTCAGCCATTTTGTGTCTTTAGTGTGTGTGTGTGTGTGCATTCACAGATGCATACAGATTTGAGGAGGAGGGTTGGGCCAGACTGATTCAATCTTAAGTGAAGAGCTGAGCTCTGTTTGGGTTTTGTTGCTACAATGCCTACCTTAATTGTTCCACAAGCTTCAAATTCCTCTAGCAGTAGTTCTGCTGTGACCTTTGCTTAGTGTGAAATCTAGGGTACTAGAGGGTTTTTGTCAGGGTTTTTACTCCACATTCAACTTTCAGTGGCTGATGGAAACCTGTGTTAATTGTGTAGGAGTAATTTTCTATGATCTTTGAGTCGTATGTTCTATGTTCTTCAAGAGACGGGAATACCAGATCACCTGACCTGCCTCTTGAGAAATCTGTATGCCCATCAGGAAGCAAAAGTTAGAACTGGACATGGAACAACAAACTGGTTCCAAATAGGAAAAGGAGTACAACAAGGTTGTATACTGTCACCCTGCTTATTTAACTTATATGCAGAGTACATCATGAGAAACGCTGGGCTGGATGAAGCCCAAGCTGGGATGAACATTTCCAGGAGAAATATCAATAACCTCAGATATGCAGGTGACCCTACCCTTATGGCAGAAAATGAAGAAGAACTACAGAGTCTTTTTTTGAAAGTGAAAGAGGAGAGTGAACAAGTTGGGTTAAAACTCAACCCTCAAAAAACAAAGATCATGGCATCTGGTCCCATCACTTCATGGGAAATAGATGGATAAACAGTGGAAACAGTGGCAGACTTTATTTTTTTGGCTCCAAAATCACTGCAGATGGTGACTACAGCCATGATATAAAAAGACACTTGCTCTTTGGAAGAAAAGTTATGACCAACCTAGACAGTTTATTAAAAAGCAGAGACATTCCTTTGCCAACAAAGTCAATCTAGTCAAAGCTATGTTTTTTCCAGTAGTCACGTATGGATGTGAGAGTTGGACTGTGAAGAAAGCTGAGTGCTGAAGAACTGATGCTTTTGAACTGTGGTGCTGGAGAAGACTCTTAAGAGTCTCTTGAACTGCAAGGAGATCCAACCAGTCCATCCTAAAGGAGATCAGTCCTGAATATTCATTGGAAGGACTGATGTTGAAACTGAAACTCCAATACTTTGGCCATCTGATGTGAAGAGCTGACTCATTTGAAAATACCCTGCTGCTGAAAGAGTCATTTCCTAGGCAGGTTGATAAGAAGTCTAGGGGTCCCCAAGAAGAGAGGGGTCTGGAATTCTTAAGGAGGAAGAAAGGACAAACCCTTTTCCCTCTACAATCTTTAAGATTATATAACACGAATGTATCTTGCCTGAGTATAGTCTCTGGATTAAACCTTCTGGCTAATCCTGTTATCTTAAAATGTAACTTATGGAAGTAGGTCTGGTGAGGTCTTTACAACATCCAGACATTCTTTGGATTCATTGGAGAGTATATAACTCCATTGCTAACACTAGCAAGGGGGTACTCTTTCTATCCCCTTCTGATGTCTATGGCAGAAGCTTTTTCTATCTCCTTTATACTTTAATAAAACTTTATTACACAAAAGCTGTGAGTGATCAAGCCTCGTCTCTGGACCCGGATTGAATTCTTCTCCTCCAGAGGCCAAGAATCTCTGCGCCTTTTCGAGGTTCAGCAACAAACTTTCATCTTGGAGGCTCATCCAGGATTCTTCAGGACAAGGTAAGGATGCTTGGAGCTCTAATTCTTTGTTTTCCTAGCGAACATGTTTTCTGCTGTACTTTACTAACTATACGGTGTGCTTGCGTGAATGAATGAAACGTCCTGTGTGAAGCAAATGAGGAGCCCTGCTCTGGTGTTTCCACAGTGACCTCATACAGCTTATGGCAGAAACCTGTCAGAGGTTTATACCAACCTGCCAATGCCAAGAGGTACCAAATGTCTCCTTCAGGGACCAACCAGAAATGGGCAAAGTGTGTGGACCAAACTCTCCTTTCTTAATCAAACTTTTCAGTCTCTTTGACCATTTCATAACTCCTTGGAAATTAGAAGTACTAACCTAATCTGTCAGATCATAGACTTTCAAGGGACTTGTGATCTATGCTGTTACTGTGTACTATGACTTAGGTCCCAAACTTGGACTGGTAGCCAGGAAGTGCCTAGCCTTACTAGGCATGGAAAGTTCAGAAGATAGATGGAGATCTAGCTACAAGAGCATCTCTGAGGTTAAAGGTTACTCAGATTGGAACTGCAATGTTTCTTTTTTTCTTTCCCCTTTTGTAACACTGGCTCTTAGTGGACCAGAGAGGCTCTTATACTGGTGTGGTGATGCTTGGAAGAAACATCTCAGTTTTATGTTTATATTGGTCTTGTTGTGGTCAGGAATATACTCAGGGTCATGCACAGGCACTCAGGTGAATGTTTCCCCCAGCAGTCTAGCCTGGGAGGCATTCTGGAAGGTTACTCTGATCTCACCCTGGATGGCATCAGAGGCAAGCAAGGTTTTAATGGTGAGGAGCTGGATGTCAGTCAGGGATGACATCAGGTCTACTCCTGGTGCATCTCCACCCTGTCTTGGTGGTAGAACCAGGAGGGACGAGTAGGTCGCCTGTGTCAGTAAGGGACAGACTAAGTCCAACCAGAAAAGGAAAGCTTTGGTGTAAAGTCTGTCTACACTCCCATCTAGAGCAGGGATGGACACCTCCAGTAGAAAGAGGACACTGGTTGCTTTTTTTCTCTCTTACAGATGGGAGCTAACAATTACAGCTTCACACCTTTGAACTGTATCCTGAAAAACTGGGATAGATTCGATCCCCAGGGCTTAAAGAAGACACACCTGATCTTCCTATGTGATACGGCATGGCCGTGGTACCCACTGGAGGATGGAGAATGGTGGCCAGTTGAAGGGTCTCTTAAGTATAATACAGTTTTACAATTAGACTGGTTCTGTAGAAAACAAGGGAAATGGGTAGAAGTAACATATGTGTTGCCCTTTTTCTCTCTGCAAAATATGCCAGACTTATGTCCTAAGGGTACAGATTTGGGTGTGACACCTTCAGCTCCTTCCTGTCCTACTTTGCTAGATGATATGGAGGACAGGAGACAAAGAGATAAAGAAAAGCAGGTTTCTCCAATCTATCCCTGGGATCATATGTGCAGAGCAGCCAGAGAGACTAAGGAACAGCCACACAAGCTGTTGCCTCTTCATGAAGCACCCACTAGGAGAAATGATCAGTCTATGAGAGTTAATAAGCCTTTTTCTTATCAAGAAATACAAATAATCAAGGAGGATCTGGGAGACCATTTAGAGGACCCAGAAAAATACATTAGAACTTTTAAAGGTGTTACTCTGCTTTATGACCTTACTTGGAAAGATGTGACGTATATCTTGGGACAAATGCTGACTCCCGAGTCAAAAACTCGAGTTTTGGGAAAAGCAGTTGCTTATGGAGATGAGTGGTTTGGTAATGAATCAGTAGGGAAGAGGGAGGACGAGATAACCACCCTCCCCACTGGGAATCAGGCGGTTCCAATTACAGAACCAGACTGGAACTACAACACAGCTAAAGGGATCAGAGTCATTTTGTCAGATGTATTCTTGAAGGATTCAGGCAGGTGTGTACTAAGCCTTTAACTATGGCAAATTGTAAACATAGAACAGGAGGAGAAGGAAGCTCCTGGTAAATTCCTAGATAGACTGAGAGAAGCCCTTTGCAGATTCACTGAGATTGATCCCGAAGAGGGAAAAGTGATCTTAAAAGATAGATTTCTCACTCAGTCAGCTCCAGATATCTGTGGTAAGCTATTAAAATGGATCTATCAATTGAATCAGTCTTTAGATAATCTGTTACAACTGGCTCAGACAGTCTATCATGGTAGGAAATATGAGGAAAAGAAAGAAAGGCAGAAAAAGACGAACAGGCAGAACCCTTCAAAATGGCGGTGAAAACCATTCTTAAACAGCCTGAGAAAAATGCCCAGAGGGACCCAGGTGAAAGGAGATGGGTTTGCAATAACTGTGGAAAGGAGGGGCACCTCAAGCGGGATAGCTCTCAGGCATCTAAGCCACCTCCAGCTCCATGTCCGGTCTGCAAAGGATCACACTGGAAAAGAGACTGCACCCAGAGGCATAGGTTTCAGGGGTCAGACTCTCAAGACAATCAGGATTGAAGGTGTTCAGGGATCCCCACACAAGCTCCTGTCCTAATTACACCTGAGGAGCCCTGGGTATTAATAACTGTGGGGGCCAATCCGTTGATTTCCTTTTAGATACTGGGGCAACTTACTCTGTGCTTACTGAATCCCCTGTCCCACTTTCTTCATGATCCGCTTCCATAATAGGACTGTCCGGACGAGCCAAAAGAGCGGCTTGATCATATATGTGAGCCTATTTCTGCTGACTCCAAAATTCCTGAGTCTGCCATTTGATCCTCAGGATAATCCCTTCCTGTTCTGGGCTCACTCCTACGCTGCATTCCATAATCAGTCTAACTGCTGGGTCTGTGGAGCGCTCCCCTCTTCATCAGTGGAAGGCTTTCCATGGTGGACATCTCCACTTTGATGGAAAGTCTTTCTCCAATTCTGCAAATACCTTCAACAACAATTGCATGTGATGACTCTTCTTAAACTGATGACATCTAACAACCTTAAGATGGACTGATATAACAATGGACATAATGTGACTTTTCATTTTGATTTTAACTTGGTTTAATGACTATTTTGCCTTATGTCTGTAACTGTACAATGGGGTTTTCTAACCGTCTAAAAGCTTTTAAGTTACACATGGTTGTCCAAACCCCCATGAGTGTCACAGCCTCCTCCAACTATTACTTGGGCCCCCTTGATCAGAGACCCTTAATATGAGGGCTAGGAGAATATGTTGCCTCAACAATTTAGGGACCATGCCCCTAAACAGCAGGAAGTAGTTATGGAATGAAAACGACACCCCTTTCTCTTGGCAACATAATTCTCCTAAAAGAAAAGGGGTGAATGAGAGAGTCATTTCCTAGGCAGGTTGATAAGAAGTCTAGGGGTCCCCAAGAAGAGAGGCGTCTGTAATTCTTAAGGAAGAAGAAAGGACAAACCTTTTTTTCTTCTACATTCCTTAGGATTATATAACAATAATGTATCTTACCTGAGGATAGTCTCTGGATTAAACCTTCTGGCTAATCCTGTTATCTTAAAATGTAAATTATAGGAGTAGGTCTGTGAGGTCTTTACAACTTCCAGACATTCTTTAGATTCATTGGAGAGTATATAACTCCATTGCTAACACTAGCAAGGGAGTACTCTTTCTACCCCCTTCTAACATCTATGTCAGAAGCTTTTTCTATCTCCTTTATACTTTAATAAAACTTTATTACACAAAAGCTATGAGTGATCAAGCCTCGTCTCTGGCCCCGGATTGAATTCTTCTCCTCCAGTGGCCAAGAATCCTGGTGTATTTTTGAGGTTCAGCAACAAACTTTCACTGCTGGGAAAGATTGAGGGGGAGAAGAGAAGGGGACGGCAGAGGATGAGATGGGTGGATGGTATCACTGACTCAACGGACATGAATTAGGGTAAAATTTGTGAACTGGTGATGGACAGGGAGGTCTGGTGTGCTGCAGTCCATAGGGTCGTAAAGAGTCGGACACGACTGGGTGACTGAACTGACTGAGTGCCCTGTAGCTGTAGTCTGCTGTGGCTGGTTACTCATAGTTTAACTCATGTTGTGAGTGGAGAGGCCTTGGATCTTCTAACCCAACATTAGTTTTACATTTATTTGAAAAGGATTGTTCAACTATGTTTCATTTTTAAGACAAATAGCCAATTTTTGAAACCTTGAACTTTTAAGTTAGCTACTGAGAGTTCTGATTATTTTGATTATTTTTTAGAAATAGTCATATTAAATAAAAACATATAGTGTACTTCTAATGCTAAATTCAAATTGCATTGTAGGTTACTCCCTCATATTCCTTCTACCATTATTGACAGTTTTTATAATTTAAGTATGATGCATTATAGATTTAAATACATTTCTAATAAAATTTCTAAATTCTAATAAATTAACACTTTTGATCCTTCAAAAACAATAATAAAGTAGCAACTTTAAATGTCTAAATCTTTATATAGTTTTCAGATACCAAGTTTTGCCTCTGTGTTTGAATATTTGTAAATGAAGAAAACTGAGCATTAGAAAGTGATATCTGTGCATCACTTGGTCACATTGATTTCACTAGAACGTGTATAAAGCATATATTTGAAGCTCCCATCTGTCAAAAGAAATAACAAAACAACAAACTGAAAACTAAAAAATGAAGTAGGAGACCTTTGTATTAATAGCATTGACTTGAACTGATGTCCATTTGTCCATGCACATAACTCATATGTGTTAAGAAATTATATATATATATATATGTATATGTATATATATGTATATATAATTTTACATAATGTCAGAGAAACTACAAAATTGTGCCTTTAAAGGTTTCTTTTAATGGAATGCACATGACTAGAAATATGACCTCTCCTTTTATCCATGAAAAACATTAAAAAAAAAAAAAAAAACACAGACCTTTAAGGAAGATTGGTTTAAAATGGTGAAGTAGAAGGATGTGTGCTCACCTCCTCCAACAAGAGCACCAAAATCTCAACTAGTTGTTGAACAGCCATCCACAGGAGGGCAGTGGAACCCACCCCAAAGAAATATCTCAAGTCCAAAGACAAAGAAGAAACTGCAATGTGACAGTAAGAGGAATGCAATGAAGATAAAATCAATCCCATACCTGCCAGGTGGGTGACCCTCAAACTGGAGAACAATAGTACCAAAGAAATGTCCCACTGTAGTAAATGTTCTGAGCCCCATGTCAGGATTCCCAACCCAGGGATCCTGTAAAGGGACTACGAATCTTCAGGGAATCTGACTTTGAAGGGCAGCTGGGTTTAATTTTGTGTATGAAGGGCATACACAAAATCTGTCTGTACCAGAACTGAAGGGGAAGGAGAAATGACACCATAGGAGAACTGAAGTTGATTGCCATTTCCTTCTCCAGGGGATCTTCCTGACCCAGGGATCAAACCCAGTCTCCCATACTGCAGGCAGACGCTTTACCATCTGAGCCACCAGGGAAGCCCCCATATCAGACAAAATAGACTTTAAAATAAAGACTGTTATAAGAAAAAAGGCTTCTGAATAATAATCAAAAGATAAATCAAGGAAGATGATATAGCAATTGTAAATATATATACACCAAACGTAGGAGCACCTCAATATGTAAGGTAAATACTAACAACAATACAGGGAGAACTCAAAAGTAGCACAGTAGTACTGGGGGACTTTAGCACCTCATTTTCATCAATTGACAGATCAACAAGACAGGAAATTAATAAGGAAACAGGCTTTAAATTACACATAAGATCAAATGAACTTAATTCGTATTTATAGAGCTTTCCATCCCAAAGCAGCAGAATACACATTCTTCCCAAGCGCACACAGAACATTCTCTAGGATTGAACACACGCTTGGCCAAAAGGTGAGCCGCTGCAATTTTAAGAAAACTGAAATGATATCAAGCATATTTTTCTGATCAACATGCTATGGGATTAGAAATAAGCTACAAGAACAAAACTATAAGGGTTTCCTTGGTGGTGCAGCTGGTAAAGAACCCACCTGCTAATGCATCAGACACAGGAGACACAGGTTCCATCCCTGGGTTGGGAAGATCCCCTGGAGGAGGTAATGGCAACCTGCTCCAGTATTCTTGACTGCAAAATTCCATGGACAGAGGAGCCTGGAAGGCTGCAATCCATGGAGTCTCAATGAGTTAGACGTAGCTGAACGACTGAACACAAAACTATGAAAAACACAAATACAATGCAGCAAAACAATATGTTCCTAAACAACCAATGGATCATTGAAGAAATCTAGTTCAGTTCAGTTCAGTCACTCAGTTGTGCCCAACTCTTTGACACCCCATGGACTGCAGCACGCCAGGCCTCCCTGTCCATAACCAATATCCAGAGTTTATTCAAATTCATGTCCATTAAGTTGGTGATGCCATTCAACCATCTCATCACCTGTCATCCACTTCTCCAGCCTTCAATCTTTCCCAACATCAGGGTCTTTTCAAATGAGTCCACTCTTTGCATCAGGTGGCCAAAGTACTTGAGTTTCAGCTTAAGCATCAGCCCTTCCAATGAATATTCAGGACTGAGTTCCTTTAGGTTGGCTCTCTTTTCAGTCCAATGGACTCTCAAGAGTCTTCTCCAACACTACAGTTCAAAAGCATCAATTCTTCAGTGTTCAGCTTTCTTTGAAGTCCAAATTTCACAATCATACATGACTACTGGAAAAACCATAACTTTGACTAGATGGAACTTTGTCGGCAAAGCAATGTCTCTGTTTTTTAATATGCTGTCTAGTTTGGTCATAACTTTTCTTCCAAGGAACAAGCATCTTTTAATTCCATGGCTTCAGTCACCATCTGCAGTGATTTTGGAGCCCAAAAATTAAAGTCTGTCACTGTTTCCCCATATATTTGCCATAAAGTGATGGGACAAGATGCAATGATCTCAGTTTTCTTAATGTTGAGTTTTAAGCCAACTTTTTTCACTCTTCTCTTTCACTTTCATCAAGAGGCTGTTTAGTTCTTCTTTGCATTCTGCCATGAGTGTGGTGTCATCTGCATATTAGAGGTTAGTGCTATTTCTCCTGGCAATCTTGATTCCATCTTGTACTTCATTCAGTCCAACAAATCACAAAACATGAAGAGATAAGTGAAAATGAAAGCACAATGGTTCAAAACTTATGGGAGGCAGCAAAAGCAGCAGGAAGTTTTGGGGAATAAACTCTTACCTCAAGAAAACAGAAAAAAAAAATCAAATAAACGACCTAACCTTAATCTAAAACAACTAGAGAAAGAAGTAAAAACAAAATCTGAAGTTAGGAGAAGGAAAAAATACCATAAATATCTGAACAGAAATTAATTAAACAGAGACAAAGAGAGTAATCATAAAGATCAATGAAACTAAAAGATTGTTCTTTGAAAATATAAAAAAAATTGATAAACCTTTAGCCAGACTCATCAAGAAAAAAGGAGATAGGGCTCAAGTCAATGAATTAGAAATTAAACAGGAAAAGTTAGAACAGACACCACAGAATTACATAGGATTATAAGAGACTACTTTGAGCAACTGTATGTCAAAAAAATAGACAATCTGGAAGATATAGACAAATTCTTGTAAAGGTACAGTCTCCAAGGACTGAACCAGGAAGAAATAGAAAATTTAAAAAAAAGAATTCCAAGCACTGAAATTATTTTTTTTTTAATTTTGATTAAACACACACACACACACACACACACACACGCACCCAACAACAAAAACAACAACTCCCAGCATACAAAAATCCAGGATCCAATGGCATCACAGGCAAAGCTTATCATTTAGAAAAGGCTTTACACCTATCTTTCTAAAACTGTTCCAAAAATAGCAGAGGAATGACAAGTTCCAAACTCATTCTACGATACCACCATCACTCTGAGAACAACACCAAACAAAGATAATACAAAAAGTAAAATTATGCGGCAATATCACTCATGAACATAGATGCCAAAGTCCTCAACAAAATATTAGGAATCTGAATCAAACAATACACTGAAAAAATCTTATACCATGATCAAATGGGATTCATCCCAAGAATGCAAGAATTTTTCAATATATGCAAGTCAATCAATATGATACATCACAACAAAAATTTGGAGAATAAAAAAACATATGAATGTTTCAATAATGTAGAAAAAGCTTTAGACAAAATTAAACACCCATATATGATAAAACTCTCCAGAAAGTGGGCATAGAGGGAACATATGTTAACATAATAAAGGCCATATGTGAAAAAATCTACAGCTAATATCATACTCAATGGTGAAAAGTTGAAAACCCTTCATCTAAGATAATGAAAGGAACAAGAAACGTATGTCCCCTCTCATCACTTTTGTTCCCCCATTTTATTCACTTAAAAATATATATATATGAGGAAATTAGCTTTACAATTGTGGGATGGCTTCTGCCATACAACAGTGCAAATCAACCATAATTACACATATATCCCCTCCCTCAATCTGGCCACTTTTATTCAACATAGTTTGGGAAGTCATAGCTATTTTCAATCAGAGGAAAAAAAAAAAAAGAAAGAAATTGGAAAATAAGAAGTTAGATTGTCACTGTTTTCAGATGACATGATACTATACATAGAAGACCCTAAAGATAATACCAGAAAACTACTAAAGCTTAATGAAGTTGGTAAAGTTGCAAGTTACAAAATCAATACCCAGAAATCTATTGCATTTCTATATACTAACGACAAATGATAAGAAAGAGAAATTGAAGAAACAATTCAATTTGCCACTGCGTCAAAAAGAATAAAATACCCAGGAATAAATATACCTAAGGAGACAAAAAAAAAAAAAAAAAAAAAAAAAAAAATCTGTTCTCTGAAAACTATAAGACCCTGATGAAAGAAATCAAAGAAGACACAAACAGATGGGAAGAAATACAATGATCATGGATTGGAAGAATCAATATTGTCAAAATGATTATACTAACTGAGGCAATATTTAGCTTCAATGCAATCCCTATCAAATTCAGTCAATTTAGTTCAGTCGCTCATTTGCGTCTGACTCTTTGTGACCCCATAAATCGCTGCATGCCATGCCTCCCTGTCCATCAAAAACTCCCAGAGTTTACTCAAACTCACGTCCATCGAGCTGGTGACGCCATCCAGCCATCTGATCCTCTGTCGTCCCCTTCTCCGGCTGCCCCCAATCCCTCCAAGCATCAGGGTCCTTTCCAATGAGTCAACTCTTCTCATGAGGTGGCCAAAGTATTGGAGTTTCAGCTTCAGCATCAGTCCTTCCAATGAATATTCAGGACTGATTTCCTTTAGGGTGGAGTGGATGGATCTCCTAGCAGTCCAAGGGACTCTCAAGAGTCTGCTCCAACACCACAGTTCAAAAGCATCAAGTTTTAGGCGCTCAGCTTTCTTCACAGTCCAACTCTCACATCCATACATGACCACTGGAAAAACCATAGCCTTGACTAGACGGACCTTTGTTGGCCAAGTAATGTCTCTGCTTTTTAATATGCTATCAAGGTTGGTCATCACTTTCCTTCCAAGGAGTCAGTGTCTTTTAATTTCAGGGCTGCAATTACCATCTGCAGTGATTTTGGAGCCCCAAAAAATAAAGTCTAAGACTGTTTTCACTGTTTCCCCATCTATTTCCCATGAAGTGATGGGACCAGATGCCATGATCTTAGTTTTCTGAATGTTGAGCTTTAAGCCAACTTTTTCACTCTCCTCTTTCACTTTCATCAAGGGGCTTTTTAGTTCCTCTTCACTTTCTGCCATAAGGGTGGTGTCATCTGCATATCTGACGTTATTGATATTTCTCCCGGCAATCTTGAATCCAGCTTGTGCTTCTTCCAGCCCAGCGTTTCTCATGATGTACTCTGCATATAAGTTAAATAAGCAAGGTGACAATATACAGCCTTGACATACTCCTTTTCCTATTAGGAAGCAGTCTGTTGTTCCATGTCCGGTTCTAACTGTTGCTTCCTGACCTGCATATAGGTTTCTCAAGAGATGGGTCAGGTAGTCTGGTATTCCCATCTCTTTCAGGATTTTACACATTTTACTATGATCCACACAGTCAAAGGCTTTGGCATAGTCAATAAAGCAGAAATAGATGTTTTTTTTCTGGAACTCTCTTGTTTTTTCGATGATCCAGTGGATGTTGTGAATTTGATCTCCAGTTCCTCTGACTTTCTAAAACCAGGTTGGGCATCTGGAAGTTCATGGTTTACGTAATGCTGAAGCCTGGCTTGGAGAACTTTGAGAATTACTTTACTAGCGTGTGAGATGAGTGCAATTGTGTGGTAGTTTCAGCATTCTTTGGGTTTTCCTTCCTTTGGGATTGGAATGAAAACTGACCTTTTACAGTCCTGTGGCCACTGCTGAGTTTTCCAAATTTGCTGGCATATTGAGTGCAGCACTTTCACAGCATCAACTTTCAGGATTTGAAATAACTTAACTGGAATTCCATCACCTCCAATAGCTTTTTTCACAGTGATGCTTTCTAAGGTCCACCTGACGTCACATTCCAGGATGTCTGGCTCTAGGTGAGTGATCACACCATTGTGATTATCTGGGTCGTGAAGATATTTTTTGTACAGTTCTGTGTATTCTTGCCACCTCTTCTTAATATCTTCTGCTTCTGTTAGGTCCATACCATTTCTGTCCTTTAAAGAGCCCATCTTTGCATGAAATGTTCCCTTTGTATCTCTAATTTTCTTGAAGAGATCTCTAGTCTTCCCTATTCTGTTGTTTTCCTCTATTTCTTTGCATTGATCACTCAGGAAGGCTTTCTGATCTCTCCTTGCTATTCTTTGGAATTCTGCATTCAGATGGGAAAACCTTTCCTTTTCTCCTTTGCTTTTTGCTTCTTTTCTTTTCACAGCTGTTTGTAAGGCCTCCTCAGACAGCCATTTTGCCTTTTTGCATTTCTTTTCCATGGGGATGGTCTTGATCCCTGACTCCTGTACAATGTCACAAACCTCCATCCATAGTTCATCAGGCAATCTGTCTCTCAGATCTAGTCCCTTAAATATATTTCTCATTTCCACTGTATAGTCATAAGGCATTTGATTTTGATCATACCTGAATGGTCTAGTAGTTTTCCCTACTTTCTTCAATGTAAGTCTGATTTTGGCTATAAGGAGTTCATGATCTGAGCCACAGTCAGCTCCCAGTCTTGTTTTTGCTGACTCTATAGAGCTTCTCCATCTTTGGCTGCAAAGAATATAATCAGTGAGATTTCCGTGTTGACCATCTGGTGATGTCCATGTGTAGAATCTTCTCTTGTGTTTGTTGGAAAAGGGTGTTTGATATGACTAGTGTGTTCTCTTGGGAAAAGTCTATTAGCCTTTGCCCTTCTTCATTCTGTACTCCAAGGCCAAATTTGCCTGTTACTCCAGGTGTTTCTTGACTTCCTACTTTTGCATTCCAGTCCCCTATAATGAAAAGGACATATTTTTTGGGTGTTTGTTCTAAAAGGTCTTGTAGGTCTTCATAGAACCGTTCAACTTCAGCTTCTTCAGCATTACTGGTTGGGACATAGGCTTGGATTACCGTGATATTGAATAGTTTGCTTTGGAAACAAACAGAGATCATTCTGTCGTTTTTGAGATTACATCCAAGTAATGCATTTCAGACTCCTTTGTTGACCATGATGGCTACTCCATTTCTTCTAAGGGATTCCTACTGACAATAGTAGATATAATGGTCATCTGAGTTAAATTCACCCATTTCAGTACATCTTAGTTGGCTGATTCCTAGAATGTCGACATTCGCAATTGCCATCTCCTGTTTTTCCACTTCCAATTTGCCTTGTTCATAGAGCTAACATTCCAGGTTCCTATGCAGTATTGCTCTTTACCATATCGGACCTTCCTTCTATCAATGGTATTTTTTACAGAACCAGAAAAAAAAAATCTTAAAACATGCTTGGAGTCACAAAAGACACTGAATAGCCAAAGCAACTTTAAGAAAGAAATATGGAGCTGGAGCAATCAGTCTCCCTGACTTTCAGACTATACTACAAGGCTATAGTTACCAAAACAGTATAGTGCTGGTACAGAAATAGAAATATGAATCAATGGAACAGGATAGAAACCCCAGATAGAAGCCAATGCACTTGTGGTCAGTTAATCTCTGAGAAAGGAGGCAAGACTACACAATGTTGGAAAGACAGTCTCTTCAACAAAAGGTACTGGACAAACTGAACATTTTCATGCAAAAGAAATGAAATTAGATTGTTTAATACTATACACAAAAAATAATCCCAAATTGGATTACAGACCTAAATGTGAGAACAGACAGTATAAAATCCCTACAGGAAAACATAGGCAGAATATTCTCTGACATAAATAGCAGCAGTATATTTTTCAATCCATCTCCTGGAATAATGGAAATAAAAACTGAAATAACTGAGACCTATTTAAACTCAAAAGTTTTTGAACAGCAAAGGAAACAATAAGCATG
Source organism: Dama dama (assembly GCF_033118175.1). Taxonomy (NCBI): domain Eukaryota; kingdom Metazoa; phylum Chordata; class Mammalia; order Artiodactyla; family Cervidae; genus Dama; species Dama dama. The sequence continues at coordinate 74,239,819 of NC_083714.1, forward strand.
ACAAAAAGACAAGTATTGGGAAAAATATTTGCAAAAAATGTGACCAACAAGACATTAGTGTTCAAAATTTATGAACAGTTCATGAGGCTTTATGTAATGAAAACAAACAACTCAATCAAAAAATTGGTAAAATACCTAAATAGACATTTCTTCAAAGAAGACATACAGATGTTCAAAAGGCACATTAAAAGATTAATTATTAGAGAAATGATAATCAAAAGTACAGTGAGATATCACCTCACACCAGTCAAAACCACTATCATCAGAAAAGTCACAAACAATAAATGCTGCAGAGGGTTTTAAGATAGGAGCACCCTCCTAACACTGTTGGTGAGTATGTATATTGGTATAGTCACTGTAGAGAACAGTATGGCGATTCCTTAAAAAACTAAAAATAAAGCTACCATATGACCCTGCAATCCCATTCCCGCAATACCCAAGAAAAACATTGTCCAAAAGGAAACATGCACTTCAGTGTTCATTGCATCACTGTTTACAATAGCCAAGACATGTGGAACCAACCTAAGCGTCCATGAACAGAGGAATGGATAAAGAATATGTGGTATGTACACAATGGAATATTGCTCAGCCATTAAAAATGAAACAATGCCAGTTGCAGCTACATGGATAGACTTATAGATTGTCATATTGAGTAAAGTAAGTCAGACAGAGATGGAGAAATATTGTATGGCATTCCTTACATGCAAAATCTAAAAAAGAAATGATACAAATGAACTTATTTACAAAACAGAAACCGATTCACAAACTTAGAGGGCAAATTTATGGTTGCCTGTGAGGAAATAATGTGGGGCAAGAATCACTTAGGGAGTTTGGGATTAACAGGTAAGCACTGCTAAATTTAAAATAGATAACAAGCAAGACCTACTGTACAGCACAGGGAACTCTCTTCAATATGTGGCAGCCTGGATGGGAGGGGAGTTTAGGGGAAAATGGATACATGCATATGTATGGCTGAGTCCCTTTGCAGTCCACCTGAAAATATCAGAACATGGTTAATTGGCTATACTCCAAGATAAAATAAAAAGTTTAATTATAAGTTAATGTTTTGTTGCTTACTTGATTATGTAAACTGAGTGGAAGTCTTATTAAGAAGCACAGACAATTTGTGCTTTCAGATTACAGACAATATATAAAGTTAGCCTGATGTGAAAATTAGTAGATTCAAAATTAGAGATTTAGCTTTAATTGAAATGCCATGACAGAATTGAATTTGCTCCTACAAAATAAAGTAGTTTATAACTGTTTCAAGTTGCTTCATGCTCCAGACAAATCAATATTTCTTTATGATTGCTTTAACATCTGTAAACCACAAGTCTTCTACTTTTAAAGTACAAGATGAAAAGATTACATTCCAATTCATAGCTCTTTCTATGTTCTTCAAAAGATAGTGCTGACAATTATCTATCCATCCAAATGTAGAACAATGTGAGTTTGCAGTTGTTGCTCTCATTTATTCTAATTTATTGTTTAAAAATTATAAAGACATGTAGATATATAATGTACTATATTAAAGCCTACACAATCTCAAGCTTCCACCTTCTAAACGGGAACTAAGTGTGTGCTTAAGGGAGAAAATAACAAAGCAGATTTGGGAAATGAAAATTATGTAGCTGCAAAATCCATTATATGACATTAATTGAGAATATTTGTTAGCATCATATGCAGATGTGCAAATTGTGTTTATATTTAAGGTAACAATTTCATTAAGTTTCAGCTCTGTTTTGTTTTTTATCTTGTTTTTTTTCATTTGAAACAGAGGTTAGCCTGACTAAAAGTAAGGCAATATTGGATATTAGCTTTAAAAATGCAGATAACAATGGCCATTGTTTTGTTCCTGCCAACTGTTAACAAATACTCTCCCTTTGTCAACAGGCATGGAAGAAGGAAGTTGCTTCAGTTTCAGTTGTGCAACAAAGTGATTTAGCTATATATACACATGTATCTATTCTTTCTCAAATTATTTTCCTATTTAAGTTACTTTAGAATATTGAGCAGAGTTCCCTGTGCTGTATAGTAAATCCTTGTTTATCTATTTAAAATATACCAGTATGCACATGTTATTTTAACAATTGAATTTATGTGATAAAAAATGACTAGTTTTTTGGTGAGAAAAACAGTAATGATTAGAATTCTGTAGAAGCATACAAACAACTAGTTTAATTCGATTGATATATATATATATATATATATATATATATATATATATATATTCACCCATTTCAGATGTAATTGTGTAATGCTGTAATTAATCAGATCATATTTATTCAAAGTTCAAATGACAAAGAGGAAACAGAATAAAAATACTGGAAGGCACTGCCAAGAGCTTCAATGAAAGATAAAAAGAAAAAAACACAGAAAATATTTTCAAAAATAAAATTATCTATTAATAAATACTACTTAAAATTCAAAAGTCAAGAAATATATATTACAATAAAATAAGATCATGTATATTTATAATTGCCCCAATATTTTCATTAAATGTATTATGAGAGCTCACTAGAGGTTTAGAAGAACTCCTGAACTAATTTTCCATAGCATAAAATAAGATAGAATCAGAGAGCAATGTCTGAATAAGATCACCTCTAATTAAAAATAAATTTTATATTACAATAATTGTGAAATAATTTATTTTGCCAAATCAGCTAATCTAAAACTGATATATTTATTCTAACCCTCTTAAGTAGAAGTTGTATTTTTATTTTAAAACATACCTGTCTTAGGTTGATCATATTAATACCATTTTAATCAAATCACTAGTCAAAGTTTTAACAAGAAAAATAAGTAAGCTAATTTTTAAAACTGTAAACACTCAGTGTGCTTTGTTTTCATTTCATTTGCTGTTTCAGGAGCAAAACTTAATCTTATTAAACTAGGTAACTAATGTATACTGATATTTTGTTGATATGATACCTTGAGAAATATTTTACTGTATCTTTAATTTTGGACTTTGGGTATGGAGGCAAAGCAATGTAGGAAGCTCAGAGATGAGTCAGAAGACTCCTCTCACCATGGAAATTAAAGACTGGTTGAAGAAGTAAAACACCTAAGTGATTACAAAACAAAGTATAAGTATTATGCATATTAAAAACTATAATGATATTGACTTTTAAATAAATGGTAACTTAATCAGATTTCAACTTTATTGATGTTCTTATACTTTATTCATAGAAGCATAAACAGTTATTTTAATAATTGAATTGGATTTAAATGTAACGCCATTATATTAAAATACTTTCTGGGCACTTCCCTGGTGATCTAAGACTCTGCACTACTAATGTAGGGGGCCTGAGTTCTATCACTGGTCAGGGAATTAGACACCACATGCCACAGCTAAGAGCTGACAGAGCCAAACAAATAAATATTAAAAAAAAAAATTTAAAAAAAACCCTTTCTGAAGGTAAAAAAAAAAACAACACAAATATTGAAGTATATATTCTCCTCTAAAAATATTTATGATAATTGATTATCTCTGTTCTATGATTTAGCAATATCTGTACAGAAAAGAAGCAATCTAAGCACAACCTTTCAAATCTTTTTAAAAAGTATTTTATTTATCCTCCCTAACGATCTCCTTTACTCACCTTTCTGCTAATGAGAGGGGGGAATAAAGAACATAAAGCAAGGAAAGGTATAAACAAACATAGGCTTTCCAATTAAAATATCCCCAGAAAGTAATTTTGTGACTACTGATAAACTGATTCTGAAGGTCACACAAAAATGCAGCAGATCTCAAATAGCCAACAAATTGCTGAAGAAGACGTCAGATAATTGACATTACTCATCTTCAGTCTTACCGCAATGCTGTGGTCAAGACAATGTGGTAGTGGTAAAAGAACAGATATAGATCCCTGAAATCAGTTCAATTCAGTTCAGTTCAGTCATTCAATCGTGTCTGACTCTGATCCCGAAGACTGCAGCACGTCAGGGCCACCTGTCCATCACCAACTCCAGGAGCTTGCTCAAACTCACGTCCATCAAGTCAGTGATGCAATCCAACCATCCCATCCTCTGTTGTACCCTTCTCCTCCTGCCTTCAATCTTTCCCAGAATCAGAGTCTTTACCAATGAGTCAGCTCTTCACAACAGGTGGCCAAAGTATTGGAGCTTCAGCTTCAGCATCAGTCTTTCCAATGAATATTCAGACTGAATTCCTTTAGGATTGACTGGTTTGATATCCTTGCAATCCAAGGACTCTCAGGAGTCTTCTCCAACACGACAGTTCAAAAGCATCAATGCTTCAGTGCTCAGCTTTCTTTATAGTCCAACTCTCATATCCATACATGACTACTGGAAAAACCATAGCTTTGACTAGATGGGCATTTGTTGGCAAAGTAATGACTCTGCTTTATAATATGCTGTCTAGGTTGGTCATGACTTTTCTTCCAAGGAGCAAGTGTCTTTTAATTTCAAGGCTACATTCACCACCTGCAGTGATTTTGGAGGCCAAGAAAATAAAGTTTGTCACTGTTTCTGTTGTTTCCCCATCTATTTGCCATGAAGTGATGGGATTGTAATCCATGATCTTCATTTTCTGAATGTTGAGTTTTAAGCCAGCTTTTTCACTCTCCTCTTTCATTTTCATCAATAGGCTCTTTAGTTCCTCTTTGCTTTTTTCCATAAGGGTGGTGTCATCTGGAATGGAAAAGTAGGAAGTCAAAGGATACCTGTAGTAACAGGAAAGTTTGTTCTTGGACTACACAATGAAACAGGGTGAAGGCTAACAGAGTTTTGCCAAGAGAACACACTGGTCATAGCAAACACCCTATAGCCAAATTCAGACTTACATTGAAGAAAGTAGGGAAAACCACTAGACCATTCAGGTATGACCTAAACAAAATCTCTTACAATTATACCATGGAAGTGACAAATAGATTCAAGGGATTAGATCTTATTGACAGAGCTCCTGAGGAACTATGGACAGAGGTTTGTTATACTGTACAGTAGGCAGTGATCCAAACCATCCCCAAGAAAAAGAAATGCAAAAAGGCAAAATGATTGTCTCAGGAGGCCTTACAAACAGTGGAGAAAAAAAGAGAAGTGAAAGGAAAAGAGAAAAGGAATGATGTATCCATCTGAATGCAGAGTTCCAAAGAAAAGCAAGGAGAAATAAGAAACCTTCTTAAGTGATCAATGCAAAGAAATAGAGGAAAACAATAGAATGGGAAAGACTAGAGATCGCTTCAAGAAAATTAGAGATTTAGGGAATATTTCATGCAAAAATGGGCACAATAAAGGACAGAAGCATTATCGATATAACAGAAGCAGAAGATATTAAGAAAAGGTGGTAAGAACACACAGAAGAACTATACAAAAAAAATCTTAATGACTCAGACAATCACGATGGTATGATCACTCACTTAGAGCCAGACATCCTGGAATGTGAAGTCAAGTGGGTCTTAGCAAGCATCACTATGAACAAAGCTAGTGGAGGTGATGGAATTCCATCTGAGCGACTTCAAATCCTAAAAGATGATACTGTGAAAGTGTTGCACTCCTTATGCCAGCAAATTTGGAAAACTCAGCAGTAGCCACAGGACTGGAAAGGTCAGTTTTCATTCCAATCCAAAATAAAGGTAATGCCAAGGAATGTTCAAACTATTACACACTTGCACTCATATCATATGCTGGCAAAGTAATGCTCAAAATTCTCCCCAAGCTAGGCTTCAACAGTATGTGAACTGAGAACGTTCAGTTGTTCAAGTTGGATTTTAAAAAGGCAGAGGAATCAGAGATCAAATTGCCAACATCTGTTGAATCATAGAAAAATCAAGAGAATTCCAGAAAAATCATCTACTCCTGCTTTATTGACTATGCTAAAGCCTTTGAGTGTGTGAATTAAAACAAACAGGGAAATTCTCAAAGAGATGGGAATACCATATCACCTCACCTGCCTCCTGAGAAACCTGTATGCAGGTCAAGAAGCAACAGTTAGAAATAGATATGGAGCAATGGACTGGATCAAAATTGGGAAAGGAGGACCAAGGCTGCATATTGTTACCCTGCTTATTTAGCTTATATGAAGAGTACCTCATGAGAAATGCCAAGCTGGATGAAATACAAGCTTGAATCAAGAATGCTGGGAGAAATATTAATAATCTCATATATGAGATTCCTGAAATAGTTCTACATTAATATAGTCAGCTGATATTTGACAAAAACAAGAAAAGCAAAAGCGACTCAATGGGAAAATGACAATCTTTACAACAATGGTTCTAGAACAACTAAACATCCACAATCAAATAAACAGTAACTTAGACACAAACCTTACACCTTCACAGAAAACAACTCAAAATGAAGCATAGACCCAAATGCAACATTTTGCATTACTTTTACTCTTAGAAGATAATACAGATGGTCTTGTATTTCACCAGGCTTTTAAATCCAACACTAAAAACACAATTTATAAATGGATTTTTTTTTATAAGTTGGACCTTAATTCTTCTGCAAAAGGCATTGTTAGGAGACAAAAGGAGATAAACCACAGAGATGGGGAAATTTTTTGCAAAACACATATCAGGTAGAGAACTGGCATCCAAAATATACAATGAACTCTTAAAACTCAACAACAGGAACACAAAAATCCACTTAAAAATTAACAAAAGATCTGCATCAATATTTGCTCATCAGTTGTAAGCAATGTGTTACACTGTGTGCTTAGTTGCTCAGTCTTATCCGACTGCACTGTGTGCTTAGCTGATCAGTCATATCCAGCTCTTTGTGACCCCATGGACGTGCCCAGGCTTCTCCGTCCATGGGGATTCTCCAGGCAAGAATACTGGAGGGGTTTGCCATGCCCTCCTCCAGGAGATCTTTCCAATCTAGGGATGGAACCCAGGTCTCCTGCATTGCACGTGGATTCTTTACCGTCTGAGCCCCCAGGGAAATCCAAGAATACTGGAGTGGGTAGCCTATCCCTTCTCCAGGGGATCTTCCCAACTCAGGAATCCAACTGGGTCTCCTACATTGCAGGTGGATTCTTTACCAGCTGAGCTACCAAGGAAGCCCAAAACATATCTAGAAATGCTCATTTGGAGAAAGATGCTTTCATAAAGTTTGGGGGCAAATGAAGCCATCTGACGGAACTGTCATAAGCAACATCGATAGGCACAGACTTCCAGGCTAGAATCTTTTCCAAGCCCAAATTTCCTGCTCGCCTCTGGTTTAGGCCCCCGGCTACACCCTGTTACACAGTCAATGCTGGGTGTATCTTCTGTTCACCGTTAGTGTGAGGAAAGTGAGCCTGGGTCTGCCTGTAGCCTGTTTGCAACCCGTCCAGGAACGGGGGCACTGGGGTCATGGTCACTGAGTCTGACTGCAGGGTGTATCCCATGAAGGGGGAATGCAGGTACTGCCCCTTATAGGGCATGATCTGGGTGGCCTGATGGCAGCTGAGCATTGAGAAGTTTGTGGGCATGTCCATGTATGTGTTGTTCATGGTGCCCTTGGGCAAACAATAGTTGGTTTGGGACCTGTTCAGGGGCGCCTGGGCCCCCAAGTTGCCTCTAGAACTGGACAGGCGGGAGGGGTAGCCCCAGGAGATTCTGGCGCTCAGGATCATGGGGATGGTCTCCATTGAGCAGGGCCCTCCCAGGGCCAGCTCTGCTGTGGCTCCTTCTTGGGCTAGTGGCATCTCCAGGAGCGACGAGGGACCCCAAGATGATGAAGGTGACAAATACTGACTTGACTATGAGGAAGTGCACATAGATGGGGACTATTGTTACACCAATGCAAGATAATAATCGAGTAAATTGGTGGAAGGGGATTGCCATGTGGTCTATTAGAGTTGTGTACTTTTCATTCAGTTTTTCTGTAAGCCTCAGAGTGCTCAAAAAATAGTCTATTTAAAATTTTGCAATCAATTATGTCAAGTACTTCTGATCAATTTTCAAGTTAAGAACTTATTTATCTACAATCATGAAATAATACATGTAGGTAACATTAATTTCATTATTAACTCTATGTGAGATTACTAACTGCTTATTAATAAGTATAGAAAATACAGTCCATATATCTTAGGGATCTGTTAACATATACATTTTTGATCTCTGTTTTGAGGAATTATATGATACTTGAAAATTATGAGATATTTTCATCTTCTCCTCATTTTTTGGATTAAGATTTGTTTACAAATCATTGGTGTCTGTTAGAGATTATGATATATTTGGACATTTTTACATTTTAGACAATATTTCTCGTAATAATCAATTCCTCATAGGTAGACCATGAGAGCTAATTAAATAATTCAAAATTTGATACAAAATTTATTTTCCCATATTTAGAATAAAATGATGCACAGTTTCATAGATTCTATACTTTTCATATGACTGAAATGTAATATTCAAAATTAAATTTAGCATTTCAACAAAAATATTATCTTCCATTCAATTTCTATATTTAGTAAGAAGGACTTTCCATGAAGGACTCACTATGAAGGACTTGAAAATATTTTAAATCTCCTACTGAATATGTTGCCAATAGATAGTTGAAATCTCCACTATTTGGGGGAGTTCCCATTATATTTGTCATTGGCATCTTTAATTGGTCATATTTGTCAATTTATTTTATTTTTATGTTAACATTCTTATTCAATTATGATGGCTCTACTTTTGCTTTCATTCTTATGTCATCTCTCAGAATGAGAGACTTACCCAGCTAATGGGAGGTAGTAGTGGACTAGGACCTTCCTATGTGTTAAGAGTAGAAGAGTGGTAAAACTCCAAGCAGAAAATAATTTGAAGCTAATCATTCTTTTCAATTTTAACATTTAGTTTGGTCATCCAAAATTGCATGAAGGGACAGAGTGAGTAAAGGAGAAAGTCAGTGCCAGAATTGTTTTTAAAAATAATGTGGAGATACATTAGCAACTTAAACAATTTAAAAGGAATCCTATAATATATAGTCCCTGTGAATCTCTTTTTTTCATCTATGTAATGTTTTCAGGAGGCTTTCCTGATGGCCCAGTGTTAAACAATCTGCCTGACAATGCAGGAGACATGGGTTTGATCCCTGAGTCCTGAAGATCCCCTGGAGAAGGAAATGGCAAACCACTCCAGTATCCTTGCCTGGGAAATTGCATGGACAGAGGAGCTTGGCAGGCTACAGTCCATGGAGTCACAAAAGAATGGGACATGATTTAGTGATGAAACAAAAACAACACTATTTCAGGATACAAGAGGACTTGAATATTTAACTACACAACATGTGTTCTCTTTTCTAGTAATTATTTTTTAAATATATATTTTAATTGGAGGAAGATTGTTTTACAATGTTGTGCTGGTTTCTGTGGTGCAATATAAATCAGCCATAATTGTGCATATATCCCCTCCCTCTTGAGCCTCCCTGCTCTCCCCCCACCCCACTTCTCTATGTCATCACAGGATGCCAGGCTGGGCTCCCTGTCTTATACAGCAATTCTTGATGAAATTTACCTCTATTGTACTTTGGCAGTTATCTAATTTTCTTCTGTGTGCTTTTTGTTTATCCATACAGATGAGAATCACCTTTTAGGATCAAGTGAACACATTCTATGAAAGAATGTGTTAAAGTAGATGTAAAGTGTAGCAAACTGATGTTGAGACATTTCTATTAGCTTCTTATATTCAGTAATGGGAAAAATACCAGCAATGTTTTCTATCCATGAACCGTTAAAAACAGGAGCTTAGAAAACCAATTCTTGAACACTAACAATTGTTATCGAATTATCTCTCTCTTTTTTTTTAATTTTTTCCCCTTTATTTATTTATTTATTTTTTCAGTGGGTTTTGTCATACATTGATATGAATCAGCCATAGATTTACACGTATTCCCCATCCTGATCCCCCCTCCCACCTCCCTCTCCACCCGAATTATCTCTCTTAACTATGAGATGTCAGGTCCTAGATGTGTGCTTTTGATACTAGTGAAGGAATGCATTGCCTATGTAGCTAAAGCTGTTGATCTTTCAGGAAAATCTTAGAGCACAGATAACTGCTTCTACAGTTCTGTCCACTTAATTTATTTGCTCTTCTTCATAAATCTTTTTATCACCTCCAGATATACCAGCTTTGCAAACTTGCTTGCATTTTCTTTGGACTGTTTCAGTTCCATTGTTCCCATGTAAGTGCATATTCATTGGAGGTGAATATTCATTGGAAGGATTGATGCTGAAGCTGAAACTCCAAGACTTTGGCCACCTGATGTGAAGAACTGACTCATTTGAAAAGGCTCTGATGCTGGGAAAGTTTGAAGGCATGAGGAGAACGGGAAGGGTATGACAGAGGATGAGATGGTTGGATGGCATCACCAACTCAATGGACAAGAGTATGAGTAAACTCCAGGAGTTGGTGATGGACAGAGAGGCCTGGTGTTCTGCATTCCATGGGGTCACAGAGAGTCGGACATGACTGACTGAACTGAACTGAAGTGAACTGAAGTGCTATTAACTCAAGAGGAGGTCACCTGATAGATATCATATAATCTGGCAATTATACTTTCTTTACCCTTTCAGATCAACTCTCTATATAGAAAAATTGCCTGACTAAAAGTTTAATTTGGAGCTTTCTGATATCAGTTTATGCTGGTAATTTTGTTAGTACATACATTATTACAGCTAGACCTCTTTTTTAGACTATATGCACCTTGAAAACAGTATGTAGCTTGTGTAATGTTGCATATCTTCCAGATGCACTCAAAGATCTTAAGACACTCATTAGTGAATATATTTGTGCAGTTAATATTCCTTCTATGATGGGGAAAATTCCCAATTTTCTTTTTATAGTCTCCAAATTTAGATACTTGAATATGAGAATATTTAAACAGTATATACCTATGCTAATCCTCTCAATGTTCACAAGAGAAAATACTAGAATTCTGAACAATTTATGCTAAATTTTGAATATAGATCTCTGTTCCACAGTTGATAGAAGCACTGATATAACCATTATGGTACCGAATAACTCTTAGGATAGACTTAAAAATTATTTGTCATTAACTAATTGCACAAATGACAGGAGAGTCTGGCAATACTCTCAAAGAGCTTTTCTTTCCATACTACTTAAAACTTGCAGGTGAATGTACTGTTAGTCTCTGCTCCATGCCCAACTCCATCTAGCAATAACAAATACTCACTTCTCTAAAGCTCTGGGTTCTGAGATGGTAAATCCAGCACAGAAAATGACTCTCAGTAGGGATACCTACATATACAAAGAACAAGATCATATTTTGCCACAAATCAAATCTGACAAAATTACATTTGGGGATACTGCAAAATCAGTGTGCAAGTTAAGTCAAATTAAATCTTTAGAGCTTCATTGCTATTTGCAAACTCACATCATTTTTTTACTTATTACCCAGTGTCTAGTTATACTTTTCTCTTGGTACACAGAGTATGAACCCTATAAATACTGCTGATTAGAGTCAACCCCTACTACTTGTCTTGAGATATGACAAATTCAGTCCTAATCTATAATTTCTCTCCCTCTTGCTCTGATAAAATATTCATGTCTTAAGATTTTTATTTTCTAGAAACTTAATAATCTCTAATCCAGTCTTCTGTATTATATTAGTGGCACTCTTCACCAGCCCTAATTACTCTCTCCCACAGTTAGCTGGTTGATCTCCTCATTTCATTATTCTTTTAGTCACATGCATTTCACCTAGGCGTTAAATAGAAATATTTCTCTGATCTCTTGGTAAGGATTTATAGTCTATTTTAGATGTCTCTACATATTATCTCAGTTTAATAATAATTATGCCCTATAAGAAAAGTGGACTATGCACTTCAAGAGGACCACAGTGAGCCTAGTGTCAACCTGGTATCAGTCATAAGACTTTATTAAATTACCCATTCAGTAAATCCATGGCTGATTCATGTCAATGTATGACAAAAACCACTACAATATTGTAAAGTAATTAGTCTTCAACTAATAAGAATAAATGAAAAAAAAATTACCCATTCATTCACTCCCTTGTTTACTCCTCCTGCTTTCAGATATTTACTGAGAAACTACTTGTCAATCATGCTGATGAATGCTCTAGGGAATGTATAAATGACTATAATGCCATTTTTTTCTCTCTAGTAGTTCAATCTTAAAGAGACAGACATGTTCACAAATAAATACAGTATGTCAAATTCTATAATAGAGGTTTGAAAAAGCTCTATGACAAGATAAACTTTCACCCTATGAAGAAATGATAGAAGGCATCTTAAGGAAAATGATATTTAGCTTGGCTGACAGATCAGAATTAGATTTTAATACATAAAAATTGAGAATGGGTGTCTCAAGAAAGGAAATAGCATTTGCAAAGGGTAGGGAATTAAAGATTTTTTTTTTTTCAGGGAAAGGGAAAAATATGTTGGTAGCTGAAGCATGAAGTGCAAAGGAGGCAATGATTGGAGATAGAGCAAATAAGTCAGATTTGGCATTATTGAGGAAGGTCTTATATGGCACAGAATAAATTTAAAATTTATGTTGTACATTACAGACAAGCAATAGAAGCCAGTTTGTTGTTCATTAAAAAAAAAGAATCTGAAGTATATTATGAAGGATAATTTAAATTAAGGAGATATATTTTTCTAGAGAAAAAAATGACAAAATAAATTTGCTATCTCTCAAGAAGAATGATTATTGGCAAATTCCAAGTACTGTCCCCATAATAATTTTATTATGCAAAAAATAATGGTGATTAAGCAGCAACAGAGAATTTTGGTTATATACCTTCACAATGAAGAAAATATGAGCAGAAGTAGAAGAGTGGCACCTTGGTACTGAAAATAAGTACTTTGTTCCTTTCCTGTTTGCCTATTTCTGTTCCCCTCTAACATTCAGTTCAGTTCAGTTCAGTCACACAGTCATGTCTGACACTTTGTGATCCTATGAACTGCAGCACGCCAGGCCTCCCTGTCCATCACCAAACCCCGGAGCCTACCCAAACTCATGTCCATTGAGCCGGTGATGCCATCCAACCATCTCATCCTCTGCGTCCCCTTCTCCTCCTGTTGTCAATCTTTCCCAGCATCAGGGTCTTTTCAAATGAGTCAACTCTTTGCATCAGGTGGCCAAAGTATTGCAGTTTCAGCTTCAACATTGGTCCTTCCAATGAACACCCAGGACTGATCTCCTTTAGGATGGACTGCTTGGATCTCCTTGTAGCCCAAGGGACTCTCAAGTGTCTTCTCCAAGAACCACTACAATATTGTAAATTAACCTCCAACTAATACAAATAAATGAAATAAATAAATAAATAGTCTTCTCCAACACCACAGTTCAAAAATATCAATTCTTTTGCACTCAGCTTTCTTTATAATCCAACTCTCACATCCATACATGACTACTGGAAAAAAAAATAGCCTTGACTAAATGGACCTTTGTTGGTAAAGGAATGTCTCTACTTTTTAACAAACTGTCTAGGTTGGTCATAACTTTCCTTCCATGGAGTAAGAATCTTTTAATTTTATGGCTGCAATCACCATCTGCAGTGATTTGGGAGGCCCCAAAAATGAAGTCAGCCACTGTTTCCCCATCTATTTGCCATGAAGTGGTTAAAGAACCTAATTATAGGAATGAGATCATTAAGCAATTGAAATTTATACCTGACTTATGCTCTCCTCCAATGCACCTCATGCCTTGCCTAACCTGTTAATTATTTTCCTACATAAAAAGAAGTAAGAATGAAGAATGAAGCAGTTAAACTATGAATAGCTGTCCACCTCCAAATGCTCCCATAGCAATCCTGCAGGTAAAACATGCAGGCAAGATAACATCTAAAGAAAGAGCCAGCTGGTCTGCACGTAATGGATAATAACGTAGAACCCAATTCCCTGCCTCTCTGACTCACTGAGATTCTTCCCTCTGTTTTTTGTTTTGTTTTGTTTTGTTTTGTTTTTTTCCCTTTGAAAACTGTCGGCTGAGCAGAAATTTTGAAGTTGATCTCTGGACACTAGTCCACCTTCTCCCCAGATTGCCAGCTTTTCTGATTAAAGATTATTTCTTTTCTACTGACAATTGACTCTTGAATTATTAGCTTATGGATAGTGAGCTTCTTAATGAACCCTGGGTTTAGTTACAAGATAATAGATTCAATGATAGAAGAAAAGAAAGAAATATAAAATGATCAAAGGAGATGCAACTATTGCTTATGTCCTGATCTTCACTATTTTTCTGTCTTTGAATGTGGGATGTTTCTCAGGAAGATTCAAATATTTCACATCACTAATGCATCAGTCCAAAGATATTTAGGAATATTCTTATATCTCCTTTTTTGACCTAATGTGGTCCTACCAACAACATGTATACTTATTTATTGTATACTATATTGTATACTATATTTATTGAAGTATAACTATATGCCAGGCAATCTGCTAAGTACTTACATTATTTCAGCTAATCCTTATAATCACACACAAAATTAGTTTTCATGCATTTTGTTTTCTTACATAATTGATTACCAAGTGCTCCAGATAAAATCTTAGACATGTCTATTGACTCTCACTCTTCTTGCTATTCGCACTGTAATTTTCTTTGTGTGTGCCTTCATATTTTTTGTTATAAATAACTATAACATCTATATAAACTGTCTTTAATGCTACCAATTATTTTTTTGCTCCAGTATATTTCTTAAACAACTTCAGATATTATATTCTTCTTGTAAAAGTTAACAGATCACTCCCTTAATAGACCTGTACATGTTTCTAGGCCCTTCTAGCCTGTGTTGATAAAAATGAAAATATTGACCTTCATATACATAATTTCTGTGTTTCTGTAACTCTAAAAAAATGATGTAAAACATTGCAATCCTGAAGAATACCTATTATCCAGTATTTTTAGGAAGTCTCTGAAGAAAGTTCACACAACAATTCACAAATATTTTACTCCTTTGCAATCTGTACTGTTTTGCAGGTTATGCTGTTGTAACATACAGTCTCTTCTCTTAATTTTCCCATAGGCTTGGTTTCCTTAGAAAAATATCCTTCACACTGCCTGGCTACTCTATTAGTTTCTGAAAATTTCCCACACACATATGAACCCTCACATAAGAAACCCCAACACATGAGCTGTTTTTTCATTATGTTGTAATTGGTTATAATATTAATGAATTACACATCATAGCCAAACACAAGAAGATAGATAAAATATTTAAAAATTATGAAATAAAAACTACACAGATTTAAAATATATAGCTCATTTTAAGGGATGACATGAGTATCAAAATGACATAAGACATTCTTTTTTATGTCCTTTTTCAACAAAGAATTAAACATTTCAACAACAACAACAACGAAAAGATTTAAACTTATCATAAACCAAAGCACCACACTTACGTAAGCTGTGGGATCTAGTACCACATGGTGAGGGATCTTGGAGGGGTCTACTCAACTTTGCTTCCAGTAACAAACACACAGAACATAGTATGGGCTGTGGAATTAGCAGAGCAGCAAACCTGCTCCAATTTCTCCTCTCATGGTTAGGGGAAAAGTTGGAGAGTGTTCACCAGGGAAGATACACATGGATCTGTCAGGAAAGTGTGTAATTTCCTTGGTTCTGCCTCTCTGCAGCCAAGACTGGAAATGGCAGACCAGTATTACAGCTCAGTTACAACTCAGAGTCTTACTCAGCAAGCAAAGGAGAGTACACACTCCAGGCATGGGGGAAGGCTGACCCTATAGGAGAAGCCTCAATCTGTCTTCCTCATTTTATACATTTGTTTTCACTCACCGTGATCCTGGCCTGTGCAAATTGGTCTAGCCAAGAAGGGGGCATGCTTTTTCACCTGAAGTTCTCACTCCAGTCTGCAAATTTGTTTGTTCTGTTTTCACGGGCTCTTCTCTTTCTTTGTCTTTTAGCCACCACCAGTTTGGATTCCTTTTTCCTATTCTAACTACCCAACATTCTCTCCTCAAGAGTTGGGAGGCCAAATTGTTGGGAATAGGGGCATTGAGGTCTCTCTGGCTACTTCCTGCTGAGTTGGGACAGCAAGGAGTCTTGGGCCTCCATCTCTTTCTAGTCTCAAGCCTCAGAGTCCTTATAATGGTGTCCATCTAAGGGTGAGTGATATTTTCTGTGGTCAGGTGTAGTTTTATATATCTTTGTTGAACTAGCACTGCATTTTGTAGCTTGTTGACTAGGGCAGAAGAAAAAAAATGCGTTAAGCAATTAACACATGGATCAATCATAAGCAGTATCAATATAGTGATAACAGAGGTTAGTAGGGGCATTGGCCAACTCCAAATCCACCTTAACCAGGAGAAGGATCCCTCAAAGACAGATTGCAGCCACCTGAGGACTCCCAAGCTCATTCTTTGAGATCCCATAGGACTGAATGTTTTTCTTGAAGACTGTGAGATTTTTTTTTCAACTTAGCTGAGGTATTTACCCAGAAACAACACGTCTCATTCAAGATGGCTCAAGTCCCTCCTTGTTCAGGGATCAGGAGATCTAGCTCCTGTCTATTTTAGAGTATGTCTGCCAATCTGTGTTGGCTCTTTAAAGCTATCCTGAGAAATCTTATCCCGAGAAACTTAATTTTGGGGATGTTCCTTAGAATATCCCTCATTCGTAGTCCTGAATAGGTATCTGAGATCTCTAAAGGGCTCATAGGTGTATTGAGTGACCTCTTCTCCACAGCTTGACTCATGAGTAGTGAATCCAGGAGTTATACCCCGGTAACGTGACTGCTGTGGGAGTAGAAAGTATTACAGGGTAGGGGCCCTTCCATGTGGGCTAGAGTTGAGCCTTTGGGGACCCATCTTTCCAAACTTTAATTAGGACTTGAGTCCCTGGAGCATACAGTGGTGGTTCTTTAGAATCTTTGGTTCCTGGTTGACACCATACATGCATATTTCTTATTGGAATTGCCCAATGGCAATGGTATAAAGCAGCAGGTTTGAGCCTCTGGATCTAGGAAGAGGTAATTGACATAAACAAAAGGCCTGCAATATAGCATCTCATAAGGTCTAAGACCAACCTGTTCCTTAAGGGCTATATGGATGCAGAGGAGAGCTATTGGTAAAGCCTCCTTCCATCCCAGGGAGATCTCCTGGGTTATCTTTTTATCACTGATTTTAAGAATTGGTTGTCTCTTTCTACTTTTCCTGAGGACTGAGGCCCCCAGGCACAATGGAGATAATAAGTAATATCTAATGCTTTAGAGATGCCTTGGGTGACGTTGGAAGTAAATGATGTTCCATTGTCACTTTGTAATTACTTGGGCTGGCCAAATCTCAGAATGATTTCATGGAGCAGCTTTTTACCACCCCCTCAGCCTTCTCAGTTTGGGTGGGAGAGACTTCAATTCATCCTGTGAATGTATCTATCATGACTAGTAGGTATTTATACACTTGAGAAACTGGCATATGGGTAAAGCCCATCTGCCAGTCCTCTCCTGGGTAGGTCCCACGCCATTGGACGTGCTGGGCCAGCTGGGGTCTTTGACCTCCTTGGGGGTTGTTCAATTGGCAAGTAAGACAAGAGGAGACCACTTGTCTTACAGTCATTTGGAGACCTCTTCCTTTGAAGGACCTTTTTAGCAATCTTTGGAGGGCCTTTTTCCATAAATGAGTGGTGGAATGTAAGGAGTTAACCAACTTCCACTGGAGATTCCCAGGCAGAAAAAGGAGCCCCTCTTTTTGAAACCACCCCATATGATCCTCTTGAAAGCCCTCACTCTTCGCTTTGAGTCTCATCTTCAGTATATGAAGGTGTTTCTGGCAAATTAGTCTTTGGAACTAATGTGGCAACCTCTATTAGGTCATTGTTCTGTAATGCTGCTCTCTTAGCTGCCTGATCGGCTGCTTGGTTCCCTCGTCCCACTTCCATGCTCCCATTTTGGTGTCTGGGAGACTGAAACCTCAGTGGGCAGATGAACTTCCTCCAAGAGCCTAAGGATTTGATCACCATATATGATTTGGGATGCTCGGATAGTCAAGTGGCCTCTTTCTCTCCAAATAGAAGCATCAGAAAGGCATACTTGGAGTCAGTTTAAGTAGCTACTCTTTTTTTTTTTCCTTTTCCCAGCTCTGAAGCTCAAGTCAGGGCTATGAGCTCAGCCAATTGGGCTGAAGTACCTGGTGGCAAAGGTTTAGGCTCTATGATCTCAAAATTGGAGACTATTGCATATTCGGTTCTTCTTTTTCCATCTAAGACAAAGCTGCTTCCATCAGCATACCAGATATCCTCATGATTGGTCAGCGGATCTTCTGACAATCCTTCTTGGGGTTTTGCCCAATGGTCCAAAGTTTCTAGGCAAGAGTGAAAGGGGAGAGGAGAGAGCCCTCGGGGGTAGGCAGAGGGGTAGCTGGGTTAAGAACCTGACAAGGGGATGTAGTCAGGCCTGCATTTTCCATCAGCACTGTGTGATATCTGAGGATTCTTTGATCAGACATCTGTAAATGGCCTCTCCCATTCAGGAGTTGTTTCACTTGGTGGCTGGTAAAAATAGTTAGTTTACCCCCAAGAGATAATTTTAAAGCATCTTCTATCAGGACTGCGATAGCTGTCCTGATTTTGATTTTGAAGGCAGGGAGAGATCTCTTCCCAATAAGGGAGTAGGACACTCAGCGACCACCAGAACCTGGTGGGAAAATATTTGTCCATCCCAGCAACAAATAAGTGCTTGGGTGAACAAGCACTTGTTAAGTGTTTTTCCTGTTGCACCCAAAATGGCACAGGTTTAGTGGGAGAGGAAGCTCTGGAGCAGAAGGTCAGGACAGAGTAGGTAGTCCCTGTGTCAACCAAGAAATCCTCTGACCTACCTGCCACAACCAGTTGCAACCTTGGCTGTAGCTCCATGATGGTTATCTGTGACAAGTGGGTTGGCTGGAGCAGGCTGCTTCAGTACTGTTGAACCATCATGAGCGAAGGCTTGGTGCTTGACCTTGAGGCTTTTGGGTCATGAGGACAGAGTGCAGCCCAGTGTCCCAATTGATGGCATTTATAACAAGCCGTTTTAGGAGACTTGCCACAGTTTGGACACTCCTTGGCCCAATGTCCCACCTGTCTACAGATTAGGCATTTGCTCTTGCCTTGTCCTTCAAGGACGTGGTGTTTGCCATAGTGCTTTCCTGGAGGGCAGCCAGAATCTGGGCATGCCTTGTCTCCTTCCTTCTTTCCCTTTTCTGGGCCTTGGCCTCCTTATAAAATGTATTGGTGGCAGTCCGGACCATTTCATCTAAAGAGGCAGCAGTGTCCTGCTGCTGTAGCTGTTGTAACTTTACCCTCATGTTTGAGGATAAAATAACCTGTCCTTCATAAGCGTATAAGTCCAGACTGGCAAACTTTTAAAGGGCATCTTTTATACTTTCCAGAAAGGCAATGAGGTTCTCTTTTGACTCCTGAGTTATCTCTGAGACTGGGCACAGTCCCACAACTAATAGGCTTTCTTCTATTTCCATGGGTGGAATTCCTTAGGGGTGAGCCTTTCTGAAGTTTATCCTACCCAATACTGTTGCAACCTGAGTGCTGGGCATCCCCAGGTCAGGGTGCAGATCGCTAGGCAGGTTGAGGCATGACAACCTCCTGGAGATCAAATCCCCAGGAAGATCGAGGCATGTTGGCCTCCTGAGAATTGGGTGCCTGGGCAGGGCGAGGCAGGTCGACTTCCTGGGACCCCAGGCTGTAACTGGGATTCCCCAAGGTCTCCAGCATGACTAGTGATGGGTAGGATTAAGGGGTTGTAATCTTAACTCATTGCCAGTTTGTCCACTACTGATAGGAATAGATACCATGATGTAAAGCAAACCAAGCCTATGCCCTAAGACTGGGAACCTGGTGAAATAGCCATAAGCTTTATCCTCTTATTGCTCTGGGGGAATGTAAGTCACTGATTTCCTCCCCTAGTATTCCATAAGAGCAGTTTAGTGTATTTCCAATGGTAAATATTTCATTGTCATAGGCCCACTCTATGTAATAGCAGAAGTAATGACAAAGGAGTGGATTATCTGGTCCTGTTAGGGGAGTTAAGAGTATTTTAATAATAGGCTGGGTGGAGTGATGTTGCCTACAGAGGGGGCAGGTTAGTGGTTGTAGGAGTTAATAAGTGGTTTAAGGCAACAGACCAAATGTTCTACAAAACTGGAGTGGAAATTTGATCTGGGGGTATGTTTGTAGCTTTTGGAGAAGGGTGGTAAAGGTTTAAGCCCAAACGGCCTGCAGGGCTAACCCCCAAAGTGGAAAACATTGCTCCTGGAAACCTAGTTGCCCTTGAAGGGATGACAACAGATGGACTTCTAGCAGCCATTATGTGCCTGTCACCCACTGTAGTGAGTCCACTGAGAGGTGCTGTTGTCCCACTTGTTGTAGGAAACATGGAAGATGAAGGCCTGAATCTCTAAAGGGACTGGATATTATACAGTGTTTCCCTCCCAAGGGCCAGCTATTTTCTGGTTGTCCTGCCAGAAGATTGTAGAGGCAATATTGTAGGCCCAGATGGAGTTCCCGAAAAGAGCATGAAACAGGATGGAAGGAAGGCAAGGCACAACATTTGAAAGAATGAGTTACCCCAAGGGCATAACATAAACCCATTAAAATCAAATGGGACCAAGATGGCAGAAAAGCCAAATTCAACTAAACTTTGATCCTCAATCTGCAAGCTAAATGACACACCCAAAGGCTCCATGATTGTTCCAAGGTGCTATCAAGGACCAAGGAATGGATGATTCTCCAATTGTTGAAATGATCCTCCCACTCATTAACATATGAAATCACCCAGCTCACAAAAATTAACCACACATTTCATGGCCGCTGCACCCACCCTCTGCCATAGCACAAATTCTATGGAGTGTGTTTCTCTCTGAATCCAAACAAATATACATCTTAACCTATCGCTGTGTATCTCACTGAATTCTTTTTACAATGAGACATCAAGAACCTGAGCTTCTTTAGGTCCTGAAACCAGGCACTGTGGGTTTTGGCCAGGTTTGAGTCCTTGCCATGCACACCTGAGTGACTAAGCACAGCACAGAGTCCCTGCCACACAGGTTTGAGTACCAATCTTAGGGAAATGGCTTCAAACACAACTCACAGGAATAGAAAGATAATGACCTGCCCAAAACTTTGTAAACAGTGGAACACATGGAGAGAGGAGCTGAAGGACAGGAGGAAAAAGCAGTGGGAAGAACAGTGAGAAGTACCCATTTCATAACTCGCTGGAAACTCAGCTAAATACCTGACCTGTGCCCACAGTTTTCATTGGCCTGATCCTTGGCACAAAAGACATTAAGGACAGAAGACCCTCACCCCATTGGGTGACAGCTATTAGGATTCTGAGTATAGTGGAGCCTTTGGGATACACTGGGGAATGGCCCCTGCCAGAGTCCCTCAGTTGCACCCAATGCCACTTACCTGTTCACAGGGGGTTCAAAGAAACAAGAAACGAGAGACTGTAAAGGAATTAAGATTTTATTAGTCATATGTCCTTCCAGCCATAGGGGTGAGGATTTCCTATCTTAACCAGAGGTCTTTTGGAATCTGAGACTGAGCTGTGTGAGCTTTCTGCCGAGTGTGTTTTTGCTGTCCCAGTTTCCAACACACTAGGTTTCTTATCACTTCCACTGTGTTGGGTTTCTTTTGCATTCAGCTTCCACAGTGTGAGCTTTCACCGAGTTGTGTTTCTTCTGTGCTTGGCCTCCACTGCATGGGGGCTGAGTCGAGGTTGATTCAGTCAGGTTACATTCAGGTCATGGCACCAGATATGTCAGGGGAGTGTGTAGTTTCCTCGATTCTGTCTCATCACAGCAAAGATTTGAAATGGCAGACTAGTTTTACAGCTCAGTTGCAGCTCAGAGTCTTATTCAGCAAGCAAAGGAAAGTACACCCTCGAGGTGTGAGGGTGGGCTGACCCCAAAGGAGAGTCTTCAATCTTCCTGGTTTCCTCCTTTTATATATTCATCTCCACTTCCCTGAGCCTGGTCTATGCAAATTAGGCTAGCCAAAAAGGGGGCGTGTTTGTTTCACCTGAAGTTATTTTTGCAGGCTTTTTCTTTTCTTTGTCTTTTAGCCACTACCATTTTGGACTCCTTTTTCCTATTCTAACCACCTAAAAGACCAGAGAAAAATTACAGAAGTCCAGTCCTCCCACAGGGGAAAAAGGAGAAAAGGAAGTGTCCAGCTGCCCTAGTGGTATGGGAAGCAGCCAAAGAGCCCATTTCACCCAGGGTATTGAGGCAGGACCTTGATGATTAGGAGGAGGGAGGAGATTGAGGAAGAGGAACATAAGAATATCAAAGGGCATTAAAATTACAGTTGTCCCTGCTGAATGCACTCAATAGGAAGTCCACCCACAAGCCTCTGGGAGTACCACACCCAAGAATCTCCCTATCAGGTCTGCAGACACTCCCAGTACTCAGAGTGCTAAAACCATCCCACCGTCACTACCACCACTACCACCCATAATGCTGGCTTGAGTAACTGAGTAATCTTTGAGTAATTCTGAATACAGTAGGGATAGCAAATTCTAGTAGACAGTAAGCATGCTCAGAAAACAGGCCAGGGTCTGTGGGCAAGGCAGAAACCATAAACTGGTACTATAACAGCATCTTCTGAGAAACAAAAGAGAGTTCCAATAGCCAGTCTAGTGAGTTGCAAGAACCAGAAACAATACAAAAGTTTAAGAATTCTGCCACAAGAAGAAGCATAAAAAGTAGAATGAGAGCACCCATCCAAAGGCAATGAAAACCTCAGACATTAACAACCCCCCACAAAAAAAAAAAAAAAAAAAAACACCCTATCTGAAGGCAACTAGCAAGTGTTTTAGAAGGCATCTGCTACTTCAAATGTGAAAGCAGCAACACAAAATTACAAGGAACATGAAAAATCACAGAGACACATCATCACCAAAAGATAATAATTCTTTGAAAATCAAGCTCAGAGGCACAGAATTCCGTGATCTGAAAAAGAATTTAAAATAGCTGATTTGAAGAAACTCAATGAGCTGAAGAAAACTCAGAAAGACAATTCAACAAAATTAGAAAAAAAATACGAGCTCAAAATACAATCACCAAAGAGACAGAAATCATAACAAAGAATCAAGCAAGCATTCTGAAGCTGAAGAACAAATGAGTGAAATTTAAAAAATTAAAAAAAAAAAAAAAGAAGTGGAGAGGATCTGCAGTAGAGTATAGCAAATGCAAATAGTATTAATGAGTAAAAGGATAGTGTTGGTCTTTTAATGGACTGGAACCTGGTGGTCTGGAGTCGACGATAATAAAGTAAGAGAGAAAGAGGCTGATATCCCCTGGTTTACATGGAAAGCCAATAAAGCCCTGTTCTTAGAGCTTGTGCTGCTGTACGTAGGCACCAGGTGCTCTCTCGAGTGGGTGAAGGCACAGTGCACCTTCTCGAGAGGGTCTTAAAAGCCCGAGCAAGAAAGTGAGCTCAGCAGGCCTCCATGCTCCAAGGAATTAGCCTGAAAGAGAGAGAGAAGGAAAGAAAGACATGGGGACCAAAGCTCCGATGGAGCAAAGGTGTTTTAATCAACATGGTGTGGGCATATATATTGTCTTACAAGATAGTTATTCTCAGCAAAGATAGTAAAATTCCAGACTTACAAAACATAAGGCGATCCCTATCAAAGAGAGAGAGTTGTAAACAATCATTTTTTACCATATGGTTCATAAAAAGGAAGAGGGTACTTATCACCACAATGAGAAACTAATAAAAGAAATGCCTGGATTCCTCAGCCCCAGGAAAGGCGTGCCTCTCCTCTTAAGTCCTGAATATTCAGGAATTAACAAGGCCCAGATAATTCCTGACAGATCCAAAACAGCACACAGGAAGCCTCCTGTTAAATGCTTCCTGACAGGATAGGAGGTGTGAAATAAACAAATTAGAGGAGAATGAAACAAATTAAATTTGAAAGAGTAAAGAAAGTCTAAGATTCCTATACTAAGATTCCTGTGGGAGTACACCAAAATAAGAAACATTAGAAAAATTAATAATGCAGAATTAAAAGCTAAAAGAAGAATGCAAATAGTTTATTTAAAAAAATAATATCTGAGATCTTCCCAAACATGGTGAGAGATTTGGACACCCAAATTTATGAAGCTAATATATCACTTTATTATTTTAAAGTTAAAAGAACTTCTCCAAGACACATTATAATGAAAGTGTCACAAATCAAACATAAAGAGAAAATTCTAAAAAAAAGCCAAGGCAAAAAAAGATAGTAACCTACAAGGAAACCCTCATTAGGCAATCAGCAGATTTCTCAACAGAAAGCCTATAGGGCAGGAGGGAGCAGAATGACATATATGAAGTGTTAAAAAATGCTCCTTAATAATACTCTATCCAGCAAAATTATCCTTCAGATTGAAGGAGTATATATATCATCAAGCCTCATAAGATGTCTGCTCTCTTGCTTTCTTGCCCCAACTGGCCTGCTTCACCCTTACCTTTGTGTATGGTTGACTACCCCACATAAACTGAAATTTTAATCAGTAACTACCTGTGTGATCAACCTGACCCCTAACTAAGGATTGTTTTAGCCCTCAAACTAGAATGGCTCCATCAATAGGTTATCAGTAGGAAACAGTGGCCCTCATGACAGTGGGTAACCCAAAGAGCTGTAGAGGAACATGCTCAGCAGTCCTTCTAGCAACCAAGAAACCCTTCTGAAGGTATGCCTACTATAACTGATAGCTTCCTCCTCCCCTGTGCAGCAAAAATTGATGTGTGTCCTGCCATCAGCCTTATGCAGTGGGATGTTGCTCTAGGACTTTTGTCTCAGGCCTGTAAGATTCTCCATCCAATAAATCACTGATGTCTCTGTCACTGACCCCAGGTTCCTTTTTGGATATAGCGGCTGGGCAACTGCAAGAATTGCAGGAGTGTGGGGCAGAGCCTAACAAGGGAACATAATTACTTTCCTCAACAAATAAAAGCTGAGAGGGTTTATTATCACTAGACCTGTGTTGCAAGAAATGCTAAAAGGAAATCTTCAGCTTGAAAGGAAAAGATTTTATCAGTGACATGAAAACGTACAAAACTATGCAACATTCACGTAAAGGTAAATATACAGTCAGAATTAAAAAGGTTTAATTCTGTAATAGGATGGTGTGTTATCAACTTTATTATTGTATAAATGTAGAATGAAAAGAATATTTAAGACAATTATAGCTATTATGATTTGTTAATGAATACACAAAAATAGTTAAAAATACAAAAAAGGGGAGGTTTTGTAAATGAACAAAGCTAGGTTTCCATCAGCTTAAAGTGGACTATATTATCTATGGTATGTCTTTATGTAAGCCTCACGTTAACTGCAAAGCAAAAATCTAGAGTAGGTGTACAAAGAATAAGGAAGCACTATATCACCATGGAAAATCACCAATTTAAAATTATAGGTAGATGCATAGGGGGAAAGAAACAATGGAAATACAAAACAAACAGACACAATTACTAAGATCACTTTATTAAGTCCTTAAATATTAATAGTAACTCTCAACAAAGATGAATTGAAGTCATCAATCAAATAGCACAGAGTAGCTGACTGGATAAAAAAAACACAAAATCTAACTATAATATGCTGCCTATGAGAGACTCACATCAGTTTTAAGGACACATATATGTTTATTTAACTTATATGCAGAGTTCAGTTCAGTTCAGTCACTCAGTCATGTCCGACCCTTTATGACCACATGGACTGAAGCACGCCAGGTTTCCCTGTCCATCACCAACACACGGAGTTACTCAATCTCACGTCCATTGAGTTGGTGATGCCATTCAACCATCTCATCCTCTGTTGTCCCCTTCCTACCCTCAATCTTTCCCAGCAGCAGGGTCTCTTCAAATGAGTCAGTTCTTCACATCAGGTGGCCATAGTATTGGCGTTTCAGCTTCAACGTCAGTCCTTCCAATGAACACCCAGGACTGATCTCCTTTAGGATGGACTGGTTGGATGTCCTTGCAGTCCAAGGGACTCTCAAGAGTTTTCTTCAACACCACAGTTTAAAATCACCAATCACTCAGCACTCAGCTTTCTTTATAGTCCAACTCTCACATCCATACATGACTACTGGAAAAACCATAGCCTTGACTAGATTGACCTTTGTTGGCAAAGGAATATCTCTGTTTTTAATAAACTGTCTAGGTTGGTCATAACTTTTCTTCCAAGGAGCAAGTGTCTTTTGATATCATGGCTGTAGTCACCATTTGCAGTGATTTTGGAGCCCAAAAAAATAGTCTGCCACTGTTTCCAGTGTTTTGCCATCTATTTGCCATTAAGTGATGGGACCAGATGCCATGATCTTTGATTTTTGAGGGTTCAGTTTTAACCCAACTTCTTCACCTTACTCTTTCACTTTCAAAAAGAGACTCTGTAGTTCTTCTTCACTTTCTGCCATAACTGTAGGGTCACCTGCATATCGGAGGTTATTGGTATTTCTCCCGGAAATGTCAATTCCAGCTTGGCCTTCATCCAGTCCAGCATTTCTCATGATGTACTCTGAATATAAGTTAAATAAGCAGGGTGACAATATACAGCCTTGACATACTCCTTTCCCTATTTGGAACCAGTCTGTTGCTCCATGTCCAGTTCTAACTTTTGCCTCCTGACCTGCATACAGATTTCTCCAGTGGCAGGTCAGATGGTCTGGTATTCCTATCTCTTTCAGAATTTTCCGCAGTTTATTGTGATCCACACAGACAAAGGCTTTCACATAGTCAATAAAGCAGAAGTAGATGCTTTTCTGGAACTCTCTTGCTTTTCCAATGATCTAGCAGATGTTTGCAATTTGATATCTGATTCCTCTGCCTTTTCCAAAACCAGCCTGGAAGTTCACGGTTCACATTTTGTTGAAGCCTGGCTTGGAGAATTTTGAGTATTACTTTGCTAGCATGTGAGATGAATGCAGCTGTGCAGTAGTACAACATGCAGAGTACATCATGTGAAATGCAGGACTGGATGAAGGACAAGCTGGAATCAAGTTTGCTTGGAGAATTATCAATAACCTCTGATACACAGATATCACCACCCTTATGGCAGAAATTGAAGAAGAACTAAAGAGCCTCTGGATGAAAGTGAAAGAGGCAAGTGAAAAAGTTGGCTTAAAGCTCAACATTCAGAAAACAAAGATCATGGAATCCAATTCCATCATTTCATGGCAAAGAGTTGGAGAAACAATGGAAACCATGACAGATTTTATTTTCTTGGACTCCAAAATCACTGCAGATGGTGACTGCAGCCATGAAATTAAAAGATGCTTGCCCATTGGAAGAAAAGCTATGACCAACTTAGACAGCAAATTAAAAAGCAGAGATGTGACTTTACTGTCAATGGTCCATCTAGTGAAATCTATGGTTTTTCCAGCAGTCATGTATGGATATGAGACTTGGACTATAAAGAAAGCTGAATGTAAAATAATTTATGCTTTTGAACTGCAGTGTTGGAGAAAACTCTTGAGAGTCCCTTGGACTGCAAGGACATCAAATCAGTCCATCCTAAAGGAAATCAGTCCTGAAGAATATTCATTGACAGAACTGATGGTGAAATTGAAGCTCCAATACTTTGGTCACCTGTTGCCAAGAACTGACACATTTGAGAAGACCCTGATGCTGGGAAAGGTTGAAGGCAGGAGGAGAAGGGGATGACAGAGGAAGAGATGGCTGGATTGCATCACCAACTGGATGGACATGAGTTTGAGCAAACTCTGAGAATTGGTGATGGACAGGGAAGCCTGGCAGGCTGCAGTCCATGGGGTTGCAAAGAGTCAGGTGCAACTGAACAGAACTGATAGGCTTAAAGTGAAGGCATAGGAAAATATATGCCATGCAAGTGAAAACCTCTTAGAAAGCATGGATAGCTATGATTTACATCACACAAAAAAGTAGATTTTAGTCAAAAACAGTAAGAAGGGCTAAAAATGGCAGTTTCTAATGAAAAAGTCAATGCAACAAGAAGATATGACAAACATAATTATAAATGCATCTAACATAGGAACAAATATATTAAGGAAACACAAACTTGAAGGGAGCAACAGACAATAATACATTAATCGTAGGGGATTTCAGTACCCCATGTCCAGTAATGGATTGACCATCCAAACAGAAAATAAAAAAGGAAACATCGGACTTAGAAAACACATTAGACCAAACGGACCTAGCAGACATTTATAGAACACTTCATTTTTCAGAAGCAGAATACACATGCTTCTCAATTGACTACAGAATGTTCTTCAGAACATAATACATATTGGGGCACAAAACAAGTCTTAGAAATTTGAAAAAGATTGAAATCATATCAAGTACTCTTTCAAACACAACAGTATGAAACCAGAAATAAACAAGAGCAAAGATGGAAAATACACAAACATTTGGAAATAAAACAATACAGTCCTGAAAAACCATTGAGTCAAAGTAGAAATTAAAAGGTAAATTTAAGAAATCTTGAAAGAAGTGAAAAAGGAAAATTGAAACACTAAAACTTATAAGATGCTGCAAAATCAGTTCTGTGAAACAAGTTTATAATCATAAAGTTTTAAAATCTCAAACAATTTAACCTTACAATTCAGAAGAACAAACTAAACGCAAGTTAACAAAAGGAAGGAAATCATAAAGATAACAATAGAAATTCAAGAAAGAGGAGATATATGTATATGTGTGGCTGATTCACTGTGCTGTATAGCAGAAACTGATGAAACATTGTAAAGCAACTGTACTCCAGTAAAAATTAAAATAAAATAAAACAAAATAAAAATGTACCAAAAAATCAACAAAATGAAATAGAGGTTAGAACCAAAAGAGAGAAAAAAAAATTAAAAATGGACTTATGCTTTTTTCAAAAATATAAAATTCACAAACATTTGGCAAGAATAATTTAGAAAAAAGAAACAAGGTGCAAATTAATAAAATCAGAAATTAAAAATGAGACTTTACACCTGATATTACAGAAATACAAAGGATCACAAGAGATTATATGCCAACATTTATACATATACATATATATATATATATATAACAATTATATGTCAACATTTAATAACATAGAAGAAATTGATAATTCCTAGAAACAGGAAAGCTATTAAGTCTGAATAGGGAAGAAACAGATTTAAACAGACCAATAATGAGTAAGGAGATTGAGGCTTTAATCCAAAAACTCAAACACAGAAAATCCCAGGACCAAATGTCTTCACAGGTAAATTCTATCAACATTTAAAAAAGAATCAATGCAAACCTTTCTCAAACTCTTCCAAACAATGGAAGAGCAAGCAGTTCCAACCCCATTTTACAAGGCTAGCATTATTCTGATACCAAAATCAGGTAAGGATACTATAAGAAATGAAAACTATAGATCAATGTCTCTGATAAATATAAATTTAAAAAAAAATTTAACAAAATATTAGCAAATTCACTTGAAGACATATTATGAGCAAGTGGTGTTTTATCCTTGGGATACATAAATGGTTCAACATATGCAAATCAAAAAATTTTATACACATTATTCATAAAATAACCACAAATTATATCATCAATTCAATTAATGCAAAATAGCATTTGACAAAATAAAATATCATTTCATGGCAAAAATTCTAAACAAACTGTTTATAGAAGGAACATTGCTGTTGTTCAATCACTAAGTCATGTCTGACTTTTTGCAACCCCATGGAATGCAGCACACCAGGTTTCCCTGTCAATAACTATATCCCCGAGTTTTCTCAAATTCACGTCCCCTGAATCAGTTACGCTAACTAATCATCTCACCCTCTGCCACCCTCTTCTCCTTTTGTTTTCAATCTTTCCTAGCATCAGGGTCTTTTCCAGTGAGGCAGCTCTTCATATCAGATGGCCAAAATATTGGAGTTTCAACTTCACAATCAGTCCTTCCAATGAATATCGAGGGCTGATTTCATTTAGGGTTGACTAGTTTGAACTCCTTGTGGTCCAAGGGACTCTGAAGAGTCTTTACCAGCATCACAATTAGGAAGCATTAGTTCTCATGCATCCAACCTGGGCTGGTGATCTGTTTCACCCTGGATAATATACATGTTTTGATGCTGTTCTCTCAAAACACCTCTCGGGCCTAGTGCACTGGGAAGACCCAGAGGGATCGGGTAGAGAGGGAGGTGGGAGGGGGGATCGGGATGGGGAATACATGTAAATCCATGGCTGATTCATGTCAATGTATGACAAAAAAACACTACAATATTGTAAAGTAATTAGCCTCCAACTAATAAAAATAAATGAAAAAAAAAATAAAATCATGTGAAGAAATTAAATAAATTAAAAAAAAGAAAAAGAAAGCATCAGTTCTTTGGTGCTCAGCCTTCTTTATGGTCCAACTCTCACATCTGTACATGACTACCAGAAAAACCATAGCTTTGACTATACGGACTTTGTTGACAAAAGGATCTCTTTGCTTTTTAACATGTTGTCTAGGTTCGTCATAATTTTCTTTCCAAGGAGCAAGCATCTTTTAATTTCATAGTTGCTGTCATTGTCCAGAGTGATTTTGGAGCCAAATAAATTGAAATCTGTATCTGTTTCCATTTTTTCCCTATCTATTTGCCATGAAGTGACAGGACCAGCTTCATGATTTTAGTTTTTTGAATCCTGAGTTTTAAGCCAGCTTTTTCACTCTCCTTTCACCTTCATCAAGGGGCTCTTTAGTTTTTCTTCACTCTCTGCCATTAGAATGGTATCATCTGCATATCTGATGTTATTGATATTTCTCCCAGCAATCTTGATTCCAGCTTGTGCTTCATTCAGCCTGGCATTGTCCATGATGTGCTCTGCTTAAAAAATTAAACAAAGAGGGTGACAATATACAGCCTTGTCATATGCCTTTGCCAATCCATGTCAAGTTCTAAATGTTGCTTCTTGATCCACATACAGGTTTCTCAGGAGACATGTAAAGTCTTCTGCTATTCTCATCTCTAAGAATTTACCACAAATTACTGCATCCACAGAGTCAAAGTCTTTAGCATAGTCAATGAAGCAGAAGTAGATACTTTTCTGTAATTCCCTTGCTTTCTCTATGATACAATTAATGTTGAAAATTTGATCTCTTGTCCATCTGCCTTTTCTAAACTCAGTTTATACATCTGGAATTTCACAGTTCACATACTGCTGACACCTAATTTGAAGTATCTTGATCATAACTTTATGACCATGTGTAATGATCACAAATGTCTTGTAGTTTAAACATTCTTTGGTATTGTCCTTTTTTGGGATTAGAATGAAAATTGAACTTTTCCAGTCCTGTGGTCACTCTGAATGTTCCAAATTTGCTGACATATTGAGTGTAGCACTTCAATAGCATCATCTTTTAGGATTTGAAATAGCTCAAATGAAATTCCATCACCTCCACTAGCTTTGTACTTAGTAATGCTTCTTAAGGCCCACTTGACTTCACACTCCAAAATGTCTGGTTCTAGGTGAATGATCACACCATCCTGGCTACCTGGGTCATTAAGACCTTTCTTATACAGTTCTTCTGTGTATGCTTGCCATAACTTCTTGATCTCCTTTGTTTCTCTTAGGTCCTTATGGTTTCTGTATATTATCATGCCCATAATTACATGAGTTTTCCCTTGATATCTCCAATTTTCTTGTGGAGATCTCTAGTCTTTCCCATTCTATAGTTTTTCATTATTTCTTTGCATTGTTCATTCAGGAAGGCCTTCTTATCTCTCCTTGCTATTCTCTGGAACTCTGCATTCTCTTGGGTATATCTTTCCCTTTTTCCCTTGCCTTTTGCTTCTCTTCTTTTCTTATCTATTTGTAAAAGCCTCCTCAACCAACCAATTTTCCTCCTTGCATTTCTTTTTCTTTGGGACTGTTTTGGTTAAAGCTTCCTGTATTATGTTATGAACCTCCATCCATAGTTCTCCTGGCACTCTGTCTATCACATCTAATCTTTGCAATCTATTCATCACCTCCACTGTGTAATCATAATCTATTTGATTTAATTCATACCTGAATGGCCTAGTGATCATCCCTACTTTCTTCAATTTAAGCCTGAATTTTGCAATAATCATGACCTGAGCCAGAGTCAGCTCCAGGTCTTGTTTTTCCTGACTGTATAGAACTTCTTCATCTTCGGCTGCAAAGAACATAATCAATCTGATTTTGGTATTAACAATTTGGTGATGTATAGAGATGTCTCTTGAGTTGTTGAATGAGGAAGCTTTCTATGACCAGTCCATTCTCTTGGCAAAACTCTTGCTATCCTTTGCCTTGCTTCATTTTTAATTCCAAAGACAACTTGCCTGTTATTCCAGGTTATCTCTTGACTTCCTACTTTTGTATTCCAATCCCTTATGATAAAAATTACATCTTTTTCTTGATATTAGTTCTAGAAGGTCTTGTAAGTCTTCACAGAACCAATCAACTTCAGCTTCAGCTTCTTCACTATCAGTGGTTTGGGCATAGACTTGGATTACTGCACTATTGAATGGTTTGCTCTGGAGACATTGAGATTATTCTGTAATTTATGAGATTGCAACCAAGTACAGCATTTTGAACTCTTCAGTTGACCATGAGTGCTACTCCATTTCTTCTAAGGGATTAATTCCCACAGTAGTAGATACCATGGTCGTTTGAATTAAATTCCCTTATTTCTGTTCATTTTAGTTCAATGATACTTAAGACATTGATGTTAACTCATGCTATCTCCTGCTTGACCATGTTCAACTTAGCCTGAATTAGACTTTACTTTCACCACCAGACACATCCTCAACTGAGTGATGCTTCCACTTTGACTCAGCTGCTTCATTCTTTCTGGATCTATCAGTAATTGTCTTCTACTCTTCCCCAGTAGCATATTGGACACTTCCAACCTGGGAGGCTCATCTTTCAGTGTCATATTTTGCTTTTTCATACTGCTTATTTGGATATTGGAATGGTTTGCCATTGCCTTCTCCAGTGGACCACTTTTTATCAGAACTCTTCACTATGACCCATCTGTCCTGGGTTACCCTGCATGACATGGCTCATAGTGACATTGAGTTATGTAAGCCCCTTCACCACAAGGTTGAGAGCCATGATTATCTTAGTAATTTTTAAAAAACCCAGATATCTCATATTGCAATACTTTAAACAATATATACATACATGTGTATATATATATATATATATATATATATATACACACACACACACACATATATAGACACACACACACACACACATATATATATGTGTGTGTATATATATATATATATATATATATATATATATATATATATGTCTTGCATGTAATTGTTAGAGGTTACCAAAAGAAGGCTGAAAATGAGAAAAATGTTCTGAAAATGTTCTAAGGTGTGTGTGTGTATGTTAGTCACTCAGTTGTGTCCAACTCTTTGTGACCCCATGGACTGGAGCCTTTTAAGCTCCATTATCCATGGAATTCTCCAGGCAAGAATACTGGGGTAAGTGGCTATTTTCTTCTCCAGGGGACCTTCTCAACCCAGGGATTGAACCTAGGTCTCCCACATTGCAGGCAAATTATTTTCCATCTGAGCCACCAGGGAAACCCAAGATGTTTTACAACATCTGAAAATGTTCTAAGAAAAGTTGATATTTATCTTCTCATTAAAGTACTTAGTAGATTAAACTTTGAATTTAAAAATGACAATAGTAAATTGGCAACTCTATGGTAAGAGTTTTCTAAGGAAAAAATAAAACAAACAAACAAACAAACAAAAAAACTGTGGAAGAAAATTTAAAGCTGGAAAAAGACAAATACAAATAGGTAGAAATTTTTAGGGCCTCCCAGGAATCTCAGTGGTAAAGAATTTGCCTGCAATCTAGGAGACATAAGAAGACAGGAGCTTGATCCCAGGGTTAGGAAGATACCCTGGAGGAGGAAATGAAGAAAACAGGATGCACTATGGGAAAATTTAGTCCAGTGTCTCTTATCCTTAAATTTTGATTACTTTTTTTTTTTTTTTGGAGAAGCACTTTTAAAATATTGAAAAGATTCATGTTTAGATAATGATGAAGTAAACCAACACAATAATGTTTTTATTCTCTACAGTCAGCATACTTTAGAAATATAAATATTTAATAGTATTTTTGTTGACTTGCTGTGGTTGATAGATATTACTAAATATATATCTGTATGATTGTAGTGTATATACTTATTCAGAAGAAATATAATACAAAACATTTAGGTGAAAGATGAGACTATTATTCACTTCTTGCTGTACAGATAAATAATTAAAGAGTCATCAACCTAATTCCAAATGAATCTGAAGATAATATATAACTCCGTTAGAATGAGATGTGTAAATTAGATCATTTAAACTTCAAGGGTCCTCAAGCAATTTAGATTAAGATTTTCACACTCTGTCAACTGAAATTTAACAAAATTTGTTAAAACACTAGAAGTGAGTTTTCCATCAATTCAGTATGGAATTACCAACATTAATATATTTTGTGGAGAAGGAAGTGGCAACCCACTCCAGTAGTCTTGTCTAGAGAACTCTGTGGACAGAGGAGCCTGGTGGACTGCTGTCCATGGGGTCGCACAGAGTCAGAAATGACTGAAGCAACTTAGCATGCATGCATGCATTGGAGAGGGCTTTCCTGGTGGCTCAGAAGGTAAAGCCTCTGCCTGCAATGCAGGAGACCTGGGTTCGATCCCTGGGTCAGGAAGATCCCCTGGAGAAGGAAATGGCAATCCACTCCAGTACTCTTGCCTCGAAAATCCCATGGACTGAAAAGCCTGGTAGAATACAGTCCATGGGATCGCAAAGAGTCAGACACGACTGAGCGACTTCACTTTCACATGCATTGGAGAAGGAAATGGCAATCCACTCCAGTATTCTTGCCTGGAGAGTCCCAGGGACAGAGGAGCCTGGTGGCCTTCCGTCTATGGGGTAGCACAGAGTTGGACACAACTGAACTGACTTAGCAGCAGCAGCAGCAACAATATATTTTGAGGAATTATTAAAACTGAAGAAAACAATCTTCTAAGAAAACTCTTGTGGTTGTACAAAAGATACATGTTTCAGACATTTATTTGCATTCACAATTTCTGAATAAGTATTCTCTTGAGATTGTTTATAAATCATAATTTACTTGCAAGTATCTTTCTCTATTCCAGATACTATGACAAAGTTCCATAAACTGGTGGCTTATAAACAAAAGAAAATTATTCCTCACAGTTTTAGAGTCCAGGAAGTCCAATATCAAAGTGTTGGCAGAATCAATGTCTACTGAGAACCTGGCTACTGATTCATAGATTACCATCTTATCACTGCCCCCTCACATGGTGGAAGGAGTAAAGTTCTTTCTGGTCTTTTTAATAATGGCACCAAATCTCATTCATAAGAACGTTGCCCTCAGGACCTAACACAGCTCAAAGGCCCCACCTGTTAATACCACCACATTAGAGATTTCAACATATCAATTTTTTATGACACAAGCATACAATCTGTTGTACCAAGATAACAGGATTTTAGTTTGTAATATCAAGTGATCTGTTTTATTCTTGTAACACTAGTTATTAAAAAAAAAAGATTACAAAATGAGAAGGAGAAATGAATAATTTATTAAAGGCAATTTATATCAATGACTGTATATTGCCCAAAGATAAAACAGGTATGCTCAGAGGTAGCTTCTAAATTTATAAAGAACTAAAATCCTTTCTGCTTTATAAGCAAGAAAAATAATTATCCCAGAAGCAGTTGTAAATGGTTAGCAGAAACAAAACAAAAAATCAGTAATTGACATTTAAAAAGCAGAAGTATCACCAAAGTGGCAAGAGCACATTTGAACTGGAAAGCTTTTAAATAGTGTCTTCTATTTGCATCATTAATACAATACATTATCTTATCAGATACCACATGTAGCCACTACTAATTCTGCTTCTTTTCTGAAGATAACTAAACAGAAATAATGTGGCTGTGTTAAGGAACTTCGAAGTCTTTGCTTGACAGCATATACTATATGGTGCTTGCTCAACAAATATAATTTTGCAAATCTAGAACATATACAGATTTTAGTGTAAAGTATCATATTTTGAGAAATATATTCATATTCTACTGCTTGAGATTGTTTAATTTAGCAATTGTATAATTGTTTAATTTGTGTAGCAAATTACCACAAACTTAACAGCTTAAAACAACACTCATCTATTAGTCTACAGTTCTCTAGATCATAAGTCTAGTAGAGTGTGATTGGAGCTTCTGTGCCTAAGGTATCACAGAGTTGAAAACAATCTGTTGGTCAGACTAGCTTCTTATATGAGGACTCTGGAGGGAGATCCACTTCCAAGCTTATTCTGATTTGAAAGAATTCAGTTCCTTGTGACTCTAAGACAAATATTCCTTTTTCTTGCTGGTTGCCAACCAAGGAACTCACTCAAGTCTTTAATGCTGTTCACATTTCTTTTTACACAGGCCCCTCCATCTTTAAACTAGAAACAGGTTGTTGAATCTCAATAAAGAAAGGCAATGCCAAAGAATGCTCAAACTACCAGACAATTGCACTCATCTCACACGCTAGTAAAGTAATGCTCAAAATTCTCCAAGCCAGGCTTCAGCAATACGTGAACCATGAACTTCCAGATGTTCAAGCTGGTGTTAGAAAAGGCAGAGGAACCAGAGATCAAATTGCCAACAACTGCTGGATCATCAAAAATGCAAGAGAGTTCCAGAGAAACATTTATTTCTGCTTTATTGACTATGACAAAGCCTTTGACTTTGTGGACCACAATAAACTGTGGAAAATTCTGAAAGAGATGGGAATACCAGACCACCTGACCTGCCTCTTGAGAAACCTATAGGCAGGTCAGAAAGCAACAGTTAGAACTGGACATGGACCAACAGATTGGTTCCAAATAGGAAAAGGAGTATGTCAAGGCTGTATATTGTCAGCCTGCATATTTAACTTATATGAAGAATGCATCATGAGAAATGCTGGGATGGAAGAAGCACAAGCTGGAATCAAGATTACTGGGAGAAATATCAATAACCTCAGATATGCAGATGACACCACCCTTATGGCAGAAAGTGAAGAGGAACTAAAAAGCCTCTTGATGAAAGTGAAAGAGGAGAGTGAAAAAGTTGGCTTAAAGCTCAACATTCAGAAAACTAAGATCATGGCTTCTGGTCCCATCACTTCATGGCAAACAGATGGAGAAACAGTGTCAGACTTTATTTTGGGGGGCTCCAAAATCACTGTAGATGGTGATTGTAGGCATGAAATTAAAAGACACTTACTCCTTAGAAAGAAAGTTATGACCAACCTAGATAGCATATTAAAAAGCAGAGACATTACTTTGCCAACAAAGGTCCATCTAGTCAAGGCTATGGTTTTTTCAGTGGTCATGTATGGATGAGAGACTTGGACTGTGAAGAAAGCTGAGCTCCTAAGAATTGATGCTTTTGAACTGTGGTGTTGGAGAAGACTCTTGAGAGACTTTTGGACTGCAAGGAGATCCAACCAGTTCATCTTAAAGGAGATCAGTCCTGGGTGTTCATTGGAAGGACTGATCCTAAAGCTGAAATTCCAGTACTTTGGTCACCTCATGCAAAGAGTTGACTCATTGGAAAAGACCCTGATGCTGGGAGGGATTGGGTGCAGGAGGAGAAGGGGACGACAGAGGATGAGATGGCTGAATGGCATCACCGACTCGATGGACATGAGTTTGAGTAAGCTCTGGGGGTCGATGATGGACAGGGAGGCCTGGCTTGCTGATTCATGGGGTCGCAAAGAGTCTGACACGACTGAGCGACTGAACTGAACTGAACTGAATATGTTAAATGTTTCTTTTCCTTCACCCCCAGCCTAATAAATCTCTCTTTTTTTAAGAGCTCATGTGATTTTATTAGGCCCCCAGATTATCCAGGATAATCTCCTTAATTTAAAGGCACCTAAGTCATAAAATATAATATAATTATGGAAGTGATATATCATCACCTTCACAGGTTCTGAGTATTAAGCTAGGACATCCTAGGCAGGTCATTTTGGAAATTATACTAAAAATATGAAGGTATATAGAAATTTCATAGAAACATTTTGCAAAAAACTATAAAATAAGAAAATTTAGACCTATATTTCAAGAAAATATATTTGCAAAAACATGGAGAGAAATATAATATGTCTCTGAGGTTCAACTTCAAATGGTGGGATGTGGAGATTCACTGTTTGGATACCCCATTGCAACAGAATTCAATTTTCTGAGTCAAAGCTAACATGCTGCTTTCTCTAATCCCCCGCAGCAGTAGGCAAGTTTGGGCTTTTCCCAAAAGAGATAGTGAGAAAAGTGACAATACTACAAACAGAAAATGAATTATGTTTAAGAGTAATTCTGTATATTAAGACAGTGCTCATGACAAACAGTATGAAAAGGGAAGTTTGATCAGAGTAAACAGCAGTCTCTTAATCAAGGGTAAGAACACACACACACACACACACACACACTGCAGTATTGATACATATTTATCTGAGCACCATTATGTGGATGGAGGGAAGTGGACTATATTATCTCTAAGGTATGAAAAGTCTCTTTCAACTTCCATAATTTGTATCTTTGGACAAATAGAAAACATTTCAATGAATATGCAATATTTAAATACATTTTTTTTCAATTTTCTGTTAGCCATGAAACATAAGTTATAACAAATTGAGTATGTAAACAAGATTGCAGAGACAATTTTTAAAAATCCTAAGGGAACAAAATATTTAACATCACTCCTATGTATATCACTCATGGTGTACAAAACAGGTTAACATAACTTATACATGCTAATCCTATAACAGCTTGATATATTGTTTATTTTCTATATCAGTCCTTCACTTTACTCAGGCCTCTGTACAAATATCAGCTTCCCATAGAGGTTTTTATCTGTTTGCTTATCTACAAATATGACCAATTTCGTTATTTACTCAGCTTATATTTACTGTATACCACCTATCACTATCAGACACAATATTACATATTAATTTTGTTATTATCTGACTTCTCCACTAAAACATAAGATCCAAGAGGCTGAGGAATTGATATTTTCTGATCCCAATGTATCAAAAAAGAGGCAGGCATATAGTAAGTAATTATTAATACTCCCAATTTCTTGTTGAATGAATAATACAAATAAAATAAATATATGGATATTTGATATTTTATACACCTACACACATATATGTAGATATCTTGTTTATAAAAAATTTAGATTAACCTCACATTTTTCTAAGATTTCAAATTTGTGAAAATATAAAATTTATATTTGCTGTAGAAAATTATCAGGTGATAATTTCATGTCAGTTTATAAGAGTTTCAATAAACTCCAAAACAAACACCAATCAATAATGTTATCTCTCTACTTCCTCTTGACAAGATCTATGTACTTAATATTGATATAAATATTTTTGTCTTATTTTTATGTAACTAGTAGTCTAATTACTTATGATTTAATTATACTTAAAATCTTTTCGAATTTACAGATGAAATAGCTTTCTTTGTGAAATTCAGTTCAGTTCAGTTATTCAGTTGTGTCTGACTCTTTGCGACCCCATGAATTGCAGCATGCCAGGCCTCCCTGTCCATCACCAACCCCCGGAGCTTACTCAAACTCATGTCCATCAAGTCAGTGATGCCATCCAGCTAGCTCATCCTCTGTTGTCCCCTTCTCCTCCTGCACCCAATCCCTCCCAGCATCAGGGTCTTTTCCACTGAGTTAACTCTTTGCATGAGGTGGCCAAAGTACTGGAATTTTAGCTTTAGCATCAGTCCTTCCAATGAACACCCAGGGCTGATCTCCTTTAAGATGGACTGGTTGGATCTCCTTGCAGTCCAAGAGACTCTCAAGAGTCTTCTCCAACACCACAGTTCAAAAGCATCAATTCTTCGGTGCTCAGCTTATTAGGGCATATCAATCTCCTCAAGAAATGACACGAGTATACTCTATGTAAAACGCAAGTGTTTATACTAAAAACAAAACAAAACAAAAAACTGTACCTTCTATAGCATTGTCTATACATCAAACCAGGAAAATGTAACCTGCAAAACAGTATACCATCCTTGACAGCTTGACAGCTTGATTTTGATGAAAACGCTGGTTTACCATTTTATGTGCTTTTCAAAAGATAGTCAAATAATCAGAATTGCTATTGAATTAGCTTTGCTCTACTTTTAGTTTGGTTGACATAACATGTTATTGCACTTGAATTCTCCAAACACCTGGGCTATGATACCAATGAGTGTGTTAGCAACTCATTATTGTTAATACGTATATTAATGAATTTTTTCAGTCATCAAACTGCAACAGGGAATACAGGATAGGTGCAGTATAAAATAAGGAGAACTTAAAGACCTAAGTTTGCACAAAGCAAAAGCACAACACATTTCTTATAACAACCATATGTTTCATTGTAAGTAGCAATACTGCCCCGACATTACTAGGCTATATTCTTGATACTAAACTTTTACCTTTCCTGAATCTGTTTTTAATGCAAACGACTAATAATATGAAGGGAGAAGTGTACAAATTAGTAACTTACAATGAAATATAAATTATGAAGCCTTGATTTCTCATGAATTACAACAATTCTATAGAAACTGATGAAGCTTTCTTTTTTTTCTCACTTTCTGCCTAGGCTGTCATTTAGGATTAAGGGTGAACATACAATACTGCGGCAGCAAAAATATTTCTAAACTCATCTTGACAGCCAGTAGTATTCCAGAGACACTAGGGACAAAAAATACTTAACTACATTTTTAGACTCTGCATGTAACTAAAATTCATCAGTTTAAACAACAGAGATATACATATTAGGAAGTAAAGAGTCATTTTGGTGAAAACACAGTATAATACTCCACAAACCATGAATGATGAGCTGCATATTTCCAGCCTACAAGCATTTTCCAGTTGACTGTAGAATCCATTAAAATAACTCTTCTGGAGAGAACAAGATGGTGGAGGAGCAGGTGGATGTGGATTACAACTCTCTCCACAGATACATCAGAAATACACCTTCAAATACAGAAGTGCATACAGAACACCAGCTGAGAGTGGACAGGAGGACCTGACCAGTGGAAAAGAATATATAGAACCACACAAAACTTGGTAGGATGAAGGAACTTGGGGGGGGGGGCGGGGAACAGTGTTAGTAAGACTGGACCTACCCTTGGTGAGTGGAGGAACTGAAGAAGGTGTCCAATTCCTACAGTGGGGCAATTGTCTGAGTTGGAAGAGAAACATTTAAGGCTGACAGTGAAACAGCTGATCTGTGGCAGCCTAAATGGAATGAAAATCAGACAGTCCTTGCCACAGCCATATGTGCCCTGGACAGGGATGCAGTTCCCCTACAAGGTGCAGTGGCTGGGAGCTGGAGCATAGGGATTGTGGAGCAATTCCAGGGCAAGGACTGCTGTTGACTGTGTAGAGACGAACCGAGGGGATGTGAGGGAGGAGATTGTGGTGAGAAATGCCTGTGGAGGAAAGCCAGGTGGCCATGGAAGAAAAGTGATACTGCTGAGTCACATGCAGGGGGTGGAGCCATCACCATAGCCTCTCTCTCCCCACACACCAGCATCAGCAGCTGAACAATAGAGAGGCTGGCCCATCAAGCACCTGACTCATGGAATTACAGAGCATGTGCCTGACATGCCAAACAACAGAAAAGAACCCCAGGGAAGGGAGCCCTCTAAGTGCCTGAATGGGCCGAGCTAAGGATAAATACTAGCCAAAGAGGCCTTCTGATCGCCAGCTACAAGATACTCGAAAAAAAAACTCTGTTAGGGCCATGACTCCTGGCATAGAGGCAGTTTGTTTCCCTGAACACTTGGCACCGCCAGGGCCCCTTTAAGCCAAACAGCTGCACCAACTTCATGCTCAGCTCTCATTGTGGCAGAGCTGCCACAGGCAAAAAAAAAAAAAAAAAAATCTTGTGTTCATGCATGCAGGGTCGCTTTGGTCCTGTCCGACTCTTTGTGACCCTGTAGACTGTGTCCTACCAGGCTTCTCTGTCAGAGAGGAGGTTCTCCAGGCAAGAATACTGCAGTATATTGGCCAATACTGGTTGCCATATCCTTCTAGAGCACTATATTTCCTGTTGTCCTAGCCGCCAACCCCCCTGAGTACCTGCTGCTGCCAGAAGCCCTGCGACCCAAACAGCTGCACCACTTCCACACCTGGCCCTCCAGGGCAGCCACAGGAGCTAAACCCCAGTGGACGACCCACATGTAGAGGTGGAAATAAAACCACAATTGAAATCCAGGGGCAGTGTGGCTAAGGAAGAAGACTCAAAACCTTCCCACCAGCTGTACAAGCTGTAGATTAAATCCACACGATCAGCTAAGCAGACTCTGTGTCTATGGAATATATAAAAGGCCTTTGAGAGCTCCCACAAAAGAAAACGCACTAGCTCCGACAGCTGTGGACATTTGAGGCAAGAACACACAGTAGTATGACCAGATTAAAATATGAACAGCACCCACAGCAGGTCCAGATATCAGTACAGTATTGGAAGACATCCTAGGGAGCTAAGGTGGACTGTAATTCCCAGAAGTAGGAAAGGACTCTGACAGCAGAAACTCAAGAAAAACATTTCTTCTTCTTTTTTTTTTTTTTTTTTTCCTTTTTTCCGCCCTCTGTTGTAGTTGTCAATTTTATTGGCACTAAGAAATCCAATTAAGCTTTTGAGCTTTTTTTTTTCCCCTCAGTCACATTTTTTATCATTTTCATAAGCCTCTGCCTCTATGTTGTGGTTTTGTAGTTCTGTGGAGTTTTCCTCTTTTTTTTTCTTTTCTCTCTTTTTTTTTTAATTTTAATTTTTAATACATATTGTTATTTTTTCTACATTTTTTCCTTTGTTTTTTTTTCTTACTGTTCTTTTTCCCTTGCAATTAATCTTTAACATATATGTTTTTATCTGCCTCTATTTAACTTTGCATATCTATTTTTTCTTACTTTTCTTTATCTTCCCTCTCAATATATTTGTTAGCTTTATTTTCATTGTTTTATTCCCCAATTGGCATCTTGCTTCAGTTTTGTTTTCCAGTTTGTGCTTTAATTAGTTTTGTTCTGGTCAATATAATTTTTAGTTTCCTTTGTTCGCTGGGTCAATTTTTGCTGGACTGTTTTGATTTTGCTTATGGGTGTCTATGTATATGTGCATATTCAGTCACACTTTCTATTGTTGTTATAAACCACTGCCTGTACATTGGGTTTTTGCAGTTCTCTGGAGTTTTACATTTTTCCCCCCTCTCTTCTTTTTTCTTCCATTTTTATTTTTTTTATAATTTTAATTTTTAATTTTTAAACCTATTATATTTTT
The DNA here is from genome assembly GCF_033118175.1 of Dama dama. Lineage (NCBI taxonomy): Eukaryota > Metazoa > Chordata > Mammalia > Artiodactyla > Cervidae > Dama > Dama dama. Next base: position 74,283,030 of record NC_083714.1, read on the forward strand.
TCTACATTTATTTCTTCATTTACCTTTCCTACTCTTCTTTTGCCCTTGCAGTTAATATTTAATGTACATAAATCTTCTTCATCTATCTCTATTTAACTTTGCATATCTATTATTTCTTTCCTTTCCTGTAAACATATTTGTTAGTTTTGTTTTCATTGCTTTATTCCCCACTTGGCAACTTGCTTTAGTTTTGCTCTCCAGTTTGTGCTTAAATTAGTTTTGTTCTTAACTCATAAATATAATTGTTAATCAATTTACTGTACTTTATTTTTGTTGGACTGATTTCACTTTGCTCATGGGTATATATGTATATTCCATTATTTTAAGTATTATTTACCTGATTTTGTAACTTCCATTTGTCTGGGGCTCATCTTCGGTTTCTCATTTTGGAATATTTGATTTACTCTCCCTTAATGCCATAACAAACCACTTGTGGAATCCTCGTTCCTGACCAGAGGTCAAACCCTGCACCTTTCAAGTGGGAGCACTGACTCCAAGACCATAAACTACCAGAGAACTAACCCTAGGGAGTATCAAATAGCGAGAACACACACAAAGGAAACCACTTGAATACAAGACCTGGCATCACCAGTAGCACCCTGGGCAGGACGCCTCATCTAAACAACAAACAAAACAAAAATACAAACTCAATCATCAGCAAACAGGAGTACCAACTCACTCAGTCTTGCCCATCAGAGGAAAAACAAACAAACAAACAAAACCTCAGCACAAATCTCACCCTATACAAAGCTCACACAAACCACTGAACCAACATTTGAGGGCAGAAGCCAAAAGGAAGAAATAATTCAACCTTCTTCAAGGAAAGAATTCAACTTTCTATGAAGCCTGGGAAAAGGAGACCTCAAACACAATAACTTAAAAAAACAAAACAAAACAGAGAAATACTGGAAAAATGAAGAAACAAACTAGAAACAGAGAAGTCCAAATAAATGAAGAGGAAGTAGAAAATTACTTGAAAAATAATTCAGAATAGTGATAGTAAAGATGATCCAAAACCTTGATATCAAAATGGAGAAAATGCAAGAATCAATTAACAAAGACCTAGAATAATTAAAGGATAAGCTTACAGAGACAAACAACACAATTACTGAAATTAAAAATACTCTAAAAGGAATCAGTAGCAGAATATCTGAAGCAGAAGAATGAATCAGTGAGCTGGAAGTTAAAATGGTGGAAATAAATTCTGAAGAGCAGAAAAAAGTACAAAGAATGAAAAGAGCTGAGGACAGTCTCAGAGACCTCTGGGACCATATCAAATGCATCAACATTTGAATTATAGGGGTCCCAGAAGAAGAGAAAAAGAAAGGGTATGAGGAAATATTTGAAGAGATTTTAATTGAAACTTTCCCTAACATGGAAAAGGAAAAAGCCAATCAATTCCAAGAGGCATAAAGAGTCCAATACAGTATAAACCCAAAGAGAAACATGCTAAGACACATACCAATCAAACTAACAAAGATTAAGAACAAAGAATGAATATTATAAGCAGCAAGGGAGAAACAACAAGTTGCATACAAGGGAAACCCCATACACTTAACAGCTGATCTTTCAGCAGAAACTCTGCAGGCCAGATGGGAATGGGAGGATATATTTAAATTATTGAAAGGGAAACACCTACAACCAAGATTACGATACCCAACAAGGATCTCATTCAAAATTAATGGAGAAATAAAAAGCTTTTCAGATAAGCAAAAGTTAAGAGGATTCAGTACCACCAAACCAGCCTTAAAACAAATGTTAAACGGATTTATACAGTCAAGAAATACAACAGAAGAAAAAAGATCTACAAAATCAACCCCTCAAAATGATAAAAATGTGAATAGGAAGATATATATCAATAATTATTTTAAATGTAAATGGATTACTGGAGTAGCAATCCTCATATTAGACAAAATAGACCTTAAAATAAAGAAGATTGCAAGAGAGAAGGAAGGACACTACATAATGATCAAGATATCAGTCCAAGAGGAAGACATAGCAATTGCAAATATCTGTTCACCCAACATAGGAACAGCTCAATACATAAGACAAACACTAATAAACATAAAAGGAGAAATTGATGGCAACATAATAATAGTAGGAGACTTTAGCATCCCGCTCATACCAATGGACAGATCATCAAAACAGAAAATTAATAAGGAAACACAAGTTTTAAATGATACGCTGGATGAGATGGATCTCATTGATATCTTCAGGACATTCCATCCAAATGCAGAAGAATGCAACTTCTTCTCAAGTACACATGGAACATTCTCCAGGATATATCACATCTTGGGTCACAAATCAAATATTAGCAAATTAAAGAAAATTGAATTTGTATCGAGCATCTTCTCTGATCACAATTATATTCTATCAATTACAAGAAAAAAAACTGTAAGAAATGAAGACACATTGAGATTAAACAACACATTTATAAACAACCAACAGATTGTTGAAGAAATAAAAAAGGAAATACAAAAATTCTAGAAGCAAATGACAATGAAAACATGACAACTCAAAACCTATGGGATGCAGCAAAAACATTTATAAGAGGGAAGTTTATAGCAACACAATCCTACCACAAGAAACAAGAAAACCATTGAGTAGACAACCTAAATTTAAACCTAAAGCAACTTGAAAAAGAAGAAGAAAAAAAAATTCGTAGAAGGAAAGAGATCATAAATATCTGAGCAGAAATTGATGAAAAAAAATGAAAGAAACATTAGTAAACATTAATAAAATAAAACTGGTTCTTTGAGAAGATAAACAAAATTGACAAACCCTTAGCCAGATTCATCAAGACAAAAGAGAAAAGAATCAAATCAACAAAATTAGCAATGAAAAGGGAGAGGTTACAGCAGACAATGCAGAAATACAAAGGATTATAAAAGACTATTATGAATAACTATATAGCAATAAAATAGGTAACCTGGAAGAAATAGACAGATTCTGAGAAAAGTTTGATCTTCCAAGACTGAACCAGGAAGAAATATAAATGATGAACAACCCAGTTACAAGTACTGAAATTGAAGCTGTGATCAAAAATCTCCCTAAAAACAAAGGCCCAGGACCAGATGGCTTCACAGGAGAATTCTATCAAACTTTTAGAGAAGAGCTAATGCCTATCCTTCTAAAGCTCTTTCAAAAAATTGCAGAGGAAGGAACACTTCTAAACTCACTCTATGAGGCCACCATCACCCTGATACCAAAACCAGAAAAAGACAACACACAAAAAAAGAAAACTACAATCCAATATTACTGATGAACATAGATGCAAAAATCCTCAATGTAATTTTAGCATTCAGAATTCAGCAACACATCAGAAAGCTCATACACCATGATAAAATTTGGTTTATTCCAGGGATGCAAGGATTTTTCAATAAATGTAAATCAATCAATGTGATACCATAGTAACATATTGAAAGATAAAAACCATATGATCATCTCAATAGATGCAGAAAAAAGCCTTTGACAAAATTCAGCACCTATTTATGATTAAAACTCTTCAAAAAATAAGCATAGAAGGAACCTACCTCAAATAGGAACCTACCTCAAATATCATATATGATAAGCCTACAGCAGACATTATTCTAAGTGGTGAAAACTGAAAGCATTCCCCCTAAGATCAGGAACAAGACAAGGGTGTCCACTTTCACCACTATTGTCAACATAGTTCTGGAAGTCCTAGCTACAGCAATTAGAGAAGAACAATAAACAAAACGAATCCAGATCAGAAAAGAAGTAAAGCTCTCACTGTTTTGCAAATGACATGATATTATATATAGACAATGCCAAAAATAGTATCATAAAATTATTAGAGCTATTCAGTGAATTTGGCAAAGCTGCAGGATACAAAATCAATACACAGAAATCACTAGCATTTCTAAATACTAACAATGAAAAATCAGAAAATGCGATTAAGGAATCAATCCCATTCACCACTGCAACAAAACGAATTAAATATCTAGAAATAAATTTACCTAAGTAGAAAAAGAACTGTACACAGAAAATTATAAGACACTATTGAAAGAAATCAAAGATGACATAAAGAGATGTAGAGATATTCCATGTTCCTGGGTAAGAAGAATCAACATTGTGAAAATGACTATACTATCAAATGCAATCAACAGGCTTAATGCAATCCTATCAAATTAACAATGACATTTTTTACAGAACTAGAAAAAAAATCACAATTCATATGGAAACACAGAAGATCCCAAACAGCTAAATCAATCTTGAGAAAGAAGAATGGAGCTGGAGGAATCAGGCTTCCTGACTTCAGATTATGCTACAAAGCTACAGTCATCAAGACAGTATGGTACTAGAACAAAAACAGGAATATAGACCAATGGAACAAGATAGAAAACCCAGAAATAAAGACATGCACCTATGGGTACCTTGTTTTAGACAAAGGAGGCAAGAATATACATTGGGGCAAAGACAGCCTCTTCAATAAATGGTGCTGGGGAAACTGGACAGCTACATGTAAAAGAATGAAATTAGAACACTCCCTAACACCATGCACAAAAATAAACTCAAAATGGATTAAGGACCTAAATGTAAGACCAGAAACTATAAATCTCCTCGAGGAAAACATAGGCAGAACACTCGATGACATAAATCAAAGCAATATCCTCTTTGACACACCTCTTAGAGAAATGGAAATAAAACAAAAGTAAAAAAAAAAAAAAAAAAAAAAGAAAGAGAGAGATGGGACCTGATTAAACTTAAAAGCTTTTGCACAGCAAAGGAAACTATAAGCAAGGTGAAAAGACAAACCTCAGAATGGGATAAAATATTACAAATGAAACAAGTGACAAAGGATTAATTTCCAAAATATGCAAGCAGCTCATACAACTCAATACCAGAAAAACAAAAACCCAGTCAAAAAGTGGGAAAAAGACCTAAACAGACATTTCTCCAAAGACATACAGAAGGCTAACAAACATATGAAAAGATGCTCAACATCACTCATTATTAGAGAAATGTAAATCAAAACTACAATGAAATATCACCTCACACCGCTCAGAATGACCCTCATTAAAAAGTCTACAAACAATAAATGCTGGAAAGGGTGTGGCGAAAAGGGAACATTCTTGCACTGTTGGTGGGAATGTAAATTGATACAGCCACTATGGAGGATGGTATGGAAATTTCTTATAAAGCTAGGAATAAAACCACCATATGACCCAGAAATCCCACCCGTAGTCATATACCCTGAGGAAACCAAAATTGAAAGAGACACATGTATCCCCCATTGTTCATTGCAGCACTAATTACAATAGCTAGAACATGGAAGCAACCTAGATGTCCATTAACAGATGAGTGGATAAAGAAGTTATGGTATATATATACAATGGAATGTTACTCAGCCATCAATAGGAATGCATTTGAGTCAGTTCTAATGAGGTGGATGAACCTAGAATCTATTATACAGAGTGAAGTGAGTCAGAAAGATAAAGATAAATACCATATTCTATCACATATACACAGTATCTAGAAAAATGTTACTGAAGAATTTATTTACAGGGCAACAATAAAGAAACAGACATAGAGAATAGATTTATGGACATGGGGAAAGGGGAGAAGAGGGTGAGATATATGGAAAGAGTAACATGGAAACTTACACTACCATATGTAAAATAGATACCCAATGGGAATTTGCTCTATGGCTCAGGAAATGCAAACTGGGACTCTGTATCCACCTAGAGGGGTGGGATGGGGAGGAAGGTGGGAGGGAGTTTCAAAAGGGAGGGTATATATGTATATACATGGCTGATTCATGTTGAGGTTTGACAGAAAAAAGCAAAATTCTGTAAAATATTTATCCTTTAATAAAAAAATTAATTAATTAAAAAAAATAAGTATTCTGTCACTGATGGCTGTGATTGTGATATCATTCAAGATTAATCAGCAGAAGAATAAAACATTCAAACTTAGGCTCTGAGAGGTAATTTTAAGTGGTTCTCAAGTGTTCAATTATAAGAATCCTCAGTTTTCAGTTTATGTAAATTTTAAAAACATAATTTATTTTTTAAATATTTATCTGTTAACAGTATCTATACTGTAATTTTGCTTCTATTTTCTAGTATGAGATCCTAATTAAACTTAAGTATTACAATCTCTATGTGGGCCTCAGCCTTTTGAAACATCTCCATGTTGCAATGGGGCTTCCCTCATAGCTCAGTTGGTAAACCATCTGCCTGCAATGCAGGAGACCCGGGTTCAATTCCTGGGTCGGGAAGATCCCCTGGAGAAGGAAATGGCAACCCACTCCAGTATTCTTGACTGGAGAATCCCATGGACAGAGGAGCCTGAAAGGCTACAGTCCATGGTATCATAAGAGTCAGACACAACTTGGCGACTAAACCCCCAACACCATGTTGCAATGCTTTTAGTGTTTCTTAGAGTAACATTTACAGCAAATAATAAAATGTTTGCAGACCATTGATAAAGAAATTGCAGAAAAACAGTTTTACATAAAGATAATTTCATGGAGAAATATATTTTAAAAATTTATTTAGCATGGGAGAAGGTAACTTAGATCTTCTGTATATAAAACTAAAGTGAAAATCTGGTTTTAAATATCTCATTTATGCTAGTTCTTACATGCATTCAATAATTCACTTATCTTGTAACATACTGCTCCCACGACCGTAGCAGATATGTCTGAAGATATAATAGTTTTTTAACAATAATCTGTCATCTCTGATTGCTCTAAGTGTCTTTTCTTTTGTTTAGAAATCAAACGTATTTTTAAGTATAAAAGTGTCTGAATTATTAATAAGTTTATTAGTGTAAAGTAATACAGAATGAACAAAGTAGGTACATTTTCCAAAATCTTGCTTTAAATGAGAAACAGATGTACATATTTGTTTAATACTCTCTGGAATATCTATCAATGAAACAGCACATTTCTTTGCTAGGATTCTGTCACAGGACAATTTTATGGTCATTCTTAGGAACAAAATTAGTAGTCACAGTAGTTGTTTTACTATGCATTAAACTAGCTGTCATGTATGAAAGCTGGGAATTTATTTCCCAGAATCAATGCCATCCTTTCAGCACCACAAGCCTGAATACAAAAAAGAAGATTTCTCAGCATTGAGTATTTTTTTTTTTTTTTTAGGAATGAAATAAACTTTGTCCAAATCTGAAAGGAAAAGATCTTTAAAACCAGGTTAGTATGAATCCTTTAATCTCACGTTGGGAGAAAGTTTGCATCTCAATTGTGGAGGATAGAAATAACATGCTACAAGTTACAATCTTATTGTCAAGCAAAGAAACAAATAACTTTCGTTCATAACTTTTATTGCATGAAATCTGTTATCAAGGGCATAACATGTTAAATAGCCGTTTTGGAACTTATGACACTAAATAGGTGATTTGAAAATTTTTCCTTTACAAAATGTCTTTATTAAACAACAGTCTATTTGTATACTCTGAAGAGTTAGTGTACCTGAATTAACAAAACACAGATATTTTAAATTAGAAAGGGTTTATGAGAAATATATAAAATAATTTAAAACTTGAATCAGAATTCTACTCATATAATCATGTTATTATATCCAACTTTTGGCTTATGAAGATCAAATCTCATGGAAGAATGACTCATTTTACACAGATTTATTTAACTTCCAAATTTCACTTCTTATTCTCCAAATCTACTGAATATTTTTGAAATTTGCCTATCAAGATACTCATTACATTTTCAATGGTTCTAAGGTTTAAGGGAAACTACTGTTCAATAAAATATAACATGTATCCTTTAAGAGTCAAAGATCTGATATTTAATCCATAACTTACAGTCAGTTTATTAATGACATTATTAAAGTTTATTTTTGCATACAAGCTATTTTTATTTAGATTATTCTTGTTTATACAAAACAAACAAACAAAAAGACTAAAGTCTATGATCCAAAAAAGTCATGGTGATTTTCAAAGTGCCTGTAAATATATCTTCATCAGAATATTTGCCAAAATATTTTGTCCCTAGTGTTGCAAAATTCCCAATTCATGCATACAGAACCAGTGTTGTTAATAAGAGAACTGGTCTTACCATTAGACAAGGTGTAAAAAATTTTATATGTACAGATAACAAAAAAAAAAACATAAAAGGAATAGGAATATTATGTAGACATTATTTTTCAGTCACAATACCTTTAATATAATTTAATAATGAAATTTATTATGTAGATTCTAAATTTTGCATTGTTACATCTAACTTCAAGATGGTCTTGGCTGAAGCTTCCTTTTCCACCAAGAAGTGTAATACATCAAATTTAGAATACAAGAGGGAAACCCAAATTAATGCACTGATTTTTTTTTCACTATATGGAGAAGAAAAAGAAATACCACAATGATTTTCTATTTCTGCTGTAACAAATTGCCACAGATTTAGTGGCTGAAAAACAACATCTACATATTACCTCACATTTATATACTCAGAAGTCTAGCAGTCTTGGCTGAGTTAACTAATTTGTATCGTACAAGACTCTTAGGCATCTCTGGGAACAATCTGCTTCCAAGTTCATCCAGGTAAGTTGTTGCTCAGTCGATAAGTTCTTTTACACTTTCCTATCCCATGGACTGCAACATGCCAGGCTTCTTTGCCCTTTACTATCTCCCAGAGTTTTCTCAAACGCATTTCCATTGAGTTGGTGATGCCATCCAACCATCTCATCCTCTGTCACTCCTTCTCCTGCCTTCAGTCTTTCATAACATCAGGGCCTTTCCCAGTGAGTCAGCTCTTAACATTAGGTGGCCAAAGTACTGTAGCTTCAGTTTCACTATCAGTCCTGCCAATGAATATTCAGGGTTGATTTCCATTAGGATTGACTTACTTGATCTCCTTGCTGCCCAAGGGACTCTCAAGAGTCCTCTTCAGTATCACAGTTCAAAGGCATCAATTCTTCAGTGCTCAGCCCCCACTTCTGGTCCAACTTTCACATCTGTACATGGCTACAGGAAAAAACATAGCTTTGACTGCACGGACTTTTGTCAGCAAAGTGATGTCTCTGCTTTTTAATATGCTGTCTAGGTTTGTTATAGCTTTTCTTCCAAAGAGCAAGCACCATCCACAGTGATTTTGGAGCCCAAGAAAAAAAAGTCTGACACTGTTTCCATTTTTTCACCATCCGTTTGCTGTGAAATGATGGGACCAGATGTCATGATCTTAGTTTTTGAATGTTGAGTTTTAAACCAGCTTTTTCACCCTCATCAAAAGGCTCTTTAGCTCCTCTTCAACTTCTGCCATTAGAATGGTATTATCTGCATACATGAGGTTATTAATATTTCTCCCTGCAATCTTTACTCCAGCTTGTGATTCATCCAACCCAGCATGTTGCATAATGTAGTCTGCATATAAGTTACTTAAGCAGGGTGACAATACACAGCCTTGATGTACTCCTTTCCTGATTTGGAACCAGTTGGTTGTTTCATGTCCGGTTCTAACTGTTGCTTCTTGACCTGCATACAGATTTCTCAGGAGGCAGGTCAGGTGGTCTGATGTCCCCATCTCTTTCAGAATTTTCCACAGTTTGTTGTCATCAATAAAGTAAAAAACTCTGGTATAGTCAATGAAGCAGGGTTTGTTTTGTTTTTTATGGAATTCTCTTTCTTTTTCGATGATCCAGCAGATTTTGGTCATTTGATATCAGGTTCCTCTGCCTTTTTTAAAACCAGATTGAACATCTGGAAGTTCTCAGTTCATATACTTTTGAAGCCTAGCTTGAAGGATTTTGAGCATTCCCTTGCTAGCATGTGAAATGAGTGCAATAGTTCAGTAGTTTGAAGATTCTTTGACATTGCCCTTCTTTGGAATTGGAATGAAAACTGATTTTTCCTGTCCTGTGGCCATTCCTGAGTTTTCCAAATGTCTTGGCATATTGAGTGCAATGCTTTCACAGCATCATCTTAAAGATTTGTAATAGCTCAGCTGGCATTCCATCACCTCCACTAGCACTGTTCCTAGTGATGTTTCCTAAGGTCCACTTAATTTCACACTCCTGGATGTCAGGCTGTAGGTGAGCAATCACACTATCATGGTTGTCTGGGTCATTAAGACTTTTTTTTTTTTTTTTTTTTTTGTACGGTTCTTCTGTGTATTTTTGCCACCACTCCTTATTCTCTTCTGCTTCTGTTAGGTTTTTCCAATTTCTGTCCTTTATTGTGCCCCTTTCTGCATGAAATGTCCCCTTGGTCTCCAGTTTTCTTGAAGAGTTCTCTAGTCTTTTCCACTCTATTGTTATTCTCTACTTCTTTGTATTGTTCACTTAAGAAGACTTTCTTATCTCTCCTTGCTATTCTTTGGAACTCGACATTCAGTTGGGTATATCTTTCATTTCCTCCTTTGCCTTTTGCTTCTCTTCTTTTCTCAGCTATTTGTAAGGCCTCCTCAGACAACCATTTTGCTTTTCCCATTTCTTTTTCTTTGGGATGATTTTGGTGATCACCTCCTGTACAATGTTATGAACCTCCATCCATAGTCCTTAGGCAATCTGTCTAACAGATCTAATCCCTTGAATCTGTTTGTCACTTTCACTGTATAATCATAAGTTATTTGAGTTAGGCCATATCGGAATGACCTAGTGGTTTTCTCTAATTTCTTTCATTTAAGCCCAAACTTTGCAATAAGGAGCTTATTATCTGAGCCCCAGTGAGCTCTTGTTTTTGCTGACTGTATAGAACTTCTCCATCTCCATTTGCAAAGAATATAATCAATCTGATTTTGGTATTGACCATCTGATGATGTCTATGTGTAGAGTCATATCTTGTATTGTTAAAGGAAATAAGTGACAAAATATAATTCTTCATATCTTTCCCTAGCTTACTGGTCAGGTGGGGCTTCCCTTAGCTCCTAGAGACCTGCTTTTCACTCTTTGAATGTGGATCTGTACATGCCTCAGTGAAAAGTAGTACATAAAATCCTTCTCCCACCTGGAATCTTTCTATCATTTCCTTCTGCCACATCTCCCTTATTCTCAGTAGAACAGGTTTCCTTCTTTTAAATAATCTTTTAATCATCTGGGTTGTTCAGTGGATTAGGTATATCAAATAATACAAATAATCTTCTTAGTCTAAGGTTTGTATACTTAGTTATATCTGTAAATTCTATTTTGCCATGTAATCAAGCCTAATCATAAATTCCACATACTAGGGTACCAATATTATAGGGGGAGCCATTATGCTTACCACACCTACCACCACAATAAAATAAGCTCATAAACATAAAATAAATCACAAAATTTGAAGCAAAAAATATGGTAGATTTTATTTTCATAATACTAGATTTGTGAGGATCATTATTATCTTGGTGCAATACTCAGAAAACTTCTAAAAATGATTGATGCATTGGGTGACTATAAAAGTTTAATGTTGACTATAAAACGGACTACAAAATCTAAATCAATATACAACAACATAAGACCACAAGACAGATAATAGTCTGTGAATAACAGACACATGGCTAATATCCTTAGCTTAAGTAAAACTATTCAGTTAAGTTCAGTTGCTCAGTCGTGTTCAACTCTTTTCTACCCCATGGACTGCAGCACGCCAGGCTTCCCCGCCCATCACCAACTCCTGGAGTTTACTCAAACTCATGTCCACTGAGTCTGTAATGCCATCTAACCAACTCATCTTCTGTCAACCCCTTCTCCTCCTGCCCTCAATCTTTCCCAGCATCAGGGTCTTTTCAAATAAGTCAGTTCTTTGCATCAGGTAAGTATTGGAGTTTCAGCTTCAGCATCAGTCCTTCCAAAGAACACCCAGGACTGATTTCTTTAGGATGGACTGGTTTGATCTCCTTTCAGTCCAAGGGTCTCTCAAGAGCCTTCTCTAATACCACAGTTCAAAAAAATCAATTATTTGGTGCTCAACTTTCTTTATAGTCCAGTTCTCACATCCATACATGAGTGTTGGAAAAACCATAGCCTTAAATAGGTGGACCTTTGCTGGCAAAGTAATGTCTCTGATTTTTAACCTGCTCTCTAGGTTGGTCATAACTTTTCTTCCAAGGAGCAAGCGTCTTTCAATTTCATGGCTGCAATCACCATCTGCAGCAAAAGGACTGGGCTGAGAAAGTAAAACTATTAGAATTAATAAAAAGCAACAGTTTCAAAATAGGAAAATATATATAAATAGACAATTCATTTAAGAAATATGAGCACCAATAGACATGTAAAGTATTCATAATATTTATAATGCTCAAAACATACAAAATAAGATGAAAATAAGATATAAACTTGCACCTAAAAATTAAGAATTATTAAATAAGATGATAATAGCTTGCATTTGCCAAAAGTCTGAATAAAATGACTTTCACATGCACAGCTTGTGGGGAAAAATTTCTAGAACTTTTGGAAGAGCAGCTTGCCAGTATTGTAAAAATCCTCAATGTATTAATATATTTTTAGTATTTGTAGAGATGTGCATACCTATGCAAAGATACATTTACAAAAATAGTCACTAAAATTATTTTAAGCAAGACAAAATTGGAAATAATCAAAAAATTTTAAAAAGGAGCTTTATACCCTAATCTAAAATTAATAACTGACATTAATATAGACCAAACAAATATTGAATTAATGAAAGCTGACTCAGCTGGTAAAGAATCTGCCTGCAATGTGGAAGACCCAGGTTCAATCCCTGGGTTGGGAAGATCCTCTGGAGAAGGGAATGGCTACCCACTACAGTATTCTTGCCTGGAGAATTCTATGGGCAGAGTATCCTGGTGAGCTACAGTCCATGGGGTCACAAAGGGTCAGACATAACTGAGAGACTAACACACAATTACAAGACAATATAAATGGAATTATTTTTAAAAAAACATATGATTTTTATATTAAAATTCTCCATAACATTCCATACAAAAATGGCATTTTGCTTATATAGAAGAGAGAATGTAGGGTCTCAGTGTTTTCTAAGTTTTACATGTTAAAATCAATACTAATAACTCAATATCAATAAAAAATGCCAGTACAATAAAATTGTAGATTGTATGCTTAAAATGTGACCAAGTTAGCCTGTTGTGTTCAACTCTTTTGCTACCGTGTAGCCTTCCAGGCTCTTCTATCCATGATATTTCCCAGGCAAGAATACTATAGTGGGTTGCCATTTCCTTATCCAGGGGATTTTCCCAACCCAAGGATTGAACCCGTGTATCTTGTATTGGTAGGTGGATTATGTTCTACTGAGCAAACTGGGCAACCCAATTTAGAATATAGGAAATAGCCAGTTACATTTGATTTTGTATTCTTCATTTTAATTTGAAAGAATATAATGAACACAAAATCATAACAAAAACATTGTAAAATACATTATTATTTTATGCAATTTTCATGTATACCAGCTTATCTTTGAAGATTAATTGCTAACATAAGCAGACATATTTGTGTATCAAAAAGTTTACTAAATGTAAAGTATTCCTTAATACAAAGTATTCCACATTAAAATGTCACTTACTCTTTAAAGGCATTTGGCACATATTGTGCTAAGGGGAATTATGTCATCTCCACAGAGATTCTACATTAAGGAAACATCTTTTGATTTAAAGCAGTATCATGAAAATATGTGGCAAGCATTGTAAATGACCAGCACTTAAATGTTTAATGAACATTAATTATAGTGAGTCACAAATCTTGAGGACCTATGGGTTTTAAATTTACTTTTTTCTTTTATTCACAAATATTCACAGTTTCAGATTATAGGGTATCTAGTTAGATAATTTTGTCAATATTTAAATTCTTACTAATTTCTTTCTACCTTTTTTGTTAGCTTTTCTTTGAACACTACAAGCAAAGGGGCTGCCCAGTAATGGACATTAATGAATTTTTTTGAATAATGGAGGTATGGATAAGATCAATACATTCCTAGGCAGCTTATTCTATACTTGGAGAATGTATTTTTTAATAAAGTTGGAAAATATATTGAATTGAAATTTGACTCCTTGCAGTTCTCACCTATTGGACAAATGAGAATGTCATTGAAAGTCATGAGATCATGGAGACCCACACAAAGGTAAGATTTGGGAGGCATCATAACCAATAAGAGAGACATCTACAGCATTCTTTAGTGTTACATTGAGATATAATTATTTTTGTTAAATAGGTCATTTAACTTAAGATAATAGTACATTAAGATCTCATGAGATCCATTCTCCTACAGACAAAAACTATAAGCTCTGGATGTATACAACAAAAGAGTTACCAAAGGACCTTGAAAACTGAAGAGAAGTAGGGAATACTTAGTTGGGTGTCTCTAATTTGTAAAGAAGAGTTATATGGAATGGGTGCCCACCTTGTAGCTTTTTGTCTGGAGCCAAATAGAATTGTCATGGGAAGAAGGATTTCAGGGGACAATTAAGAAAAAAACGTCTTTTTGATCTGTAGATCCAGAAAACTGAATATGAAGAAAGTTCAGTAGTTATAGAGAGGCAAAATTCGAGAAGGGAAAAGGGGAAAATTCACAGAAAGGGGATTCACAATTTTGTCCACCACTCTTATGGATAATACATGAACTATGCCTGTGAGATGCAGATTCAAAATAGCTCAGCTGAGGAGAAAAATAAAATATCTAAAGAAATAAAGGTTTGATTTGATTAGTGACTATTTTCTCACAAGAATCTACAGAGAACTATAGAGAGTAGAATAACTAATTTAAAAGACTGAACAAATATTCAAGAATGAAGCAGAATAATATTGAAAAAAAACTAGACTGCAAAATATTATGAATATATAGTACAATCTCTAGATAAATAATTAATACATTAATAAAGAAATATATATATATATAAATAATTTAAAGCAGTAAAATGAAAATGGAATTTTATAGAATTGTATAAAATGTTCAAATAGTCCAACAAAGGCATTAACAAAGTAATACAGGAACAAAGAAATACAGTTCATAAGAGAGAAATATATTTTATAATGATAAACATGTGACTTTATTAGAAAGACAAGTGATCACCAATGTGTCTGTGATGAATAACAGAGCATCAAGATACATGAAATAAATTCCAGCCTATTGCTTCCCAGGAGTCTAAGAAACTCCTACAAGAATCCTTAATCTCTGACACAGGGAAGTTTGAGATAATCTCCTACTGTGGCCAATATTTGCAATGACCTACAGCCCATAGCATCTGGGGTCTGCTATAATTGACCTTGCTATATCTTGAAGTAATATGGTACTTAGTCAATATGACCCTAAAGTGTCCCAGTTTTGATACTCCTGATAGCTTATGGTGAACAATGTCGGATTTGTGATCTCCGATGAAGTTTTAGCTTTGGGACCAGGGACCGGGATTGATCACTCAAGAGCTTTTGTGTAGCAGAGTTTTATTAAAGTAAGAAAAGGTACAGAGAAAGCTTCTGACATAGACATCAGAAGGTGGATGGAGAATTCCGCACCCCCGCTGGTGTTAGCAAGGGAGTTATATACATTTTAAATTAGTTATTACAATAAATCAAAAGAATGTCTCAAGATTGTAAAGATCTTACTAGACCCACTCCCATAATTTACATTTTAAGATAAGATTAGCCAGGTTTTCAGGAAGGAGAAACTGTCTTCAAGCAGGATATGTTATTGTTATATAAGCCTTAGTACAGAGTTTAAACTGAGTTGTTTGTTGGATAATCATCAGTTAACAAAAAAAAACAAAAAACAAAACAAAACAAAAAAAGTTTTATGTAACTAAGACTAAGGAATGTAGAGAGGAAAAAAAAAAAAAGATATTTGTCCTTTCCTCCTTCTTGATAATTCCAGACTCTTTTCTCTACTTTAAGAGCCCCAGACCCCTTTCTTCTCCTCAGGGATCCTGGACTTCTTGTCAACCCACCTAGGGGTTGACTCTCTTACTCCATGAACACTTGAATCTACTGGGAAAATTTTTACTTGTTTTTCTTCTAACTCTCCAACATTAGCCATGAGGAGATTTTATCTTCACAATAATTCTAATAATTTAAAGGTTTATAAATAAAAATATGGTAAAATGAAGGATTGCCTTCTAGACAAATTTTAAGTCTAGTAGTCAAAAAATGAGGAGGAATAAATTCTTCAAATAATAAATAGATTTGTTTTTATCAAAAGTAAATAAACAAAAGCTTCCAGGTTTAATTAAGCCCCATTTGTTTATTTTTATTTTCATTACTCTAAGAGGTGGATCAAAAAAGATCTTGCTGTGATTTATGTCAAGGAGTGTTCTGCCTATGTTTTTCTCTAAGAATTTTATAATTCTAACCCTTATATTTAGGTCTTTAGTCCATTTTGAGTTCACTTTTGTGTATGGTATTAGGAAGTTTTCCAGTTTCACTCTTTTACATGTAGCTGTCAGTTTTCCCAGCATCACTTATTGAAGAGACTGTCTTTTCTCCATTGTACATTCTTGACTCCTTTGTCAGAGGTTAAGTGACCAAAGGTGTGTGGGTTTATCTCTGGGCTTAAAGTTAAAAAGCTTTTGCACAGCAAAGGAAACCATAAGCAAGATGAAAAGACAATACTCAGAATGGGAGAAAATACTTGCAGATGAAGCAACTGACAAGGGATCAATCTTCAAAATATATGAACAGCTCATGCAACTCAATATCATGTGGTTTGATCAAATTCTAACAGACACTCTGTCTTCCAATGAATAAACACATCACTGTATTAGTACTGCTATTAAGTAAAATTAGATTGCTAAAGACTATCTTTATTATGCACAAATATTAAACAAACACTACCATAGAACCAAGCAGTCCCACTACTGGGCTTATCCCTGAGAAATCCATAATTCAAAAGACACATGCACCCCAATGTTCATTGCAACACTATTTTCAGTAGCCAGGACATGGAAGCAACCTAAATGTCCATTGACAGATGAATGGATAAGGAAGTGTGGTGCATTTATACAATAGAATATTACTCAGACATAAAAAGAAACAAAATTGGGTCATTTGTAGAGATGTGCATGAACCTAGAGACCATCATACAGAATGAAGTTAGAAAGAGTAAAACAAGTATCGTATATTAACACGTGTATGTGTAAATCTAGAAAAATAATACAAATGACTTTGTTCACAAGGCAGGAATAGAGACGCAGAGACATAGAGAACAGATGTGTGGCCATGGCAGGGAGTGGGAATGGGATGAACTGAGAAATTGGGATTGACATTTGTACACTACCATGTGTAAAATAGCTAGCTAGTGAGAAGCTGCTGTGTAACAGAGGGAGCTCAACTCAGTGCTCTATGATGAACTAGAGGGGTGTAATGGGGGTGAGCGGGAGGAAGGTCCAAGTGGGAGAGAATATATGTATACATGTAGCTGATTCGCTTCCTTTTACAGAAGAAACTAACACAATGTTGTAAAGCAACTGTAGTCCAACAAAATAATTTAAAAGAAAAACTTTGCTATATGTGCTATTAACTTGAAGAAAAGAATACAGAGTGAAATATTCATTTTCATCAATAAATCACACATAATAGGAGTACCAAATTGAACACAAGTGAATCCATAAATTAAGTTAAAGACAGTAAAATCCACTAGATTTTTTACAGACTATTAAGAAAGTGAAAGTGAAGTCGCTCAGTTGTGTCCAACTCTTCGTGACCCCATGGATTGTAGCCCACAGAATTTTCCAGGCAAGAATACTGGAGTAGGTGGCCATTTTCCTTTTCCACCAGACTGTTAGCCCTTAGTCTAAATCATTCTAAACACGTATTACATACATCAGATTTTTCAAGTAACATAGAGAGCTTGTGCAAAACCTGACTGACAAATTCAAGAAAACTGATTTACTAAATAATCATTTCATGTCTAATATAAAAAATAATCTTCAAAAAAATAATCTTCCTAGTAATGCTTTGAACTGAAGTGTTTCAAAATTGTATTATCTAATATTTACTATCATCAGGAAAAATTTAATCTATGCCTTCAAATATATTTATTTTTGAGATAAGGTCTTAATAGATTGTGTAGCTCTTATTTTAAGTAAAATCTAGGAAAAATTGCACTCAACTATGCAATACTGATTTTCTTAAATGATGTTTGATTAAATGCTTGACTTTACTATTTGCTTAAAACTGTGTAAGGTACACATGCACAAAAACAAATTTTAAATGCTTTTCTATATATGAAGAGATTTGGAAATGTAAGACAATGTCCCTGCAATAAATAAAAACAATGTTTGAGATAAATAGGTAAAATAATCCCCAAATGACTATTCATTGTTGTTGTAAAAGAGATGATCATGAATGTAAAGAAGCTGTGGGGTACCAAATGTGCATTTAATTAAGACAGGAGGAATGTGGTTTTCTCACAGGAGAGGATGAGCATACATCCTTCTTTCCAACATCTTGATAAACTATTTTGCTGACTTACCATGTAATGATCTGTATTGGCTAAGTTCCTCCCTTTGCTGTCTGAAACAGACTTCTTCATCTGTCCCAGAGGCCGTGACCTATCTAGCAATTGATATGCTGCTTCTCCAACCGGGGATTGGCAGGAAGGCTGAGCCTAACTGAGACTGACAGCTTCTTCCCGCCAATCCACATGAAGCAACTCTCTGTGCCTGGCAAAGAGCAACAGGTGAGGACTGTGTTACCTCCAAGCCTCTTGCACACTTGATGCAAAAGCCTCACTAAGCCCTGAGTGAATTCACTTCAAATCTCACCAATCCCTGCAGGTCGTAAACTCAGCCATCATTTTAATCTGCTTATTTAACTTATATGTAGAGTACATTATGCAAAACGCCAGGCTAGATGAAGCACAAGCTGGAATCAAGATTGCCAGGAGAAACATCAGTAGCTTGAGATATCCAGATGACACCACCCTTATAGAAAAAAAAAAAAAAAAAACAAAGAGAAATTAAAGAGCCTCTTAATGAAGGTGAAAGGAGAGTGAAAAAACTGGCTTGAAACTCAACACTCAAAAAACTAGGATCATGGCATCTGGTCCCATCACTTCAAGCAAATAGATGGGGAAACAATGGAAACTGTGACAAACTTTATTTTCTTGGGCTTCAACACTGCTGTGGATGGTGACTACAGCCAATAAATTAAAAGACACTTGCTCTTTTGAAGAAAAGTTATGACAAACCTAGACAGCATATAAAAACAGAGACATTACTTTGCTGACAAAGGTCTGTATAGTCAATGCTATGTTTTTTTGTAGTCATGTGTGGATGTGAGAGTTGGACTATAAAGAAGACTGAATGCCAAAGAACTGATACTTTTGAGCTGTGGTGTTGGAGAAGACACTTGAGAGTCCTTTGGACTGCAAGGAGATCCTAAAGGAAATCAACCCTAAATATTAATTGTCAGGACTGATGGTGAAACTGAAGCTCCAATACTTTGGCGACCTGATGTGAAGAACTGACTCATTGGAAAAGACCCTGATGCTGGGAAACCTTCAAAGCAGGAAGAGAAGGGGACGGCAGAAGACAAGATGGTTGGATGGCATCACTGACTCAATGGACATGACTTTGAGCAAGCTCCGGGTGATGGTAAAGGATAGAGAAGTGTGGCATGCTGCAGTGCATGGGGTTTCAAAGACTTGCACATGACTGAGCAACCGAACAACAACAATAAAGGAGGAATGTGGAATAAGGAGTCAAAATTGAGTTGAGTTTTGGAGGACAAATAAGTGTTACCAAAGAAAGGCTGGAGTGGATTCTGGTCAAAGAAAACCAGTTAAAAGTGAACTTATTTAACTGTAGTATCACCAATATACTTGGTTGTGGAATTTTAATTCAGAAGTACACTGCAGAAGGGGCATAGTTGTGTTGATCTAGGGCTAGAATTTTATAACACAGCAAGTATAAACAAGGAAATATCAAGAAATATGAAGATGATGGTGAGAAAGTAAGTGACTTGGTTTAAAGCTAATCTTAAATTTGTATAGTACATCCAGTCATTATTCAAGGATACTAGAGTTGACTCATTGGTAAAGACTCTGATGCTGGGAGGGGTTGGGGGCAGGAGGAGAAGGGGACGACAAAGGATGAGATGGTTGGATGGGATCACTGACTCGATGGACATGAGTTTGAGTAAACTCCAGGAGTTGGTGATGGCGTGCTGCGATTCATGGGGTCACAAAGAGTCGGACGCTACTGAGTGACTGAAGTGAACTGATGTCATTTCTATTTTTCGGAGAGGGGTTTTTTGGTGGGGGATGATGGCACAAGTCTACATCCTGATCATGATAGTGGTTTTAAATAACTATGCATGTATTAAAATTAATAAACATACGTATTTTAAAAGGTGAATTTTATTATCTGCCAACTTTAAAAATGCATACTAATTTAGTAAGAGGGAGATTGAGAAGATAAATTTGCAATTTTTATGGTAACATATATCTAATAATAAAGTAGAAATTTCCAAAATTGAGATGACTTGGATTTTCAGTTTTTATTCATGGCAAAATAAGTGCAACTTCTGCATGTGTGCAATTTTGTACATCTATCTCCAGCTTATCCACATTTTTAGTTCATTCCTATTATTTCTGTATGCTATATCTTATAACAAGGATCCCAACCTCCAGGCCCATAGATTGATACCTCCTGTCAGATCAGCATTGGCATTAGATTAGAAATAAGTTACACAATAAAGTTGATGTGCTTGAATCATCCCCAAACCATCACCCCTTCCCATACTGTGGAAAAATTGTATTCCACAAAATTGGCCCCTGGTGCCAAAAAGGTTGGATACTGCTATCTTAGAGTATGAATCTGCAAACTTTACATGAGTATATGTAGTTGAAGACTCTCCTTAAAAATATGGGGCTTTGAGATAACAAACATGAATTTTAATAGCTATATTAATAGTTGTGCAAGCATGCTAAGTTCCTTCAGTCGTTCATGACTCTTTGAAACCCTATGGACTTTAGCCTGCCAGGCTCCTCTGTCTATGGAATTCTACAGGCAAGAATACTGGTGTGGGTAGCCATTCCCTTCTCCAGGGGATCTTCCCATCTCAGGGGTCAAATCTGCACCTCTTACATCTCCTGCACTGAAAGGCAGGTTCTTTACCACTAGTGCAACATTGGAAGCCATATTAATAGCTACATAATGGTAAATCGCAATGAATCTAAACATTAAAGGTTTCTTGAGATTTAAGGAATATATTGAGTTGGCCAAAAAAGTTCATCCTGGTTTTTCCATAAAATGTTAGAGAAAAATCAAATGGCATTCTTGGCCAACTCAATACTTTGTTCCCAAGGTGAAATTCAAAATTAAACTTATCTAGTCTAATATTCTGATTTGTCACATTAAATATAAAGTTTGAGGTGGATCTATATCCATATATAGATGGTGGGAAAGACTGAAGGCAGGAGGAGAAGGAGACGACAGAAGATGAGATGGTTAGATGGTATCACTGACTCAGTGGACATGAGTTTGAGCAGGCTCTGGGAGTTGGTGGTGAACAGGGAAGCCTGGAATGCTGAATTGAAGTCCATGGGGTCACAAAAAGTCAGACATGACAGAGCGACTGAAGTCAACTGTATTCATAGATCCATTAGTCAACTGAAGCCACCTTTGCCTCTTTTGTATATTCAGATGTTTCAGGGTTAGTGTCATAGTTCCTTCACTACTCTATTAAACAGGATCTGAAATGCTGAAATGTGTAATATTATATCTTGCCTCCAGACTGCAAGATAATTTCAGTAGCTGCATGTCAAATATTTTTTAACCAGCTATTTCATTGAACTTGACAAAATAAACTTTGTCAAAAGAACTTCTGAAATAATAAAAAAAAAATGTTTTGTGGGAGAGTGTGACTAACCACTAATTTAGAAACACTTCCTTAAAATTATGTAAGTAGGAATCTTGTTGCCCAGTTGCTCAGGCATGCATAACTCTTTGAGACACTATGAACTGCAGCATGCCAGGCTTCCCTGTCTTTCAACATCTCCCGGAGCTTGCTCAAACTCATGTTTGTTGAGTCGGTGATGCCATCTAACTATCTTGTCTTCTGTCATCCTCTTCTCCTCCTGTCCTCAATCTTTCCCAGCATTAGAGTCTTTTCAAATCAGTAAGTCCTTTGCATCAGGTGGCCAAAGTATTGGAGTTTCAGTTTCAGCATCAGTCCTTACAATGAACACTCAGGACTGATTTCCTTTAGGATGGAATGGTTGGATCTCCTTGCAATCCAAGGGACTTTCAATGTCTTCCCCCAACACCACCATTCAAAAGCATCAATTCTTTGGCTCTCAGTTTTCTTTATAGTCCAACTGTCACATCCATATGACTACTGAAAAAAACCATAGCTTTGACTTGATGGACCTTTGCTGGCAAAGTAATGTCACTACTTTTTAATGTGCTGTCTGAATCAGTTATAACTTTTCTTCCAAGGAGCAAGTGTCTTTTAATTTCATTGCTGCAATCAGCATCTTCAGTGATTTTGGAACCCAAAAAAATCAGAGGAACGAGAGATCAAATTGCCAACATTTGTTGGATCATTGAAACAGCAAGAAAGTTCCAGAAAAACATCTCCTTCTGCGTTATAGACTATGCCAAAGCATTTGACTGTGTGGATCACAATACACTGTGGAAAATTCTGAAAGAGATGGGGATACCAGACCATCTGACCTTCCTCTTGAGAAATCTGTATGCAGGTCAGGAAGCAACAGTTAGAACTGGACATGGGACAACAGACTGGTTCCAAATCGGAAACCACTGTTTCCCCATCTATTTGCCATGAAGTGATGGACCAGATGCCATGATCTTTGTTTTTGAGGGTTAAGTTTTAACTCAACATATTCACTCTCCTCTTTCACTTTCAAAAAGAGACTCTTTAGTTCTTCTTCTTTTTCTGCCGTAAGGGTAGTGTCACCTGCGTATCTGAGGTTATTGATATTTCTCCCGGAAATGTTAATTCCAGCTTGGGCTTCATCCAGCCCAGCATTTCTCATGATGTACTCTGCATATAAGTTAAATAAACAGGGTGGAAATTTAGAGACTTGACATACTCCTTTTCTGATTTGGGACCAGTCTGTTGATTTCTCAAGAGGCAGGCCAGGCGGTTTTGTATTCCCATCTCTTTCAGAATTTTCCACAATTTATTGTGGTTCACACAGTCAAAGGCTATGACATAGTCAATAACGCAGAAGGAGATGTTTTTCTGGAACTCTCTTGCTGTTTCAATGATCCAACAGATGTTGGCAATTTGATCTCTCATTCCTCTGACTTTTCTAAATCCAGTTTGAACATATGGAAGTTCACGATTCACATACTGTTGAAGCCTGGCCTAGAGAATTTTGAGCATTACTTTACTAGGGTGTGAGATGAGTGCAACTGTGCAGTACTTTGAACATTCTTTGGCATTGCCTTTCTTTTGGATTAAAATGAAAAATTATTTTTCCATTCCTATGGTCACTGCTAAGTTTTCGAAATTTGCTTGCATATTGAGTGCAACACTTTCAGAGCATCATCTTTTAGAATTTGAAATAGCTCACCTGGAACTCCATCACCTCCACTAGCTTTGTTCATAGTGATGTTTCCTAAGGCCAACTTGAATTTGCATTCAAGTATGCCTGGGTCTAGGTGAGTGATCATACCATCATTATTATGTGGGTAGTGAAGATCTTTTTTGTATAGATCTTCTGTGCATTCTTGTCACCTCTTCTTAATATCTTCTGCTTCTGTTAAGTCCATATGATTTTTGTCTTTTATTGTGCCCATTTTGCATGAAATGTTCCCTTGATGTCTCTAATTTTGTTGACGAGATCTCTAGTCTTTCCTCTTCTGTTGTTTTCCTCTATATTTTTGCATTGATCACTGAGGAAGACTTTCTTATCTCTCTTTGCTATTTTTTGAAACTCTGCATTCAGATGGATACATTTTTCCTTTTCTCCCTTGCCTTTCATTTCTCTTATTTTCACAGCTATTTGGAAGGCCTCCCCAGACAGCCCTTTTGCTTCTTTGCATTTCTTTTTCTTGGGGATGGTCTTGATCCCTGTCTCCTGTACAATGTCACAAAACTCCATCCATAGTTCATCACGCATTCAGTCTATCAGATCTAGTCCCTTCAGTCTATTTCTCACTTCCACGGTATAATAGTAAGGAATTTGATTTAGGTCATACCTGAATGGTCTAGTGGTTTTCCCTACTTTCTTCAATTTAAGTCTGAATTTGGCAATAATCATGATCTGAGCCATAGTCAGCTCTTGGTCTTGTTTTTGCTGACTGTATAGAGCTTCTCCATCTTTGGCTGCAAAGAATATAATCAATCTGATTTTGGTGTTCACCATCTGGTGATGTCCATGTGTAGAGTCTTCTCTTGTATTGTTGGAAGAGGGTGTTTGCTATGGCCCGTGTGTTCTTTTGGCAAAACTCTATTAGCCTTTGCCCTGATTCGTTCTGTACTCCAAGGCCAAATTTGCCTGTTGCTACATGTGTGTCTTGTTTTCCTACTTTTGTGTTCCAGTCCCCTATAATGAAAAACACATCTTTTTTTGGTTATTAGTTCCTAAAGGTCTTGTAGGGCTTCACAGAGTGATTCAACTTCAGCTTCTTCAGCATTACTGGTCAGGACATAGACTTGGATTACCATGATATTGAATGGTTTGCCTTGGAAACGAACAGAGATCATTCTGCCATTTTTGAGATTGCATCCAAGCACTGCATTTCAGACTCTTTTGTTGACTATGATCACTACTCCATTTCTTCTAAGAGATTCTTGACCACAGTAGTAGATATAATGGTCATCTGAGTTAAAGTCACCCATTCCAGTCCATTTTTGTTTGCCGAATGAAGAAGCTCCTATGGATGAGCCCAAATACTAGGAAGCTGTATTGCTATAGTTGTGAAATATATCTATTTTAAAAATTGTTCACAACATCCAGCTCAACAGTTTTCTATGACTTATAGTCAAAAAAATTGTGCCAGCTGAAAGCAGTTTAGTTTTCCAATATTGGAGTAATTTTTCCCGGGTGTGTTGTAGCTAAGAAAAGCTTTAAAACTCAAAGGATTGTTAGAAATACTTTAGAGAACCAAAGATAATTAAACATTAGTGTACTCTTCAGTCTCACTTTTGTTTAGAAAATATCAGTAATTTGTTTAAACAAAATGAATCCAAAAGGTTGTTATTAAAGAATAGCAATATATTCTCAAAATTGATTCTAAAAGATCTGCAGCCAAATATCATACCTAGGGTCCCATTAAAAAGCCTGGACTTAGAAGCCTGAATAAGTATGTGTTTTCATGGGTTAGTTTGACTAAATTTTGCTTTTGGCTCTAAATCAAGGTACCGTACAGAGAGTTCCTAATCATTAAAACCAAACATCCTAGGCACACATTACATTCTGAGAAAATTATATTGCCACATTTAAAGATCAGGTTAGAAACAAATTTCTGGTATTTCAACTGCAACTACAAAGGGGCCAATATAGTAACTGTACAGCAAAGAGCTTAAAAGATGTACTAGACTAATTTAAAATGATTTTTCTTGAGAGCCAAATGCTTCAGCAATATCCATGAATTAATGTTATCATGTGTGGTAAAATGTTTAATAAATAAATAGTTTCCAATTCTGAGAAAATATACTTGAAGACCAAGATTAACATATGAAATAACCTAGAAAAAAGTTGACAGGTACAGGGTAAGGAATGATGACCAACCATATTGACTAGCAACTTTAATGATGATAAAAAGCATTTTTTCAGGGCAGTATGAGAAATAGTACAGGTCCTGGTCTCCACATCTATTTATATCAAAATTTGAAAATCTTAATTTAGTAGACTGAAAAAATGTACTATATCAGGCTGCAAGCTTTTATACTGAAAATACCTGGGATGATATGGTTTAAAATTATGGGTTTGAAATTTGAAGCATCCTAGGTACATTGTGAACTTGAATGTTAGAATTGGGGTAGCTTTTACAATCTGATTTTCCAGTTTCTTTTTAATTTGCAAATTTACATATAAATGGCTTCTATTAAGAGTTACTCTACTCGGGAATATAAGTACCACCAAAAGATCTTGAAAGGTTGGAGGTGGAGAGTCATTTCTTGATTCTCCCAAGTACCTCTAAAGTTAAAAAACCACATCCCAATAAGTTTTAAGGCACTTTCTTTTTGGTTGATAATATACATTTAATATTTAAAATGCAAAACAAGTACCATTATTTTATAATATGTCACTTTAATATGAATAATTCTAATAAATGACATTGTCATTATGTCATTTCAGGCTGCCATAAAAACATATCATAGCCTGGGTAGCTTAAACAACAGAAATTTATTTCTTACAGTACTGGAAGCTGGAAGGCCCAAGGTCAAAATGCTGAGTGATTCAGTTCCCTGTTCTTGGCTTGGGGATGGACACATTCTCCTTGTGTCCTCACATGGCCTTTCCTCAGTGAATGCATGTGGAGGCAGTCAGAGAGACAGAGAGAAATCTCTCCCTCTACTTATAAGGCCACTTAATCCATCATGAGAGTCCAGCCATATTGATATAATCTCAACCTAATTACCCCTCAAAGGCCTCATCTCCACATATGATCATATTGGGGATTAGAACTATGAATTGGAAGGGGGCACAAATATTTATTTATTTATTCAGTACATACTTTTTTTTAAGATAGTCTACAAAAGTTTCTTCATCTCACCCATCTCACTTAAATATAACCTTTGTAAAAATTAAATATAAAATGCATTCATCCCAAATTATTGTGTTTTTTACACCATGTATATCTATATGTATACATATTACACATATATATGTAATATATATATATATTTATATGTTATATATATGTGTAATATATATCTATGTAATATATATATATGTAATATATAATTTGTATATATATATATGTTATGGAAAAATATAATATTTTCTTTATTATTCATCCATTTTTAAGTTTTGGTGTTCCCTCCTGGGCATACACACTGAGGAAACCAGATCTGAAAGAGACACATATACCCCAAAGTTCATCACAGCACTGTTTATAATAGCCAGGACATGGAAGCAACCTAGATGCCCATCAGCAGACGAATGGATAAGAAAGCTGTGGTACATATACACAAGGGAATACTACTCAGCCATTAAAAAGAATACATTTGAATCAGTTCTAATGAGATGGAAGAAACTGGAGACCATTATACAGAGTGAAGTAAGCCAGAAAGATAAACACCAATACAGTATGCTAACACATATATATGGAATTTAGAAAGATGGTAATGATAACCCTATATGCAGGACAGAAAAAGAGACACAGATGTATAGAACAGACTTTTGGACTCTGGGAGAAGGCAAAGGGTGGGATGATCTGAAAGAATAGCATTGAAACATGTATATTATCAAGTGTGAAATAGATCCCCAGCCCAGGTTGGATGCATGAGACAAGTGCTCAGGGCTGGTGCACTGGGAAGACCCAGAGGGATGGGATGGGAAAGGGGGATCAGGATGGGGGACACATGTAAATCCATGGCTGATTCATCTCAATGTATGGCAAATACCTCTACAATATTGTAAAGTAATTAGCCTCCAACTAATAAAAATAAATAAATAAATAAAAAGTTTTGGTGTTGTATTTAATTAAATATATAGTTATTTTTAAAGAATAATCCCCTCTATCTCACTTCACATGTACTCCTTTTCAATTCATTCTGAGATTTCTGGTAAAGTGTCATAAATAATTGGTTAAATTATATCTCCATACTACATACAAATCAAGAAACTTTAGTCAAAATCTTTGTGATACCCCAGCAAAACTATACACTCAGATTTTAAGGAAATATCCCTTATCAAAGAGAAGATGCCTGGGGTTGTACACAATCCTATCCTTATATATCCAGAAATGCTACATCAAATTTTTGTATGCTCTACCTATAAGCTGTGTGGTGTCAGGCAAATTAGTTAAGTTTTTAAATTCAGCTCCTTCATCTATAAATTCAAAATATAATAATTTCTGTGTGTGTTTGTGTGTGCATTAGGTTACAGTGCATATACTATAATTAACATAATGTTTGTATAGAAATATCAAAATGATGTCTCTCTTTCACTCTTCCTTTATGTGCATATATAATCTTTATGTGTGTGTATATACACACAAAGAGAAGGGGGGCAGTGATCACTGTTATGTGCTTCAAGTGTGTTATGAAAAATAGATGTTTGTACCTTTTATAGGAAAAACATTTGAATAAATATTAAATTTGTGAGTGTGTGTCATTTTTCATATATTTCCTTTAGGTACTTTACTTCAAATAATAAAACTAACTGTTGTTTTACACTGAATTATAGATATTCAATATAATTCACACCACTGCAATTGTTTTTCCAAGTACACTTGTGGACTTCATTCTGTTATAAATGTTTCATCAACTGTGTCAGTAAGATAACAGACATATCTTGCCTAGGGATTTAACGATAACAAAAAAGGATAGAAACTAACTTCCTAAGTTACATTCTCCTGAGTCATGGGTATGTTGGCGTATATGTCAGTATTCAATAAAATTCTGATTACTCATATTCTTAAGGGGTCCAATGTTTAATGGAAGATTTTCATGCAACCACCAGGAACATTATTTTAAACAGCATCATTAACTCTCCTGTCATTTTGGTGGCTTGGAAATTAGTGATTGATACTGTTCCTGGGGGAGCTTCCATTTCAAACCATGCTTCAAACAGTGGTTAATTAAGCCTCATAGTACCTTGAGACCTATTCTCTAAATTCATGCAAGAAACTTGAAGTAAAAGCATGAAAATTTACGCAACTTCTTAAAAGCCATAATGAGAGAGAGGATTGTTACCACTACCCAAACAAACGTAACTGAATCCTACTTGAAAGGTTAGACTGGCATGATTGTGCCAAGGGTTTGAAGTTACCATAGTGCCAAACACATATGCTACAAGGAGCTGAAAGCTGGGAGATAGCAAGACAAATTTTGCAAATCTTCTCAGCATCAAGAACCCAAAGTAGGGAATTGTAGTCCTTTCTCTGGTATTGTTCTCAGATGGTCAACCCCCTTACCTCTTTTTGCTTCTGTTTAAGGATCTTCATATTATGAAATAAAATAAGTTAAATCATATGAGTGACACATGAAGCGTGGATAAGTTCAGTATTTAGGAGGTACCTGCTGAATGTCCTGGCCTCCTAAGGCGTGCAGTAGAGGCATAACCAAATGTTAGACACTTTGTTAAACAATTTTTTAATTGAAGTATAGTTAATTTACAATGTTGTGTTAGTTTCAGGTGTAAACAAAGTGATTAAGCTATATATTTATAATTTTTTCCCATTAGTTTCCATCATAGGGAATTACAGGATACTGAATATATTAATACATTCCCATCACCAGTGTAAGAGGGTTTCTTTCTCTCCACACCATCTCCAGTACTTATCATTTGTAGAAATTTTAATGATGTTCATCCTGGCAAGTATGAGGTGATACATCACTGTAGTTTTGATTTGCATTTCTCTAATAATCAGCAATATTAAGCATTTTTTCCTTTTCATGTTGACCATTTGTATCTCTAATTTGGAGAAATGCATATTTAGATCATCTGCCTAGATTGAGTCATTTGTTTGTTTTGAAATAAAGCTGAATGAGCTGCTTGTATATTTTGGAAATTAATTGCTTATCAATAGCATCATTTGCAAATATATTATCTGAGTCTGTAGGGTGTCTTTTTGTTTTGCTTAGAGTTTCCTTTGATGGGCAAAAACTTTTAAGTTTAATTAGGTCCCATCTATTTTTATTTTTCTTTACATATTCTAGAAGATGGATCAAAAAAAAATTGCTGTGATTTATATCAGAGTGTTCTGTCTATCTTTTCCTCTAGTAGTTTGATAGTATCCAGTCTTGCATTTAAGTCTTTAATCCATTTTGAGTTTACTTTTGTATAAGGTGCTAGACAATATTTTGATTTCATTAATTATATGTACTAGTCCAGTTTTCTCAGCAGTACTTATTGAAAAGATTGACTTTTCTCCTTTGTGTATTCTCACCTCCTTTGTCCTTGATTAATTAACTATTAGGGTTTCTCTGGTCACCCAGTGGTAAAGAATCTGCCTGACAATTCAGGAGACACGCCTTTGATTCCTGGATTGGGAAGATCCCCTGAAGAAAGAAATTACAACTCACTTCAGTATTCTTGCCTGGGAAATTCCATGGACAGAGGAGCCTGGTGGGCAGCAGTGCATGGGGTCGCAAAGAGCTGGACATGACTTAACAACATTTGACTATAAATTGCAACAACTGACTATAAATGCATAGGTTTATTTCTGGGCTGCCTATTCAGTTCCACTGTTCTATGTGTCTGTTTTTATGCAACTATCATACATATAGCTATACTATAGCTTTGTAGTATAGTCGGAAGTCAGGAAGTCCTCTAGCTCCATTCTTCTTTCTCAAGTTTGTTTTGGCTCTCTGGTGTCTTTTGTGTTTCCAAGCAAGTTTAAATGGTTTTCTTCTAGTTCTGTGAAAAATGCAATTCATTATTTGATAAGATTTGCATTGATTCTTTAGACTGCCTTGAGTAATATGTTCATTTTGAAAAATTCATTTATTTTTAATTGAAAGATAATTCCTTTACAATATTGTGTTGGTTTCTGCCATACATCAACATGATTTCAGCCATAGCTATACATATATCCCCTCCTTCTTGAATCTCCTTCCCACCTCCCACCCCATTAGACCTCTCTAGGTTGTCACAGAGCCATAGTTTAAGTTCCCTGAATCATATGGCAAATTTTCACTGGCTATTTTTACATATAGTAGTGAGTATGTTTCCATGCTACTCTCTTCACTGATCCCACCCTCTGCTTTCTCCCTTCCTATGTCCACAACTCTGTTCTCTATGTCTGCCTCTCTTTTGGTGCCCTGCAAATAGGTTCATCAGTACCAGCATTTTAGACTGTCTATATATGTGTTAAAATATAATATTTGCTTTTCTCTTTCTCAATTACTTCACTCTGTAAAATAAGGTCTAGGTTCATCCACCTCATTAGCACAGATTCAAGTGTGTTCCTTTCTATGGCTGAGTAATATTCCATTATATATATATATATGCCACAGCTTCTTTATCCATTTGTCAGTTGATGGACATCTAGGTTACTTTCACATCCTAGCTATTATAAGTAGTGCTGCAATGAATGTCGTGGTGCATGTGCCTTTTCAATTATGGTTTTTCCAGAATATATGCCTAGTACTGGGATTGCTAGGTCATATGGTAGTGTCATTCCTAGTTTTTTAAGGAATCTCCATACCGTCTTCCATAGTGGCTATATAAATTTACATTCCCATGAACAGTGCAAGAGGATTCCCTTTTTTTCCATATCCCCTCCAACGTGTAGATTTTTTGATAATGACCATTATGACCAGTGTGAGATGACATCTCATTGTAGATTTGTATTTATCTAATAATGAGTGATGCCGAACATCTTCTCATGTGCTTATTAGCACATGTCTTCTTTGGAGAAATACCTGTTTAGATCTTTTGACCATTTTCTGATTGGATTGTTTTTTCTGGCATTGACTCACATGAGCTGCTTCTATATTTTGGAAATTAACCCTTTATTAGTTAATTCATTGTGATTATTTTCTCCCATTCTGAGGGTTGTCTTTTCACCTTGTTTATAGTTTCATTTGCTGTGCACAAACTTTTAAGTTTAATTAGGTCCCATTTGTTTATTTTTGTTTTTATTTCCATTATTCTAGGAGGTGGATCATAGAAGATCTTGCTATGATTTATATCATTGAGCATTCTGTCTATGTTTTTCTCTAAAAGTTGTATAGTTTCTAGTCTTAATTTAGGTCTTTAATCCATTTTGAATTTATCTTTGTGTATGGTGCTAGGAAGTGTTCTAATTTCATTCTTTACATGTAGGTGTCCAGTTTTCCAAGCACCACTTATTGAAGAGGCTGTCTTTTCCTCATTGCATATTTGCCTCCTTTGTCAAAAATAAAGTGCCCATAGGTGTGTGTGTGTGTGTGTGTGTGTGTCTATTTTGGGCTTTCTATCTTGTTCCATTGGTCTATATTTTTGTTTTCTGCCAGCATCATACTGTCTTGATGACTGTATCTGTGTAGTGTAGTCTGAAGTCAGGAAGGTTAATTCCTACAGCTCCATTCTTCTTTCACAAGATTACTTTGCCAATTTGAGGTCTTTTGTGTTTCCATATGAATTGTGACATGTTCTGTTCTACTTCTGTGAAATTACCATTGGTGATTTGATAGGGATTGTATTTTTAATCTGTAGATTGCTTTTGATAATATAGTAATTTTCACAATATTGATTCTCCAACTCAGGGGTTTCCCTGGTAGTTCAGCTGGTTGTGGAGATCCACTGGAGAAGGGATAGGCTACTCACTCCAGTATTCTTGGGTTTCTGTGGTGGCTCAGCTGGTAAAGAGTCCACCTGAAGTGTGGGAGACTTAGGTTCAATCCCTCGGTTGGGAAGATCCCTTGGGAAAGGGAACAACTACCCACTCCAGTATTCTGGGGTGGAGAATTCCATGGACTGTATGGGGTCACAAAGAGTTGGACACAACTGAGTGGCTCTCACTTTCACTTTCAACCCAAGAACATGGAATATCTCTCCATCTGTTTTTGTCATTTTTTATTTCTTTTATCAGAGTTTTATAGTTTTCTGTATACAGCTCTTTTATCTCTTTAGGTAGGTTTATTCCTAGGCATTTTATTCTTTTTGTTGCAACAGTAAATGTGATTGATTCCTTAACTTTTCTTTCTGATTTCTGATTTTCATTATTAGTGTATAGGGATGCAAGGGATTTCTGTGTATTGATTTTGTATCCTGCAAAATTCACTGATCAGATCTAGTAGTTTTCTGACAGTATCTTTCAGGTTTTCTATGTATCATGTCATCTGCTAACAGTGAGAGTTTTACTTTTTCTTTTCCTTTATGGATTATTTTTATTTATTTTTGTTTTCTGATTACTATAGCTAGGACCTCTACAACTATGTTGAATAATAGTTTCAAGAGTGGGCACTCTTGTCTTATTCCTGATCTTAGAGGAAATACTTTCAGGTTTTCACCATTGAGAATAATGTTTCCTGTGAGTTTGTCACACATGGTCTTTATTATGTTGAGGTAGGTTTCTTCTATGTCCACTTTTTTAAAAGTTTTAATCATAAATGGGTGCTGAATTTTGTCAAAATATTTTTCTGCATCTATTGAGATTATCATATGCTTTTCATCTTTCTATTTGTTACTATGATGTATCACAGTGATTGATTTGCATATGTTGGAGGATTTTTGCATCCCTGGGATATACCAGACTTCATCTTAGTTTATGAACATTTTAATGTGTTGTTTAATTCTATTTGCCAGAATTTTGTTGAAGATTTTTCTGTTCATCATTGATATTGGTCTGTAATTTTGTTTTTCTGTGGTGTTTTTGTCTGGTTTTGGTATGAGGGTGATAGTGGCCTGGTAGAATGAGTTTGGAAGCATTCCTTCCTCTGCAATTTTTTTTAAAGAGTTTCAGGAGGATTGACATTATGTCTCCTTTAAATGTCTGCCAGAATTCCCCTGTGAGGCCATCTGGCCCTGGGCTTTTTATTTTTTATTTTTTTGGCTGTGGGAGCTTTTTGATCAAAGTTTCAATTTCTGTTCTGGTAATTGACTTGTTCATAATTTATATTTCTTCATGGTTCAGTCTTGAAGGCTGAACTTTGCTAAGAATCTATCCATTTCTTCCAGGTTGTCCATTTTATTGGCATATATTTGCTCATAATCATCTCTTATGATCCTTTGCATTTCTGAATTGTCTTTCACAGCCTCTCATTTTCCATTTCTTATTTTGTTGGTTTGACTCTTCTCCCTTTTTTTCTTGATGAGTCTAATGGTTTGTCAACTTTGTGTATCTTCTCAAAGAACCAACTTTTAGTTTTATTAATCTTTACTACTGTTTCCTTTATTTATTTTTCATTTATTTCTGATCGATTTTTATGATATTTTTCTTCTACTAACTTTGGAGGGTTTTTTATTTTTATTTTTCCAGTTGTCTTAGGTGTAAAGTTAGGTTGTCTACTCGATTTTTTCTTGTTCCTTGAAGTAGAATTATATTGATATAAACTTTCTTCTTAGAACTGCTTTTATTGCATCCCACAGGTTTAGGGTTGTCTTTTTTTGTTGCCATTTATTTGCAGGAATATTTTTATTTACCTTTTTATTTATTCAGTAAGCTGTTTATTATTTAGAAGCATATTGTTTAATCTCCATGTGTTTGTGTGTTGTTGTTGTTGTGTTTTTTTTTTTTTTTTCCTGTAATATATATCTAGTCTCATAGTATTGTGGTCAAAAAAGATGCTTGATATAATTTCAATTTTCTTAAATTTACTGAGGTTCTTGATTTGTGACCCAGGATATAATCTATTTTGGAGAATGTTCCATGTGCATTTGAGAAAAAATTGGATCCCTTTGCATTAGGTTAAAATGTTCTGAAGATATCAATTACCTCTATCTGCTCCAATGTGTCATTTACGGCTTGTGTTTCCTTATTAATTTTCTGTTTTGAAGATCTGTTCATTGGTGAAAGTGGGATGTTAAATTCCCCTACTATTATTGTGTTATTGTGGATTTCCCCTTTTATGTCGGTTAGTGTTTGCCTTATGTATTGAGGTGCTCCTATGTTGGATGCATACATATTTAAAACTGTTACAGCTTCTTCTTTGATCTCTTGATCATTATGTGCAATGTCCATCCTTATTGCTTGTAGTATTCTTTACTTTAAGGTTTATTTTGCCTGATATGAAAATTGCCACTCTGGCATTCTTTTGATTTCCATTTGCATGGAATATCTTTTTACATCCTCTCACTTTCAGTCTGTTTGTGTCTCTATGTCCAAAGTGTATCTTTTATAGACTGCATACATATCGATCTTGTGTTTGCATCCATTCAGCCAGTCCATCTTTTGATTGAAACATTTAATCCATCACACTTAAAGTAATTATTGATATATAGGTCCTATTGGCATTTTCTTAATTGCTTTGGGTTTGTTTTCATAGGTCTTTTCCTTCCTTATCTTTTCCGTCTATAGAAATAGTTTTAACAGTTGTTGTAAAGCTAGTTTGGTGGTGCTAAATTCAGTTATATTTTGCTAATTCTGTAAATCTTTTGATTTCTCTGTCAATTTTCAATGAGATCCTAGCCACGTAATATTGACTGTATATTCTTTCCCTTTCAATACTTTAAATATATCCTGCATTCCTTTCTGGCCTACAGTTTCTGCTAAAGATCAGCTGTTAATATGGGGTTATGTGGTTTCCCTCATACATTACTCATTGCTTTTGCTTTGCTGCCTTTTATACTCTTTCTTTGTATTGTCTTTGTTAGTTTGATCAGTATGTGTCTCAGTGTGTTTCTCCTTGAGTTTATCCTGTATGGGGCTCTCTGCACTTCTTTGATTGATTGACTTTTTCCTTTCCCATACTGGGGAGGTTTTCAACTATAATCTGTTCAAAAATTTTCTGACACTTTGTTTTTCTTTTCTTCCTCTGTTGTTGTTGCTGTTCAATCGTGTCCAAATCTTTGCCTATTGTCCAACCCCATAATTCACCTGTTGGTGCATTTAATATTGTCCCAGTGGCTTCTGAGACTATCCCTAATTATTTTCATTCTTTTTCCTTTATTCTGCTCCTCAGAAGCTATTTCCACCCATCTATTTTCCAACTCACTCTTCCATTCTTCTGCCTCAGTTATTCTGCTATCAATTCCTTCTAAAGTTTTTTTTTTTTTTTTAAATTTCAGCAACTGTGTTGTCCATCTTTGTTTCCTTATTCTTTATTTCTACTAGGTCCCTGTTAAATGTGTTAATTGATTCTTGCTTTTCTCCATTCTATTTTCAACGTTTTGGATCATCTTTACTTTCATTGCTCTGAATTCTTTTTCAGGTGGTTTGCCTGTTTCCTCTTCTTTTATTTGGTCTTGTGAATTTCTACCTTGTTCCTTTATTTGTGCAATATTTCTCTGTCTTTTCATCTTTTTCTAACTTACTGTGCTTGAAGTCTCCTTTTCCAGGCTTTAGGGTCATATTCCTTCTTCCATTTGATTTCTGCCATCTGTGGGTAAGGCTGGTCCAGTGGTTTGTTTAGATTTTGTGTTGGGATTGACCTGTTCCTGCTTTCTGTTGGAAGAAGGTGATTTTTTTTTCCTTTGATGGCCAGTACTGTGTGAGGTGGTATGTTTTGGGGTGTCAGTGGGAATCTTGTCTGCTGATGATTGGGTTTGTGCTTCTGTCTTGCTTGTGGTTTGGGTGAGGCATCTTGCACTGTGAGCTGCCAATAGTTGGGTGATGCTGGGTCTTGTATACAAGTGGAGGCTTTCGTGTTAGTCCTTACTAATAAATACTTGTTGGTGTTAGGAATCTTCTGGTGATCTAGTTTCCTGGATTCAGTGCTCCCAATCCAAAAACTCAGGCCCAATCTCTGGCCAGGGAACTGAGATTCCAAAAGTAGTTTGTTATGGCGTTGGTAGTTTAGTTTTGAACTTGTGACCAACTCTTCAGATCCCATGTACTAGGTTCCTATGTCCTTGGTATTTCCCAGGCAAGAATACTGAAATAAGTTCCATTACCTTCTCCAGGGGATCTTCCAGACCCAGGGATCAAACTCGCGTCTCCTGTGCTGTAGGAAATCTCCTGAATTGCGGGCAGATTCTTTACTGATTGAGCCACTATTAAAGGGGATTTCAAAACACACACACACGAAACAAGAAACAAATGATGAACACCATACAAATGGTAAATACAAAATCTGACAAATTACAACAAACACAATGGAACACACACACACACACACACAACCAAAGCAGTCCAATGGGGGAAAAAAAAAAAGTATGAGAGAGTGACCCAGCAAGCAGAGTAAAGAAAAACGATATAAACCAATTGAAAACAAAACTATCTAAAACATAAACTGGAAATGAAAGCCAAAGCATAATGACAATGACAACCAGGAAATAAAGCAAACAAAACTTCTAACAAACTTGGTGGAAAAAAATAAAATAAAAGAAGTAGAAATATATAAAAATATTTATATATATTAAAGAATAACTACAAGAAAAATAACAAGAAAAACAAAAATAATATTAAAATAAATAAAAATAAGTTAATTAATTAAAAAAAAACCCCGCAGAAATGCAAAAGGCTAACATAGAGGTAGAAGTATATAAAGGAAATAAAAATTGTGATTAAAAACAAAATGTTCTCAAAAGCTTAAGGTTAATAGTAAAAACAGAATCAGTAACCACTACAACAGAGGGGGAAAAAAAGAAGAAAAATTATCCAAAACCAATTACAGAACAAATCAAAATATGAGTAATAATAAATGTTTTTCTTAGATCTCAGCTGTCAGCGTCCTTTTCCTCTCTGTGAATCACAGTTCTCCTCTGCCTACCTAGGATGTCCTCCAACACTGGGCTGGTCTCTGGTCCTGCTGTGGGGACAGCTTAGTCTCTAATCAGACCCTTCTTGTGCATGTTCTTGCCTACAATGTCCACAGATGCCAGAGTTCGTGTGTTTTCTTTTGTGGGAACTCTCATTGTCCTTTTATATATTTCATAGATATAGGGTCTGCCTAGTTGATCATGTGGATTATATATGTAGTTTGTAAAGCTGGTGGGAAGGTTTTCAATTTTCCTCCTTAGCCACACTACCCCTGGGTTTCAGTTGTGGCTTTACCTTCACTTTTGCACGTGGGTCATCCCGAAGAGTTTGTTGTTTGTGGCTGCCCTGGAGGACTTGGTTCTGCCCCAGTAATGACTGGGTGTGGAGGTGGCACAGCTACTTAGATCACTGGAACGCTAGCAGTGCCATGTACCCAGGGAAAGTTGTGGCCAGGGGAGCAGGAGATATGGTGCTTTCGGGGCTTTTTTTCCCTAGCTTCTGGCAGCTCTGTCCCAGTGGGGATTAAGGGTGGAAGTGTCACAGCTGCTTGGGTCACGGGGACTCTGGCAGCACCAAGTGTGCAGGGATACCGGTGACCTCAGCTGCAAGAGCTATAACATTATTATAGTATCTTTCCAGTCTCTGGCAGCTGGTGTTCAAAGGGATATTTTGGCTAGTCCTTCTCTGCTGCTTGGTGCTTCAGGTACTGAAAGGGACCCCCTGGCTAAGGTTCTTTTCTATTCCTTGATACATCAGACACTTAAAGAGTCCCCCTGGCTGAGTTCCTTCTCTATTTCTCAGTGAGTCAGGCACTTAAAGGCCCACCATCTTTGGAGTTTTCCTCTGTTGGTCAGCTACCACTGCTGGCATGCTAGGGAGAGAGAGGCTACAATGATGACTCCCCACTGTGTATGACTCAGCAATACTGCCTTGCCTTCATGGTTGCCTGGATTTCTTACAAAGGCATTCCCCACCGTGATCTTCCCCACATCTCCTAGGGCATTCTTCCTGAAGTCAACAGCAGACCTCACCCTGGGATGCTCTCAAATATCTATGCTCCAGCTCCCAGCCACTTTGTGTTCCAATGGATTTGCATCCCTGTTCAGGGTATATAGGGCTGCAGCAAGAATTGTCTGTGTGGTTTAGACTGTCACAGATCATCTACTGCAGTCTCCAACAGCCTCAAATTATTCTCCTCTTTCTCAAACAATTACCCCAATGTGAGGATCTGACCCTTGCTTCAGTTCCCTCAACCCCTAGTTGCAGGTCCAATTCTCAATCTCCGGTTTTCCCCTCCTTCCTTCATCCTACTGAGTGTTGTATGGATGTGTATACTCCTTTCCAGTGGTCAGGGACCACTGGATGTTCTCAGTTGGTGTCTGTGAGATCCTCTGTGTCTGAAAGTGATCATGATGCATCTTGCAGAAAGATGTACTTCATCCATATCCACCTACTTGTACTCCATCTTGTTTCTCTAATATGGTTATTTTAACAATATTGACTCTTCCAATACAAAAACACAATACAACTTTTGGTCTGTTTATGTCATCTTCAGTTTCTTTCATTGGTGTCTTATAGATTCTGGAATACAGGTCTTTTACCTCCTTAGGTAGGCTTATTCCTATTTTATTATTTCTGATGCAATGGTTAATGGGATTATTTCCTTAAATTATATTTCTGATTCTTCATTGTTGGTATATAGAAATGCAACAGATTTATTGTAATAGCTTTGTGTCCAACAGCTTTACTGAATTCATTGATGAGCTCTAGCCATTTTCTGATAGTTTCTTTAGGATTTTCTGCATATTGCATCACGTCTTCTATAAACTGTGATAGTTTTACTTTTTCATTTACAACTTGGATTCCTTTATTTCTCCTTCTTCTCTGACTGCTATGCAAATTCCAGCTACTTTTAGAAGTAACAAGCAGTGAATGTTCTGCTTCTGGGCAAGCATCCTCTTCATTGTGCAAAGTTGTCACATACTGAGTTTTAGTAGGGGAACACTGTATGTGTGTGTGTGTGTGTGTGTGTGTGTGTGTGTGTGTGTGTGTGCTTAGTCACTCAGTCACGTTGGACCCTTTGCAACCCTTTGGACTGTAGCCTGCCAGGCTTCTCTGTCCATGGGGTTTCTTTAGGCAAGAATACTGGAATAGGTTGCTATTTCCTCCTTCAGGGGACCTTATTGACCCAGGGATCTAACCTGTGTCCTATGTCTCCTGCATTGCAGGTGGATTCTTTACCAGCTGAACGATTGGGGAAGCCCACCAGAGGTACCTTAGAATGCCTTATCTTCTTAAAGAAAATGCTCAAGATATATTTCTATATGAGAACCACAAAATTAGCTTCTTAGTTGCTTGAATATCAAAAACTATGGGTATTTTCCTTAACAAGTGAAATATATCATGTTGTTCTAAACAAACAAAACATTCAACAACAACAAAATTATTGAAGAAGCATTATACTTTAGTGAATATGTCTAAATATCTCAATGATTTTATGTGTTTCTTTTGACCAACTGTTTATTATGATCTATTCAAGAAACAGATGACACAGTCAAAAGGGATGATTAAAAAGAATTAAATGAAAGATATCAGCAGGATTGAGTGAAAGCAGTGAAGTGCAATGAAGTATTCTAGGTATGTCAACAATAGAAAATGTTTACCATCCTTAAGATCTTAGGGCCATTCTTAGGACTATCCAAAGACAAGGTGTGGTTATAGAAACCCTATAATGGGTAAAACTGTAACTGTAGGAGAGTGCTTCTCAGTAGGATCTGGAGCCTTGGGTGAAAAGATGCCATCACTGCCAACCCACTGCTGGCAAGGAGTGAGCTGGAAAATCTTCTAATTTCTTTCTTTTTTCATTTTGCAGTCTTCTTTGTTTCCAAATGTCTATCAAAAGTCATAGAGAATGATAAGCAGGTCATTGCAATTCATATAGATAAGCGTCTCAGGGCACTTCGGAAAAGGAAAAGGGTGAAGCATATATCTGGAAGAAGTTAAAAAAATAATAATAATAGCATCTTCCCTTTTGCTCCCACATTAACTTCCACTGTTTTCCTTTGACTGGATTTAAAAAAATGTATCCTAAACAAAGGGAGCATGAAAAGTTGGATTAATTGGTCAGCTACCATATCATTGTAAGATAAAATCATTTTATTCATATTCCCTCTTAAAATCAAAAACAACATGTCTCTTTAGAAGAGAAAAGGGGAGAAAGTTAATATAACACATAGCTCTTAGCTTGTCATAAGGTCTAAACTGATAACCATAGCTTACTTTTTAATAATTCATTCTGTATTCCTTTACTTTCTGCTAGCATCATGGCTAAGTAGTCTCTTTGCCTGTAGAGAAATCATAGCATTTATTTCCACAGTATCTGAGTCCTTGGGAGTTCCTGCTATTGTTGGTTACCACAGTTTTCTATTAACCAGGACAAGATAACACTGCGTTGCCCACTAAATTTGCTGAGTTTCAAATAGAATTTATTGTCCTTCTTGCGTGGCAGCAACCAGATTTCCCCTTTGGTAATTAGAATTAATTACTCTGGCCAGGATACTGGCTACAATAGTGAATTTTTTTTTTTGGACAGTAGTTTCAGCATCATGAAGATGATCAAAAGAAAGTCTCAGCTTTCATTTCAACAGAGCCATGACTGTATTATTGCAATAAGTAAACTACCCTTATGCACCAGAACTATTTAACATATCAATTCCAAGATTTCAGGAATGAGAAGAAACAAACATTACTCTAGGGAGTTACTAGGTGTTACAGTGAAGACAGCACTCCTACTTTCACCCTTTGGTACATTGTCTACCAGCCGGTGCTGTAGCAAACTTTAGCAAACTATTCCAGTATTCTATCAAAATAATTAATCCTAGGTAGTGGGATAATGGGAAACAAAATATTTACATTGTGTGTGCCTGTGCTTATCACCTTATTTCCTTCTCTGTAAAAGGAATCTCTTGTTCAATGGTGATGTTATGTAATATACCACAGAAATAAATAAGGCACTCAGTGCATTTAAGCTTGGCAGTAATGACCAGGGAAAACAAATCCATATCCAAATTATGTGTGTATTCTTGTGAGGACAGATTTTCCCCATCAAAACTGAAAAGGTTCAATATAATCACTCTGCATTAGATAGCTGGCAGGTTCCCTCAGCATGTTGTACTAAAATGAAGGCTCATTTTTGGCTTCTATTACTAGAAGGTAAAGTACTTAGAGAGGTTCCCCTGGTGGCTCATCTGTAAAGAACCCACCTGAAATTCAGGATACATGAGTTCAATCCCTGGATCAGGAAGATCCCTTGGGAAATTCCATGGACAGAGGAGCTTGGTGGGCTACAATTCCTTGGATTGCAAAAGAGTTGAACACCAGTTAGTGACTGAGCATGCATGCAGAGTACTTAGAAGTGAAAGTAGCCAGATCAACCTTAGTCAAGAGAAATTCATGTTGATTAAATAATGTATATTCTCCATACCAATTTTCATGGTAGCTTTGTCTATAAGCCCATTGAGTAATCAGTGAAGTGAATAAAGAGGCTAGCTGGCATCTACAACCTCCTCCATAGTTAAGTGTCCTCTGGTGGGACTCTAATTTACATGGGAAACAAATACCTTCATACTCAGTGCCCATTTTGAGAAGTATATTTGTAAGCTTTGTCTCCTATTCCTGTCACCAGTTTTCCAACTATATATTTTCCAAGTCCTGCTAGCTAGTAGACCAGTCTCTACCCTTGAGTCAGCATAGATCCACACTTCAGGTTATCTTTCTTTCTATGCACAATGGATAAACAAGTGTACCACTTGATGACTTACCCATCAATGGAATTTCCCTTTACCTGAGCTTTCTGTGACACCCCTGATTGGGGCTCTAATGTGATGACCATCAATTTGTGTTTGATACAAGCACACCAGGAAGACCCAAATATAATCAGACTCATGTTTTTGCCTACTTCATTAAATGGTTATATTAACCACTCCTTGAAACCAAAGGTATAGGTTAAAGAAGAGGGAGGAGAAAAATAGAAGTAGAAATCAAGGAAGTTTAAACTGTTCACTCATCACTTCACTTGTGTATTCTAGGCTTGCTGGGACTCTGCCTTGTATATACTAATTTATTAATTCATTTAGAAATGAAATATCTCTGCACACTTTCAATTTTGTGGACCATTTCTTAAATATAGTTTGGGGTTGCAAAGATGCCTGAGAAAACCACAATTGGATATTCAATTTCTTCAGGGACTGTCAAAGAAGGAACTGATTTTTAAATGGGAAATAACTCAATTTTTTTTAAAAAGGACATATTATTTACTCCAAAACCCTAAGGATATAAGCATTTTCCCCTCTTTTAATGCATCATCTCTATCACATTCTTAGATTCAGTTGCCTATAAGTGGATATTCAGTCTTTTGTTCTCTGTACCTCTTGACTTGACTCTCTAGTGAATTATTTTTTGTCCATTTGAATTGGTTACTTCTGAAGAAATGGGCATACTGGCAATGGGATAGCTTTCATATCTACCATGTGTTAGAAAAAATGGACTAGTGTATATTGAAATAAAAATGGCTTTTAAATGCATAGTATGAATTGATAAAAAAAATAAGAACCAGAAAAAATCTATGGTATAATGCAGCTTTTATAAATTAAAAATATGTTCACACAAAATGATGTTAATTTTATAAACACACATATAATGAGAAGTAAGAAAATGAACACATTAGAATGGTTACTATGGGAAAAAGAAAAAACATGGAGAAAAATATTACAATACAATGAACAAGTGAATGAATAAAAGAATTGAGAGACTTTAACTAGACCAGTGAAAAAGTATGCCTTAAACTGAAGTATATGATCAATTTAAGACAGGGATCCTAGGAGGAATTGTTGGTGTTGTTTTTAATATTTATTGGCAATAGTGGAGATTGAAATGAGTGAAAATCATAAGGAATTACTTTGAAGGTATTCAATCAGAGAATCAATGTTGCAAAAGTCTAGCAAGCATAAAGTACATATAAAGAGCTACAATTTTGTACAATTAAATATATATGTATAATATTTGATCAATGATAATTTAACCACACATAATCAATAGTTTTCAAAGAATAAGGAGAGCTTGATTATCATTTTATTAATTTCTATACCCTTACATATAGCTCAGCATTTATAAAATCTACTTTCCAGGCTTAACCCAGTGTCTTACTTTAGTGAGTGATATACTGTCATTTTATTCAAACAAAGTTTTATTAAGTAACATTCTAAAGCCAACCTTGACTAATCTTTCTCTGAGAACTGTCCTTATAAGATGATAATGAAGCTTAAATAATTATTTTGGAGATTATTGCTCAAATACTAAAGTACAACTAATGAGAGGAAATAGTCTATGTCTAAAAATCCAATGACATTTTACCACTTGAATGAATTTAATGGTGAAACTACTTACTGTTATCTTTTTTTAATTTATCCACATTGATTAAAGATAACTTTTCACAAAATGAGCTTTCACTACTAATTTGCCAATAAATCGAAGTCCTCATACTATGCATTCGAGAGAATAATAATATTGCTTACAATATCACAGTTTGCAAACAAAAATACTCCATTTATCAATTGTTTGAACTTGGTAGAATTATAATTCTGGAAGGGACAAACTAAATTTAAGTTATATTTCCTGAATGGACAACTATGACAGTTTTATTGGTAAGTGGTATTTTCGTTTGTAATCAAATATCTCAAATCCATTTTTGCAGTCAGTGGTAACTAAAAAAATGTCCTTTAGAGTAATATATGCTTCCCTTTAGAGATAGTTTAGAAACCTAATACCTTATGCAATTTAAAGTTTCCGCCTTAGTGATATACTCATGTATTGTATGGGGCCATTCAGAAATCACTGGAAATTTTATCTTATTTCAAACATGACCAGCTATCAAATAGAAAGTTTAAATAATTTTATTTAGAGTAGGTAACATAGATTTTGATGATTGAAATTTTTTAGAGAATTGGATATTTTAATCACAGAATTTATAATGCATGAACTTCTCAAGCTCAATAAAGTAGAAAGAGTGGTCTTTCCAAAAAAAAAAATACACACAATGACAAGACAATGTCTTACACTATCATGCTGCTTTCAATATACAAGATTTATATGAAGCTTTTCAGTACTGGTATAAGAAATTAAAAATAGTCAAACTCCTCCCACAAAGAGGTCAGTTTTATACCTCTCCCTTTGACTATATGTGGCTTCTGTAATTTACTTAACTAATTATATGCACTGGAAGGGATCTTGGGCCAGTTATTGGTTTAGGTCTTAAAACCCTGGCAGTTTCCATTTCCTATCTCTGGTAGCATTTTCTTTGGATCTGAGATCTGAACCATCACGTAAGGCCACTATACAAGAGAGGACACATATAGGTATAATAGCAAACAGTTGCAGTTGAGTGCTGCTTTCCAATCGTCCCTGCCAAAATATCAGGAATTTGAGTGAATCTACCTTAGACGTTTTACGCCAGGCCATCTGCTAACTGAATACCACTCAGTAA
Organism: Dama dama; assembly: GCF_033118175.1. NCBI lineage: Eukaryota > Metazoa > Chordata > Mammalia > Artiodactyla > Cervidae > Dama > Dama dama. Next base: position 74,327,891 of record NC_083714.1, read on the forward strand.
CTCTCACATGGGATAGAAGAATCAAACAGCTTATCCATGACTGAATCCCTGGCAAAGACTTTCTCCTTGATCAAACTCTAGTCAGGTTCCTCTTGAGCCCTCTTTTGACTAGGCCTCAAAAAATAACAAAAAAATAAAAATAAAAACCGCAGACTCTCAGGACAAATAATTTCATCCACACCCCCACCCCTATACTACTAAGAGTTTGGTGCAAACACTCTCATACTTTCTAATAACTCAAGAGTACCAAAAGAATTTTTGTATTCTACCCAACTCATGAAGATAGGGCCCTTGTTTCCCAGTCTCTGTGGGAGAGTAGGAGCCTAACTTCAATAGGTACCAGTGAGCAAATCCAGGTGGGTTTTATATTAATCAACTGCCTTCTCTTTCCACTTGTTATAGATGTTCACTTTTCTGACTCTGCCTGTCTATGTTTACCCACCTATTTCATTCACTCATCCTTTAAAGGAGAATTCAACTTTGTACACATAAAATTTAAGTTCAATTCACACTGGGCACTTATTTTACTGCAATAGTTATTATTGATAAATATCTGTTTTTACCGGGAATCAAAGCACTTAAATATTGAAAGAGTCAGCAACACACAAAGGAAGACAACAAGAAAGGAAAAGAGGGGAAAAAAGCCTCAAAATGTACAAAAGGAAAACAGTGAACAAAATGCAATATTGTGAACTTATTCACTAGAAATTAATTTAAATTTAAATTCATTAAACTTCCCATACAAAAGACATAGAGTGACTAAGAAATTAAAAATAAATAAATAAATAAAAATCAGTATCCAACTACATGATGTATATAACAGACTCACTTTAGGTTTAAGGGAACAGATGACCTGAAAGAGAAATGTCATGAGACAAGAAGGACATTCAGTTCAGTTCAGTCGCTCAGTTGTGTCTGACTCTTTGCGACCCCATGAACAGCAGTATGCCAGGCCTCCCTGTCCATCACCAACTCCCAGTTTACTCAAACTCATGTCCATCGAGTTGGTGATGGCATCCAGCAATCTCATCCTCTGTCGTCCTCTTCTCCTCCTGCCTCCAATCCCTCCCAGCATCAGGGTCTTTTCCAATGAGTCAACCCTTTGCATGAGGTGGCCAAAGTACTGGAGTTTCAGCTTCAGCATCAGTCCTTCCAATGAACACCCAGGACTGATCTCCTTTAGGATGGACATTATATGATGGTAAAAAAGACAATAAACCATGAACACGTAACAATTATAAGTATATATCTAAAATCAGAGTCCTTAAATATATGAAGCAAATAACAGATTTTAATTATCCCACATTTAATAGTGGGTAGAATATTAATAGGAAAACCTATGACTTGAGAGTTGGACAATAAAGAAGTCTGAGTGCCAAATAATTGATACTTTTGTACTGCGGTGTTCGAGAAGACTCTTGAGAATCCCTTGGACTGTAAGGAGATAAAACTAGTCAATCCTAAAGGAAATTAACACTGACTACTCATTGGAAGGGCTAATGCTGATGCTGAAGCTCCAATACTTTGGACAACTGATGCGAAGTGTCAACTCAGTAGAAAATACTCTGATGCTGTGAAAGACTGAGGCAGGAGGAGAAGGGGATAACAGAGGATGAGATGGTTGGATGGCATCACTGACTCAATGGACATGAGTTTGAACAAGCTCCAGGAGATGGTGAAGGACAGGGAAGCCTGATATGCTGCAGTACATAGGATCACAAAGAGTCAGACATGACTGAGTGACTGAACAACAACATGACTTGAATAACACTATAGACCAAATGAATCGAACAGACACATACAAAACATTCTACCCAACAACATTAGAATACACATTCTTATGAGGCACATGGAACATTTTCCAGGATAGATGATATATTAGGGAAGAAATCAAGCATTACATTTTTTAAAGATTAAAGTAACAAGTGTCTTTTCTGATCACAGTGTAATAAAACTAGACACCACTGCAAAAGGAATATTGGAAATACAGTAACATGTATAAATTACAAAACACTTTTGAACAACAATTGTGTAAAAGAAATAAGAAAGAAAAAGGCACATTGAGACAAATCAAAAGGAAAGCACATTATATCAAAGCTTACGGAATGCAGCAAAAACAATCTTAAGAGAGAAGTCAATATATATATATATAAATGAGAAATACTTTTTTCTCATATTTCATTGAGAAATAATGTTTCAAAAAATCAACCTAACATTACAACTCAAAGAACTAGAAAAAGAGCAATCTAAGCAAAAAGCTAGCAGAAGGAATATAAAATATGAAAAACAAGGACAGAAACCAATGAAACTGAGAGTTGGAATTTTGAAAAGATTAACAAAATAAATTAATAACCTTTGCTTAGATTAAATGAGGAAAAAAAGAGATGACTCAAATAAATAAAGTTAGAAATTAAAGAGAGAAGATTGCAACTGAAGCCACAAGAATATGAATCCTACAAACAATTATATGTCAAAAAAATATCACCTAAAAGAAATATGTGTGTATGTATATATATATATATATATGTATGCATGTGTGTGTGTGTGTGTGTGTATATATATATATATATATATATATAAACATGAAACTTACCAAGATGGAATTATATAGAGAAACGGAAATTATAAACAGACTTAGAAGAGGTAGGAGATTGAAGCAGAAATCAAAAACTTCCCAATAGAAATGAACCCAAGACCAGATGACTTTACTGGAGAATGCTATCAGATATTTAAAGTGGAATAAATGTCAGTTCTTCTCAAACTCTTTCAAAATTTGAAAAGGAGGGAACACATCCAGGCTGATTTTATAAAGCCAACAATACTCTAATTCAAAAGTAAGAAAAAAAATTAAAATATACAGACCAATAACTCTGCCAAATATAGATAGGAAATCCTAAGCAGAATATCAGCAATACAACTTTAACAGCATGCTAAAAGGATCATATAGCATGAACAAGTGTGATTTATTCCAATAAATCAAGATTCACAGGTAACATTATCTTAATGTAGAAAAGCCTACAAATTAACACCATACATATCCACACACTCACACACACAAACTGTTAGAATAATGATTGATTTCATCCAAATTGCATAACACAAAATCAACACACAAAAACCATTAAAGCCATTGCCTTTCTATACACTAGCAATTAACAATCCAAAAATAAAATTAGGTAAACAATCATAATTGCAATAGCATCAAAAAGATCAAAATATTTAGGAATAAACTAAACCAAGGTTGTAAAAGACTTATATATGGAAAACTACAAAACATTGTTGAATAAAATTATAAAAGAAACAAATAAATGAAATGATTTCTGTGTTCATTTATTGAATGATTTAACACTGCTAAAATGTTCATATCCCAAAAGTCTACAAGCAATAAATGCTGGAGAGGGTGTGGAGAAAAGGGAACCCTCTTACACTGTTGGTGGGAATGCAAACTAGTACAGCCACTATGGAAAACTGTGTGGAGATTTCTTAAAAAACTGGAAATAGAACTGCCATATGACCCAGCAATACCACTTCTGGGCATACACACTGAGGAAACCAGATCTGAAAGAGACATGTGCACCCCAATGTTCATCGCAGCACTGTTTATAATAGCCAGGACATGGAAGCAACCTAGATGCCCATCAGCAGACGAATGTATAAGGAAGCTGTGGTACATATACACCATGGAATATTACTCAGCTGTTAAAAAAATTCATTTGAATCAGTTCTAATGAGATGGATGAAACTGGAGCCCATTATACAGAGTGAAGTAAGCCAGAAAGATAAAGAACATTACAGCATACTAACACATATATATGGAATTTAGAAAGATGGTAATGATAACCCTATATGCAAAACAGAAAAAGAGACACAGAAGTACAGAACAGACTTTTGAACTCTGTGGGAGAAGGTGAGGGTGGGATGTTTCGAAAGAACAGCATGTATATTATCTATAGTGAAACAGATCACCAGCCCAGGTGGGATGCATGAGACAAGTGCTCGGGCCTGATGCACTGGGAAGCCCCAGAGGAATCAGGTGGAGAGGGAGGTGGGAGGGGGGATTGGGATGAGGAATACATGTAACTTCATGGCTGATTCATGTCAATGTATGACAAAACCCACTGCAATGTTGTGAAGTAATTAGCCTCCAACTAATAAAAAAAATGAAAAAATAATAATAAAATAAAATGTTCATATCACGAAAAACAGTCTATAGATTGAATGTAATCTCTATTAAAAATCCAGTGACTTTTTTTTAGAAACATGAAAAAAAAACCTTAAAATTCTTATGACACCACAAAGAATGCTAAATATGTAAAACAATCTTGAGGAAAAAGAGCAAAACTGGAGGCTTTACAATTTCTAACTTTAAAATATATTACAAAATCACAATAACCAAAACAATATGATACTAGCACTTAAAATGCATATAGACCAAGGGAACAGAATAGAGATTTCAGAAATAAATCCATGCATATATGGACAAATGACCTTCAACAAAGATGCCAAGATCATGCAATGAGAAAAATGATAGTCTCTTTTCAAGAAATGATGCAGGAAAACTGGATATTAGCATGCAAAGGAATGTAACTGGACCATTATATTTTACTATGCACAAAAATGAACTTAAAATGGATTATAGAATTAAATGCAAAATCATTAAGTATAAAACTACTACCCACTCTAGTATTCTTACCCAGAAAATTCCAAGGACAGGGGAGACTGGCAGGCTAGAGTCCATGGGGTTGCAAAGAGTCAGGCATGTCTGAGCTACTGAGCACAGGACAGCATAAAACTATAAAATAGAAAGCAGGAGAAAAGCATCAAAATGTTGGTCTTTGTCATAATTTCTTGTACATGACACTATAAGCATAGGCAAAACAAAAATTGAAAAGTGAGCCTAACTACATCAAAAAAAAATCTGCTATGCAACAATGGAAACAGCTAAGGCATCTGAGAGAATGGAAGAAAATATTTGTGAAATATATATCTGATGAGGGATTAATTCATAATATGTCCTAGGAAGTCATAAAATTAAATACCAAAAACAAACAAACAGAACAAAACAAAACAAAAAACAAGCAGATTAAAAAATGGGCAAAACACTTGTGTCAAAATATCATCCCATCAATTTAAATCACCTAAAAACATGTAATCTACCTGTACCAAGAAGCTTCAGATTTAAGTATATGTGCTATGCCATTTGATATTATATCTTTGAATAATCTGTAAATGTCTTCAGTTTGTGTGCAGTATGCTATAATTGCATTGCAGTTTGATTTCCATTAGGTGCCTGCATATATTTCTAATGTATATTTTAGTACAGGTATAAGAATATTCTTTGGATTGGAATGAAAACTGACTTTTTCCAGTCCTGTGGCCACTGCTGAGTTTTCCAAATTTGCTGGCATATTGACTGCAGCACTTTCACAGCATCATCTTTTAGGATTTGAAATAGCTCATCTGGAATTTCAACACCTCCATTAGCTTTGTTCATAGTGATGCTTCCTAAGGCCCACTTGACTTCGCATTCCTGGATGTCTGGCTCTAGGTTGGTGATCATACCATCATGATTATCTGGGTTATGAAGATCTTTTTTGTATAGTTCTTCTGTGTATCCTTGCCACCTCTTCCTAATATCTTCTGCTTCTGTTAGGTCCATACAATTTCTGTCCTTTATTGTGCCCATCTTTGCATGAAATGTTCCCTTGGTATCTCTAATTTTCTTGAGAGATCTCTAGATTTTTCCATTCTATTGTTTTCCTCTATTCCTTTGCATTGATTGCTGAGGAAGGCTTTCTTATATCTTCTTGCTATTCTTTGGAATCCTACATTCAGATGGGTATATCTTTCCTTTTCTCCTTAGCATTTTGTTTCTCTTCTATTCACAGCTGTTTGTGAGGCCTCCTCAGATAACCATTTTGCCTTTTTGCATTTCTTTTCCTTGGGGATGGTCCTGATCCCTGCCTCCCTTACAATGTCACTAACCTCTGATTATATAGTTTTTCAGACACTCTATTTATCAGAGCTAATCATTTTATTCTGTTTCTAACTTCCACTGAATAATCACAAGGGGTTTGATTTAGGTCATACCTGAATGGTCTAGTAGTTTTCCTTACTTTCTTCAATTTGAGTCTGAATGTGGCAATAAATCCCAGAGAAAACCAATGCCAAACAATGCTCAAACTACTGCACAATTGCACTCATCTCACAAGCTAGTAACATAATGCTCAAATTTCTCCAATCCAGGCTTCAACAGTATGTGAACTGTGAAATTCCAGATGTTCAAGCTGGATTTGGAAAAGGCAGAGGAACCAGAGATCAAATTGTCAACATCCTCTGGATCATTGAAAAAGCAAGAGAATTCCAGAAAAAAACATCTATTTTGGCTTTAATGACTATGCCAAAACCTTTGACTGTGCAGATCACCACAAACTGTGGAAAATTCTTAAAGAGATGGGAATAACAGACCACCTGACCTGCCTCTTTAGAAACCTGTATGCAAGTCAGGAAGCAATAGTTAGAACTGGACATGGAACAACAGACTTGTCCCAAATAGGAAAAGGAGTACGTCAAGGTTGTATATTGTCACCATGCTTATTTAACTTATATGCAGAGTACATCATGAGAAATGCTGGGCTAAAAGAAGCACAAGCTGGAATTAAGATTGCTGGGAGAAATATCAATAACCTCAGATATGCAGATGATACCACCCTTAGGGCAGAAAGTGAAGAACTAAACAGCCTCTTGATGAAAGTGAGAGAGGAGAGTAAGGCTTGTGGCTTAGCATTCAGAAAAGTAAGTTCATGGCATCTGTTCCCATCACTTGATGGCAAATAGATGGGGAGACAGTGGAAACAGTGACAGACTTTATTTTATTGGGCTCCAACATCTCTGCAGATGGTGACTACAGCTGTGAAATTTAAAGGCACTTGCTCTTTAGAAGAAAAGCTATGAACAACCTAGACAGCATATTAAAAAGCAGAGAGATTACTTTGCCAGCAAAGGTCTGTCTAGTCAAAGCTATGGTTTTTCCAGTAGTCATTTATGGATGTGGGAGTCGGACTATAAAGAAAGCTGAGTGCCAAAGAATTGATGCTTTTGAACTGTGGTATTGGAGAAGACTCCTGAGAGCCCCTTGGACTGCAAGGGCTTCCAACCAGTCCATCCTAAAGGAAATCAGCCCTGAATATTCATTGGAAGGACTGATGCTGAAGCTGAAACTCCAACACTCTGCCCACCTGATGCAAAGAACTGACTCACTGGTAAAGACCCTGATGCTGGGAAAGATTGAAGGCAGGAGAAGGGGATGACAGAGGATGAGATATTTGTATGGCATCACCGGCTCAACGGACATAAATAAACTCCTGGTGTTGGCGATGGACAGGGAGGCCTGGCGTGCTGCAGTTCTTGGGGTCACAAAGTGTCAGGCACGACTGAACTGAACTGAAAAATATTCTATTTCTTGTTGAAATAATATCTGTGACATAAAGATTTGTTTGCCATTATATACACCTGCAATTTTTGCTCCATTTTCTTATTTTTGTCATTTTATCAAGCTCATATTTTTCCATCTTATTACTTTCATAATCTAGAACTTATCCTGCCTTTTAATTTTATTATAATCCATAAAATTTTTAATTGGTAAAGGATTTAATTAGCCTTTTCTCCAAAGGAAAACATTTTGCAAGAGGCCAACAGGCACATGAGAAGATGTTCAATACTATTTATTATCAGGGAAGACAAATCAAAACCACAAAGACATACCATCTCACACCTGTTAGGATGTCCATTACGAACAAACAAACAAATAGAAACTATTGATGAGAAAACTTTAGTCTAGTCTTTTAAAATTTTATGCTCTGGTTTCCCTGAAAAGTTAAAATTGAGACAAAAATAGTAACTGATTTATAGAGCTCTTGTGATGAATGAATGCATTACTACATGCAATGACTTATGGCATCTACTAAGCACTCAGTGTATGTTAGCTATCTTATCATCAAAATATTATTGTCAGATAATCATTAAAATTAAGTAATAGCTACATGCAACAAAGTTTTAAGTGGTAGGAAAATTTCTAGTAGAGGTAATTTCACAAATCTTCCAAAATTTAAATATTCTTGAGACTTTTGATACTGTGTTCTCAAAAATGCAGTAAGAATTCTAACTCTAAATAAATCAAGTCATATACACATGCAGAGTAGAAGTAAGAAAATAAAGTGCTTCAATTAATTTAAAAAATGTTATTGATACAGTATTGACATGCAATATTATGTAGGATTCAAGTGTACAGCTTAGTGATTATACATTTATACACATTATGAAATGATCACCATGATAAATACAGTAACCATCTATCACCAGACAAAATCATTACACTATTACGGACTATATTCATTTAGTTTTATATAACATTCCTCTGACTTATTTTTCTATAACTGGAAGTAAGGGTCTTTTAATTGTCTTCACCTATCTTACCCAAACTTTCAACCCTATCTTATCTAGCACTCACCAATTTGTTGTCTGTATATATCAATCTCTTGCTGTTTTAAAATTTCTTTTGTTTTACAGATTCCCTATATAAGTAAAATCATTTGGTGCTGCCATTGTATGACTTACTTTTTCTTCCTTTTAATGATAATCATTCTTTTTTTTTCCATTTATTTTTATTAGTTGGAGGCTAATTACTTTACAATATTGTAGTGATTTTTGCCATACACTGACATGAATCAGCCATGGACTTACATGTGTTCCCCATCCTGACCCCTCCTCCCGCCTCCCTCTCCATCCCATCCCTCTGGGTCTTCCCAGTGTATTCTTAAATTGTGAGGTGATACCTTATTTTGGTCTTGATTTGCATTTTCCTGATTATTAGTAATGTTGAGCATTTGTATGTATCTTGATCCATTGTATGTCTTATTTGGAGAAATGACTATTCAGGTCCTTTGCCTGTTTTTAATCAGATTTTTAGTATTGAGTTGCATGATTTTTAAAATATATTTGGATATTCATCCCTTATCAGGTATATACTTTGAAAATATTTTCTCCCATTCAGTAGGTTTCTTTTCATTTTGTTGGTTGTTTTCTTTGCTGTGCAGAAGCTTTTATTTTGGTGCAGTCCCATTTGTTTGTTTGGGTTTTGCTGTTGTTGTCTGAGGAGACATCCAAAAAATATTGCTAAGGTCAATGTCAAGAGTATGAAAGTGAAAGTTCCTCAGCTGTGCTCAACTCTTTGCGACCCCATGGATTTTAGCCCACCAGGCTCATCGGTCCGTGGGATTCTCCAGGCAAGAATAGTGGAGCGCCAAGATCCAAGAGATCTTCCTGACCCAGGGGTGGAACCAGGGTCTTCTTCATTGCAGGATGATTCTTTCCTGTTTGAGACACCAAGGAAGCCCCTGGTGGCTTCTTCTTGGAGTTTTATGGTTTCATGTCCTATATTTAAGTCTTTAATCCATTTTGTGTTTACTTTTGTCTTTCATGTAAGAAAATTATGCCATTTCATTATTTTACACATAGCTATTCAGTTTTCCCAGCACTATTTATTGAAATGATTCTTTATTTCTCCCATTGTATAATTTTGTTGTAGATTAACTGTATAAGCATGAGTTGATTTCCAGGCACTTTGTTTTGTTCTATTGATCTATAGTGCCTTGTTTTGTACCAGTATAAAATAATAATAATAATAATAATAAGTATGTATGTATATATATGTAACATATATCTTTATAATATAGTTTGAAATCAGGGAGCTTGATACTTCTAAATTTGTATTCCTTTCTCAAGATTACTTTGGCTAATCTGGTCTTTTGTGATTCAATATAAAGTTTAGGATTAGTTGCTCTAGTTTGTGAAAAATGCCATTTGTATTTTGATAGGGATTGCATTGAATCTGTAGATTGTTTTGGTGACATAGGCTTTTTAACAACATTAATTTTTCCAATATGTGAGCACAGTATACCTTTCCATTTATTTATGTCATGTTCAATTTTTTCATCAGTGTCTTAACTCTTTTTAAAGTACAAGTTTTTCATCTCCTTGGTTAAATTTATCCTTAGTTATTTTATTTTTTCATGAAATTTTAAATGGAATTGTTTTTTTTTTTTTAATTTTCTCCCTGATATTTCCTTTGTAGTGTATAGAAACACAACCAATTTCTATATGTTAATTTTGTATCCTATAATTGTACTTAATTCATTTATTAGTTATAATAGTTTAATTTTTGTGGTGTCATCAGCATTTTCTATGTATTATAGTGACATGTATCTGAAAACATTTAGACTGTTACTTCTTTCTTTCCAAATGTAATGGCTTTTTTTCTTGTCTGATTTCTGTGGCTGGGACTTCCATTACTATGTTGAATATAAGTGGTTAGTGCGGGCATTGTTGTCTTATTTCTAAAATAAAAGGAAATTCTTTCAGCTTTTCATCATTGAGTACCATGTAAAGTGTGTATTCATCATACATGACTTTATTTTGCTGAGGTATATCTCTCTGTACCCACTTTGTTGAGAGTTTTTATCATAAATGGATGCTGTACTTTATCAAATGTATTTTCTGCAACTGTTGATTGATTTTTATCCTTCATTTTCCTATTTAGGCATATCACATTAATTGACTTGCACATATTGAGCTATCCCTGCATGTTGGAATAAATCTCACTTGATTATGGTGTATAATCTTTTTAATGTTTTATTGAATTTGGTTTTCTATTTTTTGGTTGAGAGTTTTTACATTCACATTCATCAGAGGTATCAACCTCTAATTTTCTTTTTTTTTTTTTGTAGTGTCTTTGGCTTTGGTATCAAGGTTGTGTTGTCCTCAGAATGAGTTTGGAGGCATTCTTTCATTTTCAGTTTTTTGAAATAGTTTCTTAAGGATAGGTATTAAGCCTTCTTTAAATGTTTGGCAGTGCTCACTTTGGCAGCACATATACTACCTAGTGGGGTGGAATGGATGTTCAAGTGGGAGGGGGCATTGGTAAATTTATGGCTGATTTATGTTGATGTTTGGTAGGAACCAACTTAATACTGTAAAACAATTGTCCTTCAATTAAAATAAATAAATTAAAAAAAAAAACACAATGGAATCAGCAAAAAAAAAAAAAAAATTTTGGTAGAATGAATGTGTGAAACTGTCTGCTCCTGGTCTCTTATTTTGGGGCAGCTTTTTGATTACTGTCTCAATTTCATTGCTGGTAACTGATCTTTTCAGATTTTACATTTCTCCCTGGTTCAGTCTTGAAAGGTTTCATGTTTCTAGGAATTTATTCATTTTGGTGGGGCTCTTAAATTTTTTGACATATAATTTTTTATATATTTTAATATGTTCTTTTTATAATTTCTGTGGTGTCAATTGTAACTTCTCCTTTTTTATTTCTAATTTTATTTATTTGAGCCATTGGTTTTCCTCAATGAATCTTGCTACACTTTTATCAATTTTATCTATCTTTCAAAACACCAGCTCTTAGCTTTATTGATCTCTTGTATTGTTTCTTGTCTCTATATCATTTATATCCTTCTAATCTTTATTTCCTTTCATCTATTAACTTTGAGTTTCATTTTTCTTCTTTACCTGATTATTTTAGGTGTAAAGTTAGACTGATTATTTGTGATTTTTTTTCTTTTCTTCCTAAAGTAATCCTAAGCTGCTATAAAATTCCCTCTTAGAACAATCTTTGCTGTTTCCCATAGATTTTAAATAGTGTTCTTTCATTTTCATTTTAATAGCATGTTGTTTTGACACCACATTTTTTCCAGTTTTTTGTTTTTCATAAGTAATTTCTATTCTCACAGCATTGTGATTGGAAAAGATGCTTGATACCATTTCAATCTTCTTAAATTTATTGAGACTTGTTTTGTGGCATGACATGTAATCTATCCTGGACAATGTTTCAGATGCATTTGAAAAGAATGTGTATTCTGTTATTTTGAGGTGAAATGTCCTACATATATTTATCAAGATTATCTGGTATTGTGTTCTTTAAGGTCAGTGTTTTCTTATTGATTTCCTGTCTGGATGATATATTCACTGATATGTTAAAGTTTCCTACTATTTTTGAATTATTGTCATTATCTACCTATTTATATATTAATATTTGCTTTATATACTTAGGGGCTTTCATGTTGGTTGCACATGTATTTACAAATGTTATATATTCTTGTTGGATTGATTTATCATTATGCAATGCCTTTCTTAAATCTCTTGTAACAGTGTTTTAAAGTTTTTAAGGTCAATTTTGTCTGATTTAAGTATTGTTACCCCAACATTCTTTATGTTTCTATTTGAATAGAGTATCTTTTCCATCCCCTCCATTTCTATTTCTATGTCTCCTTAGATCTGAGGTAATTCTTTTGTGTACACCTACACACACACACACACACTTCAATCATCCTACATCTGTTGATTTTTCTTTTCTTTTTTTTTATCCATCTAGCCATCTTATGTCTTTTGATTGTAGTATTTGGTCCATTTTGCCCATTTTATTTAAAGTGATTATTATAGATACGTATATTGCCATCCCATTCATTGTTTTTCAGTTATTTTTGAGTTTTTATCTGTTACTTCTTTTTATTTCTTTGTGACTTTATTACATCTTTTTAAATGTTAAGTTTGTATTTTCTTCTTTTTGTCTTTCTGTATCTATTATCAGTTTTTGGTTTGTGGTTATCATTAAGTTTTTATATTGCAATGTATGTATATTTTTGTTGTTGTTTAGTCACTAAGTCATGTCCAACTCTTTGTGACTCCATGGATCTTAGCCTGCCAAGCTCCTCTGTCCATGGGTTTTCCAGGCAAGAATACTGGAGTGAGTTGCCATTTCCTTCTCCAAGGGATCTTCCTGACCTAGAGAGAGAACCCATGTCTCCTACATTGACAGGATTCTTTACACTGAGCCAACTGGGAAGCCCCATATATGTACAACTGTATATTTAAAGTTGATAGTCACTTGTGTTTGTGTGCATTCTAATAGCACTATATTTTGCTTCCTTCCCCATGTTTTGTGGTTTGGATATCATATTTTACATTTTTTAAAGTTCTTGTATTCCATAAATAATTATTGTAAATATATGTGATTTTACTAGTTCTGTCTTTTAACCTTTGTGCTAGCTCTATAGGTGATTGATTCAATCCCTTTATGATATATTTGCCTTTACTAAATTTTTATCCCATAATTTTTTATATCTTCAGATATTGTCTTTTTTTCTTTTTTAACAAAGTCTCTTTAGCATATCTTGTAAGTTTGGTTTAGTGGTAATGAACTCCTTTAGCTTTTGCATATTAGGGGAATTATCTCTCCTTCAGTTCTGAATTATAACCTTCCCAGATATTCTTGATTCTACTTTTTTTTTTCTTTTCAGGATTTTGAATATGTTATATCACTCCCTTCTGGTGTGTAAAGTTTATGATGTAAACTTACCTGATTTTCTTATAGGGAACCCGCTATGTGTAACTAGTTGTTTTTCTCTTGCTACTTTCAAATTTTTCTCTTTAACTTTTGATGTTTTTAATTATAGTGTATCTTGGTGCATGTCTCATTACATTCATCATTTTTAGGACTTCTTGTGCTTCCTGTATTTGGATGTCTGTTACCTGATTAAGAAAGTTTTTGGCCATTAATTCTTCAAATAGGTTTTATGTCTCTTTTTCCTCTTCTCCTTCTGGGACCCCAATAATGTGAATGTTAGTATGTCTGATGTTGTACCAAAGAGCCCTTAAACTGTATTCATTTGGGGAGGGGGCGGTATTTATTTATTTATTTTTTGCTGTTCCATTTGGGTGTTTTCCACTGGCTTGTCTTCCAGATTGCTGATCCATTCTTCTGCATCATCTAATCTGCTCTTGCTTCTTGGTAGTATATTTTTTCACTTGTTTCACCCTTGATAATATACATGTTTCGATGCTGTTCTCTCAGAACATCCCACCCTCGCCTTCTCCCATAGATTTCAAATGTCTGTTCTGTACATCTGTGTCTCTTTCTCTGTTTTGCATGTGGGTTATTGTTACCATCTTTTAAAATTCCATATATGTGTGTTAGTATACTGTATTGGTGTTTATCTTTCTGGCTTACTTCACTCTGTATAATGGGCTCTGGTTTCATCCATCTCATTAGAACTGATTCAAGTGAAGTCTTTTTAATGGCTGAGTAATATTCCACTGTGTATATGTATCATATCTTCCTTATCCATTTGTCTGCTGATGGGCATCTAGGTTGCTTCCATGTCCTGGCTATTATAATCAATGCTGCGATGAACATTGGGATGCACGTGTCTCTTTCAGATCTGGTTTCCTCAGTGTGTATGCCCAGGAGTGGGATTGCTGGGTCATATGACATTTCTACTTCCAGTTTTTTAAGGAAGCTCCACTATGTTCTCCATAGTGGGTGCACTAGTTTGAATTCCCACCAACAGCGTAAGAGGGTTCCCTTTTCTCCACACCCTTTCCAGCATTTATTGTTTTTAGACTTTTGGATAGCAGCCATTCTGACTGGTGTGTAATGGTACCTCATTGTAGTTTTGATTTGCATTTCTCTGATAATGAGTGGTGTTGAGCAGTTTTTCATGTGTTTGTTAGCCATCTGTATGTCTTCTTTGAATAAATGTCTGTTTAGTTCTTTGGCCCATTTTTTTTTTATTAGATCATTTATTTTACTAGAATTGAGCTGCAGGAGCTGCTCATATATTTTGAGATTGGGTCTTTCTCAGTTGCTTCATTTCCTATTATTTTCTCCCATTCTGAAGGCTGTCTTTTCACCTTGCTTATAGTTTCCTTCATTGTGCAAAAGCTTTTAAGCTAATTAGGTCCCATTTGTTTATTTTTGCTTTTATTTCCATTACTCTGGGAGGTGGGTCACAGAGGATCCTGCTTTGATTTATGTCAGAGAGTGTTTTGCCTATATTTTCCTCTAGGAATTTTATAGCTTCTGGTCTTACATTTAGATCTTTGATCCATTTTCAGTTTATTTTTGTGTATGGTGTTAGAAAGTGTTCTAGTTTCATTCTTTTACAAGTGGTTGACCAGTTTTCCAAACATCACTTGTTAAAGAGTTTGTCTTTTCTCCATTGTGTTTTTTTTTTTTTTTTGCTTCCTTTGTCAAAGATAAGGTGTCCATAGGTGTGTGGATTTATCTCTGGGCTTTCTATTTTGTTCCATTGATCTATATTTCTGTCTTTGTGCCAGTACCATACTGTCTTGATGACTGTAGCTTTGTAGTATAGTCTGAAGTCAGGCAGGTGGATTCCTCCCGTTCCATTATTCTTTCACAAGATTGCTTTATCTATTCAAGTCTTTTTGTGTTTCCACACAAATTGTGAAGTTATTTGTTCTAGTTCTCTGAAAAATTCTGTTGGTGGCTTGATAGGGATTGCATTGACTCTATAGATTGCTTTGGGTAGTATGCTCATTTTCACTATATTGATTCTTCCAATCCATGAACATGGTATAAGATGACAATACTTAAAAAAAAGAAAAATGGCAATTTTCCCAAATTGATCTACAGATTCTATGTAGTCTTTACTAAAATTTACTGGCTTCATTGCAAAATTGAGAGGTTGATCTTAAAATGCATATGAAAATGTGAGACATCTGGAATACAATTTTCAAAACAGAAAAAAGAAGTTTGAAGTCACACATTTCTTCATTTCAAAACTTACTACAAAGTTAGCAATAATCAAGACTGTGTTCCCCTCATAAAGATAGACATATAAATCAATGGAATAGAATTAAATATCCAGAAATAAATCTAGCATATAAATTTAGTTGGGCTTCCCTGATGTCTCAGTGGTAAATAATCTATCTGTCAACAAAGGACACAAGGGTTTAATCCCTGGGCCAGAAAGATCCCTTGGTGAAAGAAATGGCAACCCACTCCAGTATGCTTGCTTGTGAAATATTATGGATAGAGGAAACTGGTGGGCTAAATCCCATGGGGTCACAAAAGAGTCAGACATGACTTAGCAACTAAATGACAACAACAACAATACATTCAGTTAATTTTGAAGAAGTTTCCTAGACAATTTAGTAGGGAAAATAGTCCTTTGCTTATGCTAACTAAAGCCTTACCCATTTTACCCTTCTTCACAGAAAACTAGCTTCTGGTTTCATTGATTTTTCTCTATTTCCTGTTTTCAATTTCATTGATTTATACTCTACTTTTTATTATTTATTGTCTTCTTTTATTTCCAGTTGCCTTTGGTGAAAATTTAGATCTTTTTTCTTTGATAACAATACACATAGTGGGGGAAAAAAAACAATACACATAGTGCTATAAATGTTCCTCTACTCGAATTATTGCTTCTGCCACACCAAAAAATTTTTGATGTGTTGTATTTTCATATTCATTTGTTCAAAAGACTTTTAAAATATATCCCAATACTTTTTATATGATCCAAGTATTATTAGAAAGTATGTTATTTATTCTCCATGTATTTGGGGTTTTTGAATTTTTTAAGTGATTGCTAATTCAATTCTGTGATAATTTTAAAAGCGTAGTTTGAATAATGTCTATGTTTTGAAATTTCCTGACGTGTGCTTTATGGCCCAGAATATGGTGAAACTTCTTGAGTGTTCCATGGGAGCTCAGTAAAAATCTAGATTCTACTACTTCTGGATGAATTATTCTATAAATGTATGTTAGATTTAGGACAGAATTGATGGTGCTTTCAGTTCAAATGTATTTTTGCTGATTTTCTGCCTGCTGAAGCTGTCAATTGCTAATAGAGGATTGTTGAAGTCTCAAATTATAACAATATAAATAGTTTCCCCATTTCTCCTTGTAGCTTATCAGTTTTTGCATTGGATGTTTTAATGTTCTATTGTTAGGTAGATGCACACTCAGAATTTCTAGGTCTTCTTGGAAAGTTTATAACTTTATCATTACATGATGCATTTCTTTATCACTAATAATTGTCCTTACTCTAAGGTCTGCACTGCTTATAATCAATATAGGTACTCCAACTTTCTTTTTCTTTTCTAAACTTTTAATTTTGTATTGGGATCTTGTTGTTCATCAGTCAGTCATATTTGACTCTTTGTGACCCCATGGATTCCAGCACACCAGGCTTCCCTGTCTTTCACCATTTCCCAGAGCTTACTCAAACTCATGTCCTTTGAGTCAGTGATGCTATCCAACCATTTCATCCTCTGCTGTTGCTTTCTCCTCCTGCCTTCAAACTTTCTCAGCATCAGGGTCTTTTCTAACAAGTTGGCTCTCCACATCAGGTGGCCAAAGTATTGGAGCTTCAGCTTCAGCATCTGTCCTTTCAATGAATACTCAAGATTTATTTCCTATAGGACTGATTAGTTTGATCTCCTTGTGATCCAAAGGTCTCTCAAGAGTCTTCTCCAATGCCACAGTTCAGAAGCATCAGTTTTTCGATGTTCAACTCTATTGTTCAACACACACATCTATACATGATTACTGGAAAAACCATAGCTTTCAGACGTTTCTCAGCAATGTAATGTCTCTGCTGTTTGATATCCTGACTAGGTTTGTCAGTGTTTTGCTTCCAAGAAGCAAGCATCTTTTAATTTCATGGCTGAAATCAGCATCTGCAGTGATTTTGGAGCCTAAGAAAATAAAGTTTGTCACAGTTTCCATCGTTTTTCTATCAATTTGCCATGAAGTGATTGGACCAGATGCCATGATCTTAGTTTTCTGAATGCTGAGTTTTAAGCCAACTTTTTCACTTTCCTCTTTCACTTTCATCAAGAGGCTCTTTAGTTCCTCTTTGTTTTCTGCCATAAGAGTGGTAGCATCTGCATATCTGAGGTTATTGATATTTCTCCTGGCTATCTTGATTCCAGCTTGTGCTTCATCCAGCCTGGCATTTCACATGATGTACTCTGCATATAAGTTAAATAAGTAGCATGACAATATACAGCCTTGATGTACCCCTTGCCCAGTTTGGAACCAGTCCATTGTTCCATGTCTGGTCCAAACTATTGTTTCTTCACCTGCATACATGTTTCTCAGGAGAGGTAAGGTAGTCTGGTATTTTCATATCTTTAAGAATTTTCCACAGTTTGTTGTAGTCCACAGAGTTAAAGAATTTAGTGTAGTTAGTGAAACAGAAATATATGTTTTCCTGGAATCCCCCTGTTTTTCTATGCTCCATAGGATGTTGGCAATTTGATCTCTGGTTCCTCTGCCTTTTCTAAATCCAGCTTGAATATCTGGGATTTCTTGGTTCTGTTGAAGTCTAGCTTGTAGACTTCTGAGGATTATTTTGCTAGCATGTGAAATGAGTATAATTGTGCAGTAGTTTGAACATTCTTTGGCATGCCCTTCTCTGGGATTGGAATGAAAACTGACCTTTTCCAGTCCTGTGGCCACTGCTGAGCTTTCCAAATTTGCTTGCATTTTGAGTGTAACAGCATCTTTTAGGATTTGAAATAGCTCAGTTGGAATCCCATCACCTCCACTAGCTTTGTTCATAGTGATGTTTCCTAAGGTCCACTTGACTTCACATTCCAGGATGTCTGGCTCTAGGTGAGTGATGACACCATTGTGGTTATCTGGGTCATTAAGATATTTTTTATATAGTTCTTCTGTGTGTTCTTGCCACCTCTTCTTAATATCTTCTGCTTCTGTTATGTCCATACTGTTTCTGTCCTTTATTGTGCCCACTTTTTGCATGATATGTTCCCTTGGTTTCTCTAATTTTGTGAAGATATCTCTAGTCTTTCCCAATCTATTTTTTCCTTTATTTCTTTGCATTGTTTGCTTAGAAAGGTTTTCTTTTCTCTCCTTGCTATTTTTTTAACTCTGCATTCAGATGGTTATATTTTCCCTTTCTCCTTTGCCTTTCCCTTCTCTTCTTTTCTCAGCGATTTGTAAGGCCTCCTCAGAGAACCTTTTTCTTTTTTTTTCTTTTTGCATTTCTTTTTTCTTGGGGATGGTTTTGATCATGGCCTCCTGTACAATGCTACAAACCTACATCCTTAGTTCTTCAGGCTTATGTCTGTCATATCTAATCATTTGAATCTATTTGTCACTTCCACTGTATAAACATAAGGGATTTGATTTAGGTCATAACTGAATGGCCTAATGACTTTCCCTACTTTCTTCAATTTAAATTTGAATTTCCCAATAAGGAGTTGATGATCTGAGTCACAGTCAACTCCTGGTTTTTTTTTGTTTTTTTTTTTTTTTTGCTGTCTGTATATATCTTCTCCATCTTTAGCTACAAGGGGTATGATCAATTTCATTTCAGTATTGACCATCTCATGCAGTCCTTGTGTAGAGTCACCTCTTGTGTTGTTGGATGTGGGTGTTTTTTTTTATCACCAGTGCTTTACCTTGGCAAACAATTGTGAAAGTTCCAGGTGAACAGTGAAGTAACTCAGTCATACATATACATGTATACATGCTTTCCTAAACTACCCTCCCATCCTAGGTGGCATATGATATTGAGCAGAGTTTGGTGTGCTATACAGTAAGTCCTTTTTGGCTATATATTTTAAGCATATGTAATAGTAGTGTGTGCATGTCCATTCCAAAATTTCTAACTATCCCTTCCCTCAATTCTTCCCCCCAGTAACCTTAAGCTCACTCTCAAAGACTCTTGCTCTGTTTCTATTTTCTAAGTAAGTTCATTTATATAATTATTTTTAGATTTCACATATAACAGATATCATACAATATTTCTCCTTCTTTGTCTGACTTACACCTCCCAGTATGATGATTTCTAGGGCTATCCATGTTAGTGCAGATGACATCATTTCATTCCTTTATATGGGTGAGTAATATTCCATTGTATTAACTATGTGCCACACGTTTTTTATTGACTTCTCTGTCAATGGACATTTCGATTGCTTGCATGTTGTGGCTATTGTAAGCTGTGCTACAGTTAACAATGGGGTGCATAGATCCTTTCAGATCATGTTTTCCTCTGGATATTTGCCAAGGCAAGGAAGGGAATTGCAGCATCATATGGTAACTCTATTTTTCATCTTTAAAGGAACTTTCGTACTATTCTCCATAGTGGCTGTACCAATTTACATTCTCACCAACAGTTTAGGAGGGTTCCCTTCTCTCCACATGCTCACCAGGTGTGGATTTTTTGAATGATAGCCATTCTGAGAGTTATGAGGTGATATCTCATTGTAGTTTTGATTTTCATTTATCTAATAATTAGCAACGTTGAACATATTTCCATGTGTCTCTTGGCCATCTGTATGTCTTCTTTGCAAAAATGTCTATTTATGTATTCTGCCCATTTTGGCAGAGTTGTTTGTTTTGATGATATTAAACCTCAAGAGTTATTTTTAGCTTTTAGAGACTAATCTGTTGTTGTTCATATCATTTACAAGTACTTTCTCCCAATCTGTGAGTTGCTTTTTCATTTCATGTATTGTTTCTTTTGCTGTGCAAAAGTTTTTGAGTTTAAGTAGATCGCATTTGTTTATTTTGTTTTTATTTCCATTTTTTCTGATAGATGGATTGATAACATCATACTTGATGGTGAACAGTTGAAAGCAGTTCCTCTAAGATCAGGAATAAAACAAGAATGTTTATTCTCACCATTTTTATTGAGCATAGTTTTGGAAGTCCTGCCTACAGCAGTCAGAGAAGAAAAAGGAGTAAAGGGAATCCAAATTGGAAAAGAAGTTAAAATGTCACTGCTTGAAAATGACATGACACTATACACAGAGGATCTTAAAGGTGCTACCAAAACTACTAGAGCTCATCAACAAATCTGGTAAAGTTGCAGGTTATAAAATTAATACACAAGAATATTTTGCATTTCTATATACTAAGAATAAAAAATCAGAAAGATTCAATAAACAATTCCATTTGCCATCTAATCAAAAAGAATAAAATACCTAGGAATAAACTTACCTAAGGAGACAAAAGACCCGTACTCTGAAAGCTATAAGACATTGATGAAAAAGAAAATGAGGAGGACACAAACAGATGGAAAGATATAACATGTTTGTGAATGGGAAGAATCAGTATTGTCAAAACAACTCTACTACCCAAGGCAATCTACAGATTCAATGTAATCCCTATCAAATTACCAATGTCATTTTTCACAGAACTAGAACAACAACAACAACAACAGCAACAACAATCTTAAAATTTATTTGAAGGCACAAAGCACCCCGAACAGCCAAAACAATCTTGAAAAAGATAAATGAATGGAGCTGGAGGAATTAGTCTCCCTGGCTTCAGACTATACTACAGAGTTGTAGTAATTAAAACAGTATGGCACTAAGACAAAAATAGAACTACACTTCTATGAAACAAGATAGAAAACCCAAAAATAAACTCATGCACCTATGGTTGATTAAAATATGACAAAAGGGACAAGGCTACACAAGGTTGGAGAGACAGTCTCTTCAACTAATGGTGCTGGGAAAACTGGACAGCTACATGTAAAAAAATGAAATTAAATAATTCCTTAAAACCATATAAAAAGCAAACTTAAAATGGATTAAAGACCTAAGTGTAAGACTGGACACTAAAGACTCCTAGAAGAAAACATAGGCAGAATACTCTCTGACATCAATCACAGCAATACCTTTTCCAACTTTCATTTGATTGGGTATAGCACTGTATAATTTTTCCATGTTTTTCCTTTTATTTTGTGTCTCTACATTTAAATTATATTTTTTTGGTAGATGGTGTATAACTGAGTGTTATTTATGTGTCTTTTCCCTTTAATCTTATCTGATACTGTTTTTTAATTGATACATTTATACAATACATATTTCAAATGATTATTTGTATAGTTAAGATACTTAATGGACATGAACTTGCACAAACTCCAGGAGATGGTGAGAGACAGGGAAGTCTGGCATGCTGTAGTCTGTGAAATTGCAGAGTTGGACATGACTTTGTGATTGAACAACAAAAAACAACTAGAGGTTGAAATATACATTTATAACTGATTTGGATATACTTTCAATAACATAATCCCAATTCACAGATACTGCAGATTCTTTAAAAAAGAGTATTCCTAATTCCTCCCACCAGTCCCTTAAAACATTTCTGCAATATATTTCACTTATCCATTAGCTATACAGTCATCGAATATGGATAGAGAACAAGTGGAAACAGTGGCAGATTTTTATTTTCTTGGGCTTCAAAATCACTGTGGATGGTGACTGCAGTGATGGAACTAAAAGAGGCTTGCTCCTTGGAAGAAAAGCTATGATAAACCTGCTACTGCTGGTAAGTTACTTCAGTCGTGTCTGACTCTGTGTGACCCCATAGACGTCAGCCCACCAGGCTCCCCCATCTCTGGTATTCTCCAGGCAAGAATACTGGAGTGGGTTGCCATCTCCTTCTCCAATGCGTGAAAGTGAAAAGTGAAAGTGAAGTCGCTCAGTCATGTCCGATTCTTCAAGACCCCATGTACCACAACTTACCAGGCTCCTCCATTCATTTGATTTTCTAGGCAAGAGTACTGGAGTGGGGTTCCATTGCCTTCTCCATGATAAACCTAGACAGAATATTAAATAGCAGAGACATCACTTTGCTGACAAAGGTCTGTATACTGAAAGCTATGATTTTTCTAGTAGTTATATACAGATGTGAGATTTGGATCATAAAGAAGGTTGAGGGCCAAAGAATTAATGCCTTCAAATTGTAGTGCTGGAGAAGCCTCTTGAGCATCTCTCAGACTGCAAGGAGATCAAATCAGTCAGTTCTAAAAGAAAGCAACACTGACTATTCATTGGAAGAACTGATGCTGGAGCTGAAGCTCCAATACTTTGGTCACCTGATGTGAAGAGCCAACTCACTGGAGAAGACCCTGATACTGGGAAAAATTGAGGGCAGGAGGAAGAGTGGGAAACAGAGGATGGAATGATTAGATGTATCACTGACTCAATGGACATGAGTTTGAGCAAACTCCAAGAGATAGTGAAGGACAGGGAAGCCTGGTTAGCTGCAGTCCATCGAATCACAAAGAGTAGGCTACAACTTAATTACTTAACAACAACAACATCCAATATATTGCTGCTTTTATTATTTTGAACAAGTTGTTATCTTTTGGTAAGTTGAGTAAAAAATGTTCTATTTACCATTATTTCTTTTAATATTCTCTGCTTTTCATTATGTAGGTCTAAGTTTTAGACCTCTGTCATTCATTTTCTCTTAAAAAATTCTTTAAAAATTTCTTACAAAGTGGGTTTAATAGTAACAAATTCCCTCACATTTTTTGTTTGAAAGTATATTTCTCCATAAATTTTAAACAATAATTTCACTGGGTGTGTGATTCTAAGTTAGTTTCTTTTTTTTTTTCTTGTTTCATTTTAAATATAGACTTTAATACTTCACTCTAGTCTATTCCTGCTTATATGGTTTCTGTACATAAGTCCAATGTAATTATAATTATTTTTTTTCCTTATGGGAAAGTTATTTCCCCTCTCTGGTTTCTTTCAAGATTTACTCTTCCATCTTTAATTATTTTTTTTAATATAATAGGCCTGAGAGTAGAATTTTGGTGTTTATTCTGACTTATACTCTCTGAGCTTCATTGATATGTGCTTTACTATCTGTTTAATTTTGCAAAATTCTCAGTATTTTTTGTTTCACATATTCTTTCTGTTTCTCATTTTCTTCTTCTATAATGACCATTATACATATATTACATATTTGTAATTTTTCTATAGTTTTAGTATATTCTGTTTCATATTTTAATTTCATCATTGTTTATTTTTTTCAGTCTGGGACATTTCTTTAGCGTTATCATTAAGCCTAGCGCTTTTTTGGAAGATATTTCTCTTTGAATATAATTTTTAGTGAGACATAGTGATTTACAAGGTTGTATATTATTTGCTGCTATACAACAATGTAAACCTAAACCTTTTTAAAATCATTTTCCCATTTCTGATGCTCATTAAAGAGTATTGAGTAGAGCTCACTGCTTCTTTACTTGACTATTTACAGTCTTCTGATGAACCCATCAAATGCATTCTTCATTTCTTTTAGAGTGTTTATTTCTAGTATTTCCTTTGATTCTTTAATAGAGATCACATTTGCCTACTTACATTACCTAGGTCATCTTGCAAACTGTCTACTTTTTTTTCCATTACAGTCTTTATTAGTTTCCTTCAAAATTATATTATTGGTTATATCCATGTTGTTGTTCAGTCACTCAATTTTGTCCAACTGTTTGAGATCCCAGGGACTGCAGCATGTCAGGCTTCCCTGTCCTTCACTATCTCCTGGAGTTTGCTCAAACTTATCTCTATTGAGTTAGTGATGCCATCCAACCATCTCATCCTCTGGTGCCCATTTCTCTCTTGCCCTCAATCTTTCCTGTCATTAGGGTCTTCTCCAGTGAGTCAGTTCTTCTCATCAGGTGGCTGAAGTATTGGAGCTTCAACTTTAGCATCAGTCTTCCAATGAATATTCAGGGTTGATTTCCTTTAGGACTAACTGGTTTGATCTCCTTGTCGTCCAAGGGACTCTCAAAAGTCCTCTCCAGCACCACAGCTCAAAAGCACCAATTATTTGGCCCTCTACCTTCTTTATTGTCCAACTCTCACATCTGTACATGACTACTGGAAAAACCATAGCTTTCACTACACGAACTGTTGTTGGGAAAGTGATGTATCTGTTTTTTAGTATGCTAAGTTCATCACAGCTTTCTTTCTTTCTTTTTTCTCCCAAGGAACAAGCGTCTTTTAATTTCATGTCTGTAGTTACCATCCCCAGCAATGTTGAAGCTCAAGAAAATAAAGTCTGTCATTATTTCCATTGTTTCCCTATCTATTTAACATGAAGTAATGGGACCAGATACCATCATCTTAATTTTTTTTAAATTTTGAGTTTCAAATCAGCTTTATCACGTTCCTTTCACCTTCATCAAGAGGCTCTTTAGTTTCTCTTTGCTTTCTGCCATAAGGGTGCTATCATCTGCATATCTGAGGTCATTGATATCTTTCCCAGCAATCTTGATTCCAGCTTGTGCTTCATCCAGCCTGTCATTTTGCAAGATGTACTCTGCATATAAGTCAAATAAGCAGAGTGACAGTATATGGCCTTGATGTACTCCTTTCCCAATTTAGAACCAGTCTGTTGTTCCATGTCCAGTTCTCACTGTTGTTTCTTGACCTGCATGCAGGTTTCTCAAGAGGCAGGTAAGATGGTCTGGTATTCCCATCTCTTTAAAAAGTTTCCACAGTTTGTTGTGATCCACACAGTCAAAGGCTTTAGCATAGCAAGTGAAACAGAATTAGACAATTTTTCTGGAATTCCCTTGCTTTCTCTATGATCCAACGGATGTTGACAGTTTGATCTCTGGTTCCTCTGCCTTTTCTAAATCCAGCTTGAACATTTGGAAGTTCTCAGTTCACCTAATGTTGAAACCTAAATTGGAGACTTCTGAGCATTACTTTTTTAGCATGTGAAATGAGTGCAATTGTGTGGTAGCTTGAACATTCTTTGGCATTGCCTTTCTTTTGGATTGGAATGAAAACTGACTTTTTCTGTTTTAATGACTAAAAATATTTCTTACCTGAAAGACTGACTGAAGATTTTAATATTAATTTCATAATATATTATAAATTTATTTCCTTTTACTTAAGTATATTTATTGATCACCTATGAGTATTCTGCATTCGATTTCCCCATTTGAAATAAATTGCATATAATTTGCCAAGTATATTTCAAATAGAACATACACATGATGATTCAAAGTGTAGAATGGATGAAAGTTTATAGTTATTTGGTACTTCATCTCTGGAATAATTCAAAATATTAAGTAAAACATGGGGAATGAACACGAAATAAAATGTTATTTGTTGAGAGTTTAGATATAAATGATGCTATGCAAATCAAAGTGTTATCAGTTATTTTGCTTCTCAGTATATATGGGAGAAGAGTGGAGTGGGCAGATGGTTATGTACATCATGGTGAATCATGTCATTAAAATATTTCCTAAATGTTTTGTTAACACTTCTTCATCTGCAATCATGTCATATTATGTAAAAATTCATCACTTTTACCACATAATGTCTGCTATTGTTGTTGTTCATATTATGCCCTATCTGACTTTTAGAAATGAAAATTTACTGAAAGCAGAAATAACATCCTATAAACATTTTTGTTTCCTGCTTAGAACTTGGTATTACTGTAGCATTCTTGAGAAGCTATCAATACCTGAAAAAAATGATCATTGATGGCTTCAATATTTCATTGCCTTTTTGAAGTCCATATTTTACTAACAAGTTTAAGCCATAAGAAGAGAAAGCAAAAAGTGTAAGAGTAAAATTGAAGGAAGGGTAGAGTTCAGAAAAGAAGTAAAATAAGGATTATACCATTGGGGAATAATAATATGTTATTTAAACCAAGCTAGTAAAGATACCAGATACAAAAATTTAGATATTATATGATCCCATCTCTATAAAATTCTGGTAAAGTTGTGTAACTAATCTGTGTGACAGAAATAAGATCACCAATTACATAAAGGAGGGGTATGAGGGTCAGGAAAACTTCAGGGGTGATGAATTTTTCTGTGTGTGTTACACAGTGTATATAGTCTAAGTGAGTGAATTTTATAGTAGTCAAATTATACTACAATACACTTTTAATATGAACTATATAAAATAATCATAATTAAATTATAATATAGTGATAAAAAAATCTGAGTGTACTAGAGCTCTCCAGAGAAACAGAGCAATTTGTATATATTGGAAATGTATCTATCTATATCTATATATATCTATATCTATATATATCCAATTTTTAATATATTTATAGATAGAGAAGATATATCTAGGAGGAAGTTTATCATAGGAATTGACTCAGAAGGATATGGAGTCCAAGAACTCCCACAATCTTCCATCTGCAATCTAGGTAATCAGAAAATTCGGTGGTGTAATTCAGTCCAAGTCTCAAGGTACGAGAACCAGTAAGCACCTGATATAATTATCACAGTCCAAAGTCCAGAGAACCAGAGGCTTCTATGTTTGAGGGCAGGGATATTTAGAAGTCCCAGTTCAAGAAGAGAGAGAGAATGCTTGCCTTAATATCACCTCTTTTATTCCCATTTGTGCCTGCAATGGATAGGAAGATGCCTATCCACATTGGTAAAGGTATATCTCTATACTCAGTCAACTGACTCAATTGTTAATCTCTTCCAGAAACTCCCTCACAGACAAACGAAGAAGTAATGTTTACCAGCTATATGAGCAACCCTTATCCCAGTTGAATGGACACATAAAATTACCATCACATTGAGTAAAAATTTGGAGATGACAGCAACACTGGAATAGTTGAGATGAATACAATATAAAGTGTAAATCAATGATCATCTAATCTATATTAAAAATGCTTGCTACTTTTATTTTTTTATTTAAAATCAAGAATTTTTATTTAAGCATTGTATAAAAGTAAACACAAATAAGAAATCATACCCACTTCAAATTGTGAGAAAGTTAAGACAAAAAAATGATGGCAAATTCATAACTTTTATTAACAATTGAGATAAAAATAATATAGGCCAAACTTGTGCTTTATTAGCATGCAGATAATTTTAGAATACCTGCATATATATGGAATATGGAATCTATAAAAATGGTATCGATAAACCTATTTGCAGGGAAGAAATGGAGATGCACTAGGGCTTCCCAGGTAGTACTAGTAGTAAAGAACCCGCTTGTAAATGCAGGAGATATAAGAGATGTGGGTACAGTCCCTGGGTCAGGAAGATCTCCTGGAGGAGGGAATGGCAACCCACTCCAGTGTTCTTGCCTGGGAAATCCCAAAGACAGAGGAGCCTGGTGGGCAACAGTCCATAGGATCACAGAGTCAGACACAACTGAAGCGATTTAGCATGCAATGGAGACACATGTAGAGAACAAACTAAGGGACACAGTGGGGGAAGGAGAGAGTGTGATGATGAATGGAGAAAGTAATATTAACATGTATACACTACCATGTGTAAAATAGATAGCTGGTGAGAAGTTGCTATATAACACAAAGAACCCAGCCTGGTGCTCTGTGACAGTCTAGAGGGTTAGGATGGGGTGATGCGAGGAAGGTTCCAGAAGGTGGGGATATATGTATAATTATGGCTGATTTGCATTGTTGTACAGCAGAAACCAACACTATTGCAAAGCAATTTTCCTCCAACTAAAAAAATAAATAAATAACTTGCCTATTAAACTATGTATCATTATGTGAAGCAGGAAGATCCAGCTACCAGTCTCAAATAAGGATTCCCACTGCATGGAGAACAGCACAAATCAGAACAATATCACTTACCAGAAGTAGAGGCCTATAGACTTTGGCCCATTATATCACATATAGACCTGGAGTCACCAAAGAGAACTCAATATATACAAGGAACTGGTTGGAACAGTATTTTTCTCACAGAAAAGAGATGTAATGATATTAGCATCAATGGTGTAAACCAGTCCCATGGACATCAGGTCCTTCCCAATAGTCATCAAGATTGCATACACCTCTCTCCTGCTACTGGTGCTTTTCCCTATGGTGTAGATATACTGATGGGGCTGGCCAGGTGTCAAAATGCACAGGCTTAATTAATACAAGGAAATTCACTGCATATATAGGGAAAAAAATTCTCCTAATAAGTAAGAGAAATAACAAGTTCAAGGAGGATGATAAGGCCTCCCTGAAGTATGATTCTCAGCCAGGATCCTAAGATGCCAGGGTTTAGCCAGCTTAAAAAAAATTAAAAAATGAATCTAATGGTCTTATAGGTTTACAGAGCATGGATTTTCTTCAAGTCCTTCAGGATCTTCTGCAAATTGTTGATGTACACATAGTAAAGGTGTGTTGGCTACAATACAGATTTCACCCTGTTCTGCAAGTGGATAATCAAGGACAATCTAGTTATGCATCACTGCCTTGACTAGTGAGCACAGTGACTCCTGTTGTTCTTGATTGGCCTGAGCAGTAGCATTAGCTGTTTCTGCCATAGTCAAAGAGAGATTGTGTGTCATCTTTTCTAGTGCCTATAATCCTATGCCCAGTATTAAAATGTGGACAGTATTAAAGTGTGGACAGCTAAGTGGAGCTAACTGTCACTTTTCCTCCTAAAGAATGTAATGTGTCACCCTGTGATAGGCCAGCAGAGTGGAGTCACTCTAATCCTTTCTGTGGTTGGCCAAATAGATAATGTGCCCCAGAATCCTGAGGCAGTGAGAACCTTCTCCAGGAGAAAGGCATTCTACTACCCATTAATATTTCAATCATTTAGCTGCCAGCCTCCTGACAAAATGGCTAGAACATTTGCCATAGCCCAAGAATCAATAAGAGCTTCCCCGCTGCCTCAGCAGGTAAAGAATATGCCTATAATGCCGGGGACACAGGAGATGTGTGCTTGATCCCTCGATCAGGAAGATTCCCTAAGGAAGGAAATGGCAACCACTCCAATACTATTGCCTGAAAAATCCCATGGACAGAGGAGCCTGGTGGACTACAGTCCAATGGATTGCAAAGAGTTGGACTTGACTGAGCAACTAAATATAGCAAGTACAAGAATCAATAAAGATATTCCCTGATGGCTCAGACAGTTAATAATCTGCCTTCAGTGCAGGAGACTCAGGCTCAATCCCTGGGTCAGGAAGATCCCATGGGGGAAGGAAATGGCTACCCACACCTGTATTCTTGCCTGGAGAATCCCATGGACATAGGAGCCTGGCAGGCTACAGTCTGTGGGGTCACAAGGAGTTGAACATGACTGAGCAACTAACACACACACACACGAAAAGCATGCTGGGTGGGTTGGCTTGCACACTCATCATCACTACTCAAAATCTGGCCTACTGGGAAAGCATTTTCATCTAGTCTCATTTGGAGATGGTAATCTATGGGGTGAATGACCAAGGTGGTCCTGTGAACTACAACAGCTTTCAATTTCACAGTGTGTGTGTGTGTGTGTGTGTGTGTGTGTGTGTGTGTGTGTGCTAGTCACTCAGTCTTGTCTAACTCTCTGCTCTTCGCAACTCCATGGGCTGTAGCCCACCAGGCTTCTCTGTCCATGGAATTATCTAGGCATGAATACTGGAATGGGTTGTCGTTCAGCCCAGGTCTCCTGTATTGCAGGCAGATTCTTTACCATCTGAGCCACTGGAAAAACCCTTCAATTTCAGAAAGCAGTAGGTAAATCAGGTCATATCTTCAACTAGATTCTATTCAAATAATGGTCTCCAGTTGGCTGGAGGTGGGGGGCAGGGCATTATTTACTTGATACTCTGTTCCCTCTGGCAGGGCAGCCACCTGCTCATGTACTTCACTAATACCCTGGGGTCCAAACCTGGCTCAATTTTGGATATACCATTTCCATTTGATTATCAAACTCCTCTGGGTTTATACAATTTTATTAGTAGTATTGGTGAGAAGTCAAGTGAGGATTTATATCTCATGCTTCAGAGTCACGTAAGATGTCCTTCAGAGGGAATATATTGGGCAGTATCTCCAGGCAACTCGATTCTCAGAATCCAAGAAGCCTGTGTACCTCAATGGTGACTTCCTGTCAGCAGACTTCAATCAGTCTGTGTGGGGAGGTATAAACACCTGCAATTCTTCAGTGGGACCTGAAATTAACATATCATCTATAGAGTATATAACCAAGACCTATAGCAAGACTTGGGATTATTGTAAATCAAGTCACAAACATTGATGACAGATGACTGAAGAGTTGTTCTCCCAAAGAGAGGACAATGAAAGTGCATTGCAGGCAATTCCATGTAAATGCAAATTGATTTTGATCTTCCTCCACAGGGAAATTGATGAAAAAGACATGGGCTAAGTCTATAACAGCATACTAATTTCAGGTACATGCTGCTGACTTTTCCTTAATGGCAATAATATCTGGCAGAGCAGGGGCCAGGGTCAAAACCTTTTGCATTCAGCCTGTGTTGGTCTACAGTTAGCCATGATGCCCTAGATAACTTTTTGATCAGCCAAACTGGGCTTTTAAACTCTGAAAAAGACATACAAAGCACTCTTACTTGCATGGAGTCTTGGATTTAAAAGGTAATGTCTTTTTCTCTTCAGCCAGAGATACAGTATGGATTTCACTGGATCATGCTTCAGGGCTAAAGCAATTCTGGTAGGGAGGAAAGGCATAAAAACAGGAGGCTACCAAGCTCACAGTGTTGCCTCAGATATTGCCCTGGGGAAGTGAATATTCCAGAGGCAGAAGTGTTTTTCAATGGCACAGGACATCAGAAAGTCAATACTTTAATGCATGCAGTGGTAAGAACCCTAATCACTGGTGCCCCAAATGATCCAAAGGGACACATTCACATATGCATGCTATTTGTCTGTCATGAACTATTCCACCTACCCCAAAACCACTGAAGGCCGCCATTTGACTGCTATCCTTGGAGATGCTTGGAATAATAGTCACCTAAATATGTCTCTAATAGCCCCATAAATGCTATGTCCCCTCAAGTTCCCTTCCACTCTCACAGGGCAGAGAATCCCTAGCTCCCTGTGGAGGCCCAGAGACCTTGATTCCACTCCTGATCGTTCTTCTTAAAAAGGGTAAGACTGGGATAGAGATGAAATAGTCTATCCTCTTTTTCTGAATTCGGTTCCTAATATTAATCAGAACCATCATCTTCCTCATATTCTAGCTGGGTTGGAGGTTGCAACTCTAGTAACAACGTGCTTTTCATCCTGCTCCTCAATAGTCTCTACAAGCATTTTCAATTCTAATTTACGGGGTCCCTCTTCTGCTTTATATCCTTGAGGAAGTTCTTTGGTGGAGATTCTCTCCATCTCAGTCTTACAATTCCTTGTTTCATGAGCCACAACTACAATTGCACATTGTCTGGGCTTCCCTGGTAGCTCAGCTGGTAAAGAATTGAGCTGTGATGCAGGAGACCACAGTTCGATTCCTGGTCAGGAAGATCCCCTGGAGAAGGGATAGGCTAACCACTCCAGTATTCTTGGGCTTTCCTGGTGGCTCAGATGGTAAAGAATTTGCCTGCAATGTGGGAAACCTGGTTTGATCCTTCAGTTGGGAAGATCCCCTGGAGGAATGCATGGCAAAATACCCACTTGAGTATTGAGATTCTCTGGTGGATCAGATGGTAAAGAATCCACCTGCAATGTGGGAGACCTGGGCTCTATCCCTGGGTGCAGAAGATCCCCTGGAGAAGGGAACGGCTACCCACTCCAGTATTCTGGCCTGGAGAATTCCACAGACAGAGGAGCCTTGCAAGTTACAGTTCACAGGATCACAATGAGTCAGACATAACTGAGTGATTTTCACTTTCACTTTGGGTCCTATAAACTTTGTTTTCCTTCCTACTGGCCTTTGGAAGTAGGAGGTGGCATTCTGTTTGGGTCTTTGCCCCTCAAGTCTCTTATCTACAGCGATGGAGATTATCATCCTTTTTTTTTTTTTTTTTCCCCAGCTTTGTATATAGTTGTCCTGGGGTTGTCTTTCTTTCTTTCTTTCTTTTTTTTTTTTTTCTCTCATTTCTTTTTATTAGTTCGAGGCTAATTACTATAAAAATAAATGGAAAAAAAAAAAGAGATTATCATCTTGCCAAGCACTCACCCCTACACGCACAAATGGAATGTTGTGGTGCACTTTCTCTATCACCTCACTCACATCATCCCATAAAACAGTAGAAAAGACAAAGCACTTTTACACTGTGGGAGACCCTGACTTATGAAGACCTTTAAGGCTCTGAAGGGAAGAGTAGTTACATCTAGGTCCTGGTGAAAGTAGAGTCATAGAGCCAGAAGTCAACAGGCTTTATCTTAAGAGTCATAATGGCTTCCTGGACCATTGTCCAGAGTTCTTGCTTTGGGGAGAATCTCGTACTATTGGGCACACAGTTCTCTCACTTCCAGCCACCCAAACCAACAGTGGCATCAGTTTATCTCAGTCCTGGTCCTGTTTCCTGTTCTCTGTCTTGGTCAATGCCAGGGGAACACACACACACACATACACACACACACACACAAACACACACACATATACACTGTAGTTGCAGATCAGTAGGCAATTTCCCCAAACTATACCACTCTACTTGGAATATTTGTATCTGCAAGACCCACTCAGCAAACAGCACACCAACCAGGTGGTATGAGGCTCTCTTGGATTCAACATATATCTCTTCTTTAACTTCCTTATCTCACTCTCAAAGGGGGAGCACTTATCCACAGGCTTGTTTTCTAGAAATATCATCTGTAATTCAGTATTTTATGATAACATATCTTGCCTGCAGGAATTCTCACTTATTGGAGCTCCATCCTAGGAGCTTTCCAAGCCTTACTCCTTTCAATCTTTACACCTGCCCACATTTGGGCAAATGTTCTACAAAAACAAAGTAGCCAGCAGTCAAAGAATTGTCATTATTTTCGTTTTGGGTCCTACTTCCTATATCTCCACTTTGACCCATTAGCTCAATTCATCCCCTATTTATTATAAAGATTCATTAAAATTGACTTGTTTGCATGGGGCCAGAAAGAGACCAAACAATAGAATGAGCTACCCTTTGAATTTGCATCAGATCATGGTAAATCACTTTGGTGATCCTGCTCATTATATGAAACTTGTTGTTGTTCAGTCACTAAATCATGTCCAACTCTGGAACCCATGGGCTGCAGCTGGCCAGACTTCCCTGTCCTTCACCATCTCCTAGAGACTGCTCAAACTCATGTCCATTCAGTCGATGATGCCATCCAAACATCTCATATTCTGTTGTCCCCTTCTCCTCCTACCGTCAATCTTTCCCAGCATCAGGACATTTTCCAATGAGTTGACTCTTTGCCATTAGGTGGCCAAAGTATTGGCAATTCAGCTTCGGCATCAGTCCTTCCAACGAATATCCAGGGTTGATTTCCTTTAGGACTGACTGGTTTTATCTCCTTGCTGTTCAAGGAACTCTCAAGAGTCTTCTCCAGCACCACAACTGAAAGACATCAATTCTTTGGCACTCAACCTTTCTTATGGTCCAACTGTCACATCCATACATGACTACTGGAAAAACTGTAGCTTTTACTATACGGGCCTTTGTCAACAAAGGCCCTGCTTTTTAATATTCTGTTTAGATTTGTCACAACTTTCCTTCTAAGGGGTAAGCATCTTTTAATTTCATGGCTGCAGTCACTGTCCACAGTGATTTTGGAGCCCAAGAAAATAAAGTCTGCCAGTGCTTCCACATTTTCTCCATTTATTTGCCATGAAGTGGTGGGACCAGATGTCATGATCTTAGTTCTTTGAATGTTGAGTTTTAAGCCAGTTTTTTCACTGTCTTCTTTTACCCTCATCAAGAGGCTCTTTAGTTCCTCTTTACTTTCTGCCATTAGAGTGATAACATATGCATATCTGATGTTGCTGATACTTCTCACAGCAATGGTGATTCCAGCTTGTGATTCATCTGGCCCAGCATCACACATGATGTACCCTAGATATAATTTACATAAACAGGGGGAGGGAACTAAGATGGCTGAGGAATAGGATGGGGAGACCACTTACTCCCCCACAAATTCATTGAAAGATCATTTGAACGCTGAGCAAACTCCACAAAGCAACTTCTGATCGCTAGCAGGGGACATCAGACACCCAGAAAAGCAGCCCATTGTCTTTGAAAGGAGGTAGGACAAAATATAAAAGATAAAAAGAGAGAGAATAGAGTTAAGGATGGAGATCCGTCCCAGGAAGAGAATCTTAATAGAGGAAGTTTCCAAACACCAGGAAACCCTCTCACTGGTGGGTCTAGGGGAAGTTTTCGAATCTTGGAGGGCAACCTAACAGGGAGGGAAAATAAATAAAACCCACAGGTTACATGCCTAAAAACAACTCCCAGCAGAAAAGTACCCCAGATGCTCGCATCTGCCACCAGCAAGTGGGGGCTGAATGGAGAAGAGCAAGTGGCATTGCTTAGGGTAAGGACTGGGCCTGAATACCCTGAGGGCAATCAGAGGGAGCTAACCTGAGATAGCAACTTAAACTGTGGGATAGCAAGAGAGAGAGAATTAACGGGAAAAGCCCTAAACTTAGGCATTACCCGTCTGTTCCCAGAATGAAAGACTGAGCGAATACCAGGGAAGAGCTAGCCAGCTGTGGACCGGCCCATCCCCCACTGGAGGCAGGAGGCATGGGGCAGGGGAAAGGGGCAAACTTACCCCAGAGAGGGCATCCCCTACCAAACTGCAAACAGGCTCCCAGCTTGACCAGTGCACCCAGAAACTGTGTGCCCAGAAACTGAGGCTGGGATCACAGAGGGGATAAAGCGCGCTGCACCCTGGGAGAGTGCACTCGTCCAGCTCCTGGCTGCCTGAGCTCCTCGGGCGGGGAAGGCACCAAACACAGGCCCAACCGAGTCTGCGTCTTTGTGGAATACCCGAAAACCTGAATATGAGTGGCTTAGGCCTGGGAAGTGCACGTGTCTCAGGGCCCGCTCCCTGGAGAGCCACCTGAAGCCTGAGCAGTGTAGACGGGGAAAGCACACATGCCACAAGTGGGGGCAAACTCAGTGTGGCCGGAACACTGTGAGTGCTCCCTGCACACGCCAGTGATATTTGTCTGCAGTGCACCTCCCTCCCCACAGCACGACTGAACAAGTGAACTTAAATGAGAGACCACCTCTGCCAGCTTGTGTCAGGGCAGAAATTAAACACTGAAGAGACCTGCAAACAGAAGCCAAATAAACAAAGGGAACCACTTCAGAAGTGACAGGTGCAACAGACTAAAATTCCTGTAGTTAACACAGATTACACTGGAAGGGGCCTATAGATATTGAGAAGTGTAAGCTCAAACAAGGAGCTATCTGAAACTGAACCAAACCCACACTGCCTGCAACAGCTACAGATAAATTCCTAGATATATTTTTGCTATTATTATTATTATTTTAATTAAAAACAAATTTTCTCTTTATTTTTTAATGTCCTCTATTACTCCTTAATTTTCATTTTTATAACCAACTATAACATTGCAAAATAAAAAAAAGGACCCTATTTTTAAAGCAAACTTCATATATATTTCTTAATTTTTGTGTTTTTGTGGGTTTTACTATTGTATTTTTAAGAGCCTAACCTCTAATCTAGATTTTTAATCTTTGTTTTTCAGTATTTGATATCAATTTTGGACATTTAAGAATCCAACCTTCAGTACCTGTTTTTACTCAGAAGTGTGATTACTGGTTTGATCACTCTCTCTCCCTTTTGAATCTCCTTTTTCTCCCCCAGATCACCTCTATTTCCGCCCTCCCCCTTCTCTTCTCAATCTAATTCTGTGAATCTCTGTGCGTGTTCTGGGCTCTGGAGAACACTTAGGGAACAGAGCACAACCTAGATCTGTCTCTTCTCTCTTGAATCCCCTTTTTCTCCTCCTGCTCACCTCTATCTCCTTCCTCCCTCTCCTCTTCTTCATGTAACTTTGTGAACCTCTCTGGGTGTTCCTCACTGTGGAGAATCCTTTCACCATTAACCTAGAAGTTTTATTATCAGTGCTGTATGGAGGGAGAAGTCTTGAGGCTACTGAAAGAATAAGACTGAAATCCAGAGGCAAGAGGCTTAAGACCAAAACCTGAGAACATCAGAGAACTCCTGACTACAGGGAACATTAATTAATAAGAGATCATCCAAAAGCCTCCATATCTACACTGACACAAACCACTACCCAAGAGCCAATAAGTTCCAGAACAAGACATACCACACAAATTCTCCAGCAATGAAGGAACATAGCCCTGAGCATCAATATGCAGGCTGCCCAAAGACACACCAAGCCCATAGACCCATCTCAAAACTCACTACTGGACACTCCATTGTACTCCAGAGAGAAGAAATCCAGCTCCACCCACCCGAACACCGACAGAAGCTTCTCTAACCAGCGAACCTCGACAAGCCAAACATCCAGCCCCACCCACTGGGAGAAACCTCCACAATAAAAAGGAAACACAGACCACCAGATTACAGAAAGGCTACTCCAAACCCAGCAATCTAAACAAGATGAAAAGGCAGAGAAATACCCAGCAGATAAAGGAACATGAAAAATGCCCACTAAGCCAAACAAAAGAGGAAGAAATAGGGAATCTACCTGAAGAAGAAAGTAGAATGATGATAATAAAAATGATCCAAAATCTTGAAACAAAATTGAGCTACAGATAAATAACCTGGAGACAAGGATTGAGAAGATGCAAGAAATGTTTAACAAGGACCTAGAAGAAATAAAAAAGAGTCAATTAAAAATAAATAATGCAATAAATGAGATCAAAAACACTCTGGAGGGAGCCAACAGTAGAATAACTGAGGCAGAAGATAGGGTAAGTGAGGTAGAAGATAAAATGGTGGAAATAAATGAAGCAGAGAGGAAAAAAGAAAAAAGAATTAAAAGAAATGAGGACAACCTCAGGGACCTCTGGGAAAATGTGAAACGCCCCAACATTCGAATCATAGGAGTCCCAGAAGAAGAAGACAAAAAGGAACGCCATGAGAAAATACTCAAGGAGATAATAGCTGAAAACTTCCCCAAAATGGGGAAGGAAATAGCCACCCAAGTCCAAGTAACCCAGAGAGTCGCAAACAGGAGGAGGGCAAGCTCAAGGCAGAACACCCCAAGACACATATTAATCAAATTAACAAAGATAAAACACAAAGAACAAATATTAAAAACAACAAGGGAGAAACAACAAGTAACACACAAGGGGATTCCCATAAGGATAACAGCTGATCTTTCAATAGAAACTCTTCAGGCCAGAAGGGAATGACAGGACATAGTTAAAGTGATGAAAGAAAATAACCTACCACTCAGATTACTGTACCCAGCAAGGATCTCATTCAGATATGAAGGAGAATTAAATAGCTTTACAAACAAGCAAAAGCTGAGAGAATTCAGTACCACCAAACCAACTCTCCAACAAATACTAAAGGATCTTCTCTGACAGGAAACACATAAAGGTTGTATGAACGTGAACCCAAAACAACAAACCAAATGGCAACAGGACCATTCTTATCAATAATTGCCTTAAATGTAAATGGGTTGAATGCCCCAACCAAAAGACAAAGACTGGCTGAATGGATACAAAAGCAAGACCCCTATATATGCTGTCTATAAGAGACCCACCTCAAAACAAGGGACACATACACACTGAAAGTGAAGGGCTGGAAAAAGTTATTCCATGCAAACGGAGATGAAAAAAAGCAGAAGTTGCAATACACATATCAGATAAAATAGACTTTAAAATAAAGGCTGTGAAAAGAGACAAAGAATGACACTACATAATGATCAAAGAATCAATCCAAGAAGAAGACATAACAATTATAAATATATATGCACCTAACATAGGAGCACTGCAATATGTAAGGCAAATGCTAACAAGAATTAATTGGGAAATTAACAATTACACAATAATAGTGGGAGACTTTAATACCCCACTCACACCTATGGACAGATCAACACAGAACCTTCTCCAGAATAGATCACATCCTAGGCCATAAATCTAGCCTTGGTAAAATAAAAAATAATAATAAAAAAAAAAAAAGAAATAATTCCAGTAATCTTTTCTGACCACAATGCATTAAGATTTGATCTCAAATACAGGAAAAAAAAAAAAAAAAAACTATTAAAAATTCAAATATATGCAGGATAAATAACACACTTCTGAATAATCAACAAATCATAGAAGAAATCAAAAAAGAAATTAAAATATGCAAAGAAACGAATGAAAATGAAAACCCAACAACCCAAAACCTATGGGACACTGTAATAGTAGTGCTAAAGGGAAGGTTCATAGCAATACAGGCTTACCTCAAGAAACAAGAAAAAAGTCAAATAAATAACCTAACTCTACACCTAAAGCAACTAGAGAAGGAAGAAATGAGGAACCTCAGGATTAGTAGAAGGAAAGAAATCTTTAAAAATAGGACAGAAATAAATGCAAAGGAAACAAAAGTGACCATAGCAAAAATCAACAAAGCCAAAAGCTGGTTCTTTGAGAAGATAAATAAAATTGAGAAACCATTAGACAGACTCATCAAGAAACAAAGGGAGAAAAATCAAATCAACAAAGTTAGACATGAAAATGAAGAGATTAAACAGACAACACAGAAATACAAAGTATTATAAGAGATTACTATCAGCAGTTATATGCCAATAAAATAGACAACTTGGAAGAAATGGACAAATTCTTAGACAACTTTCCAAAACTGAAACAGGAAGAAATAGAAAATTTTAACACACCCATCACAAGCAAGAAAATTGAAACTATAATCAGAAATCTTCCAACAAACAAAAGCCCAGGACCAGATGGCTTCACAGTTGAATTCTACCAAAAATTTAGAGAAGAGCTAACACCTATCCTACTCAAACTCTTCCAGAAAATTGCTGCTGCTGCTAAGTCACTTTAGTCGTGTCCGACTCTGTGCGACCCCAAAGACGGCAGCCAACCAGGCTCCCCTGTCCCTTGGATTCTCCAGGCAAGTACACTAGAATGGGTTGCCATTTCCTTTTCCAGTGCATGCAAGTGAAAAGTGAAAGTGAAGTCACTCAGTCGTGTCTGACTCTTAGCGACCCTATCGACTGCAGCCTACCAAGCTCTTCTGTCCATGGGATTTTCCAGGCAAGAGTACTGGTATGGGGTGTCATTGACTTCTCCACCAGAAAATTGCAGAGGAATGTAAAATTCAAACTCATTCTATGATGGCACCATCACCCTAATACCAAAACCTGACAAAGATGCCACAAAAAAAGAAAACTACAGGCCAATATCACTGATGAACATAGATGCAAAAATCCTTAACAAAATTCTAGCAAACAGAATCCAGCAACATGCTAAAGAGATCATACATCATGACCAACTGGGCTTTATCCCAGGGTGGCAAGGATTCTTCAATATTTACAAATCAATCAGTGTAATACACCACATTAGCAAATTGAAAAATGAAAAACAAATGATTATCTCAATAGATGCAGAGAAAGCCTTTGACAAAATTCAACATCCATTTATGATTAAAAAAAAAAATCCAGAAAGCAGGAATAGAAGGAACATACCTCAACATAATAAAAGCTATATATGACAAGCCCACAGCAAACATTATCTTCAATGGTGAAAAATAGAAAGCATTTCCCCTAAAGTCAGAAACAAGACAAGGGTGCCCACTCTCACCACTACTATTCAACATAGATTTGGAAGTTTTGGCCACAGCAATCAAAGCAGAAAAAGAAATAAATGGAATCCAGATTGAAAAAG
The DNA here is from genome assembly GCF_033118175.1 of Dama dama. NCBI lineage: Eukaryota > Metazoa > Chordata > Mammalia > Artiodactyla > Cervidae > Dama > Dama dama. The sequence goes on from NC_083714.1 coordinate 74,368,031, forward strand.
AAGAAGTACAACTCTCACTGTTTGCAGATGACATGATCCTCTACGTAGAAAACCCTAAAGAAACGACCAGAAAATTACTAGAGCTAATCAATGAATACAGTAAAGTTGCAGGATATAAAATCAACACAAATATATCCCTTGCTTTCTTATACACTAAAAATGAGAAAACAGAAAGAGAAATTCAGGAAACAATGTCATTCACCATTTCAATGAAAAGAATAAAACACTTAGGAATATATCTACCTAGAGAGAAAAAAGAATTATATATATAGAAAACTATAAAACCCTGGTGAAAGAAATCAAAGAGGACACAATTAGATGGAGAAATATACCATGTTCATGGATCGGAAGAAACAATACAGTGAAAATGAGTACATGACCCAAGGCAATCTATAGATTCAATGTGATTGCTATCAAGGTACCAACAGTATTCTTCACAGAACTAGAAAAAATAACTTCACAATTTGTATGGAAATACAAAAAACCTCGAATAGCCAAACAATCTTGAGAAAGAAGAATGGACTGGAAGAATCCACCTGCCCGACTTCAGTCTCTACTACAAAGCCACAGTCATCAAGACAGTATGGTACTGGCACAAAGACAGAAATATAGATCAATGGTCCAAAATAGAAAGCCCAAAGATAAATCCATGCACCTATGGACACCTTATCTTCAGCAAAGGAGGCAAGAATATACAATGGAGAAAAGACAATCTCTTTAACAAATGTTACTGGGAAAACTGGTCAACCACTTGTAAAAAAATGAAACTAGAACACTTTCTAACACCATACACAAAAACAAACTCAAAATGGATTAAAGATCTAAATGTAAGACCAGAAGCTATAAAACTCCTAGAGGAGAACATAGGCAAAACACTCTCTGACATAAATCACAGCAGGATCCTCTATAACCCACCTCCCAGAATATTGGAAACAAAAGCAAAAATAAACAAATGGGACCTAATTAAACTTAAAAGCTTCTACACAACAAAGGAAACTCTAATCAAGGTGAAAATACAGCCTTCAGAGTGGAAGAAAATAATAGCAAATGAAGTAACTGAAAAAGAATTAATCTCAAAAATATACAAGCGACACCTGCAGCTCAATTCCAGAAATATGAAAGACCCAGTCAAAAAGTGGGCCAAAGAATTAAACAGATATTTCTCCAAAGAAGACCTACAGATGGCTAACAAACACATGAAAAGATTCTCAACATCACTCGTTATCAGAGAAATGCAAATCAAAACCACAGTGAGGTACCATTTCATGCCAGTCAGAATGGCTGCTATCCAAAAGTCTACAAGCAATAAATACTGGAGAGGGTTTGAATAAAAGGGAACTCTCTTACATTGTTGGTGGGAATGCAAACTAGTATAGCCACTGTGGAGAACATTGTGTAGATTCCTTAAGAAACTGGAAATAGAACTGCCATATGACCCAGCAATCCCACTGCTGGGCATACACACCGAGTAAACCTGAATTGAAAGAGACTCGTGTACCCCAATGTTCTCGGAGGTGCTGCTGCTCGGTTGTTTCAGTCGTGTCTGACTCTGTGCAACCACATATACAGCAGCCCACCAGGCTCTGCTGTCCCTGGGATTCTCCAGGCAAAAACACTGGAGTGGGTTGCCATTTCCTTCTCCAATGCATGAAAGTGAAAACTGAAAGTGAAGTCACTCAGTCGTGTCCGACTCTTAGCGACCCCATTGACTGCAGCCTACCAGGCTCCTCCGTCCATGGGATTTCCAGGCAAGAGTACTGGAGTGGGGTGCCATTTCCTTTTCCGGTTCATCAGAACAGTTTATGATAGCCAGAACATAGAAGCAACTTAGATGTCCATCAGCAGACAAATGGATAAAAAAGTAGTGCTACATATACACAATGGAATATTACTCAGCCATTAAGAAGAATACATTTGAATCTGTTCTAATGAGATGGATGAAACTGTAGCATATTATACAGAGTGAAATAAGCCAGAAAGAAAAACACCAATACAGTATACTAACGCATATATATAGAAGTTAGAAAGATAGAAACGATAACCCTGTATGCGAGACAGCAAAAGAGACATAGATGTATTGAAAAGTCTTTTGGAATCTGTGGGAGAGGGCGTGGGTGGGATGGTTTGGGAGAATGGCATTGAAACATGTATATTATCATATGTGAAAGGAATCACCAGCCCAGGTTTGATGCATGATACAGGGTGCTCAGGGCTGGTGCACTGGGATGACCCAGAGGGATGGGATTGGGATGGAGGGGGGTTCAGGATGGGGAACACAGGTACACCCATGGCGGATTCATGCCAATGTATGGCAAAACCACTACAATATTGCACAGTAATTAGCCTCCAATTAAATAAATAAATTTATACTAAAACAATCATATACACAACATATCATATTATGATATTAAAAGATATCAGACCCATGTCTTAAAAATATGGTATGCCCAATACCTGCAAAGTGAGAAAAATCTAAAATAATTTTATTTCTACCTATCACTTATAAACTTACTTCAATATCAATACTTTAACTGTAAATGGATTAAAATTCCAACCAAAAGACACAGGTTGACTGAATGGATGCAAAAACAAGACTTGTTGTTTACAAGAGACCGAATTCAGACACAGGGACACATATATATTGAAAGTAAGGCAATAGAAAGTAGTGATATTCTATGTTAATGGAAATAAGAAAATTGGAGTAGCAGTATTCATATCAGACAAAATAAACTTTAAAGTAAAGAGTATTACATGATTCAAAGAAAGACACTGCATAATGATCAGGATATCAATGCAAGAAATAAGATATAGCAATTGTAAACATTTATGACACCCAACGTAGGAGCACTTCAATACATAGAGCAATGCTAAAAATCATAAAAGAGGAAATTGACAGTAACACAATGACAGTGGGAGACGTTAACTCCCCACTTACACCAATGGACAGGTCATTCAGATAGAAAATTATAAGGAAACATAAGCCTTAAATGACACATTAGGCCAGATAGACTTAATTGATATTTATTGCACATTCCGCACCAAAGCAGCAGAAAACCTTTTTGTCTCAAGTGCATACAGAACATAAGCCAAGATAGAGCATATCTTGGGTCACAAAGTGTTGGTCAATTTAAGAAAATTGAATTTGTATCAAACATCTTTTCTGGCAAGGGGAAAAAATTCTGTAAAAAAATAAAGGCACATGAAGGCTAAACAATATGCTACTAAATAACCATCATGAAATCTAAACAATATAATACTTAATAACAGGGAAAAAAATACCCTTAAACAATGACAATGAAAGCATGATGATCCAAAACCTATATGATAAAGCAAAGACAGTTATAAGAAGGAAGATTATAATAATACAGTACTACCTTAAGATTACACCTTAACCTTACACCTGAAGCAATTGGAGAAAGAACAGCAACAACAACAAAAAGTAAGTAGAAGGAAAGAAATCATAAAGATCAGAACAGAAATAAATGGGAAAAAATGAAGAATAAAATAACAAAGATCAATAAAACTAAAAAATGGTTCTTTGAGATGATAAACAAAAATTTTAAAACATTAGCCAGACTCAACAAGAAAGAAAGGGAGAATACTCAAATTGATAAAATTAGAAGGAAAAAATAAGTTAGACAATGTAGAAATAAAAAGGATCATAAAAAAATACTATGAGCAACTATATGCCAATAAAGTGGACAACCTGGCAGAAATTCATAGAAAAAAATCATAGAAAAGTACAACTTTACAAAACTGAATGAGGATGAAATATAAATCATAAACAGACTAGTTACAAGCACTGAAATTGAAACTGTGATCTAAAACGTTTCAACAAACAAAAGCTCAGGACCAGATGGCTTCACAGACAAATTGTAGCAAACGGTTTAGAGAAGAACTAACACCCATCTTCCTCAAATTCTTTCAAAAAATTGCAGGCTAGAAACAATCTCAAACTCATTCTATAAGTCCACCATCACCCTGATACCAAAACGTGACGAAGATATCAGGAAAAAAGACAATTACAGGCCAATATCACTGATGAACATACATGCAAAAAGCCTGAACAAAATGCTAGGAAACAGAACCCAACAATACATTAAAAGGATCATACATCATGATCAAGTAGGCTTTATCCCAGGGATGCAAGGATTCATCAATAAATGAAAATCAATCAATGCAACACATGATATAAACAAATTGAAAGATAAAGAAACATAGGTGATCTCAAATAGATGCTGAAAAAAGATTTTGAAAAAAATCCAACACTTATTTATGATTAAAACTCTCAGAAATTGGCACAGAAGTCCTCTACCTCAACATAATAAAGGCCATAGATGACAAACACACAGTGAACATTGTTCTCAATTGTGAAAAATCAAAAGAATTTCCTTAAGATCAGGAAGAAGACAATGGTGTCCACTCTCACCTTGATTATTCAATATAGTTTGGAAGTTGTAGTTACAGCAGTTAAAGAATAAAAACAAATAAAAAGAATTCTGATTGGAAAAGAAGTAAAACTCATTGTTTGCAGATGACATTATATATATGTATATATATTATATATATATAATATATATATGTATATACATATATGTATGTATATATATATGACATATATACATATATGTATATACATATATATACACACATAGAAAACCATAAAGATGACACCAGAAAATTACCACAGCTAATCAATGTATCTAGTAAACTGACAGGATATAAAATTAATATAAAGAAATCCCTTGCATTTCTATACATTAACAATGAAAAATCAAAAATCAAAAAGATAAATTAAGGAAAAAACCCATTCATCATTGCAACAAAAGGAGACTGTATAAAGTCCTGTATACAGAAAACTATAAGACACTGATGAAAGAAATCAAAGATGACATAAACAGTTGGAGGGATATATCATGTTTTTGGATTGGAAGAATCCAATATTGGGAAAATTAATATACTACTCAAAGCTATCTACAGATTTAATGTGATCCCTATCAAATTACAATTGGCACTTCTCACAGAACTAGAAAAAATTTTCACAATTTGTATGGAAACACAAAAGAACTTGAATAGCCAAAGCAGTTTTTAGAAAAAATAATGCAGCTGGAGGAATCAACCTTCCTGACTTCAGATTATACTATAAAGCTACAGTCACCAAGAAAATGTGATACTGGCACAAAAACAGAAATACAGATCAATGGGACAAGATAGAAAGCCCAGAGAAAAATTGACACACCTATGGGCAACTTATTTATGATGAAGGAGGCAAGAATATACAATGGAGAAGACAATCTCTTCAGTAAGTGTTGCTGGGAAAACCGGACAGCTACATGTAAAAGGATAAAATTAGAACACTGTAACACCATAAAAAGTAATAAGGATCACTGTCTTGTGTCATTACAAAGAGGCTTGCATAACTCAATGAAGCTATGAGCCATGCTGTTAGGGCCACCCAAGACAATCGGGTCATAGTGGAGAGTTCTGACAAAACGTGATCCATGGGAGGAGAGAATGGCAAATCACCCCAGTATATTTGCTGCGAGAACCTCACAAACTGTATAAAAGGACAAAAAGATATGCCACCGAAAGATGAGTCCCTCAGGTCTGAAGGTGTCCAAAATGCTACTGGGGAAGAATGGAGGACAACTACTAACAGCTCCAGAAAGAATGAAGTGACTGGGCTGAAATGGAAATGACATACAGTTGTGGATGTGTCTGGTGATGAAAGTAAAATTTGATGCTGCAAAGAACAGTATTTCATAGAAGCCTGGAATGCTAGGTCAATGAATCAAGGTAAATTGGACATGGTCAAGCAAGAGATGGTAAGAATAAACATTGGCATCTTAGGAATCAGTGGACTAAAATGGATGGGAATGGGTGACTTTAATTTAGATGACTATTATATCTACTACTATAAGCAAGTATCCCATAGCAGAAATGGAGTAGCCCTCATTATCAACAAAGGAGTCCAAAATGCAGTACTTGAGTGCCACCTCAAAATTGACAGAATGATCTTGGTTTGTTTCCAAGGCAAGTCATTCAACATCACAGTAATCCCTGTGCCCCTACCACTGATGCTGAAGAAGCTGAAGTTGATCATTTCTATGAACTTCTAGAAGGCATCCTAGACATAACACCAAAATAAATAATAATAATAATAATATGTTCTGTTCATCATTGGGGATTGGAATTAAAAGTAGACAGTCAAGAGATACCAGGAGTAACAGGCAAGTTTCATCTTGGAGAACAAAATGAAGCAGGGCAAAGACTAACTGAATTCTGCCAAGAGAATAAATTGATCATAACAAATACCATTTTTCAACAATACAAGAGACACCTGTACACATGGACATCACCAAATGGACAATACTGAAATCAAATGGATTACATTCTTTGTAGCTGAAGATGGAGAAGCTGTATAAAGTCAGCAAAAACAAGACCTGGAGCTGACTGTGGCTCAGATCATCAATTTCGTATAGCAAAATTCAGGCTTAAACTAAAGAAAAGGGAAAGCCACTAGGCCAGCCAGGTAAGACTTAAATCAAATACCCTATGAATATGCAGTGGAGGTAACAAATAAATCCAAGGGATCAGCACTTGTAAACAGTGTGCCTGAAAAGCTATGGACGGAGGTCCATAATATCATACAGGAGGCAGTGAACAAAACCATCTCAAAAAGAAAGAATAGCAAGAGGGCAAAGTGTTATCTAGGGAGGCTTTACAAATAGCTAAAGAAAGAAGAGAAATGGAAAACAAGGGAGAAAGGGAAAGGTATATCCAACTAAAGGCAGATTTCCAAAGAACAGCACAGAGAGACAAGAAGATCTTCTTCAATGAACAGTATATAAAACTAAAAGAAAACAGCAGAAGGCAAAATACTAGAGATCTTTTCAGGAAATTGGAGATATCAAGGGAACATTTTGTCCAAAGATGGGCACAATAAAGGACATAAATAAAGGCACAATAAAGGTAGACACTGAAAAGATCAGGGAGAGAGGGAAAGAATACAAGGAAGTACAAGACATACTCAAATTAATCAGATTACTACAATGGTTTGGTCAGCCACCCAGAGCCAGACATTCTGGAGAGTGAAGTCAAGGAAGCACGGCTGTTAATAAAGCTAGCAGATGCAACAGAATTCCAGTGAAACTATTCAAAAACATAAAGGGCAATGCCATCAAGGTGTTGCATTTAATATGTCTTCAAATCTTGAAGATCCAGCAGTAGCCACAGGACTGGGAAAGGTCAATCCTCATGCCAATTTCCAAGAAGTGTAGTACTAAAGAATGTGCTAACCATGGGATAATTGCACTTATCTCCCATGCTAGTAAGGTCATGCTTAAAATCTCGCATGCTGGGTTTCAGCATTATGTGAACCAAAATCTTCAAGAACTCCAAACTGGATTTAGAAAAGGAAGAGGAACCAGAGATCAAATCACCAACATTCACTGGATCATAGAGAACGCTAGGGAATTCCACAAAATCATCTACCTCTGTTTCAATGACTATGCCAAAGCCTTTGATTGTGCTCTATGGATCATGATAAACTGTGGAAAGCTCTTAAAGAGATGGAAATACCAGACCATCTTATCTATCTCCTGAGAAACCTGTATGCAGTTCGAGAAGCAAGAGTTAAAACCCTGTATGGAACAACTGATTGGTTCAAAATTGAGAAAGGAGTACAACAGTGCTCTCTGCTGTTTGTTGAATGTATACACCGAGTGCATCATGAAAAATGCTGGGTTGGATGAGTTACAAGCTGGAATCAAGATAGAACGGAGAAACATCAACAACCTCAGATATGCGGATACCACTCGAATGGCAGAAAGTGAAGAGGAGTTAAAGAGCCTCTTTGTAGGTAGCAGGTACAAGAGAGAAAAAGCAGACCACAGGAAAGGCACGGGAAAGCATTATCAATCTTGCTGACCAGATACCTCAAGACATATGACTCTTGGATTAAGTTCAGAAGGAACAGAACAACATCTTGAAAGCAGGATATGTGCCTGGAGGTGGAAAACCATCATCAGACTGTTGCATGACCTGGCATCTCTGTCAAATGTTTTTCATATCTGGAGCTGTTATTTAGACAGCAACTTAAATCATTAGTTAAAAGTAAATCATTCTTAGTTAATGTTTATGTTACATTCCTAGCCTATCTTAACAGTCTTATGGCTCCACATGCTTCTGAGAGCACATTCTCCCTTGCACGCACTTCCCTGCCTGAAAACATATAATAAAGTTGACTTGATCTGTTTGGGCACATTCACCTCGGAGCAGCATTGGTCCCCCAATCCCCATTTTCAGTTCTTGTATCTTTCTCATTCTTTTGCCATATTGTGCTTTCAGGAAACCCTGGCTTGTTGAGCCAGACTCGACACCTCCTGGTGAGGTTGAAGGAGGAGAGTGAAAGAGTCAGCTTAACTAGGATGACCCAGAGGGATGGGGTGGGGAGGGAGGTGGGAGGGGGTTCCGGATGGGGAACACATGTAAATTTTTGGCTGATTCATATCAATGTATGGCAAATTGATTTTACAATATTGTAAAGTAGTTAGCCTCCAACTCATATAAATAAATGAAAAAAAAATAAAAAATACAATAAGGGAAAAGAAAAAAAAAAAAACTAGGATCATGGCATCCAGACCCATTACTTCATGGCAAACAGAGTGGGAAAATGTGGAAGTTTTCTTTCCTTTTCTTGGGCTCTAAAATCACTGCAGATGGTGACTGCAGCCATGAAATCAGAATATGATTGCTTCTTGGCAGGAAAGCAATGACAAACCTAGTGTGTTGAAAAGCAAACATTACTCTGCTGATAAAGGTCCATATAGTCTAGGCTATCCTATTCCCAATGGTCACGTATGGTTGTGAGAGCTGAACTGTAAAGAAGGCAGAGTGCCAAAGAATTGATGCCTTCCAACTGTGATGCTTGAGAAGAATCCTGAGAGTTCCTTGGACAGCAAGGAGATCAAACCAGTCAATCTTAAGGAAAATCAAACCTGAATACTCATTGGATGGACTGATACTGCAGCTGAGAAACTCCAGTATTCTGTTCACCTGATGCAAACAGCTAACTAATTGGAAAAGTCCTTGATGCTGGGAAAGATTAAGGGCAGAAAAAGAAGAGGGTGTTAGAGGATGAAATGATAGATGGCATTACCAATGCAATGTACATGAACTTGGCCAAGCCCCAAGAGATGGTGAGGGACAGAGATGTCTGGTGTGCTGCAGTCCATGGTGTCTCAAAGAGTCGGACATGACTAGATGACTGAACAACAACAAGAAAAAAAATAATAAACTCAAAATGGATTAAAGACCTAAATGTAAGGCCAGAAACTATGAAACTCTTAGAGGAAAATGTAGGCAAAATTGTTGTTCAATCACTATGTCATGTACAACTCTGTGACCTCAAGGACTGCAGCATGTCAGGCTTCTCTGTCATTCACTATCTTCTAGAGTTCACTCAGATTCATGTCCATAGAGTTGGTAATGCTATCTAACCTTCTCATCCTCTATTGCCCTCTACTTTTTTGCTTTCAATCTTTCCCAGCATTGGGATATTTTCCAATAAGTTGGCTCTTTGCATCAGGTGGCCAAATCATTGGAGGCTCAGCCTCAGCATCAGTCCTTCCAGTGAATATATAGGGTTTTCCTTTAGGTCTGACGAGTTGGATCTCCATCTGTCCAAGCGAATTTCAAGTGTCTTCTCCAGCAACACAATTCAAAGGCATCGATTCTTTAGTACTCAGCCAACTTTACGTTTCAACTCTCACATCCATATACAACTACTGCAAAAATGATAGCTTTGACTATATGGACAATTGCTGGCAAAGTGATGTCCCTGCTTTTTAACCCACTAACATACTCTTTAACACACTATCATAGCTTTCCTTCTAGGGAGCAAGCATCTTTTAATTTCATGGCTGCTGTAACTGTCCACAGTGATTTTGGAGCCAAATAAAAATAAAATCTATCACTGCTTCCAATTTTTCATCTATTTGCCGTGAAGTTAAGAAACTGGATGCTGAGATCTTAGTTTTTTGAATGCTGAGTTTTAAGCCAGATTTGTTACTCTCATCTTTCACCTTCATCAAGAGGTTCTCTAGTTCCTCATTGCCTTCTGCCTGAGAGTGGTATCATCTGCATATCTGAGGTTGTTGATATTTCTCCCAGCAATTTTGATTCCACCTTGTGATTCATCCAGCCCATCATTTCACACAATATACCATGCATATAAGTTAAATAAGCCAAGTGAGAATATGCACTCTTGTCATATCCCTTTCCTAATTTTGAACTAGTCTGTTGTTCCATGTAAGTTTCTAACTGTTGCTTCTTGACTCACATTCAAGTTTCTCAGGTGACACGTAAGGTGGTCTGGTATTCCCATCTCTTTAAAAATTTTCCACAGTTTGTTGTGATCCACACAATCAAAGGCTTTAGTGTAGTCAGTGAAATAGAAGTAGATGTTTGTGTTGTTGTTGTTGTTGTTCTTGTTTTCTGGAATTCCCTTGCTTTCTCTATGATTCAAGCAATGTTGGCAATTTGATTTCTGGTTCCTCTGCATTTCCTAACTCTACCTTGTACATCTGGAAGTTTTTGGTTCCTACACAGGTGAAGCCCAGCTTGAAGGATTTTGAGCTTAATCTTACTAGTATGTGAAATGAGCATAACTGTAGATTTTTTGGCATTGCTAATCTTTGGGATTGTGATGAACACTGAACTTTTCCAGTCCTGTGACCAATGCTGAGTTTTCCATATTTGATGACATATTGAATGAAGCACTTTAATAGAATTGTCTTTTAGGATACTCAATAGCTCAGCTGGAATTTCATCACTTTGTCTAGTTTTGTTTGTAGTAATGCTTCCTAAGGTCCGTTTGACTTCAGACTTCAGTTTATCAGTCTCTAGGTGAATGATCACACCACTATGGTTATATGGGTCATTAAGAACATTTTTTGTAGATTTCATCAATGTAATCTTGCTGTCTCTTCTTAGTCTTTTCTGCTTCTGTTAGATCCTTACTGTTTCTGTCCTTTATCATGTCCATACTTGCATGAAATATTTCCTTAATATTTTCAATTTTCTTGAAGAGATCTCCAGTCTTTCCCATTCTACTGTTTTCCTCTTTCTTTGCATTGTTCACTTAAGAAGGCTTTCTTATCTCTCCTTTTCATTATTTGAAACTGCATTCAGTTGTGTATATCTTTCCCTTTCTTCTTTACCTTTCACTTCTCTTCTTTTCTCAGCTATTTGTAAAGCCTTCTAAGACAACCACTTTGCATCCTTGCATTTCTGTTCTTTGCAAATTTGGTTTTGGTCACTGCCTCCTGTACAATGTTATGAACCTCTCTCTATAGTTTTTCAGGCATTCTACCACTTCTAATCCCTCAAGTCTATTCATCACTTCCACTGTATTTCCCTACTTTCTTCAATTTAAGTCTGAATTTTGCAATAAGGAACTCATGATCCTAGCGACAGTCAGTTCCAGGTCTTGTTTTTATGGACTGTTTAGAGTGTCTCCATCTTCAACTGAAAAAAAAATTATAATCAATCTGATTTCAGTATTAACCATCTAGTGATATTCATATGTAGAGTAGTCTCTGATGTTGTTGGAAAAGAGTGCTTGCTATGACCAGTGTGTTCTCTTGACAAAACTCTGTTAGCCTTTGTCCTGCTTCATTTTGTATTCCAAGTCCACTCTTGCCTTTTACTCCAGGTATGCATTTTACTTCCTAGTTTTCCATTCTAATCTTCTACAATGAAAAGGACATCTTTTTTGGTGTTAGTTTTAGATGGTCTTAGGGAAGAAAATGGCAACCCACTCCAGTAATCTTGCCTAGAGAATCGCGTGGACAGAGGAGCCTGGTGGACTGCTGTCCATAGGGTAGCACAGAGTCAGACACGACTGAAGTGACTTAGTATGCATGCATACATTGGAGAAGGAAATGGAAACCCACTCCAGTATTCTTGCCTGGAGAATCCCAGGGACAGAGAAGCCTGGTGGGCTGCTGTCTATGGGGTCACACAGAGTCGAACATGACTGAAGCAACTTAGCAGCAGCAGCTAGATGATCTTGTTGTAGGTCTTTATAGAACCATTCAATTTTATCTTCTACATTAGTGGTTGGGGCATAGACTTGGATTACTATGATGTTGAATGATTTGCCTTGCAAAGAAACTGATATCATTCTGAGGTTGAACCCAAGTAATGCATTTTGGATTCTTTGGTTGACTATGAAGACTACTCTATTTATTCTAAGGGATTCTTGCCCACAGTAGTAGATATAATGGTTATCTGAATTAAATTCACCCATTCCCATACATTATAGTTCACTGATTCCTAAGATGTCGATGTTCACTCTTGCTGTCTCCTGCTTTGCCATGTCAAATTTACCTTGATTCAAGGACCTAACATTTCAAATTACTTTGCAATATTTTTCTTTACCATTTTGGACTTTACTTTCACCACCAGACACACCCACAAATAATTGTCATTCCTGCTTTAAAACAGCCACATCATTCTTTCTGAATCTATTAGTAATTGTTTTCTGGTCTTCTCTAGTAACATATGGGACACTTTGCAAGAGGGGGGTCTCATCTTCTGGTATCATATAATTTTGCCTTATCATTCTGTTTATAGGGTTCTCATTATAAACATACTGGAGTAGTTTGCCATTCACTATTCCAGTGGACCACGTTTTGTCAGAAATTTTCACTATGACCCATCTGTCTTCAGTGGCCGTGAATGGCATGGTTCATAGTTTCGATTAGTTATCCAGACCCCTTTGCCAGGACAAGGCTGTGATCTATGAAGGGGCTAGGCAAAATATTCTTTGACATAAATTACAGGAAGAGCCTCTATGACCCACCTCCTAAAGTAATAGAAATAAAACCGAAAAAGAATAAGTGGACATAATTAAGCTTAAAAGCTTTTGCACAGCAAATAAATAAATAAATAAAATGAAAAACCAACCCTTAAATTAGGAGAAAATAATTATAAATGAGACAATTAACAAAGGACTAGTCTCCAAAATATACAAGCAACTCATTCAGCTCAGTACCAGGAAAAAGAAAATCAAAAAGTGGGAAGAAGACCTAAATAGACATTTCTCCAAAGGAGACATACAGATGTCTAATAAACTCATGAAAAGATGCTCAACATCACTCATTATTAGAGAAATTCAAATGGAAACTACAACAAGGTATCACATCACATTGGTCAGAATGGCCATCACCTAAAGATCTACAAAAACAAATATTAGAGAGGAAGTAGAGAAAAGGGGACCCATATGACCCAGAAATCCCACTACTGGGCATATACCCTGAGGAAATCGTAATTCAAAAAGATACATGCACCCCATTGTTCATAGCAGCATTGTTTACAATAGCCAGGATATGGAAACAACCTAGATGTCCAATGACAGATCAGTGTATAAAGAAACCATGGTACACTGTTATATTACTCAGCCATGAAAAGGAATGAAATTGAGATGGTTGTAATGATGTGGATGAATCTGTCATACAGAGTGAAGCAATTCAGAAACAGAAAAATAAATCTATTAATTCATATATATGGAATCTAGAAAATGGTACTGATGAATCTATTTGCAGAGCAGGGATAAAGATGCAGTTGTAGAGAATAGACATGTGGATATGGGGGGGATAGGGTAGGGGAAGGTGGCATGAACTGGAAGAGTAGCACTGACATATATACACTGCCATGTGTAAAATAGATGGCTAGTGGGAAGCTGTTACATAGCAGAGAAAGCAAGCTCAGTGTTCTGTGATGACTTAGAAGAGTGAGATGTGGGGTGGGATGGGAGGGAGGCTCATGAGCAAGAGGATGTATGTATAAATATAGCTGATTTGCTTTGTTGTCCAAAAGAAACTAACACAACATTGTAAACCAATTATACTCCAATAGTAATTTTTATAAAATTATGGAAGCAACCTAAATACCCTTCAGCAGATAAATGGATAAAAATTCTGTTGTAATATATTATATATATGTATAATAGAATGCTATTCTGCCATAAAAAAGAGCAAAAATTTTCCATTTTCTACAACATGAATGGACTTGGAGAGTATTATGCTAAGTGAAATAAGTCATACAAAGATAAATATTGTATGATATTACTTATATGTGGAATCTAAAAAATATAACAAGCTACGGAATATAGCAAAAATAAGGAAACTCACAGATAAAGATAGCAAACTAGCAGTTACCAGTGGGGAGAAGAAAGGAGGCCTACAGTCCATGGGGTCCCAAAGAATGAAACATGACTGAAGTGACTGAGCACACACAAGTATAAAATAAGCTACAAGGATATATCATACAGCACCAGAGAATATTTTATAGCAGCTGTAACTGCTATATGAAGAATAACTTTTAAAAACTGTGAATCACTATATTGTACAGCTGTATCATATATCATTATACATGGAGTATACTCTATTTAAAGAAAAAATATTTTAACAAAGTAAAAAGACAAAACTTACTTCATACTATTCTGCATGATTTTCTGTGTTCTAGCCACACAAGTCACCTCCAATCTACAAAAGTGCCAAATTCCATACACAAAACAGGAACCATATTTTTTCTATTCTCTTTGCCTTAAACACGTCTTCCATTTCTTTCCTTAACTTAATTAACTTCCACTCATTCTTCAGTTCTGAAGTCAAACACTTTCTGTAACTGTCTCTAATATACATAATTACATAATCTCATCCAGTGACATGTTCTAAAACACATGCATATATCTGATTTGTTGAAGTCCTTGTCATATATAACAATTTGTATCTATGCATATGTTTAATTAATGTGAAGCCCTCTCACTAAACCTAACATCCATTAAGGTAGAGATTAATCTGTGCTTGCTCTGTATTATAATGTCATGATTTATCCTGAAATATAGTTTAACAGTTGATGGTTGAGTTCATGAGAAAATTTTGTTTTATTACTAAAGGTTAAACTAGGAAAAGAAAAGAACAATTTAACAGAGGTTTATAAAATGCCATATAAATACAGCTTTATAAAAAGGATTTGTTTGCCAAAATTCAGACCTATTGGCAGTATTTGACACAGTTGATCACTTTCTATTCTTGAGAATACCTCATATGTTTGGTTTTAAGAATACATGTTCTGTTCATTTAAAAATTCCAGCCCACTTATTTTCAGTGCCCTTTGTTAGTTAGTTCTTCACCATCTTCTCAGTTTCTAAATATGGTAGTTCTCTATGCCATATCTTGTTTCTCTGTCTACATTCATACTCTTGGAGAGAAGAAAGGGGGTGAAGCTGGAAAAAAAAGGTGCAGTAAGTCTCCTACACATGAACAAGTTGTGTTTCTGAGAGCCCATTTGTAAGTCCAATTTGTTTGTAAGTCCAATAAAGTTAGCCTAGGTATCCAACTAACACAATTTTCTATATAGTACTATACTGTAATAGGTTTATAATGCTTTTCACACAAAGAATATGTAGGAACACAAAAATAAAGAAAACATGTTTCATCTTGCACAACATTACCTTAAAAGTACAATAGTAGAGTACAACTGGTGTTTCTTAGCTGTACCAGCTACATCACTGCTGCTTTTTACTTGCTTCTGGACATCCTGGGCTTAAAATAAAGATACTGTCATACTGTACTTCATATAGTACAGTAAAGTACACAAAAGCATAACCACCTGTAAAGTATGCATGCACATGGCAGTGTGTCCATTTGCATCTTTGAAAGTTTGCAACTTGAAGGTTCATATGTAGTAAACTTGTTCAAAGAAATGATGCCTGAAATTATTCAAATTTACAAAAGATTTAAGAAGCTGAACAGACCAGAAAGAGAATAAATTTAAACAAATTTATGTCATAGCACATCATAACAAAATTTCTAAAAGCTAATGATAAAAATAACTGATAGCAGCTAAGAAAAAAGTAATTCACTATATAGAAGACAATTTAAATGACAGTG
This sequence comes from Dama dama, assembly GCF_033118175.1. Lineage (NCBI taxonomy): Eukaryota > Metazoa > Chordata > Mammalia > Artiodactyla > Cervidae > Dama > Dama dama. Next base: position 74,383,993 of record NC_083714.1, read on the forward strand.
CATTTATCATTTGAAAGAATGGGGACCATAAGGCAACAGCACAGTATTTTTCACTGATAAAAGAAAATAGCTGTCAACCCAGAATTCTATATTCAGAAAAATATCTTAAGGCATTTTCAGAATTAGGAATTTTAGAAAAAAACTTGCAGCAATAGATTAATCCCAAAAAGAATGACGAAAGGAATTTCTGTTAACTGAAAGGAAATGAAAAAACAAGCAAACAAGGAAATGTGAAATATCAGAATGGAAGAAATAACATAGTATCTGATATTATAGGTTTCCATTCTCCTCTTTAGTTTACTAAATTATATTTGACAGTTGAAGGGAAAATTATAACCATATTATTTGGTTCTAAATGTACATGGTGGAAATATTCAAGGCAATCATTATGTTGTAAGTTGGGAGTGATAAAACCACATAAAGAGAGGTGTTTTCTATATTTCTTTTAAACTGGAGAAATGGCAATACCAGTAGACTGTTATAAGTGTAACATCTAGAATGACCACTAAATGGGACTTCTGTAGTGGCCCAATGACTAAGATTCTGTGCTCCCAATGCAGGGAGCACAGGTCTGATTGTTGGTCAAGGAACTAGATCGCACTTACCACAACTCAGTGTTCACATGCCACAACTGAAAGATCCTGCACCACAACTAGAACTACCACTAAAAAAAACACAATACAAAGATGTGGACTCAAAAATGTTACAAGTATATAAAAATAAAATTCTATAAATTTCCTGCATAGGAAAGGAGGAAAAAGAAAACACAGAAATAAAAAACAACAAACAAAAAAATTGTTACTTTAAGTCCCACATTATTAACAGTTAGATTAAATGTAAATTATTTAAATACATCTGAAAACAGAGATTTGAGTATACTTTTCTTTTTTTAAAAAAAGCATAAACTTTTAAAATACTATCTGTAAGAAATTACCTCAGATATCCTTATGTAGACTGAGAGTTAAAGAATGGGAAAATTGTGCAAGCAAACATTAATCAAAACAAAACAGAAATGACTGCATTATTATCAGATAAAGCAAAATTCAGAACAAAGAAAATGACATAGATTAACATATAATGATAAAAATTGATAATCCACTAGGAAAATACAATAATCATATTGTATATATGCCATACACTAAAGATAAGGAATTGAGAAGTGAAAATTGATACAATTGAAGGAAAAAATGTGATTACAATTGAAGATGTCAACAATCTTCTCTCAACAACTGATAGAATAACTACAGCTGATCAGCAGGGGTATAGAAGAACTAAACTACACTATAAGAAATCAGTATCTAAACAATATTTATTGAACACTCTATCCCAAGACAGCAAAGCATGCAATCTTTTCCGAAACTCATATATCAGATATTTCTAGAGTCCTTGGAATATATACCAAGGTAGATACCCTGGGTCATGAAACAAACACCAACAAATTTAAAAGAATTAAAATAATTCAGAATTTGTTTCACATTCACAATTACTCAAACTATAAATTAACAACAAAAATATAACTTGAAAAAATCTCCAAATATTTGAAAACTAAACAACCCAAATACACTAATCCATGAGTAACGGAGAAAAAAGCCAAAGGAAGTAAAATCTGCATATAACTGAATGAGACAAGTACAAAATATCAAATCTTGTGAAACACTGCTAAAGTACTGCTGCCATAAAAATCCATAGCACAGAATTTGAACATTAAAACAAGGAAGCATGTTAAATCAATAATCTGAGTTCCAATTACAAGAAAATGAAAAGAAAGATCAAATAAATCCAAAGCACATAGATGAAAGTAAAGCATAAAAAGCATAAATCAATAATATAGATAACAAAATAAAGCAATAGGAAAAATCAATAATACAATGAGTTGGTTCTTTGAAAAATAAATTAAAATGACAAAGTTCTAACAAGAAAGAGAAATAAAAGAAATGCACAAGGAAATGTACCTATCAGGAATAAAAAGTAGATATTACTACATAATATACAGACATCAAAATGGTAATTAAGGAATAATACAAATAACTACATGCATGAATTTAGCAACTTAGATAAAATGGACCAATTCTTTGAAAAGCACAGAATACCACAACTCAGTGCAAAATAGATGGTTTGATTAGTTTTATAAGGAAACTAAATTTGTATTTAAAATCTTTCTCACAACAAAATTTCCAGGTCTTCACTGGAGAATTCTACCAACCATTTAAAGAAGAATCAACTATAATTTCACACAATCACTTTCAGAAAGTAGAAAAGGAGAAAACACCTACCAATTGATTTTAAGAAGCCAAAATATCCCTGATCCCAAAACTCACAAAGATATAACCAAAGTACAACAAACTCACAAATACCCTTCTTTAGATGCAAAAATTCTTAACAAAATATCAGCAAATATAATTCAGCAATATATAAAAAGAATCATATCCATGATAACTGTACGGTTTATTTCAGTATTTGAAAATGCACTAATGTAATGTACTATATTAACAGTCTAATGAAGTAAACTCACATGATCATTTCAATCAATGAAAATATTTTTTTTTGTTTTGTTTTGTTTTGTTCCTCAATGTAAAAATTTTCTGATGGAATCTAGCATCCATTCATGATAAAAATTCTCTGTAAACATAGACGGGAATTTTCTCAACTCAATAAAAAATACCTACAATAACCTAAAGCCTACTTACAATTAACATTGAAAAGCTGAATGTTTTACTCTATAATTGGAACAAGGCAAACATGTTTACTCTCACTACTACTGTTCAACATAGTACTGGAAGTTCTAGCCAGTGTGATAAGGTATGAAAAGGAAATAAAAAGCATGCCACTCTGAGAGGAAGACATAAAAAAGGCCCTCTTTGTGGATGATGTGTGCAGAAAATTCCAAGATATCTAACAGAAACTCCTAGAACTTCTATGTCAGTTCAGCAAAGTTGCAGAAGATTAGCATACAAAAATCAACTATAGAGTTAACATGTGAAACCAATATAAAAATAGAATACCATTTACAATTTGAAATGTGTAGATATGAATCTAACAAAATATTTGAAGGATTTATATTCTAAAAATTATTAAACACTGATGAAAGAAATCAAAGATGATCTAAAGAAATGGATATATGTACCAAGTTCATGGAATGGAGAACCCAACTAGAATGACAATTCTAAATCTAAAGATGGCAATTATCATTGATACAAAAAAATTAACAGTTTTCTTATCAAATTCCAACAGATTGTTTGTAAATTTAAATAAGATTATTCTAAAATTGATATATAAAGGCAACGGAACTAAAATAGTTAAAACAACTTTGAAAAAAGAATAAAGTAAAAGTAATCACTACTTGGTTTCAAGGTATTATATTGATATAGAAAACAAGTCTGTGTGATGTTATCAGAGGAACAGATATGGAGTTTAATATACAGAATGCAGAGCTCAGAAATAGACACAGGTAAGCATGCTTTACTGATTTTTGATAGTAGTACAAAATCAATTTTACAGAGGAAATATAGCTTTCTCAATAAATGGTGCTGGAACAACTGGACTTCCATAGATAAAGTAATATATCAACCTAACCTCATACTCAGTATATGGACAGTGGAATTAAATGTTAAATGTAAAAACTAAAAAAAAAATAATTAGAAGAAAATAAAAGTAAGAATTTTCCATACTTAGGTCTTAAGACATAGTTCCTAGATATAACATCGTAACCCATGAAATAAAACATCAATAAATTAGACTTTACAAATCTAAACACTTTATTTTAAAATAGTCTCTTGACAAGCTGGCAATCAATGCAAGCTGGGATAAATTCTTTCAAACCAAATATCTGATAAACAACTCATATCTAGACTACACAAAGAAGTCTCAGAACGCAAATGTAAAACAGAAACACACACACACACACACACACACACACACACACCTACATACATGATGTATTCAGAAAATAGACAAAACACATGAAGAGACATTTCATTGAAAGGTTTATGGATAACAGATATGCACACGAAAAGATGTTCAGCATCACTAGCAATCATGAACATATGAATTTTGATCATGATGCTATATTACTACACATGTATTAGAATGTCTAAAGTAAAATATTGACAGTACTAAATGCTGATAAAGATGTAGAAATACTGGATCTCAAATATATTGCTAGTGGGAATGTAAAAAACTACAAATATTTAGGAAGTAAATTTGGTAGTGCGTTAAAAAAAATGTTACCCACGGGGTTGGTTTTGCGCTATACAGAGCAAGTTCAACTGCTAGGACATTGGGGTTTGTGCCAAAGAAAGAATTTATTTGCAAGGCAGCAAAGTGAGGAGACAAAATAGCAAACCCCAAATCCACCTCCCTGAAGGCAAGGGGCTTGGAATATATATGAGATAAATAATAAAGTAACACATTAGACTGGGACATGCAGAACATGGAGAAAGGTAATTGGGAAAAGGTGTAACTGGGCTACAGGCCTCCGCACACATTCTAGGGTGGTTTTAGGCCCTCTGATGTCAGGAGATCACCAAGTGGATATCCATGCCAGCCCAGGTTAAGGATAGGTGATCCTATCCAGTCTTAATCAGCTCAGCTTCAACTATACACAACTGACTCCAAATTCTGGAAGCCAACTTGGGCAAATAGTTTATTGTTTAAGTTAAGGACTGCTTGGAGCACACATAAGGCTGGTGAAATGGATTTAACCCATAGTTTCACATGCACTGTATGTCTCAGTCTGCTTGGGCTGCCATAAGAAAATTCTATAATTGACTAATGCTTAAAAAGCATAAATTAATTTTTTCACAGTTCTGGAGGTTGGAAATCCTAGAACAGAGTTCCAGCATAAAAAGTTTATGCTGAATTCTTTCCTCCTGGCTTGAAGACAACCACTTTCTTGCTATATTCTTGCATAAAAGAGAGAGAGTGAGAGAGAGAGAGAGAGAGAGAGACCAGGACCCTGCCTTCATGAGCTAATCTAACCCTAGTTACATTTCAAGCCCCTATCTCCACATGACATCACTTTGGGGTCATGGCTTCAATATACCAATTTTGAGAGAATATTTTGGCATATTTTTCCCAGAGAAATGAAGACTCATGCTCAACATAACTTAAACACAGGCATACCTTAACTATATTGCAGATTCGGTTTTAGGCTACAGTAATAAAGTGAATATTGCAATATGGTGAGTTATACAAAATTTTTGGTTTCCCAGTGGATATAAAAGTTATGTTTACACTATACTATAGTCCCTTAAGTGTGAAATAACATTATGTCTAAAAATATAAGTGTTTTCATTTAAAAATACTTTAAGAACTTCCTTGGTGGTCCAGTGGTTAAGACTCTACCCTCCCAATGCAGGGAACCTGAGTTTGATTCCTAGTCAGGAGACTAAGATCCAGCCCACAAGATTCACATAAGACCTAGCACAGCCAAATAAAAAATAAATACTTTATTGCTTAGAAATGATAACCATCATCTGAGCTTTCAGCAAGTTACAATTTTTTTGCTAGTGGAGGGTCTGAAGTACTCTGAAAATTAACAAAATATGACACAGAGACATGAAATAAGCAAATCCTATTGGAAAAATGGTGCTGATAAATTTGCCTGATGCACACAGTATCTGTGAAGCATAATATGAAGGACAATAAAATGAGGTATGCTTGCATGTAGATGAGGTAAGCAAAAGCTTTTTATTCTTTCAATAGTTGCTGAGTGCTGAGAAAACTTTCTCAAAACAGTAGGACATTCATTTGGTCATGGCTTTTTCAGAAAATAGTTACTTTGAGTTTGCATTATATTTACCTGAAATGTTTACATTTAAAAAATTATAAGAATACTAGGATATTCTAATGAGTCTTTTTAAGCTATTTCATGTTTCAAAGAATACTTTATGTATATTTAGCCTTCAAAAACAAAATTTGGACCATTTTTCTAACATTAATTTGATGGCCATTGTAAGTGTATACCCAACACAGTAAAATTATTAAATTAAGAAAGGGACATAGATATGGCAAATTTACCTCATAATAGTTCCTGTAATATTACGGAAAACTAAATTATGTTAAAGTGAAGCTTTCCAGTTAAGAAGATATAAATGTAAAGTGATTGAACTGTTTTTCATCTCATACCATATCTTTATATACTCATATTTTAGCTTGTGTTAGTCCATGAAACTTATTCTAAATATATATTGATTGATAGTGAATTCTATGGATTAAACAAATTTTAGCTAATGAAATGTTCCCTAGAACCAGATTTAACACCTATTAGGAGTGAATTGGCCCTTCATTTAGATCTATAGTAAAAATGATGCATTTTACTCTGTTGGAGTCTTTCAGATAGACAATAATTTGGACTATAATATTTCTGAAAAGTCAAAAAAGAAGATACTTTGAAGAATGGTTGGAAGTCTTCTTACATATCTGAAACTTAGAGGAAATACACTAGGGTATAACTCTCAAACTTCATTTTGGTGGAATTAGCAAAAATAAAATCGCTGCATGTCCATTGGTTACTAGAAGTTTGACCTAAATTATTTTGTTAATACCTATAAAAGCTTTTTCAAGTTATTAAATCAGATGACCAGAAGTTTTAAAAAATGTTGGTGGAAATGTTTGCCAAGATGTTGTAAAAAGAAGAAATAGATGCAAATTATTGAGATATTACTCATAAGTATTAGATTGTTGTTCTTTGCAATTGCACAATCAGTAAAATTCCATTTAATTCTGAATCAGGATAAGAAATCTGAAGCTGACATAATAGTTGCTCAACACAAAAGGCTATCATTACTATTTGTGTTGTCATTGTTATTAATATTGCTAATTTGATACAATATGATAAATTATATTTCAAATATCATATCAAAATAGTCATTGATCCAAAACTAAACATATTTTGGAATTTTTCCCTATGTAAATGGAAGTTTCATACTCAGCCAAATCCTGAGAATTTTACTCAGTCTTTAAAAAATGCTCATCTATAGATAAATGTCATGACCCTTGGAAATATCTGTGCATCTTATTTACAAGTGCCCAAAGAAATAAATTTCACACTTTTTGTAGAATTCAGAAGTGCACTGAAATTGAAACTAGTATATACTTTATAACAATTAGAAGAACTACAATTGTCCACACCACCATCATTTTAGTAAAAGTTTTAGCTAGTACTTATTATTTTAAGTATCTTGATTTATATTTGAAATTGAAATAAAATTCTAGAGATTAGAATATAAATATCCCCAGACTTTGTTAGATAAAGTGATATAAAAGAAATTTTATTTTAGTATTACAAGCACATTATATTGTAAAATTCTCCTTTTTTTTTTTTTTTTTTTTTTTTCATTTTCAACTGAATAGAGTTAATACCTCTGAAAAGATTTGGGAGTGTGATGGCATTCTGATAAATGCACTTAAAGTGTGATAATGTTACTAAACACAAGCTCATGTGCCTGACATACAATGAGGCCAAACAAACTGAAAAATCAGAATTTGGAGCAGAGAAAGGTGTTCTGGAGGACTGAGTGAAGAGAATTCCTTTGGTTCATGCTCAACAGACCTGAATTCCCTGACGGTTTTAGGGGGAAATTTTTATAGGGCAAAGTTTGGTGTGAAGACTGCAGATCGTGTGACTTTCTTCTGATTGGATGGTGGTGAGGTTACAGGGTGGTGTTCTAAGAATCTTGTGCTCAGCCTGAAATTATGACCCTCCACCCAAGAGGTGGGGCCTTAGTTCCTGCAGAACTCAAAGGTATGCTGAAATCACTGGAAATGGCATAGAAAGGCCCAGAAAATGTAAAAGTGTGCTAGTTTCGGATACCATGAGAAATTATTGGAATAAAGAAAACAGAGGAAGGCAAAAAACAATTTAAAAAAAAAGAAAGTAATATTAGTTTTATATTTTTAATTGAGGCATTTCTGAACATCTAATTAGTATACCAAAATAAATATGATCACTAGTTTTAATTTGTACTTTTAAATCTTAATGTTCTCAAGGATTATTATAACATCTAGGAAAAAAGCTCACACCAGACACCATATTTATTTTTAGTTCCCTTCCTTCCTTCTTTCTTTCTTTTTTTCCCTTTTCTTCCAGTATATTATAAATAACATTACAGTTGTGGCTTAAGATGAAAATAATAGCGATTTCTTATAACTCAATACTTGTTTATTTGGTTTTAAATAATCACTCAAATAAGTAAAGTCAAATAGCATATAAGATAAAAATTCTAACCTAAAATGATAGGGACTTGTTAGGACAAGATGGCAGAGGAGTAGGTGGACGTGGAGTACTTCTCTCTCCACGGATACATCAGGAATACATCTTCAGATGCAGAGTATCTCACAGAGCACCAACTGAGAGCCGGTAAGAGTCCCAGACCACTGGAAAGGATTTCCACACAACTCTGTAGGACAATGGAAGGAAGGGAAGGGAAAAAAAGAAAGAGTGACTGGGGCTAGAACTGCACCTGGTAGGGAGCTGGAGATGGTGAGATCCCTACATCAGAGACATAGTTTGGGACATAGGTGAGGCACTTGAGGTGGTTGGAGAGTGAAACAGCTGATCTCTGATGGACTTAATGGACTGAGAACCACACAGACAATTTGTACTGTAGCCTTATGTACCCTGGACACAGATGTTGGTCCCCAGGTAAGCACGATGGCTGGGAGCTGAAGCATAGGGGTTGGAGAGGAATTCCAAGGGAAGACAGCTGTTGACTGCAAGAGATGGCTCGAGGGGACATGAGAGAGGAGATTGCAACAGGGAATGCCCTTGGAGAAAAACTGGGCAGCCATGGAAGCAGGACAATACTGCTGAGTCATGCACAGGGGTGGAGCCATCTCTGTAGCCTCTCTTTTCCCCCGAATACTGACAGCTGAACAATAGATAAAGACCCCATATATAGTGGCCCTTTGAGTGCCACTGTAGAATAGAGAGCGAGCAATAGGGAAGCACTGAGAGCGATGGAGAAAGACTTCAGCCAGGGAGGGCCTTTGAGCACCTGCTGCCAGAGGCTAGAAAAAGGCTCTAATAGTGCCCTATCCCCTGCACTTGTAGCTGTTAGCTTCCCTGCCCACCTGGTGCCTCCAGGTTCCTCATGATTCAAGCAGTTATGCCACCTCCACTCCTGGTTCTCACTGAGACAGATCCAAGTCCTCCAGGGAAGCCTCAGGAGCAAATTCCTATAGATGACCTATATGCAGAGCTGGGGATAAGGCCACAATTGAAATCCAGTGGGAGAGTGGCTAAGGAAGAGGACTGAAAACTTTCCCACCAGCTGAACAAGATGCAAGTTAAACCCACAGGATAAATTAGGTAGACTATGTCTAAGGAATATGTAAAAGGACAAAGAGTATTCACACAAAAGAAAAAGCCCTAGCTCTGTCAACCATTGACATTGGAGCCAAGTAAATGCAGAGGGTGGGCCAGATTAAAGTCTGAGTTCTCCCCACAGCAGGTCTAGGGAACATTCCAATATTAGAGGGCCTCTTAGGGAGACAGAAATGGAGCTACCACTCTATATACATATTTCTCCTTTTTAATATTTTTTTTTCCTTTTTTTCATATTGTTGTCATGTTTCTTCTTTATCATCCCTTTATTTTTTTTCCATTTTTATTTTGAATAAATTTATTTTATTTATTTTCCCTGTTTTTACAGTACTACTTAATTGCATTTTTCTCATGTTTTTGATTCTGTAGTTTTGCTAGTCTAGATTTTAGTATTCATTTTCCCTTGTTGCTGCTGTTCAGTCACTAAGTTGTGTCCAAATCTTTGTGACTCCATGAACTGCAGCACGTCAGGCTTCCCTATCCTTCATTACATCCCAGAGTTTGCTCAAACTCATATCCATTGAGTCAGTGATGCCAGTTTGTTTATTGCATTGAGTGCTTTCTTCATTTTCTTGTCTCCTGCTTTTATTCTTTTTTAAATTTTTTTCATATTCTTCTCATGATGCTCTTTCTTTATTGTTACTTTAATCTTTTTTATAATCTATATTTTCTAGTTTAAAAGGTTTATTTAAAAATATTTTACTTTTTTCCTACTTTTACAGTAGTATTTAGCTATATTGCAGTTTTTCCCATGTTTTTGATTTTGTACTTTTGCCAGTCTAGTTTTTAATATTCTTTTCAATTATGAGTTTGTTTATTGGCTTGATTGTTCTCTTTTGTTTTGCTCTTGTTTTATACTATTTTTTTTCTCTTTTCTCTCTCTTCTCTTAGTAAGTCTATGAGTTTCTCTGGATGCTCTTGGCTACTGAGTGTTGCTTTCATATTAGTCTTGGGGTTTTGTCTTCAGTGCTGAGAGGCCTATGAAGTCTTGGTGCAATAGTTAAGGGACTGGGCCCAAAGCCTGAGGTGAGAAACATAGGAGAAAGAAAAGGCTTATTAAAAAAAAGCCCAAATAATATAGTAAATGTTAATAGGATCATATATATTAATAATTACCTTGAATGTAAGTGGATTAAATACTCCAACCAAAAGACACAGATTGGCTGAATGGATACAAAAACAAGACCTCTATATATGCCATATATATAAGAGACTTATCTTAGTCCTAGGAGCACACACAGACTGAAAGTGAGGGGCTGGAAAAAGATATGCCATGCAAATAGAAATCAAAATAAAACAGAAGTAGCCCTGCTCATATCATATAAAACAGACTGTAAAATAAAGACCATTTACTAGAGACAAGGAAGGATACTAAATAAAGCTAAACAAATCATTCCAATAAGAAGATATAGCAATTATATATATATATATATATATATATATATATATATATATATACACATATACACACACATAACATATGAGCACCTCAATACATAAGGTAAATACTATCAGCTATTAAAGGGGAAGTTGACAGCAACATAATAATGGGGGAAGGGGACCTTTAATACTCTAATCACACCAAATGAACAGATAATCCAGACAGAAAAAAATTTAAGGAAACACATGATACACAGGACCAGTTGGACCTAATTGATATCTATAAGGCATTCCACACAAAAACAGCAGATTTCACTTTTTTCTCAAGTGCACATGGAATACTATCCAGAATAGATCATATTTTAGGTCACAAATCAAGCCTCAGTAAATTTTAAAATACTGAAATGATTTCAAGTTTTTTTTTTTTTTTCAACCACAACAATATAAGATTGGATATTAACTACAGGGGGAGACATAACTACTGAAAAAACATAAACACAAGGAGGCTAAACAATACACTTCTGAATAACCAATAAATCATTGAAGAAATCAAAAAGAAAATCAAAATATACCTAGAAACAAATAACAATGAAAACATGACAACTCAAACCTATAGGTTGAAACAAGCAGTGGTAAGAGGGAAGTTTATAGGAATACAAGTCTATCTCAATAAACAAAAGACACATAAAATAAACAAGCTACCCTTACACCTGGAGCAACTAGAAAAAGAACAAAAACAACCCAAAGTTAGAAGGAAAAACAATCATGAAGATCAGAGCAGAAATAAATGAAAAAGAAATGAAGGGGAAGGGGACAATAGCAAAGATGAATACAACTAAAATCTGGTTCTTTGAGAAGATAAACAAAATTGGCAAACCATTAGCCAGACTAATCAAAAAATTAAAAAATAAAAAATGCAGGAGGAGAAGACCCAAAGCAATAAAATTAGAATTGAAAAAGGAAAAGTTACAACTGAAAACAGAAACACAAAGGATTATAAGTGACTACTTTGAGCAACTTTATACCAATAAAATGGACAACCCAGAAGAAATGGACCAGTTCTTAGAAAAGTATAACTTTTCAATACTGAGCCAAGAAGACATAGAAAATATGAACAAACAAATCACAAGCATAGAAGTCGAAACAGTCATCAAAAATCTTCCAACAAATAAAAATCCAGGTCCAGATGGCTTCATGGGTGAATTTTTCCAAAAGTTTAGAGAAGAACTAACACCTATCCTGCTCAAACTTTTCCAGAAAATTGCAGAAGAATGATAACTCCCCGACTCATTTTATGAGATTAACATCACCCTGATTCCAAAAGCAGACAAATATATCACTTGAAAAAAGAAAATTATAGGTCAATATCCCTGATGAATATAGATTCAAAAATCCTCACCAAAATTCTAAGAACCAGAATCCAACAACAGATTAAAATGATCATGCATCATGATCAAGTGGGCTTTATCCCAAAAATGGAAGGACTCTTTAGCAATCACAAATCAATCAATGTGATACACCACACTAACAAATTGAAAGATAAATATATATGATCATCTCAACAGATGCAGAAAAAAAAATTTATTTATTTATTTTTTACTAAATTTGATACCCATTTATGATAAAAAAAAAACTCTCGAGGAATTAGGCATAGAAAGACATACCTCAAGACAGTAAAGGCCATATATGAAAAACCCAGAGCAAACATTATTCTCAGCAGTGAAAAACTGAAAGCATTACACCTAAGGTCAGGTACAAGACAAGGGTGCCCTGTCTGCCCACTATTTCTCAACGTATTTTGGAGTTCAGTCTCTCAGTAATCAGAGAATAAAAAGAAATCAAAGTAATCCATACTGGAATAGAAGGAAAACTCTTATTGTTTGCTGATGACATGATACTATACATAGAAAACCCTAAAGAGGCCACCAGAAAATTACTAGAGCTAATCAATCAATATAGTAAAACAGAAAATTACTAGAGCTAATCAATCAATATAGTAAAATTGAAGGATATAAAATTACGACACAGAAATCCTTTACATTATTATATACTAACAATGAAAAATCAGAAAGATAAATTAAAGAAACTATTATTCACCACTGCACCAAAAAGAGTATAATACCTAGAAATAAATCTATCTAAAGATATATATATATACTTATATGCAGAAAACTGTAAGACACTGGTGAAAGAAATCAAAGATGATAGAAATAGATGGAGAGATATACCATGTTCTTGGATTGGAAGAATCAGCATTGTGAAAATGAATATACCACTCAAAGCAATCTATAGATTAATGGGATCCCTATCAAACTACCAATGGTATTTTTCATAGAACTAGAACAAAAATTTCACAATTGGTACGGAAACACAAGAGATCCCGAATAGCCAAAGCAATCTTGGGAAAGAAGAATGGAGCTGAATGAATCAGTCTTCCTGACTTCAGACTATACTACAAAGCTACAATTAATAAGGTAGTATGGCACTGGCACATAAATAGAAATACAGATCAATAGGACAAGATAGAAAACCCAGAGATAAACCTACACACCTATGGGCAACTTATCTTTGACAAAGGAGGCAAGACTATACAATGGAGAAAAGACACCCTCTTCAATAAATGGTGCTGGGCAAACTGGACAGCTATGTGTAAAAGAATGAAATCAGATCCTTCCTAACACTGTAGAGAAAGATACACTCAATATGGATTAAAGACCTAAATGTAAGACCAGAAACTATAAAACTCTTAGAAGAAAATATAGCCAGAACACTGTGACATAAACCACATCAGGATCCTCTATGACCTACCTCCTGGTGTAATGAAAATAAAAACAAAAATAAACAAATGAGACCTAGTTAAACACTTTTTTTCACAGCAAAGGAAACTATAAACAAGGTGAAAAAAACATTCCTTAGAATGGGAGAAAATAATACCAAATGAAACAACCGACAAAGGTTTAATCTCCAAAATATACAGGCAGCTCATGCATCTTATACCAGAAAAGCAAACAACCCAATAAAAAAGTGGGAAGAGGACTTTAAACAGACATTTTCCAAAGAAGATGTATAGATGGCCAATAAACACATGGAAAGATGTTCAGCATTGCTCATTATCAGAGAAATGCAAATCAAAATCATAACGAGTTACCTCACATCAGTCAGAATGACCATCATCAAAAATCTACAAACAATAAATGCTGGAGAGAATATGGAGAAAAGGGAACCTCTTGTACTGTTGGTGGGAATGCAAATTGATACTGCCACTATGTAGAACAGTATGGAGATTCCATCAAACACTAGGAGTAAAACAACCATATGAGCCAGTCATTCCACTACTAGGCATATACTCTGAGGAAACTATAATTGAAAAAGACAAATGCACAAGAATGTTCATTGCAACACTATTACAACAGCTAGGACATGGAAATAACTAAATGTCCATCTACAGATGACTGTATAAAGAAGCTGTGGTACATATACTCACCAAAATGTTTCTCAACCATAAAAAGGAATGCACTTGACTCAGTTCTAATAAGGTGGATGAACCCAGAACCCATTTTACAGAGTGAAGTCAGAGAAAAACCAATATCATATATTAATGCATTTATATGGAATAGAAAAATGGTAATGATTAACCTACCTTCAAGGTTGTAATGAATATGCAGGCATATTGAACAGACTTTTGGACACAAGTGGGGAAGGAGAGGGTAGGATAAATTGAGAGAGTAGCATTGAAACATATACACTTCCATTAGCACTGAAGAATTGATGCTTTTGAACTATGTTGTTGGAGAAGACTCTTGAGAGTCCCTTGGACAGCAAGGAGGTCAAACCAGTCAATCCTAAAAGAAATTAATCCTGAATATTCATTGGAAGTACTGATGCTGAAGCTGAATCTCCAAAACCTTGGCCACCTGATTGGAACTGACTCACTGGAAAATACCCATATTCTGGGAAAGATTGAAGGCAGGAGGAGATGGGAACGACAGAGAATGAGATGGTTGGATAGCATCACCGACTCGATGGACATGTGTTTGAGCAAGTTCCAGGAGCTGGTTATAGAGGAACCTGGCATGCTGCAATCCATGGGGTCACACAGAGTCAGACACGACTGAATGACTGAACTGAACTGAACTGATGTAAAATAGATAGCCAGTGGAAATTTGCTCTATGATGCAGGGAGCTCAAATTCAGTATTCTGTGACAACCTAGAGGGTGGGATGGGGTTGGAGGTGAGAGTGAGGTTCAAGAGGGAGAGGACATACATATATCTATGGCTGATTTATGTTGATATATGGCAGAAACCTGCATAGTATGGTAAAGCAATTATCTTACAATTAAAAACAAATTAACTTAAATAACAAATAAGTAAAATTTATTACTAGTGACTTAATTAAAAAATAAGGGTTAATGGAAACCATTTAAGCATCTCTTGACTCTGAACTGCTTTTATAACACCTTGATGATTAAGCAATATATTTTGAGATAGTACTTTATTATGTTTTACAAACTTTACAGGACAATAGCCTTAAATAGATTGATGCATTCATTTACATTTGTAAGATTGTAATAATTACTTTGTTTTAAGAACTCAGTAGGACATGTATTTAATATTTTCAGATATATGAAGCTTTTAATCGATGTACGCAAAGTATGCAAATTCTGACTGCTTGATATTGAAATGATTTGTGTGAATAGTAGTAATCAGAAAGGTGGAGGCATTATCACTTCTCATTATATAGACTTTGGATTTTATGTTTTATTATTTCTTTTCTTTGCAAATTTCACTGAGTCTCAAATGTATATCTTCAAAGTAAGTACTCTCTTCCACATAAACCAAAAGGAAGCAGAATTTTTTTAATTAATTTATTTTTTAATGGAAGGACAATTGTTTACAGAATTTCACTGTTTTCTGTCAAATCTCAAAATGAATCAGTCATAAGTATACATATATATATATATATATCCCCTTCCTCTTGAAACTCTTTCCTATTTCCCTCCTCATCCTATCCCTCTAGGTTGATAAGAGCCCCTGTTCGAGTTTTCTGAGACGTACAAGAAATTCCTGTTGGCTATCTATTTTACATATGCTAATGCAAGTTTCCATGTTACTCTCTCCATACATCTCACCTTCTCTTCCCCTCTCCCCATGTTCCTAAGTCTGTTCTCTAAAAATTAACACAGTGTTTTTTTTTTTTTTCTATATTGAAGGCATCAGTCAGTTCAGTTCAGTTCAGTTCAGCCGCTCAGTCGTGTCCGACTTCTTTGCGACCGCATGAATTGCAGCACACCAGGCCTACCTGTCCATCACCAACTCCTGGAGTCTACCAAAACCCATGCCCATCGAGTCGGTGATGCCATCCAGCCATCTCATCCTCTGTCGTCCCCTTCTCCTCCTGCTGATTGAAGGCATGGTACTTCATTTACCCCCAGAATTCATTCAATTGAGTTTATAAAGAAAATATTTTGACAAAAGTATTGGAGCTTCAGCATCAGTCCTTCCAATGAACACTCAGGAAAGATTTCCTTTAGGATGGACTGGTTGGATCTCCTTGCAGTCCAAGAGACTCTCAAGAGTCTTCTCCAACACTACAATTCAAAAGCATCAAAACTTCAGTGCCCAGCTTTCTTTATAGTCCAACTCTCACATCCATACGTGACTACTGGAAGAACCGTAGCTCTGACTAGATGGGCCTTTGTTGGCAAAGTAATGTCTCTGCTTTTTAATATGCTGTCTAGGTTGGTCATAACTTTCCTTCCAAGGAGTAAGCGTCTTTTAATTTCATTGCTGCATTCACCATCTGCAGTGATGAAATTTTGGAGCCCCCAAAAATAAATTCTGCCACTCTTTCCATTGTTTTCACCTCTATTTGCCATGAAGTGATGGGACTGGATGCCATGATCTTAGTTTTCTGAATGTTGAGCTTTAAGCCAACTCTTTCACTTTCCTCTTTCACTTTCATCAAGAGGATCTTTAGTTCTTCTTCACTTTTTGCCATAAGGGTGGTGTCATCTGCATATCTGAGTTTATTGATATTTCTTCCGGCAATCTTGATTCCACCTTGTGCTTCCTCCAGCCCAGCATTTCTCATGATGTACTCTGCATATAAGTTAAATAAGCAGGGTGACAATATACAGTCTTGATGTACTCCTTTTCCTATTTGGAACCAGTCTGTTGTCCCATGTCCAGTTCTAACTGTTGTTTCCTGACCTGCAAACAGCTTTCTCAAGAGGCAGGTCAGGTGGCCTATTATTCTCATCTCTTTCAGAATTTTCCACAGTTTGTGGTGATCTGCATAGTCAAAGGCTTTGGCATAGTCTCATTAAAGCCAAAATAGATATTTTTCTGGAACTCTCTTGCTTTTTTGATGTTTTGTTGAAGCCTGGATTGGAGAAGTTTGACCATTTCTTTACTAACGTGTGAGATGAGTGCAACTGTGCAGTAGTTTGAACATTGTTTGAGATTGGAATGAAAACTGACCTTTTTCAGTCCTGTGGCCACTGCTGAGTTTTCCAAATTTACTGGCATATTGAGTGCAGCACTTTCATAGCATAATATTTTAGGATTTGAAATAGCTTAACTGGAATTCCATCAACTCCACTAGCTTTGTTCACAGTGATGCTACCTAAGTCCCACTTGACTTCATATTCCAGGATGTCCAGCTCTAGGTGAGAGTTAGTGAGCACACCTTCATGATTATCTGGATTGTGAAGATCTTTTTTGTACAGTTCTTCTGTGATTCTTGCCACCTCTTCTTAATATCTTCTGCTTCTGTTAGGTCCATACGATTTCTGTCCTTTATTGATCTAATCTTTGCATGAAATGTTCCCTTGGTATCTCTAATTTTCTTGAAGCGGTCTCCAGTCTTTCCCATTCTATTGTTTTCCGCTATTTCTTTGCACTGATCACTGAGGAAAGCTTTTTTATCTCTCTTTTCTCTTCTTTGTAACTATGCATTCAAATGGGTATACCTTTGCTTTTCTCCTTTGCTTTTTGCTCCTCCTCTTTACACAACTATTTGTAAGGCCTCCTCAGACAGCGATTTTGCTTCATATGTGTGTGTGTGTGTATACATATATATACCCACTTTTCACCACTCCCTAATCAGTTTTATTTATTCTACTAAATCTTAATGCCTTCTAGTCTGTTGCTCTTGATACATACATTCTTATTTCCACAAAGTTTATATAGCTCCTCTTGCTTAGTGTCTATCTTCCATTTCTTTCATCTAGCCAGAATTCACTCATCAAAACTTATCTTGAGTTACAAATCTTCATCAATTGTTCTATGGCACACTTACTTATTTCTAATTTCCTATTTAATTTATAGTCAGCTTTTGAAATTATCTCCTAAGATCTATAAGGGTTTCCTAGTGTTTCTCTAACAAAGAATCACAAACTAAATACCTTAAATCATAGAACTTTATTGTTTCACATTTTTGGAGGTTAGCAGTCCAAAATTAAGGTGTTGGCAGGATTGATTCTTTTTGATGGCTGGGAGAATCTGTCCCATGCTTCTAACTTTAATTCTGATGGTTTACTAGCAATATCTTCCATTCCTTTGCTTGTAGAAGCATCACTCAGATCTCTGCCCTCAACTTTACATGTCATTCTCCCTGTATATCATCTGTGTCCATGTTTCTCCTTTTTTTTAAGGACACCAGTCATATTGGAGTAGGGTCCCAACCTACTTCAGTGTGATCTCATTATAACAAATTGCATCTGTACTGATCTTGTTCTCTAATAAGGTCACACTCTGAGGCAGTAGAAGCTAGAACTTCAACATATAAATTTTGAAGTATAGTTCAATTTATAGCAAATTCTGTTTATTTTTTCCAGTTTTATTTATTTATTTATCACTTTACAATATTGTATTGGTTTTGCCATACATTGACATGAGTCCACCATGGGTGTACATGTGTTCCCCATCCTGAACCCCCCTCCCTCCCCATCCCATCCCTCTGGGTCATCACAGTGCACCAGCCCCGAGCACCCTGTATCATGCATCGAACCTGGACTGGCGATTCGGTTCACATATGATAATTTACATGTTTCAATGCCATTCTCCCATATTATCCTGCTCTTGCCCTCTCCCACAGAATCCAAAAGACTGTTCTATACATCTGTGTCTCTTTTGCTGTCTTGCATACAGGGTTATCATTACCACCTTTATGTGTATATTTCTAAATTCCACATATATCGATTTGTCTGCCAATGGACATCTAGGTTGCCTCCATGTCCTAGCTATTGTAAACAGTAAACAGTATTGTAAACAGTCCTGCAATGAACAGTGGGATACATGTGTCTCTTTCAATTCTGGTTTCCTCAGTGTATATGCCCAGCAGTGGAATGGCTGGGTCATATGGCAGTTCTATTTCCAGTTTTTTTATGAGAAGGAATAATAGCCATATGTATGACCAAGAATAAAATATTTATTATTTAAGAAATATAAAAATGTATTTTGTCTTTATTAATCTGGGATCAATTAATGATTAGCTCTTTCATCTTTACTTTATAGTGTCAGAAAAAAAAAGGAATTATCATCTCCTTGGCATGATAAATAGATATGCAATTTTTATTTTATAATAAAAGGATAAGAGAGAATCTGATAATTAGTCTAACAGAATAGCTATATTTCCCAGAAATTATAAAGGATTAAACAATATAATCTTCCATAAAAGGTAATCTTCCCTCTATTACCACTCTGTTTAACTTCAGAAATATTTTCAAAGATTTCAAAATGAGCAAATAATATATCATTTCAGTGGATTGCTGCAGGTTTCTAGTGAACTCTCTAGGGATTATCTAAATAGGGGTAGAATTTTAGGTGTAGAAAACAAATAATAATGCAAAGTAATTTTATTTGGTAGTGATAAATTGATTTTTACCCTGAATAAAAGATAACCCTAAAACATTGTATCTTATTTTTCTATAGGATATTAATCAGTTTTATATCCATTAACAAATCCATTTTTATCATTCCTAACTGTATGTATATATGTACATGAAAGTGAAAAGTGAAAGTGTTAGTTGCTCATTCATGTCTGATTCTTTGTGACCCAATGGACTGTAGCCCACCAGGCTTCTCTGTTCACAAAATTATCTAGGCAAGCATATTAAAGTGGGTTGCCATTCCATTTTCCAGGGGATCTTCCCTCCCCAGGGATCAAACTTGCCTCTTCTGTACTGCAGGCAGATTCTTAACCATCTGAGCCATCTGAGCCACCAAGGAAGCCATATATATGGTTATGCTTCAAATTTTCCTTTGAATTTGTTTTTAAAATCTTACTGGTCCCCTCATCAATTATTTACCTGAACAAAATATTTTGCATGTGTTCATTTTATGTTTTTATGTGATTTCACCCTTTTAATATCATACTTTAACCTTAATACAAACATCAAATTAATATTCAAAATTGCCAAATATCTTAATCAAATTGTTGTGTCTTTTTAAAATTAAATATTTGCCTTTTGAGAAAAAAGGTTTATTTCTGGAATAATTGAAGCTAGTCTTCTTTTATTTAAGCAAATACATTATTTCATTCACTTATTGTCTATAAATGTTAATAAATATACTTGAGACACGAACATATTCCTTTGTTCTCATATGTATGTATGTATGTTCTTATATGTATTCCTTTCTTCATATATGTATGCAGTTTTATCAAGTTTTGAAAAAAATAGGTAGATGGCTAAAATCATAAAAAAGGGGGATATAATTATGCAAAAATGTAAATAACAATGGCGTCTCTGATAGAGAAAAAGTGGTCCCTCAGTTTAAAGGTTCCTCTACCCATTTTTTCCAGTATAATGTCTTATTAAAGTAATGAATTTATTTGCCCATTAATTAAGGTTATATTTATGAAATAAATGGATAAGATCTATTTAATTAGCTATATCATCCCAGCATGATTCCATAAGTAAGTGAGTGCTGTTGACCCAAAACAAATAGACTGACAATTATTTAAAAAAAAAACGGTATATTTATAATTAGCAGAAAATTACAATTTGAGATCTGCAGCCATAGTAAGACACATGCAAATTTCCATATGGTAATGGGAGGAAAACTCTTTTATAGAGAGGATAAGGAAGTTGTGAAGGCTATAGTAAACACAGATTCCATAGCCTTTCATTGGCTGAGTTGTTGCAAGAAAAGAAGAGGAGTCTTTCTTCTTCCTGTTATGCTCTGCTATTGTTGCAAGGCTTAAGAGCTTCCTCTTCTGGTCTCCCGAGTGTACTTAATCGAAGTTTCTACTTACCAACCTTTTATAGTACTTCCTCACAATATTAATAAAGATTTATAAATGTTCTTTCACAGCACTGTTTATAATTGCCAGGACATGGGAACAACCTAGATGCCCATCAGCAGATGAATGGATAAGGAAGCTATGATACATATACACAATGGAATATTACTCAGTCATTAAAAAGAATTCATTTGAATCAATTCTAATGAGATGGATGAAACTGGAGCCCTTTATACAGAGTGAAGTAAGCCAGGAAGATAAAGACCAGTACAGTACACTAACACATATATATGGAATTTAAAAAGATGGTAACGATAACCCTATATGCAAAACAGAAAAAGAGACACAGATGTACAGAACAGACTTTGTGACTCTGTGGGAGAAGGCGAGGGTGGGATGTTCTGAGAGAATAACATTGAAACAAGTATACTGTCAAGGGTGAAACAGACCACCAGCCCAGGTTGGATGCATGAGACAAGTGCTCAGGGCTGGTGCACTGGGAAGACCCAGAGGGATGGGATGGGGAGGGAGGTGGGAGGGGGGATTGGGATGGGGAACACATGTAAATCCATGGGTGATTCATGTCAATGTATGACAAAACCACTACAATATTGTAAAGTAATTAGCCTTCAACTAGTAAAAATGAACAAAAAAAAATGTTCTTTCAACTCACTCTGTGTACTTGGATTTCTGGAACATTTATAACTTTAAACAAGTTTCTTCAACTCTCCTTTTCTCAGTGACATAGTAAGCCTCAATAATTTCAATAATTGTTTATTTTTAAGTATACAAAATACAGGAAAAAAAATTTCTAGAAATCATGGAGTAAAGTTTTTCAATTTTCTATGATTATTAGTCCAAACTATGTTTACTGTGAATCATTTTATTTTTAGAACTTCTTTTCAGAAATTTTGATAAACTCAGATTGAAGCAAAGTTACTATGCTTTAAGTTGATGAAATAAGAGCATTGAACCTTTGTCTCATACTCCTAAAAGGTGTATAGAATATAAATATGATTAGAACTGCAAAGTAAGCCCTACTGCATATAGGCATATTATTTCAGTATGGCTCCTTGATAATAAAAGTTGTTGTTGTTGTTGTTGTTTTTTAACATGCCAATCTATACCCTAAAGTTGTGAAACTGTTATCTCTATCCAAAGACAAGCATTTATATGTCAAGAATAAAAATAAATCTTACAATGTCAGAAACTAAGAGAAGAAAACTCCTTTCTCCAACTCCACATGGAAGAAGCAATAATATAAGAGAAAGAAGTGAAACTTCTTTACCTCAATGAATACCTCTCCTTTTTGAGGCTCTAGAAAGCAGCTATTTTTCATTCTGCCATGCTGTTTTAAAGAAGAAGCTTCCACTAAGGGTAAGTCTTTGATTGTCCAGTTGTGTCTATTACTGGCTGAACAGTTCAATGGTGACATGCTAACAAGCATACTTTCCTACATATGGGTAACATCTGAATAAGTCTACTTGCCCACAGAGTTATGTATGTTCTCTAAGTTTAATTCTCAGTAATATGGTGATATTTCTGACTTTTACTTCTATTCCCTAATTATTTTACAAACACAAGTGGGAAAAGGGAAAATCTTTATTAACGCTAAAATTATAAGACTTACAACAGAAAAAATATTGTAACTATTTGACATCTATCTGATCTTTAAATTTAATAATATAGTGTTAAATATAATGACAATGTTAATATAATGTAAAATGTACCTAGAACTATTTACACAGATGTTCTATTAAGTAATCTTTCAGATTCATGGCTTTTGGGGGGTTTTGGTCCTGTAAGAAAAATCAGTAAATACATCCTATACTATTAAAATAGGATTACTAGAAAAATTGCTGATGTCAAATAAATTAAATTTGAATTTTAGGTAAACAATTCTTTTTTTACTATAGACATTACCTGGGATGTGATTGTATTAAAATATTTTTATCTAAAATTCATTTTTTAGACAGACATTCAACATTTTTATTTTCTAAGTCTGGCAACTCTATATATTTGGATTAAATTTGACAATGTTCATATATGTGTTTCTGATCCTGAGATCTTAAATTTAACACCTTGTACATTTCTGCATTTTTGATAATATAATTATCAAATACTTTTTAATTTTAAAGCTTCAAAAGATCCTCCAATATGGGGAGAAACATTTTATTTGAAGAAGAGTAAAAACTGCTTCAATAGATTGGGGTAATATGGGTTCTGTTGCTGTTCAGTTGCTCAGTCGTATCCGACTGTTTGCAACCCCATGGACTGCGGCATGCAAGGCTTCCTTGTTCTTCACCATCTCCCGGAGTTTGCTCAAATTCATGTCCATTGAGTCAGTGGTGCCGTCCAACCATCTCATCCTCTGTCATCCCCTTCTCCTGCCTTCGATTTTTTCCTAGCATCAGGGATTTTTCCAATGAGTTGGCTCTTTGCATTAGGTGGCCAAAGTGTTGGAGATTCAACACTTCAAGGAGCTTCATCATCACTCCTTCCAATGAATATTCAGGGTTGACTATCCTTATAAATGTAAAATATACATTCAGACTCAATGTCTAGGGAAAAAAAATACTTTTTGGTAATTATTCCTCTCTATAATTGAACAAATGACTCTAGTACCCAATTTCCATGTGTGTATTGGATGAAAGGTGTTCCCCACACCACCAAGAATTCTTGGAACATCAGGTGAATGTCATAGAGTTCAACTCAATTCTGGTACTATCTACCCAGACAGAGCATTCTTTCCCACAGACTGAGGGTTCAGTCCTACAAGACTGCCTCCCCATTTTCAAGCTAGTCAAATGTTCAAATTATTACCCATTCTTTTACCAACTGAATATAGATTGGAAGTCAAGTGGAACTTAGGAAACATTACTATAAACAAAGCTAGTAGAGGTGCTGGAATTTCAGTTGAGCTATTTAAAACCATAAAAGATGATGCTGTTAAAGTGCTGGATTCAATATGCCATCAAATTTGAAAAAAACTCAGCAATGGTAATAGGACTGGAAAAGGTCAGTTTTCATTCCAATTTCAAAGAAGGGCAATGCCAAAGAATGTTCAGACTGCTGTACAATTGTGCTCCTTTTGTATGCTAGGAAGGTAATGCTCAAAATTCTTCAAGCTAGGTTTCAGCAGTATATGAACCAAGAAATTCCAGATGTACAATCTGTATTTCGAAAATGCAGAGGAACCAGAGTTCAAATTACCAGCATTCTTTGGATCATAGAGATAGTAAATGATTTCCAGAAAATCAATGACTTCTGTTCATTGACTATGCTAAAACCTTTGTCTGTGTGAATCACAACAAACTGTGGAAAATTCTTAAAGGGATGGGGATACCAGACCACCTTACCTGCCTCTTCAAAAACCTGTATGCATATCAAGAAACAACTGTAAGAACTGTACATGGACCAACAGACTGGTTCAAAATCAGGAAAGGAGTATGTCAAGGCTATATATTGTCATTCTGCTTATTCAACTTGTATGCAGAGTATATCATGGGAAATGCAGGATTGGATGAATCACAAGCTGGAGTCAAGATGGCAGGGAGAGATATCAACAGCCTCAGATATGCAGATGATACTACCCTACTTGTAGAAGTGGAAAAGGAACTAAAGAGCTTCTTGATGAGGACGAAAGAGGAGATCATAGCATCTTGTCTCATTCATTTCAGTTCAGTCACTCAGTCATGTTTGACTGAGGGAAGGATGAGAAGGGGGCAACAGAGAATGAGATAGTTGAATGGCATCACTGACTCAATGAATATGAGGTTGAACAAACTCCGGGAAATATAAAGGACTGGGAAGTCTGGCATCCTGAGTTCCATTGGGTGGCCAAGATTTGAATACAACTTAGCAACTGAACAACTACAGAGATTTGAAGTTATAAAAGCCTCCTCTTTGAGTTTCATTACTTCTCTAGAATGGCTCAGAGACCACAGGAAACTAATTTACTCATTAGACTGTTTTATTATCAAAAAGGATATAAATCACAGCCAGGTGGAAGAAGACATGTGCAGGGTAAGATATGGGGAAAGGGCATGTAGCTTCCATGCTCTCTTAAAATGTGCCATTCTCCCCAAATCTCTATGTGATCACTAGCCTGGAAGCTCTCCTAATTGTGTCTTTTTTGTTTTAATAGAGACTCTATTACATAGACATGATTGATTAAACCATTGACCATTGGTGATTTTTTTCAACCTCCAGTTCCTCTTCTTCAAAGGTCAGATGGGTGAACTGAAAGTTCCAACTGTCTAATCACGTTAGGTTCTCCTGGCAATGTGTTTCCATCCTTAGATGTAGTCTAAAAGTCATCTCAATAACATAACAAGAGAAACCTTTACTGCTCTCTTCAAGAAAATTTCAAGGGTTTTAGGAGCTCTGTGTCAGAAACAGGGGCAAAAGCTAAATATATATTATTATAAATGACAATATCACAGCTACCAACAAAAATTATAAGAGTGAAATTGTTTGTACAATAGAATAAGTTTGAGGTATCTCACTGCAAGATATTATAGTTTTTTTATAGTATTTTTTGTTTGATTGTTTTCTATCCACAATTACTACTCAAATCAATTACTATAGCTGCATTTCTCTCAATCTCAACTATTTTCAAATATTTTACTATATTTACGTATGCATATCCAGGAGACCATAAGGAATGCCATCTCTGCCTTAGTTTCAAATCAAACCCTTGACTTTGTTGTGCTTATTTATCAGGCTCTAGTTTCAACATTTGGCTTCTAGACACTCCTGTGTGGCTCTCTCATTCAATAATCTGTTACTACTTGATCTCCAGTCTTGGCCAATTGGTAACTTGATTCATGCCTATTTTTCTTTCTTTCTTTCTTTTTTTTTTCTTTTTTTTAACTTCTGGTACTTACATGTTCCTCACATAGACTCAGCAGAGAAACAATTAAATGCTAAAACTCCTAGAAGCAACAATCAAGAGTTATTTCTAATTTAATATTGTGCTAAATAAGAAGTATCATGGTGGCCATGTTTTACCCACTGGGAAATCCCTTTTCAGCTTTTTTCTTACTCTGTAATTATCATTTTAGTGAAAAAAAGTGAGAATTTTAAGATCCTCCACTTGCTGTAGCATGGGCAGAAGACATAACAGACATAAAAGGCATAAGACTGCTTGGAAAGAGGTAGAAGACTACATATCTTAACAGAACATAAGAAAATGTGAAGATAGAAATCTTTGTAAAGAACTTAGAATGATTCAGCTCTTATATATGTAATTGATAAAGATATTGCATATGAAGTAAACTTTGAATAAGTATAGAAAGAAACATAGTAAAATTTTAATAGTAATATGGGACCTGAGACATGGAAGGGATTGTGCAGAATAACATTGGCTGAGCAAAAAAAAAAAAGGCTGTGCTAAATGATATTAGAAAAGCAATTCATAATATGATAGAACAAGTAGAGTTTTCTTAACTACACTGAGCTAAGAGTTTATTAACTATTTTAAAGAGAGGCAGTATGGAAAGTTAGAAATAGTTCTTCTACATTTATTGTTGCAAAGTTTACCCTTAAGAAAATTGTGTAGTAAATTATTTAATGCTGTTATTCAATAGTGTGAATTGTTTTTATCTATTAATTTTTAATGTCTTAAAATACCTGTATTCAGAAGCCCTTGTCTAATAACTGAAGATGAGATTCTGACACCCAGAACGACTAGAATGAATTCTCCTGTATAGAACAAAGTCAAAGCAAGGTTCTTTTATGTCTTACTGTGCTATTACATTTACCCATTTCATACTATTTAATAATATTGAACTTAATTGAACACTAAATAGAAAACTCATTTCATAGTCAAAGCCTTGCTTTGTCATCTCAACATTTCTTTCACTCTTACTTTAGAACAGAGGTACTCAACATTTAAGAATCATAATAACTCTGTGAAGGAATTACTTAAGCTGCATGTTTTTAAACTCCATCCCAGATACTCATATTCAGGCTTTCTGAGATGTCACTGTTACAAAAAGACAACAAGCCAAAAACTGAGTCACTTATGCTAAGCTCCACATCACAAAACTGAGACTTATCATTTTTTTTTGTCTTTTTTTAAAAATTTTTTTTTCCAGTGGGTTTTGTCATACATTGATATGAATCAGTCATAGATTTACACGTATTCCCAATCCCGATCCCCCCTCCCACCTCCCTCTCCACCCGATTCCTCTGGGTCTTCCCAGTGCACCAGGCCGGAGCACTTGTCTCGTGCATCCCACCTGGGCTGGTGATCTGTTTCACCATAGATAGTATACATGCTGTTCTTTTGAAATATCCCACCCTCACATTCTCCCACAAAGTTCAAAAGTCTGTCCTGTATTTCTGTGTCTCTTTTTCTGTTCTGCATATAGGGTTATCGTTATCACCTTTCTAAATTCCATATACATGTGTCAGTATGCTGTAATGTTCTTTATCTTTCTGGCTTACTTCACTCTGTATAAGGGGCTCCAGCTTCATCCATCTCATTAGGACTGGTTCAAATGAATTCTTTTTAATGGCTGAGTAATATTCCATGGTGTATATGTACCACAGCTTCCTTATCCATTCATCTGCTGATGGGCATCTAGGTTGCTTCCATGTCCTGGCTATTATAAACAGTGCTGCGATGAACATTGGGGTGCACGTGTCTCTTTCAGATCTGGTTTCCTCAGTGTGTATGCCCAGAAGTGGGATTGCTGGGTCATATGGCAGTTCTATTTCCAGTTTTTTAAGAAATCTCCACACTGTTCTCCATAGCGGCTGTACTAGTTTGCATTCCCACCAACAGTGTAAGAGGGTTCCCTTTTCTCCACACCCTCTCCAGCATTTATTGCTTGTAGACTTTTGGATAGCAGCCATCCTGACTGGTGTGTAATGGTACCTCATTGTGGTTTTGATTTGCATTTCTCTAATAATGAGTGATGTTGAGCATCTTTTCATGTGTTTGTTAGCCATCTGTATGGCTTCTTTGGAGAAATGTCTGTTTAGTTCTTTGGCCCATTTTTTGATTGGGTCATTTATTTTTCTGGAATTGAGCTGCAGGAGTTGCTTGTATATTTTTGAGATTAATCCTTTGTCTGTTTCTTCATTTGCTATTATTTTCTCCCAATCTGAGGGCTGTCTTTTCACCTTACTTATAGTTTCCTTTGTAGTGCAAAAGCTTTTAAGTTTCATTAGGTCCCATTTGTTTAGTTTTGCTTTTATTTCCAATATTCTGGGAGGTGGGTCATAGAGGATCTTGCTTTGATTTATGTCGGAGAGTGTTTTGCCTATGTTCTCCTCTAGGAGTTTTATAGTTTCTGGTCTTACATTTAGATCTTTAATCCATTTTGAGTTTATTTTTGTGTATGGTGTTAGAAAGTGTTCTAGTTTCATTCTTTTACAAGTGGTTGACCAGTTTTCCCAGCACCACTTGTTAAAGAGGTTGTCTTTTTTCCATTGTATATCCTTGCCTCCTTTGTCAAAGATAAGGTGTCCATAGGTTCGTGGATTTATCTCTGGGCTTTCTATTCTGTTCCATTGATCTATATTTCTGTCTTTGTGCCAGTACCATACTGTCTTGATGACTGTGGCTTTGTAGTAGAGTCTGAAGTCAGGCAGGTTGATTCCTCCAGTTCCATTCTTCTTTCTCAAGATTACTTTGGCTATTCGAGGTTTTTTGTATTTCCATACAAATTGTGAAATTCTTTGGTCTAGTTCTGTGAAAAATACCGTTGGTAGGTTGATAGGGATTGCATTGAATCTATAGACTGCTTTGGGTAGAATAGCCATTTTGACAATATTAATTCTTCCAATCCATGAATACAGTATGTTTCTCCATCTGTTTGTGTCCTCTTTGATTTCTTTCATCAGTGTTTTATAGTTTTCTATGTATAGGTCCTTTGTTTCTTTAGGTAGATATACTCCTAAGTATTTTATTCTTTTTGTTGCAATGGTGAATGGTATTGTTTCCTTAATTTCTCTGTCTGTTTTTTCATTGTTAGTATATAGGAATGCAAGGGATTTCTGTGTGTTAATTTTATATCCTGCAACTTTACTATATTCATTGATTAGCTCTAGTAATTTTCTGGTAGAGTCTTTAGGGTTTTCTATGTAGAGGATCATGTCATCTGCAAACAGTGAGAGTTTTACTTCTTCTTTTCCTATCTGGATTCCTTTTACTTCAGAGCAGAAAGAGACTTATCATTTAATTAGTTTTCATTCTTTCAAAAATGTAATCTTAAACCAGTCAAGCAAAAATTACCTGGTCAGCACTTCTGAGGTAATCTGCTTGACAAACCCCTGCCTTCCTTTAAAGGAAAATGACCTTGCATTTTTCTTTATAACCAATTCATTTTTTACTAGTATAACTTCCTTGTCCTGCTCCTTTCTGCCTGTATAAGCCTTTCAATTAGCATATTGATTGCATATATAGTATATATGCATATATTATATAGCATTATATAGCATATGCAATATATATAATTATAGCATATAATATATGTGCATATATGCTATAATTATATAGCATATATAATATATATGCATTATATATATAGCATATATAATTAAACATATTCCTTGGAGCTCCTTTCTATCTGCTAAATGGGCTGCTGTCTGATTCATGAATTACTGAACAAAGTCAATAACATCTTTAAAATGTACTCAATTGAATTGTTTTATAAGAGCATCCATAAATCTGCATTTTAATAAGCACACATGACTATGCTGAGTTGAATAAAATGGCACTACAACCTTGTTTTTGTTCAGTCACTAAGTCGTGTCTGACTCTTTGAGACCCCAGGGACTACAACACTGCAGACCTCCCTATCCTGCACCATCTCCTGAAGTTTGCTCAAACTCATGTCCATTGAGCTGGTGATGCCATCCAGCCATCTCATCCTCTGTCATCCCACTTCTCTGTACTCTGTACTACAACCTTAGGTTATCCAGAGCTGAGAGAATCAGTCACCTCTCCATTTCTAGGCACTTGATTATTATGCTTCTGCTAAGAGTCAAACCAGTACAGTTACTATGGTATTTACTTCCTGTTTCCATCTTTAAGCAACATTACTAAGATAACAATCAATCAGACAACATCAATACAAGTGCTCTGTGGTAACGGTTGATTAATCTTTAAACACTGTGAACTATGAAAAATGTTGCTGGTCCAGTTTGATTTTGAAAAGTCTGATTATCCTTTTTTTAATTTTATATTGTGATTTTCTTTCAACACCCATAACCACTCATGCTAAAACAATGAGAAAATTAGTCTATCTTGAATGCTGGGCCAAGTATCTAACTAAAGAAGTTAATTTTAAAGAGTTGATATTGCAGGTTTAAAGATGAAGAGATCTTATCAAAATATCATACCTTTAAACACTGTAGATCTAAAATTGAATACTATATTAATAGAATATGAATTTTTTTTTTTTTTTTTTTAATATGGAACGCTTCACGAATTTGCGTGTCATCCTTGCGCAGGGGCCATGCTAATCTTATCTGTATCGTTCCAATTTTAGTATATGTGCTGCCGAAGCGAGCACTAGAATATGAATTTTAATTGGGTTAATTGCTAAGCTTTATTCAAACACATAAAGACATGAGACAGTAATTCCACATAGGTGTAGACCTGGACACCTGCTGCTTCCCCTTTGTGCTAAACAGTATATACAGAAAAGTATGCTTAGTTTATGGTTTACTTCTTAGTATTTTAAATCTCTCTTAAGTCAGAAGCTAAATTTTGTAAGAGTATTTATTGTCACGTAACATATTCATTATAAAGTAGTTTGTTCAAATCCCTTGCTTATTAAAAATCCTACAAAATTATACATTTTATTGGTCATTGATATCTTTCAGAGTGGCTTGAAAGAGCCGCAAATGATGAGCAATTATTTGCACGTTATTAAAGCAGATATTTTGGACTTTTTACAAATAAAAGAACTCCACCATTATTTAGTGACTAATTTTACCAAATATTATTTTTGAGATACTGTATAACACGTATGTGTGCTTTCTAAGTTGCTTCAGTGTGTGCAACTCTTTGCCACACTATGAACTGTCTGCGACTGGGCAAGCTCCTCTGTCCAAAGGATTCTCCAGGCAAGAATACTGGAATGGATTGCCATGCCCTCCTCCAGGGGATCTTCCTGACCCAGGGATCGAACCTACGTCTCTTAGCTTTCCTGCATTGGCAGGCAGATTCTTTACCACTAGTGCCACCTGGGAAATCCCATGCATAACACATACTGCCTTTAAAAAAAACAAAGATTCATGTCAGTGTATGACAAAAACCACTAAAATATTGTAAAGTAATTAGCCTCCAACTAATAAAAATAAATGGAAAAAAAAATTGCCCCGAGATGCACACACATACAATTATATATGCATATATTATATATATGAATATAAATATAATGAATATAATACATTATATTAAATATATGTTATAATATATTATATTAAATAAAATAGTAAATAATTAAATATCAAATAAAATAATATATTATATTAAATGAATATAATATATATACATATACATTCATCAAATTGCTCTTTGAAAATAGCTGGGGAAAATTTTTAAATAAATTTTTAAATGGAAAATGTATCTAATTAGTGTCTATGTTAGTCTGGTACAAAAGGAATACTTTGCTTATTGGGTATTGTGTAGTTTCCTATTACTGCTGTTACAAATTTCTATAAACTGAAATCCTACATGATGTCATGGAAAAAATTCCAGTTGTTCTGACAAATTAGGAGTCTTTTAATGGCCCTTTAAAAAGTGTGTTTTGTTTAATCCAATAACAATTTGCCTTTCTGCTTTCCCTCTGAAACAGATATAGCCATGCCAATGTCATTACAACTTTCAGAAGCTTATAATTTAATCTTCATTATTTTGAGAGAGCAAAAGTAATAATATGCAGACATAGTACCATGGAAACTATAATGTTACTTACCATCTGAGTAGACTAAGAACTAAAAGAGGATTACATATAAAGCTTTGCTACTTTTACAGGTGTGCAGGTGTGAGAGATATATATATATATATATATATATATATATATATATATACACTCATATATATGTATATGTATATATGTGTGTATGTGTATATATGTATATATATACTACATTATAGATATATGTATGTATGTGTGTATATATAAAACATTCTAGTACACACAAAAATGGAAATGTATTAATGTATTACTAGGGTAAATAAAAGCTAAGAAAAAAGTATAAGAGATAATTTTTTTTCTTTAAATATCTTAGGCTTATTGACTGAGGCCCTGCAAATTGGACTGACAAAAGAACAAATTAAAAGAGAACACAGAAATTTATTAATGCATGCCTTGTGCATATGCACAGAGGAACTTTAGTAACTCAAAGGTATGATAAAAATTTGGCTTAAATGGAATCTGAGTAATAAATTTGTAGACAAGTCACAGACAAAATAAAAGGGTTTTAGGCTTCTGAGAGTAACTGACTAAGACATGGAAAATATATGGAGGAACTGTTGAAATAAGGGGCTTTTTTGTGTATGCCCATCTCAGTGTTAACTTTGTCTTTTTCATGTTCATAAAAATTTCCCAGGAAAGGGGATTTGTAACAGTCCTTGTTTCTCAAAATTTTCTCCTTGTAGTCAGATAAGAGAAGCTCCAGGAAGGTTTCCTTCTGTAACAGTTGATTCTCATTTTACTTCAGTTCAAAATAATCCTTATGTCAAAGTGGCATATTTTGGGGTAGTTCATCTTGTTCCCTATATTGGACACCCTGGTGTTGTTGAAAAATTGCAGAATCAGTGT
Organism: Dama dama; assembly: GCF_033118175.1. Taxonomy (NCBI): domain Eukaryota; kingdom Metazoa; phylum Chordata; class Mammalia; order Artiodactyla; family Cervidae; genus Dama; species Dama dama. The sequence goes on from NC_083714.1 coordinate 74,416,734, forward strand.
GGAAAAATGATGTTTTTGATGTAAAAATGGTCATAAATTTGGTGTCAGAACACACCACACAAATACCCTGGCCTCTTTTTCCTCATTCTACTGTCTCCTGATTCTACCTTCCATGGGCCAAACACAATTGGGAACCATCCAGCAAGGTAGTTCAGGTAGTGTACTCTGTAGTGGAAGTCAGTCTCCTGGGTCATGCTCAGGGCAGACAAGTGTATTGAATGGGTGTTAGAGTGGAGATAGGGGTGTGGGAAAATTCAAATAACCAACACAAAAAAGAATCATTCATTTGTTCCAATTTTTACCTAACTAACAATTCCCATCTTTCTTCATTCACTGATGCTGAAAAATTGAGTTCCTCAGGAACTTGACTCTGAGACAGAGGTTAGAGATCTATGTGGCTATTAGGGAGCACTCTTAGAATCAATCTCTGTGAAAGAAAAGTGAAGGCAATTGAACAAGGCGGAAGGAGAGGTCAAGTTGAAATGAATTCTGGCAGTAATTTCGGAACTGACTCTGTGAAGAGCTCTATGGATAGGGTAAACTTTTAAAACTGTCTTGTAGTAGAACAAGATTGAAACCTCTAAGCAATCATGGGGATCAGTTTCTGGATGCAGAACACCTGGGAAGTGAGAATGACTTTGGGCACAATAACTTTCTTTAGCTGAGGCCGTCCTCAAAACAGGTGACTACTGAAGACTACACTGACAGCACTCCAAGTAGCTGAAAAGCAAGTCCTTTGTTAAAGGAGATCTGGTTGTGCATCACAACAACCAACACAACAATTTTCTATAAAGTTCCAGCTTTTAGATGAACTAGACAAGTCTCTAGACATGATATGATATCAATTTTATATTTATTAATTGATTGATTGAACTAATACTTATTGAGCACCTGCTAGATGTAAGTCCCTGAAGTATGCTTAAAGATGAAGTGAACAGAGTAGATAAGCTCCCTGCTTTTTTGCAAATGAGAAAGACAGACATATAGCCAAGTTCATTTAGTATGGTAACTGCTATGACTCAGTAAATACCACGTGTAGTGGAGCACAGAAAAGGGGTGCCCGACTCAGATTTGGGGGCATGTAGATGAGTCATTCTAAACAAAATTACATGGGTGGGAGAGTTATTATAAGAGTAGGTAGGAGTTACCTAGATCAGGCCAAGAGGAAAGAATATTCCAAAAAAGAAGAATCACCCTGTTTAAAGTTCTGAAAACAAGAGAGAAAATTCCATGTTTGAAGAACTGAAAGATGTTCAATGTGAAGTATACAAAATACAGAAGGTCATTGTGGGGAGAGAAACAAATGAAGAACTTGAAAATGTAAGTGATGCAAAGATAATTAAGACACACAGAAGATATGCTTTCAAATATAAATTTACTCCTAAGAATAATAGAAAGTCACCCAGCGTTTTTTTAGTAGGTGTAGTATACAAATATATTTGTATTTTAGTAAATCAAAATTAAAAAAAATTCATTTATTTATGTATTTCTTGAACAAATATTTATTGTGAGTTTACTATGTGCCAGACATATATGCCAGATGTCTATGATACAGTGTTAAATGAAGCTTTGGAGGATGAAATACAGAGAAAATCACAAGCAAAAGACTACTGAGGAAGTTACCACAATAGTCTAGTTGAGTATTATTAGTGACTTGGATAAAGTCATTTTTGGAAATATAGAGAAGTGAAAGACTCTAAAGGGTGTTTAGAAGGTATATTTAAAAATAATTGATGATTTGCTTGTTGAAGATGATGTATATAGAATACTAAGAATGACTTCCAGGTTTCTGTTTTTAGCACATAGGTACAGAGTGGTGCATTTCCTCATTGTGGAGTGTTGGGGTGGAGCAAAGAAAAATAATTCAATATTCAACATTTTAAAGTTAAGATGAAAGTGGAGCTCTTAAGATGAGTCCAAGTGTCTCAATATCAATACACATTGGAAGCTCAGAAGAGAGTGTTTTTTTTTTCAAGCCAGCAATTTCCAACATTTTTCCAGTTAATTTTTAAAATCTTTTGAAAATGAAAATGCCCTGTAGCCATTATTGTTTCAGTTCAGTCCTCTATTTTGCCCTGCCCACTACATGCAACAAATGACATTTGTATGTATTTTCAGAGCAATGTTTCCTGTCTTCATTAAAGTCTTTCAACACCTCTAGAGATACAAGTAGAATGGGGAATTTCAATGTCATTGTCTTTGATGTGCAAATATGATGCCTCCTCCAATCCTCATATTCTTTCCACGACAGAATAGAATGTTGTTCCCAAGATCCTAGGAGAAACTGACCTTAACTTCTCAGGCATTTCCAGAAGACTCCTTGCTCTTCTGTAGTATAACTCCCAGGAATACTGAGGTACATTTTATAGTCTATAAAATCACATATTTTAGCATAAAATATAGCACAATTTAAATTCAGATTTTATTTTTATGTGACCATTCCTTAATATTTCCTCATATTATTTAGCAACATTGGAAAAGAAAAGTTTTACCATGTTTGCTTTTTGGCTACACAATGGGATTGATATGATTCTTCTGAAAATTCTTGAACTACATCTTGAATGTAATTATACCATAAGTATTCATTATTGATTTGCAAATATAAAATTCTGTTAACAAAAATTTTAATAGTTACAAGATAAGTGAACAGAAGAACTTTTAATGATATAACTTAGAGTTGAAAATTTAATCTTATTTCAGGAATTTCTGATATATCATTTCATCAAATCCTCACTGTAGCTCTGCAAAAGGACATGGTATTTATTTTCAGTACTCTAACTCATGGACTGAAAACGATCTTGCTGCAATTTATGTCAAACTTACAGCTTTTGCACAACAAAGGAAACCATCAGCAAAATGAAAAGCCAACCCCCAGAATGGGGGAAAATATTTGCAAATGAAACAGCTGAGATGGGATTAATCTCCAAAATATGCAACAGCTTATGCAGCTCAATATCAAAAATAAATAAATAAATGGATAAATAGATAAAATCAAAGAATGGTCAGATCTAAATAGACATTTCTCCAAAGATGACATACAGATCGCAAAATCAACACATGAAAAGATGTTCAATATCAATGATTATTAGAAAAACGAAAATCAAAACTACAATGAGGTATCACCTCATATGGGTCAGAATGGTCATTATTAAAAAATCTACAAACAAATGCTGGAGAGGGTATGGAGAAAAGGAAACTTTTCTACACTGCTAGTAGGAATGTAAATAGGTACAATCACTATAGAGAACACTATGGTCGTTCCTCAAAAAGCCAAAAATAGAACTACAGTATGACTCTGCCATTCCACTCCTGGGTCCCTATCCAGAGGAAAGCATGATCCAAAAAGATACATGCACCTCAATGTCCATTGCAGCACTGTTTAAAATAGCCAAGACTTGGAAGCAACCTAAATGTCCATTGACAGAAAAATGAATAAAGATGTGGTACATATACACAATAAGATGCTACTTAGCCATTAAAAAGAACAAAATAATGTCATTTGCAGCAACATAGATGGACTTAGAGATTGTCATACTGAGTGAAGTCAGACAGAGAAGGAGAAATACCATGTGACACCTCTTATATGTGGAATCTAAAACGAAATGATACAGATGAACTTAATTATGAAACAGACCCACAGACTTAGGGAATGAACTTATGGTTGCCAGTGGGAGGGATTGGGGGAAGGGTTAGTTAGGAAATTTTGAATAGACATATTAACTCTGCTATATTTAAAATGGATATCAAACAAGTACTGTATGGCACAGGGAACTCTGCTCAAAGTTATGTGGCAGCCTGGTTGGGAGGAAGGTTTGGGAGAAAATGGATACATGTGTATGTGTGTGTATATATGGCTGAGTCCTTACACAGTTCACCTGAAATTGCATAACATTGTTAATTAGACATATCCCAATACAAAATAAAAAGTTGAAAAAAAATAAAGCCACCATATGATCCAGCAATCCCACTCCCTCCTGAGCACATACCTGGAGAAAGCCATAATTTGAAAGGTTGCTTGCAACCCAATATTTATTGAAGCACTATTTATGATAGCCAAGACATGGACACAACTTAAATATCCTTCAACAGAGAGATGGATAAAGAAGATAGGATATATATATATAATGTCACTCACCATAAAAAAGGAACAAAATAATGCCATTTGTAGTGACATGGATGGACCTAGTACTTGTCACACAGAGTGAAGTAAATCAGAAAGAGAAAGATAAATATCATAAAATATTGCTTATATGTGAAATCTAGAAAAATGGTACTGATAAACTTATTAGCAAGGCAGTAATATAGAAAAAAAACTACAACTTATGGTTATGAAGGCAATAACGGGGGTGGGATGAATTGAGAGATTGGGATTGATGTATATGCACTAGGTCTCATGTGTGCTCAGTTGCTCAGTCACGTCCACCTCTGTGACCACATGGACTGCAGCCTGCCAGGCTCCTCTGTCCATGGAATTTTTCAGGCAAGGATACTGGAATGAGTTGCCATTCCCTTCTCTTAGGGATTTTACCGATCCAGGGATCAAACCCAGATCTCCTGCATTCCCTGCATTAGCAGGCAGATTCTTTACCACTGAGCTACCTGGAAAGCCAATGTATATACACTACATTATATAAAATCGATAGCAAATGAGAATCTACTGTACAGCACAGAGAACTCTACTCAATGCTCTGTGGTGACCTAATGAGAAGGGAATCTAAAAAGAGTGGATATATGTAACTGATTCACTTTGCTGTACAGTAGAAATTAATACAACATTGTAAATCAACCATACTCCAGTAAAAATACAAAAATCACTACAATATTGTAAAGTAATTAGCTTCCAGTTAAAATAAATAAATTTTAAAAATTAAAAAAAATCACTATTTAAAAAACGCAGTTAAAAAAAAAAGAGCGCATTGTAAATCTCCCTTTTACATATGGGAAAATTTCATTCTAGGCAACATTCCTAATATCTTCCAACTGGTAGATCTACCAATAATGTAGTAGTTCTCCCAGTTTTGAAAGTAGCAGAAAAGTTGTAGCAGAAGCTGTCAGTGCTCTATCTATTCCCAATTGGACTTCTAATAACTCGTGTCTCCATTCTTGTCAGAAAGCACTCTCCTGATACCAGAATGCACTTTGCCCATGTGAATGGCTAGCCAGAAATATTGGGATTAATTGCTTTTTGTTAAGAAAAAGAAAAACCTATTTTTCATTATGAAATAATATCACCTGATGGTTATTCTGCAACTAATTAATTTCCAACAGATCAGCATTTTTTTCTTGTTTATTTTCCCTGACAGATGAGATAAGACACAAGATTTCAAAGGAAAAAGAGTGGTACAAGAAAAGAAATGATGAAGAAAATGAATGGTTATGATCATTTAGAAATGATTTTATTTTATTTTTTCTGGCTGAGGCAAGTGCTGAGGCTAAAAAATATTGTTGAAAATCTGACTAACAGGAAAACTAAAAAGAAAAATTGAAAGCTTGGTAAGAATAACCAAATGCCAATGTTTGTGGTACTATTTAAAAAAAAAAATCTCTGAAACTGGGCACTTGGTAGGCAAGTTTCACTGCATATTTCACTTCAACATTTGAAGAGATCAGAAAGTCACCTGATTCTAACTGTTAATCAAAAAAGGTTCCAAATGAATACAGTGTTCTACAGCAGGTAAAGAAGAAATGGTGTCTGAACATGAATAGCAAACAAAGCAGTCTTAGGGGAAGAAAAGATTTTTAATCCATTGATTTTCAACACAGGTGCAAAGAAAACATCATTTTCACTCTTTTGTTTTAATCAGTCTTTTATGCTTACAATTTACTATGTTAAATTGTATGGCAGGAAACAAAGGGGAGTCTCCCCAACTTTTTTTTTTCTTTTTATTGAGCTGGATGAAAAATATTTGATTTCCCTGGAGTGCTTCCCTGCTCTCTTTTACAGCAACTGCTGTGAGTAAACTCTAGTAGAAGAACATACATTCAGCTTTTTCATGTTATCTCTTGACTTTTCTCAAAAGGGTCCTATGCAATTTAAATATTCAATAAAATTTTGGTATATTCTTATAAAAAATGTTCACCTTTGATAAATATCCAATTTGTGAGGCATGTGGGGACAAAAAAAGAGATTTAAACAGACTAGTTCCAAATAGGAAAAGGAGTACATCAAGGCTGTATATTGTCACCATGCTTGTTTAACTTATATGCAGAGTACATCATGAGAAAGACTGGGCTGGATGAAGCATAAACTGGAATAAAGATTGCCAGGAGAAATATCAATAAGCTCAGATATGCAGATGACACCACCCTTATGGCAGAAAGTGAAGAGGAACTAAAAGGCCTCTTGATGAATGTGAAAGAGGAGAGTGAAAAAGTTGGCTTAAAACTCAACATTCAGAAAACTAAGATCATGGCATCCAGTCCCATCACTTTATGGCAAATAGATGGGAAAACAGTGGAAACAGTGCCAAACTTTTTTTTTTTTTAATTTTGTCTGTTTTGTTTTGGGCTCCAAAATCACCGCAGATGGTGACTGAAGTCATGAAATTAAAAGACACTTTCTCTTTGGAAGGAAACTTATGACTAAACCAGACAGCTTATTAAAAAGCAGAGACATTACTTTGCTAACAAAGGTCCATCTAGGCAAGACTGTTTTTTTTTTTTTCAGTAGTCATGTATAGATGTGAGAGTTGGACTACAAAAAACGCTGAGCACCAAAGAATTGATGCTTTTGAACTGTGGTGTTGGAGAAGAATCTTGAGAGTCCCCTGGACTGCAAGGAGATCCAGCCATTCCATCCTAAAGGAGATCAGTCCTGAGTGTTCATTGGAAGGACTGATGCTGAAGTTGAAACTCCAGTACTTTGGCCACCTGATATGAAGAACTGGCTCATTGGAAAAGACCCTGATGCTGGGAAAGATTGAAGGTGAGAGGAAAAGCGGACGACAGAGGTTGGATGGCATCACCGACTCAATGGAGATGAGTTTGAGTAAACTCTGGGAGTTGGTGACGGACACGGAGGCCTGGCATGCTGTGGTCTGTGGGGTCGCAAAGAGTCAGACACGACTGAGCGATTGAACTGAACTAGTAACTGTTTTCAAAATACCAAAGCACTATAAAATACCTGCTGCTTTAATATGGCATTAAATAAAAATTAATTAACATAGAAGTTGAAATTGTTATTTTCATGACAAGAGTTTAGTTTTTAATATCACCATTCACAGTAGTGCTTGGTGGTAGAGTGCCTTTCATGGCATATGTGTGTTTGTTTATACATAGCACTTTTGCAAATGACTCACGATCAGTTTATGAAAAAAAAAGTTGTTTAGAATGGCAAAGTTATTATCCTATTACCAATTATATGTTTTTGTATTTAAGAAAACTATAATGTATTATAGTAGTATATTTTCATGTTGCATTTACATTTCTGATACTTATAATGCCTTAGAAGTTTATTGCTCTATTTACTAAAAATCTCCCCATTAAGAAACTGCTTAATATATACTCCAAATGTAATTAGAAAAATTAAAAATGAAAACAATTATATTTCTAACTAGATTAAAAACTATCACTGTATTCATGATTCTTGGTAGAAACAAATGTTCATTTAGAAGTAAGAAATTGCCTTTCTTATTTATAGGAACTTTTGCCACATTCTTTTTCCTTCATTTTTTAATTATTTAAAAAAAATTGTACATATTATATTGATGAAATAATATGTATATGTTAATATAAGATGAGAAAAATTAAACAAAATGATATATATATGCTTGTTTGGATCTCCTCCATTTCTCCCTAATGTGCATTACAGATTAACTGAATCTTCTCAAAGAAGGGAGTGCCTGCTTGTTTGTTAATATATATGTTCTCCCCTTTCTTCAGACATTAGCAGTGAAGTTCTCAAAAGAATAGCATTCTTTCCCAGCTTTGTAACGGGTCATGATGACTTGTGGCCTGTTTTATACATTCTTATCAGGACAATGTATCCTTGTTGACCTTTATGTAAAATATAGTTCACTTCAGTTCAATCTCTCAGTTGTGTCCAACTCTTTGTGACCCCATGGACTGCAGCACACCAGGCCTCCCTGTCCATCTCCAACTCCAGGAGCTTGCTAAAACTCGTTTCCATCGAGTCGGTGACACAATCAAACCATCTCATCCTCTGTTGTTCCTTTCTCCTCCTGCCTTCAATCTTTCCCAGCATCAGTGTCTTTTCCAAAGAGTCAGTTCTTCACATCAGGTGGCCAAAGTATTGAAGTTTCAACTTCAGCATCACTCCTTCCAATGAATATTCAGGACTGATTTCCTTTAGGATTGACAGATTTGATCTCCTTGCACTCCAAGGGACTCTCAAAAGTCTTCTCCAACACCACAGCTCAAAAGCATCCATTCTTCAGCGCTCAGCTTTCTTTATGGTCCAACTCTCACATCCATACATGACTACTGGAAAAACCAGAGTTTTGACTAGACAGAATTTTGTTGGCAAAGCAATGTCTCTGGTTTTTAATATGCTGTCTAGGTTGGTCATAGTTTGTTTTTGTTTTTTTTGTTTTGTTTTTTTTTTTCAGAAACAAGAATCTTTTAATTTCATGGCTGTACTCACCATCTGCAGTGATTTTGGAGCCCCTAAAAATAAAGTCTGTCACTTTTTACATTGTTTCCCCATCGAATTGCCATGAGGTAATGGGACCAGATGCCATGATCTTAGATTTCTGAATACTGACTTTTAAGCCAACTTTTTCAGTCTCCTTCACTTTCATCAAGAGGCTCTTTAGATCTTCTTCACATTCTGCCATAACGGGGATGTCATCTGCATATCTGAGGTTATTGATATTTCTCCTGGCAATCTTTATTCCAGCTTGTGCTTCAGCCAGGTCAGCCTTTCTCATGATGTACTCTGCATATAAGTTCAATAAGCAGGGTGACAATATACAGCCTTGGTGTATATTGTATTGTATTTTATTGTATTGTATATCCTTTCCTAATTTGGAACCAGTCTGTTGTTCCATGTCCAGTTCTAACTGTTGCTTCTTGACCTCCATACAGATTTCTCAGGAGACAGGTAAGGTGGTCTGGTATTCCTATCTCTTTAAGAATTTTCCACAGTTTGTTGTGATCCACATAGTCAAAGGCTTTGGCATAGTCAATAAAGCAGAAGTAGATGTTTTTCTTTAACTCTCTTGCTTTTTTGATGATCCAACGGATGCTGGTAATTTGATCTCTAGTTCCTCTGCCTTTTCTAAATCCAGCTTGAACATCTGGAAGTTCATGGTTCACATACTGTCAAAGCCTCACTTGGAGAATTTTGAGCATTGCTTTGCTAGTGTGTGAGATGAGTTCAATTGTGAGGTAGCTTGAACATTCTTTGCCATTACCTTGTATTATGTAAAATATAAACTTATCATTTTGATGTAAGATTCACTGTCTCCAAAATTTGTATGTCTGTGCCTCCAAATTTTAACAAGTAAAACCATCCTCAGAGCTTTTGTGTGTCTGTCTCCCAGGTTATAATCCTCTGTTTGGCTTGGGCAAAATTCTGCTTTTTTTCTTGATTGTTAATTGAACTTTCATCAATTTTATGATTCTAGTTATATGAAATATATAGAATAGGAAAATTCATAGCAACAGAAAGCAGCTAGCAGCCTCCAAGGAAAGAAGGAAATGGGGAATGACTAGTCAAGAGTTAGGAAGTTTTCATTTGGGGTGATGAAATTGTTCTGCAAATAGATAGTGGTGATGATTGCACAGGGCTTTTCTGGTGGCTCCTTGGTAAAGAATCTGCCGGCAATTCAGGAGACACAGGAGACATAAGTTTGATCCCTGGATTGGGAAGTCCCCTGGAGGAGGACATGGCAACCCATTCCAGTATTATTGCCTGGAGAATGCCATGGACAGAGGAGACTAGCAAGCTACAGTCCATAGTGTCACATGGAGTCATACAGGACTGAAGCGACTGAGCAAGCATACGTGATGATTGCACAACACTGTGCCTATACTTAATGCCACCAAATTATACACTCTGAATTGGCTAGAATGTTAAATTTTATGTTACATATGTGCCGAGTTGTTTCAGTCTTGTCCGACTCTTTGCAGCTCTGTGGACTATAGCCCTTCAGGCTCCTCCGTGCGTGGGATTCTCCAGACAAGAATACTGGAGTGGGTTGCCATGCCCTTCTCCAGGGGATCTTCCTGACACAGGAACTGAACCCACATCTCGTATGTCTCTTGCATTGGCAAGCAGGTTCTTTACCACTAGCACCACCTGGGAAGCTCTATGTTATGAATCCTTTACTGCAATTGAAAGTAACTAGTGGGTCTATCTTTGGAAACTTTGTTTTACTCATGCAGCAGGATGTATTCCTGGCTTATTCTTAATTTTCAGTCCCCATCTTTGGAGAAACTCTCTGTGGAGACACTGCCCCAGTTCCCTAGCCATTCTGCTCCAGGGATGATGCTTGCTTTTTATTTATTTATTTATTTTTCATCTTCATTGAGATATAATTGACATATAACATTTTGCAAGTTTAACATATACAACATGATAATTTGATACACATATATATTGTGAAATGATAAATCATTACCACAATAGTTAGTTAATAGTTAGTTAACACATCCACCACTTCATGTAATTGCAATTTTTGTGAGTGTGATGAGAACACTTAATGTTTATTCACTAAGCATCCTTCAAGCATATAATACAGTTCTACTAACTATAGTTACCATGCTGAGTATTAGATCTCTAGAACTTATATATCTTGTAACTGGACATTTGTACTTTTTGACCAACATCCCCCTATTCCCTAACCCCAGACCCTGAAGAACCATGACTTTACAATTGGTTTACATGAGTCTGTCTTCTTTGGGCTTATACATACAAGTGAGAACATGAAGTATTTATCTTTCTGTGCCCGACTTATTTTACCTTCCACTGTGGTGAGTGTGGCTCACATCAGGTCTCTGCTACCTGGTTACCAGATGGATCACTGGTAAATAAGACTGGCCCTAGACTGTAGTTGAGAGGGGCTAGAACCAAGCTCAATGCTTTTAGAAATATAGCTTTTCAATATTTTCTGCTTCTTTCAATAGCTGCAACAAGAAGGCTGGCCTTTCACCACCTATGGATCTTACCTTAAAATAGATAAATTTACCTTTATTTAAAGTTAAAATAATTTTGTATTCAAAGATACCTTAAAGAAGTGTAAAAACAACACACACACAGTGGGAAAAGATATTTGCAATAAACATACTGCAAATAATTAAAGTCAGAATATATAAAAGATTATTCCAAATCAATTTTTAAAAAGACAGATGGTTCAATCAAAAAAATGAACAACAAAAAAGATATTTACATTGCCAATAAACATTTTAAAATGTTAAATTATATAAATCATCAGGGAAATGCAAATCAAATCTACCATATCCTACTATTATACTACACACAAAAAAAGGCTAAAACAAAACAAAACAAACAAACAAAAAAAAAAAAAACAAAAAAGAAAACTAAAAAGACAAAGTGCTAGAGAGAAAGTAGATCTATTAGAACTCCCATACATCCATACACTCTTTTGAAAGGCTAAGCTGTTACAGTCATTTTTGGACAACTTTTTTGCTATTAGCTACTAAAAATGCACATGAATATATATATATATATATATGAATATATATATATATTGAATATATATATATATATATAATCAAGAACACTGTTAAAAAGATATATACATGGGAACTTCCCTGGTGGTCCAGTATTTAAGACTTCACCTTCAAATGCAAGAAGTAGGAGTCCAATCCTTGACTGGGGAGCTAAAATCCCACATGTCTCATAGCCAAAAATCCAAATATATATATATATATATTTATTCACCAAAATGCCTATATAACACTTTTTTAATAGCATTATTTAAAATAGTCCCAAATGAAATACTACCCAAGTATCTGTCAACAGTGTTTCAGATATAAAACTGATGTTATATTCGCACAAACGAATATACAGAAAGTAATAAGAATGAATGATCTACAGCTATGTATAGCTGCATAGATAATTCTGACAAACATAACATTAAGGAAAATAAACCTTAAAAAAAAAGAGGATATGAAGTATAATTCAAATTTTACAAAGTATAAAAAGAGAAAAAACCAAGCTGTGGTTTAGAATTTAAGATAATTGCTGTTAGGATATTGTGGGATAGTGATAAAACCGCATGAGCAAGGCTTCTGGGGGTACTGTTATGGTTCTATTTCTTGACTACGGTTCTGTTTTCATGATATTTGCAAAAAATACATTGTGCTATAAGCTTCTGATATGTACATATCTCTGTGTGTATGTGAATATAAATGCAAATGGCCAATAGACATATGAAAAGTTGCCCAACATCTCAAAATATTAGCGAAATATAAATTAAAACAACAGTGAGATATCAACTCACACCAGTCTGCATAAAACCTATAAGTAACAAATGTTGGAAAGAATGTAGAGAAAAGGAAACTCTTGTACACTGTTAGTGGGAATGAAAATTGGTGCCACCCCTATGGAAAACAGTACAGAATTTACTCAAGAAAGTAAAAATAGAACTTCTATATGATTCAGTAATTCCACTTCTGGGTATATATCAGGATAAATCAAGAACACTGTTAAAAAGATATATACATGGGAACTTCCCTGGTGGTCCAGTATTTAAGACTTCACCTTCAAATGCAAGAAGTAGGAGTCCAGTCCTTGACTGGGGAGCTAAAATCCCACATGTCTCATAGCCAAAAATCCAAAACATAAAACAGAAGCAATATTGTAATAAATTCAATAAAGATTTTAAAAGTGATCCACATGGAAAAAAAATCTAAAGAAAAAGATATATACATCCCAATGTTCATAGCAGCATTATTTACATTAGCAAAGATATGGGAGCAACTCAAGTGTCCATCAATAAACAAATGGATAAAGAAGATGCAATATATATGTTATATTAATATATATATTAAGATTTTACTCCTATTTATCAAAGAATTAAATTATACTTTTGCAGCAATATTAATGGATGTAGAGAATATTATGCTTAGTGAAATATATGAGACAGAAAAAGACAAATACTGTTTGATATCCCTTATATGTGAAAACTAAAAATAAAGCAAACAGATGTATATAACAAAATAGAAATAGACTCATAGAAAACAAACTAGTAGTTTCAGAGTGGAGAAGGTATGGGGAAGGAACAAATTAGGGGTATAGTTTTAGAGATATAAACTACTATGTATAAAAGAGATAAACAACAAACATATATTGTATAGCATGCACAAGGAATTATAGCCATTATCTTGTAGTAACTTTTTTTTCCATTTATTTTTATTAGTTGGAGGCTAATTACTTTACAATATTGTAGTGGTTTTTTGTAGTAACTTTTAATGGAGTATAATCTATAAAATAGTTAGCAGGTGGGAATTTGCTGTATGGCTCAGGAAACTCAAACAGGGGCTCTGTATCAAACTAGAGGGGTGGAATGGGGAAGAAAATGGGAGGGAGTTTCAAAAGAGAGGATGTATGTATACCTATGGCTAATTCATGTTGAGGTTTGACAGAAAACACCAAAATTCTGTAAAGCAATTATCCTTCAATAAAAATAAATTAATAAAGAAAATTAGAAAAAAAATAGATCACTATTCTGTGAGATTAGAACTAATATAATTTTGGAGGATTCCCTGGACTCCTCACTTCCACTGCAGGAGACATAGGTTCAATCTCCTGTCAGGGAACAAAGATCCCACAAGCTACATGGCATGGCCAACAGCAACAGCAACAACAACAACAACAAAACATACAAAGAAAAATAAACTAATACAATAGTGTAAATCATCTATACTTCAAAAAGTAATAATGATAATAAAGTAATTGGTAACTTATATGAAAAAGAAAAAAAAGAGAGAGAGAGAAAGGATGCTAGATAGATAAATCCAATAGATAGCTACTACCATAAAGCTTTTTTTAAGTTTCTTTTTCCCCAAGTAGAGAGCTAGCTATTCTGATACCCATTATCAAATGTTTCATTCTTTTATTATTTTATTGAAATGTTGTCTTTCTCATAAATTAAATTATGACACAAAACATAAAAATTATGCAAAAGATAGGAAAAGATATACCCTTCCTGGATCACTGCCTTGACATGGTGAAGGAGCTTGTGTAACTCTATGAAGTTATGAGCCATGCCATGTAGGACCACCCAAGACTGATGGGTCATACCAGGGAGTTCTGACGAAATGTAATCCACTGGAGGAGGGAATGGCAAACCACCCCAGTATACTTGCCGAGAAAACCTCATGAACTGTATAAAAGGTGTGCTGCAGTTCATGGGTTCTCAAAGAGTCAGACACGACTGGGTGAATGAATAACAACAAAGGAAAAGATATGTAGTGAAAAAAATAAGAAGAAGCATACGGAAAGATGTTCAAATTATATATAATAGAGAATTGAATATTAAAAAATAAATTTTCCAATATATGCCGATTTAGCTGTATAAATGGATAAAATTGTAAAGCTGACAATACAAAATTCTGAAAAGGATGTGGGTCAGAAATTTCTGAAGCATAGCTGGTCGGAATGTAAAATGTCATAGCTACTTTGGACACTTTGTTACCTTCTTCATGAGCTAAAAACACTACCACACAATCCGGCAATTGTGCTCTTGTGTTCTTACATAATTGAGTTGAAAACTTATATCAATACAAAAACCTATAAAGAAATGTTTAGAGCAGATTAATTTGTGATTTTGAACCTTCCCTGGTGGCTCAGATGGCAAAGAATCTGCCTGCATTACAGGAGAACTGGATTTGATCCTTGGGTGAGGAAGATCCCCTGGAGAAGGGAATGGCAATTCACTCCAGTATTCTTCCCTGGAGAATCCCATGGATGGAGGAGCCCGGCAGGCTATAGTCCATGGGGCTGCACAGAGTTGGACATGGCTTCCAAAATGGCCAAGATGTTCTTTCATAAATAAATGAATAAACAGACTACAGTACATTTATACAGTGGATAATTATTTGGTGATTAAAAATATACATGAGCTATAGAACAACAAAAGACATGGAGAAATGCTAAATTCATGGTGTAAGTTTAGAGAAGCCAATCTAAAAAGGCAACATGCTTTATGATTTTATATAATTCTACAATATATTTTAAAAAGCAAAGGAGAAGATATAACAGGAGAAGGATAAAACAACACATATATAAAGGACAAGAGATTTTTCATGTCAATGAAAATAACTTGAATGATATTGTAATAGCAGACATATTACATTAGCCTTTGTTGGGCTCATAGAACTTTAAAGCACATAGAGCAAACTTTAAATGTACATAAATTTAAAAAATCATTTATGAAATCAGGGGATCCCAGAAAAGAATGCAAACTATAACGTTAAAGTCTAGCAGTATTACACATGCCTGAAACACCTTCACTGAGGTGGGTGCTGACCTAAACAACTTAGGAAATAAGTGGTGTCTCTAAGGCTTAAGGCACAATGAAATGCCCATAAACACTGTACCCTTGATAATACTGTGATTTCCCATTGGACCACTAGCTAACAATTCTGGTGCTGTTATACATGTATACGGAAATTGAACAATATAGTAAAGTGATAGCTGAAGTTGGTAGAAAGCTTTTTTACTGTTGTGAAGAAAGGTCACAGAAAAATAAGGAGAATGAGTTAAAATAATATTTAAGGTAATAAATATGAGTTGGATATATCAGTAAGAAGTGACCAATAAAATGGTCACTTTTAATTGAACATAGATACAGGAGATATAGGTGGTAATATAGACATATATTTATAGAAATGTGTACATATACATTGGAGTAAGGCAAAGCAGGTCAATGTCTCTGCTTTTTAATATGCTGTTTAGGTTTGTCATAGCTTTCCAAGGAGCAATCATCATTTAATTTCATTGCTTCAGTCACCATCTGCAGTGATTCTGGAGACCAAGAATATAAAGACTATTTCTGTTTCCATTTTCCCCCCCATCTATTTGCCATGAAGTGATGGGACAGAGTGCCATGATCTTAGGTTTTTGAATGTTGAGTTTTAAGCCAGCTTTTTCACTCTCCTCTTTCACCTTCATCAACAGGCTCTTTAGTTCTTCTTCATTTTCAGCCATTACAATGTGGTAGCAGTAGTAGCTTCTTCATATCTGAGGTTGTTGATATTTCTCCCAGCAATCTTGATTCCAGCTTATGAGTCATCCAGCCTGGGATTTTTATGATGTACTCTGCATATAAGTTAAATAAGTAAGGTGACAATATACAGCCTTGATGTTCTCTTTTCCCAATTTTGAACCAGTTTACTATTCCATATCCAGTTCTAACTGTTGCTTCATGACCCATGTACAGGTTTCTCAAGAGCCAGGTAAGATAGTCTGGTATTCCCATCCCTTTAAGAATTTTCCACAGTCTGTTGTGATCCACACAGTCAAAGACTTGTTTGTCTTTTTCAAAGACATTTAGGGTAAGGGGCTAGTATCGAGGATGCTGTGACTTTATTAAAAAAAATTGTTAAGTAGAGCTCTGAGCTATCTAATGGGGAGCTATGGTTCAACAAATGATAACAAGGAAGGAAGTATGCAATGTGCCTCAAGGAGACACCTGTAGAGGTCAAAGCAAGGTATAAGCAGAGTGTGAGCACCCGGATCTGAGGCACTTTCCTTTAATACCATCTAGTGTTTTGGGGTTCCTGGGGTAATGCTGGATAGGTATTTTCAAACCAAAAAAAGTTGGGCTTTTGGTAAGCTCTGCAGGGGTCTTATATGAGACCTGCATAAGAGGAAAGTCCTGATAGGTGGGGAAGATTTTGCTCACAAGTGTTGTTAGAGAAGTTATATCAGGAACATTGATTTGTGACTCTGATTACTGTTATTTAGTACCTGTGTTTGTGAGGGGTAATGTCAGTTGAAGAACACTTAAGGCCAGTTGGTCACACAAAATAGATGCTCAGGCAGCAAAATCATGGACTAACATAGCTAAATTCACAACAGAAGGCCTCCCATGCTCAAAATCCTACTCTTCTGATTGTGGAAGATTTACTGATGAATAAAACAAGAGTAGTCCTTAAGAAGTTACATGTAATAGAAGAAGCAACCCATAACTATTAGGGAGCTTCAAAGAAGAAAATAGGTATGGAAAACATGCTGAATGTGGTGTGAATGCAGAACTAATTTATGGAACAAGAAACACTTATTAAAACTCTGCTGTTTGTTGTTGTTGTTGTTTTAGTAAATTACAGTAAATGGCTTGATTGCTCTCTGGGGATGAGAAAACAAGTGGATGAAAGTACTTTTTTAAAGTGCCTTTTAAAATTTGAAAACATTGTAAGATATTTTTCCACATTTATACATTAGCAGATGTTTATGTTGCCTTATACTATATTTAAACCTCAAAAGAAGAAAGATAACATGAGAAAAAGGAAAGAAAGGGAGAAATACATGTTTTTTTTTTTAATCCTTGAGCAACATAGTAGTTAATGTCATGAAAGTGAAAAAAAATCCGAGGTATTTTGTACATTTGCCTACATTACTTGCTGCCCAGAAATGATGCCATCCACCTATAAATCCACATAGTCAAGTCACATCACAATGAAAGATTTGTTGTCTCCTTCCACTCCAAAAAGCTCATTAATTTAGTACCCATGAGTAGCAGATGGCAAGATAAGCTAGTTGATTAATGACAGGATTTGCATCTATAGCCAGGCCTGCAAAGGAATTCGCCTGTATGGGCACTTACCTTACCCTGTCACTGTCCATGAATCTTCTCCCAAGTTGAAACACTAATTTTTAAGAGTTTTGGCCAGATACACCACTATTTTAAGATCTTTTAAGATCTTAGAATAAGAAATGACGATTTGACAGTGAAAATGATATCTTACTAGAATCATAAGTAATATGTATATTTTGTAGCACTGCCTGGATGATAACTGTATTATGTATGACTTTTCCCTTTTCACCATAAAACAATCCCAGATTTTAAGGGAAAGTAAGAAAATTGATTGCAGTTAAGTTCACTAGGTCCCTCCACAATATGGTTTGAATTAGAGTAATCCAGTAAAATAATAGTGGGAGTGTGAAGTCAAGTGGGTCTTAGGAACTATTACTACAGACAAAGCTAGTGGAAGTGATTAATTCACTCTGGGCTATTTAAAATCCTAAAAGATTATGTTGGTAGAGTGCTGCATTCATATATATATATATATATATATATATATATATATATATATATATATATCAATATATTCCAAATATATAAACATTTGGAAAACTGAGAAGTGGCAACAGGATTGAAAAAGGTCAGTTTTTTCATTCCAATCCCAAAGAAAAGCAATACCAAAGAATTTTCAAACAACAACACAATTGGACTCATCTTACATGCTAGCAAGGTAATGCTCAAAATCCTTCAAGCTAGGATTCAGCAGTACATGAACCAAGAGCTTCCAGATGTACAAGCTGGATTTAGAAAAGGAAGAAAATCCAGAGACCAAGTTGCCAATATCTGTTGGATCATAGAGAAAGCAAAGGAATTCCAGAAAATTCTCTACTCCTACTTCATTGACTATTGACTTGACTGTGTGGATTACAAAAAACTGTGGAAAATTCTTAATGAGTTGGAAATATCAGACCACCTTACTTGTCTCCTGAGAAACCTGTATGCAGACCAAGAAGCAGCAATTAGAATGGGACATGGACCAAGAAACTGGTTGAAAATTGGGAAAGGAGTACATCAAAGCTGTATATTGTCACCCTGTTTATTTAACTTACATGCAGGGTATCTCATGAGAAATGCCATGCTGAATGATTCACAGGCTGGAATCAAGATTCCCAGGAGAGATACCAACAATCTCAGATATACAGATGATACCACCCTAATGGCAGAAAGCAAAGAGTAATGTAAGAGCCTCTTGATGAGGGTGAAAGAGGGAGAGTGAAAAAGCTGGCTTAAAATTCAACATTCAAAAAACTAACATCCCATCACTGTCCCATCACTTCATGGCAAATAGATGGGTAAAAAGTGGAAACAGTGGCAGATTTTATTTTCTTGGCCTCCAAAATCACTGTGAATGGTGACTGCAGTCACAGAATTAACAGAGGCTTGCTCCTTGGAATAAAATCCATGACAAGCTTAGACACTGCATTTAAAAGCAGAGACATCACTTTGCTGACAAAGATTCATATAATCAAAGCTATGGTTTTACCAGTAGTCATGTATGGATGTGAGAGTTGGACCATAAAGATGGCTGAATGCCAAAGAGTTGATGATTTCAAACTGTGGTGTTGGAGAAGACTCTTGAGAGTCTTTTGGACAGCAAGGAGATAAAACCAGTCAATCCTAAAGGAAATCAACCCTGAATATGGGGTTGCAAAGAGTCAGACACAACTGAGCGACTGAACTGAACTGATGTGCCAACCACTGTTATAAGTGCTGGTGATTGGCTTTAAGTAGCTGACATTTTGTGTGAGAGGGCAAAAAGTAAAAATATAAACAAGCAAATAAATATATATATATATAAAAACAGTAGTAAATGTTGTACAAAGAAATGTTGGTAAATGATACTAAGGTAAAGAACCCTTAAGGATTTATGATGGACCACCTAAAAAGGTCATATTTATCTGAAGTATGAATGGCAAAAGGAGTCAACAGTGTAACAAACAGAGGGAATACTATTCCAGACAGAGGGAATAGCTAGTTCAAAGGAGATAAAGTAAGAAATTAGATTAATATATAAAAGAAAAAAAGGTCAATATTGCTAAAACAAAGAGTGTAAGGAGAAAAAATGCTTCAAGATAAAGTTAAAGAGGTCAGATCATGTGGCCAGGTTACAAAATTTGGTTTTTCTTCCATAATAAAGTGGCAGAAACAAAGGGATTACATGGACACTGGGTTACACAGCTCCTAGGAACACAGGTCACATATTTCCTGTGAATGCTTCCCCTGGGAGTTTATAAGGTGGTAGGTAAAGAGGCCTGAAATATGCCAGTGTGACATAAAATTTACTTTGAACAGGAAGCATTTGAGTTTTTGAAGTCTCTTATCTGCCTGAAAGTAGAAACTGCCAGATGAACTCAAAAGAACTCAATTGTCATAAATCTTCTCCCTGGGAACAGCCAGAAAAAGACTGACTTCACATCACAGGAGATGAGAAATCTCCATACCATATCTAAAGAGATATTCTCATTAAACTGTCATACCTCCCGTTTTTCCCCTTAGGGTCATTTATTATTTCTAAAAGGCATTTTTTTTCTCATAATAGAATATCCCCCCTCCTTTTCAGTAATAAGAAGTCATTCATTTGAAGATGGCATATAAGCTCCAAATCCTAAATGATTAAGTCGTATTTTTCTGTGAACTCCCATTGTTCAGTTCAGTTCAGTTCAGTTCAGTTCAGTCTCTCAGTCGTGTCCGACTCTTTGTGAACACATGAATCGCAGCACGCCAGGCCTCCCTGTCCATCACCAACTCCCAGAATTTACCCAAACTCATGTCCATCGAGTTGGTGATGCCATCCAGCCATCTCATCCTCTTGTTGGCCCCTTCTCCTCCTGACACCAATCCCTCCCAGCATCAGGGTATTTTCCAATGAGTCAACTCTTTGCATGAGGTGGCCAAAGTATTGGAGTTTCAGCTTCAGCATCAGTCCTTCCAATGAACACCCAGGACTGATCTCCTTTAGGATGGACTGGTTGGATCTCCTTGCAGTCCAAGGGACTCTCAAGAGTCTTCTTCAACACCACCGTTCAAAAACATCAATTCTTCAGCACTCGGTTTTCTTCACAGTCCAACTCCCACATCCATACATGACCACTGGAAAACCATAGCCTTGACCAGACAGAACATTCTTGACAAAGTAACGTCTCTGCTTTTTAATGTGCTGTCTAGGTTGGTCATAACTTTCCTTCCAAGGAGTAAGCATCTTTTAATTTCATGGCTGCAATCTCCATCTGCAGTGAGATGTGATTAAATCTGTCTTTTCTCTTGCTAATCTGTAGGTTGCCAGTTTAATTTGCTAGCCCCCAAGAACAGAAATTAAGAGGTTAGAGGAAAAGTTGTTTCTCCCCAGCAAAGATGTGGTAAACTTGGAGATAACGTGATTTATGATTTTTGTTTTGATTTAAATTTCTCTTGCTGCTCTGTGGAGAAAAGATTTTACGAGAAGAAACAAAGAGACCATATAATAGGTATATGAGAGAGACAATAATGGCATTGACTAGAGTCATACTGGACACGAGGAAAGTAACTACAATTTTAGCATATATATGATTATAGAATAAACATAATTCATTGATAAATTTAATATGGAGGGTAAGAAAAACAAAGGAACAAACAATGATTACCTGCTTTTAAATAGACTTAAAGCTGGTTGCATTTGTCGAGATGGGAAAGACAGAAGGGGAAATGTGGAAATAAAAAGATTGCTGCTATAACTATTTAGATTGGCCCTGCACACCACTAGGAGACCAAGATTCACAAATTAGGCTATGATAACATTTTGATATATGCTAGGGCAACCTTTTACAGCTTAAAGAAAAGTGACCCATTTTTACATCAGTAGGTTATAGTTTTCTAACAATTGGAAGCAATAGTTTTGTTCTAGGAATACTAAATATAAGATATGTAGTAGGTATTCATGTGGAGAGGTCAAATAGAAATTTGATATTAGATATTAAATAGATATTAATTAGCTATTAAATAGTCATAATAGATACTAGACTCTATTTTGGGGACTAGGTAAGGGCTAGACATATAGACTTGAGAATTATTAGCATTTAAATAGCATTTTAAGTCCAAAGATCAGATAAGATTACAAAGGGAGAAAATATAAATAAAGGTGTTATATCGATCATACTTTTTTAGATTTCTTAACTTTGTTTAATTACAAAATTTTAAAAAATCCTACATTTAATAGGAAACCTAGAGGACATCTCCATCCCAAAGGGATGGAGCCAAAGCAAAAACAACACCCAGTTGTGGATGTGACTTGTGATAGAAGCAAGATCCGGTGCTGTAAAGAACAATATTGCATAAGAACCTGGAATGTTAGGTCCATGAATCAAGGCAAAATGGAAGTGGTCAAATAGGAGATGGCAAGAGTGAACGTCAAAGTTCTAGGAAACAGCAAACTAAAATGGACCAGAATGGGTGAATTAAAATCAGATGACAATTATATCTACTAGACTGGGCAGGAATCCCTTAGAAGAAATGGAGTAGTCATCATAGTCAACAAAAGAGTCCGAAATGCAGTACTTGGATGCAATCTCAAAAACGACAGAATGATCTCTGTTCATTTCAAAGGCAAACCATTCAATATCACAGTAATCCAAGCCTATGCCCCAACCAGTAATGCTGACGAAGCTGAAGTTGAAAGGTTCTATGAAGACCTACTAGACCTTTTAGAACTAACACACACAAAAAAGTGTCCTTTTCATTAGAGGGGACTGGAATGCAAAAGTAGGAAGTTAAGAAACACCTGGAGTAACAGGCAAATGTGGCTTTGGAGTACAGAAGGAAGCAGGGCAAAGGCTAATAGACTTTTGCCAAGAGAATGCACTGGTCATAGCAAATGCCCTCCTCAAACAACACAAGAGAAGATTCTACACATGAACATCATCAGATGGCCAAAACCAAAATCAGATTGATTCTATTCTTTTCAGCCAAAGATGGAGAAGCTCTATACAGTCAGCAAAAACAAGACTGGGAGCAGACTGTGGCTCAGATCATGAACTCCTTATTGCCAAATTCAGACTGAAATTGGAGAAAACCATTAAACCATTCAGGTATGACATAAATCAAATCCCTTATGACTATCCAGTGGAAAGGAGAAATAGATTTAAGGGACTAGATTTGATAGACCAAGTGCTTGATGAACTATGGACAGAGGTATGTGACACTGTAAAGGAAACAGGGATAAAGACCATCCCCAAGAAAAAGAAATGGAAAAAAAAAGCAAAATGACTGTGTGAGAAGGCCTTACAAATAGCTGTGAAAATAATAGAAGGGAAAGGCAAAGGAGAAAAGGAAAGATATAATCATTTGAATGCAGAGTTCCAGAGAATATCCAGGAGAGATAAGAAAGCCTTCCTCAGTGATCAATACAAAGAAATAGAAGAAAACAATAGAATGGGAAAGACTAGAGATCTCTTCAAGAAAATTGGAGAAACCAATGGAAATTTTCATGCAAAGATGGGCTCAATAAAGATCAGAAATGGTATGGACCAGACAAAAGCAGAAATATTAAGAAGAGGTTGCAAGGATACACAGAAGAGCTGTACAAAAGGATATTCATGACCCAGTTAATCATGATGGTGTGATCACTCACCTAGAGCCAGACATCATGGAATGTGAAGTCGAGTAGACCTTAGGAAATATCACTATGAACAAAGCTGGTGGAGGAGATGGAATCCCAGTTGAGCTATTTCAAATCCTGAAAGATATGCTCTGAATGTAATGCACTCAATGTGCCAGCAAAATTGGAAAACTCAGCAGTGGCCACAGGACTGGAAAAGGTCAGTTTTCATTCCAATCCCAAAGAAAGGCAATCCCAAAGAATGCTCAAACTACTGCATAATTGCACTCATCTCACACACTAGTAAAGTAATGCTCAAAATTCTCCAAACTAGGTTTCAGCAATACATGAACCGTGAACTTCCAGATGTTCAAGCTGGTTTTAGAAAAGGCAGAGAAACCAGAGATCAAATTGCCAACATCTGTTGTATCATCAAAAAAGCAAGAGAGTTCCAGAAAAACATCTATTTCTGCTTTATTGACTATTCCATAGCCTTTGACTGTGTGAGTCACAATAAACTGTGGAAAATTCTTCAAGAGATGGGAATACCAGACCCCCTGACCTGCCTTTTGAGAAACCTGTATGCAGGTCAGGAAGCAGCAGTTAGAACTGGACATAGAACAACAGACTGGTTCCAAATCGGGAAAGGAGTATGTCAAGGCTGTATACTGTCACCCTGCTTATTTAACTTATATGCAGAGTATATTATGAGAAAGGCTGGGCTGGATGAAGCACAAGGTGGAATCAAGATTGCCAGAAGAAATATCAATAACTTCAGATATGCAGATGACACCACCCTTATGGCAGAAAGTGAAGAGGAAATAAGAAGCCTCTTGATGACAGTGAAAGAGGAGAGTAAAGAAGTTGGCTTAAAGCTTAACATTCAGAAAACTAAGATCATGGCATCTGGTCCCATCACCTCATGGGAAATAGATGGGGAGACAGTGGAAACAGTGTCAGACTTTATTTTTGGGGGCTCCAAAATCACTGGAGATGGTGACTGCACCCATGAAATTAAAAGATGCTTACTCCCTGGAAGGAAAGTTATGACCACCCTAGATAGCATATTAAAAAGCAGACATTACTTTGCCAACAAAGGTCTATCTGGTCAAGGCTATGTTTTTTTTTTCCGGTGGTCATAGATGGATGTGAGATTTGGACTGTGAAGAAACCTGAGCGCCGAAAAATTGATGCTTTTGAACTATGGTGTTGGAGAAGACTCTTGAGTGTCCCTTGGATTGCAAGGAAATCCAACCAGTCCATCCTAAAGGAGATCAGTCCTGGGTGTTCATTGAAAGGATTTATGCTGAAGCTGAAACTCCAATACTTTGGCCACCTCATGTGCCCAGAGTTGACTCATTGGAAAAGACCCTGATGCTGGGAGGGATTGGGGGCAGGAGGAGAATGGGACGACAGAGGATGAGATGGCTGGATGGCATCACCAACTCGATAGCCATGAGTCTGAGTAAACTCTGGGAGTTTGTGATGGACAGGGAGGCCTGGCGTTCTGCGATTCATGGGGTCGCAAAGTGTCGGACACGACTGAGCGACTGAACTGAACTGATGTTCCATGTGATTTGTTTGATTAGTTTTCTGTGACTGTGGTTTTCTTTCAGTTGGCCCTCTGATGGATAAGGATAAGAGATGGGAGAGACTGACTGGAAGGGAAACTGGATCTTGTTCTGATGGGCAGGGCCATACTCAGTAAATTTTTAATCCAATTTTCTGTTAATGGGTGGGGCTGTGTTCCCTCCCTATTGTTTGACCTGAGACCAGAAGACTGTGGAGGTAAGGAAGATAATGGTGACCTCTTCAAAACGTCCCAAGCAGGCACTGCTGCACTGAGTGTCCCCAACCCTGCAGCAGGCCACCACCAACCCATGCTTCTGCCAGAGACTCCTGGACACTCAAGGGCAAATTTGGGTCAGTCTCTTTTGGGATCACTGTTCCTTTCTCCTGGGTCTTGTGCACACAAAGTTTTGTTTGTGCCCTCTAAGATTGTGTTTCCCAGTCCTGTGTAAGTCCTGGCAGCTCTATGGTGGGGTTAATGGAGACCTCCTCCAGAGGTGCTTATGACATACCCAGGTCTGCTGCAACCAGAGCCCTTTCCCTGCAGCAGGCCACTGTTGACCAATACCTCCACAGGAGACACTCAAACACAGTTCTCTCTGTTGGTTCTCTGGGTCCTGGTGTGCACAAGATTTGTTTGAGCCGCCAAGTGTCTCTGGCGGGTATGGGGTTTGATTCTAAATGTGGTTTTGTCCCTCCTACCATCTTGCTAGGGCTTCACCTTTGCCCTTGGATGTGCAGTATCATTTTTTGGTGGGATCCAACATTTTCCTGTCGATGGTTGTTCAGCAGTGAGTTGTAATTTTGGAGTTCTTGTAGAACTCTTGGAGAAGATAAGTGCACGTCCTTCTATTCCTCCATCTTCCTCTGCTGTAACCTAGAGTATAGGAAGTTCAAAACCTTCTTAAACCCATTCATGGACTCCAGAATAAGAGCTATGATCTTGTCCACATTCTAGCTGAGAATATTTTTTCCTGTTCTGTCCATCTCCTTATCTATTGCCCTTTAGGGTCAGTTGCAGTTGAAAGCCTGGAGAGAGGCCAGAGCACTATAGGATTACTGTTTGAAAATATGCTTCTGGTTTATTTAAAACATTCAGAAGTATTTAGAGGGAAATTTACTATGCTGTGGTATATTTCTTACTCAGCTTTCAGTAAAGATACCCAGCTGAGGATGTGACTGGTGATGGAAGTAAACTCTGATGCTGTAAAGAACAATATTGCATAGGAACCTGGAATGTTAGGTCCATGAATCAAGGTAAACTGGAAGTGGTCAAACAGGAGACGGCAAGAGTGAACATCAACATTTAAGGAATCAGTGAACTAAAATGATCTGGAGTGGGTGAATTTAACTCAAATGGCCAATATATCTAGTACTGTGAGCACTAATCCCTTACAAGAAATGCAGTAGCCCTCATAGTCAACAAAAGAGTACAAAATGCAGTACTTGGATCCAATCTCAAAATGACGCAATGATCTTTGTTTCCAAGGCAAACCATTCATTCAATATTACAGTAATCCAAGCCTATGCCCCAACCAGCAATGCTGAAGAAGCTGAAGTTGAACGGTTCTATGAAGACCTTCAAGACGTTCTTGAACTAATACCTCCAAAATATATCCTTTTCATTATATGGGACTGGAATGCATAGGTACGAAGTCAGGAGATATCTGGAGTAACAGGCAAGTTTGGCCTTAGAGTACAAAACGAAGCAGGACAAAAGCTAACAGAGTTTTGTCAAGAGAAGGCACTGGCCATAGCGAACACCCTCTTCCATCAACACAAGAGAAGACTCTACACATGAACATCACAGTATGGTCGATACCAAAATCAGATTGATTATATTCATTGCAGGCAAAGATGGAGAAGCTGTGTACAGTCAGCAAAAACAAGACTGGAAGCTGACTGTGGCTCAGATATTGAACTCCTTATTGCCAAATTCAGACATAAATTGAAGAAAGTAGGGAAAACCACTAGACCATTCAGGTATGACCTAAATTAAATCCCTTACAGTTATACAGTGGACGTTACAAATAGATTCAAGGGGTTAGATCTGATAGACAGAGTCCAGGAAGAAGTATGGATGGAGATTTGTAACACTGTATAAGAGGTGGTGATCAAAACCATCCCCAAGAAGAAGAAATGAAAAAGGCAAAATAGTTGTCTGAGAAGGTCTTCCAAATAACTGAGAAAAGAAGAGAACATAAAGGCAAAGAAGAAAAGAAAAGATATATCAATTTGATGCAGAGTTCAAAAGAAGAGCAAGGAGAGATAAGAAAGCCTTCCTCAGTGATCAATTCAAAACAATAGATAAAAACTATAGAATGGGAAAGACTAGAGATCTATTCAAGAAAATTAGAGATACCAAGGGAACATTTCATGCAGATATGGGAACAATTAAGGACAAAAAAGATATGGACCTAACAGAAGCAGAAGCTGTTAAGAAGAGATGGCAAGAATACACAGAAGAACTATACATAAAAGATCCTCAAGACTCAGAGAACCATGACGGTGTGATCACTCATCTAGATAAAGCCATACATCCTGAAATGCAAAGTCAAGTGGGCCTTAGGTAACATCACTGTGAACAAACCTAGTGGTTTGGAATCCCAGTTGAGCTATTTCAAATACTAAAAGATGATGCTGTTAACGTGTTGTTCTCAACATGCCAGCAAATTTGGAAAAATCAGCAATTGTCAGGTAACATTTAACAGGAAGATTCCTGCATGCTCTTTTCTATTTCTCATAAATCCTCTATTCCTTATCAGTTCCTGGCAATGGGAACGAGTGAAACAGCACACAGTTCTCAGGACTGAGATCATGGGAAAATGTATCTACTTGGTTTCCTCTCAGTAACTCCCTTCAGTGATTCTTTTCTGCATCAGCAACTTTGTATGTATTAGACTATCCATATGTGACTATTGATAAAATTTCAGCCTGTGTAATAGCTTGGTAATCATCTTACTAAAGATATATAAGCCTGCATTTCTGCTAATAAAATACCCTTGCTCCATCAGAGCTTGGGTCCTCGTGCCTTTCTTTCTTTCTTTCTCTCTCTCTTTCTCTCCCTCCCTCCTTCTCTCTCTTTCACTTTCTTATTGTCGACTCCAGACCACTAGGTTCTGGTCCATTAAAGAACTGCAGCAAGATATGACCTCAGGACTGGAAAAGGCCATTTATCATTTCAATCCCAAAGAAAGGCAATGTCAAAGAATGCTCAAACTACCGCACAATTGCACTCACATCACATGCTAGAAAAGTAAAGCTCAAAATTTTCCAAGCCAGGCTTCAACAGTACATCAACTGTGACTTCCACTTGTTCAAACTGGATGTTGAAAAAGCAGAGGAACCAGAGATCAAATTGCCAACATCTGCTAGATCATTGAACAAGCACGAGAGTTCCAGAAATAGCATGTACTTCTGCTTTATTGACTAAGCCAAAGCTTTTGATTGTGTGGATCACATCAAACTATGGAAAAATCTTAAAGTGTTAGGAATACCAAACCACCTGACCTGACTCCTAAGAAATTTTTATGCTGATCAAGAAGCAAAAATTACAACTGGACATGGTTGATTCTGCTAATCATTTAGGTTTAAGTGGACATGGAACAACATGCTGGTTCCTGATTGGGGAAAGGAGTGTGTCAAGGCTGTCTATTGTCACCCTGCTTATTTAACTTATATGCAGAGTACATCATATGAAATATCAGGCTGGATGAAGCACAAACTGGAACCAAGATTGCCGGGAGAAACATCAATAACCTCAGATATGCAGATGACACCACCCTTATGGCAGAAAGCGAGGAAGAACTTAAGATCCTATTGATGAAGGTGAAAGAGGAGAGTGAAAATGTTGGCTTAAAACTTAACATTCAGGAAAATAAGATCATGGCATCTGGCCCCATCACTTCATGGCAAATAGATGGGGAAGTAATGGAAGCAGTGACAGATATTATTTTGGGTTGTCTCCAACATCACTGCAGATGGTGATTGCAGCCATTAAATTAAAAGACACTTGCTCCTTGGAACAAAAGCTATGACCAAACTAGACAGCATATTAAAAAGCAGAGACATTACTTTGCCAACAAAGATCCATCTAGTCAAAGCTATGGTTTTTCCAGTAGTCATGTATGGATAAAAGAGTTGAACTATAAAACAATCTGAGTACTGAGTACTGAAAAGAGGATGTTTCTGAACTGTGGTGTTGGAGAAGACTTTTGATAGTCCCTTGAACTGCAAGGAGATGCAACCTGTCCATCCTAAAGGAAATCAGTCCTGAATATTCATTGGAAGGACTGATGCCAAAGCTGAAGATCCAATACTTTGGCCACCTGATGTGAAAAGCCAACTCATGGAAAACACCCTGATGTTTGGAAAGATTGAAGGCGGGAGGAGAAGGGGACAACATAGGATGAGACAGTTGGATGACATCACTGAGTCAATGCACATGAGTTTGAGCAAACTCTGGGAGATGGTGAAGGACAGGGAGTTCTGGAGTGCTGCAGTTCATGCTGCAAAGAGTCCAACACGACTGTGTGAATGAAAAACAAGTTACTTTTCACTAATTAGAAGATGATTATCTTTTATTTTATATTTTGTAGAGTAGTTTTGCAGTCTTTAGCATGAATTAAAATCATCAATGTCCCATCCTCAGAGTTTCTGATTTTATTAAATTGGAGTGGGAGCCAAGATTTTGCACTTGTAACAATTTCCTAAATAATATCTATGTTGCTGTTCCAGGGACCAGATTTTGACAACCACTCATCAAAGGCACTGGTTTCCAACTTTCAGGAGTAAAATTATTTAATTCACAATCATTCAAAAGCCTAGGAGAAATAGACTAATTTTTTCCCCATACTATGTTGCAGGAAATAAAGTGGGGCAAAAAAGAGAGGTCGTGTCTCAGGTTTTAGGCTAGTCCCTGGGATGGACCAACAAGTGCAGATTTTTGGCTTCATGCAGAAAAAAATTCAAAAGCAAGTCATAATAAAATGAAAGGTTTATTCAGAGAGTTACACACTTCATAGACAAAGTGTGGGTCATCTAAGAAGGTGAAAGGCACCAGGGTAGAGGGTGCCAGTTTGTATAGGTGTAGGTAAATTCACAGGTTAATGAGTGGGAGAATTATTCCAACTACTTTGAGGAAGGGGTAAGGATTTCCAGGATTTTGGTAACTGCCTACTTTTTGGCCTTTTATGGTTAGCATCAGAACTGTCATGTAGGTGTGGTATTTATCTGATATATTTTAGTGAGTGTATACTGAAGTTCAAGGTCCAGTGGAAGTCAGCCTATCTGCCATCTTGGGCCTATTTGTTCTAATCACCTTATATCATGTCCTCAGACTAGGTCATTCTTTTAAAGGTTGTGTCCTGTCTCCTTCCTGTCTCATCTAGGAGAAAAGATAACTTGAAGAAAAAGAGGAAAGCAATGATAAAAAGAGAGAAAATAAAGAAACAAAAAATTACTATATTAATGTTATTCAGTTACGAAGTCATGTCCAACTATTTGTGACCCTATGGACTGCAGTACACCAGGCTCCCTATCCTTAACTATCTCCTGGAGTTTGCTCAGATTCATGTCCATTGGAAAAACTATAGCTTTATCTATATGGACCTTTGTCCCTAAAGTCAAATACAAATAATTTATGTATCTCTAATCTGAGGAGAACCATTCCTCATTCTTGATTTCCTTTCCTGCTCATATCATTAGCTGTTAACTCTTCTTCTAAATGATTTTTGAAATTCAAATATAACAGTACTTTTGTTAGAAATAGAAATTACCCCTAGAAATAGCTACTTAGTATTTAATTGTGCAGTGGATTCCAGAATTCTATATTTTAAAAATATTACTCTCATGATTCTGCTAATCATTTAGGTTTAAGTGATTTTAATTTCTTTCTGTCACCTGATCTTGAGACTTCTTATAGACTGCACATAAATTCAGTGTTTCCTCCCAGGTCTTTTAATTCATCTAGAGGGAACCATAAAGTACATTAAAAATCAAGTTGAGAAGATGGCGGAGGAATAGGATGGGGAGACCACTTTCTCCCCTACAAATTCATCAAAAGAACAATTGAACGTTGAGCAAACTTCACAAAACAACTTCTGATCGCTAGCAGAGGACTTCAGGCGCCCAGAAAAGCAGCCCATTGTCTTCAAAAGGAGGTAGGACAAAATATAAAAGATAAAAAGAGAGACAAAAGAGCTAGGGACGGAGACTCAGCCCAGGAAGAGAGTCTTAATAGAGGAAGTTTCCAAACACCAGGAGGGTCTGGGGGAAGTTTTCAAATCTCAGAGGCAACCTAACTGGGAGGAAAAATAAATAAAACCTACAGATTACATGCCTAAAAGCAACTCCCAGCAGAAAAGTACCCCAGACGCCTGCATCCACCACCAGCAAGTGGAGGCAGAACGGAGAGGAGCGGGTGGCATTGCTTAGGGTAAGGACAGGCCCGAAGGCCCTGAGAGCAATCGGAGAGAGATTTCGTGAGATAGCAACTTAAACTGTGGGATAGCAAGAGAGAGAGAGAAAATTAACTGGCCCGAACACACGGCCGGCCGTTCGCAGAACAAAGGGACCGAGCAACTCCAGAGAAGAGCTAGCCGGTGGCAGACCGGCCCATCCCCGACGGAGGCAGGAGGCAGAGGGAAGGGGAAAGGGGCAAACTCGGCCCCAGAGACGGCACCCCCTACCACACTGCAAACAGGCCTCCAGTTTCTAACCAAAGACTTCCTGAGATTCTGGATGGTCGACATCCACTGGGAGCGTTGAGGCTAAACACAAGGTGGACTGGCGTGGGCGGAAACTGAGGCTGGGACCGCGGAGGGGAGAAGGCACACCACACCCGGGGAGAGTGTGCCCGTCAAGCTCCTGGCTGCCTGAGCTGCTCCGGCTGGGGAAGACACAAAACGCAGGCGCAACAGAGTCCTCGCTTTTGTGGAATGCCCGAAAAGTGGAACTGAACACAATGCAGGGCCCGCTCCATATAGAGCAGCCAGAAGCCTGAGCAGTGTAGATGGGGAAAGCACACACACCCATGAGAGGGGACAAACCCAGTGTGGCTGAAACACTGTGAGTGCTACCCACACACAGCAATATCTGTCTGAAGCGCAACTCCCTCCCCGCAGCAGGACTGAACTAGCGAACCTGAAAGAGTCCACCTCCACCTGCCTGTGTCAGGGCGGATATTAGACACTGAAGAGACCTGCATACAGAAGCCAAATAAACAAAGGGAACCACTTCAGAAGGGACTGGTGCAACAGATTAAAATCACTGTAGGTAACACCAACTACACCGGAAGGGGCCTATAGATATCGAGAAGTGTAAGCTGGAACGAGGAGCTTTCTATTACTCCTTAATTTTCATTTTCGTTTCACTATAACCTTGCAAAAAAAACAAACAAACAAACAAACAAAAGAGAGAGAAGCCCTATTTTGAAACCCAACTTCATATATATTTCTAAAATTTTTTGTGTTTTTGTTTTTGTTTTTAATATTGTATTTTTAAGGGTCTAATCTCTACTCTAGATTTTTCATATTTGTTTTTCAGTATGTGATATAAATTTTGGACATTTAAGAATCCAATACACAGTTCCCATTTTTATTCAGGAGTGTGTCGATTACTCTCTCCCACTTTTGACTTTCTGTTTTCCATCTCAGAACACCTCTATTTCCTCCCTTCCCCTTCTCTTCCCAATCCAATTTTGAGAATCTTTGTGGGTGTCTGGGCTGCGGAGAAGACTTTGGGAACAGAGAACTGCCTAGATCTGTCTCTCTCCTCTTGAGTACCCCTTTTTTATCCTCCTGCTCATCTCTATCTCCCTCCTCCCTCTCCTCTTCTTCATGTAACTCTGTGAACCTCTCTGGGTGTCCCTCATGGTGGAGAATCTTTTCACCATTAAGCTAGAAGTTTTACTATCAGTGCTGTATAGTTGGAGAAGGCTTGAGACTACTGGAAGAATAAAACTGAAATCCAGAGGCAGGAGACTTAAGCCCAAAACCTGAGAACACCAGAAAACTCCTGACTACATGCAACATTAAGTAATAAGAGACCATCCAAAAGCCTCCATACCTACACTGAAACCAACCACCACCCAAGAGCCAATAAGTTCCAGAGGAAGACATACCACACAAATTCACTAGCAACACAGGAACGTAGCCCTGAGCATCAACATACAGGCTGCACAAAGTCACACCTAACACATAGACCCATCTCAAATCTCACTACTGGACACTCCATTGCACTCCAGAGAGAAGAAATCCAGCTCCACTCACCAGAAAACTGATGCAAGCTTCCCTAACCAGGAAACCTTGACAAGCCAATCGTCCAACCCCACCCACTGGGTGAAACCTCCACAGTAAAAAGGAACCACAGACCAACAGAACACAGAAAGCCCACTCCAGATATAGCAATCTAAACAAGATGAAGAGGCAGAGAAATAACCAACAGGTAAAGGAACATGAAAAATGTCCACCAAGTCAAACAGAAGAGGAGAGATAGGGAATCTACCTGAAAAATAATTTAGAATAATGATAATAAAAATGATCCAAAATATTGAAAACAAATGGAATTACTGATAAATAGCCTGGAGAGAAAGATTGAGAAGATGCAAGAAATGTTTAATAAGGATCTAAAAGAAATAAATAAGAGTCAATTAAAAATGAATAATGCAATAAATGAGATGAAAAACACTCTGGAGGGAACCAAGAGTAGAATAACAGAGACAGAAGATAGGATGAGTGCGGGGAGCCGGCCTGCTCAAGGCCAAAAAAGGCCCTGGGAAAGCCTTGAAAGAGGCCATTCCTTGTCCCGCCACCACATGATAAAGTAGTAAAAACATTTGCTGGGTCTCCTTTGTTCTTCCTTGAGAAAAACATAGTAGTGACCTTCACTTAGTAGTTTATCTTGGAATACCAAAAGCAAGACGTAAGCTTCTGCAATCACTTAAGACAAAGAATTGTATTGATGTGACAAACACCAGATGGCATTTTTTATGAACTATGTTTTCTGCTTGTACTAGTATAAAGGTAGCTGTTTTACTCAATAAAATCACTGACTTGTCTAAAGAGCATTCAGCCCTCTCGACCCTATTCTTTAATTTCAGTTCTTCTTTCTCAGGCTTCTGTGCTGTTGCAATCGCGACTTGTTCTCTTTGCTGGCTGGTCCCGGCAGATAAGTGAGGTAGAAGATAAAATGGTGGAAATAAATGAAGCAGAGAGGAAAAAAGAAAAAAGAATTTAAAAAAAAATGAGGACAACCTCAGGGACCTCTGGGACAATGTGAAACGCCCCAACATTTGAATCATAGGAGTCCCAGAAGAAGAAGACAAAAAGAAAGGCCATGAGAAAATACTCGAGGAGATAATAGCTGAAAACTTCCCTAAAGTGGGGAAGGAAATAGTTACACAGATCCAAGAAACCCAGAGAGTCCCAAACAGGATAAACCCAAGGCGAAACACCCCAAGACACATATTAATCAAATTAACAAAGATCAAACACAAAGAACAAATATTAAAAGCAGCAAGGGAGAAACAACAAATAACACACAAAGGGATTCCCATAAGGATAACAGCTGATCTATCAATAGAATCCCTTCAGGACAGAAGGGAATGGCAGGACATACATAAAGTTATGAAAGAGAATAACCTACAACCTAGATTACTGTACCCAGCAAGGATCTTATTCAGATATGAAGGAGAATTCAAAAGCTTTTTACAGACAAGCAAAAGCTGAGAGAATTCAGCACCACCAAACCAGCTCTTCAACAAATGCTAAAGTATCTTCTCTAGACAGGAAACACAGAAAGGTTTTATAAACACGAACCCAAAACAACAAAGTAAATGGCAATGGGACCATACATATCAATAATTATCTTCAATGTAAATGGGTTGAATGCCCCAACCAAAAGACAAAGACTGGCTGAATGGATACAAAAACAAGACCCTTATATATGCTGTCTACAAGAGACCCACCTCAAAACAAGAGACACATACAGACTAAAAGTGAAGGGCTGGAAAAAAAATATTTCACACATACGGAGCCCAAAAGAAAGCAGGAGTTGCAATACTCATGTCAGATAAAATAGACTTTAAAATAAAGGCTGTGAAAAGAGACAAAGAAGGGCACTACATAATGATCAAAGGATCAATCCAAGAAGAAGATATAACAATTATCAATATATATGCACCCAACATAGGAGCACTGCAATATGTATGGCAAACGCTAACAAGCATGAAAGAGGAAATTAATAGTAACACAGTAAGAGTGGGGGACTTTAATACCCCACTCACAACTATGGATAGATCAACTAAACAGAAAATTAACAAGGAAACACAAACCTTAAATAACACAATGGACCAGCTAGACCTAATTGATATCTATAGGACAATTCACCCCAAAACAATCAACTTCACCTTTTTCTCAAGTGCACATGGAACCTTCTCCAGAATAGATCATATCCTGGGCCATATATCTAGTCTTGGTAAATTCAAAAAAAAAATTGAAATCATTCCAGTCATCTTTTCTGACCACAGTGCAGTAAGATTAGATCTCAATTACAGGAAAAAAAATATTAAAAATTCAAACATATGGAGGCTAAATGACACGCTTCTGAATAACCAACAAATCATAGAAGAAATCAAAAAAGAAATCAAAATATGCATAGAAATGAATGAAAATGAAAACACAACAAACCAAAACCTATGGGACACTGTAAAAGCAGTGCTAAGGGGAAGATTCATAGCATTACAGGCTTACCTCAAGAAACAAGAAAAAAGTCAAATAAATAGCCTAACTCTACACCTAAAGAAAATAGTGAAGGAAGAAATGAAGAACCCCAGGGTTAGTAGAAGGAAAGAAATCTTAAAAATTAAGGCAGAAATAAATGCAAAAGAAACAAAAGAGACCACAGGAAAAAATCAACAAAGCTAAAAGCTGCTTTTTTGAAAAATAAACAAAATTGACAAACCATTAGCAAGACTCATTAAGAAACAAAGGGAGAAGAACCAAATTAACAAAATTAGAAATGAAAATGGAGGGATCACAACAGACAAAACTGAAATACAAAAGATCATAAGAGACTACTACCAGCAGCTCTATGTCAATAAAATGGACAACTTGGAAGAAATGGACAAATTCTTAGAAGAGTATAACTTTCCAAAACTGAACCAGAAAGAAATAGAAGATCTTAACAGTCCCATCACAAGCAAAGAAATCAAAACTGTAATAAGAAATCTTCCAGCAAACAAAAGCCCAGGACGAGATGGCTTCACAGCTGAATTCTACCAAAAATTTAGAGAAGAGCTAACACCCATCTTGGTCAAACTCTTCCAGAAAATTGCAGAAGAAGGTAAACTTCCAAGCTCATTCTATGAGTCTACCATCACCCTAATTCCAAAACCAGACAAAGATGCCACAAAAAAAGAAAACTACAGGCCAATATCACTGATGAACATAGATGCAAAAATCATTATCAAAATTCTAGCAAACAGAATCCAACAACATTAAAAAAAAACAAACAAACAAACAAACAAAAAAAACATACATCATGACCAAGTGGGCTTTATCACAAGAACGCAAAGATTGTTTAATATCAGCAAATCAATCAATGTAATACACCACATTAACAAATCGAAAGATGAAAACCATATGATTATCGCAATAGATGCAGAAAAAGCCTTTGACAAAATTCAACATCCATTTATGATTAAAACTCTCCAGAAAGCAGGAATAGAGGGTACATATCTCAACATAATAAAAGCTATATATGACAAACCCACAGCAAGCATTACACTCAATGGTGAAAAATTTAAAGCATTTCCCCTAAAATCAGGAACAAGACAAGCATGCCCGCTCTCACCACTACTATTCAACATAGTTTTGGAAGTGTTGGCCACAGCAATCACAGCAGAAAAAGAAGTAAAAGGAATCCAGATAGGAAAAGAAGAAGTGAAACTCTCGCTGTTTGCAGATGACATGATCCTCTACATAGAAAACCCTAAAGACTCTACCAGAAAATTACTAGAGCTAATCAATGAATATAGTAAAGTTGCAGGATATAAAATTAACACACAGAAATCACTTGCATTCCTGTAGACTAACAATGAGAATACAGAAAGAGAAATTAAGGAAACAATACCATTCACCATTGCAACAAAAAGAATAAAATACTTAGGAGTATATCTACCTAAAGAAACAAAAGGCCTATACATAGAAAACTATAAAACACTGATGAAAGAAATCAAAGAGGACACAAACAGATGGAGAAATATACCGTGTTCATGGATTGGAAGAATCAATATTGTCAAAATGGCTATTCTACCCAAAGCAATCTATAGATTCAATGCAATCCCTATCAAGC
Organism: Dama dama; assembly: GCF_033118175.1. Classification (NCBI taxonomy): domain Eukaryota; kingdom Metazoa; phylum Chordata; class Mammalia; order Artiodactyla; family Cervidae; genus Dama; species Dama dama. The sequence continues at coordinate 74,453,961 of NC_083714.1, forward strand.
TACCAACGGTATTTTTCACAGAACTAGAACAAAGAATTTCACAATTTGTATGGAAATACAAAAAACCTCGAATAGCCAAAGTAATCTTGAGAAAGAAGAATGGAACTGGAGGAATCAACCTGCCTGACTTCAGACTCTACTACAAAGCCACAGTCATCAAGACAGTATGGTACTGGCACAAAGACAGAAATATAGATCAATGGAACAGAATAGAAAGCCCAGAGATAAATCCACGAATCTATGGATACCTTATCTTTGACAAAGGAGGCAAGGATATACAATGGAAAAAAAGACAACCTCTTTAACAAGTGGTGCTGGGAAAACTGGTCAACCACTTGTAAAAGAATGAAACTAGAACACTTTCTAACACCATACACAAAAATAAACTCAAAATGGATTAAAGATCTAAATGTAAGACCAGAAACTATAAAACTCCTAGAGGAGAACATAGACAAAACACTCTCTGACATAAATCACAGCAGGATCCTCTATGACGCACCTCCCAGAATATTGGAAATAAAAGCAAAACTAAACAAATGGGACCTAATGAAACTTAAAAGCTTTTGCACAACAAGGGAAGCTGTAAGTAAGGTGAAAAGACAGCCCTCAGATTGGGAGAAAATAATAGCAAATGAAGCAACAGACAAAGGATTAATCTCAAAAATATACAAGCAACACCTGCAGCTCAATTCCAGAAAAATAAATGACCCAATCAAAAAATGGGCCAAAGAACTAAGCAGACCTTTCTCCAAAGAAAACATACAGATGGCTAACAAAACACATGAAAAGATGCCCAACAGCACTCATTATCAGAGAAATGCAAATCAAAACCACAATGAGGTACCGTTACATGCCAGTCAGGATGGCTGCTATCCAAAAGTCTACAAGCAATAAATGCTGGAGAGGGTGTGGAGAAAAGGGAACCCTCTTACACTGTTGGTGGGAATGCAAACTAGTACAGCCACTATGGAGAACAGTATGGAGATTTCTTAAAAAAACTGGAAATAGAACTGCCATATGACCCGGCAATCCCACTTCTGGGTATACACACTGAGGAAACCAGATCTGAAAGAGACATGTGCACCCCAATGTTCATCACAGCCGCAGCACTGTTTACAATAGCCAGGACATGGAAGCAACCTAGATGCCCATCAGCAAATGAATGGATAAAGAAGCTGTGGTATATATACACCATGGAATATTACTCAGCCATTAAAAAGAATTCATTTGAATCAGTTCTAATGAGATGGATGAAACTGGAGCCCATTATACAGAGTGAAGTAAGACAGAAATATAAAGACCATTACAGTATACTAACACATATATATGGAATTTAGAAAGATGGTAATGATAACCCTATATGCAAATCAGAAAAATAGACACAGATGTACAGAACAGAATTTTGGACTCTGTGGGAGAAGGTGAGGGTGGGATGTTTCAAGAGAACAGCATCAATACATGTATATTATCTAGGGTGAAACAGATCACCAGCCCAGGTTGGATGCATGAGACAAGTGCTCGGGCCTGGTGCACTGGCAAAACCCAGAGGGATTGGGTAGAGAGTGAGGTGGGAGGGGGGGATCGGGATGGGGAATACATGTAAATCCATGGCTGATTCATGTCAATGTATGACAAAAGCACTACAATATTGTAAAGTAATTAGCCTCCATCTAATAAAAATAAATGAAAAAAAAATCAAGTTGAGTAGAAATTTGATCCTTCTAAATCCTGTAGCAAAACTTTATTATAAAAATAGTATCTGGAAGCATAGGAAAGAAAAAGATGCAGTGAGTGGATTTCTACATGGGTTGAAAAATAAATGAAGTTCTTTACATCATTAATTGGATTAACTGAAAAACAATTGAGTGTTGATTGGCTTTTTAAATAAAAAAAAAAAGAAAAAGACGAGTACTGTGATGTTAGATTAATAAATATCACATGAGTAGACCATAGAAATTTTAAGATGATTACAATGTATGGATGATAATAGAAAACCAGTGCAATAAATCCATATTATAAATTGGTTCCCTATATATTATGGATATTGTGGATCAAGCTATGTCCCATGTGTACAGAGATATAATTCATCTTTTTCACACCTATATTGTGAGCACACTACAAAGAATAAAGTAAAGCAGTCATAAGTCTTTGTGATGGATGAGTCTCTTTTAAGTCATTTTTAAATTCTTTGTTACAGTTTCTATTAAAAATAACATTCTTTGAAAATGAAAGAGTTGATAACTTCTAAGAAGGCAGTTGGCAAAGAGTAGCTAGTTCCAGGGGTAATTTCTACTGCTAAGAAAGGCACTGTTATATTAAATTTCAAGAATCATTTAGAAGAAGAGTTAACAACTAATGATATGAATAGGAAAGGAAAGAAAATTGAGAATGAGAAATGGCTCCCCTTAGATTAGAGACACAGTCATGAATAATTTGTGTTTGATATATTAAAATAGTAATTTTTTTCTTTCTTTCTATCATCCCTTCCTTCTCTTTCTCCAAACTACCTCCTCCACCCAACAGCACATAAACAATGATTCAGTTACAATGCTAGAAAGGTATCTAAGATCATCCACTGAATTACCTCAGTTTACACTAGTCTAATAATGAAGTTTATCTGTAGAAATGTTGAAAATTATATGTTCCCCTATTAAAACTGCTATATCTGTCTCTCAAATACTCTTGTGCACCAGAGTAACCAAATATTTTACAAAATCACACACCAAGGTAACAGAAGGATCAGAACTGAGACAAGTTATGGTATAAATGTAGTGAAAAAGTCAACAAAACTTCCTACCAAAATGATTTAGCATGATTAAATATATATTTCAAGGTCTAAGTTAGTGAGTTAGAACATATCTTAAAATCAAAAGAAAATAAAACAGGCAATTTTTAAACCGTGCATCTCAGATTTGGACTTGAACCCATACACTGGGACTTGAACCCAGCCAAAGTGCAGGTTAGGGATTGAGCTCATTGTCTTTTGAGATCACACACTTGGTCTCAGGACTTAATAAAGCTCAGGTTCTTGATTAAAAGAATTCAGTGAGAGGAAAAATAAGAAGTCAGTTTAGGCGAGGGTGGGATGTTCTGAGAAAATAACATTGAAACAAGTATACTGTCAAGGGTGAAACAGATCACCAGCCCAGGTTGGATGCATGAGACAAATGCTCAGGGCTGATGCACTGGGAAGACCCAGAGGGATGGGATGGAGAGGGAGGTGGGAGGGGGGATCGGGATGGGGAACACATGTAAATCCATGACTGATTCATGTCAATGTATGGCAAAAACCACTACAATATTGTAAAGTAATTAGCCTCCAACTAATAAAAATAAATGGAAAAAAATAATAAAATAAAATGGAAAAAAAAACGTCAGTTTAGAGAGAAACACTCCACAGACAGTGTGTGAGCCATCTAAGAAGGCAAAAGGCCTTGGGATATGCTGTGGTTAGTTTTTATGGACTGGGTAATTTCATAGGCTAATGATTGGAGTGATTATTCCAACTGTTTTCAGGAGGGGACAGGGATTCCCAGGTATTGGGCCACTGCCTAGTTTTTGACCTTTATGGTTGGCCTTGGAACTGTCATGGCACTGGTGAATGTGTCACAAAGCTTGCTGGTGTTACACTGAGCATATACAGAGTCTCAAGGTGTAGTGGAAGTCAACTCATGTGCCACCTATTTGGTTCTAATTATCTTATGCCATGTCCTCAGGTTATATCATTCTTTCAAATGTTGTGCCCTGTCTCCTTCCCTCTTGCTTAAGTTTGGCATCTTCTGTTTTGTAACTCAGTAGGAATGTATTTTGGGAGCTTTCCTGGTGGCTCAGTGATAACAAATCTGCTTGCCAATGCAGGAGTTGCAAGTTTGATCCCTGGGTCACGAAGATCCCCTAGAGAAGGAAATGGCAACCCACTCCAGTATTCTTGCATGGGAAATCCCTTGGACAGAGGAACCTGGTGGGCTAAAGTCCATGAGGTTGCAAAGAGTTGGACATGACTGAGCAATTAAAACAACAGTCAGGAATACATTTTTAACTAATATTAACATAGTATTCAATAGTTTTTGTGTGTGTGTTTTTCTTATTTTTATGTTTTTTCGATAGTTATTAAAGACAAGTGAATGCCAACAGAAAATGAATAGATTATTTAAAAAAGAGTTATCATGAAAAAGTTATGTAGCCTCCCCATTTTATTCTGGGTTTTATATATTCTTTGAGCAAATATTTAATGAAAACTTGATATGTTCCTATCCCTGGGGACTACTATTATAGCTTCTTTCCCTTTATATAAATTATAAAGTAAAAATATGTGTAACAGAAATACTGCTATTTTTATCTAGTATGTTAAATCACCTTTCATAGTCAGACAGTTGGCTGAATATCTGAGAAAACATTACAAAATTTCTTGTGCTGCCAAACTTCAAAGCAGGTTTTAAGAATTTTAGCTTCATCTTCAATAAGTTGAAGTTGATTCTAGTATTTATACAAGTATTTATATGAGATTTCTCATTCCCTTAAACAGCTTCCCTTATTCTGGATTTAACAGTTGCTCACAAAGAATCTTGATCTTTCTGGTATCACCATTCATTCAAAAAGCATTTTTTTTTTTGAGCACCTGTACTTAAGCAGTGTGCCTCTGTGATGGCTCAGTGGTAAAGAATCCACCTGCAGTGCAGGAGACCACCTGCAATGCAAGAGACTGAGGATCTGATCCCTGGGTCAGTGGCAAGATCATCCGGAGAAGGAAATGGCAACCCACTCCAGTATTCTTGTCTAGGAAATTCCATGGACAGAGGAGCCTGTCAGGATACAGTCCATGAGGTAACAAAAAGAGTCAGACATGACTTAGTGACTAAACCACCACCACCACGGAATCAAACAGCCAGGTTTAATATTTGAGCTATATATGAATAAAGAAATTAAATGCAAGAGCCAATATGAAAAGAAAAAAAAATGCTACAGTGTAACACCCATTTCTGTGAAAAATCTGAGAACAGAGAATAGGCTTCCAGTTAAGAGACAGAAAAACACATACACTTGCATTCTGTTATTAATTATAGATGAATAAAATTAAAATTCAGAAATAAAAAATACATACTCATAAAAAATTAATAAGTCAAGATATCATAAGATGAGAGATTTCAATACACTTTTACAAAATAAGAAATTGCTGGTAACATGGCAAGTGTTTCAGTGGGATGGAGGAGAGAGTTACAGTCTAAAGGCTAATGAGAATGGAATTGATATTTGCCCAGTAGAGCCCTGAACAGCTCAAGACTTGGAGGTCCTGGAATAGAGGAGAGAGAAAATAAGGCAAGGGACAGAAAAGAACAGAGATGAGTTGCAAATCTCTACCTTTCACTTTTATAATGTCTATAGTTAGTTGGTAAATCTTAGGTAGGAGGCCAGAGGTTTATTCTCTGGAGAAATGAACAGAAGAACCTCTGAACTGCAGAGGGTAGGAGTGAGACAAAAGCCAGAAAATTAGAAGGTTAATTGAAACTCTTCTATACAGAATGGTCTTGTGGTCCCCACCTTTGTACTCTGCCCTTGAAGATTTCTGGTAATGAAGCAGTGACCTATCAGAACCATTCTGTCCCAACAATGCACTTCAGGAAATTAAACAACCCTGAAAGAAAAAACAAACAAACAAACAAACAAAAAAACCTCCACACACTGTGCTAGATTTGTTTTTTTCTCTTGTAGCAGGAAATCAATAAAGAATGTCTAAAATTGATAAATCAAGAAATATCATAATAAAGCACACTATATATAGCTTATTATTTGGGTAGACTAAGCTCCTATAACAAATATATACCAACAATTTAGTGACTCTGGCACAAAAAAAGCTATTTATGTCTTACATAGCTATTCAAGATAAGCATTCCAGGATAAGGGGACACACTGCCTCTCAGTCATTCAGAACCACAACTTAAGTTAGCCTTCTCACACCTTCTATACAGGCTTCCAAAGACTTTCTAGTTGTTATTCTGTCTAGTTAGTCAGATAAATAAAATATGGAATAGGTATTTTGTGTCAAACTCAAGTTTGTGTGTCTGAAGTACAGTGAAACAAAATAAATGAAAATATCAGAGTTTGGAACACATAAATGTTTATTGCAGGACCAAGCAAGAAGTACAGATGGCTTCTACTCAAAAGATCTGAACTTGCCCATGATTTGGCAAGAAGTTTTCATAGACAAGATTTGGGGTGAAGATTGTAGGATGTGCACCTTTCTCCTGATTGATTGCTCATGAGATAACAGGATTGTGTTCCAAGAATCTTGAGCTCAACTTGAAATTACCATCCTCCACCTGAGTGAAAGTGAAAGTTGCTTAGTTGTGCCTGACTCTTTGCGACCCCATGGACTATACAATCCATGGAATTCTCCAGGCCAGAATACTGGAGTGGGTAGCCTTTACCTTCTCCAGGGGGCCTTCCCAACCCAGAGATCAAACCCAGGTCTCCCGCATTGCAGGCGGATTCTTTACCAGCTGAGCCAAAAGAGGGGATGTATTTCTTATAGAAGAACTTAAAGATGTGTATCAGATTATTATGTATTCCCATTGGTAGTAACTAGGACTCTCCTTTATTGAAACCCTCTCTTTTTTTTTTCTTTACCACTTTTCCTTTGTTATCTGCATTCTCTCACTTCTCTAATTAATAATTATTTGAATCTGCCTTTTGTATTCAAAAAAGGCCTACAAACAATAAACAGGGGACACAGAAAAAAATTTTTATACCCAAGGTGGGCCCTGTAGGGTCCTGCTCAGTTTCATGTTTTTTTTTTTTTTAAGGTACTGGTCCAGAAACAACAGATACTGATCTTGGGTGGCCTCAGCCTGCAATGGTGTGGAGCAGGATTTGGGTTTCCAGCCAGAGACTGGGCTGGATCACAGCAGTGAAAGCACTAGATCCTAGTCATTAGGCCAGTGATCAGTGACAAAGGCCCTGGACCTTTGGCTTTAACAGAAAAGAATTCTCACAAAGATGGAAAGTAGTGAAATAAGTAAAGTATTTATTAAGAAGAAAAAAAAATTACAGTATGTGTAGAAAAACACACAGGTGGGCTCAGTGAGAGTCCCTGAATCACATCCTCATGGTAGTCTGAAATACTTTTATGGGATATTTCTTCTGGGTTTTCTTTGGCTAAACGTTTTTACTTGCAATACCTAAGTAGGCAGCCATTTACCCAATTAAATGCCAACAGGCTAGGGTAGAAATGAATACTGGTGCAAAGCTAATAATCTCTGTCTTGTGAAGGTAAAAGAGGATGGAATGAATGAAGAGAACTATAGACTTTTCATTTAAGTGTAATTAGATTGAGGGACTAGCACGAAAAGATTATCTCTAAAACTCTTCTTCACTCAAGTGTGTATTTCTCTTATTAGAGTTGTCAAAATAAACATTAAATACAGCTGACCAGTATTTGCAATGGCAATGTGGGTTTGGATCCATCACTAGACACAGGGGCAAACACACACATAGCTGTAAATATAGGCATATATATGAAGAAATGCATATATACGTATATATGTGCACACACACGTGTGTGTGTATGTGTGTGTGTATACACATGTCTAGGAGAAAGACATTTTCCTCTGCCCTTCTAGATTCTTCTGGCTGGTCTAAGAATTAAATCGACATATGACAGATCAACATAGGATGATCATCTCCTGCTTGACCATGTCCAATTTGCCTTGATTCATGGACCTAACATTCCAGGTTCCTATGTAATACTGTTCTTTGCAGCATCAGATTTTACTTACATCATCAGATACATGAACAAATGAACATCATTTCTGCTTTGGCCCAGCAACTTCATTCTTTCTGGGACAATTAGTAATTGTCCTCTGTTCTTCCACAGTAGCAAATTTGACACCTTCCAACTTGGGGGGCTTATCTTTTGGTGTCATAATTTTATATATTTTTATACAATTCATAGGGTTCTTATGGCAAATATACTGGAGTAGTTGCCATTCCCTCATCCAGAAGTGGAAAGACTAGAGATTAAGAGGAAAAAAATCAAATGGAAGTTTAATAACATGTATTCTGGAGAAGGAAATGGCAACCCACTCCAGTGTTCTTGCCTGGAGAATCCCAGGGATGGGGGGTAGTAATATGGGAATTTACAGGGGAGGAAGGCAGTTGACATGGAGATGGAGAAGCAAATATTCCATAAAAAAATGTTTGCTGGGCCATGCAGAGAAGATGGGACACAGAGTGGACTCTTATTTGTAAGTCCTGCTGAGTTTTCCCCATTACACCTAGCCCATATTCTTTGCAGATATCTCTGGTGATAGCTCTATTCCAGGAACAGGCTTCTGTCAAAATTTCTTAAGCAATTAGAGGGAAGGTCAACATTTATTCCTAAGTCTTTTAGGCCTTAATTGTTTTCCACATGAAAAAATCTTCACTTCAAAGACACATTCTGGGGTGGCAAGTTTTGCTCCCCTCCACATGTGTATATCATCAGTTAAGTTCAGTTCAGTCCCTCAGTCGTGGCCAACTCTTTGCGACCCCATGAATCGCAGCATGCCAGGCCTCCCTGTCCATCACCAACTTCGGGAGTTTACTCAAACTCATGGCCATCAAGTCGGTGATGCCATCCAGCCATCTCATCCTCTGTCGTCCCATTCTCCTCCTGCCCCCAATCCCTCCCAGCATCAGGGTCTTTTCCAATGAGTCAACACTTCGCATGAGGTGGCCAAAGTATTGGAGTTTCAGCTTCAGCATCAGTCCTTCCAATGAACACCCAGGACTGATCTCCTTCAGGATAGACTGGTTGGATCTCCTTGCAGTCCAAGGGACTCTCAAGAGTCTTCTCCAACACCACAGTTTAAAAGCATCAATTTTTCAGCACTCAGCTTTCTTCACAGTCCAACTCTCACATCCATACATGACCACTTGAAAAACAATAGTCTTGACCAGATGGACCTTTGTTGGCAAAGCAATGTCTCTGCTTTTTAATATGCTATCTATGTTGGCCGTAACTTTCCTTCGGAGGAGTAAGCATCTTTTAATTCCATGGCTGCAGTCACCATCTGCAGTGATTTTGGAGCCCTAGTAAATAAAGTCTGACACTGTTTCCACTGTCTCCCCATCTATTTCCCATGAAGTGATGGGACCAGATGCCATGATCTTAGTTTACTGAATGTTAAGCTTTAAGCCAACTTTTTCACTTTCCTCCTTCACTTTCATCAAGAGGCCTTTTAGTTCCTCTTCACTTTCTGCCATAAGGGTGGTGTCATCTGCATATCTGAGGTTATTGATATTTCTCCCAGCAATCTTGATTCCAGCTTGTGCTTCTTCCAGCCCAGCGTTTCTCATGATGTACTCTGCATATAAGTTAAATAAGCAGGGTGACAATATACAGCCTTGAGGTACTCTTTTTCCTATTTGGAACCAGTCTGTTGTTCCATGTCCAGTTTTAACTCTTGCTTCCTGACCCGCATACAGGTTTCTCAAGAGGTAGGTCAGGTGGTCTGGTATTCCCCTCTCTTGAAGAATTTTCCAGTTTATTGTGATCCACACAAAGGCTTTGGCATAGTCAATAAAGCAGAAATTGATGTTTTTTTTTCTGGAACTCTCTTGCTTTGTTGATGATCCAGCAGATGTTGGCAATTTGATCTCTGGTTCCTCTGCCTTTTCTAAAACCAGCTTGAACATCTGGAAGTTCACGGTTCACGTATTGCTGAAACCTGGTTTGGAGAATTTTGAGCATTACTTTACAAGCGTGTGAGATGAGTGCAATTGTGCAGTAGTTTGAGCATTCACTGCGATTGCCTTCCTTAGGGATTGGAATGAAAACTGACCTTTTCCAGTCCTGTGGCCAATGCTGAGTTTTCCAAATTTGCTGGCATATTGAGTGCAGCACTTTCACAGCATCATCTTTCAGGATTTGAAATAGCTCAACTGGAATTCCATCACCTCCACTAGCTTTGTTCATAGTGATGCTTTCTAAGGCCCACTTGACTTTACATTTCAGGATGTCTGTATATATCATATACACACATTTGTTTATAACTATATGTGTGTGTGTGTGTGTGTATATATATATTTGTGTATATCTGTGTATGTAAATTTATATGTATATAGGCCAAAGTCAACATAGACCTTTTGTTTAGGTGGAATAAAACATTGGATGATAGTAATGAGAATAAGATACTGTGTATTAATGATAGTGCTGGTGGTAAAAGAGAAAGAAAGGACATCAAGCACTAGATTTGGACAGTAAAGTTTAGGATGTATATCTATATAATTAAGCTATAAAAAGACAAACATTAAAATCTTCACAAAAAATAGATCAATGTATGGCCACTCAAGGGTTGTAAATACCTAAATATTACATTATAGCTGAGCAAAATATAGTATGAAATGAGACAGTGGTGCCTTACATTTATAAGGTGTTTTTTAGTTTTGTTTTCAATGAAGGTTCTCATACAGTATCTTTTTTGCCCTCCACAATGAAAACACAAATTAAGTATTGTTAAAAAGTATTAATCTCATTTCTTATGTATTAGGAGCTGAGGTTTAGGAGGTTAGATAATTTGTTGAATATCACAGTTATGAAGACTGAATACAAATTCACAATGTCTGTTTAAATCCTGGTTTTATGTTTTTGTCTGCCTTTACTTTGCTGTCACTTATCATCACAATATGTCATCCCCATAAACAGATCAACAGAAAGTGCCACTTAAAATAGAGTTGCCAGATTTAGCAAAAAAAAAACACAAAAGCACTCAGTTAAATTTACATTTAATATACAAAATATTTTTTAGTATAAGTGTTTCCCATTTAATGGCACAAGAAATATTTACGCTAAAAATTTTTGTTGTTTATTTAAAATTCAAATTTAATTGGAAGTCTTGTACTTTTTCTGACAACCCATTCTTACAACAATATGGATGCTTTTATTCCTGATCAAACACTTCTTTCCTGCAAATAGAAGCAGCTACTCCTAAATGACAGGTATGCATTTATGTGAACACTTTGGTCACTCTAGACAGCCAACTTAAAGAAATAAAAACTCACCAAACTTTATTATCTTTGTTCCCGATTAAAGATTGAAGAACTACCAAAATAATTTAATATCTTCTGCACTTTACCATAAAGACACTGCCTATGTTTACACAGTAATGACATTAAGGGAAGATTCTATTTGTCAGTTTTATTTTATATTTTCAGTTTGAACTACTAGATGTGGCTGTACATATTGATCACATTTGCTGGGTAATTGTCCAATTATAACTTTAGTTTGCTGTATGTGACTGAGCCACAGTAGTATGTTTCACAATAGTGACTTATTTTATCAGTCTAAATTATTAAAAAAATTAAAAACTTTTGATAAATTTCTCTCTAAAAAATGGTGTTTATGCTATAAACTGTTTTGTTTGGCATCCATTGCCAAAATGTTAACATGTTTCCCATTTGTGTTATGCTTAATTTTGAGGAATGTGTGTTGCTTTAGCTTGCATTTAGAATCAGAAAAGGCAATACTGTGTAAGGGAACTACTGCCCACCCTCCCCCCTCAAAAAAAAAAAAAAAAAGTGGTAAAGAATCTGCCTGCAATTCAGGAGACATGGACTCCATTCTTGGGTCAGGAAAATCCCCTGTAGAAAGAAATGGCAACCAACTCCAGTATTCTTGCCTGGAGAATCCCATGGACAGAGGAGCCTGGTGGGCTATAGTCCATGGGGTTGTGAATGAGTCAGACATGACTTAGTGACTAAACAGCAACAACAAAGGAGCTATTATTTATGAGAAAAGGCTCAGGTTTTGTGACAGTTTTTATTTCTGGCTTTGAGAGAGCCTGACTTGGCCTTTATAGGGATTTTTATGTTCTTGTATAGTACGGCATGTCATTTAGGAGGGCCTTCTGCTACTTTGCATGGATGGCTAAACATCTGGCGTTCTTTTCTGGGTCAAAATCAGACAATTGGTTCATGACCTAGGTCTTCACATATCCATTATATCACCTATAGTCATAATTAATTGTATTAATGTCTTTAATCATGTTTTACTGCCTAGATTTTTAATGTTCTTTTAGATTGGCTCTATATAACAATTAAAAATTGAGCTTTTTGAGGTAAGTTAGTCAAATGGGTCAAATGCAGATACAAATAAACCTGATTGTTAGACTGTAATGTTCATATTTAAACTTCTTTGTCTGCTATTTTTTATGGAGTGAGGTTTTATTAGAGTCAAGGGGTCAGGGATTACATTGGAACTAGAAGTCCAACTTCCATTTATATATATACTGTTTTAGATTTAAGGAATGGTGTGAATAATTTTAGAGGAAGGTATCGTCTATGCTGAAGTTTTCAAACACTTTCTTTCTTCAAAACTGTTAAGGCATACATACTTTATCTTAGCATTTAAAACATATCCTCAGAAGACAAACGTGATGCTGCTGCTGCTAAGTCACTTCAGTTGTGTCCGACTCTGTGCGACCCCATAGACGTCAGCCCACCAGGCTCCCCCGTCCCTGGGACTCTCCAGGCAAGAACACTGGAGTGGGTTGTCATTTCCTTCTCCAATGCATGAAAGTGAAAAGTGAAAGTGAAGTCGCTCAGTCGTGTCCGACTCTTAGTGACCCCATGGACCACAGCCTACCAGGTTCCTACATCCATGGGATTATCCAGGCAAGAGTACTGGAGTGGGGTGCTATTGCCTTCTTCAAACTTGGGATAGTTTTGGTTAATTGCTGCTACAAAAATATGGTATGAGCATCTATTGTTAGTGCACAAGGGAGAATGACTATTTCAATATACCAACAAGATTCATTTTATCAGTAAATAATTAAGAACTTTGGAGAAATTGATACTTAATCCAAAATGATTTTAAAATGCTTATCTTGATATTTATATCACATAATATATTTTTTAAAATTTATCTTCCCTAAGAAAGAGTAAAATAATGTGTGTGTGATAAATTAAAACCAAAAATTACTAAAGGCAAAAAGTTTGATGGATGAAAGATTTCCAATGAGAGAAAGCTAATTCTGAACAATTTTTTTTCCCTTGTGGAAGACATTATATAATTCTATAAAACAAAGACATGATTTGTTAGCTGCCTCCTGTACAATATTATGGACATCTGTACATAGTTCATCAGGCACTCTGTTTACTATATTTAATCCCTTGAATCTATTCATCACACCTGCACTGTATATTCATATGGGATTTGATTTATGTCAACAGAGCATTTCATCCAAATATGGGCACAATAAAGGACAGAAATGGCAAAGAAATACCTAATAGAAGCAAAGAAGATCAAGAAGAGATGAAAAGAATACACAGAAAAAAAATGTACAAAAGAGAACTTAATGACCTGGATAACCATGATAGTGTAGTCTCTCACTCAGAGACAGAAATTCTGGTGTGTGAAGTCAAGTGGGCCTTCAGAAGCACTATTGTCAATAAAGCTAGTGGAGGTGATGGAATTCCAGCAGAGCTATTTAAAATCCTAAAATATGATGCTATTAAAGTGCTGCACTCAATATGTCAGCAAATTTGGAAGACCTAGCAGTGGCCACAGGACTGGAAAAGGTCAATCCTTATCCCAATTCCCAAGAACGGTAGTACTAAAGAATGTTCAAATCACCAGATAACTGCACTCACCTCCCATGCTAGTAAGGTTATGCTCAAATTCCTCCAAGCTATGCCTCAGCATTACATGAACCAAGGACTTCTGGTTGTCCAAACTGGGTTTAGAAAAGGCAAAGGAACCAGAGATCAAATTGCCAACATTTGCTGGATCATATAGAAAGCAAGGGCATTCCAGAAAAAAATCTATCTCTATTTCATTGACTACACTAAAGACTTTGACTGTGTGGATCGTAATAAAATTTGGAAAACTTAAAGAGATGGGAATACCAGGCCATCTTACCTGTCTCCTGAGAAACATGTATGCTGGTCAAGAAGCAAAAGTTAGAACCCTGTGTGGAACAACTAACTGGTTCAGGATCGGGGAAAGAGTATGACAATGCTGTTTACTGTTACCCTGTTTGTTTAACTTATATGCAGAGCACCTCATGTGAAATGCTGGGCTGGATGAGTTACAAGGTAGAATCAAGATTGCCAGGAGAAATATCAACAACCTCAGATATGCAGATGATACCACTCTAATGGCAGAAAGCAGAGAGGAAATAAACAGCCTGCCTCTTGGTGAGGGTGAAGGAGGAGAGTGAAAAAGCCAGCTTAAAGCTCAAATAAATAAATAAAAATAAACTAAGATCATGATATCCAGATCCATCCCTTCATGGAAAATAGAGTGGAAACAGTGGCAAATTTCCTCTTCTTGGGCTCTAAAATCACTTCAGGTGGTGACTGCAACCATGAAATTAGAAGATGATTGCTTCTTGGCAGGAAAGCTAACACATACCTAGACAGTGTATTAGAAAGAAAAGACATCACTTTGCCAACAAGGGTCCGTGTAGTCAAGGCTATGGCCTTTCTAATCATCTTGTACGGATGTGAGAGCTGGAACACAGAGAAGGCAGAGCACCAAAGAATTGATGTTTTTGAACTGTGGTGCTGGAAAAGACCTCTTGAGAGTTCGTTGGAAAGCAAGGCGATCAAACCAGTCAATATTAAAGGAAATCACCTTGGATACTTACTGGAAGGACTGATGCTGAAGCTGAAGCTCCAATAATTTGAACACCTGATACGAACAGCTGACTCATGGAAAAGACCCGGATGTTGGGAAAGATTGAAGGCAGGAGGAAAAGAGAGTGACAGAGGATGAGATGGTTGAACGGCATCACAGATTAAATGAGCATGAACTTGGGCAAGCTCCGGGAGATGGCAAGGGACAGAGAAGCCTGGCATGCTGCAGTCCATGGGGTCCCAAAGAGTCAGACACAATGTGGTGGCTGAACAATAGCAAAAGAGGTGATTTACAATTCTTCTTTAGAGTCTCTGTTAATCAGAAACACCAAAAAAATATTGATAAATTACAGAGTGGAGTATACATCCATGATATATACTTATGACAAAGGATCCATATCCAAAGTATATAACTTCTAAAAAATCAATAAGAAAATGAAAGACAACATAGTTTTCAAAAACAAACAACAACCAGGTAAAAAATTATGATACTTCATAGAAGAAAAATTTCCAAACGGCCTCCAAGCACATGCAAGCATGATGAACCTCATCAGGGAAATTCAAATTAAAATCCCAGTGAAATTCTATTGAACAATCACCTTTAATGGCTTAAGTGAAAAACATAGATAATACCAAGTTTTGATAGGGATATGAAATAACTGAACCGTTCACATACTGCGACTTGAAGTATAAAGTGGAACAAAAACTCTTTGACACGTCTATAAAAGTTGAGCACACACATATCTTATGATTCAGCAAATCCACTACTATGTTTGAACTTAATAGATATGCACTGATGTGTATGTGAAATAAAATTAATGTCTTAGAATATTTATATCGGCACAATTCACAGTTGGCAGAAATCAGGAACAATCTTAATTTTCATGAACAAAAATAGTAGATATGTAAATGATAATATGGCATACAATTGCATAGTATGCAATAATGAAAATAAATTATTGCTGCTACTTGCAACAAATGGATGAGTCTCAGGAACATAATTTTGAATAAAATAAACCAAAAACAGATAATTATATAACTGCATGATTTTGTGTTTGGAAATTTTAAAAAAAATGACTTGTTGAAGGTAGGATAGTACTTAACTTTGTGTGGGGTAAGGGGTGATCACTTGTCTATTTTTCTGAATAATTCTAGCATAATGCCTAAATCAAGAACAGCTGCATAATTTGCAAGGCCCAGTGTGAAATGAAAATGCAGGGCCTTGACTGAGGTTAGGGAATTCAATCTTCCTTTCTCTTGGGCTCCTGGTTCCAACTCATGACATACAGGCATATCCCAAGAGATTGCAAGCTCCCTATGGTTGCAGTTACAGATGTTCTGGAAACCTGGATTGAGGGTGGGCAAAATTCCTACCTACCTGGTTTTCTTTTGAGCTTTCATACTAGAGTCCAGATATTCATTGCTTCACCTGGCCCTAAGATGCCTTGGGGTGAACGTTCCATCCTAACTTTCCCCACTCTCTTACAGAGGCCCTACCTGGAAAGGAGGTCTGTAGTGAAACATGGACCTTCCCCTCATCAACACTTCTCCTACAGTGCTCAGTGCAGACAGCAGCAGCAGTAGAGAGGCAGGGATAGAGAAAGGGAGCCTGAGAAACCATCCTCAGAAGCCAGGGAAAAGGGAAAAGGCTTGACCATTTGTGAGTCAGCACTCCAAGCCCCGGGGGCATGTTGCATTGTCCCATTAGACTTCACTTATAAAATATAAATTTAAATATAAAAATTGTAAGATTTTCAAGCCAACAACCTTGGAGGGTTAAATCTCAAGCACAAGGTGTTTTTGTGTTGTTGGTGGTGGTTTTTTTTTTTTTTTTTTTTTTTTTTTTTGAGTTCATGGCCCTGTAGAACTGATCAGGTCAGGTCACACACACATGAAGAGTCACAACTTCCTCTAAATCAAAGGATAAAAACTGTGTGGTAATTGTATTGGAACAGAAAGAAACTGGAGCCTTAATGATTTTATGTAGCTTCCATACCAGACCTGGGCTTCTTATTTCCAAATGTCTTCAACAAAAAGAATAACCAGTATTTTGGCCTTTGTTACCAATAACAAAATGCAGTTCTTAATTAATACACATTGAAGTTACATATACCTCCCTATTGCTTCCACACTTTGGTTTTTATTATATTAAGTAAGATGAAAAATAAACACACAAATAATATACCAATATGACTTTTAAAATTTGTTTACAGCTTTACAGTGACCCTGTCACATTTTGTGTACATGCCTCTGCTACTACTGATTTTATTATTTCTGCTAATGTAACTTTCCAAATAGGAAAAGGAGTACGTCAAGGCTGTATATTGTCACCCTGCTTATTTAACTTATACGCAAAGTACATCATGAGAAATGCTGGGCTGGAAGAAGCATAAGCTGGAATCAAGATTGCCAGGAGAAATATCAATAAACTCAGATATGCAGATGACACCACTCTCATGGCAAACAGTGAAGAGGAACTAAAAAGCCTCTTGATGAAAGTGAAAGAAGAGAGTGAAAAAGTTGGCTTAAAGCTCAACATTCAGAAAACTAAGATCATGGCATCTGGTCCCATCACTTCATGGGAAATAGATGGGGAAACAGTGGAAACAGTGTCAGACTTTAATTTTTGGCCTCCAAAATCACTGCAGATGGTGATCGCAGCCATGAAATTAAAAGACGCTTACTCCTTGGAAGGAAAGTTATGACCAACCTGGATAGCATATTAAAAAGCAGAGACATTACTTTGCCAACAAAGATCCTTCTAGTCAAGGCTATGGTTTTTCCAGTGGTCATGTATGGATGAGAGAGTAGGATGGTGAAGAAAGCTGAATGCTGAAGAATTGATGCTTTTGAACTGTGGTGTTGGAGAAGACTCTTGAGAGTCCCTTGGACTGCAAGGAGGTCCAATCAGTCCATCCTAAAGGAGATCAGTCCTGGGTGTTCATTGGAAGGACTGATGTTGAAGCTGAAACTCCAATACTTTGGCCACCTCATCTGAAGAGTTGACTCATTGGAAAATACCCTGATGCTGGGAGGGATTGGGGGCAGGAGAAAAAAGGGATGACAGAGGATGAGATGGATGGATGGCATCACCAACTCGATGGACATGGGTTTGGGTAGACTTCGTGTGTTGGTGATGGACAGGGAGGCCTGGCATGCTTCAATTCATGGGGTTGCAAAGAGTCGGACACGACTGAGTGACTGAACTCAACTGAAATGTAACTTTTTACCATCCCTCTCACATCATTTTCATTTTTTCCATTTCTCTTTACTCATCTTTAAACTAAATCTCAGGCCATGTCTGAACAAATCAGAATAGTAGTTTCATTAGAGCAAAGGAAAGAAAATTAAGTAACCAAGTTACTGAATGTCAACTCTAAATCTTTAACCATTCTTATCCTCCTACAACCTCTGATTTTGCAATATATTGGGTTGGCATTATGTATATGCAACCCAAGACTGAACTGTTTCTTACCCTCATACTTTCTAATAATGTATCTTTGATTCTTCCCTTAGATCTTTAAATGAATATGACAATATCTGAAATATCAAATGGCCAATTTTGACTTTCTTTTTTCCCAATATATATTTTCTATATTTTCAACAATGAGTACTTTATTATAAACAGCTGATTATATGGCCATGGACCCATAAGTTTTAAGTCTATCAGTTTTTCTATGCTGTTCCCCAAATGCAGAGGTGTCATTTTCTATATATCTTTTTTAATGCTTGAGAGTCTGAAAGGACTCATATCCTAAAATATGCTTCACTATCTAAGTGCACAGATCATGATGTGTGGGAGATTCTTGACAAGGATGGTTAATTAGTGAGAGCTTAGGTAAAGTTAATTCTAAAGTGCACAGCACAAGTATGGCTATTTTGCCACCACCTGATAGGAGATATTACCTAAGATCTCCACACTAAAGCTATGGTAACTATATGACTTATTAGTAATAGGACTCTTCCCATTAAATGCAATCTTACTGTCACCAAATAATAAAAGCAAGTTCAAGATTCAGTTCTAGTATCTTAGTTCCTTATGGAAATAAGTACAGTAACTTAAAACACAAACTGTAAGAAATGTTCACCAAATGTTTGATCCCTTGATTGCTCAAAGCACTGACAACAGTGGTCTGATTTTTATGTGCCCCATCTGGAACAAAGCCCTGACAGTATAGTAATTGGAGTTTAATCTTATTCGGTGTTTCCAGATGGCAAAATTGAATCAAAGTTTTTATAATTAGTTTATAAATGTTTGTCATTATATTAATATTCACTTATTCAATTCAGACCAAATATGTGTGTTTCATTATTATTTTTTCATTTATTTTTATTAGTTGAAGCTTCTTGACTCGCATGCAGGTTTCTCATGACAGTGGTAAGGGAAGGTGGTCTGATGAGGTTTTATTAATATTTATTGTTCTAGTTCAGTTGCTAAGTTATGTCCAACTCTTTGGGACCTCATGGACTATAGCATGCCAGCCTTCTCTGTCCTCTGTAGTCTTCCAGAGTTTTCTCAAACTCATGTCCACTGAGTCGATGACTCTATCTAACTATCTCATCCTCTGCCACTCCCTTCTCCATTTGCCTTTAGTCTTTCCTGCTATCAGGGTCTTTTCCAACGAGTTAGCTCTTCACATCAGGTGGCCAAAGTATTGGAGCATCAGCTTCAGCAACAGTCCTTCCAATAAATATTCAGGGTTGATTTCCTTTAGGATTGACTGGTTGGATCTTCTTGCAGTCCAAAAGACTCTAAAGAGCCTTCTGTGGCATCACAATTTGAAAGCATCAATTTATTGGTTCTTAGCCTTCTTTGTGGTCCAAATCTCACATCCATACATGACTCCTGAAAAAACCATAGCTTCGACTATACAGATTTTGTTGGCAAAGTGGTGTCTCTGCTTTTTAATATGCTGTATAGATTTGTCATAGATCTCCTGCCAAAGAGCAAGTGTCCTTTAATTTTGTAGCTGCAATCACTGTCTGCAATGATTTTGGAACCCAAGAAAATAAAATATGCCACTACTTCCACTTTTCCTTTATTTGCCATGAAGTGCTGGGACTGGATGCCATGATCTTAGTTTTTTTTTTTTTTTTTTTTAATGTCGAGCTTCAAACCAGCTTCTTTGCTTTCTTCTTTCACCATCATCAGGAATCTCTTTGAATTCTGCCATTAGGGTGTTATCATCTGCGTATCTGTGGTTGTTGATATTTCTCCTGGAAATCTTGATTCTAGTTTGTGATTCATCCAGCCTGGCATTTCATATGATGAATTCTGCATATAAGTTAAATAAACAGGGTAACAATATACAGCCTGTTGTACTCCATTCCAATTTTTTTTTTTTGCAGTTAAATAGTGAATACTCTTTTTATTCAGAAGAATACATTTTTAATAGATTTTCATGCACCAGTAAATCAGTACAGTGAGGAATTACAGGGGTGGGAAATCTCTCTTCAGGAAACCTCTCACCCTGGTAGAGCTCTCAGTTCCTAAAATCCCCTTGACCCATCTCAGGTGATTAGTGGCCAAGGAACAGTAGGTGGTGTGGACTCCTGGGGAAACCAGTCAGATTTGAAGGTCTCTGAGGATAAAAAAAGAGGAGAGGAAAGGTCTTGTAAAGTAGCAGATGATTATATTGGGACTGGCTGCTCTACTGAAGTGCCCTGAGAGACTGATGAGGGAGAGTTGGTGTTGGTGGCCAGATCTCCTTCTTGGTTACACTCTTCCAGGGCTATGGTCTGGTCTCTTCCATCTGTCTCTGAGCCCCTGGTTCGGAATCATTCCAAATTTTGAACCAGACAGTTATTTCATGTCCGATTCTAACTTGCTTCTTGACCCACATGCAGGTTTCTCGTGACAGTGGTAAGGGAAGGTGGTCAGAAACTCCCGTCTCTTTAAGAATTTTCCACAGTTTGTTGTGATCCACACAATCAAAGGCTTTAACATAGTCAGTGAAGCAGAAGTAGATATTTTTTTCCTGGAATTCATTTACTTTTTCTATGATCCAGTGAATGTTGGTAACTTGATCTCTGGTTCCTCTGCCTCTACAAAACCCAGCTTGTACATCTGGAAGTTCTCAGTTCGCATACTGTTAAAACCTAGTGTGAAGGATTTTAAGCATTACCATGCTAGCATGTGAGATGAGTGCAACTGTGTGGTAGTTTGAACATTCTTTGGCATTGCCCTCCTTTGGGATTGGAATGCAAACTGTCCTTTTCCAGTCCTATGGCCACTGCTGAGTTTTCCAAGTTTGCTGACATATTGAGTGCAGCGCTTTCACAGCATCATCTTTTAGGATTTTAATTTTGTCATATCCGCTAGCTTTGTTTGTAGTAATGTTTTCTAAGGCCCACTTGACTTCATGCTCCAGGATGTCCAGCTTTAGGTGACTGGCCACAACATTTTGGTTATCTGGGTCATTAAGAACTTTTTTGTAGAGTTCTTCTGTGTATTCTTAATCTCTTCTGCCTCTGTTAGGTTGTTACATTTTCTGTCCTTTATCAGGCCCATACATGCAGGAAATTTTCCCTTGATATCTTCAATTTTCTTGAAGAGATACCTAGTCTTTCCCATTTTGCTATTTTCCTATATTTCTTTGCATTGTTCTTTTAAAATGGCCTTCTCTCTCTTTTCAGTTCTCTGGAACTAAGCATTCAATTTGGTATATCTTTTCCATTCTACCTTGCTTTTGCTTCTCTTCATTCCTTAGCTATTTGTAAAGCCTCTTCAGACAACCTCTTTGCCTTCTTGCAGTTCTTTTTCTTTGGGATGGTTTTGATTACTGCCTCCTATACAATGTTAAGAATTCCTGTCCATAGCTCTTCAGGCACTCTGTCTGCCATATCTAGTCCTTTGAATCTACTCATCACCTCTACTGTATAATTATAAGGGATTTGATTTGGGTCGTGCCTGAATGGCCTAGTGGTTTTCCCTACTTTTGCCAATTTAAGCCTGAATTTTACAATAAGGAGCTCATTATTTGGCCACAGCCAGCTCTTGTTTTTACTGACTGTAGAGATTCTCCATCTTTGGCTGCAAAGAGTATCTGATTCTGGTATTGACCTTCTAGTGATGTCCATGTGTAGAGTTGTCTCTTGGGTTTTGGGTTAACTTGCCTGTTATTCTGGGTATCTCTTGACCTCCTACTTTCGTATTCTCATCACCTATGATGAAAAGGACATTTGAGTGTGTGTGTGTGTGTGTGTGTGTGTGTGTGTGTGTGTGTGTGTGTGTGTGTTTTAGCTCTAGAAGGTGTTGTAGGTCTTCATAGAACAGGTCAACTTCAACTTCTTCAGCATCAGTGGTTGGAGCATATACTTAGATTACTGTGACATTGAATGGTTTTCCTTGGAAACACACCAAGATGATTCTGAGGTTGCACCCAACTAATGCATTTCAAACCCTATTGTTGATTATGAAGACTACTCTGTTTCTTCTAAGGGATTCTTGCCCACAGTAGTAGATACAATGTGCTGTGCTTAGTCTCTCAATCATGTCTGAGTTTTTATGACCCCATTTACTATATCCCATCAGACTCCTCTGCCCATGGGGATTCTCCGGGCAAGAATACTGGAGTGAGTTGCCATGCCATCCTTCAGGGGACCATCCAAACCCACGGGTCAAACCCAGATCTCCTGCATTTCAGGTGGGTTCTTTACCATCTGAGCCACCAGAGAAGCCCAGATATAATGGTCACCTGAATTAAATTCGCTGACTCCTGCCCACTTTAGTTTACTGAATCCTAGAATGTTGATGTTCATTCTTGCTACCTCCTGTTTGATCACTTCCAATTTACCTTGATTCATGGACCTAACATTTCAACTTCTTTATGGTATCAGAATTTACTTACATCACCAGTCACATCCACAGCTGGGCATCATTTTTGCTTTGGCTCAGCCTCTTCATTCTTTCTGGAACTATGTCTCCACTCTTCTCCAGTAGCATATTGGGCACCTATCAACCTGGGGAGTTCATCCTTCAGTGTCACATCCTTTTATCTTTTCATACTGGTCATGGGGTTCTCAAGGCAAGAATACTGAAGGGGTTTGCCATTCCCTTCTCCAGTGGACCACATTTTGTCTGAACTCTCAACCATGACCCATCCATCTTAGGTGGCCCTACATGGCATGGCTCATAGTTTCATTGGGTTAGACAAGGCTGTGTTCCATGTAATCAGCTTGGTTAGTTTTCTGTGATAGTGGTTTTCATTCTGTCTGCCCTCTGGTGGATAAGGATTAGAGGCTTGTGGAAATTTTCTGATGGGAGGCACTGGCTGTGGGAGAAACTGGGTCTTGCTCTCATGGGCAGGGCCATGCTCAGTAATTCTTTGATCCATTTTTCTGTTGATTGGATGGGGCTGTGTTCCTGCCCTGTAGCTTGGCCTGAGGTCAAACTATGGTAGGGGTAATGGTGAACTCCTTCAAAAGGATTTATGCCAGCTTGCCCAGAACTGTTGTATTCAGTGTCCTTGACCCTAAAGCAGGCCACTGTTGATACACACCTCAGCCAGAGACTCCTGGACACTCTCAGGCAAGTCTGGTTCAGTCTCCTGTGAGTCACTGCTCCTTTCTCCTGGTGCCCACAAAATTTTGTTTATTCCCTCCAAGAGTCTGTTTTCTCAGTCTTGTGGAAATTCTGTAATCAAATCCCACTTGCCTTCAAAGTCAAATTCCCTGGAGATTCTCACTCCCTTTGCTAGATTTCCCAACTGTTGTGAGCTCTAGAACCCCTGCAAAAGCATGAGAACTACCTTGCTATAATTGCTCACCAATTTGTGGGTCATTTGTTCAGTGGCTCTATGGTGGGGCTAATGGAGACCTCCAACAAGTGGATTTATGCCACACACAGTGCCTCCCAGGTCTGCTGCAGCCAGAGCATCTGTCCCGAAGGCAAGGCACTGTTGATCAGTGCCTCCACAGGAGACACTCAAACACTCAAAGGCATTCTGGCTCAGTTTCTTAAGATTTTGTTTGAGCCCTCTGAGTGGCAGTTAATCCACTTGTGCAACGCCCACATTGTCATATCACAACATGTATTATCACAATGGACAAGGCCTCTGTGCTAGCAAACAGCTCCACAAGCCATTTCTTGCCCACACTTTAGAGAAAATTAACCCTATTCAAAAAGACGTTTGGCCTTCACTCTAGACTACTGGAGTACAATCTCTAAGTTTGTGGAATGGCATACCTGATAGAAGTGTTTTTGTTTACTTTAGGGTTATGGTCATTGAAGTCTAGTAACATAATTTGTGAGATGGACTTTAGGCCACACAATATGTATTCTACTTCCATAGGGACTGGAGACTAAAGTCCAGGCAAATAGGTGGTATGTTACCTAGCTACAATAAAAAACTCTGGGCACAAATGTTTAAGTAAGGTTCTTTAGTTGTCAATACTCTTCATACATCTTCATACAGGAATTTTTAGAGTATACTGCTGCAGAGACATCAATTTGCCAATCCAGGTCCATATAATTAAAGCTATGGTTTTTCCAGTAGTCATGTACAGATGTGAGAGTTGGACCACAAAGAAGGTTGAGCACTGAATAATAGATGCTTTCAAACTGTGATGCTAGAGAAGACTCTTGAGAATCCCTTGGACTGCAAGAAGATCAAACCAGTCAATCCTAAAGGAAATCAACTCTGAATATACATTAGAAAGACTGATGCTGAAGCTGAAGCTCCAATACTTTGGCCATCTGATGCAATGAGCTGACTCACTGGGAAAGACCCTGATGCTGGGAAATTTGAAGGCAGGAAGAGAAGGGGGCAACAGAGGATGAGATAGCTGGATGGCATCTTTGACTCGATGGACATGTATTTGAGCAAACTCCGGGAGACAGCGAAGGACAGATAAGCCTGTCATGCTACAGTCCATGGGGTCACAAAGAATTGGACACAGTGGAGTGGCAATAACAACAGTGATTCCCATGACTCCAAGGGGAAAGGACAGTAATAATCTTCTTGTTTAGAACTTTTCTGGACTCTGCTCTATGTGCTACTTCCTTTGGCTGATTTTAGTCTGTATTATTTCATTGCGATAAAGACTACCTGTAAATATAACAGTTTTCAGTGAGTTCTGACTGTCCATTCAGTGAACCTGAATATGGTTTAGGGAATTCCTTTGAACTTTCAATTGGTGTAAGAAGTAGGGGAAGTCTTGTGTAGACTTGGTTCCTTTTAACTTCACTGGTGGCTAACTCATTCACCATCATGTTTTATCCACTTGTGTGCTGATAAACATTTAACTTTTTTCTTTTAATTGGGAAAACTTAGTAGTGGCCACAGGACTGGAAAAGGTCAGTTTTAATTCCAATCCCAGAGAATTCCAGTTCCAATGGCAAAGAATATTCAAACTACCACACAATTGCATGCAGCTCACACGCCAGTAAAGTAATGTTCAAAATTCTCCAAGCTACAGAGAACTTCCAAATGCTCAAGGTAGATTTAGAGAAGGCAGAAGAACCAGAGATCAAATTGCCAACATCCACTGGTCATAGAAAAAGCAAGAGAATTCGAGAAAAACAAAAACAAAAACATCTGCTTCTGCTTTATTGGCTATGCCAAAACATTTGACTGTGTGGATCACAACAAATTTGGAACATTATTAAAGAGATGGGAATATCAGGCAACCTTACCTGCCTCCTAAAAAATCTGTATGTAGGTCAAGAAGCAACAGTTAGGACATGGAACAGTGGACTTGTTCCAAAATGAGAAAGGAGTACAACAAGGATATATATTGTCACCATGCTTATTTAACTTATATGCAGAGTACATCATGAGAAATGTTGGGTTGGATAAAGCACAAGCTGGAATCAGGATTGCTGGAAGCAATATCAATAGCCTCATGTACTCAGAGGACACCACCCTTATGGCAGAAAGCAAAGAACTAAAGAGCCTCTTGATGAAGGTGAAAGAGGAGAGTGAAAAAGCTGGCTTAAAATTCAACATTGAAAAAATGAAGATCATGGCATCCCGTCCCACCACTTCATGGCAAATAAATGGGGAAGCAATGGAAACAGTGACAGATTTTACTTTCTAGGGCTCCAAAATCACTGCAGATGGTGACTGCAGCCATGAAATTAAAAGACGCTTGCTCCATGGAAGAAAAGCTTCGACCAACTTAGACAGCATATTAAAAAACTGAAACATTAATTTTCCAACAAAGGTCCGCCTAGTCAGAGCTATGGCTTTTACAATAGTCATGTATGGATGTGAGAGTTGGACCTTAATGAATGTTGAGCACAGAAAAATTGATGCTTTTGAACTGTGGTGTTGGAGAAGACTCTTGAGAGTCCCTTAGACTGCGAGACGATTCAACCAGTCCATCCTAAAGGAAATCAGCCCTGAATATTCACTGGAAGGAGTGATGCTGAAACTGAAGCTCCAATACTTTGGCCACCTGATGGAAAGAACTGACTCATTTGAAAAGACCCTGGTGCTGGGAAAGATTGAATGTGGGAGCAGAAGGGAATGACAGAGGATGAGATGGTTGGATGGCATCGCCGACTCAATGGACATGAGTTTGAGCAAGCTCTGCGAGTTGGTGATGGACAGAAAAGCCTGGCATGCTGCAGTCCATGGGGTCACAAAGAGTCACACATGACAGAATGACTGAACTGAAGTTAATTGAAACATTTATATTATTTCTAAAGTGATTATGAATGGAGCTACTATGAATACTAAAGTTGAATATTTGTGTTGATATATATTTCTGTTTTTCCTGAGAAAATTCCTAGAAATGGAATTGCTAGGTCAAAATGCAAGCGTATGTTTAACCTCGGAAGAAGATTTTTTAAAAATTTATTTTACAACTTTACATTCTCATAAATCACATACGAAGAGTTCCAGTTGTACATATCACCAACATTTAGTATTATTTATCTTGCTAATCTATTTATTAGGTGTGTAGCATAGCTTGACATTTATAATTTGTATTTTATCGATGATTAATGATATTAAGTGCTGTTTCATATCCTCATTGGCAGTTTGTATACATATTTTTTTGAGAAATGTTTGTTAATGTCTACAAAGAGACTCATTGAAGTGCAATTTATATATAATGACAGTCATTTCATGTATACAATTCAATAAGATTTTCAAATGTATATGATTTTGTGACCACAACCAAGTATAGAATATTACTCTCACCTTCAAGTGTTCCCTCTTGCCTTTTTGAAATAAACTCCTTCCTAAAACTCCTCCTGGTTTTGGTACCTACTGTTTTGTTTTCTGTCACGAGAAAATAATACATAAATTAAATCATGCACATGGAAATGTTTGTGTCTGGCTTCTTTCAAGTAGCACATTGTTTTTGCAAAACATCTTTGTTATTGCTCGTGTCAGCAGTATAGTCTTATTTTTCTCTTGCTACTATAAATTATATGTGAATTTTCAATTTCACAGAGGGCCAGATCCCTAAACCCTATGTTGTTCAAGTGTCAACTGCAATTTCCTATGATCAAGCCTGAAAAAATTACACCTAAGTTTTTAACCAAGGGCTGGAATCCTCAGGCAGGACTTTGTTCTCTCTGAAGGCTATAGGGGTAATCCTTTCTTACTCTTTTTAGCTTCCAGTGGTTGTTGGAATTCTTTGGCATACCTTAGCTTATAGATTCATCACTTTGATATGTATCTGTGTGTTCACGTTGCATCCTTACCTCTATGTCTCTAAGATCAAATTCCCCTTATAAGGATGAAAGAAAGTGAAAGTCACTCAATCACTTCTGATTCTTTGCGACCCCTTGCTCTGTAGCTTGTCAGGTTCCTCTGTCAATGGAATTCTCCAGGCCAGAATACTGGAGTGGGTAGCTGTTCCTATCTCCAGGGGATCTTCCCAACCCTGGAATCAAACCCAGGTCTCCCATATTGCAGGTGGATTCTTTACCAACTGAGCCACCAGGGAAGCCCAGCCATCAAAGTAGAGCATAATCTAATCCAATGTGGTCTTATCTTAACTTGATTATGTCTACAAATGCTCTATTTTTTTTAATAAGGTAACATTAATAGGTTCTGGGTTAACATGAATTTTGGAAGGACAGTATTAATTCATTATGCTTAGTGACCTCAGTCAGAATTTATTTTTTATTTATCCTCTGGTCTGGGGACTAAGTATGGTTTCGAGGATTTTGATTTACCTTTCCCCACTAATATAGTGTTTTAATTATCTCTAATTAACTTCACTGCCTTAGGGTTATGGAGATTCTCAAACATATATTCAACACTGGACAGAGGAGATCAATGACAGTTTATTAGTCATATATGTTCACAGTCTGGGAAAGAGAACATCACATGTCATTCAGGGCCACATGGAGGTTGCACTTGTGAAAAGAGTAAGCCACCATGGGCTATTGTGAGAAAGGTGCTGTATTAAGTGGGTGAAGTATCTCCTGATTCCTACCAGAGTATTTAATTAGCTTCTCCAGATAATTCCATGAGACAGTAGAGAACCAAAACTATTCAGGAATAAGTAGAAACTGTATCTGGTCCCCAGTGATACAAAGGATATCTTTTTTGAGTGCCAGTTCTAGACGGTCTTGTAGGTCTTTCTTCATGGAGCTATTCAGCTTCTTCAGCATTAGTGGTTAGGGCATAGACTTGGATTACTGTGATATTGAATCGTTCGCCTTGGAAATGAACAGAGATCATTCTGTAATTTTTGAGATTGCACCCAAGTATTGCATTTCAGACTCTTTTGTTGACTATGATGGCTACTCCATTTCTTCTAAGGGATTCTTGCCCACAGTAGTAGATACAATGGTCAACTGAATTAAATTTGCCCACTCCAGTCCATTTTAGTTCACCGATTCCTAAAATGTCAATGTTCACTCTTGCTATCTCCTGTTTGACCACTTCCAATTTAACTTGATTCATGGACCTAACATTCCAGGTTCCTATGCAATATTGCTCTTTACATCACTGTACTTTACTTCCATCACGAGTCACATCCACAACTAGGCTTTGTTTTTGCTTTGGCTCCATCACTTCATTCTTTCTGGAATTATTTTTCCACTCTTCTCCAGTAGCATATTGGGCCCATACCAAACTGGGGAGTTAATTTTTCAGTAGATTAATGGAAATATATGGGGAAAAAGTGGAAACAGTGAGAGCCTTTAGTTTGGAGGGCTCAAAAATCACTGCAGATGGTGACTGCAGCCATGGAATTAAAAGATGTTTGCTCCTTGGAAGAAAAGCTGTGACCAACATAGACAGAATATTAAAAACCAGAGACATCACTTTGCCAGTGAAAGTTCATCTAGTCAAAGCTATGGTTTTTCCAGTAGTTATGTATGGAAGTGAGAGTTAGACTATAAAGAAAGCTGAGTGCAGAATAATTGATGCCTTTGAACTGTGGTGTTGGAGAAGACTCTTGAGAGTTCCTTGGACTGCAAAGAGATCAAACCAGTCTATCCTAAAGAAAATCAGTACTGAATATTCATTGGAAGGACATGCTGAAACTGAAACTCCAATATTTTGGCCACTTGATGGGAAGAACTAACTAATTTGAAAAGACCCTGTTGCAAGGAAAGATTGAAGGTGGGAGGAGAAGGGGACAACAGAAGAAGAGGTGGTTGGATGGCATCACTGGTTCAATGGAAATGAGTTTGAGCAAGCTCCAGGGGTTGGTGATGGACAAGGAAGCCTGGCATGCTGCAGTCCATGGGGTCACAAATATTTGGACATGACTGAGCAACTGAACTGAACTCTATCTAGTCCATTTGATAAGAAGTACCTGGAGTATGAAGAAAAGTGGGCCTTTGGAAGCATTTCTACAAACAAAGCTAGTGGAGGTGACAGAATTCCAGGTGAGCTGTTTCAAAACCTAAAAGACGATGCTGTTAAAGTTCTGCACTCAATATGTTAGAAAGTTTTGAAAACCCATCAATGGCCACAAGACTGTAACATGTCAGTTTTCAAACCAATTCCAAAGAAGGGCAATGCCAATGAATGTTCATATTGCTGTACAATTGTACTTATCTCACATGCTCCCGAGGTAAATGTTCAAAATCCTTCAACCTAGGTTTCAGCAGTATGTGAACCAAGAATTTCCAGATGTACAAGATGGATTTAGAAAAGGCAGAGGAACCAAAGATCAAATTGTCATCATCTGTTTTATAACAGATAAAGCAAAGAAATTCCAGAAAAAGAAAAAACACACACACACACACACACACACACACATTTACTTCTGCTTCATTGTCTACACTAAAGTCCTTGATTGTGTGTATCACAACAGGCTATGGAAAATTCTTGAACAGAAGGGATTACCAGACCACCTTATCTGCCTCCTGAGAAACCTATATGCAGGTCAAGAAGCAACAGTTAGAACCAGACATATCACAAGGGACTGATTCAAAATTGAATAAAGAGTAAAACAAGTCTGTATATTGTTACTCTGTTATTTAACTTGTATGCAGAGTATATAATGTGAAATGCTGAGCTGGATGAATCACAAGCTGGAATCAAGATTGCCAGGAGAAATATCAATAAATAACCTCAGAAATGCAGATGAAACCACCATTATGGCAGAAAGTGAAGAAAAATTAAAAAGCCTCTTGATGAAGTTGTATCAGGGGAGTGAAAAAGCTGGCTTACAACTCAACATTCAAAAAACAAAGATCATGGCATCTGTTCCCATCACTTCATGGCAAATAAATGGGGAAGCAATGAGTACAATGACAAATTTTATATTCTTGGGCTCCAAAATCACTCTGGATGGTGACTGCAACCATGAAATTAAAAGACGTTTGCTCCTTGGAAGAAAAGCTATGACAAAACTAGATAGCATATTAAAAAGCAGTGACATCACTTTGTCTGCTGCTACTGCTAAGTTGCTTCAGTCGTACCTGACTCTATGTGACCCCATAGATGGCAGCCAACCAGGCTCCGCCATCCCTGGGATTCTCTGGGCAAGAACATTGGAGTGGGTTGCCATTACCTTCTCTGTCACTTTGTCTACATAGATCCAAATACTCAAAGCTATGGCTTTTCCCCACATCCGAGGTCAGGGGCGGTGGCTGTGATGGAATTCCAGTTGAGCTATTTCAAATCCTGAAAGATGATGCTGTGAAAGTGCTGCACTCAATATGCCAACAAATTTGGAAAACTCAGCAATGGCCACAGGACTGGAAAAGGTCCGTTTTCATTCCAATCCCAAAGGAGGACAATCACAAAGAATGTTCAAACTACTGCACAATTGCACTCATCTCACACGTTAATAAAGTAATACTGAAAATTCTCCAAGCCAGGTTTAGCAATATGTGAACCGTGAACTTCCAGATGTTCAAGCTGGTGTTAGAAAAGGCAGAGGGACCAGAGATCAAATTGCCAACATCTGCTAGATCATCAAAAAAGCAAGAGAGTTCCAGAAAAACATCTACTTCTGCTTTATTGACTACGCCAAAGCTTTCAACTGTGTGGATCACAACAAACTGTGGAAAATTCTTCAACAGATGGGAATACCAGACCACCTGACCTACCTCTTGAGAAACCTGTATGCAGGTCAGGAAGCAACAGTTAGAACTGGACATGGAACAACAGTCTGGTTCCAAATAGTAAAAGGAGTATGTCAAGGCTGTATATTGTCACCCAGCTTATTTAACTTATATGCAGATTACATCATGAGAAACGCTGGGCTGGATGAAGCATAAGCTGGAATCAAGATTGCCAAGAGAAATATCAATAACCTCAGTTATGCAGATGACACCACTCTTGTGGCAGAGAGTGAAGAGGAAGTAAAAAGCCTCTTGATGAAAGTGGAAGAGGAGAGTGAAAAAGTTGGCTTAAAGCTTAACATTCAGAAAACTAAGATAATGGCATTTGGTCCCATCACCTCATAGGAAATAGATGGGGAGACAGTGGAAACAGTGTCAGACTTTATTTACTAGGGCTCCAAAATCACTGCAGATGGTGACCGCAGCCATGAAATTAAAAGAAGCTTATTCCTTGGAAGGAAAGTTATGACCAAACTAGATAACATATTAAAAAGCAGAGACATTACTTTGCCAACAAAGGTCCGTCTGGTCAAGGCTATGGTTTTTCCAGTGGTCATATATGGATGTGAGAGCTGGACTGTGAGGAAAGCTGAGCACCAAAAAATTGATGCTTTTGAACTATGGTGTTGGAGAGTTCCTTGGACTGCAAGGAGATCCAACCAGTCCATCCTAAAGGAGATCAGTCCTGGGTATTCATTGGAAGGACTGATGTTGAAGGTGAAACTCCAGTACTTTGGCCACCTCATGCGAAGAGTTGACTCATTGGAAGAGACCCTGATGCTGGGATGGATTGGGGGCAGGAGGAGAAGGGGATGACAGAAGATGAGATGGCTGGATGGCATCACCAACTCGATGGACATGGCTTTGGGTAGACTCCGGGAGTTGGTTATGGACAGGGAGGCCTGGTGTGCTGCAGCCCATGAGGTTGCAAAGAGTGGGACACGACTGAGCGACTGAACTGAACTGAGCTGATGGCTTTTCCAATAGTCATGTATGGATGTGAGAGTTGGACCATAAAGAAGGCTGAGTGCTTAAGAACTGATGTGTTTGAACCACAGTGCTGGAGAAGACTCTTGAGAGTCCCTAGGGAAGCAAGGAGATCAAACTAGTCAATTCTAAAACAAATCAATCCTGAATATTCACTGGAATGACTGATGCTGAAGCTGAAGCTCCAATACTTTGTTCACTTGATGCAAAGAGCTGACTCATTGGAACAGACCCTGATACTGGGAAAGATTGAAGGCAGGAGGAGAAGGGGAGGACAGGGGATGAGAAGGTTGGATGGCATCACCAATTCAATGGACATGAGTTTGACCAAACCCTGGGAGACAATGAAGAACAGGGAAGCCTTGTGTGCTGCTGGCCATGCAGTGGCAAAGAGTCAGACACGACTGAGCAACTGAATAACAACAACAACAACAACAACAATTGTTTGGCTAGGATATCTTAGCTGCCAGAGCAGAGTGAGGGAGAGGAAGCTGTGGCTAGGCATATCCAGGCACTCTTTGGTTTTCTCGAGATTTCAAGGCACACATTGTACTGTGACTTCATTTTCAGTGTTGTACCACAATTATCTCTTACTTCACAAACCAAGAAACTAGTGGGGATGTTATGCCAATTATCAAGTATATTAACTCCAATTACTCATTTGGGGACCAAGAAAATTTCCGCTGGGTATGTCCAAGGACAGTAGGTATGACTCAGACTTAGGTCAGGTTTCTATTTAATACCTGGCCTTTATATGTCCTCAATCTAACACAGGACCATGTTGATATTTTAAGTCCTCAGTTCAAACTCTAATTCCAATGATTCTTGTTATGTCTGGGAATTACCCTTTCCTCAGTGTTTGTTTGTTTGTTTGTTTGTTTTTTTTTGAGAAATTGTGTTTTATTCAGCAAGAGTTTTATCCTGAGGAGGATTTAAATCCATGGCTGATTCATATCAATGTATGACAAAACCCACTGGAAAAAAAAATAATAATAATAATAAAAAAAAAGAAAAGAAAAGAAATACTTGGGAAGTTGATCCTCAGTGTTTGTTTATTTGAATAAATGATCATCAAAACCCTTAGAAATTGACTGGGGAATCAATATACATATAATTGCTATGGTGTTTCTGGGTCCTTCCTCCTGGAAACTCAGCCTTTCCTTTAGTCAAGGAGCTCAGGTTAGAAAACCAGCTCATATATGGAAAATGAGCAAGGGATTATGACATTTTATCAGGGATAGGGAGGCCTTTATCCTCTTGATCAGTCAACTTTGATTACTTTTGGTTGTGTAATTGAATAATACATTTGCCCCCCTATCTTGCCCCTAAGGACATCACTCCATTAAACATCTCCATAGTTTTCTGTGGATGAGGACCTCATGGCTACCATTTTCAACTTGCTGTTGTTTGTGATAATTGTACATATCTTGCTTCTGACAGTGAAGTGCCATGACCTAACCTCAATTATTTCAGAATCTTGTCGTTTCATTCTTATTCAGGAACACAGTTCTGGAACAACAGCCAACTGTGGTCTATAGAGTTAAAATCTCAAACTTTGCAGTAAAGTATAAAATATGGTAAATATTTTAGTCCTTGAGGTTTATATAATCTCTGTGGCAGCTGCTCAACACTGCCTTTATAATGTAGGTGTAGCTGTAGAAAACATATAAACAAATGAATATGGGTACATTTGAATATTTTTTTCAAAACAAACAAACAGCAACAATAACAAAAACAAAACAAAACACACACACAGTGAAATCATGGGTTGAATCTGACCCTGCTATAGGAAATAATCACTGCTGAGCTTATGAACAATTCTGATGTTTCACTTGCCAACTCATTTTCTTATATTTTTTTTTTAAACAAAATGTAATTCAAGCTCTCCTATAGAAAATAGCCCCCAGTCAACTGCCCCAGTTGAGTTCTCAATCAACAGTCAGTTTCAACATGGCACCAACTTGAGTGAGCTACTTTGAAGTGAATATTCTAGTCCTAGTCAAACAACTCCCAATAAAGTCAGCATGAGAAGAGACCAGCTATTCTCTCCAAGCTGTATCGTAGAATCTTACAAATCAGCAAAATAAATGGTTATTGTTGTTTTAAACTAATTTGGTCTGCCTTTTTTCCTCAACTGAAAATGGAAGTATTATAACAAATTCTAGAACAAGTACTGTTAATTTTGAGACCAGATAGTGGGAGGGAACAAGAAAGATCTTTAAGACACTCAGAAAAAACAGTAAAAGCTTCAAGGAGACTGTTGATAAGAGCCTAAAGAATATTATTATTATTATTATTAAATTATTATTCAGTGCTACTTAAAACACAACCACTATTATTTACTCACAGAAAATTTGGCAGCAGGGTTCCTTGTGTTTACATGGAAATCTAAGCTATCCCTAATGAATTTTCCAATTTGATTAAAAAAATTCCAGGCAGAATCTGGGACGTGTGAACCAACTTAGTTGGTAATGTTAATAGAAGCATACATATAAAGGTTAAAAAAGGAACAATTATATTTTTAAGTGAAGTTTAGAAATAATATAAATGGGCAAATTTTAAAAGTAAATCATATCTCACTCCAATTCACTTTAGAAAGCAAAACGACTCTCAAAGCTAGAAGGATTGACAAGTGCCAGGAAACCGAATTTGTCACTTTTCCAGGCAACAATACTGAAGTGGGTTGCCATTTCCTTCTCCAAAATAAATACAGAAGAAAACTTACCCCTAACTGAGTGCAATGTCCTGAAATGAAACTCAACCTGAGGAGGAAATAATTAAAATTTATGGTTGATTTATGTCTGACAGGAAGTAGTGCTGTCAGTTGTGACAGTGAGTGAAATCAAATTCTGGAGCCAAACTCTGGAAATCAAACTCTGGAGCCAAGGGCTTTGGGTTCTCTTCAAGGTTGTGTTGTAAGAGAGAAATTAACCAGTCAGGAAGGGAAGAAACACTTTATTTGGGATAATATTAATATATCAGATTATTTAAAATATTTACACACTTCAATATTCTGTGTATTGCATCTTGGATTGATTTCCTTTCTCATAATAAAAGTAAATGTCCCAAGCAAACATCGAGGATATTGTTGCTATTGTTATTGCAGAAATTTCCGTAAGATATCTTTCTTTTTTATTAAGGCATAGTTGACTTACAATATTATATTAATTTCAGATACACAGTATAGTGATTCAGTATTTTTACAGACCATACTGCATTAAAAGTTTTTATAAGATAATGGCTATAATTCTTTATGCTATATTTTATCTTTGTTGCTTATATATTATATACATAGTAATTTGTATCTGTCAATCCCATACTCCTAATTTGTCCCTCTCCTCTTCCCTCACCCCTTTGGTTACCACACATTTATTTCCTATACCTGTAAGCCTGTTTTTGTTTGCATACATTCATTCATATAATTTTTTAGATTCCACATGTAAGTGATATCATACTATGTTTGTCATTTTCTGTTTGATGTACTTCACTAAGCATAATATCCTCTAGGTCTATCTACATTTCTTTAAATGGATGAATTCAGTTTTTTATGGGTGAGTAATATTCCATTATATATATATATACACATCTTTATCCATGTCTGTTGATGGACATTTGGTTTGCTTCCATGTCTTGGCTACTGTAAATAGTGCTGCTATGAACATTGGAATGTATGTATCTTTTCAAATTAGTGTTTTCAGGTTTTCTTGGTATATACCTAGAAGTGGAACTGCTGGATCATGTAGTAGTTCCATTTTTAGTTTTTTGAGGCATCTTAACACTGTTCTCCACAGTGGCTATATCAATTTACACTCCTGCCAGCAGTGTACAAGGGTTTTCTTTTTTCCATATCCTCTCATATATTTGTTATTTGTAGACATTTTGGTTATACCCATTCTGACAGGTGTGAGGTGTTATCCAATTATTATTTTGATTTGCATTTTTCTCACAGTTAGTAATGTTAAGCATATTTTCATGTGACTGTTAAGTCATTCATATGTCTTCTATGGAAAAATGTCTATACAGGTCTTCTCACAATTTTTTGATTTGGTAGATGTTATTGTTGTTTTTCATATTAAGGTGTATTAACTGTTAGTACATTTTCAATATTAATCCCTTGGTCACATATTTTGCAAATAGTTTCTCCTATTCCATAGGCTGTATTTTCATTTTTTCAGTGGTTTCCTTTCCTGTGCATAGGGTATTCTCTGATACTCTACACAATAAACTTATTTAATCACAGCAATAGTCCTCTATAAAAAGTGAATATTGAAAAGATAAAATACTTGATGTCTTAGAATAGCCCAAACAGAAATGTAAAACACTGTGAGGCACACTACCCTAAAATGTGAAAATTAATAAGCCAAGATAAAACAGAGAAATGTAGTAATTCATAACAATTGTAAGAAAAATATAAAATGCAAAACATGCTGTAAATTTTGTACTCTTGAGAGAATTTGTTTTCACAGCAGGTAAAACACTATGTGCTTTTTGATAAGCATGAAGATCAGCAGCAAAAATATATAATCTAGCAGAGATTTCTTTAAACTTTATATGGGTATATCAGAAAACCTTTTTAAATTTTCTGATTGTCTTTACTGGGCATTTTTAATTAAAAGAATTATAATTAGATAATTAACATCAGAGCAAACTAAAATGTACACTTTCTCATTTTCTAGTTCAGTTACTTTCCATTATTCAGAATTCTTTTGTACTATCCAAATATTGGAGACTTTTTAATATTTCTCTAAATTACATACATATAAAGTATAACAGATTTTTTTTAACCTTAAAGAAATTTTCTACGCCTACAGGAGAATAATATGGAGAAACTCCACAAAGAATGCTCAATACATTAGACAATTAAGAAAACTGGCCAAAAGGGAAAAATAAAAGAGATATCGCTTTCACTCTATTATTGATTCATCTTCCTTTTATTAATACAAAATATTTTCTTGTATGAATAGAGTTAGCACATATAGCATCAAACACACCATCACACACACACATGTATAACTCTTCTCTAAAAGGTTTTTGAAGCAATTGGCAGCAATTATTTGAGAGAAATGAAATGAAAGTTGTAAGATTTTGAATATGACGACATATATATTAAAGTGAGATTCACTTGTTAAGTAACACAGTACAATAATAAGTCTACACAAATATAAAATATGTTAAAATTACTTTATACACATGACTACATTGTAGAATTAAGTTTTAAGGTTTAGTATGGAAATCAAACATGTTCTTAATAAGCATAACATACACTAATTTATAAGAAGCTAAATGTCAATTGAAAAGGTAATTTTGAAAATAGAACAAATGTGAAATCTCAGAAAGCTTAATGAATTATATTTAATGTTTATTTTTAATGTAGTGCTAGCAAATGATGAGTCAAAGGCTTGTCAGGAAAAAGGTCAGTATTTTCAAAATTACATTAGAATTCAAAAATGTACAGTTGAAAATAAATATTAGAATGCATTTAGATTAGAAATAAAGGTAACATTCAAATGTTTTAATATTGGAGGTTAATTATCTATTGTTTACTCTCAGAAATAATATGTTCTGAGGCTGAGATTGCCAGAATGCTGAGTAGGAAGTTCTGAAAATTCACTGCTCCATGAAGCAGTGAAAACACTGACTAAAGCTGTCAAAATCAACTTGCACAAAACTCTGTAAATTAGCCAAAATTTTCAATTATCAGAGAACCATTTATTCAAGAAAAATGACTAAATCTTGTGATCAACAACAAGTTTTCTTGCAACATAGGTGTTCTTATTCCCCTGTCCTTTTCCTCGGTTCTACTGCAGCATGGAAAACCAGTAGTATTGTCACTGAAGCAGCTGTGAAAACAACAGACCAACAGCCAATGGAGGGGGCAGAACAGGTTTGGAGCTCATCAGAAAGCTTCATCCTCAAATAATTGTCACTGTTCAATTTGTCTGTAAGTACCTTGAAAAAAATTCCATTTACAGAGATCATTGTATTTAACTTAATCCTGAGCTCACTCATTAGAAAAAGGCCTACCCTCAGGGAATTAATTTAAAAATAATCAGTGGCACTTTAATTTTCAGCTACCTAACAAGGTGATGTCATTTGAAGTAAACAAGAGTCAGGCCAAAATATTTAAACTGATCTAAAGAATTATATGTCCATAGAGGGCTTTTTAATAAGGAAAAAAAAAAAATGACCATGCATGTGGGATCTTAGTTCTCCATCAGGTATTGAACCTGTGTCCCCTACCTTGGAAGCATGGAATCTTACTCACTGGACCACCAGAGAAGTTTCCCATAGGGGGCTTTAACTAGTCCTCATGCAACCAGGAAATGAATCATAAGGTAGAGCTGTAAACTACCTGAACATTGAAGGTATACTCCAACACATAGGACGCTCCTTGGCAAAATGTTGGAGATACATCAGTTCATGGAATTTCAGGAAATCTCTGAGTAATCATTAGCTGACCACTAAGCTAACTGAAAAGAGACTTGTGTGGCCATGACTTATATATAATACAAACTTTACAGAGCTAATGCAGGAAAGGGACTGCACTGTTGACTCTTGAAAGTGGGGTTAGAGGCACTGACCCTCCATTTAGTCAAAAACCTGCATAGAATTTATTGTTGGCTTCCATGGGTATGGTTCTTCCATATTTGCAGTGCCTCATTTTCTGTGGTTCTGCATCTATGAATTCAACCAACCCTAAATCAGTAATACAGTATTTAAAATTGAAAAAAAGAAAATGCGTATAAGTAAACCTGTGTATTTCAAACCCACGTTGCTTATGAGTCAGTTGTACAAATAGAAACAATAAAACTTAGAGATAAGGAGAATGTGATTTCTAGAGTTGTCACATTTTATTATATAAAATCCCCAGTTTTCAAATACTAGCATTATAAGAGAGACAGGGAAACAGGGACAAGGCTTAAAAAAGTAGTCAATAAGAATTGTCCTTTAGGAAATCTATATATTGCACTTACTAGACAAGGACTATAAATCTTCTGTTATAAATATGTTCAAAATCATAAAGAAAACCATGTCTAAAGGATTAAATCCCCTTCATGGATCACAGCCTTGTCATGGTAAAGGGGCTTCTGTAAATCAGTGAAGCAATGAGCCATGCCATGCAAGACCACCCAGGACAGATGGATCATTAGTGAAAAGCCCTGACAATCCACAGTCCACTAGAAAAAGAAATGGCAAGTCACTCCAGTATTCTTGCCATGAGAAACCCATGAGCAGTATGAAAAGACAAAAAGATATGAAACCAGAAGACAAGCCCCACTGTCAAAAGGTGTCAAATATGCTACTGGGGAAGAGCTGAAAACAATTACTAATAGCTCTAGAAAAAAAGGATGTGATGGGGCCAAAATGGAAATTAAGCTTACCGTGGGTGTGTCCAGAGGTGAGAGTGAAGCCCTGATGCTGTAAAGAACAATATTGCATAGGAACTTGGAATGTCAGGTCCATTAATTGGATGTAAATTGGACAATTTACACATGGACATCTCCAGATGGTCAATACTGAAGGCAGGTTGATTATATTCTTTGCAAGTGAAGATGGAGAAGCTCTATAAAGTCAGCAAAAACAAGACTGGGAATTGACTGTGGCTCAGATCATGAGATCCCTATTGAAACATATGATGAAGGAAACTCAAACAGGCATTCTGTATCAACCTAGAGGGTGAGATGGGGAGGGAGATGGGAGGGAGTTTCAAAAGGGAGGGGATATATGTATACTTATGGCTGATTCATGTTGAGGTTTGACAGAAAGCAGCAAAATTCTGTAAAGCAATTATCCTTTAATAAAAAATAAATTTTAAAAATGCAGGCTTAATTGAAGAAAGTAGAGAAAATGACTAAGCTATTCAGATATGACCTAAATCAAATACCTTATGATTATAGAGTGGAAGTAATGAATAGATTCAAGGGATTAGATCTGGTAGACAGAGTGCCTAAAGAACTATGGATGAAGGTTCATATCATTGTGCAGGAGGCAGTGACCAAAACCATCTCAAAGAAAAGGAAATGAAAGAGGGCAAAATGGTTGTCTGAAGAGGCTTTACACATAGCTGAGGAAAGAAGAGAAGCAAAAGGCAAGGGAGAACAGGAAAGATATACCAAATTAAATTCACAGTTTCAAAGAAGAGTGAGGAGGAATAAAAAGGTCTTTTTAAATGAACAATGCAAAGAAATAGAGGAAAACAATAAAATGGGTAACAGTAGAGATCTCTTGAAGGAGATGGGAGACATCAAGGAAACATTGCATGCAATGATAGGCGTGATAAAGGACAGAAATGGTAAGATTCTAACAAAAGCAGAAGAGATTAAGAAGAGGTGGCAAGAATACACAGAACTATGATTGAGGTTGTTGGGGCCTGCCCAACAACAAACTGACCTGAAGGAGCGGTACCACAGAAGAATAAAGAAAAAT
The DNA here is from genome assembly GCF_033118175.1 of Dama dama. Classification (NCBI taxonomy): domain Eukaryota; kingdom Metazoa; phylum Chordata; class Mammalia; order Artiodactyla; family Cervidae; genus Dama; species Dama dama. Next base: position 74,494,480 of record NC_083714.1, read on the forward strand.
AAGACTGTGCATTGTATGTTGTTATACAATGCACAGTGCTCAAACCTTCACACCTTTCATGACTATGTTTAGCCCTTCAGCTAGTGACGACCTTTCTCAGCAACTCCCTCAAGGCTCTGGTCATGAGAACAGTCACTAATCTTTTTCCATCAGTTACATCAGTACTTCAACATCTTGTTTTCAAGATGTTTTTCCATGATGTACTTTTTACTGCTCCCAGCCCTTCACCTGGGGGTCATGAGAAAGTCATTCTTATTCTTCAAAGAAGCCCTTTTAACTATAGTACAGGCCTGTGCACAGCATAGTCCCTACAGAGATAACCACCATAGTGTGGTCATTCAACTAGAGCCAGACATCCTGGAAGGTGAAGTCAAGTGGGCCTTAGGAAGCATTACTACAAACAAAGCTAATGGAAATGGTGGAAACCCAGCTGATCTATTTTAAATCCTAAAAGATAATTCTGTTAAAGTCCTGCAGTCAATATGAAAACATATTTTGAAAATTCAGCAGTGACCACAGGATTGGAAAAAAGTCAAATTTCATTCCAATCCCAGAGAAGGGAAATGCCAAAGAATGTTCAAACTACTATACATTTGTGCTCGTTTCACATGCTAGTAAGGTTATGCTCAAAATCCTTCAAGCTAGGCTTCAGGAATATGTGAACTGAAAATTTCTGGATGTGCAAGCCAGATTTAAAAAAGGCAGTGGAACCAGAGAACAAATTGCCAATATCTGTTAGGTCATAGAGAAAGCAAGGGAATTCCAGATAAACATCTATTTCTGCATCCTTGACTATGCTAAAGCCTTTGTCTGTGTGGTCACAACAAACTGGAAAATACTTAGAGATCGGAGTAACACACCCCCTTATTTGACTCCTGAGAAAACTGTATGTGGGTCAAGAAGCAACATGTAGAACCAGACACAGAAAAAATAATAAGAAGAAGAACCAGACACAGAACAATGTACTGGTTCCAAATCGGGAAAGGAGTATGTCAAAGCTGTATATTGTCACCCTGCTTATTTAACTTATATGAAGAGTGCCTCATGCAAAATGCTGGGCTGGAAGAATCACACACTGGAATCAAGTTCTCCAGGAGAAGCATCAACAACCTCAGATATGCAGATGATATCACTCTAATGGTAAAAAGTGAAGAGGAACTGAAAAGCCTCTTTGGATTAAAGAAGAAAGTGGCTTGAAACTGAGCATTAACTGAACATGAAAGGTGACTTGAAACTGAACATTAAAAAACTAAGATCATGACATGTGGTCCAATCACTTACGGCAAATAGAAGGGCGAAATGTGTAAGCATTGACAGATTTTATTTTCTTGAGCTCCAAAACCACTTTGAACAGTGACTGCAGCCATGAAATTAAAAAATACTTGTTTCTTGAGAGAAAAGCTATGACAAGCCTAGGCAGTGTATTAAAAGGCAGAGACATCATTTCCTGACAAAACTCTTTGTAGTGAAAGCTATCATTGTTCCAGAAATCCTGCATAAATGTGAGAGTTGGACCATAAAGAGGGCTCAGAACTGAAGAACTGATGTTTTGAATGGTGATGTTGGAGAAGATTCTTGAGACTCCCTTGGACTGCATGGAAATCAAACCAGTACATCCTAAAGGAAATCAACCCTGAATGTTAATTGGAAGGACTGGCGCTGAAGCTGATGCTCCAGTACTTTTGCCACTTGATGTGAAGGGCCGACTCATTGGAAAAGACTCTGATGCTGGAAAATATTGAAGGAAAATAATAAGGGGGTAGCAGATGATGACATGGTTGGACAGCATCACCAAATCAATGGGCATGAGTTTGAGTAAACTCTGATAGTGGAGGACAGAGGAGCCTGGGATGATTCAGTCATTGGAGTCTCTGAGATTCAGACACAACCTAACAACTGGTCAACAACCAGAACAATAACAAAAGGATTAAATAAATAAGCACATTAAAGGATGCTCAAGGTTATTTATCATTAGAAAAGTACAGAACAGAACAACAATGGAATATTTCTTCACAACCAGTAGGACCTCTATAATAAAAAGACAGACCATAAGAATTATTAGTGAGGATGTGGAGGAGTTGGAACATTTATACATTGTTGATGATAATGTAAGATATTGCAGTTATTTAGAAAACATTTTTCTGGTTTCTAGAAGTGTTTGATATGGGATTCTCATGTGACCAGGTATTTCTACTTCTCCTCATGTACTAAAAAGTAAGTCCACACAACACTTGTATATTAATGTTCATAGCAGCATAATTTCTAATAGTCAAAAAGTAGAAACATTCTAAATGTCCATAAACTGATAAATGGACAAGCAAAATATAGTATATCCATATAGTGTAATATTATTCAGCCATGAAAAGGAAAGTAACGCTAATGCACACTTCAAGATGAATGAATTTTGAAGACATTATGCTAAGTGAAGCAAGACAATTACAAAAGGCCATATAATGTATATTTCCATTTAGAGTAAATGTTCAGAATAGGCAAATATATAGAGACAGAAAGTTGATTAGTATTTTCCAGTTAACAGGGAAGAAGGGAACATGGAGATTAGTTGTGTTAGTTGCTCACCTATGTGAGTACACCAAAAACTAAAAGTGACTTGTATACATTAAAATAGTGATTTTTATGATAAATAAATTATATTTCAGAAAATGTTAATAATTATATGACTTGTTTAAGAAATCTTCAGTGGTAACTTAAAGTTGTTGTGCTTATGATCAGTCATGTCTGGTGCTTTGCAACTGCATGGCCAGTAGCCTGCCAAGCTTCTCTGCCCATAGAATTTTCCAGGAAAGAATACTGGTGTAGGTTGCCATTTCCTACTCCAGGGGACCTTCCTGATCCAGGGACCAAGCACACATCTCCTGTGTCTGTGGCATTGGCAGTCATATTCTTTACACTGCACAACCTGGTAAGCCCCTTTGGATTCATCTATTCAGGATCTGCTTTACTTGTATCATCTAGTGTCATTTGTCTGGTTGAGTGCAAGGGAAATGACAAAGAGAAGAATTGTTGAAAATAGTTGATGGGGGAAAAAACCAAGTGAGTGACAACATAAATGTTAGCAAATAATTAGGGATGCATGTTAAAATTATTTCATACTTCAATGATATAAGACATGTGAAATGGACTAATTTTTTCATAGATATTTTGTAATCAGAGCACAATTAATTTTATAATGTCAGAACTTTAGAATGAAGCATATTATTAAAATATTTAACAATTTTTATAGACTTCAAAAGTTTTTCTTTTTTGATTAAAATGGAACAAGAGACTGAGGGTCTTAAATTCTTTAATGAATATATTACAGTCATCACATGACATTTGTTTATTTCAGAAAAAAATTTCATACCTGCTCAATTTTATTGCCAGTTCCAGCTATAAACACAACCATTATAGAAAAACCTATGAGAATATCTCAACATCGAAAACCTTATGTTAAATGTTCTTTATGGTTATCTTTGAACAAGCTGTGTATATGGATATATATGCAGATTATTTGATTGTTTTAGTTGACAAACACACAGGGATGGTAAAATATGAGATCATTGGGAGGACTTAGATAGCATTGTTTGCTTTCTTTTATTCTTATGTGAAGTTCTTATTAAAAACATAAAAAGAGGCCACAGTGGCTCAGTAGTAAACAATCTACCTGTCAATGCAGGAGATATGGGTTCAATTCCTGGGTTGGAAAGATTCCCTTGGAGAAGGAAATGGTAACCTACTCTAGGATTCTTGCTTTGGAAATCCCATGAGCCTGGCAGGCTGCAATCCAGGGTGTCACAAAAGATTCAGACATGACTTAGCAACTAAACAACAAAACAACAAAAGAAAACAGTAGCCTTTGATGTCAGATAGTCCCAGTTTCAAATCTCAATTCAGTTCAGTTCAGTCACTCAGCTATGTCTGACCTTGTGTGATCCATGGACTGCAGCATATCAGGCCTTCCTGTCTATCACCAGCTCCGGGAGTTTACTCAAACTCAGGTCCATCGAGTCGGTGATGCCATACAACCATCTTATCTTCTGTCGTACCCTTCTCCTCCTGCCTTCAATCTTTCCCAGCATCAGGAATTTTTCAAATGAGTCAGTTCTTCACATCAGGTGTCCAAAGTACTGGAGTTTCAGCTTTAGCATCAGTCCTTCCAATGAATATTCAGGATTGATTTCCTTTAGGATGGAATGATTGGATCTCCTTGCAGTCCAAGGGACTCTCAAGAGGCTTCTCCAGCACCACAGGTCAAAAGCATCAATTCTTTGGCGCTCAGCTTTCTTTATAGTCCAACTCTCACATCCATACATGGCTACTGGAAAAAAACAAACAAACAAACAAACATAGCCTTGACTAGATGGACCTTTGTTGCCAAAGTAATGTTTCATCTTTTTGACATACTGTCTAGGTTGGTCATAGCTTTTCTTCCAAAGAGCAAGTGTCTTTTGATATCATGGCTGCAGTCACCATTTGCAGTGATTTTGGAGCCAATAAAAATAAAGCCAGTTACTGTTTCCATTGTTTCCCCACCTATTTTCCACGAAGTGATGTAACCAGAAGCCATGATATAAGTTTTCTGAATGTTGAGTTTTAAGCCAAGTTTTTCACTCTCCTCTTTCGCTTTCATCAAGAGGCTCTTAAGTTCATCCTCACTTTCTGCCATAAGGGTGTTGCCATCTGCATATCTGAGGTTATTTATATTTCTCTGGGAAGTCTTGATTCCAGCTTGTGCTTCATCCAGCACAGCATTTCTCATGATATACTCTGCATATAAGTTACATAAGCAGGGTGACAATATATAGCCTTGATGTACTCCTTTCCCGATTTCGAAGCAGTCTGTTGTTTCATGGCCAGTTGTAACTGTTGCTTCTTGACCTGCATGCAGACTTCTCAGGAGGCAGGTCAGGTATTCCCATCTCTTGAATAATTTTCAACAGTTTGTTGTGATCCACACAGTCAAAGTCTTCCGTGTAGTCAATAAAGCAGAAGGAGATGTTTTTCTGGAACTCTCTAGTATTTTCTATGATCCAACAGATGTTGGCAATTTGATCTCTGGTTCCTTTGCCTTTTCTGAATCCAGCATGAATATCTGGATGTTCACAGTTCACATATTGTCGAAGCCTGGCTTGGAGAATTTTGAGCTTTACTTTGCCAGTATGTGAGATGAGTGCAATTGTGTGGTAGTTTGAACATTCTTTGGCATTGCCTTTCTTTGGGATTGGAATGAAAACTGACCTTTTCTGGTCCTGTGGCCACTGTTGAGTTTTCCAGATTTGCTGGCATATTGAGGGCAGCACTTTCACAGTATCATCTTTTAGGATTTGAAATAGCTCAACTGGAATTCTATCAATTCCACTAGCTTTATTCATAGTAATGATACCTAAAGCCCACTTGACTTTGAATTCCAGAATGTCTGGCTCTAGGTGAGTGAGCACATGATCGTGATTATCTCGGTCATGAAGATCGTTTTTTGTATAGTTCTTCTGTGCATTCTTGCCATCTCTTCTGCTTCTGTTAGGTCCATACAGTTTCTGTCCTTTATTGTACCCATCTTTGCATGAAATGTTCCCTTAGTATCTCTAATTTTCTTGAAGAGATCTCTAGTCTTTCCCAATCTATTGTTTTCCTCTATTTCTTTGCTTTGATCACTGAGGAAGGCTTTCTTATATATCCTTTCAATTCTTTGGAACTCTGCTTTCAAATGGGTATAATTTTCCTTTTCTTCTTTGCCTTTCACTTCTCTTCTTTTATCAGCTATTTGTAAGGCCTCCTTAGACAATAATTTTGCCCTTGTGCATATTTTTTTCTTGAGTATGGTCTTGATTCCTGCCTTCTGTACAATGTCACGAACCTCTGTCCTTAGTTCATTAGGCACTCTGTCTATCAGATCCAATCCCTTGAATGTATTTCTCACTTCCACTGTATAATCATAAGGGATTTGATTTAGGTCATACATGAATGGTTTAGTGGTTTTCCATACTTTCTTCTATTTAAGTCTGAATTTTGCAATAAAGAGTTCATGATCTGACCCACAGTCAGTTCCTGGTCTTGTTTTTTGCTGACTATATAGAGCTTCTCCATCTTTGGCTGCAAAAAGTATAATTAATCTGATTTCTGTATTGCTTATCTGGTTAAGTCCATGTGTAGAATCTTCTCTTGTTGGAAGAGGGTGTTTGCTATGACCAGTGTGTTCTCTTGGCAAAACTCCATTAGCCTTTGCCCTGCTTCATTCCATACTCCAAGGCCAAATTTGCCTGTTACTCCAGGTGTTTCCTGACTTCCTACTTTTGCATTCCAGTCCCTTATAATGAAAAGGACATCATTTTTGGGTGTTAGTTCTAAAAGGTCTTGTAGGTCTTCATAGAACTATTCAACTTCAGTTTCTTCAGCATTATTGGTTGGGGCATAGGCTTGAATTACCGTGATATTGAATGGTTTGCCTTGGAAATGAACAGAGATCATTCTGTCGTTTTTGAGATTGCATCCAAGTACTGCATTTCAGTCTTTTGTTGAATGGTCTAGTGGTTATCCCTACTCTCTTCAGTTTAAGTCTGAATTTGGCAATAAGGAGTTCATGATCTGAGCCACAGTCAGCTCCCGGTCTTTTTTTCTTGCTGACTCTATAGGTCTTCTCCATCTTTGGCTGCAAAGAATATAACCAATCTGATTTCAGTGTTTGCCATCTGGTGATGTCCATGTGTAGAGTCTTCTCTTGTGTTGTTGGAAGAGGGTGTTTGTTATGACCAGTGTGTTCTCTTGGCAAAACTCTATTTGCCTTTGCCCTGCTTCATTCTGTACTCCAAGGCTAAACTTGCCTGTTACTCCAGATATTTATTGACTTCCTACTTTTGCATTCCAGTCCCTTATAATGAAAATGACATCCATTTTGGGTTCTAGAAGGTCTTGTAGGTCTTTATAGAGTTGTTCAACTTCTTCAGCATTACTTGTCAGGGTATAGACTTGTATTACTGTGATATTGAATGGTTTGTTTTGGAAACGAACAGAGATCATTCTATCATTTTTGAGATTTCATCCTTGTACTGCATTTTGGACTTTTTCTTTGATTATGATGGCTACTCCATTTCTTCTAAGGTATTCCTGCCTACAGTAGTAGATATAATGATCATCTGCGTTAAATTTACACATTCGAGTCCATTTTAGTTTGCTGATTCCTAAAATGTCGATGTTCACTCTTGTCATCTCCTGTTTGACCACTTACAATTTGCCTTGATTCATGGACCTAAAATTCCAGGTACCTGTGCAATACTGCTTTCTACAGTGTTGAATTCTACCATTTATAATCTATTTCACGGGGAAAATTAATTAATATTTCTGAGATTTAGCTTCTTCATCTGTAAGATTTCCAGACTAATATATCATAATAATACCACAGTAACCAAGATTTATTAAGTATTCACTTTGTTCTGGGTTCCACATTGGATTCTTTACATGTATATCCAGTTTCACATTCAATGTATTTATCAACTTGGAGTGAGCAAAAATTAATCATTGTTGGGTCTGGAAATTTCAAATCCCTGGGGGATCTCTGCTCTAGCAGACATTGATTCACTTGATATTGAATTGTAGAGAGGTAGAGGGTATGCGGGCAGGGGGACATTTGTGGAATGATGAGGAGGTTTAAAGGCAGCTATTCACTGATTGTTAAGTTTTTCTTTTCTTTCTTTCTTTCTTTCTTCTTTTTTTTTTTTTTAGTGTAAGTCAAATGAACATTAACCTTAAATGTACTGTATCGTTTAATTCTCACAAGAGAAAACAAATTCTCACAAGAACCATAAGAGGGAGATACACACACACACACACACACACACACACACATATACATATTTTCTATATATGAAAACTAAAGTTCAGAGAGATAATTTGTCACTCAGTCAGTAAATGTTAAATCCAGGATTAGAATCTTTGTGGGATGTATTAGTCCTTAGGTAAAGATTTGGCTTTCAAAATAGTACAAGTTGTTAACATTCAGCTTACTCTTTAAGCTGCAATTCTATGATTTTCTAATTATATTTGCCAAGTGAGATTTGTAAGGCAACATGTTGAAATGAATTATCAGATTCTATATTCAAACAAATTGGATTAGAATCTTGATTCACTACTACCATCTATATAATTTTGGAATAGTTATTTACTATTTTTTATTCTCTATTTTCCTACCAGTAAAATGTAGGTATTTAACACACTTACCTCACATAATTGCTAGATGTAAATAAGATATATACAAACCAGCTAGCATAGTGCTTGAAATTTAATTACAGGTCAGTAACTGTGACTAACATTGTTATTTTAGATACTCAATGCATTTCTGTACTGGTAATATTATTTTTACTGCATAGTCAAATAGACCTTTAAAACATTTTAGTTCTGAAATTGACCTCATTATAATGACTGATGATTGAATGAGACTGCATAGTCTCCATAGGATCTAACTTACCCATACTCCATATGGTTAAGCACAATAGCTAGTTTATTTCTGAATTTTAAAACATAGTATAAGGCATAGTGTTTCAAATAATAAACCTGAATAATGAGTGAGTAAATAAAAAAATAATGAAATAAACCCAGTTGTTTGAGAATGCCATTTGCCAGCAGATAGCTCCAAAGACCTGTGAAAGTTCTTTAAAAAGTGGAAAGCAAAATTTCAAAATTCTGTTAGTAGCTCTCAAGCTTTGTTAAGAATCACCTAAAACAATCAGAACATACAAGAACAGAAAGAATTAGTCACAGGTTCTTAAAAGCAATTATCTTCTTTGCTGTTATCATTATAGCTTACTGACTGCTTACATTCATTTAAGAATAAAATTTACATTTGAAACTAAAATTCAAGCAGTTGTAATGTTTCCAAATCAAAAGCAAATATATATTTTAAAATAGATTGCTTCTATTTGCTGTATACTTACTTATAAATACTCATGGTCTGGAGAGAGAATACTCAATGAGGCAGTGTGATGTGTCTTCTCTAAGGAAAAATAAAATACTGACTATAGGGAATTAAGAAAAAAAGGTTATATTCTCCTCTGGTAGAAACTATTTTACATTTACAATTGCAGAAGTCTGGTTGTGGGGATAATAAGTGAATAAATAAATATGTATGTGTATATACTCACACACATGCATATATATATATATGCATACACACACACACACACACACACACACACACACACATACATACAATGGCTTCCCTTATGGATCAGATGGTAAAGAATCTGCTACAGTGTGGGAGACCCAGGTTTGATCACTGGGTCAGGAAGATCCCCTGGAGAAAGAATAGTAACCCACTCCAATATTCTTGCCCAGAAAACCCCATAGACAGAGGAGCGTAGAGGGCTATGGTCCATAGCGTCGCATAGGGTTGGACGCAAATGAGTGACTAACACTAACATACATATAAATGCATATACATGTGGCCTTTGTCATTCTTAATACAATGATAAATAGCTTTAAAACTATTAAAAATAATTGATAATGGTCATTTAATGTTTTAAGTATATTTTATCTTTATGAATCTCTGGATTTATTATTTTCTTTTTCTATGATGTCATCAACATGCTTTAAAAAAATTACCCTCCTATTAATGGAGAACCTGAAGTTTGCCAGAGGTCATTACTCTTGCTTGTTTTCTGAATTTGAAATTAAACTTTTAAGCCGCTTAAGGGCTTCCCTGGTAGCTCAGCTGGTAAAGAATCCTTCTACAATGCAGACCTTGGTTTGATTCCTGGGTCAAGAAGATACCCTGGCGAAGGGATAGGCCACCCACTCTAATATTCATGAGCTTCCCTCGTGACTCAGATGGTAAAGAACCCGCCTGCAATGTGGGAGACGTGGGTTTGATCCCTGGGTTGGGAAAATCCCCTGGAGGAGGGCATGGCAACCCACTCCAGTATTCTTGCCTAGAGAATCCCCATGGACAAAGGAGCCTAGTGGGCTAGAGTCCATGCGGTTGCAATGAGTTGGACATGACTGAGTGACTAAGCACACAAATAACTTGTATTTGATTTTCATGGCTTCTTTGGTGACCCTTGGTCTACTTGGTCTGAAGATGAAATCAATAATCCTGGTTTGTTTATCTTTATTAACAGTAACATGGGCTAGTTTTACATGCTATTTTCTGAACTGCAAAATGAATTCTAGACAATTCAATATTTTGGCTCCATCAAAATGATAAAAGAAAAACTAAAATATAGCTCTTTATACTTATGATCCTGGGTGTTCATTGGAAGGACAGATGTTGAAGCTGAAACTCCAATACTTTGGCCACCTGATGCGAAGAGCTGACTAATTTGAAAAGATCCTGATGCTGGGGAAGATTGAGGGCCAGATTCAGTTTATTTTTTGTAAAATGGAAGCATAATATTTGTCTGTCTTGTGAGAATTAAAATAAAAAAAAAACTGAGGTAGTCAAAATGATTAATAACTTCTGACATACAGAAGGCATTCAGTGAATGATTAACACTCTATAATCAGTTCAGTAAATAGGTGATTAATAAATATATGTTGATTTTTCACTTTTATTTGCTGGAAACTAAAAATTAAATGTAAAACTAATCTTGAAGTTAAACTCCCACATGCATTCTTCAAACTGAGGTTAAATGCAGCCTCAGAGCCAGTTGTTTTAATTTGATACTTAAAATCTTACTACTAATGTTAACAATAAAATACAGGCACTTTTCAGCTATTAAACTCAAGCTGTAAATGCAGAAAATAGACACCATGAGAACTACAGAACTCTCCACACATAACAACTCAGTCTATACATTTGCACTGAGGGAATAAATTAGCATGATTTCTAACAGTATAAACGTGTGTCCATATTATGACTTCAGCCTCCCATTAACATGTCTGCATGAAGAATTTATTCTTTATTCTAGCTAACACCTGATGATGAGCTCTTCTTTAAAAAAAATGTATTTATTTGGCTGCACCAATTCTTATTTGTGACACATAAGATACTCCATCTTTGTTGAGGCTTGTGGATTCATTAGTTATTGCATACAAACTCCTAGTTGTGGCATGTGGAATTGAGTTCCCTTCTGAGGGATTAAACTCAGGCTCCCTGCACTGAGAGTGCAGAGTCTTATCCACTGGAATGCAAGGGAAGTCCCTGATGACAGGCTGTTGACCTCTCGTTTCATAGATCATTTATAGGCATACCTCAAAGATCTTGTGGATTTGGTTTCAGGGAACTTCAGTAAAGCAAATATTTCAATAAAGCAAGGAATAATAATATTTTAGTTTCAAAGTATATATAAAAATTGTGTTTACAGCATACTGTAATCTATTAAGTATGCAATAGCATTATTGTCTAAAAATTGTACATACCTAAATTAATAAAACTGGAGAAGGCAATGGCACCCCACTCCAGTACTCTTGCCTGGAAAATCCCATGGATGGATGAGCCTGGTAGGCTGTGGTCCATGGGGTTGCTAAGAGTCGGACACGACTGAGTAACTTCACTTTCACTTTTCACTTTCATGCATTGCAGAAGGAAATGGCAACACACTCCTGTGTTCTTGTCTAGAGAATCCCAGGTATGGGGGAGCCTGATGGGCTGCTGTCTATGGGGTCACACAGAGTTGGACACAACTGAAGTGACTTAGCATAGCACAATTAATACAACAAAGAATTTGTGCGTTAACTGATTCTTCCTTTAAGAAGAGTAAGTTGTATGCAGTGATTTTTTTTTTCATTTTTTTTTTATTAGTTGGGGTCTAATTACTTTACAGTGTTGTAGTGGTTTTTGCCATACATTGACATGAATCAGCCATGGATTCACATGAATTCTCCATCCTGATCCACCCTCCCACCTCCCTCCCCATCCCATCCGTCTTGGTCATCCCAGCGTACCAGCCCTGAGCACTTGTCTCATGCATCCAACCTGGACTGGTGATCTGTTTCACACTTGATAATATATATGTTTCAATGCTATTCTCTAAAATCACCCCACCCTCGCCTTCTCCCATAGAGTCCAAAAGTCTGTTCTATACATCTGTGTCTCTTTTTCTGTCTTGCATATAGGGTTATCATTACTATCTTTCTAAATTCCATATATATATGTTAGTATATTGTATTCGTGTTTATCTTTCTGGCTTACTTCACTCTGTATACTGGGCTCCAGTTTCATCCATCTCATTAGAACTGGTTCAAATGTATTTTTAATGGCTGTGTAATATTCCATTAAGTATATGTACCACAACTTTCTTATCCAATCGTCTGCTGATGGGCGTCTAGGTTGCTTCAATGCCCTGGCTATTATAAACAGTGCTGCGATGAACATTGTGGTACACGTGTCTCTTTCAGATCTGGTTTCCTCAGTGTGTATGCTCAGGAGCAGGAGTGCTGGGTCATATGGCAGTTCTATTTCCAGTTTTTTAAGGAATCTCCACACTGTTCTCCATAGTGGCTGTACTAGTTTGCATTCCCACCAACAGTGTACGAGGGTTCCCTTTTCTCCACACCTTCTCCAGCATTTATTGCTTGTAGACTTTTGGATAGCAGCCATTCTGACTGGCATGTAATGGTACCTCATTGTGGTTTTGACTTGCATTTCTCTGATAATGAGTGATGTTGAGCATCTTTTCAGGTGTTTGTTAGGCATTGGTATGTCTTCTTTGGAGAAATGTCTGTTTAGTTCTTTGGCCCATTTTTTGATTGGGTCATTTATTTTTCTGGAATTGAGCTGCAGGAGTTGCTTGTATATTTTTGAGATTAAACCTTTGTCTGTTGCTTCATTTGCTATTATTTTCTCCCATTCTGAAGGCTGTCTTTGCACATAGCTTATAGTTCCTTTGTTGTGCCAAACCTTTTAATTTTAACTGGGTCCCATTTGTTTACTTTTGTTTTTATTTCCAATATTCTGGGAGGTGGGTCATAGAGGATCTTGATGTGATTTATGTCAGAGAGTGTTTTGCCTATGTTCTCCTCTAGGAGTTTTATAGTTTCTGGTCTTATATTTAGATCTCTAATCCATTTTGAGTTTATTTTTGTGTATGGTGTTAGAAAGTGTTCTAGTTTCATTCTTTTACAAGTGGTTGACCAGTTTTCCCATCACCACTTGTTAAAGAGGTTGTCTTTTTCCATTGTATAGTCTTGCCTCCTTTGTTGAAGATAAGGTGTCCATAGGTACGTGGATTTAGCTCTGGGCTTTCTCTTCGGTTCCATTCATATATATTTCTGTCTTTGTGCCAGTACCATACTGTCTTGATGACTGTGGCTTTGTGTGGAGACTGAAGTCAGGCAGGTTGATTCCTCCAGTTCCATTCTTCTTTCTCAAGATTGCTTTGGCTATTCAAGATTTTTTGTATTTCCATACAAATTGTGAAATTATTTGTTCTGGTTCTGTGAAAAACACTGTTGGTAGCTTGATAGGGATTGCATTGAATCTATAGATTTCTTTGGGTAGCATAGTCATTTTCACAATATTGATTCTTCCAATCCATGAACACTGTATATTTCTCCATCTATTTGTGTACTCTTTTTTTTGTTTGTTTGTTTGTTTCATCAGTGTTTTACAGTTTTCTATATATAGGTCTTTTGTTTCTTTAGGTAGATATACTAAGTATTTTTTGTTGTTGTTGTTGCAATGGTGAATGGTATTGTTTCCTTAATTTCTCTTTCTGTTTTCTCATTGTTAGTGTATAGGAATGCAAGGGACTTCTGTGTGTTAATTTTATATTCTGCAACTTTACTATATTCATTGATTAGCTCTATTAATTTTCTGGTAGAGTCTTTAGGGTTTTCTATGTAGAGGATCATGTCGTATGCAAACAGTGAGCATTTTACTTCTTCTTTTTCTATCTGGATTCCTTTTATTTCTTTTTCTGCTCTGATTGCTGTGGTCAAAACTTCCAAAACAATGTTGAATAGTAGTGGTGAGAGTGGGCACCCTTTTCTTGTTCCTGACTTTAGGGGAAATGCTTTCAATGTTTCACCATTGAAGATAATGTTTGCTGTGGGTTTGTCATATATAGCTTTTATTATGTTTAGGTGTGTTCCTTCTATTCCTGCTTTTTATCATAAATTGATGTTGAATTTTGTCAAAGGCTTTTTCTGCATCTATTGAGATAATCATATGGTTGTTATCTTTCAATTTGATAATGTGGATCATTACATTGATTGATTTGCAGATATTAAAGAATCCTTGCATCCCTGGGATAAAACCCACTTGGTCATGATGTATGATCTTTTTAATATGTTGTTGGATTCTGTTTGCTAGAATTTTGTTAAGGATTTTTGCATCCACGTTCATCAGTGATATTGGCCTGTAGTTTTCTTTTTATGTGGCATCTTTGTCTGATTTTGGTATTAGGGTGATGGTGGCTTCATAAAATGAGTTTGGAAGTTTATCTTCTTCTGCAACTTTCTGGAAGAGTTTGACTAAGATGGGTGTTAGCTCTTCTCTAATCTTTCAGCAAACAAAAGCCCAGGATCATATGGCTTCCCAGTTGAATTCTACCAAAAATTTAGAGACAAGCTAAAACCCATCTTACTCAAACTGTTCCAGTGCTATTTGATGGCACTTTACTCATAGTAAAACTTTTTCAAAATTGGAGACAACTGTCCCAAATTCTACTCATGCTTCATCAGTTTATGTAATATTTTAAATCCTTTGTTCCATTTCAATAATCTTCACAGTATCTTCATAACGACCAGATTCCATATCAAGAAATAACTTCCTTCCTCCATAAGAAGCAATTCCTTATCTGTTAAAGTTTTATCACGAGATTTTAGTAATTCAGTCATATCTTTAAACTCCTCTTCTACTTGGCCTGCTATTTCCACCACATCTGTAGTCACTTCCTCCACTGAAGTCTTGAACTTCTCCAAGTTATCTATGTTGGTTGGAACGAACTCTTCCAAACTCCTGTTAATTTTGATATTTTGACCTCTTCCAGTACATCAGAGATGCTCTTAAGAACATTTGAATGGTGAATACTTTCCAAAAGGTTTTCAATAATTTGTCCAGACCCATCAGAGGCATCAGTATCTATGGAAATGTTAGGTAGTTAGAATAGGAAAAAGGAGTCCAGAATGGTGGTGGCTAAAAGACAAGGGAAAAATCCATGAAAACTGAACAAAGGGAGGTCCGAGGACCAGAGTGAGGACCTCAGGTAGAAGAAACAGCACTCCTGGCTAGCCCAATTTACATAAGGCAGGCCCAGGGGGAGTGAAAAACATGTAAAAAGTAGAACCAAAGGGTCAGAGGTCCCTTTCTCTCTCTCTTCCGTGTGTGTGTTGTCTCTCTCTCTCTTCTCTTCTCTCTGTGCCTTTTAGGTCAGCATGCCCTCACACCTCGAGGATGTATTTTCTTTTATTTTCTAAATAAAACTGATCTGTCCGAAAACTATAACATGGGCTGTCTGAGAGCTGCGACATGCTGAGGGCTTTAATGTCCATCACTTCAAATCTTTGTTGTGATGAGACAGAACCGAGGAGATTACACTCCCCTGACATCTATGGTGCCGTGACTCCAATTTAACTTGACTGAAAGAAACTCAGTATGGCCCCCACAAGGAGGAGGCCAAACACAGCAGGAGCCCAACTTCGTGAAAGCTCCCACCAGCACAGGGGAAGCGACAAGAAGCCCATTGTGCTGGAAACTGGAACAGCTAAAAACGAACTCATCAGAAAGCTCACATGGCTCAGTCTCAGATTCAAGAAGACCTCCAATTAAGGTAAGAGGTCCTCACTCCTATGGCTGGAGGGACACATGCCTAACTATATCTTAATTCCTCTACAATGTCTCACTTCTTGTTTCCTCAAACCCCCCATGAACAGGCGGGCAGCAGTGGGTGCAATTGAGGGACTCTGGAGAGTTTACTCCTCAATATGTCCCAAAGGCACTATCTACTGAGCCCCAGTAGCTGTTACCCAAGCGGGTGGGGGTTTTTCTGTCCTTAATCTTCTTTATGCCAAGGATCAGGCTGTGCACACAAGTCAGGTATTTAGCAGATTTTCCAGCAGGCTATGAAGGGGATTCCTTGGCATGTTTTTCCCACTGCTTTTTCCTCTCATCCTTTAGCTCTCTCTCACAGAACTCGAGCCTGGCCAAAATCCATGAAGCTCAGGCTCTGATGTCTCATTTGAAAAATTTACTGAGAGACACAGGGATAGGTAAGAGGTGAATTTGTTAGGATTCAGAGAGAGGTATACTCCGCAGGGTGTGGGCCATTGCAGAAGGCAAGGGCTCTGGCCATGAAATGCG
This sequence comes from Dama dama, assembly GCF_033118175.1. Classification (NCBI taxonomy): domain Eukaryota; kingdom Metazoa; phylum Chordata; class Mammalia; order Artiodactyla; family Cervidae; genus Dama; species Dama dama. The sequence goes on from NC_083714.1 coordinate 74,510,705, forward strand.
GCACGGATAGGTTTTGCAAGCAGGGTGAATTCATATGCTAATGAGTGGGAGGATCATCCCAACCATTATGGAACCACCCACTCCTCTGTCTCTTGACCGTGGCTTGGAGCTGTCCTGCCACCTTTGAGTGTGTCTTTTAGCTCAGAGATTGGGGATTAAGGTTTATTTGAATTTGACTTGTCATCTTGGACCCAATTGATTTTAATTGGTTTATGTTATGCCCTTGTGCTATGTCATTCTTTCAAAGGTTGTGTCCTGCCCCCTTCCCTCCTGGTTCATGCTCTTTTTTCTGAGCCCTGTCCAGCCCCACAATGTTGCCTCTAAAATCTTGTGAAGGGACACCAGAAAATAGCTGGTCCTTGGGAGGGAAATACTGTATAATATCCAATCCCTTTAGATATTCAGGCCTTCATCTTCTGTGTTTCCTACAACATGTGCAACATCAGCATCTCTCAGTGAACCTGCTAGGGCGGGCAACAGGCACACAAAGCCTGCTAGAAGTCTATCTGTTGGCATACCTTCAAAGGCAATTGGGCTTCCAGGGATAATGTTTGCCACTTTGAGATTTAGCCCTGCAGGCCGTTTGGGCCGAAGCTTTTACCACCCTTCTCCTAAAATTACAAACATACCCCTGGACCAAATCTCCACTCCACTTTTATGAAACATCTGGTTTGTTGCCTCTTAACAAATTTTTTCTTAAGCCAATTACTCCTATAATCAGGATTCTGCCCTTTGTAGGCAACTTTGCTCCACCCAGCCTATTAGTAATACCCTTAATAACCCTAACAGGGCCAGATAACCCACTCCTTTGTCATTACTTCTGTTATTACCTAAATGGGTCTATGACAAGGAAATGTTTACCAGTGGAGACACCTTAACCTACTCTTATGGAAGATTAGGGGAGGAAATCAGTGACTTACAATCCCATAGAGCAATAAGAGGATAAGGCTTATGACTGTTTCGCCAGGTTCACAGTCTCAGGGCACAGGCTTGGATTGCTTTATATCATGATATCCATTCCCATCTGTGGTGAACCAACTGGAAATGAGTTATAATTACAACCCCTTAGTCCTACCCAGCACTTGTCATGCTGGAGACCTTGGGGAAGTCCAACTCCAGTCCAGGGGTCCCAGGAGGTCAACCTGCCTTGACCTGCCTAGGGATCTTGTCCTCAAAAGGTTGTCACACCTCAACCTGCTCAGCAATCCGTCAGTCTAGGGGTCCCAGGAGGTCACCACACCTCGATCTGCCCAGGGACCCAATTCTCAGGAGGCCGACCTGCCTCAGCCTGCCTGGGAATTTGATCTCCAGGACACTGTCACACCTCAGCCTGCCTGGGGATCTGCAACCTGACCCAGGGATGCCTGGCTCTCAGGTTGCAACAGTACTGGGTAGCATAAGCTTCAGAAAGACTCACCCCTAAGGAAGTCCACCCATGAAAATAGAAGGAAGCCTATTACTTGTGAGACTGTGCCCAGTCTCAGCAATAACTTAGGGGCCCAACAAGAACACCATTGCCTTTCTAGAAAGGCTAAAAGAGATTTTCCAAAAGTTTACCAATCTGAACTTAGACTTTTACAAGGGACAAATGATTTTAAAGGACAAATTCTTGTCCCAATATGCATAAGATATCAGAATAAAGTTACAACAGCTATAGCAGCAGGACCTTGCTTCCTCTTTAGATGAGATGGTCCAGACAGCCACCAATACCTTTTATAACAGAGAACAGGAGAAGGAGGCCAAGGACCAGGAGAGGGAGAAAAGGAAAGAGGTAAGGCATGCCCAGATGGTGGTCACCCTCCAGGGAAGCCCTATGGCAAACCCTGAGTCTTGAAGGACAAGGCATGAAGCAAATGCCTAATCTGTAGACAGGCAGGGCATTGGGCCAAAGAGTGTCCAAACCATGACAAGTTTGCTAAAATGGCTTGCTACAAATGCTATCAACTGGGACATTGTGTGGCACTCTGCCCTTGGGACCCAAGAGCCTCAAGGTCAAGTGTCAAACCTTTCCTCACAATGGTTCAACAGGACTAAAGCAGACCACTCCAGCCAGCCTACCTGTCACAGATAACCATCACGGGGCTGGAGCCAAGGGTGAAACTGGATGTGGCAAGTAGGTCCGAGAATTTCTTGGTTAACACAGGTGCTACCTACTCTGTCTTGAACTCCTACTCTGGGGCCTTCTCTTCCCAAACCTGTACCATTTTGGGTGCTAGAGAAAAAATAAAACAACAACAACAAAAAAAAAACTACTAAAAGATTCACAGGAGCACTTGGTTGCTGAGATGGATAGATATTTTCCCACCAGTTTCTAGTGGTCCCTGACTGTCCTCCTCCCTTATTGGGAAGAAATTTATCACTGTCTTCAAAACCTTGCAGCTATTGTAGTCCTGATAGAAGATGCTTTAAAACACTCTTTTGGGGGCAGACTAACTATTTTCACCAGCCACCAAGTGAAACAACTCCTAAATGGGAGAGGCCATTTATGGATGTCTGATCAAATAATCTTCAGATATCAAGCAGTGCTGATGGAAAATCCAGGCCTGACTATATCCCCTTGTGAAGTTCTTAACCCAGCCACCCTCCTGCCTACCCCTGAGGGCTCTCTACCTTTCACTCTTGCCTAGAGACCTTGGACCACTGGACAAAACCCCGAAAGGGATTGTCGGAAGATAATCTGGTACACTGATGAGAGCAGCTTTGTCTTGGATGGAAAAAGAAGAGCTGAATATGCAGTAGTCTCCAATTTTGAAACAATAGAGGCTAAGCCTTTGCCACCAGGTACTTCAGCCCAATTAGCAGAGCTCATAGCCCTGACTCGAGATTTAGAACTGGGTAAAGGAAAAAGAAGAGCCACTTACACTGACTCCAAGTATGCCTTTCTGGTGCTACATGCACATGCTGCTATTTGGAAAGAAAGGGGCCACTTGATGACCCATGGGTCCCTAATCAAACATGATGATTAAATTATTAGACTCTTGGAGGCAGTCCATCTGCCCACTAAGGTTTCAGTCTCCCACTGTAAAGGACACCAAAAAGGGAGCATGGAAGTGGCACAAGGGAACCAAGCAGCTTATCAGGCAGCTAAGAAAGCAGCATTATAGAACAATGACCTAATAGGGGTTGCCACCTTAGTTCCATGGACTGATTTGCCAGAAACTCCTTCATATACTGAAGGTGAGACTCTTAAAGCTAAGAGTGAGGTTTTTCAAGAAGATCATATGGGGTGGTAACAAAAGGAGGGACTCCTTTTTCTGTCTGGGAACCTCCAATGGAAGTTGGTTAACTCCTTACATGCCATTACTCATTTACAGGGAAAAAAAAAAAACCCTCCAAAGATTACTAGAAATGTCCTTCAGAAGAACAGGTCTCCAAACGACTATAAGGCAAGTGGTCTCCTCTTGTCCCACTTGCCAATTAAACAACCTCCATGGAGCTTGAAGACCCCAGCAGGCCCAGCTTGTCCAATGATGTGGGACCTACCCAGGAGTGAACTGGCAGATGGACTTCATCTAGATGCCAGTTTCTTAAGGGTATAAATACCTATTAGTCATGATAGATACATTCACAAGATGGATTGAAGGCTTTCCCACCTGGACTGAGAAGGATGAGGAGGTGGTTAAAAAAAAAAAAAAACCTTCTCCATGAAATAATTCTGAGATTTGGTCTGCCCAGGTCATTACAAAGTGACAATGGGACATCATTTACTTCTAAGGTCACCCAAGGGGTCTCTAAAGCATTGGGCATTACTTATTATCTCCATTGTGCGTGGAGGCCTCAGTCTTCAGGAAAAGTAGAAAGAGCAAACCAATTCTTAAAATCAGTGATTAAAAAATATAATCCAGGAGACCTCCCTGGGATGGAAGGAGGCTTTACTAACAGCTCTCCTCTGCACCCGTATTGCCCCTAAGGAACAGGTTGGTCTTACATATTATGAGATGCTATATAGGTGACCTTTCATTTATGTCAATGACCTCTTCCTAGATCCAGAGGTTCAGACCCTCCAGTCTTATACCATGGCCATTGGGCAATTCCAACAGGGTACACGCTTGTGGGGTGTGAACCAGGACCCAAAAGACTCTAAGGAGTCACCACTATATGCTCCAGGGACTCAAGCCCTAATTAAAGTCTGGAAGGATGTGTCCCCAAAGGCTCAACTCTAGCCCACATGGAAGGGCCCCTACCCTGTAATACTTTCTACCCTCACAGCAGTCAAGGTACCAGGACATGATTCCTAGATTCACTACTCATGAGTTAAGCCATGGGAAAAAAAAAAAAAAGCAAGAGGACACTCAATACACCTGTGAGGCTCTGGGAGATCTCACATACCTATTCAGAACTACAAATGAGTTCCATTCTAATGAGCATCCCCAAAATCTTGTTTCCGGTGATAAGATTTCCCAGGACAGCTCTAAAGAGTCAACACAGCTTGGCAGGGGTTGTACTCCAAAACAGACAGGAGATAGATCTTCTGATCCCTGAACAAGGAGGGAAGTGAGCCATCCTGGCAGTGGGAATTTGGAGTTGGCTGATGCCCCTACTAGTCCTTGTTATGCCATATTGATACTGCTTATGATTGCTCCATGTCTAACCCATTTTGTCTCTGCCCAGGTCAACAAGCTACAACATGCAGTGACAGTTCAACAAGGATATATAAAACTACAGCCGACCATGGAAAATATCACTCACCCTTAGATGGACACTGATATAAGGACTCTGAGGCCTGAGACTAGCAAGAGTGGGAAGCCCAATGCACCCCACCATCCCAGTTCAGAAGGAAGTAGCCAGAAAGACCTCAACACCCCTATTCCCAAAGGAGCAAGCCTCCCATCTTTTGAGGGGGGGGGGGGGGAGTTAGGTAGTTAGAATAGGAGAAAAGAGTCCAGAATGCCAGTGGCTAAAAGACAATGGAAAAGCCCGCAAAAATAGAAAAAAGGAAGGTCCAAGGGCCGGAGTGAGGACCTCAGGTAGAACAAATAGCACTCTTGGCTAGCCTAATTTATATAGGACAGGCCCAGGGGGAGGAGAAAACACATATACAAAGAGGAGCCAAAAGGCCAGGGGTCCCTCTCTCTCTCTCTTCCATGCATGCACGTGCTCAATCTCTCCCTCTCTTTTGTCTCCCTCTTCTTTGTGCTTTTTCGGTTGGTGTGTCCTCACACCTCGAAGATGAATTTTCCTTTATTTTCTAAATAAAACTGATCTGTCCAAGAACTATAACAGGGACTGTCTGAGAGCTGCAATTCACCGAGGGCTTTAACGTCCATCACTTCAAATCTTTGTTGGGATGAGACAGAACCGAGGAGATTACATTCCCCTGACACCTACTATAATCTTTCTAAATGCATTCCTTTAAATAAATGACTTGAAAATCAAAATGATTTCTGGAAACCATGGGCTGCAGAATGGATGTTGTGTTAGAAGGCATTAAAATAACTTTAATCTACCTTTTCATCAGAGCTCTTAGGTGACTAAGTACCTTGTTAATGAGCAGTAATATTTTGAAAGAAATCTTTTATCTGAGCAGATCTCAATAAGTGAACTTAAGACATTCAGTAAACCATGTTGTAACAGATGTGTTATCTTCTAGTCTTTGTTGATTCATTTATATAGCACAAGCAGAGTACATTTATCATACTACTTAAGGATTCTAGGATTTTTAGAATGGCAAGTGAACATTGACTTCAACATTAACTCACCAGCTGCATTCAGTTCAATTCAGTTTAGTTCAGTCACTCAGTCATGTCCAACTATTTGAGACTCCATGGACTGCAGTACACCAGCCTTCCCTGTCCATCAACAACTCCCGGAGCTTGCTCAAACTTAAATCCATCGAGTTGGTGGTGTCATCCAACCATCTCATCCTCTGCTATCCTCTTCTCCTCCTGCCTTCAATCTTTCCCGGCATCAGGGTCTTTTCCAATGAGTCGGTTCTTCGCATCAAGTGGCCGAAGTATTGGAGCTTCAGCTTCAGCATCAGTCCTACCAATGAATATTCAGGACTGATTCCTTTAGGATTGACTGATTGGATCTCCTTGGAGTCCAAGGGACTCTCAAGAGTCTTCTCCAACACCACAGTTCAAAAGCATCAATTATTTGGCACTCAGCCTTTTTATAGTCCAACTCTCACATCCATACATGACTACTGGAAAAACCATAGATTTGACTAGATGGACCTTTGCTGGCAAAGTAATGCCTCTGCTTTTTAATATGCTGTCTAAGTTGGTCATAACTTTCCTTCCAAGGAGTAAGCATCTTATAATTTCTGTTAGGCCCATACCATTTCTGTCCTTTATTGAGCCCATTTTTGCATGAAATGTTCCCTTGGTATCTTTAATTTTCTTGAAGAGGTCTCTAGTCTTTCCCATTCTGTTGTTTTCCTCTATTTATTTGCATTGATCGCTGAGGAAGGCTTTCTTATCTCTCCTGGCTATTCTTTGGAACTCTGCATTCAAATGGGAATATCTTTCCTTTTCTCCTTTGCCTTTTGCTTCTCTTCATTTCACAGCTATTTGTAAGGCCTCCTCAGACAACCATGTTGCCTTTTTGCATTTCTTTTCCATGGGGATGGTCTTGATCCCTGTCTCCTGTACAATGTCACGAACCTCCATCCATAGTTCATCAGGCTCTCTGTCTATCAGATCTAGTCCCTTAAATCTATTTCTCACTTCCACTGTATAGTCATAAGGGATTTGATTTAGGTCATACATGAATGGTCTAATGGTTATCCCTACTTTCTTCAGTTTAAGTCTCAATCAGGCAATAAGGGGTTCATGATCTGAGCCACAGTCAGCTCCCGGTCTTGTTTTTGCTGACTGTATAGAGCTTCTCCATCTTTGGCTGCAAAGGATATAATCAATCTGATTTCGGTGTTGACCATCTGGTGATGTCCATGTGTAGAGTCTTCTCTTGTGTTGTTGGAAGAGGGTGTTTGCTATGACCAGTGTGTTCTCTTGGCAAAACTCCATTAACCTTTGCCCTGCTTCATACCGTACTACAAGGCCAAATTTGCCTGTTACTCCAGGTGTTTCTTGACTTCCTACTTTTGCATTCCAGTCCCCTATAATGAAAAGGACATCTTTTTTGGGTGTTAGTTCTAAAAGGTCTTGTAGGTCTTCCTAGAACCATTCAACTTTGGCTTCTTCAGTGTTACTGGTTGGGGCATAGGCTTGGATTACTGTGATACTGAATGGTTTGCCTTGTAAACGAACAGAGATCATTCTGTCGTGTTTTGAGATTGCATCCAAATATTGCATTTTGGACTCTTTTGTTGGCTATGATGGCTACTCCATTTCTTCTAAGGGATTCCTGCCCACAGTAGTAGACATAATGGTCATCTGAGTTAAATTCACCCATTCCAGTCCATTTTAGTTCGCTGATTCCTAGAATGTCGACATTCACTCTTGCCATCTCCTGTTTGACCACTTCCAATTTGCCTTGATTCATGGACCTAACATCCCAGGTTCCTATGCAGTATTGCTCTTTACAGCATGGGACCTTGCTTCTATCACCAGTCCCATCCACAACTGGCTATTGTTTTTGCTTTGGCTCCATCCCTTCATTCTTTCTGAAGTTATCTCTCCACTGATCTCCAGTAGCATATTGAGCACCTACCAACATGGGGAGTTCCTCTTTCAGTATCCTTTCTTCTCATACTGTTCATGGGGTTCTCAAGGCAAGAATACTGAAGTGGTTTGCCATTCCCTTCTCTAGTGGACCACATCCTGTCAGACCTCTCCACCGTGACCCAACCATCTTGGGTGGCTCCACAGGGCATGGCTTAGTTTCATTGAGTTAGACAAGACTGTGGTCCTGTGATCAGATTGGCTAGTTTTCTGTGATTATGGTTTTAGTGTGTCTGCCCTCTGATGCCCTCTCAAAACACCTACCATCTTACTTGGGTTTCTCTTACCTTGGATGTGGGGTATCTCTTCATGCCTGCTCCAGCAAAGCACAGCCACTGCTCCTTACCTTGGACGAGGGGTATCTTCTCATGGCCGCCCTTCCTGACCTTGAATGTGGAGTAGATCCTCTCTGGCCCTCCTGCGCCTGCGTAGCAGCCGCTCCTTGGCGGTGGGGTAGCTCCTCTTGGGCGGGGCCCCTGACCTCCTGGGTGGGGTAGCTCCTCTAGGCAGCCACCCCTGACCTCGGGCGTGTGGTAGCTCTTCTCGGCCGCTGCCCCTGACCTCGGGCGTGGGGAAGCTCCTCTCGGCCGCTGCTCCTGCGCTGTTGCAGCCTGGCGCTCTCGGTCTCTACCCCTGACCTTGGGCGAGGGTTAGCTCCCCACGGCCAGGCTTCTGCGTGGTCCATCGCAGCTGGCACGCTACTGTGAAGTGATGCATTAGCCCTTAACAATAGAGTCAGCCTGAAGCTTTGAAGCCAAACATATCCTCTAAGTACGAAATTCCTATGACATTGTATGGTTTGTTCTTCCAATATAAAGCTGTTCCATCTACACTGAATATACATTGCTTAATATAGCCACTTTTATTAATTATCTTCATTAGATCTTCTGGATACCTTCCTGGAGCTTCTATATCAACACTTAATGCTTCACTTTGCACTTTCATGTTATATAGACTGTTTCTTTCCTTAAACCTCAGGAGGCAACCTCTGCTAGCTTCAATTTTTTCTTCTACAGCTTCTTCACTTCTCTTAGCCTTCACACCATGGAAAATAATTAGAGCCTTATTTTGGATTAGTCTTTGACCTTAGGGAATGCTGAAGTTGGCTTGGTCTTCTAGCCATACCACTAAAACTTTCTCTATATCAGCAATAAGGCTGTTTTGCTTTCTTTTTGTGTGTTCACTGGAGTAGCATTTTTAATTTCTTTCAAGAACTATTCCTTTCAAGAACTATTCCTTTGCACTCACAAAGTGACTAACTTCACAATGTGGCTAACTATTTGGTATAAGAAGCTTTGCTTTCAGCCTGTCTTGACTTTTAACATGTCTTCCTCAATAGGCTTAATCAATGAGATGTGTGATTCTTCCTTTAACTTGAACACTTGTTAACTTTGCTGAGTTACTTGTTATTCAATCGCTAAGTTGTGTCCAACTGTTTGTGACCCCATGTTGGGTTACTAATGGGCCTAATTGTTAATATTTGTGTGGGTCAGTTTATAGGGAGGCCTGAGGATAAGGAGATGGGAGAAAGGCCAGTCAGAACACATACAGCATTTATTGATTAAATTCACCATCTTGTATGGGCATGATTTATGGCATTACAAAACAATTGCAAAAGTAACATTAAAGACCAATGATCACATATCACCATAACAAATATAATAATAAAGAAAACATTTGAAATACTGTGAGAATTACTAAAATTTGACACAGAAATAAATTCTGATAGAAAAAATGGAGCCCATAGATTTGCTCAATGCAGGGTTGCCATAAACCTTCAATTTGTAAGAAATGAAATATCTGTGAAGCACAATAAAGTCAAATGCAAATACAAAAAAAGGCCACCTGTACTATAAATGGTTTACAATTATGAATGCTTCCTGTCTCTTCAGATGTAAATATATATCTTACAACACAGAAGTGCCTTTCTAAAGCACCTGAAAGCCATTCCTTTGAAATGTAATCATCAGGAATAATAGGGCCTTTGTCTCCCAGTTTTCTGTAGAAAGATAGAATCCTAACTTCCATAATTGATAGCTAAAATACAGCTTTTATTGGAATTAACCCATTGTAATTTTTGAGGCAGTGATATATGTACATATACAAATATTATTTCAAGCCTGAAAAGAAAACTGGCTTCTGAACGTTTTTAGCAAATCCTTCCAATTCAGTTTAACCATTAATTGCAGCATGTATTCCATTCTCTGAACAGAAGGTTGAATTAACAAATCTATAGTATAATCAAGAAACCTGCCTTTAAAAAGCCAAGTTATCTCAGCAAAACTTGGAAGAGATCAGCTCTTTTCAGGCTGTCCGTGTTACTGAATAAAACCTGTTTGGACTGTTTTGACTAATGTCCAGTTTTGTTTATCTTTGAAGAACAGTCACCATGGAAATTTTCCAAATATCTATTATTGAAGAGAAAGTATTTTAACACTGCAGTGGCTGAAGAACAAATGTTCTATTTAGTAATGATACCTGTGAAAGAAAATGAAACATTTATTAGATTCCTGTTACTTACATGATATGGGTGTGGCGAAGAAGCAGAAAGTACAAAGGAAGGGAAGTGAGAAAAGTCAAGAGGAAAATAAAAATCCCATTATTTTATACATGGTAACACAGCAAAAAGAATAAGTCCATGCTTTTGCTCCTGGCATAAGTGAGATACAAATGAAGCTCCAAACGGAAATGATCCTCCTAAAGTAAAGTGTCACAAAAACCAACTTCATTTGATAAGGAAAATTCAATGAGAATAATCACAAATATGGACAGACTTCAATGTTGTACATATTAAACACTGATAATACTTGTTAAAAAGAGAAAATTTGGAGGTAGAAATGAGCAAAATCTACACTGATATATACGTAGGACAGGGAAAACCTCCAGGTTTTCCTCCATATAGCAGTGTTTAGTTGCTCAGTCCTGTCCAACTCTTTGCAACCGCATGGACTGCAGCCTGCCAGGTTTCACTGTCAGTGGGGATTCTCCAGGCAAGAATACTGGAGTGGATTGCCATGTCCTCCTCCAGAAGATCTTCCCAACCCAGGGATCAAGCCCAGGTATCCTGCAATGCAGGTGGATGCTTTACTGACTGAGCCACGAGGGAAGCCCTGAGCAACGGAGTATCTTTTGAAATGTAATATACTCATGGAACATGAAAATGAAATTTAATAAAATCCTGCAATTCAGTACCACAGAAAGAGAACAAGGAGAACTATATTTAGGTTCAAGGAAGATTTAAATGAGTTAAGAGATGACAGAATCAAGATGATTTTCTTTTGAAAAAATGATCATGTTTTTAACTTTATTGCAGAATGTAGCTGTATATATTTAAAGTTTGCACTGTGATGATTTGGTATACATATACATTATGGAATAATTACCAAGCTCAAGATAATTAACACATCCACCACCTCACATAGTTAACATGTTTTTGTGTATGCATGATGAAAATGTTTAAAGGTCTACTCTCAGCATCTTTCGAGTATAAAATATATTAGCTATAGTCACTATGCTGTATTTTTTGACTGAAGTACAGTTGATTTACAATGCTGTATTAGTTTCAGGTGTACAACACACATACACACACACACACACACACACACACACACATATAAAGAAAGCTGAGTGCCAAAAAATTGATGCTTTTGAACTGTGGTGTTGGAGAAGACTCTTGAGAGTCCCTTGGACTGCAAGGAGATCCAACCAGTCCATCCTAAAGGATATTAGTCCTGGGTGTTCATTGGAAAGACTGATGCCAAAGCTGAAACTCCAATACTTTGGCCATCTCATGCGAAGAGTTGACTCATCAGAAAAGACCCTGCTGCTGGGAGGGATTGGGGGCAGGAGGCGAAGGGGACGACAGAGGATGAGATGGCTGGAGGGCATCAACAACTCAATGGACATGGGTTTGAGTAAACTCCAGGAGTTGGTGATGGATAGGGAGGCCCGACGTGCTGTGATTCATAGGGTTGCAAAGAGTCGGACACAACTGAGCGACTGAACTGAACTGAACTGAACTTATATATATACATAAGTTCAGTTCAGTTCTATATATTCATGTGTACTAAGTTACTTCAGTCATGTCCAACTCTGTGTGACCCTATGTACTGCAGCCCACCAGGCTCCCCTGTCCATGGTATTCTCCAAGCAAGAATACTACAGTGGGTTGTCATTCCTTCCTCCAGGGGGTCTTCCCAACCCAGGAATTGAACTCTTATGTCTCCTTCATTGGCAGGCAGGTTCTTTACCATTAGTGCCACCTGGGAAGTATATATATACACTTTTTGACACCATGTTCCCTTATAGGTTCTTACAAAATACTGAATACAGTTCTCTGTGCTATATAATAGGAATTTGTTGGTTATCTATTTTACATATTATAATGTGTATGGTAGATCTTTGGAAAATATTATTTTTATAAACAAAATTTTGTACCCTTTGACCTATATCATCCTGTTCTTATTGAGACAGTACTCACACACACACAAACACACACACTCACTCACACAGACATGTACACTGCAATTGTCTTTATCTGTTTTATTAGTCAGTTTGTGGGGCTGCTGTAACAAAGAGCCACAGATTAGGTGGCTTAAGCATCAGAAAAGTGTTGACTCACATTTCTGGAGGCTAGAAAACCACAGTCAAGGCAATTGCAGGAAGGGTTGGTTGTTTCTGAAAACTGTGAGAGAAAAATCTATTTCAGGTGTCTTTCCTTGTCTTATAGATGACCATCTTCTCTTCATGTTTTTTCATATTGCTTTCCCTCTAATGCAGGTCTTATATTTCAAGCTTTTCATTTTTTTAGGACACCAGGCTTATTGGAATAAGTCCTACATTAATAATCTCATTTAAACTTGATTATCACTGAAAAGATGCCATCTTAAAGTACAATCACATCCTAAAGTACAAGGAGTTAGGATGTCAACATAAAAAAAAAAAAATTGAGTGTGACAAAATTCAATCAATGGCACTCATCAGTGTAGTTATTAGCAAACATTTAGTAATTTTTGAATATTTATTTGTTAAAATAGAAAAGCTGTGTTTTTATTACCTTTAAAAATTATAAGAAATGTGTTAGTATGCTGTAATGTTCTTTAGCTTTCTGGCTTACTTCACTCTGTATAATGGGCTCCAGTTTCATCCATCTCATTAGAACTGATTCAAATGAATTCTTTTTAATGGCTGAGTAATATTCCATGGTGTATATGTACCACAGCTTCCTTATCCATTCATATGATAATACTCATTTCTTATCATTCAAAACAGAATTTTGGGGATCTCTGTGTATCTGTGTTTGTTTGTAAGATGTGAAGAAAATAAAATTACTTACTGCACTGCACCCAAGAGTGCCTTTCATATGATTTTTTTATTGCTGCTAATAACAAGGCCACTCCTGAATGCTCCTATGATTTCTTGAATAAGAAAACTCTGTTTTCAGTATAAATAATATTGCTTTGAATTTTTATGTACTCCTCTGCTGAAATTAATCCTTGACACAAGACATTTTATCTTGATATTTTCATTTAGCCCCTTGAATACGTTTGCCTTCCATTGTTGTATTTCTATGTTGTACAGATTTGCAGTTACAAAACAAATGGTATTCCAGTAAGCTCTCTGTATAACAAGTGATGAAATACAGAAACACTTTCAATAGTACTTTGTTTTTTTTTTTTTTTTTCTGAATAACATCTGCCATATATTTTACAGGAATGAATTTTATCTCTAAAAGCCCTATTCTCCAGAAGAAATATTAGTATAGCAAAAAGTTCATATTCCACAGTTTTATTTAATACAGTAGGGGGCATTGTTACTGAAAATAAAACAAGTGAAAAAATAGTACAGAGTATCACAGAGAGATTTATATCTTATTATTGAAGAAATAAATTAAAATTAAATTTAATTGATTATACTATACCAGTTACTTCAACCTTCTGTTCAGAGAGTAGAATGCATGCTGATATTACTGGTTAAAATTAATTGAAAGGAATTTACTAAAAACTTACTTTCCAAAATTTGGGGAGTAACATGTACACACACAAAGATTATTTCAAGTATGAAAAAAAAAATGTGACATTTTAGCAGTAGTAGTGCAGTTTCTATAAAATTCTATCTACATTCAGTTCAGGTTTGATACTCCATATTTGATTCCATGCTAAGCTAAAAGGGCTTACTACTCCACAGGGGATGCAACCCATTCTTTTCCATTTATTATTCCATATATTCCATATATAAAGAGTTCTGACATTGGTATATTCCCCAAAGTCCTTTGGAACAAAAAGATATTGTCCCAAATATGTTAATCTGCAAATTTTGTTGTGGCTTCCCAGGTGGTGCTAGTGGGAAAGAATCTGCCTGCCAATTCAGGATACCCAAGAGACTGTAGGTTCAATGCCTGGTTTAGGAAGATCCCCTGGAGGAGGGTACAGGAACTCACTCCAGTATTCTTGTCTGTAGAATCCTATGGATAGAGAAGCTTGGCAGGCTACAGTCCATAGAGTCACAAACAGTCAGACACAACTGAGGAGACTTAGCATGTACACATGAAGAGTTTATTGCTGATTAATTTGCATAATTGAATTATAATTCATTTCAACATCATTTGAAATTAAATGTGATGGCTTGCCTTATGTATTTTAATATCTGTATATGAATTTGTCTGTGAATATATGTGTGTGTGTTTGTGTGTGTATGTGAGAGAGATAGACAGACAGTTGATCTGTGGGTCTTAGGAAGGACCAGACTAACGTTGGCTGTCAGACCAACAAACTATCTATTCCAGAAGGTTGTCAGACCCATAATAATAGCACAGAAAATAAAAGGTAGTTTCAGTTGTAGGCAAAACTGAGAGGTCCAGGACAGTGGAAAAAAGAAGCAGGAATAGAAACACATAATTCAGTTCAGTTTGGTTCAGTTCAGTTGCTCAGTCGTGTCCAACTTTCTGACACCATGGACTGCAGAATGCCAGGCTTCCCTGTCCATCAACAACTCCCGAAGCTTGTTCAAATTCATATTCATGGAGTCGGTGATGCCATCCAACCATCTCATTGTCTGTTGTCCCCTTCTCTTCCTGCCTTCAATCTTTCCCAGCTTCAGGGCCTTTTCCAATGAGTTAGATCTTCACATCAGGTGGCCAAAGTATTGGAGTTTCAGCTTCAGCATCAGTCCTTCCAATGAATATTCAGGACTGATTTCCTTTAGGATTGACTGGTTGGATCTCCTTGCAATTCTACAGACTCTCAAGAGTATTCTTCAACACTACAGTTCAAAAGCATCAATTCTTCAGTGCTCAGTCCAACTCTCACATCCATACATGACTACTGGAAAAACCATAGCTTTGACTCAAAGGACCATTGTTGGTAAAGTAATGTCTCTGCTTTTTAATATGCTGTCTAGGTTGGTCATAGCTTTTCTTCCAAGGAGCAAGTGTCTTTTAATTTCATGGCTGCAGTCACCATCTTCAGTAATTTTGGAGCACCCAAAAATTAAAGTCTCTCACTGTTTCTAAGTGATAGGGCTGAATGCCATGATCTTAGTTTTCTGAATGTTGAGATTTAAGCCAACTTTTTCACTCTCCTCTTTCACTTTCATCAAGAGGCTCTTTAGTTCTTCTTTGCTTTCTGTATTAAGGGTGGTGTCATCTGCATATCTGAAGTTTTTCATATTTGTCTGGCAATCTTGGATGCAATCTCAAAACCGACAGAAAGAACTCCGTTTGTTTCCAAGGCAAACCGTTCAATATCACAGTAATCCAAGTCTATGCCCTGACCAGTAATGCCAAAAAAGCTGAAGTTGAATGGTTCTATGAAGACCTACAAGACCTCCTAGAACTAACACCCCCCCCCCAAAAAAAAAAAAAAATGTCCTTTTCATTATAGTGGACTAGAATGCAAAAGTAGGAAGTCAAGAGATACCTTGAGTAACGGGCAAATTTGGCCTTGGAGTACAAAATGAAGCAGGCAAAGGCTAGCAGAGTTTTGCAAGAGAACACACTTGTTATAGCAAGCACCCTCTTCTGACAAAATAAGAAAAGACTCTACACATGAACACCATCAGATGGTCAACACTGAAATCAGATTGATTATATTCTGGAGAAACTCTATACGGTAGGAAAAACAAGACAGGGAGCTAACTGTGGTTCAGATCATGAACTCCTTAGTGCCAAATTCAGATGTAAATTGAAGAAAGTAGGGAAAATCACTAGGCCATTCAGGTATGACCTAAATTCTATCCCTTATGATTATGTGAAAGTGAGAAATAGATTCAAGGGATTAGACCTAATAGACAGAGTGCCTGAAGAACTATGGATGGGGGTTTGTGACATTGTACAGGAGGCAGTGATCAACACCATCCCCCAAGAAACACATAATTAAAATAGTTATAAATAGGACTCTGGGCCTTTTGAAAATTCAGGGTAGATTTGGGTATAAATAATCTAAACTTAGATTATTAATTCACTTGTGAATAACTTGCAAAACTGAATACTGAATCTGGCTTTTAAGCCAAGTGTTTAGTCATGGGTAAACAAGAAAAAGACAAATAAATAGTTCTTCATTCCTGTGCCATGTTATTGTGTTAGGTTCTTTATATACATGGTCTCTTTAATCATCTAAATATTTCTGTGAAGCATGTATTATACTCCCATTTTACAGGAATAACTTCAAGTTTCAAGGACATTAAATAATAGATTCAAGGCTTCATAATTAATAATTGCTAGTAAAAATTTAAATTTTATATAACCATATAATTCCAAATCAAGAGACATGCAAGAAGGCACAGTGGTTGTCTGAGGAGACTTTATGTAGCTGAGAAAACAAAATAAATGAAAGGCAAAGGAGAAAAGGAAATATATACTAAGTGAATGCAAAGTTCCAAATGTACGGAGAGATAAGAAAGCCTTCTTAAGGGAACAATGCAAAGAAATACAGGGAAACAATAGAATGAGAAAAAACTAGAGATCTCTTCAACAAAGTTTGAGATACCAAGGGAACATTCCATGAAAAGTTGGGCACAAGAAGAGCAAGGGCCTAACAGAAGCAGAAGAGATTAGGAAAAGGAGGCAAGAATACACCGAAGAACTGTACAAAAAAGGTCTTAATGACCCAGATAACCACGATGTTGTGGTCACTCACCTAGAGCCAGATATTCTGGAATTTGAAGTCAAGTGGGCCTTAGGAACCATCACTATGACCAAAGCTAGTGGAGGTGATGGAATTCCAGCTGAGCAATTTCAAATCCTAAAAGATGATGCTAAGTCCTACAATCAATGTGTCAACAAATCGGGAAAACACAGAAATGGGCACAGAACTGGAAAAGGTCAGATTTCAGTCCAATCCCAAATAAATATAATGCTAAAGAATATTCAAAAGACTGTACAATTATGTTCATTTTACATACTAGCAAGATAATGCTGAAAACCCTTCAAGCTAGGCTGTTGAACAGTATGTGAACTGAATACTTTCAGATGTACAAGCTGGATTTAGAAAAGGCAGAGGAACCAGAGATCAAATTGCAAACATCATTTGGATCAGAGGAAAAGCAAGAAAATTCCAGAGAAACATTTACTTCTGTTTCATTGACTATACTCAAGCCTTTGACTGTGTGGATCACAACAAACTGTGGAAAATTCTTAAAGAGATGCGACCTTACCTTACCTCATCTTATCTTACCTTACCTCACCACCTTACCTGCCTCCTGAGAAACCTATATACAGATAAAGAAGCAACAGTTAGAATGGGACATGGAACAACAGACTGGCTCAAAACTGTGAAAGGAGTACATTAAGACTGTATATTGTCATCCTGTTTATTTAATTTCCATGCAGAGCACATAAAGTGTAATGTTGGGCAGGTTAAGTTACAAGCTGGAATCAAGATTTCTGGGAGAGGTGTATGCTGAACCTTTCTGGACTGACAATGTGACCAAACCCAGTTAAGGTGTCTACATGAACTCAGAAGATGCTGCCCCAGACCTCTGGGACCTACCTGGTTGGTGTGACACGTGCTCCGTGTCCGGGTCCCCACAGCATCCACCCCCCATGTCCCCGCGCCACACCTGCTGGTTCTCTAATGTTCCAGGCCCTCCACCAGCAAAAGATGAGGACGCCCTGAAGGCTCAGCGGACGATTGTTGTTGCAATGGCAGGATTTGGCAGGAAAATTTGCTTTTGAGACAAAAGGGAAAAGTCTTCCCACACCACAGCCCTTATCTCGTGCATAACCATAGAGCCTGCAGAGAAAGGATGAAATGATTAAAAACGAGAGGAGCGTGTGTCAACAAATTCGGGCCCTTCTGCACAAGAATTTTCTTAGAAAATGGAGAATGAAAAAAGAGAGCTTGTTGGAGTGGATGATGGTGCTGCTTCTGCGGCTCTCTCGGTGCCTCTCTCCAGAACTCTTCAGAGCTACTCATTTCCTGCAACAGCCTCCTCAAGTCCTAGGATGTGTCGATTAATTTAATTACTCTGACCTGGTTGTGGTGGCCGGTCACTAACGTAACCCTGAGCATCATGGATAAGATGGCTTCAGCTTCCTTTATGAAACGAAGAACAATCCTTGGGATCCCTAATGAAGAACCCATGGACAGAGTACACTGTCCAAGAAATGACTCTGAGATGGTGGGGATTGTGTTCAATGACACTTCCTCCTATTGGCTGAAGTTCAGATGGGGACACAGACTCCCAATCTTAAGAGAGCACTTCGAGTACTCAGACCACTGTTGGGCTCTACGTGATTAAACTTTCTGTTTCTTGTCAATATACTGGCAAAGTGGGTTTGTGGCTTTTCAAACTGCAATTAATGCTGCAATTATAGAAGTCACAACAAATTATTCTGTGATGGAAAAGTTGACATCAGTTATTTTATTTATTTTTTTTTAGGATTCTTTTTTTTTTTAATTTTGTTTTTTTTTTTTTATTAGTTGGAGGCTAATTACTTCACAACATTTCAGTGGGTTTTGTCATACATTGATATGAATCAGCCATAGATTTACACGTATTCCCCATCCCGATCCCCGCTCCCACCTCCCTCTCCACCCGATTCCTCTGGGTCTTCCCAGTGCACCAGGCCAGAGCACTTGTCTCATGCATCCCACCTGGGCTGGTGATCTGTTTCACCATAGATAGTATACATGCTGTTCTTTTGAAACATCCCACCCTCACCTTCTCCCACAGAGTTCAAAAGTCTGTTCTGTATTTCTGTCATCAGTTATTGGAATAAATATGAGGACACTCCTTTTCATTTCTAAGGGAGAAATTGTAAATGAATCATTTATTTTTATTTGTATTGTTTATTTCTCCCCTGTTGTGTATTTTGCATCATTAAACATCACAGAGGACTGAAAAAAAATAATAAGAAGCTGATGACAGTGATGGGGTTCCAACAGTCAGCATTTTGGCTCTCCTAGGCGTTGATGTATGCTGGCTTCATCTTTATTGTGTCCATTTTTATGACTCTGGTCAAAAATTATTCCAAATGGTTATCCTTACTGGCTTCATGGTGGTAGTCATACCCTTTACCCTGAATGGCCTGTCTTTGATAGCATCGGCTTTCCTCCTCTGTGTGGTGACAAAGAAACCCATCCTAACCGGTTTGATTGGGTCTCTTTTCACTGTTTCTTGGGGCTGTCTGGGGTTCACGGCATTGTACAGACAACTCCCGCTATCATTGGGATGGGCTTTATGTCTGCTTAACACTTTTGCCTCCACTGCTGGAATGACTCAGATTTCACATCAGGAGTATCATGTGAGTGATATTGCTTTCCCTGATCCCTCTGGGAAGTCATAAACAATGATAGTGATTTTCTTCTTTCTGGCATTTGACACTCTGCTCTATTTGACATTACCATTATATTTTGAGAACATTTTGCCTGATGAAAATGGCCAGCAGCATTCACCACTGTTTTTCCTGAAGTCTTCGTTTTGGCCCCAACATAAAAACACTCACCATGAAGTCTTTGGGAATGAAATGAATTCTGAAATCTTCTGTGATGATTCTTTTGAGTCAGTGTCTCCAGAGTTCCACAGAAAAGAAACCATAAGATTCAGAAATCTTAAAAAAGAAAACAAAGGAAAGCCCAAAAAAGTACAAGCATTGCAAGGCATATGTCTTGATATCTATGAAGGCCAGCTCGCAGCAATTCTTGGACACAGTGGAGATGGTGAATCATCATTGCTGAGCATGGTCTGTTTGTACCAAAGGATCTGCCACTATTTACAACACCCAACTCTCTGAAATAATGAACATGAAAGAAATAAGAAATTACACTGGATTTTGTCCACAATTTAATATCTACTTCAACTTTCTTACTGTGAGAGAATGCCTTGGGCTATTTTCTAAAATAAAAGGGATTCCACAAAAAGAAGCGGAACAAGAGGTAAAAAGAGTTATGATGGAATCAGACATGTACAATATTCAAAATGTCATTGCTAAAGAATTAAGTGGTGGACAGAAGAGAAAACTCACATTTGAGATTGCCGTTTTAGGAGAGCCTCAGATTTTGCTCCTGAACAAGCCAACTGCTAGACTGGATCCTTTCTCAAGGCACCTCATGTGGAACTTCCTAAAGGGGTGGAAAACTACCAACATGATCCCTTTTAGTACTCAGTTCATGAATGAGGCTGACATCCTGCCTGATAGGAAACTTTCTCTGTTTAATGGGAAGCTCGGAGGCGCAGGGTTGTCTTTGTTTCTGAAGCAGAAATGGGGTATTGGATAACATTTAAGTTTACACAGGAATGAAAGGTGTGATACAAAGAGAATCACATCCCTCATCACAAAGCACATCTCAGACACAAGGTTAACAGCAGAAAGTGAAGAAAAACTTGTGTATATTTCACCCCTGGAGAGAACAGACAAGTTTGCAGATCTTTGCAGAGACCTTGAAAATTCTTCTGACCAGGGCATAATGAATTTTGGTGTTTCCATGACAACTCTGAGTGAGGTATTATTGAACCGAAAAGGCAGATCAGCAATGGATAAGCCAGGTTCTGGTGTTGGGGGACTGGTGGAAATCAACGTGAGCACAGATACTGGAGTTGAGCCTGAAGTTGAACAGGCTCTTTGTTCTCTTCCTAAAGTGAAAAAAAGCCGTCAATTCTGCAGCTCTGTGGAGATGACAAGTCTGTGCAATGGCGAGACTCCGCTTCTTAAAGTTGAGGAATGAGAGGAAAAATTTTCTGCCCTTGTTAGTGGTGTTTGGAATTGCTTTAATCCCCACCATCTGTGAGAAGATAGTGTATTCAATGTTTTTTCGTGATTATCGCTGGGAGTTTTCACCTGGAATGCACTTCCTTCCTCTGGAACAGCTCCCTCAAACTCCTCTGACCAATCTATTGATCATCAACAATACAGGATACAATATTGAAGATGCTGTGCAGTCCCTGAAGCATCAGGATCTAGTTTTGGAAGTAGATGATGCTAGAAATAGAAATGGCTCAGAGGACCCTTCCTACAATGGAGCAATCATAGTGTCTGGTGGCCACAAGGATTACAGATTTTCAGTTGCATGCAATACCAAGAGGATGAACTGTTTTCCTGTTCTTATTGGGATTGTTAGCAATGCCCTTCTTGGAATCTTTTACTTGACAGAGCTTACTAAAATGGACAGAAGCATGTTTCCTCCCAATGATCCAAGATGGGCAACTGGCCTTTCGGATTTTCTTTTGTTGCTCATTGTAAACTGCCTTTCCCGTTACATTGGGATGAGCAGTGTCAGTGATTACGAACAAAAAGCTCAGTCTCAGTTATGAATCTCAGGCCTCTGTCCTTCAGTGTACTGGTGTGGACAGGCACTGGTGGACATTCCATTTTATTTTGGAATTCTTTCAATGCATTTCATGTACTACATATTTTTGGAATTCACAATTACATTAGAATTCATATTGACTCTGGTGGTTTGCATTGCTGGCTGTGGGCGTGTCTCATACTCCTCACATATGTGATTTCATTCCTTTTTCCCATGGGAAGAAAATATAATGGCTTTTTGTCTCTCAGCTTTTTTCTTATCTCATTATATTTATACTCATCCTTCTGGGACTAACTTGTTCTGGAAATGTCATTATGATTATATATAAAATTTTGATGCTTTTGTGCACTTCAGTTTTTTTTTTTTTTTCTTTTTTCTTATTACATATGATAGAGTTGTCCTCTATGTATCACAGAAGGTCCAAAATTCAGGACTATGAGAAAAGTACAACTGATGAAATAATTCTCCTAACAGTCTTCATACCGCACCTTCAGATCATCATTTCTCTTTTTATTACATGGTGCCTGGAAATGAAGTATGGAAAAGAAACAATGAGGAAAGATCCATTTTTCAGAATTTCTCCAAAAAGAAGAGAAAATCGTCCAAACCCAGAAGAACCGGAAGAAGAGGATGAAGACATTCAAACGAAAAGAGTGAAAACGGCAAATGTACTCACTGCTTCCAACTTGGATGAGAAGCCAGTAATAATGGCAAGCTGTTTACACAAGAATATAAATAGAAAAAGAAAAAGGTGCTTTTCAGCAAGAAAGACAAAAACAGCCGTTCAGAATGTTTCTTTCTGTATTAACAAAGGTGAAGTATTGGGATTGCTGGGGCACAACGGAGCTTGGAAAAGCACTTCTATTAAAATGATAACTGGAGACACAAAGCCATATGAGGGAGTGGTGGTTTTCAGTGGCAGGGGAACACCTCAGATGCAACAGGAAGGCAATGGCATCAGGTGTCTCAGGTACTGTCCCCAGGGGAATGCACTGTGGTCCAATGTCATGGTCAGAGAACACCTGGACTTGTACGCAGCTGTGAAAGGACTGGCCAAAGAGAAGGCTGCTCTCAGTGTTCCAAGGTTGGCAGACACATTGAAGCTGCAGGACCAGATGATGCTCCCTGCCAAGCCCTTATCTGAGGGGGCAAAGAGAAAGCTATGCTTCGTGGTGAGCGTCCTGAGGAGCCCGGCAGTGGTGCTTCTGGAGGATCCAACCAAGGGATGGACCCTGAGAGGCAGCTGCAGATGTGGCAGGCAATCCAGGCCATTGTTAAAAACACAGAGAGGGGCGCCCTGCTGACCACCCACTACATGGCCGAGGCTGAGGCAGTGTGTGACCACATGGCCATCATGGTGTCTGGAAGGCTGAGATGTGTCAGTTCCATTCAGCATTTGAAAAGCAAGTTCGGTAAAGACTATATATTGGATGTGAAAGTAAAGGCGCTCACCCGGGTGGAGGCTCTGCACACAGAGATTCTCAAGCTTTTCCCTCAGGATGCTTGGCAAGAAAGCTATTCATTCATGATGGCATATAAATTACCCATGGAGGGTGTTGACCCTGTCTCAGGCCTTTTCCAAATTAGATGCAGTGAAACAGACCTTAGACCTGGAAGAATACAGCCTTTCTCAGGCCACCTTGGAACAGGTATTCTTAGAACTCTCCAAAGAGCAGGAACAGGGGGATTTTGATGATGATGTTGATGCGACAGTCAGATGGAAACTTCTGTAGCTGGAAGAGTCTAAGACACTGAACCTCCTCGTGTCAGATGTTAGCTCTCACTGCATCCTCAATTTCTGTAATTCTATAAGAATCTTCCATATTACTGAAGTTAACAGAACATTCAGTAGTTTAAACATTCAATAATGGTTAAGTTTTTCAGGTTTTTTTTTTTTTAATGTGGACCATTTTTAAAGATATTATTGAATTTGTTACAGTGTTGCTTTTGTTTCATGTTTGGGTTTTTTTGTCATGTGTCACATAGAATATCTAATCCCTGACCAGGGATGGAACCCACACCCCCTCTACTGGAAGGTGAAATGTTAACCACTGGATCACCAGGGAAATCCCATGATTAAGGTTTTAAAAGTTTTTTTTTTTTTTTTTAATTTTAGAATGGAGAGAAGATGCAAAAATAGGGAAATGTAGCAGATAAAATTAATGCTATATTAATCAGATGTTATATTAATCACCGATTAGGTCTATTTTGTATCTAACGTTAATTCAGAAATCACGCAATGTTAGACAAGAGCTATGTTATTCAATAAGGCTGACTGCTAAGCACATGTTACAAATAAAACCTTGTAGGCTTTTTAACCCTAGACTTTAAGCATATCATCTTTTTAAAGCATTATTTACTTAAGTACCAACTTAATGTGACACGGACTGTTGGATGATCTAAAAAGTTGATAGATGAAAGGACAGCATAACTTTTAGATTTATTCATAAAATCTAATTATAAAATAAATAAATGCTCATTTCAGGGTGTATAGAAACTGTGTGAGTGAAGATAACAGAAATCTGTAGTAAAACCACCGTAAATATTTTGGCTGACCCATTTTCAATGTGCTTTTCAAGAGTACTTTTTTGAAGTTGACATCAGTGAGCCTATTAATTCTTTATATTTCTCACCATTTCGTGGTTGTTTTTCATGTCATTATAACCCTTTTGTGTTCTGTAACAGCTTCACAGCATTCCTCTGATGTTCTACTATGTTAGCCTTTTTACTATTACCTGCCATTCTGGTTCCATGCACATTTATAAATAAAGCTGTAATGAGCTGCTCTGAAGGGAAAAAAAACAAAAAAAGATTGCTTGGAGAAATATCAACAACCTCAGATATGCAGATGATACCACTCTAAGAGGAACTAAAGCAAAAAGGAACTAAAGCACCTCTTCATTAGGTGAAAGAGGAGAGTGAAAAAGCTGGCTTGAAATTCAACATTCAAAAAACTAAGATCATAGTATCTGGTCCTATCACTTCATGGCAAATAAATGGGAAAAAAAATAGAAATAGTGACAGATTTTATTTTCTTTCACTCCAAAATCACCATGGAAGATGACTGCAGCCCTAAAATTAAAACAAAACAAAACAAACAAACAAACAAACAAACAAAACTTGCTCTTTGGAAGAAAAGCTATGACAAAACAAGACATCACATTAAAAACCATAGCTATCACTTTCCCATCAAAGGTCCATATAGTCAAAGCTATGGTCTTTTAAGTAGTCATGTATGAATATGAGAGTTGGAGTATAAAGAAAGATGAGCACCAAAGAATTGACTTATTTTGACCTGTGGTGCTGGAGAAGACTCATGAAAATCCCTGGACAGGAGGGAGATCAAACCAGGAAATATTCAGGAAATCAGTCCTGATGCTGGGAAAGAATGAAGGTGGGAGGAGAAGGAGATGACAGAGGATGAGATGGTTGGATGGCATCACCAGCTCGATGGACATGAGTTTGATTAAGCTCCAGGAGTTGGTCATGGACAGGGAGGCCTGGCATGCTGCAGTCTGTGGGGTCACAAAGAGTCAGACACAACTGAGTGACTGAACTGAACTGAACTAATGCTGAAGCTGAAGCTGCAATACTTTGGACACCTGATGTGAAGAGAGAACTCATTTGAGATGATCCCAATGCTGAAAAAGATGGAGGGCAGGAGGGGAAGGAGTAACATCACTGAGTCATTGGACATTTGTTTGAGGAGACTTCAGGGAATAGTGAAGGTCAGGGAAGCCTGGCATGCTACAGTCCATGGGGTCACACAGTTGGACATGACTTCATGGCTGAACAACAGCAACAAAAATATAATAATCAAAATCCAAGTTCAGACACTATAACATATACCAAACTAATCACAATTTAAAGCAAAATATATACCTCTCTTACCAAATGAAATTTTAATGCCACAGATTTATTTTATATCTCTTTAAGTACTGTAGCTCTTTCAGTTGAGTACAGTTCAGTCGCTCAGTAGTGTCCGACTCCTTGCGACCCCATGAACCATAGCACGCCAGGCTTCCCTGTCCATCACCAACTCCCAGAGCCTACCCAAACCCATTTCCATTGAGTCAGTGATGCCATCCAACCATCTCATTCTCTGCCATCCCCTTCTCCTCCTGCCCTCAATCTTTCCCAGTGTCAGGGTCTTTTCCAATGAGTCAGCTCTTTGCATCAGGTGTCAAAAGTATTAAAGTTTCAGCTTCAACATCAGTCTTTCCAATGAACACCCACGACTGATCTCCTTTAGGATGGACTGGTTGGATATCCTTGCAGTCCAAGGGACTTTCAAGAGTCTTCTCCAACACCACAGTTCAAAAGCATCAATTCTTTGGTGCTCAGGTTTCTTTATAGTCCAACTCTCACATCCATACATGACCACTGGAAAAACCATAGCCTTGACTAGATGGACCTTTGTTGACAAAGTAATGTCTCTGCTTTTTAATATGCTGTCTAGGTTTGTCATAACTTTCCTTCCAAGGAGTAAGCATCTTTTAATTTCATGGCTGCCATCACCACCTGCAGTGATTTTGGAGCCCAGAAAAAAAAGTCAGCCACTGTTTCCACTGTTTTCCCATCTATTTGCCATGAAGTGATGGGACCAGATGCCATGATCCTAGTTTTCTGAATGTTGGGCCTTAAGAAGCATCACTATGAACAAAGGTAGTGGAGGTGATGGAATTCCAGTTGAGCTATTTCAAATCCTGAAAGATGATGCTGTGAAAGTGCTGCACTCAACATGCCGGCAAATTTGGAAAACTCAGTATTGGCCACAGGACTGGAAAAGGTCAGTTTTCATCCCAATCCCAAGGAAGGGCAATGCCAAATAATGCTCAAAGTACCACAAAATTGCACTCATCTCACACGCTTGTAGAGATGCTTACAATTCTCCAAGTCAGGCTTCAGAAATACGTGAACTGTGAACTTCCAGATGTTCAAGCTGGTTTTAGAAAAGGCGGAGAAACCAGAGATCAAATTCTTAACATCTGCTGGATCATCGAAAAAGCAAGAGAGTTCCAGAAAAACATCTATTTCTGTAGCTCTTTGGAGGACCACAAATCACTGTTACACACACACACACACACACACACACACACACACACACACACACACACACACACATATATATATATATGTATATATATACAGAGAGAGAGAGAGTTCAGTTCACTCACTCAGTTGTATCTGACTTTATGACCCCATGAACTGCAGCATGCCAGACTTCCCTGTCCATCACCAACTCCCAGAGCTCACTCAAACTCATGTGGATTGAGCCAGTGATGCCATGCAACCATCTCATCCTCTGTCATCCCTTTCTCCTCCTGCGTTCAACCTTTCCCAGCATCAGGATCTTTTCTAATGAGTCAGTTCTTCCCATCAGGTGACCAAAGTATGAGAGCTTCAGCATCAGTCCTTCCAATGAATAATCAGGACTGATTTCCTTTAGGAGTGACTGGTTGAATCTCCTTGCAGTCCAAGGGACTCTCAAGAGTCTTCTCCAACACCACAGTTCAAAATTATCTATCTATCTATAGATAGATAAATATAGATATAGACATGTTTATCTTTCAAGCACTAATGTTCACCTTTTGGGGGTTAAAATTGTTTACTTTGGAAATTAATATGAGAAAGCAAACCAAAAACCTTACCCAATTTTAAACATTTAGCATCTCTCTATTTTTTTTTTTTTAAGAATTATACCTATTACTTCATTGGTTATGTTGGGGCAATATTGATAAACTAAGCATGCTAACTAGTTTTGTAACATTAATAATAACTTATACTCTAGTTTTGTGACTTTTTTTTTCTTTCATGTCCTCTAGCTTTGGCAGCCATTATATAAAGGTACACATCAAAAGGAAATTAAAGCAAGTAAATTGAAATACATAGGAGACTTAGACACCAACAATTCATTTTTCAGAAAAAAAAGTCCTATCAGTGGTTAGAGTAAAATTATAGAGTTACAAAACAAATTCGCTCCTCACTGATTAAAACAAATTCACTAGACATTATTGTTCAAAGGTAATGAACTAGTTAATTCTTCTCTAAGTCACAGGAGAAATTATGTCTTATACTCCAAGAAAGTACATTGTATAGC
The DNA here is from genome assembly GCF_033118175.1 of Dama dama. Lineage (NCBI taxonomy): Eukaryota > Metazoa > Chordata > Mammalia > Artiodactyla > Cervidae > Dama > Dama dama. Next base: position 74,538,175 of record NC_083714.1, read on the forward strand.
TTCCTCAGTGTTACTGGAATCAGGAAGCTGACCTTGAGATCTTTTATTGAATTTCTATTTTTTTCCCCCTATTTTCCTCAATGTAAGGTAGGGTTATCAGGTTGCATAACTCCAGGCGGTTCTATTCACACTGTAGTCTATAAAAATGGTCCACAAGAGTTGTTCAGTGTATATCCTATGTAGTGGTACAAAATAGCTCTGGAAATCAGAGTCTGTTGTGTTGTTCAGTTGCCCAGTCATGTCTGATTATTTGCAACCCCATAGATTACGGCAGTATTCATAAAGATAGATTAGTAATAACTCCCAGAGCCTGGGGAACTGCTGGGGCTTCCGCAGTCACCTTTGTGAGGTCAAAAAAGGTAGAAGAATATTTGAGTAGGTTGAAAAACATAGTGAATTTTGAAGCCTTGACAAGATCAATGTTCCTTAAGCCACTGTTGTATGACCTAAATTGGTTTTGTAAAACTACGCTTCTCCCTGACACCTAAAATTTTGACTCATTGGTTTAAATAGTTGCAAAAACTGTAATAACTAGCATATTGTAAATATCACACATTAAATTAAAATGTTAATTACTCTTTTCAATGTATCAAATGTAATATGGAGACTATATTGATATGATACACATCATTATCCATTTGAAAAATATGCAGACAATTTCATCTTTAGCAGATTGATATTTTACATTTTTCATTTTTCTCCTTCAACTTGTATTTCCATTTCATTTCCCCTACTAAATTTTATCCTAATACAATATATTTTATTCCTGGGAGTCTTTTATAGATGACCCTATCATACACTCTGGAACTAAAATATGTGTACAAATCATATTTTTGCCCAGAGATAAATCCACGAACCTATGGACACCTTATCTTCGACAAAGGAGGCAAGGATATACAATAGAAAAAAGACAACCTCTTTAACAAGTGGTGCTGGGAAAACTGGTCAACCACTTGTAAAAGAATGAAACTAGAACACTTTCTAACACCATACACAAAAATAAACTCAAAATGGATTAAAGATCTAAATGTAAGACCAGAAACTATAAAACTCCTAGAGGAGAACATAGGCAAAACACTCTCTGACATAAATCACAGCAAGATCCTCTATGACCCACCTCCCAGAATATTGGAAATAAAAGCAAAACTAAACAAATGGGACCTAATGAAACTTAAAAGCTTTTGCACTACAAAGGAAACTATAAGTAAGGTGAAAAGACAGCCCTCAGATTGGGAGAAAATAATAGCAAATGAAGAAACAGACAAAGGATTAATCTCAAAAATATACAAGCAACTCCTGCAGCTCAATTCCAGAAAAATAAATGACCCAATCAAAAAATGGGCCAAAGAACTAAACAGACATTTCTCCAAAGAAGACATACAGATGGCTATCAAACACAGGAAAAGATGCTCAACATCACTCATTATCAGAGAAATGCAAGTCAAAACCACAATGAGGTACCATTACACGCCAGTCAGGATGGCTGCTATCCAAAAGTCTACAAGCAATAAATGCTGGAGAAGGTGTGGAGAAAAGGGAACCCTCTTACACTGTTGGTGGGAATGCAAACTAGTACAGCCGCTATGGAAAACAGTGTGGAGATTTCTTAAAAAAATGGAAATAGAACTGCCATATGACCCAGCAATCCCACTTCTGGGCATACACACTGAGGAAACCAGATCTGAAAGAGACACGTGCACCCCAATGTTCATCGCAGCATTGTTTATAATAGCCAGGACATGGAAGCAACCTAGATGCCCATTAGCAGATGAATGGATAAGGAAGCTGTGGTACATATACACCATGGAATATTACTCAGCGATTAAAAAGAATTCATTTGAACCAGTCCTAATGAGATGGATGAAACTGGAGCCCCTTATACAGAGTGAAGTAAGCCAGAAAGATAAAGAACATTACAGCATACTAACACATATATATGGAATTTAGAAAGGTGGTAACGATAACCCTATATGCAAAACAGAAAAAGAGACACAGAAATACAGAACAGACTTTTGAACTCTGTGGGAGAATATGAGGGTGGGATGTTTCAAAAGAACAGCATGTATACTATCTATGGTGAAACAGATCACCAGCCCAGGTGGGATGCATGAGACAAGTGCTCCAGCCTGGTGCACTGGGAGGACTCGGGGGAATCGGGTGGAGAGGGAGGTGGGAGCGGGGATCGGGATGGGGAATACGTGTAAATCCATGGCTGATTCATATCAATGTATGACAAAACCCACTGAAATGTTGTGAAGTGATTGGCCTCTAACTAATAAAAATAAATAAATAAATAAATAAATAAAAAATAAAAATAAAATAAAAATAAAAAAATAAAATAAAAAATCTTGTAGCAACAAGTCTCTAAGATTAAAATAGTTTACTCTGGAGTAAGTTATTAATACAATTATTAATAGTAAATAGTTTGCTATACCAACATAAAGCTATTTCATATTTTGACAAGCAATACTAAATAACTAAGTAAACTTTTATTGAAAGCACATTTCTTAATAAAATAGATGTACATAATTCTCAGTGGTTCATTTTGTCTGTAATGAATATTACTTATTGCTAGAATGAGTTAAAAATCATATTGAGTTCTAATTTTCATTTTTTATAGATATAGCGCCACTGAGAAAACACACTTCATAAAAAGTTTTGTTATAGCAATGTCACTCTTCTCTTTGACCACTTTTAATCTATATGTCAAAATATTATAGAGATATGTCATCAAAATTAATTTATTTATATATATATATATATATATATATATATGTTGGCAACTTTTTGAAAGAAATGGACATCAAATAATCTGACCTACAAAGAATCCATTGGTTCATTATTAGAGTCATTTATGTATAGATCCTCAAAACAAAGAGTAGTATTTTAATGTATCTCTTATCTACCTAGAAATTTTTCTGCTGAGGGAGCAATGAACCATACTAAGATATGAAAATGATAAGATGTGGGGGTTTTGTTTATCTTTTGTAAAACAGGGGAAGGACAATTATGAAATACAAAATGGGGAAGGAGAAATTTCCCCTTTACTACAGGTTTATTCTCTGGGAAGTAAACATTAAGAAAGAATATATTTTGAAGCTAATTTTCTGGATTCTAATCCATTTAAAGCTATCTGTGAATGTATACCTCTTGGAAAATCTATATGCATTTCTGGGGTTCTATATAAATATATGAAAATTTATAGACCATAAGACAAGGTCATGAAATTGAGTAGGTTAAGATTTGGTGTTCCCACAGGAGTCTCCTCTTGATGTTGTGCATGAATTCATGCTCAGTTTCTCAGTCATGTTTGATTCTTTGTGACCACATGGGCTGTAGCCCACCAGGATCCTCTGTCCATAGGACTTTCCAGCAAGGCAATAATACTGGAGTGGTTGCTATTTCCTCCTCCAAGGGATCTTCCTAACCCAGCGATTGAACATGTGTTTCTATGTCTCCTGCATTGGCAGGCAGATTCTTTACCACTGAGCTACATGAGAAGCCCCCTCTTGATGTCAGTGGTTCTCAAAGGCTTGAGTCATACAGACAAACTTTCCAGGGAGAAGGAAGGGCATGAGCAGAATGTTCTCTTTTTCAGCACACTTAAAAATGGTCTTGTCCTAATTCCACTGTGGACTGCCAAGGAGAACTAAAATTAAGTAACATTTGTGCATCTTGTCCAATTCCTTTGTTTAAGGGATAAATTGAATACTCGTTCCACAAAAGAAAATAGTCAATAGTCTTAGTAAAGAATTGTATATTCTAGGGTTATGTTGAGGTTTGACTAAATGGCAGAGTCTGTATTGCAAGAATTAAACCTAGTTTACAGTAAGATGAACCAAAGGAATAGATGATCAGTATTCAAGCACTGGAGCAGTTCATCACATATATCAATCGAAAGAAAACAATAATTTAGTGGATGAAACAAAGTAGAACTAAAGTACAAATGAAATAACACCAGTGTATAAAACTGGGATACACAGTCATGGAAGAAGCAAGAGACTAGCTTGACATGGTACTGAAGTATAGGCTTAGAGATCATCAACATTTCCTGGCTTAGGGACACTATTAAAATCTAAATTTATGTTTATGGATTAAATAACCTAAACTGTTAATGTTAAAGGAACTGTGGGAGCAGATCATTTGTTTATTTTAACCATCTTACAAACACTCATAAACATGTTGTTAAATAAAGTACTAGATTTTAAATTGAAACTCTTGCACATAATGACAATGGAAAACAGTGCAGCTGCCATGGAAAGGAGTGTGGTGGTTCATAAAAAAATAAAATAAAATTTCCACGTGATCCAGAAAGTCCACCTCTGAGTATATATCACAAACACTCAAAAGAATATTTATACACTCATGTTCATAGTAGCATTATTCAAAATAGTCAAAATGTGAAAGAAAGTCAAGGGTCCATTGATGGATGAGAAGATAAAATGTGAGATACACATACAATGGAATATTACTCAGTCTTAAAAGAAAGGAAATTATAACACACAGTACAACATGGATGAAAACTTAAAAATATTGTAGACCTTAAAAAACAGAAAAAGCCAAATGGGAAATTGGGAAATGGCAGATAATTTATATTTGGGACATGCAGACTGGCAAACCATAGACCAAAGAAACAAGGGAAGAGCCATCTTTTATTAAATTTTAGTAGGAAATTAGAGAGGCCTGTAGTGGTTTTCATTGGCTTAAGGTGATTGGCAGCTTGCTGATAGATCAGAAGGAAATATTTACTCCTGCTGAAGCTTCTAAGCTGCAGTGCATGAGATCTCCTTCAGGACTGCCCAACTCCATGTTAAATGAGGTTTCATTTACCTATTTTTATGCATTATGCTAAGTGAATAAACCAGACACAAAAGGACAAATACTGTATAATCCTACTTATTATGAGTTACATAGAGTAGTCAAATTCATAGACACAGAAAGTAGATTTATGGTTGCCAGGGCCTGGGTAAAGGGGACACGGTGAATTACTACTTAATATATAGAATTTCTGTCTGGGATGATGAAAAATGTTCTGGAAATGGATTATGGTGATGGTTGCACAACATTTTAAATGCATGTAATGCCACTTAATTGTGCACTTAAAATGGTAAAAGGATACATTTTATATTATGAAATATTTGCTATAATAAAAAATAAAATGGCCATGTTATAGAAACATTAAATAGGAAAGCTGCTTTAATAAGGGATGAAATCTTTCATTATAATTATATGAATTGTTTTGAATCTAAATATTGATCCTTAAAAATGACATTGCCTTGTTAATACAAAAAAAAATGTTCACTTTCTTTAAAGAGAAAAGTGGATGAGCTAAATCTCATGTAATGCCAGTTCCAGGTGGGAAAAGTATGACAGACAACAGAATCCCTATCTGCTTTATCAACCTGTGAATCCTAACACACATATCAACAGCTCTTTGTAAGGACTAAGAAGTCTAGTGATTGAGTGAACCTACAATATATTCTGTTGCTCCATTTTCTTACACAAAGTTAGAGATTTGGCAGAACAAGATGACACTGAAAGCAAAAGGTCAAGCACATACGTGCATGAAGCAAAGTCACACTGTCACATTCCTAATTTGTACACTTTAAGAACTAAAACAAAATTCCTTCTGTGTGTATATTAACACAAAGAATAAAAGTGAAGCTTAATAAATTAACAAATTAATGTTATTAAAAGAGGTTTGGGCAATTTTTATCTAGTAAAATGTAAGGGCATATAAAAATGCAATTAATGTGAATCAATCTATACCGTCAAGATTTGACTGGTCCCTGATAGTAAGAATCTAAGTAATACTTGAAAAACTGCTCCAGATATATTTATATAATCTCTCAATATTGAAGTAATATACTTTTAATAGTATTTTTATAGTTGTCAAGTATGCAAGACTTTCTATATTATAAAAATGAAAGACTTTACTAGGATAGGATAATCATTACTTGAGTAATAACATTGATTAGAAACACTGAATTCCAGCCTATTTGCCAGGACTGTCTTGTGTCTTCTCTTGAGTATTCCTATATTCCTTGCTTCTCTGGTCTCTTCATTCTCTGATTTGCACATTTTCCATGCATCTTTGACTTTCTTGTTTTCATATTTTCCTTTTTTTGTTGTTGTTGCTTTCTTTTCTTGGAGTTGGTTTGTAAGAAGTACTAACGTTATCTTCTATAGATTAAGTGGATCTCAAACTCCTGACATTGCCAAGTTCATGACATACTTAGAATGCTCAGACATGATAATTTCTTCACCTAGACAATCATTCCTAGAAACCATCAATCCCTAAAAAGATGTACAGCTTCTTCCAATTAACTATACTGTTTCAACATAAAATATCATAAAAATTGACATTAGTGAAATTTACATTTATGCTTTCAGTTATAAGTACATAATGACCATTAGTCATTATATAATGGCAACTAATTTCTTGTCTTTGATTTCTCTTGGAAAAATGGACACAGATATAATAACAGTAAATCATTATCATAAAAACCAGGCCACACATTTTGTATGCTCAGACTTTTAATTCCCCATACTGAAATAAAATAGATGCTGTTATGGATGTACGAAGACTAGAAAAATTGTCAAGTGTAGGGGAATGATCTTTATACTTCTAAGGATAACACTCCTGGTGTTTAATATTGTATAGACTATATCTTTAACATCAATGCTTACTAAATAATGATTCTTTAAAAAGATAATCAACTTTAATTATTGGTACATTTAATGATAAGGTGAAAATAAATAAGATATTAGCTGTTAAAATAGAGAAAATCCACCTGAATAAAGTTTCATATGTGCCTAGGATATTTTATCTTTTGATTGTATGTATTTTTATTTTAGATTTTATAAGGTTATAACATATGCAAGCTACTTATTGTGAAAATAAGAATAGATTGAATATAATCATTAAGCCAAAGTGTACTAGACAATGTTAAGCTTGATAGATTTTTATATCTCAGATGATAATAGGCCTTGGATTTGCATAGTGCCTTTCTTGCAAAAATCACAAAGCATTTTCATATCAGCCACAACTACGAGAGGCAGAGAGGTACAGCAGTTAACTTCATTTTGTAGATGGAAACTTACAAAATTTAGAAAAATTAAAAGGCTTGTTTGAAATTACAAAGCAAAGCAAAGTTTGGACCTAGGATGCACATTTTAGTGGGGTTGATTTTTTTTTCCTTTCCTGGTAAAATATTCATTACATAAAATTTACCATTTTAACCATTTTAAAGTATACAGTTAAAGGCTAATAGGATTGAATTTGCACATATATGGCTGAAAAAACTAGAATGTAAATGCATTCTCACATTAGCCTGCTATGAAATCTGGATACTGCTCACATTGGTCATATTGTAGTTCTGATATTTGGTTCTATTTTGTGTTTTTTTTACAGTGATACATTGTAAGATAGTGGATTACATATGGTTTAGAACTATATAAGGTCATCACTTACCCATTGTTTCTTGATTATGATTTTGTAGCAATAGCTAGCACCTAACCACCCCCCTACACCTTCATGGATCACAGTCTTGCCATGGTGAAAGGCTTTCATAATTCAATGAAGCTATGTGCCACATCATGCAGTTCCACCCAAGAGAGACAGGTAATAGTGAAGAGATCTGACAAAATGTGGTCCACTAGAGGAGGAAATGTCAATCCACTTCAGTATTCTTGCAGGAGAACCCCATGAACAGTATGAAAGGCAAAAAGCTATGGCACTGGAAAATTAGTTCTCCAGGTCAGAAGGTGTTCAGTATGCTAATTGGGAAGAGCAGGGGGCAATTACTAACAGCTCCAAAAAGAATGAAGTGGCTGGGCCAAAGCAGAAATGACACTCAGTTGTGTATGTATCTGTGGTGAAAGTAAAGTCCAATGCTATAAATATCTATATAGCATAGGAATCTGGAAAGTTAGGTCCATGAATTGGAACTAAATTGGACCTGGTCAAGCAGGAGATGGAAAGAGTGAATATCGATATCTTAGGAATCACTAAACTAAAATGGACAAGAATGGGAGAACTTAATTCAGATGACCATTATATCTACTACTGTGGGCAAGAATCCCTTACAAGAAATGGAGTAGCCCTCATAGTCAAGAAAAGCATCTGAAATGCAGTACTTAGGCCCCATGGCAAAAATGACAAAATGACCTCAGTTTGTTTCTAAGGGAAACCATCAACATCAGAGTAATCTAAGTTTATGCCCAAACACTGATGCCCAAGAAGCTGAAGTTGACCAGTTCTATAAAGACCTACAACACCTTCTAGAACTAGCACACACACACACACACAAAAGTCCTTTTCATCATAGGGGATTGGAATGCAAAAGTAGGAAGTCGAGAAATACCTGGAGTAACAGGCAAGTTTTGCCTTGAAGTACAAAATTAAGCAGTGCAAAGGCTAACAGAGTTTTGTCAAGAGAACATACTGGTCACAGCAAACACTCTTTTCCAACAAGATGACTCTATACATGAACATCACCAGATTGTCAATACTTAAATCAGATTGTCTATATTCTCTGCACTGAAGATGGAGAAGTTCTATACAGTCAACAAAAACAAGACACGGAGTTAAATGTGGCTCACATCATGACATTGTATTGCAAAATTCAGTCTTAAATTTAAGAAAGCAGGGAAAACCACTAGGCCATTCACATATGACCTATATCAAATCCCTTATAATTAGATAGTGGAGGTGAAAAATAGATTCAAGTGATTAGATTTGATAGGCAGAGTTCCTGAAAAACCATAGGTGGAGATTTGTAACATTGTACAAGTGGCAGTGAACAAAACCTTCCCAAAGAAAAAGAAACACAAGATGGAAAAATGGTTGAGGAGGTTTTACAAATAGCTGAGAAAAGAAGAGAAATGAAAGGCAAGGGAGAAATGAAAAGATATACCCAACTGAATACAGAGTTCCAAAAAAGAGCAAGGAGAGATAAAAAGCCTTCTTTAATGAACAATGCAAAAAAAAAAAAAGGGGGGGGGGAGAGGAAAAAATAGAAAATAGAATGGGCAAGACTAGAAATCTCTTCAAGAAAATTGGGGATCTCAAGGGAATGTTACATGAAAGGATGGACATGGTCAAGGACAGAAATGGTAAGGACCTAACGGAAGCATAAGAGATTAAGATGAGATGTGGGAATATGCAGAACCAAACCAAAAAGTTCTTAATGACCCAGATAACCATGACGGTGTGGTCACTCACCTAGAGCCAGACATCTTGCAGTGTGAAATCAAGTGGGTTTTAGGAACCATTACTAAAATCAAACTAGTGGATGTGATAAAATTCCAGTTGAGCTGTTTAAAATCCTAAAAGATGATGCTGTTAAAGTGCTGCACTCAATATGCCAGCAAATTTGGAAAACTCAACAATAGCCACAGGACTGGAAAAGGTCAGTTTTCATTCCAGTCCCAAAGAAGGGCAATGCCAGAATGTTCAATCTCCTGTTCAACTGCACTCATTTCACATGCTAGTAAGTTTATGCTCAAAATCCTTCAAGCTATGCTTCAATGGTACATGAGCTGAAAATTCCCAGATGTAATAGGTGGGTTTCAAAGAGTCAGAGATCAAATTGCCAACATTAGTTGGATCATGGAGAAAGCAAGAAAAACATTAGAAAAAACATCTACTGCTTCATTGACTACACTAAAGCATTTGACTCTAGTCCAGGGAAGCCCAAGAATACTGGAGTGGATTGCCATTTCTTTCTCCAGGGCATCTTCCCCACCCAGGAATCAAACCCAGGTCTCCCAACCCAGGTCTCCCACACTGATTCTTTACCAACTGAACTATGAGGGAAACCAAAAAGTTTGAGACAACCTAGCAACTGAAGGACAAGAACATGATCATTTAGTTGTTTTTCCTATTATGCTGGGTTAACATATAAGTCTTCATCCTCTTTCTGTTAAGGTTTTGAGCTGTCCCAGTTTCTTTCCATTATTTACTTCTCACTTCTAATACTCACTTTATATGTTGCTTCTTCCATGAAGCTTCTCTTCACAATTTTCCCTCATGGTTCAATCTGAGTATCATGTATGACACTCCATGTGCTTCCATAGTAATAGGCACAATGCACGGTGTTGCAATAGTGCTTCTACTTGCCTAAATCACTGGTAGAATGGAATATAAACTCTTTAACAGAAATAACTGCATCTTATTGATATTTGTAGCCCAAGCACCAGGGCATCATGGTGGCTCAGTGGTTAAAAACAAAACAAAACTGTCATTGCAGGAGATGCAGTTCTATTTCTGAGTTTGCAAGACCCCTGGAGAAGGAAATGGCAAGCCACTCCTTCATTCTTGCCTTGGAAATCCCATGGACAGAGGAGTCAGTTCAGACACGACTTAATGACTAAAACTACATTAACAACTTTCGAAGCATCAAATATAGTGCATATATGTGTATATATATATATATATAAGAGAGAGAGAGAAAGAGAGAGAGAGAGAGAGAGTCAATAAATGTTTACTGAATCGATGTGTAAGTGAAAGTGTGCTGAGTTCTCTCACAGTATTGATCTCTACTTGTTTAATATCTTTCTTTGTTAAATTGTAACCTCTATAAAGCAGGACTATATTTTATTCATCTTCTTTTAACCTCAGCATCTAGGTGCATCATAAACTTTTAATAAATGTGGAATAGATGATTGAATGAATACATGTTGATCCCCTCTCACGTGTTCAGTTCAGCAAATTGAATTATAATTATAGTAGTTATGAGGTTGTTTTAACAAATATCTTTATGGGTAAGTTTATTTCCCAAAGGAAAGTAAATACAGCATGTTACTGATTTATTGGCACAAGAGTCATTATTTAGGCAACACCATTACTTTGCCAACAAAGATCCATCTAGTCAAGGCTATGGTTTTTCCAGTGGTCATGTATGGATGTGAGAGTTGGACTATAACGAAAGCTGAGCACTGAAGAATTTATGCTTTTGAACTGTGGTGTTGGAGAAGACTCTTGAGAGTCCCTTGGACTGCAAGGAGATCCAAGCAGTCCATCCTAAAGGATATCAGTCTTGGTTTTCATTGGAAGGACTGATGTTGACGCTAAAACTCCAATAATTTGGCCACCTGATGTGAAAAGCTGACTCATTTGAAAAGACCCTGATGCTGGGAAAGATTGAGGGCAGGAGGAGAAGGGGACAAAGAGGATGAGATGGTTGGGTGGCATCACTGACTCGATGGACATGGGTTTGGGTGAACTCTGGGAGTTGGTGATGGACAGGGAGGCCTGGCATGCTGCAGTTCATGAGATTGCAAATAGATAAGCCTGAGTGACTGAACTGAACTGAACTGAACAATAAAGTGGCACTAGTGGTAAAGAACCTGTGTGCGGAAGAAAGAGACGCAAGAGACATGGGTTTGATCCCTGGATCAGGAAGCTCCACTATAGAAAGAAATGACAACCCTCTCAAGTATTCTTTCCTGGAAAATTCTATGGACCAGGGAGCCTGGCGGATTATGGAGCCGTGGAGTCCATGGGGTCATAGAGTCATACACGATTGAGCTACTGAGCACACACAATAATTATACAGCCTCAGGCCATTTCTATAGATGCACTTCTTATCTGATTTTTACTTTCTTTCTTTTTTTTTTTCTTCTTTCATTTATTTTTATTAGTTGGAGGCTAATTATTTTACAATATTGTAGTGGATTTTTGCCATACATTGACATGAATCAGCCATGGATTTACATGTGTTCCCCATCCCGATCCCCGCTCCCACCTCCCTCTCCATCCCATCCCTCTGGGTCTTCCCAGTGCACCAGGCCTGAGCACTTGTCTCATGCATCCAACCTGGGCTGGTGATCTGTTTCGCTCTTGATAGTATACTTGTTTCAATGCTATTCTCTCAGAACATCCCACCGTCGCCTTCTCCCACAGAGTCCAAAAGTCTGTTCTGTACATCTGTGTCTCTTTTCCTGTTTTGCATATAGGGTTATTGTTACCATCTTTTAAAATTCCATATATATGCATTAGTATACTGTATTGGTCTTTACCTTTCTGGCTTACTTCACTCTGTATAATGGGTTAAAAATTATAAAATATTGCCTGTCAGGTTAGGTACAGAAATAAACTTAATTTTAAAATATTATACAGAAATGAGATCATGAAAATAGAACTACCCAGATAACTTCTATCTCAGTTTTAAATGTTAATCCTCTTTTATTTCTAAAAAGTTTTGCTTTCTAATAGTTTGGTAATTCATGCTACTGTGCACAGCAATAAAGAATCAAAATACTTCTACTATAAGAAACATTTTATTTTAATTAAAAAACAGTTAAAATATGAAGAATCTACTATCCAAATACATTAATTTTCCAAATACGTATCATCAGGTGATCTGGTAGGTGGTGATTACTTGTTATTGATTTTATTTATGAGTTTATAGCAATCTGTATATTGTTTGTGTAGTTAGTGGTAGATTGCAATGTCCATAAATATATTTTATTTTAGGGCTTGCTTGTTTGTTTGCTAACATTCTGTTTGTCACTGCCTTGGAATGCTATTTGGCTTCCTGAGGCCCCCAACTGAAATGCAAACGTGAAAAATAAAGCACCTCAGAAAATCAAAGGAACGCAAAACAACAGGACTTCCTAGAGAGGAGAAACAACAAGGTCAGACAGTAGTGGAACCAAAATTGTAATGAAAAAGGAGCTTAGAAAAGTAATAGTATATAAGTCAACATTTCTGAGGCTTAGTCAACAGGCTAGTTGCATTAGATTTGACATATAGTTCCTCTATTCAGTCAGCAAGAACAAAGGGGTGACCTACACTTGGAAACCTCCTTTATAGCTAGAAATATTATTGACAACATTTTTAACCAAAGAATAATCTGGTTCTTTAATAACCTGTATCTGAGACCAAAACACCCCAAAGGATATTTTAATGCATACAGGTAGTTGATGGTCACTGTTTTCTGATGCCATATCACAAACATTCTCAGTGGAGTACAGAATAACTTGTTTTTCTCAAATTTAAACTTTGTAGGGAGCAGACACTCTCCTAAAAAGTATTATTACCTGATAATAAAGGCTATCCTAGAACACAGTTTGTCAGATTGTAAAACTTTGAATAGCAAAGTTCGGAAAAATCTGGACACATATCAGCTTCATATCATGACATTACCATCAAACAGATTATACATCAGAGAAAAACTAAACAAATGGGACCTAATGAAACTTAAAAGCTTTTGCTCTACAAAGGAAACTATAAGTAAGGTGAAAAGACAGCCCTCAGATTGGGAGGAAATAATAGCAAATGAAGAAACAGACAAAGGATTAATCTCAAAAACATACAAGCAACTTCTGAAGCTCAATTCCAGAAAAATAAATGACCCAATCAAAAAATGGGCCAAAGAACTAAACAGACATTTCTCCAAAGAAGACATACAGATGGCTATCAAACACAGGAAAAGATGCTCAACATCACTCATTATTAGAGAAATGCAAATCAAAACCACAATGAGGTACCATTACACGCCAGCCAGGATGGCTGCTATCCAAAAGTCTACAAGCAATAAATGCTGGAGAGGGTGTGGAGAAAAGGGAACCCTCTTACAGTGTTGGTGGGAATGCAAACTAGTACAGCCACTATGGAAAACAGTGTGGAGATTCCTTAAAAAACTGGAAATAGAACTGCCATATGACCCAGCAATCCCACTTCTGGGCATACACACTGAGGAAACCAGATCTGAAAGAGACACGTGCACCCCAATGTTCATTGCAGCACTGTTTATAATAGCTAGGACATGGAAGCAACCTAGATGCCCATCAGCAGATGAATGGATAAGGAAGCTGTGGTACATATACACCATGGAATATTACTCAGCCATTAAAAAGAATTCATTTGAATCAGTTCTAATGAGATGGATGAAACTGGGGCCCATTATACACAGTGAAGTAAGCCAGAAAGATAAAGAACATTATGCATACTAATACATATATATGGAATTTAGAAAGATGGTAAAGATAACCCTATATGTAAAACAGAAAAAGAGACACAGAAGTACAGAACAGACTTTTGAACTCTGTGGGAGAAGGTGAGGGTGGGATATTTCGAAAGATCAGAGTGTATATTATCTATGGTGAAACAGATCACCAGCCCAGGTTGGATGCATGAGACAAGTGCTCGGGCCTGGTGCACTGGGAAGACCCAGAGGAATCGGGTGGAGAGGGAGGTGGGAGGGGGAATCGGGATGGGGAATACGTGTAAATCTTTGGCTGATTCATATCAATGTATGACAAAACCCACTGAAATGTTGTGAAGTAATTAGCCTCCAACTAATAAAAAAAAAAAATTAAAAAAAAAAGAGCATGGAAAAAAAATATATATATGAACTTTGGATGACACATAGGCACAATGTCTTAGTCAAAACTCTAGTTTCCTGAATCCCTTTTCAGTATCATCTTTACTATGTTGACAAACATCTTACTATGTAACATCTTACTATGTAAATAAGAAATATCTTACTATGTTTCTCCAGGGGATTTTCCCAACCCAGGGATCAAACCCAGGTCTCCCACGTTGCAGGCAGATTCTTTGCCAACTGAGCCAATAGGGAAGCCCTTTACTATCTTATATTCAACAAATATGGATAAGGGGATAATAGACCAAGCTCAGGAAACCTAGTAAAGATACATGATAGTGTCATTAGAGGAAAGTGAAAGTTGCTCAATACTGTCTGACTCTTTGTGACCCTATGGACTTTAGCCTGCCAGGCTCCTCTGTTCACAGAATTCTCCAGGCAAGAATACTGGAGTCAGTTGATGTTCCCTTCTCGAGGGGATCTTCCCAACCCATGGATCGAACCTGGGTGTCCTACATTGCAGGCAGATTCTTTAGCAATAGCACCACTTGGGAAGCCTCATCATTAGAGAAAACCATGGAAATTTGGCTTTTCTAAACAGCCTCTGTGTTAGATTATGTACAAGGGACTTTTTAGCATGATATATGCAGCTGAAACTGCTATCACTTCCTTCATAAGAAGTTAGATTTTTAAGGGAATACATGTGAAAAGTTAAAGTGTTAGTCGCTCAGTCATATCTGACTCTTTGTGACCCCATGGATCGTATCCCTCCAAGCTCCTCTGCCCATGGTATTCTCCAGGCAAGAATACTGGAGTGGGTTGCCATTCCCTTCTCCAGGGGGATCTTCCTGACTTAAGGATTGAACCCGGGTCTCCCATCTTGTAGGTAGATTCTTTACTATCTGAGCCACCAGGGAAGCCCAAGGGAAGGCATACTTTTCTATTAAAATGTTCTTGAAAAAATAATTTCTTATTAAATGTAAACATATAATAATTTTATTTTGCATATTGATTTACAAAGGTGCATAGCACAGTGATCACTTTCCATCCCTAAACAAAAATTCTTTTAACTCAAAAAGAGCTCATGTTTGCCACAGAACAATATAAATATTCTAAAGAATACCTCTCACTCATATGGCTTCTTAAAAGGGAGTGACTCCCCTTCAAAGTAGAATTATTACTGTTATTTCTGCTTTTGTATACAGGTACCCCAACCTTTCATCTATAATTTATCATCATGGTGGTGGAATTGCTTTAGTCACTAAGTCTTATCTGACTCTTTGTGACCCCATGGACTATAGCCAGCAAGGCTCCTCTGTTCATGGGACTTCCCAGGTAAGAACACTGTAGTGGGTCACCATTTCCTTCCCCAGGGAATCTTCTTGACCCAGGAATATAACATGCATGTTCTGTATTGCTGATAATCTTCTGCATTGCAGGCAGATTCTTTACCACTGGCCACCAGAGATTCCCTTATCATCATGCTTTCTATATAAAATTATTACCAACTTTGGTTGTTTGTTGATACATACACCCAGAAAATATTTGCAAAATTTACTGGAAAATCTAAAGCCAACATAATAAGAAAGTGGCATTACTTCATTAGAGGAAGGTGAAAAGAAAGTTTAATAGAAACAATCAGTAAATACATAATGATGTCATCTGTCTTTAGGATAAAATGTATTAAAAAATTCAGGAACCACGTCTTTATCTAGCTATCTAGTTCTAAAGTTATCTGATTTGATAAAATCATTTTATTTCCCAAATAGAGATACATTCCATGAGAAAAAGAAGTACAAATACAAACAAAGTGGCAAGAAGAATGGGATTTCTTCTCTCCACTGTGTCCTGGATAGTATATTGGACGTACAGTTTATAATGCCCCTGTTCTATCTTAGGTCAACCTGTCAATGACATTGAATAGATCAGGGTTCCTTTGAGGGGAGCTCAGTATTTGAAAAACAATGCTAATGCCATGTGCTTTTCTCACTAGATTATTGTGAGACCTACATAAGAACATAGGTGCTTAAGCAGATTGGGAGAAAATGGTGTTCTAGAAACAAGTGATATTTGTGGGATAACTAAAATATTTAGGCTTTACATATTCACTTAAATTTCAGCAGCAACCTTTAATAGAATACGCCAATTCAGTTCTGTGAGGGCTTTCTTCCAAGTATATGGTAGCTGAAGTAAACAGATCTTTCCCTGTGAGACCTTGCTATAGAGTCTACTGTAAGCTATACATTTCTCCCAGGTGCCCACTGCCCTTATATTGCTATCCAACTTCCTTCACTATGTCATCTCTTTTGCACAGTAGCACTACCAGTCTCTAAAATATGACGTATTTTTTGAAATGTGTCTTCCACTCGTGTAGCATTTATCATTTACCATAGAATTGACCAGTCTTTCAATGGCTTAGATAACTGTCTAAATGATCTTACAAATGCAAACACAAGTGATCCTGATAAATATTTTTTTTCTGTTTATATGTTCTGAATTCATATGATGCTTATGTGTTCTAAACTGTGTAGACTGTAATAGAATGGTTGCTTGTGATCCTTAAAGAGAAAATTAAAAATATAGATCTCCAGGCTCAATTCTCAACTTTCTGATTTAATGAACCTGAGGTAGAAGCTTCAAAACTTAATTTTAAAATAATTTATCCAGGTGATTCTGCTGTGTAATCAATTTTGACAACTATTGTCCCAAAATACATTGTCTAAAGTACAGTTGCTTTCTCAAGAACTTTCAGTGACTTCGCCAAAGAAACACTAAGAAATATGGAGATTTCTATAAGACAATGCCATTGCTATTTTGTGACATGAAGAGTACATAGTGTAGCAAGGGAAAGTTTATGATAAAATCTTGGGAGCACACAATGAGGAATCAGTGATGGAGAAAAGAGGCACCTAAGTGGAATATGACATTCTCAGTTTAAAGTTATGATATAATTAGTGTATTTGAGGAACAAAAATAATTGCAACATGATGAAGTTAGCCTTTGATGTCTTCCACTAATGTCACTCAACTTCTTTTTATTAATCCCTGTCTACTTGTTTTTGTGTTGTGTTTTTTTTTCCCTGTTGTGTTTTTTTTTCCCTGCCTACTTTTTATCCCCTTTCTCAATCTAATGTTACTGGTACTATGCTCCTTAGAACACTATCTTAAATAAGCCCACCTTGGAATATTTCCCTTGATTTCACAGTATTATAGTAACTAAGGCATTTTTGCCACAGAAAGGCGGTGCCAAACAATGTTCAAACTACCACACAATTGCACTCACCTCACATGCTAGCAAAGTAATGCTCAAAATTCTCCAAGCCAGGCTTCAACAGTACATGAACAAAGAACATCCAAATGTCCAAACTGGATTTAGAAGAGGCAGAGGAGCCAGAGATGAAATAGCCAACATCAGTTGGATCATAGAAAAAGCAAGAGAGTTGCAGAAAAACACCAATTTCTGCTTTATTGACTACACCAAAGCCTTTGACTGTGTGGATCACAACAAACTGTGGAAAATTCTTTAAGAGATGACAATACCAGACCACCTTACCTGCCTCCTGAGAAATCTGTATGCAAGTGACAAACAGTTTAAACCAGACATGTAACAATAGACTGGTTCCAAATTGGGAAAGGAGTACCTCAAGGTTGTATATTGTCACCCTGCTTATTTAACTTATATGCAGAGTACATCATGAGAAACACCGGGCTGGATGAAGCACAAGCCATAATCAAGATTGCCAGGAGAAATATCAATAGCATCAAATATGCAGATGACATCACCCTTATGGCGGAAAGCAAAGAGGAACTAAAGAGCTTCTTGATGAAAGTGAAAGAAGAGAGTGAAAAATCTGGTTTAAAGCTCAACATTAAAAAAAAATGAAGATCATGGCATCTGATCCCATCACTTCATGTCAAATATATGGGGAAACAATGGAAACAATTCAGTTCAGTTCAGTCACTCAGTCGTGTCTTACTCTGGGACCCCATGGACTGCAGCACGCCAGGCTTCCCTGTCCTTCACTGACTCCCAGAGCTTGCTCAAACTTATGTCCATCAAGTCAGTGATGCTATGCAACCATCTCATCCTCTGCCATCCCCTTCTCCTGCCTTCAATCTTTCCCAGCATCAGGGTCTTTGACAGACTTTACTTTCTTGGGCTCCAAAATCACTGCAGATGGTGACGGCAGCCATGAAATTAAAACACATTTGCTCCTTGGAAGAAAAGCTATGACAAAACTAGACAGCATATTAAAAAACAGAGACATGACTTTGCCAGCAAAGGTCCATTTAGTCAAAGCTGTGGTTTTTCCAGTAGTCATGTATGGATGTGAGAATTGAACTATAAAGAAAGCTGAGGGATGAAGAATTGATGCTTCTGAACTCTGGTGATGGAGAAGACTCTTGAGAGTCCCTTGGACTGCAAGGAGACCAAACCAGTTAATCCTAAAGGGTATCAGCCCTGAATACCCATTGGAAGGACTGATGTTGAAGCTGAAACTCCAATACTTTTGCCACCTGATGCAAAGGGTTGACTCGTTGGAAAAGACCCTGATGCTGGGAAAGATTGAAGGCAGGAGGAGAAGGGGACGACAGAGGATGAGATGGCTGGATGGCATCAACGACTCGATAGACATGAATTTGAGTAAACTCCAGGAGTTGGTGATGGACAGGGAGGCCTGACATGCTGCGATTCATGGGGTTGCAAAGAGTTGGACACTACTGAGAAACTGAACTGAATTTAACTGAACTGAACCCCTGTTAAGAAGAATATGGAAGTCCTCAGGTGAAATGGTCTTTTTAAGTACAAATGAATTTGACTGCTACTTAGCTTCCCAAGGCACTGACACTGTTGTCCTTTCAGGAATCTAGACATTATAGAGATGTAATAAAAGAGGCCTAATCTTCAGCCTCACAATCTTCATTCATTGCCATTTTTTTTCCAATTTATATGTGGTATGCATACTAGAAATAATGTTTTACCACTATGTTTTGAAAAACAAATTCTAGGTCTGTAAAAATATGAGTAATATATTTTCACTTGGGTTCATTCTGCATTCATAAATTAAATAATTTGATTCTATAATGTTAATCTTTACTGTTAAGAAATTTTCTAAAACTACATCAAACAACTTTCCTTGGCTTCATAGGCTGTGCAGGAGAGTCGTTGGTGTGTACTAGAGAATGAACTGTCTCTAATTCTTCCAAATTTCCAATTGAAATTGTTGGCAAGACATTATAGCTAAAATTTTACAAAGGTTTTTACTTGTCTTCTGAATACTTAGATTCAATTTTCTGTTTTTTTCCCATAACTTTCAACTACTTTAAAAACAATGATTTTTGGTGTCTTTTCCTTTACTTTTGCAGTTACTGAGCATTACTGCTACTGATTTTAACAAATGAAATTACAACCAAACTATAGGAGCATAATATAAATCTGGGCCATTATTAGTCTTTCCTAAGAATTTTAAGATTGCAGTCCTCCCAGTCAATAACCCAGCTCTTTCTTTGTATCTGCTGGAGCCAAAAAATGCTGGAATCTTCCCATGAAAAATATGTTGTAAACATCAGTAATCTATTTTGGTGCAGCAAAGCAGCCCACAACTTAGTGGCTTAAAGCATCAACTCATTTGTGATTTTGAATGATGCTGAGTTGAAATGGTAATTCTGCTTCACGAGGTAGTATTAATACCTGAGGTGGTGATAGGGTTGGGCATTTCAAAATGGCCACCATTACACAATTGCCAAGTAGGTCTGTCAGCCTGGGGTCTTTGTTCACCTCTCTGTGAGTCTTTTCCATGTAGTTATTAGGGCTTTTTCATAGGATGGCACAAGATCTTCAAGGAGTGTTTCAAGAAACAATGGTAGAAGCTGCAGAACTTTTAAGGTACATCTTGGAAGTTAAATAGAGTCAATGCAGAGCCATTTCTGTTGCTCAAAACAGGCTGAAGGATCTGATAGATTCAAGAACTGGGGACATATACTCAACTTCTTGGTGGAGAAGTGGCAAGGTTACATTGTAAAATAACATATATGTGATATATATGTATATACATATGTAGGATATATATCTGTAGGCATCCTTGGGAAAAAAAAAATCTAAAACAAATCCACTTAGGATTAACAGAATTCAATTGCAAAGTAATTAAGTGATGAGTTTTGAGTATTTATTGACTTTGATTTCAATACATTTATAAAAATGAATTTAATTAATGGCTCTGCTTTACAACTGGCTTGTAATATTCATGAAAATTTAACAATCAACTTTTAGGAACTCACATGAGCTGGATCTAACACATCACTGTTTCTAATGCATTTGCCACTTCTTGTTCATCTTGTCTTATTATTATATTGTCAGTATATTGGACCTGTGTGATACTCTGCAGAATTCCCATATCATTATGGTCCCTTTGGACTATGTTATTACAAAGATGCTCAGATGATACAGATCTCTTCAGATTATGTTTTGACAAGGGCGAAAGAGTTGATATAGCTCCAGTGCAAAATTGCAAATATATACTCTAATCTCTTCCAAGTGAATGCAAAGTATTTTTGATCCTTCTTTCTGACAGGAATGGAAAGGAACATATTCATTAAATTAATAGCTATATATGATTTACCAAAGTGCAAGCTTATCTACTCTAACAAAGATATCACATGTGGCATCACAGCTACAAACGGAAATACTATTTGGCAAAGTGTGTATTTGTCTACCATCACCCTTTAAAACTTGTCTACTTTTGTAGGGCAAAAGTGGTGAATTAAATTGGCATATGACAAGGGCTACCACCCTTGCCCTTACATATTGTAGGTTTCTAATGGTAGAGCATTTGGAGTGTTTTTTTTTTTTTTTTGGTACACGATATAAGATAAAGGTACAAATTCATTTTTTATCTGGATATTCATTAGTCCCAGGGCACGTTGCCCCAAATATTTTCATCGTTCCATCAATTCGTTTTGTTGGAGGTCATTTGATCATTTTGTAAAAATTTATTTCTGGCTTTCTATTCTATTTTATGTCCCAGATGAAAGTGAAAGTTGTTCAGTCGTGTGACTCTACGGACTATATATAGTCAATGGAATTCTCCATGTCAGAATACTGGAGTGGGTGCCCTTTTGTCTCTGTAGGGCATCTTCCCAGCCCAGGGGTGGAACCCAGTGCTCCTGCATTGCAGGCGGATTCTTTATCAACTGAGCCAACAGGAAAACCCAATCTCTTCAAGAAAATTAGAGATAACAAGGAATATTTCATCCAAAGCTGGGCACAATAAAGAAACATAAGAGAAACCTAAGAGAAACAGAAGATGTGGCAAGAATATACGGAAGGACTACACAAAAAAGATCTTAATGACCCAGATAACTATGATGGTGTGATCACTCATCTAAAGCCAGATATTCTGGAGTCTGAAATAAGGTAGTCCCTTGGAAGTATCACTACAAACAAAGCTAGTGGAGGTGATGGAATTCCAGGTGTGCTATCTCAAATCCTAAAAGATTATGCTGTGAAAGTGCTACACTCAATATGCCAGCAAATTTGGAAAACTCAACAGTGGCCACAGGACTGAAAAAGGTCAGTTTTCATTCCAATCCCAAAGAAAGGCGATGCCAAAGAACGTTCAAACTACCACACAATGGCACTCATCTCACATGCTAACAAAGTAACGTTCAAAATTCTCCAAGCCAGGCTTCAGCAGTACACGAACCGAGAACTTCCAGATGTTCAAGATGGTTTAAAAAAATGCAGAGGAACCAGAGATGAAATTGTCAACATCCGTTGGATCATAGAAAAAGCAAGAGAGTTCCAGAAAAACATCTATTTCTGCTTTATTGACTATCCCAAAGCTTTTGACTGTGTGGATCACAACAATCTGTGTAAAATTCTTCAAAGGATAGGTATACCAAGCCATTTTACCTGCCTTCTGAGAAATCCATACGCAGGACACTAAGCAACAGTTAAAACCAGACGTGGAACAACAGACTGGTTCCAAATTGGGAAAGGCATATGCCAAGGCTGTGTTTTATCATTTTTATTATTTCACTTCTATGCAGAGTACATCATGTGAAGTGCTGGGCTAGATGAAGCACAAGCTGGAATCAAGATTGCCACGAGATATATCAACAACCTTAGATATGCAGGTGACACCACCCTTGTGGCAGATCTAAAGTGAACTAAAGTGAAGAACTAAAGTGAAGAAGAACTAAAGAACCTCTTGATGCAAGTGAAAGAGGAAAGTGACAAAGCTGACTTAAAACTCAGCATTAAATATACTAAAATCATGGCATCGAGTCCCATCACTTCATGGCAATTAGATGGGGAAAAAAAATGGAAATGAAAGGTTGTTGCTGAATCACGAAAGACATCAGGATTCTTGGCCTCTGGAGGAGAGGAATTTAATCTGGGGCCAGCTGACGAGGCTTGATCATTCAGAGCTTTTGTGTAATAAAGTTTTATTAAAGTATAAAAGAGAGAAAGCTTCTGACATAGACGTCTGAAGAGGGCAGAAAGAGTGACCCCTGCTAGTCTTTAGCCATATGTTAAATAGCTACTAGCAGTCTGCTAATTAGAGAAAGGAAATGTCTCAAAATTCAGAGAATGGCAACAGGCCCCTCACCCACAACATGCATTTTTGAGATAACAGTAGCACAAGGTGAGTGAGTTGTCCTGGGTCATAAAATGATTGACATGAATCTTGAAGAAAGGCATATTTCCAAGCAAATACAAGTCTCATTAACATGGCTTAAAATAATATTTGCATGAGTGAAGCATACTTGTTTGTCAAGTCGGTTCTGAGTCTTAGGCAGAACCAACTTGAAGACAGAGTCTAGGGTAAATACACAGTTTGTTAATATAACTTAAGACAAACTTTTCCATAATAAAAATGCATTGGTTAGCTCAAGATTTGAGAAGAGTTAAGTCCAGGTAGAGCCAGGTGTCATCATGGCAGCACAGAATTTTAAGACAAACTTTTAAAAAAAAAATTGTATAGAGGGGGAAAAAATCTTAACACTTGCAGTTTGTTTTCTCCTGCCACTTAAGAGACAGATTAAAAAAAATGTCTGACACTTGCAGCCTAATTCCTCCTTTTTGAGAACCCTGACCTTCCTGCCTGGTGCCCTCTCATTCCAACCCTTTTCTTTTAGGAGTATTATGTTGCCTAGGGAAAGGGGCATTGTTTTCATTCCATACTTGCTTCCGAGATGATAAGGGGTGTCATCTCTAAATTGGTGAGGCAACATATTCTCCAAACCCTCATATTGAGGGTCTCTGATCCGGGAGCCCCAAGTAGTAGTTGGATGAAGCTGCTGCAGTCGCAGAAGTTTGAGCAAACATTTGTAGCTTAAAAGCTTTCATATGACTAGAAACAAATCCAGCTACACAGTTACTGATGCAAGGAGCAAACAACAAAAAACAGAACAATAAGCAAAGATAAAAGTCACATTATGTCCATAGTTAAGGTACAAATTGTTGCACCAGTCCATCTTATAAGATTGTTATATGTAAAACTTTTCCATTGAGTATTTTTAGGAATTACTAATCATCCATCCTTGGACTGTAACCATCCTTTATCAATAATCTTTGCTCCTCTTTTCTCTTACCTTTCTAATTCTTCCTCAGTATATTGTGCTTTTCCTGTCCTACAGGACCTGTCCAGATCAAAGGTGTCTGCAGTGAAGGGGTTTTGTAAAGTGCCACTTTTCTGGCTTGACAGTCAGGCAGCTGATTATCTTCCACTACTTTACTCCCATCCCTGTTGTGCCCTTTGCAATGCATAACAGCTATTTCTTTAGGACAATATATAGTAGTCAAAAGTCTCTCAATCTCTCTAAAATACTTAATAGGTTTTCCTGTTACCATTTTTAACTATCTTTCTTTCCATATTGCAGCATGAGCATGTAAAGTCGAATAAGCATACTTAGAATCAGTGTAGATATTTACTCGCTGCCCTTTGCTTAACTATAGTGCTTGGGTCAGAGCCACAAGCTCCACTAGCTGAGTACTCATTCCCTGGGGGAGAGATTTTGCTTCTAAAACCTGTTAAGCTGTCACCATGGCATAATCTGCTTTACGCATTCCATCCCAATCAAAAGAACTGCGATTTGTAAATATTTCCATGTCAGGATTGTCTAATGGGGAATCCATCATATCTTTCAGAGCTGCATAGTTTAAAGTTAGAAATTAGGAACAATCGTGATCAGGTGTTTCATTTTCCTTCTCAGGAAGGAAGGTGGCAGGATTTAAATTTCCACAAACTTTAAGTTTAGTTATTGGTCCTTCTATCAACAATGACTGATATTTAAGAAGCTTATTGTCTGTCATCCAGACTTCCCTGCTGACTCAGATGGTAAAACATCTGCCTATAATGCGGGAGATTGGGGTTCAGTCCCTGGGTGGGGAAGATCTCCTGGAGAAGGAAATGGCAACCCGCTCCAGTATTCTTGCCTGGAAAATCCCATGGATGGAGGAGGCTGGTAGGCAGTCCATGGGTTCGCAAAGAGTCGGACATGACTTCACTTTTAATTTCACTGTCTGTCATCCAAATATTTACCTTAGCGTTTACCTTAGCCCACTCCTATGGCTGCTGCTGAGGCCCTCAGGCTTGTGGCAAAACTCCCAAGGCCATACCTTTTCTTTCAGTGACAAATTAAATTCTGACCCTGTGGGCAAGCTCAAAGTGGGAGCTTATAGGAGAATAGTCTAAAGAGCCTTAAAAGCCTTTTGAGTATCCGGAGACCAAACCAGGTTGTTGGTGTAGGCCTGCTGAGTTTCAGTTATAAGTTTATATAAAGACTGGGCAAGTTCCCCATAATCCAGAATCCGAATGCAGAAGTAACCTGTGATTCCTAAAAATCCTCTCGATTGTCTTAAAGTCATAGGTAGGGGATGATTTCAGTTCAGTTCAGTTCAATTCAGTTCAGTCACTCAGTCGTGTCTGACTCTTTGTGACCCCATGAACCGCAGCATGCCAGGCCTCCCTCTCCATCACCAACTCCCAGGGCATGATTTAGTATAGGTTTAATTTTAGAAAGCATATCGAAAAATATTTGGTTTGTTTAGGAATTTCAGACAATAGTGTATAAGAATTAGGCACCACGTGGTGTAAAGGAACTACAGGCTCATTTATTAACTGTAAATCTTGAACTAGTTTCCATTTACCATTTGATTTCTTTATACCCAAAATAGGAGAGTTTCATAGACTGTTGCAGGGAGTTAATAGGCCTTGCTCCTTTAAATTCTCAATGATTGGTTTTAACCCTTTCTTAAACTCAGGTTTCAGTGGATACTGTTTTT
Organism: Dama dama; assembly: GCF_033118175.1. Taxonomy (NCBI): domain Eukaryota; kingdom Metazoa; phylum Chordata; class Mammalia; order Artiodactyla; family Cervidae; genus Dama; species Dama dama. The sequence goes on from NC_083714.1 coordinate 74,563,797, forward strand.
TATGTGGAAATAAATGCAGGTCTTTGAGCTTGACAACTACAGGAATAGCATTTTGTGCTCAACCCACAGATTTTCCATCAGCCCACACTCTAGGATTTACATTCTGTTCAATTAAATGGAGAGAAAAGGAGGGCTTCACATTCATGAAAACAGAGGTATGGACCTTTCTCAGGATATCCCCCACTCCCCACCCCCACCAAAAGGGGTGAGGGTGACTCTGGCATGATCAGAAACTTGGGTGAATATAGCAGAGTCCAAATTGCAGCTTAAAGAACAACTGAAGTAATACCATTTGACTCATCCAGACAGTCCCATTATGGAAGTGGATCAGGAAGAAGTGGGCCAGGGACTTCATTAAGCACAGAGTAAGTTAAGTTTCTCCAGCGTCTAAAAGGAAACCATACTCTTCCCTCCTGGTTCTACCACCGAGGTGGGGTGGAGATGCACCAGGGGTAAACCTGATGGTATCCCAGATGACTGTCCGGTTCCTCACCATAAAAACCTTGCTTGCCTCTGATGCCATGGGGGGCAATCAGAGTAATCTTCCAGAATGCCTTCCAAGCTAAGAGCGCTGGGGGAAATAGTCATCTCCTGAGAGCCTGTGCATGATCCTGAGTATATTCCTGACCATAATAAGACTGGTACAAACATAAACCTGATATGTTCTTTCTGAGCGTCACCACACCAGTATAAGCAATAGCAAAAGAGTTGGTGAGGGGCTGGCCAGTGAGGAAAAAGTGATTTTCTGTCCTCGAGTTATTAGGGCCAGTCCTTCCAGTTCATTCCTACAGAAAGAATATCTAAGAAGTTGGGACAAAAGCCACTGGATAACCTCCTCTGGTCCACTAAGAGCTAGAATTACCAAAGAAAGAAGCCCATTGCACTTCCAATCTGAGTAACCTTTAACCTGAGAGATGATCTTGGAGTTAGAGCTCCATCTAGCTTCCAAACTTTCGACTCCTAGTGAGTCTAGGCACTTTCTGACTACCAATCCAAGTTTGGGAACTAAGTAACAGTACACAGTAACAGCATAGATCACAAGTTCCTTGAAAGTCTATGATCCAACAGATTAGGTTAATAGTTCTAATTCCCAAGAAGTTATGAAATTGTCAAAGAGACTGGAAAGTTTGACCAAGAAAGGAGAGTTCAGTCCACACGCTTTGCTCATTTCTGGCTGCTCCCCTCGCAGGGAGGTTGGGTGTCTCTTGGCATTGGCAGTTTGGTATAATCCCCTGACAGGTTTCTGCCACAAGCCATATGAGGTCACTGTGGAACCACAGAGTAGGGATCCTCACTTGCTTTGCACAGGGCATGTCATTGATTCACAAAAGCACACTGTAGAGTCAGTAAAGTACAGCAGAAAACGTGTTTGCTAGAAGAACAAAGAACTAGAGCTTCAAGGATCCTTAACTTGTCCTGAAGAATCCTGGACAAGCACCCAAGATGAAAGGTTGATGCTGAACCACGAAACACACTGGGATTCGTGGCCTCTGGAGGAGAATAATTCAATCCGGGGCCAATGATGAGGCTTGATTGCTCAGAGCTTTTGTGTATAAAAGTTTTATTAAAGTATAAAATAGATAGAGAAAACATCTGACAAAAGCCTTGTCACTGACCCCAGATTGAATTCTTCTCCTCCAGAGGTCAGGAATCCCAGCATCTTTCATTGTTCAGCAACAACCTTTCAGAAACAGTGACAGACTATTTTCTTGGGCTCCAAAATCACTGTGGATGATGACTGCAGCCATGAAATTAAAAGTCGCTTGCTCCTTGGAAGAAAAGCTATGACAAAGCTAGACAGCATAGTGAAAAGCAGAGATATTACTTTTCCAACAAAGGTCCATCTAATCAAAACTATGGTTTTTCCAGTAGTCACGCATGGATGTGAGATTTGGATCATAAAGAAAGCTGAGTGCTCAAGGGTTGATGTTTTTGAACTGTGATGTTGGGGAAGACTCTTGAGAGTCCCTTGGACTGCAAGGAGTTCCAACCAATCCATCCCAAAAGAGATCAGTCCTGAGTGTTCATTGAATGGACTGATTCTGAAGCTGAAAGTTCCAATACCTTGGCCACCTGATGCGAATAACTGACTCATTGGAAAAGACCCTGATGCTGGGAAAGATTGAAGGCAGGAGAAGGGAATGACAGAGGATGAGATGGTTGCGTGGCATCAGTGACTCAATGGACATGATTTTGACCAGGCTCCAGGAGTTGGTGATGGACAGGGAAGTTTGGCATGCTGCAGTTCATGGTGTCGCAAAGAGTTGGACATGGCTGAGTGACTAAACTGAACTGAATCCTCTTTTATTGATTCACATGTCTATTTTTATGTACATACAACATGATTTTGATTACAACAGTTTGTAGTAACTTTTGAAATAAAGAAACGTGAATTCTCTAACTTCTCTTTCAAATTTGTTTTAGTTATTCAAGATCTCCTGAGATTTCCTATCAAATTTAGCATACTTGTGTTTGTGAAAAATATCGCTGGGACTCTGATAGGGATTTTATTTAATTAATAGAACACTAGATAGTATTGACATGTCAACAATATTAACTCTTCTTGTTTATAAGAACATAGTTCATTGTGAACATAGGATGTCTTTCCATTTGTTGGTGTCTTCATTAATTTCATTTAGCAACACTTTCTTGTTTTCAGTGTACATGCTGCAGGGAGTAATTGATTCTAATTCCACATTGAAACTGTTTCTTTGGCTTGTTTTCCATTGTTTTTGTTATTATACATATTGGGCTACTTCAGAGAATCTTCTGCCTGACTGTTAAACTAACTGCCTTTGTTCAGAACTGCCTACCTATAGATGTCAGGAAGCAAAAAATGAACATATTCCCCTGGCTGAGGTTTTCCATGGTAGGTGATATTTGCAAGATCAATGGCCTTTTAATTTTGTTTCCTCACCTCCTCATCTCTGTTCCATTAAAGAAAATGGCATCCAGACCAGGATAAGATGGTTGTTTTATAACAATAGTCTGCCATCTTCCTGATTAAATGTCTCTCTGAATAAAGTTGTATTCCTTGCCTTAACACCTCATCTCTCAGATTCATTGTCCTATTGTGCAATGAGCAGATTGAACTTGGACTTGGTAACACACAGGATATTCACCACTGTGGTTAAGTTAATTCCTAAGAATTTTATTATTTTTATGTAATTATAAATGGGATTATTTTCTTAATTTCCTCTTTGGATTGTTCATTGCTAGTGTACACAAACACAAATGACTTTTGCATGTTGATTATGCATTCTGCAAATTTGATTAATTTGTATTATAGTTCTAGCAGGTTTTTGTTGAGCATCTCAGGTTTTTTAAAATATAAGATTATGTCTTACCCGAATAGAGATAATTTTATTTTTTCCTTTCTACTTTAGATGCCTTTAATTTCATTTTCTTACATACTTTCTCTGGATAAAGCTTCCAATAGTATGTTTAATTGCCTCTTTAAATATATTCTATTTGGAGAACAAGATGGCAGAAGAGTAGATGAATGTGGAGTACATCTCTCTCCACAGATACATAAGGGATTCACCTTCAGACACAGAAGTGCATGCAGAACACAAGCTGAGAGCAGACAGGAGTACCAGACCAGTGGAAAAGAACTTATAGAACCATGCAAAATTCAGTAGGATAAAGGAATTAAGGAAAACAACAACAACAACAACAAACAGAAGTGTTAGTAGGACTGGACCTGCCCTTGGCAGGTGGGGGAACTGAAGCAGGGGTCTAATCCCCACAGCAGGACAATTGTCTGAGCCAGAGGAGAAATATTTATGACTAACAATGAAACAGTTGATCTGTGGTACCCTAAATGGAATGAGAATCAGGCAGTCCTTGCCACAGCCATACATACCCTGGGCAGGAACGCTGGTCTCCTGGAAGGGCCAGCAGCTGGGAGCTGGAGTTAAGGGATTGTAGAGTAATCCCATGGTGATGGCTGCTGTTGCCTGCAGAGAGACAGATTAAGGGGATGTGAAAAAAGAGAACGTGGAGGGAAATGACAGTGGAGGAAATCCAGGCAGTTATCAAAGCAAGGTGATACTGCTGAGGCACATGTAGGGAATGGAGCTATCACCATAGCCTCTCTCTCCCCACACGCCAGCATTGGCAACTGAACAAGAGAGAGGCTGGCCCATCAAATGCCTGATGCACTGAACTACAGAGTAGGACCCCAGCGAGGGAGGCCCCTCTATGTGCCCAATGCACCTAACAATAGAGAAAGACCCCAGGCAAGGAGCCCTTTAAGTGCCTGAATGGGCAGAACTATGGAGAAAGACTGGCCAAAGAGGCCTTCTGATCGCCAGCTACAAGAGGCTTGAAAAAAGAGTCATTGATAAGGCGATAACTCCTGTGGCAGAGGCAGTACGTGTCCCTGCACACTTGTGCTGCCAGGGTACCTGCAAGCCAAGCAACTGCACCACCTTCACTCTCAACTCTCACTGGGGAAGAACTGCCACAGGTAGAAAAAAAAAAAATGTCTTGCATTTATGCATGCAGGATCACATCAGTCATGTCCGACTCTTTGTGACCCTGTAGACTGTGGTCTGCCAGGCCTCTCTGTCAGAGAGGGGGTTCTCTAGGCAAGAATACTGGAGCATATTGGCCAAGACTGATTACCATACCCTCCTAGAGCACTATGTTTCCTACTACCCTAGCCGCCAACTCCCCTGAGTACCTGGTGCTGCCAGAACCCTGTGACCCAAGCAGCTGCACCACCTCCACACCTGGCCCTCACAAGGGCAAACCCAAGCCCTCCAGGACAGACTCAGGTGCTAAACCCCTGTGGATGACCCACATGTAGAGGTGGAAATAAAACCATATTTGAAACCTTGGGGCAGTGTGGCTAAGGAAGAAGATCCAAAACCTTCCCACCAGCTGAACAAACTTCAGATTAAACCCACCTGATCAACTAAGCAGACTCTGTATCTGAAATATATAAAAGGCCATTGAGACCACCCACAAAAGAAAATGCAAGAGCTCTGATAGCTGTGGACATTGGAGGTAAGAACACACAGGTGTAGGACTGGATTAGAATCTGAGTAACCCCCACAGCAGATCCAGAGATAAGCACAGTGTTAAAAGGCATCCTAGGGAGACATCAAGCCCTGAGCATTTGGAGTGGGAGCATTGACTCCCAAACCCTAGACTACCAGAGAACTAGCCCTAGGGAGTATCAAATAGTGAGAACTCACACAAAGGAAACAACTTAAATTCAAGACCCGGAATCACACAACCATGAGTATCACCCTGTGCAGGATGCCTCATCTAAAAAATACACAAAACAAAAATACAAACCCAACCATCAGCAGACAGGAGTACCACCTCACTCAGCCTTGCCTATCAGAGGAAAAACAAATGAACAAACAAACCAAAACTCAGCACAAATCTCATCCTATGAAACTCACACAAACCACTGGACCAAGCTTAGGAGGGCAGAAACAAAAATGAAGAAAGAATTCAACCTTCTTCAAGAAAAAAATTATACTTTCCTTTAAGTCTGGGAAAAGGAGACCTCAAACAAAATAACTTAAAAAGAAAGAAAGAAAGAAATGGCAGAGAAATACTGCAAAAATAAAGGAACAAACTAGAAATACAGAAGTCCAAATAAATGAAGAGGAAATAAGAAAATTACCTGAAAAAGAATTCAGAATAATCATAGTAAATATAATCAAAAACCTTGAAAACAAAATGGAGAAAATGCAAGAATCAATTAACAAAGACAAAGAAGAATTAAAGAATAAACATACAGAGACAAAAAACACAATTACTGAAATTTAAAATACTCTGAAAGTGAAAGTGAAGTCGCTCAGTCATATCTGATTCTGCGACCTCATGGACTGTAGCCTACCAGGTTCCTCTGTCCATGGGATTTTCCAGGCAGAATACTGGAGTGGGTTGCCATTTCCTTCTCCAGGAGATCCTCCCAACCCAGGGAGTGAACCCGGGTCTCCCACATTATAGGCAGTTCCTTTACCATCTGAACCACTGGGGAAATTTAAAAAAAAAAAAAAAAAAAAACTACTATAGAAGGAATCAATAGCAGAATATCTGAAGCAGAAGAATGAATCAGTGAGCTGGAAGATAAAATGGTGGAAAAAAAAAAAAAAACTTCTGAAGGACAGAATAAAGCAAAAAGAATGAAAAGAGCTGAGGATAGTCTCAGAGACCTTCAGAACCATTCGAATTATAGGAGTCCCAGAAAAAGAGAAAACGAAAGGGTATGATAAAATTTTTGAAGAGATTATAGTAGAAACTTTCCCCAACATGGAAAATAAAATCGTCATTCAAGTCCAAGAGGCACAAAGAGTCCCATACAGGATAAGCCCAAGGAAAAACATGCCAAGACACATGCTAATCAAACTAACAAAGGTGAACACAAAGAAAAAATATTAAAAGCAGCAAGGGAGAAGCAACAAGTAACGTACAAGGGAAAACCCATACACTTAACAGCTGATCTTTCAGCAGATACTCTGCAGACCAGAAGGGAATGGCAGGATATATTTAAAGTATTGAAAGGGAAAAATCTACAACTCAGATTACTTTACCTACCAAGGATCTCATTCAAAATTGATGGAGAAATAAAAAGCTTTTCAGACAAGCAAAAGTTAAGAGAATTCAGTACAACCAAACCAACTTTACAACAAATGTTAAACAGACTTATATAGTCAAGAAATACAACAGAAGAAAAACATTTACAAAATCAACCCCAAACAATTAGAAAATGGCAATAGGAATATATATACCAATAATCACTTTAAATGCAAATGGATTAAATGTTCCAAGCAAAAGACATGGACTGGCTGAATGGATACAAAAACAGGATCCATATATATACTGTCTACAAGAAACCCACTTCAGACCTCAAGACACATATAGACTGAAAGTGAGAGGATGGGAAAATATATTCCATGCAAATGGGAAGCAAAAGAAAGGTGGAGTAGCAATCCTCATATCAGACAAAATAGACCTTAAAAAAAAGATTACAAGAGATAAAGGCACTACATAATGATTAAGGGATCGATTCAAGAGGAAGACATAACAATTGTAAAATCTATGCACCCGACATAGGAGCACCTCAATACTTAAGACATACACTACCAGATTGACAATAACACAGTAATAGCAGGAGACTTTAACAGCCCATTTACACCAATGGACAGATCATCAAAACAGAAAATTAATAAGGAAATACAAGCCTTAAATGACACATTAGATGAGATGGATCTCATTGATATCTTCAGGACATTCTATCCAAATGGAGAATACACCTTCTCAAGTGCACATGGAACATTCTCAAGCATAGACCACATCTTGGGCCACAAATCAAACCTCAGTAAATTTAAGAAAATTTACATTATATCAAGCATCTTCTCGGATCACAACAATATGAAACTAGATATTGATTACAAGAAGGAAAAAAAAAACTGTAAGAAACACAAACACATGGAGATTAAGCAACATGTTTCTAGATAACCAACAAATTATTGAAGAAATCAAAAGGGAAATAAAAAAATTCTGTAAACAAATGACAATGAAAACATGACAACTCAAAAACTAGGGGATGCATCAAAAGCATCGTCATTCAAGTTCAACTTACCTAAGAGGTAAGTTTATAGCAATATAATCCTACCTCAAGAAACCAGGTAAATATCAAATAATGTTAAACCTAAAACAACTGGAAAAAAGAAGAATAAAAACAACAACAACAACAAAACACAACATTCATAGAAGGAAAAAAATCATAAATATCCAAGCATAAATAAATGAAAAATAAATGAAAGAAATGATAGCAAAGATTAATAAAACTAAAACCTGGTTCTTGGAGTAGATAATGGCAAATCCTTAGCCAGACTCATCAGAAAAAAAAAAGAGAATAATCCAGTCAATAAAATTAGAAATGAAAAAGAGGAGGTTACAACAGACAATGCAGAAATACAAAGGATTATAAGAGACTATGATGAACAACTATACAGCAATAAAATAGATAACCTGGAAGAAATGGACAGATTCTTAGGAAAGTTCAATCTTCCAAGACTGAACCAAGGAGAAATACAAATTATGAACAACCTAATTACAAGCATTGAAATTGAAGCTGTGATTAAAAAAATCTCCCAAAATAAAAAAAGCCCAGGACCAGGTGGCTTAACAGGAGAATTCTATCAAACATTTAAAGAGTTTATGCTTATCCTTGTAAAACTCTTTCAAAAAATGCAGAGGAAAGAAAACTTCCAAATTCATTCTACAAGGCCACCATCACCTTGATACCAAAACCAGACAAAAATAAAACAAAAATAAATAAATAAATAAAGCCACAGGCCAGTATCACTGATGAACATAGATGCAAAAATCCTCAACAAAATTTTAGCAAACAGAATTCAAGAACACATGAAAAAGCTCATACACCATAATCAAATTGGGTTTATTCCAGGGATGCAAGGATCCTTCAATGTACACAAATCAATCAATGTGATAGACCATATTAACACATTGAAAGATAAAAACCATATGATCATCTCAATAGATACAGAAAAAACTTTGACAAAAGTCACCACCCATTTATGATTAAAACTCTTCAAAAAATGGGCATAGAAGGAACATATCTTGACACAGTAAAGGCCACATATGATAAGCCTACAACAGACATTATTGGTGAAAACATGAAAGCATCCCCCTAATATCAGGAACAACGCAAATGTTTCCCCTTTCACCACTATGATTAATCATAGTTCTGGAAGTTCTAGCTTCAGAAATCAGAGAAGAAAAATAAATGAAAGGAATCCAGAGTGGAAAAGAAGTTAATCTCTCACTGTTTGCAGGTGACATGATACTGTACATAGAAAACCCTAAAGACAGTATCAGAAAATTACTAGAGCTAATCAGTGAATTTAGCAAAATTGCAGGATACAAAATCAATGCACAGAAATCACTTGCATTTCTATATACGAACAATGAAATGTCAGAAAGAGAAATTAAGGGATCAATCACATTCACCATTGCAACCTAAATATCTAGGAATAAACTTACTGATGCAGGCAAAAGAACTGTGCACAGAAAATTATAATACACTAATGAAATAAATCAAAGATGACATAAACAGATGGAGAGATATTCCATGTTCCTGGGTGGGAAGAATGAATATTGTGAAAATGACTATACTACCAAATGCAATCTGCAGATTTAATGAGGTCTTATCAAATTACCAATGGCATTTTTCACAGAACTAGAACAACAAAATAATTCGCAATTCATATGGAAACACAAAAGACCCCAAATAGCCAAAGCAGTCTTGAGAAAGAATGGAACTGGAGGAATCAAGCTTCCTGACTTCAGATTGTACTACAAAGCTACAGTCATCAAGACAGTATGGTCCTAGCACTAAAACAGAATTATAGACCAATGTAACAAGATAGAAAGCCCATAAATAAACCCATGCACCTATGGGCACCTTATTTTTGGCAAAGGAGGAAAGAATATACATTGGGGCAAAGACAGCCTCTTCAATAAATGGTGCTGGGAAAGCTGAACATCTCCATGTAAAAGAATGAAATTAGAACACTTTCTAACACCATACACAAAGATAAATTCAAAATGGATTAAAGATCTAAATGTAAGACCAGAAACTATAAAACTTTTGGAGGAAAACATGGGCAGAATACTCTCTGACATAAATCAAAGCAAGATCCTCTATGACCCACCTCCTAGAGTAACAAATAAAAACAAAAGTAAACAAGTGGGACCTGATTAAACTTACAAGCTTTTGCACAGCAAAAGAAACTATAAGCAAGGTGAAAAGACAACACTCAGAATGGGAGAAAATAATAGCAAATTAAACAACTTACAAAGGATTAACTTCCAAAATATGCAAGCAGCTCATACAACTCAATACCAGAAAAACAAATTTGGAAATAAAATACAGATTTCTATATTACTCATAAATCAACAAAGTTATAATAAAAATTAAAACATAGCTGAAAAAGAATGACAAGGATATAAATAAAAATAGGTAAATAGGTGCAACATAGCAAAATTAATATATAAAGTAAAACTATTGGCCTTAAATGTTTATATAATACGATGCATGCCTGCGTACTAAGTTGCTTCAGTCGTGTCTGACTCTTTGCAACCCCATGAACATAGCATGCCAATCTCCTCTGTCCACATGGATTCTCCAGTACTGAAGTGGGTTGCCATGCCCTCCTCCAGGGGATCTTCCCCATCCCGGGATTGAACTCGTGTTCCCAGCAGCTCATGCATTGCAGGAGGACTCTTTACTGCTGAGCTACCAGGAAAGCCCATATGATAGAATAAGAATCAACAAGTTATTTCTACAAAGGGACATATATATATATATATATATATATATATATATATATATATATATATATGTTTTGTGGAACAAAAGATATCCAATACAACTACTCAATTTTGCTGTGACTCAAGGAACCATATACAATATGTAAACACACCACCATGGCTGTTAAAATGAAACTTGTGGATATTAAAATTTGAATTTCATTTAATTTTCATAGGTTACAAATATTATTCTCATTTTATTCAGGCATTTTAAAAAATGAAAATTATCCTTAGATCACAAGCCATAATAAAACATGTGGTTGACTATTTGCTGAAGCCTGTATTAGAAGAGGGAAAATTAAAAAAAAAAAATTATAGACTAGGCATTTAGAAGGATAGTCTCAGCTAAAATGATTTTAATGATTATTTCTCAGTCAAAATATAGTCAGTTTGTTCTATTTCTTTAAATCTTATCTGAATAATAGTTGAAGCCTCTCAATCTTTTCTCCACATCCCTTAATTCCTCTTTTATGGTTTAAGTGTCTTTAGTTCTCTACTGTATCCAGGTGAACTTCTCAGTACAGTATTATACCTCAGTGTATTAAATTGTTTAGTGTCTTCAGTACAGAAAATATTCTATTGAATATTTTATTTCTGTCACTATATTTTAACTGTTGCATATATATAACTGACAAACCTAGAAAAAGTGTTGAAAAGCAGAGACATTACTCTGCCAACAAAGGTCCTCATAGTCAAAGCTATAGTTTTCTCAGTGGCCACAGATGACTCACTGGAAAAGTCCCTGATGCTGGGAAAGATCAAGAGCAGGAGAAGAGGGCATCAGAGGATTAGATGACTGGGTGGCATCACTGATGCAATGAACATGAACTTAGGCAAACTTGAGGAGGTGGTGAGGGACAGGGAGTCCTGGCAGTGTGGCAGTCCAATGGGGTTGCAAAGAGTCAGACATGACTGGGTGACTGAACAACAACGATTTTAACTGTAGTCAATCTGCGTATCTCTTCCATTTCTAGTCCAAAGTCATTCTTATTTGAAACTTGCTTATGATTCGTATTTTTGGCTTTTTTATTTATTTAATTAGGAGTGGAATTAACGAGGAGAAAGACTTGCATCTTGACTGAAATTGCACAAGCTTTTGACAATTATCTAAATTTAGACTAAAACAACCTAGCCATTAACTCTTTGAAGACTAATCTCCTGACATACTATTACTTTGCATGAAACTAATCTGTAGGGCTAAATATTATAGAATAATTTCAGTTCTCATTGTTTGCTGCTGGTCTGAAGTTTCCTTTCTGCAGACAGGGGTTCTGTCCTATTCATATCTCTCCCCATAACAACTAGCATAATTTCTAACAAAGAATCATGAAAAATAAATGCATGATGATAAATGAAAAAATGCCTTCTCTGATCAACTTATCATTAATATCTCATGTAAGCTCAGTGTTGTTGATCTGACTCTTACTGAAAATAGAGTGTAGGACTCCTTTATTCATAAGTATAATAATATGTGATACATGGAAAAGTCATGATCAAAGAAATCTAAATAATGCTGCCTTTAAAAATATTATGCATATCTTTTGACTACAGGAATTCATTAAATCTTTTAATAAGTGATGATAATAAAAGACTATGTTATGAATCTTCAAAAAAGTAAAATAAATACCTACATTATAAAGAATCCTTTGTTTTTCCCCTAAATGACGTCTAATAGTAGTAATATTTTTAGCACAAATTTTGAGAAACAGTGATTCAATAGATCACTGAAACTTGGATTACTTAGTAGACAAAACATATGCTTTGGAATCATTCAGACCGTATTAATTGTACAACTTTGAGCAAGTAATTTAAACTATCTGTATCTCAGTTTCATCATCTACTATAGTGGATATTAATAACTACCTAATAAAACTATTGGGCTTCCCTTTTGGCTCAGCTGGTAAAGAATCCACCTGTAACGTGGGAGACCTGGTTTCAGTCCCTGGGTTGGGAAGATCCCCTGGAGAAGGGAAAGGCTACCCACTCAAGTAATCTAGCAGAGAATACCATGAACTGTATAGTTCTCCATGAGGTCACAAAGAGTCAGACATGGCTGAGCAACTTTCAGTTTCAGTAAAACTACTGGGAGAAATTAAATGAGATATTTTATCTACAGCACTTTGCAATGAATCTTGATTAAGCATTACACACACATAGAAAAGTAATGTTTTTTTCTAGACTATGTTAGGGTTTTAGATACATCAGATTACCAGAATGTGACAGTATTCTAAGGTTTGCCCATTGTCCCATTCAGATTTTAAGATTAAATAGCATGGCCCAAGCAAGTTTTGCCTTTTCTATTTATTGAAAATATTGGGCACAGAACCATCTAATAATAAAGCTATACCTTGATTATGATTTTGTTATATTCCCTTGGTTTTAGAACTCTATGTGGACAAAGCTCATGGTAAGGAAGAATGATTGGAAGGCAAGGTTTGAGCTATTATTTTATTCCAGCCAAACAATAAAATGTTTTTGAAACCTCATCTTGAATTCTAATATCTGATATTTAATCCCACAGCATAAGATAGTTATTAAAGGTTTGATTGGGCATATTTGTATTTCTAAAATTAATGTTACCCTTGTCTTTTACCTCATGGCTACAATACCACATATAATTAATTTTCTGAGTTGAGAATTTGTTTATAAATGTTTGTATTATGTATATACAAGAAGGTCAGAAGAACAAAGCTTTTGGTGAGCATCATCTTCCCAAATTTTTAAATCTATGGGCATTATTTTATTTTTATATTTATTTGAAAATTTTAAATGAGTAATAAATTACTTCCAACATATTTTGTATGTTGGAATGTTGTTGTATACATATGCTGTGCATACATATGTTGCACTGATTTAACTTGGGCAGGTACAATTATATACATATATATATGTATATATGTATGTATATATATATATATATATATATATATACACACACTAAATTCTGCCACATGTACAGATACAACCACTAAGCTATTTAAAAAAGTCGCTATAAGGACCATTCATGAGTGGGTATATCAGATATTGTTTTTCTCCCCAGCTCATACCCTCACAGTGCACATTTCACTCCACCTAATACTTAGACAGTAAGCTTCATGTAGGTATAAACTGACAGCATTACTTTTGGATGAACCTTATGTCTCTAATATTCTGTCCCAGGACTTCATTGACTCTATGGTAAGAAGTGCCTTACAGAAGCCTGGTTAGCACTTTCACATGTTCAAACCTAGAAAAGGGTAGTAACACCCTATAGAGGATGAGATCCAGAGGATTAATACCCCTCCCTTTTATCTCTAAAGTGAATGATTCTCAGGTTCAATCTTCCTGGCTCCTCAATTCAGGGCCCCAGCCTGCCCTATCCTTGGTGGCCCTCAGCAGTCATCTGCTCAGTAATACATCCTGCCACTGGTTATCATTTTTTCCTGTCTATTCTTACCTGTCACTACAATTCCCTGGGATGATTTCCTAAAATAATCAACCTGAACACAGATTCTTAGTGTCTGCTTTCCGTGAGAACTCAAGGTAAGATAGTGATGAAAGTCGTTCAGTCATGTCCAAGTATTTGCTACCCCATGGACTGTACAGTCCATGGAATTTTCCAGGCCAGATTACTGGAGTGGGTAGCCTATCCCTTCTCCAGGGGATCTCCCCAACCCAGGGATCAAACCCAGGTCTCCCACATTGCAGGCGGATTCCTTACCAACTGAGACACAAGAGAAGCCCAAGAATGCTGAAGTGAGTAGACTATCCCTTCTCCAGCGGATCTTCCCAACCCAGAAATTGAACCAGGGTCTCCTGCATTGCAGGTGTATTCTTTACCAACTGAACCATCAGGGAAGCCCAAGATAGTGATACTGACATTAAAATATATTAAGCCAATCCAGATATCTGAAATGCTTTAAATTTTACCAATAAAAATTCATTGTAACATTCAGTACATTATTTAACAAAACCTCCTGCACTAATTAGAGATAATGATAATGGAAGCATTTGCTTCTATAATGTGGCCTTTATGGAAATGTTAGCTAACCACTCCTGGAGAATGCATTCCTGAATAATACAACTAGGTCATCAAAGTTGTTGTTTATAATTAAAGCATGGAAATATTAATATAATATCCTGAAATAAATGAAAGTAAAGTGTATATCATATAGCATATGTTTATTTGTTTTAATTTTCCATAGTCCCTCTTCATATTATTTGGAGAAATAATTTACAGATATATTTAACTTTCTTTCCAAAAGGAGGTGAAGTTTCTGGAACTCTATTGTTATATCTGCCTATATGTATTTAAAAATGTTGATCAAAAATAGTTAATCAAACTTTGAGGGCTTTCCTTAGGACTAAATGGAATGAAAAGTTAAGATAATTTTAAGAGGTTAACATTTGACAAAATGAGAAAAATGACAGCAAATATACAAGAGAGAGCAGTATACATGTATACAGCAGAGTTTGTATGAGAACACTCCTCAGATGACCTATATCAAAATCAGCTAGGGCATCATTAAGAATGCAGATTTCAGGTCTATATGTCAGACACAATGAATAAGAATATTAGAGGGTGGAGATCATAAATTATTCAGCAAGTTGCCCGAATGGTGAATGCAAACATGTTTAGGAACCATAGTAATAGAAAGTAGTCAAGTATTGAAAATTAGACTTTGGTTTTAAAAATTCTCTTTTTCTTTTCTTTCTTTCTTTCTTTTTTTTTTTGTTATTGTAAGGTGAGTACAGAGAAAAAGAGAGTGAGCTGGGCAGTCAGGCAAGAAAAGGAAATTTATTAGAGGGAAAACAAGAGGGTGACTGACCCTTGAGAAGAACCAATGTCCTCTCTTTCTGATGGGGTCTTTCTTATACCCTGTCAATGAAAAATTTTCTGAAAGGATGGCTAAATTTTAGCCTGAAACTGAGCCCTGTGGTCACTTAGCCAGAGGTCTTGAATCTGATGGCCTTGAGAAGGTAGGCACCAGCAGGAAAACAGAACGTCATTTAGGCCATTTTGTCGGTCTCAAGGGTCACTGTGATTTTATTCTTTGTTTTCTAGGTCAACATAATTAGCCATTTTAAAAATGAGCCTCCTTGTAGACCCTATCATTCCAGCCTTTTTGATTTAAGATAAGGGCCAAAGGTCAATCTTCTGTAACTGCTTCCTGCAGGACAGGGACATCACGGGAGTGAGATAAGAAAAAGCTGGAATGTGGGTCAAGGGGATTTGTGTGGAGTCAACGTTTTTGATAATTTGACTGAGTTAGAAGTAGCTCATGGATAGTTTAGTCGGTGAAGGCTTGTAAGAAGTCCTGAAGAAATTTTGAAAAAAGACATATTGAACAAGGGCCAAAAGTTAGAATAAGGGTAAGTAGAAGAGGGCCTAGAAATGGTAGGACCCATGTCATCCAATTCTAATTGCTTAGCCAGTTTTTGCATGAATTACTGAAGTGTTGATGTATTCTTGAGGCCATGTTTGTCAGATTTTTTGATGCTTCTTTTACAATGCCTAATGTGTTGGCATAGAAGCAGCAAGCTTCCTCCAAAAATAGACATAAGTGGCCTTTTTCTCCCATGAGGAGGTCTTACCCTCTACTGTTTTGGAGGACCATGACTTCCATCCAAACTGGTTTTGGATAGTGATGATGCTGGTGGTTATCTCTTCTAGGCTCTCAATGAGGTCTTTAGAAAGGCTTTGGTAGTAATTTAAAGAGGTTGTGAGTCCTGCTGTTCCTGTTCCAATCTTAGCCACTATTCCTAATCTGATTAATAGAGGGATGAATTGAATTGCCCGATTGGGTTGTTTATGAATTAGTGGGATAAGGAGGGTCTGACTGTTAGGATCAATAGAAATATCTGGGGCTAGATATACAAGGGTGCATGTTCCTGTCCAATTAGTGGGAGTACATAAATAGGTGGTGGTTCCACATAAGAAAAACATTCCAGGAGTAAGGAAACAGTGGCTGAAATTGATAGCAAATAAGAGTCTTTCTGGGAACTTGTTAGTAGTTTCTGAAACTGACAGTGAACTAGCCAGTGTAGCCCTTACAAGAGGAGTATTTATGTCATATGCAGAAGGAAGTCTCCCTGAGAAAGTAAGAGAATGTCCTGCACTTCCAGAGACACAGTAGATGGATCAGCCTGAAGAGAAGGAGAGATGTGAAGTGTGATTACAGAGGTGTGGCAGTATAGTTCCTAGTTAGAGGTAAGAATTTTTTATAGAGTTTTGTCTGGAAAAACAGAAAGTAGCCTGTTGTTGCAGATGAATGTCAGATGTGGTGGTCCTCGTATAGCTGGTCGTTTGTGAGTAGAAGTGAAATCTGTAAGGAAGGAGGTCTGTATCTTGTCAGGATTATGAATTTGATCAACTGAATACAAATAATGTATGCATGATAAAAAGATAGATTCTCCTCTATATGTGTGATAAAGAGAAGTGTTTATGTGAGTTCATTGATCTGTGGAAATGGAGACCACAGATCCTCCAGGTGAAGAGATGGATAAGCAGATCCAACAATCACTGACCAGGGTCAGGTTTGAGGTATTAAGTAAATGATGGGTCAGATTTAGAGTTATGAATAAGTAGGCAAGGTTTGGGGCAGGGTGAGATATAAGCAGGGACTTAATGAGAAGTTTGGACTGTGAAAGAAGAGGAGTAAGAATAAAGTCATGATGTGACATCTCATGTCTAAGGGGAGAAAATGATTAAAATACGAATCCAGGTGTAGAAATAAATTTGGTCTGATGTGAACTCTATGAAATCTCCCCGAAGCCAAAGATCAGTTATAAAGTCAAGGAGTAAAAGGAAATCAGTAACAGTGATGTTTCCAGGAAAGGTAAGCTATTGTGTTACTATGTGAAGGAAAATGGATAATGAATTCATCTAGGCTGATCACAGTAAGAGAAGCGCCCCCCCCCCCAATAAAACAATAACAGCAAAAATAACTATGGAGAAGTAAGTAAAACAGAGGGAAAGCTTTTGAATGACAGTCCACTCAGGGGGAGACACAGAGTAAAGTCCTATTGTGAATAGGGTAAGTAGGGGAAATCCCAGTCCAATTTGTAACCAATACCTCTGTTTTTGGCTGTTCTGTTTCTCCAGGAATATGATCCAGTCGAAGCCTGGTAGGCCCAGGACAGTGCTGGTGTAGCGAGGAGCATCCAAGCGGGGCATATTCCTTGGCGGAGATGGAGAGTCTCCTGGGGCCCATTTTAATCTAGTGATACGAAACCAAGAGGAATGTCCTGCCAGTTTAGCGGCTGTTGGTGTGGTTACAAGGACCTCAAGTGGACCAGTCCATCGAGGCAAGGGATCCTTATGGTGTAAGGTCTTAAGTAGGACTTGATCTCTGGGTGTGAGTGTTAAGTCAGCTGGATTTGTTTGATGAGGCTTTGGGAGAGAGCAATCTGTATGTTCTCTCATGAGGTGTGTAATAAGGTTAAGGGTGGGAAGATAATCTCCCAGCAAGGGGATCACAGTAAAGAATTGACCTAAGAGAAAAGGGCATCAATACAGGAGCTCAAAATGGCTGAGGAAAGACGGGGCCCATGGAGTAGACCTAATGCAAGACAAAACCATGGAAAGGAATTTGTTCCATGGCCTTTGTAGTTCTAGAGAGAGTTTGGTTAGGTGCATTTTGAGAACATAATTTGCCTTTTCTATTTTTCCCAAGGATTGGTGTCTGTAAGGAATATGTAGTTTTCAGGTTATGCCAAGGGATTGGGCTAGTTGTTGACTGATTTGGGAGATAAAAGCTAGCCCATTATTGGATTGGAGGGAGAGTGGGAGGCCGAAGTGAAGGATGAGTTCTTCTATGAGAAACTGTGTTACCTCTGAGGCAGTTTCTGATATCATAGGAAAAGCCTCAATCCACCCTGAAAAAAATGTCTACTAGAGTGATCATGAGTTTTATTTTTCATGTTGGAGGTATGTGAGTGAAGTCAATTTCCCAGTCCTCTCCTGGGATATGCCCTTGAGCTTGATGTGTTGGGAATGAGGGATAGGCTTTAGGGCTCCCTGATGTGAGACTAAGGAGAAGATAATCCGACAGTGAGTGATTTGTTGTAGGAATGAAAGAAGGTTAGGATAGGTGAAAAGAGGTCTTAAGAAATGATAAAGAGGTTTAGTACCTACTGTAAGGCCTGATAAATGTCAGTAAGAAATCTGTGTGGCCTGAGATTGAGGAAGGACATAACAGCCCTGCTTTTGTAGCCAGTCTCCTCATGTTGTGCTGTCTCTTGTAATAATCACATTTTTTTTCTTTGTGGAGGTAAAGGGGCTTTATATTGGGGATTACTATAAATTGTTGAGCAGGTGATTGAAGTGAGGCTTGATTTGCTTCCCTCTCTGTGGAGTTGTTGCCTTGTGAAATGGGATCTGAGGCTGCCTAGTGACCTTGGCAATGTATGATGCCTACTTCAGTTGGCATGTTGGCTTCCTTTAAAGGCTGGAGTATAAGTAGGGCATTAGTTATGGGAGAGCCTTTAGTAGATAGGATCCCTCGTTCCTTCCTGATGGCAGCATGTGTGTGTATGATGTGGAAAGTATACTTAGAGTTAGTATATATACTTGCTCTCTTGTTACCTGCAAGGGTAAGTGTTCTAGTTAGTACAATAAGTTCTGCCTTTTGGGAAGAGGTTCCCAAGGGGAGAGGTTGGGATTCAATAATTTCAGTGTCAGAGACAATTGCATATCCAGCTACCTTTTTTTCCTTCTGATGTTGTGGAGGAGCTGCCATCAATATACCAAGTCAGGGTTATTTAAAGGGGTTGAGGAAATGTGGGAGAAATGGGGCATCAGGCCTTCTAATGCCTCTTTGCAAGTATGGATGGGGGCTCAGAAGAATTAGGGATAAGAGTAGCAGGGTTGAAAGTAGGACAACATTCAAAGGAGAACTCGGGAATTTTGAGAAGGGTGACATAAATTAGTTGGATGTGTGAAGGAAACAGAAGGGTCATGGATTTGTGAGAAAGTGCATCCTTAAAGTCATGTGGTGAACAAATGACAGTGGGTGCTCCAAAAGTAAGTTTTTTACTTTCCTAAGAGAAGAGTGCAACTGCTGCCAAAGCATATAGGCAGGCTGGTCATCCTCAAATTGTGGTATCTAATTTCTTTGATAGATAAGCAACAGGGGTGAAGGAGGGGCCCTGATTTTGTCCCCAAACTCCTAGGCCAATTTTGTGTTTCTCACCAGTGTAGAGTATAAAGAGGCAAGAAAGGTCAGGCAGTATTAGAGCTGGGGCTGAGAGAATTGCTTGCTTAAGGGTCTTAAAAGTTGAGCAGATATTTTATTTTAGCTCTAGGGGTTAAGAAAGATCTCCTTGGGTGGCTTGATATAAGGGTTGTGCCAAGAGGGTAAAACTAGGAATCCAGAGGCATAGGTATCCAGCTAAGCCCAAGAAGGACAGGATCCCTGTTTTTGATGTAGGGAGTGGTAGGGTGGATATAAGGACTTTCTAATGGTAGTAATATATCTTTTCATTGGTGATAGAAGGACTCCAAGATAGGTGACTCTAGGAAGAGAGAATTGAAACTTGGTGGGAGATACTCGATAGCCTCAATCGGCTAGAAAATTGAGGAGTTGTATAGTATGTTGTTGAGAGTGTGTAAGCAAAGTACTACAAAGGAGGAGATCATCCACATATTGGAGGACAATACTCAGAGTAAGGTCAAGAGAGGTTAGGTCTGATGCCAGAGCTTGGCCAAAGAAATGAGAGCTATCATGAAAGCCTTGTGGGAGGACTGTCTATGTCAGCTCTTGAGAGCAATGATTGTCTAGATTGGTCCAGGTAAAGACAAAGAGGTCTTGAGAGTCTGGGTGTAAAGGGATGGTAAAGAAGGCATCCTTGAAGTTTAGAACAGTGAAGTGGGTAGTGGAAGAGGGAATGAGAGAGAGAAGAGTATAGAGACTTGGGACTACTGTGTGTAGGGGGATAACAGTGACATTGATAAGTCTCAGATCCTGGACCAGGCAATAGGAGCCATTTGGCTTTTTGATGGGTAAGATAGGGGTGTTATAGGGAGAGTGGGTTGGGCACAAGAGGCCCTGACATAGGAGTTTAGTAATGACAGGCTTTAACCCGTGTTTATGTTTTTGAGAGATGGGGTATTGTGGTTGATTGGGGAATTTAGAGGGGTCTTGGAGATGCATATGAATTGGAGCATGGTGAGAGGTGAGAAATGGGTTGTCTGTATCCCAAACTATGGGGTTTATGAATGAGGAAAGCAATGAAGTGGGGGAATAGGAGGTGGGCTTGAGGAGCAGTAGCTATGCTAGACCCAAAGTTGGGCTTGGGATGATAATAAAGACTTTGAATTTTGAGAGAAGGTCTCTCCCAAGAATAGGAGTGGGGCACTTTGGGAGTAAGAGAAAAGAATGGGAAATTGGGGTATCTTGAAGTGTGCAAGGTAGAGGGTCAGTTATTCATGGAGTAGATATTAAACTGTCAACCCCCATAACATAGACTTGAGAGACCTTGGTTTTTCCAAAGTAGGCAGGCATAGCAGAGTAAGTGGCACCCATGTCAATTAAAAAAAGAGATTGGCTTACCTGCGACTGTGAGAGTTACCCTGGGCTCCGTAAAGGTGATGAGAGTCAGGGCCTGGGGCCCTGGGCACCTTCAGTCTTCAGCAGAAAGTCTAAGGAGGCTTGGCAGAGCTGGGTCAGAGGACTCCTGCTCAGAACCAGGAGGGGACATCTGGATCCCTAGAGGTGGATTTGAGCAGTCAATCTCCCCATGTCCCTTTATGACACAACTGGGACACGGACCTGGAGGGGGCCTTGGCGTTAGGCATGAGTAGACACAGTGGCCTTCTTTGCCACATTTGAAGCAGGGCCCAGGTCTTTGTTGCTTGATGTCTTGTCTTTGTTGTTTGATGGAAGCTTGGAGCCATATAGGGCAGTGGCTAAAAGGTAGTATTTGGCCTGATTTCATTGGGTCTTCTCTAGCTTTGCCTGTTCTTCCTGGTTATTGAAAATCTTAAAGGCTACATTTAAAAGATCTCTTTGAGGGGTTTGAGGGCCTTTTCTTTTGGATGTCTGGGGACAATTGGGAGATAAAATGGGTGTTAAGGACAACGGCACCCTCTGTTGAAGTGAGGTCTAATCTTGTATATTTTTGTAGGGCTTCTGTTAATCTGGCTAGAAATTGTGTCCAGTTTTCTTCTAGTCCTGGAGATATTAGCTGGAGCTTATCAAAGTTGATGGCTTTATGTCCTGCCTTTTGAAGTCCCACAATGAGACAAGCAGCCATATGATCATGGGCTGCCCACCCAGGTCTCCCTGCCTGATAATCCCAGTTGTGATCATCTCGGTGAATAGTCCTTGCCCCTACGGGCTTAGTGTCACTAGTTCTGTGTATCTCATCAGCAGGGGCTTGCCATAATTATTCCTTCTCTTGTGGGAGAAGGGTGGAGGAAAGTATGATGTAAATATCAAGCCAGATTAAGTCACAAGACTGTGTAAGATATTTGAATATTTTTATATAATTATCAAGGTCTGAAGAGAAGGAGCCAAGACACTTTTGATTTGAGATAGATCAGTGGGGGAGAATGGAACATGAAGCTGAACAATGCCTTCTGCTCCATCTACTTTCTGTAAAGGGAGGAGTGGAGCAGGGAAAGGAGTGGGGTCCTGCTCTGAAGTTTCCTGCTTTAAAGTTGTTCAGTACTAGGTATGGGGAGAGGATCTAGGGAGGTCAGCATAAAGTCTTGGCACTCTTGGGGTAGAAGGTGGGGCTGAGGTCTCAGAACTTACCTCCAGAACAGGCAGGGGAGAGGGGTTGGTAAGGCAGCAGCTGTCTGCACTTGAGAAGGAGGGAGGGAGGAGGGGCCATAAGGTGGAGGTTGTGGTACTGGATCTGAAGCAGCTGCAATGGGATTGGGAGTGATAGGGGGTGCACTGTGGTCAGAAGGGTTAAAGGAAGAAGAAGGAAAGTCTGAACAGGGATCAGGAGACATTACTTTAGGAGGATGTTGTCCAGAGTGGGCTAAATGTATTTGAGAAGTAGAACAGAATTCACAGAGAGAGGTTCTAGAGCAAAGAGTGAAGATAGCCTGAATATAAGGGATTCCTGACCACTTGCCGTTACAGCAGCAGAAGTTATCAAGGTCCCATAGAGTATTATAATCAAGAGTTCCGTTTTCTGGCTATTGGGACCTATTATCAAGTCTGTATTGTGGCCAGATAGTGTTAGAATAGTAAATAAGTGTTTTTTTTGTTTTTTTGTTTTTTTTTGTCTAAACTCCCCTTGGAAGTCCAAGGCTTTTAGGTTTCAGAGAAGGCATCCTAGAGGAGTAGATTTTGAGGGCTGGGATTGAGAATTTCCCATTGAGACCAAATAGGAAGGGTAGACAAGGGCAAGGGAAAGCAATGAGAAAGGTCTGAGAGAAAAGGTGTCCCTGTCCTCAGGACCTTCACAGAGAGCAATAATAGTCTGCTTTGAAATGGGTGTTCCCTATTTCCTTCCACCTAGCGCTAGGATCTGGAAATGAGGCAAGAGAGACAGACAGACAGAGAGAGACAGAGACAGAGAGAGTGGTTCCAAGATAATGAGATTTTACTCACCCTCTCACCCTTGTAACCAATGGATGAAATGTGGGCCAGTGTGTGAATGTCAGTCCATCAAGGCAAGTGGAGAGTCCCATCCTTGGACTCATCTCAGTTTCTTGGCAAGGTCCAGGGAGAGGGAAAACGAGAGGATGACTGGCCCTTGAGAAAAACTAGTGTCCTCCCTTTCTGACAGGGTCTTTCTTATACCACATCAATAAAAAAAATTCTGAAGGGATGGTTGATTTTTAGCCTGTAGCTGAGTCCTGCAGTCATGTAGCCAGAGGTCTGGAATCCAGTGGTCTGGTAGCCTTGAGAAGGTAGGCACTGGTGGGAAAACAAAATGTCATTTAGGCAATTTGGTCAGCTTCAAGGGTCACTGTGATTTTATTCTTTAAGAAGTCAACATAATGAGCCATTTTAACAATGAGTCCCCATGTAGGCCCTATCAATTATGGCTTATTTTTTTGTCTCATATTTAATGGGTCATTAACTTAGGAGGTCTGTCATTCAATGGTTATTAAAGGAAGCTTTGTGACAACCTCTTCATATCCACCCTAAGTCTGAGGAATGCCAAACATTTTCTCTATTGAAAATACAATACTCTCCCATCAATGAACGTCTTTGCTGGGGGCTGTAGATTTAACCATTGGATCAATCCTATAAGGACCTCCTTGTGTTTGCATTTTGATTGGGTTAAAGCATGGCATTGCATGAATTCATTTATTTGGGTAATGTCTTATTGGTAATTTTTAGAGACAAGGACCATGAGAGTGTGAGTCACAGGTAATTTTGATGGGAGATGAACAGAAGGAAGGAAAGTGGCAAAAACACTGTAATTACTTCATGTGAAAAACCAGAGGAATTGTGAGATGACACAATATCCACATGTGGTTATATTTGTGGTAATGCAGATAGTATCAAAAATTCAAGGAAATATGAGAGTTGAAATCATCAAAAGAAAGGATAACAATGAAACAAAATTTGTCTAATACAAGGGCATTACTAAGGAACCGCCATACTTAATAAAAATGCTGACTCAGCCTCGTGTAATCCTACATTTTGCTTTCATTTGGAAACTACAGTTTTCTAGCTATTTAAAGTGTTTTGGATGGTTCTGTGCATCTATAATTTAAACCTGACAGCTTCAAATGTGAGGTTGGTAAAGGGAAATAAGATAATGTGCAAAAATAATCTGTCATGTTCAGGCTCATATGAAATCACTCAAATTGACCTTAGTAAATGCTAACTATTACTGTTTTAAATCAGATTAGATTATGTTTATAGGACAGTTCAATTGAAATGGCAGGTAAAATTAGGCATTAAGGTTTGTATATCTTCACAATCTGTTCTTTTCAAGATGTTCAGAGAAGGCCTGTATTTCTCTCTTTATGAGGAAATATGTATTTATCTCTTTATGAGGAAAAATATTAAACATATTTAAAGAGACTTTGAGAACCCTCAATTGCGCATTTCCAGTCAGAGATGTAATGTGCTTCTTGTTGATAAAAGTTTTGAAATAACTTATAAAAGCACTATAAACTCTTGGAAAACTTGGTTTATGTATATATGTATATACATATGTATATATAATTCTTTCTCATCCTCAAAGTTATCATGTATCAGAATTTAGAGGCACTGATAAGTAAAATTATATGATTTAGGTACATTATGCTTCTACACTTGATTGTCTATTTTATATGAGTTGGAGCACAGAACTAAAGAAACATAAGATTATTTCACTGACACTGATGAGCTTACAATCTAGTTAGTAAGAAGAAATATGCAAATATACATCAAAGATAGGAAAATAGACAATAATCATTAGTCATTTTCATGGTATGTTTAAGTACTAGAGTTGGTCAGAGAAGAGGCCAAATGAGCCGGGGTAGTTATAGGAAGCTTTACAGAAGATGTAGGTCTTGAGTTCAACCTTCAAGAATAGGATAAAAAGAAAGATAGGGCATGCAGGGCTAGAACAGTGTGAACAAAATTATAGAGGAAAAGTAACTCTGCAATATTTTTTCTGAGAAACAGAATGTAAAGTGTCATTAATTCAGTGGTGATGGAATTTGTAATTTTCTTTTGTTTTGCATAGCTGAAGAATCATTATTATTATATTGACATAGCATAATTTATTTTTTAGTCAATATGGATTTAGCACAGGGATGTTTTAAAACTAGGAGAAAAAGAGAGAGAGGGAACAGTATAAAAGTGATATTGCTACTCACTTGAAAGGGAATGCAAAAAAAAAAATTGGTTAAGGAATAGTGATAATGTCAAACTGTTATGACATTATTAGATTTAGAATTTTGACTTGGACCACATGAGCAAGGTATTCCAAATTATTAAAAATTCCTGAGATTTTTAATTCTTACCTAATTACCCTGGAGCAGAATTAATTTGCCCAAGAAAAAGTTTTTCCAGTCATTTCTTAATTGGGGGGTCTCATTCAATATTTCTCTTTTATGAAAGCCCTTTACATTTTCTTGCTATTCTTTCTTTCTTCAGTTGATTCTCAAACCACTGCAGCCTATATTTGATTCTCAACAAAAAATAGTGACCATCTCTTCATTAGTTCATAAATATATTCCTGTCAATGATATTTTATTGTGCTGATCTGAACTGCTTTAACACTAACAGGAATGACACTTTTTTTTTTTTTTTGCCATACCACAGGGCATGTGAGATCTTACTTCCTTGACCAGGGGTTGAACCTGTGCTCCCTCCTGTGGAATCACTGAGTCTTAACCACAGGACCACCAGGGAAATCCTAGGAATATGATACTGTTGACCACTTTATTGTTGAACCCTCTGCTTGCTTGCCTATACCTTGTTTCTTTCCTACTCTTCTTTATCAGGTCATTATCTTTCTTGTTCAACCTGACTTTATATGTTGGAATCATCTTATTTTCAATCTGTTTTCTGGGTATTTCATCATTAAATTAAAAATGCCAAAGAAACTAACTCATCATCCCCTCCTCACCTAGCCTACAAGCACGGTTTACTTCCCATATTCTGTATCTTAGTAAAGCATATAATATTCACTTATTTCCCCAAGTAAGAAATCTCCAAATTAGCCCCTTTTAGCTAAGTCATTATTAAGTTCTGTAAGTTTCACTCTAAAATGCTTCTCAAATCTATCTCTCACCTTTCCAGAGACCCTTATTTAAAGTCCTCATCTCCACCTAATCTCAATTAGCCAATGAACTTACCACTGATCCTCTGTCTTCAATTTCTTTCTTCCCCTATATCCTTCTCAATGCCCTCACAGTTAAGTCCAATCATGGCATTCCCTTGATTATAGTGGCTTAATCCCCACTCACTTACAGGGTGATTTTCAAATACATTAGCATAGCTTTCATGGTTCTTCTTCTATCAGTGTCTAGAACTGATGAATCCCTTCTCCTTAAAATACATTCTACGATTCTACGTTTAGCTGCCCAAACAAACAAATAAGCATATAAACCCCCCAAAATATCCTCCAGTGATTCTCTCTCATTTTATCAGCAAATTCATTATCACAAGCATGTTAATTTTAGCTATTTGAAATGTTAGACCACCTAGAAAGATAAGCATTTCAATAGGAGATTTTTGAAAATGAAAATGTTGTCAAATGTCACTTCCTTCAGTGAGGGCATTTCAGGTACCATGTTAAATGATGAAGCATCATCATTTTGTTCATATCCATAATATTGAGTTTCTGCAAATAAAATATAATATTTATTGATCACTGACTATAGTCACTATGCACTGCAATTCATAGTTAACAAATGTTAATTTACTTAATACTAGCAAAACAGACATTTAATTTAATTTCTTCTTAATGGCGTTTTACATCCTATGTTCTTACATTAAAAAATAATATTTTTTTAAAGCAAAGTTAGGCTTCTTTTCTTTAAACATGATTCCAAAATCTTTTAGAAGATTGCTACTATTTTATGATAATTTTCCCAGCTTCCAAACAAGTTGTAAATTATAAATACTATTTATAAATATTATTTATTGGTATGATGACTGAAACTACAATTTTGTACACAATGCAATTATGAATGCATATTACAGCCTATTATAAGTTTAATCCTTGAATTATTTAATTAATTGTAGATGTTATTATACTGCATTATTATTATACAGCATTATGTATATACATACATATTTATATACATATGTATATATACATACATATAACAATACATATAATACAGTATTATTAATATACTGTATTATGTATTATACTGTATTATTTTACTGTATTATACTGTAGATTTAATTAATATGTAGATGCTACATAAATTACAATAAACAATAAAGTTCTAATACTTATAAACAATACTTTTAGAACCAATTGCTCTTCTGCAGAGAGAAATAAGTATATTTTCTCCATCTTACAATAAGAAAACAATTTCAGAGTTCATCTAACTTGTTAAAATCACATAGTTAGCTAGTGGCAAAATAAGGATTCCAGTTTAGACTTGCATGAACCAAAATTCTATTCTACTACAGTATTATCACACTGAAAGAAATTTTCCTCTACTCTTATAGGTTCTTCCGGATGATATCAGAATTAAATTGACACGAGAGAGATTAACAGGAGAAAATCAAATGAAACTTTAGTAACATGTTATATGGAAGAGAGTCAGGAAAACTGAGTAATCTGTCAAAATGGCTACAGTGTTCACCTTATATACCATCTTCAGCTAAAGAAAAAAGATATTGGGGTAGTGGTATGGGGCTGCACAGGGAAGGAAGGTAATTCATATGGAGATGGAAAAGCAAGTGTTTGCTGGGCCAGGCAGAGACAGTGTGACATAGTGAATTCTGATCTCTAGGCCCTTCCAGAATTTCTCCCATCACACCTAGCTCATATTCTTTGCAAATATCCCTGGAGATAGGTCTATTCTGAGAACAGAATATCTAAATTCTTTAGGAACCTAAAGGGAAAATAAAGAGTTTTTGAGTCTCCTGTTTCTTAAAAGTAATCAGCCTAAATTAATCCTCATGTCAAAGAGACAAAGCAAATGTATGGTAAATTTGGCTCCCCTACAGTACAAAATAGATTTTTGATAAGTATTATTTAATAGTTTTCTTGCCCCTTTATATACAAAACTGACCCATATGAAACTCCTTTCAGCTCCAAGATCATACAAATATTTATGCCTTTCTTGAATCACACCAACTATCAAGCAACAAAGAGAATCAGTTGATGGAAATAAGTTCCTTGGGTAATTTTGGAAGATCTGAGAAGGAAGAGCCTGGAGATGATGAGGCTAGCTTGGTTGAGTAGACTCTGGCCAACAAAGAGTTCTTAAGTCGCTGAAGAGCACTTGCAGCCTGAAAAGCAGATAAAAGAAGAAGCAGAAAGATATGTGTACTGGAGTGGTAAGAGAAAAATTAATGTTAAAGACACTAATATGATGAGCTAAAACTGTTAGAAAAGGAGGAGAAAAGTCATAAAAGGCAAACTTACCTGTAATCAAGCATATTATTTTATAACCCTCCAAACATCTCTTCTTGCTTCTCTATAAAACAAAGGGAGTTTAGCATCATATAATGATCCATCTAACTTTCAGTTCAGTTCAGTTCAGTCGCTCAGTCGTGTCCCACTCTTTGCAACCCCATGAATCACAGCATGCCAGGCCTCCCTGTCCAACACCAACTCCCACTGCCTAACCAAACTGATGTCCATTGAGTCGGTGATGCCATCCAACCATCTCATTCTCTGCCATCCCCTTCTCCTCCTGCCCTCAATCTTCCTCAGCATCAGGGTCTTTTCAAATGAGTCAGCTCTTATCAGGTGGCCAAAATATTGGAGTTTCAGCTTCAACATCAGACCTTCCAATGAACACTGAGGATTGATCTCCTTTAGGATGGACTGTTTGGATCTCCTTGCAGTCCAAGGGACTCTCAAGAGTCTTCTCCAACACCACAGTTCAAAAGCATCAATTCTTCGGTGCTCAGCTTTCTTTATAGTCCAACCCTCACATCCATACAAGACTACTGGAAAAACCATAGCCTTGACCAGATGGACCTTTGTTGGCAAAGTAATGTCTCTGCTTTTTAATATGCTGTCTAGGTTGGTCATAACTTTCCTTCCAAGGAGTAAGCATCTTTTAATTTCATGGCTACAATCACCATCTGCAGTGATTTTGGAGCCCCCCCAAAATAAAGTCTCTCATTGTTTCCACTGTTTCCCCATCTGTTTGCCATGAAGTGATGGAACCAGATGCCATGATCTTAGTTTTATGAATGTTGAGCTTTAATCTAACTTTAATTAAACAAAATGTCTTATCAAAAACATACTTTAGAAGTAAAAATCTAAACCACTTGATGGTCTATAGCTATAGCATGCTAACTGATTTCTTACATTGCACAGCAGTTCATCATGTGCAATTTAACTTTGTAATAAATATTGTAAAAATATTAATAAACAGAAATCTCAATTAAATAAAGTTTGGAGACCAGAAGGTAGAGTTCTCACACCCTGTGAGGAAAGCAGAGCCCAATACAAAGAGGCTTCTTTTCTTTTCTGGGCAAGGACTCAGACCAGTGAAAAGTCATGGATTCTTTGTTTGTTTGATTACTATAGTCCTACTAATTTCTTTTGTCTCCCTGGAAAGGAATTCTCCTTCCCTTGGTGCCTGAGGACTTGCAGAGTAGCTCATCATAGTAGTTGCAGACCCCAAATTGCAAATCTCTGCTGATCCCAAATGAACCTATCTTTGTTGGAGAAATATCTGGCAGTCTATATTTTTCAAATCAGCAATACATTATCTTTTGGACCCTTACACTTTCTGTGACTTAGGAGTTATAACAATCTTATTATATTCAACTTGAGACAGGAAGGAAGTGGGCAAGACACAACTGTTAAAAGGGATGTGGAGGGGGCACAGCCATTGAGAAAAACAGGATACAATAACAACTGTTTGGAAATAGCTAAACCCAAGATGGCAGCAATCATGGTCCAAGCTTGGTCCATTTATTGACCTTTAGCTCATTGTCGCTAGAATACAAAAAAAAAAAAAAATCAACATTCTCCCTTGTGCAATGATAGTTCCAGTGTTGGTCATAAAAGACCTAACCCTAGAAATCCCCACTCCTTACCAAGAATATTCCTCCCCTTCATTAGAGTATGAAATTACCCAGCCAATAAAAAAATAACAGCCCCATACCCTGAGGTCACTCTTCCCTTGAGACAAACCACATACTGTCTACGAAGTATCCTCCTAAATAAACCTGATTTCACTCTACTTCTGCTCACTCTTGAATTCTTTTCTGCAAAAAGCCAAGGACCCTCACTGGGCAGCCTGTTCTGGGAACTCACATACATCCAGGAATGTGATATTTTCTTCCCCTGTATCACAGTGATATAAATGTCCAATACTTTAGAGACCACTTTTCCTTTTTATGTCAATATGGACTAGATTTAGCATCCTTTAATACTCCATTATACTACTTTACTAATAAAGAAATTGAGGCCAAAAAAAAAAAAAAAAAAAAAAACAAGAGAGAAAAGCAAAACAAAACAAAACACCTGTGCATATATGCTCAGTCGCTTCAATCGTGTCTGACTCTTTGCAATCCTATGGACTATAGCTCAACAGGCTCTTCTGTCCATGGAACTTCCCAGGCAAGAAAACTGGAGTGGATTGCCATGCCCTCCTCCAGGGTATCTTCCCAACCCAGGGATCAAACTCATGTCTGCCTGTGTCTCCTGCATTTCAGGAGGATTCCTTACTCACCGATCCACCTGGGAATTGCCCCCAAAATCCCATAACAACCTTATTCAGTTATTAAAAAAAGAACTGAAACGTCTTCTGACTGCTTATCCAGATCTCTTTCTACTCTGTCACTGTGCCTTGATAGAATTAAGATAAAAATGGAAGGACTGACGCTGAAGCTGAAACTCGAATACTTTGGCCACCTGATAGGATGAACTGACTCATTTTAAAAGACCCTGATACTGGGAAAAATTGAAGGCAGGAGGAGAAGGGGATGACAGAGGATGAGATGGTTGGATGGCATCACCGACTCAATGGACATGAGTTTGAGTAAACTCTGGGAGTTGGTGATGGACAGGAAGGCCTGGCATGCTGCAGTTCATGGGGTTGCGAAGAGTTGGACATGACTGAGAGACTTAACTGAACCCAATAAATAGAGAATCAAGGAAAAACTCTTTTAAATAACAACTACAAAAAAAAAATCATCTGAGTAAATTTTAAAGATCAAATTAGCTTTTTAAAATAATTCATTAACCAAGCAGCATTCCACCAAGCTTTACAGAGGGGGCAGGGAAAGGAAATTATGGGCAAAAATACACACTTTAGGTAAGATCATGCTGGGAGCCATTATGGGAGGTTTCACCCATGAAGAGGTCATGAAGAAAATACCGGGCAGACAAGGCCGTCTGGGATCCCATCCATGATGAGGTCATGAGGAAAATACCTGACAGGAAAGGCCGTCTAGGATAAGGGACCCTCCAGGTTGGCCTCGGCCTCTACCCTACCCTGTATCCTCCCCCCAACCCTTTTCTGCTGCTGTTCTTGTTTGCCCTGTTGCAGATTCTTGTGTTGCCTGCCGAGAGTTCTCCTGCTTCTCTTTCATTGAATGAGGACCAACTTAAAACCCTAATTAATAAATGTCCTAGACACTGGTACCCTATTAAAGGGCCAGGAATGAAGGAGATGCTTCAATTCAAACCCTTTTGCTGGCATTCTGGCTTTTTTGATAAATGTGTGCTCTCATTGCAAAAAATGCTCATGATTGTTCTAAACATCCTAAGCACTGTACACTAACAAAAGAAACTATTAAGCATAGGTCTGTCTGCAGAGTGAGAAAAGCCCCACAAATATTATGCCCACAAATGTGCTTAATAGAAAATAGTTTAGATAGAGATTAGCTGGTGACTTCTTGCAGGTAATTAACTTTTAGACTAAGAGCCTGTTTTGTGCCATATCTGCTGTTTTTGCAATCCTTTGCATTTCTGTTCTGTAAAAATGTAATCCTATCTAGTTCCCATGGAGATGACACCTAATAGAAAGAAAATAGATTAACCACAAAAAAGACAGGGTCAACTACTGAAGTTGCTTAAAGTTGCACCAGGTGTAAGCCATAAATTGTCAACAGGCCTGAAAGCCAAAAGATATTATACATAGAGATTAACCTTTAAAAAGGCCCTAACAGGCACAGGGCCCTTTGGGGGGGGGTGAGGAAACCCTATTAGAAAATACAAAACATATTGTTTTAAACATGGTTATTGGATCAAGGTTTGATTGATGTTAATGTGCTGAGGTTGTGCAGTGGAAACTATTGTTAATATAGTTGGAGATCAAGAAAACTAAGAGTTTAGCCCTAGTGTAAAAACAATAAGATAATTGTTAATTTTAACCAGGAGTGCTAAACAGGGGCTGCCTCACCAAAGCCACAGAGTCTTTGTGTGTTAAACTTTTTAGATAAATTTAGCTGAGAATTTCTGCAAAAAGACTGACTTTTATGTTAACAGGATTGTATTTCTATTATGTTGCAACCTGCTGTACCATGAGACGTCCAATTTTCTGTTTTCTGCTAACCTCAAGGCCAGAAGATAATGTACAAAAAATCTATGGGAAAAGACTCTCATAAACAAAAATTATACAGAGCACAACTGGTTTCATGAAGGACAAGCTGATATAATATTAAACTAAGTCTATATGCTTATCTGCCCCTTAGAAATGTACCAAATTATGGTATAAAGGCTTTGGTGAAAAATAAAGCAACTGCCAGACTCTGCTGCATATCCTGGTCTGGGCTCTCTCTCTCTCTCTCTCTCTCTCTCTCTCTCTCTCTCTCTCTCTCTCTTTCTCTCTCTCTCTCTCTCTCTCTCTTTCTCTCTCTCTCCCTCGCAGACTTGGCCCTATCAAGGCTGGTCTTACATGTCTTCTCTTGCTGACGCCGTTCATCCTGAGGGGTCCCTGGGATCCTACTGGGGCTGGGGCTGGACCCCGGCAAGATCACACTTCTGAGAGAAGTGGAAGTGGATTTCCTGCTAGTGATGACCAGGAAATTTCAGGTTGTCCAGAAAAAGGTCATGCTTCTGAGAATGGATGAAACTGTAATTTGGTTATGTGTTAAGTCTTGGTTTGCTGACTTGGGGTCTAATAGAAATGATTCTGTTTTGTGGGGTTTTGTGTCTTTTTCAACAACTGCTTTGGGACCTGAGAACTGAAGAAATGACATAGAAGCAGAGCTTCTTATGTTTTTCCCACACACAATCAACAGAAGAAATCACCTTGGACTGGAATTTTTGGGCCCAAACCAAACAAGAGATGACAGACCAGATAGGCATATTACTCTCTTATACTAAACAACAGTCCTGCCAACAATATAAAGCCAAATTTTAGCACATGCAAGGAGGATCAATAGGGACATCACTAACAACAGTAGTCAGAGAAACACCTTACTTTCTGGTCATTAGCATCATACCTAAGACCCTCTCGGCCATGAGGTAATGAGGCAGAGGCTAGCTACTGGAACTAGCAAAGAGAAACCTGCTTTAACAAGCAGCCTCTGCGCAGATGTAATTTCAGTCCCTCAGAGGCAGAGGGAATCTCTAAGCAACCAGCATTCAGGCTGGGAAGAACTATTACACAAGGTGAACTGGAGGCTCTCTTTCCCCACCTAGAAGTAGCAGACTCCTCATCCTCAACACCCCACTCCTGGAACACACCAAAGGGAAATTCATCAGCACCAGACACTAACAAACAGAACAAAGTAACACCAAAAAGTTTAAAAAAATTAAACTACCAGTAAAACCACAACCCAAAAAAAGTAACCCAAACAATCTAATTACAACAATGACAAAGGACATAAACAGATATTTCACTGAGGAGGATACACAGAGGACAGTATGTGTACAAATGCTAAACGTAGTTATCAGGGATAAGAAAATTAAAAACCCAATAAGATATCACTACACATATATCAGAATGCCTAAAATTCAAATGTAACACCCAATGTAGGTGAGGAAA
Organism: Dama dama; assembly: GCF_033118175.1. Classification (NCBI taxonomy): domain Eukaryota; kingdom Metazoa; phylum Chordata; class Mammalia; order Artiodactyla; family Cervidae; genus Dama; species Dama dama. The sequence continues at coordinate 74,597,698 of NC_083714.1, forward strand.
GGGAGAAAGTGGGTAGCAAACACTTATTGGTGGAAATGTAAAAGTTATAGACACTATAAAAGGGTGATTTGAAGTTTCTTATAAAATTAAACACATAGAAGGCAGTCCGGAGATGGCAGAGGCATAGGATGGGGAGACCAGTTTCTCCCCAACAAGTTCATCAAAAGATCATTTGAATGCTGGGCAAATTATACAAAACAACTTCTGAACACTGGTGAAGGCCTCCTCTTCGAAAGGAGGTAGGACAAAATAAAAAAGATAAAAAGAGAGACAAAAGAGTTAGGGATGGAGACTAGTCTGGAGGAGGGAGTCATGAAGGAGGAAAAGTTTCCAAACACCAGGAAACCCTCTCACCGGTGGGTCTGTGGGGAGTTTTGGAATCTCAGAGGGCAACATAACTGGGAGGAAAAAAATAAATAAAACCCACAGATTGCACAGCTAACTGTAACTACCAGCAGAGAAGTAGCCCAGACGCTTGTGTCTGTTCAGTGAGGGCTGAACAGGGAGGCACAGGCTACATTGCTTAGGATAAGGACCAGGCCTGAATGCCCTGAGGACAATCTGAGGGAACTAATGTGAGATAGCAACTCAAACTGTGGGATAGCCAGAGAGAGAGAGAGAGAGAACTTTCCCATGAAAAGCTCTAACCTAAGGCACTGCTGGGCCTGCTCACAGAACAAAGGACTGAGCGAATACCAGAGGAGAGCTAGCCGGCTGTGGACCGGCCCATCCCCTGCTGGAGGCAGAAAGGCAGGCGAGCGACAGCCAGAGCTGGAAGGCAGGGGGCAATCTCGGCCCCAGAGATGGCATCCTCTGCCAAACTGTGAGCAGGCTCCCAGTTGCTAACCAAGTCTTCCTGGGATCCTGGATGGTTGACATCCAACAGGAGGGCTGCTGCCAGAGATCAGCTCCACAGAGGAGACACACAGCACACCTGAAACATCACTCCTGCTGTGCACCAAGGAAACTGAGTGGCTGGATCTGGGGAGGTAATAAGATGCATCACCCCCCTTGGGAGAGTGAGCCTGCCAAGCACAGGGTCACCTGAGCTGCTTGGACCTGGGAAGGGCACAAAATGCAGCGCCAACTGAGTCTGTGCCTTTGTGCAGTACCTAAAAACCTGAACCTGAGTGGGTTAGACCTGGGAAGTGCACACAACCCAGGGCCTGCTTTAGATACTTCCCCTTCAGAGTAAGCTGGAGCGTGAGCAGTGTAGACTGGGAAAGCACACATACCATGAGTGGGGGCAAACCCAGTGTGGCCCAGACACCAGAAGCACCCCCCCCACACACCAGTGATATTTGTTTGCAGTATTCCTCAATCCCCACAACACAACTGAACAAGTAAGCCTAAATAAGTGACCAACTTCGCCCCCTTGTGTCAGAGCATACAATAGACATTGAAGAGACTTGAAACAGAGGAAGCCAAAATAAACAAAGAGGGAACCGCTTTGGAAGTGACAGGTGCAACAGATTAAAACCCTGTAGTTTTCACCAACTACATTGGAAGTGGCCTACAGACCTTGAGAAGAAATATAAGCTGGAATAAGGAACTATCTGAAACTGAACTGACCCCACACTGCCCTCAAGAGCTCCAGAGAAATCCCTAGATATATCTTACTATTATCATTTTAATTTTTTTTATTTTTAAGTTATTTATTACTCATATATTTTCATTTTTATAACCCAATATTACCTTGCAAAAAAGAGACCCCATTTTTAAAGCAAATTTCATATATTTTAAAAATAATTTTTGTGATTATGATTAGGTTCTTTAATATTGTATTTTTGAGAGTCTCACCTCTTCTCTAGATTTTTAATCTTTGCTTTTTGGTATTTGTTATCAATTTTGTACCTTTAACAATCCAATCTTCACTTCCCATTTTTACTTAGGAGTGTGTTTACTGGCTTGATTTCCCTCTCCCCCTTTTGACTCTCCTTTTTCTCCCCCAGGTCAACTCTATCTCCTCCATTCCTCTTCTCTTCTCTACCCAAATCTGTGAATCTCTCTGGGTGTTCCGGTCTGTGGAGAACACTAAAGGAACTGATTACTGGTGAGATCTGTCTCTCTCCTTTTGACTCCCCCTCTTCTCCTTATGGTCACCTCTGTCTCTTTCCTCCCTCCCTCTTCTCTATGTAACTCTGTGAATGAATCTGGGAGTTCCAGACTGTGGAAAACACGTAGGGAATAGATTACTGGCTAGATTCCTCTCTCCCATTTTGATTCCCCCTCTTCTCCTCCTTGTCACTTCTCTCCCCCCTCCCTCTTCTCTTCTCCATATAACTCTGAGATCCTCTCTGGGTTTCCCTCACCATGGAGAATCTTTTCTCCATTAACCTAGATGTTTTGTCATCAGTGTGGTATGGATGGAGAAGTTGTGAGGCTACTGTAAGAATGAGAATGAAGACCAGAGGCAGGAGGCTTAAATCTAAAACTAGTGAACACCAAAAAAACTCCTGACTTCAGGGAATATTAATTGACAAGAGCTCATCCAGAAGCCTCCATACCTACACTGAAACCAAGCTCCACTGAAGAGCCAACAAGATTCAGAGCAAGATATACCAAGCTAATTTGCCTACAACACAGGAACATAACCCTGAGCATTAAAATACAGGCTGCCAAAAGTCACACCAAACCCACAGAACCTCAAAACTCACTACTGGACACTTCACTGCACTCCAGAGAGAAGAGACCCAGCTCCACCCACCAGAACACTGATGCAAGCTCCCCTAACCAGGAAACCTTGACAAGCCAATTGTCCAACCCCACCCACAGGGAGGAACCTCCACAATAAAGAGGAACCACAAAATTCCAGCATACAGAAAGGCCACCCCAAACACAGCAACCTAAACAAAATGAAAAGGCAGATAAATACTCAGCAGGTAAAGAACATGATAGATGCCCACCACACCAAACAAAGGAGGAGAGGATAGGGAGTCTATCTGAAAAATAATTCCGAATAATGATAGTAAACATCATCCAAAATCTTGAAAACAAAATGGAGTTGCAGATAAATAGTCTGGAGACAAGGATTGAGAAGATGCAAGAAATGTTTATCAAGGACATAGAAGAAATAAAAAAGAGTCAAACAATAATGAATAATGCAATAACCGAGATCAAAAGCACTCTGGAGAGAACCAACAATAGAATAACTGAGGGAGAAGATAGGATACGTGTGTTAGAAGATAGAATGGTGGAAATAAATGATGCAGAGAGGAAAAAAAGAAGAAATAGTTAAAAGAAATGAGGACAACCTCAGAGGCATCTTGGAAAGTGTCAAACGCCCCAACATTCGAATCAAAAGAGTCCCAGAAAAAGAAGACAAAAAGAAAGACCATGAGAAAATGCTTGAGGAGGTAATAGTTGAAAACTTCTCTAAAATGGGGAAGGAAATAGCCACCCAAGTCCAAGAAATCCAGAGAGTCCCAAACAGGATAAACCCAAGGCAAAACACCCCAAGACACATACTAATTAAATTAACAAAGATAAAATACAAAGAATAAATATTAAAAACAGCAAGGGAAAAACAATAAATAACTTGCAAGGGAATTCCCATAAGGATAACAGCTGATCTTTCAATAGAAACTCTTCAGACCAGAAAGCAATGGCAGGACATATTGAAAGTGATGATAGAGAAAAACCTGCAACCCAGATTACTGTACCCAGCAAGGATCTCATTCAAATATGAAGGAGAAATAAAAAAGCTTTACAGACAAGCGAAAGCTGAGAGAATTCAGCACCAGCAAACCAGCTCTTCAACAAATGCTAAAGGAATTTCTCTAGACAGGAAATACAGAAAAGGTGTATGAACTCAAACCCAAAACAACCAAGTAAATGGCAATGGGATCATACTTATCAATAATTACCTTAAATGTAATATATTGAAAAATCAATATAGTGAAAATGAGTACACTACCCAAAGCAATCTATAGATTCAATGCAATCCATATCAAGCTACCAATGGTATTTTTCAGAGAACTAGAACAAATAATTTCACAAATTGTATGGAAGTACAAAAAACCTTGACTAGCCAAAGCAAACTTGAGAAAGGAGAATGGAACTAGAGGCATTAACCTGCCTGACTTCAGACTATACTCCAAAGCTACAGTCATCAATACAGTAGAGTAGTGGCACAAAGACAGAAATATAGATCAATGGGAAAAAAAATAGAAAGCCTAGAGATAAATTCACACACCTATGAACACCTTATCTTTGACAAAGGAGGCAAGAATATACAGTGGAGAAAAGACAATCTCTTTAACAAGTGGTGCTGGGAAAACCGGTCAACCACTTGCAAATTAATGACAGTAGAACACCATACACAAAAATAAACTCAAAATGAATCAAATATCTAAATGTAAGACCAGAAACTATAAAACTCCTAGAGGAAAACATAGGCAAACACTCTCTGACACAAATCACAGTAGGGTCCTCTATGACCCACCACCCAGATTAATGGAAATAAAAGCAAAAATAAACAAGTAAGACCTAATTAAACTTAAAAGTTTTTGCACAACGAAGGAAACTATCAGCAAGGTGAAAAGACAGCCTTCAGAGTGGGAGAAAATAATAGCAAACGAAGGAACTGACAAAGAATTAATCTCAAAAATATACAGGCAACTCCTGCAGCTCAATTCCAGAAAAATAAATGACCCAACCAAAAAATGGGCCAACTAATTAAACAGACATTTCTCCAAAGAAGACATACGGATGGCAAAGAAACACATGAAAAGATGCTCAACATCACTCTTTATCAGAGAAATGCAAAACAAAACCGCAATGAGGTACCATCTCACACCAGTCAGAATGGCTGCTATCCAAAAGTCTACAATAAATAAATGCTGGAGAGGGTGTGGAGAAAAGGGAACTCTCTTACACTGTTGGTGGGAATACAAACTAGTACAGCCACCATGGAGACCAGTATGGAGATTCCTTAAAAAACTGGAAATAGAACTGCCATATAACCCAGCAATTCTACTGCTGGGCATCCACACTGAGGAAACCAGAATTGAAAGGACACATGTACCCTGATGTTCATCGCAGCACTGTTTGCAATAGCCAGGACGTAAATGGCAACCTAGATGTCCATTGGCAGATGAATGGATAAGATAACTGTGGTGCATATGCACAATGGAATATTACTCAGCCATTAAAAAGAATACATTTGAATCAGTTCTAATGAGGTGGATGAAACTGGAGCCTATTATACAGAGTGAAGTAAGTCAGGGGAAAAAAATCACATGCGAATACAGTATATTAACACACACACACACACACACATACACATATAATTTAGAAAGGTGGTAATGATGACCCTATATATGAAACAGCAGAAGAGACACAGATGTAAAGAACAGTCTTTTGGACTCTGCAGGAAAAGGCGAGGGTGGGATGATTTGAGAGAATAGCATTGAAACGTGTATATTATCATATGTGAAACAGATCGCCAGTCCATATTTGATGCATGAGAAAGGGTGTTCAGGGCTGGTGCACTGGGATGTCCCTGGGGGATGGGATAGGGAAGGATGTGGGAGGGGGTTTCAGAATGGTGAATACATGTACACCCATGGCTAATTCATGTCAATGTATGGCAAAAACCACTACAGTATTGTAAAGTAATTAGCCTCCAATTAAAATAAATTAATTAGTTTGAAAAATAAATAAATTAATTAAACACATAATTACTATGTGTGCATGCATGCTAAGTTCCTTCAGTCTTGGCTGCCTCTTTGCAACCCTATGGATTGTAGCCCGCCAAGCTCCTCTGCCCATGGGATTTCCAAGCAAGAACATTGGAGTGGGTTGCCTTGCTCTCCTCCAGGGGATCTTCCTAACCCAGGGATAGAATCCGTGTCTCATATCTCCTGCATTGGCAGGCAGGTTCTTTAACACTAGCACCACCTAGGAAGCCCTATGATTGCTATACAACCCAATAATTCCACTCCTGGTCATTTATCACAGAGAAATTAAAAAAAAAAAAAAAAAAACTTCAGCTCAGTTCAGTTTAGTTGCTCAGTTGTGTCCGACTATTTGTGACCCCATGGACTGCAGCAAACCAGACTTCAATGTTCATCGCCAGCTTCCAGAGGTTGTTCAAACTCATGTCCATCGATTTGGTGATGCCATCCAACCATCTGATACTCTGTTGTCCCCTCTCCTCCGGCCTTCCATCTTCCCCAGCATCAGGGGCTTTTCCAGTGAATCGGTTCTTCTCATCAGGTGGCCAAAGTATTGGAGTTTCAGCTTTAGCATCAGTCCTTCCAGTGAACATTCAGGACTGATTTCCTTTAGGATTGACTGGTTTGATCTCCTTGGATACCAAGGGGCTCTCAATTGTCTTATCCAACACCACAGTTCAAAAGCATCAATTCTTTGACACTCACTTTTCTTTATGGTCCAATTCTCACATCCATACATGAGTACTGGGGAAAAAAACAAAAACAAAAACAAAAACATAGCTTTGACTAGACAGACCTTTATCAGCAAAGTAATGTTTCTGCTTTTTAACATGCTGTCTAGGTTTTTCATAGCTTTTCTTCCAAGGAGCAAGCATCTTTTAATTTCATGGCTTCAGTCAGTCACCATCTGCAATGATTTTGGAGCCCAAGAAAATAAAGTCTGTCACTGTTTCCATTGTTTCCCCATCTGTTTGCCATGAAGTGATGGGACCATATGTCATGATCTTAGTTTTTTTAAAGTTGTATTCCACACAAAAATCTGTACATGCATATTCAAAATGGTCATAACTGGTTAACAATTGACTCAAAAAGATTAACCAAATTATGGTACTTCCATACTATGGAATAATACTCAACAATAAAATCTAACCACAAATCTATGCAACAGCCTGGATGACTCTTCAGGAAATTAAGCTAAATATAAATAAATAAATAAATAAATAAATCCCAAATGTTATATACTGGATGTGTGTGTGTGTGTGTGTGTGTGTGTGTGTGTGTGTGTGCACACGCTTATTTGCTCAGTCATGTCTGACTCCTTGTGACCCCATTGACCATAGCCCACCAGGCTCTTATGTCCATGGGATTCTTCAGGCAAGAATACTGCAGTGGCTATTCCCCTTCTCTAAGGGATCTTCCCGACCCAGGGATCGAAACCCAGTCTCCTGCATTGCAGGCAGATTCTCTACCATCTGAGCCATCAGGGAAGCCCATATATTGGATAATGCTATTATATAACATTTTTGAAAGGACAATTTTAGGAGTGGAAAATGAATTGTGGTTGACAGGAATTAGAGACAGATGAGAAGGGAGATGACTGTAGTGATGAAGAGTGACAGGAGAGGGGCTTATCTGGAGGTCCAGTGGTTAAGAATCCACCTGCCAATTCAGGGGACATGCGTTTGATCCCTGGTCTAGGAAGATCCTGCATTTTGCAAAGCAACTAAGCCATTGTTCCACAAGCACTGAAGCCCGTACTCCTAGAGCTTGTGCTCCAAAGCGAGAGAAGCTACTGCAATGAGAAGCTCAAGCACCACAATGAAGAGTAGCCTCCACTCGCTGCAACTAGACGAATTCCTCAAACAGCAATGAAGACCCAGCACAGCCAAAAATAAATAAATAAATAAGTAAAACATTTTTCTAAAGTTAATAGGAGGAATTCTTGTGGTGATGCAAATGTCTGTATCTTAAGTATATGATATTAGTTCCTTGATTGCAATTGTATTATAGTATTGCATGATGTTATTATTGGGGATAATGGGTAGAGGGTACATGAGATCTTGGTACTATTTGTTACAAGTGCATGTGTATCACAGTGTTTTATTTTATTTATTTTATCTCAAGATAAAATATTTAATTAAATATTATATACTTTTTTGAGTTGAGTAAAATGTCAAAACTAATTTGACCAAGAAATATTTTAAAGTTCTAAAGAATTAGACATTTAGAGCATTTAATTTTTCTTTCAGTATTCATTAGAATGACAATATTCTTGAGACCAGAACTTCATTCCAAATTTATAATAGGTTTTCCTTGGACATCTTAAAAAATATAGCTTTGATAACTTTTTATTGGCATTTATTTATGTATTAATTACTCTTGCCATAATCCTTTTCTTTTGTCCCTTTCCATTGCCCACCTGTTTATTAACCTGCATTTGTTGTATTTTGATCAATTTTGAATTTTGTTTATTTTGGGTAGTTGTCCATGATTGGCCTATTAATAGTTTCATGGATTTCCGTCTCCTTTCAATAGCCAAAAATTTATAGTCTACATCATCATATGTGTTAATCTAATCTCTCTTATCTTTAAGAATATTTTTGCACCCTCAGTTACAGTATATTTTTGACAATGACTTGACATATTTTTGGTTCTTAAAACATGGGACTCAATACTACTTGCATCTAGAGTAGGTAAAGACCAGAAATCCTGCTATATGTCCTACAATGCTCAGAATACTCCCCAGAGCAAAGAATTATCTGGCCCAAAATTCCAGTAGTGCTGAGGTTTAAAAAAAAAATTCTATTTTTTGACACAATAATTCTCCATTACTGATCATTGTTGATCAGGGCTTCCCTGAGATCTCAGTTGGTAAAGAACCCACCTGCAATGCAGGAGACCCTGGTTCAATTGTTGGGTCAGGAAGATCCGCTGGAGAAAGGATAAGCTACCCACTCCAGTATTCTGGCCTAGAGAATTCCATGGACAGCAAAGAGTCAGACATGACTGAGCAACTTTCATTTTTACTTTTCATTTATCAGAAACAAAAGCAAGCAACTTGATTTCTTCGATTAAAACTATTTACAATGCCTTTCTGGACGGCTCCATTTCGCTGTTTCTAAATTTTCCAAACTGATCATGTGGAAAACAAAAATCATTATTTTCCCCCAACACTTTATGCATAATTAATACAATTAATTTTTATCATCCTTTTAGTTTTGTAAATTAGAAAATAGGGGATCAAATTTTGATTTATCTCATCCTTAAAATGCAACATTTAATTAGCTAATAAAACTGGACACCTTCTGGTACAACCATAATGAAATTTTCATAACCATTTGAGCTTCTTGCCTTTAAATATCTAGGGCCTTTGTACATACACTTTATTCCTAAGTTTTACTCTCCTTGCTTTTGTTAACCCACTATTTTTATCCTAAAAATTCCTTACTTATCCTTCAAGAACTAGTTCAAGCAACATTTGTATGGAAACTTTCTTCATGCCTCCTCTTCTGAGTTTTCATGGAATTTCTATAGCACTTATAATTTGTGTTTTATTTATTCCCACATCTCCCATGCCATTCAGTAAGATTATGAAAAGATAATTATTCATCTTTGTATTCTTGTGCTCAGCACATTACCTGACACTGTAGATACCTAGAAGAAGGATTAACTGAATTAAATAACAAGTAGTTAATTGGATAAATGTATGAATATAAAACAATGTAACACAATTCAAATTGGAGCTTATACAGATATTATTGTCTATGCCAAGGAGAAAAAAACGCCTTCTGAATTTCATTAGATATCACCAACTATACATAAATATTATTTAGAAATATATTTCTGAAAGTTAAAACTTCCAAATTGTTAAAATTTCTATAAAGTAAAAGCTCTATGAATTATAATCTACCGTATGTGTTCTAAGATCTTTTTCTAATTGGGTATAAACAAACACTGTCCCATATAGAACACTCACAATAACGTTTATAGTTTAATGAGTAATAAACACTTTAAAAACTTAAATTCTTGTACATCAAATTCAACTCTAGCAGAGGTATTCATTGCTAATCCATTTGGAATACACTAATATTAATAATTTCTATTTGCCACCAAAAATTTGTTGATTGTATTGACATGTATAGACATTGAAAATAACTTCTGTTTTTGTACAAAAATTACTTAAATTCTTTACAAAATCAGTTGAAGCACACTGTCCCTGGTGGCTCAGACGGTAAAGCGTCTGCCTACAATGCGGGAGACCGAGGTTCAATCCCTGGGTCTGGAAGATCTCCTGGAGAAGAAAACGGCAACCCACTGCAGTATTCTTGCCTGGAAAATCCTATGGACAGAGGAGCCTGGTGGGCTACAGTCCATGGGGTTGCCAGAGTGGGACACAACTGAGCGACTTCACTCACTCACTTACGTATATACAACTTCTGTATTTTCTCCAAAATTATATTAAGATAAAGCAGCTTAGTGATTTGCCAATTTACTGATGCTTACACTTGAAATAATAATATGAATGTTAATCTTTCCATATCTAAATGTTTGATATTTGGATTCAGGAAAAGCAGACAATGTCCATAAACTACTCATCAGATTATACATCTACCTTTCAGATTATAAGAGTTGTTTAAGGCTGGCCTACAGTTGGAAGCCTTAAGGATGTTGCTTTATTCATTTGATCCCCATTGGACGGGAGTTCAGATAAAGTTAAGGACTTGAAATTCAGGTTAGTCATTTATTTTTATTAAAAACCTACTAAAAGGGTTTCTGGATGAAGACATCAACTTATTTGACTAAGATGAATTTTTAATTACCTATCAAGGACAGTTATTCTTACATCCTAAACCATACTTCATAGAAGAGAGTAAAATGATAACTTAAAAGTGCATTTTCAGAGTAAAATTTCTGAATCAAATTTTAAAGAAAATTATATTACTAGAAACATATGTCATTCAATGAAAACATTTCTAATTTAAATTAATTGGATAAGCACTAATTGCCTTAAGTGAGTAGCTAATCATTGTGGTGATTGGTACATCTCTGCTTTATTTATAGACACTCTTATATAACTCCTTGTGGATGTGAATGTGTTAATTTATTCATTTATTATTTCTTTATATATAAAGTACATGCTATATGCTGAAAGTTTTGTTTGACACTGGAATTACAAAGATGATTGATACCCAGCCTTACCCTCAAGAAGTTCATAAAATAGTAGAATAGACACATTTATAAAATAAAAATTGTGTAAGGGAAAATGAGGTTTCTATATTTCTATAACCTAGTTAATATTAAACCAGATATATTAACAAATCTTTCTTAGAAACTAGCTTTCTGAAGCTATGAAAAAATGCAATAAAAATTACAGGATATATGGGAAAAGGAGTTTTAACCATGAAAACAAAGAGAAAAAGACCATGGCAATTTTAAGAATCTTTAATTTCTAAACATGGCTATCCAGAGTAACTCTGCTTAAGTTTTTTTTTTTTTTAACATTAGGTGTACTCAATAATTTTTAATCTGGTGAGTGATTAATATTTGATTTGGAATCAATTAAAAGTTAATTTTTGAGATTTGTAATTCCCCTACATAAGAGTCAATTTGAGCATTTATGGCTTAGTGGCCAATGGCATTCTTTACAGTTAGGCAGTAAAAAAATAAAGAAGATTCTGAATATATATTCCATATATATATATATGGAGAGAGAGAGAGAGATGTTCAAATGTACATATCACAATAGAGTGTAAAAATTGCTTCCATTTCCCCCCAAATTCTGCCCTTGAGCCAAAAGATAATGAACTCTCATTGCTCTTTTACTTTATTTACCAGATAGATCTCTTTCATACCAACTCAAAGCTACTGGAATTGAACTCCTCTTGGCCAGTAGAATAAAAACTACTCTCTATGTAGCAGAGTAGCTGGCAAATTAGTCTCCAGACAGAGTTTATCTAGGGCCAGTGTGTTCAGGATTATACATGGGCAGTGACCCAAAATAAAGTCTCTCCGCCTGAAATTGGTAAAAGCCATAGGTATCCCATCATTACTTCATAGGACACTGCTTCCAGCTTCCCACTCTGTAGAGAGAGATAAGGAGAAATTAACAACAAAGCTAACTTTTGAAAGTAATTTAAAACAATTTTTTTTTGTTGGCAATTGGGAAATCTATCAGTAGCCTATCATTCTCCAGACAGATATCAGAACAAGTAGCGTGAAAGAGTACTACAGAGTTGAAAAATTGAACTAAATACTAAAAGGAAAAATAATAAATACTGGAAAGAAATGTGTTTAGTTGAATTTTCAATTAGATTTTCCATTTATTCTTCATTTTTAGTTTTGCATCCTTTTCCAGAAGTCTGAATTTGCCGGTTTTTCATAAAATGGACTAAACTTATATGTGACGAAGAGTTCTAATTTTGTAGTCATTGATTTTTACTTCTTGAAAAGCATGACAGACTACCAGTCAATGTTAAAGTTATTTATTTTTTCTTACAAAGGCTTCAGAAACATTCCATCAAGCCTTTATAATTTGTTATGCAAATGTCTACATTTATAAATGTATTTAGCATATTATATCTTTCATGTGTTCTAAACAGTAACTACAAATAGCTCTGAAACATTCAATTCTCAAAGATCCAATGTTTTCAATAAAACTTGTCCATTATGATTTTTTGCTTATAAAAATCTAACTTACACATTGCTACATTACAGATTGAGTTACAAAAAAAGCAATATATGAGAATACTTTCCCTTTGTATATATGCACTATAGTAGAAAGCATATAATTTTTTCTTTTGCCAAATAATTATACATGCCACTCATGAAAAATTGTCATTGAATTTTACTTCTGATTGTGGCCAAAATACATTTTCAAAATTTTCAGACCTTTAATATGAAATATTTATAATTTTATGGCTAGAAGTAATCTTAGAATTAGTAAAATCTCCCTATTTCAGAAATAAATTTGAAGTCACAAAGGGCTTAAACACTTCCTTAATATTATGTAGATAAATAACAGAAGGTTAAGGAGTAGAAACCACATTTATTTACTATTCATTTACCATTTTTGCTCTTTTCCGTCATTGGCTTCATGAAAAATAAATGTGAAAAAAAACCCTAAACAAGAAAATTTAATATAGTTGATGTGTGTATATTTTATATATTCTTTCTAGGTGGTCAAATTACAACTTTATACACACACACACACACACACACTTGTACTTGGAGAATCCAAATAGCAGGCATCTTTGGGACAGCTTTTACTAACTTGAGGCCCAAGTGGGTTTACTTAGGCTTTTTTAAACAACAAATATGACAGGAGAAACTGCCCTTCGAAGATATTATTTTCATCATCATAAGTTGATTAATGGATTCATGAACATAACAATAAATAAATCAAATGTATATGAAGAGTTGTCTTAATATTTCCTAGGCTTATGTAGTAACCTACCAGTAAAAGAAAATTAGAGAAACAAATGGAACCTAGTGAACCCCACGAATGTTTCTGTTCAGCTTGCCAGATGACTAAAAGTGCTATTTGCTTGGCAGAGTATTTTTTCTTCCCTGACATAAAATTGATCATTAGAGCTATTGAACAATACTCAACTGAAGAGTTGCACACTGCATAGCTATAGGCTAATATTTATTTTTTTGCATATCAGTTAGCTAAAAATCAATGATCATATCTGAGTGATTCAAATTGAAAGAAGTACATGGAATGAAAATTTGAGATAAAAGATATGTACTGTCGTGTTTTAAAGTGAAAGTGCAAGTTGCTCAGTCATTTCTGACTCTTTGAAACCCCATGGACTATAGCCTCCCAGGCTCCTCTGTTTGTGGAATTCTCCATGCCAGAATATTGGAGTGGGTAGCTGTTTCCTTTTCCAGGGGAATCTTTCCAACTCAGGGATCGAACCCAGGTCTCCTACTTTGCAGGCAGATTCTTCACCGTCTGAGCCACCAGGTAAGCCCAGTGTTGTGTTTAATACTTGATTATAAAAATGTGGCCTATTAGAAGCAAACGACTCACATAGCACCCCTACTGATGTCTCCAGATTCTTGTTATCAGAATGTGCAATTAACCTTATTTAGATTACTTTGTACTTTATTATAGTTTTAAATTAATGCAGCAATTAACAGTATTTAATACAGGGCTGTGTATGTCACCATTTGCAGATGCACTTTTTTCAACAGAGGCAAGGCAGATATTTTTCCAGTTAGTAATAGGTCATGTCGCTCTTGGGGACTCATTTTTATTAGCCTTTCTGTTTCTTCACTGTTGGACAGGTTCCACAGAACATTTTTGTACTTATAACTATTACATGTGGATATTAAGGGGGTGTGGTTTTAAAGGTTTCTGATGAGGTGTTATTTGACTAAGATACAAATATTCATCACAATTAATTTCCTAATTATAATATAAATTTTAGGTGAGAAATGGTTGGTCTCTCTCATAAGAACTATAACAGTTTTAGAAAATATACTATTTATGTAGAAAGTACAAAAATGTACTTCTAACATGATTGAATGAGGTGATGCAGATTTCTTTCCTGCTAAAAACAAACAAACAAACAAAAAAATAGACTATGATCTTAAAAGAAAAATAAATTCCCAAGTTCTAGCAACAAAACAGAAACTCAAAGCCAGAGGAGACAATTAAGGCAAATGTTACACAGTTGTTCTTATGACTGTTAGACCTAGCGTTAAAGGCTTTAGTTTTAATATCCAGAAAGATAGAAGATATATGGCCTGGGATCTGCCTAAAGTGGAATGCTAGTCATAAGAACTTGAAAAAAACCAGTACTACTATTTTTCATTCACAAGAAAGACTAGAAGATTTCTTCATATATGCATCCTTTGGTATTCTAGATAGAAAAAAAATAGAATAAAGAGAAACAAAAGAAAAGAAACATCTTAAGAAATTGAAACCACAACAATGTCTTAAACATAGATACAAGCTTCAAAGTGGTACTATGTATTTAGTGTAAGGATTCTGAGATAAAAATTAACAATAGGAAGAATAAAAAAATGGTCTCATATTTATGAAACCACTGGAAACATAATAACAACAAAATTTGTTTTAAAAAATTAATAAAAACCTTGATTAAATACAGTCAGGAGACCAGAAGGGAAAGAAATACTCTTATGCCCTCTGGAAATAGCAGAGCCCAATAGGAATAAGAAAGACTTGCTTTTCTTTTCTAGAAAGAGCTCAGCCAGTTAGAGACTGTCCTAATTTAGCCAGTGAAAAGTCATAGACTCTTTGCCCTCCCAACTTCCCTTTTAATTTTATTGTGGCTCAACGTGGTTGCAGACAACAAACTATACTCTTTTGTTAATTCCAAATAAACCTATTTTTTTCTGGATAAACAATGAGCAGACTAATTGCTTTAGGTCAACAAAACCTTTTCTAGGAAAAGTACTGTGGTATATAGATTTTTTTTTTTCTTTATTTAATAGGTGGAGGGGACAGGGAAGGGTTTACTTTCATTGAAGAAGAGCTTACAAGTAATGTTAAAATCCCTTAGGGAATAAATTATAAAAAAGCAAAAACCAGGAGAATTTGTATTTAAATTATTAGATATAATACGATAGTATGAAAAAGACCATAAATGAATTATAATGAATTATGAGTAAGAGAATCTAAGAAGGGAAAAAAATGTAAAGAAAGAAGAGGACTTTATGGCAATAAAAGATGATATTTATAATCAAACAGATAAATATTACCTGTTGGAAAACAAAACAGAGGTTCTCATATTCAATTTAATTGAAAAAAACTATTGACATATATTTTTTTTTTAATGAGAGAATAATGTGTATTAGAATTATCCTCCTTTGGAAACAAGTAGAAATTCCAAAAAAAGGGCTCATATAAAACAACTGCTTAAAGTTAAAGAGGAATGATAATACAGCCAGGATTCAAAGCATTATCTTCATTAAGAAAAAGCAATTTCACAAGACAGTCTCTATATTCACATTGGATTTTTCACTGAGCATTTTTCTAATATGTGACATGGGAAAATTTCATGTCAAAATTGGTGGTATTACTAGATTGAGAAGAGAGTCTCAAGTTCAGACGTGTCAATGTGGTTGTAACTTGAGGTGCAAAATCCCATTGAGGAGGGAATAAATAAATAAAATAATTAAATAAATAAATAAATTACACATAAATAAGACCAAAATTATGTCTACAAACTCCCTTCATAAATGACAGTCTCTTAGGCTGTTCATGTGCAGAAAGGACTCCAAGGGACTCAGCAGAGAGACTAGAGAGATTAACAGAGATTTCATCAGGCACTCAAAATCTGAGAACTGGAGGTCAAAATCACGCCCTGTCAAGGCAACATTAAAGCCCTGCCAAAGCTCCAAGTTCCTTTTATTTGGGAGGGCATAAAGGGCTACCCTGGTCTTCCCAGTTAGCAGTAGTGGTAAAGAACCTGCCTGCCAATACAGGAGACTTAAGAGACATGGGTCCAACCCCTAAGTTGAAGAGATCCCCTAGAGGAGAGCAAGGCAAGTAACTCCAGTATTCTTTCCTGGAGAATTACATGGACAGAGGAAACTGGCAGGCTATGGTCCATGGGGTTACATAGGGTTGGATATGACTGAAGCAACTTAGCATGCATGCAAGGGGCTGCCCTAAGAGAAATATTCATGTTTTAGGAGTTAAGGCCATACCATAGGAGCAGGGATAATGCAGTAACAGTACAACAGAAATAGGCCAACCATAAATAAATCCTAAAATAGATCCTTTGTTAGGAGATTATCAGCTAGTTTGCTATATGCCTATTAAGGAAAAAATTAACTCTCTTTGAAAAAAGATAGAATTATTCAGACCCTCAACATTTTTCTTTTACAATGCCTGACATTTAATAAAAAAAAAAAAAATAGTGTATGCTAAAAAAAAAAAAAGAAAGAAAAGCAAAACAGATCAGGTGAGTGAAAACTCAGAGGAGGGAAAAAATCAATAGATGAAGACTAACAGATGATTAAGTTACTTGGATTATTGGAGGAAAGCTTTAAAATAACTATGATTAATATATTCACAAAAAAAAAAAAAAGGAAAATGGGGACCTTCAAGATGGCTGAGGAATAGATGGGGAGACCACCTTCTCCCCCACAAATGTATCAAAAAATCATCTGCATGTGAAACAATTCCCACAGAACATCTGGACACTGTCAAGAGGACCCCAGATGTCCAGAAAGGCAAATCAATCCACTCAGAATGAGGTGGGGGAAAAGATTAAAAAAAAAAAATGAGGCAAAGGATTTTGGGATAGAGACCCTTGTCCTGGGGAGGGAGTCATGGAGGAGAAATTTTCACACACTAGGGAACCCCCTCAGAGGTGGGGTCAGGCGGGAACTTTTGAACTAGAGGGAAGTACAGTGAAACAGGTGCTCTGAAGCCAAAACGGAGGAAAGTCACCATCAAGATTGTGCAGAATGGCAATTCCCAGCCAAGAAGCAGCCCACATGCTAGCTGCTGCCTTCAGTGAGTGGGGACTGAGTGCAGAGACTCAGGCTTTGAGGATTAATTCTCAGGAAGAGGATTGGGGTTGACTGCTGTGAAGATACTCTGAGAGGGCAGAACTGGGAAAACCCTGGGACCACTAGAGAAACAAAAGATCATTCCCAAAGAAGGCTCTAACACTGTGCTTTAACTCCACATGCACACTCACAGAAAAAAGGACTCTACCCCAGTGAGTACCAAAGGGGGACAAGCCAGATGTGGTCTATGGGTTCAGAGGGAGAGAAGCAGGCAAGAATGCCAGAGGTAGAAGGCAAGGGGATAGCACAGTCTTGACCCCAGAGATTGCAACTCCTGCCAAGTTGCGAGTGGCTGCCAGTCGCTACACGTGCCTTTCTGGGATCCTGAGCAGCTTGACCCTGCCAAGGATAACACAACCCAGGACAAATTCCCCTGGGGAAGCACAAGCTCCACCTAAGACTGTGGTGACCCTCACATGGCCCAGTCATTGTGAGCACTCCCCACAAACCACAGTGGTGTCTCCTGAACTGAACCCCCGACTCCGCAGCACAACTGAGCAAGTGAGTCTGAAAATGGCTACTTTTGCCCCCTCATGTCAGGGTAGATATCCGACACTGGAGAGAGACTTGCAAGCAGAGGCAGGCCCAATACCAAAGCAGAAGAATGAGCGAAGAAAAGAAGGGGAAACACTGGAACATGATTAAAGCTTTATCATATGTGTAATTTGAATGCTAAAGGGAGAAAAGTTAATTGGACAGAAGAAATATCTGAAGAAATATTAATAAGAATTTTATCAAAACTGATAAAGGGAATGGAATTACAGATTTAAGAATATCTAATTTAAGAAGGGAACTTCCCTGTTGGCTCAGAGGCAAACAATCTGCTTTCAACACAGGAGACACAGATTCTTAATTCCTGGGTTGAGAAAATCACCCGGAGGAGGGCATGGCAATGCTCCATTCCAGCATTCTTGTTTGGAGAATCTCATGGACAGAGGAGCCTGGCAGCTACAGTCCATAGGGTCACAAAGAGTCAGACACAACTAAAACAAGTGAACATGCACACATGCACTCTAAGAAGGATACTTTCAGAGAAGACCACAAATAGGCATATCATAATAAAATTGCTTAGAAATTTAGAAAAAGAGAAAATCTTAATTAAAAAATCTGGCAGCTAATAAGATTTTCTCTTTTTCTATATGTATCTAAGCAATTTTATAATGATTTGTCTGGCAACTATTAAGATTCTCTCTTTAATTATCAGTTTTTTTTTTTAATCTCAGCATTTCCTCCAATATTGTTTCTGCCCATTAGCTTTTCTCCCCTTGATATTCAAATTACATGTATGATAGTTTTAATCATGTTCCACTGTTTGCTTTTAATTGAAATATAGTTGATTTTCAATGTTTTGTTAGTTTCTGGCGTAAAGCATTGCAATTCAGAAATAATATATTGCTGTTTACTAATAAGTTTATCATTTGGGTCAGTGGTAAGAATTGCTTACTAATGCAGAAGACTCATGTTTGATCCCTGAGTTGGGAGGGTTCACTTGGAGCTGTCACACAGGTGCATGGTATGTGCTAAGTCCTTTCAGTCATGTCTGACTCTTTGTGACCCCCATGTACTGCAGTTCCCTAGGCTCCTCTGTCCATGGGATTATCCCAGCAAGAATAATGGAGTGGGTTGCCATTTCCTCCTCGAGAGAATCTTCCCAACCCAGGGATTGAACCTGTCTCTTATGTCTCCTGCATTGGCAGGTGGGTTCTTTACCAGTAGCTGTGACTCAAATGGTAATGAATTATCTTACAAATGCCTACCAATGCAGGAGACATGGGCTCAATCCCTGGGTGAGGAAGATCCCCTGGAGAAGGAAATGCAACCCACTCCAGTATTCTTGCCTGGAAAATTCCATGGAGGAAGGGGCTTGGAGGGCTATAATCCATGAGATCACACAGAGTTGTACAGGACTTAGTGATTGAGCACACACACATTTATTTACTAATAAGCAACAATTATTTGGCTGAAAATTCAATAGAAACAATATAAGTTAGAATACAATGGAGTAACATGTTTAAAGTGCTGAAGGGAAACAAACTGTCAGTCTAGATATCTCTTCCCAATGACTTCATTTTTCAAATGCAGAAGCAGATTAAAGGTAGTTTAAAATGAAGCAGATATAATGCATCATGAGTTTATCTGCACTAAAACAAAAATGAGTTAATGACTTGTTTCTTTATGCTGAAAGAAAAAGATTCCACATGGAAACACAGAATAGAAGGAAGATCAAAGAAAGCAGAAATAGTAAACGTGTGTAAATATAAATAAATCCTAACTAAAATTACAGTGGAAACATGTGAAATGTAAAACATATCTGGAAATACATGAAAGCAAAGGCACAAAAATCGGAAGGCTATAAATGAAGTTAACATGTAGTAATGTTAGGGGAAGCACACTGACTAAAACTGTCCACCCTGGCCAGGCATTATAGTAAGCATTTGCATGAGTTATTTTACAACAGGAGGTCCTGATAAGGAGCACAGAACTAACAAGCCACCACCAACCAGAAGGATTCAGGAAAGGTCAAAAGGAGAAACCGTGTGTCCAATCAGCTCCCAGAAACCTTTTCACTGGTATCCGTCTTGGCTGAACAATGTATGAATCACATTAGGAAGGATCTTGAGTTAAAATGATTGGCCAAGTACAATCTGGAAATCAATCCCATTAATATAAAACTCGAGACTTCAAGTCATGTGGCAGAGCCGTTCTCCTGGGTTACCTTACCCTACTGCTCTCCGCCTGGGCACTCTTTTCCCCAAAGAGCCTCTTGCTTTGTCCGCTTATATGTCTCCTCAGACAATTCACTTCTTGAGTGTTAGACAAGAGCCCAATCTCAGGCCCTGGAAGGCATCCTTCTTCTTGCAACAGTAAGATTTTAACATTTGGAAGACATGGCAAAATTTTAAATTTAAAATAGACTGCAATAACCTGAAAAAAACATGCTATTATATCTACAGTCACCACTAAAAGAATAATAAAATAATATGGGATCAAAAGCCAATGTAGGAGAATAGTGGAAAAAAATAAATGTCTGACAAACAAAAGAAAGCAAGATTGAATGGAGAATCAAAAACACATAGGGATAATAGAATGGTAGATTTACATTAAAAATCAATAATTACAATAATTATGTATAAAAATAGGACTAATCACTGTAATCAAAAATAGAAAGCTTATTGGGTAAAAGAAGGAAAAAAATCCCACTATATGCTGCTTATGAACCTTCCCAGTGGATCAGTGGAAATGAATCCACCAGCAATGCAGGAGCCTCAGGAGACACAGGTTGGATCCTTAGGTCAGGAAGATTTTCTTGAGGAGGGCATGACACCTCACTCCAGTATTCTTGCCTGGAGAATCCCATGGACAGAGGAGCCTGGCAGGCTACAGTCCATAGGGTCACACAGAGTTGGACACAACTGAAGTGACTTAGCACAGCACATATACTGCTTATAATCATGTTTTTAATATAATGACACAATAAAGTTTAAAGTAAAGAATGGAAATAGTATGTCATGTGACATTAAACAAAGTTTTGTATAGATATATCAATATTGGACCACATAGACTTTGAGGCAGAAATATTACTGCCGACAAGGATATATTATAATGATGAACCTATTGAAAAACATAATAAACATATCCTAAAAGTGTATGTATCTCATAACACAACCTCTAAAAGTGTAAAACAAAATTTGACAGAACAAAGAAGCAAAAAAGGCAAGTCTTCAGTTATAGTAGACTGTAACAAATGGTAACTGAAAGAATAGATAGACAAAAAATTATGATCAATAAAGTTTTTTAGCTTAATTCTATATAAAGAACTTCACATCAAACAACTACAAAATACAAAATTTTGGAAGTACACATGGAGCATTTACCATGATATTCTATAATGAGAGCTTAAAGCAATTCTTAATGTTTCAAAAATTATTGGAACCACAGAGATCAGATTACCTAAACACAGTGGAATAAATCTAGAAGTCAATAATATAAAGATAACAGAAAAATCACATTTGACAATTAAACAACACTTGTTCAAATAATCCATGGGCCACAGAATTAATTGCAATAGAAATTGCAATATAATTTGAACTGAAAGGAAATTAAAATAAGACATCAAAATATGTAAAGTGCAGTTATAGAGTGCTTAGAGGAGTTTATACCTTTAAGTTTATACCTTTCATAATTATATGAAAATTAAAGATTTAAAATAATACTTTTCTGTATATTTAATTTTTATCTATATCAAATAAGCACTAAACTTAATGTGATAATCATTTTATGAGGTATGTAAGTCATATCATTATACTGTGTAGCTTAAATATACACAGTGCTGTCTGTCAATTATATTTCAATAAAACTGGAAGAAAAAAATTTAAAAAAAATGAAAATTCACTACTTGTTAATGACATTAGGGACAGTTTGTCAGAAGCAGCATAAAATGGGTTTTCAAAATCATCAAATTAAGAATTTAGACAAATTGAATTTTTATCTCAGGAAACAGTGTATTTGAAATGGGGAGCAGATTTGGGAGGATACAGTTACTATTTATAATAATTTGACCCCCTTTTAAATGAAGATGAAGCCCATAATTATTCTGCATCACTTCACAGGGTATATATATATATATATATATATATATATATATATATATATATAGAGAGAGAGAGAGAGAGAGAGAGAGAGAGGGAGAGAGTGAGAGAGAGACATTGGCTTTGCAAATTTTGAACTAACCAGAACTAACCAGATTATGGAGTCTGGTTAGTTCAAAATCTGCAAAGCCAATGTCTATGTCCAAGTGCAAAGACTGAAAATTGTCCTTGAACCAGGAAGAACTGAAGTTTCAATTTGAAGGATATAAGCAGAAGAATACCCTCTTACCCAGAGAAGATACAGACTTTTATTCTTTACAGACCTTCAAATTATGGGATGAAGTCCATCGGTGTGATGGAGAGCAATCTGCTTTACTCAGTCTATCTATTTAAAAGCTAATCTCATGCAAAATCACTCTCACAGAAAAACCCAGAATATAAGATCGATAAAATGTCTTGGCACCCCTGTCATCAGTTGTAACCAGGAAGGGTTAATTTTGACTCCATGGTATGATTTTAAGCCTTGCTTGTGCCATTTTTGTTATTATAATCATAGATAATAACCTGCCTCGGAGAACTCTGCCCTTTCTGCCTGACCCTTAAACTAAAGTGCCTTTGTTTAGCTCACAGGAAGACGATCTGACTCTTCCCACGTGAATGACTGTAAGGAAAAGAAAGAAACTAACACATCCCCTTGCCTGAGGCTTGCCATTCTAGGAGATACTTGCAAGAATTAAATGGTCCTCTTACTTTGTTTCCTCACGTCCTCCCATCTCAGATCCATAAAAGAACCTGACATCCAGGCCTTGGTAAGATGGTTATTCTGAGATGTTATGTTGTTCAGTCACTCAGTCATACCCTACTCTTTGTGACCCCATGGATTGCAGCACACAAGGCTTCCCTGTCCTTCATCATCTACCAGAGCCAGCTCAAACTCATGTCCATTGAGTAGGTGATATCATCCAACCATCTCGTCCTCTGCCGTCCCCTTCTCCTCCTGCCTTCAACATTTCCCAGCAACAGGGTCTATTCTAACAAACTGGCTCTTCACATCAAGTGGCCAAAATATTGGGGCTTCCACTTCAGCATTAGTCCTTCCAATGAATATTCAGGACTGATTTTCTTTAGGATTGACTGAGTTGATCTCCCTACCATCTTCTCCATCAGCTGGCTTTCTGAATAAAGTCACATTCTTTGCCCCAACACCTTGTCTCTCAGATTTATTGGCCTGTTTTGTGGCAAGCAGAGCAAGCTTAGACTCAGCAACACGATCAAGCTAATGTAATATTAGCCATCACATGAGGCAAGTTACTTATCTTCTCTATGCCTTTGTTTTTTCACTTATGAAATGGAGCTGATAACAGTACCTACTGAGGTGGGAACTCCCAACTAGAATACCAACACCCATATAGAATAACAACTTTCTGCCTTCTGCCTCTGTTATCTTCCTTAAACAGCTTTTGCTCACTGCTCACCACCTCCGCTTCTGTAATCTTCCTTGCTCATTGCATCAGTGGGAACCTAAACTACCTGAGGAGGGGGTATCTGAGCTGCTTGAGCAGGATATTCCTGAAGACCTGAAAGTTTGTGCTGTATAAAAGATGCCCATAACAAAGTCTGGGCGCTCAGCATCTGGAGGCAACTCCACTGAGCCTGCACCAGTGCTGAATAAACCCTGTTCTTCTGCATCTCCAATTGCCACTTGTCTCATTCTGCCACCATGGTTTCTATAACGTATTCTGGTGAGTTGGCTGGGAAGCTGACAACTGAGCTAGCTCCTTGTGCCAACGTTTTTGGGGAATTGGAGAAAGCTGCAACCACTGGCCCAGTGACCAACAGGGGCCACCTAGTCATCTATTGGATCCTGACTCACTCGAGCAGTGCTGACCTCAGCCCACGCCACTTCCCAAATGGACTCAGTAGGAGAGCAGAAGTGGGTTCCAGGATACAATGTCAGATGGTTGAGTGCCCTGGGGACATCTGCTCAAGTCGGGACCTGCCATACAGTGGAAGGGGACCCTGATCACCTCCCAGTGACCAGAGAGTCACTCAGAATCGGGCTTGTTCCCTCGAGTAGTCTGTCAATTGTGGTGTGTGTGAGAGTGACCGAGTTGAATGAGAGTCTGTGCTCCACCGTCTTCAGACTACAGAGCCTGAGTGAGTCCCAATCTGTGGTTCTGTGGCAACATCATATGGCTTAGGGCTGCACAAGTCTCTAGGGGATCCAATCCCTCCCTGTGAGGCTGGTCTTGATCATGGGTTTATATTGACCCGCCAATGCTAAGAGGTGCCTAAATCTCCACAAGGGAAGTGGCCAGGCTGACAAAAGTGAGTGTTTCCCTTTGTTTGTTGTATGACATTGCTTCAGGGTGCAAACTATCACATAATGGGCAACTCAACTTCAAAACCCACTGTCTTAGAATGTATGGTTAAACTTTTTAAGAAAGGATTCTCTGGGGATTATGGAATAAAATTGAGTCTTGGAAAGTTGCACACTCTTTGCACTCTAGAGTGGCCCTCCTTTGGGGTCAGATGGTCCTCAGATGGGACCTTAGATGTGCCCACTGCCTGAGAAGTATATAGAGTCATAACATGAGAACCAGGCCACACAGACCAATTTCCATATATATTGACCAATGGTTAGAAATTGCCCAGCTGAGGCCTCCCTGGGTTTGGATCTGCATGACAGGTCAAGGACAATGTAAGGTTCTTGTGGCTCAATCAGAAAAAATTAGTTTATGCCAGAAAAAGGAACCACTTATCCTCCAGGGAGAGGTTGAAGACGTGTCTCTGATGCCCCCACCTTATATCCCCACAACTCCCCCACCAGGAGCAGCAGATCTGCATTTACCAGACAGTCTACTGCCTTTCATTTCACCTCTTCCTCCTGATGCTCCTGAAGCTTTTGTGCCCCCATGGCCAGCCACCCCAGAGCCAATGAGCAGGTATCTCTGGTAGGCTCAAGGGGCAGCTGCCCCAGCACTTCAAATGCCTCCAAGAGAGATCAGGGACCGCAATGGAACTGATGGAACTCTACAAGAGAGGGGAATTGTCTCCTACTACCAGCCGTTTTCCATGACTAATCATCTCAACTGGAAACATCATACCCCTCATATTCTGAAAAACCTCAGGCACTGATTGATCTCCTAGAGTCCATTATCCAGACTCACTGCCCCACTTAGGTGGACTGTTGGCAGCTTCTCCTCACACTGTTCAACACCAAGGAGCACCAATGAATCATGACAGAGGCTCAGAAATAGCTCCAGGCCAATGCCCCAAGGGGTCAATTAGAGGTGGCGAACTGGGCATGGGAGGCCCTCCCAGAAGAAGAGCCCCATTGGGACCCCAACACCAAGATAGGGAGAAACTGGCTGGAGAGGTATCAACAGGCCCTGCTACAGGAAGTAAAAGCTGGAGCTGAGAAGCCTACCACCATGGGCAAGATCACTGAGGTACTGCAAAAACCAGATGAAAGCCCAGCAGACTTCTACAAGAGGCTATGTGAGGCCTTCTAGGTCTTCACCCCTTTTGATCATGAAGCCCCTGAGAACCAACGCATGCTACATGCTGCCTTTGTGGGACAGGCCCAATAGGACATCTGGAAGAAATTGCAGAAGTTAGAAGGGTTTTCAGAAAAGAAAAATGCCACAGAACTGTTAGAAATAGCTAACAAGATCTTTGTCAATCATGACCAAACAGCATGTCAAGAAGCGGAAGAGGATGAAGCAAAAAACTGCACTCTTGGCAGCTGCCCTGTTAAAGCCTGCAACCCCCGTGGGGCCACCTCATAGTCAAGGGGCCCAGACCCAAGAAAGAGGAGCTTCCTCAGCCATGATAAGTGTGCCTATTTCAAGGAGAAGAGACACTGGAAGAATGAGTGCCCCAGTCACCCTGAGAAGAGAGAACCGAGCATGGGAGGCCCACCAAGCCGATATCAACCCAAGCCACCCAGAGCTAATCTGAATGGCCTAGCTGGAGCAGAATCTGACTAGAGGGGACCAGACTCTCTCCGATTGGGCCCCCGAGAGCCTATGGTCAGAATTGAAGTAGGAGGCCATCCAATGGACTTTATGGTGGATACAAGTGCTGAGCATTTGGTGGTCACTCAACAAGTAGCCCCTCCTTGGGAAAGGAAACCACTATCATCAGGACCACAGGTGCTCAGACCTGCAGGCACTTCTGTGATCCTCAATGATGCTGATTAGGAGGCCATAAAGTAGTACCTTAATTCCTTTACCTACCTGATTGTTCTGTCCCCTTGATGGGAAGAGATCTGTATGCCAAGATGGGGGTCCAAATTTCCTTCTCTGCCAATGAGTCAGTCCAGCTAAAATTAACAGGACTACTCTCCTCTTTGATTATGACTCTTGCTATAAGGAGAGAAGAAGAATGGTGCCTGTATTTCTCCCCTCCAGAAGAAAGGAACATTCTTCCTGGATTAGAAATTGAATACCCACTAGTTTTGCCATGGAGAATCCTCTAGGGCTATCAAAACAACACAACTCCAATCCTGATTGATCTGAAACCTGGAGCTCAGCCTGTAAAACTACGACAGTACTCAATTCCTCGAGAGGCTTGACTGGGAATCCAAGCTCATTTGGACAGACTACTCCAACATGGACTCTTGAAAAATGCCAGTCATCATGGAACATCCTATTGCTACCTGTGAATAAGCCAGGGACACATGACAACCATCCGGTTCAGGAACTGAGAGCTGTAAATGAGGCAATGATTATGTTGCACCTGGCAGTACATAATCCATACACTCTACTAGGTCTGATCCCTTCCCACAGCTTAATGGTTTACCTGCTTGGACTTAAAAGATTACTTCCTCTGCCTCCAGGTCACACCTGTCAGCCAACCACTATTTGTTTTTGAATGAGAAAACCCACACATGTGAAACAAGGAACAGCTCACTTGGATAAGGCTTCCTCAGGGATTCAAGAACTCCCCTACTCTCTTCATCAGGGCCTTGGCCACCAACTTAGCTAAATTTCCTGGACAAGAGTTAAACTGTGTCCTGTTGCAATATGTCAATTACCTCCTGCTGGCCAGCATGACACAGGTTCAATACCTAGAAGGAACAAAGGTCCTCCTCTCCCTGTTCATGGAAACTGGGTAGCAAGTATCAAAGAAAAAGGCACAGATCTGCAAAAGAAAAGTCAAATTTCTAGGCTTTAACATCATGTGGGACTAACAAATGCTAGGGATTGAAAGGAAGCAAGCAGTTTGCACCATCCCCACCCCTACCACTTGCTGGAAGGTCCACAAGTTCCTGGGAGAGGCAGATGTCTGTAGAATATGGATTCCCACATTTTCAGACCTGGCCAGACCCTTATATGAGGCTCTAAAAGGAGACAAAAAAGTTCCCCTTAAATGGGGACCAAGCTGGGAGATGTCATTCCAAACAATTAAAGTCATACTCTCTGAGGAAATTGCATACTACCTACCCAGCTCTAGGGCTCCCTGATGTAACCAGGTAGTTCAATTTCTTTGTTCATGAAAAGAATGGAATGGCCTTGGGAGTCCTAACCCAAGAATTTGGACTTTGGCAAAGGCCAGTAGCCTACTTGTCTAAACAAATTGTCTCAGTCACGACTGGATGGCCACCCTGTCTCCAGGCTCTAGCAGCCACTATATTATTGGTGAGGGAAGCTGACAAGTTAATGCTAGGGCAAAACCTCAGTGTTAAGGTCCTACATGCAGTTGTAACCCTGATAGATAGCAGAGACCACCCCTGGTTCACGCATGTACAGATGACTCATTATCAAAGGTTACTATGTGAAAATCTGCAGGTAAAACTAGAAGTTGTACGAACTCTAAACACAGCTGCCTTCCTACCTGACAAAGCAGGGCCCCTGGACCATGATTGATTAGAAGTACTAGATGAAGTATTTTCTAGCAGACCAGACTTGACTGATAAACCACTCCAAAACCCAGACCTGGTCCTATATACTGATGGTAGAAGTTTCATGGAGAATGGGAAAAGGATGGCTGGGTATGCTGTGGTGTCTGACTCTGAAATGGTGGAGGCAGAGGCACTTCCTCAAGGATAGTCAGCTCAGAGAGGGCACTGGGCATTAATCAGGGCACTGGAACTCAGCCAGGACCAGTGAGTCAACATCTATACTGACTCACAGTATGCTTTCACTACTCTACATGTCAATGTAGTCTTATACAAAGAGAGAGGACTCCTTAATACAGAAGGTAAAGGGATCAAGAACCAAGCCAAAATCCTGAAGATTCTGGAAGTAATATGGGAACCAAAGAAAGTGGTAGTTGTCCACTACAAAGCCACCAGAAGGGAGATGACCCGGTGGCCAAAGAGAACCACCACACCCATGCAGCTGCCAAACAGGCCACCAAGGGGCAGCCACCAGACAAACCGAAAGTCCTGCTAGCCCCAGAAATGCCAGCTGCCCCCAGGTACTCTCCCGAAGAGGAGGAATGGATAAGGAAAGAATGGGGGACTAAGGCCATCCACAGGATGGTGGATCACACAGGACCATGAGTCTAGGTTCCAGAACAGATAGCCTACAAATTGGTCCACCAATAACATAAACTGACCCATATGGGCAAAACTGCCTTAGAGACCTTGCTAAGCCAGTACTATCTTATCACTCACCTCCCCCCCACTCCAACTCTACTCTTCTGTCTCCAGCAGTGTATAACCTGCTTACAAAATAGTGCTTTCCAGGGACCTAGTAGGCCAGCAGGGGCATAGTACTGTGGACTATCACCATTTGAGGATATGGAAGCAGACTTCACTGAAACCACTCTAAGCCAAGGATTCAGATACCTTTTGGTTTTTGACTGCACTTTTTTGGGGTGGGTAGAGGCCTTTCCAACCTGAACCAAAAAAGCAAGAGAAGTGACTAAGGCACTCCTGAGAGACGTTGTCCCCAGATATGGAATGCCTTTGACCATAGAGTCAGACAAGGGACTGGCATTTGTAGCCAAGATAGTACAACAGGTGGCAATGGCCTTGAAGATCCGGTGGAAATTGCCTACTGCCAACTGACCCAGAGCTCAGGGAAAGTAGAACATATGAACCAAACCCTCAAACAACCCTAGCCAAGCTATGCCAGGAGACCAAAATACGATGGCTAGGCATATTACCTGTGGCCCTCTTGATGGTGAGATGTTCACCCTGGGCAGTGATAGGGTTCTCCCCATTTGAAATTCTGTATGTACAGCCATCCCCACTGGTCATCTTAAGAGGGAACACCACAGAACTGGGAGACTTGAACTTATATAAACAGTTGCAAGGATTAGGACACACCATCTCCCAAACACACAAATGGATCATGGATAGGATATCTATATCCTTATGCATAACAGTACCCCCACCAACTCAGGGACTAAATATAGGTAAAAGACAAAGAAAGAACCCTTGAAACCAATGTGGAGAGGGCCTTATTCTGTAAAATAAACCACCCCCACTGCTCTCAAGGTGACAGGAATAGATGCTTGGATCCATCACTCCAGAGTCAAGCTCAACTGATAGCTGAGGAAAGTGGGAAGCAGCCCTCAATCCAGAGGAAACCCTGCACCTGACCTTGTGAAGAAGGAAAAAGCAATATCAAAGCCCTGCTCTGGCCACACCAGAAGCTGGTCAGTAAACGTATGGCTGAAGCTTGAGGAACCAGCAGGACCAATGTATTGGTTATTAATTGGAGTGGGACTCCTTCTATTTATCTTATTGGAAATAGAATTCTACTCTGTGTCTCCCCCAGAGTGGACTATCATCCAAAAGCTTTCTCTCTGCTTTGCCTATTTCCTCATACTCATTTTTGGGGGCTTCCTCTAACAGCTTAGATATGAAAGCAATTTATTTTTTTCCTTGTAGCTCCTTAAGTTGTAAAATATCCCTTCCATCCAGAAACTGGGGTGACTGTTCTGATTGTATAAAATCTTTTTACCTTACAGGAAAAGCATGCCCCGCTTTCACCTATTATACACACCAGCCACCTGCATACTATAACTCTGTTTCTAAATATTCTGGGGTAGGGGCTCTGAGGGACTTTATTTGACTTTCTTGGAAGGGCCAGATTACAATGGGCAGATGAAATGTGGTATTCTGGCACCCTGGGAGAAGTAGTATGCTGGGACTGGGGCTCAACAAATGCTCGAAGCTGGCCTAAAGAGATCTACTACTGGTTAACTCCTTTGATGACCACACCTGACCCTGTGACCCCTACAACTAGACCAAAGGGTTGGGCCCCAAGCCAGGACCCAAGGGACTATATGACCAACTCCAAGCTTCCCTAAAAGACAAACTAGAAATGTCTGCTGTTGAAAATAATCTCTTTATTCATCTAGCTGAGAAAGTATCCCAAGAACTGGGTATCACTAATTGCTGGGTCTGTGGAGGAGCCCTGATGAGTGAGACATAGCCATGGAGAGGCACTGTACTAGATGCCCTCCAGATACTTTAATGGAACCGGACCATCAACAGACGAGCAGGGGGGCCTATCTGGAGTTGGACTCTGTCCACAGTGATAATGGGTGAGGAATGTTTAAGCCAAATGGGAACGGGTTGCACTTGGGTAGGGGAAACAAAATGTAAGCGAGTCCTTGTTTATAATGCTGTCAACAATAGTCATTAATACATGGTGGCCAGAACCCCCAATCTGGTACTGGGCCCTCTCAAAAGGGAAAAGGAAAAATCACCACTGCCCTTCCTCTCAGTATCTGTCATTACATAATTGTACTGGAGACCAGTCCAATATTAATCTGTTCTTGGAAGTCTCAAGTGTCAGCCCAAGCTGGAAGCATCTTAATTCTTCCAACCCAGACCTATGGCAGGCCCCAGAAGGGCTCTTTTGGATTTGTGGGAAAAAGGCCTACTCCTGACTCCCACCCAATTGGAAAGGGACTTGCACTATAGGGGTAATTCAGCCATGTTTTGTCTCTTACCTAGCTTACAAGGAGACACACTGGATATCTCAACACCTTAAAATGTCGAGAAAGGCAGTCTCCAGAAATAGGAGGCCATCAAAAAGAGGGCAAAAATGACTGGCCTCCCAGGCAGATTATTCAGTATTGTGGTCTGGCCACATGGGCACAAGATGGGAGTTGGGAATGCAGGACACCCTTTATATGCTAAATCAAATAATCCAACTATAAGCAGTGCTAGAGACTATAACCAATGAAACTGCTACTGCCTTGGAACTGCTGGCATGGCAACAATCCCAGATAAGAACTGCAATCATTCAAAATCATCTGGCACTAGACTATCTCTAGCAGAGGAAGGAGGAGTTTGTGGGAAATTCAACCAAACTGACTGTTGCTTCCAAATAGATGGCAATGAAAAAGCTGTGACAGACATAGCTAAAAATATCAGGAAGATTACCCATGTTCCAGTTTAGACCTGGAAGGGATGGGATATGGATGGCCTCTTTGGAGGATGGTTCTCCTGGCTAGGAGGGTTTAAGACAATGATTGGGATAGTTATAGTCATGCTCCCCGGGTACCTGCTTATTCCCTGCCTCATGCCCCTTCTAGTCAAAAATATAATGGGTTTGATAGAGGCAGTTGTCAAACAGAAAATGGCCACCCAATTGCTGATTTTGAATACGTGTAAATCTATGGCTGATTCATATCAATGTATGACAAAACCAAAAAAAAAAAAAAAGAAAGGGTGTCAGCAATTGATGGAAGTTGATGTTCTCTGATGGCTGCAGATGAACCCTAAGCATTAAGAGGGGGGAATGAGGTGGGAACCCCCAACTAGAATACCAACACCCATATAGAATAATGACTTTCTGCCTTCTGCCTCTGTTATCTTGCTTAAACAGCTTTTGCTCACCGCTCACCACCTCCGCTTCTGTAATCTTGCTTGCTCATTGCATCAGCAGGAACCTAAGCTGCCTGCGGAGGGGATATCTGAACTGCTTGAGCGTGAAAGTCCTGAAGACCTGGATGGAAGTCTGTGTTGTATAGCACCCAGAGCAGAGGCCGGGTGCTCAGACTCTGGAGGCAACTCCATTGAGCCTGCGCCAGTGCTGAATAAACCCTGTTGTTTTGCAACTCCAATTGCCCCTTGTCTCTTTCTGCTGCCACAGTTTCTATAACAATACCTCGCTAGGTCGTTGGGTGAATTGAATGATAAAATTATCTAAAATAGTATTTCTAGTAGTCCCTGGAACAGAGTAATTCTCAAATAAATAATATTGTGTTGTGCTCAGTCACTCAGTCATGTCCGACTCTTTGCAACCTGCCAGACTCCTCTGTCCATGGCTATTCTCCAGGCAAGAATACTGGAGTCAGTTGCCATGCACTCCTCCAGGGATATTCCCAACCCAGAGATTGAACCCAAGTCTCTGGCATTGCAGGCAGATTGCTTACCATCTGAATCACCAGGGAAACCCAATTAATATTAAATGGTATTCTTAATACTCAAAATATAAAACTCTCAAATAGTTATAATAATCTGATATAATATGATAAAATACTGAGTCAAAGAGAAGCTGCACTTAAACTTATCTCCAAAGTCTAAGAGCAGAAAACCAAAACCTATCCTGATCTTTTGTAATATCTATCAACTTAAGCATTTTTATAATGATATATGATTGGTACAACTGTGTCTTAATAGTACTTTCTGTATTTTACTAAATTATGTTTGATAAAGTTTTCAGAAGATGAGTTTTTTATTTTATTTTATTATATAGCAAGTGAAATTAGATTACTACAGTGAAAATTACAGAAAATTCTGTCTAAATGAAGACAAATCTACTCAAAAAGTGAGAATTTGAATTTTAGAATAATTTAAAATCAATGTATTTTTATCACATTGAAGTATAGAGAATAATGCTAAATAACTGAAACATAATCAAATAGGGATCCTGTCAGTTTCCTTGAATTAACAGTGAAAGCCATTTGTAATTACCAGTAGACTTTTTGCTATAAATAATCACGATTCTAAATTTTTAAAGAACAGCTAATTCTCTTCACTTAGTTAAATATTTTTCCTTGATATTGTCTCAAATTTGCTTAGTAAAATGCTTCTTCATTACAAGTACAAAGATAAAATTCATCCTGGTCAAGAAAGGGTGTAGTATTTTTTTAGGGTGTAGTATTTTTAATCACTAAAATACATTGATGATAGCTTAATGTATGAAAGGACAAAGCAGAATTAAACATGATGTTTTAAAGAAACAAATTGGTTTTATAATCAAAGAATGACCTTCCAAGTGTATCACCCAGAGTGAGGATTTGTAACAAGTTTAACTTTTTTCAGTTATTTTCTCCTTTCATTTAAAATACTTTTTTGTTTTACTTACTTTTATGTTAATTGTTTACTGCACTGATTGTGACATTTTAACATAATAATGTATGAATGTCATCTCAGGAAATACAAACACAGGACGAGTTAGATGAAGAGGCAGACCTCATTCTGTCTAATTTGAGGCATGCTATAAGTTGACAAATCTAATTTACTACTAGATTTATGTTAGAATTCCACTTGCTACCTGATATCAAACATTTTATTTAGATATTCAAGGAAACAACACCACATTCCACTTTGAGAATGTTTCCTGACTTGCCACCAATATGTATGTAAATCTAAGATTTCCCTCGTTTGCAAAGTAAATAGAGAAAACTATGCACCCTTAACTTGCTTTTAATTGCCTCCTCTCAAGAGAAAGTAGGCTAAAACTGCTAGATTTTGCCTTGTTTCTTTACTGCTATAATAGTATGTATTATAATAAAAGGCAACAGTCAAAGTTATCCCTGAAAGTTTCAGACCGCTGATATATAAGAGTCATAGTAGTTCCTGTGCTGCAATAAAGTCATGTTAATATGAAAACTATCATGATAAACTTGTAAAATATTTTATTTGCATCTAATCACCTTCTTGGAAACCTCAACTACTGTTTTCAAACTAGAATACTAAGGTTCTTTGGAACTATCTTAACAGCTTCTATGGAGGAAAGGGGTGTAGGGTTCCTCCCTTCTTTTTACTCTCAGCATAATCACATTTATTCAGCTTTCTCTGTTTTTATATCATGTCTCTGGATGATTTTATTTGAAGGAATAATAAAGTAAAGAGAGAGGTGAGAAATCAAACTGGTCATGAACAGAAAGCTGTTTATTGAGGCTGGAGTGCAGGGTTCAGGGGAGACGGGTAGTTTTATGAAAGAAATCCATTAGGCTATCAAAATGAACACCAGTACCACTCAATATCATTCACCTCTTTTTATTTGTGCTATTGAAATAGGAATCCAAGTTTCATCCACAAAGCTGACAAATAAACTCCATGAACAGCAGAGTTTTATTTCAGACAATAGAAGTACAAAACTCCCAGCATAGACACTGAGAGGGAGAAAAGTGTCTGAAACTGTGGGAATCACAAAGGTTTATATTTTTACCAATATTGACCTGTATGCTGTTGATTGTCTCAGGGGTCCCAATGTACATAATTCCTGGCCAATTAGCTTAAAAATCAACACATTCAGCTTGTCAACTTTATGGCTTTCTTTGATTTTCCAGTCCTTGGATTTTCCTAAGACTTTGAGTCTCCGTCCTCTGATCTTTTCTTGTGACCTCAGGCTATTGTTCAAGAACCAGGTGCATATTTTTAAAATTACTGATCCACCTCGTG
The DNA here is from genome assembly GCF_033118175.1 of Dama dama. Taxonomy (NCBI): domain Eukaryota; kingdom Metazoa; phylum Chordata; class Mammalia; order Artiodactyla; family Cervidae; genus Dama; species Dama dama. Next base: position 74,632,122 of record NC_083714.1, read on the forward strand.
CTTTTCACCTTGACGAGTTGGATACCAGTTACTGATTGTCCTGTCATGTGTTCAAATGTTTCATGGCCTCTAGGTCAGGGAGGCATTCCTCTGAATGCCCAAGAACTGGAACAGCAAGTATGGCTATAGATTACTGGAGCGATGGAGCAAGACACTTGCATGAGAAAACAGGTGGAGAGTGGAACTGGATTTTTAGGAGAAGAAACCGAAGTCTTAACCCTACATTGAATGCCTAATATTTTTCTTTCTTTCTATAAGAGACTCAGGTGCAAAGAGTAGCAACATTTGAGGTCTAGGATAAAGTGGCCAGACAGATAAAACAATCTCACTTTCCTTATTGAGCAATTCTACACTTCCCAGATATAGAATTTTATAGTGTTCAAATGCCTTAAAATAATACTGATATACTATTAAACAATCATTTTTCTATTTATTATATCTTGTTATATTTATTTTTAATAAAGTTTTATTGAAATATAGTTTATTTCCAAGAATCTTAAAGACATTTTAATTAATTTAATTTAATTTGATTTAATTTAATTTAATTTAATTTGACTGCAGGGGCTTCCAAGCTGGTGCCAGTGTTAAAAAACCTACCTGCCAATACAAGAGATATAAGAGACAGGGGGTTCAATCCCTGGGTAAGAAAGATCACCTGAAGGAGTGCATGGCAACCAACTCCAGTAGTCTTGCCTGGAGAATCCCAAGGATAGAGAAGTGTGGTGGGCTATAGTCCATAGGGTAACAAAGAGTTGGACACAACTGAATGACTTAGCACAGAGCATGCATTATTGACTGCACAGAAAAAGCAAAAACAAAGCAAAATAAAAAACTCCAAAATTGTAGATAATAGATCTACAAAGATGCTTTGAGACTCTGATAATGTAGTTCAATTGCCTTATTTTAAGATGAAAACCCAAGTCCTAAGAAAGACTTGTCCAGGGCTTACAAGGTTTTCTGGCTCCAAGTTTAGTATTATTTCCATTAGGTCAACCAGTTGCCAAATTCTGAACTCTTAGGTATTTTTTAATATATACTTTCTGGGTTTCTCAATTCAGGGGGAAAAAAAAAACTGACAAATTTTTCAAAAGATCTCCAACATTTGAGATGTCTATGTCCTTTTGTGCGTAAAGTGCAAATCAGCTTTGTGTGTATCTGTGTATGCAGGCACACATGTGTGTATGTGTGTTTCATTTTTGTTTAGATATATTTTGCTTAAAATGTGTCAGTTTGTTCTTCCAGGAGATAAGTAAGATAGATGGAGTAATGATGAGAAACCATCATTTTGAGTTTAATTTCTGAGATTAATTGCATCACTCCAAATACTTTAGATGGTCAAAATAACTGGAACCTACCTTTAGAAATGATTTCAGAAAAGTCCTGATTAAGACAGAAAGCAAGGCATGGGATTATTTTGAAATTCTTCCTCATAAAGGGCAGCACTTTTAATTTATACCATTTTTCTTAGAGAATGTCATCCAGCATTGAAATTATTTGTCTTATAGCAATAACTCCAGTTTGAAAATAATCATTGATTATCAGACATTCTTGATCCAATCAAAGGTAGCTTGTCATTTCCTGGGTTAAGAAGAAATCAATAGTCTGTTCTGTATTTCTGGCTTACTTCACTCTGTATAATGGGCTCCAGTTTCATCCATCTCATTAGGACTGATTCAAATGAATTATTTTTAACGGCTGAACTCTGTGGGAGAAGGTGAGGGTGGGATGTTTCAAAAGAACAGCATGTATACTATCTATGGTGAAACAGATCGCCAGCCCAGGTTGGATGCATGAGACAAGTGCTTGGGCCTGGTGCACTGGGAAGACCCAGAGGAATCGGGTGGAGAGGGAGGTGGGAGGGGGGATCGGGATGGGGAATACGTGTGGATCTATGGCTGATTCATGTCAATGTATGACAAAACCCACTGAAATGTTGTGAAGTAATTAGCCTCCAACTAATATAAAAATTAAAAAAAAAAGAAGAAATCAATAATTGGAAACTTGCCTACATATGTAGACATGAGTAAAGTCAGATATATAGTGCCAACTGAAAATTATCACTTGTCATCTGGTTCTACAAGAATGAAGTCATATCATACATCACTGCAATCTCTGACCTTCAACACACCCTGAAATAAGTTCAGGGTGGAGAATGAGGTATTCTGCCTTGGGAAAACCTGGCAGAACAGGTCTTCAGATAGTTAGATATTTTCAGGAAAATATTGTATGAATCGATTTCTTGCATCTTTTCATGTCTAGAAAAGCACTGCAATCATTAATGGAGACATCTGCTCCTTAAGACTAGCAGTAAGCTCATGCCAAAATGTGCACTTGAATATAGTATCCCCTTTCTCTAAAACCATATACAGTAATGATCTACCCCCTGGCCTCCTCAAAGCAGTTCCTCAAAACTATCTGAGAGGCTAACTCCCAGGCTATAGTCCTCATTTTGCCACAAATAAAACTAAACTCACAACTCTCATATTTTATTTTTGTTTCCAGTCAATAAAAGTAAGAAAGAAAATAAGAAAATAGCAATTTTCTTCTCTAATGAGAAATTATTATTTGTGAATAACAGATCACATATTTTCTAACTGGCCTCAACCATTGTAACTCTATCTTTATGCATGCTCAGTCATTCAGTCATGTCCAACTCCTTGTGACCCCCATGGACTGTAGCCTGTCAGGCTCCTCTGTCCAAGGGATTTTCCCAGCAAAAATACTGGAGTGGATTGCCATTTCTTTCTCCAAACTCTGTCTTTCTTCACATGCTAGTTTTGTTCAAGTACAACTAGAACACCTAAGAATGTAATTGTTTGTAACACTACTGAAGTATGAGATAAGAGAAAATATTTGCATTGTTTGGTTACTTAAATGACAACACTATCAAAAAAATATGACAGTGTTCCAAAAAAGGCCCTTTTAGGGAACATGAAAGTTTGCTTCATTTTAGAAATGTGTTACTGATCAATCCTGAAACTATTTAGGAATTCAGATCTTTAGTGTCAACATTATTTTCAGCATAATTGTGCAATCACTAAGTACATGTCAATTATAGTGTTGTCTGTGTTGGTTTGAAATTTGTACAGTTGCTAGCTTTGATCTATTATTTTTGTCATTGTAAACTTTGGTGCTGCAGAGTTTGCCTTTTGTGTTTGGAACTTTTATGCACAAATTGGATTATAGTATATTAAAGAAGGTGGCTTTGGAAATATAACAGCAGGTTGCTGGATAAAGCTTAAACACCAGAAAACCTATTTTTGGAAAGGAAAGAGAAGAACATTATATTATGCATGACATACAAATTAATAATTGTACTTGTACATCTGGGGCAAGTTATATAATTATATTGCTTTTCTATTTGGAATTTTACTGTTTAAAGTTTATAGAGACCGACATTTAATATGATGGTATTCTCTTAATGTTGAGAAAAAGCCTTAACAGTTTTAAAACACAGAAAATAAAATGAGTGGTGAATTGTTTAAAAGCTCCCTTGTATGCAAATATGGAAGTTTAAAATTATTCCCTAAAATATAAATGAAAGTTACTATTTCTAAAATTGAAATATTTAAATATATAATCAATATATAAAGTTAGACCTGTTTTACTTTGGTATTGAGATATTTTAGGGCATTTTAACGTTTTTCAGAATTAGAATTTAAATATGTATTCATTTATCACAAGGAACCATTCTTCAGGTAGAACTATACTCGAAGCCCATCCCTGCTTTCAGTCAAGATGAGCTTAGGATCATCTATCTTATGTACTCTCTATCTTGATTACAATGCTGCTGCTGCTGTTAAGTTGCTTCAGTCATGTCCGACTCTGTGCGACCCCATAGATGGCAGCCCACCAGGCTCCCCTGTCCCTGGGATTCTCCAGGCAAGAACACTGGAGTGGGTTGCCATTTCCTTCTCCAGTGCTTGAAAGTGAAAAGTGAAAGTGAAATCGCTCAGTTGTGTCCGACTCAGTGACCCCATGGACTGCAGCCTACCAGGCTCCTTCGTCCATGGGATTTTCCAGGCAAGAGTAATGGAGTGGGTTGCCGTTGCCTTCTCCCAATTACAATGATAGAATGCTATTTTAAAATTAAAACAATATAGATTAGGCAATGAAAAGAAATGGGTTTCTGTGGCGGCTCAGTGGTAAAGAAACTACCTGCCAATGCAGGAGATGCTAGTTTGATCCTTGGATTGGGAAGAGCCCCTGGAGAAGGAAATGGCAACCCACTCCAGTATTCTCGTCTGGGAAATCCCATGGACAGAGGAGCATGGTGGGTTACAGTCCATGGGGTCGCAAAAGAGTCTGGCATGTCAGTGACTAAACAACAACAACAATGCAAAGAAAACATTTCTTGTGAAACAGATCCTAGCATTGCTGGAAGGCTGACCTTATAATGTTACTGAGGGTTCCTAAAAACCCCAGGACTATTTCCTACAACAGTCTGCCACAACACCCAACATTCTCACTCTTGAAACATTTTTCATTTTAGGGAATCAAATTTAAATTAATATGTTAATATTTTTATGTTATATTAAGGTAAATTTATTTATATGATTGACTGGCCAAAAACAGGCCAATTGAGCGCCTTTGCTGAGTACCTATGACTGGGACTTGGAAGCTGCCAAAAATAAGTAAGAGGGTAGTAGGCATGTATCTGTGGTGTCATTCACTATGGAATATCAGTAAGAAGTTAAGAACTTATGCCTATTCACTTATACTGACAGAGGTTGGACATTTTGCCTATCAGGGTGAAGCAGTACAGTGCTGATTTTTTTTGCCACTGCTGAGGCATTTGGCCTTTTGGTGTCTTGGAGTCCTTTGTTTGATATTTTGTCCTCTCCCACCTTAATACTACAATTGTCACCATTCTTATCTTTAGGTGTACTCAAGTCAATGAGAAAGGTTGAGAGCAAGGGGTTTGTGTTTCAAAACTATTATTTTTTTTTCAAAACTATTATTAAAGGGAATGAAAAAGCTTTTTTTCAATGATTACACTGAATTTAATAACACCTTAAAATTATATTGCCAGTTACATCATTTCTATGATTTGGAGCAGAAGAATATGTGTGTTTTTATGTGTATGTATGGTACTTAATAGATAGAAAATGACGTTTTCATTTGCAAATTTGTGACTCCCTTGTGGGGTGTATATAGAATTTGCCTCTCTGTGGATTCACTGCTTTAGAATATATTTGAACAATTTCAGAGGTTACGTTTACATATTCGGGCAGGATATGTCTACATGGTATAGGAATGATAATAACAACAAAAAATAAAGACATTTCTAATGAAAAAAGCATATATTGATGATTAATATAAGGTATCTTAATTGACTAAATGATTTTTAAAATGATCATCAGGATGATACGACAAAGTTTTTATATCGGTTCTTGAGAAAGGTGGAATACAAACACACATGCACATACATACATAAGTCCAATAATATTTTTTATAGCAATGTGGAAATACAGACAAGTACCAATTCCCACAGAAGGTAGATAGATACATCTGAAAATAGATAAATAATATGTGTATACACATAAATACATATATACTGAGTAACCATTTCTTGAGGTTAATCTCAGTAAGATTGGGGACCAAATTTATTTCCCTGTATGGCTAGGCCTTTAATCATCTACTGTTTTTTCAAAAGACAGGAAACATATTTGTAGTAATCGGAAGAAAATGCAATCTGATTAATACATGTCAGTGAGAGTTTTCATTTGTCTAAAAACAACAGCAGAAACACAAAGGAAAATCATGACTTCTCCATTTATATCACTAGATGATGTGAATGATTCTGCAAGTGTTTGCTCTTAAGATACACCAATATTATTTGAAATTGATGTGATGCTAATTTATCATCATATAGATAATAAATTTAAGATAAGTGTGCAATGATTTAGGTTCACCACCTTCTGAAATACATGAATCCACCTGTTTTCTGATTAATTTTTATTTTATTTTATTTTTTTTTTACTAAAAATCTTGAGGAAAGGGACTTCCCTGGTGGTCCAGTAGTTAAGAATTCACCTGCAAATGCAGGGGACGTGGGTTAGATCTTTTAATTTTTTTCTTTTAATTAATTAATTTATTTTACTTTACAACATTGTATTCATTTTGCGTTACATTGGCTTGAATCCGCCAAGGCTGTACATGTGTTCCCCATCCTGAACTCCCTTCCCACCTCCCTCCCCATCCCATCCTTCTGGGTTACCCAGTGCACCAGCCCTGAGCATCCTGTATCATGCATCGAACCTTAACTGGCAATTCATTTCACATATGATAATTTACATGTTTCAGTGCCATTCTCCCATATCATCCCACCCTCGCCCTCTCCCATAGAGTCCAAAAGACTTTTCAATACATCTGTGTCTCTCTTGCTGTCTCACATACAGGGTTATCATTACCATCTTTCTAAATTCCATATATATGTGTTAGCATATTGTATTGGTGTTTTTCTTTCTGGCTTACTTCACTCTGCATAATAGGCTCCAGTTTCATCCACCTCATTAGAACTGATTTAAATGTATTCTTCTTAGTGGCTGAGTAATATTCCATTGTGTATATGTACCACAGCTTTCTTATCCATTCATCTGCTGATGGACATCTAGGTTGTTTCCATGTCCTGGCTATTATAAACAGTGCTGTGATGAACATTGAGGTACACGTGTCTCTTTCAATTCTGGTTTCCTCAGTATGTATGCCCAGCAGTGGGATTATCTTAGAAGATCCCACATGCTGTGGAGCAACTAGCCCTGTGCATCACAGCTACTGAGCCAATGCCCTAGAGCCCATGAGCCACAACTACTGAGCTTGTGTGCCACAACTACTAAGCAAGTGCTCCCTAGAGACCGTGTTTTGCAATGAGAGAGGCCATTGCAATAAGAATCCCATGCACCCACTATGAAGAGGAGCTCCTGCTCGCTGAAACTAGAGAAAGCCCTTGTGCAGCAATGAAGACCCAGGGCAACCAAAATGAATCAATCAATCAATCTCTCTCTCTCTCTCTCTCTCTCTCTCTCTATATATATATATATATATATATATATATATATATATACACACACATATATATAACTTAAGGAAAGATTGTATAAGTCTTAAATTTTCTAGAAGACAATTGAATGTAATAAAACTATACAAACATTTTCTCATTAAATTACTGTTCCTGTGAAAATAGACATTATTCATGTATATTGAAATGCAATTCCTATAGTATATTAAAGCACATGACATATTTCTTTCTTAGGATTAGAATACATTTAAAACTCCCTTTGTAATAACACAGGGAACTATGCTCAATATTTTGTAATAAGCTATTAAGGGAAGAGAATCTGAAGAAGACTGTATGTGTATATATTTATGTTGCTGCAAAAGTATTTTCAGTTTTGCATTGCTGAACTTTGCCATTTGATATTGGAATATATTCTTAAATAAATGTGGCTGTACATAGTTTTAATGTACATTTCTTGCTTTATGTTTTTATTAATTATTTGTTGCTTGCTGTTTATTTTATATTTATTTTAGACTATAGAAATGCTGCTAGACAAAACGGAAATGGGAGCAATGTTTTTATTCGAGTTCAAAATGTGTCATAAAGAAGTGCGGACAACTTGCAACATCAGCAAAGCATTTGGTCTAGGAACTGCTACAAACGTATAGTGCAGTGGTGGTTCAAGAAGTTTTGCAAAGGAATCAATAGCCTTGACAATGAGGAACATAGTGGCCAGCCATCAGAAGTTGACAACAACCAATTGAGAAGATCATTGGATCTGATCTTACAACTACATGAGAATTTGCCAAAGAACTCAACATTGACCACACTACTGTCATTTGACATTTGAAGCAAATTGGAAAAGTGAAAAAGCTCAATTAAATGGGTGCCTCATAAGCTGATCAAAAATCATAAAAGTTGTCATTTTGAAGTGTTGCCAAACTATTGGAGCTTCAGAGTCAGCATCAGTCCTTCCAATGAATATTCAGGGTGGATTCCCCTTAGGATTCATTGGTTTGATGTCTTTGCTGTCCAAAGTTTGATCTCCTTGCTGTCTCAAGTGTCTTGTCCAGCACTACAATTAAAAAGCAACCAAAATAATAATATTCTGAAATAACTACTATTTTGCATTCCTCAACTGCTTAAAAAATCTCCCTTTATTTTAGCTGCCACTAAGGCAAAGATTAGAATCAGAGGAAGGATGACATAAGGAATGCCTCAGTCACATAGCAAGAGAAAAGCCCTTACTTTTTAGAATAGTGAATTATGGGAATTATTAGAAAGACAAAGATTATTGCTGAAATCATCAGAGAAGCTTTTTCATTGTTCTCTTTTGGGGATGCTGTTAAAAAAAATAAAAAAAAATAAAAACACTTTACAAGTTGCCCTTTCATAATAGTAGCCACATTAATTAAAAAAAAAAAAAAGTGACAGGGAGAGAGCCTGTATTCGTGTTCTCCAACTGCTCTTAGCTCTATGCAAAAAAGAGACACAAAGAAACTTTTGCATGCCCAAAGGCTGACCATCCAATTTGTGAGCCAGGCAGAGGATATTACTGTGACTGCAACAATCAATTCGTAAGATTCACAGAACTGCCCTAGTCAAGGTATGGTCAAGTCAAGAAGGAGAATTACAGTATTACACCTAAGTCAAGAGAGAACAGATTATAAATTTACTAGCAGTAGAATCCAGTTTTGGATCACATAAGAATGCCCAATAACAGGATTAGACAAACCACACTGCAACAAATAACCACCAGTACCCACCAAGTGCTTGTCATAAGTCTAAAGGTTCCCTGCACCAATATGTCACAAGGTCACATACGTCTTCCTATATTGGTCACCATCTTGAAGAGAAGCAGGAGTGGGAAGAAATGTGAATGGTTGGGTTATCAAGAGTTCAATTACCTAAACAGACATTTGAAATTCTGTATCAAGTTAAGTATATGACATCAGAACAAGTTAAGCTTTTATTAGCCTTCCTAGCTAGTGGATAGGAAGTTGGGATGAGTGTGTCATAAGAAACACTAGAAGCAACTGAGCAAATAAATACTATAAATAGTGTATGGTGACTAAATGTATAATTCCAGCATAATATTTTTAAGTTTCTTAGTACATATTTTTAAACTATCATTCAGAAAGGATAATCCAACTTACATTAATATTTTACAATGTTCAAACATGTCTTTTTGAACTCTACAGCTCTTGGTTATCATCCCTTTTTAAAAAATTGCAATTTGAAAAATTGTATATTATGATAAATTAAAAGTGTTATTTTAATTTGCATTTCTTTTATTACTGATAATGAAAATGTGTTCATATATATTTTGGTCACTTGTGAGGAAGCTTAATTGCTTACTCATAGCATTTAACTTACTCCTTATTTTTAAGTTTTCTTCTGAAACGTTGTTTACATTTTTTGGATAAGTTCACTTAATTAGAGTTTTATTGTTATGCATTGCATCAATAATTCCCTTTTTTTCTTGTTTGTATATAATAATTTGTTCACTATTTTTAAGTTTTTAATAGAGTTTAAAGTACAAATATTAAAGTGAGTAATTTGTTATTTAGTCACCAAGTCGTGTCTCGCTCTTTGTGATCCCATGGAATGTAGCCCATCAGGCTCCTTTGTCCATGGGATTTCCTAGACAAGAATACTAGAATGGGTTGCCCTTTCCTTTTCCAGGGGATCTTCCCAACCCAGGGATAGAACGCATGTCTCCTGCATTGGCAGACAGATTCTTTACCACAGAGACACCAGGGAAGCCCAATGTAATTATAGAGGTTTGAGGGTTTTAATTATACATGAGTTTAATTAAAATTCCAAGTTATCCAATTTTTGTTATTAAAAATAGAGTATTTAAATATAACTATAAGAATATAAAATACAAAAGGTAATTTGTTCAATTTTATTTTTATTTATATTAACTATTCTCTATATTGATATTGAATGATTAATTCATTAAAGTGTCACTGAGCATTTGGAGATTAATTAACTGTTGCAAACGTCATCATTAAGTGACTTGCTTCTCTGGGAAAATTTACCTGTACTTTGGCAATGCTTTATTTACAGTGCATTTAACCTATTCACCTATGGTGTTGGCCTACAGTGCAGTGCATCAAACTTTGGTTATTCTTCTGTTATATACCATACACATTTGAACATACTCTAAATCAAATGATGTAAAGACATATGTTGGGTGAAATAATGCCCCTCCTCCTCCAAATAAATGTCCATTTCCAAATCCTTGATATCTGTGAATATTTTACCTCACATGACAAAAGGAGCTTTGCAGATGTGACTAATTACTGTGTAAATAATATATATATATATATATATATATATATATATACACATATATATATCCCTTTGTCCTCAGTTTCTGAGATCGAGCTCCTAAAACCCTTGTAATTTCCTAAGTGATAAGAACACTAAGAGCATCTTGTGTTCTAATATTTGGCCTTTGACCCTGATTCTTGATGCAGAGCTCCTCCCTAATTCTCTTGAAAATTCCTGGGTGATAGGAGCAAATTTCATTCTAATAAGGCAGTGCTTAGTGGCTCCCAGTTGGGGGCTGGTCATTAGAAAGACCATGCATGATTAGAATCTCGGAAATTTAAGCTATCCTCTTGGAAGAGAAGTGCTAGACATTGAATTAATGATAGATCATGCCCATGTGATGAAGCCTCCATAAAAATTTCAAAAGAACAACATTCAGAGAGACTCCAGGTTAGTGAACACATCCATCTACCACAAAGGTGATGCACAAGCAATCATAGAACCTTATAAGAGTGAAGCAGGAGGGTCAGCCTCAAGAGGAGATGTAACAACAGAAGCAAAAGTCTTACCAATGCAGACACAATGCAAAGAATGTTGGCAGCCTCTGCAAGTTGGAAAAGGAAAGAATCATCTTCTCCCCTAGAACCTAGAGACGGAGCAAACCTCTGCTGACATTCTGGTTTAATCCTGCAAACCCTATTTCAGACTTCTGAGTTCCAAAACTGTAAGAAGATATTGCATTTCCCTAAACCATTAAATTTATGGTGACTAGTTACAGCAGCAACACAGTATTAATCCATATCTACACTTTACTGTATTTTCTAAGTTATAGGAGAAGATAGATAGGTATGTTTGTGTCTTTCTCTCACAAGGAGATAGCTGTGGTTTCTTTTTAGAATACTTTTTTTATTATCTGGATTGCTAAATCATTTTCTCACCTGATAATCACAATTTAGTAAGTGCTAGATTTGCTGAAGTGAATAAAAGTTCTTTGAATGGTGTAAAATCAGTTTCTAAGTATGAGTCTGTTATGAGAAATAATTTTTTTCTTAATATGTATATTACTAGGGGTGTGTATACAAAAGGGCATGGCATAGAAGCAGCATTATTTTTCTAAAAACAGTTAATTCAATTCCTAAAAAATACATAATTCTGAATGGCTGACATTCCAGGTTATTCAATTATTTAATATATTTTTGGTAATTGTTCCAAGCCTCAGAGGATGATTACAGTGAAAAAAAAAAAAAAAAGAAGAAGTTGTATATGTTAAAGTTTGTTTAACGTATAATGCTGAAGATGGTGGAGGAATGGGATGGGGAGACCACTTTCTCCCCTACAAATTCATCGAAAGAACATTTGAACGCTGAGCAAACTTCACAAAACAACTTCTGACCTCTAGCAGAAGACATCAGGCATCCAGAAAAGCAGCCCATCGTCTTTGAAAGGAGAGCCCCTCCCTCCCCACAGCGCAACTGAACAAGTGAACCTGAACAAGAGACTACCTCCGCCCACCTGTGTCAGGGTGGAAATTACACACTGAAGAGACCAGCAAGCAGAAGCCAAATAAACAAAGGGAACCGCTTCAGAAGGGACCAGTGCAACAGATTAAAATCTCTGTAGGTAACACCGACTACATCGGAAGGGGCCTATAGATGTCGAGAAGTGTAAGCTGGAACGAGGAGCTATCTGAAACTGAACCAAACCCACACTGACTGCAACAGCTCCAGATAAATTCCTAGATATATTTTTACTTTTTTTTTTTAATTAAAAAAATGTTTTTTCTTTTCTTTTTTTTTATTTTTTCTCTTTTATTTACTTTTAAAATTCCCTATTACTCCTCCATTACTCCTTAATTTTCATTTTCATTTTCATATATTTTTAATATTTTTTTAAATAGAAAAAATTTATTTTTATTTTTATTATTTTTTCTCTTATTTTCTTCTAAAGTCCTCTATTACTCCTCTATCACTTCTTAATTTTCATTTTCATTTCACTATAACCTTGCAAAAAAAAAAAGAGGCCCTATTTTTAAACCAAACTTCATATATATTTCTAAAATTTTGTGTGTTTTTGTTTTTGTTTTTAATATTCTATTTTTAAGAGTCTAACCTCTACTCTAGATTTTGAATCTTTGTTTTTCAGTATTTGATATCAATTTTGGACATTTAAGAATCCAATAGTCAGTACCTATTTTTACTCAGGAGTGTGTTGATTACTCTCTCCCACTTTTGACTCTCCGTTTTCTACCTCAGATCACCTCTATTTCCTCCCTCCCCCTTCTCTTCCCAATCCAATTCTGTGAATCTCTGTGGGTGTCTGGGCTATGGAAAACACTTTGGGAACAGAGAACTGCGTAGATCTGTCTCTCTCCTCTTGAGTACCCCCTTTTCTCCTCTTGCTAATCTCTATCTCCCATCTCCCTCTCCTCTTCTTCATGTAACTCTGTGAACCTCTCTGGGTTTCCCTCACAGTGGAGAATCTTTTCGTCATTAACCTAGAAGTTTTATTATCAGTGCTGCATAGTTGGAGAAGTCTTGAGACTATTGGAAGAAAAAGACTGAAGTCCAGAGGCAGGAGACTTAAGCCCAAAACCTAAGAACACCAGAAAACTCCTGACTACATGGAACATTAAGTAATAAGAGACCATCCAAAAGCCTCCATACCTACACTGAACCCAACAACCACCCAAGAGCCAATAAGTTCCAGAGGAAGACATACCACTCAAATTCCCCAGCAACCCAGGAACATAGCCCTGAGTATCAACATACAGGCTGCCCAAAGTCACACCTAACACATAAACCCATCTCAAAACTCACCACTGGACACTCCATTGCACTCCAGAGAGAAGAAATCCAGCTCCATGCACCAGAACACCGACACAAGCTTCCCTAACCAGGAAACCTTGACAAGCCAATCGCCCAACCCCACCCACTGGGTGAAACCTTCAAATGAAAAGGAATGACAGACCACTAGAATGCAGAAAGCCCACTCCAAACACAGCAGTCTAAACAAGATGAAAAGGGAGAGAAATACCCAACAGGTAAAGGAACATGAAAAATGCCCACCAAGTCAAACAAAAGAGGAGGAGATAGGGAACATACCTGAAAAAGAATTTAGAATAATGATAATAAAAATGATCCAACATCTTGAAAACAAAATGGAGTTATAGATAAATACCCTGGAGACAAAGATTGAGAAGATGCAAGAAATGTTTAATAAGGACCTAGAAGAAATAAAAAAAGAGTAAATTAATAATGAATAATGCAATAAATGAGATAAAAAAACATCCTGGAGGGAACCAACAGTAGAATAGCAGAGACAGAAGATAGGATAAGTGAGGTAGAAGATAAAACGGTGGAAATGAACGAAGCAGAGAGGAAAAAAAGAAAAAAGAATAAAAAAAAATTGAGGACAACCTCAGGGACCTCTGGGACAATGTGAAATGCCCCAACATTCGAATCATAGGAGTCCCAGAAGAAGAAGACAAAAAGAAAGGCCATGAGAAAATACTCGAGGAGATAATAGCTGAAAACTTCCCTAAAATGGAGAAGGAAATAGTTAAACTGTTCCAAGAAACCCAGAGAGTCCCAAACAGGATAAATCCAAGGCAAAACACCCCAAGACACATATTAATCAAATTTACAAAGGTCAAACACAAAGAAAAAATATTAAAAGCAGCAAGGGAGAAACAACAAATAACACACAAAGGGATTCCCATAAGCATAACAGCTGATCTATCAATAGAAACACTTCAGGCCAGAAGGGAATGGCAGGACATACTTAAACTAATGAAAGAGAATAACCTACAACCTAGATTACTGTACCCAGCAAGTATCTCATTCAAATATGAAGGAGAATTCAAAAGCTTTACAGACAAGCAAAAGCTGAGAGAATTCAGCACCACCAAATGAGCTCTTCAACAAATGCTAAAGGATCTTCTCTAGACAGGAAACACAGAAAGGTTGTATAAACGTGAATCCAAACAATAAAGTAAATGGCAACGGGACCATACCTATCAATAATTACCTGAAAGATAAATGGGTTGAATGCCCCAACCAAAAGACAAAGACTGGCTGAATGGATACAAAAACAAGACCCCTATATATGCTGTCTACAAGAGACCCACCTCAAAACAAGGGACACATACAGACTAAAAGTGAAGGGCTGGAAAAAAATATTTCACACAAAGGGAGACCAACAGAAAACAGGAGTCACAATACTAATATCAGATAAAATAGACTTTAAAATAAAGGCTGTGAAAAGAGACAAAGAAGGACACTACATAATGATCAAAGATCAATCCAAGAAGAAGACATAACAATTATCAATATATATGCACCCAACATAGGAGTACCACAATATGTATGGCAAATGCTAATGAGTATGAAAGAGGAAATTAATAGTAACACAATAATAGTGGGAGACTTTAATACCCCACTCACAACTATGGATAGATCAACTAAACAGAAAATTAACAAGTAAACACAAACTTTAAATGACACAGTGGACCAGCTAGATCTAATTGATATCTATAGGACATTTCCCCCCAAAAAAATCAACGTCACCTTTTTCTCAAGCGCACACGGAACCTTCTCCAGAGTAGATCACATCCTGGGCCATAAATCTAGCCTTGGGAAATTCAAAAAAAATTAAATCATTCCAGTCATCTTTTCTGACCACAGTGCAGTAAGATTAGATCTCAATTACAGGAAAAAAATATTAAAAATTCAAACATATGGAGGCTATATAACACGCTTCTGAATAACCAACAAATCATAGAAGAAATCGAAAAAGAATTCAAAATATGCATAGAAATGAATGAAAATGAAAGTACAACAACCCAAAACCTATTGGGCACTGTAAAAGCAGTACTAAGGGGGAAGGTTCATAGCATCACAGAATTACCTCAAGAAACAAGAAAAAAGTCAAATAAATATCCTAACTCTACCCTTAAAGAAATTAGAAAAGGAAGAAATGAAAAACCGCGGGGTTAGTAGAAGGAAATAAATCTTAAAAATTAGGGCAGAAATAAATGCAAAAAAAATAAAGAGACCATAGCAAAAATCAACAAAGCTCAAAGCTGTTTTTTTGGAAAAAATAAACAAAATTGACAAACAGTTAGGAAAACTCATTAAGAAATAAAGGGTGAAGAACAAAATTAACAAAATTAGAAATGAAACTGAAGGGATCACAACAGACAAAACTGAAATACAAAGGGTCATAAGAGACAACTACCAGCAGCTCTATGCCAATAAAATGGACAATTTGGAAGAAGTGGACAAATTCTTAGAAAAATATAACTTTCCAAAACAGAACCAGAAAAAAATAGAAGATCTTAACAGACCCATCACAAGCAAGGAAGTTGAAACTGTAATCAGAAATCTTCCAGCAAACAAAAGCCCAGGACCAGATGGCTTTATAGCTGAATTCTACCAAAAATTTAGAGAAGAGCTAACACCTTTCTTACTCAAACTTTTCCAGAAAATTACAGAAGAAGGTAAACTTCCAAAGTCATTCTATGAGGCCACCATCACCCTAATAACAAAAGCAGACAAAAATGCAACAGAAAAAGAAAACTACAGGCCAATATCACTGATGAACATAGATGCAAAAATCCTTAACAAAATTCTAGCAAACAGAATCCAAGAACATATTTAAAAAATTATATATCATGACTAAGTGGGCTTTATCCCAGGAATGCAAGGATTCTTTAATATCTGCAAATCAATCAATGTAATGATCCACATTAACAAATTGAAAGATAAAAACCATATGATTATCTCAATAGATGCAGATAAAGCCTTTGACAAAATTCAACACACATTTATGATTAAAACTCTCCAGAAAGCAGGAATAGAGGGAACATACCTCAACATAATAAAAGCTATATATGACAAACCCACAGCAAGCATTACACTCAATGGAGAAAATTGAAACCTTTTCCCCTAAAATCAGGAACAAGGCAAGGGTGCCCAGTCTCACCACTACTATTCAACGTAGTTTTGGAAGTGTTGGCCACAGCAATCAGAGAATAAAAAGAAGTAAAAGGAATCCAGATAGGAAAAGAAGAAGTGAAGCTCTTGCTGTTTGCAGATGACATGATCCTCTACATAGAAAACCCTAAAGACTCTATCAGAAAATTACTAGAACTAATCAATGAATATACTAAAGTTGCAGAATATAAAATTAACACACAGAAATCCCTTGCATTCCTATACACTAACAATGAGAAAACAGAAAGAGAAGTTAAGGAAACAATAACATTCACCATTGCAACAAAAAGAATAAAATACTTAGGAGTATATCTCCCTAAAGAAACAAAAGACCTATGCATAGAAAACCATAAAATACTGATGAAAGAAATCAAAGAGGACACAAACAGATGGAGAAATATACCATGTTCAAGGATTGAAAGAATCAATATTGTCAAAATGACTATACTACCCAAAGCAATCTATAGATTCAATGCAATCCCTATCAAGCTACCAACAGTATTTTTCACAGAACTAGAACAATTAATTTCACAATTTGTATGGAAATACAAAAAACCTTGAATAGCCAAAGTAATCTTGAGAAAGAAGAATGGAACTGGAGGAATCAACCTGCCTGACTTCAGACTCTACTACAAAGCCACAGTCATCAAGACAGTATGGTACTGGCACAAAGACAGAAATATAGATCAATGGAACAGAATAGAAAGCCCAGAGATAAATCCATGAACCTATGGACACCTTATCTTCGACAAAGGAGGCAAGAATATACAATGGAAAAAAGACAACCTCTTTAACAAGTGTTTCTGGGAAAACTGGTCAACCACCTGTAAAAGAATGAAACTAGAACACTTTCTAACACCATACACAAAAATAAACTCAAAATGGATTAAAGATCTAAATGTAAGACCAAAAACTATAAAACTCCTAGAGGAGAACATAGGCAAAACACTCTCCGACATAAATCACAGCAGGATCCTCTATGACCTACCTCCCAGAATATTGGAACTAAAAGCAAAAATAAACAAATGGGACCTAACTAAACTTAAAAGCTTTTGCACAACAAAGGAAACTATAAGCAAGGTGAAAAGACAGCCCTCAGATTGGGAGAAAATAACTGCAAACAAAGCAACAGACAAAGGATTAATCTCAAAAATATACAAGCAACACCTGAAGCTCAATTCCAGAAAAATAAATGACCTAATCAAAAAATGGGCCAAAGACCTGAACAGACATTTCTCCAAAGAAGACATACAGATGGCTAACAAACACATGAAAAGATGTTCAACATCACTCATTATCAGAGAAATGCAAATCAAAACCTCAATGAAGTACCATTACACGCCAGTCAGGATGGCTGCTATCCAAAAGTCTACAAGCAATACATGCTCGAGAGGGTGTGGAGAAAAGGGAACCCTCTTACACTGTTGGTGGGAATGCAAATTAGTACAGCCGCTATGGAGAACAGTGTGGAGATTTCTTTAAAAACTGGAAATAGAACTGCCATATGACCCAGCAATCCCACTCTTGGGTATACACACCGAGGCAACCAGAGCTGAAAGATACATGTGCACCCCAATGTTCATCACAGCACTGTTTATAATAGCCAGGACATGGAAGCAACCTAGATGCCCATCAGCAGACGAATGGATAAGGAAGCTATGGTACATATACACCATAGAATATTACTCAGCCATTAAAAGAATTCATTTGAATCATTTCTAATGAGATGGATGAAACTGGAGCCCATTATACAGAGTGAAGCAAGCCAGAAAGATAAACACCAGTACAGTATACTAACACATATATATGGAATTTAGAAAGATGGTAACGATAGCCCTATATGCAAGACAGAAAAAGAGACACAGATGTACAGAACAGATTTTTGGACTCTGTGGGAGAAGGCAAGGGTGGGATGTTTGTAGAGAACAGCATTGAAACATGTATATTATCAAGGGTGAAACAGATCACCAGCCCAGGTTGAATGCATGAGACAAGTGCTCAGGGCTGGTGCACTGGGAAGACCCAGAGGGATGGGATGGGGAGGGAGGTGGGAGGGGGGATCAGGATGGGGAATACATGTAAATCCATGGTTGATTCATGTCTATGTATGGCAAAAACCATTACAATATTGTAAAGTAATTAGCCTCCAACTAATAAAAATAAATGGAAAAAAAAATTAAGTTAAAACAAATTTTAACACAGAAATCTACTACTAATAAGCACTTTCAAGTAAATATTTGTTAACTCACGAACTAGATAAAAATGACAGCTGTTCACAGATGTGAATTTGCTTAAATAATTTATGCAAAGCATATCAATTTTTTCAAAATAAAGTAAAAATCTCCAGTTGATTTCTACAATGGGTTATAGTGTTATGTTCCTCAAAATCCTCGAGAATGAAATGGTGACCCACTCCACTATTCCTGCCTGGAAAATTCCATGGACAGAAGAACCTAGTGAGCCTACATGGGATTGTAAAGAGTCAAACATGGAGCCTACATGGGGTTGTAAAGAGTCAGACATGACTGAACACCCATGTACACACGCACATTTCTCAAAATAATAAGATAATTTTATTGATTTTTTCTATATTTTCTATCAGAAATAATCACAAAGAATATCTTTATCATATTGACAATAAATCAATGATTTTTTTTTGTCAATTTGGGCCAGGTATTAAATGTATCTTTTAGATTCATATTTCTAGAACCAAGTAGCATATATTATTATTCAGCTGATAAGTACAAATATTGATTAGCCACAGTGACTATTATGACTAGTTGATATTGTCTATAACATACTACTTGTCAAATATTTTGGATAATTATTCATACTTTTAGTGTCAATATTTAAGAGTCTGTTTTCCTGCTTTAATTTTTGTTTTTTCTTTGTCAAAGAATCATGATAAAAAGCCTTTTATATCTCTGCCTTCTTCATTATCTAATCCAATCCATCCTCCAATACTGATGAATTGGTGGTGAATTTATTTTTAATTTATTTTTTCTTATCAAAAAGGTTCAATCACAGAATAAGAGCAAATTATAAATGCAATTATTTGCAAAAAACAGTTAAATGACTTATTAGTCAAAGCTTCTCTATTAGTTACCTTTTCTGGCTATCAGAATTATAAGTAACACCTACTTTTTCCAATTATATTCCTGCTACAAGTTTAAATGAAGAAATGCTTATAAGTAAGCAAAACAATATTAATATACCCAACTTAATAACAGTTGTCCTTTACATGATAATATCATCCTCACAGTATCATAGTTACAGGAGAAAAAAAAAAACTCTTGAAATTGTTATATTATCTACATAAGATACATTGATCAATAAAGGGACATATTTTGAGGTTACTTTAGGAGCTTTGCTATCAGTAATGACTTTAAAATATTCCTGTAATCTATTCTGCCATTGTTGAAGATGGTTTAGAGAGCATTTTTATGTTTAGATTTCTGAGATTCCCAGCTAAAAGCCCATACTTTAAATGTGTATTAATATTTCATTTCTCATTGGGAAAACATTCAGCTATAAATACTGAAAGTGGTTTAACAAACACATGTTTCTCCATCTGTAAGTCACAGAGTTTAGTGGTTAAGAGCATATACTTTACAGTCAGAAAAATTTGTATTTATATGCTGCCTTTTTAAATGTTATGACTTGGAAAATTTACCTGACCCTTTTGAGACCTTGATTCTTTATACACAAAATAGGTATAAAATTATCAATCTCAAAGGTATAAAATTGTGAGAAACTAAATATATATATATATATCACAAGTGTATAAGAGGACCCAGTACTTACTTAGTAAACAAAATTAAATGGTAACTCTTGCTGTTGTCCCTTTACTATGTAATATCTTTTAAAATGTTTACATACAATTTCCATAAATTCTCTTTGTATCATTTTTTTCTTATCCTCTAATATTATACTTTCCAAATTCCCATATGAGACATGCCTCTCTAGAATCATTCTAGTCTTTTTGATTTGAATAGAAGGTATAGATACTTAGTGTTTTCCCAGGGAATGTCTCAGATACTCAGTGACTGAAAAAGATCTATCTTTCACTCACTACATAGATAGTTCAAGACATATCTTTGTCTTTTTTGATGTCTAAGAGTGCATATTACCTCAAAGCCTCAAACCCTGATCAAGAAACATGTATTCTGTTAAATTATTTTCAGTGTTTATAGCTGAATGTCACTTTCAGATCATAGGTCTTCAGTACTTTATCAACCAATAGAATAGAGTCTAAGCTCTAAATTCCATGTCTTCTTTGCCTTGTTAAGTGCCTTACTTACAGTAGACATTAATCAATATCTGTTGAATAAATAAATGAACTGAACAACATTGTTGCAGAGATCAAATAAATTACAACTTACATCTTTATACAACTTTTCAATTTTCAAAGTAGTTTCAAAAATTCTGTTTTTGAGGTTGGTGCCAAGACAGTTCAAACACTTAGTAATCAGAATCAACTTTATCAAATAATTAGAATTGAAAGGGCCTTTAGAGGATAAACACTTTCAGCAGTTTCTGATGGCATTAGAAAATGAACAAAACTGAGATAGATCAATGAGTGGAAGCTACTTCTAACAAACTTCGTGAAACTTTCTTCATTTATATTGCTATACAATAATAAACTTTGTGAATTTATAAAGTTCCCCAAATCTTATATATTCCAGATTTTAAAAAAGTGTATGCAAAATAAAACCAGGAGCATCTTAAAAAAAATCTTCCATACCACTGAACATAAGGCAGAATATAATGTATGCTCCAATAAAAACATACTAATTTATCGTAGGACATCAATGAAGTAGATGGTACATTAGTTTATAAATTTTGAAAAAAAATTAAAGTATTAAGTATTGGATAAATTGCAATTTGAAAGTATTATGTAATAGTTCAAGTAGCATTTATATGATTGGGATGTTTGTGGTTATATAGTGAAAACAACAAAGTAATGAATATGTACAGTTAATTAAAATCAATTCTCCAAGATAATTGCCAATAGAAATTCTTTTTATTCCTTAGTCAATATCCAAGGGCCATATTTTATTAAAATAAGTCATAAGAATCAAATCACATGTTTGAAAAACATTTGAAATTAAATATTTTATGTCTGCTAAACATTTGAGGTTTCTGTCTTAGGACAAAAAAGTATCCTAATTTCAAGTGAGTTAGAAAAATTTACTGATGAATGATCTGTTTTCAAACATTTTCTACATGTTTATTAATGTAGAATGCGTTATAATACATGAACTAAAACTAAGGAAAAAAGAAAATGGTGCAGAAGGAAAATAAATGCAGAAGAATAAATGGGCATGGGAGGATTAAAAATATAAGAAAGAAAATCAATGGAGATGGTGCTTCACTTAGGGAAAAAAATATCAGTATCCACGAAGAATTTAGAACTGCAGAGAAGGATGCTTAAGTAGCAGTGATAGTGGTTGGTTGATAGAGAGGACCAGAGAGCTATTGCCCAAGCAGCCTTGCAGAATATTTATATATGTATATTGTATAGAACATAAAAT
The DNA here is from genome assembly GCF_033118175.1 of Dama dama. Classification (NCBI taxonomy): domain Eukaryota; kingdom Metazoa; phylum Chordata; class Mammalia; order Artiodactyla; family Cervidae; genus Dama; species Dama dama. Next base: position 74,653,928 of record NC_083714.1, read on the forward strand.
GCTAACTCAGAAGGTACCACGTAAGTCATTAGCTTTAATCACTTCATTTATACATGTGAAAAATATGAGTTGCAGAGAAGTTATATCTTGGTCAATATCACTTATCTGGTTAGTGATATAACTTGTTTTTTTTTTTTTTTTTCATTTTAAAAATCATTCAATGTTATGTTACAAGGGGACATGGTGATTGCTAAGAAAAAAAACAAGAGAAAGCATACTGTGTGCTTGGGAAATACAAGATACACCTCAAGAAGCATCACAAGGCAGTGCTTTCCTAGTTCCATTTCCAAGACACATTAACTGGCTCTCAGTCTTGGAGACCAGAATGATAATTCTGTCATAACAGCAAAAACGGACCCATCTCACAGGAATAGACTCATATTTTCCAAGGTGTGAGAGTGATATGTAAAACATACAAGAATGTCAATGTACTACATTTTGATAAGAAATGTATCAGAGAAGATCATTGTTATTTACTGTAAATTGTTATTTACTATACTCATTAGTTCCATTGGCAATTCAGTCAGTTTCTTTACATAGATATTCCATGTCTAAGTAAGTCTCATGAAAAGAATCCAGTAGGTTACCTTACTAGTATCTGTCAGTTTGTACAACTTCATGATTTCAAAAGCAGTCACCTCCAGACAATAAAACTACAGGCTAATATCACAGATGAACATGGATGCAAAAATCCTCAACAAAATATTAGCAAACCAAATTCAACAACACATTAAAGGAATCATACATTATGATCAAATTGGATTTATCCCAGGGATGAAAGTTGTTGTTCTTTTTTTTTAATATTTGCAAATCAAACATTGTGATACACCAAATTAACAAACTGAAGAGTAAAACCCACTGATCATCTCAAGAAATACAGAAAAAGCTTTTGATAAAATTCAGTAACCCATCTGTGAGAAAAGCTCTCCAGAAAGTGGGCATAGAGGGACCAAACTCAACATAATAAAGGGATTATATGACAAATCCACAGCTAACATACTCAATGGTGAAAAGCTAAAAGCATTTCCTCTAAGATCAGAAAGAAGACAAGGATGTCCACTCCCTCCATTTTTACTTACATAGATTTGAAAAGTCTTAGTCATGGAAATCAGAGATGGAAAAGAAATAAAAGGAATCCAAATTGGAAAAGAAGTAAGATTGTCACTCTTTGCAGATGACATGATGTTGTACATAGAAAAGTCCTAAAGATCCTACCAGAAAACTACTCAATCTCATTAAAGAATTGAGTAAAGTTGAAGGATTCAAAGCTTATACACAGAAATCTGTTGCATTTCTATACACTAACAATGAAATATCAGAAAGAGAAATTAAGTGAACAATTTTATTTACCATCACATCAAAAAAGATAAAATTCTTAGGGATAAAGAATTATGGCCTGGATAATCCCATGGACAGAGGCGCCTGGAAGGCTATAGTCCATGGGGTTGCTAAAGAGTCAGACATGACTTGGTAACTAAACAAAAACACAAAGGAGGCAAAAGACCTGTACTCTGAAAGGTACAAGATGCTAATGTAAGAAACTGAAGATGACACAAACAGAAGAAAAGATATACCATGTTCTTGGATTGGAAAAATCAATATTGTCAAAATGATCATGCTATCCAAGGCAATCTACAGATTTAATACAATCCCTATCAAATTACCAGTGACATTTTCCCACAGATTAATGATAAAAAAAATCTTAAAATCTGTATGGAAGCAAGAAACCTGAATAGTCAAAACAGTCTTGAGAAAGAAAATGGAGCTAAAGGAACCAGACTCCCTGATTCAGACCATACTATAAAACAACAGTCATCAAAAGAGTAATATATGTAAAATAGATAGCCGGTGGAAATTTGCTATATGACTCAGGGAACACAAACCAGGGCTCTGTGACAACCTAAAGAGGTGGGATGGAGTGGGAGGTGAGAGGGAAGCTCAAGAAGGAGGGGACATATGTTTGCCTATGACTGATCCATGTTGATGTATGACAGAAACCAGCAAGATATTGTAATTATCCTTCAATCAAAATAAATTAAGAAAAAAGTACAGTACTGACACAGACTTACAGATTAATGGAATAGGATAGAAAGCCCAGAAACAATCCCACATCCCTATGGTTAATGAATCTATGACAAAGTAGACAAGAATATACAATGGATAAAAGACAGTCTCTTCATAAAGTTGTGCTGGGAAAGTAAACAGCTACATGCAAAAGAATGAAACTAGAACATTCTCTAGGAACATACATAGAAATAAGCCCAAAATGTATTAAAGACCTAAATATAAGACAAGATGCTATAAAACTCTTAGAAGAAGACATAGGAATAAATGTTTGGCATTAATCACAAGAATATTTCTTTAGGTTCACCTTCTAGATTAATGGGAATAAGAACAAAACTAAACAAATGGGACCTAATTAAACTTAAAAGCTCTTGCTCAGCAAATGAAACCATAAAACAAAATAAAAAGAAAAACCACAAATGGGAGAAAAAATTTGCAAATGACACAAACAACAAGGAGTTACTCGTCAAAATTTGCAAACAGCTCATGGAGCTGAACCTCTCCCCAACCTTTGTCTCAGTGACCTAATAGCAGTGGCCATTTGCATGGGTTGCAGTATGTAAGACTTGGTATCCAAACTTGGGTGGCCTAAGGAGACTAAGGGACAGTTGGGTTGGTGCCTGGCTCCCTCAGGAGCTGCCAACTGAGATCTGTCTCCTCTTAGCCAGAACTGGGACATTGGAGGGTGAAAGCTATGCCTTGGGATTTTGCCCTTTCTTATCAGCACAGAGAATAACATTCATCTGGTAGAGATTTACAGGAATATTGTTACCTTACCATGACTTGACTTCAATAACAAAGGATCTGACACTAAGAAGTCTATTGTATGTATGTATGTATATATACAGAAGATCTAAATAGACATTTCTCCAAAGAAGACATACAGATGGCCAAACAGCACACAAAATATGCTCAACATCACTAATTATTAGAGAAATGCACATCAAAGCTGCAGTGAGATATTACCTCACACCATTCAGATTGGCCATCATCAATTAACCTATAAACAATGCATGCTGGAGAGGATGTGGAGAAAAGGAAACCCTCTTACACTGTTGGTGAGAATGTAAATTGGTACAGACATTATGAACAGTGTGGCACTTCCTTGGAAAAAAATAAAAAATAAAAATTGAGCAATCATATGGCACGGCAATCCCATCCCTGGGCATATATCTGGAGAAAACCATGGTTCAGAAAGGATACACTGCAGCATGATTTACAATAGCCAATACATGGAAACAACCTAAATGTCCACTGACAGAGTAATACATAAAGATGATGTGGTACATATATACAATGGACTACTACTCAGCCATAAAAAGAATAAAATGATGTCATTTGAAGCAATATGGATGGAGGTAAAGATTTTCATACTAAGTGAAACAAGCCAGAAAAAGACAAATATCATATGATACAACTTATATGTGGAATACAAATATATATATATATATATACTTATTTGCAAAACAGAAATGGACTCACAGACTTCAAAAACTAATTTAAAGTTATGAAAAAGATAAAAGTGGAGGGGAAGAGATAAGTTAGGAGGTTGGGATTAACACAAACACACTACTATCTACAAAATAGCTAATTAATAAGGCCTTATATATAAAATAGCTAATCAAAAAGGTACAATAGTTAATCCCAATAAGCATAGAGAACGCTACTCTATACTCTGCTATAATACATGGAAAAAGACTGAAAAAGAACAGATATATACGTGTATAACTACATCACTTTGTTGTACATGTGAAACTAGAGAAATATTATAAATCAACTGTACTACAATATAAAATAAAAATTTTAAAAATAGTTTCCTCAATTTTCAGTAAAATGATTTTTCTTTGATAGATAGAATGAGTTAAAGCAACTAATAAAAAAAATGAGGTAAAGCATTTGAGGATGTCTATCAGTAAATCCAGATTAAAAAGGTAAAAAAAAAAAAAAATGAGTTAAAGCATTTGAGGATGTCTATCAGTAAGTTCAGTTTCTCAGTCGTGTCCGACTCTGTGACCCCATGGACTTCATGCAGAAGGACAGACTTCCCTGTCCTTCACCAACTCTCGGAACTTACTCAAACTCATGTCCATTGAGTCATTCCTTCCAACTCATGCCATCCAACCATCTCATCCTCTGTCTGCTTCTCCTCCTGCCTTCAATCTTTCCCATCATCAGGGTCTTTTCAAATGAGTAAGTTCTTTGCATCAATGTGGCCAAAGTATTGAGTTTCATCTTCAACATCAGTCCTTCCAAAGAATATTCAGGACTGATTTCCTTTAGGATTGGTCAGTTTGATCTCCATTCAGTCTAAAGGACTCTCAAGAGTCTTCTCCAACACCACAGTTCGGAAGCATCAATTCTTTGGTGCTTAGCTTTCTTTATTGTCCAACTTTCACATCCATACATGACTACTGGAAAAACCATAGCCTTGACTACATGGACCTTTGTTGGCAAAGTAGTGTCTCTGCTTTTTACTATGCTGTCTAGGTTGGTTTTAATTTTTCTTCTAAGCAGCAAGAGTCTTTTAATTTTCTCTCTGCAGGTCACCATCTGCAGTGATTTTGGAGCCCCCCAAAATAAAGTCTCTCACTGTTTCCATTGTTTCCCCATCTATTTGCCATGAAGTGATGGGACCAGAGGCTATGATGTTACTTTTCTGAATGTTGAGTTTTAAGCCAAATTTTTCACTCTCCTCTTTCTCTTTCATCAAGAGGCTCTTCAGGTATTCTTTGCTTTCTGCCATAAGAGTGGTGTCATCTGCATATTGATACTTCTTCTGACAATCTTGATTCCATCTAGTGCTTCTTCCAGCCTGGCGTTTCACATGATGTACTCTGCATATATGTTAAACAAGCAGGGTAACAATATACAGCCTTGACATACTCCTTTTCTGATTTGGAACCAGTCTGTTGGTCCATGTCCAGTTATAACTGTTGCTTCTTGACCTGCATACAGATTTCTCAGGAGGCAGGTAAGGTGGTCTGGCTTTCCCATCTCTGTAAGAATTTTTTTCGCAGTTTGTTGTGATCCACACAGTCAAAGAGTATATAAAATTGCTTTATAGCACAGGGTAATTGTTGATAATCATAATTCTCAACAAATAATCTATTTAACTTTACAAAATAGCATTTCACATTTTCATAACACAAAATTATTTTTCTTTCATTTAAATTATTTTGTTTGATTGTTACAATAAGCCTAGAGCCAGACATCCTGGAGTGTGAAGTCAAGTGAGCCATAGGAAGCATTACTATGAACAAAGCTAGTGAAGGTGATGGAATTCCTAAAAGATGATGCTGTTAAAGTGCTGCACTCAATACACCACCAAATTTGGATAGCTCAGCAGTGCCATAGGCCTGGGAAAATATCAGTTTTCATTCCAATTATAAAGAAAGGCAATTCCAAAGGATGTTCAAACTACACAATTACACTCATTTCACATGCTAGCAAAGTTATCCTCAAAATCCTTCAATCTAGGCTTCAAAAGTACCTGAATCTAAAACTTCCAGATGTACAAGCTGGATTTAGAAAAGGCAGAGGAACCAGAGATCAAATTACCAACATAAATTGATTCATATAAAAAGCAGAGGAATCAAAATGATTAACTTCTGCTTCATTAAATATGCTAAAGCCTTTGACTGTGTGGATCACAAGAAACTGTTGAAAATCCTGAAAGAAATGGGAATACTAGACCACCTTACGTGTCTCCTGAGAAACCTTTATTCAGGCCAAGAAGCAACAGTTAGAACTAAACATGAAACAATAGACTGGTTTCACATTGGGAAAGGAGTAAGTCAAGGCTGTATATCGCCATCATGTTTATTTAACTTATATGCTGAGTACATCATGTAAAATGCCAAGCTGGATGAATCACAGGCTGGAATCAAGACTGCAGGGAGAAATATCAACAAGCTCAGATAATGCAGGTGACACCACTCTAATGACAGGAATCAAAAAGGACTAAAGAGCCTCCTGGTGAGGGTGCAAGATGAAAGATGAGAGTGAAAAACCTGACTTACAATTCAACATTAAAAAAAACTGGAAATAATGTCAGACTTTATTTTCTTGGGCTCCAAAATCTCTGTGGATGGTGACTGCAGGCATGAAATTAGAAGACGCTTGTTCCTTTCAGGAAAAGCTATGAAAAACCTAGACAGAGTATTAAAAAGCAGAGATATCGCCTTTCCAACAAAGGTCCACATAGTCAAAGCTATGGTTTTTCCAGTAGTCATTTACAGATTTGAGATTTGGACCATAAAGGCTAAGTGCTGAAGAATTGATGCTTTCAAGTTGTGGTTCTGGAAAAGCCTCTTGAGAGTCCCTTGGACTGCAAGGAGATCTAACCAGTCAATCCTAAAGGAAATCAACCCTGAATACTCATTGGAAGAACTGATGCTAGAGCTGAAGTTCCAAAACTTTGGTCACCTGATCCAAAGTGCTGATTCACTGGGAAATATCCTGCTACTGGGAAACACTGAAGGCAAGAGGAGAAGGGGATGACAGAGGATGAGATGGTTGGATGGCGTCACAGACTCAATGGACATGAATTTGAAAAAAAGTCTTGGAGACAGTGGAGGACAGGGAGGCCTGGCATGCTATAGCTTACGAGGTTACAAAGAGTCAGACATGACTTAGTGATTAAATAAACACAACAAAGTAATTAAACAAGTTTTACTCCATTTCTAGGATTGTAGTAGCTGACTTTCTAAAAGATTGAATGTGAGATAATGAAATAAATATAGAACTATAAGGGAAATTTGATTTTAACTTCTATGAAATTGGTGAGTCTCAAGATTGGTCAAGTTAATCTCTTTCTGAATCTCAGTTTCTTCATTTAAAATGACTGAGTACAGCATACTGACAATAAGCTAATATTTAAACTACATGCTTTTCCCTTTTAAAATGTTGTTCAAGATCCATTAAACTGTTTTCAAAAGTTAAAAAAAAAAATAAAATAAAATGACTGAGTAAGGGTTAGTAAGTTGCTGGAGTAGGAATTCTCAGTCCTAATTTTCCCACAGAATCACTGTTTTTGCAGTGCTATAAGAACTAAAATACATTTATTCAGAATCCATTTAAGAAATTGCAGTACCACAGAAAAGTAGAAGGCAAAAAACATCTTCATTGAAATGGGTAAGAAGAACAGTTTCATTTCAGAAACGTCAACTACTTCTCCAAGCCTACACACTTCAACACCTAGAGAGATTACCTTGGGGTGTGATTTCCCTCTGAGGGGAGGTGGGTAAAAGTGGAATAAATTTCCAACATCCCTGACTGTTAAGTGCATTTGGCTGACATGAGGGTTTGGTTTCTGTCTCACTTCATATGGAGCACTGTACAATAGGAGAGAGGAAGGAGTATAATATGATTCTATCATTTTTAGCCTTTTAGTTCACTCCTTGAAGGGCTGGTTTGTGCCCCAGGTCACATGAAATACTGAATGAATCATTATAGTACAGATGCTTGAGGCAGGAGGGAATAAAGGAAACGGGATAGGAGGTTCATAGTAGCCAGCACTTCTCTGTGAGACGGGGGTGTGGGGTAGTGTGTAATGGAGTTCTCTCCTCCAGCAGGGAAGGAGAAAGTGTATCTCCAACATTTGTGGCCTTTAATGTATCACCTGAAAAGTTGTCTTCAGTCTCATCTAGTAGGAAACCCTAATGGAACTATCATAGACCCATAGGGAGTAAGATTAAGAGCTACTGAGATAAAAAAGACTGGATGCTAGGGGCAGTTAGGAACAAAAACACTGAATCACTAACCAGTCTGATTGGTGAAGGTCTTTCCTAATCAAAGCCTGTCTCCAAAGAAATGGAAATTTTGTATGCTTCTGCAGAAGTAAAAAATCCAAAGTTATAAGAAGCACACAGAATCTAAGGAAACATGGCACAACTGAAAGAATAAAATGCATCTCCAGAGTTGACTCTAATAAAATGGAAACCTCTGTATCAACTAACAAGTAATTTAAAATAATTATATTAAAGTAGCTCATGAGTTAGAAGAAAACACAAACAACTGAAAGAAGTCAGGAAAATGATACATGAACAAAATAAGCATATCAGCAAAGAGACAGAAATGATAAAAAAAAAGAACCAAATAGAAATTTTAGAGTTAAAGAATACAATAGCAAAAATGTAAAAATTCATTAAAAGGCCTCAACAACAGGTTTGATCAAGCAGCAGAAAGAATTAGTGATCTTGAACACAGTAAATTTTAAAAGATTCAGTCATAGGGGAAGAAAAAAGGAAAAATGGTAAAGAAAAGTGAAGAAAGTATAAAGGAATTATAAGATTGTTGTTGTTCAGTTGACAAGTTGTATCTGACTCTTTGCAACCACATTGACTGCAACACAACAGGCCTTGCTGTCCCTCACCATCTCCCAGAGTTTGCTCAAGTTCATGTCCATTGAATCCATAATGCCATCCAACCATCTTATCCTCTGTTGCCAACTTCTCCTTCTGCCTTCAATTTTTCCCAGCATCGGGGTCTTTTCCAAGGAGTCATCTGTTCATGTCAGAGGGCAAAAATATTAGAGTTTCAGCTTCAGCATCAGTCCTTCCAATGAGTATTCAGGGTTGATTTGCTTTAGGATTGACTGGTTTGATCTCATTGCAGTCCAAGAGATTCTCAAGACTCTTCTCCAGCACAATTTGAAAGCAACAATTCTTTGGCACTCAGCCTTTTTTATGGTCCAACTCTCACATCCTTATATGACTACTGGAAAGACTGTATCCTTGACTATACAAACCTTTGTCAGCAAAGTGACATCTTTGCTTTTTATACATTATCTAGGTTTGTCACAGCTTTCCTGCCAAGAAGCAATTGTCTTTGAATTTCGTGGCTGCAGTCACCACCAAACAGTGATTTTAGAGCCCAGGGAGAGGAAATCTGTCACTGCCTCCACCTTTTCGCCTTCTATTTTTAATGAAGTCTTGGGATTGGATGTCATGATCTTAGATTTTTAATTTTGAGTTTTAAGCCTGCTTTTTCAATCTCCTCTTTCACCCTCATCGAGAAGCTCTTTAATTCCTCTTTGCTATTTGCCATTAAAGTGGTAGCAAGTATGATATGTATTATGTGAGTCTTCAGAAATCTTAAAGAAAGCAATGCCATTTATAATAGCACCAAAAAGAATAGAATACTTAGAAATGAACTTAAAGAGGTAAAAAACTTGTACAATGAAAGCTTCAAATCATTGATGAAAGAAATTAAACACAAAAGGAAAAAAAGATCTATGTTGTTGGATTTGAAAACTTAATATTGTTATACTGTCAAACTATCCATGATGAGCTACATATTCAATGAAATATCTTTCAAACTCCCAGTGGCATTTTTTATACAAGCAGAAAAAATTGTTCTAAAATTCTGAAAGGTCTGAAAGACCCTAAATAGCTAAAGCAATCTTGGCGGGGGGGGGGGGGGGGGGAAGCAAAGCTAAAGAACAAATCATATTTTCTTATTTCAAAATACATTAAACAGCTACAGTTAAAACAACATGATATTGGCATAAAGACAAATATACAGACCAGCAGAACAAAATAGAGAGATGAGAAATAAATCCACATATAGTCAGCTGATTTTCAACAAATTAGCCAAGAATACACAATGGAGAAAGGATAGTCTCATCAGCAACTGGTGTTTGAAAACTGAATACTTATATGCAAAGAATGACATTGAATCCTTACTTAAATAATACACAAAAAACAACCTTAATGGATTAAATATTTAAATGCTCAACCTGAAATTATCAAACTTCTAAAAGAAAACATAGAGAATAACTTTGGTCTTGTCAGTAGTTTCTTGGATATGACACTGAAAACACAACTAACAAAAGCAAACTTAGACAAATAAGAGTATATCAAACTAAAAAGCTTCTTAGAAGCAGAGGGAATAATTAACAGAGTCAAAAGACAACCTATGGAATGGGATAGAATACTTGCAAATTATATCATAAAGAATTAATATATAATTAATACTCAAAATACATGAAGAACTCATAGCAACACAACAGTGAATCAAAAATAACCTGGCTAAAACATGGGCTAAATACTTGAAAAGACATTTCTCCAAAGAAGACATACAGATGGCTAACAGATGTATGAAAAGAGACTCAATAACACTAATCATCAGGGAAATTCTTAAAGTCATGAAATATCATATCATACCTGTGAACATGGCTATTAATGAATGAATGAATGAATAAAATGACAGGTCCTGATGAAGATATTGAGAAATTGGAAAACTTTCACCCTATATGCAGAAATGCAAAACGTGGTCTCTTGTATGGAAGAAAGCATAATATTTTCTTAAAATGTTAAACATATAGGATTGCTGTATTTATTCTACAGAATGTAAATATGGATCTCAAACAGATGTCTGCCCTCTCAAGTTCATTGCAAGGTTATTCCCAATACCCAAGATATAGAAACAGTCTAACTGTTCATCAACAGATAAATAGTTAAAGACGATGGAATATTATTTAACTTTAACAAGAATGAAATTCTGCACTATGTGACAACTTGGGTAAACTTAGAAAACATTATGCCAAGTGAAACAAGCCTATTACAGAAGGGTAAATACTGCATGATTTCACTTAAATGAGATATCTAAAATAGTCAAATGTAAAAACAGAGAGCTAAATTGTAGATGTCAAGGGCTGGATGGAGGGGAAAATGGAGAGTTGCTATTTCACAAGTAAAGTTTCACTTGCACATGAAAAATAAGTTCTGGAGATATTCTGTTACAGGTTTGTGCCTATGTTTAGCAATTATTTAGATTTTAATATTGTATCCTTACCACAATAACAAGAAAGCATAAAAGTGAAATAAATAATAAATCTAATACAATTTTAAAATTAGACTAAATTACCTGTTTCATCAGACATTCTGTTTTTTCAAAGTGATTTGACCAAGATCACAAAGCATTTATTTGGCAGTTTTATATACTAGTTTAACTTCACCTTGTGAGGCTTTTCTTGATATTTTCTGTGAGCGATTTAGATGTCTGGGCTTTAAGTGCACCTGAATGCTACAAGATTGGAAAATTATATGGTTAAGTCATTTTTGTTTGTAATTGGTCAGTATAACTGCATGGAGTTCTCCTCCCAGGATATCAGCATTTTTTAAAATTATAAAAGTTTATGATCTTTGATCTTTTACCTAGAATGAATTTTTTTTGGCCTTTTCTTCTGTGGTGTTGATTTTTAACTAGATAATGAATTATATAAGGATTGACTACTTTATTATGTATGTAATATATAAGACTTGTAACTGTAGTCTTAGATATATAATCTATAATATATATGAAAGATCAGGGTAAATTTATGTATTATAGAGTAATAAAAACAAAAAATAAATTCCTAATTTGATTGAGCTTTTATAACTGACATTATTTAAGAAACCATATGAATTTAATGGCAAGTGGTGTTGTTTTCACATAAATGGATGTTGCTTTTGTTCATCAGAAATAATGCATATGTATGTATTAATGCAAATTATTGTCATTCCTTTGTCAAATGAATTTTGAATTTAAAAATATTTGTCCTGTGTGGAGTTTTGTCAAAAAATAATGGCCTTCATGACGACAATTTGTTTTTATGTTCATGTGGTTTAATTGTCTGATTCAAACCACTTCAGATCAGTTCAGTTCAGTTCAGTCGCTCAGTCGTGTCCGGCTCTTTGCGATCCCATGGGCTGCAGCACACCAGGCCTCCCTGTCCATCACCAACTCCTGCAGTTTACTTAAATTCATGTCCATTAAGTTGGTGATGCCATCCAATCATCTCATCCTGTATTGTCCGCTTCTCCTCCTGCCTTCAGTCTTTCCTAGGATCAGGGTCTTTTCCAATGAGTCAGCTCTTTGCATCGGGTGGCCAAAGTATTGGAGTTTCAGCTTCAGCATCAGTCCTTCCAATGAATATCCAGGACTGATCTCCTTTAGGATAGACTGATAGATAGATCTCCTTGCAGTCCAAGGGACTCTCAAGAGTCTTCTCCAACACCACAGTTCAAAAGCATCAGTTCTTCAGCACTCAGCTTTCTTTATTAGTCCAACCCTCACATGCACACATGACTACTGGAAAAACCATAGCTTTGACTAATAGTCTCATAACTTTGAATTAAAAATGCAAATCTAAATATAGTAATTTCACAACTTTCATTTGCACTGATTTACCAAATACACTAAATGTACACTATTTCTAAACTTAAGACCAAAATATTAAACTTAAAACCTTAATATTAACTATATATACCTATTTTTAATTTAAGATACACCCCAGGGTTAAAAACTTAAAAAAAAAAAAAAAAAAAAACTGAAAAGCAATTTTATTGTTCCAAGTGGTTTTGGTTTCTCATTCCATTTCACTGAGGTAGCATATTAATTAGAATGGTCTACCTGGAATGTAGGACTTGATTCCTGTTCCTGAGTCAGATGGGACTCAGTGTAATTTGTTTTTAATGTAAAATTATTTTAGCCAGAAACTTATACTATATAAAATTATCAGGCTCTTGGTAATGGTCCTGAAGATTAAACTTAATTTTCCCTCAGATTTGGATTTGCAAAACCACCTCTCCAAGATGTTACTGACTACTTTTTCTTTAATTACATAGTTTAATTTTGCAACTGTTTAGCTGTGTTAAATTATTTTACTTTTCTTCTTACATTTATAGAAATATTGTTTAAAAATAAATATTCATAACACTTGCTAAAGAATAAGGCAGAATTATGCAAGTAGACTACTGTGATAATGCAATGGGGTTTTGCACTAGAGGAGTAAGATTGGGCTCAACTCTGAATAAAACAAGAAAAAAAAAAAAAAACAGAATTTTATAGCCAAGGAGCACGGTGGGAGGGTCAGTGGATGGTATTAAGAGGGTAAATCAGAAATAGGGGGAGGATTTGGCTGAATTGACCTAACATAATATTTGCATGAGGTAGGATAAGGTGATCAGACATCACCTGAGGGATAAGATGCAAAACTCAAACACATATTGAGGATGATCAGATAACAGGACTCAGAAATTCTGGCTAAACTGACTTAGCAGAATTCTTGCTAAAATTGGACAATGAAGATTCAAAAACCCAAAAATCAAGGCCTAGATGAGAAGATAGTTCAAGGGAGCTTGACTAGGGTTTGTTCAATGAGATAATTCTGTCACAGTTTTATTTTGTTTTATTTTTTCATTTATTTTTATTAGTTGGAGGCTAATTACTTTACGATATTGTAGTGGGTTTTGTCATACATTGACATGAATCAGCCATGGATTTACATGTATTCCCCATCCTGATCCCCCCTCCCACTTCCCTCTCTACCCGATCCCTCTGGGTCTTCCCAGTGCACCAGGCCCGAGCACTTGTCTCATGCATCCAACCTGGGCTGGTGATCTGTTTCACTATAGATAATATACATGTTTCAATGCTATTCTCTCGAAACATCCCACCCTCACCTTTACAGTTTTAATTAAAACAAAATTTTCTTTAATATTTAACTTAAAATGAAGTTAAAATTTTATCCATTAGTTCAAACATTATTAGAGTAGATTTAAGCTTCTTTTAATGACTAAAATACTCAAAGATTTTCTTAAAAATTTTCCTCCACCAACACAAAACCCAAAACGTTAATCTTAAATCTGAAAAGTGATCATGTCCAGCAAAAAAGAACTCTTATATTATCTGAAGCCAGACTATTGAATGAAGTCCTACTTGGAGACTATGTTCCTACTGTTTCTTCTTCTATTAAACCATTGTATCAGTGTTTCTTGGAGTTTTAAGCTATGCCCTGACTAGAAAAATATTAGATTGAAAATTCTATTTTTCTCTCCTTCTAGAACAATTTATTGGTTAGTGTTCACACTATTCTGTGGTTAGACGTGGTGGATGCTATACTTAACTAATTCAAGAAACTGAAGAAGAATGAAAGTTACATGGAATAATAATCCTCTCAAAGTACATGAAATTAGATAATATCATGATTGCAATAGCTTTCATGCCCCACCATACTTTTTTGTCGTATTCCATATACCTATCTCTTTTCCTGGATTTTCAAACATTTTGCTTTAGGTTAACATCAATAAGTGTGGGTGAATAATTATTAATTCTATTGATTGTGCTGTGTGTGATATCTTTCTGTTTTAATATTAAAAATCAATAGGTAAAGATGATTATAGATAGATAGCTTTAATAGATTTCAATAAAATTTGAGTTGCATGTAAAAGTTAAAATGATATGGTGGATGTATTTCATCATCTGTGGGGGAAATAGGGATGGTGGAGATTAAATGACAAAGATTAAGTTAATGCACACATTTTGTAATTCCCATATGTGTTCATCTTTAACATTTAGGGTATAGGTAATCCTTATTGCCAAATTCAGACATAAACTGAAGAAAGTAGGGAAAACCACTAGACCATTCAGGTATGACCTAAATCAAATCCCATATGATTATACAGTGGAAGTGAGAAATAGATTTAAGGGACTAGATCTGATAGATTGCCTGATGAACTATGGGCGGAGATTCATGACATTCTACAGAAGACAGGGATCAAGACCCTACCCATGGAAAACAAATGCAAAAAAGCAAAATAGCTGTCTGAGGAGGCCCTACAAATAGCTGTGAAAAGAAGAGAAGTGAAAAGCAAAGGAGAAAGGGAAAGATATACCCATTTGAATGCAGAGTTCCAAAGAATAGCAAGGAGAGATAAGAAAGCATTCCTCAGCAATAAATGCAAAGCAATAGAGGAAAACCATAGAATGGGAAAGACTAGAGATCTGTTCAAGAAAATGAGAGACACCAAGGGAATATTTCATGCAAAGATGAGCTCAATAAAGGACAGAAATGGTATGGACCTAACAGAAGCAGAAGATATTAAGAAGAGGTGGCAAGAATACACAGAACAACTATACAAAAAAGGTCTTCATGACCCAGATAATCACGATAGTGTGATCACTCACCTAGAGCCAGACATCCTGGAATGTGAAGTCAGGTGGGCCTTAGAAAGCACCACTATGAACAAAGCTAGTGGAGGTGATGGAATTCCAGTTGAGCTATTTCAAATCCTGAAAGATGATGCTGTGAAAGTGCTGCACTCAATATGCCAGCAAATTTGGAAAACTCAGTAGTGGCCACAGGATTGGAAAAGGTCTGTTTTCATTCCAATCCCAAAGAAAGGCAATCACAAAGAATGCTCAAACTACCACACCATTGCACTCATCTCACACACTAGTAAAGTAATGCTCAAAATTCTCCAAGCCAGGCCTCAGCAATATGTGAACCGTGAACTTCCAGATGTTCAAGTTGGTTTTACAAAAGGCAGAGGAACCAGAGATCAAATTACCAACATCTGCTGGATCATCTAAAAAGCAAGAGTGTTGCAGAAAAATATCTATTTTTGCTTTATTGACTGCCAAAACCTTTGATTGTATGGATCACAATAAACTGGGGAAAATTCTTCAAGAGATGGGAATACCAGACCACCTGACCTGCCTCTTGAGAAACCTATATACAGGTCAGGAAGCAATAGTTACAGCTGTACATGAAAAAAAGACTGGTTCCAAATCCAAAAAGGAGTATGTCAAGGCTGTATATTGTTACCCTGCGTATTTAACTTATATGCAGAGTACATCATGAGAAATGCTGGGCTGGAGGAAGCACAAGCAGGAATCAAGAATGCCAGGAGAAATCAATAAGCTCAGATACGCAGATGACACCATCCTTATGGCAGAAAGTGAAGAGGAACTAAACAGCCTCTTGATGAAAGTGAAAGAGGAGAGTGAAAAAGTTGACTTAAAGCTCAACAGTCAGAAAACTAAGGTCATGGCATCTGGTCCCATCACTTCATGGCAAATAGATGGGGAAACAGTGGAAACAGTGTCGGACGTTATTTTGGGGGGCTCCAAAATCACTGCAAATGGTGATTGCAGCCATGAAATTAAAAGATGCTTTCTCCTTGGAAGGAAAGTTATGACCAACCTAGATAGCATATTAAAAAGCTGAGACATAACTTTGCCAACAAAAGTCCGTCTAGTCAAGGCTGTGGTTTTTCCAGTGGTCATGCATAGTTGTGAAAGTTGGACTGTGAAGAAAGCTGAGCCCTGAAGAATTGATGCTTTTGAACTATGGTGTTGGAGAAGCCTCTTGAGAGTTCCTTGGTCTGCAAGGAGTTCCGACTAGTCCAACCTAAAAGATGGACTGGCTAAAACCAGTCCTGGCTGGTCATTGGAAGGACTGATGCTGAAGCTGAAACTCCAATACTTTGGCCACCTCATGCAAAGAGCTGACTCATTGGAAAAGACTCTAATGGTGGGAGGGATTGGGAGCGGGAGAAGGAGACAACAGAGGATAAGATGGCTGGATGGCATCACCGATTTGATGGACATGAATTTGAGTAAACTCCAGGTGTTGGTGATGTACAGGGAGGCCTTTCGTGTTGCGATTCATGGGGTTGCAAAGAATTGGGCATGACTGAGTGAGTGGACTGAGCTGTGTTCAACAGCATCATCTGTTAAGATTTTAAATTCCTCACCTGTAATTCCATCACCTCCACTATCTTTAATTGTAGTAAACTTTCCTAAGGGACTCTTCACTTCACACTCTAGGATCTTTGGCTCTAGGTGAGTGACCACAGCAACATGGTTATCCAAGTCATTAAGATCTTTTTTTGTATAGGTCTTCTGTGTGTTTGTACCATGTCTTCTCAATCTCTTCTGCTTCTGTTAGGCCCTTACTGTTTCTGTCTTTTTGTGTGCCCATGCTTGCATGAACTCTCCCCTTAATATCTTCAATTTTCTTGAAGTTCCTGACCTTTCTATTGCTTTCCTCTATTTCTTTGCATTGTTTATTTAAGAAGGCCTTCTTTTCTCTCTTTGATAGTCCCTGGAGCTCTGCATTCAGGTGATTATAACTTTCTCTTTCTCCCTTGCCTTTTCCTTCTCTTCTTTCCTCAACTATTTGTAAAGCCTTTGCCTTCAAACAACCACTTTGCCTTCTAGCTTTCTTTTTCCCTTAATGGATCAGTGCTTTTTCATGACAAAGGTACTTTTGTATCTCCATGAAGCTGTGAGACATGCTAACAGAGTCACTGAAGATGGACATGTCATAGTGAAGATATCTGGCATCACATGGGCCAGTGAAGAATGCAAAGGCAGCACAGTGTAGCTCTCTTGCCTGAAGAACTGAAAGGTTGCTGCTACAAGCTGTAAGCAATGCTGGGATTCGTGGCATCTGGAGGAGAGGAATTCTATCTGGGACCAGAGATGAGGCTTGATCACTTGGACCTTTTTGTGTAGCAAAATTTTATTAAAGTATTAAAAGTGATAAGAGAAAGTTTCTGACCTAAATGTCACAAGGGGGCAGAAATAGTGTCCCCTTGCTTATTTTTAGCAAGGAGTGTTATGCCTGTTAGCAAGCTGCTAATCAGGTAAAGGAAATGCCTCAAAACTGAGAGGTAAACCAGACCCCAGGAAAGTAATATGCATTTGAAGATAGCATTGGCACAAGATGAGTCAACCACTGCCATAAAAACAATTGACATGAAGCTTGAAGAGAGGCAGATTTCCAAGCAAATAAATAGTTAATTAGCATAGATTAAGAAAGAGAAAGACCCATTGGTTAGCTCAAGGTTTGAGATAAATTTAAGCTCAGGCAGAACCAGGTGTCACCATGACAACACAGGATTAGAAGAGAAAAAAAAAAAAAAGAGTCTGCAACTTGCAATTTATTTCCTCCTGCCACTTGAAAACCTCTGGTCTCCCTACTGAGGATGTTAACCCTCTCAGAACCCCATGGGCAGTATGAAAAGACAAAAAAAAGTATGACACCAAATGATGAGACTCCTAGGTCACAAGGTGTCCAACATGTTATTGTGGGAGAGTGAAGGACAATTACCATATCTCCAGAAAGAATGAAGTGGCTGAGTCAAATAGGAAACAATACTCAATTGTGAATATGTCTCATGGTGAAACTAAAGTTTGATGCTGTTAAGAACAATACTGCATAAGAAGCTGGAATATTAGGTCAATGAGTCAAGATTTACGTAGTAAGCAGACATAGTCAAGCAGGAGATGGCAAGACTGAACCTTGTCATCTTAGGAATCAGTGAACTAAAATGGTCCAGAATGGACAATTCAATTCAGATGACCATTATACCTAGTACGATGAGCAGCAATCCCTTCAAAGAAGTGGGGCCTCATCTCTGACCCTAGATCAAATTCTTCTCCTCCAGAGGCCACAGATCCCAGCGTTATTCATGGCTGGTAGCAGCAAACTTTCAGTTCTTCAGGCAAGAGTGCTAGAGTGTGTTGCCTTTGCATTCTTTATTGGACCATGTGTTGCCAGATATCTTCACTATGACCTGTCCATTTTGCTGGCCCTGTTGGCACAACTCATAGCTTCATTGAGATATACAAGTGCTTTTGTCATGAAAGAGTGCCATAGTCCACAAAATAGTGGGGTACAATCTCAGAAAATAATGATTTTGGTTTATTTTCAAGGCAAACCACTCTAAATTACAGTAATCAAAATCTGTGCTCCCACCACTGGTGCTGAAGAAGCTGAAGTAAACTGGTTCTATGAAAATGTACAATATGTTCTAGAACGTATGCCAAAAAACAAAATATCCTTTTCATCATAGGGGATTGGAATACAAATGTAAGAAGTCAAGAGATTCCCAGATATATAGGCAAGTTTGGCCTTGGAGTACAAAATGAAGCAGGGCAAAGGCTAACAGAGTTCTGTCAAGAGAATATATTGTTCATAGCAGAAAACTTTTTCCTACAACCCAAGAGACTACTTTACACATGAACATCACCAGAGGGTCAATGCCTAAATCAGATTATGTTCTTTGCAGTCAGTGATAAAGAAACCCTATACAGTCAGCTAAAAAAGACCTGGAGCTGACCATGGCATGGATCATGAGCTCCTTATTGAAAAATTTAGGCTTAAGTTGAAGAAAGTAGGGAAAACCACCTGGCAATTCAGGTATGGCCCAAATCAAATCCCTTATGATTACACACTGGAGTTGATGAATAGAATTAAAAAATTAGATCTGGTAGACAGAGTGCCTGAAGACCTTTGGATGAAGGTTAATAACATTGTATAGGAGGAACTGATCAAAACCAAAGTTAGTAAATCAAAATAATCAGAGGAAAAATAAATGGGAGATGAAGAAAACAATAGCAATGATGAAAGAAAATCTTGTTCTTTGAGAGGAAAAATGCTTGTCCTATGAGAAGATAAACAAAATTGATAAACCTTTAAATAGACTCAAGTGAAAAACATACAAGACTTAAAGTAATTATATTAGAAATAAAAAAGAATTTACAGCTGACATCACAGAAATACAAAGAACCATAAGAGATTATTATCATACAAGCAAATACATGTCAATAAATTCAACAACGTGGAAGAAAGTAACAAATTTTAGCAAGGTACAAACATTCAGGACTGAAACAGGAAGAACTAGAAAATCTTAACAGACCAATCATAAGTAATGAAAATGAAACTCTGAATAAAATTCTTCTGATATACAAAAGTCCAATATGATATAGAATTACAGGTGAATTCTATGAAACATTTAGAGAAAAATTAACACCTATCCTTCTCAAATTCTTCTCAAAACATTGCAGATGAAGGAACACTTCCAGGCTCATTCTTTGAGGCCACCAAAACCTTGATCCCAAAGCAAAACAAAAACATAGAGCAATCCCTCGTATTCCTATACACTAACAACGAAATATCAGAAAGAGAAGTTAAGGTAATAATCCCATTTGCCTTCACACACACAAAAATAATAAAATACCTAGGAATAAATCTACCTAAGGGTAGAAAACTAAGAAAACACTGATTAAAAAATCAAAGACAACACAAACAGATTGAAAGATATATCATGTTCTTGGATTGGAAGAATTAATATTGTGAAAATGTTTATAATGCCCAAAGTAATCTACAGATTCGATGCAATTCCTATCAAGTTACTAATGACAATTTTTACCAAATTAGAACATTTTTAAAAAATTTGAAACCTAAAAGACCCTGAATAGCCAAAACAATCATAAGAAAGAAAAACAGAACTGGAGGAATCAATCTCCCTGCCTTCAGACTATACTATAAAGCTATAGTCATCAAGACAGCACATTCCTGGCACAAAAACAGAAATGTAGATCGATGGTAGAGGGTAGAAATCCCAGAGATAAACCCCCACATCTATGGTCACCTACACTATGTTAAAAAAAAAAAACCAAGAATATACAGTGGAAAAAAAAACAACAACAGTCTTTTCAATAAGTGGTGCTGAGAAAAATAGACAGCTACATGTACATGAATAAAATTAGAAAACTCCCTAATAGCGTATACAAAGAATCAACTCAAAATGGACTAAAGACTTAATATAAGACAAAATGGGGCTTCCCTCATAGCTCAGTTGGTAAAGAATCTGCCTGAAATGTAGAAGAAACAGATTTGATTCCTTGATCGGGAAGATCCACTGGAGAAGGAAATTGCAACTCACTCCAAGTATTCTTGCCTGGAGAATCTCATGGAAAAAAAAAAGACTGTGGCAGGCTACAGTCCATGGGGTTGCAAAAATCAGACATGACTTAACCACTAAACCACCACCATCAGGCATCATAGTTAAAAGCAAAGACATTACTTTGCTGACAAAGTCTGTATAGCTGAAGAAGCTGAAATTGAATGGTTCTATGAAGATATACAAGACCTCCTAGAAATAACACCCAAAAAAGATGTCTTTTTCATCACAGGGGACTGGAAAGCAAAAGTAGGGAGTCAAGAGATACCTGGCCTAACAGACAAATTTGGCTTTTGAGTACAAAATGAAACAGAGCAAATGCTAACAGAGTTTTGCCAAGAGAACACACTGGTCATAGCAAACATCCTCTTCCAAAAACACAAGAGAAGACTCTACACATACCAAAATCACATTGTTTATATTCTTTGCAGCCAAAGATGGAGAAGCTCTATACAGTCAGCAAAAACAAGACCAGGAGCTTACTGAGCCTCAGATCATGAACTCCTTACTGTCAAATTCAGACTTAAATTGAAGAAAGTAGGGAAAACCATTAGACCATTCAAGAATGACCTAAATCAAATCCCTGACAATTATACAGTGGAAGTGACAAATAGACACAAGAGATTAGATCAGATAGACAGAATGCTTGAAGAACTATGGACGGAAGTTTGTGATACTGTACACGAGGCAGTGATCAAAACCATTCCCAAGAAAAAGAAGTGCAGAAAGTTAAAGTGGTTGTCTGAAGGGGCCTTACAAATAGCTGAGAAAAGAAGAGAAGTGAAAGGCAAAGGAGAAAAGGAAATATAAACCCATCTGAATGTAGAGTTCCAAAGAGTAGCAAAGAGAAATGAGAAAGTCTTCTTCTTCTTCTTCTTTTTTTTTTTTTTTTAGATTATGGTATTAGTTTTATTAATGATTACTTTTTTGTTTGTTTGTTTGCTTGTTTGTTTTTACAGTTTTTATTTATTTTTTTCATTTATTTTTATTAGTTGGAGGCTAATTACTTTACAATATTGTAGTGGGGTTTGTCGTACATTGACATTTACTTTAGCACTCAGAAAGGCATTCATCATACATGACAGAGGTGATGACAAATGTCAATGGACTGAATGTCATCTCCCTCACATAGATGTTATCAATACCAGTATCTCTACTCTAAGCCAAACATGTTTAATCCATCACGGCATTTTTCCATCTGAGCTAAATCCTTCTCAACACAGAACTTTCTGCACGGAATGCAAACTAGTACAGCCGCTATGGAGAACAGTGTGGAGATTTCTTAAAAAACTGAAAATAGAACTTCCATATGACCCAGCAATCCCACTTCTGGGCATACACACCGAGGAAACCAGATCTGAGACACTTGCACCCCAGTATTCTTCGCAGCACTGTTTATAATAGCCAGGACATGGAAGCAACCTAGATGCGCATCAGCAGACGAATGGATAAGGAAGCTGTGGTACATATACACCATGGAATATTACTCAGCCATTAAAAAGAATTCATTTGAATCAGTTCTAATGAGACGGATGAAACTGGAGCCCATTATGCAGAGTGAAGTAAGCCAGAAAGATAAAGAACATTACAGCATACTAACACATATATATGGGATTTAGAAAGATGGTAATGATAACCCTATATCCAAGACAGAAAAAGAGACACAGATGTATAGAACAGACTTTTGGACTCTATGGGAGAAGATGAGGGTGGGATGATCTGAGGGAACAGCATCAAAACATGTATATTATCAAGTGTGAAATAGATCGCCAGTCCAGGTTGGATGCATGAGACAAGTGTTCGGGGCTGGTATACTGGGATGACCCAGAGGGATGTGATGGGGAGGGAGGTGGGAGGGAGGTTCAGGATAGGGAATACATGTAAATCCACGGCTGATTCATGTCTATGTATGGCAAAACCACTACAATATTGTAAAGTAATTAGCCTCCAACTAATAAAATAATTGGGAAAGAAAGAAAAAAAGAAAGAAAAAAAATGAATAAAGGAATAAAACACACATATACACCCGGGGGTGGGGGACAAAATGGGATCTAAATATATACTGACTTATAGCTTTATGTCATCAATAATTTCACTCCACATCTTTAGTAGATATTTTATTTTTGGAGAATCCCA
Source organism: Dama dama (assembly GCF_033118175.1). Lineage (NCBI taxonomy): Eukaryota > Metazoa > Chordata > Mammalia > Artiodactyla > Cervidae > Dama > Dama dama. The sequence continues at coordinate 74,676,649 of NC_083714.1, forward strand.
TAGATAGAGGAGCCTGGTGGACTGTAGTCCAATGGGTCACAAAGAGTCAGACATGACTGAAGTGACTTAGCACACAAACCTTATTAGATGTAGCCTGAGAACAAGAGAAGAAAAAAAAAATCCTCTAACTCTATTAATCATTTTTTAGCAACAACATTGGTATTATTACACTGAAAAATATACAATGATAAAACAAATAAGCAAAACATATTGACAATTAAAATGTTCACTGTAAGAAAAAGAAAAAAAGAAAGATTACACTTATAAAATCAAATAATTTAAGGAGGAAAAGTAAACCCTAAAATAATAAAAGTGAATTGAAAATACCATTATTAAACTGTAAAACATTTTTTTCCCTAGTAGCATTTTTGAAAAGAGTATTGCCTAGAGCTATGTTACTTTGCATGTAAATATTTGCAGCTACAGAGAACCACATCTCCTTGGAAAGATTATACCAAAACAGTTTATAATACAGGAAGCATGGATATTGTTAATGAGGAAGAAGAACAAGAAGTAGCAGGAGGAGGAGGGGAAAGAGAGAAAATATGCTGAGGTTAAAATGTCTAAGGAGCTATATTGAAGGGATTTCTCTGTTCAAATGAAAATCCGTGAGTTCATTAAAGCACACACACAGAATCTATTTGATTTGTTACTTTTGGAGTGTTTTAAATACTCAAACATTACTCAGAAAAAATATTATATAAGAAAAAAATGATTAAGCAGTTACTGTCTCTTTTTTGGATTAACTATAACCCATGGCAATGAGAAATTTAGAAATAAAACGTTTCTTTCTAAAACTTATCTATTTAAACAAAATAAAAATTCTGAAAGCCCTAATAAAAAGTGTTATAATAAAAATGTTATATAAAAAAAAGCTTGTTATCTCAAGCTTTTATGCTCCATCAATGGTATGGCATTGTTATATAGTAGAAAGCTTATTCCTGTAATTAGAACACCTAATTTTAATTCAGTACGTTTTATCTTTTTCTTTTATTTATTTTTATTAGTTGGAGGCTAATTACTTTACAATATTGTAGTGGTTTTTGCCATACATTGACATGAATCAGTCATGGATTTACATGTGTTCCCCATCCTGATCCCCCCTCCCGCCTCCCTCCCCATCCCATCCCTCTGGGTCTTCCCAGTGCACCAGACGTGAGCACTTGTCTCATGCATCCAACCTGGGCTGGTGGTCTGTTTCACCCTTGATAGTATACTTGTTTCAGTGCTATTCTCTCATAACATCCCACCCTGGCCTTCTCCCATAGTGTCCCAAAGTCTGTTCTGTACATCTGTGTCTCTTTTTCTGTTTTGCATAGTGGGTTATTGTTACCATCTTTTTAAATTCCATATATATGCATTAGTATACTGTATTGGTCTTTATCTTTCTGGCTTACTTCACTCTGTATAATGGGCTATGACCCACCTCCCAGAATATTGGAAATAAAAGCAAAAATACACAAATGGGACCTAATTAAACTTAAAAAGTTTTTGTACAGCAAAGGAAACTATAAACAAGGTGAAAAGACAGCCCTCAGAATGGGAGCAAATAATAGCAAACAAAGCAACAGACAAAGAATTAATCTCAAAAATATACAAGCAGCTCCTGCAGCTCAATTCCAGAAAAATAAATAACCCAATCAAAAAATGGGCCAAAGAACTAAACAGATGGGAAAACTTTTATCTTAATAAGATAAGCACATCAATTGTTGCAGCTTTGGTATCCCAAAGGATAAAATATGAGTGCTAGTTTCAATGATTTTTAAAGGCCCTTCCACTAGAAAAAGAGAAGACTAAATGTCTATGTGTTTAATGATGGATCATATTCTGTTTTGCATATGCATAACAAAAATTAAAAATCATATGATTGAATAATTCATTTTTTTCTTCTCTGAATTTATTTCAGCTACTCATGTAAACAAAATGTCGATTTATTTAAGTTCTATGTTAGACAAATCAAAGAGCTCAATGTCATGTGACCTAGAATCTAGTCTTAATCATGCTGTTAACTTCCTGTTAGACTTGAATAAGTTGTTTAGCTTCACTGTGATTTATTAATCTAACCTTAAAAATATACAATATTTCTCATCAGGGCAAGATTGCTTAAACCTGGTTTTCTTTGCCCTTCCCCACTAACCACTACTATAAATACTGGGAATGGTATAAAAGGCAACCAAATATTACCGTGACAGCTCATAAGAGATGGAACTGGTTTGGGATTCCTAGACTGTGAAACCAAGCAGGCACAGAGACATGAAGAGTGTTGGAGGACACCTCTCCACTTGAGACACATCCAAGAATCAGACCTTTCAAAACCTGTTTCACTCCTTCAGGCAGCAAAGGCAGGAAACTGTGGGAGTTTCAAGGCAACAAACAAAATAGACCAAATGGCAATACAAAGACTCTGAAAAGGAAATGCTTTGGAATCACAGCACACAAACATGGGCCAAGACATAGGTGAATAATCCTAAAGAATATGACTGCCTACTAAATTAAAGATTGAAATGTAACTTAGGGTCTCCTAATGTAAAAAAACAAAAAGTCCACAATATAGTTGAAAATCACTCCATTTGCCAAGAACTAAGAAAATTCAGCTGGAATGAGACAATTGATTCCAAACAGATTTCAGAGAAAAGAAAATCACTAGAGATGAAGAGAAACATTACATAAGAATAAAAGGATCAATCCAAAATGATACTGGGATTCTAAATGTATAAGCACAAAAAAAAAAAAAAATTAAAAAACGTCTAAGCTTATATAAATTAAAAACTGATAGACATGTCAAGAGAAAGAAATAAACTCACAATTAATTTTGTTCTTTAAACAACTTCTTTCAGCAACTGAGAGATATTAAATCAGATACAATATTTAGATATTGAATGAGAAAAAATATCTGAACAACACAATCAGCAAGATCTTATTGACATATATAAAACATTCCACTCAGTAAGAGAATAATGTGCATTATTTTAAAGGGCCCAAAATATACTTTATGCAGGATCATAAAACAAATCTTAAAAATGTTAAAATATTGAAATCACATGACTATATTTTCTGACCAGAGAGGAATCAAACAAGAAATTAATAACAGAAAAATGATAGGAACAGCTCTAAAAACATGAAAATTGAATATTGAAATAGGAACCTATGGGTCAAAAAGGAAATATCAAAGGAAATAAAAACTACAAACACTAAAAGAAAATAAGATATCAAATTTGTGGGATGCAGCTAAATCTAAATCAGTGCGGATAGGGAATTTTATGTCACTAAATGCTCACATTACGACAATTTTTAAAACATTGACTTAAGTTCCTACTTCAAGAGTGTAGAAAAAAAGAAAAGCAAAATTGCGTCTAAAACCTATTTGCATCTTTAGAGAACAATCATCAGAGGAAAAATGCCCATGTGGTCATCACAAACTATGTATGCTATATCCTTCTTATTTCTGCACCCACATGTAGCACAATTTTTTATTTTTCCCAGACTTTAGTCATTCTAGTACTATCTTTCATTTTTCCACATTATCATGTGTTTCTGTTAATAAATATACATGCTTTTTTCTGTTAAGGGCTTCCCTGTGGCTCTGCAGGAAATCCACCTGCAATGTGGGAGACCTGAGTTCAACCCCTGGGTTGGGAAGATCTACTGGAGAAGGGAAAGGTTACCCATTCCAGTATTCTGGCCTTGAGAATTCCAGGGATTGTATAGTCCATGGGGTCACAAAGAGTCAGACACAACTGAGCAAGTTTTACTAGCTTTCTGTTAAAAATTTGTCTAAAGCAAGCAGAAGGAAGGGAAAGATAAAGATCAGTACAGAAATCAATGAAATTAAATATAGGAAAAAATATATCAATAAAAAAGCTGATTCTTTGAAAAACTCAATAATGCTGATACATTTCTAGTAAAAATGACAAAAATTGAAAGAGAAAAAACAAATTGCATCATGAATAATAGAAATTATCATTATATATCTTGCAACTATTAAAATGGGAATAAGAATACTAAAGCCAATACCATGTGCACATATTTGGTGAATTAGAAATGTTCCAATTCCTGCTAAACTACAAGCTACCAAAATCAACCAAGAATAAGTATACAATCAGAATAGACTTATGTCTATAAAATAAGTTGAACTATTAATTAAAAGTGTCCTGAAAAATTAATCTCTAGGTACAGGTTGTTTCAATACAGAATCCTACCAAATACTTAAAAATTGATACCAGCTTTTCATAATTTCTTCCAGGGAAAAAAAGAGGATGGAACTCTTTCCTCCTCATTTTGTAAGGTCAGTATTAATCTGATATAAAATCCTGAAAAGACATATAAAAAAGAAAACTACAGACCATTATTTGACTCTGATGCTGGCTGTGCAAACTTATTCATGTGATAAAAAGTAATATAACTAACCATACATACATATGAGTGAGAATGGTACTCACTATAAATGAGTACCACATGCAATGTGGGAGATCTGGGTTCAATCCCTGGGTTGGGAAGATTCCCTGAAGGAGGACATGGCAACTCGCTCCAGTATTCTGGCCTGGAGAATTCCATGGGCTGTATAAGCCATGGGGTCATAAAGAGTCAGACACGACTGAGCAACTAAGCACAGCACAGCACAAATGACTACATGTAAGGCAGATTGTATGAATGTCAATATTCTGGTTGTGATATTGTGCTACAACTTTTGCAAAATGTTATCATTGAGGAAAAGCTTCAGAGAAGAAAAGAACTCTCTCTGTATTATTTCTTACCACTGCATGTAAATCTACAATTATTTCACACACAAAAAAAATCAAATGGAAACTATAAGTTGGAACGTGGTTCCAAGATGGCAGAGGAATAGGACAGGGAGACCTCTTTATCCCCCACAAATACATCACAAGATCACCTACATGTGGAACAATTCCCACAGAAAAACTTCTGAATGCTGGCAGAGGACCACAACTGTCCAGAAAGGCACACCAATCTGCATAGAATGAGGTAGGGCAAATGGTAAAGATGACAAGGGAGACAAATGATTTCAGGATGGAGACCCATCTTGGTGAGGGAGTCGTGAAGAAGGAGAAAATTCCACACAATAGGAAGTGCTCTCACAGGTGGGATGAGTGGAGAGTTTAGAGGAAAGCATAACCAAGAAATTTCACGACAGAATACTGGATTGAGCAGTAATTAGCAGCCAAGAACTATGTTGCATCTGATTGCAGTGAATGGGGGGTGGGGGCGGAGGTGCAGGCTGCATCTTTGGCCCTCAGGGAAAGGACTGTTTTTAAAAGCTGTGAGGACACTCTGAGGAGTTAATGTGACATAGGACAGGTTCCTCTAACCAGCAAGGATTTCATTCAGATGCAAGTGAAGTGAAATGAGCGTCACTTAGTCGTGTCTGACTCTTTGCAGCACCATGGACTGCATCGTCCATGGAATTCTTCAGGCCAGAATACTGGAGTGGGTAACCTTTCAATTTTCCAGCATAAAGGAGAAATCAAATGCTTTACAGAGAAGCAAAATCTAAGAGAATACAGCACCGCCAAACCACCTCTTCAACAAATGCTAAAGGAATTTAGCATTTAGACAGGAAACATGGAAAAGACCTATAAAAACAAACCCAAAACAATAAAGTAAATGGAAGTGGGATCATACTTAATAATTACTTTGAATGCAAATAGGTTAAAAGCTCCAACCAAATATATTGACTGAGTGAATGTATACAGAAATTAGACCCCTATATATGCTGTCTACAAGAAACCTACCTGAAACTTAGGGACACATACAGATTGAGACTGAGACACTAGAAAAAGATATTTCATGCAAATGGAGACTTAAAAAAAGCACAATAACGTATTCATATCAGGCAAAATAGACTTTAAAATAAAAACTGTTATAAGAGACAAAGAAGGAAACTACATAATGATTAAGGGATCAATACAAGAAGAAGCCATACCAATTATCAAATATATGCACCCAATATTGGAGCACCTAAATACATAAGGCAAATTCTAACTATTACAGGGGAAAATCATGTGAAAGTGAAGTCACTCAGTTGTGTCCGATTCTTTTTGACTCCATGGACTATACAGTTCACGGAATTCTCCAGGCCAGAATACTGAAGTGGGTAGCCTTTCCCTTCGCCAGGGGATCTTCCCAACCCTGGGATCAAACCAATGTCTCCCATATAGCAGGTGGATTCTTCACCAGCTGATCCACAAGGAAAGCCCAAGAATACTGGAGTGGGTAGCTTATCCCTTCTCCAGAGGATCTTCCCAACCCAAGAATCAAACTGTGGCCTCCTGCATTGCAGGCAGATTCTTTACCAAATGAGCTGTGAAGGAAGCCTGAGGAAATCATAAGTAACACGACAATAGTGGGAGATTTTAAAACCTCTCTCACACTGATGGCTAGATCAACCAGACAGAAAATGAATAAGGAAAAACAAATTTTAAATTATACATTGGATCATTTGGACCTAAGTGATATCTACAGTGAATTTTTCACACACACACACACGCACACATGGATTTCACCTTTTTCTCAAAAGCACATGGAATATTCTCCAGGATAGACCACATCCCGAGCCACAAATCAAGCCTTTGTAAATTTTGAAAAACTTGACATCATTTCAAGTCTTTTCTGATCACAATGCAGTACGATTAGACATCAACTACAAGAAAAAATAAATAAATAAGCTAAAATACTTCACAAACACATGGAGGTTAAACAACACGCTTCTGAATAATTAACAGATCACTGAAGAAATAAGAAAGAAATTCAAAGTATACGTAGAAACCAATTATAATGAAAACATGACAACACAAACCTATGGAATTCAGTAAAAGCAGTTCTAAAAAGGAAGTTCATAGCAATGCAAGCCTAACTCAGGAAACAAGAGAGGCATCAAATAAACAACCTAACCTTACATTGAAAGCAACTAAGGAAAAAAAAAAGGTTAGTAGAAGGAAATAAATCATAAACATCAGAGCAGAAATGAGTGGAAAATGAATGAAAGAGACAGTAGTAAAGACCAAAATTATTAAAAGCTAGCTCTTTGAGAAGATAAATAAAATAGACAAAACGTTATCCAGAATCATTGATGGAAAAAAGGAGAAGATTCAAATCAATACAATTAGAAATGAAAAGGGATAAGGTACAGCAGACAACACAGAAATACAAAAGATCATTATAGACTTCTAAGAACAACTATGTTTCAATAAAATGGACAACTTGGAAGAAATGGACAAATTCTTAGAAAAGTAGAGACTTCCAAAACTGAATCAGGAAGAAATAAAATATAGAAATGGAGCAATCAGAAGCACAGATATTGAAGCTGTAATAAAAAATCTTCCAACAAACAAAAATCCTTGACCAGATGGCTTCACAGGTGAATTCGACCAAAAATTTAGAGAAGAGTTAACACATATCCTATTCAAACTCTTCCAGAAAATTGCAGAGGAAGGAAAACTCCTAAACTCATTCTAGGAGATCACCATCACCCTGGTACAAAAGCTATAATAAAGACAACACACACACAAATTACAGGCCAATATCACTGATGAACATAGATGCAAAAACCCTCAAAAAATTCTAGATAACAGAATCCAAACATATTATAAAGATCATAAAAAATGATTAAGTGTGGTTTATCTCAGGGATGCAAAGCTTATTCAATATATTCAAAGCAATCAATGTGATATACCATATTATCAAATTGCAATATAAAAAAAAATGATGATTTCAATAGATGCAGAGAAACCATCACTTATGATAAAAACTCTTCAGAAAGTAGGCATAGAAGGAACATACCTCAACATAATAAAAGCCATATACAGTAAACCCACAGCAAACATTTTCCTCAATGATGAAAAGCTGAAAGCATGTCCTCTAAAACCAGGAATAAGATAAGTAAGGGTGCCCACACTCACCACTACTATTAAACATAGTTTTGGAAGTCCTAGCCATAGGAATCAGAGAAGAAAAAGTAATAAAATGAATCCAGATTAAAAAAAAAGAAGTAAAACTCTCACTGTTTACAGATGACATGATTCTCTACATAGAAACCCTTAAGATAGCACCGGAAAATTACCAGAGCTAATCAATGAATATAGTAAAGTCACAAGATATAAAATTAATACACAGAAATCTCTTGCATTCCTATACACTAACAACGAAAAATCAGAAAGAGAAATTAAATAAACAATCCCACTCACCATTGCAACAAAAAGAATAAAATATTTAAGAATACATTTACTTAAACAGACAAAAGACATGCATACAGAAAACTATAAGAGAATGATGAAAGAATAAAAGAGAACACAAATAGATGGGGAAGTATACCATGGTCTTGGACTGGAAGAATTAATAGAATGAAAATGACTATACCACTCAAAGTAATCTGTAGTTTCAATGTAATCCGCATCAAATTACTAATGGTATTTTTCACAAAAGTAGAGCAAATAATTTCACAATTTGTATGGAAAAACAAAAGACTCTGAATATCCAAATAAATCTTGAGAAAGAAGGATGGAACTAGAGGAATCAACCTTCCTGACTTAATACTCTACTACAAAGCTACAATCATCAAGACAGTACAGTACTGATACAAAAACAGAAATATAGATCAATGGAACAAAATAGAAAGCCCAGAGATAATGCAAATGGACACCTTATCCATGACAAAAGACATAAATATACAATGAAGAAAAGACAGTCTCATGAACATGAGCCAACTACATGCAAAAGAATGAAATTAGAATACTTCCTAACACAATACATAAAAATAAACTCAAAACGGATTAAATATCTTAATGTAAGACCTGAAATTATAAAACTCTTGGAGCTCCATAAAACTTATAAAACTCATAAACAAAACACTCTCTCACATAAATCACAGACAGATCCTCTATGAACACCTCCTAGAGTAATGGAGATAAAAACAAAAATAAACAAATGAGACCTAAGTAACCTTAAAAGATTTTGCACAATGAAGGAAACTATCAGCAAGGTGAAAAGACAGCCTTTAGAATGGGAGAAAATAATAGCAAACGGAGCAACTGATTAACAATTAATCTCAAAAATATACAAGCAGCTCCTGTGACCTCATACAAGTCATTTAACATCACATGGCCTATTTCTTATCTATAAATTAGGGATAAAAGAATCGTCCCCAACAAACTTACAAGGATTCTTGTTAAGGATCAAGTTAGATAATCTGTGCAAAATTGTTTTGAAATTTATAAAGTTTTGTCTACTTCACAATGATGAAAAGAAAATAATTGTGGAAGTTCTTTTACAAGGTAAGAGTTCCATGTATACAAAAAGATAAGACTACTATATATGCTGTCTACAAGATATGTACTTCAGACCTATGGACATGTAAGCACCTGAAAGTGAGGGACTGAAAAAAGATATTCCATGGAAATGCAAATGAAGAGAAAGCAGGAGTAGTGATACTCATATCAGATGTAATTACTTTAAAATAAAGACCATTACAAGAGATAAGGAAAGAAACTACATAACAATCAAGGGATAAATCCAAGAAGAAGATATAACAATTATAATTATATATACACCCAACATAAGAGCACCTCAATACATAAGACAAAGACTAAAAAATATAAGAGGGGAAATACAGAGTAACACAATAAAAGCAGGAGACTTTAACACTTCAGTCACACCAATGAACAGATCATCCAGACAGAAAATTAATAAGGGAAAACAAGCCTTAAATGACACATTGGAGAAGATGGATGTAGTTGATATCAAAAGAGTATTCCATTCAGAAACAATTTCTTTTTTTTTTTTTTTTTTTTTGGAAGTGCACACAGAACCTTCTCCAAGATAAATCACATCTTGGGTCATAAATCAAGCATTGATAAATGTAAGAAATTTGAAATTGTATCAAACATTTTTTCTTGACCATAACATTATAAGATTAGGTATAAATTATAGGGGATAAAAACAGTAAAAAACACGAATACATGGAGGCTAAACAATATGTTTCAGAATCACCAAGAGATCACTGAAGTAATCAAGGAGGAAATTTTAAAAATACATAGAAACAGAAGACAAAGAAAACATGAAAAGTGAATACCTTTGGGATGAAAAGGCACTTCCCTCGTGGCTCAGATGGTAAGGAATCTGCCTGCAAAGTGGGAAACCTGGGTTTGATCCTTGGGTTGGGCAGATACCTTGGAGGAGGTTATGGCAGCTCACTCTAGCATTCTTGTCTAGGGAATCCCCATGGAAAGAGGAGATGGGCAGGCTACAGTCCATGGGGTTGCAAAGAGGCAGACACGACCAAGCTACTAAGCATGGCATGGGATGAAAAAGCAGTGCTAAGAGAGAAGTTTATAGCAATATAAGCCTATCTCAATTAATGAGACAAACATCAAATAAACAATCTAACTTTATGCCTAAGCAATGATAAAAAGAAGAACAAAATAACCGCAAAATTAGTAGGAGAAAACAATAAAATCAAAGCAGAAATAAATGAAAAAGAAATGATGGAATAGTTACAAAGATCAATAAAACTAAAAACTGGATCCAATAATATAAACATCATTGACAAATAGTCAAACTCACGAAGAAAGAAAAAAAAAACATGAATTAAATGAATAAAATTAGAAATTAAAAAGAAGAAATTACAACACACAATGCAGAAATTCAAACTATAGCATACTACTACAAGAAACTACATGGCAATAAACTGAACAACCTGACAGAAATGGACAAATCCTTAGAAAAGTACCACCATTTCAAGACTGAACCAGGAAGTAATGGAACTGATTAACAGACTAACCATAGGAAATAAAATAATAAAAAATGTAATAAAAAATATCTTCCAACAAATAAAAGCTCCTGGTAGGATGACTTCACAGTCAAATTTTATTAAACATTTGGATAAGAGCTAAAACCTATCCTTCTCAAAATCTTCAAAAAATTGCAAAAGCATGAAATCTCCCAAACTCATTCTATGAAGGCACCATCACCTTGATACTAAAACAAGACAAAAATATCACAGAAAATAATATACAGGCCAATATCACCAATGAACATAGATGCTACAATCAACAAATTTCTAGCAAACAGATTTAAAAGAATCATACACTATGATCACTGGTGTTTATTTCAGGGATGCAAAGATTCTTCAATATAGGCATATCAGTCAATATCATACACCATATTAACAAATTTAAAGGTAAAACCATATGATTATCTCAACAGATGCAAAAAATATTGACAGAATTCAATATCTATTTATTATAAAAACTCTAAAGAAAATAAGCATAGAAGAAACCTACCTCAACCTAATAACAGGCATATATGACAAACAGCAAACATCATTCTCAATGGTGAAAAACAGAAAACATATCCTCTAAGACCAGGAACAAAACAACGGGTCCAACTCTATCCAGTATTATTTAATATAGTTTTGGAAGTCCAACCCATGTCAGAGAGGGAAAATAAACAAAGGGAGTCCAGATTGGAAAAGAGGTAAAACTCTCACTGTTTACAAATTATATGATGTTATACATAGAAAATCCAAAAGGTGACACCAGAAAATTCCTAAAAGAAATCAATGAATTTAGTATGTCACAGGATAAAAAAATAATACACAAAAGTCACTTGCTTTACTATACATTAACAATGAAAAGTCAGAAAAATAAATTAAGGAAATTATCCCATCTGACATGGCAACAGAAAGGATAAAATGACTAGGAATAAATCTAGCAAAAAGAGAAAAGATCTGAATGCAAACAAACAAACAAAAAACAAACTATAAGATATTGATGAAAGAAATCAGAGATGCATAAACAGAGAGATATACCATGTTCTTGGATTGGAAGAATCAATATTGTGAAAATGACTATGCTACCCAAAGCATTCTACAGATCCAATGCAATCCCTATCAAATTACGAGTGAAATTTTCCAGAAAACAGAAACAAAAAGCTACAATTTGGATGGAAGTACAAAAGTCCCTGAATAGGCAAAGTAATCTTGAAAAAGAAAAATGAAGCTGGAGGAATTAAGCTAACTGTCTCCAGACTGTTCTACAAAGCTACAGTCGTCATGACAGTATGATATTAACACCAAAATAGAAACATGGTTCGATGGACAAAAATAGAAAGCCCAGAGATAAACCTATGCACCTATGGGAAACTAGTCTTTGACAAAGGAGGCAATAATATACAATGTAGAAAGAGCTTCTTCAATAAGCTCTGTTGGGAAAATTGGAGTGTTCCATGTAAAAAAATGAACACAGTACACCAAAATAAACTTAAAATTGATTAAAGACCTAGATGCAAGTCTAGCTCAGTTCAGTCGCTCAGTCGTGTCTGACTCTTTGTGACCCCATGGACTGCAGCACGCCAGGCCTCCCTGTTCATCACCAACTCCCAGAGTTCACTCAAATTCATGTCCATTGACTCAGTGATGCCATCCAACCATCTCACCCTCTGGCATCCCCCTTTCCTCCAGCATTCAATCTTTCCCAGCATTAGGGTCTTTTCAAATGAGTCATTTACTCACATCAGGTGGCCAAAGTATTTGAATTTCAGCTTCAGCATCAGTCCTTCCAATGAATATTCAGGACCGATTTCCTTTAGGATGGACAGGTTGGATTTCCTTGCAGTCCAAGGTACTCTCAAGTGTCTTCTCTAACAGCATAGTTCAAAAGCATCAATTCTTTGGTGCTCAGCTTTCTTTATAGTCCAACTCTCACATCCATACATGACTACTGGAAAAAACATAGCTTTGACTAGACTGACCTTTGTTGGCAAAATAACATCTCTGCTTTTTAATATGCTGTCTAGGTTGGTCATAACTTTTCTTCCAAGGAGCAAGCATCTTTTAATTTCATGGCTGCAGTTGCCATCTGCAGATATAAGTTTAGAAAATATAAAGCTCTTAGAGGAAAACTTAAGCAGTGCACCCTTTGCCATAAATTGCACCATGATCCTCTTTGACTCACCTTCTACAGTAATAGAAATAAAAACAAAAAATAAATGATTAAAAAAATAAATGATTGAGAACTAAATAAACTTAAAATCAACAAGGGAAACTATAAATAAGATGAAAAGATGCACTCAGAATGGGAGAAAATGATTACAAGTGAAGAAACTGACAAAGGATTAATCTCCAAAATTATAGTAAGTTCATACAGCTCAATGTCAGAAAAAGAAATAACCCAATCAAAATGTCAGCAGAAGACTTAAACAGACATTTCTCTAAAGAAGATATATAAATAGCCAATAAATGAAAGTATGCTCAACATAAGCATTATTAGAGAAAAGCATATCAAAACTACAAGGAAGTATCACCTCAAACCAAAGTGTCCATCATAAAAAAATATAGAGAGAAAATAAATGCTGGAACAAAAGGGAACACCCCTGCACTGTTGGTGGGAATGTAAATTGATATAGCCTCTATGGAGAAGAGTATGAGATTTCCTTTAAAAACTAGGACTAAAACTACCATATAACCCAGGAATCCCCTCAATGGGTATACACTCTGACAAAGTTGCAATTCAAAAAATACACATGCACCCCAATGTTCGTTGCAGCACTATTTATAATGGCCAGGACATGGACAGAATCTAGATATCCATCAACAGATGAATGGATGAAAAAGATGTGGTACATATATGCAATGAAATATCACCCAGCCATAAGAAGAATGAATTTGAGTCAGTTGTAGTGAGGTAGAGGAACCTAGACCCTGTTATACAGAATGAAGTAATTCAAATGGAAAAAATAAAATATCACACACACACACACACATACATATATGTATATATATGGAGTCAAGAAAATAGTACTGATAAACCTATTTGCAGGGAAGGAACGGAGACACACATGTAGAGAACAGACTTGTGGACCCAAGAGGAGAAGGAGAGTGCAATATTAATTGAGACAGTATTATGGACATGTATATAGTATCATGTGTAAAGCAGATAGTGGGAAGCTGCTATACAACAAAGGAAGACCAGCCTGGTGCTTTGTGAGGATGGAGACCGGGGCAGGGGGGAGTAGGGGTGGTGGTGGTGGGAGGAGGGAGGGAGACTTAAGGGGGTAGAGATATATATGTAACTGTGGCTGACATGTTTTTGTATGACAAAAACCAGTAAAACATTGTAAATCAACTATCTTCCAATTTAAACATAAGATATTTTAAATTAAAAAAAAGGATAAGATTTCCATGTAAAAGTGAGTAATTGCAAAGAAGAACAAGATATTCAGAGAAGGTTTATAAGGGAAAAAAATTCTCTTTTGTTTTAAAGCTGCTTAAGCTTAAATATTTTTATTGGTTTTAAAGAGTTTTACTATAGAAGATGTGGCTTTTTAAAAATTTAATTTAACATGACCCTTAGGAAGTTAATTATTATTTCACTGAAATTAACAATATTGATTTGACTTCTTGGTTTTACTATCCACACTACATTGAAAAAAAAAAAAAAAGTAGCAATTGCACTATCCCAAATGGATGGTGTTAATATATATTTTTCCCTTGCACTAAAAAATATATTTATGTTTTGAAGCTAATTACTGCCAAAGTATATTCTTAAACTAAGCATTTATTCATAAATATGAATAACTATGTTTTAAAATTTCAGAAATAAAAAAAGATGTCTTCAATTAAATTATTTTGAATTTACCTAGTTTATTAACAACCAACTCACATTTGTTTCAGGTAAATTTTTATGTAGCATGTCTATCCTTTTAGTCTATATTCAATTAATATTAGGGAAACTGTAATAATTTTCAGAAGCATTATATTCTTTTCCTGAGGGGTTCATCTCAGAAAAAGGAAGCAACAGTTAGAACCTTGTATGGGAGAACTGACTGGTTTAAGATTGAGAAAGGAGTATGACAGGGTTGTCTGCTGTCACCCTGTTTGTTTAATCTATACGCTGAGCACATGATGAGAAATGCCAGGCTGGATGAGTTGTAAGCTGGAATTAAGACAGGTGTGGGAAACATCAACTACCTCAGATACATGAATGATACCACTCTAATGGCAGAAAGCAAAGAGGAACTAAAGTGCCTCTTGATGAGTGTGAAGGAGGAGAGTGAAAAGTGAAAGTGAAAGTGAAGACGCTCAGTCGTGTCTGACTCTTTGCGACCCCGTGGACTGTAGCCTACCAGGCTCCTCCATCCATGGGATTCTCCAGGCAAGAATACTGGAGTGGGTTGCCATTTCCTTCTCCAAGGGATCTTCCCGACCTAGGGATCAAACCCGAGTCTCTGGCATTGCAGGCAGACACCTTAACCTCTGAGCCACCAGGGAATCCCCAGGAGAGTGAAAGAGCTAGCCTAAAACACACACACACACACACACACACACACACACACACACACACACACACACACACAAACTAAGATTGTGTCACCCAGTCCCATTACTTCATGGCAAAAAGAAGGGGAAAACATGGAAGTAATGACAGATTTCCTCTTTGTGGGCTTTAAAATCCCTGTGAATGGTGACTTCAGCCATGAAATCAGAAGGCATTTGCTTCTTAGCAGGGAAGCTACAACAAACCTAGACAGTGTGTTGAAAAGCAGACATTAATCCACCGACAAAGGGTGGTCTTCCCTGTGGTCACACACAGTTGTGAGAGATGGACCGTAAACAAGGCAGATCACTGAACTATTGGCCTGGGACTCCTGAGAACCCCTTGGACAGCAAGGAGAACAAGCCAGTCAATCTTAAGGGAAATCAACCCTGAATACTCGTTGTAAGGACTGATGCTGAAGCTGAAACTAGTATTTTTGTCATCTGATGTGAATAACTGATTCATTGGAAAAGTCCCTGATGCTAGGAAAGATAGAGGGCAGAAGGAGAAGAGGGCATCAGAGGATGAGATGTCTGGATGGCATCACTGATGCAATGTACATGAACTTGGGCACACTTTGGGAGATGGTGAGGGACAGAGAGGCTTGACATGCTGCAGTCCATGGGGTTACAAAGAGTCGGACACAACTGGGTGATGGAACAATAGCAACAACATTCTTTTCCTGACTTTTCCACGTGTCTGTTGCCTAAATGAAATGATCCATAATGGTAATATTCAATTAAAAAATATGCATCATCTTAATACCCTATTTATCTTGAAGAGCACAGAACTATACAAAGTGCTAGCCAGCAGACTTTTAGTCATTTGTTGTTCAGTTGCTCAGTCATGCTTGACTCTTTGCGACCCCATAGGCTGTATCCCACAAGGCTCCTCTGTTCATGGGACTTTCCAGGCAAGAATAGTGGGTTGCCATTTCCCTCTCCAGGGGAACTTTCTGACCCAGGGATCATTAATAAATATTTATTTCAAAGGGAGAAAAAAGATCTTGTTTTTGTTCTATTAAATAACTCATTATGAAAGTAGATGTAGCAGTTTTAGCATTGTTATTATCCATAAGAAAAAAAAAAAAAAATCTGCCCTAGTCAACTCTGTAGAGTAAAAGCGAGTCTTTGTAAAGTGAAAGTGAGACTAATAGGTTTCTTTTCCCCGAATTTGTAGGATTCATTTTCTTATGAATTACAAAGTGTTTTACATAGTACAGGATCTGTTTCCAGGGGGTTAGCATATCTTAATATGAGATGATCTTAGTTCTTTGCAACTAAGTACTTGTATTTTATTAAGTTGTTTTGTATTACTAAATAAATTTTTGCACTTTCAGTATCCATGACTGACAAACTTTGAATCAACGTTCAATAATGCATGTGTGGTATTTCTTAGGAACTTGAAGAGTAATAAAATATTTTCAGTTTACCACATGAATAAAGTTTAGTAATCAAAATACAATCTATACATTAAAGTTTTAGATTTCCAATAATATGGCTTCTGTAAGTCATTTCACTTTAATAAGTTTTATCCTTTTCCTTAATATAATTTGAACATTCTATACAGGTGAAATTAGTTGCCAAGACATTAAATGTTAATACTTTCATATCTTGAGAGACTCAAAGGTGTGATGTTGAGGTTTTGCCACTATTAAATTTATAAAAATTTACAGCCATAAGTAAAATTTAAAACATTTAAGCCACTTGTAGATTGGATCATAAAACAGTACTTTTGGTTGCTGTGAAAATGGGATACTTTCTGAATTTAAACACATAGTTAGAAATGCAATGATGCAAGCATCATGTATAGATTTTTAAATAATATCTTACTCAATTACTATCCTTTGTACAGAAAAAAAATCATATTTCTTTGATGTTTGAATACCAGCTTGATCCACGATGCATAATTGTGTTTCACTCTATACTTGTGATTATCTTTCAAAATACCATCACTATATTAAATATCATCACAAAATTATACTGACAGGAATACTTAATTTTGTTCCTTAATAAGCAGTATTTCATGTGAGGAAAATAACAATGAACTCTAGAAATCCCAAGTAAATTATTATGAGATATGCAACACTGAAAGAACTAAAAGTTAATTTAGTCATCTTCATTATTGGCAAAGAGAGCCTCGAGGGAGGCAATATAGTATTGTGTGTGGTGTGCTGTGCTTTGCTGTCACTTCAGTCACGTCTGACTCTTTGTGACCCTAGGGACTATAGCCTATCAGGAGCTCTGTACATGGGATTCTACAGCTAAGAATACTGGAGTGGGTTGCTATGCTTTCCTCAGCAGGTCTTCCCAATCCAGGGATCGAACCCTTGTCTCTTACATCTTCTGGCAGGGGGGTTCTTTACCCTACCATTAGGGCCATCTGGGAAGCCCAAGGTATGGTATAATGAAGAAATATTATTGTTCTTGGACCCAGTCATTGTTTGAAGTACTGACACTTTCTTTTAACGATTATGCATCATTGAGAAAATTAGTTAGTCAAAGCTGCTTCATTTATAAATTTGGGAAAATATACCCTTTAAGGGTGTCATGAGGATAGCCATTTGGCCTGTAATAGCAATCACTCTAGAAATTTAAATGCTATATCTTAATGTCATATATCCAAAATTTTAAGTTATCTGGATAATCTATCTTCTCTTTAGGGGAACATTCAAGGGTTGAAAACTAGTATCTGGGAAGCTGAAAACAACATAAGGAGGCAATACATATAAGAAGACAAGTAGCATGTTGACAGGCTTCCCTGGTGGGTTTGATCCCTGGGTTGTGAAGATAACTCTGGAGAAGGAAATTATAACTCACTCCAGTATAATTGCCTGGAAAATTCCATGGACAGAGGAGCCTAGCGGGCTATAGTCCATGGGGTCGTACAGAGTCAGACACAACATAGCAACTAAACAACAATAAGCATGTTGACCTGTGTTTAGAGTAGACATTAATTTTGTTCTGTCAGAGAAGACTTCTCAGAGAATAACTTGTTTGACTCTTTAACTGTGAGCCAGGGAGGATGATATTTATGTATGTATGGGCATCTGTCTGTGGTTAGCTGGGAAAGGGTGGCAAAGAGGAGAGAGGGTGGAAAAGTTAATAAATTACTCTGACATTTAATAGGTAGCATAATCAAAAAGATAATAAGTTATAAGTGTAACATTAATTGAATGTTTGATACCTCCCTCTGTTTTTCTCCCTTGCCTTGCATCATGAGAATTTGTCCTACTTAGTACAAGGAGAAATTCTGACTTTGAATAGTATATGAAAGTAAATGTTCCATCTGCAATTATAAGGAGTGAATAAAAATGAGAGAGATGTGTGCCTGGATATTTAAATGGAATAATTTTCAAAAGGGTATTTAATGTATAAATTAAGATAGTTAAGGACAAAGAGCATTTAAATAAATGCTAATATAATTTTCATTTTAAAAAATGAGCTATTTGATATGTACAACTAAGGTACTGCTTAAACAAAATCAGAAATCAATGCATTTCAAATATTATTAATGAAAAATTTCTTACACAATCTCAAGAAACATAATGCTTTTCTAGAGTTTTATTGGAAGAAATAAAATCATTAAATTGACTTAATAAAGCAGTGATACATTTCTTTTACAGTTCTCCAATAAATACCGTAGTGGAAAAGGAGATTGCCAAGAATTGCTATTAACACATCCCAGATCTGTATGCAGGTCAAGAAGTAAAAGTTAGAACTGGATATGGAACAACAGACTGGTTCCAAATCAGGAAAGGAGTACATTGAGGCTGTATATTGTCACCCTGCTTATTTAACTTATATACAGAGTACATGATGCGAAATACCGGGCTGGATGAAGCACAAGATTGAATCAAGATTCCTGGGAGAAATAGCAATAACCTCAGATATGCAGATGACACCACCCTCATGGCAGAAAGCGAAAAAGAACTAAAGAGCCTCTTGATGAAAGTGAAAGAGGAGAGTGAAAAAGCTGACTTAAAACTCAACATTCAGAAAACTAGAATCATCGCATTTGGTCCCATCACTTCATGGCAAATAGATGGGGAAACAATGGAAACAGTGGGAGACTTTATTTTCTTGGACTCCAAAATCACTGCAGATGATCACTTCAGCCATGAAACTAAAAGATACTTGTTCCTTAGAAGAAAAGCTATGATCAACCCAGACAGCATATTAAAAAGCGGAGACAGTACTCTGCCAACAAAGTTTCATCTAGTTAAATCTATGGTTTTTCCAGTAGTCAGGTATGGATGTGAAATTTGGACTATAAAGAAAGCTGAGTGCCGAAGAATTGATGCTTCTGAACTGTGTTTTGGAGAACACTCTTGAGAGGCCCTTGGACAGCAAGAAAATCCAACCAGTCAACCCTAAAGGAAATCAGTCTGACTATTCATTGGAATTATGCTGAAGCTGAAGCTCCAGTGCTTTGGCCACCTGATATGAAGAACTGACTCGTTGGAAAAGACCATGATGCTGGGAAAGATTGAAGGCTGGAGGAGAAGGGGATGACAAAGGATGAGATGGTCGGATGCCATCACCAACTCGATGGTCATGAGTTTGAGTAACTTCCAGGTGTTGGTGGCTGACAGGGAAGCCTGGCATGCTGGAGTCCATAGGGTCACAAAGAGTCGGACACGACTGAGTGACTAAACTGAACTGAACTGAACTGAAATATAATTATGAATGCATTTTGTAATAAAGATCAATGACTTACAGAATAATTTGATGTCTAAACCATAGATATTTTGATTGCATGCTTTTGTAAACATATTTTAAATTGTTGATAATCTAACGTCTGTCAAGCAACGGAAATTAAAATCACTGTGCAAAATCCCCAAGATAGTTAATATCAAAAGAGAAATCGCTGTGTCAACATCTCTAGATATTCTTGCCATTTGTGAAACATGCCACAGTACAGAAATGGCTTGTGCGAGATCCCTGAGCTAGTCAGAGATAATAATGTCATTCAAAATAAAAATCCCAAAGGTAAATCCTACAGTAAGAGAAATATGTTTGGTAAACAGAAAAAAAAAGTATATATAAAAGCAGCAGCTCTGTTCTTACTATAAGATGGTTATATGTGAACGCTAATTCCTTTAAATCTAATAATTATAAATACAACAAATGAATTATTTGATGATCTTCTAATGGATTAAGTATTATCTGATGGCCAGACATCAGAAGTCATTAAACTGATCAAAATGGAAAAATATCATTTTTTCTTGAAATTTATATGGCAGGTTGTCAAGTTTTAAAAATGTTTACTAAGATATAGAAGTCTTTCTATTGGAAAAGAAATGTTTCAGAGAGTGTAAGTCACATTAAAACAATCAACGTTTTTAAATTCTCAAGTGCATTGCATAAAAATACATGGGACATTCTTTGACCTGTGTTACCAGTGAAATGCATTTAACATTATTTCTGGTATCTAGTTTAATGAAATTAATCAGTTAATTAAACAGTTAATGGAGTTAAGACATTTCTTTATACAGAGGGTTAAAGTATACATTAGTAGGCTTTTTTTAATTGGTGTTAGGAAAAACATGAAAATCACAAAATTTACAGGATCTTTCCTGTGGTATCCATATAGAATTTTGAGGCAACATTTGCTGATAACTATATATAGAATTCAGCAATATTTTATTTAAGTTCAATCTTTACCTAGATGAAATATCTCACAAAGAAAATTCATAAAGCATTAGCCAAACTAGAACATTTAATACATATACTCTGATGCATAGATAATTCCTAGAGTTTTTCTAAGATCTCAGAATGTCAGCAGCTTCCAGTTTTATCAAGCTGTCTCTTCTGCATTCATGCAGGTTGTTTCCTAACTACTACAGGCAGATAGGTATCCCTCTTAAGTCTGCAGGAAGTTATTTTTATAGTTTTCTTTGAATGTATTTATTAATTTTGAGACAGAGTCCCGGGTTCAAAATGTATCTATTTTCACTAAATTTCTAGGGCATTGTTTGATAGACTCTAATCCTAAAATTTGTCAACTAAATGCCAATCTTTTGTTTTACCCTCTGATATTTAGAAAATTTTCTGGCATTTAGTTGTTCCTACTGCGAGACGTATGCATATATATGTATATATATATATATATATATATATGCATACCCTCACTTGTGTGTGTGCAATGCAGTAATATTAAGCTATAAGATAAAAGGAAATCATATTGTTTTTGACAATGAGATAAATGGGATAAATCAGAAAGAGAAAGACAAATACTGTATGATATCACTTATATGTGGAATTTTAAAAGCCTAACACATGAAAACAGAGAATGGACTGGTTGTTTCCAGATGCTGGGGTGAGAAAATTGGGGAGAGTTTGTTTAATGGTATAAACTTGCAAAAAGTAGATGCAAAGTCCTGGAGATTCAATGCACAGCATCATGAATATAGAAAACAATATAAACTTATAAACTTACATTACACACCTCATAATTGCTAAGAAGCTAAATTTTAATTGTTCCCATCACAAAAAATAAATGATGATTTTGTCACATGATAACGCTGTGATAGCTAATGCTGTGATAATAATCATATTGCAATGTATAAATGCATCAAACCAACACATTGTACACCTTAATCTTACATAATTGACATATAGTCAATTATAAATAAAATGAATTTTTAAAATGCACTTAAAACGATAGAAATTAAATTTAAAATACCTATATTATTATGGCATATTTAAGAATATTTCTATCTTAATTATGTAAAATATTTCATACGTGTATTATGACCAAGACTGCCCTATTCAGTATCTCTGATTCTATTGCCATTGACAAGACTTTTTTCCTTAATGATTCCTTTTTACCACTTCTTAGTCTTTAACACATTTTTCTTTCCTTTCTACTTCCTTTTTGTAGATATCTGTAAGACAGTTATTTCTGTTAGACAAACAAAACATCATTATAAATTAGGTTCATTTCTCTAAGACCAAATTAAAAGTAAATATCAATATTTATTCTCTTTTTCTTTTTTTATTTAAGAAACATAATCAATGCAAGCATATATAATATATTAGACTAAAGTGGGAGAATTCTCTCTCCACTTCTGAAACATAGAAATTCTAGAAACAATTCAAACCAAAGGGTTAAAGTATATCAAATAAAACATTACAAAATAATAGAATAAATACCCCAGGTGCCAGAAGGCAAAGGGGAAACAATGTTAGCATGATATTTAGGACAGTGAATAGAAACTTGCGAGAAAATAGCGATCGAAATGAAGAAATTTTAAACTAGAGCCCATATTATTTAGTTTGAAAACTCGGAAAACATGAGGAGGTTTGCTGGCTCAGTAAGTAGATATTTTTGTTTTTAATGCCCTTTTAAGGAGAGGCTATCAGGTCTTAGGCTGGAGTATGGTAGTGGTAAAGCTGTGTCCCCTTTTAAAACTCTAATCCTATAAATGTTTACCCATAGTAAAACAGTTCACTGAAACGTCTTCACCAACACACAGAAACTTGCTTTTCTTGGCTTTTGTTATGATTGTAATAAAATTCTCCCCTGACAATGATGATTAGTTAATAGTTCCACTTCAACAGAATTCTTGGGTCCATTGTGTCTTTTTGTTTCCTGAGGGTGGTTGCTATTTAAGAATTCTTTCTCCACTTGTGTTAATAAGTGGAACCTGCAAGTATAAGCCATACTGGCCACCAAAACTAGGTGATATGGATGTTCCCCTGGCAGCAGCCACAAAAAAATGGAGCACCAGACAGGGATATGAGCTCCTTTCTGGGTGACGTTGATGATTACTGTCCCAAGGGACAAGAAACACAAGCTCTCACAGCCTTCAAAGCAAAGCAGCAGCCACAAAAAATTAGGGCACTAGACATGTGCAAAAGCTCCATTCTGGGAGAAAATGGTACTTTGGAATGCAGCAGAGGTAGAATGCAAGCAAAAAAAAAGATAAAGAGATGGAAAACATGACAAAGAGGTAGAAAGACAGGACTGACAGAATAAAAGGATCCAATCTATGCTTCATGGTACTTTGATGGCAAAAGGAAACACTGAAAAAGATTGTGGCCAAAATTGCCCAGAATTGATGAAATATGGCATAATGATAATTAAAGCTAAAAACTTAATAACATAATGAAGAATAGGCTAGATACAGATAAAGAGGACATAATGACTTGGAAGATAAGTCAGAACTATCTACTCACACTGAAGCAAATGGATTCAAATGGATAAATGAAAGAAAACAAGAAGAGGAAGAAAAAGAGAGAGGGATAAAGACAGAAAATATATTTTAAAAAGGTTAAAATAATTTAAATATGAACCTTGAAAGAGAAAATTGGGTTCAGTGAGCTGAATAATGACCTTTCTTGAAAGATTTGCTGTTGTTCAGTCACTCAGGACTGTCCGACCCCATAGACTGCAGCATGCCAGGCTCCCATGTCCTTCACTATCTCCCAGAGTTTGATCAAACTCATGCCCATTGAGATAGAGATGGCATCCAATGATCTCACCCTTTGTCACCCCCTTCTCCTCTTGCCTTCAATATTTTGCAATATCAGTCTTTAACAATGAGTTGGTTCTTTTTGTCAGCTGTCCATAGTACTGAAGCCTCAAATTCAGCATCAGTCCTTCCAGTGAATATTGAGTTCATTTCCTTTAGGATTGACAGGTTTGATCTCCTTGTTGTCCAAGGGATTCTCAAGAGTTTTCTCCAGAACCACAGTTCAAAATCATCGATTAGTGGGTGCTCAGCCTTCTTTATGGTCTAACTCTCATATCCATACATAACTACTAGGAAAACTATAATACAGTGTCTAGGTTTGTCATAGCTTTTTTCCAAGGAGAAAGCATCCTTTATTTCCATGACTGCAGCCACCATCTGCAGTGAATGTAGAGCCAAAGAAAATAAAGTCTGTCAGTGTTTCCATTACCTCCCCATCTATTTGCCATGAAGTGATGGGGCTGGATGTCATTATCTTAGTTTTTTTAATGTGGAGGTTTTTTTTTTTTTATTTCATTTATTTATTTTAACTGGAGGCTAATTAGAGAAGCAGAAGATATTAAGAAGAGGTGGCAAGAATACACAGAAGAACTGTACAAAAGAGATCTTCACGACCCAGATAATCACGATGGTGTGATCACTCACATAGAGCCAGGCATCTTGGAATGGGAAGTCAAGTGGGCCTTAGTCAAGTGGAGGTGATGGAATTCCAGTTGAGCTATTTCAAATCCTGAAAGGTGACGCTGTGAAAGTGTTGCACTCAATATGCCAGCAAATTTGGAAAACTCAGCAGTGGCCATAGGACTAGAAAAGGTCAGTTTTCATTCCAATTCCAAAGAAAGGCAATTCCAAAAAATGCTCAAACTACCACATAAATGCACTCATCTCACATGCTAGTAAAGTAATGCTTAATATTCTCCAAGCCAGGCTTCAACAATACGTGAACCATGAATTTCCAGATGTTCAAGCTGGTTTTAGAAAAAGCAGAGGGACCAGAGATCAAATTGCCAACATCTACTGGATCATCAAAAAACCAAGAGAGTTACAGAAAACATATATTTCTGCTTTATTGACTATGCCAAAGCCTTTGACTGTGTGGATCACAGTAAACTGTGGAAAATTCTGAAAGAGATGGAGATACCAGACCACCTGACCTGTCTCTTGAGAAATCTGTATGCAGGTCTAGAAGCAACAGTTAAAACTGGGCATGGGACAACAGACTGGTTCCAAATAGGAAAAGGAGTACATCAAGGCTGTATATTGTCACCCTGATTATTTAACTTATACGCAGAGTACATCATGAGAAACGCTGGGCTGGAGGAAGCACAAATTGGAATCAAAATTGTTGGGAGAAATATCAATAATCTCAGATACGCAGACAACATCACCCTTATGGCAGAAAGTGCAGAAGAGCTAAAGAGCTTCTTGATGAAAGTGAAAGAGGAGAGTAAAAATGTTGGCTTAAAGATCAACATTCAGAAAACTAAGATCATGGCATCTGTTTCCATCACTTCATGGCAAATAGATGGGGAAACAGTGGCTGACTTATATTTTTTTTTCTGGGCTCCAAAATCACTGCAGATGGCGATTGCAGCCATGAAATTAAAAGATGCTTACTCCTTGGAAGGAAAGTTATGACCAACCTAGATAGCGTATTAAAAAGCAGAGACATTACTTTGCCAACAAAGGTCCATCTAGTCAAGGCTATGGTTTTTCCAGTAGTCATGCATGAATGTGAGAGTTGGACTGTGAAGAAAGCTGAGTGCTGAAGAATTGATGCTTTTGAACTGTGGTGTTGGAGAAGACTCTTGAGAGTCCCTTGGATTGCAAGGAGATCCAACCAGTCCATCCTAAATCAGATCAGTCCTGGATGTTCACTGGAAGGACTGATGTTGAAGCTGAAATTCCAATACTTTGGCCACCTGATGTGACCTGATGCGAAGAGCTAACTCATTTGAAAAGACCTTGATGCTGAGAAAGACTGAGGACATCAGGAGAAGGGGACGACAGAGGATAAGATGGTTGGATGGCATCACCGACTCAATGGACATGGATTTGGGTGAACTCCGGGAGTTGGTGATGGACAGGGAGGCCTGGCATGCTGTGGTTCATGGGGTCACAAAGAGTCGGACACAACTGAGAGACTGAACTGAACTGAACTGAATTACTTTACAATATTGTGCTGGCTTTTGTCATGCATTGACATGAATCTTTTACACTCTCCTCTTTTGCCTTAATCCAGAGGCTCTTTAGTTCCTCTTCACTTTCTGCTGTTAGAGTGGTATCATCTGAATATCTGAGGTTATTGATATATCTTCAGACAAACTTAATTCAAATCTAAGCTTCATCTAGCACATCATTTTGTATGATGTCCTCTACGTATAAGTTAAACAAGCAGGGTGACAGTATAGAGCCCTGACATACTCCTTTCCCAATAAAGAACTAGTCCATTTTACCATGTCTAATTCTAACTGTTGCTTCTTGACCTGTGTACAGGTCTCTCAACAGGCAGGAAAGGTGGTCTGGTGTTCTCATCACTTTTAAGAATTTTCTACACTTTGTTGCAATGCCTACAATCAAAGGTTTTAGTGTAGTCAATGAAACAGAATAAAATAAAATATGCAATATTCAATAAATATAAAAACTATATATTTCTATAAATATAAAATATAGATATTATATATAGGTTCAGTTCAGTCCCTCAGTTGTTTCCAACTTCTTGTGTTCCTGTGGACTGCAGCATGCCAGACTTCCCTGTCCATCACCAACTCCTGGGGTTTACTCAAACTCATGTCCATCGAGTCAGTGATGGCATCTGACCATCTCATGCCCTGTCACTCCCTTCCCCTCTGACTTTCAATCTTTCCCAGCATCAGGGACTTTTCCAATGAGTCAGTTATTTGCATCAGGAGGTCAGCTTCAGCATTAATCCTTCCAATGTATATTCAGGACTAATTTCTTTTAGGGTTGACTGGTTGGATATATTTGAAGTCCAAGTGACTCTAAAGAGTCTTCTCCAACACCACAGTTCAAAAGCATCAATTCTTTGGTACTTATCTTTCTTTATAGTCCAACTCTCACATCCATGCGTGACAATTAGAAAAACCACAGTTAACTAGATGGGCCTTGTTGGCAAAATAATGTCTCTGCTTTTTAATATGCTGTCAATGTTGGTCATAGCTTTTCTTCTAAGGAACAAGCATCTTTTAATTTCATGGCTGCAGTCACCATCTGCAGTGATTTTGGAGTCCAAAAAAAATAAAGTCTCTCAATGTTTCCATTGTTACCCCATCTATTTGCTATGAAGTGATGTGACCAGATGCCATGATCTTAGCTTTCTGAATGCTGAGCTTTAAACCAACTTTTTCACTCTCCTCTTTCTCTTTCATCAAGTGATTCTTTAGTTCTTCTGTGCTTTCTGCCATGAGGGTGGTGTCATCTGCATATCTGAGGTTCTTGATATTTCTCCCGGCAATCTTGATTCCAGTGTGTGCTTCCTCCAGCCCAACATTTCTCAAGATGTACTTTGCATATAAGTTGAATAAGCAGGGTGACAATATACATCCTTGACATACTCCTTTCCCTATTTGAAACCAGTCTATTTTTCCATGTCTAGTTCTAACTGCTGCTTCCTGACTTGCATGCATATTTCTCAAGAGACAGGTCAGCTGGTCTGATATTATCATTTCTTAAAGAATTTCCCACAGTTTGTTGTGGTCCACACAGTCAAAGACTTTGGCATAGTTAATAAAGCAAAAATATTTTTTTTTCTGGAATTCACTTGCTTTTACAATGATCCAACAGATGTTGGCAATTTGATCTCTGGTTCCTCTGCCTTTTGTAAAAACAGCTTGAACATCTGGAAGTTCATGGTTCACGTACTGCTGAAACCTGGCTTGAAGAATTTTGAGCATTACTTTACTAGTGTGTGAGATGAGTGCATTTGTGCAGTAGTTTGAGCATTCTTTGGCATTGCCTTTCTTTGGGACTGGGCTGAAAACTGACCTTTTCCAGTCCCATGGCCACTGCTGAGTTTTCCAAGTTTGCTGACATTTGAGTGCAGCACTCTCACAGCATCATCTTTTAAGATTTGAACTAGCTCAAGTGGAATTCCATCACCTCCACTAGCTTTGTTCATAGTGATGCTTCCTAAGGCCCACTTGACTTCATGTTCCAGGATGCCTGCCTCTAAGTGAGTAATCACACCATCGTGATTATCTAGGTCATGAAGTTCTTTTTTGTACAGTTCTTCTGTGTATTCTTGCCACCTCTTCTTAATCTCTTCTGCTTCTGTTAGGTGCATACAATTTATGTCCTTTATTGAACCCATCTTTGCATGAAGTGTTCCCTTGGTATCTCTAATTTTCTTGAAGAGATCTCTAGTCTTTCCCATTCTATTGTTTTCCTCTACTTCTTTGCATTGATCATGTTTTCCAAATAGGAAAAGGAGTACATCAAGGATGTATATTGTCACACTGCTTATTTAATTTATATGCAGAGTACATCATGAGAAATGCTGAGCTGGAAGACACACAAGCTGGAATCAAGTTTGCCTGGAAGAATATCAATAACCTCAGATATGCAGATGACACCACCCTTATGGCAGAAAGTGAAGAGGAACTAAAAAGCCTCTTGATGAAAATGAAAGGGGAGAATAAAAGAGCTGGCTTAAAGCTCAACATTCAGAAAACTAAGATCATGGCATCTGGTCCCATCACTTCATGGCAAATAAATGGGGAAACAGTGGCTGACTTTATTTTTGGGGGGCTCCAAAATTGCTGCAGATGGTGATTGCAGCCATGAAATTAAAAGACGCTTACTCCTTGGAAGGAAAGTTATGACCAACCTAGACAGCATATTAAAAAATCTGAGACATTACTTTGTCAACAAAGGTCCATCTAGTAAAGGCTGTGGTTTTCCAGTAGTCAGGTATGGATGTGAGAATTGGGCTACAAAGAAAGCTGAGAGTCCCTCGGCCTACAAGGAGATCCAACCAGTCCATCCTAAAGGACATCAGTCCTAGGTGTTTGGAAGGAATGATGTTGAAGCTGAAATTCCAATACTTTGGCCACCTGATGCGAAGAGCTAACTTATTTGAAAAGACACTGACGCTCGGGAAGATTGAAGGCAGGAGGAGAAGGGAACGACAGAGGATGAGATGGTTGTATGGCATCACCAACTCAATGGACATGGGTTTGCGTGATCTCTGGGGGTTGGTGATGGACAGGGAGGCCTGGCATGCTGCGGTTCAATGGGTCACAAAGAGTCGGACATGACTGAACGACTGAAATGAATTGAAAGTCACCTATCCTTTTTGTTGTTGTAGCCACAGGCCCACACATTTTCCAGAAAATGAAATATAGAGCTCATTCTTGAAGGAAATCATCATACTCACATCATAAGAAGACCATGCAGAAGGGTGTATACTGCCATAGTTGAAGAGTATATTTGGCCACAGAAATGAGAAAATACCTTCAAAATACATAAAGTTACCTAAATAACTGCTTAAAAATAGTAGCAGTTACTTTAGTGTGAAAAAGATAATGGAGGACAATGAAAACCAAATAGGAAAAATTTTAAAATGATTACATTTATGATTTCTGCATAAATATTTATTATTACAGCCAAATAGAAACAAAATTATTCAAGACAAATTATTAGTGACAAATAGATTTTTCAGCCTGATAGTTACTTCTGTATAATAGCTACCATTTTACAAACAGATAATATCTCTTTTGGTTTCTATACCCCAATGCCCATTGTAAGCTTCATGTACTCTTTTTATTTTTTACCCTAAATCAATCAACACACTAAAGTTTGGGCATACTATTAGAGTTCATTTTACATGCCTGTCAGATTAGTTAGGATTGTCTTGTTTGGCTCTCACTCCACATAGTTGCTAGTAATTCTAATGCATGTAGACTCATCAATAAATACAGATGGCATTATAAACAAAATGACTGGTTTTCCTACATCTCATATAAATATACAATTTATCTAACCTGAAATAAGTGCACACTTTTTTTCCCCAATTTTACTTTTCTCTGGTTCTTAACATAATACACTTTGATTTTCAGCAACCTAGTCAAATTATTTCATCAGAGTATTTAATGGAACTCTAAATATTTGAAGCACTGATATTAATGATTCTTTATTTGCGTGTGCTAAGACACTTCAGGTGTGTCTGACTCTGTGCAACTCTATGGACTGTAGCCCGCCAGGCTCCTCAGTCCATGGGATTCTCCAGGCAAGTATACTGCAGTGGGTTGCCATTTCCTTTTCCATGGAATCTTCCCAACCCAGAGATCGAACCCGAGTCTCTTACATTTCCTTCATTGAGAGCTGGATTCTTTACCACTAGTGCCACCTGGGAAGCTCAATTGTTTATTTAGGAATTGTTTATACAATTCTCAGATTATTCACTTCTTGGATTGTTTCAAGTATTCCTGCTTCTTAGCTGCCTGCTCAGTTCTCATTAGCATCTTTTCAACAGGGTGGATAGGGTGATTCAATGAGGGAAAAAAAAATCAAGTGATTTGGCTATGTGTATTCCCTTGAAAATGTGGTAGATATAGAAATTATGTTCTTTGCTATACTTATTATAAAAAACTGAGATTCTCAGGGGAAAAAAATAATTTTGAAGATAGGTTCACCTGCCAAAATGTGTAAAGTCACAGCTCACAGAGACAACAAAACATAACTCAAAGAATTTTGTACCACTTCAGCCTTCTCCCTTATATAAATGCTTGCCATATAATGAGTCCTTAGTCACTTACAAATCAGGGACAAAATATACTTATTGCACATTTATTATTGCAGTCGTCTCATCCTTGAACACATCCATTGCATGCTATGGTGTAAAATATAGTTATGATGAAGTTGATATATTGGGGAGCCTTGATAGGTGGAAACAGATTCATTATTTTTTTTTTGTTTGTTTGTTTGTTTTCAGTACTTTATTTATTTTTCCCCATTTATTTTTATTAGTTGGAGGCTAATTACTTTACAATATTGTAGTGGTTTTTGTCATACATTGACATGAATCAGCCACAGATTTACATGTATTCCCCGTCCAGATCCCCCCTCCCACCTCCCTCTCCACCCGATTCCTCTGGGTCTTCCCAGTGCACCAGGCCCAAGCACTTGTCTCATGCATCCAGCCTGGGCTGGTGATCTGTTTCACCCTAGATAATATACATGTTTCAATGCTGTTCTCTCAAAACATCCCATCTAAGCCTTGTCAGTTCATTTGTTTTATAAGAATTACTGCAGGATATAATTTAATATTAACTGTAATAAATAAAATGTTTTTTTCAGCTTTAAGATATAAAATATCCTATCTTTCTCATGTTCCCTGAAAAAGCCTAAAGACTGTTATTTCTAAAAGAAATCCTTAATTATTGTTGAATTTACCTTTTGAATACTAATTAAAAATCTATTAATCTTCATTGCTCTATAATACACAAAACATAGTTTCAATGTTTCTACTAAGCTAATTTTATTGACAAAAGCTTGGCATCATGATATGACAAGTTTCAGATTTATTGAAAAGCTTACAGTGTTTTGATAAATTTTGAAATGTGTCCAAACACTTAATTTTGTAAAGCATCTGTTGCAGACCAAATCCTGGAATGTTAAACATTTCTGTATGTGATCCACTTGCTGTGACAAAAAGTTCACTTTATATATGCAACATTTTTTCCGGATTACACACTGGAAAAACAGAATCCCAGTAAGATACCAGAGCAAATGAAAGCAGGTCTTATTGCATTATTTTCAATTTTCTCTAAACCTGAAAGTGGATTATTGTTAGCTAAATATCACTGAGAACTAAGTTGTAATTTAACAAATCTGCATTTTCATAAATTTAAAATACTTATTTAATCCTTTCTGTAAGGACAAAGAGGGGAAAAAAGGGAGATTTTTCTTCATTATCATGAATAAAGCAAATACACATTTAGGATTATAAATATTCAGTTACATATTTTTTATTTCATCAGTCTGAATGATTAAAATAAATAAAATATACTCTATTTATCTTTCAAAATAATTCCTACAAATACATGAAAGAGTCATAATTGGCCCTTGATCAACATATATTTGAACTTCACAGGTCCACATATATTTGAATATTTTTTCAATAAATATATATTACAGTAATAAACAATCCACAATTGGTTGAATGCATGAAAAGGAAACATGGGTACAGAAGGGGAACTGTAATGTTATATGTGAATTTTTGATTGTGGAGAGGATTAATGCCCTTAACCTTCTCATTTTTCAAGTGTCAATTATACTAACAAATTAATTCCTTTTAAGAGTTTGCAACAAAATTTTCTCTACACTTTATCTCAGGAAGTAGAAATTGAGAATATCTTGAAGCATCTCCTTAATTTTTCTCAAGTTCCAAAATGATGAAATATGCAAAATTCATGAGAAATTCAGGATAGGAATTCCTATCCAGCATGCTCAAGGGACAGTGCTTGATTTTATATATGGAAAATTTATCCAGACTCCATGTTTCCTCCACTCATGAGTTTTAGAGATTTATACATTGAATGCTAAAATATGATATTCCCTACTTTCACCTTGTTCACTTTTTTTTTCTTTAGAAGAAATCTGAGGACACTAATCATAATTTTTCATAGTTATTCTCATCAAAATAAACCATGATTTTTAAAAGCAATTACCATTAACCATCAACATCTACTGGCACAAAAAGAAACGTGTCTTATTTGTAATTTTATATTACAAAAAAGAACTGACTAATTGGAAAATAGCCTGATGCTGGGAAAGATTGAAGGCAGGAGGAGAAGGGGACAACAGAGGACGAGGTGGTTGGATGGCATCGCTGACTCGATGGACACGAGTTTGAGCAAGTTCTGGGAGTTGGTGATGGACAGGGAAGCCTGGCATGCTACATGGGGTCACAATGTGTCACACATGACTAAGTTATTGAACTGAACATATATAGATAAAGATGCAAACACAGACATAGCCATACACTTCTCACTGTTTTAAACCTTCTACTAAGTACTAATTCTGGGACTTTCTTTTATGGTAATCTGGTGTCAACTGCCTCTCTATCATCCTCAAATGCAAGAGATGCAGGTTGAGAAGATCTCCTGGAGTAGGAAATGTCAACCCATTTCTTACCTGGAAAATTCCACTGACATCAGAATCTGATGAGCTCCAGTCCATGGGGTCACAAAGAATCAGACACAACTGAGCAACTAAGCACAGGGCTATGTCATTATTTTAAAGATTGTGCCCTGCTACCTTCCCTCCTCTTTCAAAACCTCTTAATATCCAAATTTACTATAAAACTACAATAATCTAGACAAAGTGGTACTGATATAAGGATACACAAATACATTAAAGAAATGTAACTGATACTCCAGAAATGAAGACATACATTTATGTTCAATACTTTTTTGACAAGTGTATATAGTACAACCAATGGAACCAGTATTTTCAATACTTGACTGCTGAAACAATTGGACATCTAATGTGAAAAAATTAAATGACAACCCTAAACACATAATATATAATAATTAGATCAAATTGTATCAAATATGTAAATGTTAACTAAAACTATAAAACTCTTAGAAGGAAACAGATGCAAATTTGTATGACCTTCCATTAGGCAAAGTTTTCTTGGATATGGAAGTGAAGTGATGTGAAAGTCACTCAATTGTGTCCAACTCTTTGCAACCCATGCACTGTAGCCTACTAGGCTCCTCTGTCCATGGAATTCTCTAGGCCAGAATACTGGAGTGGGTAGTCGTTCTCTTCTCCAGGGGATCATCCCAACCCGGAGATTGAACCCTCCCTCATTGCAGGTGGATTCTTTACCATCTGAGCCACTAGGGAAGCTGAAGTAGAAAATGGCAAGCCACTCTAGTATTCTTACCTGGAAAATTCCATGGACATGGGAACCTGGCAGGCTACAATCCATGGGGTTGCAAAGAGTCAGAAACAACTGAGCAACTGAGTACATTGTTAAGTCATTCTTTTAAATGTTGTGACCTTTAAAAGAATCAAAATATCAAGATCATAAGCAACAACTAAAAGATAAATTGAATCTCATCAAAATTAAAAACTTTGCTACATCAAATGCCTCTATAGAATGTGAAAACAAAGTCCACAGAGTAGTAGAAAATATTTGCAAGTCATATATCTGATAAGAGTGTGGTACCAATACTGTGTAAATTATTCCTACAACTCACAAATAAAAGGCAAATGACACAATTAACTAATTAATGCATATATAGATGGTTAATAAGGAAATGTAAAGACACTTGACATCATTAGTCTTTAAGGAAATGCAAATAAAAATCAATGAGATATTACTTCACAACCACTATTATAGCTATAATAGTTTTTAAAAGGGCAAAAATTTCAGTAAGTCCCTTACATATGAATCTTCAATATGCAAACTTTCAAGCATGTGAATGTACATTCCCATGTCCAATCACGTAAGTTAGTTCATATGTCTGGCATACATTTTTTTAAATATATTTTTATTGGAGTATAGTTGCTTGACAATGTTGTTTTAATTTCTGCTGTACAGCAAAATGAATATACATATATCACTATACTACGCAGTCATAGACATACATATACCCTCTCCCTTTTGGACTTTCTACCCGTTCAGGGGACCACAGTGCGTTAAGTAGTGTTTCCTGTGCTATGCAGTATGTTCTCATTTGTTATCTATCTTAGATGTAGTATCAATAGTATATATGTGTCAGTCCCAATTTTCCAATTCCTTCCATCCCCCACCTTTCCTCTTTGGTATCCATATAATTGTTTTCTACCATTATGTCTATTTCTGCTTGGCAAATAAAATCATCTATACCATTTTTCTAGATTTCACATATATGTATTAATATACTCTATTTGTTTTTCTCTTTCTTACTTACTTCACTCAGTAGAACAGTCTCTAGGTCCCCCCATGTCTCTGCAAATGCCATTATTTTGTTCTTTTTTTGTGGGCCATGTCTAATATTTTTCCCAATTATTTTTATTAGTTGGAGGCTAATTACTTTACAATATTGTAGTGGTTTTTGCCATACATTGACATGAATCAGCCATGGATTTACATGTGTTCTCCATTCTGAAACCCCCTCCCACTTCCCTCTCCATCCCATCCCTCTGGGTCATCCCAGTGCACCAGCCCCGAGCACTTGTCTCATGCATCCAACCTGGTTTGGCGATCTGTTTCACACTTGATAATATACATGTTTTGATGCTGTTCTCTCAGATCATCCCACCTTGCCTTCTCTCATAGAGTTCAAAAGTCTGTTCTATACATCTGTGTCTCTCTTTCTGCCTTGGATCTAGGGTTATCGTTACCATTTTTCTAAATTCCATATATATTCTTTAGCATACTGTATTGATGTTTATCCTTCTGGCTTACTTCACTCTGTATAATGGGCTCCAGTTTCATCCATCTCATTAGAACTTATTCAAATGTATTATTTTTAATGGCTGAGTAATATCCCATTGTGTATATGTACCACAGCTTTCTTATCCATTCATCTTCTGATGGGCATCTAGGTTGCTTTCATGTCCTGGCTATTTATAAACAGTGCTGCGATGAACATTGGGGTACACGTGTCTCTTTCAGATCTGGTTTCCTCGGTGTGTATGCCCAGGAGTGGGATTGCTGGGTCATATGGCAATTCTATTTCCAGTTTTTTAAGGAATCTCCACACTGTTCTCCATAGTGGCTGTACTAGTTTGCATTCCCACCAACAGTGTAAGAGGGTTTCCTTTTCTCCACACCCTCTCCAGCATTTATTGCTTGTAGACTGGCATACATTGTCACACGTGTGCATCATCTACAAGTGGTTATGCTCTATTGTAATATACTGCATAATACTATATAGAGTATAGTAGCACAGTACCTTTATTTTAAGCCCAGGATGTCCAGTAGCAAGCAGGGGTGATGTAGTTGGTATTGCTAAGAAACACCAAGCATCAAGGAAAGATGAAGAGAGACAAGAGGAAGAAGAAATGACTAAAGAACCAAAGAGATTCACAATGCAGGAAATGGCAAGGGGTCTTTCTTTATTTAAGGAGGCACTGCTAGTTTTTGTAACACAGGACCTGAATGTAGAAAAGTACATGTAGGTTGCAGTAGCCCTTCAGAATGTAATCCAGTGTTACCGTGTCATCTATGATGAAAAAAAAAAAAGAGCTCCTACCCAGACATCACTGGATCATTTTTTTTTTTTTCAAAAAGGTAGATAGAATTTAATCCAGCAAAGAACTAGAACCTGTACCATCGACACCAGGCATGAGTGAAATTGCAGCTTGTCCTCCCTCTCCTATCACTGATGATCGTTCAGCTCTATCATCTCCTGCCTCCTTTCCTCCTCTCCCTGCTCCAATCAGTAAATCATCTTGCCTTTCCACTCTGTGCCAGCCCCTGTATGCCAGCTGTTGTACTCTACTACTGTAGTTTTCAAGGTACTTTTTGTAAACTAAAAATGTTCTCTTTACTTTTTTTTTATATTATTTCTGTGAAAAATATTATAAACCTCTTACAGTACAGTATTGTTACCAAAATGTGTGGCCCAGCTGCTAACTGCTAAAAAAAAGTCATTAAAGAGGACAGGTGGTGGAAAAGAAAGGTTGCTTTATTTCAGATTCAGGCAAGCTGGAGAGAAGTGTGGACTTCTGTCCAAAGGCCAAAACCTCCCCCTGAAACAATTGGGGGGGGGGGATCTTTTATACACAGAGAGAAAGCACTAACTACATGAAGAAACAGCACAGTCAGCTCTGACAGTCATCTTCAAATTGGTCATTGGTTGTATGGCTAGCATCATCTTGGTTGCTTTAGGTACCATTAATGACCAGTTCCAGAATCAGTTTTGTTTCCACTTCTTTGAAGCCAGTTTTCAAAATTGTGGCAGCTAATGTTGTGATCATAATAGTCTGATCATCATGTAGTTAATTTCTTCAGTATCTATAAGACAGCTCACAAAATATGGTTCACAATATTATCTATTACCCTTACAGGGAACTAAAGGTCCTTGACTATGCTTATTGATGTTCAGTCGTTAAGTAGTGTCTTTGAACCCCAGGCATGCCAGGCTTCCTGAACTTTACTATCTCCTGAAGTTTGCTCAAATTCATGTCCATTGAGTTGGTTATGCTATCTAATCATCTTATCCTCTGCCACCTCCTCCTCCTTTTGCCTTCAATATCCCCCAGCATCAGGGACTTTTCCAATGAGTCAGCTCTTCACATCAGGTGGCCAAAGTTTTGGAGCTTTGGCTTCAACATTAGTCCTTCCAATGACTACTCAGGGTTGATTTCTTTTAGAATTGACAGATTTCACCTCCTTGCAATCCAAGGGACTCGAGAGTCTTCTCGCGCACTACAACTCGAAAGCATCATTTTTTCTGTGCTCAGATTTCTTTATGGTCCAACTCTCACATCTGTACATGACTATATGGACCTTTGCAGCAAAGTGATGTCTTTTCTTTTTAATATGCTGTCTACGTTTGTCATAGTTTTCCTTTCAAGAAGCATGCTTATTTTAATTCCATGACTGCAGTCACCAACAGTAGTGATTTTGAAGCCCAAGAAAATAAAATCTGTCACGGCTTCCACATTTTCCCTTTCTATTTGCCATGAAGTGATGGAACTGGATTCTGTGATCTTGTTTTATGAATGTTGAGTTGTAAGCTAGTTTTTCATTCTCCTCTTTCACCCTCAACAAGAGGCTCTTTAATTCCTCTTCACTTTTTGCCATTAGAATGGTATCATCTGCATATCTGAAGCTGTTGATATTTCTCCCTGAAATCTTGATTCCAGCTTGTGCTTCATCCAGCCTGGCATTTTGCATGATGTATTTTCCATATAAGTTAGATAGACAGAGTGACAATATACAACCTTCTGGTACTTCTTTCCCAATTTTGAACCAGTCAATTTTTCCATGTAAGGTTCTAACGGTTGTTTCTTGATCTGCAATCAGCTTTCTCAGGAGACAGGTAAGGTGGTCTGTATTCCCATTTCTTTAAGAGTTTTCCACAGTTTATTGTGTGATACACACAGTCAAAAGCTTTTGCATAGTCAATGAAGCAGAAGTAGATGTTTTTCTGGAATTGCTTTGCTTTCTCTATAATCTAATAAATGTTGGTAATTTGATCTCTGTTCCTCTGCTTTTTCTAAACCCAGCTTTTACATCTGGAAGTTCTTGGTTCACATACTGCTGAAGCCTAACGAAAGATTTTGAGTATAACCTTACAAGATTGTGAAATGAGTGCAATTGTATAATAGTTTGAACATTTTTTGTCATTGCTCTTCTTTGGAATTGGAATGAAAACTGATTTTCCAGTCCTGCGGCCACTACTGAGTTTTCCAAATTTGCTGACATATTGACTATGCTCAATGACTACATTATTTTTATTTGGTCACCTTTGACTGTTTTCCTTTGTTTCTGCATTGACTTACTTCTCTTATTTAACTTATTCTTTGGATAAATTTTTCTACAGGCAAAAAGCAGCCTGAGGAGATAGTGGGGTATGGACCATAGCGTCCTATGCCATTTCAGTACTATATAGCCGATTGTGTTAGTTGATTACCTAGATTAATTTTGTTTGACTTACAAACAAATTGGACTTATGAATGCACTCTTGGAACAGAACTCATTTGTATGTAGGGGACTTATATTTATGAAGATGTGGAGAAATATGAATGCCCATGCTTTCATAAAATGGTGCAGTCGCTGTGGGGAAAAAACAACAACAACAACAACAAAAAACAAAGAAACTATTGGCAGTACTTCAAAGATTAATTAATTATCATGCTTCGCTGTTCTTAGTTGCTCAGTCATGTCTGACTCTTTGCGACCCCATGGACTGTAGTCCACCAGGCTCCTGTCAATGGGGATTCTCCAGGCAAGAACACTGGAGTGGGTTGGCATATCCTCCTCCAGGGCATCTTTCCAACCCAGGTCTCCCACATTACAGGCAGATTCTTACTGTCTGAATCATCAGCAAAGCCCATGAATACTGGAGTGGGGAGCCTATCTCTTCTCCAGGGGATCTTCCAGACCCAGGAATTGAACTGGCGTCTCCAGCATTGCAGGTGGATTCTTAACTGGCTGAGCTACCAGGGAAGCCCAAATTAATTATCATACAACCCAGAAAGTCCACTCCTACATATCTACCCAAGATACTTGAAAATATATGTTAAAATAAAAAGTTATACAAAAGTGTTAATAACAGCATTATTCATAATAACCAAAAAGTAGAATGGATCAAAATATTTATTAGCCTATGAATTAACAAATGTAATATATCTATATATTGTCAGCCCATTAGCCATAAAGCTGAATGAAGTGCTGACATATGCCACAACATTGATGAACCTCAAAATAAAATGCTGAGTGTAAAAAGTTACACACGAATGGCATACATTATACAATTTCATTTAAATTACATGTCCAGAATAGCCAAATACATATAAATAGAAAGTAGATTACTGATTATCAGGGAATGGTGATGAGGAAAACTGGTACTAACTGCTAACAGGTATGAGTTTTCTTTCAGGGCTGAAAAAAATTCTACTAATAAATAATGGTCATCATTACACAACATAGTAAAATTACTAAAACCAACTGAAATACATACTTAAAATTCACGAATTTTTGGTGTGCCAATGATATCTTTAAAAAACACTTTACTCAGTGACCAAGTGGGATTTATCTCTGGAATACATGTCTAATTTTGGATCTGATTTTTAAACTTTTTATTTCATCTTAGAGTATCTGATTAACAATGTTGTGTTAGCTTCAGGTGTACATGAAAGTGATTCAATTATACATATAAATGTATCTATTCTTTTTCAAATTATTTTCCCATTTAGGTCATTACAGAGTATCAGGTAGAGTTTCCTGGGTTATACAGTAGATTCTTCTTGGCTATCAATTTTAAATATAACACTGAGTACATGTCAGTCACAAATTCCCAATCTATCCCACTGGCCACCCTTCCTCTCAGTAGCCATACATTCATTCTTTTTGGCTGTGAGCCTATTTCTGCTTTGCAAATAAGTTCATTTCTATCATTTTTTTAAAATTACTCATATAAACAATATAACATGTTATTTACCTCTGTCTCACTTCACTTAGTATGATAATCTATACGTTAATCCATGTTGCTTGAAATGTCATTGTTTCATTCTTTTTCAAGACTGAATAATAATCCATTGTGTATATGTAGCACAGCTTCTTTGCTATCCATATGTCAATGGACATTTAGATTGCTTCCATGTCTTGGCTATTGCAAATAGTGCTGCTATGAACATAGGGGTGTGTGTATCCTTCAAAACCATGGCTTTCTCTGGGCATACACCTAGGCATGGAAAGGTACCTCTGTTTTTAGATTTCTTAAGGAACCTCCATATTGTTCTCCATGATGGCTGTATCAATTTGCATTCCCACCAACAATTCAAGGGGGTTCCCTTTTCTCCATACCCTCACCAAGTTTTACTATTTGCAGACATTTTGATGACGGCCATTTTGACCTGTATGAAGTAATACCTCACTGGGGGTTTGATTTGCATTTCTCTATAATTAGTGCTGTTGAGCATCTTTTCATGTGCCTCTTGGCCATGTGTCTTCTTTGGAGAAATGTCTATTTAGATCTGCTGTTTGTATATTTTAGAGATTAATTCCTTGTCAGAAGCTTCATTTGAAAATATATTCTTCCATTCTATGTGTTGTTTCATTTTGATTATGCTTTCTTTTGTTGAGCAAAAGTTTTTAAGTTTAACTAGGTTCCATTTGTTTTTTTTAAATTTTCATTTATTTAGGAGTCAGATCAAAGAAATATTGATGCAATTTATGTAAGAGAATGTTCTGTCTTAATTTTCCTCTAAGAGTTTTATAATATCTGGCATTGCATTTAGGGTTTTTAACCATTTTGAGTTTATTTTTCTGTATAGTGTTACAGAATGTTCTAATTTCATTTATTTTTTTTTTTCTTTTTTACTCTTAAAAAATGTTTATTTATTTTAATTGGATGATAATTACAATATTGTAATTGTTTTTGACATACATCAACATGAATCGGCCACAGGTATATATGTGTCCCCCCCCCATCATGAACCCCCTCCCGCCTCCCTCCCCTCCCTATCCCTCTGTGTTGTCTCAGAGCACTGACTTTGCATGCCCTGCTTCATACATTGAACTTGCTATGTTCATCTATTTTACACATGGTAATGTACATGTTTCAAAGCTATTCTTTCAAATCACATGCAGCTGTCCAGTTGTCCCAGCACCACTTGCTGAAGTGGCAGTCTTTTATCCATCGTATATTCTTGACTCTTTTGCTGTAGATTAGTTGACCACTGGGGCGTGGCTTTATTTCTGGGCTTTCTATCCTGTTCCACTGATCTATAAGTTTGTCTTTGTGCCAGTACTTTGTTTACTGTAGCTGTATAGTATAGTCTAAAGTCAGGGAACATAGTCCTCCAGCACCATTGTTCTTTCTCAAGATTGTTTTTGTTATTCAGGGTCTTTTTTGTCTTTAAACAAATTTTAAAAATGTTTTCATCTAATTCTGCAGAAAATGCTATTGATAATTTGATAAGGATTGCATTGAATCTGTAGACTACTCTGGGTAGTATAGTCATTTTGACAATACTGATTATTTTAATACAAGAACGTGGTATATCTCTTGTCTGTTAGTGTCGTATTCATCCCCCCCCCCCCCCCATCAGTATCTTATAGTCTTCTGAGTACAGGCATTTTGTCTCCCTAGGTAGGTTTATCCCTAGGTATTTTATTCTTTTTGCTGTGATAGTATATGGGATTTTTCTCCTTGACTTCTCTTTCATATCTTTCATTGTTAGTGTATAGGAATGCAAGAGATTTATTTGCATCAATGTTGCATCCTGCAACTTTATCGAATTTCAGTGATGGGTTTTAATAGTTTTCTGGTAGCATCTTTAGGATTTTCTATGTATAGTATCTTGTAATGTGGAAACAGAGACAGTTTTATTTCTTCTTTTCCAATTCAGATTCCTTATATTTCTATTACTTCTCTGGTTGCTGTCACTAGGACTTCCAAACCATGTTAAAAGTTGAGTGAATGGACATCCTGTTCTTGTTCCTGATCTTAGGGGGGATGCTTTCAGATTTTCATGTTTGCTATGGGTTTGTCATACGTGGCCCATATTATGTTGAGGTGTTTTCACTTTATGCACATTTTTTGCAGAAGTTTTTCTCATAAATTTGTGTTCAATTTTGCCAAAGGCTTTATCTGTATCTATTAAGATGACCATACGTTTTCTTTCTATTTTTTTTTCTTCAAATTGTTAATGTAATGCATCACATTATATATGTTGATTTACGTATGTTGAAGAATCCTTGCATATCTGGGATAAATCCCACTTGATTATGGTGTATGATCCATTAATGAGTTGGTGAATTCAGCTTGTTATTATTTCATTGAGGATTTTTGCATCTAAGTTCATCAGGGATACTGGCCTTTAATTTTATTTTCATTCATTATCTTTGTCTGGTTTAGGTATCAGGGTGATGGTGACCTCCTAGGATGAGCTCGGGGATATTCTTTTCTCTGCATATTTTTTAAAAGAGTTTTAGAAGGATAGGTGTTAACTCTACTGTAAATGTTTGATAGAATCCTCTGTGAAGCCATCTGGTCCTGGATTATTGTCTGTTGGAAATTTTTTAATCACAGTTTCAATTCCAGTAGTCATGACTTGTTTGTTCATATATACTATGTCTTCCTGCTTCAACCTTTGAAGGTTGTGTTTTTCTAAGAATTTACCCATTTTGTCTACATTGTACAATTTCTTAGTGTAGTAGTACATGTAGTAGTCTCTTCTAATTCTTTGTATTTCTGTGGTCTCAGTACTAACTTCTCCTCCTTCATTTCTAATTTTGATTTGGCTTCTGTGTCTCTTTTTTCTTGACAAGTCTGAATAAAGGTTTATCAATTTTCTTTTCCAAGAACCAGCTTTTAGTTTCATTCATCATTTTAAGTGTTTTTTAATCTCTCATTTGTTGCAGATCTGATCATTATAATTTCTCTCCTGCCTTTGTTTTTTTGTTCTTCTCTCTCTAGCTGCTTTAGGTGTAAGGTTTTGTTGTTTATTTGAGATGTTCCTTGTTTCCTGAGATAAGGTTGTATTTCTACAATATTCCCTCTTAGAACTGCTGTCCCTTCATTCAATAAACTTTGGATTGATGTGATTTTGTTGTCATTTTTCTCTTAGCTTTTTTTTAAATTTCTTTTTTGATTTCTTCTGTGATTCACTAATTGCTTATTAACATATTGTTTAGTATCCACATTTGTATTTTTAAATTATTTTTCCTATAATTTATTTCTACTATCAGTGTTATATTTGGAAAATGTTCTTGATATGATTTTAATTTTCTTAAATTTATTAAAGCTTGATTTGTAGCTTAGCATGTGATCTGTACTGGAGAATGTTCCATGTGCACTTGAGAAAAAAAATGTATTCTCCTGTTTTTGGATGGATGCCCTATAAAAATAAATTAATTCCATCTGGTCTAATGTGCCATTTAATTCCTATGTTTCCTTATTGATTTTTGATTTGGATGACTAATCCATTGATAGAAGTGGGGTCTTCAATATCCCACTATTGTTACTGTCAATTTCATCTTTTATGGCTGTTAGTATTTGACTAACATATTGAGGTGCTTCTAGGTTGAATGCATATATATTTATAATTGTTACCTCTTTTATTGTAGTGATGTTTAATTATTATGCATTGTCCTTCTACTTTGATTGACCATGTATAGTGTCCTTCTTCATCTCTGGTAACAGTCTTTATTTTAAAGTCTATTTTGTCTGATATGAGTATCATTACTCCAGCTTTCTTTTGATTTCCATTTTCATGGTATATATTTTTTCCATCACCTCACTTTCAGTCTGTATACATCCCTAAATCTGAAGTGGGTCTCTTGTAAACAGCATATATATGGGTCTTGCTTTTGTATCCATATAGACAGTCTGTGTCTTTTCACTGGGTCATTTAAACTGTTTATGTTTAAGGTAGTTATCTATATGTACATTTTTCTTGCCATTTTGTTAATTGTTTTGCATGTCTTTTTATAAGGCTTTTTCTGCCCTTCATTTGTTATCATTGTCTTGTGATATGATGACTATCTTTAGTGCTGTGTTTTTATATCTTTTTTTTCTTTTTTATGTGTGTATCTAATCCAGATTTTTTATTTGCAATGAGGTTTTGATATAGCTGTCTATATACGAAAAAGATTGTTTTAAGTTTCTGGTCATCGAATTTCAAGTATATTTCTGATATCTTGCATTTGTGATCTCTCCTCACAGTTGCTGGCTATGATATAATATCTGTGTACCGGTGATTTCCTACTTCTACTCTATGTTTGCCTTTACCAGAGGGATTTTCCATTCATAATTTTCTTATTTTTAGTTATAGCTTTTTCTTTTCTGCCTACAGAAGTCCCTTTACCATTTTTTAAAAAGTTGTTTCAGTGATGCTGTATTCTCTTAGGTTTTGCTTGTCTGTAAGGCTTTTGATTTCTCAGTCAAATCTGAATGACAAACTTCCTGGGTAGAGTATTCATGGTTTTAGATTTTCCCCTTTTGTCACTTTAAATATATTGTGCCACTCACTTCTGGACTCTAGAATTACTGCTAAGAAATCAGCTAATAACTTTATGAACATTCCTTTGTACAGTATTTGCTGCTTTTCCCTTGTAACTTTTAAAATTTTCCTTTGTCTTTAATTTTTGTCACTTTAATTACTGTGCCTCAGTGTTTTCCTCCTTGGGTTTATCCTGCCTGGGATCCTCTGCCCTTTCTGGATTTGAGGGATAGTTTTCTTTCTCATATTGGGAAAGTTTTCTATTATGTCTCCAAATATTTTCTCAGGTCCTTTCTCTCTCTCTTCTGCCTCAGGGATTCCTTCAATGCAAATATTGTTGCATTTAATATTATTCCAGTGGTCTCTTACACTGTACTCATTTATTTTATTTTATTATTATTTTTTAAAAA
This sequence comes from Dama dama, assembly GCF_033118175.1. NCBI lineage: Eukaryota > Metazoa > Chordata > Mammalia > Artiodactyla > Cervidae > Dama > Dama dama. The sequence continues at coordinate 74,721,501 of NC_083714.1, forward strand.
TCTATTCTGCAAAGGGTAGTACCAAGATGGTGAAGAAATAGGACAGGGAGACCACTGTCTTCCTTACAAATTCATTAAAAAGATGATTTGAATTTTGAGCAACTTCCACAAAACAACTTCTGAACACTGGGGGCGAACACCAGGTAACCAGAGAGGCAACCCATTCTCTTTGAAAGGAGGTGACTTCATTACTGGCTTGATTGTTGTCTCTCCTTTTGACCCTCCCTTTTCTCACCCAGTTCACTTATGTCTCCTTCCCTAATCCCCTTCTATTCTCTGCTTAACACTGTGAATCTCTTTGGGTGTTCTCAGCTGTGGAGAACACTTAAGGAACTGATTGCTGGATAGGCTGCTCTCTCCCCTTTTGACTCACCGTCTTATCTTCCTGGTCACTTCTATTTCCCTCCTCCCTCTTCTCTTCTTTATGTAACTCTGTGAATCTCTCTGGGTGTCCCTCACTGTGGAGAATTGCTTCAACATTAACCTAGATGTTTTATCATCTGTACTGTATGGACAGAAATTCTTGAGGCTACTATAAGAGAAGGTCTGAAAGCCAGAGGCAAGAGGCTTAACTCCAAAACTTGAGAACAGCAGAGAAGTCCTGATTCCAGGAACTATCAGTAGAAAAGGACTCACCCAAAAATATCCATACCCACACTGAAACCAAGCACCACTCAAGAGCCAACAAGTTCCAGAATAAGACATACCATGCTAGTTCTCCAGCAAAGCAGAAACACAAACCTAAGCACTAAAAAATAGGTTACCCAAAGCCATGACAAATCCATAGACACCCCAAAACTCACTACTGGACACTTAATTACACTCCAGAGAGAAGATATCTGGTTCCACCCACCAGAACACAGATGCAAACTCCCCCAAACAGGAAACACTGACAGGCCCACTCACAGGAAGCAGACTCCACAATAAAGAGAAAAGACAAATTTCCAGCCTACAGAAATGTCACACCAAGCATAGCAATCTAAAAAAATGAAAAGGCAGAGAAATATTCAAAAGGTAAAGGAACATGATAAATGCCCAGAAAACCAAAGAAAAGCGTCTACCTGAAAAAGAATTCAGAATAATGATAATAAAGATGGCCCAAAATCCTGAAAACAAAATGGAGTTACAGATAAATAGACTGGAGACAAAATTGAGAAGACACATGAAATGTCTAACAAGGACCTAGAAGACATAAAGATGAGTCAGTCAATAATGAATAATGCAATAACTGAGATCAAAAGCACTCTAGAGGGAACCAAGAGTAGAATAAATGAGGCAAAAGATAGGACAAGTGAGGTAGAAGAGCGAATGGTGGGAATAAATGAAGCAGAGTGGAAAAAAGAAGAATGAACTAAAAGAAATGAGGGCAACCTCAGAGACCTCCGGGACAATGTTAAACACTCCAACATTTAAATCATACGTGTCCCAGAAGAAGAAGATAAAAAGAAAGGTTATGAGAAAATACCTGAGAAACTAATAGTTGAAAACTTCCCTAAAGTGGGGAAGGAAATAGCCACCCAAGTCCAAGAAACCCAGAGAGTCCCAGACAGGAGAAACCCAAGGCGAAACACCCCAAGACACGTATTAATCAAACTGATGAAGATCAAACACAAGGAGCAAATATTAAAAGCAGCAAGGGGAAAACAACAAAATAACACAGAAGGGGATTTCCATAAGGATAACAGACGATCTTTCAGTGGATACTCTTCAGGCCAGAAGGGAATGGCAGGACATACCTAAAGTGATGAAAGAGAAAAACCTACAACCCAGAATATTGTATCTAGCATAGATTTCATTCAAAAAGGAAGGAGAAATTAAAAGCTCTACAGAAAAGCAAAATCTGAGAGAATTCATCACCACCAGACCAGCTCTTCAACAAATGCTAAAGAATCTTCTCTAGATAGTTCAGTTCAGTTCAGTTAAGTCGCTCAGTCATGTCCGACTCTTTGCGACCCCATGAGCCGCAGTATGCCAGGGCTCCCTGTCCATCACCATTACCTGCATTTCACCCAAAACCATGTCCATTGAGTCGGTGATGCCATCCAAACATCTCATCCTCTGTCCTTCCTTTCTCCTCCTGCCCTCAGTCATTCCCAGCAACAGGGTCTTTTCAAATGAGACAATTCATCACATCAGGTGGCCAATGAATTTCAGCTTCAAAATCATTCCTATCAATGAACACCCAGGACTGATCCCCTTTAGGATGGACTGGTTGGATCTCCTTGCACTCCTAGGGACTATCAAGAGAATTCTCCAAAAGCACAGTTCAGAAGTTTGAATTCCTCGGTGCTCAGCTATCTTTATAGTCCAACTCTCACATCCATACATGACCACTGGAAAAACCATAGCCTTGACTAGGTTACTCTCTTTTGACAAAGTAATGTCTCTCCTTTTCAATATAATTAATCTCTAGGTTGGTCATAACTTTCCTTCCAAGGAGTAAGTGCCGTTTAATTTCATGGCTGCAATCACCATCTGCAGTGATTTTGGAGCCCCCCAAAATAAAGTCAACCACTGTTTCCACTGTTTCTCCATCTATTTGCCATGAAGTGATGGGACCAGATGCCATGATCTTAGTTTTCTGAATGTTGAGATTTAGGCCAACTTTTTCACTCTTCCTCTTTCACTTTCATCAAGAGGCTCTTTAGTTCTTGACTTTCTGACATTTGGGTCATGTCATGTGCATATGTGATTTTGTTGATATTTCTCCCAGCAATCTTGATACCACCTTGTGCTTCCTCCAACCCATCGTTTCTCATGATGTACTCGGAATCTATGTTAAATAAGCAGGGCGACAATATATAGTCGTGACGTACTCCTTTTCCTATTTGGAAACAGTCTGTTGTTCCATGTCCAGTTCTAACTGTTGTTTCATGACCTGCATATAGATTTCTCAAGAGGCAGGTCACGGAGTCTGGTATTCCCATCTCTTTCAAACTTTTCCACAATTTATTGTGATCCACACAATCAAAGGCTTTGGCATAGTCAGTAAAGCAGAAATATAAGTTTTTTTCTGGAAGTTTCTTGCTTTTTCGATGATCCAAAAAATGTTGCCAATTTGATCTCTGGTTCCTCTGCCTCTTCTAAGACTAGCTTGAACATCTGGAAGTTCACAGTTCATGTATTGCTGAGGCCAGGCTTGGAGAATTTTAAGTATTACTTTACTAGCATGTGATATGAGTGCAATTGTGCAGTAGTTTGAGCATTCTTTGGCATTGCCTTTCTTTGGGATTGGAATGAAAACTGACTTTGTCCAGTCCTGTGACCACTGCTAAGTTTTCCAAATCCGTTGGTATATTGAGTGCAGCACTTTCACAGCATCATCTTTCAGGATTTGAAATAGCTCAACTGGAATTCCATCACCTCCACTAGCTTTGTTCGTAGTGATTCTTCCTTAGGACCACTTGACTTCACATTCCAGAATATCTAACTCTAGGTGAGTGATCACATCATCATGACAATCTTGGTCGAGATCTTTTTTGTACAGTTCTTTTGTGTATTCTTGCCAGCTCTTTTTAACATCTTCTGTTTCTGTTAGGTCCATACCATTTCTGTCCTTTATCAGCCCATCTTTGCAAGAAATGTTCTCTTCATGCCTCTCATTTTCTTGAACAGATCTCTATTCTTTCCCATTCTATGGTTTTCCTTTATTGCTTTGCACTGATTGCTGAGGAAGGCTTTCTTATCTCTCCTTGCTGTTCTTTAGAACTCTGCATTCAAATGGGAATATCTTTCCTTTTCTCCTTTGCTTTTCACTTCTCTTCTTTTCACAGCTATTCGTAAGGCCTCCTCATACAGCCATTTTCCTTTTCTTGCATTTCTTTTTCTTGGGGAAGGTCTTGATTCCTGTCTTCTGTACAATGTCACAAATCTCGGTTCATAGTTCACCAGGCACTCTGTCTATTAGATCTATTTCTCACTTCCACTGTATAGTCATAAGGGATTTGATTTAGGCCATACCTGAATGGTCTAGTTGTTTCTCCAATTCCTTCAATTTCAGTCTGAATTTGGCTATAAGGGGTTCATGATCTGAGCCAGTCAGCACCCAGCCTTGCTTTTGCAGACTGTATACATATTCTCCATTTTTGGCTGCAAAGAATATAATCAACCTGATGTTGGTGTCGACCATCGGGTGATGCCCATGTGTAGAGACTTCTCTTGTGTGGTTGGAAGAGGATGTTTGCTATGACACGTGCATTCTCTTGGCAGAACTCTATTAGCCTTTGCCCTGCTTCAATCTGTACTGTCAGGCCAAATTTGCCTGTTACTCCAGGCGTTTCTTGACTTCTTACTTTTGCATTCCAGTCCCCTTAATGATAAGGACATCTTTTTTGGGTGTTAGTTCTAGAAAGTCTTGTAGGGCTTCATAGAACTGTTCATCTTCAGCTTCTTCAGTGTTACTCATCGGGGCATAGACTTGGATTACCCTGATATTGAATGGTTTGCCTTGGAAATGAAGAGATCATTCTGTCGTTTTTGAGATTGCATCCAAGTACTGCATTTCAGATTCTTTTGTTGACTTATGATGGCTACTCCATTTCTTCTAAGGGATTCCTGCCCACAATAGGAGATATAATGGTCATCTGAGTTAAATTCACCCATTCCAGTTCATCTTAGTTCACTGATTCCTAGAATGTTGATGTTCACTCTTGTCATCTCCTGTTTGACCACTTCCAATTTGCCTTGATTCATGGACCTAACATTCCAGGTTCCTATGCAGTATTGCTCTTTACAGCATTGAATCTTGTTTCTATCACCAGTCCCATCCACAACCGGGACTTTGCTTTGGTTCCATCTGTTCATTCTATCTGGAGTTATTTCTCCACTGATCTCCATTAGCATACTGGGCACCTAACGACCTGGGGAGTTCATCTTTCAGTTTGCTATCTTTTTGCCTTTTCATACTGTTCATGGGGTTTTCAAGGCATGAAACTGAAGTGGTTGGCCATTCCCTTCTCTAATGGACCACATTCTGTCAGAACTCTCCACCATTGCCCATCCATCTTGGGTGGCCCCATATGGCATGGCTTAATTTCATTGAGTTAGACAAGGCTGTGGTCCATGTGATTGGATTGGCTAGTTTCCTACCAATGTGGTTTCTCTCTGTCTGCCCTCTGATGTCCTGTCTAAGTGCCTATCATCTTACTTGGGTTTTTCTTACCTTGAACGTGGGATATCTCTTCACGGCTGCTCCAGCAAAGCACAGCCATTGCTCCTTACCTTGGACTTGTGGTAGCTCCTCTTGGCCGCTGCCCCTGACCTTGGATGTGGTGTAGCTCCTCTCAGCCACCACCCCCCTACCCTTGGACATGGAGTAGCTCCTCTCGGCCATGCTTCTGTGCCGTCCCAGCCACTGCACTTCTGCACCATCGCATCTGCCATTGTTTTTCTAGGCAGGAAACATGGAAATGGTTTATAAACTCAAACCCAAAACAACAAAGTAAATGTCAACTGGATCATACTTATCAATAATTACCTTAAAGGTAAATGGGTCGAATGCCCCAACCAAAGATGCAGACTGGCTGAATGGATACAAGAACAAGACACCTCTATATGCTGTCTATAAGAGACCCACCTCAAAACAAGGGTCACATGCAGACTGAAAATGAAGAGTTGGAAAAAGATATTTCACTCAAATGGGGACCAAAAGAAAGTAGTTGTAGCAATACTCATATCAGATAAAATAGACTTTGAAATAAAGGCTGTGGAGAGAGACAAAGAAGGACACTACATAATGATCAAAGGATCAATATCAAGAAGAAGTTATGACAATTATAAATATATATGCATCCAATATAGGAGCACCTCAATACATAAGCAAATGCCAACAAGTATGAAAGGGAAAATTTACAATAATGCAGTAATACTGGGGGACTTTAATACCCCACTCACACCTACAGATAGATCAACCAAACAGAAAATTAACAGGGAAACCTAAACTTTAAATCATACAATGGACCAGTTAGATTTAATTGATATCTATAGAACATTTTACTCCACAACAATGAATTTCACATTTTTCTCAAGTGCACACAGAACATTCTCCAGGATAGATCACATCCTGGGCCATAAATCTAGCATTGGTAAATTCAAAAAATTGAAATCATTTCAAGCATCCTTTCTGATCACAATGTAGTATGCCTAGATGTCAACTAAAGGGAAAAAATCTATAAAAATTCAAATATATGGAGGCTAAACAACACACTTCTGAATAACCAACAGATTACAGAAGAAATCAAAAAGGAAATACAAATATACATAGAAACAAATGAAAATGAAAATGCAACAACCCAAAATCTATGGAATTCAATAAAAGCAGTGCTAAGAGGAAAGCTCTTAGCAATAGAAGCTTACCTCAAGAAACAAGAGAAACATCAAATAAATAACCTAACTTTATATCTAAAGCAACTAGACAAAGAAGAAATGAAGAACTTCAACTTAGTAGAAAGAAAGAAATCATAAAAATCAGAGCAGAAATAAATTAAAAGGAAACAAAGGAGACTATATCAAAAGTCAACAAAACTAAAAGCTGGTTCTTTGAGAAGAAAAGTATAATAGATATACAATTAGCAAGAGTCACCATGAAAAAAAAGGGAGAAAAGTCAAATCAATAAAATTAGAAATGAAAATGGAGAAATCACAGTAGACAACCCAGAAATACAAAGGTTCATAAGAGACTACTATCAGCAAAAAATATGCCAATAAAATTGACAACTTGGAAGAAATGGATGAATTCTTAGAAAAGTATAACTTTCCAAAATTGAACCAGAAAGAAAGAGAAAATCTTAAAAGACCCATCACAAGCACAGAAATCGAAACAGTAAATAAAAGTCGTCCAACAAACAAAAGCCCAGGACCATTTGGCTTCACAGGTGAATTCTATCAAAAACTTAGAGAAGAGCTGACACCTACCCTATTCAAGTTCTTCCAGAAAATTCCAGAGGAAGGCAAATTCCAAAACTTATTTTATGAGGCCACCATCACCCTAATACCAAAACTAGACAAAGAGGCTACAAAAAAAGAAAACCACAGGCTAATATCACTGATGAACATAGATGCAAAAATCCTCAAGAAAATACTAGCAAACAGAATCCAGAAACATATTAAAAAGATCATACATCACGACCAAGTGGGCTTTATCCCAAGGATGCAAGGATTCTTCAGTATTCACAAATCAATCAATGTGATACACCACATTAACATAATGAAAAATAAAACTGTATGATTATCTCAATATATGCAGAGAAAGCCTTTGACAAAATTCAACACCCATTTATGATAAAGCTCTCCAGAAAGTAGGAATAGAAGGAACATATCTTAACATTATAAAAGCAATCAACAATAAAACCATAGCAAATATTGTACTCAATGGTTAAAAATTGAAAGCATTTCCTCTAAAACCAGGAACAAAACAAAGGTGCCCACTCTCACCACTATTATTCAACATAGTTTTGGAAGTTTTAGCCACAGCAATCAGAGAAGAAAAAAAATGAAAGGAACCCAGATTGGAAAAGAAGAAGCAAAACTTTCACTGTTTGCACCTGACATGATCCTCTACATAGAAAACCCTAAAGATACCACCAGAAAATTACTAGAGCTAATCAATGAATACAGTAAAGTTGCATGATACAAAATTAATACAAAAAAATATCTTTTGCATTCCTATACACTAACAATGAGAAAACAGAAAGAGAAATTAAGGAAACAATCCCATTAACCATTGCAAAGACAAGAATAAAGTACTTAGGAATAAGTTTATCTAAAGAAAGAAAGAATCATGTATATAAAACAAAAGAAAAAAAAAAGAAAAAGAAAAAAACTGATGAATGAAATCAAAGATGAAATAAATAGATGAAGAAATACTTGTTCATTTTTGAGGTGTCTGAAGGATCAATATAGTGAAAATGAGTATACTACCCAAAGTAATTTATATATTCAATGCAATCCCTATGAAGCTACCAACAGTATTTTTCACAGGACTAGAACAATTGATTTACAATTTGTATAGAAACACAAAAACCCTTGAATATCCAAAGCAATCTTTAGAAAGAAGTATGGAATTGGAGGAATCAACCTACCTGATTTGAGACTATACTACGAAGCTACAGTCATCAAGACAGTATAGCACTGGCACTTAGAGAGAAATATAGGTTAAGGGAACAAAATAAAAAGCCCCGAGATGAATCCACACAGTTGTGGACACTTTATCTTTGACAAAGGAAGCAAGAATATACAATGGAAAAAAGACAAACTCTTTAACCAGTGGTGCTGGGAAAATTGGTCAACCACATGTAAAAGAATGAAACTTACATTTTCTAACACACTCCACAAAAATAAACTCAAAATGGATTAAAGACCTAAATGTAAGACCAGAAACTATAAAACTCATAGAAGAAAACATAGGCAGGACACTCTCTGACATAAATCACAGCAGGATCCTCTATGACTCACCTCCCTGAGTAATGGTAATAAAAACAAAAATTAAAACATGGGACGTAATTAAATTTAAAGCCTTTGCGCAATGAAGGAAACTATAAGCAAGGTGAAAAAACAGCCTTCAGAACGGGAGAAAATAACAGCAAATGAAGCAACTTGCAAAGAATTAATCTCAAAAATATACAAGCAATTCCTACAGCTCAATTCCAGAAAAGTAAACGACCCGCTGATTCATGTCAATGTATGACAAAAAACACTACAATATTGTAAAGTAATTAGCTTCCAACTAATAAAAATAAATGAAAAAAAAATTGGCCAAAGAACTAAACAGACATTTCTCCAAAGAAGAGGTACAGATGACAAGCAAACACATGGAAAGATGCTCAACATCACTCATTATCGGAGAAATGCAAATCAAAACCACAGTGAGGCACCATCTCAAACCAGTCAGAATGACTGCTATCAAAAAGGCTACAAACAATTAATGCTGGAGTGGGTGTGCAGAAAAAGTGACCCTCTTACACTGTTGGTGGGAATGTAAACTAGTACAGCCACTATGGAGAACAGTGTGGAGATTCCTTAAAAACCTGGTAGTAGAACTGTCAGTACGACCCAGGAAACCCACTGCTGGGCATACACACTGAGAAAACCAGTAATGAAAGAGACACGTCTACCCCCAAGGTTTCTTGCAGCAGTTTACAATAGCTAGAACATGGAGGTTACTTAGATGTCCATTGGCAGATGAATGGATAAGAAGTAGTTGTACATGTACACAACAGAATATTACTCAGCCATAAAAATGAATGCATTTGAGTCATTTCTAGTGAGTTGGAAGAAACTGGAGACTATTATACAGAGTGAAGTAAGTCAGAAAGAAAAACACCAAAACAACATATTAACATATATATATGGAATTTACATAGATGGTAACAATGACCCTATATGCAAGACAGCAGAAGAGACAAAGATATAAAGAACTTTTGGACTCTGTGGGAGAAAGTGAGCTTGGGATGATTTGAGAGAATAGCACTGAAATATGTATATTACCATATGTGAAATAGATGACCAGTCCAAGTTCGATGCATGAAACAAGGCATTGCAAGCTGGTACTCTGGGATGACCCAGAGGATGAGATGGGGAGGGAGATGTGAGGGGGTTTGGGTTGGGGGACACATACACACCCATGGCTGAATCATGTTGAATTATGGTAAAAGCCACCACAGTGTTGGAAAGTAATTAGCCTCCAATTAAAATAAATAAATAAAACAAAGCAAAGCCAAAAAAAAAAGAAAGAAAGAAAGAAAAAAGATAAGAAAAAGAAAAGAAAAGAAAAGAAAGAAAAATCTGTTCTGCATGATTTTCACCATTTGTGTCTTACAGCTCAATTATCCATTCTGCCTCAGTTATTCTACTATTGATTCCTTTTACTGTGTTTTTCATTTCAGTTATTGTATTGTTTATTTCTATTTGTTCTTTAGTTCTTCTAGGTCTTATATATATATTCCTTATACCTTCTTGAAGTATGCCTCCATTTTCGTTTTTGTTTTTCTTTTCCTAAGAACTTGTTTCATCTTTACTATCAGTACTCTGAACTCTCTTTTGGGTAGATTTCCTATCTCCACATCACTTAGTTTTTCTTCTGGGGCTTTATCTTGTTCTTTTATCTGGGACATATTCCTCTGTTGTCTTATTTTGTGTAACTTTCTGTGATTGCAATTTCCCCTCTGAAGACTTCAGGACTGTAGTTTTTCTTTCTTCTGGCATCTGTTTCTTGGTGGTTGAAGCTGTCTAAGAGACTCATACAGACTTTCTGGTCAGAAGAACTTGTACCTGTCCACTGCTACATGGAGCTGGGTCTTGTCCCTCTGGTGGGCAGGTACTTTTCAGGAGGGTATGCTTGTGAGGCAACTGTTTATTCATGGATAAGGAAGCTGTGGTACATATACACCATGGAATATTACTCAGCCATTAAAAAGAATTCATTTGAATCAGTTCTAATGAGATGGATTAAACTGGAGCCCATTACACAGAGTGAAATAAACCAGAAAGATAAAGACCAATACAGTATACTAGCACATATATATGGAATTCAGGAAGATTTTAAGCAGCCTGTTTGTTGATAAGTGGGGTTGAGTTAACACCCTGTGGGTTTTTTGGCCTTATTCGTTCCAGCATTGCAGCCTACAGGATGTTAGGTATAGTCAGGTCTTGGTAATAAATAGAAGCATCAGAGAAGTCTCATTTAAATCAGTATACACCAGACTACTGCCTCCTGTGTCCTTGACCCTGCAGAAAGCCACAGCTGACCCAACCATTCTTCTGCAGGAACATCTAACACTATCAGGTAAGTCTGTTCAGCCTCTTGAGTTTACCGCTTTTTCCCCTGAATTCTGGTGCACATGAGACCCTATTTGTGCCCTCTAGTAGAGGAGATTTTGTTTCCCCCAGCCCTGTGGAATTCCTTCAATGAAACCTCACTGGCTTTCAAAGCCAAATTCTCTGGGGTTTCTACTCCCACTTTCAGACCCCCAGGGTCGGAGGGAAGACCCTGATGCTGATAAAGATTGAGGGCAGGAAGAGAAGGGCTGATAGAGGATGAAATGGTTGGATGGCATCACTGACTCAGTGGACGTGAGTTTGAGCAAACTCCAGGGATAGTGAAGGACAGGGAAGCCTGGCATGCTGCAGTTCATTCATCACAAAGAATCAGACATGACGTAGTGATTGAACAACAACAGCAAAGGATTGGGAACTTGACAAGGGGCCCAGAAGTTTCACAGCTATGGGGTAATTTTTGTGCTTTAATAATTTTCAAGTTTGTGGGTCACCCACCTGGCATGTATAAGCTTTGATTTTATCATATTTGCATCCCTCTTACCATCTTGTTGTTGTTTCTATTTTGTCTATAAATGTAGAATACTTTCTTTGTGTGTGTGGTGAGTTCCAGCATTTTTTTGTTGGTGGTTCTTCAGTGGTTGGTCGTGATTTTGCCATTTCCATATGAACAGGTGAGTCATATCCTTCTACTCCATTATCTTTTCTCTATCCTTAGCATCAGAAATTTCAACACTGTAATATATTAGATTAATAGAATAATGTCCCATATCCATATGATCATTTTTTAGATACCAAAAAAGCATTTGACAAAATCCAACATAGATTCATGATAAAAGCCTTCATAAAGCTAAGAATAGAAGGGAATGCCCTTATCCTGATAAAGGACATCTATGGAAAATGCACAGTTAATAATATATAATAATTAAAGACTGAAACATTTCATCTAATATTAAGAAAAAGAAAAGAATCTCTGCTGTCAGCACGTGTGTTTGACAGAATCCTAGAAGTTCTGTCAAGGGCAATTAGAGGAAAATTAAGTTTTCTGGATTGGAAGGAAATAAGTAAAACCATCTTTTATAGATAATAATCTTTAGTATAAAAAATTAAGGAATACACAAAAAATTATTAGAGTTAATAAATGAATTTTGACAATTTGTATAATATAAAATAAATATGCAAACTAAACAAAATCATTTATATTTCTATACAATAGTAAAAATTAAATTAAGAACAGATTTCATTTATAAAAATGTAAAAGTAATAAAATAATTTGGAATAAAATTATAAAAGGGGCAAGACAATTAAATTGAAAACAGCAAAGTATTGTCCAAATAAATTAAAGATAGTATAGTTGATGAAATAATCTCCTATGTTGTTGAGTCAGAAAATTTAATATTGTTAAAATAGGAACACTATCTAATATGTATAGATTCGGTGCAATCCTTGTTAAAGTAGAGAAGTTTTCTTTTTTTGTGTGTGTGAAAATTTAAAAGCTGATTTTGAAACTTATATATACAATCTAGTGACTAAAATATCCAAATAATCTTGAAAAACAAGAACTTATGTTGCAGGACTGGCCTTTCTAGATTTTTCAGATTACTGTAAAATTACTATAATCAATATGGTGTAGTACTGATATGAAAATTAGACAGGTTGATAAGAGGAAAGATAAGAGGATGGAAATAAACCTTCACACTTATCATTAGTTGATATTTGATGAGAGTGCCAAGAGAAAACAGGAAAAAATAATCCTTTTAACAAATGATGCTAGGATAACTAGATATCCACATGAACAAGTGGACTCCTATTTCACTTATTATTAAAAAAAACACACCCAAGTAATTCACATATCTATACATAAAAGCTAAAATGTCAAACTTTTAGAAGAGAATATAGGAGTAAATCTTTATGATCTTGCATTAGGCAATGATTTATTTGATATGACATAAAAAACATAAATAACAAAAAAAATAGATAAACTGGACTTCATCAAATTAAAAATGTTCCTACTTCAAAAACTAGTATTAATAAAGTTATAAAACAACCCACAGCAAGGGAGAAACTATTTGCAAATCATATATCTCATAAGGGACATGTATGTATTAATAGAATATATACACAGCTCAACAGTAGAAAGACAAAGCAACTAAAACTGGACAAATAATTTTAATAGACATTTCTGCTAAGAAGGCATGCAACCAACCACAAAAACATATGCTCTGAATTATTATTTCTTGGGGTATGAAAGTCAAAACCAAAATAACATATCTCTTCAACTTCACTAAGATGGAAAAATGAAAAAAATAAACAAAACTGCTGGGAAAGATTTAGAAAAGTACTACATACTTTCAAACATTGCCAATGGGTTAGTGAAATTGTGCAGCTGAATTCAGGGAGAATCCTGTGGGGCTCCTGGGCATGGAAACCTTTCTGTGTCTCCCATTTCTTCTTTGTAAGGAATAGGCTCCAGCCTCCATTAGTTGCAAACCACCCTTAGTTGCAAAGGCCAGATTAGAACAGTTGCTAATCAAAGAAGGCAGGAGGAGAAGGGGATAACAGAGAATGACATGGTTGGTTGGCATCACTGACTCAGTGGACATGAATTTGAACAAGCTCTGGGAGATGGTGAGGGACAGAGAAGCCTGGCTTGCTACAGTGCATGGGGTTTCAAAGAGTATGAGTGACTGAACAACAACAACAAATCAAGGAAGAGAGGGGAATCAGAGACAAGAGGAGCAGTCAAGAAGCAATAGTTCAGTCTTGGATCAGGATCATAATTCTGCTTCAAGTGATACAATAATAATAACTTTGAGCTCTTCTGCTGAACTAAAACCCCAAACAAATAGAAGATGGTAGCTAACTGATGAAGTATTCTTCATTCCAGATAGATGGTTACAACCTCAAGAATCACAGAAGCTCATCTGGAGACCAATCAAGCCCTAATTAAAGGAATGCACACACTCTGATCCTTATCAGCAAGCAACTCCATCCATGAACCATTGTTATAAAACTCCTCACCAAATCACCCTGAGTTGACACACAGTTTTGGGGCCATAAATCTTTTGAGTCCCCCTTTGCTTGTCGAAGCAATAAAGCTGTTCTTTTCTACTTCACCAAAAACTTTGTCTCTGAGATTCAGCTAGGCACTGGTGCACAGGGACTGAATTTCAGCACCACAGCCACTTAGAAAAGCAGTTTTACAGTTTCTCAAAATGTTAAATATTGAGTTACCATATGTTGGGTTAGAATTACATCCCCTCTAAAGATATGTAGAAGTCCTCACCTCCCAGTATTTATTAATATGACATTATTTGGGGAAAGGTTTCTTGCATATATAATCAAGCTAAGGTGAGATTTTTAAATTATGATATAATATAATATAACTGTGTCCTTATAAGATGAAATGTCATGTGTAGACAGAGACATATGTCTACAGAGGTAAAGATGTCTACATATGTCTACCCCATGTGACAACAGAGGTAAAGACTGAAGTGATATAGCAGGAAATCAAGAAATGCCAAGGATCAGCAGCCACCACCACAAGGTGAGGAGAAGGATTTTGCTAGGTCTCTAAGGAGACATGGTCCTGCTGATAGTTTCACTTTGGACTCTAGCTTCCAGAACATCCATGAAAGAATAAAGTTCTGTTGGTTTAAGCCATCCAGGTTTTGATATCTATCGTAGAATCTAATACACACTGTGACTCAGCAATTCCACTCTTATGTACCAAAGAGAATTAAAAATATATCTGTTGTTGTCCAGTCACTAAGTCATGTGCATCTCTTTGCAACCCCATGAAGTGCAGCAGGCCAGGCTTCCCTGTCATTAAGCTTCTCCCAGAGTTTGCTCAAAATTGTGTCCATTGAGCCTGTGATGCCACCCAAACATCTCATCCTCTGTTTCCTCCTTGTCCTCCTGCCCTCAGGCTTTCCGAGGGTCAATATCTTTTCCAATAAGTTGGATTTTCACATCACGTGGCCAAAGCATTGGAGCAATAGCTTCAGCATCAGTCTTTCCATTGAATATTCAGGGTTGATTTTTTTTAGGATTGACTGGTTTGATCTCTTTTCTATCCAAGGAATTCTCAAGAGTCTTCTCCAGCTTACCTGGTGGCTCAGAAAATAAAGAATCTGCCTTCAGTGCAGGAGACCTGGGTTCAATCCCTAGGTCAGGAAGATCTCCTGAAAAAGGGAATGGCTATCCATTCCAATATTCTTGCCTGGAGAATTCCATGGACTGAGGAAAATATAACAACATAGAAACTTTTACATGAATGTTCATAGAAGCAATATTCATGAAAGATAAATGGTGGAAACAAATCATATGTCTATTAAATGATGAATGGATATTCAAAATGTGGTATAAGTGCAAAATGAATTGTATTTTGCAATCAAAAAAACACCTCTCAATGCACAAATCTTAAAACATATGCTAATTGAAGAAGCCAGTCGCAAAATGTCATTTATTATATAATCCAGTACATATTAAATATTCAGATTAGGTAAATCTATACAGAAAGAATGTAGATTCATGATTGCTTAGGGTCGGTGTGTATGTAGGGGATGCCATGGGGGATGGGACAACTGCTAAAAGGTATGGGGTTTCTTATTTCCTTTGTGAGGAAATGTTCTCAGATTGATTGTAGTCATAGTTGTACAACTTTGTGACTATACTAAAACCACTGAATAATACACTTTAAATGGTGAATTTTATGGTATGTGAATTATATCTCAATAATATTACTGAAATATTAAAAAATAACCAAGATTGGAGAAATGTGGACTTTAAAACAAAGTCAATAAACTTGTTCTAATTATGTCTTCAAGTAAAGGAAATACTAGTATCAAATAGCCCCTCTAGTCTTGTTTTTCAGTTATAAATCTCAACCCTATCTTGAGCTTCTCCATTGTGGCATATTCATATATTCTAGTGATCTCAGATAGCCTTGGCCTGCAGTATCTTGGATCGGGGCTTGGGTTCCCAACAAGAGACTGAGGCTGTGTCATGGCAGTGAAAGCACCAAATCCTAGTCACAAAGCCAGTGGTCAATGACAAGGGCCATGGTCCTTTGGCTTTGCAGAAAAGAAAAAAAATCCCCAAAATATGGAAAGTAGTTAAACAAGTAGAATACTTATTAAGAGGGAAAAATAATACAGTATATGTGGATAAATACACATGTGGACTCAGAGAGAGAGAGAGAGTCTCTGCGTCACATCCTTGTGGAAGTTTTAATTACTTTTATGGAGCACTTTTTCCCCAGATTTCCTTTGGCCAATCATTTTTTTTTTTATTAGTTGGAGGCTAATTACTTCACAACATTTCAGTGGGTTTTGTCATACATTGATATGAATCAGCCATAGATTTACACGTATTCCCCATCCCGATCCCCCCTCCCACCTCCCTCCCCACCCGATTCCTCTGGGTCTTCCCAGTGCACCAGGCCCGAGCACTTGTCTCATGCATCCCACCTGGGCTGGTGATCTGTTTCACCATACATAGTATACATGCTGTTCTTTCGAAACATCCCACCCTCACCTTCTCCCACAGAGTTCAAAAGTCTGTTCTGTATTTCTGTGTCTCTTTTTCTGTTTTGCATATAGGGTTATTGTTACCATCTTTCTAAATTCCATATATATGTGTTACTATGCTGTAATGTTCTTTATCTTTCTGGCTTACTTCACTCTGTATAATGGGCTGGCCAATCATTTTGAATTGCCTAGTTCAAAGTCCATATTTGGTATATCTCAGGATCCTCCTATGTGTGCACATGCATCTCTTAGCCAAGATGGATTCTACCAAAAAGGCGTGTGGGTAGAGGATCCCTTGACAATACTCCCCTTTTTACCTCCAAGGAGCCTTTTGGCACATGCATGAGGAGGTGACCTGACTTCATGAATGAGAAACATGTGGTTTGGGAAGGGCCCAGCCCTCTCTGTTAATATTCATGTCTTGGTGTTTCAGTCTATATGGAATGAATCTTAAATTGCTTTATCTTGGAAGGATGCATCTACCTCCTGCCTCAGCAGGGATCCTTTGATGCCTTTTAGAGCATCATCCCTATGCTTCATAGGGATTGATTTGGGTTGAGTGCTCATAAAGCTAGAAGTCCTAGACAGGTTTACATACCACTTCTTGATCAGTTCAACCAAACTGCTAAATATAGGCCAAAATTTCATACCGAGAGTTATGAAAGAAGATTTTGGCTATTGATGCAGCAGTTTTCAGATTCTGTCTTTTTTATTGAGGGGATAGGTTGTGTGTTTTGTACAAATATTTTGGTTTCTAAGTCATGATCCTCTTAGTTAAACCTAAATGCTTCTAAACTATAATAGATAAAGTAAATTTATCTTGACACTTGAAGAAATGAGACTGAAATCACAGTTTTCTCGTACTGTGATACTGTGATTAATAATGAGAAATATATATTTGATCTTCATCCTGTTTCTGACACAAAAACAAAAGCTTTAATTTCTTGGAATCACCTAAGAGGTGAAAGTCAACAAAATGCCTTTTGTTATGTCATGACATTTGGGTAGCCTAGGAATGGGGCCTATGATTGCCAGAGGAACAAATATTGTGATTAGAGTGTTTTAATTTTCATCCTCTGATATCTAGAGAGGTGAGAGCAGGTGGAGATTGAATTTATCACCAATGCCCAATGACTAAATCAATTATATCTATGTAATAAGGACTCTATAAATCCCCCAAAAGATTGGGGTCAAAGAGCTTCTGAGTTGGTAAACGTGGAGATTCAGGAACACTGGCTAATGTGGAAAGACCATAGATAATTTGATCCCTTTCCCAGTACTTTTCCCTAGGCATATTTTCCATCTGACTATATCTAAATATATGACAAACCAATAATCTAGCAAATAAAATGTTTATCTGGGTTCTGTGAACCACTCTAGGAAATGGACTAAATACAAGGAGAGGATTGTTGGAACCTTCAATGTATAGCACAGAAACATAGTTGATAACTTGGAGTTTGGATTAGCATCTGAATTCAGTTGGGGGAAGGAGGGATCTTATATGTCTGAACACAACCTATGGAATCTGATGATATCTTTGGGTAGAATTGAGTTGAATTGACACTAGCTGGTGTCCAGAGAACTGCTTACTGGTAGTGGGACAAACACCTCACCCCAATATAAAATTGGAACATATACTCTATTTACTTATCCTTTTTGAATTTTGATTACATGCTATTAGCTCCTTAGAGGAAATTCTATAATTTTTTTCTTTGCTTTCTAATTCTGCAAGCAATTTCACCAATTATCAATTCTTCGCCCCATTAAAAAAAAATCGTTTTTGCTGCTTATTTTTCCCATTCAGTTCAGTCAGTTCAGTTCAGTCACTCAGTCGTGTCCAACTCTTTGTGATCCCATGAATTACAGCACGCCAGGCCTCCCTGTCCATCACAAACTCCCGGAGTTTACTGAAACTCATGCCCATAGAGTTAGTGATGCCATCCAGCCATGTCATCCTCTGTCGTCCCCTTCTCCTCCTGCCCCCAATCCCTCCCAGCATCAGGGTCTTTTCCAATGAGTCAACTCTTCACATGAGGGGGCCAAAGTACTGGAGTTTCAGCTTCAGCATCAGTCCTTCCAATGAACACCCAGGACTGATCTCCTTTAGGATGGACTGGTTGGATCTCTTTGCAGTCCGGGGGACTCTCAAGAGTCTTCTCCAACACCCATTAGGGAGTACCAAATGCTAACTGTGGTTATTCTTCAGCTGTTCAGGGATGTCTGACTTTTTGTGACCCAAAGGACTGCAGCACACCATGCCTTCCTGTCCTTTACTGTCTCCCAGCGCTTGCTCGAACTCATGTCCATTGAGTTGGTTATGCCATCCAACCATGTCATCCTCTGCCATCCCCTTTTCCTCCTGCCTTCAATCTTTCCCAGCATCAGGGTCTTTTCCAATGAGTTTGCTGTTTGCATCATCTGGCCTAAGTATTGGAGCTTCAGCTTCAGCATCAGTCCTTCCAATGAATATTCAGGACTGATTTTTTTTTTTTTTTTTACAATTGATAGGTTTGATCGCCTTGCTGTTCTAGGAACTCTCAAGAGTCTTCTCCATGACCACAGTTTGAAAGCATAAATTCTTCAACACTCACCCTTCTTTATGGTCCAACTCTCACATCTGTATACCAGTACTGAAAAAAACAAAAACATGGCTTTAACTGTATGGACTTTTGTTCACAAGGTGATGACTATGCTTGTTAATACACTATCTAGATTTGTCATTTCCTTTCTTCCAAGGGGTAAATGTCTTTTATTTCATGGCTGCTGTCACCACTTGCAATGATTTTGGAGCCCATGAAAATAAAGTCTGTCATTGTTTCCATATTTTCCCCATCTATTTGCCAAGAAGAAATAGGGCCAGATGTCACAATCCTAGTATTAATAGTGTTGACTTTTTTTTTTTTTTTTTATTAGTTGGAGGCTAATTACTTCACAACATTTCAGTGGGTTTTGTCATACATTGACATGAATCAGCCATGGAGTTACATGTATTCCCCATCCCGATACCCCCTCCCACCTCCCTTTCCACCTGTAGTGTTGACTTTTAAGTCAGCTTTTTCACTGTCATCATTTACCTTCATCTAGAGGCCCTTTAGTTCCTCTTTACTTTCTGTCATTAGGGTGCTGTATTATCATCTGCATATATAAGTTTGTTGATATTTCTCCTGGAAATCTTGATCTCAGTTTGCGATTAGTCAGTCCAGCATTTCACATGATGTACTCAGCCTATAAGTTAAATAAGCAGGGTGACAATATACAGCCTTGACACATTTCTGTCTCAATTTTGAATCAGTCCATTGTTGCATGCCTGATTTTAATTTCTGCCTCTTGACCAGCATGCAGGTGATAGCTTATGGTGAATGGTGTTCAATTCATGGTCTCTGAAGAAAGGAATTTAGGTTCAGGTACTAAATGTAAGTTCAGAGATGAAGCTTCAGGCACACAGAGTTTCAGGTGGCAAAATTTTTATTACAGTGTAAAAAGGAGCAAGAAAGCTTCTGACATAGATACAGTTCAGAAGAGGCTGAGAGTGCCCCCTCCCTAATGTTATCAAAGCTCATATAAGTTTTCAATGGGTTACTAACAATAGAAAGACGTTACCAGACCCAATCCCATAATATATTTCTTAAGATAACAAGATTAGTCAGAAGGTTTTGTTAAGAAGGAGAAACATGTCCGCAAGCACGATACATTGTTAGTCAGTTCAGTTCAGTTCAGATTAGTCGCTCAGTCGTGTCGAACTCTTTGCGACCCCATGAATCACAGCACGCCAGGCTTCCCTGTCCAGCACTAACTCCCAGAGTTTACTCAAACCCATATCCATCGAGTCGGTGATGCCATCCAGCCATCTCATCCTCTGTTGTCCCCTTCTCTTCCTGCCCCCCCCCCAAATCCCTCCCAGCATCAGGGTTTTTTCCAAAGAGTCAACTTTTCGCATGAGGTGGCCAAAGTATTGGAGTTTCAGCTTCAACATCAGTCCTTCCAATGGACGCCCAGGACGGGTCTCCTTTAGGATGGAATGGTTGGATCTCCTTGCAGTCCAAGGGACTCTCACGAGTTTTCTCCAACACCAAAGTACAAAAGCATCAATTCTTCGGCACTCAGCTTTCTTCATAGTCCAAATCTCACATCCATACATGACCGCTGGAAAAACCATAGCCTTGACTAGACGGACCATTACTTTGCAAAGTAATGTCTCTGCTTTTTGATATGCTATTTAGGTTGGTCATAATTTTCCTTCCAAGGAGTAAGCATATTTTAATTTCATGGCTGCAATTATGATCTGCAGTGATTTTGAAGCCCCCCCAAAGAAAGTATGAGACTGTTTCCACTGTTTCCCCATCTATTTCCCATGAGGTGATGGGACCAGATGCCATGATCTTAGTTTTCTGACTGTTGAGCTTTAAGCCAACTATTTCACTCTCCTCTTTCACTTTCAACAAGAGGCTTTTTAGTTCCTCTTCACTTTCTGCCATAAGAGTGGTATCATCTGCATATCTGAGGTGATAGATATTTCTCCTGGCAATCTTGATTCCAGCTTGTGCTTCTTCCAGCCCAGCGTTCCTCATGATGTACTCTGCATATGAGTTAAATAAGCAGGGTGACAATATACATCCTTGACATACTCCTTTTCCTATTTGGAACCAGTCTGTTGTTCCCTGCCCAGTTCTAACTGTTGCTTCCTGACCTGCATATAGATTTCTCAAGAGGCAGGTCAGGTGGTCTGGTGTGCCCATCTCATTCAGAATTGTCCACAGTTTTTTGTGATCAACACAGTCAAAGACTTTGGCATAGTCAGTAAAGCAGAAATATATATTTTTTCTGGAACTCTCTTGCTTTTGAGATCATCCAGAAGATTTTGGAAATTTGATCTCTGGTTCCTGTGCCTTTTCTAAAGCCAGCTTGAACATCTGTGAGTTCACGGTTTATGTATTGCTAAAGCCTGGTTTGGAGAATTTTGAGGATTACTAGCATGTGAGGTGAGTGCAATTGTGTGGTAGTTTCAGCATTCTTTGGCATTACCTTTCTTTGGGATTGTAATGAAAACTGACCTGTTCCAGTCCTATGGCCACTGCTCAGTTTTCCAAAGTTACTGGCATATTGAGTGCAGTACTTTAACAGCATCATCTTTCAGGATTTGAAATAGCTCAACTGGAATTCCATCATCTCCACTAGCTTTGTTTGTAGTGATGCTTTCTAAGGGCAACTTGACCTCACACTCCTCGATGTCTGGCTCTAGGTGAGTGATCACACCATCGTGATTATCTGGGTTGAGAAGATCTTTTTTGTACAGCTCTTCTGTGTATTCTTGCCACTTCTTCTTAATATTTTCTGCTTCTGTTAGGTCCATACAATTTCTGTCCTTTATCAAGCCCATCTATGCATGAAATATTCCCTGGTATCTCTAATTTTCTGGAAGAGATCTCTAATCTTTCCCATTCTGTGGTTTTCCTCTATTTCTTTGCGTTGATTGCTGAGGAAGGCTTTCTTATTTCTCCTTGCTATTCTTTGGAACTCTGCATTCAAATTGGAATATCTTTCCTTTTCTCCTTTGCCTTTTGCTTCTCTTCTTTTCACAGCTATTTGTAAGGTCTCCTCAGACAGCCATTTTGCTTTTTTACATTTCTTTTCCTTGGCGATGGTCTTGGTCCCTGTCTCTTGTACAATGTGATAAATCTCCATCCACAGTTCATCAGGCACTCTGTCTATCAGATCTAGTCCCTTAAATCTATTTCTCACTTCCACTGTATAATCATAAGGGATTTAATTTAAGTCATACCTGAATGGTCTACTGGTTTTCCTTACTTTTTTAAGTTTTAGTCTAAATTTGGCAATAAGATGTTCATGACCTGGACCACAGTCAGTTCCTGGTCTTTTTTTTTTTTTTTTTTTTTTTGCTGACTGTATAGAGCTTCTCCATCTTTGGCTGCAAAGAATATAATCAGTCTGTTTTTGGTGTTGACCTTCTGATGATATGCATGTATAAAGTCTTCTCTTGTGTTGTTGGAAGAGGGTGTTTGCTATGACCAGTGTGTTCTCTTGGCAAAACTCTATTAGCCTTTGCACTGCTTCATTCAGTACTCCAAGGCCAAATTTGCCTGTTATTCCAGGTGTTTCTTGACTTCTTACTTTTGCATTCCAGTCCCCTATAATGAACAGGACATATTTTTCATGTTTTCGTTCTATAAGGTTTTTCAGGTCTTCATAGAGCCATTCAACTTCAACTTCTTCAGCGTTGCTGGTTGGGGCATAGGCTTGGATTACCGTGATATCAAATGGTCTGCCTTGGAAACAAACAGAGATCCTTCTGTCGTTTTTGAGATTGCATCCAAGTACTGCATTTTGGACTCTTTTGTTCACCATGATGGTTATTCCATTTCTTCTAAGGGATCCTTGCCCACAGTAGTAGATCTAATGGTCATCTGAGTTAAATTCAACCATTCCAGTCCATTTTAGTTCGCTGATTCCTAGAATGTCGACGTTCACTCTTGCCATCTCTTGTTTGACCACTTCCCATTTGCCTTATTCATGGACCTAACATTCCAGGTTCCTATGCAGTATTGCTCTTTACAGCATCGAACCTTGCTTCTATCATCAGTCACATCCACAAATTGGTGTTTTTTTTTTTTTTTTTTGTTTGTTTGTTTTTTACTTTGGCCCCATCCCTTCATTCTTTCTGGAGTTTTTTCTCCACTGATCTCCAGTAGCATATTGAGCACCTGCCGACCTGGGGAGTTCCTTTTTAGTATCCTATCATTTTGCTTTTCATACTCTGCATGTAGTTCTCAAGGCAAGAAAGAATAATGCAGTGGTTTGCCATTCCCTTCTCCAGTGGACCACATTATGTCAGACTTTTCCACCATGACCCGTCCGTCTTGGGTGGCCCCACCCGGCATGGCTTAGTTTCATTGAGTTAGACAAGGTTGTGGTCTGTGTGATAAGATTGGCTAGTTTTCTGTGATTATGGTTTCAGTGTGTCTGCCCTTTGATGTCCTCTCACAACATCTTTTTTTTTTTTTATTTCTAATATAATAACTTTGAGTCTTATATGTTTTTCGCTTGAGTCTATTTAAAGGTTTATCAACTTTGTTTATCTTCTCATAGGACAAGCATTTTTCTTCTCAAAGAACAAGATTTTGTTTTATCGTTGCTATTGTTTTCTTCATCTCCCATTTATTTCTTCCCTGATTATTTTGATTTACTAACTTGTTTTGATCAGTTCCTCCTGTACAATGTTATGAACCTCCATCCAAAGGTCTTCAGTCACTCTGTCTAACAGATCTAATTTTTTTTTTAATTCTATTCATCAACTCCAGTGTGTAATCATAAGGGATTTGATTTGGGCTATACCTGAATCACCAGGTGATTTTCCCTACTTTCTTCAACTTAAGCCTAAATTTTTCAATAAGGAGTTCATGATCCATGCCATGGTCAGCTCCAGGTCTTCTTTTAGCTGACTGTATAGGGTTTCTTTATCATTGGCTGCAAAGAACATAATCAGTCTGATTTAGGCATTGACGATCTGGTGATGTTCATGTGTAAAATTGAAGTTTAAGGCCAAACTTGCCTATATATCTTGTAATCTCTTGACTTCTTACATTTGCATTCCAGTCCCCTATGATGAAAAGGATATGTTGTTTTTTGGAATATGTTCTAGAAGATATTGTAGATCTTCATAGAACCAGTGTACTTCAGCATCTTCAGCACCAATTGTGGGAACATAAATTTTGATTACTGCACTGTTGAGTGCAGTAATGCAGTAATGATTTTGGTGAAATCATTCTTTTGTGAGATTGCACTGTACTCTTTTGTGGACTATGGCACTCTTTCGTGGGTAAGGCACTTGTGTATCTTAATGAAGCTATGAGTCATGCCAACAGGGCCAGCAAGGACAGGTCATAGTGAAGATATCTGGCAACACATGGTCCAATTTAGACTGCAGAGGCGACACACTCTAGCACTCTTGCCTGAAGAACAGGAAGTTTGCTGCTACCAGCCATGAATAATGCTAGTATTTGTGGCTTCTGGAGAAGAAGAATTTGATCTGGTGCCAGAGACGAGGCCCCACTTCTTCGAAGGGATTGCTGCCCACCATACTAGGTATAATGGTCATCTGAATTAAATCTTCCCATTCTCGACCATTTTAGTTCACTGATTCCTAAGATGGCAAGGTTCAGTCTTGCCATCTCCTGCTTGAGCACGTCTGATTTACCTTGACTCATTGACCTAATATTCCAGCTTCTTATGCAATTTTTTTTTAAGATTTATATAAGGTTTATTTAGTGAACTGCTTAAATATGAACTCAGGGTTGTTCAACATTGTAGCTATTTCTTTTTTTTTTTTTTTTTAGTTATTTTTATTAGTTGGAGGCTAATTACTTTACAATATTGTAGTGGTTTTTGCCATACATTGACATGAATCAGCCATGGATTTACATGTGTTCCCATTCCTGAACCCCCCACCCACCTCCCTCTCCATCCCATCCCTCTGGGTCATCCCAGTGCACCAGCCCTGAGCACTTGTATCATGCATCCAACCTGGGCTGGTGATCTGCTTCACACTTGATAATATACATGTTTTGATGCTGTTCTCTTAGATCACCCCACCCTCGCCTTCTCCCATAGAGTCCAAAAGTCTTTTCTATGCATCTGTGTCTCTTTTTCTGTCTTGTATATAGGGTTATCATTATCATCTTTCTAAATTCCATATATATGCATTAGTATACTGTATTGGTGTTTATCTTTCTGGTTTACTTCACTGTGTATAATGGGCTCCAGTTTCATCCATCTCATTAGAACTGATTCAAATGTATTCTTTTTAATGGCTGAGTAATAGCCCATTGTGTATATGTACCACTGCTTTCTTATCTATTCATCTGCTGATGGGCATCTAGGTTGCTTCCATATACTGGATATTATAAACAGTGCTGCGATGAACATTGGGGTACACGTGTCTCTTTCAGATCTGGTTTCCTGGGTGTGTATGCCCAGGAGTAGGATTGCTGGGTCGTATGGCAGTTCTATTTCCAGTATTTTAAGGAATCTCCACACTATTCTCCAGAGTGGCTGTACTAGTTTGCATTCCCACCAACAGTGTAAGAGGGTTCCCTTTTCTCCACACCCTCTCCAGCATTTATTGCTTGTAGACTTTTGGATAGCAGCCATCCTAACTGGCGTGTAATGGTACCTCATTGTGGTTTTGATTTGTATTTCTCTGATAACCTGCAGTTTTACTCTTAACAGCATCAAACTTTACTTTCACCATGAAGGACATCCACAATTGAGTATTGTTTCCTATTTGACTCAGCCACTTCATTATTTCAGGAAATACTAGCAATTGCCCTTCATTCTCCCTCAACAGGATGTTGGACACCTTCTGAACTAGGAGTCTCATCATTTGGTGACATGGTCTTTTTTTTTTTTTTTTTTTTTTTAACTTTTCATACTTTCCACGGGGTTCTGAGAGTGTTAACAGCCTCAGTAGGGAGGCCAGAGGTTCTCAAGTGGCAGGAGGAAATACACTGCAAGTGGCAGACTTTTATTTTTCTTTCCTTTTCTGTGTTGTCATGGTGACACCTGGTTCTGCCTGAACTTAAGTTTATCTCAAACCTTGAGCTAACCAATGGGTCTTTCTCATCGAAATGTCTTTCTTAATCTATGCTAAATAACTATTTATTTGCTTAGAAATCAGCCTTTCTTCAAGATTCATGTCAATTGTTTTTATGGCAGTGGTTGACTCATCTTGTGCCAATGCTATCTTAAAATGCATATTGCCTGTGACGGTCTGGTTCACCTCTCTCAGTTTTGAGGCATTCCCTTTTCCTTATTAGCAGCTTGCGAACAGGTGTATAACTCCTTGCTAAAAATAAGGAAGGGGCACACTTTCTGTCCCCTTATGACATCTAGTTCAGAAGCTCTCTCTTATCTCTTTTTATACTTTAATAAAATTTTGCTACATAAAAAGGTCTGAGTGATCAAGACTCATCTCTGGTCCCAGATAGAATTCTCCTCTTCCAGGGGCCATGAATCACAGTGTTGTTCACAGCTTGTAGCAGCAACCTTTCAGTTCTTCAGGAAAGATTGCTAGAGTGTGCTGCCTTTACGTTCTTCATTGGACCATGTGTTGCCAGAAATCTTCACTATGACCTGTCCATCTTTGGTGACTCTGTTGGCATGGCTTATAACTTCATGGAGAGACACAAGTGCCTTTGTCATGACAAAGTGCTGATCCATTAAGGGGAAAATAAAGTTACAAGACAAAGTGGTTGTTTGAAGGCAATGGCTTTACAAATAGCTGAAGAAAGAAGAGAAGGAAAAAGCAAGGGAGAAAAAGAAAGGTATAACCAATTGAATGCAGAGTTCCAGGGACTATCAAGGAGAGAAAAGAAGGCTTTCTTAAATAAACAATGCAAAGAAATAGAGGAAAGCAATAGAAAGGTCGGGAACTTCAAGAAAATTGAAGACATTAAGGGGAAATTTCATGCAAGCATGGGCACAAAAAAGGACAGAACCAGTAAGGGCCTAACAGAAGCAGAAGAGATTGAGAATATGTGGTACAAATACACAGAAGAACTATACAAAAAAGATCTTAATGATTTGGATAACCATGATGCTATGGTTACACATCTAGAGCCAAATATTCTAAAGCATGAAGTGAAGTGTACCTTAGGAAAGTTTACTACAATTAAAGATAGTGAAGGTGATGGAATGTCAGGTGAGGAATTTAAAATCTTAAAAGATGATGCTGTTAAATACAATATTTCAGCAGATATAGAAAACTCAGCAATGGCCACAGTACTGGAAAAGATCAATTTTCATTCCTGTCCCAAATAATATCAATGCCCAAGAAAGTTCAAGAAATAGTCAAATTTCCATATAACTGCATTCATTTCACATGCTAGCAAGGTTATGCTCAAAATCCATAAAACTAGGCTTCAGCAGTATGTGAACCAAGAATATCCAGATATAAAGGCCAGATTTTGAAGAGGCAGAGGACCTCAAGATCAAATTGCCAATGCTCCTTACTCCATGGAGAAAAGAAGGCAGTTCCAGAAAAAAAATCTACTTCTGCTTTTAAACTTAATTTAGATGACCTTTATATCTACTACTGTGGGCAAGAATCCCTGTAAAGTAATGGAGCCCTCATAGTCAACAAAAGAATCCGAAATGTAAATCTTGGGTGCAATCTCAAAATCAAAATGATCTCAGTTTGTTTTCAAGACAAACCATCCAACATTACAGGAATCCAAGTGTATGCCCCAACCACTAATGTAAAAGTAGCTGGAGTTGAATGACTCTATGAAGATCTATAGGATCTCCTATAGCTAACAGCAAAACAAAAACAAACCAAAAAAAAAAAAAAAAAAGTACTTTTCATCATAGGGGACTGGAAAGAAAATATAGGAAATCAAAAGATAACTGGAATAACAGGCAAGTTTGCCCTAGGGGTAAAAAATGAAGCATGACAAAATTCTAACATAATTTTTCCAAGAGAACTCACTGCTCAAAACAAACACCCTCTCCCAGTAACATAGGAGAGGACTCTGTTTATGGACATAACTAGGATCGTCAATACTGAAATCAGATTGATTATATTCTTTGCAGCAGAAGATGGAGAAGCTATATACAGTCAGGAAAAACAATACTTGGAGCTGACTGTGCCTCAGATCATTAACTCCTTATTGCAAAATTCAGAATTAAGTTGATGAAAGTAGGGAAAACCACTAGGCCACTCAGGTATGACCAAAATAAAATCTCTTATGATTATACAGTGGAGGTGATGAATAGATTTGAGGGACTACACCTGGTAGACAGAGTGCCTGAAAAACTATGAGAGGGGTTCATAACACTGTACAGGAGGCAGTGACAAAAGTCATCCCCAAGGGGAAAAAAATGCAAAAAGACAAAAATGCTTATCTGAGGAGGCCTTACAGATAGCTGAGAAAAGAAGAGAAGTGAAAGACAAATGAGAAAGGGAAAGATATACTCAAATGAATGCAGAGTTGCAGAGAATATCAAAGAGAGATAATAAAGCCTTCTTAAGTGGAAAATGTGAAGAAATAGAAGAAGGCAATAGAATGGAAAACCCCAGAGATCTCTTCAAGAAAATTGGAGACGCCATGCTAACATTTCATGCAATGATGGGTACAATAAAGGACAGAATCAGCAAGGACCTAACAGAAGCAGAAATGATTAGAAGATGTGGCAAGAATACACAGAAGAACTGTACAAACATGGTCTTAGTGAACTTGATAATCACGATGGTGTGGGCCCTCACCTAGAGCCAGACATCCTGGAATGTGAAGTCAAGTGGGCTTTAGGAAGAATTACTATGAACAAAGCTGGTGGACATGAGAGAATTCCAGCTGAGCTATTTCAAATCCTAAAAGATGAAGCTATTAAAGTACTGCATTCAATATGCCAGGAAATTTGGAAAACTCAGCAGTGGCCACAGAACTGGAAAAGTTCAGTCTTCATTCCAATCTCAAAGAAGGGCAATGCCTAAAAATGTTCAAACTATAGTGGAATTGCACTCATTTCATGTGCTAACAAGTGAATGCTCAAAATCCTTCAAGCTAGGCTTAAACAGTACATGAACTGAAAACTTCCAAATGTACAATCTAGATTTAGAAAAGGCAGAGGAAACAAGATCAAATTGGGCACATCTGCTGGATCATAGAAAAAGCAATTAAATTCCCCCAAAATATCTGTTTCATTGACTACCTTAAAACCTTTGACTGTGTGGATCACAAAAAGAACTGGAGGATTCTAAAACAAATTGGAATACCAGACCACCTAACCTGCCTCCTGAGAATCCTATATGCAGGTCAAGAAGCAACAGTTAAATCTGGACATGGAACAATTGACCATTTCAAAATTGGGAAAGCAATGTGTCAAGGTTGTATATTGTCACTCTGTTTATATAAATTATATGCAGAGTACATCAAATGAAATGCAGGAAAAGTTGGATAAAACACAAGTTGAAAATAAGATTGCTGGGAGAAAGATCAACAACCTCAGAGCTGTAGGTGATATCACTGTAATGGGAGAAAGTGAAGTGGGACTAAAGTCTCTTGATGAAGGTGGGAGAGGTGAGTGAAAAACTGACTTAAAATTCAACAGTTAAAAACCTAAGATTATTTCATCCAGTCTCATCACTTCATGGCAAATAGGTGAGGGGTAAGTGGAAATAGTGACATATTTCATTTTCTTGGGCTCCCAAGTCACTGTGGATGGTGACTACAGCCACTAAAGTAAAGGTTGCTTTCTCCTTGGGGGGGGGGGGGAAGCTATGACAAACCTAGCACATTGAAAAGCAGAGCCATTAATTTGCTGACAACGGTCCAACTGTTTTTGCAGTAGTCACGTACAGATGAGAGAGTTGGACCACAGAGAAGGCTGAGCACTGAAGAATTGATGCTTTAGAAGTGGGGTGCTGGAGAAGACTCTTGAGAGTTCCTTGAACAGCAAGGAGATCAAACCAGTCAATCCTCAAGGAAATCAACCCTGAATAGTCATTTGAAGGACTGATGCTGAAACTGAAGCTCCAAGACTTTGGCCACCTGATGCGAAGAACTGACTCATTATAAAAGACCTTGATGCTCAGCAAAATTGAGGGCAAGTGGAGAAACTGGTGACAGATGATGAGATGGTTGGATGGCTTCACTGCCTCAATGGATATGAATTAGAGCAAACTCTGGGAGATAGTGAAGGACAAGGAAGACGGGGTTGCTACAGTTCATGGGGTCACAGAGAGTCAGATACAACTTAGTGACAAAACAACTGCTTCATTTTATACACTAATTCATTTGATTCTGTGGATCAAAACAAATGGTGGAGAATATTTAAAGAGGCATTTAAAGAAATATTTAAGGTACCAGAGCACATTACCTGTCTCCTGAGAAATCTGTAAGGGGGTTGAGGAACCACATTTAGAACGTTGTATGGAACAACTGACCAGTTCAAAATTGAGAAAGGAATACTACGTCTCTATTTGTTCACCCTTCTTATTTAGCTTATATTCAGAGTACACCATGCAAAATTACTGGCTGGATGAATCACAAGGTAGAATCAACATTGTTGGGAGAAATATCAACAACTTCAGATAAGCATATGATACCACTCTAATGGAAGAAAGTGAAGAGGAACTAAAGAGCCTCTTGTTGAGGGTGAAAAGGGAGAGTGAAAAAGCTGCCTCCAAACTCAACATTCAAAAAAAAAAAATTAAGATCATTGCATTCATTCCCATCACTTCATGGAAAATAAGAGGTAAAAAAAATGGAAATAGTGACAAATGTTATTTTCTTGGACTCCAAAATCACTATGGATGGTGATTGCAGCCATGAAATTAAAAGATCTTTGCTCCTTGGATGGAAAACTATGAAAAACCTAGATAGCTTACTAAAAAGCCGAGAAACCACTTTGCCAACTAATGTCTGTATAGTCAAAACTATGGTTTTTCCAGTAGTCATTTACGGATGTGAGAGTTGGACCACAAAGGAGTCTGAGTGCCAAAGAACTGATGTTTTCAAATTGTGATGCTGGAGAGAACTCTTGAGAATTCCTTGCACTGCAAGATCAATCCCATTGATTCTGAAGATAATCAATCTTGAGTATTCATTGGCAGAACTGTTGCTGAAGCTAAACCTCTAACACTTTGGTCACTTGATGAGAAGAGCTAAATCACTGGAAAATACCCTTTTGCTGGGAAAGATTGAAAGTTAAAGGAAAAGGGGGTGGCAGGAGATGAGATGGTTAGGTAGCATCACCGACTCTAAACATGAATTTCAGTAAATTCTGAGAGAGAG
This sequence comes from Dama dama, assembly GCF_033118175.1. Taxonomy (NCBI): domain Eukaryota; kingdom Metazoa; phylum Chordata; class Mammalia; order Artiodactyla; family Cervidae; genus Dama; species Dama dama. Next base: position 74,752,609 of record NC_083714.1, read on the forward strand.
TGAAGTACAGAGTGTATGGTGCAATCCATGGGGTTGCAAAGAGTCAGACACAACTTAAGGACTGAACAACAGCAATTAACTTTGGGTTTTGCTTGTTATTCTTTGTCTAGGAGTGTGAAGTTAAACTTAGGTTGAGATTTTTCCTGTTTCTTCAGATAAGTTAAACTTTACTCTTAGAAATGACTATCAAAAAGTCTAAAACAATAAATGCTGGAGAGGGTGTGGAGAAAAGGGAACCCTCTTACCCTGTTGGTGGGAATGCAAACTAGTAAAATCACTATGGAGCAATGTTTATAATAGCCAGGACATGGAAGCAACCTAGATGTCCATCAGCAGATTAATGGATAAGAACGTTGTGATATGTATACACAATGGAATATTACTCAGCCATTAAAAAGTATACATTTGAATCAGTTCTAATGAGGTGGATGAAACTGGAGCCTATTATACAGAGTGAAGTAAGCCAGAAAGAAAAACACCAATACAGTATACTAGCACATATATATGGAATTTAGAAAGATGATAATGGTAACCCTATATGATAGACAGCAAAAGAGACACAGATGTATAGAACAGTCTTTTGGACTCCAAGGAAGAAGGCGAGGGTGGGATGATTTGAGATAATAGCATTGAAACATGTATATTATCATATGTGAAACAGATCTCCAGTCCAGGTTCGATGCATGAGACAGGGTGCTCAGGGCTTGTGCACTGGGATGACCCAGAGGGATTGGATGGGGAGGCAGGTGGGAGGGGGGCTCAGGATGAGGAACACATGTACACTAATGACTGATTCATGTCAATATATGGCAAAACCACTACAATATTGTAAAGTAATTAGCCTCCAATTAAAATAAATAATAATAAAAACAAATGCTTTCACTGCATCCCATAAGCTTTGACTTGTCATGCTTTCGTTTTTATTTGTATCTAGGAGTTTATTTCCTTTTTCATTTTTTCAGAGATTGATTTGTTGTTTAGTAATGTATTGTTTAACCTCCATATGTTGTGTTATTTTTACCACTCTTTTCTTTTAATTTACTTCCAATCACATAGTGTTGTGGTCAGAAAAGATGTTTGATATGATTTTTATTTTCTTAAATGAGACCCAAGTTGTGATCTCTCCTGGAGAATGTTTTATGTGTACTTGAGAAGAAAGTTTATTATACTGTCTTGGGAAGGAATGTCCTTTAAATATCAATTAACTATCCTTTAAATATCAGTTGAAAGTCACTCAGCCATGTCTGACTCTTTGCAACCCCGTGGACTATAAAGTTCATGAAATTCTCCAGGCCAGAATACTGGAGTGGGTAACTGTTCCCTTCTCCAGGGAATCTTCCGAACCCAGGGATCAAACCCAGGTCTCCCACCTTGCAGGTGGATTCTTTACCAGATGAGCCACAAGGGAAGCCAAAGAATACTAGAGTGGGTAGCCTATCCCTTCTCCATCAAATCTTCCTGACCCCGGAATTGAGCCAGTGTCTCCTGTATTGCAGGCAGATTCTTTACCGAGCTATCAGGGAAGCAATTATCAATTAAGTCTATATCACATAATGTGTTATTTATGGCTAGTGTTTCCTTTTTAGTTTCCTATCTGGCTGATCTGTCCATTGGTGTAAATGCAGTGTTAAATTTCCCCAGTATTAATTGTGTTACTGTTGATTTCCCCTTTTATAGCTGTTAGCATTTGGCTTATGTATTGAGGTGATCCTGTGCTGTGTACATAAATATTTGCAATCATTATGCCCTCTTCTGGGATTTATTGTTATGTGTTGCTCTACTGTGTCTCTTATAGTAGTCTTTATTTCAAAGTATCTCTTCTCAGATATGAGTTTTATATGTTTTGTCATTCCATTAGGTATAATTTCAAAGGAGTTATAAAGAAAACTTGTTCATTAAGTTTGGTTTCCAAAAATTAATTTTTCCCTGCACTTATATTTTAAAAATGAGTTTATTTTTAATTGGAGAATAATCACTTTACCATAATGTGGTAATTTCTGTCATACATCAACATGAATCATCTGTAGGTATACATATATCCCTTTTCTCTTAAACCTCCCTCCATCTCCCACCCCTCTAGGTTGTCACAGAGCCCTGGGTATGAGCTCCCTTTGTCATACAGCAAATTCCCACTCTCTAATTTACATATGGTAATATATAAGTTTCAATATTACTCTTTCAATTTGTCCCATCCTCTCCTTCCCCCACTGCATCCACACATCTGTACTCTATGTCTCCGTCTACATTGTTGCCCTGCAGATAGGTTCATCAGTACCATATTTATAGATTCCATATATGTGTGCTAATTCATGATATTTAATTTTCTCTTTCTGACTTACTTCACTCTGCATAATAGGCTTTACATTCATCCAGCTTTTTAGAACTGACTGAAATATGCTCTTTTTTAGCTGAGTAATATTCCATTGTATATTATAACAGCTTCTTTATCCATTCATCTTTTGATGAGCATTTAGGTTGTTTCCATGTGCTAGGTATTGTAAATAGTGCTGCAATGAACATTGGGGTTCATGTATCTTTTTTAGTTTTGGTTTTCTCAGGGTATATGCCCAGTAGTCGGATTGCTGGGTCATATGACAGTTTTATTCCTAGTTTTCAAGGAATCTCCATACCCATCTCCATAATGGCTGTATCAATTTGCATTCCCACCAACAGTGCAGGACTGTTCCCTTTTATTCACATCCTCTCCAGCATTTATTGTCTGTAGTCATTTTGATGATGGCCATTCTCACAGATGTGAGATGATACTTCATTGTAGCTTTGATTTGCATTTCTCTAATAATGAATGATTACAAGTGTCTTTTCATGTGTTTAGTAGCCATCTTCATATCTCCTTTGGAGAGATGTCTGTTTAGGTCTTCTGCCCACTTTTTGGTTGGATTGTTTGTTTCTCTGGTGTTGAGCTGCATAAGTTGCCTGCAGAATTTGGAGATTAAACCTTGGTCAGTTGTTTCATTTCTTCCATTGTTTTCTTCCATTCTGAGCATTGTCTTTTCACATTCTTAATAGTTTCATTTGCTGTGCAAAATCGTTTACATTTAATTAGGTCCCACTTCTTCATTTTTATTTCCATTGCTCTAGGAGGTGGATCATAGTGGACCATGCTGTGATTTATGTCAAGGAATGTGCTGTCTATGTTTTCCTCAAGAAGTTTTATAATTTGTTACCTTAATGTAAGTCTTTAAATAAATTTGAGTTCATTTTTGTGTATGATGTTAAGTGGTGTTATTGTTTCGTTGTTTTACATGTAGGTGTCCAATTTTCCCAGCGTCAGTTATTGAATGGGTTGTTTTCTCCATTGAATAATCTTACCTCATTTGTCAAAGATAAGGTGGCCATAGGTACTTGCTTTTTCTCTGAAATTTCTATCTTGTTTCATTGGTCTATATTTCTGGTTTTTTTTGTTTGTTTGTTTAACCATTATAAATCTGTCTTGATGACTATTGCTTTGTAGTATAGCCTGAAGTTAGGAAGGTTGATTCTTTCAGCTCTGATTTTGCTTTTAAAAGGTTGTTTTGGCTATTTGGACCTTTTGTGTTTCTGTACAATTGTGAAACTTTTGGTGTAGTTCTATGATATGTTCCATTGGTAGACTGATAGGGATTGCACTGAGTTGGTAGACTGCTTTGTGTAGTATAGTCATTTTCACAATATTGGTTCTTAAAATTCAAGGACATAGTATCTCTCTCCATATGTTTGTGTCATCTTTGATTTCCTTCACTAATGTCATTATCATTTTCTGCCTACATGTCTTTTTTTTTTTTTTTTTTTTTTTTTTTTTAGGTAGGTTTATTCTTAATGCTGAAAATTCTCTAAGCCAGGCTTCAGCAATACGTGAACCATGAACTTCCAGATATTCAAGCTAGTTTTAGAAAAGGCAGAGGAACCAGAGATCAAATTGCCAATATCCACTGGATCATCGAAAAAGCAAGAGAGTTCCAGAAAAAAAAAAAATCTATTTCTGCTTTATTGACTATGCCAAACTCCTTACAAAGGAAAAAGAAGAGAGAAAAGTTAGAAGAGAAAAGGAAAAGAATGATGAAAACAGGAGTCAAAAATAAAGAGAACATCAAACCAACAAACAAACCCTTAATTGAAACTGAATATTAAAAACTAGACTAGCAAGAATACAAAATGAAAAGCATGGGAAAAACGCAATATAACTAAAGGAAACTGTAAAAACAGGGAAAAATAAATTTACTTAATTTTTTAAAGGAAGAGTAGGTTATAAATAATAAACATTAAAGGAATGATATAGAAATAGCAACATTAGCACAATATGAAAAAGAAAAAAAAAATATATATATATATACACAGTGGTGATAACAGGAATATCCTCATGATTCCTCTGCACTTCCACTACACACATAGTGTTCCAGTCAATCTGCCTACTCAGAAAATCCTCCAATATTTCTAGGAATGTCTCTGGAGCTGTTGTGGGCAATACTGTTTCAGTTCAGTCTCAGATCTGGCCTTACTGCAGCTTGTACTTGCTCCCAAAGTCTTAAGTTGCCCTTAAAACCACAGTCTTAAGCTAACTGCAGGGATTTAATCTGGTGCACTTTTGGCTGCAGAAATTAATTCCTTTTCTCTTCTTTGTTCACACAGCTCCTAGTTTTCCACTTTGATTTTGGACCCGACTCTGCATGTAAACCACATCAGTGTCTGTTCCCTGTCCAAGCAAGAGGGGGCAAAGGTCAAGGCTTATTAGGGCTTATTTGTTCACTCAAGTTAGGGAGAGAGAGGGGTATGGCAGCCAAAACTGGGATGTCCTGGGGAGTGCTTGTGGTCATAGAAACCTGCCAGATGTTGTTACAGTCTGAGGCACATTGCTCCGGGTATGTAGGAAGAGTCACACTGACTCCACACCAGCAAGGTGTGGGCAGTAACCTGTGACTGCTTACAGCCTGGTGATAACTGCTTTGTCAGTCATTAATGGTTTACATATGCCCCTCTGGGGTCTTAAATTGAAGTCATGCCCAATTCTGCCACTGGCACTCCTACCAGTTCTCCTGGTTTTTGGCAGCTGCCAGGGAAGTTAGAGTGTCCCAGTGACGATGACCTACCGCCTCTCTGAAATGCCCATTCCACTCCCCTAAACTCTCTCAGCTGCATCTCCCAAGCCCCCTCAAGATATCCTCACAGCTGCCAACCCCAGTCCTCTCCCTGGGTTCTGACATCCGAGCTTGAGCCTTGGCACCCTGTCCCCACTCTCCACTGCAGGCAGAGTTGTGTGAGCTGCTTCTTAGCTGGGAAAAACTGTTTGTCAATTACCTATGCGGTGAATTATCTTTATTTTGCTTTCTGAGCACCCATTGCTGCATTTCTCTCTGAGGTTCCAAAGATTCTTCCTGCCCTCACCCATGAGGGAGTTTCCAAGTGTATGGAAATTTTTCCTCCTTCATGACTCGACCCCTAGGGTTAATGTCCCCATCCTGAAATCCTCTCTCTCTCTCTCTCTCTTAATATTTATATTTTGTCCTACCTCATTTTAAGGAGATTGGTTTGTTGTTTCTGCCAGCATTCAGATGGCATTCTGTAGGAATTGTTCCATATACAGAATGTATTTATGGGGAATGTAATATATTTATAGGGAGTGAAGTGATCTCCCTGTCTTATTCCTCTGCCATCTTGGAGGTCTCCATCTGTTTTGCTATCCCAGCTTTCTTTTGATTTCTATTTGCATGGGATATCCTTTTCCATCCCCCTACTTTCTCTCTATATTTGTCCCTAGGTCTAATGTAGTTATCTTGTAGATAGCACATGTATAGGTCTGGTTTTTGTATCCATTCAGCCAGTCCATGTCTTTTGGTTGGAGCATTTAATGCATTTACATTAAAAAATATTGATATGTATATTCCTATTGACATTTACTGGATTATTTTGGATTTGTTTTCATAGGTCTTTTTTCTTCCCTTCCTATTTTGCTCTCTTCTCTTGTGTTTCTTACCTAGAGAAGTCCCTTTAATATTTGTTGTAAAGTTGTATTTGTGGTACTAAATTCTCTTAGCTTTTGTTTTTCTATTAAACTTTTGATTTCACCTTAGAATCTGAATGAGAGCCTTGCTGGTAATCCCTTGCTGGCAAGTTCTTCATGGTAGTTTTTATCTTTTTATTATTTTAGATATATCCTGTCAATCCTTTCTTGCCTGGAGAGTTTCTGCTGAAGCTCTGTTAATCTTACTAGGATTCCCTTTTATGTTGCTTGTTGCCTTTCTCTTGTTTTGTTTAATGTTATTGTTGCATTCAGTTTTTAACTTGATTAATGCAAATTAATGTTTGTTCCTCCTTGGGTTTATCCTGTATGGGACTCTGCAGTTCCTGGACTTGGGTGACTATTTTCTTTCTTTATTATGTTAGGGACATTTTTCACTATAATCTCTTCAAATATTTTCTCAGCCCCCTCCTTTTTTTTCCCCCTAGGGACCCTATAATTCAAATATTAGTGCATTTAGTGATGTCTCAGAGGTCTCTGAGTGTCCTCATTTCTTTTCATTATTTTTTTATTCTGTCTGTAGTAGAGATCCCCACTAATCTGTCTTCCCAATCATGTATCCATTATTCAGCCCCACTTATTCTGCTAGTCATTCCTTCTAGTGTTTTTTTGTTTGTTTGCTTTCTTTTCTTTTCAGTTATTGTCTTGTTTGTCTGTCTGTTCTTTATTTCTTCTGGGTCTTTGTTAAAATTTTCTTGTGTCTTCTTGAACTATGCCTCACTTCTGTTTCTGAGATCTTGGATCAACTTTACTATCATTACTCTGAATTCCTTTTCGGGTAGATTGCTTATCTTCTCTTCACTTAGTTTGTCTGGTAGTTTCTTTTGTTGTTGTTGTTTATTTGTTTTTTTATCTTGTTTCTCCACATGCAACATATTTCTTTGTCATCTCATTTTGTCAAGCTTACTGTGTTTGTGGTCTCCTTTCTGTAGCCTACAGAACTGTAGTTCCTCTTGCTTTTTTTGTCTACCCCCTTAAGGGTGAGTTCTGTCCAGAGGCTTGTGTTGTTATCCTCTTGATAGGTTTTCACTTCCCTGTCAGGAGTGGCATCTGCTCCCTAGTTGTTTTAGTGGCCCCTGGACCTTTTGCTTACCTGTCATTCTGATCTGCAGTGTGAGGTAAGTGGGTTTGGAATACTACCACTGGGAGAGAAATAACTGAGATTTCCTCCTATGGAGCTGCTCATCAGTGAATGTGCCCCATTGTGTCCCCTTTAATCCATTGTGTAGGCTCACAAAGCATACCATTGTTGGCACTGCTCTGAATCTCCCCTTATCTGTAGGTATGCCAGCAATTGGCCCTGGTAACTCGCAGGTGTTGTTTTCACCCAGCCACTAGTGCATTTCCAATGAGGTCAGGTTCCAGGACTGCAGTAGCTATGTACCTGGCCCTGCTGTGGAAGCTATGGAAGCAGCTTGAACTCTGTTTAGGCTTAACCCCAATGTGTATATCTCAAAGAGCCCACAGCTACTAAAGTTAGATCTGTCCCAGTTGCAAGAGTAATTGTCCTTTTAGATGTGTCACAGGTGCTGAATTTAGGAAGCCATCAGCAGAGGTGTGACTGCAGCTGTGCAGCTGTGAGGCAATATTTCAGATTTTCCTTAGTCACACAGCTGCTGGAACTCAGCTGTAGCTTCAGTCTCTCCTCTGGGTGATTTTCCAAGTGGGCAGTGCTATCTATAAACTTTCGGGATGGTGGGCAGGTCTTGGTACACACTGGAAGTTTTCCTAGTAGTGAGCAATTTCTGTGCACTCCTGAGACAGTGGGGAAGCTCCTGGCACCTGCTATTGGATTTACTAGTGAGAGAAGTTATCTGCACCCTCCAGGGACAGCAGGGCATGTTATAGCACTCACTGATGGATTTCCTAGTCATGGAAACTACCTGAACACCCAGGACAGCTGGGTGGGTCTCTGAACCCACTGACAGATTTCCTTGTTGCAGGAGATATCCCCAATCTATCAGGACAGCAGGATATGTTCTGGCACTCACCGATAGATTTCATAGTCATAGAAGCTATCTGTGCCTTCCTGGGACAGTAGGGCAAGTCCTAGCATTCATGGGAAGATTTCCTAGTATCAAGAGCTATCCATGTGCTCCTGGAAAATTAGGGTTTATTTTGGCATCCATTAATGTATTTCCTACTCACTGAAGCTACATACACCCTCCCAGGACAGCATGGGCAAGTCTTGTGTCCTGCTGGCAGAATTGTTAGTGACCAGAGCTGTCTGAATCCTTCCAGATTGGCAGGGGCTTTTCTTGTGATCCACTGGCGAAATTCCTAATTTGGGGAGTGTCCAAACCCTTCTGGGTCAGCATGGGCAGAGCCTGACATCTGCTTGGGGGCCTGAAAGAGGCGACCAGGGCCCACCTCTGGAGCCCAAAATGGTGGTGGTGACTCACGCCCAGCTCCTAAACTGTAAGCAATGTCCTATTGCCTGGGAGCACTCCCAGGGATAGAAGTTCTTATGGTTGTCCCATTCCTCTCCTGTGTGGCTCCCACTAATGGTGCCTTGCCTCTCTGCAAGCTCAGGCTTCTTCCTAGTACATCCTCAATTGCCATGACCAGAACTCTTAGTCTGTTTCTGTGCCTAATCCTGATCTTCTCCCTAGAACGAATCTTTAGAGTTTGAACTTCAGCACCTGATGACCCCCACCCCCACTGACAGAGGAGTATCTGAGGTTGGGGAGTTAAGGGTGGCAGTGCCAATTATCTTTGAAGGATACTCTCATTATGCTTCCACAAACTAATTGCTGCTCTCATCTTAAGCTCCAAAACTCTCCCTAAGTCTAGTCTAGTTTCTCCACTGGGAAGGAGCCTTCCCAAGGTGCAGGAAACTGTCCTTCACAGCTGTATCCTTGCATGCAGGTTCCATCCTAATTATTTGTTTGTTTTCTTTTTATTTTTCCTTTCATCCTATCTGGTTACATGGAGGTTTTTCTTTGTCTTTACAGACATCAGAGGTCTTCTGTCAGTGATCAATAGCTGTTCTGTGTGAATCATTCCACTTGTAGGTGAATTTTCAATTTTTCTGTAGAAGAAGGTAAACTCTGCTTCCCAATCCTCCACCATCATGATCTCAACTCCTCTTTGCACTTTTTAAGAGCACATGCTTTTCAAAACTGATTCCTCAGAACTATGTATAAGAGGCAGTCCCATGATGGCAGAGGAATAAGAAGTGGTGACCACTTTCTCCCCCAAAAATTAATCAAAAGATTATATGAATGCTGAGCAACTTCCACAAAACAACGTTTGAATGCTGGCACGGGACTCCAGGCACCCAGAAAGGCAGTCCAATCTCTTCAAAAGGAGGTAGGACAAAATATAAAAGACAAAAACAGAAACAAAAGATTTAGGGATAGAGACCTGTTCTGGGGAGGGAGTCATAAAGGAGGAGAAGTTTCCACACAGTAGGAAACCCTCTCACAGTCATGTCTGTGGGGAGCTTTGGAATCTCAGAGAACAACATAACCAGAAGAAACAAAACCCAGTGAATATGCACCTAACTGCAACTACTAGCAGAGAAGTTGCACAGACACTCTCATCCACCAGCTGCAAGCAGGGACTGAGCAGGAAGGGGCAGACTGCATTATTTGCCCTTAGGGTAAGGACCAGGCCTGAATGCCCCGAGTGCAATCTGAGGGAGCTAATGTGAGATAGCAACCCAAACCATGGGATCACCAGAGAGACCACCCCCCCTCCAAAAAAGAAGAAGAAGAAGACCTTTCCCATGAAAGGCTCTAACTCTGCACGGTGACACCTGGTGTACTCACAGAACAAAGGATTGAGAAAATACCAAAGGAAAGCAAGCTGGCTGTGGTTATAGGGCCCTCCCTCCCTGGAGGCAGAGAAGTCAGTGTGTGACAGCCAGAGCTACAAGTCAAGAGGCTGCTGCAATCTCAGCCCCAGAGACCGCATCCTCCACCAAATTGTAAGCTGGCTGCCAGTTGCTAACCACATCTTCCTGGGATCCTGGACAGTTCACATCTGCTAGGAGTGTCAATTCCTGAGATCAGCCACCTTGGGTTGTGGCAAACCCAGTGTGGTACATCCACTGAAAGCACTCCCTACCCTTGCCAGTGCTATTTGTTTGCAGTATCCCTCCCTTCCCACAGCACAAAGGAACAAGTGAGTCTAAATAAGTGACCACCTTTCCCCCTTGCATCAGGGTGGAAATTAGACACTGAATAAACTTGCATAGAGAGGAAGCATAAATAAACAAAGAAGGGGAACCGCTATGGAAGTGACAGGTATAGCAGATTAAAACCCTGCAGTTAAAGCTGAGTCTTTGTATTTGAGGAGCAAGCATAGACCTTGAGAACAAGTACAAACTGGAACAAGGGAAGATCTGACACTGAAGTGACCTCACACTGCCCACAAGTTTTCCAGAGAAATTCCTACATATTTTTACTATTATCAATGTTTAATTTCTTTAAAAATATAGTTATTTGTTACTCCCTTAACTTTGATTTTTATGGCCGACTATAACATCAGTCTGTGTGGGCACATGAGGGCCGAGAGGAGCTACTCCACGTTCAAGGTCAGGAGGGGCAGCCATGAGAAGATATCACTCGTCCAAGGTAAGGAGCAGAGGCTGCGCTTTGCTGGAGCAGCCGTGAAGAGATACCACACGTCCAAGGTAAGAGAAACTCAAGTAAGACGGTAGGGGTTGCAAGAGGGCATCAGAGAGCAGACACACTAAAACCATAATCACAGAAAATTAGCCAATCTGATCACAGGACCACAGTCTTGTCTAACTCAATGAAACTAAGCCATGCTGTGTGGGGCCACCCAAGACGGTCGGGTCATGGTGGAGAGGTCTGACAGAATGTTGTCCACTGGAGAAGGGAATAACAAACCAATTCAGTATTCTTGCCTTGAGAATCCTATGAACAGTATGAGAAGGCAAAATGATAAGATACTGAAAGAGGAACTCCCCATGTTGGTAGGTGCCCAATATGCTACTGGAGATCAGTGGAGAAATAACTCCAGAAACAACGAAGGGATGGAGCCAAAGCAAAAACAATACCCAGTTGTGGATGGAACTGGTGATAGAAGCAAGGTCTGATGCTTTGAAGAGCAATATTGCATAGGAACCTGGAATGTTAGGTCCATGAATCAAGGCAAATTGGAAGTGGTCAAATAGGAGATGGCAAGAATGAATGTCGACATTCTAGGAATCAGTGAACTAAAATAGACTGGAACGGGTGAATTTAACTCAGATGACCATTATATCTACTACCGTGGGCAGGAATCCCTTAGAAGAAATGGAGTAGCCACCACGGTCAACAAGAGAGTCCAAAATGCAGTACTTGGATGCAATCTGAAAAGTAACAGAATGATCTCTGTTCATTTCCAAGGCAAACCATTCAATATCACGATAATGCAAGCCTATGCCCCAACCAGTAAGCCTGAAGAAGCTGAAATTGAACGATTCTATGAAGACTTACAAGACGTTTTAGAACTAACACCCCAGAAAGATGTCCTTTACATTGTAGATGACTGGGATGCAAAAGTAGGAAGTCAAGAAACACCTGGAGTAACAGGCAAATTTGGCCTTGGAGTATGGAATGAAGCAGGACAAAGGCTAATATAGTTTTGCCAAGAGAATGCACTGGTCATAGCAAACACCCTCTTCCAACAACACAAGAGAAGTCTCTACACATGGACATCACCAGATGGTCAACAACGAAATGATATTGATTATATTCTTTGCAGCCAAAGATGGAGAAGCACTATACAGTCAGCAAAAAAAAAAAAAAAAAAAAAAGACTGGGAGCTGACTGTGGCTCAGATCTCCTTATTGCCAAATTCAGACTTAAACTGAAAAGAGTAGGGATAACCACTAGATCATTCAGGTATGACCTAAATCAAATCCCTTATGACTATACAGTGGAAGTAAGAAACAGATTTAACTGACTAGATCTTATAGAGAGCCTGATGAACTATGAACGGAGGTTCATGACATTGTACAGGAGACAGGGATCAAGACCATCCCCATGGAAAAGAAATGAAAAAAGGGAAAATGGTTGTCTGAGGAGGCCTTTCAAATAGCTGTGAAGAGAACAGAAGCAAAAACAAAGGAAAAAAGGAAAGATATTCCCATTTGAATGCAGAGTTCCAAAGAATAGACAGGAGAGATAAGAAAGCCTTCCTCAGTGATCAATGCAAAGAAATAGAGGAAAACAACAGAATGGGGAAAACTAGAGATCTCTTTGAGAAAATTAAAGATACCCAGGGAACATTTCAGCAAAAATGGGCTCAATAAAGGACATAAATGGTATGGACCTAACAGAAGCAGAAGATATTAAGAAGAAGTGGCAAGAATACACAGAAGAACTGTACAAAAAAAGATCTTCATGACCCAGAGAATCATGATGGTGTGATCACTCACCTAGAGCCAGACATCCTGGAATGTGAAGTCAAGTAGGCCTTAGAGAGCATCACTATGAAATAAGCGAGTGGATGTGACGGAATTCCAGTTAACCTATTTCAAACCCTGAAAGATGATGCTGTGAAAGTGCTGCACTCAATATGCCAGCCAATTTGGAAAACTCAGTAGTGGCCTCAGAACAGGAAAAGGTCAGTTTTCATTCCAATCCCTAAGAATGGCAATGCCAAAGGATGCTCAAACTACCACACAACTGTACTCATCTCACACGCTAGTAAGGTAATGCTCAAAATTCTCCAAGCCAGGCTTCAGCAATACGTGAACCGAGAACTTCCAGATGTTCAAACTGGTTTTAGGAAAGGCAGAGGAACCAGAGATCAAATTGCCAATATCTGCTGGATCATCGAAAAAGCAAGATAGTTCCAGAAAAACATCTATTTCTGCTTTATTGACTATGTCAAAAACTTTGACTGTGTCAATCACAATACACTGTGGAAAATTCTTAAGTTGATGGGAATACCAGACCACCTGACCTGCCTCTTGAGAAACCTGTATGCAGGTCAGAAAGGAACAGTTAGAACTGGTCATGGAACAATAGACTGGTTCCAAATAGGAAAACGAGTATGTCAGGGCTGTATATTGTCACCCAGATTATTTAACTTATATGAAGAGTACATCATGAGAAACGCTGGGCTGGAAGAAGCACAAGCTGGAATCAAGATTGCCAGGAGAAATATCAATCACCTCAGATATGCAGATGACAACACCCTTATGGCAGAAAGTGAAGAAGAACTAAAAAGCCTCTTTATGAAAACGAAAGAGGAGAGTGAAAAAGTTGGCTTAAAGCTTAACATTCAGAAAACTAAGATCATGGCATCTGATCCAATCACCTCATGGGAAATAGATGGGGAGACTGCAAACAGTGTCAGACTTCATTTTTTTGGGCTCCAAAATCACTGCAGATGTTGATTGCAGCCATGAAATTAAAAGACGCTTACTCCTTGGAAGGAAAGTTATGACCAACCTAGACAACATATTAAAAAGCAGAGATATTACTTTGCCAACAAAGGTCCATCTGGTCAAGGCTATGGTTTTTCCAGGGGTCGTGTATGGATGTTAGAGTTGGACTGTGAAGAAAGCTGAGCACCGAAAAATTGATGCTTTTGAACTATGGTGTTGGAGAAGACTCTTGAGAGTCCCTTGGCCTGCAGGGAGTTCAAACAAGTCCATCCTGAAGGAGATAAGTCCTGGGTGTTCATTGGAAAGACTGATGCTGAAGCTGAAACTCCAATTCTCTGGTCACCTCACGTGAAGAGTTGACTCGTTGGAAGAGACCCTGATGCTGGGAGGGATTGGGGGAAGGAGGAGAAGGGGACGGCAGAGGATGAGATGGCTGGATGGCATCACTGACTCGATGAGCATGAGTTTTTGTAAACTCCAGGAGTTTGTGATGGACAGGGAGGCCTGGCGTTCTGTGATTCATGGGCTTACAAAGAGTCAGACACAACTGAGCGACTGAACTGAAGTGATACAGTCAGTTCAGTTCAGTCGCTCAGTCATGTCCGATTCTTTATATATATATATATAGTGATTGAAGATATACTCCCAAATTCAATCTATGAGGCCACCATCACCCTAAAATCAAAACCAGACAAAGACACCACCAAAAAAAGAAAAAGAAAGAAAACTACAGGCCAATATCACTGATAAACACATATGCAAAAATCCTCAACAAAATTCTAGCAAACAGAATCCAACAACATATTTAAAACATCATGCATCATGACCAAGTGAGATTTATCCCAGGAATGCAAGGTTTCTACAATATTCACAAATCAATGTGACACACCATATTAACAAGTGAAAGTTGCTCATTCATGTCTGACTCTTTGCCACCCCATGGACTAAACAGTCCATGGAATTCTCCAGGCCAGAATACTGGAGTAGGTAACTGTTCCCTTCTCTAAGGGATCTTCCCAACCCAGTGATCGGACCCAGGTATCCCACATTGCAGGCAGATTGTTTATACCAGCTGAGCCAGAATCCACTTGAGTCCATATCGACCCTTCCAGCTGGACCCATGGGAAGACAGTTGTAACTTTCTATTTACCATGCTGGTGCCCACTGTCTGGCTCAGAAAGAGTTGCATAGTTTTGTTGTGACAGTATTGAGACGGGAGAACCAACAAAAACGAAACCTGCAGAAAAAAAGGCTTCAGAATTCAGGGGTCTTCCCTGGTGGTCCAGTGGCTAAGAATCCATTCTCCCAATTCAGGGGGCCTGGGTTCAATTCCTGGTCAGGGAACTAGGTCCCACATGCTATGACTAAGACCTGGCACAGTCAATTAAATAAATAAAAATAAATATAACTTTTTTGGTTTCTGTTTTTAAGAATTTGCTGCTCAGGTACAGGGTTAGAATCCATGGAAACTGAAAGAAATAGGATCCTTTCTCCTCACCAAGCACTGCCTTGAGAATCTTACCTGCCTTATCTCCTTTCCTCCTTGAAAATCTAACAGCTAGTCCTTGGCAATTTCAGAGGTTGGACCCCGGCAGGACCCATATTGAAAGATAAAAACCATATGATTATCTCAGTAGATGAATTTTGTTGACAAAATTAAGCATCCATTTATGATTAAAAAAAAAAAACTCTCCAGGAATCAGGCATAGAAAGAACATAACTCAACATAATAAAAGCCATATACAACAAACCCATAGCAAACATTATCTTCAGTGGCAAAAATTGGAAGCATTTCCTCTAAAATCAAGGACAAAAGAAGGGTTCCCACTCTCACCCCTACTATTCAACATAGATTTGGAATTCTTAGCCAGAACAATCAGAGAAGAAACAGAAATAAAAGGAATCCAGATTGGTAAAGAAGAAGTAAAACTCTCACAGTTTGTGAAGACATGATCCTCTACAAACAAAACCTGAAAGATACCACCAAAAAATTGCTAGAGCTAATCAATGAATACAGTAAAGCTTCAGGATGTAAAATTAACACACAGAAATGTTTTACATTCCTATACACTAACAATGAAAAAACAGAAAGAGAAATTAAGGAAACAATCACATTCATCATTGCAACAAAAAATAATAAAATACTTAGGAATAAATTTACTTAAAGAAACAAAAGATCTATATATAGAAAATGATAAAACACTGATGAAAGATGTCAAAGATGACACAAATAGATGGAGAAATATGCCATGTCCATGGATTGGAAGAATCAATATAATGAAAATGAGCATACTATCCAGTGCAATCTCTAGATTCAAAGCAATCCCTATCAAGCTACCAATGTTATTTTTCATATAACTAGCACAAATAATTTCAGAATTTGTATGGAAACATAAAAGAGGTCGAATGACCAAACCAAACTTGAGAAAGAAGAATGGAACTGGAGGAATCAACCTGCCTGACTTCAGACTATACTACAAAGCTACAGTCACCAAGACAGTATGGTACTGGCATAAAGACAGAAATATAGATTAATGGAACAAAATAGAAAGCCCAGAGATAAATCCATGCACCTCTGGACACAGTATCTTTGACAAAGGAGGCAAAAATAGACAATGGAGAAAAGACAATCTTTTTATAAAGTCATTCTGGGCAAAGTGGTCAATCACTTGTAAAAGAATGAAACTAGAATACTTTCTAACACCATACACAAAAATAAACTCAAAATGGATTAAAGATATGAATTTAAGACCAGATATAATAAAAATCTTAGAAGAAAATATAGGCAGAACACTCTCTGACATAAATCACAGCAGGATCCTCTATGACCCACCTCCCAGAGTAATGGAAATAAAAGCAAAAATAAACAAATGGGACCTAATTAAACTTAAAATCTCTTGCACAACAGAGGAAACCATAAGCAATGTTAAAAGACAGCCTTGAGAATGGGAGAAAATAATAGCAAATGAGACAAGTGACAAAGAATCAATTTCCAAAATATACAAACAGCTCATTCATCTCAATACTAGAAAAATAATTGACCCAATCAAAAAGTGGTCCAAAGATCTAAACAGACATTTCTCCAAAGAAGATATACAGATAACTAATAAACACATGAAAGGATGCTCAACATCAGAAAAATGCTCATTATCAGAAAAATGTAAATCAAAGCTACAATGAAGTATTATCTCACACCAGTCAGAATGGCTGCTATCAAAATGTCTACAAAGAGTAAATGCTGGAGAGGGTGTGGAGAAAAGGGAACCCTCTTACCCTGCTGGTGGGAATGCAAACTAATACAGCCACTATGGAGAAGACTGTGGAGATTCCCTTAAAAAGCTGGAAATAGAACTGCTTTATGACCCAGCAATCCCACTGCTGGGCATACACACTGAGAAAACCAGAACTGGAAAAGGCACATGTATCCCAATGTTCATTGCAGCACTTTTTGCAATAGCTAGGATATGGAGGCAACCTAGATTTTCATCGGCAGACCAATGGATAAGGAATTTGTGGTACATATACCCAATGGAGTATTACTCAGCTGTAAAAAAAATAATGCATTTGAGTCAGTTCTAATGAGGTGGATGAAACTGGAACCTATTGTACAGAGTGAAGTAAGTCAGAAAGAGAAGCACCAATATTGTATATGAATGCATATATATATGGAATTTAGAAAGATGATAATGACGACCCTATATGTAAGACAGCAAAAGAAACACAGATGTAAAGAACAGACTTTTGGACTCAGTGGGAGAAGATGACGATGGGATGATTCAAGAGAATAGCATTGAAACATGTATATTACCGTATGTAAAATATGGTAATATACCATATGCATCAAGCCAGGGCAAGTTCAATGCATGAAGCATCACACTCAGAGTTGGTGTTCTGGGACAACCCAGAAGGATGGGATGGTGATGGAGGTGGGAGGAGGTTTCAGGATGGGAGGACACATATGCACATGTGACTGATTCTTGTCAATATGGCAAAAAACACCACAATATTTTGAAGTAGCTAGTCTCCAATTTAAATAAATAAACAATTTTTTAAAAAATAACTATATATAAATATATATTTACTTGACATAGTACTCTTATTGTTAACTATAGCCAGATCATCTTTAGTTTATTAAGCAGCTGTAATCTCAGCCAATATGTTCAAAACAAAATTCTCACTTAACAACCTGTCACCCATTTCTGTTAACTTTATTTTATTCTGACGAGTCTTTTATTAGGGTTTCCAAAGAAGATACAGATACAGTATTTGACAGCAACTACTTTTAATGTGAGGATTTTGCAATATCACTCACCAATATCTGCCATTCTGTCTTCATCTACAGTTATTGGATTATCTGTACTTTCCTGTTCCTTATTCTAAAACCATTCTACCCCATATCTGTGTGACTGCAACAGCCTCTTAGTCATTGTTTTCATTTATCTCTATTTTCTTTCATTCCAGACACTGGCATTTAATGACATGGCTTCTGCCCTTTCACTGTAATACTCTGCAAGTGCTGTTTTTGTCTACCATATGAAGTCCTATAAGTTCATGTGGCCTCTAGGGCTTTCTACAAATTGTTTTATATCACCTAGTGAGTTATTTTTATTGAATATTAGTACTACAAGAATCATACATATTGTCAACCATAAAGATATTTACCGCCTACTTTCCATCCAATGTGAGCTAGTTTTCTCAAAAAGGTTAACATGTGAGGATATGTTTGATTTGTTCTTAATGTTTTTGCTTACTTCACTCCTCATGTTATCTAAACAAACTGCCAACCTCCTTATATCTCTAATTATTTTATATTTTAAGGTTTATTCTTATCATGTTTATCAAATTATATTTACTTCCTTTGTTCTTTTTTTATTTTTCATTTCCTCTGAATTAATCATGAATCATATTTTAGAACTTAAGTCTTCTTTGTTTCATATACACAAATATTATCTTCCCAACTACCTTGTAAACTCACTGAACCCGTAGAGTGCCATTCTCAGTCCATAGATGTTGTTCTACAGGTGGTACCAAGGCCTCTATTAGAATACCAGTTTACTGAGGGAGTGCACTGACACATAAACTCTACTTACTGAAGGCTGACCAGCATGGCTGTATTCACTGTTTATTTTCAGTAGGAAAATCTATGAAGCATGACCCAAGATTGTTTATATTCCATTTTAGGTTTCTCCTGAGATTGTTTCTCCACTTTTCTGTCTGCCACCTATTTTTGGCATCAACCATCTCAATTCTCAAGCTTCCCTGGTGTCTCAAACAGTAACCTGAGTCTGCCTGCAATATAGGAGACCCAGGTCCAATCCCTGGGTCCAGAATATCCTCTGAGGAAGGGAATGACAACCCATTCCAGTAGTCTTGCCTGGAGAATTCCATGGACAGAGGAGCCTGGCAGGCTACAGTCCACGGGGTTGCAAAGTCACACATGACTGAATGACTAACACAACAAACACAGCAGCAACAATCTCAGTTCTCAGTAGCCCCTCCTATTTGCTATCTTTCTCATCTTCCAAGTTTAAGAACGTCCATCTTCAGTCTCCCTTTTTCAACATTCATTTCTTGGGTATCATTTTAAAAACTGCAATATATACCTCCATTCTCATATTGTTATATCATTTTAACTTTTTCGTAATCCTCTCCATATTTTATTCTAGGTCTGTTCTCTTACTGCATTCCTCACTAAGCCCAAACGTTTCTCTAAAGTGACTTTTATCTTAATATACAGCCCTGTACCAGTCACAAGCTCTCTCTCTTTCAACCCCAACTCATCATCTTTTCCCTAGGGTCTCCCATTTTACAGTTTCTAACATATATTTAGTTTTAGCTTTATCCTAACTGCAACCTCTCTCTATAATACTGCATATATAAATCTGTTGCTGATAATCAATCTCCTAATTTCTGCTTATTTCTGCATATTTCCTTGGTCAAAATTTTTCCTCAGTCTAGAGTCCCCTTTTACCTCGTTTCTTGTGCATGGTATTATAGGTCTGGCTAAGCTTCAAAATTTTGTGTGTTTTTTTTTTTTTTTTTCTTCTCATTGTTGGTCTTAGTTCCTGCAAACTTACATCAATAGATCGAGACCTAATTCTCTGCCAGCTCTGAAGTTGCTTGTCACGATTCTACAATCTTGAGTGCAGCTTTTTCCTTCAGAGGGCACTGCCCTATCCAACCTTCATATTTGTCTCATTTTTTCTTAATTATGTCTATTGCAAATTAATTTAAGCAAAACAATGGGCTAACTTAAATAGGTGTTATTTGGATATGGCAAACATTTTAGGGGGTTAATAAAATTAACTGAAATTTTGCAAAACACTCTTCTTAATGAGCCTAAAAAGTATTACGTTCATAGCAGAGACTCAGTAGATTAGTTTTTCTTTTAGATTTTGTTTGATAATTAAAAATTTTGTTTGTTTGTTTTGGCCACACACCTTGTGGGATCTTAGTTCCGTGATCATGAATACAGTGGCAGTGCAGAGTCCTAACAACTGGACAGCCAGTGAATTCTCTTGCATGCTAAATAAACACATTGAGATTACATAGATATAATTAGGATATTGAATCATCAATTTATAACTGTCCTCTCTCCAGCAAAGGAAGAATTTTCATGGTGTTTTTTTTACTGTATCCCTTTTCAGGAAAGAAGAGATAGAACATAAATAATAAAGAAATATGAATGAGAAGAAAGTGAAATATGAAGAAAGAAATATGAATGAGAAGAATTTTGAATTTCTAGATTAATCTTTATTGGAAATTTAAAAACCAGTTAGGGTGAGAAATGTATAGAATGGAAATTTGTGGAAGGGAGATTAAGTAAGGAAAAACTTTTTGTGGTTTTATCTTTCAAGAGAAGAGAAGTAAATCTGATATATTCTTTAATATTCAATTTGTCCTTACATAGTACACTTGGAAAAGCTGTGCTGTAATTTATATTTATTTAAATATGTAATCTATAATTTTGGAAATATGTTTTCAGTGTAAAGAAAGTAATCATAAAATATACATGAGAACAAATGCTGTTTGTCACAGCCTTTAATGATATCTAAAACAGTCTGTTATAGTTTTTCTTTTTTACCTTGTAGATATGACTTTTAAAGTTAGTGATTATTCATTTTACCCTCCTGCTTCATGCATCACAGGTTTCCCAGATGGTTTACTCAAATTAAAACACCTGTCTATGCCTCAGACTCAAATTTAAGGTAACGATTTTCACATAAGGTCATATTATCTCTTTCTGTCTCTGTTGATTCTTCTTGCCTTCTTTCTTTGTTTCAAACTATTTTAAAGAAGGTTCACTAGGAAAAAAATACTTTGAGATGGAGATCTATATTTAGGAGGGTGTTTTGTTTTGTTGTTTTTCACAGCAGAGGCAGGATGGGATACCACTGAAAATTTTCAAGAAAGTGAGGAAAACAGGACTATAGGCAGAATTCAAGTGTGAAATAGTTAAAAGAAAGAATTTAGACAATTTCAGGGGATCTCTGGGGCTGAGATAGAACTTTAGATATGTCCTGAACACAGACATTTGAGAACATTAAAATGGGAAAAGGCTGCCATCTTTAGAGTTCTATAAACATAAAAGTTATTTATTATAAAAATATGTTCTTTACTGTGTTCAATATATAGTATTCAGATGTTGGTGATGCTAATACAGTCTGTTATAAATGATAGTTATTGTGTACACACACACACACACACACACACACACACACATATATATATATATATATATATGGAGTAATGTTATCATCTACATGTATTTTAAAATATAATGTTCTGTGAGAGAAATTTGAAAATTACTAATGCAATCATAAAGGAACACAATATATGCTTGCTCCTGAAACATTGAGAAAAAAAAAAAAAGTATATCCATGAGATGCTAAGTGTGCAAACTTTTAAAGATTTGAAAATTCATTTTTTAAAACATTGAACTGCATTACTCATCTGTCTTTTTCTGGGTAAAATTTTTCCTTCCAACTCTACTGGAAAAGGATGTATCTGTAAATCTTTATTCTAGTTCTTTCTGATTTCATTATTTGGATTTTATTTCTCACTTTTATAATTATGGCTTAATAAATATATTTGTATTCATAAGAAAACTGTAAATAAATATCCAGTTGAACTATTTTGTCCTGTGTTTGTTTCTTTTGTATGTGCTTTTAACATTTTCTTAAAAAAATAATTATTTTTAATTGAGGGATAATTGCTTTACAGCATTGTGTTGATTTCTGCCAAACAACATGAAACAGTTATAGGCACACACATGTCCCCTTCGAGTTGAACCTCACTGCCACCTCCCTCCCTATCCCACCCCTCTAGGTTGTTTTAGTTCCCTGAGTCAATACAGAAAATTGTCATTATCTATTTTTTGTATGGTAATATATGTTTCCAACTTACTCTTTCCCTACATCCCACCCTTTCCACTCCCCGCCATGTCAATAAGTGTTCTCTGTGTCTGTGTCTCTATTGTTGCCATGCAAATAAATTCATCAGTATCAACTTCCTAGATTTCATATATATGCATTAGCATCAGATCAGTTCAGTCACTCAGTCGTGTCTGACTCTTTGTGACCCCATGAACTGCAGCACGCCAGGCCTCCCTGTCCATCACCAACTCCTGGAGTTCACCCAAACCCAAGTCCATTGTGTCGGTGATGCCATCCAACCATCTCATTATCTGTCGTCCCCTTCTCCTCCTGCCCTCAATCTTTTCCAGCATCAGGGTCTTTTCCAATGAGTCAGCTCTTCGAATCAGGTGGCCAAAGTATCAGAGCTTCAGCATCAGTCCTTCCAATGAATATGCAGGACTGATTTCCTTTAGGATTGACTGGGTTGATCTCATTGTACTCCAAGGGACTCTCAAGCATCTTCTCCAACACCACACTTCAAAAGCATCAATTCTTAAGCTCTCAGTTTTCTTTATAGTCCAACTCTCATATCCATACATGACTACTGGAAAAACCATAGCTTCCCTGTAAATAAATTCTTCAGTACCATTTTTTCCCCCTAGATTCCATATATATGCATTAATATATGATATTTGTTTTTCTCTTTCTGACAAACTTCACTGTGTATAATAGTCTCTAGGTTCATCTACCTCATTAGAACTAACTCAAATGTGTTCCTTTTTACAGCAAGTACATTGCATATATATACCACAGCTTCTATATCCATTCGTCTGCCGATGGACATCTAGGTCACTTCCACGTTCTAGCTATTGTAAATAGTGCTGCAATGAACATTGGGGTGCATGTGTCTTTTTCAATTTGGTTTCCTCATGGTATATGCATAGTAGTGGGATTGCTGGGTCATATGGTAGTTTTATTCCTAATTTCTAAAGGAATCTCCATACTGTCTTCCATAGTGGCTGTATCAATTTACATTCCCAAAAACTGTGAAAGAGGGTTCACTTTTCTCCACACCCTCTCCAACATTTATTGTTTGTAGACTTTGTGATGGTGTCCATTCTGACCGGTGTGAGGTGATATCACATTGTAATTTGGAGTTGCATTTCTCTAATAATGAGCAATGTTGAGCATCTTTTCATGTGTTTATTAGCCATCTATATGTATTCTTTTGGAGAATGAAATGGCAACCCACTCTGGTATTCTTGCCTAGAGAACCTCATGGACAGAGGAGCCTGGTGGGCTGCTGTCCATAGGGTGACACAGAGTTGGACATGACTGAAGCGACTTAGCATGCATGCATGCATCGGAGAAGGAAATGGCAACCCACTCCAATATTCTTACCTGGAGAATTCCGGGGACAGAGGAGCCTGGTGAGCTGCCATCTATGGGGTCGCACTTAGTCGGACATGACTGAAGCAACTTAGCAGCAGCAACATGTCTTCTCTGGAGAACTGTTTGTTTAGGTCTCTTTCCCACTTTCTGATTGGGTTGTTTTATCTCTGTTATTGAATTATATGAAGTGCTTGCATATTTTGGAAATTAATCCTGTCATTTGTTTCATTTTCTATTATTTTCTCCCATTCTGAGGGTTGTCTTTTCACCTTGTATATAGCTTCCTTTGCTGTGCAAAATCCTTTAAGTAGGTCCCATTTGTTTATTTTGTTTTTATTTCCATTACTTCTGAAGATGGGTCGTAGAGGATCTTGCTGTGGTTTGTGTCATAGAGTCAAATTTTTGCCTATGTTTTCCTCTAAGATCTGTATACTTTCTGGTCTTATATTTAGGTCTTTAATCCATTTCAAGCTTATCTTTGTGCATGGTGTTTGAAAGTGTTCTAATTTCATTTTTTTTTTACACATAGCTGTCCAGTTTTCACAGCACCACTTATTGAAGAGGATATCATTGCCCCATTGTATAGTCTAGCCTCCTTTGTCAAACATAAGTTACTCACAAGTTCATTGGTTTATCTTTGAGCTTTCTGTCTTGTTCTGTTGGTTTATATTTCTGTTTTAGTGCCAGTATCATACTTTCTTGATGACTGTACTTGTTGTACAGTCTGAAGTTGGGAAGATTGATTCCTCCAGTTCCATTCTTCTTTCTCAAGATTGTTTTGGCTATTTGAGGTCTTCCATGTTTACATATGAATTGCAATTTTTTTGTTGTTGTTATAGTTCTGTGAAAAATGCCACTGGTAACTTGATAGGGTTCACATTAAATTTGCAGATTGAATTTGGTAGTACAGTCATTTTCACAATATTGATTATTCCAACTCAGGAACATAGACTATCTGTCCAGTTGTTTATGTCATCTTTGATTTCTTTCATCAGTGTCTTATAGTTTCTCTGTATATAGCTCTTTTGTATCCTTATATAGGTTTATTTCTATATATTTTATACTTTTTGTTGCAACGGCGAATGGGATCAATTCCTTAGTTTGACTTTCTGATTTTTCATTACAATTGTGTAGGAATGCAAGTGATTTCTGTGTACTGATTTTGTATCTTGTGACTTTGTAAATTCACTGATTAGTTCTAGTGATTTTTCTGATAGTATCCTTAAGATTTTACATGTATAGTATCATGTAGTCTGCAAACAGTGAGAGTTTATCTTCTTCTTTTCTGATCTGGATTCCTTTTATTTACTTTTCTTATCTGATTGCTGTAACTAGGACTTTCAGAACTATGTTGAATAATAGTGGTGAGAGTGGGCACCCTTGTCTTGTTAGTGATCTTAGAGGGAATCACCATTGAGAATAATGTTTGTTGTGGGTTTGTCATATATGATCTTTACTATGTTGAGTAAGTTTCCTCCTATGCACATTTTCTGAAGTGTTTATTTTTATCATAAACTGATCCTGAATTTTGTGAAAGGCTTTTTCTGGATCTGTAGAGATTGTCATATGGTTTTATCTTTCAATTTGTTAATTTGGTGTATCATATTGATTAAATTGCCTGTATTGAAGAATCCTTGCACCCATGGGAAAACCAACTTGATTATTGTGCATCATCTTTTTTTTTAATTTATTTTTATTAGTTGGAGGCTAATTACTTCAAAACATTTCAGTGGGTTTTGTCATACATTGACATGAATCAGCCATGGAGTTACATGTATTCCCCATCCTGATCCCCCCTCCCACCTCCCTCTTCACCCAATTCCTCTGGGTCTTCCCAGTGCACCAGGCCCGAGCACTTGTCTCATGCATCCCACCTGGGCTGGTGACCTGTTTCACCCTAGATAATATGCATGCTGTTTTGGCGAAACATCCCACCCTCGCCTTCTCCCACAGAGTCCAAAAGTCTGTTCTGTACATCTGTGTCTCTTTTTCTGTTTTGCATATAGGGTTATCATTACCATCTTTCTAAATTCCATATATATGTGTTAGTATGCTGTAATGTTCTTTATCTTTCTGGCTTACTTCTCTGTGTATAATGGGCTCCAGTTTCATTATCTCATTAGACCTGATTCAAATGAATTCATTTTAATGGCTGAGTAATATTCCATGGTGTATATGTACCACAGCTTCCTTATCCATTTGTCTGCTGATGGGCATCTAGGTTGCTTCCATGTCCTGGCTATTAGAAACACTGCTGTGATGAACATTGGGGTGCACGTGTCTCTTTCAGATCTGGTTTCCTCACTGTGTATGCCCAGAAGTGGGATTGCTGGGTCATATGACAGTTCTATTTCCAGTTTTTTAAGAAATCTCCACACTGTTTTCCATAGTGGCTGTACTAGTTTGCATTCCCACCAACAGTGTAAGAGGGTTTCCTCTTCTCCACACCCTCTCCAGCATTTATTGCTTGTAGACTTTTGGATAGCAGCCATCCTGACTGGCGTGTAATGGTACCTCATTGTGGTTTTGATTAGCATTTCTCTGATAATGAGTGATGTTGAGCATCTTTTCATGTGTTTGTTAGCCATCTGTATGTCTTCTTTGGAGAAATGTCTGTTTAGTTCTTTGGCCCATTTTTTGATTGGGTCATTTATTTTTCTGGAATTGAGCTGCAGGTGTTGCTTGTATATTTTGAGATTAATCCTTGGTCTGTTGCTTCGTTTGCTATTATTTTCTCCCAATCTGAGGGCTGTCTTTTCACATTACTTATCGTTTCCTTTGTTGTGCAAAAGCTTTTAAGTTTCATTTGGTCACATTTGTTTATTTTTACTTTTATTTCCAATATTCTGGGAGGTGGGTCATAGAGGATCCTGCTGTGATTTATGTCGGAGAGTGTCTTGCCTATGTTCTCTTCTAGGAGTTTTATAGTTTCTGGTCTTATATTTAGTTCTTTAATCCATTTTCAGTTTATTTTTGTGTATGGTGTTAGAAAGTGTTCTAGTTTCATTATTTTACAAGTGGTTGACCAGTTTTCCCAGCACCACTTGTTAAAGAGGTTGTCTTTTTTCCATTGTATATCCTTGCCTCCTTTGTCAGAGATAAGGTGTCCATAGGTTCATGGATTTATCTTTGGGCTTTCTAATCTGTTCCATTAATCTATATTTCTATCTTTGTGCCAGGACCATACTGTCCTGATGACTATGGCTCTGTGGTATAGTCTGAAGTCAGGCAGGCTGATTCCTCCAGTTCCATTCTTCTTTCTCAAGATTACTTTGGCTATTCGAGGCTTTTTGCATTTCCATACAAATTGTCTTCACTACTTTTTCTATGGACACCAAAAGTAACCATCCAACATCATTATATTCATTAATTTTCCTAAAATGTTCGAAAGTATGTGCAGTCACTCCATTCCTTCAATCTTATAAATGGTTGATTATAAATATTCAATGCAGATATTCTGCTCCCCTATGAAAAGTTTATGCCATGGACTATCAGTGCTCTCTTTATTACTGGAAATAGAGTTATTAGCATTTTAATCTAATCAAAATAGAAGCCAAATTTTATATATTTATAGAGATATATACATATACAGAAAGAGATTTATTATGAGAGATTATCTGACATCATTGTTGTAAATTAACTCACATAATGGAGGCAGAGGAGGTCCATGATATGCTGCCTGCAAACTGGAGGCTCAGCAAAACTGTTGGTATAATTCCAATCTAAACCTGAAGCCCTGAGAAGAGCCAAAAATACAAATTGTGAACACAGGAGAAGATGTATGTTCTAGTTAGGGCATAGAACACATTTTTCCTTGTCTGCTTTTTTTTTATCCAGACAATGAAAGGATTGTATGGTGCCACCCACATTGTTGAGAACCATCTTCACTATTCAGTCTAGTGATTCAACTGTTAATCTTTTCTAGATAAACCCTCAAAGACAGAAATAATATTTTAATTGTGATATGGGCATGCCTGAACCCAGTTATATTGACACATGAAATTAAACACCAAGCCATCAGACAAGAAAAAAGAAATCAAACATATCCAAATTGTAAGTGGGGATAAAACATTCGCTATCTGCAGATGACATGATATTGTATTTAGAAAACTCTAAAGAATACACCTCAAAATCATTAGAACTAATAAATGAATTCATCAAATTTGCAGGATACAAGATCAATGTACCAAAATGTGCCATGTATCTATACACTAATAAATTATCAGAAAGAAGTAAATTTAAAAATCTTGTTGAGGATCACATCAAAAAGAATAAAATACCTAGGAATAAACAGCCAAGTAAGTGAAAAGTCTATATTCTGAAAACTATAAAACATCAATGAAGGAAGTTGAAAGTGATGCAAAGAAATGGAAAGATATTGCATGCTTTTGGATTGGAATAATTAATATTATTATATTGGTCATACTACTCAAAGCAATCTGTCAGATTTAATATAATCACTATCAAAATACCCATGGCATGTTTCACAGAACTAGAACAAATCATCATAAAATTAATATGGAACCACAAAAGACCCTAAACTACAAAAGTGATCTAGAGAAAGAGAATGGAGTAGAAGTATAACCTACAAGAAGTTAATATACAAAATATATAAGAAGCTTTTGCAACTCAATATCAAAAGACCAAACACCTCAATTAAAAAAAAAAATGAGCTGAACATGTGAATAGATGTTTTTTCAAAGAATACATAGAGATGGCTAATACACACATGAAAAGATGTTCACAGTCACTTATTATTCGAGAAATTCAAATCAAAACAGCAATGACATATCACCTCACACATGGCAGAAATGCTATCATCAAGGAAGCTACAAATAACAAATGTTGGAAATAATATGGAGGAAAGGAAATCTTTGTACACTATTGCTGGGTATGTAAAAGAGAAAGACAAATATTGTATGATATCACTTATATGTGGAATTTTAAAAATAATACAAGTGAATGTATATGCAATACAGAAACAGAATCATAGATATAGAAAACAAACTAGCAGTTACCAAAGGGCACAGGGAAGTAGGAGAAACAAATTAAGGGGATGGGATTAAGAGATGCAAACTATCGAATTGGCCAAACATGTTGCTCAGTTTCTTCTTCTTCTTCTTCTTTTTTTTTCCTCTTCCCTACTATGACTCTAGTAACATATAGTTGTCTTTAACTGCAGTCAAAACAATTTTGCTAGATTGTATTGTGACAACTGTCATATCAATATCAATGTGCATTTTTTGGAAAAAAAAAACTATCAAAATTGCTGAATTCTTGTGTACTCATTTTAATGTTGAAGAAAAAAGTAACATTTTCATCATATTATGCTTTATTACTTCAAGAAAGGCAAAAACAGAACTGAGACATACAAGCAAATTTTGTGCAGTGTATGGAAAAGGTGCTGTGACTGACAGAATGTGTCAAAAGTGGTTTGTGAAGTTTTATGCTGTGGATTTCCCACTCGACAATACTTCATAGCTGGGTAGACCAGTTGACATTGGTAGTAATCCAATTGAGACATTAATTGAGAACAATCAACTTTACACCATTAAGGAGATAACTGACATACTCAAAATATCCATATCAAGCATTGAAAATCATTTGGACCTGCTTGATTACGTTAATCAGTTTAATGTTTGCATTCACATCAATTAAGCAAAAAAAAAAAAAAAAAAAGAAAGAAAGAAAGAAAACATTCTTCACTATCTTTATCACATGTGATACTCTAGTTTGTGTTGTTATTCAGTTGCTAAGTCATGTCTGACTCTTTGTAATCCCATGGACTGCAGCATGCCAGGCTTCCCTGACAGTATATATTTCCCAGTGTTTGCTCAAATTCATGTCCGTTGAGTCAGTGGTTCCATCCAACTATCTCGTCCTCTGTGACCCCATTCTCATTCTGCCCCCAATCTTTTCAGCATCAGAGTCTTTCCCAGTGAGTTGGCTCTTCACATAATTTGGCCAGATTACTGGAGCTTCAGCTTCAGCATCAGTCCTTCCAATGAATATTCAGGGTTTCCTTGGATATTCCTGAATACTCAGAAATTCCTTGAACTGCTGTGATCTCTTTGCTGTCCAAGAGACTCTCAACAATCTTCTCCAGTCTCACGATTTGAAAGCATCAGTTCTTCAGTGCTCAGCCTTCTGTATGGTAAAACTCTTACATCTGTACATGACTACTGGAAAACTCGTAAGTTTGACCTGATGGACTTTGTCAGTAAAGTGATGTCTCTACTTTTTAATATGCTGCATAGGTTAATTATAGCTTTTATTCCACGGAGTGTCTCTTACTTTTGTGGCTGCAGTC
Source organism: Dama dama (assembly GCF_033118175.1). NCBI lineage: Eukaryota > Metazoa > Chordata > Mammalia > Artiodactyla > Cervidae > Dama > Dama dama. The sequence goes on from NC_083714.1 coordinate 74,782,032, forward strand.
AACATCCACAGTGATTCTGGAGTCCAAGAAAAAATCTGCCATTGTTTTGACTTTTTCCCCATCTATTTGTCACGAAGTGATGGGACTGAACGCTAACATCTTAATTTTTTGAATGCTGAGTTTTAAGCCAGCTTTTTCACTCTTCTTTTTCACCCTCATCAAGAGGCTCTTTAATTCTGTTCACTTTCTGCCATTAGAGTAGTATCATGTGCATATCTGATGTTATTGATATTTATCCTGGCAATCTTGATTCAAGGTTTTGATTCATTTAGCTGGGCATTTCGCAAGATGTACTCTGCATATAAGTTAAATAAGCAGGGTGACAATATACAGCCTTGATGTACTCTTTTCTCAATTTAGAACCAGTCCATTTATACATATCCAGTCCTAACTGTTGCTTTTTGACCTGAATACAGGCTTTTCAGGACGAAGGTAAGGTGGTATGGTATTATCATCTCTTTAAGAATTTTCCACATTTTGTTGTGATCCATAAAGCCAAAGGCTTTAACATAGTCAGTGAAGTGGTCAATGGGGTTGTGGACATGACTCAGTGATTGGACAGCGTACTTCTTTTAGTTTTTTAGTAGTTGATCTCAGATATATGGAGAGAAGCTTACAAGAGTCTATCTCAAATAAGGTCATTGTCTTGAGCAAACTCTAGGAGACAGTGAAGGACAGGGAATCTTGGGGTGCTGCATTCCATGAGGTCACAGAGTCAGACATGATTTAGTGACTGAACAACCACAGTCTTGTTGATAGTACTGTACAACTATCATCATTTTCATGGGTTGATATTGTACTATAGCTATAGAGGAGATTTCCCTGGTGGCTCAGCAGTAAAGAATCTGCCTTGCTAATGCAGGAGACATGGATCCAATCCCTGGGTTGGGAAGGCCCCCTGGAGAAGGAAATAGCAACCCACTCCAGTGTTCTTACCTGGGAAATCCCATGGACAGAGTAGCCTGATGGGCTACAATCCATAGAGACGCAAAGAGTTGGATAAAGACTGAGTGCCTAAATAACAACAACAGCATAGCTATTTTAAGGTGTCAAAGTTAAGGAAGGTCATGTGTAACAAATAGAAAACCACTAACAATTTTGTAGATTTAAATTCAACCTTGCTAAAAATCACAATAAATGTAAATGGTCTAAATGCATAATATATAGGAATTCTACCCAGGTTTAAAAGAACTCTTAAAATTTGAGTGTAAGAAACTCATCTCCTGACACTCACCATCCCCCTCCTGCAGACAAAATATCTCAACCAATAAAGAAGAAACATGGTTTGAAAATAAGAATATGAAAAATTTATTGCCACCATTAGTCACTCTGGAAATGCAAATTAAAATCATGATAGCTCATTATAACTCATTAGAATGGCAAAATGAAAACAACAAAAACAGAACAAAAACCTAATAATGTCATAAGTTGATGAGGATGTAGAGTAACTAGAATTCTCATATACTGATTTTGGGGAAGAAAAGTAATACAGTCACTTTGGAGAAAAAGAGGACTGCTTATTATAAATTAAATATGTACTTTTTATATGTCCAAATGATCCCACTGCTAGGTGTTTTTACAAGTGAAATGAAAATGCATGTGTTTCCCAAAACTTGTATGTAGATTTTATACCATTTTTAGTTATGATTACAAAATAAATGGAAAAGAATATTTATTAGACAAGGGAATGAATAAACAGACTGTGGTGCATCCACACAGTAGATTACTACTCAGCAAACAAAACAAAACAAAACAAAGCAAAACACTGTACTGTTGATTCAAACAACAAAAGATTGAATTTTAAGGCATTTTTTTTTTTCTGTGCTAGAACTGAAAGTCAATATACTTGCATGAGGCATTGTGGAAAAGACACAGAGATAGAAAACTAGTGCATTTTTGCTAGAACGTTCAAACAGGGGAGGAATTGACTACAAGTTGACAGCATTAGAGATTCTTTTTTTTTTAATTTTTTTTATTTTTATTATTAGTTGGAGGCTAATTACTTCACAACATTTCAGTGGGTTTTGTCATACATTGATATGAATCAGCCATAGGTTTACACGTATTACCCATCACGATCCCCCCTCCCACCTCCCTCTCCACCTGATTCCTCTGGGTCTTCCCAGTGCACCAGGCCCGAGCACTTGTCTCATGCATCCCACCTGGGCTGGTGATCTGTTTCACCATACATAGTATACATGCTGTTCTTTTGAAACATCCCACCCTCACCTTCTCCCACAGAGTTCAAAAGTCTGTTCTGTATTTCTGTGTCTCTTTTTCTGTTTTGCATATAGGGTTATCATTACCATCTTTCTAAATTCCATATATATGTGTTAGTATGCTGTAATGTTCTTAGAGGTCAAAAACTGTTAGGTGTTTTCTCTCTCTGGTCACTGAGAAAGCTTAGAAGCAGGGACATTCTATTATTAATCAACCAACCTATCTCTCACATTATGTTTTTTTAAATAACATTCTCTAATAGGAAGAACCAGTGATTCTTGAAGAAGATGCATATTTCAAAGATAAGGAAATAAAATACAAGATGAGCCTAGAACATATTGTTGTACAATATAGTCAGAAAGTAATTAAAAATAATAAAAAAGCTTATAGTATAGCAAAAGAATAGAGGAGCCAACCAAAAGAACTCATTATAACCTAAGCTGTAACAATTTGAGAAAAAAAAAAAAAGATATAGAAACTTTGGGATTAAAACTTTGAGAATAACATAAAAAGGCCATCAGACACACAAATAGTTTTTAAAAAACAATTGAATAAATGTGACAGAAGGCCAATTATGTTCTTATAGAATAATTTCAATCAATAAATGTAGAAACAACGGACATAGAAAGGTATCATTAGAAGATACAAATTGCTGCAAGGAAAGTCTATTAATGAATGCTAAAATTAGTAGATAAATGTTTAAAAAGAAATAGAATATTTGCATAGCATCAAAATATCTCCCTCTAAATACCTCTTAATTACAAAGAAATAATAGTAACCTCACAGTGAATAAACAGTATAAATACCACCTTATCAAGTGATGAGTGTTAACATAGCTAGTGATACTATATATAGATATCACATACTCCCTGCTCCCTGATAGAATAGATGGAAAATGATATGACACCACAGTGGTATTCTTTCTCAAAACCCACAGCTTCATTCTAATCATGGGATAACATCAGGCAAATTGAAATTGTTTCATTCCACAAAATATCTAACCAGTACTCTTTAAAAGTATCAAGATCATGGATCACAAAGAAAGAGGAACTGTGACATGTTAACAGATATTTTGTTGTTCAGTCATTAAGTTATGTCTGACTCTCTGCTACCTCATGGACTATAGCATGCTAGGATATGTTGGAGGAGTCTAAACAGACATATTTACTAGATACAAAGTTGTGAGTTGGATGGGACTGTATAATTTTAAAAGTACATTATAATGGCAAAATGCATTAAATCTAAATAAAGTCCACAGTTGGACTAAAATGTATAAACTGGCAATACCATTTTTGTAATTATATGCACCTTTAACCATACATTCTGCTAAGTCAGAGAGTTATTGGATGGAGAAGATAAGCAATATCTAGATACTAATATTTAGATATTAGACATCTAGCAATATCTAGAAAATGAAACAGTTTAGGCAGCTTGGAAAAATGGGGTACTGTTCATTAGGATTTTGCATATAATTGAATAAAGATAAATGAAAAGTGTTACCTTTACCATAGCCACCATACCCATTTCTAGGAACTGAAGGGTGCAAACTGAAAGCACTCCTTTCACACCCATAGCTGTGACTCTATTTAAATAGTAAGGCTTCTGGAGGAGCCATTTGTAAAAACCTTGAATGTCAGTGTTTTCCATACAGCAGAGATAGGTAAGCCTCCACCAGTATACTTTATGTGAGGAAGATTATATTTTATAACTGTATTTCTTTTAGTGATTAAAGAAAATAATATTTTATTTCTAATCACCATAATAATAGCAAGAGGCTAAGTATAAACTTAGTTTATCTTCATTGTGTCACACAAAAATACTTAGCTTTATCCAAATTTTACATATGTGTAAAATTTTGACAAATAAATATATGCATGCATACATAAAATCTCTTATAGAAGTTGAATTTCACATTACAATTCTGTATTATGTAGAACAAGAATGAGTACTGGGCTTGCAATCAAACGATCTGTTTTAATATCCTGTGTCCATGAACAACTCAGAATTTCAGTTCAATCATTTATAAAATGAAAAAAAAAATGCAGTTCATCATGGTTCCTACAGACTGATAGTTTAATCAAAGCATATGAAATTGACTAACCAATGCCCAAAACAAAATGAACACTAATTTTATTTCTGTGGAATTATTTACTTGGTTGAAATTACTGGGGCTTTATTTCACAAAAATGATTGCCCTTGAGGCACACCAACCCTGATTCCCAAAATATAGTTAGATGTAAAATGTCTTATCCTAATTAATACAGTCTATGCATTGATATTTTCTTACTTTTCTAATCACTTTAGAGTAGCTTCATGACTGACATAACATTATATGTCCTGGTTCTTATTTTGTATTAACTATTGATATTAACAAAGCCCTATGCGTTGTCTGAAAAAAGCTTGATACCTCAATTTAGAACTAGTTTGGAACTTTCTCCCCCACAAATTCATCAAAAGAACATTTGAACACTGAGCAAATTCCACAAAACAACTTCTGAATGCTGGCAGAGGACATCAGGAACCCAGAAAGGCAGACCATAACCTTTGAAAAGAGGTAGGACAAAATATAAAAGATAAAAAGAGAAAAAAGAGATAGGGATGGAGATCCATCCTGGGAAGGGAGTTTTAAAAGAAGAGAAATTTCCAAACACAAGGAAACACTCTCACCTGTGGGTCTGTGGGGAGTCTTGGAATCTCAGAGGGCAACAGAACAGGGAGGAAAAATAAATACATAAAAAAATAATTAAAATTCATAGATTACATGCCTAATGGCAACTCCCAGCACTCACAGCCACCACCAGCAAGTGGGGGCTGAACAGAGAGGCATGGGCTATATTGCTTATGGTAAGGACTGGGCGCAAACTCCCTGAGGGCAATCTGAGGGAACTAATGTGAGATAGCAACCCAAACTGTGGGATAGCCAGAGAGAGCAAAAATAAATAAATAAAAGAGGGAGAGAACTATCCCACAAAAAGCCCTAACCACCTTTATGGCAGAAAGTGAAGAGGAACTAAAAAGCCTCTTGATGAAAGTGAAAGAGGAGAGTGAAAAAGTTGGCTTAAAGCTTAACATTCAGAAAACTAAGATCATGGCATCTGGTCCCATCACTTCATGGGAAATAGATGGGGAGACAGTGGAAACAGTGTCAGACTTTATTTTTTGGGGCTCCAAAATCACTGCAGATGTTGATTGCAGCCATGAAATTAAAAGACACTTACTCCTTGGAAGGAAAGTTATGACCAACCTAGACAGCATATTAAAAAGCAGAGATATTACTTTGCCAACAAAGGTCCATCTGGTCAAGGCTATGGTTTTTCCAGGGGTCGTGTATGGATGTTAGAGTTGGACTGTGAAGAAAGCTGAGCGCTGAAGAATTGATGCTTTTGAACTGTGGTGTTGGAGAAGACTCTTGAGAGTCCCTTGGACTTCAAGGAGATCCAACCAGTCCATCCTGAAGGAGATAAGTCCTGGGTGTTCATTGGAAGGATTGATGCTGAAGCTGAAACTCCAATACTTTGGCCACCTCATGCGAAGAGTTGACTCACTGGAAAAGACCCTGATGCTCGGAGGGATTGGGGGCAGGAGGAGAAGGGGACAACAAAGGATGAGATGGCTGGATGCTATCACCGACTCGATGGGCATGAGTCTGAGTAAACTTTGGGATTTTGTGATGGACAGGGAGGCCTGGCATGCTGTGATTCATGGGGTCGCAAAGAGTCGGACACGACTGAGCAACTGAACTGAACTGAACTGAACTGAAGACACTGCCAGGCCAGCTCACAGAACAAAGGAATGGGCTAACACTAGAAGAGAGCTAGCAGGCTGTGGACTGGCCCATCCCCCACTGGAGATAAACAGGTTGGGAGCAGCCAGAGCTGGAAAGGGGCAATCGCGGCACTAGAGAGCCATCCTCTACCAAACTGCAAGCAGGCTTCGTTGCTAACCAAGACTTCTTGGGATTCTGGATGGTTGACATCCACCATTAGGGTCACAACCAGCGGTCAGCTCCCCAGAAGAGAAACACGGCACACCTGAGAAGGTGCACCGATTTTACACCCAGAAAACCGAGCAGCTGGGATGGGGGAGGCCATAAGATGCACTGCCCACCTGGGAGTGACTGTGCTTGCCAAGCGCCTGTTCACCTGAGCTGCTCGGACCTGGGAAGGGCACAAAACGCAGGCCCAACTGAATCTGCACCTTTGTGGAATACCCGAGAACCTGAACCTGAGTGGCTTAGACCTGGGAAGTGCACGCAACCCAGGGCCCACCTCAAACAGTTCCTGGCAGAGCAACTTAGAGGCTGAGAAGTGTAGACCATGAAAGCACACAAGCCATGAGCAGGGCAAACCCAGTTCGTCTGAAACACTGTGAGCACTCCCCACACACACCAGTGATATTTGTTTGCAGTGTTCCTCCCCACTGCACAAATGAACAAGTGAGCCTAAATAAGTGCCCACCATCACCCCCTTGTGTCAAAGGGAACTTAGACACTCTTCAGAACTTAGACACTGAAGAGACCAGCAAGCAGAAGAAGCTAAAATAAGCAGAGGGAACCGCTATGGAACTGACAGGTTCAACAGATTAAAACCCTGTAGTTAGAACCAACCTCATTGGAAGGGGCCTATAGATCTTGAGAATTATAAGCTGGATCAAGGAACTATCTGAAACTGAACTGACCCCAAAGTGTCCGAAACAGCTCCAGAGAAATTCATAGATATATTTTTACTATCATCATTTTTAATTTTTTTTCATTTTAAGTTCTCTATTACTCCTTTAATTTTCATTTTTATAACCTATTACTTTAAAAAAACTATTTTTAAAGCAAACTTCAAATATATATTTTATAACTTTTGTGACATTGTTTTGTCTTTTTAACATTGTATTTTTGAGAGTCTAACTTCTACTCTAGATTTTTAACCTTTCCTTTTAGGTATTTGTTATCAATTTTGTACCTTTAAGAACCCAATCTTCAGTATCCATTTTTACTTGAGAGCGTGATTACTGGCTTGATTGATCTCTCCCTCTTTTGACACTCCTTTTTCTCCACCAGGTCGCCTCTATCTCCTCTTTCCCCCGTCTCTTTTCTACCCAACTCTGTGAATCTCTTTGTGTATTCCAGGCTGTAGAAAACAGTAGGGAACTGATTACTGGCTGTGTCTGTCTCTCACAATTTGATTCCACCTCTTCTCCTCTGGTCACCTCTATCTCCCCCCTCCCTCTTCTCTTCTCCATGTAACTCTGTGAACCTAACTGGGTGTCCCTCACTGTGGAGAAGCTTTTCATCATTAGCCTAGATGTTCTTTTCATTGATACTGTATAGATGGAGAAGTCTTGAGGATGCTGTAAGAATAAGACTGAAAACCAGAGGCAGGAGGCTTAAGTACAAAACCTGAGAACACCAGAGAACTCCTGACTCCAGGGAACATTGACTGATAAGAGCTTATCCAAAAGCCTCCATACCTATAATGAAAACAAGCACCATCCAAGAGCCAACAAGTTCCAGAGCAAGACATACCATGCAAATTCTCCAGCAACACAGGGACATAGACCTGAGCTTCAATATAGAGGCACCCAAAGTCATTTCAAACCCACTGACATGTCAAAACTCAATACTGGACATTTGATTGCACTCCAGAGAGAAGAAATCCAGCTCCACCCACCAGAACACCAACAGATGCTTCCCTAACCAAGAACCTTGAAAAGCCACTGGTCCAATTTCACCCACAGGGAGGAACCTCCACAATAAAAAGGAACCACAAACTGTCAGAATACTGAAAGACCACCCCAAACAAAGCAACATAAAAAAGATGAAAAGGCAGAGATAAACTCAGCAGGTAAAGGAACACAATAAGTGCTCACCAAACCAAAGAGGAAGACATAGGGAATCTGCCTGAAAAATAATTCAGAATAATGATAGTGAAAATGATAGAAAAATCTTTAAAACAAAATGGAGTTAGAGATAAATAGCCTGGAGACAAGGATTGAGAAGATGAAAGAAATGTTTAACAAGGATCTAGAAGAAATAAAAAAAAAAAAAAGAGTAAATATATAATGAATAATGCAATAAATGTGATAAAAAACACTCTGGACGGAACCAACAGAAGAATAACTGAGGGAGAAGATAGAATAAATGAAGTAGAAGACTGAATGGTAGAAATAAAGAAAAAAAAAAGAATTAAAATAAATGAACACAACCACAGAGATGTCTGGGACGTTAAACGCCCCAACATTTGAATTATAGGAGTCCCAGAAGAAAAAGACAAAAAGAAAGACCATGAGAAAATACTTGAGGAGATAATAGTTGAAAACTTCCCTAAAATGTGGAAGGAAATAATCACCCAATTCCAACAAACCCAGATAGTCACAAACAGGATAAACCCAGGGTGAATCACCCCAAGACACATATAAATCAAATTAAAAAAAAAAATCAAACACAAAGACCAAATATTAAAAGCAGCAAGGGAAAAGCAACAAATAACACACAAGGGGATTCCCATAAGGATAACAGCTTATCTTTCAATAGAAACTCTTCAGGCCAGAAGGAAATGGCAGGACATACTTCAAAGGACATACTTCAAGTGATGAAAGAGAAAAACCTGCAACCCAGATTACTGTACCCAGCAAGGATCTCATTCAAATATGAAGAAGAATTCAAAAGCTTTACAGACAAGCAAAAGCTGAGAGAATTCATCACCACCAAACCAGTTCTCCAATAAATGCTAAAGGATCTTCCCTAGACAGGAAACACAGAAAGAGTATATAAACTCAAACCCAAACAACAAAGTAAATGGCAATGGGATCATACATAACAATAATTATCTTAAATGCAAATGGGTTGAATGCCCCAACCAAAAGACAAAGACTGGCTGAATGGATACAAAAACAAGACCCCTATATATACTGTCTACAAGACACCCACCTCGAAACAAGGGACACATACTGACTGAAAGTGAAGGGATGGAAAAAGATATTCCATGCAAATAGAGACCAAAAGAAAGCAAGAGTATCAATACTCAAATCAGATGAAATAGACTTTAAAATAAATGTTGTAAAAGGAGACAAAGAAGGACACTACATAACGATCAAAGGATCAATCCAAGAAGAAGAAATAACAATTATAAATATATATGCACCCAACATAGGAGCACCACAATATGTAAGGCACATACTAACAAGTATGAAAGGGGAAATTAACAATAACACAATAATAATGAGAGATTTTAACACCCCACTCACACCTATGGATAGATCAACTAAACAGAAAATTAACAAGGAAACCCAAACTTCAAATGATACAATAGACCAGTTAGAGCTAATTGATATCTATAGGACATTTTACCCCAAAACAATGAATTTCACCATTTTCTCAAGGGCACATGGAACATTCTCCAGGATAGATCACATCCTGGGCCATAAATCTAGCCTTGGTAAATTGAAAAAAAAAAAAAAAATGAAATCATTCCAAACATTTTTTTTCTGATCACAATGCAGTAAGATCAGATGTCAATGACAGGAGAAAACCTATTAACAATTGCAACATATGGAGGCTGAACAACACGCTGCTGAATAATCAACAAATCACAGAAGAAATAAAAAAAGAAATCAAAACATGCATAGAAATGAATGAAAAGGAAAACAAAACAACCCAAAACCTATGAGACACTGTAAAAGCAGTGCTAAGGGGAAGGTTCATAGCAATACATACTTGTCTCAAGAAACAAGAAAAAGAGTAAACTAAATAACCTAACTCTAAACCTAAAGCAACCAGAAAAGGAAGAAACAAAGAACGACAGGTTTAGTAGAAGGAAAAAAAAATCTTAAAAATTAGGCAGAAATAAATGCAAAAGAAATAAAAGAGACCATAGCAAAAATCAACAATGTTAAAAGCTGGTTCTTTGAGAAGATAAATAAAATTAGCAAACCTTTAACCAGACACATCAAGAAACAAAAGAGGAATCCAATCAACAAAATTATAAAGGAAAATGGAGAAATCACAACAGATAACAGAAATATAAAGGATCATTAGAGACTACTATCACCAACTATATGCCAATAAAATGGACAACTTGGAAGAAATGGGAAGTTCTTAGAAAACTACAACATTCCATAACTGAAACAGGAAGAAATAGAAAATTTAACAGACCCATCACATGCACGGAAATCAAAACTGTAATCAGAAATCTTCCAGAAAACAAAAACTAAGACCAGATGGCTTCACAGCTGAATTATACCAAAAATTTAGAGAAGAACTAACATGTATCCTACCCAAAATCTTCCAAAAAATTGCAAAGGAAGGTAAACTTCCAAACTCATTCTATGAGGCCACCATCATCCTAATACCAGAACCAGAAAAAGATGCCACAAAAGAAGAAAACTATAGACCACTATCACTGATGAGCATAGATGCAAAAATCCTTAACAAAATTCTAGCAAACAGAGTCAAACAACATATTAAAAAGATCATACGTCATGGTCAAGTGGGCTTTATCCCAAGGATGCAAGGAATCTTCAATACCCACAAATCAATCAACACAATATAGCACATTAACAAATTGAAACATAAAAACCATATGATTATCTCAATAGATGCAGAAGAAGCCTTTAACAAAATTCAACATTCATTTATGATAAAACCCTCCAGAAAGCAGGAATAGAAGGAACATACCTCAATATAATAACATCTATATATGACAAACCCACAACAAACATTATCCTCAATGGTGAAACACTGAAAGCATTTCCCCTAAAGTCAGGAACAAGACAAGTGTGCCCACTCTCACTACTACTAGTCAACACAGTTTTGGAAGTTTTAGGTACAGCAATTAGAGCAGAAAAATAAATAAAAGAAATCCTGATTGGAAAAGAATAAGTAAAACTCTCAATGTTTGCAGATGACATGATCATCTACATAGAAAACATGAAAGACTCCACCAGAAAATTACTAGAGTGAGTCAATGAATATACTAAAGTTGCAGGATATAAAATTAACACATAGAAATCCCTTGCATTCCTATACACTAACAATGAGAAAACAGAAAGAGAAATTAATGAAACAATTCCACTCACCATTTCAATGACAAGAATAAAATACTAAGGAATATATCTACCTAAAGAAACAAAGAACCTATATATAGAAAACTATAAAACACTGCTGAAAGAATTCAAAGAGGACACAAATAGATGGAGAAATATACCATGTTCATGGATTGGAAGAATCAATATAGTGAAAATGAGTATACTACACAAAACAATCTATAGATTCAATGCAATCCCTATCAAGGTACAAACAGTATTTTTCACAGGACTAGAAGAAATAATTTCATCTTTTGTATGGAAATACAAAAAACTCGAATAGCCAAAACAATTTTGAGAAAGAATTGAACTGGAGGAACCAGCCTGCCTAACTTCAGGCTATACTACAAAACTACAGTCATTAAGACAGGATGGTACTGGTACACAGACAGAAATATAGATTAATGGAACAAAATAGAAAGCCCAGAGAAAATTCCATGCAGCTATAGACACCTGATCTTTGACAAAGGAGGCAATAATATACAATGAAGAAAAGACAATCTCTTTAACAAGTGGTGCTCAGAAAACTGGTCAACCACTTGTAAAAGAATGAAACTAGGACACTTTCTAACATCTTACACAAAAATAAACTCAAAATATTAAATATCTGTAAGTAAGACCAGAAAGTATAAAACTCTTAGAGGAAAACATAAACAAAACACTCTCTGACACAAATCACAGTAGGGTCCTCTATGACCCACCTCCCAGAGTAACAGAAATAAAAGCAAAAATAAACACATAGACCTAATTAAACTGAAAAGTTTTTGCACAACAGAGGAAACTATAAGCAAGGTGAAAAGACAGCCGTCAGAATGGGAGAAAATAATAGCAAACAAAGCAACTGATAAAGATTTAATATCATAATTATACAAGCAACTCCTGCAGCTCAATTCTAGAAAAAAAGAAACAATCTGATCAAAAAATGGGCTAAAGAACTAAACAGACATTTCTCCAAAGAAGACATACAAATGGCTAACAAACACATGAAAAGATGCTCAACATCATTCATTATAAGAGAAATGCAAATCAAAACCACAATGAGGTACCATTTCATACCAGTCACAATGGCTGCTATCCAAAAGTCTACAAACAATAAACACTGGAGAGGGTGTGGAGAAAAGGGAACCCTCTTACCTTGTTGGTGGGAATGCAACCTAGTAAAATCACTATGGAGAACAATGTGGAGATTCCTTCAAAAACTGGAAATAGAACTACCATATGACACAGCATTTCCACTGCTGGGCATACGCACTGAGGAAACCAGAATTGAAAGAGACACGTGTACATCAATGTTCATCACAGCACTGTTTATAGTATTCAAGACATGGAATCAACCTATATGTCCATCAGGGATGAATGGATAAGAAAACAGTGGTATATATACACAATGGAATATTACTCAGACATGAAGAAGAATACATTTGAGTAAGTTCTAATGAGGTGGATTAAACTGGAGCCTATTATACAGAGAGAAGTAAGCCAGAAAGGAAAACACCAATACAGTATACAAACGTATATATATGGAATTTAGAAAGATGGCAGTGATAAATGACGGGAAGTGAAAAGCAAAGGAGAAAAGGAAAGATATACCCATTTAAATGCAGAGTTCCAAAGAATAGCAAGGAGAGATAAGAAAGCCTTCTGCAGCAATCAATGCAAAGAAATAGAGGAAAACAATAGAATGGGAAAGACTAGAGATGTCTTCAAGAAAATTAGAGTTACCAAGGGAATATTTCATGCAAAGATGGGTTTGATAAAGGACAGAAATGGTATGGACCTAACAGAAGCAGAAGATATTAAGAAGAGGTGGCAAGAATACACAGAAGAACTGTACAAAGAACATCTTCATGACCCAGATAACCATGATGGTATGATCACTCACCTAGAGCCAGACATCTGGAGTCTGAAGTCAAGTGGGCTTTAGGAAGCATCACTATGAACAAAGCTAGTGGACGTGGTGGAATTCCAGTTGAGCAATTTCAAATCCTGAAAGATGAATCAAGACTGCTGGGGGAAATATCAATAAACTCAAATATGCAGATGGCACTACCGTTATGGCAGAACGTGAAGAAGAACTAAAGAACGTCTTGATGATATTGAAAGAGGAGAGTGAAAAAGTTGGCTTAAAGTTCAACATTCAAAAAACTAAGATCATGGCATCTGGTGCCATCACTTCATGGCAGATAGAAGGGGAAACAATGGAAACAATGTCAGACTTTATTTTTCTGGACTACAAAATCACTGAAGATGGTGATTCCAGCCATGAAATTAAAATACGCTTATTGCTTGGGAGGAAAATTATGACCAACCTAGACAGCATATTAAAAAGCAGACATTAATTTGCCAACAAAGGCCCATCTAGTCAAGGCTATGGTTTTTCCAGTGATCATGTATGGATGTGAGAGTTGGACTATAAAGAGGGCTATGTGCCAAAGAATTGATACTTTTTTTTTAAATTTATTTTTATTAGTTGGAGGCTAATTACTTTACAGTATTGTAGTGGTTTTTGTCATACATTGACATGAAGCAGCCATGGATTTACAAGTATTCCCCATTCCGATCCCCCCTCCCACCTCCCTCTCCACCCAGTTGCTCTGGGTCTTCCCAGTGCACCAGGCGTGAGCACTTGTCTCATGCATCCAGCCTGGGCTGGTGATCTGTTTCACCATAGATAATATACATGTTTCAATGCAGTTCTCTCGAAATATCCCACCCTTGCCTTCTCCCACAGAGTCCAAAAGTGTGTTCTGTACATCTGTGTCTCTTTTTCTGTTTTGCATATAGGGTTATCATTACCATCTTTCTAAATTCCATATATATGCGTTAGTATACTGTATTGGTCTTTATCTCTCTGGCTTACTTCACTCTGTATAATGGGCTCCAGTTTCATCCATCTCATTAGAACTGGTTCAAATGAATTGTTTTTAATGTCTGAGTAATATTCCATGGTGTATATGTACCACAGCTTCCTTATCCATTTGTCTGCTGATGGGCATCTAGGTTGCTTCCATGTCCTGGCTATTATAAACAGTGCTGCGATGAACATTGGGGTGCACGTGTCTCTTTCAGATCTGGTTTCCTCGGTGTGTATGCCCAGAAGTGGGATTGCTGGGTCATATGGCAGTTCTATTTCCAGTTTTTTAAGAAATCTCCACACTGTTCTCCATAGTGGCTGTACTAGTTTGCATTCCCACCAACAGTGGAAAAGGGTTTCCTCTTCTCCACACCCTCTCCAGCATTTATTGCTTGTAGACTTTTGGATAGCAGCCATTCTGACTGGCGTGTAATGGTACGTCATTGTGGTTTTGATTTGCATTTCTCTAATAATGAGTGATGTTGAGCATCTTTTCATGTGTTTTTTAGCCATCTGTATGTCTTCTTTGGAGAAATGCCTGTTTAGTTCTTTGGCCCATTTTTGATTGGGTCATTTATTTTTCTGGAATTGAGCTGCAGGAGTTGCTTGTATATTTTTGAGATTAATCCTTTGTCTGTTTCTTCATTTGCTATTATTTTCTCCCAATCTGAGGGCTGTCTTTTCACCTTACTTATAGCTTCCTTTGTTGTGCAAAAGCTTTTAAGTTTCATTAGGTCCCATTTGTTTATTTTTACTTTTACTTCCAATATTCTGGGAGGTGGGTCATAGAGGATCCTGCTGTGATTTATGTCGGAGAGTGTCTTGCCTATGTTCTCTTCTAGGAGTTTTATAGTTTCTGGTCTTATATTTAGATCTTTAATCCATTTTGAGTTTATTTTTGTGTATGGTGTTAGAAAGTGTTCTAGTTTCATTCTTTTATAAGTGGTTGACCATTTTTCCCAGCACCACTTGTTAAAGAGCTTGTCTTTTTTCCATTGTATATCCTTGCCCCCTTTGTCGAAGATAAGCTGTCCATAGGTTCATGGATTTATCTCTGGGCTTTTTATTCTGTTCCATTGATCTATATTTCTCTCTTTGTGCCAGTACCATACTGTCTTGATGACTGTGGCTTTGTAGTATAGTCTGAAGTCAGGCAGGTTGATTCTTCCAGTTCCATTCTTCTTTCTCAAGATTACTTTGGCTATTTGAGTTTTTTTATACTTCCATAGAAATTGTGAAATTATTTGTTCTAGTTTTGTGAAAAATACCATTGGTAACTTGATAGGGATTGCAGTGAATCTACAGATTGCTTTGGGTAGTATAGCCATTTTGACAATATATATTCTTCCAATACATGTACACGGTATATTTCTGCATCTGTTTGTGTCCTCTTTGATTTCTTTCATTAGTGTTTTATAGTTTTCTATGTACAGGTCTTTGTTTCTTTAGATATACTCCTAAGTATTTTATTCTTTTTGTTGCAATGGTGAATGGTATTTTTTCCTTAATTTCTCTTTCTGTTTTCTCATTGTTAGTGTATAGGAATGCAAGGGATTTCTATGTCTTAATTTTATATCCTGCAACTTTATTATATTTGTTGATTAGCTCTAGTAATTTTCTGGTAGAGTCTTTAGGGTTTTCTATGTAGAGGATCATGTCATTTGCGAACAGTGAGAGTTTCACTTCTTCTTTTCCAATCTGGATTCCTTTTACTTCTTTTTCTGCTGATTGCTATGGCCAAAACTTCCAAAACTATGTTGGATAGTAGTGGTGAGAATGGACACCCTTGCCTTGTTCCTGATTTCAGGGGAAATGCTTTCAATTTTTTACCATTGAGGGTAATGCTCGCTGTGGGTTTGTTATATATAGCTTTTATTATGTTGAGGTATTTTCCTTCTATTCCTGCTTTCTGGAGAGTTTTAATCACAAATGCATGTTGCATTTTGTCAAAGGCTTTTTCTGCATCTATTGAGATAATCATATGGTTTTTAAATTTCAATTTGTTAATGTGGTGTATTACATTGATTGATTTGCAGATATTAAAGAATCCTTGCATTCCTGGGATAAAGCCCACTTGGTCATAATGTTTGATTTTTTAATATGTTGTTGGATTCTGTTTGCTAGAATTTTGTTAAGGATTTTTGCATCTATGTTCATCAGTGATATTGGCTTGTATTTTTCTTTTTTTGTGCCATCTTTGTCTGGTTTTGGAATTAGGGTGATGGTGGCCTCTTAGAATGTGTTTGGAAGTTTACCTTCTTCTGCAATATTCTGGAAGAGTTTAAGACAGGTGTTAGGTTAGCTCTTCTCTAAATTTTTGGTAGAATTCAGCTGTGAAGCCATCTCGTCCTGGGCTTTTGTTTCCTGGAAGATTTCTGATTACATTTTCAATTTCCTGGCTTGTGATGGGTCTGAAAAGATCTTCTATTTCTTTCTGGTACAGTTTTGGAAAGTTATGCTTTTCTAAGAATCTGTCCATTTCTTCCAAGTTGTCCATTTTATTGGCATATAGTTGCTGGTAGTAGTCTCTTATGATCCTTTGTATTTCAGTGTTGTCTGTTTGATCTCTCCATTTTCATTTCTAGTTTTGTTAATTTGGTTCTTCTCCCTTTGTTTCTTAATGAGTCTTGCTAACGGTTTGTCAATTTTGTTTATTTTTTCAAAAAACCAGCTTTAAGCTTTGTTGATTTTTGCTATGGTCTCTTTAGTTTCTTTTGCATTTATTTCTGCCCTAATGTTTCAGATTTCTTTCCTTCTACTAACCCTGGGGTTCTTCATTTCTTCCTTCTCTATTTGCTTTAGGTGTAGAGTTAGGTTATTTATTTGACATTTTCCTTGTTTCTTAAGGGAAGGCTGTAATGCTATGAACCTTCCCCTTAGCACTGCTTTTAAAGTGTCCCATAAGTTTGGGTTGTTGTGTTGTCATTTTCATCCATTTCTATGCATATTTTGATTTCTTTTTTTTTATTTCTTCTATGATTTGTTGGTTATTCAGAAGCATGTTATTTAGCCTCCATGTGTTTGGATTTTTAATAATTTTTTTTCTTGAAATCTAATCTTACTGCACTGTGGTCAGAAAAGGTGACTGGAATGATTTCATTTTTTTTTAAATTACCAAGGCTAGATTTATGGCCAAGGATGTGATCTATTCTGGGGAAGGTTCCGTGTGCACTTGAGAAAAAGGTGAAGTTGATTGTTTTGGGGTGAAATGTCCTATAGATATCAACTAGTTCTAGCTGGTTCACTGTGTCACTTAAAGTTTGTGTTTCCTTATTAATTTGATGTTTAGTTGATCTGTCCATAGGTGTGAGAGGGGTATTAAAGTCTCCCATTATTTTTGTGTTACTATTAATTTCCTCTTTCATACTCATTAGCATTTGCCTTACATATTGTGGTGCTCCTATGTTGGGTGCATATATAATTATAATTGTTATATCTTCTTCTGCAATCTTCTTCTTGGATTGATCCTTTGATCATTATGTACTGGTCCTTCTTTGTCTCTTTTCACAGCCTTTATTTTAAAGTCTATTTTATCTGATATGAGTATTGCTACTCCTGCTTTCTTTTGGTCTCTGTTTGCGTGAAATATTTTTTCCAGCCATTCACTTTTAGACTATATGTATCCCGTGTTTTGAGGTGGGTCTCTTGTAGACAGCATATATAGGGGTCTTGTTTTTGTATCCATTCAGCCAGTCTTTGTCTTTTGTTTGGGGCATTCAACCCATTTACATTTAAGGTAAGTATTGATAGGTATGGTCCCATTGCCATGTACTTTATTGTTTTGGGTTCACATTTATACAATCTTTCTGTGTTTTCTGTCTAGAGAAGATCCTTTAGCATTTGTTGAAGTGCTGATTTGGTGGTGCTGTATTCTCTCAGCTTTTGCTTGTCTGTAAAGCTTTTGAATTCTCCTTCATATCTGAATGAGATCCTTGCTGGGTACAGTAATCTAGGTTGTAGGTTATTCTCTTTCATTACCTTAAGTATGTCCTGCCATTCCCTTCTGGCCTGGAGGGTTTCTATTGATAGATCAGCTGTTACCCTTATGGGAATCCCTTTGTGTGTTATTTGTTGTTTCTCCCTTGCTGCTTTTAATATTTGTTCTTTGTGTTTGATCTTAGTTAATTTGATTAACGTGTGTCTTGGGGTGTTTCGCCTTGGGTTTATCCTGTTTGGGACTCTCTGGGTTTCTTGGACTTGGGTGGCTATTTCCTTCCCCATTTTAGGGAAGTTTTCAGCTATTATCTCCTTGAGTATTTTCTCATGGCCTTTCTTTTTGTCTTCTTCTTCTGGGACTCCTATGGTTCGAATGTTGGGGCATTTCACATTGTCCCAGAGGTCCCTGAGTTTGTCCTCATTTCTTTTGATTCTTTTTTTCTTTTTTCCTCTCTGCTTCATTTATTTCCACCGCTTTATGTTTTACCTCACTTATCCTATCTTCTGTCTCCATTATTCTACTGTTGGTTCCCGCCAGAGTGTTTTTTTTATCTCATTTATTGCATCTCATTTTTAATTGACTCTTTTTTATTTCTTGTAGGTCCTTATTAAACATTTCTTGCATCTTCTCAATATTTGTCTCCAGGGTATTTATCTATAACTCCATTTTGTTTTCAAGATTTTGGATCATTTTTATTATCATTATTCTAAATTCTTTTTCAGGTCGGTTCCTTATCTCCTCCTCTTTTGTTTAACTTGGTGGTCATTTTTCATGTTCCTTTACCTGTTGGGTATTTCTCTGCCTTTTCATCTTGTTTAGATTGCTGTGTCTGGAGTGGGCTTTCTGTATTCTTTTGGTCTGTGGTTCCTTTTTAATGTGGATGTTTCCCCCAGTGGGTGGGGTTGGACGATTGGCTTGTGAAGGTTTCCTGGTTAGGGAAGCTTGCGTCGGTGTTCTTGTGCATGGAGCTGGATTTCTTCTCTGGAGTGCAATGGAGTGTCGAGTAATGAGTTTTGAGATGGGTCTATGTGTTAGGTAAGACTTTGGGCAGCCTGTATGTTGATGCTCAGAGCTATGTTCCTGCGCTGCTGGAGAATTTGCGTGGTATGTCTTGCTCTGGAACTTATTGGCTCTTGGGTGGTTGTTGGGTTCAGTGTAGGTATGGAGGCTTTTGGATGGTCTCTTTTTACTTATGTTCCATGTAGTCAGGAGTCTTCTGGTGCTCTCAGGTTTTGGGCTTAAGTCTCCTGCCTCTGGACTTCAGTTTTATTCATCCAGTAGTCTCAAGACTTCTCCAACTATACAGCACTGATAATAAAACTTCTAGGTTAATGGTGAAAATATTCTCCACTGTGAGGGACACCCAGAGGGGTTCACAGAGTTACATGAAGAATAGGAGAGGGAGGAGGGAGATAGAGATGAGCAGGAGGAGAAAAGGGGGGACTCAAGAGGAGAGAGACAGATCTACACAGTTCTCTGTTCCCAGAGTGTTCTCCGTAAGCCAGACACCCACAGATATCCACAGAACTGGGTTGGGAAGAGAAGGGGAAGGGAGGAAATAGAGGTGTTCTGAGGTAGAAAACGGAGACTCAAAAGTGGGAGACAGTAATCAACACACTCCTGAGTAAAAATGGGTACTGACTATTGCATTCTTAAATGTCCAAAATTGATATCAAATACTGAAAAACAAAGATTAAAAATCTAGAGTCAAGGTTAGACTCTTAAAAATACAATATTAAAAACAAAAACAAAAACACACAAAAAAATTAGAAATATATATGAAGTTTGGTTTAAAAATATGGCTTCTCCTTTTTTTTTTGGCATGATTGGAGTAAAATGAAAATGAAAATTAAGGAGTAATAGAGGAGTAATAGAGGACTTTAAAAGAAAATAAGAGAAAAAATATAACAGAAAATTTTTTTTCTTAATTAAAAAAATAGTAAAAATATATGAAAATGAAAGTTAAGGAGTAATAGGGGATTAATAGGGAATTTTAAAAAGAAAATAAAAGAGAAAAAATAAAAAAAGAAAAGAAAGGAAAAAAAATTTAATTAAAAAATATAGTAAAAATATATCTAGGAATTTCTCTGGAGCTGTTGCCGTCAGTGTGGGTTCGGTTCAGTTGCAGATAGCTCCTCATTCCAGCTTACACTTCTCGATATCTATAGGCCCATTCCAGTTTAGTCGGTGTTATCTACTGGGATTTTTTTTTTTTTCATTTATTTTTATTAGTTGGAGTCTAATTACTTTACAATATTGTAGTGGTTTTTGTCATATATTGACATGAATCAGCCATGGATTTACAGGTATTCCCCATCCCGATACCCCCTCCCACCTCCCTCTGTACCCGATCCCTCTGGGCCTTCCCAGTGCACCAGGTCCGAGCACTTGTCTCATGCATCCAACCTGGGCTGGTGACCTGTTTCACCATAGATAATATACATGTTTCGATGCTGTTCTCTTAAAACATCCCACCCTCGCCTTCTCCCACAGAGTCCAAAAGTCTGTTATGTACATCTGTGTCTCTTTTTCTGTTTTGCATATAGTGTTATCATTACCATCTTTCTAAATTCCATATATATGTGTTAGTATGCTGTAATGTTCTTTATCTTTCTGGCTTACTTCACTCTGTATAATGGGCTCCAGTTTCATCCATCTCGTTAGAACTGGTTCAAATGAATCCTTTTTAATGGCTGAGTAATATTCCGTGGTGTATATGTACCACAGCTTCCTTATCCATTCGTCTGCTGATGGGCATCTAGGTTGCTTCCATGTCCTGGCTATTATAAGCAGTGCTACGATGAACACTGGGGTGCACGTGTCTCTTTCAGATCTGGTTTCCTCGGTGTGTATGCCCAGAAGTGGGATTGCTGGGTCATATGGCAGTTCTATTTCCAGTTTTTTAAGAAATCTCCACACTGTTCTCCATAGTGGCTGTACTAGTTTGCATTCCCACCAACAGTGGAAGAGGGTTCCCTTTTCTCTACACTCTCTCCAGCATTTATTGCTTGTAAACTTTTGGATATCAGCCATAATGACTGGCGTATAATGGTACCTCATTGTGGTTTTCATTAGCATTTCTCTGATAATGAGTGATGTTGAGCATCTTCTCATGTGTTTTGTTAGCCATCTGTTTGTCTTCTTTGGAGAGATGTCTGTTTAGTTCTTTGGCCCATTTTTTGGTTGGGTCATTTATTTTTCTGGAGTTGAGCTGCAGGAGTTGCTTGTATATTTTTGAGATTAATCCTTGGTCTGTTGCTTCATTTGCTATTACTTTCTCCCAATCTGAAGGCTGTCTTTTCACCTTACTTATAGCTTCCTTTGTTGTGCAAAAGCTTTTAAGTTTCATTAGGTCCCATTTGTTTATTTTTGCTTTTGTTTCTAATATTCTAGGATGTGGGTCATAGAGGATCCTGCTGTGATTTATGTCGGAGAGTGTTTTGCCTAGGTTCTCCTCTAGGAGTTTTATAGTTTCTGGTCTTACATTTAGATCTTTAATCCATTTTGAGTTTATTTTTGTGTATGGTGTTAGAAAGTGTTCTAGTTTCATGCTTTTACAGGTGGTTGACCATTTTTCCCAGCACCACTTGTTAAAGAGCTTGTCTTTTTTCCATTGTATATCCTTGCCTCCTTTGTCCAAGATAAGGTGTCCATAGGTTCGTGGATTTATCTCTGGGCTTTCTATTCTGTTCCATTGATCTATATTTCTCTCTTTGTGCCAGTACCATACTGTCTTGATGACTGTGGCTTTGTAGTATAGTCTGAAGTCAGGCAGGTTGATTCCTCTAGTTCCATTCTTCTTTCTCAAGATTACTTTGGCTATTTGAGTTTTTTTGTATTTCCATACAAATTGTGAAATTATTTGTTCTAGTTTTGTGAAAAATACCATTGGTAACTTGATAGGGATTGCATTGAATCAAACAGATGGAGAAATATACCATGTTCATGGATTGGAAGAATCAATGTTGTCAAAATGGCTATATTATCTAAAGCAATCTACTGGGATTTTAATGTGTTGTACCGGTCCCTTCTGAAGCGGTTCCCTTTGTTCATCTGGCTTCTGTTTGCAGGTCTCTTCAGTGTCTAATTTCCACCCTGACACAGACGGGCTGAGGTGTTCTTTTGTTTAGGTTCGCAGGTTCAGTCGTGCTGCAGGGAGGGAGGGGCACTGCACACAGATATCATTGTGTGTGGGTAGCACTCACAGTGTTCTGGCCACACAGGGTTTGCCCTCTCGCTTGGGTGTGTGCTCTCCCTGTCTACACTGCTTAGGCCCCAGCTGCTCTATATGGAGCAGGCCCTACATTGCATGCGGTTCCAGTTTTCAGGTACTACACAAAAGCGCAGATTCGATTGGGCCTGTGTTTTGTGCCTTCCCCGGCTAGAGCAGCTCAGGTAGCCAGGAGCTTGATGGGTGCACTCTCCCCGGGTGTGGTACACCTTCTCCCCTCCACAGTCCCAGCCTAAGTTTCTGTGCACACCAGTCCGGTGTGTGTGGCTTCTGCCTAGTCTCAGGAGCTGGTCTCTAGTGCGACCCTCCCAGTGGATGTTGACCATCCAGAATCTCAGGAAGTTTTTGGTTAGAAACTGGAGGCCTTTTGCAGTTTGGTAGGGGGTGCCGTCTCTGGGGCCTAGTTTGCCCCTTTCCCCTCTCCCCTGCCTCTGGCGGGGATAGGCTGGTCCGCCGCCGGCTGGCTCTTCTGTGGAATTGCTCAGTCTCTTTGTTCTGTGAACAAGAATTGATGCTTTTGAACTGTGGTGTTGGAGAAGACTCTTGAAAGTCCCTTGAACTGCAAGGAGAGCCAACCAGTCCATCCTAAAGGAGATCAGTCCTGGGTGTTCATTGGAAAGAGTGATGTTAAAGCTTGAATTACAGTACTTTAGCCACCCGATGCAAGCAGCTGACTCATTGGAAAAGACCGTGATGCTGGGAAAGATTGAGGGCAGGAGGAGAAGGGGACGACAGAGGATGAGATGGTTGGATGGCATCACCGACTCGATGGACATGGGTTTGGGTGGACTCTGGGAGCTGCTGTTGGACAGGGAGGCCTGGAGTGCTGGGGTTCATGGGGTCACAAAAAAGTCAGACATGACTGAGAGACTGAACTAAACTGATAACAATAACCGTATATGCAAGACAGCAAAAGAGACACAGTTGTATAGAAAAGTTTTTTAGACTCTGGCAGAGGGTGAGGGTGGGATGATTTGTGAGAATGGCATTGAAACATGTATACTATTAATGTCAAACAGATCGCCAGTCCAGGTTTGATGCATGAGACAGGGTGCTCGGGACTGGTGCACTGGGATGACCCAGAGTGATGGGATGGGTAGGGAGGTCGGAGGGGGGTTTAAGATGGGGAACACACATACATCCGTGGTAGATTCCTGTCAATGTATGGCAAAACCACTACAATATTGTAAAGTAATTAGCCTCTAATTAAAATAAATAAATTTATAAAAAATAAAAATGTAACTCAAAAATAAATAAATAAAAGGAAAGAAAACAAACAAAAAAATAAAATTAATTTGGATTTACATGTGTGAAAGGACATCAGTAATTTTTTCACATTTACCTAATCTTCATTGAAAGATTCAGGCCATGCTTTTCATTTATTTCAGATGTGACAACTAAGCTGTCAGTTATGTTTCTGCTGTTCCTTTAATCTTTCCCCAGAGGCAGTAATAAAAGATTAATAATTGAGAGTGGTATCTAGGCTAAGGTAATGGTTATTTTAAACATTGGCAGCAAGCCTACATTCTTTGAAGGGATAATTTGTATAAGACCAGGAAATTGAATCATTTTGTTATCTATTATAAAAATTACTAAAATATCCGGTATCCTTAAAATGTTCACCCAAACTTAATTAAAAATATAAAAATTAAAAGCTATTCAGGATTGTCAGTGAATATTTCAAAGAGAGTGAAAAAACTAAAATCTTCAAAAATAAAGTTTTTCAGTACTCAACAAAATAAAACTCAGCAGCATTTCAAACTAATAAATATATTCATTATCTTTATAATTTATATTTCATTATATGGAAAATAAATTATGTTAATATTATGTATTATTTGGGTCACACTACTTAGCAGAAAAAAGCCACGAAGCAAATTACTGTTACAATTTCAATAGGGAGCATATTGAGGATAAAAGTACTCAATCTAACTGCTATTGTATAATTAAGGTTTCATTTAACTATCTAGTCAGAATAATATTTTCTTTAAAATAATAGTTGTCATTAATTTAAAAATGATTTCTTAAGTTTCTGAAGAAATTACATTAATTTCTTTTTACCCCATGTCTTTATCAATATGGGATAATATTTTATTCAGGTTGGTTAACTTCATTTATACTTTTAGAATATATGATATAAACATGCAATAAATGGGTTTCCATTTGGCTTCTTGTTCCAGATATCATAAAGGTTAGGGAAAGGGTCTGGTCTTAATCGTAAGGGATTCGATTTAGGTCATACCTGAATGATTTAGTGATTTTCCCTACTTTCTTCCATTTAAGTATGAATTTTGTAATAAGGAGTTCATGATCTGAGCCACAGTCAGCTCCTGGTCCTGTTTTTGCTGGCTGTATAGCACTTCTCCATCTTTGGCTGCAAAGAATATACTCAATCTGATTTCAATATTGACCATCTGGTGAAGTCCATGTGTAGAGTCATCTCCTGTGCTGTAGGAAAAGGATGTTTTCTATGACCAGTGCATTCTTCTGGCAAAACACTGTTAGCCTTTGCCCTGCTTCATCTTGTATGCCAAGATCAAACTTGCCTGCTACTCCAGGTATCTCTTCACTTCCTACTTTTGCATTCCTGTCTCCTATGATGAAAAGGACATCTTTTGTTGGTGTTGGTTCTAGAATATCTTGTAGGGCTTCACAGAACCATTCAACTTCAGCTTCTTTGGCATTAGTGGCTGGGGCATAGACTTGTATTACTGTGATATTGAATGGTTTGCCTTGGAAACAAACAGAGATCATTCTGTCATTTTTGAGATTGCACCCAAGTAATGCATTTCAGACTCTTTTGTTAATTATGAGGGCTACACCATTTATTCTAAGGGATTCTTACCCACAATACTAGATATAATGGTCATCTGAATTAAATTCGCCCATTCCAGTCCATTTTACATCACTGATTCCTAATATGTCAATGCTCACTCTTGCCATCTCCTGTTTGACCACTTTTAATTTACTGGGATTCATGGACCTAACATTCCAGGTTCCTATACAGTACTGTTCTTTACAGCATTGAACTTTACTTCCATTACCAGTCACTTCCACTACTGGATGTTGTTTTTGCTTTGGCTCCATTTCTTCATTCTTTCTGGAGTTATTTGTCCACTCTTCTCTAGTAGCATATTGGGCACGTACTGACCTGGTGAGTTCATCTTTCAGTATTATACCTTTTTGCCTTTTAATACTGCTCATGGGGTTCTCAAGGCAAGAATACTGAACTGGTTTGCAGTTCCCTTCTCGATTGGACCATATTTTGTCAGAACTCTCCACCATGAGCTGTCCATCTTGGGTGGCCCTACATAGCATGGGTCCTAGTTTCACTGAGTTAGACAAGGCTATGGTCCATGTTATTGGTTTGGTTAGTTTTCTGTGACTGTGGTTTTTACTAAGTCTACCCTATGATGAATAAGGATGTGAGGCTTATGGAAGCTCCTTGATGGGAGATATTGACTGGGGGAATCTGGGTCTTGTTCTGATGGGTGGGATCATGCTCAGTAGATCTTTAATCCAATTTTCTGTTGATGGGCAAGGCTGTGTTCCCTCCCTGTTGTTTGACCTGAGGTCAAACTGTTGACCCACACCTCCACCAGAGACTCCAGGACTCTAATAGGCAAGTCTGACTCAGTCTCTTGTGGGGATACTGCTCCTTTCTCCTGGCTCCTGGTGTGCACAAGGTTTTACACATGTCCCCCAAGAGTATTTCCCCAGTCCTGTGGAAGTTCTGTAATCAAGTCCCACTGGTCATCAAAATCAAATTCCCTGCGGGGTTCTTGTCTGCTGAATGGCTCTATGGTGGGGCTAATAGCAACCTCCTCCAAGAGGTTTATGTACCACTCTGCGTGACCAAGTCTTTCTGCACTCAGAGTCCCTGTCCCCAAGGCAGGCCACTAATGACTCATTACTCTGCAGGAGACACTCAAAGGTAGGTCTGGCTCAGTCTCTGTGGACCCTCTGGGTCCTGGTGCACACAAGGTTTGTTTGAGCCCTCCGACTGTCTCTGGCCAGCATGGGGCTTGATTCTAAATGTGATTTTGCCCCTCCTACCATCTTGTTGGAGCTTGTCCTCTGCTCTTGGACATGGGGTACCTTTTTTTGGTGGGATCCAACATTTTCTTGTCGATGGTTGTTTAGCAGTGTGTTGCAGTTTTGGAGTTCTTCCAGGAGAAGATGAGTGCACTTCCTTCTACTCTGACATACTGTTGTAGGGAATCAATGGATTAGATCTGATAGACACAGTGCCTGAAGAACTATGGGCAGAGGTTTGTGACGTTGTACATGAGGAAGTGATCAATATCATCCCCAAGAAAAAATAAAAAAAGGCAAAATGTTTGTCTTAGAAGGCCTTACAAATAGCTGAGAAAAGAAGAGAAGCTAAAGGCAAAGGAGAAAAGGAAAGATATACCCATATGATTGTCGGGTTCCAAAGAATAGCAAGGAGAGATAAGAAAGCCTTCTTCACTGATCAACGCAAAGAAATAGAAGAAAACAATAAAATGAGAAAGAATAGAGATCTCTTCAAGAAAATTAGAGATCCCAAGGGAACATTTCATGCAAAGATGAGCACAGAAAAGGACAGAAATAGTATGGATCTAACAGAAGCAGATGATATTAAGAAAACGTGGCAAGAGTACTAGGAAGAATACAAAAAAGTTCTCAATGATCCAGATAACCACAATGGCATTATCACTCACCTAGAGCCAGATATCCTGGAATGTGAAGTCAAGTGAGCCTTAGGAAGCATCACTATGAACAAAGCTAGTGGAGGTGATGGAATTCCAGTTGAGCTACTTCAAGTCCTAAAAGATGTTGCTGTTAAAATGCTGAATTCAATATGCCAGAAATTTTGGGAAACTCGGCAGTGGCCACAGGACTGGAAATGGTCAGTTTTCATTTCAATCACAAAGAAAGGCAATACCAAAGAATATCCTAACTACTCCACAGTTGCATTCATCTCACCCACTAGCAAAGCAATGCTTAAAATTCTCCAAGTGAGGCTTCAACAGTATGTGAACAGAGAACTTCCAGATGTTCAAGCTGGATTTAGACAAGGCAGAGGAACCAGAGATCAAATTTCCAACATCCGTTGTATCATAGAAAAAACAAGAGTGTTCCAGAAAAGCCTCTACTTCTGCTTTATTGAAAAAAGCCAAAGCCTTTTACTGTGTGGATCACAACAAACTGAGGAAAATTCTTAAAGAGATGGAAATACCAGACCATTTTACCTGCCTCCTGAGAACTCTATATGCAGGTAAAGAAGCAAAAGTTAAAACATGGGACAATGGGCTGGCTCCAAATTGTGAAAGGAGTACATCAAGGCTATATATTGTCAGCATGCTTATTTAACTTATATTCAGAGTGCATCATGCCAAATGCTGGGCTGGATGAAGCACAAGCTGGAATCAAGATTGCCGGGAGAAATATCAATAATATCAGATGTGGAGATGACACCACCCTTCTGGCAGGAATCGAAGAGGAACTGAGGAGCTTCTTGATGAAAGTGAAAGAGGAGAGTGAAAAAGATGCCTTAAAACAGGACATTCAAAAACCTAAGATCATGGCATCTGGTCCAATCACTTTATGCCAAATAGATGGGGAAACAACAGAAATAGTGAGCGACTTTATTTTCTTGGGCTCCAAAATCACTGCAAATGATGACTGCAGCCATGACACTTTCTCCTTGGGAGAAAAGCTATGACCAACCTAGACAGCATATTAAAAAGCAGAGACATTACTTTGCCAACAAAAGTCCATTTAATCAAAGCTATGATTTTTCCAGTAGTCATGTATGGATGTGGGAGTTGGTTTATAAAGAAAGCTGAGCACTGAAGAATTGATGCTTTTGAACTGTGGTGTTGGAGAAGACTTTTCAGAGTCCCTGGACTGTAAGGATATCAAACCATTCAATTCTAAAGGAAATCGGTCTTGAAGACTGATGCTGAAGCTGAGGCTAAAGCTCCAATAATTTGGCCACCTTATGCGAAGAACAGACTTACTTGCAAAGCCCTTGATGCTGTGAAAGATTCAAGGCAGGAAGAGAAAGGGAAAACAGAGGATGAGATGGTTGGATGGCATCATGGAGTCGATGAGCATGAGTTCTTGATGTCTCTGGGAGTTGGAAATGGACAGCAAAGGCTGGCATGCTGCAGTTCATGGAGTTGCAAATAGTCAGACATGACTGTGACTGAACTTAAGTGGTATTAAATTAATAGGAAAAAGCTTGAAGATAATGAATTTTGGCTTAACATGACACTTTCAAACACTTAACATTGTCCAAAGATGAAATCAATTACACAGAGAAGCACTGGAGTGCTTTTGCTGCAAGTGATTTTTAGACAGAATAGATGACAATTAGGGAAGCATCTTAAGGCATTTGAATAGGAGCAACTATAAGATGTTGCTAAAACCCTAAAATCCTATCAACAATTAATGCTTCTACTATGCATTTTGGCATTTACCCATAAGCCATATGGTATTATTCACTCACTTTACTTTCTTATGTCTTATTTCTTTAACCGAATGTTAGGGACCTAGTACTCTCAATCTTGACAATAACTTTTCCACATACATTGCTGGAAATCCAGTGCACACTGAAATGAGATGAATTAAATGAATGACAAAAATAAAACATATATGCTATTTTCAAATGCTGTTACTCAAAATATATTATTTGTGTAGGTAAAGTTAGTCAAATATGTATCCTATGGTAAGATTACAGAAAACTATAAAAATTTAAAATTTTAGAAGAATATTTTATAAAAGAAAACTAAAGATGTATTAAACAAACAGATAAAGGAATGATACCAAAAGAAGTCACTATAAATATACAGAAAGAAAACAAAGAAGTCTATTCTAAAGGGCCTAAAAGTAATGCATGCCTCTTTTGTAATTCACAATAGAAACAGAAAGTCATTTATTTAAGTGGGAGATATATTTTCTTTGGGAGAGATAAGTGAAAGAGTAAAAGTTTTATGTTCAAACTACAGCAGGTAGTTTGAAAATTAGAACAAAACTGTACATAAAGAAACCAAAGAGAAGATTTAGATTGGTTCAAGGTGGCAGAGTAGCAGGATGTGTGCTCATCTCCTTCTGTGAGAACACCAAAGTTGCAACTAGCTGGTGAACAACCATTGACATGTGGACCCTAAAACCCACCAAGAAAAAGATAACCTACATCCAAAGGCAAAGAAGAAGCCACAGCAAGGTGGTAGGATGGACACAATAATGATAAAATAAAATGCTATGACTGGCACAATCTGGAAAAGAGTAAAGCCAAAGAAGTTCTCCCACTGTTGTGAAGATTCCACGTCCCATATGAGATCTCCTAGTTTGGGGATCTGCCAAAGGAACTGTAAATTCCTGGGGAATCTTTCTTTGAAGGACAGAAGGATTTGATTTTATGATTTTCATAGGACTGGGGCAAAAAGAGACTCCAATCTTAAGGACACAGAAAAATCTTATTTGCACCAAGGCCCAGGGGGAAGGAGCAGTTACCCCACAGATGACTGCAGCAGACCTATCTTCCAGGTGGGTTTGTGGGTCTCCCATGAAAGCATGGGTCAACAGAATTGCACTGTATGGATACAGACACTGGCAGCAGCAGTCCTGGAAGGGGCCACTTGGTGTAATTCTTCTTGCACATTGGCACTAATCCTACCATAGAGCCAGTAGACCTCAGGGCTGGGTTACTTCAGGCAAAAAAACTAACACTTGTCAGCAGATAATTAGGTTAAATTTTTACTGAGCACAGCCCTACCCACCAGAGAAAGATCTAGTTTTTCCCACGATCAGTCCCTCCTATCAGGAAGCTTACACAAGCCTCTTAGCCTCATCCACCAGAGGACAGACAGAAGAAACAAGAAGAACAACAATCCCACAGCAAATAGAATGAAAACCACATCACAGAAAGTTAATAAGAATGAAAAATCAGAGGGTTATGTCCCAGATGAAGGAAGGGTCAAGAAAAAAACCACAGCAAAACAATTAAATGAGGTGGAGATAGGCAACCTTCCAGAAAAAGAATTCAGAATAATGATAATGAAGATGATTCAAGATTTCAGAAAAAGAATGGAGAAGATGCAATAAATGGTAAACAAAAACCTAGAAGAATGATGCTGTTAAAGTTCTGTACTGAAGATGTCAGTAAATTTGGAAAACTCAGCAGTGGTCACAGGACTGGAAAAGGTCAGTTTTCATTCCAATTCCAAAGAAGGGAAGCACCAAAGAATGTTTAAACTACTGTACAATTGTGCTTATTTCACATGTTAGCACGGCTATACTCAAAATTTTTCAAGCTAGGCTTCATCAATAGGAGAAGGCAATGGCGACCCACTCCAGTACTCTTGCCTGGAAAACCCCATGGATGGAGGAGCCTGGTAGGCTGCAGTCCATGGGGTCTCGAAAAGCTGGACACAACTTCACTTTCACTTTTCACTTTCATGCATTGGAGAAGGAAATGGCAACCCACTCCAATGTTCTTGCCTGGAGAATCCAAGGGAAGGAGGAGCCTTGTAGGCTGCCATCTATGGGATGGCACAGAGTCGGACATGACAGAAACAACTTAGCAGCAGCAGCAGGCTTCATCAATACATGAAATGAGAAATTCCAGATGCAAAAGCTGGGTTTAGCAAAGTCAGAGGAACTAGAGATCAAATTGCCAATATTTGTTTATCATAGAGAAAGCAAGAGAATTTCAGAAAAGTGTCTGCTTCATTGCCTACACTAAAAGCTTTGAATGTATGTATCATGACAAACTGTGGAAAATTCTTAAAGAGATGGGAATGTCAGACCACCTTATCTGTCTCCAGAAAAATTTGTTTGCAAGTCAAGATGCAACAGTTAGAACAAAACATGAAACAACAGACTGGTTCCAAATTCAGAAAGGAGTATGACAAGGCTGTATATTGTCACCCTGTTTATTTAACTTATATGCAGAGTACATGATGGGGCATCCCAGGTTGAATGAATCACAAGATGAAATCAAGACTACTGACAGAAATATCAGCAACCTCAGATACGCATATGATACCACTCTAATGTCAGAAAATGAAGAGGAACTAAAGAGCCTCTTGATGAAGGTGAAAGAGGAGAGTGAAAAAGCTGGCTTGAAACTCAACATTCAAAAAATTAAGAACAAGGTATTCAGTCCTAACAGTTTACAGAAAATAAATGGGTAAAAAGTGGAAACAGTGGCATATTTTATTTTCTTGAGCTCCAAAATCACTGCAGATGGTGACTGCAGTCATGAAATCGAAAGACACTTCCCCTTGGAAGGCAAGCTATGACAAACCTAGACAGCGTGTTAAGAAGTAGAGACATCACTTTGCTGATCAGGTCAGCATGGTCAAAGCTATGATTTTCCAGTGGTTATGTATAGATGTGAAATTCAAACCTTAAAGAAGACTGAACACTGAAGAATTAATGGTTTCAACTTATAGTGGAGGAGGAGAAGGGGACAACAGAGAATGAGATGGTTGGATGACATCACTGACTCAATGGGCATGAGTTTGAGCAAATTTCAGGAAATGGTGAAGGCCAGGGAAGCCTGGGCTGCTGCAGTCCATGGGGTCACAAAGAATCAGACATGACTGAACAACAAAAAATGTATAACATTTTTGTTCCATTTGTTTGATTTAGTATGAATAGAATGCTAGATTTCTAATTTATATGTACATAAAACTTTGTATAGTTCCATGTAGTTTGGCATACAGTATTGCTGCTAAAATCCTAGAATTTTTTTTTTCTCTTGGTGAGTTAAAATACTTTGAATGAGGCTTGAAACTTCTAATTCTGAGAATATAAACACTATGTTTAAAAAAAATGAAATTAATATGTGATACAGTATTATTAACTAAAGCACATATTTTGTTCAAATTTCACAAAATTTTATGCTAGTGATGATTATTTGTTTTCATTGCTATTCAGGATTCCACATCGTATTTATTTGCATTGAGCAGCTTCAGTTGCATGCAACGAATTATGGTAAATTCTCTTTCTATTTTTATTCTGTTACAAATGTTTTCTAATTTTCCTTGTTATGGTTTCTTAGATACATCCATCATTTGAAAGTGGACATTTAATTTCCAAAAGCATTTTTTAAAGTATCTTTGATGTTAATTTCTCATGTAAATGCTTTCTTCTCTACAACCACTGTGTTTCTTTCTTTTTTTTTTTTTCCAGTCTTCTAACTTTGTTGAGGCTTTTAATGGCTAAGTCAAATATCTCTCTTGGTAAATATCACATTGCACTTGAAAATATGCAGATTATTTTCAAATATCTTTTGATATTGATTTCTAACATAAATCTACAGTGATAAGAGAGCACACTTTGTATGAATTCAATACTTTTAGACCATGAAATTTTTTGCACCTTGTTTAATGTCCTTGGATATGTTCCAGCATCTCCTAGTTTATAGTCTATGGGAACTTGAATAGAATTTGTATCCTACTATTGTGTGAAAGTTGTATAAATCTTAATTATGTTGTATTAGTTCATGGTGCTTTTCAGGTCTACTATATTCTTCTCCTTTTCTATGTATTAGTTCCATCATTTATTAAGAGTTTGATATTGAAATCTAAAAATCTTAATTTATATTCTTAAAAATATAATTGCAATATATAGTGGAAATATATGTAATTTTGTTCTTTATTTTTCAAATCTCCTGTAAGTGTGTTATCATATATTTATAATTTTTTATACTTTTATAATTTAACAAATATAGTTTAAAAAGAAGGTTTATTATATAAAATTCTAAAACTAAGTAGAAAAACATAAAAGTCAGAGTCATAGATTTTGATAGTGGGAAATGAAGAATGTAATTGGAGGAAGAATGGATAATGGATGAGATCATTTCCATTTATGTAAAAAAAAATGAATAAGCACTTTTTCTATGTTTGAAATATCTGTCATTATCTCCTTAGATTGGGCCGATAGATGGCAGATTTTGATTTCTATTTGTTTATTTTTTCTCATTTTTAAAAGCAAATCTCATTTTCTAGGCCTATTGCTTTTGAAGGAATCATATAATTTGCATGTTTGCACAGAAAAATAAAAAAAAAAATTAAGCTACTCTAGGGAGTTTTCTCTAGTACAAGAGAAATAGTGAACAATGGGACAAAAACCAATGGAAATGTTTAAACCTTCTACATGAACTGCACTGTATGCGCCTTATTTGAAATCTGTTATGACTATGTTCAGCTCTATTTAATGGAAAACTCAAAGTAAGAGTTGGTGTTAACATAAGTTTATTTTTCTTTCATATAATAGAAACCTTGAGGTTGGTGATAGAGGGCTATCACAAAACTTGCATATTTATAGTTTTTTGCTGGAAGGAATTGTCTTCCATCCTCCAGGCTACCACAACTAAGAGATGATTCAGGGTCAAGAAGAAGAAAAAGGTGAATGTCAAGTGGATGTACCTTCTAGCAGAGTCAATTCCCTTTGGAATTATTTTAAAAGTCCCGCAAATAATTTCGCTTATATCAATGGACACGAGTTTGAGCAAACTCTGGGAGACAGTGAAGGATAAGGAAGCCTGGTGTATTGCCCTCCATGGGGCCACAAAGAGTCAGGCATGAGTGAGCAACTGAACAACAAAATAGTGGAGAAAAAATTTACACACAGGCCCATAAGACTCCAATAACTGTATAGTACAGCTAACTTTCTGAGTCATAACTAAGGACCAGAGTAAGGCACTGAATATCATATCAGATAAAGGAATGGATAGCAAAAAAGAGCTTCTAATAGATTAAAAAAAAAAAAACTGTCATTCAAACAATAACTATTTTGTGCAAGAGCAGCATCATAATGATAACGGACATGCCATAATTGATTAAGTAAACAGAGGCCTCGTGGAAGTACAGCCTTTGCAATGTCAACATGCATGCCATAAATGATTCCTCCACTCAACAATCATTAATGGAATATGTAGTATGAATTACACACTGTGCTAGTTTCTAAATACAGTGATTAGTAAAGTGCAATCCTGGTCTTCAACAAACTCATGTTTTAGTGAGGATATGGGTGTACAAAATATTTTAACAAAATGCAGCATGTGCTAAAATAAACATAAGGATGGTGATATGAAAAAACATTTGAGGTATCAACTAACTCTGTTCAGGGCAGTAATTAAAGGGTTCTCAAATCAGGCAACACCTAAGCCAGTTTTAAAGATAGGTAAGTATTTATTCCCAGAAGGGGTAAAGTGAGAGAAGTATACATTAGGCAGAATGAAAAGATGACATAAAAGAGTCGTTATGAAAAAAGTAAAAAACATCATGAAAGTGAAGGGAAATGTATTTCTTCTAGAATCAAGAGTGTGTCATAGAAGTAGAATGGGGATGGTTGTAAAAGAAAAGGTTGACAAGGTGACTGTAATTAGACTGTAATGAGGTATATTACACAGTAAGGAGATCTGACTTTACTTTGTAGTCAACAGAGAGTGAGGTCATAATGAACTAATGCAACATAATCAGATTTTGATATTAGAAAGATATTGTTGCCACTGTTTGAGAAGTGGAGAGGCTAATCATGTACCTGTGATTGCATAAAGAAAAATTACTAGTTCCTTATACCTTATAAAGTTATAATGAATAAATATTGTTACCTCAGAGATTTGTTTGCTGAATATGAAATGTTCTTTCAATCATAATATCTTAAAAGAGAAAAATTCCAATTTTCCAGTAAATCACTTAGGAAAGTATGCTATTCTTTTCTAGGGACTTGAGCCTATTTTTAATTTAAGTTTTTATTATTAGATTGGGCTGTTGTTTTTGTTCAGTCACAATATTGTGTCTGACTCTCTGTAAGCCAATTGACTGCAGTACACCAGCCTTCCCTGTCCTTCACTATCTCTTGGAGTTTGTGCAAACTCATGTCCATTGAGTCAGCGATGCCATCCAACTATCTCATCCTCTGTTGCCCCCTTTTCCCCCTACTCTCAATCTTTCAAAGCAGTAGGGTCTTTTCCAATGAGTCGGCCCTTTGTAACAGGTGGCCAAAGTATTGGAGTTTCAGCTTCAGTATCAGTCTTTCCAATGAATATTCATGGTTGATTTCCTTTAGGATTGACTTTTTGATTTCCTTGATGTCCAAGGGACTCTCAAGAGTTTTCTCCAGCAAGACAATTTGAAAGTGTCTATTCTTCAGTGCTCAGCTTTCTTTATGGCCCACCGCTCATGTTGGTACATGACTACTGGAAAAACCACAGCTTTGACTAGACAGACCTTTGTCGGCAAAGTGATGTCTCTGCTTTTTAATATACTCTCTAGGTTTGTCATAGCTTTCCTTCCAAGGAGCAAATGTCTTTTAATTCCATGGCTGCAGTCACCATCTTCAGTGATTTTGGAGCCCAAAGAAATAAAATTTGCCATTGTTTCCACTTTTTCCCCATGAAGGGATGAAATGAGATGCCATGATCTTAACTTTTTGAATGTTGAATTTCAAGCCAGCTTTTTCACTCTCTTCTTTTACCCTCATCAGGAGGCTCTTTAGTTCCTCTTCATATTCTGCCATTAGAGTGGTATCATATGCATATCTGAGGCTTGCAAAGAATTAGTTGAACTCTCTCACACACAAAAAATATTTGGTGACTTTTTTGCTTATCTGCATTGTGATACTTAAATCTCCAAATACATTTCTGTACCATGTCAGTCACTTTCTTTTTGTTTTTTGGTAATTCTGTGGCTTTGATTTCAGATTTCACACACAGGAACAAGAGAAAGGGAAGATAAAGATTGGAAGAGCACATGGGTATTTGAAAGAACTAGTTATTGGTCCGAGATGTGAAGTACACTGAGAGACTGTGTGGCTAATTTTAAACACACATGCTCAGAAAGGTTTAAAAGAGTGGATACAAACAAGTTTTTTTCCCCACTTCCATTGACACATAATCAAATAAACTAACATGTATAGTCTAAAAAAATAAGTTAGCAGTAGAAACTTGAAATTTCAGAAGAAAAAATATAGGAAAAATGAGTGATTTTCATGGTACAACAAGTAAGCTCTACTTTTAAAAATAGTCGTTTGCTGACAGTTTGAATAAGATATGACTGAACATTCGAAGAAATATCAATAACCTCAGATATGCAGATGACACCACTTTATGGCAGAAAGTGAAGAGGAACTAAAAAGCCTCTTGATGAAAGTGAAAGAGGAGAGTGAAAAAGTTGGCTTAAAGCTCAACATTCAGAAAACTAAGATCATGACATCTGGTCCCATCACTTCATGGGAAATAGATGGGGAAACAGTGGAAACAGTGTCTGACTTTATTTTTTGGGCTCCAAAATCACTACAGATGGTGATTTCAGCCATGAAATTAAAAGGTGCTTACTGCTTGGAAGGAAAGTTATGACCAACTTATATAGCATATTAAAAAGCAGAGACATGACTTTGCCAACAAAGGTCCATCTAGTCAAGGCTATGATTTTTCCAGTGGTCATGTATGGATGTGAGAGTTGGACTGTGAAGAAAGCTGAGTGCCGAAAAATTGATGTTTTTGAACTGTGGTGTTGGAGAAGGCTCTTGAGAGTCCCTTGGACTGCAAGGAGATCCAACCAGTCCATCCTAAAGGAGATCAGTCCTGGGTGTTCATGGGAAGGACTGATGCTGAAGCTGAAATTCCAATACTTTGGCCACCTCATGCAAAGAGTTGACTAACTGGAAAAGACCCTGATGCTGGGAGGGATTGGGGGCAGGAGGAGAAGGGGACGACAGAGGATGAGATAGCTGGATGGCATCACCGACTCAATGGACATGAGTCTGAGTAAACTCTGGGAGTTGGTGATGGACAGGGAGGCTGCAATTCACGGGGTCGCAAAGAGTCGGACATGACTGAGCGACTGAACTGACTGACTGACTGAACATTCGAAATCAAGTGTTGAAATTGGAAATCAAAATGTTGTAATACTTTGTTTCAATATCTGTGTTTCTTTTAAAGTTATGGCTTCAGGAAAATCACAGAGCATTAGGAAAATCTGTGTCTACCATTAGCTTTCTGCAATTATTTCATCTTTTCCGAAATTATCTAATAATTTGAGTGAGAAAGAAAAAGAAAACAGACTTCCCCTTCTGGAAATTTGTCCTTAATTTTTGAGTAGTACAGCAACTTAAAAGAAAAAAAAAATAATAATTTGTGTTTCATTATATTTTGTAGTATTTAAGAAAAGTTTCACATGTGGGCATTTAGATCAAAGATAGACACATGAATGTAAAATTTGGATGCTATTGTATTTAATATTTTAAAAATATAGTTGAAAAATTTTCTCTCCCAATAAGATAAAGCAAAATTGTACAAAAATGACAACACAAAACACCCCCCCCAAAAAAAAAATACAACTAAAAACAACAGCAACATAATCTTTACTGCCTTGTCATTTATTTTCATTGTTAATTTTGAACATTTTATAAGCCTAGCATCCTGCATGTGATAATATTATATACAATTTTATACAATTTCTACACTACTCTTCCTTAGTAAATCACTGATTGGAGTAAATTCAGTATAAACTGTGTCCTGTTAATTAAAATTGTGGATAGTACTTCAGTTTAACACTAAATGCCTAACACAAGTCTGACATGGGTCTCATAGGAAATTTTAATTACAATATTTTATTTATTCCTAGCAAAGTGAGAGGTTGGGGACACCACAGCATAAATCTTCCTTCCTCTCTCAAACCATGGATGGATAAGCAGTGCGAATTTTTGAGAAAATATTAACAAAGTGTCAATGTGTGTGTATGTGTTCCTGAACTCTATCCAAAACTTAATAGAATTCAAATGTTGTAGAAATTTAAGAAATATAATTTCTCATCATAACATGTAAGTTTTAGGTTAAGAAAATTTGCCAAGAAAATTTCAGTTAAGTGTTTTTTGCCCAAAATAATATTGCTGTGATTTTTTTTCAGTGTTTGTGAATCAATATAACCTTACCCAGAATTCCTGTGTAAAGGTCTTTTCCAACATTACTGTCATTAAAATTTCTAGAAAGAAGAAAATTCTCCCAAGGAGGGTTTTTTAACAATTTTATCTAATTATTTTTCTATGTTGTTTGTGTATATACTGAATACTTTGTCAGAAGTATAATATATGTATTTATTTTTCCATTTCAATTCTGCAAAGTCCTCTACTAAGAGAAAATACAGGAAAAATGCAATAAATTAAAATCTTTGTTAATTTAGGGGTTACACTGCATTTATGATGGATTAAAAAGTTTGTACTTTATCTAAATTATCGTCACTTATAAATAGCAAAGCTGAAGTACAAACAAAAACAAAAAATTGAATAACTAATTCAAAATAAATTATTGCTAAAGAATGGAATGTAGGTTTGCTCATAGTGTCAGACCTTATTACTTTACCATATGTTTATTTTTTTAATTGAAGTATAGTTGGTGTACTACAAAATTATAGTCCAAGTACATACAAAATATTGCATGTTTAGAGTGTGTACAATATATTGCTTCACAATTTTTCAAGTTTCTATTCAATTTATAGTTATAAAAGACTATAAATATTGCTATAA
Organism: Dama dama; assembly: GCF_033118175.1. NCBI lineage: Eukaryota > Metazoa > Chordata > Mammalia > Artiodactyla > Cervidae > Dama > Dama dama. The sequence goes on from NC_083714.1 coordinate 74,820,873, forward strand.
ATTATAAATATTTTAAATACTGGCTATATTCTTTGAATCATATAATAGATCCTTGTAGCTTATTTTATACCTGATAGTCTGTACCTCTTAATTTCCTATGCTTATATTTTCCCTCCCCCTTCTTCCCCCTTCCCATTGGGAACCATTGGTTTGTTTCTTATGAGTTTGCTTCCTTTTTGTTATATTCACTAATTTGTTGTATTTTTTAAATTCCACATATAAGTGATATCATACAGTATTTGTCTTTCTCTGTCTGATTTATTTCACTTAGCATAATATTCTCCAAGTCCATTCATGTTTTTGCAATGGGGAAATATTTTTTAAACACTTTGAAAAACAGTGTTGATTACATTAAAAATACTTGGTGCAGCATGCTCTCCATGAAAGTTTTATAAAAACTAATTGTTAAAGTGGATGAGAAATGAAATATGGAGTTTGATATTCACCAGACCTAAAACTTGAGGTGTAACAATATAGTTTGAAAAAGAAAGTCAGACACACTATCTGAATCCTTCATTTTTTAATTCAAATTCATGAAAATAATAGCTGTTCACAATAAAAAGAATGTGTCTTATCTGTTTCTAATTTGTTAAGCCCTTAAAAGTTGTCAAATAAATGAAGATACAGATATTTCTCTTATTGGTCTTGAAACAGCAAAATATCTGTGCAGGGGATCATGTGCAAGCCCCTTTCTAGAAGCTGAGCATGATCTCTGGTTGTTGGACAGCAAGAAAGAGGTGACTTCAGTTGCACAACAACAAGAAGCTGAAATCTCCCAACCATAGACATCATGGAAGGAGACTCAGTGCTTCAGATGAGGTCACAAGGCTGAACAAAAGCTTGATTTCAGCTTGCTTGGATTCTGAGATAAGAACCTAGCTAATCAACAGGGTTATTGAAAACGTGATATAAAATAACTTATGTTTTTCCAAGCTTCTAAATTTTTGGTAAATTGTTAGGCAGCAAGATAAAACTAATAGAAAATGTCACATTTGAGAATCCAGGATGGTACTTTGGGATTTGTTTTCTCTGTAAAATTGTTTTTAGTGGTCTTTATTTTTGAGAGTTCTGAAATTACATAATGATATGCCTTGATAGAGTTTCATTTGACATTAATCTTACTGGATATTGGGATTATTTTAATACAGAAATATGTGGTTCAGATATTAGAGATTTTCTCCTATTTTTTCTCTTATTTAATTTCTTCCTTCTACTTTGGCTCTTCTATTTTTCTGAAACTTCTACTGAGCAATGTTTTGATCTCCCAGACTATCATAAAATTTTCATTTCTTTTCTCTTAATCTCTATTTTTTACTTATTTTCCAAATTTACTATTGATCTTTTTCTTTTTTAATTTTCAAAAGCTCAGTGTTCACAGAATATTTTCTTTTTACCATGTCCTATTCTTTCTTATTTTCTGATTGCAATGTATTCCCTGCCCTTTGATTATATTAGTTAGATATTTCTTTCTGGATTGCATTTTCCCCTTTTTAATCATTAGTTCTCCTTGCTGTTGGAGGATTTCTCAAATATCTGGCAATCCTTGGTTAACCATTCATTGCTATTGTTCAGTCGCTCAATCAGGTCCGACTCCTTGTGACCCCATGGACTGCAGCATGGCAGGCTTTCCCATACTTCTCTGTCTCCCAGAGTTTGCTCAAACTCACGTCCATTGAGTCAATGATGCCATCTAAACATCTCATCCTCTTTTGCCCCTTCTCCTCGTACCCTCACTCTTTCCAATATCAGGGTCTTTTCCAATAAGTTAGCTCTTCACCAACTCCAAACCATTGGAGTTTCAGCTTCAGCATCAGCCCTTCCAATGAAAATTCAGGGTTGATTTCCTTTAGGATTGACTGGTTTGATCACCTTGCACTCCAAGGAACTCTCAAGATTCTTCTCCAGCACCATAGTTTGAAAACACCAGTTCTTCAGCGCTCAGCCTTCTTTATAGTCCAACTCTCACATCTATACATGACTACTGGAAAAACCATAGCTTTGACTAGATGGAACTTTCTTGGCAAAATAATATCTTTGTTTTTTAATATGCTGTCTAGGTTTGTCATAGCCTTTCTTCCAAGGAGCAAGTGTCTTTTAATTTCATGGCTGCAGTCACCATCTGCAGTGATTTTGAAGCCTAAGAAAATAAATTCTGTCAATGTTTCCCTTGTTTCCCCATCTTTTTGCCATGAAGTGATGGGACCGGATGCCATGATCTTACTTTTTTGAATGTTGGGTTTTAAGTGTGTTTTTTCACTCTCCTCTTTCACCTTCATCAAGAGGTTCTTTAGTTCCTCTTCACCCTCTGCAATTAGGGTGGTATCTGCATATCTGAGGGTGCTGATATTTCTCCCAGCAGTATTGATTCCAGCTTGTGATTAATCCAGCCCAGCATTTCTCACGATATACTCTGCATATACATTAAATAAGCAGGGTGACAATATACAGCCTTGACGTACTCCTTTCCTAATTTTGAACCAGCCTGTTTTTCCATATCTGATTCTAACTGTTGCTTCTTGACATGCATATAGGTTTCTCAGGTGACAGGTAAGGTGGTCCGGTATTTCCATCTATTGAAGAATTTTCCACAGATTGCTCTGATCTACACAGTGAAAGGCTTTAGCATAGTCAATGAAGCATAAGTATATATTTTTTTTCTGTAATTCTCCTTCATTTTCATGATCCAACAGATGTTGGCAATTTGCTCTTTGTTTCCTCTGCCTTTCTAAATCCAGCTTATCCATCTGGAAGTTCTTGCTTCATGTACTGTTGAAGCCTAGCCTGGAGAATTTCGAGCATTACCTTCCTAGCATGTGAAATATGTGCAAATTGTGGTAGTTTGAGCATTCTTTGGCTTGTTCTTGTTGTTGTTGCTCAGTAACCCAATCAAGTCCAACTCTTTGTGACCCCATGTACTATCGAACGTCAGGCTTCCCTGTCCCTCACTATCTCCCAAAGTTTGCCCAAGTTCATGTGCATTGCATCACTGATGACATCCAGCTATCCCATCCTATGACACCCTCTTCTCCTTCTACCCTCAGTCTTTCCCAGCATCAGGGACTTTTCCAATGAGCTGGTTATTCACATTAGGTGACCAAAATACTGGAGCTTCAACTTCAGCATCAGTCCTTCCAATGAGTATTCAAGGTTGATTTACCATAAGAGTGACTGGATTGATCTTCTTGCTGTCCAAGAGACTTTCAGGAGTCTTCTCCAGCACCTCAATTCAAAGGCATCGATTCTGTCCAGTTCTGACTTCTTTACAGTCCAGCTCTCACAACTGTTCATGACCACTGGGAAGACCATAGCCTTGACTCTACAGGCCTTTGTTGGCAGAGTAATGTCTCTGCTTTTCAACACACTGTCTAGTTTTGTCATAGCTTTCCTGCCAAGAAGAAGTTACCTTCTGATTTCATGGCTGCAGTCACCAGCCACAGTGATTTTAGAGCCCAAGAAGAAACCTGTCACTACTTCCACCTTTTCCCCTTCTGTTTGCCCTGAAGTAATGGGGCCAAATGCCATGATCTTATTATTATTTAATGTCTGTTTTAAGCCAGCTCTGTCACTCTCTTCCTTCACTCTTATCAAGATGCTCTTTAGATCCTCTTCACTTTCTGCCATTTGGTTGGTATCATCTGCATGTCTGTGGTTATTGATATTTCTCCTAGCAATCTTGATTCCAGCTTGTAGCTCATCCAGTCCGGCATTTCTCATGATGTGCTCAGCACATAGGTTAAACAAATTCAGATTGACAGCAGACAGCCCTGTAGTATTCCTTTCTCAATCTTGAACCAATCAGTTGTTCCATACAGGGTTCTAACTGTTGCTTCTTGACCAGCAAACAAGTTTTTCAGGAGACAGGTAAGATAGTCTGGTATTTCCATCACTTTAAGAGCTTTCCACAGTTTGTTATGATCCACACAGTCAATGGCTTTAGTGTAGTCGATAAAACAGAGGTAGGTGTTTTTGTTGTTTTTGTTGTTGTTGTTTTCCTGGAATTCCCTAGCCTTCTCTATGACCCAGCAAATGTTAGCAACTTGATCTCTAATTCCTCTTCCTTTTCTAAACTCCACTTAGACATTTTAAGTCCTTGGTTCACACAATGCTGAAGGCTAGCCTGCAAGATTTTAAGCATGGCCTTACTAGCATGGGATATGAGTGTAAGAGATTTGCCAGGGACTCAATATTCAGCATGCACACTTTTGTTAATCATCTTATCTTCAGGATAGTGATACACACCCATATTCAACTTCATGAACTTATCCACAGAGTAAATACCTGTTCTTAGCAGAAGTAAGGAAGGAAACGCTGTCTGGCTGTGAAAGGTGAGAAAAATAATCTAGGCATCTATATGTTTTAAATATAGTTCAGTTCAGTTCAGTCGCTCAGTTGTGTCTGACTCTTTGTGACCCCATGAATCGCAGCACACCAGGCCTTCTTGTCCATCACAAACTCCCGGAGTCTACTCAAACTCATGCCCATCGAGTCAGTGATACCATCCAGCCATCTCATCCTCTGTCGTCCACTTCTCCTCCTGTCCCCAATCCTTCCCAGCATCAGGGGCTTTTCCAATGAGTCAACTCTTCACATGAAGTGGCCAAAGTATTGGATTTTAACTTGAGCATCAGTCCGTCCAATGAACACCCAGGACTGATCTCATTTAGGATGGACTGGTTGGATCTCCTTGCAGTCCAAGAGACTCTCAAGAGTCTTCTCCAACACCAAAGTTCAAGTTGTCAATTATTACTCCTGTTTATCCATATCTTGCACTCTCACTTTTAGAAGAATTTCATACTTCTGAGTCGTCATGCTTTCTAGCTTTTTTTATTTAAAATCAACTTTTTTTTAATTGTTGTTGCTTTTTTCATTGCAGAGGCAAGGCCTTAGCTTCCTCTACTATCCACAGCTAGTTGGGACTTTCAAGATTGAAAATTTTGATGACTATTCATTTTCCATTGTCTGTTATCTCATTATTTTTGTCCATAATATTGCATGCCTTTTAATTTCCCATACTATTATTTTAGGGACATAAGTAGGAGATGAAGATAAATATGTGTGTTCATTCCAGTGTTTCATTTATACAAGATGAAAACTCATTCAATTTGGGGGTTCTGTTGTTTTTTTGTTTAACATCCTTCAAAGCACTATATTTCAGAAGTTCTATTTGTTTTTTTATTCCAGGTACATATTTTCTTCTTCTCTAAATTTTATGACTTAAAATATTCAGTACAGCACTTTTCTTTGATGCAAAGAAGCAGCACAATTAAGTAAAATTTATACAAATTATATATGAGAAAATCTATAACATTCTTAAAATAAATCATATATCTAGATAAATAAATGCATATTTCTTGTTAATAATTATCCCCAACTTGATCCATAGATTCAAATTGATATCAATCAAGATACAAAATAATAAATTTTGTCAAATTCATCAGTTGAATCTAAAGTTTATATGAAAAGGGAAAAAAACTCAGAATAGTCAGCATAATATTTAAGAAGGAGAAAAATGTATGAAGTTTGCAGAATCTGACTTCATAACTTACTATGCAGTTGCAGAAAGCAAGACAATGCATTGTTGGAAGAAGAGATGAATAGACTCGTGGGATAATATAGAAAGACCATAAATAGACCCACACAAGTACAGTCACATGATTTTTGCCAAATGAGCAAAATAAATTCAATGGAGAAAAGGTAGAATTCTCAAAAAATGGAGCTGGAATAACTAGACATTTACATATTAAAAAATATCTAGGGACAGACCTTATATAAAAATGCCTTCTTTCATAAAAATAAAATGGATGATAAACCAAAAAAAAAAAAAGTTAAACTTCTAGAAGATGACAGCAGAAAAAAATGTAGATGAACTTGGGTGTGGCAATGTTTTTAGATAAAAATCAATAGCACAATATATTAAAGGAAAAATTGATAAATTGGAATTTATGTAAATTTAAAACTTCTACCCTGTGAAAAATACTAAAGAAAATAAGATAAGAATCCACACACTGGGAGAAATATTTTCCAGGCAAATACCTGATAAAAGACATGCATTCCTATTATATAAAAAACACTTAAATCTCAACAATAAGAAAATATAGGATCCAGTTTAAAATTTAGCAAAATATCTTAATAAATATCTCTCTAAAGAAGATGGACAGATGGCAAATAAACAGATGAAAAGACGCTCAATATAATATTCCATTAGGGAGTTGCAAATTAAAACAAGATGCTAATTCATATCTATCAAAGTGGCTGAAAGTCAAGACTTTGAAACAACCGAATGCTAGTAAGTGAAACAATAGAAACTCTCATATATTGCTTATGAAAATGTTAAATGATAGAGACATGTTGATGTAAGACAATAAAACAATCAGTTATTTTGCTAGAAAAATTTATTAGGGTACAGCAAATAATTGCAAGCTGAGCTGTTGCTGGGCAAGGAGAAATTTTTTCTTCCAAATAGTAAAGTAGTTGCACTTACTGTTGGAAGTACAAAGTATGCTCCATCCAACTGGGCATGCAAATGAAGGTTAATGCATGCAAATCACAGTGAGTGAGAATGCATGAAAGCCTATTCCACAGGCCATGCTTGACTGTAATTTTAGTTGAGGTTTCCTTTGTTAATTTTATGCACTTTGGAAGACAAACATACTCTTAATATACCACCTAAGAGTTGAGTTCCTATGTATTTATTCAAATAAATTAAAAGCTTTCATGCACAAAAAAGCTGCATAAAATGTATATAGCAGTTTTATTAACAATTTCTAAAATTTGAAAGCAACCAATGAGTAATCTGAAAAAAATACATGTGATATGTCCATCTAATAAAATACTATTCAATGATAAAATGAATGTATTACAAAACTATAAAATAACATGGAGGAAAATTAAATATGCAGTGTCCTTGAATCACAGAAGCTAACTGAAAAGGCTACATATGGCACAATCCCAAAGATATAGCATTTTCGAAGAAAGCAAAGTCATGGAGACAGTAAAAAGACAATTTGGGGGCAAGGGAGGGATAAATATGTAGAGTAGAGGGGATTTTTAGGGCAGTAAAACTATTTGTATGATGTTATATTTATGGATATGCAATTTTGTATATTTGTCAAAATCCATAGAACTATACAACATAACGGTGGAACCTTAATATAAACTATAGATTTAATAACCAAAGTACAACAGATGTTAATAATAGGGGGAACTGACTTGAAAGTTGAGAGGGAGTTTATGAGAAATCTATGTATGTTTTGTTCAGCCTGAAAACTCTATTTAGAAGTCTAGTTTAGAATAAAATCATTTATTTTTTAAGTTCTATGGAATATTTTATTAAAATTATTTTTATGTCCTAGTCTTATTGCTCCCAAATAAATGACAAATTTCTCAAATACTTTTGATCCCATCTCTATAATGCCACATTATTATGAAGGAAACTATTAACGGACTATTATCTTATGTTTCTTATATGGACAAGAGCTAAATGCTAACTAACTCCAACTAAATCATCATCTTCAAATATTCATATTGTCCTGATTAAGTGAAATTGCTTATATTATTTATGAAACATTTCTTCTTGACTTAATAATAATGAAGAATCCAATTTTGGGTGGGGAAGATCTGTTGGAGAACGGATAGGCTACCCATTCCGGTATTCCTGGGTTTCCCTTGTGGCCCAACTGGTAAAGAATCCGCCTGAAGTGCGGCAGACTTGGGTTCAATCTCTGGGTTGGAAAGATCTTCTGGAGAAAAGAAAGGCTACCCACTCCAGTATTCTGGCCTGGAGAATTCCATGGACTGTATACTCAATGCGGTCGCAAAGAGTTGGACATGAGTGAGCAACTTTAACTTCATTAAATGCTTATGATTCACAGTCACAAACTATTGTAGCAAAACTTTAAAAATGTAAATATAAGCAAAATATATTCATGGCTTCTTTTAATAATATTATCTTTAAAATATTAGTAAAACTGTATAATTTTCCTTTGGAGGCATTTATTTTTAATTTTTAAAATTTTACCTTTCATCAATATTTGGGTTTGATAAAAGCCTTTATTTAATATTATTCAAAATATAAACAGGAGAAGACTCTTCTTACTAGTAAGAATGAAGAAGAAAAATTATCACATTGCCCAGAAATGCCTGTTTGATAAAGGTTTATGGAAATGGTTCTTTCTTATCTATTTTTCTAACATAACCATTGTCTGACTGTTTGTTTGAATCTGCAGCAAAGAAATTATGAGTCCATTGTAAACACTGATTTTATATATCAACAAAGCAAAATCAATGTTCTTTTAAAATACATGTGTAGACTTTTTACCCCCACCCCCATCAATGTGGAAGAATATAATTTGCTTACTTATTTTAGTAGGAAATACTTTATGGATTATTCTATTTTTTCCATTTCGTTACTTTTTACATCTTTTAAGAATTATCATCCTAGATGAAATATCACTAAACTTGTTATACAAGCTGAATTTATTCATTTTCAATCTCTGTTAAATTCATTACACTGAATACCAATAACAAAGAGTAACCTTAGGGAAGAGAGAATCTAGCGAATTGTATTTATTTGTCTTAAAATAGGTAGTGAACAAAAAATACAAACAGCTCATGCAAAAAGAAATAAATGACAAAAATTCTAAAGGTACTCCAAATAACTTATTGTTAATGGAAAGATTTTTAGTGGCAAAAGGCTTTGAGAATTGTCACTAAGGAATAGCTTCCTGGACTAACTGGAAAGCATTAAAAGTCAATTCAGATTTGTTGTTGTTGTTGTTTTTACTGAGAGATCATGAAATCTTATTTAAGAATATAACCAGGATGAATCAAGATGGCAGAGGAGTAGGTGGACATGCAGTGCACCTCTCTCCATGGATGCATCAGGAATATATCTACAGAATCAAAATTTCTCACAGGACACCGCCTGAATACTATAAGGAATGCTTGACCACTGGAAAGGATTGTAAGGATACATGTGTGACTGGGGAGAATAAAATAAACAACTGAGGAGGAAAGCAAGAAAGACAAGATCAGAACCCTGGGATGGGGGAACTGAAGCAGAGGAGAGACAGTCACAATCAGGGAAATCAGTTGGGAAAAAAGGTAATCATTTAATGCTGTCAGAGGAGGGTGAAGCAACTGATTTGTAACTATGTGAATAGAATGAGAACCACACAGACAATCCATGGCATGGCCCTGGTCCACTGGTGTGCATGGGGACTGGGGACTGTCCTGTAGCATGGTGGATTGGAGAGCAATCCCAGGATGATAACTGCTACTGACTGTGGGGAGATGGCCTTAGGGAAGGGGCAGGAGGAAATCCAAAATAGGAAGTATATTAGGAGAAAACAGGGTGGCCATGGAAACGAGTGCTGCTGCTAAGTAACACACAGGGGGTGGAGCCACCACTGTAGACTCTCTCCTACCAAATGCCAGTGCTGGCAACTGAGAAACAGAAAAGGATGAACTAGGTCTGACCTTTTAGTGCTTGATGCTTCAAGCAATAGGGGAAGACCTGCCAGGGCAGCACTTTGAACACTTGGTACTGGAGGCTAGAAAAGCCTCTTAATAGAGTCATGGGGTATGAAAAGACAAAAATATAAGACACTGAAAGATGAACTCTCCAGGTCAGTGGCTGATCAATATGCTACTGGAGAAAAGTGGAGAAATAGCTCCAGAAGAAATGAAGAGGCAAAACAAAAGCAGAAACGATGCCCAGTGGTGGATGTGTTTGGTGGTGAAAATAGAGTCTGATGCTGTAAGAACAATATCGCATAGGAACTTGGAACGTTAGGTCCATTAGGTAATCAAGGTACATTAGGAGTGGTCAAACAGGAGATGACAAGAGTGAGCATCAACACTTTAGGAATCAGTCAACTAAAATGGATAGGAATGAGTGAACTTAATTCAGATGACAATTATATCTATTACTGTGGGCAAGAATCCATTAGAAGAGATGAAGCAGCCCTCATAGTCACCAAAGAATCCAAAATGCACTACTTGGGTGCAATCTCAAAAATTACAGAATGATTTCTGTTCATTTCCAAGGCAAACCATTCAGTATAACAGTAATCCAAGACTATACCCCAGACACTAATGCTGAAGAAGATGAAGTTGAACAGTTCTATGAAGACCTACAAGATGTTCTAGAACCAACACCAAAAACATATGTCCTTTTCAACACAGGTGATTGGAATACAAAAGTAGAAGTCAAGAGATAACTTGAGTAACACATAAATTTGTCCTTGGAGTAAAAAAAATTAAGCAGGACAAAGTATAACAGAGTCTAAGGTCAAGTAAGTGTACTGGTCATAGTAAACACCCTTTTCCAACAACACAAGAGGCAACTCTACACATGGACATCATCAGATAGTCAATGTTGAAATCAAATTGACTATATTATTTGCAGTTAAAAATGGAGAAGCTCTATACAGTCAGCAAAAAAAAAAAAAGACTGGGAGCTGACTGTGCCTCAGATTGTGACCTCTTTTTGCAAAATTCAGACTTAAATCAAAGAAAGTAGGGAAAATCACTAGGTCATTCAGATATGACCTAAATCAAATCCCTTTTGATTATACACTGGAGGTAATGAATAGATTCAAGGGATTAGATCTGATAGACAGAGTGCCTGAAGAACTATGGATGGAAGTTCATAACACTGTACAGGAGGCAGTGACCTAAAGACAGAAAGACTAAGGTCCCCACAATCCAAGCAGACATGCCAAGTCCATGCATCCCCAAGAAAAAGGAATGCAATGAGGAAAAATGATTGTCTGAGGAGGCCTTAAAAATAGCTAAGAAAAGAAGAGAAGCAAAAGGCAAAGGAGATGGGAGGGAGTTTCAAAACGGAGGGCATATATGTATACCTATGGCTGTGGTTTGACAGTATTGAGGTTTGACAGGAAACAGAAAAATTCTGCAAAGATTTATCCTTCAGTAAAAATATATAAATTTTTAAAAAGGCAAAGAAGAAAAGGAAAGATATAGCCATCTGAATGCAGAGTTCAAAAGAATAGCAAGGAGAGATAAGAAAACCTTCTTAAGTGAACTATGCAAAGAAATAGAAGAAAATAATAAAATGGGAAGAGTTAGTGATCTCTTTAAGAAAATTAGAGATATCAAGGGACTATTTCATGCAAAGATGGGCACAATAAGGGACAGAAGTGGTATGGGCCTAACAGAAGATAAAAAGAAGAGGTGGTAAAAATACACAGAAGGGGAGATAAAAAGATGGTGGAGGAGTAGGTGGATGTGGAGTACGTCTCTCTCTACAGATACATCAGGAATACACCTTCAGACACAGAAGTGCATGCAGGGCACCAGCGGAGAGCAGACAGGAATACCTGGCCAGTGGAAAAATATAGAACCATGCAGAACTCGGTAGGACGAAGGAACTAGGGGGAAAAACAGGAGTGTTAGTAGGACTGGACCTGCCCTCTCTGGGTAGGGTAACTGAAGCAGGGGTCTGATCCCCACACTGGGGCAATTGGCTGAGTCAGAGGAGAAACATTTAAGGCTGAGAATGAAACAGCTGATCTGTGGCAGCCTAAATGGAATGAGAATCAGACAGTCCTTGCCACAGCCATACATAACCCAGATAGGGACACAGATCCCCTGGAAGGTGCAGCAGCTGGAAGCTGGAGTTTAGGAATTGTGGCACAATTCTGGGTGAGTGCTGCTATTGACTGCAGAGAGACAGATTGAGAAGATATGAGGGAAGAGATTGTGGGGGGGTGGGGGAGGGAAGCCTATGGAGGAAAGCCAGACAGCCATGGAAGCAAGGTGATACTGATGAGTCATGCACAGAGGATGGGGCCATCACCATAGCCTCTCTCTCCCCACACGCCAGCATCAGCAGCTGAACAGTAGAGAGGCTGGCCCATGAAATGCCTGACACATTGAACTACGGAGTAAGACCCCACCTAAGGTGCGCTTTTAAGTGCCTGATGGGCCAACCTACAGAGTAAGATTCCAGCCAGGGGGGCCCCTCTATGTGCCTGAATGGGCATGGCTATGGAGAAAGACTAGACAAAGAGACCTTCTGATCACCAGCTATGAGAGGCTCAAAAAATGATTCTGACAGAGCCATAACTCCTGTGGTGGAAGCAGTGAATGCCCCTGCACACTTGGTGCCACCAGGGTCCCCACAAGCTAAGCAGCTTTGCCACCTTCATGCTCAACTCCCACTGGGGCAGTGCTGCCACATGCAAAAAGTCTTGCATCTGTGAGCACAGGGTCACTTCAGTCGTGTCCAACTCATTGCGGCCCTGTAGACTCTGGCCTGCCAAGCTTCTCTGTCAGGGGGTTCTCCAGGCAAGAATACTGGAGTGTATTAGCCAATATTGGTTACCATATCCTTCTAGAGCACTATATTTCCTGCTGACCTAGCCGCCAACTCCCCTGAGTACCTGGTGTTACCAGAACCCTTTTGACCCAAGCAGCTGCATGACCTCCACACCTGGACTTCACAGGGGCAAACCCACGTCCTCCTGGGCAGCCTCAAGAGCAAACCCCAGTGGACGATCCACATTTAGAGGTGGAAATAAAGCCACAATTGAAACCCTTGCATTTTTCCTGTATGGGACTTTTTGTGCCTCTTGGACTTGATTGACTATTTCCTTTTCCACGTTGGGGAAATTTTCAACTACAATCTCTTCAGAAATTTTCTCATACCCTTTCTTTTTCTCTTATTCTTCTGGGACCCCTATAATTTGGATGCTGGGGCATTTGATATTGTCCCAGAGGTCCCTGAGACTATCCTGAGTTCTTTTCATTCTTTTTACTGTATTCTGCTCTTCAGAAGTTATTTCTGTGCTGAGTTGTTTTTTGTTTTTGTCTTTGTTTTTTTCTTTTTTGGTTTGTTTGTTTGTTTTTCCTCTAATGAGCAAGGCTGGAAAACACAACTAAAACAAGGTGCCTACTGGGGAATAAAGCAATGAAAACAAAACTAACAAATATTTTAAGAGGAAAGGAAAGAAAGAAAAAAAGGAAAGAATAAATATGGAAAGTTAAATAGAGGTAGAAAAGAAGATTTATATACATTACAAATTAACTACAAGGGGGAAGGAACAGTAGGAAAAGCAAAAAGGAATAAATGTAGAAAAATGGCAATAGGTTAAAAAATTAAAAATTAAAATTAAAAAAAGAGAAAAGAGAAAGAAAAAAAAGAAAGAAAACGCCACAGAACTGCAAAAGCCCAAAGTAGAGACAGAGGTTTATAACAATAAAAAATGTGACTAAGAATATATATATATATATATATATATATATATATATGTATATATAAAAGCTCAAAAGCTTAATTAGATTTCATAGTGCCAATAAAATCTACAACTACAACAGAGGGGGGAAAAAGAAAAAGAAAAAAAATCTAAAGAAATTTACAGAACAAGTCAAAACATAAGAAGAATAATTGCTTTTCTTCATTGCCTTATTCCCTATTTGGCTCCTTGCTTTAGTTATGTTTTCCAGTTCATGCTTTAGATAGCTTTTTTCTTAACTGGTAGATATAATTGTTTTATCTCCTTTGTTCACTGTGTCAATCTATTGTACCTTATTTGTGTTGGACTGTTTTGACTTTGCTTATGGGTATATATGTGTATGTGTATATTCAGTCACACTTTTTATTGTTGTTATAAACCTCGACCTCTACATTGGACTTTTGCAGTTCTGTGGAGTTTTTGTTGTTTTTTTTTTTTTTTTATTCTTTCATCTTCCTTTTTTTTTTCTTTCTCTTTTTTTATGATTTTAATTTTAAATTATTTTAAATTTGGTAACTTGCTTTAGTTTTGTTTTCCAGTTTTTCCTTAGTTTTGTTCTTAACTGGTAAATATAAATAATTTTTGATTTCCTTTGTTCACTGGGGCAATCTACTGTACTTTAATTTTGTTGGACTGTTTTGACCTTGCTCATGGGTGTATGCATGTATGTGAATATTCCATTATTTTCATTATTATCTGCCTAATTTTGTGACTGCCATTTGTATGGAGTTCTATGCTTTCTCGTTTTAATCTCACTTACTGTCATAACAAACTACTTGTGGAATCTTTGTTCCTGACAAGAGACCAAGCCCTGAGCATTTGGAGTGGCAGCACTGACTTTAAGATCCTAGACGACAAGAGAACTAACCCTAAAGACTATCAAATATTGAGAACTCACACAGAGGAAACCACTTGAATACAAGACATGCCATCACCCAACCACCAGTAGCACCATGAGCAGGAGGCCTCATATAAACAACAAACAAAAAAAAAATACAAACACAAACATCAGCAGACAGGATTATTACCTCACTCATCGTTATAGTATTTCTCTGCCTTTTCTCAGGCTTTAAGGTTGAATTCTTTATTCCTGTTGGTTTCTGCCATCTTAAGGTAGCACAAAATTCTCCAAGCCAGGCTTCAGTAATATGTGAACCATGAACTTCTAGATGTTCAAGCTGGTTTTAGAAAAGGCAGAGGAACCAGAGGTCAAATTGCCAATATCTGTTGAATCATCAAAAAACAAGAGAGTTCTAAAAAAAACATATTTCTACTTTATTGACTATGCCAAAGCATTTCACTGTGTGGATGACAATAAACTGTGGAAAATTCTGAAAGAGATGGGAATACCAGGCCACCTGACACACCTCTTGAGAAACCTATATGCAGGTCAGGAAGCAACAGTTAGAACTAGACATGGACCAACAGACTGGTTCCAAATAGGAAAAGGAGTATGTCAAGGCTATATATTGTCACCCTGCTTATTTAACTTATATGCAGAGTACATCATAAGAAATGCTGGGCTGGAAGAAGCACAAGCTGGAGTCAGGATTTCCAGGAGAAATATCAATAACCTCAGATATGCAGATGACACCATCCTTATGGGAGAAAGTGAAGAGGGACTAAAAAGCCTCTTGATGAAAGTGAAAGAGGAGAGTGAAAAAGTTGGCTTAAAGCTCAGCATTCAGAAAACTAATCATTGCATCTGGTCCCATCACTTCATGGGAAATAGATGGGGAAACAGTGGAAAGTCTCAGACTTTAATTTTTTGGGCTCCAAACTCATTGCAGATAGTGGGTGCAGCCATGAAATTAAAAGACGCTTACTCCTTGGAAGGAAAGTTATGACCAACCTCGATAGCATATTAAAAAGCAGAGGCATTACTTTGCTAACAAAGGACCGTCTAGTCAAGGCTATGGTTTTTTCAGTGGTCGTGTATGGATGTGAGAGTTGAACTGTGAAGAAAGCTGAGTGCCGAAAAATTGATGCTTTTGAACTGTGGTGTTGGAGAAGGCTCTTTAGAGTCCCTTGAACTACAAGGAGATCCAACCAGGCCTAAAGGATATCAGTCCTGGGTGTTCATTGGACGGACTGATGCTGAAGTTAAAACTCCAGTACTTTGGCTAACTCATGCGAAGAGTTGACTCAATGGAAAATACCCTATTGCTGGGAGGGGTTGGGGGCAAGAGGAGAAGGGGATGATAGAGAATGAGATGACTGGATGGCATCACCGACTCGATGGACATGAGTTTGAATAAAGTCTGGGAGTTGATGATGGACAGGGAGGCCTGGCGTGCTGCAATTCATGGGGTCTCAAAGAGTTGAACACGACTGAGCAACTGAACTGAACTGACTGAAGATCAGTCCAGTGGTTTCACCTTAGGATGGCAGAAACCACAAAGGAGAAATAATTCAACCTTAAAGCCTGAGAAAAGGAGACCTAAAACAAATAAGTTAAAAAATAATAATAATAATGAAAAGGCAGAGAAATGCTACACAATGAAGGAACAAACTAGAAACACAGAAGTCCAAATGAAGACAAAATAGGCAAAGTACCTGAAAAAGAATTCAGAATAATGATAGTAAAGATGATCAAAACCTTGAAAACAAAATTAAGAAAATGCAAGAATCAACTAACAAAGACCTAGAAGATTTATATAATATTATATAGATTTATAAAATAAACATACAGAGACAAGCAACATAATTACTGAAATTTATAATGCTCTAAAAGGAATCAATAACAGAATATCTGAAGCAGAAGAATGAATTAGTGAACTGGAAAATAAACTGGTGGAAACAAAACTTCTGAAGTGCAGAATACAATAAGAAGAATGAAAAGAACTCAGGATAGTCTCAGAGACCTATGGGACAACATCAAATGCACCAGATTTTGAATTATAAGGGTCCCAGAAGAAGAAGAGAAGAAGAAAGGGTATGAGGAAATTTTTGAAGATTATAGTTGAAAATTTCCCCAACATGGAAAAGGAAATAGTCAATCAAGTCCAAGAGGCACAAAGAGCCCCATACATGAAAAACCCAAGGAGAAACATGGCAAGACACATACTAATGAAACTAACAAAGACTAAACATAAAGAAAGAATATTAAAAGCAGCAAGGGAAAAGCAACAAGTAACATAAAAGGGAAACCTTATATGCTTAACAGGTGATCTTTCATCAGAAACTCTGCAGGTCAGAAAGGAATGGCAGAATATATTTAAAGTACTGAAAGGGAAAAATCTACAACCAAGACTACTCTACCTGGCAAGGATCTCATTCAAAATAGATGAAGAAATAAAAAGCTTTTCAGACAAGCAAAAGTTAAGAGAATTCAGTATCACTAAACTTTACAATAAATGTTAAAAGGATTTATATACTCAAGAAATACAAGAGAAGAGAAAAAAAAATCTACAAAATCAACCCCAAACAAATAAGAAAAATGGCAATAGAAACATATATATATATATATATATATATATCAACAATTACTTTAAATGAAAATGGATTACATACTCCAACCAAAAGACACAGACTGGCTGAATGGATACAAAAACAAGATCCATATATATGCTGTCTACAACAAGAAACCCACTTCAGACTTCAAGACGCATATAGACTGAAAGAGAGAGGATGGAAAAATATATTCCATGCAAAAGGGAAGCAAAAGAAAGCTGGAGTAGCACTTGTCATATCAGACAAAATAGACCTTAAAATAAAGAAGATTATAAGAGATAAAGAAGGACACTGCCTAATGATCAAGGGATCAATCTAAGAGGAAGACATAGCAACTGTAAGTATCTATCCACCCAACAAAGGAGCATCTCAATACATAAGACAAACAATAACAGACATTGTAGTTTTGATTTGCATTTCTATAATAAAGAGCTTTGCTGGGGCCTCAGATGGTAGAGACTCTGTCTGCAGTGTGGGAGACCCAGGTTCAATCCCTGTGTCATTAAGATCTTCTGGAGAAGGAAATGGCAACACACTCCAGTATTCTTTCCTGGAAAATTCCATGGACAGAGGAACCTGACAGGCTAGAGTCCATGGGGTTGCAAAGAGTCGGACATGACTGAGTGACTAACAACAGCTGTAAAAGGAGAAGTTAACAGTAACACAATAATAGTAGGAGACTTTAACACCCCACTCACACCAATGGACAGATCATCAAAACAGAAAATTGATGAGGAAGCACAAGTCTAGAATGATACATTAGATGAGATGGACCTCATTGACATCTTCAGGACATCCCATCCAAATGCAGAAGAATACACCTTCTAAAGTGCACATGGAACTTTCTCCAGGATAGGCCACATCTCGGCTCACAAATCAAACCTCAGTAATTTAAGAAAATTGAAATCGTATCAAGCATCTTCTACAATCACAGTGCTTTGAAACTACATATGAATTACAAGAAAGAAAAAAAAATCTGTAAGAAACACAAACACATGGAGATTAAATGACACATTTCTAAATAACCAACAGGTTACTGAAGAAATCAAAAGGGAAATCAAAAAATTTCTAGAAACAAATGACAATGAAAACATGACAACTCAAAATCTATGGGATGCAGCAAAGACAGTTCTAAGAGGGAAGTTTATAGCAATACAATCCTACTCAAAAACAAGAAAAACATCAGACAACTTAAATTTGCACCTGAAATAACTGGAAAAAGAAGAGCAATATATATATATATATATATATATATATATATATATATATATATATAGTAGAAGGAAAGAAGTCATAACGATCTGAGCATAAATAAATGAAAAAAAATGAAAGAAACACTAGTAAAGATTAATGAAATAAAAGCTGGTTCTTTGAGAAGATAAAGAAAATTGACAAACTTTTAGCCAGACTCTTCAAGAAAAGAAGAGAGAATAAGAAATGAAAAAAGGAGAGATTACAACAGACAATGCAGAAGTACAAAGGATTATAAGAGACTGTTATGAACAACATATGGAAATAAAGAAATGGACAGATTCTTAGAAAAGTTCAATCTTCCAAGACTGAACCAGGAAGAAATAGAAATTATTAACAACTGAACTACAAGCACTGAAATTGAAGCTGTGATCGAAAATCTCCCCAAAATCAAAAGCTAGGACCAGATGGCTTCACAGGAGAATTTTATCAAACATTTAGATAAGAGCCTGTCATTCTAAAACTCTTTCAAAAAATTGCAAACGAAGGAACACTTCCAAACTCATTCTACGAGGCTGCCATCACCCTGATGTCAAAACCAGAGACAACAACAACAACAAAAAAAAAAACTATAGGCCAATATCACTGATGAACATAGACGCAAAAATCCTCAACCACTTCCAAGCTGATAAGGGGGTATTGTCCCTAAATTGGTGAGGCAACGTATTCTCCTAATCCTCATATTGAGGGTCTCTGATCCAGGGGCCCCAAGTAGTAGTTGGAGGAAGCTTGCTGTAGTCACAGGAGTCTGAGCAACTTAAACTTGTAAGTTGTAAGCAACTTAAATTTGTAACTTAAAAGCCTTCATGTGACTAGAAACAAATCCAGTTACACAGTTACAGATACAGGGAGCAAAGACCAAAAACAGAACAATAAGCAAAGTTAAAAGTCACATTATGTCAATTGTTAAGGTACAAATTGTTTCACCAGTCCATTTTAGGATTGTTAGATGTCATCAGATTAATAAGAGGCATCACATATGATTGTTGGTATCGAAGGTAGCCACAAACTTAGAGAAAGTCCTTTCCTTGAAGTGGAGATGTCCACTATGGGAAGCCTTCCACTGATTAAGAGGAGAGCACTCTGCAGACCCAGCAGCTAGACCAGTTGTGGAATGCAGCGTAGGAGTGAGCCCAGGACAAGAAGGCACTGGCTTGAGGATCAAACGGCAGACTCAGTAATTTTGGAGTCAGCAGAAGCAGGCTCACAAAGATTATCAGGCCCATCTGAAAAGTACAAAGTCAGAGCACAGAAAGTAAAGCCATAAAATAATGTCATTTTGTTCTGGTCAGGGTGCCATCTCTGTACTTTACTTTACTTTACTTAACTTAACTTAACTGAACTTAATTTAACTGAACTGAACTGAACTGAGCTGAATTTAGCTTAGCTTAGCTTAACTTCTGGTGTACCCACGGATTTATTCCTGGCACTTTGACAGCTGTGGGAGAAGAAAGAATAACCCGGTAAGGGCCTTCCCATAGAGGCTCAAGGGATTGGCCCCCAGATCCCAATGCTTTTATCAGGACCTCAGTTCCTGGCTAAAAGAGAGGCTTGCTTGATTCGGAGGCTGGGTCCCAGAGTTCTGTTAATGCCTGTTGAAAAGCTGAGAGATGAGTTACATAATTAGTTAATTCCAAAGGTTTAGGAAAATTTTTCCATTGACCATTTTCAGACATGATTAATTATCCATCCTTGGACTGTAACCATCCTTTATCAGTACTCTTTGCTCTTCTTTTCTCATACCTTTCTAATTCCTCCTCAGTATACCATGGTTTTTCCTATTCCACAGGACCTGACCAGATCAAAGGCGTCTGTAGTGAAGAGGTTTCCTAAAATTCTGCTTTTCTGGCTTGACAGTCAGCTGGCTGATTACCTTTGGCTACTTTACTCCCTTCCCTGCTGTGCCCTTTGCAATGCATAACAGTAATGCAATGCATAACAGCATAACAACTGTTTCTTTAGAATACTATATAGCAGTTAAAAGTCTCTCAATCTCTCTGAAATCTTTAATAGGTTCTCCTGTTGCCATTTAAACTGCCTTTCCATATTGAAGCATGAGCATGTAAAGTCAAATAAGCATACTTAGAATCAGTGTAGACATTTACTCGCTGCCCTTTACTTAACTCTAGAGCTCGGATCAGAGCCACAAGCTCCACTAGCTGGTTCCCTGGGGAAGAGATTTTGCTTTTAAAACCTGTTCAGCCCTCACCATGGCACAACCTGCTTTACGCTTCCCATCCCGAACTAAAGAACTTCCATCTGTAAATATTTCCATGTCAGGGTTATCTAATGGGGTATACATCAGATCTTTCCAAGCTGCACAAAGTTATAAATTGGGAAAAATCATGATCAGGTGTTTCATTTTCCTTCTCAGGAAAGAAAGTGGCAGGATTTAAATTTCCACAAACTTTAAGCTTACTTGTTGTTCCTTCTAACAACGACTGATATTTAAGAAGCTTACTGTCTGTCATCCAAATATTAACCTTAGAGTTTAAGATTCCACACCCATAGGCTGCTGGTGAGGCCCTCAGGCTTGTGTCAAAACTCCCAAGGCCATATCTTTTCTTTCAGTGACAAATTAAATTTTGACTCTGTAGGCAAGATCAAAGCAGGAGCTTGCAGGAGAGCAGTCTGAAGAGCCTTAGAAGTCTTTAAGAATCTAGAGACCAAACCAGTTTGTCGGTTTGGGCTTGCTGAGTTTCAGTTATAAGTTTATATAAAGGTCGGGCAAGTTCCCCATAACCTGAAATCCAAATGCGGCAGTAGCCTGAGATTCAAAAAAAAAAAAAAAAAATTCTCTCAATTTTCTTAAAGTCATAGATAGGGGATTATTTAGTGTAGATTTAATTCTAGAAAACATACTGAAAAATATTTGGCTCAATCAGAAATTTCAGACAATAAAGTATAAGGATTAGGCACCACATGATGTAAAGGAACTACAGCCTCATTTATTATACGTAAATCTTGAACTACACTCCATTTACCACTTGATTTCTTCATACCCAAAATAGAAGTGTTGCATGGACTGTTACAATATCCCCTGCTCCTTTAAATTCTCAATGATGGGTTTTAACCCTTCCTTAACCTCAGATTTCAGTGGATACTGCTTCTTATGTGGAAATAAATGCACGTCTTTGAGCTTGGCAACTACAGGAATAGCATTCTGTGCTCAACTCACAGATTCTCCATCAGCCCACGCTCTAGGATTTACATTTTTTTCAATTAATGACAGAGAAATGGAGGTCTCCATATTCATGAAAACAGGCATGGACCTTGCTTAGTATATCCCTCCCCAAAAGGGGTGAGGGAGAATCTGGCATGATCAGAAACTTATGTGAAAATAGCACAGAGTCCCAGCTACAGCTTAAAGAACAACTGAAGTACTACCTTTTGGCTCATCCAGACAGTCCCATCATAGAAACGAATCAAGAAGAAAGTGGGCCAGGAGCTTCAGTAAGCAACAGGCTAAGTTGTCCCAGTGTCTAAGGAAATTGACGGATTGGCCCCCCACAGTTATTAATACCCAGGGTTCCTCAGGTGTAATTAGGACAAGAGCTTGTGTGGGGACCCTTGGGTACCTTCAGTCCTGATTGTCTTGAGAGTCTGACCCCGAAAACATACACCTCTGGGGGCAGTCTCTCCTCTAGTGTGTTCCTTTGCAGACTGGACATGGAGCCAGGGTGGCTTAGATGCCTGAGGGCAATCCTGCTTGAGGTGACACTCCTTTCCACAGTAAAAGCAATCCCATCCATTTTCACTTGGGTCCCTCTGGGCATTTTTGTCAGGCTGTTTAAGAATGGTTCTGACAGCCATTACAAGGGCTTCCGCCTGTTCTTTTGTCTTTTTCTGTCTTTCTTTCTTTTCCTCATATTCCTGTCATAATAGATTGTCTGAGCCAACTGCACCAGATTATCTAAAGACTGATTTGGTCCATTCACCTGTTTTAATAGCTAACAGTAGATATCTGGAGCCGACTGAGTGAGAAATCTATCCTTTATGATCACTCTTCCCTCTTCACTTTCATATCAATCACAATGAATCTATAAAGGACTTCTCTCAGTCTATCTAGTAATTTACTGGGAACTTCCTTCTTTTCCTATTCTATGTTTGCCAATTTGGCATAGTTTAATGTCTTAGCACTTGCTTGCCTGAGTCCTTCAAGTATACATCTGACAAAGTGACTCTGACCCCATCTTCCTTCAGCTGTGTTATAGTCCCAATCTGGTTCTATAGTTAGGACCGCCTTATTCCCAGTGGAGAGAGTGGCTATCCTCCCTCTTCCCTACTAATTCATTACTAAGCCATTCAACCCCATAGGCAATTGCTTTCCCAAAACTCAAGCCCTCAAGTCAGGAGTTAACATCTGTCCCAGGACATACATCTCTCCAAGGAAGGTCATAAAGTTAGTCCATAAAGGCTTCTAAATATACACATAGTCTCAACTGCAATGGAAACTGTTTGAAATTCTACCGAGACTGAGGCATCTTCCTAGAAGGGTGCTCTGATTTTCAGCCTGTTCAGTTGGGAGCTCCAGATACAGGGGCAAAGTAAGAGGACAGGAGTGAGCTGAAGGTTTCACATCCAAATCTGCACCCTTTGGTCACAAGTTGCAGAGAGATAAAGAGCAACACATATGGCACTTCTACCCATTTCCCTTGCTTTCTACAGAACCAGTCTAATTGTAAAACAATATTATAATTAAAAGACCCTCCAACCAGCCACCGTTCGCCAACCTCCAATGGATACTGTGACCATGCAGTATCACATAGGAAGATCAGATGTGTCTTCTTTAAGCTCTGGGGATCAAATCTATCCCAGTTTTTCAGGACACAGTTCAAAGGAGTGAGGCTGGAATTATTAGCTCCCACCTGTAAGAGAGAAAAATAGTGACCAGCACCAACTTTCTACTGGAGGCGTCCCTCCCTGCTCTAGATGGGGGTGTAGACAGACTACACTGAAGCTTTCCTTCCCTGGTCAGACTTAGTCTGCCCCTTACTGACATAGGTGCCATACTCATCCTTCCTGGTTCTACCGCTGAGGTGGGGTGGAGATGCACCAGGGGTAGACCTGATGGCATCCCCGAGTAGTGTCCAGTTCCTCACCATTAAAACCTTGCCTGGGGTGCAATCAGAGTAACCTTCTGGAATGCCTCATAAGCTAAGACCACTGGGGGAAACATTCGTCTCCTGAGTACCTGTGCACAACCTTGAGTATATTCCTGACCACTGTAAGACTGGTACAAACGTAAAACCAAGATGTTCCTTCTAAGCATCACCACACCAGTATAAATGATAGCAAAAGAGATGGTGAAGGGCTGGCCAACGAGGAAAAAGTGATTTTTGTCCTCGAATTATTAGGGCCAGTACTTCCAGTTCATTCTCACAGATTCCACAGAAAGAATGCCTGAGGAGTTGGGACAAAAGCCACTGGAAAGCCTCCTCTGGTCCACTAAGAGCTGGCATTACCAAAGGAAGAAGCCCACTGTACTTCCTAGCTGAGTAACCTTTAACCTGAGAAATGCTCTTGGAGCTAGAGCTCCATCTAGCTTCCGAACTTTTGACTCCTAGTGAGGTTAGGTGCTTCCTGACTACCAATCCCAGTTTGGGATCTAAGTAACAGTACACAGTAACAGCATAGTTCACAAGTCCCTTGAAAGTCTATGATCCGACAGATTAGGTTAGTAGTTCTAATTCCCAGGAAGGTATGAAATGGTCAAAGAGACCAGAAAGTTTGACCAAGAAAGGAGAGTTTGGTCCACATGCTTTACCCATTTCTGGCCATTCCCCAAAGGAGACATTGGGTGTCTCTTGGCATTGGCAGGTCTGTATAACCAATCCTCCAACAGGGTTTCTGACATAAGTCATATGAGGTCACCATGGAACCTCAGCTCCTCACTTGTTTTGCACAGGTTGTGTCATTCATTCACACAAGCACACCATAGAGTTAGTAAAGTACAGTAGAAAAAGTGTTTGCTGGAAGAACAAAGAACTAGAGCTCCAAGCATCCTTACCTTGTCCTGAAGAATCCCAGACAAACCCAAAAAATGAAAGGTTGTTGCTGAACCACAAAGGACACTGGGATTCTAAGCTTTCTCTATCACTTTTATACTTTAATAAAACTTTATTACACAAAAGCTCTGAGTGATCAAGCCTTGTCACTGGCGCTGGATTGAATTCCTCTCCCCAGGAGGCCAAGAATCCCAGCATCTTTCATGGTTCAGCAACAACCTTTCACAAAGAAACTCAATGAATTGAAATAACAAAGCTGATTAGCTCTCCTGGGAGAGACAGGAATCTATAGTAGCTTATGCAGTTAACATAAGAATGGGAGAAGAGTATGGCAGAAAACAGCCCAATATTGTAAAGAAAACATGTTGAAATAAAAAATAAAATAAAATAAAAAGGGAGAAGAAATGTAGTATTATTAATAGAATAAAACACTTCATTATGAAAAGTTTCAAATATACAGCCAAATTAAAAGAAATTAACAGTTAAGACCTGTATAAGTAACATACAGATTCTACCTTTAGTGTCCAATTATATTTAATTCTTATGTATATATATAGCCATATGTGATGGATAATGATATTCATCCATCAATCCGATTTTTAAATATATTTCAGTGTAAGTTGCAGGCTCAGATACTCTTCTTCCCAAGTACTTTAGTCTGCATAAGTAACTAGAACTCAGTATTACAATAAAATTTCAACAGATTTTAAAAGTTTAGTTACTAACTAACATGATGGTTACTTTCTCTGCAAGCTCCAGAAATAAGGATAGGGGGTCTTAACAGCCATCAACGTTTTTGTAAAGTGTTTCACCAGGTGATCAGGAGAAAGATTGTAGTCAAGGAAAGAGATCTGAGAGAGAACATATCTGAGAGTTATCTGAAGTCTGAGATCAAATCAGGAGAATTCAGATAAATTGCACAGTCATTCTGGTATTTCCGCTGAATACTAGGAAGAGCCCAATTAGTACTAGGGAATGTCAGGAGTGCTGAGATAAACCTATTACTCCATATCAGAGGTACATAGGCCCTGCTGAAATGTAAAGGCAGGGAAGGAAAACTGTAACACCATGTACTTCTGAGCCTTAACAAAGTACAAGATAGTGATATTTTCTAGCTTGAAGAAAGGAAGCTGAGTAATATTCCATTGTGTATATGTATCACAGCTTCCTTATCCATTTGTCTGCTGATGGGCATCTAGGTTTCTTCCATGTCCTGGCTATTTTAAACAGTGCTGCGAGGAACACTGGGGTGCACGTGTCTCTTTCAGATCTGGTTTCCTCAGTGTGTATGCCCAGGAGTGGAATTGCTGGGTCATATGGCAGTTCTATTTCCAGTTTTTTAAGGAATCTCCATGCTGTTCTCCATAGTGGCTATACTAGTTTGTATTCCCACAGTTCTAATGAGATGGATGAAACTGGAGCCCATTGTACAGAGTGAAATAAGTCAGAAAGATAAACACCAATGCAGTATACTAACGCATATATATGGAATTTTAAAATGGTAACGCTAACCCTATATGCAAAACAGAAAAAGAGACACAGATGTACAGAACAGACTTTGGGACTCTGTGGGAGAAGGCGAGGGTGGGATGTTCTGAGAGAATAACATTGAAACAAGTATACTATCAAGGGTGAAACATCACCAGCCCAGGTTGGATGCATGAGACAAGTGCTCAGGGATGGTGCACTGGGAAGACCCAGAGGGATGGGATGGAGAAGGAGGCGGGAGGGGGGATCAGCATGGGGGATAGGGGGGATCGGGATGGGGGATACATGTAAATCCATGGCTGATTCATGTCAATGTATGGCAAAAATCACTACAATATTGTAAAGTAATTAGCCTCCAACTAATAAAAATAAATGAAAAAAAAAAAAGTTAAAATGAAAAAAAAAAAAAAAAAAGGAAGAAGAAGAAAGGAAGCTATGAGAAATCCACCAGTGAAGCACAAGTCCATGAGTTCTGTGAAAGGACAGGGTGGGAAAATTGAAAGAAACTGTCCTAGGACTCATATCTTAGTCCTAGCGGAGGGAAAGTTCTTTTAATAACCTCAAATCAGGTGAATCCCGTGGTGAACTGAATTTAAATAAATAACAGGCAGTATTCTCAAATCAACTACACAGCTGAATGTCTCAATCTCCCACACTAATGCCTTGAAGGAAGAAGGGGTATACCTTCTACTTGGAATAAACCTTATTAACCTCTATTTATTTTTGGACACCATGTCTCTTTAGAATTATTTCAACCTGATAATAAATAGTCAAGACACAATAGAAAAAAGAAGTCATGAACATATCAAGAGGGACTACCAAACTGAAACGTTAAAAAAATAAAAATAAAATAAAAAGAAGTTAAACATAAAATAAAGCACCTGAGATCTGTGGGATAACACTAAATAGTCTAACATCTGAGGAAGTGGAACCTAAGGAGGAAAGTGAGAGAGACTGGAGCAAAATAAATGTTTTAAGATATAATGGATAAGTTTCTAAAACCAAACAAAGAAAATGATACATAGAATCATGAAGCTCAAAAAAAAAAAAAAAAAAAAGAAAAGAAAAGAAAAAGAAAACCTAAGCAAGATAAATAAAAAAATAAAAAGGAAACCACAAATAGATAAGTCTTCCTCCAATTTATGAAAACAAAAGATAAAAATAAGATCATGAAGGGAGCCACATTAAAAAATCTAATACCTTACATAAGGTGAACAATGCTATGAATTCTGTTTATTGTTAGAAAAACTGGAGATGAAAGGAAGCACAAAATTCTAAAGAGCTAAAATAAAACATCTTTAAAATGCTGAAAAGTAAAAGCCTTCGACCTACAATTCAAAAATGAGCTTTAAAAATAAAGATGAAAAGCTATTTTCAGAGAGAACAAGAGGAGAGAATTTGTCTTTAGCAGACTTATGCTGAAAGAATTGATAAAATAAGCTATGTAGAATGAAGGCAAACAATACTAGGTAGAGTTTCAGGGTTCCAGGAAGAAATTAAGACTATCAGAAGTAAATACATCAGTAAACAGAAACTTTAAAAATTATCCATATATACATGCATGTGTAGCTATATGCATGTATATATACTTAAATGTCTTTAAAAACTATTGACTGAGTTAAAATTTATGTCTATTTCACATGTGAGTAAATTAATGCTAAAAATTCTCCAAGCCAGACTTCAACAATATGTGAACTGTAAACTTCCAGATATGGAAGCTGGTTTTAGAAAAGGCAGAGGAACCAGAGATCAAATTGCTAACAACTCCTGGATCATTGAAAAAAGAAAGAGAGTTCCAGAAAAAAAAAAAAAAAACATATTTCTGCTTTATTGACTATGACAAAGCCTTTGACTGTGTGGATCACAAGACAATGTGGAAATGTCTGAAAGAGATGGGAATACCAGACCACCTGACCTGCCTCTTGAGAAACCTTTATGCAGGTCAGGAAGCAATAGTTAGAACTGGACATGGAACAACAGACTGGTTCCAAATAGTAAAAGGAGTATGTCAAGGCTGTATATTGTCACCATGCTTACTTATATGCAGAGTACATCATGAGAAACACTGGGCTGAATGAAGCTCAAGCTGTAATCAGGATTGCTGGAGAAATATCAATGACCTCAGATATGCAAATAACACTGCCCTTATGGCAGAAATTGAAGAAGAACTAAAGACCCTCTTGATGAAAGTGAAAGAGGAGAGTGAAAATTTTGTCTCAAAGCTCAACATTCGGAAAATTAAGATCATGGTATCTGGCCCCATCACTTCATGGCAAATACATGGGGAAACAGTGGAAACAGTGGCTGACTTTATTTCAGGGGGCTCCAAAATCACTGCAGATAGTGACTGCAGCCATGAAATTAAAAGACGCTTACTCCTTGGGAGAAAAGTTTTTGTTTTGGTTTTTTTTTTTCCTTCTTTGCATTTATTTATTTATTTTTTCCAGTGGGTTTTGTCATACATTGATATGAATCAGCCATAGATTTACACGTATTCCCCATCCCGATCCCCCCTCCCACCTCCCTCTCCACCCGATTCCTCTGGGTCTTCCCAATGCACCAGGCCCGAGCACTTGTCTCATGCATCCCACCTGGGCTGGTGATCTGTTTCACCATAGATAGTATACATGCTGCTCTTTTGAAATATCCCACCCTCACCTTCTCCCACAGAGTTCAAAAGTCTATTCTGTGTTTCTGTGCCTCTTTTTCTGTTTTGCATATAGGGTTATCGTTACCATCTTTTTAAATTCCATATATATGTGTTAGTATGCTGTTCCTTGGGAGAAAAGTTTTGACCATCCTAGACAGCATATTAAAAAGCAGAGATGTTACTTTGGTAACAAAGGTCCATCTAGTCAAGGCTATGATTTTTCCAGTAGTCATGTATAGATATGAGAGTAGGACTATAAAGAAAGCTGAGTGCTGAAGAATTGATGCATTTGAACTGTGGTATTGGAGCAGACTCTTGAGAGTCCCTTGGACTTCAAGGAGATCCATTCAGTCCATCCTAAAGGATATCAGTCCCGGGTGTTCATTGGAAGGACTGATGTTGAAGCTGAAACTCCAGTATTTTGGCCACCTGATGGGAAGAGCTGACTCATTTGAAAAGACCCTGATGCTGGGAAACATTGAAGGCAGGAGGAGAAGGACATGACCCAATGGACTTGAATTTAGGGAAACTCCAGGAGTTGGTGATAAACAGGGAGGCCTGGCATGCTGTGGTCCATGGGGTCGCAAAGAGACAGACACAACTGAGCGACTGAACTGAACTGAATATGAAATTTATAACATATTTAGAACTAAAATATATGACTCCAAAACAAAATGGGAGAAAAGAAGGTAAATGGATATAAATATTTGTAAGATTTTGTATTGATTATGAAAGAGTAAACTGTTTTTTTTCTAAAAGTAGACTGTAATAAGATAAAGATATATATTGCAAATCCAGAGCAACTGCTTAAAAATTGCAAACATAAACAAAAACACGTTGGACAAGGTACCATAGAACATTAAAAAATATCCAAATTTACCAAGGAAGAGCTACAAATGGTAGAAAGAGGTACAAGTGTCAAATGAGACAAATCAAAGACAGTATCTTAGACTTAAATCCAAAATATCAATAATTATATTTAATATACATTAAGTAAATATCCACACAAATTGTCAGGATAAATAAAGTGAAAGCAAGGTTCAATTGCTGGATTATATGCTTATAATGAGGACATTTTAAAGATAGAGAATAAGATAGTTTAAAAATAAAATGATAGTAAAAGATATGCCATAAATGCACTAATCATAAGAAATCTGAAATACCTATTTTGTTTGAGAAAGAGTTAAAAAGGATTTTTATTTAAATATAGCTATCTTATAGATTTATTAATGAAAAATACGTTACAAACACTATATGTTTGACCCTAAAATAGTTCAGCTGACTCTGAGGGTTTACAGCAGTGACTGAGCAAATGGCAGTAATGGCTGTGCTGCTGAGGACAGGAGGTTTGTTAGTATGCCTGAGTTCCATATGTTCCAAACAGCAAATGTTATGTTGGCAGCCCCACATTCTAGGCCTAAGGTTTGGGAGCTGAGAGAAACCTCACAGTCTGAGCAGGTGGGCTGGCTTGAATGATGTGGTCAGGACCAAGACTGCAGGGCTAAATGTCCCTCCAAGGATGAGGGATGAAGAAGACAGAAGGTCAAATAATAGGGTGAGTTGGGTAAAATAAAGCATAGATGTTGGTTATATAACAGGTAACAGAATATGAGGGCTTAGAGTATTCAAGAATAAAATGGTGACCCTAAGATCCTAAGGAATGGCTAGTGCCCAGAGTAACATGGATTCATCTTTAAAGTGGATCAAATAAAACCCTAAACGGCAGCTGCTTCCTTTTGCTAGGTGAATGGAAATTGGAGTTTCAAATATTCCCTCAAAAAGCCAGGTCTCCTTAAGGGTTCCTGGCACCCTTGGGAGAAACTGCCAAATCTGTGTTGAGATAAGACTTGCACAACCTTGGCAGGGATGCAGGGTACCAACTCTGCTGCAGTACAGTTTAACAGAGAAACCTGGGGATCCAGGAGAGGAAAGGGGTGACCCTTACCACCTGCTGTGCTGCAGGGCTCTAGCCCTGATCTGCTCTCTGCCAGGGGCATCTGCTAGAACAAACAGAAACTCCTCTCTCCCTGTCCTCCTGTGCCTAAATGGCAGGGCATAACTTCTTTGCCTCCAGTCATCATCAGGGAGCATATCTACTCTTCGAGGACCAGGGACTCGAAACCCTGGAACAGGACCTGAATTCCAAGCTGACCTCAGGGGTACATGAAGACTGCTTGATGGTGGTGACACAGGGCGAACAACAGGAGGGTGGGAAGGTGAATGGAAAAGATCTCCCCAGGACTGAGCATGAGGGACCTGAAGGCCCTGGTGTCTTTCTGGTAGTGTAGCAATTATGAGGCTTGCACCCTGGAGTAGTCAGGAGTTTAGCCCCAAGATGCTTGTTGGCCTCTGATCATGGTTCCCTGGAGGCATCTGTTCTGCAACAATGTTGGGGACTCTGGTAGTTCAAAGTCCTTCCTATGTACGTGACCCCTTTGGAAGTTTCACCCCTGTCACACTTAGCCAGAAACTGCTGGACACTCCTCGAAGTTACTGG
The DNA here is from genome assembly GCF_033118175.1 of Dama dama. Classification (NCBI taxonomy): domain Eukaryota; kingdom Metazoa; phylum Chordata; class Mammalia; order Artiodactyla; family Cervidae; genus Dama; species Dama dama. The sequence goes on from NC_083714.1 coordinate 74,851,479, forward strand.
GGGTCTATGGGGCTCCCCTGACCTGCTGGGCATCAAGACATCTGGGGACAGAAACTGTGGTGGGTAGAGTTAGGGACCAAGGAGAAATACAGGAGGGTCATGGATGACAGGGAGGGAAGAGGAGCTGAAACAACGATGCCGGGTTTCCAAAAGCTTTTTCCTCATCCTTGATGAATCAAAACTGTGGGAGGAGACTGGGACCTCCTCCCTCTCTGCGACAACGGTCCCACTGAGACTGCGTGAGATGTGCTGAAAGTTCTCTGCACCATACTGATCATCCTCCCCGCATTCCCTGCTGGGGCCTCGGAAAGGTGCCACCTGAGAAGCAGACACTGTGTTTGCTTCATGGAGACTGTGCTCCATTTCTGCTGTTGGGGTCTTTGAGAGACCAAGGCCAGGGGCTGAGTGCAACCTCCTCCCTACACCATCTGCGGAGCCTGTTTGGCTCAGCGGGTTCCAGGTTACTTCCTGCTGCCCACATCCAGAACAGCCAGACTGAGAAACCTGAAGACTGGCTTGGTAGAGAGATTCCAATTATGAGGTCTTCTGCTCTGTGTCCTGGTTTCAATGGGGATGAAAAATGATTTTTTTGTTTTTTTTTTTTCTGGATAGGATACACAGGTATGGGAATCATGAGGAGAGGACTTCATTCCTGGCCCAGTGACCCCATGTTTAAGCTGGGAATCACAAAGCCTTGTGACATTCACCCAAGGGATATTCCATAATGATAACAAAAAGTTAACATGTCAAGAAGACAAAGCCATTTTGAATACATACCTGTTTATGATAGAACATTCTCATATATGCAGCGAATATTGACAGAACTAAAGAGGGAAATACATGGTTAAAATTATATTTTGAGACTTGAAAAAAAAAAACAAAACTTACACTCAGTATTTAAAAGAAATAGACAAAAATAAATGTATCAGTTCAGTCACTCAGTCGTGTCCAGCTCTTTGCGATGCCATGAACCACAGTATGCCAGGCCTCCCTGTCCATCACCAAATCCTGGGGTTCACCCAAATTTCTGTCCATCGAGTTGATGATACCATCCAACCATCTCATCCTCTGTCGTCCCCTTCTCCTCCTGCCCTCAATCTTTCCCAGCATCAGGGTCTTTTCAAATGAGTCAGCTCTTTGCATCAGGTGGCCAAAGTATTGGAGTTTCAGCTTCAACATCAGTCCTACCAATGGACACCTAGGACTGATCTCCTTTAGGATGGGCTGGTTGGATCTCTTTGCAGCCCAAGGGACTTTCAAGAGTCTTCTCCAACACCACAGTTCAAAAGCATCAATTCTTCAGCGCCAAGCTTTCTTTATAGTGCAACTCTCACATCCATATATGACTCCTGGAAAAACCATAGCCTTGACCAGATGGACCTTTGGTGACAAAGTAATGTCTCTGCTTTTTAATATCCTGTCTAAGTTGGTCATAACTTTCCTTCCAAGGAGTAAGTGTCTTTTAACTTCATGGCTGCAATCAACATCTGCAGTGATTTTTGGAGCCCCCCCCCCCCAAAAAAAAAATAAAGTCATCCACTGTTTCCACTGTCTCCCCATCTATTTGCCATGAAGTGATGGGACCAGAGGCCAGGATCTTAGCTTTCTGAATGTTGAGCTTTGAGGCAACTTTTTCACTCTCCTCTTTCACTTTCATCAAGAGGCTCTTCAGTTCTTCACTTTCTGCATATCTGAGAAAGGTGTGGTGGTGTCACAAGGGTGGTGTCATCTGCATATTTGAGATTATTGGTATTTCTCATCTTGAGATGACATTTGAAGACCATTACACTCAATGATTGGGCTTCCCTTGTGGCTTATCTGGTAAAGAATCTGCCTGCAATGTGGGAGGCCTGGGTTCAATCCCTAGGTTGGGAAGATTCCCTGTGTAAGGGAACAGCTACCCACTCCAGTATTCTGGCCTGTAGAATTACATGGACTGTATAGTCCATGGGGTCGCAAAGAGTCAGACACAACTGAGCGACTTTCACTCACTCATACTCAATGATTAGAAAACACACATCCATCTCAAGTTCATCTGGATGAGTCAACCAACAAGATAGACCTTATTCTAGGCCACAAACATCAATATCAATAACTTAAAAAAAAATTACCAGAGTATTTTTCCTGATAAACTGTTATTGAAGTAAAAATTAAAAATAGACTATCTAAAAATTCTCAAAATATTTCAAATTAAACAACATTCTTCTTCATCACACAAGAGAACTTATAAATATAAATATACATACAATATTTATGTATATTTTAAAGCAGAAGACAACAAAAATAAATTTAAAAATCATTTAATTCAACAATTTAGTCTTGAAAAGGATGTTTATAAATGTGAAGGCCCATTTTGGAAAATGAAATGGAGAAATATTTACCTATAATTACATTTTTAAACATAGAATTTAAAAAGTCAGGTCAAACTGGAGTGGATAACCTTTCCTTTCTCTGGGGTATCTTCCCAACCCAGGGATTGAACCCAGGTTTCCAACATTGCAAGCAGATTCTATACCAGCTGAGCCACGAGGGAAGCCCAAGAATACTGGAGTGAGTAGTCTATCCCTTCTCCAGTTGATCTTCCTGACCCAGGAATTGAACCAGGGTCTTCTGCGTTGCTGGTGGATTCTATACCAACTGAGTTATCAGGGAAGCCAAAAAGCAAAGTAAGTGGAAGAAAGAAAACAATAAAAACCTGACTACAAGTTCATCAAATATAAAATATTTAAGCAATAGATAAATCAACAGTTGAGAGATTGGTTCTTCAAAAAATAATAGAATTGATACATTTTCAGTAAGATTTCAATTTAAAAAAGGAAGAGGAGATGGAAACTACCAATATCAATCATAAGGGAATCAATGGGGAATCACTACATATTTTATAGATGCTACAGTAAATCTCAATGAGAACTTTTTTTGAATTTATTTTTTAACTGAAGGATACTTGCCTTCCAGATTTGTGTTTGCTTCTGCCAAACCTCAACATGAATCAGCCATAGGTATACATATGTCCTCTCCCTCTTGAACCTCCCTTGCACATCCTTGCCCATTCCACCCCTCTATGTTGATACAGAGCCCCTGTTTGAATTCCCTGAGACATAAAACAAATTTCCATTGGCTATCTATTTTACACGTGATAATGTAAGTTTCCATGTTACTCTCTGCATACATCACACCCTCTTCCCTCTCTCAATGGGAGCTTTTTAGATATTGTCAAGCTGATACTAAACTTATGTGAAGAGTCTAAGAATCTAGAAGCATTAAAACAACTTCAAAAAATAGAGCAAAGTAGAAGGACTTACACTAATTGATTTCAAGTTTTAGTACAAAACTAAAGTAATAAAGAGAATATGTTATTGGCATTACATTAATAATTTTTGATGCTTTGATATCTATAGCCTTTTGGTCTCTGAAGGAACATCCCTTCCCAGTGCTGGCCAATTATAAGAGAGAGTAAACAACTCAGGAGCGTGACTTTCAAGTGTAAATCAGACAATCCACACTCCAAACCCTCAACCGATTTCTCTGTGGGGATTTCATAATTAGAGCCACTATTCATTTGCCCTAATCACCCTAGGTCAGCTTCCAGACAACTAAGAGAAGCCTCTGTGTCCCAAAGTATCAAATTAATCAAATCAGCTAAACTTAAGCTTTCTTGCCCTTTCCTTCCTGTGGAAACAACAATAAAGATTCTTGTCCACACTTTCTCCTACCCTCTTTACATCCCAATTGATCCCAGTGCTTTCTGCTGTGGCCTCCCCTTAGCACAGCATATCTCCTTCTCTTGGGGTCTATGAGTATAAAAAAAAATGATCTCTTTAATAGCAGTTATATCCTGCTGAGTTTGCCTTATCACACCAGAATGACAGCAGAATTTAGATTTTGGAACAATTTGTGCAATGAGCAGAGTGAATTGCCTTTTGACTGTGATGATACGCCATTAGAAACTGTTCTTTCTTACTAACTGATTATATGAAATGGCAGCAACAGCCTGGGGAAATATCTGTACCTGCTCATGGCCTCCTGCATGGAGGCTACAACTGCTGTTTGTTACATTTGCTGGGTTTTACTATGTATTATTTGCTTGAATTTAGAATCCAAAAGCTGAGTTCTCCCAGAGTTCCAGTCCTTGCAGAGTTACTCGCATAGGCTTGAGATGCAACTCTGGGGGGTAACTTTTTCTTCTCCACTAGCTAATGTTATACAAAAAAGATCTTAATGACCCAGATAATCACGATGGCATGACCACTCATGTAGAGCCAGACATCCTGGAATGCAAAGTCAAGTGGGCTTTAGGAAATATCACCTTAAACAAAGCTAGTGGAAGTGATGAAGTTCCAGTTGAGCTATTTTAAATCCTAAAAAAATGGTGCTGTTAAAGTGCTGCACTCAATATGCCAGCAAAGATGGAAAACTCAGCAGTGGCCACAGGACTGGAAATGGTCAGTTTTCATTTCAATCCCAAAGAAAGGCAACCCCAAAGAATGTTCAAACTATCGCACAATTGCACTCATCTCACATGCTAGGAAAGTAATCCTCAAAATTCTCCAAGCAAGGCTTCAACAGTAGGTGAACTGAGAACTTCCAGATGTTCAAGCTGGATTTAGAAAACGCAGAGGAGCCAGCGACCAAACTGCCAACATCTGTTGGATGATAGAAAAAAAACAAAGGAGTTCCAGAAAAGCATCTACTTCTGCTTTATTGACTATGCCAAAGCCTTTGATTGTTTGGATCATTACAAACTGGAAAATTCTGAAAGAGATGGGAATACTAGGTCACCTTACCTGCCTCCTGAGACGTCTGTATGCATGTAGAAGCAACAGTTAAACCCAGACATGGAACAATGGACTGGTTCCCAAATTGGGAAAGGAGTATGTCAAGCCTGTATATTGTGACCCTGCTTATTTAACTTATATTCAGAGTACATCATGCAAAATGTCAGGCTGGATGAAGCACAAGCTGGAAACAAGATTGCCAGGAGAAATATCAATAACCTCAGATATGCAGATGACACCACCCTTATGGCAGAAAACAAAGAGGAACTGAAGAGCCTCTTGATGAAAGTGAAAGAGGAGAGTGAGAAAGCTGGCTTAAAACTCAACTTTCAAAGAATGAAGATCATATTATCCAGTCCTATCTCTTCATGGCAAATAGATGGGGAAGCAATGGAAACAGAGAGAAACTTTTTCGTGGGTTCCAAAGTCACTACAGATGGTGACTGCAGCCATGAGATTAAGACACTTGCTCCTTGTAAGAAAAACTATGACAAACCTAGACAGCATATTAAAAAGCAGAGACACTACTTTGTCAACACAAGTCTGTTTAGTCAAAGGTATGGTTTTTCCAGTAGTCATGGATGTGAAAGTTGGACCGAAAAGAAAGCTGAGCACCAAAGAATTGATGCTTTTGTTGGAGATGACTTTTGAGAGTCCCTTGGACTGCAAGGTGATCCAACCAGTCAACCCTAAAGAAAATCAATCCTGAATATTCATTGGAAGGACTGATCCTGAGGCTGAAACTCTAATACTTTGGCCACCTGATGTGATGAACTGACTCATTGGAAAAGACCCTGATGCTGGGGAAAATTGAAGGTGAGAGGAGAAGGGGACAACAGAGGATGAGACGGTTGGATGGCATCACCGACTCAATGGACATGAGTTTGAGCAAGCTCCAGGAGTTAGAGATGGACAGGGAAGCCTGATGTGTTGCAGTCTATTAGGTCAAAAGGAGTCGGACATGACTGAGCAACTGAACTGAACTGAAGGATATCAAAGCCTCTTCCAAAAGGAAGGAGATGTGACTTCCCTCTAAGTGCTATGAGGTGTACTCCTCAATCAATCAGGCTGCACTGATATGTGGTAAAGAAATCTGTGTTGCTTTTCTCATACATTTCAGCCTCCACAATTGAGTAAAAGGAGAGTACTCTTTGAAGGTTCTCTTGAAACATGAAGTCTGTATGAGCACATCAAACTCAGTAACACGGTATGGCAACCCACAAAAGATATCTTTATAGATGTCATTCTTATGTTGTTGACTCATACTGCTGCTCTTGCAATTCATCGCTTAACCCAGTGGGTTATCAGAAACCAGTGTCATGTCACATAAAGAGAGCAGAAAAAAGTGGAGAGAACACTTAACCCCGCCTGCTTAAGATTTCTGAGGTCACACAATTGATTCAAGAATGTAAAGTGCCAGCACAATGCACATAGGCCTTATTAAGCACTACTATTCACCAGAACACCAAGAGCCTTATGCTCATAAATATTGGGTCTCAAAATACTGATAAGATGTGTTGCATTCCAGAAGTAGTAATCTCATTTCAAAAGGTCCTAAAAGGTCAATAAGGACACCCTGGAGAAGGAAGTCACTCTCCATGGATAGGGCCACTTGGGCCCACCAGGAGTTCATTCAGTAAATACCCAAAGAATAAAAATAGCCAGGGACAAATAGGAGAAAGAAATTGAAAAATAAAAATTAAAAAAAGAAAGAAAATAAATCAATAAAAAAGGACTGATAGTTTAAGCAGAGGGCTTAACCATGCTGTCTCAAAGAAATTATAGTTAAGTGTAAACATCAACTTCTGGGAAGTAGATTGAGAAACTTTGAATCAAGAAATGGCTGGTGAAGACAGGCCCCTGCCCCCACCCCCACTCCCACACACACTTTTTCTGTAAATACATAGAAGATCTGCATTGTGATTTACCACCCAGGAAAAAAAAAGAAAGAAAGAAAGAAAAACTGTGGCTCCAAGAGGCTAAAGGACCTCAGAGTCTACCGAAATTATTCAAACTAGCCAAACTTAAGCTTACTTACTTTTTCTGCTCTTTTATTCCTGCAGAAACCACAATATTTTGTCCACATTTTCTCCTATTCTCCCTCCCTTCTGAAACATCTCTCTGCTTCCTCATCTGGCCTCACCCCCTGCCTGCTGTGCCCTTATCTGTTAGGATCTATAACTGTACAACTATCTTTGAATGACTGGCATCTTGAAATATGTTAGCAATGCCATATCTGAATAATAACATAGCCTATGTTTTAAAATAGACATAAAGATGCACATACAGTTCAATTAACATAAATAAGATTTTATACATCAACATATTTAGATAGATAGATAGAAAGATATAGATATAGATTATCAACAATATTGCCAAGGAAATCCAATGGGGAAAATTTAGTCTTTTCAACAACAACAACAAAAAAAAGTGTTGGAGAAATTGTATAGTCATATACAATAAATTAACCTTGACTCTTAATATCTAAGCATTAAAAAGCATAGCTCAGTATGGGTTATAGATCCAAGTGTAGTTGATAAAATCAGAAATATTCCATGATAAAACATAGAATGTTTTATACTTTGCATAAACAAAGATTTATTAGAAAGGGCATAATGATGACTGTTAAGAAAAGTGGCTGAACTAGATTTCATCAAATTAAATATCCCTGTAGATCCAAAGACAACATTCTGAAAATAATCAAGTTTGAAACTGGAAACCTTAGCAAATATATATCTGACAATAGACTTGTATTCATAAAAAAAAAAGCTATTGCAACTTAATAATAAAAAGACCATCAAAGTAACATAAATATATGGTCAAAAATACCTTTTATATACACTTCACACAGAAGAATTTTTACTTATAGTAATAGTAATCACTGCATAAATTATACACTTTTATTAGTCATAAATGCAAATTAAGACCACATAATAGTCTATAATGAAATCAGAATGGCAAAAATGAAAACAGACTTGACAAGAACACAGTTTTCTGAGAATCTAGTGAAAGTAGAATACTTATATATTACTGCTGGGAGTAGAAATTGGTATAACTACCTTGGAAAACTATCTGACTGTTGCTTAAAATGTAAAACAATGTTCTGTGATCTAGAAACCCATTCTTTATTAAATATCAAAGAAATAGCTAATTGTGTCCACAAAGCTTTTAAAAGAAAAATATTTTTATTTTCCAAGGCTTGGAAACAGGTAGGTGTCCATCAACAGGTTAATGACAAACATACTTTCTTGTATTTATGCAGTGGAATTAGTCAGTTCAGTTCAGTCACTCAGTCCTAACCAACTATTTTCGACCCCATGGACTGCAGCACACCAGGCTTCCCTGTCCATCACCAATTCCCAAAGTTTGCTCAAACTCACGTTCTTTAAGTTGGTGATGCCATCCAACCATCTCACTCTCTGTTGTACCCTTCTTCTCCTGCCTTGAATTTTTCCCAGCATCAGGGTTTTTTGAATGAGTCAATTCTTCGCATCAGGTGGCCAAGGTACCTGAAGCTTCACCTTCAGAATATAGTGGAATACTACTCATTAATTTTTTAAAAAATGTATAACTATGGATCTGAACAAGAAAATCAGATATATTTCAAAAATATTACGCTGAATGAAATGAGCCAGATACCAAAAAGTAAATTTCATGACTAATTTCACATAAAATTTTAGAAGAGGCAAGATTAATTTGTGCTTACAAAAATCAGTTCAATGGTTGCTTTGAAGGGACTGGGGATTGAGTGACTAGAGAGATGCATGTGTGAACTTTCTGGCATGGTGACAATATATTTTTGTCTTGATATGTGTGTGTATTTCACAGGTGCATTCATTTAGCAAAACCGGCTGAATTGTAAATACATATAAAATCCATGAATTCCACCACATGCAAGTTGTATCTCAGAGTCTTTAAAAAGAATGATGATAAAGTATTATGAAAAACTTTTATCAGCAAATTCAAAGACTTAGTTTACATTGAAAAATCCCTTGATAAGCTAATCAAAACTAACACAAGAAAGATAAAATTTGAATAGCTTTATGCATAATAAATGAGTCAATTTTACAATTTCAAAAATTCTTCAAAGAGAGGTTCAGACCCAGATGGCTTCACTGTTAAATTCTATCAAATATTCAGGAAATAAATAATATTGGTATTAGACAATGTCAATGTAATTTAACATATTAACAGAAAAAAGGGAGGAAAACTATGTGATTATCCCAACAAATTCAATGAAAACATTTAAAAACTCAATATACATTTACGTTAAAAATTTCCAATAGATTGGAATAAAAGGGATCTCATTTAACATAGCAAAATGTATCCACAAAATTCCTACCATTACCATTATAATTATCAGCAAAATGCTGAATGTTTACCCCTTAGATAAAGAATAAATTAATGATGTTAACAACTGTGTCAGGTTGTGTTGATGGTTCTTGTTACACCAGTTAAGCAAGAGGGGAAAGAAGACTTAAATCAAGACTTAAATAAAAAAAAAAAAAAGTACTTATTCATGAATGACTAGATTGTGTATTGAGAAATCTACAAAAATATACCAGACATATGAATTTAGGAATGTCACATAGTGCAAGTCAATAAAAATCAATTACATAATCAATTACATTTCTATGCATTACCAATAAATAGCTGAAACTCCAATACTTTGGCCACCTGATGTGAAGAGCTGACCCATTTGAAAAGACCCTGATTCTGGGGAAGATTGAGGGCAGGAGGAGAAGGGGGCGACAGAGAATGAGATGGCTGGATGGCATCACTGACTCGATGGACATGGGTTTGGGTAGTCTCTGGGATTTGGTGATGGACAGGGAGGCCTGGCGTGCTGCAGTTCATGACATCACAAAGAGTCGGACACGACTGAGCGACTGAACTGAACTGAACCAATAAATATAGAAAAATAACATTTAAGAAATTCCAACTCAAATATAAAATAATTAGCTATACCAACGTCTAAACCAATAACTCTAGAAAGTTACTGAGACATAAATTAAAGAAGTCTTTAAAATATGAAAATATGTCATGTTCATTGATTAGAAGACCCAGTACTGTTAAGATATTTATCTCCCTAAATTGATCTATAATTAAAATCCTAATTAACATCTCATCATGTTTTTAACAAAATTGGCATACTATCAATTTTAGAAATGTTATATGAAAATTCAAAGGATGCATAGGAATCACAATAATATTTACAAAGGAAAACAAAGTTTGTGGACTCAGTATACCTGATATCAAAGTTTAGAAAAAGAAAATTGATGGAGAATTATGTCAACGGTAAAATTCAGAAAATATGTAAATAGACCCACATTTAAAGATTTAAGTGATTTTTAACATAGGTGAAAACAGAACTCAGTGGAAAATGTAAATTATTTCCTAAGAATTTGTGTTGAAATAGCTGAATATCTAGAAATAAAAAAGTAACTTCAAACTTTGTCATCATACCCTTAAAATTTATGAAAGAAGAATAATAGATCCAAACATAAGTGAGAAGAGTAAAAGAAAATATAGATCATTTTTAAACCTTGGATTAAAAAAGATTTCTTAGAGAAAACAGAGCATTGGCCACATCAAAAAAAGATAAGTCAATTTCATCAACTTTCAAAATTTTTCATCAAAACTCTGCATAAGGAAATAAACATGAAAATGCAGACCAGCAAAATGTTTTGCAACACTTCTCTGACAAAGTACTTGAATACAGAATATACAAAAAGTTCTACAATTCAATATGAAGACTGAGAAATCAATTTAAAACTGTGAGAAAAGCTTGAAAATAGGTTGCACAAAAGGTATATGAAAATAACCCATAAAATATAAAAAGTTTCAGAATCATTCATCATTAGGGAAATGTACACAAAATATTACACAGACTCATTAAAATTTAAAAAAAATTACATCAAATAATGGACTATGAAAAAAATGACACTATTGCATATTTGTGGTGGGAATGTGAAACAGAATTACCATCTTAGAAAATCATTTGACAGTTTTTTGAGGAATAAACATGCATCAGCTTTATGAGCCAATCTTTCCACTTCTATGTTTTCACTCAAGAGAATAAAATCATATGTATGAAAAAACAGTTTATAAATGTTCAGATCACCTTATTTCTAATAACCAAATAGTGGAAATATTCTAAGTGTTCATGAACAAGAAATTAAATTGAAAAAGTACTGCAGTATATTACTACAAAAGAATATTAAATAATAGAAAAGCAACCAAACCAATGATACATGAAACAATATGGATTAATATCAAGAATGTTATGCTGAATACAGGCAGGATTGAGACAAATGGATAGAAATGAGATTTACTTTATTTTGACAGGTTTTTGACATAAGAGACACTTTGGGATGATGAAAGATATTAATACGTGTATTATCTGAGTTCCCCCGGTGTCTCAGTGGTATAGAGCCCACCTACCAATTCAGAAGAGAGAAGAGATGTGGGTTCGATCCCTGGGTCAAGAAGATCCCCTGGAGGAGGGCATGTCATCCCCTCCAGTATTCTTGCCTGGAGAATCACATGGACAGAAGAGCTTAGTGGGTTATGGTCCATAGAGTCAGACAAAACTGAAGCAACTTAGCATGCACATGTTACCTATGTCTAAGCATTTGTCAAAATTAATTGGCCAATTTACTTAAATCCATGTATTTCACTGCATGTCAATTATATTACTATAAAATATTATAAAATAAAATTTCATACAATTTGACTCCACAATTTGACTTCTTTGATTATACCTGAGATAAGTAATGGGAAGTGTGAGGTAGGTATCTCTAAAGGCATGGCCATGTAAAAAAACGGAAGATCACAGGCAAGTTAATATTGAAGATTTATAATGTTGATTGAATTATATTAATTATAGTAGAGATACATTCAATTATAAAATGCATATTTTCTAAGCATATAGTATATTCTGAAAAATGAATGATTTTGGGGATGGATAAACAGCTGTGGATAGCAGATGGAAATATTTCCTTCAGGAGACTTGCAAACATTAGAGGGAATGAAACAATATATATGTAAACAAAAATAATTTTATAGAGTAATAAACAGCATAAAGAAAATACAAAGAATTAATATGCCTTGACCACTTACTATGAACAAGTACTACACTGCCTTTGAATATATTTTTCTTGGGATGATCAAGGATAAAACGGGCATGTAAACAGAATGAGGAAATACTTGTACAAGTTCAATGACAATAATGGGTAGGAGGAAGGGCACAAACAAACTTGTGGAAGTAAAATGTAATCATCTTAAAGACCATAAAGATAAACTATATTAGAACATCTAACTGAAAAGATTGCTTGGGTAAGAATGTAAGAATTCTTGCTAAATAAAAGAATGTGAATTATTCTTACAGCATTCTCTACCCTTTCTCAGTGCTCAAGGAATATACATTCTTTAACATCAAATTAAAGGGGAAAATCAAGGTGATTATTTTATTCCTTCACTTCCTTAACTACATTTTAATAAACTGTGAATTCATGTATATTAATTTAACCAATATTTATTGAGACATTTATCCCATGTCAATCTTTATTCAAAAGTCTAAATATAGAATAGTGAAAAATTTATAGTATCTTTTCTCTTATAGAGCTTAAACATTCATTGGAGATAGAGACAAGTAGCATGTAATTAAATAGGTACTAACCAGAAGATAAAAATAAATCAGATGAGGATTTGTAGAGAAAACAACACTTAACCTGAAAGGAGGTGAACTGTGGAAAGAATAGGGAATGGACATAAATTCAAAATGGATTGAGTTTAGGGTATACAAAAGTTGGAAGAAGAGGAGAGAAAAAAAGAGGGTAGTCTAGAAATGTAAGATGGAATTAGATCTCACAAGGGTTTTTAAATCACGTCAGAAAACTGTAGACTTGCTTCTGATGATTGGAAGCTCAGTGCAGAATGTTTCATTTCCAAAAATAAAACTTTCACATTCAAACCAGGAAAACACCTAAAATATTGCTACCATTTCCCACAATTTGATTTCACAAATGCCAGTTACTACAATCACATGTTTGAGTTTCCTACATAGGACCTAAATTTGTTTGAAAAAATTACTCCAAAGAAAATGACCATAAGGAAACAATTTGAAACCTGAAAATTATTTCACATTATATATATTTTTTCTATCAAAATTTCTACCTTTGATATCATACATTCCTTAGCCCAAGTTACATAGAGATGACTTTTATACAGGGTGAGAAGTGATTTCTACTCATTGATTAGAGGATAGAGGTGGGAGAGCTGCTATCAGAGAAAGGTTTGTAAAAAAGCAATGTCATTCAGTTACCAAGGTGCAATGGAATGGTTAAGTAGGGAAGATATAAAAGCATTCTAGGAAAAGGGTAAATATACATGAATAATCATATAATTGATTGTGAATGACAAATTATTGCTAAAAATTAAGATTCTAAAAAAAAAACACTTTTCTGAGAGTTCAAACTGGAGAAGCAAACAAGGTCTTTATCAAGGAGAGTTGTGGACTTTATGTGCAATGAGAAACTATAAGCAAATAAAATGATTTTATTTTCAACTGATAAATATACTCTTGATGGAATGGTTTCCAGCTATTGGTTTAGCATGTAGAGTTTGAAAATCATCACCTCGTCCTAACAATAGACAAAGAGATGAACAAACTGAAAATAAACAACTTTTTTAGATGTGTCAGAGAATTTAGATGACTGAGCAAACCACTGCTCCCCAAATTGAAGAAACAGACAGGCAAATACAAACATATGCTATGCACAAGTATAGAAACTTACAAGCTGAAATCTAGAAACCAATACTGAGGTAAGAAAATTCAAATTCTAACTGGTAAATGGCTGGGACCCATAAGAGTTGATATTTTAGTTTGAGTCTGAAAGCAGGAAAAAGGTGAAGTCTGTCAAAGAGGAAGCATTCTCTCTACTCTGGAGAGAAAGAAAACTCTCTACTCAAGGGAAAGTTAGCCTTTTTGTTCTATTGAGGCCTCCAATTGATTGGATGGAACACACCTGCATTAGGGAGGACAGTATGTGTTCCTTAGTTTACCAATTTAAATGATAATCTCATACAAAAACAGCCTCAGAGAAAAACTCAGAAGTATTTTTGAACACATATCTGGGTACACCATTACCCTGTCAATTTAACACGTGAAATAAATCATTATCATAATGTAAGCAGATCAAAGGAAATTCTAAGAAAGAATCAGAAAAGAAATGCTAGATTTAAAAAATTATTAGTAAGTTCATTTCAGGTCAGTCACTCAGTTGTGTCTGACTCTTTGTGACCCCATAAGCCACAGCACGCCAGGCCTCCCTGTCCATCACCAACTCCTGGAGTTCACCCAAACCCTTGTCCATTGAGTTGGTGATGCCATCCAACCATCTCATCCTCTGTCGTCCCCTTCTCCTCCTGCCCTCAATATTTCACAGCAGCAGGTTCTTTTCAAAGGAGTCAGCCCTTCGCATCAGGTGTCCAAAGTATTAGAGTTTCAGCTTCAACATCAGTCCTATCAAAGAACACCCAGGACTGGTCTCCTTTAAGATGGACTGGTTGTATTTCCTTGCAGTCCAAGGGACTCTCAGGAGTCCTCTCCAACACCACAGTTCAAAAGCATCAATTCTTCGGTGCTCAGATTTCTTTATAGTCCAACTCTCACATCCATACATGACCACTGGAGAAAACCATGGCCTTGAGTAGACAGACCTTTGTTGACAAAGCAATGTCTCTGCTTTTCAATATGCTGTCTAGGTTGGTCAAAACTTTCTTTCCAAGGAGTAAGTGTCTTTTAATTTCATGGCTGCAATCATCATCTGCAGTGATTTTGGAGCCCCCCAAAATAAAGTCAGCCACTGTTTCCACTAAACGTTTCGCCTTTAATTTGCCATGAAGTGATGGGACCAGATGCCATGATCTTAGTTTTCTGAATGCTGAGCTTTAAGCCAACTTTTTCATTCTCCTCTTTCTCTTTCATCACGAGGCTCTTTAGTTCTTCTTCACTTTCTGCCATAATGGTGGTGGCATCTGCATATCTGAGGTTATTGGTATTTCTCCCGGCAATCTTGATCCCAGCTTGTGCTTAATCCAGTCCAGGGTTTCTCGTGATGTACTCTGCATATAAGTTAAATAAGTAGGGTGACAACATACAGCCTTGATGTACTCCTTTTCCAATTTGGAGCCAGTCTGTTGTTCCATGTCCAGTTCTAACTGTTGCTTCCTGACCTGCATGTAGGTTTCTCAAGAGGCAGGTCAGGTGGTCTGGTATTCCCATCTATTTCAGAATTTTCCACAGTTTATTGTGATCCACACAGTAAAAGGCTTTGGCATAGTCCATAAAGTAGAAATAGATGTTTTTCTGGAACTCTCTTGCTTTTAGTAATAAATAATTTCTTTTCCAGGCTTATTAGTAAACTGTACACAGCTAAAGAAAATATCAAAATGCAAAAAAAAAAAAAATATTCAAACTCTAAATCTAACCACATCATATTCGAAATGCTTAAAATAAACAAAGAAAACAACTTTAAAGGAGCCTGAGGAAAATAGAAAATATATAGAAGCACAGGAATAAGCATTATAGTATAATTCAAATTAAAATCCATGCAAACAAAAGAGCCTGAAGTGAAATACTTAGATATTAAAAGAGAAAAAATCATACCAACCTAGATTTCTGTACCCTGGAAAACTATCCGTAAAAAGTAAAGAATAAATACTTTCTCTGTCAAACTACATTTGGAGTAGTTTTTGCCAGTAGGCTTGCCTTTTAAGAAATGTTAAAACACATTTTTCAGAGGAAAGAAAAATAATATAGGCTAGACACTTGCATCTACATTTTAAAAAAAAGAATGCTAGTAAAGAATAATTGAAGGTAAAATCAATTTTTTAATTTAATTGTTCTTATATGTAAAATTATAGAGTATAGGTAAGTGAAAGGAATTACAAAAATAACACAAAGGGCAAGAGGGCGATCTTAGGTATACTTCATTATAAGCTATTTGCACTAGTTGTAAGTGATATAGTGCTATTTGAAAGTGAATTTGATTTTGTTGTAAATGTATTTTATAAACTCTAGAGCAAATAATAAAATATTTTTATTTTTTTATATATATTTTTTATTATTATTTTTTTTTTCCCAGTGGGTTTTGTCATACACTGATATGAATCAGCCATGGATTTACATGTATTCCCAATCCCGATCCCCCCTCCCACCTCCCTCTCCACCCGATTCCTCTGGGTCTTCCCAGTGCACCAGGCCGGAGCACTTGTCTCGTGCATCCCACCTGGGCTGGTGATCTGTTTCACCATAGATAGTATACATGCTGTTCTTTTGAAATATCCCACCCTCACATTCTCCCACAAAGTTCAAAAGTCTGTTCTGTATTTCTGTGTCTCTTTTTCTGTTCTGCATATAGGGTTATCGTTATCACCTTTCTAAATTCCATATACATGTGTCAGTATGCTGTAATGTTCTTTATCTTTCTGGCTTACTTCACTCTGTATAATGGGCTCCAGCTTCATCCATCTCATTAGGACTGGTTCAAATGAATTCTTTTTCATGGCTGAGTAATATTCCATGGTGTATATGTACCACAGCTTCCTTATCCATTCATCTGCTGATGGGCATCTAGGTTGCTTCCATGTCCTGGCTATTATAAACAGTGCTGCGATGAACATTGGGGTGCACGTGTCTCTTTCAGATCTGGTTTCCTCAGTGTGTATGCCCAGAAGTGGGATTGCTTGGTCATATGGCAGTTCTATTTCCAGGTTTTTAAGAAATCTCCACACTGTTTTCCATAGCGGCTGTACTAGTTTGCATTCCCACCAACAGTGTAAGAGGGTTCCCTTTTCCCCACACCCTCTCCAGCATTTATTGCTTGTAGACTTTTGGATAGCAGCCATCCTGACTGGCGTGTAATGGTACCTCATTGTGGTTTTGATTTGCATTTCTCTAATAATGAGTATTTTTAAACAATTGAGTAAAATTTATATTTTAAAGTGAGAAAATGCAATCATAGAAAATGCACTCATATAAACTTTTTGAGTAAAATTACATAAAGCAGAAAAAGACCTGGATACAAAAATAAAACAAAAGAACAAGGGTAACAGGAAGGAGTAAACAAATAAGGCAAATATTAATTTATTATATCAATAATTACTGTAAATGTCAATGATTTCAATGTGCAAATAAATTACAGATCAATTAAAAGATCAATTGATTGTCAAAGTGGATACAAAATCAAGATCAGCTATATTTTGTCTAAAAGAAGCCCACTGTAAATATAAAGATACATACAGGTTAAGAGAAAGGGAGTGGAGTAAAATATACCATGCTAATACTAATTAAAAGAAAGCTGGAATAGCTATACTAGTTTCAGACAACACATATTAGAGAGCAAAGAAAATTATCCAACATAAAGATGGGCATTATATAATAATAATAGACACAGTCTCCAAGAAGACCTAACAATCTTCACAATGGAGTGCCAAAATGCATGAGACACAAATTGATGGAACTCCAAGGAGAAGTGGATGTATATACTGTTGTACTTGGAGACTTCAACACACCTCTGTCACTAATGGACAAATTCAGAAGGCAGAAAATCAGTGAGGACATGGTTGAATTCAATAGCTCTATCAATCAATTGTATATAATTGACTCTACAGACTACTTGCAGCAGAAAGTACATTTTTCTCAAGCTCACATGGGACATTTTCCAAGATTGACCACAATCTGGCCATAAATTACACATTAACAAATGTAAAATTTTGGAAACCATAAAATGTAAACTGTCAGGCCACAGTGATATTAACCTAAAATCCAACACAGGAAAATAGTTGGAAAATCCTAAACTACTTATTTAGACAACACATTTGCAAATAGCACATGGCCCAAGGCAAATTCTTAGAAGTTTAAGAATAATTTTAACTAAATGAAAATTAAAACACAATACAAAAGTTATAAAGCACAAAAGAAGTAGTGCTTAAGGAAAATGTATAGTATTGAAAGCATTTATTAGGAAAGAAGAAAGATATAAAATAAATAATCTGTGCCCCAAACTTAGGCAACTAAAAAAAGAGAAGCTGGTTAAATCCAAAATAAATAGAAGAAACAAACAAACAACAACAACATAAATCCATGAAATTGAAGACTAAAAAATAAGAAAAAAAAAATGATATCAAAAGCTAGTTCTTTGAAAAGATTAACATAATTGATAAAGGTCTATCCAGGCTAAAAAAAAAAAAAAAACATAAATTACAAATATCAGAAATATAAAGGAGGGCCAGTATTGCACATCCTTGAGCATTATAAGGATAATAAAGGAATATTATGAACATTTCTGTGCCCACAAAATTTATAATCTATTTGAAATGACTCATTATTTGCAAGACACCAACTGCTAAAACTCACACATGAAGGAAATAGACAATCTGAGTAGGCCTATGTGTTGTTCTTAGTCACTCAGTCATGTCCAACTCTTTGCGACCCCATGGACTGTAGCCCATCAGGCTCCTCTGTCCATTGGGATTCTCTGGAAAAGAAAACTGGAATGGGTTGCCATGCCCTACTCCAAGGAATCTTCCCAACCCATGGATCAAACCCAGGTCTCCCACATTGCAGGTGGATTATTTATCATCTGAGCCACCAGGAAATTAAGCCTATATATATAAATAAATTTAATCAATAACTAGTAATTTTTACCACAAAAAGGAAGAAAGGACAACAAGAAAAGAGTAAGTGAGAAAGAGAAAGAAACCATGTATAGATGGGTTCACTGATGAATAATATTAACTATTTAAGTAAGAAATTATGCCACTTCTTTATGTCATCTCCCAGAAGATAGCAACAGAGATGATAATTCCTAACTTACTTAATGAAGTAGAGACTGTCATAATATCAAACTAGACAAGGATATTGAAAGAAAACAAAAATACAAATTACTATCTCTCAGAAATATTGTTATAGAAATCCTGAATAAAATGCTAGCAAATTGAATTGAAAAATGTATAAAAATAATTAAGTATTAAAAAAAAAACAATGTTTTGTTAACTGCTTTGGGTTTGTTTTTGTAGGTTTTTTTTTTTTTTATTCCCTTCCTCTTTTATTCTTTTCTCTAGTATTTCTTGCCTTGAGAAGTCCCTTTATCATTAGTTGTAAAGCATGTTTGGTTGTGCTGAATTCTCTAAGCTTTTACTTGCTGTAAGCTTTTGATTTCTTGATCAAATCTGAATGAGAGCCTTGCTGATTATAGTTTTATTGGTTGTAGGTTTTCCCCTTTTATCACTTTAAATGTATCTCACCACACCCTCTGGATTACAAAATTTCTGCTCTAAAATCAGCTGATAACCTTATGAGGATTCCTTTTTATGTTATTTGCTGCTTTTCCATTGCAGTTTTAATATTTTTGTATTTACTTTTTTGTTAACTTGATAAATATGTGTCTCAGAATATTTCTCCTTCTCCTGTATAGGACTGTCCGCACTTCCTGGACTTAAACCACTATTTCTTTTCCCATGTTAGGGAAGTTTTCCACTATGATCTCTTCAAACATTTTCTCAGGCTCTTTCTCTTTTTCTTCTTCTTCTGGGACCCCTATAATTTGAATGTTGCTGTATATTTAGTGTTATCCCAGAAGACTTTGAGACTGTCCTCATTTATTTTCTTTCTTTTTTCTTTATTCTGTTTCATGGCAGAGAATTTTACTATTCTGTATACCAGGTCATTTATCTCTCCATCTGTCTCACTTATTCAACTTTAATTTCTTCTGATGCATTTTTAATTTCAGTTATTTTCTTGTTTATATCTGTTTGTTCCTTAGTTATTCTAGGTCTTTGTTAAATTTGTATCTTCTTGATCCATGCTTTCATTCTGTTTCTGAGATCTTGTATCATCTTAACTATCATTACTGTGAATTCTATTTCAGAAACACCACTATCTCCTCTTCATTTAGTTTGTCTTTGTAGGTTTTTGCTTGCACTTTCATCTGAAACTTATTTCTTTGTCATTTAATTTTGCCAAACAGTGTGTTTGTAGTCTTCTTTATATAGGCTGAAGGATCTTAATTCCTTTTGCTGCTAGTGCATGCCCCCTGTGGGTGAGACTGGTCCAGAGGGTTATTTCATTATCATCTTGATAAGAGGTTTGAACTATACAAAGAGCTCATGCAGCTCAATAATCAACAAACAAACATACAAACATATATACAAAAATTTTAAAAAAGTCAAAAAATGGATGGAAGATCTAGACATTTATCCAAAGAAAACATAAAGATGGCTAAAAAGCACAGGAAAATATGCTCAATATCACTAATTATTAGAGAAATGTAAATCAAAATTAAAATGAGGTAACACCTCACATCAGTCAGAATCAGATCAGTTCAGTCATTCATCATGTTTGACTCTTTGCGACCCTATGGATTGCAGCATGCCAGGCCTCCCTGTCCATCACCAACTCACGGAGATTACCCACACTCATGTCCATTGAGTCAGTGAAGCCATCCAACAATCTCAACCTCTGTCATCCCCTTCTCCTCCTGCTTTCAATCTTTCCCAGAATCAGGGTCTTTTCTAATGAGTCAGTTCTTCACATCAGGTGGCTAAAGTAATGTAGTTTCAGCTTCAACATCACTCCTTCCAATGAACACTCAGGACTGATTTCCTTTAGGATTGACTGGTTCAATATCCTTGCAGCCCAAGGGACTCTCAAGAGTCTTCTCCAACACCACAGTTCAAAAGCATCAACTCTTCAGTGCTCACCTTTCTTTATAGTCCAACACTCACATCCATACTTGGCTACTGGAAAAACCACAGCTTTGACAAGACGGACCTCTGTTGGCAAAGTAATGTCTCTGCTTTTTAATATGCTGTCTACGTTGGTCATAAATTTTCTCCCAAGGATCAAGTGTCTTTTAATTTCATGGATGTTGTCACCATCTGCAGTGATTTTAGAGCCCCCGGAAAATAAAGTTGAATGCAGAGTTCCAAAAAATTGCCAGGAAAGATAAGAAAGCCTTCCTCAGCAATCAATGCAAAGAAATAGAGGAAAACAACAGAATGGGAACGATTACAGATCTAGAGATACCAAGGGAATATTTCATGCAAAGATGGGTTCAATAAAGGACAGAAATGGTATGGACCTAACAGAGACAGAAGATATTAAGAACAGGTGGCAAGAATACACAGAAGAACTGTGCAAAAAAGATCGTCATGACCCAGATAATCACGATGGTGTGATCACTCACCTAGAGCCAGACATCCTGGAATGTGAAGTCAAGTGGGCCTTAGAAAGCATCACTATGAACAAAGCTAATGGAGGTGATGGAATTCCAGTTGAGCTATTCCAAATCCTAAAAGATGATGCTGTGAAACTACTGCACTCACTACACCAGCAAATTTGGAAAACTCAGCAGTGGTCACAGGACTGGAAAAGGTCAGTTTTCATTCCTATCACAAAGAAAGGCAATGCTAAGGAATGCTCAAACTACCACACAGTTGCACTCATCTCACATGCTAGAAAATTAATGCTCAAAATTCTCCAAGCCAGGCTTCAACAGTATGTGAACCATGAACTTCCAGATGTTCAAGCTGGTTTTAGAAAAGGCAGAGGAACCAGAGATCAAATTGCCAACATCTGCTGGATCTTCAAAAAAGCAAGATAGTCATCTATTTCCGCTTTATTGAGTATACCAAAACCTTTGACTGTGTGGATCACAATAAACTGTGGAAAATTCTGAAAGAGATGGGCATACCAGACCACCTGATCTGCCTCTTGAGAAACCTATATGCTGGTCAGGAAGCAACAGTTAGAACTGAACATGGAACAACAGACTGGTTCCAAATAGGAAAAGGAGTATGTCAAGGCTGTATATTGTCATCCTGCTTATTTCACCTATATTCAGAGTACGTCATGAGAAACGCTGGGCTGGAAGAAGCACAAGCTGGAATCAAGATTGCCAGGAGAAATATCAATAACCTCAGATATGCAGATGACACCATCCTTACGGCAGAAAGTGAAGAGGAACTAAAAAACCTCTTGATGAAAGTGAAAGAAGAGAGTGAAAAAGTGGGCTTAATGGGCTCCAGTTTCATCCATCTCATTAGAATTGATTCAGATGAATTCTTTTTAATGGCTGAGTAATATTCCATGGTGTATATGTACCAAGCTTCCTTATCCATTCGTCTGCTGATGGGCATCTAGGTTGAACCAATACAGTATACTAATGCATATATATGGAATTTAGAAAGATGGTAATGATAACCCTATATGCAAAACAGAAAAAGAGACACAGATGTACAGAACAGACTTTGGGACTCTGTGGGAGAAGGCTAGGGTGGGATGTTTCGAGAGAACAGCATCGAAACATGTATATTATCTAGGGTGAAACGGATCACCAGCCCAGGCTGGATGCATGAGAAAAGTGCTCTGACCTGGTGCACTGGGAAGACCCAGAGGAATCGGGTGGAGAGTGAGGTGGTAGGGGGGATCGGGATGGGGAATACATGTAAATTCATGGCTGATTCATGTCAATGTATGAGAAAAACCACTACAATACTGTAAAGTAATTAGCCTCCAACTAATAAAAATAAATGAAAAAAAAAATGTGGGCTTAAAGCTCAACAGTCAGAAAACTAAGATCATGACTTCTGGTTCCATCATTTCATGGGAAATAGATGAGGAAACAGTGAAAACAGTCTCAGACTTTATTTTTTGGGGCTCCAAAATCACTGCAGATGGTGATTGCAGCCATGAAATTAAAAGACGCTTACTCCTTGGAAGGAAAGTTATGACCAACCTATATAGCATATTAACAAGCAGAAGCATTACGTTGCCAACAAAGGCCCGTCTAGTCAAAGCTATGCTTTTTCCAGTGGTTATGTATGGATGTGAGAGTTGGACTGAGAAGAAAGCTGACCTCCAAAGAATTGATGCTTTTGAACTGTGGTGTTGGGGAAGACTCTGGAGAGTCCCTTGGACTGCAAGGAGATCCAACCAGTCCATTCTAAATGAGATCAGTCCTGGGTGTTCATTGGAAGGACTGATGCTGAAGCTGAAACTCCAATACTGTGGCCACCTCATGCAAAGTGTTGACTCATTGGGAAAGACCCTGATTCTGGGAGGGATTTGGGGCAGGAGGAGACGGGGACAACAAAGGATGAGATGGATGGATGGCATCACCGACTCGATGGACATGAGTTTGTGTAAACTCCGGGAGTTTGTGATGGACAGGGAGGCCTGGTGTGCTGTGATTCATGGGGTCACAAAGAGTCGGACACTCCTGAGTGACTGAAATGAACTGAACCAAAAAATAAGGTCAGTCACTGTTTCCACTTTTTCTCCATTTATTTGCCATGAAGTGATGGGACCAAATGTCATGATCTTAAGTTTGTTAATGTTGAGCTTTAAGCCAACTTTTTCACTTTCATCAAGAGACTCTTTAGTTCTTCTTCACTTTCTATCATAAGGGTGGTGTCATCTGCATATCTGAGCTTACTGATATTTCTCCAGCAATCTTGACTGCAGCTTGTGCTTCATCCAGCCAGCATTTCTCATGATGTACTCTGCATATAAGTTAAATAAGCAGGGTGATGATAAATATACAGCCTTGACATACTCCCTTTCCTATTTGGAACCAGTCTTTTGTTCCGTGTCCAGTTCTAAATATTGCTTCCTGACCTGCATACAGATTTCCCAAGAGGTAGCTTAGGTGGTCTGGTATTCCCATATCTTTCAGAATTTTCCACAGTTTATTATGATCCACACAGTCAAAGACTTTGGCATAGTCAATAGAGCAGAAATAGATATTTTCCTGGAATTCTCTTCCTTTTTCAATGGTCCAAAAGATGTTGGCAATTTGATCTCTGGTTCTGCTGCCTTTTCTAAATCCAGCCTGAACATCTGGTTCAAGTATTGTTAAAGCCTAGCTTGAAGAATTTTGAGCCTTACTTTACTAATGTGTGACATGAGTGCAATTGTGTGGTAGTTTGAACATTCTTTGGCCTTGCCTTTCTTAGGGTTTGGAATGAAAACTGACTTTTTCTAGTCCTGTGGCCACTGCTGAGTTTTCCACATTTGTTGGAATATTGAGTGCAGCACTTTCACAGCATCATCTTTTAGAATTTGAAATAACTCCACTGGAATTCCATCACCTCTACTAGCTCTGTTCGTAGTGATGCTTCATAAGGCCCATTTGACTTCATATTACAGGATGTCTGGCTCTAGGTGAGTGATCACACCATCATGATTATCTGAAGATTATCATGGTCGTGAAGATCATTTATGTATAGTCCTTCTGTGTTTTCTTGCCACCTTTTCCTAATATCTTCTGCTTCTATTAGGTCCATATCGTTTGTGTCTTCTATTGAGCCCATCTTTGCATGAAATATTCCCTTTGCATCTCTAATTTTCTTGAAGAGATCTCTAGTCTTTCCCATTCTGTTGTTTTCCTCTATTTCTTTGCACTGATCACTGAGTATAAATATCTCTCCTTGCTATTCTTTGAAACTCTGCATTCAAATGGGTATATCTTTCCTTTTCTCCTTTGCTTTTTGCTTCTCTTCTTTTCACAACTATTTGTAAGGCCTCCTCAGACAGCCATTTTGCTTTTTTGCATTTCTCCATATACAGAAATGCATGGCCAGTCATAATGTCCATCATCTAAAAATCTACAAATAATAAGACTAAGGGAGTTTGTGGAGAAAAGGAAACCCTACTGTTGATAGTGGGGATGTAAATTGATACAGCCACTATGGAGGACAGTATGGAGGTTCCCATAAGAAGTAAAAATAGAACTAACATATGATTTGGTAATCCCACTCCTGGGCATATAGCTGAAGAAAACCATAGTTCAAAAATGTACATGCATGGTCACTTCAGCAACACATAAACAAAAATTGGAAAGATACACAGAAGATTAGCATGGCCCCCATGCAAGGATGACATGAAAATTTGTGTAGCATCCCATATATATATATATATATATATATATATGTGTGTGTGTGTGTGTGTGTGTGTGTGTGTGTGTATATAGGTGTACAATAGAATATTGTACATATTGTATATATTGTACATATATATATATAGGTGTATATATATATATAAATATATATATATAGGTGTACAATAGAATACGTTACATATTGCATACATTGTACATATATATATATATATAGGTGTGTGTATATATGTGTGCATGTATGTACATACATATGTACACATACATATGTACAGGCACGTACATACATATACACACATATATGTATGTGTATATATGTATATATGTACATATACATGTATGTATATATACATGTATGTGTGTACATATGTATATATACATATTTACATATATATATAGGTGTATATATATATATATAGGTGTATATATATATATAGGTGTATATATAGGAGTGTATATATATAGGTGTACAATAGAAATCAATACATTGTAAAGCAATTATTCTCCAGTTAAAAATTTTAACAATCAGAAAAGTGGTATGTGCTCCCCAAAGTTCATTTCTGTACTATTTTCAATGGCCAGGACATGGGAACAGCCGAAATTCCCATCAATAGAGAAATAAAGAAGATGTGGTAATATATATAGTGGAATACTACTCAGCCATAAAAAAGAACAAAATGCCGTTTGCAGCAGTATGGATGGATATAGAGATTATCATACTAAATGAAGTATATAAGGCACAAAAAATGAAAATATGATATCATTCATACATATGATCTTGAAAAAAAAGATATAAATGAGTTTATTTATAAGACTGAAATACAGTCATGGATATAGAAAAAAAAACTTAAGGTTTACAGAGAGTAAAGGAGAGAGGAATAAATTGACAGATTGGGAAGTTTCTATATATTATAAAATAGACAATGAATAGGTAAAGCACAGTTAATGCCACTCAATACTCTGTAATGGTCTGTATGGCAAAACAATCTAAAAAAATATAGATTCTATATATGTGTATAACTGATTCACTTTTTTGTACACTTCAAACTAACACAACTTTGCAAATCAGCTATACTCCAATAAAAACTTAAAAAAATGAAAGAGAAACAACAACAACAACTGAGAATAGAGGGGAAAACTTGCAAATGTGATTTTAGTATTAGGAAGACTCATATAATCCCCACATTTTGTTTTCTCAAAGTTCTCATCTGTTTTTCTTGATTAGAATCCTATTTTAATGATACTTATGCATATCAGACCTAAAAGGATGGAGGAATTAAGGAGCACAAGAGGCTACTCAATTCTGGGGCTATAAAAAGAGAAATGGAGTCAGGAAGAGAGAAGAATTGAAAAACTCTTCAAAATGATTTGAGTTTCTCTAGCCATGGACATAACATAACTGAAATGCCAGATGAGGGTGTAACATTATTGCTTTCAGCTTTTCATGTCTACTTACTTCCCCAAAACATACACAAAAACACATGATGATAAGGCATATTATATTCTGAGGAATAGAACTAAGATCCAGCCAGGCTCTTTTACTTAAGTATTGTTTCTATATGTTAGAATAATATTTTTAGTTATATAGATAATTTTAGAAACAAGCGATATATATATATATATATATATATATATATATGTATGTATGTATATGTATATAAAATGGTGATTTAGTTGCTAAGTCAGGGCCAACTCTTGCAACCCCATGGACTGTAGCCTCCCAGGCTCTTCTGGTCCATGGGATTTCCCAGGCAAGAATACTGGAGTGGGTTTCTATTTGCTTTCCCAGGGTTTCTTCCAGACCCAGGAATCAAACCCGGGTCTCCTGCATTGCAGGTAGATTCTTAACTGACTGAGCTACAAAGAGAAGCCCTGAAAGGACATGAAATTTTTTCCAAGTGTTCAAGATCAGTTCAACATCTGAAGATCAGTTAATCTATTACATCAGCAGACAAAATAAGAAACCTTGCATGATCACATCACTGTGAAAGCAGAAAAGTTATTTAACAGAAAACAGTACCCATTCATGGTTAAAGCTCCCAGCAAATTAAAAATAGAGGGAATCTCCTCAACTTCATAAAGCATATCTACTCAAATATCTATAACTAACTTTATAGTTAAGGATGAAAAATTAGGAACACTTTTCTATGATCAGGAAAAGCACAAGAAAGTCCCTTCACACCATCTCTTTTCAATATCATACTGGAAGTTCTATCTAATGCAATAAGGCAAAAACTAATAAGATGTGTAAATATTCTAAATGAATATGTAAAGCTGTATTTATTCACAGATAAAACAATTGTCTGTGTAGAAAATGTAAAACACTTTACAAAAACAAAACCTTTCAGAACTAATTAATGACAAGATCATTCTTGCAGAATATTTAAGAAAAAAGAATGCCAATTTCCTGTTACCAGTTTTACACACAAGCACACACACACACACAAAGAAGCTTTTAAGGCACACTCCACCCTAACAACAGGTAAAATGTTGAACAGACTAAAAATATAGTCTCTGGGATTCATAGGAGAGATGAGGACACATAGTGACTGCTGCCCCCTCAGATTAGAGAGATAAACAGACAAATATAGGGAGTTATGGCTTACCTGAGCAGACATATGAGCAGAAAATGCCACAGGCATTTTCTCTCCTGGGAAATCACTCCTGGGAAACCTGAACTGTAAGGGATGAATTTCTGGGGACTCAGAGAGGACAGTTCTCAAATAAAAACTTTATGGCAACACAATCATGTGGAGGTACAATTTTGTGAGTTTTACTTCCAAGCATTTGACTCAGTTGTCACAGTAAAAATTAGATAAAAATTCCATTGAGCTTCTGGGTAGGAAAGGAAAAAGAAATTATTTTGAAATGCACCAGTGTACTGTTTTGTTGTTGTTGTTGTTTGTTTGTTTGTTTAAACAAGGCTTGCCCATACCTAATCTACTGTTGTAGGCTAACTGATCTAGGGGAAGGGAAATACCCAGTTCCTGCCCCTTCTAGCAATTCTGTCCCATCTGAAAGATGAGAAGAAAAAAAAAAAGCTAATAAACACTTGTGAATTCTGCAATCCAGAGACATAAACTCCCTAAAAGACTGACATCTAATCACAAAACTATATTAGATCCCTTCCCCTCCTGCCTCACCACCTCATACCTCACCCCCTTCCCTCATACCTCACCCCCATATTACTAAAGGTCTTTTTGGAGAAGTTCCTTTATCCAATGCATCATATTTTGTTACTGAAAAAAACATTACAAGGCCCAACAAACATAAACTTAAACACACACAAACACACACACAATTTAAAGAGACAAAGCAAACATCAGAAATAGACATGGAATAGAAGTTGGAATGATTACACTGGGGATTTAAAACAAGTATAATTAATATGCTAAAGGCTCTAATGGGTAAAGCAGATACATCCAAAAACAGATGGGCAATGTAAGCAGAGACAGACGTCCTCATAAATAACAAAAAAATAAATGCTAGATATAAAAACACTGTAACTGAAATGAAGAATGTCTTTGATGTGTTTATTAGTAAACTGGACATGGCTGAAGAAAGAAATTCTGAGTCTTATGATATCTCAATAAAAACCTCCAAAATTGAAAAGAAAGAAAAGACTGAAAACAAAAAGAACAGAACATCCAAGGCATGTGGGACAATTTTAAAGATGTAATATCTAAAATACATGTAGTGGAAATGTAATGTGCAGCATGGTGACTATAACTAACATTGTATTGAATATATGAAAGTTATTAGAGCTTATCTTAAAATCTGTCATCACTGAAAAAAATGTTTTAACTATGTGTGGTGATTGATGTTTGGTGATCATTTGCAATTTATACAAATATCAAATCACACTGTATACCTGAAACAAATATATGTCAATTATAACTCAATCTTTTTTTTAAGTGTAATATACATGTAACTTTATGAAAGAAAGACAAGAAAGGAACAGAAGAAATATTTGAAACAATAATGACTGAGAATATCCCCCAAATTAATGTCAAACACCAAACCACAGATACAGAAAGCTTAGGATATACCAAGCAGGATAAATTTCCGAAATAGTATAGGTAAGCATAGCCTCCTCAAACTATAGAAAATCAAAGATAAAAATTCCTTAAAGGAGCAAGAGAGGAAAAATCTTATCTATAAAGGAGAAAAGATAAAAAATCTGTGAAATATGGGACATGGTATGAAAGGCAGTTTCTTAAAAAAGTATTCTTATTATAAAATCCACCATTTGAACTGCTTTGTATTTAACCTAATGAGTTTAAAACTCATGCAAACACACACACACACACACACACACACACACACACACACACAATATGCATGTGTTTGTTTATAGTAGTTTTATCCATTATTGCCAAAACTGAAAAACAACCAAGCTTACCTACCTCAAGTGAATGGATAGTGGTACATCCATACAATATAAATTTTAATGCTGTTATTGCCATGAGTTGAAACAACCAAGATTACCTACCACAGGTGAATGGATAAACAGTGACTTATCCATACAAACAGTGACTCATCTCAGTTTTTCAGTGCTGATAACACATGAACTATCAAGTCACAAAATGCATGGAGAAACCTTAAATATTTATTACTAAGTAAATGAAGTTAATCTGTAAAGGTAAGATTTCAAAGACATAACATTCTGGAAATGATTTTTATAGTATTGAAACTATTCTGTATGAAACTATAATATTGTATATATTTTATTATATATTTATAAAAATTCATGAAATATACACCTGGAGATACCTCTAGTATAAACTATATACCTTGGTGGTAATGATGCGTCAATGTTTGCTCACGTATTTTTAAAAATGTACACCTCAGTTTCAAGAACTTTATGGTGGGGGAGGATGTGCATGTGTATGTGGAGAGGATGTATGAAAACTCTCAGTATTTTCTGCTCAATTTTTCTGTGGATTTAAAACTTACTTGAAGAATTTAGTGTATATTTAAAAATTCACTCTAACTTCACTGTGATGAATAACTTTGAAAGGGACAAATCAAGCAAAAGAAAGATTAAAATAAATGAATAAAGAATGTGGACTTTGGACCTCGGTTGTCATTGCAGAAACATGGAGAAAGTAAGATGGTCTTAATTAATGATAAAATAGGAACTTTGAAACTTTGGATTTTATCATTAATCAGGTATGAGTGGGGGAAAATGTGAAATCAAGGATAACTCCCAGATTTCTATTTTACATGACTTGATGTGGAGTGTTGCATATGATAAGGTGTACTGGAAAACAAACTTGGTGGGAGAGTAATTTTTGTTCAGTTTGAATGTCTGTGGGATATCCATGCAGTTGTTCACTTGGGTTAGAAGCTCATGTATAAGATCTCTTAGATAATGTTTCCATAACAAAACATCATAGACTAAATGGCTTAATCAAAATAAGTTTATTTTCAGTTTTGGAAGCTGGGAAGTCCAAGATCAAACTGTCAGATTTCTGCTGAATCTTACAATGTCATTAGAAGAAAATCCCTACATTCAGAGTACCTGGAAAAAAAAATAAAAATGATATCTAAGAAATAAACTGTTCTAAGATACTAGTTTGGAATGAACTGCATTATTTAGATAAATATAAACATTACTGTTAGTAATAGTATTTAACACTAAAATATAAATATTAAAGTGTAACATTAATATTTGAAGAAGAGTAGATCTAAGATAGGTGGAAAAGAATAAAGAAACACTTCCAGGGATAAAAGAAACAATTAAGGGACAATGAATTAAGGGCTGAGCCATAGTTTTATGTCTATTTTCTTTCTGTAAGAACTAAAAGAATAAAATATCACTGCAGAATTATAGATTATGAATTCTCCATTTGTAATTTTTCATCCTAATTCATTTTGCTACATCAGCTCTCTGGAAAAGAGAGAAAAAGAAGGGAAGGAAGAAAGAAAAAGAAAGATCACTTTCTCTGAGGTTAATCAGAGAAGCAGATATGTCTAGTCAACAACCCTAAAACCTTTGTGACTGACTAAATTATGCTATAGAATGTGAGTGTGTTGTTTTATAATCACACCCAAATATTTATTTGCCATATGCTCAGTTTTTCACCATACAAAATATAGTTCATTCAATTTCAAGCATAAACCAACTCATCTGTTACTGTGATATATGTTTGATGAGAATGTAGACCACTGTAACTCTTTTACTTTCATAAGCTGCCAACAAAATTTATAAGCATGGAGCTGGTATTCAAAATAGATTAAAGTTTATATTGGTTCTAATTTACCTGCTAGTTTTAAAGGCTGATGTTATATTTCCCACTTAAAATTGCTTCTGGTTAAAAATTATGCAGGCTCACACTCTTTAAGGATACAGAGCTTAAAGCCATAATGACTACTTCAAATTGCTGCTATTCATTACATGTTCCTTATATTTACAGTAGTGAATTGCTTGACATATAACAAAGACAGATAAGATTTGATTAAATCCATCAGGCAATGTTGTAGAACTTTCAAATTGAGGCTCATATGGGAATATCGATCCTTTTTTCTCCACCAGTCTTTACAAATTTGCTGATGTGGAAGATAAAAATGAGTATTTTCCACAGGCTTTAAAAGCTAACTGAACTAGAAATAAAAGATATTAAATCACATATATCATTGATGCTGAGTTTCCCCAGTTCGATATAAATTCAGAAGACTATTTTATTAAAAGATCATGTAAGAAATAACTTTATTAACCTAACCTAATAACCTAATGACATGGATCCTGAGGAAATTATTTTTAAGTTGATTCTTTGCACACCAATATAAAGGGACTGTTTACCTCTTTAAACCTCAATTATTAAAAAAAAATACAGCAAACCATATTAGCTATTTTATTTGTTAGAAATCCTTTTAAAAGACAGTTTTGATTGTGTTTCTTTTGGTTTCATGGGGAGATTAAAATTACACATTTTTGAAAATGCAAATTATTTTGTTTTGTGACAGAGAGCATCACTATACTTATGAGATGATATAATTTAGAACCTGAACTGCATTATACTAAGAATCTAGATTACAACTTTAAATGTACTATGAATATTATATAACATGTGTAATGAGGTAATGTGAAAAGGAGAATCAGCAGACATGCTTATTTATTGTCATTTAAATTTTATTTTGTATTCATGTGTTACAAAATGTAAAAAATCATATATCATATGAGTATATATCATACAAATCTTTATTTGGTTATGCTCCTAAGGACCTATTATAATAATAAAAGTGCAAAAACCAAAAACATTCGATACAAAAATCAAGGTGATTTGAATGATTTTCAAAATATCTTCTTAAATGTTACTTTTTGTCTTACAATTTCACTATGAATGAGGAAAAATCAGTAGTGTAAAACAGAGGATATATTTTTACTTTTCAGAAAAAAATACAATTGAAATATTAAGTTGGATAAAACTTGTGAGAACTTGAAGTGCTTCCTGATGTTGAAGTAGTAAAATTAAGTTGGATACAACTGCTATTGAAGGTCAGTAATTGTATTTTGAGATACAAGAAGGAATAATGTATGTAACAACATGGTAAACATGTAATTATGTATAAATGGACATTCACTCTTTGAAATATAACTTTCCCAGGATAAAATTAGAAAACATTTAACACACGGAAATATAATTCAATTTGTCAAAAGGGTAGTTATAAAGGTTTTTTGGGAACTTGTAATTTTTTTTTGTAAGGAGGTTTCCAATTTTGGTTAAATATACATGTTAAAATGTCTACAGTAACCATTAAAAGGTTAGACACAGATATTACAACTTCCAAACTAGCAGAGTGCAAATAAGCAAAATGAGAAAAAAAAAAAAAATAAGTAGAAGAGAGAAAAAAAGAGAGAAATAAAAAGGTAGGGAATTAAAACACAAAATCAATTAATTAAAATCAATTAAAATATTTCAGTAATTCAAGTCACAAATATAAAGACGGTAAACATAGATGCAAAATAAAATTGAACCATGTGCTATTTACAAGAAACATATTTAAATATAAAGTACCCAAATAAGAACATGAAATAATAGACAAAGGCATACCAGGTAAATACTAACAAAATAAAGCTGGATTAGAGGTATTAATAGTATGACAACACACATGCACACACACTTATGTTCAATTAACCAAGAACTAATATTTTCTCATATCAGCACTTAGTGACCTTAGGTTGATAGCTTGATGAGATCATTTGAACTACAGAAATTAACAAATACTACAAATGAGAGCATCATTTTATTTGCAGAAAACTGATTTTCTAATACTTACCAGCACACCACTGGTTTGTATGCATCTAAAAATACAGAAAGCAGAAACACACAGCTATGAGGGAAAAAAAAAATACCCTATCATGGTAAGAAATTCTAACACTTCTCCCTGTAACTGATGGAATAACACAGCAAATTTAACCTAATACATATAATAAAACACTGCAACAAATAACTGCAAAATACATGATATCTTAAAGCACACACTGTACATTTATGAGAAGTAACCACATACTAAATCAGAGACTGAGCTCCAATAAATATCAAAGGAATAGAATAAAAAAAATCCATATTCTCTGATAACAATACAATTAATTTAGGAAACCAAAAGTTGAGATAATGGTAAATATTCCCATGCCTATGAAGCTAAGAAACACACTTGTAAGTAATTTATTGTTGAAGAAGAAGTAATAATGAAAATAAAGCTGGAAGAAAATAGAAACACTACATACAAAAATATGACTACACAATCTTTGCACCCAAGTACTCCATTTCAGACTCTTTTGTTGACTATGAAGGTTAGTCCATTTCTTCTAAGGGATTCTTGCCCAAGTAGTAGATATAATGGTCATCTGAATTAAATTTGCCCATTCCTGTCAATTCTAGTTTGCTGATTCCTAAAATGTCAAAGTTTACTCTTGCCATCTCTTATTTGACCACTTCCAATTTACCTTGATTCATGGACCTAACATTCCAGGTTCCTATGCAATATCGATGTTTAAAATGGACTGATTCCAAATTGGGATAGAAGTCTGGCAAGGCTCTATATTGTCACCCTGCTTATTTAACTTATATGCAGAGTACATCGTGTGAAATTCTGGCCTGGCTGAGGCATAAGCTGGAATCTAGATTGCCAGGAGAAATATCAATATGCAGATGACACCACCCTTATGACAGAAAGTGAAGGAACTAAAGAGCCTCTTGGTGACAGTGAAAGAGGAGAGTGAAAAAGCTGGCTTAAAACTCAACATTCAAGAAAATGAAGATCATGGCATCTTGTCCCATCACTTTATGGCAAACGAATGGGGAAACAATGGAAACAGTGGTGGACTTTATTTTCATGGGTTCCAAAATCACTGTTCACTGTGACTGCAGCCATGAAATTAAAAGA
Organism: Dama dama; assembly: GCF_033118175.1. Classification (NCBI taxonomy): domain Eukaryota; kingdom Metazoa; phylum Chordata; class Mammalia; order Artiodactyla; family Cervidae; genus Dama; species Dama dama. Next base: position 74,885,611 of record NC_083714.1, read on the forward strand.
TGCTTGTTCCTTGGAAGAAAAGCTATGACAAAAGCTTTACTTTATAAAAAGCTTTACTTCATAAAACATTGCTTTGCTGACAAAGGTCAGTACAATCAAAGCTGATTTTCCCAGTAGTCATGTACAGATGTGAGAGTTGGACCATAAAGAAGACTGAGCACCAAAAAATTGATGCCTTTGAACTGCGGTTTGGAGAAGACTCTTGAGAGTCCTTTGGACGGCAAGCAGATCAAACCAGTCAATCCTAAAGGAAATCAATCCTGAATATTCATTGGAAGGACCGATGCTGAAGCTGAAGCTCCATTACTTTGGCCACCTGATGTGAAGAACTGATTCATTGGAAAAGACCCTGATGCTGGGAAAGACTGAAGGCAGAAGGAGAAGGGGGTGACAGAGGATGAAATGGTTGTATGACATTAATGACTCAATGGATATGAGTTTGAACAATCTCTGGAAGATGGTGAAGAACAGGGAAACCTGGCATGCTGTGGTCCATGAGGTCACAAAGAGTTGAACTCGACTGAGCAACTGAAGAACAGCAGTAGTTGTACATAAAACTACTTACGTGTTTATATTAGAAGGTAGGCTGAAATTAATGAGCTCAAAAACAGAATAAAGAAAACAATAGAAAGAAATGATGAAATTATTTGAAAACTTAATGAAATAGGAAGCAAATATATAATAGAGAGGATCAATAAATCTAGTAACTCTCAAGTCAAGATAAATTGACAATTTTTTTTTAATTTTTTGCCAAAATGGATGGATATTAAAAAGAGAACAGAAACTGTACATGTAAGGTCGCCTTTCATTTCAGTAAACAAGGATCCAGTCATCAATCCCTGAAACTGCTCCCCATCCTCTGACAGTGTATCCTGAGAAGAATTCAGAATCAGGATTGAGAAAACAGGAAGAATTCTGTGCTTTGGTACTGGCCCTATATAGATAAGATACATATCAAAAGAAAATTTCAATGAGCCCAGATTCATGCAACTTTCTATACATAGAAATACACTAAAATATTTCAATCATCATGTCTATTTTTGTAATAGACCAGGGAGCCTGACATGCTGCAGTCCATGGGGTTGCAAATAGTCAGACATGACTGAGTGACTGAACAAGATTTGTCATAAGCAGTAATCTTTGATGTTAGAATATAAATATAAATAAATACACACACACACACACACACACACACACACACACACACACATATATATATATATATATATATATATATCAAAAGCTCTGTTTTATCCTGGCTCCTCATTTACCTATTTAGAGTAGTTCCTCAGAGCTATCTGAGAGGCTGTCTCCTGGGCTAACTTCCTCAGTAAGGTCCCCAAATAAAACTTAAGTCACAAATTTTAGGTTGTGTGCTTTTCTTCAGTTGACAATTTTGGCAATGAAAACTGACCAAAAGCAAACTTCTCTCCTTCCCCTGAACTCTACAAGAATCTGGAGCCTTGGTCCCAGCAAAGGCATCTTGTCTGTCCCCCTCCTTGATGAATCCAGAAGATCTTTAGTGAGTCTCTCCTGGGTTTGAATCTCTTATTATTGGCAGGTAATCCTAAATTGTATTCCAGTGGTAGATAAACTCCCCTCTAGAGGAGTAGGTTTTCCTTGGAATTAGTTTTTAGAAGAGCCATCTCTGTTGCCCCAAAGACCCTGATAAGTCTTTGCCCAGTTGAAAGACGCTGAGTAGAATTACTCTAGTTGGAGACACTGGGAAGATACTATTATGCATATACAGAATTTTTTCCTACAAGTGCTTGTTTAATTGGGAATGGAAGTAAATCTAGGCCTATGCCAGCTCAATAAAACATCTTTTCAGCAATTCTGACCTTAAATAAACAAAATCCCTTCTAGGAGGAACTTGTATTTCTTTCCATGTATTTTTGAGATGTAAATGTTCTATATGGTTTTCTTAAGTATTTTGGTTTTTTGTTTGATTATTGTTTCTGCATTTTGATAGTTTAGTGTCTGCCATCTAGAAAGGACACATACAGTGTTCATTGTCAGACAGTCTAATAGACTGAGATTCTGAACAGTCTTTCTGTCTGGCTATGCTGACACTCGGAGAAGTTTGTCATAAGGGATACCAGTCCATAAGGGACTTAAAGTTTGTTGTGTCTTCCAGTACAATGAAAGCCTTTACTTCCTTAGACTATTTTGAGGTAGTAAACTTTCTACATCTTGTAAGTATAAGATTTATATCCTTTGCACTCTCTTGTGGGGAACATCTCTGATGTCTTACTGGTTTGCGTAGCTATTAAGATACTCCTCTTCAATGACCAGACATGGATTCTTTAAATTTGAGGAACTTCCAGACTGGTAAATTTTTAGACAGGTCTGCTTATAAACAGTTGTTATATTAGCATCTATGGAAACATCAAGTTAGAAAGTGGATACAAAAAAAAAAAAATACAACTAATCCTAAGAACTACTTTACTTAACACAAACAATAATATCAGCAAAATAGTTTGGGAAGTCTTATTTGTGATCTCAGTTTCCCCTCAATGGAGCTTAGAGATGCTAATAAAAGCATTAGATTTATTAATGTTATTTATGTTTGCTAACAGGGGATTAAGAACAACCTGAGGGAGAAGTCAAAAGACTTCTTTCTCATAAGGTGAAAATTTTAAAGGAACTCATCCCAACAGGATGGAAATATTTAGATAGTTATTAAGAAACAGGACGCATGAATGAAAATAATATTAATGAGATTAAAACAAAGGTTTTAACAAATACTAAGGTTATATGGGCCAAAGGACCCCCTATTGCTCCCCTCAACATTAAAGGGCTCTAAACAAGACTTATCTATTTGCCCTCATTTAAAATATCTATCATCTATCTATCTATCTATCTATCTATCTATCTATCTATCTATCTATCTGCCTATGTACCTGTCTATCTAGTTAAATATATACATCTATATTTAAAAGGGGCCTTCCCAGTTGGCACGGCGGTAAAAAAAAAAAAAAAAAAAAAAATCCACCTGCCAATGCAGAAGGCCCAGGATCCCTGGATAGCGATCTCCTGGAGGAGGAAATGGAAACCCACTTCAGTATTCTTGCCTGACAACCTCCATGGACAGAGGAGCTGGTGGTCTACTGTCCATGGAATCACAAAGAGTTGAACACCTCTGAGCACACATGCATGATATTTAAAAGGCTGGAAGTAAATCACAGAGATACTTGACAAACAATTGATTGGGGCAACATTTAGATCAATTATTCAAGTTAAAGACTGACAAAAGGGATTAAGTCCCTTGACTCAGCCTCTCACTGGGGACTGAAAAGTGTTTTATATGAAATGAAAACACAAAAGAATAAAATGGGGGATAAAAAGAAAACAAACAAACAAACAAAAAATCTTGGATTCCTTAGAACAGCAGTCTTGAAACTTTTTTGCACCAGGGACCAGTTTGTGGAAGACAATTTTTTTCCACAGATGGGGAGAGGTGAAAGTTTCGGTATGATTCAAGCACATTGCACTTACTGTACATTTTATTTCTATTATTATTGCAGATTTTCTTTCTATTATTATTGAATTGTGATCTATAATGAAATAATTATACAACTCACCATAATGCAGAATCAGTGGGAGCCCTGAGCTTGTTTTCCTGCAACTAGACAGTCCCAACTGGGAGTGGTGGGAGACAGTGACACCAAAAATGAGTTGCTTATTTCAGTCTACTCCATAACTGCATTTTAGTTGCTGCTAGTGCAGGAAACCTTCCTTCACAAAGATAGGATGTTGTAAATGGAAGAAGGCTTTCTAGTGCTTTTGTGGCAGTCTCGGAATATTCTGCCTTGATGTTAATCCAAAACGTCTGCCTGGAGATTTGAGGTTGTCTCAAACATACATCACCAGCATATGTGATCTCAAGCAGTTAATCCTCCTCTAACACAGACAAAGTCGATTCACCTGGCTTATTCACAAATGGGTCACAAACTCATTCCTTCCCAGTTTTTTTGTTTGTTTGTTTGTTTTGTGATTTGGAGGTAATTGTAAACTCTTTTAAAAGCTGAAATAGGTGATCATGCACCAGCTGGGAAAAGAAGGCCCTGACAGTCTCTTTCAAAAATCTCTGCTAATGTTTGAAACATGTCAAGAATCCCAGTGTTCACTCATCAACTTCATAATTTTAGTTTTGCTTTGAATGCTACCACTCTATCTGCTGACTTGAACAAAATTGTCATTCTCCCCTGAAACGGCAGATTGAATTCCCTGAGCAAGTTGAATATGTCACACAAGTAAGCAAGTTTTACAACTCATTCTGTGTCACTGAAATGTGCTACCAGTAGTGACTTTTTTAAAAGAAATCTTTAGAGCAGCTTTCATAACTCAGAAACTCTGGCCAGTGATCTATCTTTAGAAAGCCATCTCACTTCTATGTATAAGAGAAGATGTGTGCCTTGTGTTCATCTCCTCACAGAGCTGTGTGAACAGAGGTCATGTGATTGACAATTTTAATCACATGCTACCAAACATCAAATTCAGGTGAAATTATTTTGACTAGTCAGCATTTCTCTATGGATAGAGTACATAGATTCACATCCAAAAGCAATCTCTTTGACCAACACTTCACTAATAGCACAGGGTTTCTTAGCTTCAGCAATGTGCTTAGCCACTAAGAATGATTCTCTCAGTGCAGACACATTTGATTAAGTGGTGGCCTTTGATAATTGCTTCTGTTCTTGCTATTCACTTTCTTTTTTCTTTCAAAAAACTTCAAAGTTTTTCTTTTTTATTGTGACATGCTTGGTCTCCATGTTGGGAAATGGTTGTGCAGGTTTCATTGATAGGTTGCATAGTTTGTCACCATATATTATACAAAGTGAGCTTGGAGAATGTGAATCACCTGCTGCAATGAACCCAAAATTTAAGTAGAACTCTTGGTATTTTCTTTTAAATGCAGCTTTCTTTTTGATGGCAGTCTTAGAGTCTTCTGCTTTCTCATCATTAGGTCTGTTCCCATTTTCAAAGATACTCTCCAGTGACATGTTTTTTACTCATATTATCTACAGTTAGCTTGAAACTTTGGGAAACTCAGGTGGTACAGTGGTAAAGAATCCACTTGTCAATGCAGGAGATGCAGGAGATGTAGGTTCGATCCCTGGATCAGGATATCTCCCAGAGAAGGAAATGACATCCCACTCCAGTCTTCTTGCCTGAACAATCCCATGGGAGAGAGGAGCCTGGTGGACTACAGTCCATGGTGTCACAAAGAGTCAGACATGACTGAGCTTCTGGGAAAGTACACAGGCTGTGCAATCAAACGTCTAATGATAATATATATTTGCACCTGAAAACCAGCGCAGGCATCACTGCTTCAGCTCCCCCTCAGATTATCAGGTATCAGTTCTCATAAGTAGCAGATAGGCTTCCCTTGTGGCTCAGCTGGTAAAGAATCTGCCTGCAATTTGGGAGACGTGGGTTCAATTCCTGGGTTGAAAAGATCCCCTGGAGAAGGGAAAGGCTACCCACTCCAGTATTATGGCCTAAAGAATTCCACAATCTGACACGACTGAGCAGCTTTTACACACACACAAGAAGCATGCAACCTAGATTCCAGTCCACAGTAGAATTTGTGCTCCTATGAGATTTTAAGGCTGCCATAGATCTGGCAGGTGGCAGAGCTTAGTGGTTGTGGTGAAATGGGAATCTGAGCTCTTGTCCGCGAAGCCAAAGAATGTAATTCACAGACACGCAGACAATGAGAGGAAGAAAAGTGTCTCAAAACAGAGGGAATCACAACAGTTTATATCTTTGCCACTATTGACCTGTTCATTTTGGTTGACTTAGGGGCCCTGATGTATGCAATCCCTGAACAATCAGTTTAAAAAAAAATCATGCATAGTCTGTCAATTTTATGGCCTTTTTTTTAAATCTCTCTGTTATTGAATTTTCCTAAGACAATGAGTCTCCATCCCCCGACTTTTTCTTATGCACTCAGGCCATTGTTTAAGGATGAGATATATGTTTTAATGTTGATGGTTCACTTGGTGTTTTCTTTCTCAGTAAGTTGGATATCAGTTACTGATTGTCCTGGCACGGTGAAAGGGTAACAGGCAGGAAGGCCAGGGGTCTCCAAAAGGAGGAAATAGGCTGAAAGTGTCAGACATTTTTTATCTCTCTCTTAAGCGGCAGGAGAAAACAAACAAGTGTTAGACCTTTTTTTCCCATTCTCTATACAAATTTAAAAAGAGGTTTCTCTTAAAATCCTGTGTTGCCATGATGACATCTGGCTCCACTATCTCAGTGGGAGTGATTGGGAGACACTGTAAATACAGATGAAACTTCACCCTCTCCTGCAGCAGTTCACTTCCTGATGTGCTGCCTGTTTCCTAACAGGCCGCAGAGAGATAAAGGTCTATGGCCTGGAAGTTGGGGACCTCTGCCTTAGAAGATGAATGCTTGTGATGTGTCATAATGGAAGCTAAAGTTAATGGTTAAAAATTGGTAGAATTGAGATTAATTTAAAAAAGTGAGAGTGTATGTACCACAGCCAGAAAGATAAAGACCAATAGAGTATACTAATGCATATGTATGGAATTTAAAAAGATGGTAATGATAACCTTATATGCAAATCAGAAAAAGAGACACAGATGTACAGAAAAAACTTTTTGACTCTGTGGGAGAAGGTGAGGGTGGGATGTTCTGAGAGAACAGCATTGAAACAAGTATGCTATCAAGGGTGGAACAGATCACCAGCCCAGGTTGGATTCATGAGAAAAGTGCTCAGGGCTGGTGCACTGGGAAGACCCAGAGGGATGGGATGGAGAGGGAGGCAGGAGGGAGTATCGGGATGGGGAACACATGTAAATCCATGGCTGATTCATGTCAGTGTATGGCAAAAAGCACTACAATATTGTAAAGTAATTAGCCTCCAACTAATAAAAATAAATTAAAAAAATAAAATAAAAAATTGAGTGTATTTGAATGGGTTTTATATCAGATGGTTACATCTCTTTTGCCTAATTATATCATGACACACTCATGTCTCATTGGAAAATACTTTCACTGCCTGGTAATAATACATGGTATAAAAATCTGCCCCTCAGGAAATATTAATTAAATATTTTCAGAGAAACCAAAAGTATTGCCTGAGCTCACACAATATGACATAAAAATGGAGCTGATATTCAAGAGCTAATTCTAAAAGAACAATTGAGATTTTGTTTTGCTCTGGGGTAAATTGTTCTGGGTTTAATATGTGCACTCAAATAGAGAATTTTTGTGAAGGGTTTGTATAAACTTTAAGAGGCATGATGAATTTAATCTTAGAGTTCTAGAAGATAGAACTGACTTTCAGTTGAGTTGGAAAAGTTCTCACCAATATATAAATGTTTTAAATGTAATTGGGAAAATCAATCTTTTAATATCATCTAGATGGCAGATTGACCATGCAGAAGCATGGCTGTGAGGAGCTACTCCCCGCCCAAGGTCAGGGGCGGTGACTGAGAGCACCAAGCTGTGACAGCACAGGTGCAGCCGAGAGGAGCTACCCCACGTCTGAGATCAGGGGCAGCGGCCGAGAGGAGCTACGGCAGGTCCTAGGTCAGGGGAGGTGGCCAAGAGGAGCTACCCCACGTCCGAGGTCAGGGGCAGTGGCCGAGAGGAGCTACCCCACGTCTGAGGTCAGAGACAGCAGCCGAGAGGAGCTACCACAAGTCCAAGGTAAGGAGCAACAGCTGCGCTTTGCTGGAGCAGCCATGAAATGACATCCCACGACCAAGGAAAGAGAAACCCAAGTAAGATGGTAGGTGTTGTGAGAGGGCATCAAAGGGCATACACACTGAAACCATAATCACAGAAAACTAGCCATTCTGATCACACTGAACACAGTCTTGTCTAACTCAATGAAACTAAGCCATGCCATGTGGGGCCACCCAAGATGGACGGGTCATGGTGGAGAGGTCTGACAGAATGTGGTCCACTGGAGAAGGGAATGGCAAACCACTTCGGTTTGAGAACCGAATGGCAAACCACTTGCCTTGAGAACTGAATGGCAAACCACTTGCCTTGAGAACCCCATGAACAGTATGAAAAGGCAAAATGATAGGATACTGAAAGAGGAACTCCCCAGGTCAGTAGGTGCACAATATGTTACTGGAGATAGGTGGAGAAATAACTCAAGAAAGAATGAAGGGATGGAGACAAAGCAAAAACAATACCCAGTTGTGGATGAGACTGGTGATAGAAGCAAGGTCTGATGCTGTAAAGGGCAATATTGCATAGGAACCTGGAATGTTAGGTCCATGAATCAAGGAAAATTGGAAGTGGTCAAACAGGAGATGGCAAGAGTGAATGTCGACATTCTAGGAATCAGCGAACTAAGATGGACTGGAATGGGTGAATTTAACTCAGATGACCATTATATCTACTACTGTGTGTAGGAATCCCTTAGAAGAAATGTAGTAGCCATCATAGTCAACAAAAGAGTCTGAAATGCAGTACTTGGATGCAATCTCAAAAGTAACAGAATGATCTCTGTTCATTTCCAAGGCAAACCATTCAATATGACAGTAATCAAAGCCTATGCCCCAACCAGTAATGCTAAAGAAGCTGAAGTTGAACGGTTCTATAATGACCTACAAGACCTTTTAGGACTAACATCCAAAAAAAGATGTCCTTTACATTGTAGGTGACTGGGATGCAAAAGTAGGAAGTCAAGAAACACCTGGAGTAAAAGACAAATTTGGCCTTGGAGTACGGAAAGAAGCAGGACAAAGGCTAATAGAGTTTTGCCAAGAAAGCACACTGGTCATAGCAAACACCCTCTTCCAACAACAAAAGAGAAGACTCTACACATGGACATCACCAGATGGTCAACACAGAAATCAGATTGATTATATTCTTTGCAGTGAAAGATGGAGAAGCTCTATACAGTCAGCAAAAACAAGACTGGGAGCTGACTGTGGCTTAGATCATGAACTCCTTATTGCCAAATTCAGACAGAAATTGAAGAAAAGTGCAGAAAACCACTAGACCATTCAGCTATGACCTAAATCAAATCCCTTATGACTATACATTGGAAGTAAGAAGCAGATTTAAGGGACTAGATCTGATAGACAAAGTGCCTTATGAACTATAGACAAAGGTTCATGACTTTGTACAGGAGACAGGGATCAAAACCATCCCCATGGAAAAGAAATGCAAAAAGGCAAAATGGTTGTCTGAGGAGGCCTTACAAATAACTGTGAAAAGAAGAGAAGTGAAAGGCAAAGGAGAAAAGGAAAAAATATTCCCATTTGAATGAAGAGTTCCAAAGAATAGGCAGGAGAGATAAGAAAGCCTTCCTCAGCAATCAAGGAAAAGAAATAGAGGAAAACAACAGAATGTGAAAGACTAGAGATCTCTTGAAGAAAATTAGAGATAACAAGGGAACATTTCATGCAAAGATGGGTTTGATAAAGGACAGAAATGGAATGAACCTAACAGAAGCAGAAGATATTAAGAAGTCGCAAGAATACACAGAAGAACTGTACAAAAAAGATCTTCACGACCCAGATAATCACGGTGGTGTGATCACTCACCTAGAGCCAGACATCCTGGAATGTGAAGTCAGGTGGGACTTAGAAAGCATCACTACGAACAAAGCTAGTAGAGGTGATGGAATTCCAGTTGAGCTATTTCAAATCCCGAAAGATGATGCTGTGAAAGTGCTGCACTCAATATGCCAGCAAATTTGGAAAACTCAGCGGTGGCCACAGGACTGGAAAAGGTCCATTTTCATTCCAATCCCGAAGAAAGGCAATGCTAAATAATGCTCAAGCTACCGCACAATTGCACTCATCTCACACAGTAGTAAAGTAATGCTCAAAATTCTCCAAGCCAGGCTTCAGCAATACATGAACCGTGAACTTCCAGATGTTCAAGCTGGTTTTAGAAAAGACAGAGGGACCAGAGATCAAATTACCAACATCTGCTGGATCTTCAAAAAAGCAAGAGAGTTCCAGAAAAAAGCATCTATTTCTGCTTTATTGACTGTGCCAAAGCCTTTCTCTGTGTGGATCACAATAAACTGAAAAATTCTGAAAGAGATGGGAATACCGGACCACCTGACCTGCCTCTTGGGAAACGTGTATGCAGGTCAGGAAGCAACAGTTAGAACTGGACATGGACCAACAGACTGGTTACAAATAGGAAAAGGAATATGTCAAGGCTGTATATTGTCACCCTGCTTATTTAACTTATATGCAAAGTACATCATGAGAAATGCTGGGCTGGAAGAAACACAAGATGGACTCAAGATTGCCAGGAGAAATATCTATCACCTCAGATATGCAGATGGCACCACCATGATGGCAGAAAGTGAAGAGGAACTAAAGGTCCTCTTGATGAAAGTGAAAGAGGAGAGTGAAAAAGTTGGCTTAAAGCTCAACATTCAGAAAACTAAGATCATGACATCTGATCCCATCAATTCATGGGAAATAGATGGAGAAATAGTGGAAGCAGTGTCAGACTTTATTTCTTGGGGGCTCCAAAATCACTGCAGATGGTGATTGCAGCCATGAAATGAAGATGCTTACTCCTTAGAAAGAAGGTTATGACCAACCTATATAGCATATTAACAAGCAGAGACATTACTTTGCCAACAAAGGTCCATCTGGTCAAGGCTATGGTGTTTCCAGTGGTCATGTATGGATGTGAGAGTTGGACTGCGAAGAAAGCTGAGTGCCAAAAAATTGATGCTTTTGAACTGTGGTGTTGGAGAAGACTCTTGAGAGTCCCTTGGACTCCAAGGAGATCCAACCAGTCCATCCTAAAGTCCACCCATCAGTCCTGCGTTTTCACAGGAAGGACTGATGCTGAAGCTGAAAATCTAGTACTTTGACCACCTCATGTGAAGAGTTGACACATTGGAAAAGACCCTGATGTTGGGATGGATTGGGGGCAGGAGGAGAAGGGGATGACAGAGGATGAGATGGCTGGATGGCATCACCAACTCGATGAACATGAGTTTGAATAACCTCTGGGTGTTTGTGATGTACAGGGAGGCCTGGCGTGCTGTGCTTCATGGGGTTGCAAAGAGTCAGACACGACTGAGCGACTGAACTGACTGACTGACTGTGATGACAGATTAGTTTTTTGGTGACTTACGAGCAACTGTCTTTGTCTTACAAGTCTCTGCAAATCAGAAATGTAAATAGAACCCACAATGCCATGAAACTGAGCCTAGTTAGCTCAATCTGGTAGAACTAGGAACAGCATAAATAAATAAATAAACAAACAAACAATTTATTTTTTAAGTCATTTTTATAAGTCAAACTGCTGGAAAGTCTCCCTTAAGATCTAAATCACTGCCTCCTTAAGGACTTCTAAAGAACAACCATAAATCTTAAAAGTCTTTTCTACAAATAACCAAAAGCCTTAGTCGTCTGAACATATTTAACTTATTGTTATTATTATTATTAATAAACTAGTAAGTTTATAGTATAATATTTGTTTATTTTCTATGTTTTGAAATGAACCTATGAAATCTCTAGTTATATCTGTTTTTATGTTTGTGTGTAAATATATGTTTCCCTTAGATAGTTTTATCTGAATTAATTGTATAAAATAGCTCCATTTAATTGACTTAAAAATAAGTGCTTACAAATTAGATATTTTTAAGTAGAAATTAACTCAAATAAAGTTTAAGTTCATGTGATCTGAGAAGCATCAACAGTAAAATAATATTCAGTATTAAAATTTAACTTTGTTGGCTTAATACAGATATGTATTATTTTTATTGAAGCGAGGTTTTAGGTAGTTAGAATAGGAAAAAAGAGTCCAGAATGACGATGGCTAAAAGACAAGGATGGGAAAAGCATACAAAAGTAGAAGAAAGGAAGGTCCAAGGACCTGAATAAGGACCTCAGGTAAAACAAACAGCACTCTTGGCTAGCCCAATTTACATAGGGCAGGCCCAGGGGGAGGAGAAAAAACATGTAAAAGGAGGAGCCAAAATTGGGCTGGGGGCCTCTCTTCTCTTCACGTCTTTTGGGTCAGCATGCCCTCAAGCCTCGAGGATATATTTTCCTTCACTTTCTAAATAAAACTGAGCTGTAACACAGCTGTAACTGGCCCATCTGAGGGCTACATCGCTGGTCCATCCATTACTTCAAATTTTTGTTGTGATGAGACAGAACCGAGGAAATTACACACACACACCCCCTCCGCCCCCCAACACTAGGTTTACTAAAAAGTCATCCTGACTAAAAAGTCAAGATTAGGTCATGTTATCTCTGCTATAAATTATATCAATGAGAAAAACATCCTGGGCTTGTGGCTGACGTGGTCTAATGTCTCATGGTTAATCTAAACATAATTGTAATTCAGTATATGTAAATGGGCTAAGAGCTTTCAAGTGAACTATTTAAAGATAATTATGTTTTATGGTGTGTCTGTGGCAGGAGGTAGATATACCCCCACCACCATTCCAACTGCAGTTGGAGTTCATTCCTTGTGGACAGCAATTCCAAAATATCAGTAATGGGAAAATCGAGAGAGGAAGCTGGACCCTTTCCAGATAAAAATTGAGACCACACCTTTTCATCTGTTTTGAAGGAGACCTTCCTGACTAGAAAGCTCTCTAGAGGTCAAAAGGGGAGTGCTATCAAATCTAATCATAAGCCTCTTTACTGGAATTCATCTTGGCTAAGAGATGCGTTTAGTACATGCACACATGAGAGGATTCTGATACACACCAAATAAGGACTCAGAACCAGGCAAGTCAAAATGGTTGGCCAAAGGAAATCTGGAAGAAATTCCCATAAAAGTGATTCAGACTACCAGGAGGATGCAACTCTCTTTCTGAGTCTGCCCATGTGTCTATCTACATGTACTGTACTCTATCCCTCCTAATAAGCACTTTACTTTTTTAACTAATTTCTGTCTTGTGGAAATTATTTTCTGGCAAGACCTTGTCACTGGCCACTGATCTGGTGTCTAGGATTCAGTGCTCACTGCTGCAAGGTCTCAGTCTCTGACTGGGAACCAAAACCCTGCTGTAAGCCACTGCAGGCTGAAGCCAGCTGAGATTATATTTAGTGTGAAACCTTCCAATGCAGGAGATGTAAGAGACACAGGTTCAGTCCCTGGGTTGGAAAGATCCCCTGGAGGAGGGCATGACAATCCACTCCAGTATTCTTGTCTGGAGAATCCCATGGCCAGAGGAACCTGGCAGTCTACAGTCCATAGGGTCACAAAGAGTTGAACACAACTGAAGTGGCTTAGAATACACAGGGAATTCAAGGTAAGTCACGGTCTTTGCCCATGGCTTTGCCTCAAGCTTTGCTGCAGCTTGAGGGCCCTGATTTTTGCTTTTGCTTTCTTTCTTTTGGTCTCTGCTTTGTTTTCTTTTCAAGACTTGAAGGACATATCCTCTGCTCACAATGTTATGGTTCCACACAACATTGGGGATGATGGGCCCCCCATCATCCCAGGCCATGTAGATTCAAATAAAGCTTTGGTGACAGCTGATGCTGTCCTTTGGGACACGGTGGAAATGTTATTTCTGACAATGAAGGAGCCTGAAGAGTTTCTCTCTCTCTCTCTGTTTTCTCTCTCTCTCTCTCACTGTCCAATATGGAATGCTTATCTTTCCCACTTCACTCACACAGCAATTTATCTTTCTCACTTCATATCTCTGCTCCCTTTTAGGAAAAGATTTCATGGACATCATAGCTAGACTGTGTCCCCACCACTGTCAAACTCAGTATTGTCTCTGTCGGATAAAATCATCAGATGATTCCCAATTCCATCTAAGATCCCAGACAGTTAGGGTAAAAGGTTTGGTGTTCTTCTGCTGTTTTATCTCTCACTTCACTTACAGTGCAGTAATTTATTATGAGAATTGCTCCATCTCCCACCCTGAAGCATTGAACCCCATGCCATCTTCCAGAGCATCCAATTTTAGTTTTTCCAAGAGTTCCTTTTTGCATCTAGTGAACTCCCTTTACTACAAGTTTTGGCACTCTACTCTGCTACAGACAGCCTATTGGGCTGGCCCAGAAGCCTGAATCATAAACTTTGTAGATACTCATTCTTGAGGAATACACCCGAGCATAGGGCAACTTATCTTAGGACATATATTCTATAGACAAAGGATCTCTCCTAAGGAAAGTTCTGGCAATTAGACAAATGTCTTCCCCTGGCCACATGGGGGCACACATTGTGCAAGGTACCAAGGAATACAAGATTAGGAATCACTGGCAGAGCAGAGAACACTTGAAACCCCATCAGGTTTGAAGGTAATTTGCTGGATGTCTTGAACCTCTTCAGGTTAAGCCTCCTCGTAAATATTTCTGGGATGCCAGATTCCATTTCTAGGAGAGCTCTCTTGTTCTCAGTTGCAGGTAACTCAACATGGGAAGATATCCCTCCAAGCCAGAAGAAACACCCTTGGAGTATATCTAAGAATTGAAAAAAAATTAAGAGCTAAGAAAGGAAAACCTTAAGCTCCAGTGTACCAGTGTGAGGCCTTGGTATAAACTGGAGAATGGAGAAAAATGGACTGAAAATGGGTCTTTAAACTATAATATCATTCTGCAATTGAATCTTTATTGCCCCAAGATGGGAATGTGGGCTGATTTCCCTATATTCAGGCTTTCACTGTCCTTTACCAAAATCCCACCCTATACAGCTGTCATAATTCAAAATTTAGGGAACCAGAAAACTCTCCTGATATTTTAGATGGTCCACTTCTAAGCTCTCCCATCTCTCGGGGGAAAAAAAAAAAAAAAAACAAGTTTCCACTACTCCTGAGAGTATCCCTACTTCTCCAGAGCCACCTGCTGTCAAGACCAGCTCAACAAGCAGGGTTTCCAGAAGTGCGGTATGGTGAGAGAATGAGAAATGAGACACAAGAATTCAGAGAAAAGCGAGGATCAGGGGACCAACACTGTTCCAAGGTGAAGGTGCGGAAACTGAATCCAAGCCAGCTTTATTATACTTTCAGCCATGAATGAAAGAATATGTGGGTAGTTAAAGTATAACTCATGTGGCCTTCAGGGACAAGGAACAAAGTAGGAGTAAGTAGGAAACAGTAATCAATAACAAATCAGTAACTAAGACTAGTATTCTTATCTATAGATTTTCCACCAGATAAGTAAAACATGTGACTCTGAGACGCCAGTTGAGAAACAGTCTGAGGTCAGTTTTCCAACCTCAGGATCATATCTTGTTTTCAAGATTATGAACTGTTCTCTCTGGACTTGTTCCAAGAGTCTCATTCCTTATAGCATCCGGTTTATCAATAATTATAAATTTCTCTTGTGGCCCTTGCTCGGGTTTGCTTTTCTTTTGTTCTTCCTGTCTCCTAAAACCTGCTTCTCTGGAGTCACTTACTTTTCCTAGTCTTTCTGACTGATCCCAAATTCTACTTCCTTTCAGTTCAGTTCAAATGCACAGTCATGTCTCACTCTTTGCGACCAGATGGACTGCAGCATGCCAGGCTTCCCTGTCCATCACCAACTCCTGGAGCCTGCTCAAATTCATGTCCATCATGTCAGTTATGCTATCCAACCATCTCATCCTCTGCCATGCCTTTCTTCTTTTGTCTTCAGTCTTTCCCAGCATCAGGGTCTTTGCCTGTGAGTCCATTCCTCTCATCAGGTGGCCAAACTATTGGAGCTTCAGCTTCAGCATCAGTGTTTCCAATGAATATTCAGAACCAATTTCCTTCAGAATTGACTGGTTTGATCTCTTTGCAGTCCATGGGACTCTCAAGAGTCTTCTCCAACACATTTCAAAAGCATCAGTTCTTCTGTGCTCAGCTTTCTTTATAGTCCAACTCTCACACCCATGAATGACTACTGGGAAAACCATAGCTTTGACTAGATGGACTTTTGTCGGCAAAGTAATTTCTCTGCTTTGTAGTATGCTTTCTAGGTTTGTCATGTCATAACTTTTCTTCCAAGGAGCAAACGTCTTTTAATTTCATGGTTGCTGTCACCAACTGCAGTGTTTTTGGAGACCACGGAAATAGAGTCTGTAACTGTTTCCATTGTTTCCCAATCTATTTGGCATGAAGTGATGGAACTGCCTCCTGAGAAATCTGTAAGCAGATTTACCTGCCTCCTGAGAAATCTGTATGCAGGTCAAGAAGCAACAGTTAGAACTGGACATGGAACAATGAACTGTTTCCAAATTGGGAAAGGAGTACATCAAGGCTATATAGTGGCACCCTGTTTATTTAACTTACATGCAGAGTACATCATGCAAAATGCCTGGCTGGATGAGGCACAAGCTGGAATCAAGATTGCTGGGAGAAATATCAATAACCTCAGATATGCAGATGACACCGCCTTTATGGCAGGTGATATTCTACATATAGTCCTACCGTGGAAGACTCAGATAAAAATATCACAGAAGTCCTTAATTTCCTTGGCATCTGTGGTTACAGAGTCTCTCAGACAAAGGCACAAATCACATGGCAACAAGTTAAATATCTGGGATATATTATAAACCCCAGAAGTAGGTGGTTATCTCCAAATAGAAAATGAGCTATATTAGGCCTAAGTGTTCCAGAAGAAGAAACATTTCTGTATATTTGGGGGCATGGCAAGATTTTGTAGAATTTAAGTTCCAGGATTTGGGCTAATGGCCAAGGCCCTGTATGTCAAGACTCAGTCTCAGTCTCTGGCCCAGAAATGAAACCCTGCTTCAAGCTGCTGTGGGCTGAGGCCACCCCAGACAGTCTAACTAAATTAGTTTCTCCAGATTTTTGGTAACTTTAAACATTGGAGTTTTACTAAATAAACTTAAATAATGGGATATTAAATATCTAGATCATTCCTAAGTAAAATAAGATACTGAAACATTAGTTACTAAACATAGGCTTACTTTTGCAGAGAGAGATAGATATTTAGGTCTATTAATAAAAGTGTTTGTTGCCACAATGAAAAAGTTTCTATAAAAAGCACAAAATTTTTAAGAAATTATAAATAACATTTATAATGTAAAAGATGATTTATAATTGCTTACTTCTTAGTTTTCAATACAAACTAAAGCTTAAAAAATAAAAATTCTAATGAATATAGGTTATCAAAACTACTAAAATTGATAAGAAAAAATATCTTTGTATGGAGGAAAATTGTGTAAGGAATGAAGATGCAGTTTGTTAAAGGGAAAAAAAATATATTTTTCTGTGGGAAAAGAAGGATAGTGAAAGCATAGTACAAAAATGAAAAGTAAAGAAGAATATTAAAGAAGGTTTATGGAAAAGAAACCCTGATAAAAGAGTTCTATGCATGCTCAAGATTAGCTGATTACATTTTTATTGGGTAAATATATTTTAATATAAAAGTAAGTTGATAGAAAACTAAAATCTGTTGTGTTAAGAGAAGAAAGTTTGCTTAGAATATTGATTTGCTTTTGATAACAGATTGTAAAGTTTATTTTGTGTATAACTCTTACTTAATTTATGCATCCAAGAAAATTGATGCTTTTTCAACTTTTTACTTATTAGGTTGAAGTGGTGACTTTGCAGCTCCTTTCATGAAATACTGGAAATAATGTTTACATGATTTTAAATATCTTTTATTTTGCTTATGTCATTAATTTCATATTTTCTTTCTGGTAAGTATGTATTGTATCTAGTAAATTTGGTATACACTTTGGCTCAGCTCTTAAAATAAGGAAATGGATTAATTATTTAATCAGTTAATCATAGAAATCATGATATATAAAAGTATTATGCTATAGTGAGGCATGAAATGAAATGAATTTTATTAAATTTGCATTCAGAGTGTAAAGTATATCATAGCAAAGCTATAACAAATATTTTGCTAAATCAACATTTCTTGAAATTTAACAGTTGAACTACTGATTATATTACTAATGTCACTGCCTAGAGCTCTTTAATATACATTGATTTTCCACTAATGTTCCTTCCAATCTTCTGATCATTGTTTATGATTAAGCTTTGCACCATGGTCTAAACATTTTCTCAAATAAATCTATTTCACATTCATTTAGTTCACTTAGCACAATTTATCCACCATCTGAAATGCCACATAATTTGTTACAAACTCCAAAGGTTTTGGAATTTTTTTTGTTCTTCCATATCTTAATACTTTCATGATGATTATTCCTTCATAAGACTAATAATTTAATGAAAGATAAACCTTTAGTGTGATGAAATTTACAAGATTAAACATCATGTCCCTAAAGATTCAACTCTATGTTGGGTTTATAGCAACATAATCTTCTTACAGTTGATGATACATTGAATTTAAGCACTTCAATTTCCACAAACAATGTCATTTTCTTAGAGGTTATTATGTCACCTGATTTAATGTAGATTTTTATTGCTTGACTGAAAATGTAAACAGTCATACAAAACATATATCTCTTTTCTATTTTGTTGTGAAGCACTGTCTATCTCATATCTCAAAGCTATTTTTCTTTACACAGAATAAATTAAAATCTGTGCTTTTATTTTTTAAATGACTATATTAACATGTTAGTATTAAACTTCACCAATCACATAAAACTTTCAGACTAGACTGTGAAAAATAAGGCATATATTACACTCCTATAACACATTATTGAAATTAGAAGTGAAAAATTATTTCCAAGTCTGAATATTAAAAAAAAATGGATCACAAAATTGGAGCACTAGAAAGAGTACTGAAATATTACAGTATTTCTCTGCTTCAGGAGGTATTTAGTGCTGATGAAAACAATCCATGAAGTTTTTTACATAACCATGAGTAAAAGCAAATGCTGAGTTATTATATCTTAAGTTTAGTTTAAAAATCACAATGTACTATATTTTTAAATTATTTAAAATAAAATCTGATTATGAAAGTTTTCTCTAAACTGTTGGCCTATTTTGACAAGATTTCCTTAGCTTCCTTACTAGAAAGTTTATTTAATAAAGACATGAGCTATGAAATCTTTATTATACTATTATAATTTTATTATCTTTTGTTTAGATTGCTATGTTTAATGATTTTAGTTCTCTGGTAGGTTGAGACTTAAAATTAACTAGTTAATGTAACCTTGAAAAATAGGCAGCTCCCACATGAATCTGTTACTGCTGTACTACTTGAATTAATATTTTCACATACATGGAGACTTGCCTATCCACACTATTTATGGAGATTACCTTTGAAATGTTCAAGATTGTTTTTACTTATCAGGAATTTAAGCATTTTGCCTGATTCTCTATAAAATGTTTATGAACTAAAACATATTAAGGCCCCAAATAATTTTTAGCTATGAAATGCATAAATATGAAGTCTAAATATTAAATTTTTATTTAAATAAAAATCTATAAAATGTAATATTTTAGCCTACATCATAGCTCCCTTGTAAAGTTGAATAATACCTAATGGAGGATACAACTGTGTTTTAATATGTATCACATGGTACTTATTACAAGGCTCATAGAGTAAAACTGATATCATTAAGAGGCCCTATTTAGATGCACATAAGAATAGCTCCAAGACAGAAGGTATTATGTTTCTCATACTATTATATTTGTGACTTAGACTCCATGAAAAATAAAAGTAAAGCTCAGTAAAATCCTTGTACCTTAACAAGTCAAAAAAACATAAATATGGCTATAAATAGTTAATAATATGCTATATAACATGAACAAGCACAATATTCCAAATGTATGCTACTGACCATTTGCCTTTATGGCAGTAATCACTTAGCTAGCTGCAGGTTAGGCACTAGACTTCTACAAATGTTCAGTCTGACCACCTAGTAACTGAAGTCTGTTAAAATCTGCTATTAAATTATTTACCTATACTTGATTATTAATAAAGTTAAAAACAATCAATACTTGAATCCATTAGTTATATAGATATTTCATCAGGTATATAAATTATGCTATTTTAGACCAAACTTTAAGTCAAAAAAAGAAGTGCTTTCCAACTTTCACTACATGCTGTAAACTAGTTCCTCAAACACATCTTGACTACATCATCATAAATTTATTAGTCCTTTTGAGAGAGAAAGTTATAAAGGCCACAGAAAGAGACCAGAATTTGCTGTTGGCAGGATATTCCATTCTTGGCAAGAGATGAACACATTTCTGTAATATTACTTGCTTTATTTAAAAAATTATTGTTATCTTTGTTTTAATTTCAATAACTCCATATGATTTAATAAAATTAGAATTGTGCAAATAAATACATGCCTTTGGATTCTTATTCCTTTTATCTTGCTAGCTTATGTAGTATCCTGGATAAGTTTTTCTTTGTTAGTGGAATGGTAAATTATAATTTTGGTTGAGGATTTAGTCACAACTATTTGCCAACATCCATTGGATCTTTTAAAAAAGCAAGGTGATTCCAGGAAACTACTTACTTCTGCTTCATTGACTATGCTAAAGCCTTTCATTGCATGGATCACAACAAACTCTGAAAGATTCTTAAAGAGACAGGAATATCAGACCACTTACCTGCCTCCTGAGAAACCTGTATGTGGGACAAGAAGCAACAACAGAATCAGACATGGAACCTAGTGATAGGTTCAAAATTGGGTTCAAAATTGGTTCAGAATATGTCAAGACTGTGTATTGTCACCCTGTTTATTTAACATCTATGCAGAACAGATCATGCAGAATGCCATGGCTGAATGAATCACAAGCTGGAATCAAGATTGCTGAGAGAAATATCAACAACCTCAGATATGCAGATGACACCACCCTTATGGCAGAAAGTGAAGAGGAACTAAAGAGCCTCTTGATGAAGGAGAAAGAGGAGAGTAAAAACAAAAAAAGAATGGCTTAAAACTCAACATTAAAAAAAAAAAAAAAAAAAAAACTAAGATTATGGCATCCAGTCCCATCACTTCATGGCAAATAGAGGGTGAAAAAGTAGAAGCAATGACAGACTTTATCTTCTTGGGCTCCAAAATCACTGTACATGGTGGCTTCAGCCATGAAATTAAAAGATGCTTGCTCCTTGGAAGTTAAAAGATGCATTAAATTAAAAGATGCTTGTCTTCCCTGGTGGCTCAGAAAGTAAATAATTTGCCTGAAGTGCCAGAGAACTGGGTTCGATTTCTGAGTCAGGAAGATCCCCTGGAGTGGGAATAGCAACCCACTCCATTTTTCTTGTCTGGAGAATCCCATGGACAGAAGAGACTGGAGGGTTATAGTCCTTGGGGTCACAAAGAGTCAGACACGACTGAGCAGGTAACACACACACACACACACACACACACACACACACACATATCTTGGAAGGAAAACTACAGAAAATCTAGACAAAGTATTAAAAAGCAGAAACATAATTTTGCCAACAAAGGTCCATATAGTTAAACCTATGGTTTTTCCAGTAGTCATGTATGGATGTGAGAGTTGGACCATAAAGTAGGCTGACCACCTGAAAACTGATGCTTTTGAACTGTAGATCTGGAGAAAACTCTTAAGAGTCCCTTGGCCTGCAAAGAGATCAAACCAGTCAATTCTAGAGGAAATCAACTCTGAACATTTTTTGGAAGGACTGATGCCAAAACTGAAGCTGCAATATTTTGGCCACCTGATATTAAAAGCCAACTCATTGGAAAAGATCCTGATGCTGAGAAAGATTAAGAGTAGGAGGAAAAGGGGGCAATAGAGGGTGAGATGGTTTCATGGCATCACTGACTCAATGGATATGAGTTTGAGCAATGCTGGGAGATAGTTAAGGACAGTCTTCTGGTGGCTCAGATAGAAAAGAATCTACCTACAATGCAGGAGACCAGGGTTCGATCCCTGGGTCAGGAAGATCTCCTTGAGAAGGGAATGGCTACCCCCTCCAATATTCTTGCCTGGAGAATTCCATGGACAGAGGAACCTGGTGGGCTATATTTCATGGTGTCACAAAGTGCCAGACATGACTGAGTGATTAACACTTTTACTTTCAATTAAGGACAGAGAAACCTGGTCTGGTGCAGTACATGGGGTTGCAGAGTCAGACACAACTTAGCGATGGAACAACAATCTAATTTATATATGGTTATAAGCACTGTGATACATTTAGCCTATGCAAAAAAAAATATTAACTTCTACTCTAGGTCATTAGACCTCAAATCTGAGGATTGAGGCCAGTGTCTAAAAATAATAGAAATTGTACCTTTTTAGTCATTGATTTCCATTCACATATTCCTGTCATTTATGTTGTAGGTAGTGGTGAATGAACTACAAAAGAACAAGATTTAGGCATTCCTAAATACCATGTTAGCATACAACCTTTTAAATTTTTTATTTCATTTATTACTATTAATAATGTCAATGACCACAGTTTTCTAACTTTGCCTTTATTTGCTTTGTTCTTTAAAAGAAAAAAATTCTGTACCTAGTCACCAACACAATCTTTATCAAATGCATAACTATGGACAGCTACAGCACAAATAAAAGTAAACTACCAAAACCATGTACTTCAAAACTAGGAGATAGATTATCTATTTTCTCTATTTACTATAAAGTGTAAAATTCTTCCTTGAAAGTATTTAAACTGAAAGAGCTCACATTCTCATACTATCTCCCAGTTTAAAGTGCTGAGTACTTTTTCTTAATTAGGCTAAAAGATATAAAATTTAAGGACATATGCTGAAAATGAAATGTCCATATTATAAAATATGTTGTATAAATCAGTGTTGATATGTTTTCTATAGCTTCTGCCCACAGTAACACCTCCCTAGCATTGTATCAGCCTCTGATCGTGATTTCTTGGCTATAATTTACTGGTGTATGCAGACTTCATGATGATTGCAGCTATGACAGAAGTGCGAGTCTACAAATTATTTCCTGTATTAGATATTGACAGTGTCTCTTCCTATGCACATGTATATATATATAGCTTGTTGTATAATATATATATATACATATATATATATATTATTTCCTGATACTATCTATCTATCTATCTATCTATCTATCTATATCCTAGATAGTATCCAATAATGTATCTCATGAAATTTCAAACATCTGTCACTTGATTGACATAAATTTGAGGTATGGAGAGCTATTTTAATTTCCTTGCAATCATATCACCTACACAAACTAGTGATACTGACTCCTCACCTTTCTCTTGTCTCTGAAAAAGTCTAAATTGAATAAAGATGTGAGAATTTGTAGGGCAGATATTATCTGTCAGATTATTTATATTCAGAAATTATAGCTAATGCCTGACCTAAGCTGTCATCCCACTGGCTGGGGAAAATTTTCCAATTGACTCTTTATCCAAAAGAATAAAGTCTATAGTTGCCATGGTAATAGAAGGTATTAGCAATAATTGAGTGAAAAAATATAAACATTATAGGCAGTTGATCTTATTAGTACATGTTGAATTATACTGCAGCCATCTCCAGCTATGTTTAAAACATTCTCTGATGAAACTGGTATGAGCCTCTTAAGAAAGTTTGGGTAGGAATAGCTGAAGGTTGGAATAAGCACTCATTAATTTCATGCATTCTATGAATAGATATACGGACTGCATAAACAAAGTACCCACACACAAAAATTTTTAAATCCATATTCCAAGCAGAATTTTTTATAAATGTTTGTGGAAAAAAATGAAATCAGATAAAAACATCAATATCAATAACATTTCATTGATGTTCTCACTTTTTGAAGTAAAAATAAAATAACTTTTTTTTGTAAATTGCTGCTTACCATTTCTAAATTATACTGAAATTCCTCATCTGTATCTGAAAGTTGTTTAAATCAAAACTATCTCAAAAAGAATAGATTTCATACTGGAACACAAATTCAGTTTATAGAACATCAAGTGGTCAGTTAACAAAATTTTGAGTTACAGACTGCAATATAGTAAATGTACATTGTTAATTGGTTCATTAAGATATTTAATTACAGTTCAACTGAACAAAGAAAGAAATACTTCATTTATATCCTGATTTTTTTATTCAATAGTTAATTCTATATTTGAATAAAATAAAATATAGCAGAGAATAAACTAACACAACTATCTAAATTAATAGCAAATAAAAGTATAAAATACAAAAAAATACACATTTGGCCATGAATTGAGACTTTATATAAAATCAATTTTGAATAATTGTATACGTTATTTAATTTTATATTTTTATTGTGTGATACAGTCTGCTATTTGTATTTTTATTTTTGCGTTTTTTATTATTTTATATTTGTTTCATTTTATTTTATCATTTTTTAAATTAAAAGCTAATTCTTTTATTATCGTACCTTTAATAATTATAATGTAAAAATATCCTACAGGAATTCTTAATTCTGATATCCAACTTCCTAAAATTTCTATCTTCACTAACCTCATTATCAAATGAATTAATTAAAACAATTTTCTTTGATGAAAATTAAGCAAATAAAAATACAATAACTGGAAAATAAACACAATGCCAAATTTAAAATTAAAGCAGCCTCTTCCAAATTATGTGAAAATAAATTGGCAAATTTTCATTAGAAGCTCAACAGTTGTTTCTAACTATCTTGAGGTGCATAGAGAAGGAAATCTCTATCAGGTCAGAAAATTTTACTAAATGCTCAGTATTAAGAAAGTGTCAACATAGATCACCAAATTGGAAGCAAACAAACAAACAGAATGTACTTCTTAGTACAAGGCCAATATACTGATTTGAATTCAAATGTCATTCATTGCCAATACAAATCTGGAAGCTCCTAAAATGTACTTTATGACTAATAGACTCATGTGTTCAGACATAAAACTGTTATTAAAGTTCACAATTTTTTTCTGGATTTTCATATGTCACCTATAAATGGAAGAAAATACTACTAAATTACTTTCATATAAGAAACGTTAGAAAATGGGAAATCAACAAGATTATTGCTCTTGTTCTTTTACATCTGTGAAGATAAGAAACACTGATTAGTAACTTGCAGCCATTAAAACAAACTTAAGATTAACTTTTGATGCTTAATTCTCTTGTTAATATACTGTAGGGAAGAAAAAATTTTGATGGCAAGAAAATCATCCTTTATTTACATTTGAAAAATGTACCCTATTCAATGTTGTTTTAGAATTCATGCAACATGATCTTATATACATTTATTTGAATGATACCATTCATTTGGCATGATTAATATTTTACCTATAAATATGTATCTTTAATTTTATTTTCTTCCAGTATATTTAGATGTAGTTTTGAATAGTCTATAATAAACTTAGACTGTTTTAAAGTTCTGAAAAATATTTTCTTACTTTTTGTATTGAAATGCTAATCAAAGTATCTTTTTCATATAATCATTAACAATAGATCTAGGCAGAAACACTGAATAAATTATAATGACATAATTTTGCAAACTAATACTTTCTAAATGCTTATTGGAGTTGGACAAAGAGAGAAATATTTTTACATTGACAAAACAGTATCACAGTTTTACAGATTCCTTTGTGAAAAATATTAAATAGTTTTAGACAGATTTTAATTACTGTTGAATATAATTGGTAAATTTTTAGGAATGCCATATGTGACAGATTTAGTCTCTGAAATCACTCAAATATTCATTTGTTCAATTATATATATTTGGTCATATTTCTTAAAAAACAATTTTGAAAACTATAATTATTATTTATAATTCATTTAAATTATCAACTCTGGTATGTTTTACAACTTTGAACACATGATTAATGCCAAATGAAACATCAAGTTCTATAACAGCATAAATTAATCAATGGTAGAGAAAATAAGATTATCCTTCCTTGGGGGAAGTGTATTGAGTGGAAGGAAACAAAGAGAACTTTCTGAGATAATGCAGTCTTCAATATCTCAATAGGGTTTTGGGTTACACAAGTGTATGCATTTGTCAAAATCTTTTAAAGGATGAACCAGAGATTTGTCAGTAAATTTTAACTTTGAAGAAATAGAAAACTAAAAAAAAATAATAAAATTTGAATTAATGATAAGTCTACTGACATGTTTAAAGGTGAAGTATACCACTGTTAGTCTCCAACTTATTTTTTTAAAAAATAGCAAAAAATAAGATAAATTTATGAGTGGACATGTGAGTAAATCAAAGGTTTTCTATATATGCTAAAGCATGAAAAGTAAAGTTTCTATGTTAGAATATATTTGATATATATTTGTTGTTGTCATTATCCAATCATTAAGTCATGCCCGACTCCTTGCAACCTCATGGACTGCAGAATGCCAGGGTTCCCTGTCCTCCTGTATCTCCAGAGTTTGCTCAAACTCATGTCCATTGAGTTGGTGATGCTATTTAGTCATCTCATTCTCTGCCAACCTCTTCTCTTTTGCTTTCAATCTTTCCCAGCATCAGGGTCTTTTCCAATGAGTCAGAACTTCACATCTGGTGGCCAAAGTACTGGAGTGTCAATTGATACTCAACTATTTTGTATTTTCATTATCATAATAAAATGAAAAAAAAAAAAAGTATAGAACTGATAAGGAGTCATAAAACGGTTTCCTAAAGAAGTGACTGATTCACTGAGAGATGAAGGAAAGTAGAAGATAGTCAAGTGTAGAATGGAGAAAGAACACTACAGAGGAAACAACAGATATCAAAATCCCAAAAAAGAAAAGAAGTTAATATGCTTAAAAAATGCAAGAATAAGCTGAGTTACAGCATTTGTGGAGTCATAAGTCATTCTAAGGATTACTCTTTACTGCTTATACTGCTTCAGTGGTCTAGTTTAACTTATGCATATTACAAGTTATTCATGTGTGATAATTACAAATCCAGTTCCAGTTCAGTCACTCAGTCATGTCCGACTCTTTGCTTCCCCATGAACCACAGCACGCCAGGCCTCCCTGTCCATCACCAACACCCGGAGGTCACCCAAACCCATGTCCATTGAGTCGGTAATACCATCCAACCATCTCACCCTCTGTCATCCCCTTATCCTCCTGCCCTCAATATTTCCCAGCATCAGGGTCTTTACAAATGAGTCACCTCTTCGCATCAGATGGCCAAAGTATTGGAGTTTCAGCTTCGGCATCAGTCTTTCCAATGAATATTCAGGACTGATTTCCTTTAGGATGGGTGGATTGGTTGGATCTTCTTGCAGTCCAAGAGACTCTCAAGAGTCTTCTCCAACACCACAGTTTAAAAGCATCAATTCTTCAGTGTCCAGCTTTGTTTATAGCCCAACTCTCACATCCATACATGACCACTGTAAAAACCACAACCTTGACAAGATGGATCTTAGTTGACAAAGTAATGTCTCTGCTTTTCAATATGCAGTCTAGGTTGGTCATAACTTTCCTTCCAAGGAATAAGCATCCTTTAATTTCATGGCTACAGTCACCATATACAGTGATTTTGAAGCCCAGAAAAATATAGTCAGCCATTGTTTCCATGAAGTGATGGGATCGAATGCCATGATTTTGGTTTTCTTAATGTTGAGCTTTAAGACAATTTTTTCACTCTCCTCTTTCACTTTCGTCAAGAGGCTTTTTAGTTCTTCCTCACTTTCTGCTATGAGGGTGGTGTCATCTGCATATCTGAAGTTATTAATATTTCTCCCGGCAATCCTGATTCCAGCCTGTGCTTCTTCCAGCCCAGTGTTTCTCATGATGTACTCTGCATATAAGTTAAATAAGCAGGGTGACGATATACAGCCTTGACGTACTCCTTTTCCTATTTGGAACCAGTCTATTGTTCCATGTCCAGTTCTAACTGTTACTTCCAGATCTGCACACAGGTTTCACAAGAGGCAGGTCAGGTGGTCTGGCACTCCCATCTCTCAGAATTTTCAACAGTTTATTGTGATCCACACAGTGAAAGGCTTTAGCATAATCAATAAAGCAGAAATAGATGTTTTTCTGGAACTCTCTTGCTTTCTCAAGGATCCAGCTGATCTTGGGAATTTGATCTCTGGTTCCTCTGCCTTTTCTAAAACCAGCTTGGACATCTGGAAGTTCATGGTTCACATATTGCTGAAGCCTGACTTGGAGAATTTTATGCATTATTTTACTAGTATGTGAGATGAGTGCATTGGTGCGGTAGTTTGAGCATTCTTTGGCATTGCCTTTCTTAGGGATTGGAATGAGAACGGACCTTTTCCAGTCCTGTGGCCACTGCTGAGTTTTCCAAATTTGCTGGCATATTGAGTGCAGCACTTTCACAGCATCATCTTTCGGGATTTGAAATAGCTCAACTGGAATTCCATCACCTCTACTAGCTTTGTTTGTAGTGATGCTTCCTAAGGCCCATTTGACTTCACATTCCAGGATGTCTGGCTCTAGGTTAGTGATCACTCCATCGTGATTATCCGGGTAGTGAAGACATTTTTTTGTACAGTCCTTCTGTGTATTCTTGCCACTTCCTCTTAATATCTTCTGTTTCTGTTAGGTCCGTAACATTTCTGTCCTTTACTGAGCCCATCTTTGCATGAAATGTTCCCTTGTTATCTCTAATTTTCTTCAAGAAATCTCTAGTCTTTCACATTGTTTTTTTTTTTTTTTTTTCATCTATTTCATTCCATTGATCACTGTGGAAGGCTTTCTTGTCTCTCCTTGCTATTCTTTGGAACTCTGCATTCAAATGGGTATATCTTTCCTTTTCTCCTTTGCTTTTTGCTTCCCTTATTTTCACAGTGATATTTAAGCCTTCCTCAGACAGCCATTTTGCTTTTTTGCATTTCTTTTTCTTGGGGATGGTCTTAATTCCTGTCTCCTATACAATGTCACAAACCTCTGTCCATAGTTCATCAGGCACTCTGTCTATCAGATCTAGTCCCTTAAATCTATTTCTCACTTCCACTGTATAGCCATAAGGGATTTGATTTAGGTCATAGCTGAATGGTTTAGTGGTTTTCTGCACTTTCTTCAATTTCAGTCTGAATTTGGCAATAAAGAGTTCATGATCTGAGCCACAGTCAGCACCTGGTCTTGTTTTTGCTGACTGTATAGAGCTTCTCCATCTTTGGCTGCAAAGAATATAATCAATCTGATTTTGGTGTCGACCATCTGGTGATGTCCATGTGTAGAGTCTTCTCTTTTGTTGTTGGAAGAGGGTGTTTGGTATGATCAGTGCATTCTTTTACCAGAACTCTATTAGTCTTTTCCCTGCTTTATTCTGTACACCAAGGCCAAATTTGCCTGTTACTCCAGGTGGTTCTTGACATCCTACTTTTGCATTCCAGTCCCTTATAATGAAAAGGACATATTTTTTGCATGTTAGTTCGAGAAGGTCTTGTACATCTTCATAGATGTATTCAACCTCAGCTTATTATTATTTACAAATAATAATTACAAATGAATCAATAAATATGTATCAGTAATTACACTAAAATGACATTGATTAAATACTTCAAACACAATGAAGAGATTGGAAGATTGGATTTTAAAAACAAAAGATCTCAATCCATGCAGTCTGTAAGAAATATCATTTAGTATTCAAGGCAAAAATGGGTTGAGTGTAAAAATAAACATGAAAAATGATACATGATGAAAATTCGCAGCACAAGTACAGCAGCATACATATATTGATCTCAGATAAATAGACTTTAAAACAAAACAAATCACTAAATAAAAAAAATCTACTTTTTAATGAAAAAAGGGGAATTTTATCAGGGAGGTATAACAACTACACATGTAAACTAACAGTGGAGTACAAACTATCTGAAGCAAAAACCGACTGAATTGAAAATATAAATACACTATTAAATAGAAATAATTGTTGTGGAAGAACTATACAAAAAATCATATATATATGTGTTTATATATATATATATTATTTGAACAATGATTAATTAACTTAATCTGACAGACATACATAAAAGAGTCTACTAATGGTACAGAATGCATATTAATTTCTAGTTATTATGGAGCATTATCCAAGATAGGTCAATATGTTGGGTCATAAATAAAGTCTAATCACATAACATAATTGTAATTTTGCTATGTATGTTCTATGACTTAAAGGAAGCAAATGAGATATCAAGAAAAGGCTTAAAATCTGGAAATTCCTCAAATATTTGCAAGTTAAACAATAACCATCTAAATAACCATAAGTAAAGAATAATTAGTGTGAAATTAGAAAAAAATAAAGTGAATGATAGCAAAATTTAATTTTTTTATTAATTCACTTTTAACTAGAGGATAATTGCTTTACAATGTCATGTTTGCTTCTGTCATACAATAACATGAATCATCCATAAATATACTATATGCCCTCCTGCTTAAACCTCCCTCCCACACCCCCATCCCACTGCTCTAGGTTTTCAGAGAGCATGGGGTTGAACTCCCTATGCTATACAGAAATTTACAACTATATTGCCATTCAGTTGCTAAATCGTGTCCAAGTCTTTGCTAATTCATGGTCTACAGCATGCCAGGCTCCTCTGTCTTCCATGAACAACCAGAGTTTGCTCAAATTAATGTCCACTGAGTTGGTGATGCTATCACATCATCTCATCCTCTGCCACCCCCTTCTCATTTTGACGTCAACCTTTCCAAGCATCAGGGTCTTTTCCAATGAGTAGACTCGTCACATCATGTGGCCAAAGTATTGGAGCTTCAGCTTCAGCATCAGTGCCTCCAATGAATATTCAGGGTTGATTTCCATTAGAGTTGACTGGTTTGATATCCTTGCAGTTCAAGGAACTCTCAAGAGTCTTCTTCAGCATCACAATTTAAAAGCATCAATTATTTGGCAATCAGCCTTCTTTATGGTCTAACTCTCACATCCATATATGACTACTGGAAAAACCATAGCTTTGACTATATGGACCTTTGTCAACAAAGTGATGTCTCTGCTTTTCAAAACACTGTCTAGTTTTGTCACAACTTTTCTTCGAAGGAGTAAGTGCCTTTTAATTTCATGGCTGAAGTCACCATCCACAGTGATTTTGGAGTCCAAGAAAATAAAATTTGTCACTGCTTCCACCTTTTTTCCCCTTCTATTTGTCAAGAAGTCATGGGACAAAATGCCATAATCTTAACTTTTTTTAATGTTGAGTTTCAAACTACCTTTTTCACTCTCCCCTTTCATCCTTATCAAGAGGTTCTTTATGTCCTCTTCACTTTCTGCCATTAAAGTGGTATTATCTGCATATCTGAGGTTGGTGGTACTTCCCTCCGCGTCTTGATTCCAGCTTGTGATTCATCTGGCCTAGCATTTTGCATGATGTATTCTGCATACAAGTTAAATAAGCAGAGTGTCAATATACAACCTTGTTGTACTCCTTTTCCAGTTTTGAACCAGTCACTTGTTCCATGTCTGCTTCTAACTTTTGCTTCTTGACCTGCATACAGCTTTCTCAGTAGACAGGTAAGGTGGTCTGGTATTCCCACCTCCAAGAATTTCCCACAGTTTGTTGTGATCCGCCCAGTCAAATGCTTTAGCATACTCAATGAAACAGGAATGGATGCTTTTCTGGAACCCCTTTGCTTGCTCCATGATCCACCAAATGTTGGCAATTTGATCTCTGGTTCCTCTGCCTCTTTGAAACTAAGTTTTTACACCTAGAATTTCTCATTTCACATACTGTTGAAGTGTAGCTTGAAAGATTTGGAGCATAACCTTGCTAGCATGTGAAGTGAAGGCAATTGTTGTTGTTGCTAAGTTGCACTGCTAAGAGGAAATCAACGATGAATATTCATTGAAAGGATGATAAAGCTGAAGCTCAAATATTTTGGCCACAGAGCCTAGAAGATGCTGATGCTGGGGAATATTGAAGGCAAAGAAGAAAGGGGCAGCTTATAAGATGGTTGGATAATATCACCGACTTAATGGACATGAATTTGAGCAAACTCCAGGAGACAGTGGAGGACAGAGCAGCCTGGTGTGCTACAGTCCATGGGGTCACAAAGGTCAGACATGACTTAGTGACTGAAAAATCAACAACCATGACCAAGTGGGAATTATCTTAGGATTGTAAATATTATTTAATATCAGAAAACAATCATATATCATATTAATAAAATAAAGAATGAAAACATCCAAGTTTTCTCAGTAGACTCAGAAAAACACTTAACACAATTCAACCTCTATTCCTGAGGAAAAATCTAAATAAACTGGGGATAAGAGAAAATCCTTTAAACATATAAAATGCATCTCCAAAAAGCCTGTAGCTAATATACTCAATGGAAAAAGACTCAGTCTTCTCCCCAATAAAATTGAGAAAAAGATAACTATGCCCACTCACCATATTTGAGCAACATTGTGCTGAAGATTCTAGCTAATGCAGTACAAAAAAATAATAATTGCAATAACAATAATAATAATAAAATGAAAATAGCTAGTTTTCATAGGCAAAAAAATTGCTTTCAGTCACACACGACAAGATCAATTATGTAAAAAATTTACAAGAATCCACAAAAATTACTTGAGAACTAAGTAACTAAGAAACAAGTTATGCAAAGTTGCATAATAGATGGATAAACAAAAATTGTTTCTATGCATTACTCATGAAAAATTAAAAAACAAAATTGCAGAAGTATACAATTGACTGCTCAGAAATAATTTTTAAATATAAGTGTGAGACTTTTACAGTAAAAATGATAAGACATATTTGAGAGCAATCAAATAAGATATAAATAAGTGAGAAAACCCATATTCATCACTTGGAAGATTTGATGTTGTTAATATGACAATTCTCCTCAATTTATGTATAGGTTAAAAGCACTCCTCATCAAAACTATAAGTTTTTTTTTTTTTGCAGGAGTTGAAATAATTACCTTAACATTTATGTAGGCAGTTGCGTTGTTCAATTTAAAACACACTACAAAGCTATAGTAATCAAGACAGTGTGGTACTGGCATAAAGGAAGATGAACAAATGTAACAGAATTGAATATCCAGAAAATGCCAAGACAGTTAAAAGAGAAAAAGTAGCCTTTTTGATAAATGGTGCAGAAACATTTGGCTATTTACAATAAAAAAAAAATTCATATATTACTGTATACCATAAACTCTAAAAATTGACTTTAAAAAGATTATATGCACTAATATAAATTAAAACTACAAATTTCTAGAAGAAAGCACAGGGTAAAAAAATCCCTATAACCTTAGTTTGAGCAAAGAAGTCCTAGTTATGATGAAAAACACAACTCTTAGAAGAAAAGAATAACAAATTAAATTTCATCATAATAACTTTGCAGTAAAAGGAACACAAGTAAGAAAATTAAAAGACAAACTACAGATTAGGAGAAAATATTTTCAAATTGTATATCTGATAAAAGACATATATCCAGAATATGTTATTCAAAAATAAAATAATTTTTTTAAATAGGCAAAATATTTGGAAATATATTTTATCACAAAAGCAATGTAACTGTGTAATAAAAACTGGAAAATATGCTTAAAATCATTAACTTAGCTTTTACATGAGTGTTCATGAATGCACAATTCATTATTACTCCAAACAAGAAACAATCCTATGTTGATTCAATGTGAACAGACAAAATATGATACACACATGCAATTGAACACTAGTCAACAATATGCAGAATGAGGTACTGATGTCTGTCAAAAGTGCATGCACTTCAAATCATTATACTAAGTAAAAGAAGTCAGATACATAAGACGGTCTATTGATTTCATTTACATGAAACATTCAGAAAAAAATAGATCTACAAAGACAAAAACTGCATAAATGGTTCTGTGCATGGAATGGAAATGTGGAGACTGCAAACAAGCATGATAAATTTTGGAAAGAGTGAATAAACTGCTCGAAAACTGTATTACACTGATGGTACATAACTACATAAACTTACTAAAATTTTTGAATTGTTATTTAAATGGTAAATTGCATAATATTTATATTGCAAAATTTTGAAAATATGAATAATGAAATGTATAATTTGGAATAAACTTATTTTTGGTTAAGTGTTTAAGTGATAAATGAGAATAGGTAATAAATATATGCTATCTTTTGTGTAAGACAGAAAACAAATTACATATATAGATATGAATCTGCCTATTTTTACAAAAGAAAACTTATAAAGGATAAATTAGGAACTAATAAAAAATTAGGGGACAGGATAGCAGAAAAAGAATAAGTATAGTAATGTTGAATATAACTGAATATTAATTTATATGATTTTGATTATACTTTTTATATGTAAAGAGACAAAATAAACTAACACTAAATGCAAATTTAAAAATAATAAAATTTTATATGAAATTAATAAAACATCAGAGTAACATTAAGCAGTGCATTGAAAATCTGCAAAACCTTCACAAATAACCCATTTCAAAAAGAATATGCAGAACATGTTTTATGTGAATATATGTGAATAAAAGAGAATTCTGGACATGACCAAACCGTGAATAAATGATTATCTTCTTTATCTTTTTTTTTTTTTTTCCTTTTGGCTAATTGATCTTCACAAATTGCATCCTTTATTTCTTTTATTTTATTGAGGTATAGATGATTTACAATATATTATATTTTTATAGATTTTACTCTCCTTAAAGCTTTTATAAAATATTGGCAATACTCTCTGTGTTGTACAATATATCCTTCATTTATTTATTTTATACAAAGCAATTAATAACTCTTATTCTTGCCCCTAACCTCATCCCTCTCCCTACTGAAAATCACAAATTTGTTCCCTATATCTGAATCAGTCTTTGGAAGATAGTGGAGTACAAGGATGTGCACTCATCTTCTTCTGCTAAAGCAGAAAATCACAAATATCTGTTGAACAACCAACAACATGAGGACACTAGAACACATCAAAAAAAAAAAAAAATCCATGGCTGATTCATGTCAATGTATGGCAAAAACCACTACAATATTGTAAAGTAATTAGCCTCCAACTAATAAAAATGAATAGAAAAAAATGATATCCCACATCCAAGGACAAAGGTGAAGCCACAACAAGATGGTAGGAGAGGGACAATCACAATAAAATCAAATCCAATACCCACCAGATAGGCAACCCACAAACCGGAGAACAGTAATACCAAAGAATTTCTCCCACTGTTGTGATGGTTCTAAGGTCCATATCAGTCTTCTCAGCCTGGGGATACAGCAAAGGGAATGGGAATCCCCAGGGAATCTGATTTTGAAGGCCAGTGAGATTTGACTACAGAACTTCCACAGGATTGAAGGAAACAGAGATTCCACTTTTGAAGGAAAAACAAAAAAAAAAAAAAACAAAATAAACAAAAATCCAAAACCTGTATGCACCAGGACACAGAGGCAAGCAGCAGTGACCCCAAAGGAGTTTAAGCCAGACCTGTGACTGTATGAGAGTCTCCTTTGGAGGCGTGCAAGTTCTGGCAGCTCTATGGTTGGGTTAATGGCGACCTCCTCCAAGAGGGCTTATGCCATACACAAGTCAGCTGAACCCAGAGCCCCTGTCCCTGTGGCAGTCCACTGCTGACCCATACATTCACAGGAGATACTCAAACACAATTCTATCTCAGTCTCTGTGGAGTCCCTGGGTGCTGGTGCACACAAGGTTTGCTTGAGCCCTCTTTGCATCTCTGGAAGGAATAGGGTTTGATACTAAATGTGGATTTGCCCCTCCTAGTCTCTTGCGGGGGCTTCTCCTTTGCCCTTGAATGCAGGGTATCTCCTCAAAGTCGCTCCAGCTCCTACCATCTTACTGGGGTTTCTTTGACCTTGGGTGTGGGATATCTCCTCAAGGCTGGTCCAGCAAAGTGCAGCCACTGTTCCTAACTTTGGACATGGGGTATCTCCTCATGGACGAAACTCCTGACCTTGGATGTGGGATATCTCCTCACGGCGGCCACTACTGACCTTGTAGGTGGGGTATCTCCTCTCGGGCACTCACTGCTCCAGTGCCACAAAGCCACAACTCACTGATCCAGGACCACACAACCACTCAAAATTCTCCAAGCCAGGCTTCAACAATACATGAACCGTGAACTTCCAGATGTTCAAGCTGGCTTTAGTAAAAGCAGAGGAACCAGAGATCAAATTGTCAACATCTGCTGGATCATCAAAAAAGCAAGAGATTTCCAGAAAAACATCTATTTCTGCTTTATTGACTAGGCCAAAGCCTTTGACTGCATGGATCACAAAAAAACTGTGAAACATCCTTAAAGAGATGGGAATACCAGACCACCTGACCTGTCTCTTGAGAAAGCTGTATGCAGGTCAGGAAGCAACAGTTAGAACTGGACATGGAACAACAGACTGGTTTCAAATAGGAAAAGAAGTATATCAAGGTTGTATATTGTCACCCTGCTTATTTAACTTATATGCAAAGTACATCATGAGAAACGCTGGGCTGGAGGAAGCACAAGCTGGAATCAAGTTTGCTGGGAGAAATACCAGTAACCTCAGATATGCAGATAACATCACACTTACGGCAGAAAGTGAAGAAGAACTAAAGAGCCTCTTGATGAAAGTGAAAGAGGAGAGTGAAAAAGTTGTCTTAAAGTTTAACATTCAGAAAACTAAGATCATGGCTTCTGGTCCCATCACTTCATGGGAAATAAGTGGGGAAGCAGTGGAAACAGTGGCAGACTTTAGTTTTGGGGGCTCCAAAATCACTGCAGATGGTGATTGCAGCCATGAAATTAAAAGACACTTACTCCTTGGAATGAAAGTTATGACCAACCTAGAGAGCATATTGAAAAGCAGAGACATTACTTTGCCAACAAAAGTCAATCCATGGCTGATTCATATCAATGTATGACAAAACCCACTGAAATGTTGTGAAGTGATTGGCCTCCAACTAATAAAAAAAATAAATAAAATAAAAAATTAAAAAAATTGAAAATTGAGGAATTGCAAATCTAAAAAAAAAAAAAAGTCAATCTAGTCAAGGCTATATATATATATATATATATATATTTTCCCAGTAATCATGTATGGATGTGAGAGTTGGACTATAAAGAAAGCTGAGCCCCAAAGAATTGATACTTATGAACTATGGTGTTGGAGAATACTCTTGAGAGTCCCTTGGACTGCAAGGAGATCCAACCAGTCCGTCCTAAAGGAGATCAGTCCTGAATAATCATTCGAAGGACTGATGTTGAAGCTGAAACTCCAATATTTTGGCCACCTTATGGGAAGAGCTGACTCATTTGAAAAGACCCTGATGCTGGGAAAGATTGAAGTTGGGTATAGAAGGGGAAGACAGAGCATGAGATGGTTGGATGGCATCACCGACTTAATGGATATGAGTTTGAGTAAACTCCAGGAGTTGGTGATGGACAGGGGGGACTGACGTGCTGCAGTCCATGGGGTTGCAAAGAGTTGGACATGACTTAGAGACCGAATTGAACTGAAATGAACGTTGGAGGCATGAGTCAGAAGTGTCCTGCTTCTGGGAGGAAGGCACTGACTGTAGCAGTTCTGGGAGATGTGTCTTGGTATAAGTCCTCTTGAAGTTTGCTATTAGCCCTATCATAGGACATCTGTAATCCATGATTGAGTGGCCTCAATCTAACCAAATAACTTGTAGGAAGAGCAAGTCTACCCATCAGCAGGTAAATTGATTAAAGTTTTACTGAGCATGACTCTGCCCAGAAGAGCCAAACCCAGTTTTCCCCACAGACAGTCCCTTTCATCAGGAAGCTTACACATGCCTTTATCTTCATCCACCAGACTAAAAAGAGAAGAAATAAGAATTACAACCCCACAGCCTCCAGAATAAAATTCAAAGTCACATAAAGTTAACCAAAACGAAAATAAATAAGATTATGAATCTTATTTAAGATTCATATAAAGAATAAGATTCTTATAAAGAATAAGATTATTAAATCAAATCCCTTATGACTATACAGTGGAAGTGAGAAATAGATTTAAAGGACTAGATCTGATAGAAAGAGAGCGTGATGAACTATGGACGGAGGTTCGGGACATTGTACAGAAGACAGGGATCAAGACCATCCCCATGGAAAAGAAATGCAAAAAGGAAAAATGGTTGTGTGAAGAGGCCTTCCAAATACCTGTGAAAAGAAGAGAAGCGAAAAGCAAAGGAGAAAAGGAAAGAAATTTCCGTTTGAATGCAGAGTTCCAAAGAATAGCCAGGGGAGATAAGAAAGCCTTCCTTAGCGATCAATGCAAAGAAATAGAGGAAAACAACAGAATGGGAAAGACTAGAGATCTCTTCAGAATATTAGATATATCAAGGGAATATTTCAGGCAGAGATGGGTTTGATAAAGGACCAAAAAGGTATGGACCTAACAGAAGCAGAAGATGTTAAGAAGAGATGGCAAGAATACACAGAAGAACTGTACAAAAAAAGATCTTCATGACCCAGAGAATCATGATGGTGTGATCACTCACCTAGAGCCAGACATCCTGGAATGTGAAGTCAAGTAGGCCTTAGAGAGCATCACTACGAAAAAAGCTAGTGGATGTGATGGAATTCCAGTTGAGCTATTTCAAATCCTGAAAAATGATGCTGTTAAAGTGCTGCACCCAATATGCCAGCAAATTTGGAAAACTCAGCAGTGGCCACAGAACTGGAAAAGGTCAGTTTTCATTCCAATCCCTAAGAAAGGCAATGCCAAAGAATGCTCAAACTACCGCACAATTGCACTCATTTCACACTCTAGTAAAGTAATGCTCGAAATTCTCCAAGCCAGGCTTCAGCAATACGTGAACCAAGAACTTCCAGGTGTTCAAGCTGGTTTTAGCAAAGGCATAGGAACTAGAGATCAAATTGCCAACACTAGCTGGATCATCGAAAAAGCAAGAGAGTTCCAGAAGAACATGTACTTTTTGCTTTATTGACTACCCGAAAGCCTTCGACTGTGTGGATCACAATAAACTGTGGAAAACTCTGAAAGAGATGGGCATACCAGGCCACTTGACCTGCCTCTTGAGAAACCTGTATGCAGGTCAGGACACAACAGTTAGAACTTGATGTGGAACAACAGACTGGTTCTAAATAGGAAAAGGAGTATGTCAAGGCTGTATATTGTCACCCTGCTTATTTAACTTATATGCAGAGAACATCATGAGAGACGCTGGGCTGGAAGAAGCACAAGCTAGAACCAAGATTGCCAGAAGAAATATCAATAACCTCAGATATGCACATGACACCCACCTTATGGCAGAGAGTGAAGAGGAACTAAAAAGCCTCTTGGGGAAAGTGAAAGAGGAGAGTGAAAAAGTTGGCTTAAAGCTTAACATTCAGAAAACTAAGATCATGGCATCTGGCCCCATCACCTCATGGGAAATAGATGGGGAGACAGTGGAAACAGTGTTAGACTTTATTTTTGGGGGCTCCAAAATCACTGCAGATGGTGACTGCAGCCAAGAAATTAAAAGATGTTTTACTCCTTGCAAGGAAAGTTATGACCAAACTAGATAGCATATTAAAAAGCAAAGACATTACTTTGCCAATAAAGGTCCATCTGTTCAAGGCTATAGTTTTTCCAGTAATCATGTATGCATTTGAGAGTTGGACTGTGAAGAAATCTGAATACCGAAAAATTGATGCTTTTGAACTATGGTGATGGAAAAGACTCTTGAGAGTCCCTTGGACTGCAAGGAGAACCAACCAGTACATCCTGAAGGAGATAAGTCCTGGGTGTTCATTGGAAGGACTGATGGTGAAGCTGAAACTCCGATACTTTTCCCACCTTCTGCGAACAGTTGACTCATTGGAAAAGATCCTGATGCTTGGAGGGATTGGGGACAGGAGGAGAAGGGGACGAGAGAGGATGAAATGGCTGGATGGCATCACCGACTCGATGGCCATGGGTTTGAGTAAACTCCAGGAGTTTGTGCTGGACAGGGAGGCCTGGCATGCTTCGATTCATGGGGTCGCAAAGAGTCGGACATGACTGAGTGACTGAACTGAACTGAACTGAACTAATGAATACACAGACATAGATAGAAGACATACAGACGGGGGGAGGAAGGAAATTTATGGAGGGGAAGAGGAAGGAGAGGGTGGTATGTATGAAGATTTCAACATAGAAACAGCCATTACCATATGTAAATTACATAGCCAAAGGGCATTTGCTGCATGACTCAGAGAACTCCAATCAGGCCTCATTAACAACCTAGAAGGGTGGGATGGGGAGGGAGATGGGAGGGAGTTTCCAGATGGGGGGAACGTTGTTATAAATATGGCTGTTTCATGTTGATATTTGTCAGAAACAAAAAAATACTGTAAGGCAATTAGTCTTAATTTATAAGTAAATAAAAATTTAAAAATAGAACAATAATTATTGTTCATGGATTGAAAAAATACTGTTGCTGAAATGTCCATATTGCTCAGTGTTATATGCATAATCAGTGTAATCAAAATTTCAATGGCATTTTTCAAAAATATAAATGCAGTCTTAAAATTTATTTGCAGTCATAAAAGTCTCTCAATAGCCAAAACATTCTTAAATGATCACACAAAGATGGGGGTTTCATACTGACCATTTCAAACTATTTTTATAGAGATATCACAATCAAAATAGTATGTTTGTGTCATAAAATCAAACACATAGAGAACAGAATTGAAAGTCAAAAAATAAATCTACATAATTACATTTGACTAATCTTTGACAAAGGCAGTAAGAATACTTAACAAGGAAAGGATAGTCTCTTCAATAAATGGTATTGGATAAAATGTGTATCCACAGGGAAAAGAATGAAATTGGATACATCTTACACCATACACAAAAATTACCTTGAAATGGATTAAAGCCCTCTGTGTAAAACCTGAACCTCTAAAACTCATACAAGATAGATAGGGAACAATCATTTCGGCATTGGTATTGGCAGTGATTTTTATGGATATGACACCAAAAGTACAAACAACAAATGCAAACATAAACATGTGAGATTTTTCATTGTTATCCTATAGGAATGCAAGGAATTTATGTGTCATAATTTTATATCCTGTGACTTTACCATATTCATTGATTACCTCTAATAATGTTCTGTTAGTATATTCAGGGTTTTCTATGTAGAGGATCATGTCATCTGCAAACAGTGATACTTATACTTCTTTTTCAACCTGGATTTATTTTATTTCTTTTTCTTCTCTGATTGCTGTGGCTAGAATTTCCAAAACGATGTTGAATACTAATGGTGAGAGCAGGCACCCTTGTCATGTTCCTGATTTAGAGGAGATGCTTTCAATTTTTTGCCACTGAGGATAATATTAGCTATGGGTTTGTTCAGTTCAGTTCAGTTGCTCAGTTGTGTCCGACTCTTTGAGACCCCATGAAACGCAGTACACCAGGCCTCCCTGTCCATCACCAACGGCTGAAGTCTACCCAAACCCATGTCCATTGAGTTGGTGATGCCATACAGTCATGTCATCCTCTATCATCCCCTTCTTCTTCTGCCCTCAATCTTTTTCAGCATTAGGGTCTTTTCAAATGAGTCAGCTCGTTGCATCAGGTGGCCAAAGGATTAAAGTTTCAGTGTCAACATCAGTCCTTCCAATGAACACCCAGGACTGATCTCCTTTAGGATGGACTGGTTGGATCTCCTTGCAGTCCAAGGGACTCTCAAGAGTCTTCTCCAACACCACAGTTCAAAAGCATCAATTCTTTGGTGCTCAGCTTTCTTTCGTTTTTTTTTTTTTTTTGCTCAGCTTTCTTTATAGTCCAAATCTCACATCCATACATGACTACTGGAAAAACCATAGCCTTGACTAGACAGACCTTTGTTGACAAAGAAATGTCGCTTTTCCTATTTGGAACCAGTCTGTTGTTCCATGTCCAGTTCTCACTGTTGCTTCCTGACCTGCATACAGGTTTCTCAAGAGGCAGGTCAGGTGGTCTGGTATTCCCATCTCCTTCAGAATTTTCCATAGTTTATTGTGATCCACACAGTTGTATATGGCTTTTATTACGTTGAGGTATGTTCCTTCTATGAATCCTTTCTGAAGAGGTTTTATCGTAAATGGGTGTTGAATTTTGTCAAAGGCTTTCTTTTGCATCTATTGAAATAATCATATAGTTTTACCTTTCAATTTGTTAATATGGTATATTACATTGATTGATTTGTGAAGCACCTACATTACCATACGTAAAACATATGACTAGTGCAACTTCAATGCATGAAACAGGGCACCCAAAGCCATTGAGAGCACATCAAAATAAAGAGATTCTGCACAGTCATAGAAGCAAACAACAAAATGAAAAGTCCACCTACAAAATGAGAGAAAATATTTGCAAACCACATATCCATTCTGTATTAATATCCAAAGTATGCTTTTAAAAACCTCATAGAATACAATGGAAAATAATTTTAAAACAGGCAAAGACCTCAATAGACATTTTTTTTTTCCATTTTCCAATGAAAAACTGACCAAATGACCAATAGGTGTATGCAAAGGTGTTCAATGTCACTAATCATAAGGATAATGAAACTCTAAACCAGAACATTAGCACCTCACACTTGCTAAGATACGTAAAAATCTCAAAACCAAGAGATAAAGTGT
Organism: Dama dama; assembly: GCF_033118175.1. NCBI lineage: Eukaryota > Metazoa > Chordata > Mammalia > Artiodactyla > Cervidae > Dama > Dama dama. The sequence continues at coordinate 74,927,860 of NC_083714.1, forward strand.
TGATAAAGATGTAGAGAAGAGGGCACTCTTGTAGGCTACCAGTGGGAATGTGAATGCTTATAGTCATTAAGAAAAACAGTATGAAGGTCCCTAAGAATATTAAAAACAGAATAACCATAATATCCAACAATCACTCTGTTGGATATATATGTGCAAAGGAAACAAAATCAGGATCTCCATGAGATATCTGTTCTCTGATGTTTATTTTAGCATTATATGCAAAAGTCAAGACATGGAAACAACTTAGGTGTCCATCAAGAGAGTAATGGATAATCATTATTGGATAATTGATTTTATATATATATATACACATATATATAATATATAGTTTTATATATTAATATGTGTTATATATCATTGAAATATATTATATATAGTATATATAGTATTATATATTATACCTATATATATACACATATATAGTATCATTAGACCAGAAAAGAAGAAAATTCTGTCATTTGTGACAACATGACTGAACATGAAAGCATAACGCTAAGTGATATGTCAGACACAGGAAGACTAGTGCCACATGATTTCAATTATAAATCTGAAAATTTGAACTCAGAAAATCAAAGACAATAATAGTGATTGCTAGGGTCCTTGGAGTGGATGAGAAGGGGAGATGTTGGTCAAAGAATACAAAATTTCAGTCAAAAGATGAATAAATTCTAGGTATCTATTGCATAGGACTGTGCTTATAGTTAATGTGTTTTTACACCTGAAATTTGCTGAGAGTAGGCCTAAGTGTTCATACAAAACACACAAAAATAAAAACTATGTCAGGAGATGAATGTGTTAAAAGCTTAATTTTGATAGCTATTTTACTACAGGTGTACCTCAAAAATACAGTGGGTTGAGTTCAGATAACTTCAATAAAATGAATATTGCAGTAAAGTATGCTATACAATTTTTTGGTTTCCTAGTGCATATATAAGTCTAAATTTCATTATATTGTACTGTATTAAGTATGAAACAACACTATGTCTAACAAATGAATACACCTTAATTTCTTTTTTTTTCTTTTATTTTCTTTTTAACTTTACTATATTGTATTGGTTTTGCCATACATTAACATGAATCTGCCATGGGTGTACATGTGTTCCCCATCCCATCCCTCTGGGTCATCCCAGTGCACCAGCCCCTAGCATCCTGTATCATGCATTGAATCTGGACTGGTGATTCGTTTCACATATGATAATACACATGTCTCAATGCCATTATCCCAAATCATCCCACACTCGCCCTCTCCCAAAGAGTCCAAAATACTGTTCTATACATCTGTGACTCTTTTGCTGTCTCGCATACAGCGTTATCATTAACATCTTTCTAAATTCCATATATATATATTAGTATACTGTATTGCCGTTTTTCTTTCTGACTTACTTCACTCTGTATAATAGGCTCCAGATTCATCCATCTCATTAGAACTGATTCAAATGTATTCTTTTTAATGGCTGAGTAATATTCCATTGTGTATATGTACCACTGGTTTCTTATCCATTCATCTGCTGATACACATCTAGGTTGCTTCCATGCCCTGAATACTATAAACACTGCTGTGATGAATATTGGGGTAGACGTGTCTCTTTCAATTCTGGTTTCCTCAGTGTGTATGCCTAGCAGTGGGATTGCTGGGTCATATAGCAGTTCTATTTCCAGTTTTTTAAGGAATATCCACACTGTTCTCCATAGTGGCTGTACTAGTTTACATTCCCACCAACAGTGTAAGAGGGTTCCCTTTTCTCCACACCCTCTCCAGCATTTATTGCTTGTACACTTTTGGATAGCAGCCATTCTGTCTGGCGTGAAATGGTACCTCATTGTGGTTTTGGTTTGCATTTCTCTGATAATGAGTGATGTTGAGCAACTTTTCACGTGCTTGTTAGCCATTTGTATGTCTTCTTTGGAGAAATATCTGTTTAGTTCTCTGGCCCATTTTTTGATTGGGTCATTTATTTTTCTGGAATTGAGCTGCAGGAGTTGTTTTATATTTTTGAGATTAATCCTTTGTCAGTTGCTTTGTTTGTTATTATTTGCTCCCATTCTGAAGGTTGTATTTTCACCTTGCTTATAGTTTATTTTGTTGTGCAAAAGCTTTTAAGTTTAATTAGGTTCCATTCGTTTATTTTTATTTTTATTTTTTTTTTTTTTGTTTTTATTTCCATTACTTTAGGTGGTGAGTCTTAGAGGATCCTGCTGTGATTTATGTCGGAGAGTGTTTTGCCTATGTTTTCCTCTAAGAGTTTTATGGTTTTTGGTCTTATGTTTAGATCTTTAATCCATTTTAGTTTATTTTTGTGGATGGTGTAAGAATGTGTTCTAGTTTTATTATTTTACAAGTGGTTGACCAGTTTTCCCAGAACCACTTTTTAAAGAGATCATCTTTTATCCATTGTATATTCTTGCCTTCTTTGTCGACGATAAGGAGTCCATAGGTGCGTGGATTTATCTCTGGGTTTTCTATTTTGTTCCATTCATCTATATTTCTGTCTTTGTGCCAGTACCATACTGTCTTGACGACTGCGCCTTTATAGTAGAGCCTGAAGTCAGGCAGGTTGATTCCTCCAGTTCCATTATTCTTTCTCAAGATTGCTTTGGCTATTTGAGTTTTTTTTTTTTTTTTTTTTTTTGTATTTCCATGCAAATTGTGAAATTATTTGTTCTAGTTCTGTGAAAAATACCACTGGTAGCTTTATAGGGATTGCATTGAATGTATAGATTGCTTTGGGTAGCATACTCATTTTCACTATATTACTACTTCTGATCCATGAACACGGAATATCTCTCCATCTATTTGTGTCCTCTTTGATTTCTTTCACCAGTGTTTTATGGTTTTATGTATATAAGACTTCTGTTTCTTTAGGTAGCTATATTCCTAAATATTTTATTCCTTTCGGTGCAATGGTGAATGGGCTTGTTTCCTTAATTTTTCTTTATGTTTTCTCATTGTTACTGTTTAGGAATGCAAGGGATGTCTGTGTGTTGATTTTATATCCTGCAACTTTACCATATTCATTGATTAGCTCTAGTAATTTTCTGGTGGAGTCTTTAGGGTTTTCTATGCAGAGGATCATGTCATCTGCAAACAGTGAGAAATATACTTCTTCTTTTCCAATCGAGATTCTTTTTATTTGTTTTTGTGCTCTGATTTCTGGGGCCAAAACTTCCAAGACTTTGTTGAATAGTAATATTGAGAATGGGCACCCTTGTCTTGTTCCTGACTTTAGGGGAAATGCTTTCAATTTTTCACCATTGAGGATAATGTTTGCTGTGGGTTTGTCATATATAGCTTTTATTATGTTGAGGTGTGTTCCTTCTATTCCTGCTTTCTGGATGGCTTTTATCATAAATGAATGTTGAGTTTTGTCAAAGACTTTCTGTTCTTCTATTGAGATAATCATATGGTTTTTATCTTTCAATTTGTTAATGTGGTGTATTACATACATTGGTTTGTGGTTATTGAAGAATCCTCGCATCCCTGGGCTAAAGTCCACTTGATCATGATGTATGATGTCTTAAATATGTTGTTGGACTATGTTTGCTAGGATTTTGTTAAGGATTTTTGTATCTATGTTCATCAGAGTTATTGGCCTGTAGTTTTCTTTTTTTGTGGCATCTATGTCTAGTTTTGGTATTAGGGTGATGGTGGTATCATAGAATGAGTTTGGAAGTTTACCTTTCTCTGAAATTTTCTGGAAGAGTTTGAGTAGGATAGGTGTCAGCTCTTTTCTAAAGTTTTGGTAGAATTCAACTGTGAAGTCGTCTGCTCCTGGGCTTTTGTTTGCTGGAAGATTTCTGATTACAGTTTCAATTTCCATGCTTGTGATTTCTATTTCTTCCTGGTTCAGTTTTGGAAAGTTTTACTTTTCGAAGAATTTGTCCACTTCTTCCAAGTTGTCCATTTTATTGGCAGAGAGCTGCTGGTAGTAGTCTCTTATGATCTTTTGTATTTTTGTGCTGTCTTTTGTGATTTCTCCATTTTCATTTCGAATTTTGTTGATTGGATTCTTCTCCCTTTGTTTCTTGATGAGTGTGGCTAATGGTTTGTCATTTTTATTTATCTTAAGAAACAACTTTTGGCTTTGTTGATTTTTGCTATGTTCTATTTCGTTTCTTTTGCATTTATTTCTGCACTAAGTTTTAAAATTTCTTTCCTTCTACTAATCTTGGGGTTCTTCATTTCTTCCTTTTTGAGTTGCTTTACATGTAGAGTTATGCTATTTATTTGACTTTTTTCTTGTTTCTTGATGTAAGCCTGCATTGCTATGAACCGTCCCATGAGCACTGCTTTTACACTGTCCCATAGGTTTCAGGTTGTTGTGTTTTCATTTTCATTCATTTCTATGCATGTTTTAATTTCTTTTTTTATTTCTTCTGTGGTTTGTTGGTTATTCAGCAGCATGTTGTTCAGCCTCTGTATGTTGGAATTTTTAATCATGTTTCTCCTGTAATTGACATCTAATCTTACTGCACTGTGGTCAGAAAAGATACTTGGGATGATTTCTTCTTCTTCTTTTTTTTTTTTTTAACTTACCAAGTCTAGATTTATGGCCCAGGATGTCATCTATCCTGGAGAAGGTTCTGTGTGCACTTGAGAAAAACGTGAAATTCATTGTTCTTGGGTGAAATGTCCTACAGATATCAATTAAGTCTAACTGGTCTACTGTATCATTGAAAGTTTCTGATTCCTTGATAATATTCTGCTTAGTTGATCTATCCACAGGTGTGAGTGGGATATTAAAGTCTCCCACTATTACTGTGTTATTGTTATTTTCCCCTTTCATACTTATTAGCATTTGCCTTACATACTGTGGAGCTGCTATGTTGGGTGCATATATATTTATAATTGCTATATCTTCTTCTTGGATTGATCATTTGATCATTATGTAATATCCTTGTTTGCCTCTTTTCACAGCCTTTATTTTAAAGTCTATTTCATTTGATATGAGTATTGCTACTCCTGCTTTCTATTGGTCTTTATTTGTGTGAAATATCTTTTTCCAGTCCTTCACTTTAAGTCTGTATGTGTCCCTTGTTTCCAGGTGTGTCTCTTCTAGACAATGTATATCAGTTCAGTTCAGTTCAGTCACTCAGTCGTGTCTGACTCTTTGCAACCCCATGAATTGCAGCATGCCAGGCCTCCCTGTCCATCACAAACTCCTGGAGTTTACTCAAACTCATGCCCATCGAGTCGGTGATACCATCCAGCTATCTCATCCTCTGCCGTCCCCTTCTCCTCCTGCCCCCAATCCCACCCAGCATCAGGGTCTTTTCCAATGAGTCAACTCTTCACGTGAGGTGGCCAAAGTATCAGAGTTTCACCTTCAGCATCAGTCCTTCCAATGAATATTCAAGACTGATTTCCTTTAGGATTGATTGGCTTGATCTCCTTGCAGTCCAAGGGACTCTCAAGAGTCTTCTCCAACATCACAGTTCAAAAGCATCAATTCTTTGGCTCTCAGCTTTCTTTGTAGTGTAACTCTCACATCCACACATGACTATTGGAAAAGAAAAAAAACAAACATAGTTTTGACTAGACGGGACTTTTGTCACAAAATAATATCTCTGCTTTTTAATATGCTGTCTAGGTAAGTCATAGATTTTTCTTGCAAGGAGCAAGTGTCTTTTAATGTCAAGTATTTTTCATGATGTACTCTCATTATAAGTTAAATAAGCAGGGTGACAATATACAGCCTTGACATACTCCTTTCCCAATTTGTAACCAGTCTATTGTTCCATGTCCAGTTCTAACTGTTACTTCTTGACCTGCATACAGATTTCTCAGGAAGCAGGTCAGGCGGTCTGGTATTCTCATCTCTTTAAGAATTTTCAGCAGTTTGTTGTGATCCACACAGTCAAAGGCTTTGGCATAGTCAATAAAGCAAAAGTAGATGTTCTTCTGGAGCTCTCTTGCTTTTTCAATGATCCAACAGATGTTGTCAATTTGATCTCTGGTTCCTCTGCCTTTTCTAAAACCAGCTTGAATGTCTCAAAGTTCACGGCTCACTTATTGTTGAAGCCTGGCTTGGAGAATTTTGAGCATTACTTTGCTAGCATATGAGATAAGTGTAATTGTGTGGTAGTTTGGGCATTCTTTGACATTGCCTTTCTTTGGGATTGGAATGAAAACTGACCTTTTCCAGTCCTGTGGCCACTGCTGAGTTTTCCAAGTTTGCTGGCATATTGAGTGATGCTCTTTAACAGCATCATCTTTTAGGATTTGAAATAGATCAACTGGAATTCTATTACCTCCACTAGTTTTGTTCATGCATTCCAGGATGTGCGACTCTAGGTGAATGATCACACCATTGTGGTTATCTGGGTCATGAAGATCTTTTTTGTATAGTTCTTCTGTGAATTCTTGCTACCACTTCCTAATATATTTTGCTTCTCTTAGGTTCATACCAGTTCTGTCCTTTATTGTGTCCATTTTTCATGAAATATTCTTTAACAGTTGAGGTACCAGGGATGCCCCATTGTTATGTGTATTTTTTAGCAAATATTTTACAACTAGCTTGTAATGTCCATAAAAGGATGCAATGAATGTCAAAGTAAGTATTTTGAAAATTTCTTCAAGCTTCATCTAATGAGCTTCTAACTAGCTTTTCATCACAATTCACTTTTCATAATTGCTCACTTCTCTTCTAAACACACACGTCCAGACACCAAGCTCCTTGTTCACTTAGAAGGCAGACACTTCTTATAGCTGCATAGGCATTTTCTAAAAGTGCTGTACTTTAAAACTTGTTTTCTAAAACCGTTGCCAGTGTGACAATGGAAGGCATCCTTTATTGCGTTAAGCTTATCGTGACAAAAAAAGTTAGACCAATATGTTATTTTTCTTGCTTAACTTACTGTAAGAAACCAAACTGTGAAATGTGGAGTTAAGATACAATCCACTTGAGTATACTTGTAAAGATTCCAAGAAAAGGTGGTGCATGGTCTAACGCTATTGTCCTCAGCAGAAACCAACACAATATTGTAAAGCAATTATCCTCCAATTAAAAAAAATAAATTAATTAAAAAATAAAAACTAACATGAAAATATAACCTCAAAATGCTGTTGCCCTAGAGGTATAAATGAATTTAGTCCCTGCATGGCTATCTGAAGGATTGAGAAAATAAATTATATCATAGCAGTCATGAAGAAATTGAGTAATCCTTTACTTTCATATATATCTGTATCAATTTTTGAATATTACATTTCATTTTATTTTTTCTATTCATCTCCCACCGCTGCATGTTTCAATTATTAAAGCTTTATTTTAATTTTGGTTAGAGTTTAGTCCCACCTGTTATTTTTATGAGTATTTTTTTTTGGTGATGCTTATTTATTTTTCCACCTAGATTTTAATATTTCTACATTTAGATCCCCAAATAACATCAAATATATATAACATCAACTATAACATCAAATATAACATCAAAACTATATTGTTGCATTTGTTTATACTGCATAAAGTTTATTAATTTATATACATTTTATATCTTTATCATGTTGAATCTTTCTCCTCAAGAATATGGAATGCCTTTATATATTTTCCAAGTCTATTTTGGATCATCCATAATTATTTTAAAATATTTTGCATATTTCTTATTTTATTCATAAGTATTTTATCTTTATTTCTATTAAAAATAAAATATTTTTTACATTGTAGTCTCTAAATGAATGCTTGTTGTTACTTAGTCACTAAATTGTGTCTCATTCTTTTGCCACCCCATGGACTGTAGCCCATCAAGTTTCTCTGTGGGATTTCTCTATGGAATTTCCCAGGCAAGAATACTGGAATGGGTTGCCATTTCCTTCTCTATGGGGATCTTCCCAACCCAGGCATCAAACTCACATGTCCTGCACTGCCACGAGGATTCTTTACCACGGAACCACCAGGGAAGCCCTAAATGAATGCTAGTGTTTATATAAAATCTATTGATTTCTACATTTAATTTTACATTCCATTACCCTGCTAAACTCTTACACTGATTCTAGTAGTCTCTCTGTTAATTTCTCCAGAGTGTACCAGTTACAAAATCACATCATCTGCAAATAGTAATGAATCTGTTCCTTGCAATTCTGCTATTTTAATATATGATTGATTTCTCTTCTTGTTTAACCCATTAACTAATAATTAAAGACAATGATAACTAATTCAGGTAATGATGGGTACAGTCATATCTAACTTAAATTTGAAAAAAATCTGATGCTTTCAATAAGGATGAGGTATATACTTTTGTGTTAATAAAGTATTCATCTCTCCTACTTTATTTAGAGTATGATTAAAATAAGAATGAATTGCAAAGGCCTCACTATAGAAATAATATGATTTCACTATATACATAATAAATAATATTAATATATTTCTTAATTTTGTTCATTATTGCATTTCTAGAGAAAACTTTATTGGCAATGTTGTGTAATTTTTAGATAATTGTATATTGCCAATGTTTTACTAAGAACTTTGTGTTAATATTCAGAAAAAATGTTGGTCTGTAATTTTCAATTTTTGCTGAATCATTGTGGTCTTTTCCTAAAAATGAGAAGCTTACTTCAAAGAAAGAATGAAAACCAAATTTTCTTTGTTTAGCTCTGGAAAATCATAAATAGCACTGAGATAACAGCTGCTTAAAGCTTTGTTATAAATTCCCTATTATATAATTTGAACCTATTGGTTTGTTTTGGCAAAGGATAAAACTTTCAATCTTCTTATTCTATGCAAATTAATCCTTTTAGGTGTTTCACCATTTCTAGAGAATGATTGAGCAAATGTGTTCTCCTAAAGAAAGTAGATTTATGTAAATTATTTTTGTGTGTTTATTTGGTTTCTGTATTGCTGTGATTATTTCACTTTCATCACTTCATGTTTGCTATATCCATGCTTTATTTTTAATGTTATCTAAGTTATTGTATTTTTCACAGAAAGGGTATTTACTTTTTTCCCTTCAACATGTTTCATTCCATTTCAAATTTCTAACACTGCATACTTTATGCTTTTGATTTTTGGTGAATGAATATGTCTATTTAATGGTAAGAATCTACCTCTTAACACTGTCTAGCACTTTTATACATTCTTATTCTCATTATCTGTGAGACATATAAGTTTCTGCCTTACTTCCACTTTGACATGAAAGGTCATTAAGAGAGAATTATTATTTAAATTCAGAAAGATTTATTTTTTACTTTTTTCCAAAATTTAATCAATATGAAATTTCCATGGGCATATGATAAGGATGATACTTTTTTTTCAAAATAAAGAGATAGAAATATGACAGCATAAATATTGCAAATATATTATTTCAATTTCCTATAACTATACTTCACTTTTCATATTTGATCTTTGAGAATCAGATATTTGAAATAGAATTATATTAATATTTGTATGTTTATTTTTATTTATCCTTGCATATCTTATAGGATTTGCTTCATGAATGTTGAAACTATGTTTTTTTTTCTTTTAAAAAATATTTTTAATTGGAGGATAATTGCTTTACATTATTGTGTTGGTTTCTGCCATACATTAACATGAATCAGCCATGTGAAGTGTGAAAGTCACTCAGTCATGTCCAACTCTTTGCAGACCCCGTGGACTATACAGTCCATGGAATTCTCCAGGCCAGAGTACTGGAGTGGGTAGCTGTTCCATTCTCCAGAAGATCTTCCCAAATCAAGGCTCGAATCCATGTCTCCCACATTGCAGGCAGATTGTTTGCCGGCTTAGCCACCATGAAAGCCCAATATATGTCCCCTCCTTCTTGGAACCTTTCTCCCAATTCCCACCAAATCCCCCCCCTCTAGGTGCGGGAGGGAGGTGGTGGGACAAATATAGAGAGTAGCATTGAAACATGCACATTACCATATGTAAAATAGGTAGCCAGTGGGAATTTGCTGTATAACTCAGGGAGCTTAAACTTGTTGCTCTGTGCTTTTTGAAGGATATCTACTCATAATGTTTTATCTTAATTTTGAATTACACTTTCAAGTATTAACAGTTGTACTCTAGATTATTGCTTACTAATATGAAGATTAATTATACTTTATCTTACATTACTTCATGACGCCCCCACATTTATTTTTGCTCTCATTTGACTAGTACAATTTCTCACACTTCTATTTTCAAATGTTCTACATCAAGTTGCTTCAAATTAGTCCTGTATCTTATAAAATTGAGTTTTGAATTGTGCTGCAGTTTTTTTTATTTTTTTATTTTTTATTAGTTGGAGGCTAATTACTTCACAACATTTCAGTGGGTTTTGTCATACATTGATATCAATGTGTGCTGCAGTTTTATTTTTATCTTGCAATTGTTGAATGAATCATTTATTTTCACATGTTAAAAATAAACAGATATACTTAAAACTTAAGGGTTTTTTGAGCAAAAAAAAAAAAAAATAATAATAATGAAGCAGTGCCAAACCAGAATTAATTAAGAACACTCCACCAACAGGAGCTGAGGACAGACTTTTACACAGAAAAATTGGAAGCAAAGTGAAGAAGTTATTGATTGGCTATAGCTTAAAGCTTAGTTGTTTGTGACTTCTTGTCCTTGAGTTTTGGTTTGATAAGCATTTACAGGCTTCAATTTTGGTTTATTTATATAGGTCACCATGGCACTAATTAGCTTAACAACAGATATGACAAAATGTTTGTCCCTGCTAGTCAGGGCTGACAAATGTGGTTCCCTGGAGAAGGGAATGACAAATCACTTCAGTATGCTTGCCTTGAGAACCTCATGAACACAGTGAAAGGGCAAAAAGATATGAAACAGGAAGATAACCACCCCCCAGGTGTCCAATATAGTATTGGGGAAGAGTGAAGAAACAGCTCCATAAAGAATGAGGAAGCTAGTCAAAAGAAGAAATGTTGCTTAGTACTCTGGGGGGCAGAACCAATATATATTTTCTATTATCTCACAGCAAGAATAATTTCTACACATGTAAAAGAATCTTGCATTTCTTTCATTTTCTCACCAACCCTAAGTTTTTTCTTTATTTTTTCCCCATAATTTTGCTCATTTTTAACAGCTCTTTCTTCTAACTTATTTTCTAGAGTACCACTTCTTACCTATAATTTCAATTATATTCTTATTCCTGTGAAATTCTGTATTTGTTTTGGTTTTTCTACTTTGTTTTCAGTTCTGTCAGCTAAGGTTTAATCTCCTTTAGGTGTCCAATTATCTCTTCCATGAGTTGCTGCATTTATTTCTGTGTCTCTTCATTTCTAGGAGCTATAACTTACTTTTCATTTATTTATGATAGTAATTTATACTCAGATTTTTATTGACCTAATAACAAGCTTTTTCTGATCCTGCTCATTTTCCTTTTTTTGTAATATTTTAATGACCTACTATTTGCTTTTTTATTAATAATTATTGAATAAATTATCTTCCCTGGTAGCTCAGCTGGTAAAGAATCAACCTGTAATGCAGGAGACCCTGGTTTGATTCCTGGGTTGCAGATCCCCTAGATAAGGGATAGGCTACCCACTCCAGCATTCTTGGGCTTCCCAAGTGGCTCAGGAGGTAAAGAATCTGCCTGCAATGAAGGAGACTCCAATTCAATCCCTGGGTTGGGAAGATCCTCTGGAGAAGGGATTACTACCTCCTCCAATATTCTTGCCTGGTGAATTCCATGAAGAGAGGATCCTGGCAGACTACAGTCCTTGGGCTCTCAAAGAGTTGGCCATGATTGAGAAAATTCCACTTCACTTCATTGAATGAATTAGGCTTTTTCAAGCCAGCTATATGCAACAGATTCTTCAGTTCACTTCAGTCGCTCACTCGTGTTCGATTCTTTGTGACCCCATGGACTGCATCATGCCAGTCCTCCCTGTCCATCACCAACTCCCAGAATTTACTCAAGCTCATGTCCATTGAGTTTGTGATGCCATCCAACCATCCCATCCTCTGTCATCCCCTTCTCCTCTCTCTTTCAATCTTTCCAAGCATCTGGGTCTTTTCAAATGAGTCAATTCTTTCCACCAGGCAGCCAAAGAATTGGAGTTTCAGCTTCAACATCAGTCCTTCCAATGAACACCCAGGACTGATCTCCTTTGGGATGGACTGGTTGGATCTCTTTGCAGTCCAAGGGATTCTCAAGAGTCTTTTTCAACACCACAGTTCAAAAGCATCAAATCTTCATTGCTCAGCTTTCTTTATAGTCCAAATCTCACATCCATACATGACTATCAGAAAAACCATAACCTTGACCAGATGGACCTTTGTTGGCAAAGTAATGTCTCGGCTTTTTAGTATGCTGTCTAGGTTGGTCATAACTTTCCTTCCAAGGAGTAAGTGTCTTTTAATCTCATGGCTGCAGTCATCATCTGCAGTGATTTTAGAGCCCCCCAAAATAAAGTCTGCCACTGTTTCCACTGTTTCTACTTGCCATGAAGTGATGGGACCAGATGCCATGATCTTAGTTTTCTGAATGTTGAGCTTTAAGCCAACTTTTTCACTCTCTGCTTTCACTTTCATCAAGACGCTCTTTAGTTCTTCACTTTCTGCCATCATGGTGGTGTCATCTGCATAGCTGAGGTTATTGATATTTCTCCCGGCAATCTTGATTCCAGCTTGTGCTTCATCCAGCCATCATTTCTCATGATGTACTCTGCATATAAGTTAAATAAGCAGGGTGACAATATACAACCTTGATGTACTCCTTTTCCTGTTTGAAACCAGTCTGTTTTTCCATGTCCAGTTCTAACTGTTGCTTCCTGACCTGCATACAGATTTCTCAAGAGGCAGGTCAGGTGGTCTGGTATTCTCATCACCTTCAGAAATTTCCACAGTTTATTGTGATCCACACAGTCAAAGGATTTGGCATAGTCAATAAAGCAGAAATAGATGTTTTTCTGGAACTCTCTTGCTTTTTCAATGATCCAGTGGATGTTGGCAATTTGATCTCTGGTTGCTCTGCTTTTTATAAAACCAGCTTTAACATCTGGAAGTTCATGATTCATGTATTGTTTAAGCCCGGTTTGAAGACTTTTGGGCATTACTTTACTAGCATGTGAGATGAGTGAAATTGTGTGGTACTTTGAGTATTCTTTGGCATTGCCTTTCTTTGGGATTGGAATGAAAGCAGTCCCTTTCCAGTCCTGTGGCCACTGCTGAGTTTTCAAAATTTGCTGGCATACTGAGTGCAGCACTTTCACAGCATCATTTTTTAGGATTTGAAACAGCTCAACTGGAATTCCATCACCTCCACTAATTTTGTTCGTAGTGATGCTTCCTAAGGCCCACTTGACTTCACATTCCAGGATGTCTGGCTCTACATATGTGATCACACCATTGTGATTATCTGGGTCATGAAGATCTTTTTTGTACAGTTCTGTGTATTCTTGCCACCTCTTCTTAATATCTTCTGCTTCTTTTAGTACCTAACAGAAACAGATTCTTCGAAGAATCAAATACTGATGAATCTATGAAAATAGAGTACTATGTTAATGTACACAACCTAAAATTTTATTAATATTTTCTGCCACAAAGTTAGCCTTTTTTTTTCAATTGTAACTATTGCATGAATATTTATGTAGCCACACCACTTCAGCTTATCTGAAAAAATCTAGACCCAGAGATGACTCTCTCACTGATAAATGAGACACTGCATCTTCCTTTCTGTCCCTATTGTAGCAAAAAAGGAATATTGCTTTAGCAAAATTGATGTGCTTCTCATCAACAGAAGGTATAATTTGTAGTGACCTTCTTATAAATAATTACAAAATGCTCTCACTTTTGCGTGACTTCTGTGTAATTTTTAACCTATATTTGACCTTGAGTCTTTCTTGGTTAATGTGAGGCACATTTGGGATACTTAAATATAATTTAACTCTCAGAAATGTACTTCTCTTAATTTTACCAAAGAAAGTTTTCCAACTTCTTTTTTCCACATTCCCTTTTGCTTTTAAAGATTTTCCAGGAAAAGCAAAAATTGATAACTATTCACAACCATCTACATACCCTAAGCATGTGTCATTGCTGATGAGGAGCCATGACTGGATTTATGTGTAGCCATTCCTTTGTAAATAAATTTGCTATTGTACTTGTTACTTTCATGATGCTCCATAATCAATAATGTGTTTAAATTTGTTCTGGTTGTTTAGGTTTCTTGTTTGTTTGTTTTACACCTTTGCACTGTAGGTCTTTTCAGCTTACCTGAGAAATAAGAAAATGTTTATTTATGACAAATTGTTAGTAATTCTCATTTAATTTGAATTTTTCAGTATGCTTTCTCTTCTTTATAACAATTTCTACTACAAGAACATTGTTTCTGCTTCAGTCTTAATTTACATATTATCCTATCATTACCTCTGAGCTTCATTCATGAGAGTGTATAGTATATCTTTCATTTCACTAAGGCATCTTGTGTTTCTAGTTTATTATTTAACTGGCCCATTGAAATTTACTTATATTTCAACTCCTTGTGTTTATATTTACAATTAATGCTTTTTTCTGAGTCTTCTCATTTTTGCTTTTTTTAATGAATCAAATTGACAGATTAATCTTTTAAAATTTTCTATGACTATTTACATAACAGCAATACTTTTGAAAGATTTATAATGAGAAGGTGGGGAGTTTTTGTGTTTCTTTCCGACCTCAGAATTTGAAACATGATATCCAATGGCATTGAGCTATAATAATTTTTATAATTTGATTTAGTTTTCTAGATTGCACGCTTTTTTCTTAGAAGCACAACTTAGTTGAAATTTCAATACAACATGCAGTATATTCTAAAGTTGTACAAATTCATTTAAAATTACACAAAGACATTATTTAAAACACTTGCAATTGCATAATGTTCCTCTTAGGGATTCATTGTCACCTATAAAAGGCCACAATAATGAATCAAATGATCAGAAAGGTAGCTATTTAAATTTTAAAATTATCTAAAATAATTTTAATAGCTTATGTGCTGTAGCAGGTTAAGCTTTTTGTTGATTTTCTATTTTATATATAGTACTGTAGTGTGTATACTTTAATCTCAAACTCTTATTTTATCCCTCCTAACACCTGTCCCTTTTCTTAACAACGAGCTTGTTTTCAAAGTCTGTGAGTTTATTTCTGTTTTGTAAATAAGTTCATTTGTATAACTTTTCCTCAGTTCAGTCACTCAGTCATGTCCGACTCTTTGCGACCCCATGGACTGCAGCACACCAGGCCTTCCTGTCCATCACCAACTTCTGGAGCTTGCTCAAACTCATGTCCATCGAGTCAGTGATGCCATCCAACCATCTCATCCTCTGTCGTCCCCTTCTCCTCCCACCTTCAATCTTACCCAGCATCAGGGTCTTTTCCAGTGAGTCAGTTCTTCACATCAGGTGGCAGAAGTATTGGAGTTTCAGCTTCACCATTAGTGAATCCAATGAATATTCAGGACTGATTTCCTTTAGGATTGACTGGTTGGATCTCCTTGCAGTCCAAGGGACTCTCAAGAGACTTCTCCAACACCACAGTTCCAAAGAATCAATTCTTTGGCACTTAGCTTTCTTTATAGTCCAACTCTCATATCCATACATGAGTATGGGAAAAACCATAGCTTTGACTAGACGGTCCTTTGTTGGCAAAGTAATGTCTCTGCTTTTTAATATGCTGTCTAGATTGGTCATAGTTTTTCTTTCAAGGAGCAAGCATCTTAATTTCATGGCTGTACTCTCCATCTGCAATGATTTTGGAGCCCCCAAAAATAAAGTCTCTCACTGTTTCCATTGTTTCCCCATCTATTTGCCATGAAGTGATGGGACCAAATGCCATGATCTTAGTTTTTTAACTTTTTTAAGATTGCACAAATAAATGATATACAGTAGTTGTATTTCTCTGTCTGACTTTTGTATTTAATATGATAATATGATAATCTCTAGACCCATCTATGATCCTGAAAATGGCATTATTTTATTGTTTCATGGCTGAGTAATAATTCATATATATATTCCATTATATATATATATATTCCATTATATATGTATCCATTATATATATATATATATCCATTATATATATATATATATATATATATATAATTCTCACATCTTCTTTATCCATTCCTCTGCTGATGGACATTTAAATTGTTTCCATGCCTTGACTATTGCAAATAATGCTGCAGTGAACACTGGGGAACAAGTATCATTTTCAATTATGATTTTGTCTGAATATATGCCTAGGAGTGGTATTGCTGGATTGTGTGGTAGTTTTATTTTTAGCTTTTACAAAATCTCCATATTATTCTCCATAATGGATGTACCAATTTGCATTTCCACTAACAATATAGGAAGGTTCCCTTCTCCACACCTTATCCAGTATTTCTCTGTAGATTTTTTTTAATGGTGGTCATTCTGACCTCATTGTAGTTTTTAATTGTCGTTTCTCTAATAATTATTGATATTGAGAATTTTTTCCTGTGATTCTGACCATCCGTATGTCTTCTTCAAAGAAGTATTTAATTAGATCTTCCACCCATTCTTGACTTTTTTTTTAATATATTGATCTCCATGAGTTGTTGATATATTTTGATGTTCAGTCCCTTGTTTGCTACTTTGTTTGCAAATATTTTCTTCCATTCTGAGAGTTGTCTTTTCATTTTGTTTATGGTTTCCTTTGCTGTGCAAAAGCTTTTAAATTTAATTAGGTCCCATTTGTTTATTTTTATTTTCATTATTCTTTGTTGTTGTTCAATCATTCAGTCATGTCCAACTCTTTGCAACACCATGGACTGCAGCATGCTAGGCTTCCCTGTCCTTCCCTGACTTATTCACATTAAGTCAGTGATGCCATCCAACCAACTCATCCTCTGTCATCGCCTTCTCTTCTTGCCTTCAGTCTTTGCCTGCATCAGGGTCTTTTCTAATGAGTCAGCTCTTCACTCTCTCACATTCATAACTCTAGGAGGTAGATTAAAAAAAGAAGATACTGTTGCAATTTATGTCAAATAATGTTCTGCCTATGTTTTCTCTAAGAGTTTTTATAGTATCCAGTTTTACATTTAGTTCTTCCCTGGTTGTTCAGTCAGTAAAGAGTCTGCCTGCAATGCAGGAGACTCAGGTTCAATCCCCGTTTCAGGAAGATTCCCTAGAGAAGGAAATGGCAACCGGCTCCAGTATTCTTGCTTGGAGAATTCCATGGACAGAAGAATCTGGTGGGCTACAGTCCATGGGTCACAAAGAGTTGGACATGACTGAGTGACTGACAATTTCACTTTCTTTATATTTGGATCTTTAATCAATTTTGAGTTTATTTTGTGTATGGTGTAAAAGGGTGGTCTAATTCTTCTTCTTCTTTTTTTTTTCCATTCTTAACTTCTTCGTTCTGTTTCTGGTTTATTACATTTATTCTCCCTTTAACCTCTTTGAGGATTTTTTAGATTATTTAAGGCCTTTGTTAGATCATTTTTTACGTTATTTCCTTGGTGTTAATTATTTAATTTTTTTTTTTTTTTTTTTTTTTTAGTCAGCAGAATGTATTTTTTTGATGGAAAACTTCACCAATTTTTATAATACTTGTTTGGCATATGTCATCCATAGAAGTGAGATTTAAGGATTGACTCATATAATACTGGCTGCTTATAAACTGGAATCCTGAAAATTTCATGAAAATCAGATATAGCCAAGTAGTTAGAGCAATCAGTTTTGGTAGATTGGCAAGCTAATCATTCAGTCAATCTTTTTGCTCTATCATATAGCTACAATCTTTTTCTTATATCATACAGCTATTTCATATAGACTTATCTATAACTTATGATAGCTCAGTTGGTAAATAATCTGCCTGCAATTCAGAAAACCCCATTTCGATTCCGGGGTTGGGAAGATCTGCTGGAGAAGGAACAGTCTACCCACTCTAGTATTCTTGGACTTCCCATGTGGGTCAGCTGGTAAGGAATTCACCTGGAATGTGGGAGACCTGGATTCGATCCCCTGGAGAAGGGAACAGCTACTCACTCCAGTATTCTAACCTGGAGAATTCCATGGACTGTAGAGTCAATGGGGTTGCAAAGAGTCAGACACAGCTTTCACTTTTCACAGCTACAACTGTATTGCTATGACTCTAGCCCCCTCATAATTCCAGAGTAAAAACTGGTTTTCCCACAAACATGAGTGCTCAGGTGATGAATAATGCCATGTGTCCTCCACATTATACAGCTGAAGCTCTAAGACTTGTATCCACACTCCTTATCAGTTCATCAAAAGACAGATATGTTACACCTCATTATAAATGCTCTGGATCAGTAGGACTGTAATAAAGTATTTTATATGTCATATTGACTTATTTACCTCATCTTTTCTAATTACATGAAAGAAAGAGATGCACTCCAATCATACAGCTCAAAAGCCCAATAGTCCAATATCAAATCCCTCTGCTGGAGTGTATTGCTTATATTCTTATATGTGTCTGTTAGGTTAAACTAGCTGATAGTATTGTCTAAGTCTTTTATATTCTCACTGAAGTGCTATCTAGCCATTCTGTTCATAACAAAACGGAGTATTGAAATATCCAAATATATTTCTTGAATATTTTATTTTTCTTTCCAGGCCTCCTTTTGCTTCACGTATTAAGGGACTTTGCTTATAGGTGTACATATTTTAAAAATTGCTATGTCTTCTTGAGGAGGTGACTCTTGTATCATGATGAAATGTCCGTTTTCTCTAGAAAAAAATATTTATCTTAAAGTCTATTTTGTCTGATATTAGCATAGCTATGGGAGTTTTTATGGTTGCTGTTTGCATGATATATATTTGCCAACCTTTTGTCACCAACATATACATGCCTTTGAAACAAAATTATATCTCTTGTGAACAACACATTTTTAGATCTTATTTTTTTTTTATTCAGTCTAACAATATTCACATTTTAAGTGGGATTTTTTTGGGGGGTAAGTGGGATTTTTTAATAATTAATGCAATTAATTAAATGTATATAGTCATATTTACAGTGATGGCATTGCTGTTTGGTTCTAACGTATTTTTTGTTCTGCATTTAATTTCATCTTTTGTGTTAGACAACTATTTTTAGTAACTTATTTTAACTATTCTGTAATTTTAAATTTGATAATCCAATGCTTTATTACATTGAACAGGTTTAATAGCATTTACCAATTAATCAATCTTATATAAAAAAGTTTGTCTTTTTTATTTTTTCTTTTTCATTTTATGTCATCTTCATTAAAGATGAAAAGCTGAGATCATAGAAGCCAACTGGGAGAGTCATCCTGTATAACAAAAAGACAAAATTTGGCATGTGGTGACACAATATTCAACATTTTCTAACCCATGATTTCCTTTCCAGAAAGTGGGGATGCCTGTGTACTTGAGCAAGCCTCTGAGGTATCGTAGATCTCCGTATTCTATAAAATGAGAATGATTAATTAAATTTAGTCTTAACCATCTGCCTCATAAATGATGGATCCTAGATGTAAATCATGATACTCTGACTCTGGTTGCAAAAATATGACAGAATAGTAGACTGGGATCTCACCTGATTCTTGCTTATGAGGACAAGCAAATACTGGTTGGAAACTCTACACCACAGGCAGAATATAGGGCAACAGTTAGGAAGACTAGAAACAGAATCTAGGGTGTAAGCAAGTTAATAGTATAGCCAGTACTGGGATTTCCAGAAAAAGGCAATAAAGTCCTAATCAGGTAGGCCAAACACAGTGCTAGAGATTAAAGGTAAAGCCAGATGAGTAATCTAATCATTGCTCGAGAATCTGTCCTTGAATCAAAATTGTCCTGCATGGCTGATCAAGGTTGGCATCCTAATGGTAAACATTGGACAGATAAAACCTTTGAAAGAGGGACATTGCCAAATAGGAAGGCTGGGACCTGGTCCTCTTGACTAGAAATTTTCATATTTTTAAAAAACTTTTTTTTTAATTAAAGGATAATTGCTTTACCGAATATTGTTTGGTTTCTGCCAAACATCAACATGAGTTAAAATCCTTGCTTGCAAAACATTATGAATATGTATACCTACAGCTCATTCATGTTCATAATGAGGATTTTAATGGTAACTGGGCCAATGAAGAGAGTTGAGTCTTTCAATTATGTCTACACTTTTCAATTTGATGAGATGTGTTTTTTTGGTTTATCTTGGTGAATATTCTATATGAACTGGAGAATGAGGTGTATTCTGATTTTTTGGAAGAAATATTGCATATATGTCAATTAGATCTACTTGACTGATCATGCTTTTCTCTCTCATTCAACTATATCTACTGATTTTCTGCCTGCTTGATATGTCCATTCCTGATAATAGTTATTTAAGTCTTCAAATTTGATAGTGGATTTAGCAGATTTTTCTTGCAGCTCCATCAATTTTTGTTTAGCATATTTTTATACATGCTTGATAGGAGTATATACATTAAGCACTGTTATGTCTCCTTGGAGAACTGATTCTTTTATCATTATGCATTGCCCTTCTTTATACCTGATATATTTTACTGAGGCTTCCCTGGTGGCTCAGACAGTAAAGAATCTGCCTGTAATGTGGGAGACCTGGGTTCGATCCCTGAGTTGGGAAGATCCCCTGGAGAAGTGAATGGCTACCCAATCCAGTATTCTGGCCTGGAGAATTCCATAGACAGAGGAGTCTGGCAAGCTACAGTCCATGGGTTTGCAAAGAGTCGTACATGACCTTGTACTTGTCTGAAATCAACTTTATTTGACATTAATAAACATTTCAGCTTTCTGTTGATTAACAGTGTCATGGAATATTTCTCTCATTCCTTTATTTTTATTTATTTATTTATTTTTATTTTTTATATATTTTTCCATTTTTTTTTATTAGTTGAAGGCTAATTGCTTTACAGTATTGTAGTGTTTTTTTTGCCATACATTGACATGAATCAGCCATGGATTTATATGTATTCCCCATCCCGATCCCCCCTCCCACCTCATTCCTTTATTTTTAATATAAATATGTATTTATTTTTATAGTGAATTCTTTGTGTACAAGAAATAGTTGGGTTTTGTTTGTTAACCTACTCTGACAGTCTCTGTTGTTTTCTATGTAATTAGGTCATTGATGTTTTAAGTAATTATTGATGTAGTTGGATAAAATAATATGTATCACTGTTTTTTATTAAGCATTTATTTTGTATTGGAGTATAGCTGATTAACAATGTTGTGATAGTTCCAGGTGGACAGCAAAGGGACTCATCCAAAGACAGTTTGGGATGGACAGGTACACACTGCTATATTTAAAATGGGTAATCAACAAGATCCTACTGTTAACACATGGAAATTTGCTCAGTGTTATGTGGCAGAGTGGATGGGAGGGAAATTGGGGAAGAAGGGATAACACTTTCATATTCAAATGTCCTAGTTTTTCATTTGTCTGAGAAAGTCTTTATTTCTGCCTCACCTTTATGGATAACTTTATTGGATTTAGAATTTTATTTATTTTTAATGTTTTAATACTTTATATCATTCACTCTATTATCTTTTTCACATAATTTCTGAAGAAAAATTTGATATAATTCTATTGGATATAAATAAACATTTTTCTGTTTCTATCTCACAGTTTTCCTGCATTTGTGTTTTTAATTGAATATTTTACACGATGCCATTTTCTATCCTTTCTTAGCATATATGCCAATTATATTTGCTTAATTTTTTTAGCATTTCTTCTAGAATTTACAATATATAGTTACAACTAATCCACGTTTACTTTCAAATAACACTATACCATTTCATAGTTAGTGCAAGTACCTTTTGACAAAATATTTCTAATTCCACCCTAATATCCCTTCTATCATCATTGTCCTTTCTTTTTACTTATCCATAAGCTATAATCACTGGAAGCTATTTTGTTATTATTTTGAATTGTTATCTATTAGATCAACTAAGAATAAAACAAATAAGATGTTATTTTACTTTCACATATTCCGTCTTTTTTTCAAACATTCCATCTTAAATGGTCTTATTTTCTTTATTTAGATTTTAGTTTCTTACCTATGTCATTGTCTTTCTGTCTGAAGGATTTTCTGTATAATTTCTTGTAAGGAAAATTCACTGGTGACAAATGTCCTCATTTTTTTTGTTTTTCTGAGGAAGTATTTCTGCTTCAATTTTTTTTTCTTCTTTTTTTTTTCTCTGCTTCAATTTTAAGGATAATCTTATTGGAATTAGAATTCTGTTTTTTTTTTTTTTAATGTTTTAGCACTTTAAATAGTACACTCTGTTCTCTTTTTTGCATAATTTCTGAAGAAGTTTGATATAATCCTTATCCTTCTCTATAGGCAAAGGAGTTATATTTCTGGTTTCTTTCAAGGTTTTATTTTTTCCTCCCTTTGGTTTTAAATTTCTGTAGTTTGATTACAATAATGCCTAAACATATATATATGTGTATACACACACACACACACACACACACACACACACACACACACACACACACACACACATATATATATATATATATATATATATAAAGTCTCATAAGCCTTCTGAGCTTCCTCAATTTGTGGTTCAATATCTGCAATAATCTTGGGAAATTATCATCTATCATTATTTCAAATATGTCTTCTGTAACATTCTTTCTTCTCCTTCTGGCATTTCATTTATGTATATGTTACACTTTTTGTAGTTGTCACACAGTTCTTGGATATTCTGTCTCCCTTTCTTTGGGCAGGAATGTCTTTTTTCCATTCTATAATTTAGTTTTGTATGTATCTATTAGCATATATTTAAGCTCAATGAATCTCTCCTTGGCTATATCTAGTCTACTATTGCATCTGCCAAAAGAATTCTTTATTTCCTTTACTATTTTTATTTTATTTATTTATTTATTTATTTTGTATTTTTATTCTTCTGTGGCATTTACATATTATCGTTTGCACTATTTACTGGTTTTTGTACGTTTTATAGTTGTCCTCCTGGAGCCCTCAGAATATTTATCATAGTTAATTTACCTGTCTTCTCTGATAATACCAACAATACTGATATATCTGAATGTGGTTCTTATCATTGCTCTGTCTCTTTCGCATGTTTGCTCTGTCCTTAAGTATATCTGTAAAGTTTCACTGGAAGTTGGACATGATGTACTGGGTAAAATAAACTGTGATAAAGAGACGTTTAGTGATGTGTTGGCAAGGTGTGGTGAGAGAAGAAGCATCCTATAGTCTTATAATTAGGGCTCAATATTTTAACAAGCCTGTGTTCTAGGACTGTGATCTTCAGAAACATTTCTCTGTCTCCACTATTTCCCCACAGTGGAGATTGGAAGACTAGAAAAGGCTGGAATTGTATTTTTCACTTCCTCCATGCAGAAAGTAAGATGGGTTTCCAGGTGGCACAGAGGTAAAGAATCCAAATCTGCCTGACAATGCAGGAGATGCAGGAGAAACCAGTTTGATCCCTGGGTTGGGAAAATCCCCTGGAGGAGGAAATGGTAGCTCAATCCAGTATTCTGACATTAAAAATTCCATGGATAGAGAAACCTGATGGGCTACAGTCCATGGGTTTGCAAAGAGCTGGACATGACTGAGAGACTAAGCACACAGTTGATTATTTCTCTTCCCACTTGTCAAAATCTAGTGTGTGATAGGATTGGGTACTCCACTTCCCCATGATTACCTAGGCTCAGGTAAAACTCTAATCTGATAGATTTTGTTGCAATAGTTGATTTTGAGGTCATGCCTTGTTAAGAAGAACAGAACACTATGGGGATACTGCATAAGAACTACGTTTCCCCTCTTTTTGCCATAAGTGTAAAGGAATTACTTTCCAGTTTTCTCTGTGAAAACCTGGTATGGCTCCTGGATACAAAACCCACAAAATCATGGGAGCTCCACTAAGACTTCCTCCCTTCTGCTGAAGTTTCTAATCTCTCAAAGTTGTCCAGACTAGTCTCCAAAGTTGTCCAGACTAGTCTCCAGAAATTCATCAATTATATTTCCATCTACTTTACTGGTTCCCTTTCAGGTTACTGCTCTAATAGTTAGATGTCTCTATGTCTCCCTGTCTACATTTCGAATTTTTTTTAGATAGTGGTTTGTTCTGTGACTTTGGTTTCCTGGTGGATCTAAGAAGTATGGCGTTTCTGTTTGCTGCTTGTCTAAATTTTCTTCTTCTGTAGATCAGAGATATGACTCAAATTTCTTACATGCCAAATTGAAATCCAGAACTCCCTCTGTAGATTCTTTAACTGTGTTTTGAGTTACTATTTTAGGACTTCCTGTAAATATTAAAATATGCATCCAAAGAATAACAAGGAGAGATAAGAAAGCCTTCCTCAGCGATCAAAGAAAAGAAATAGGAAAAAAAAAAAAAAAAAAGAAAGGGAAAGACTAGAGATCTCTTCAAGAAAATTAGAGATAACAAGGGAACATCTCATGCAAAGATGGGCTCAATAAAAGACAGAAATGATAGGGACCTAACAGAAGTAGAAGGTATTAAGAACAGGTGGCAAGAATACACAGAAGAACTATACAAAAAAGATCTTCATGACCGAGATGATCACGATGGTGATCACTCACCTAGAGCCAGACATCCTGGAATGTGAAGTAAGTGGGCCTTCGGAAGCATCACTACAAACAAACCTAGTGGAGGTGATGGAATTCCAGTTGAGCTATTTCAAATCCTGAAAGATGACGCTGTGAAAGTGTTGCACTCAATATGCCAGCAAATTTGGAAAACTCAGCAGTGGCCACAGGACTGGAAAATGTCTGTTTTCATTCCAATCCCAAAGAAAGGCAATCCCAAAGAATGCTCAGACTACCCACAATTGCACTCATCTCACACGCTAGTAAAATAATGCTTAAAATTCTCCAAGCCAGGCTTCAGCAATACGTGAACCGTGAAGTTCCAGATGTTCAAGCTGGTTTTATAAAAAGCAGAGGAACCAGAGATTAAATTGCCAACATGCACTGGATCATTTAAAAGCAAGAGAGTTCAAGAAAAACATCTATTTCTGCTTTATTGACTATGCCAAATCCTTTGACTGTGTGGATCACAATAAACTATGGAAAATTCTGAAAGAGGTGAGAATACCAGACTACCTGACCTGCCTCTTGAGAAACCTGTATCCAGGTCAGGAAGCAACAGTTAGAACTGGACATGGACCAACAGACAGGTTACAAATAGGAAAAGGAGTACATCAAGACTGTATATTGTCACTGTGCTTATTTAACTTATATGCAGAGTACATAATGAGAAATGCTGGGCTGGCAGAAGCATAAGCTGGAATCAAGATTGCTGGGAGAAATATCAATAACCTCAGATATGCAGATGACACCACCATTATGGCAGAAAGTGAAGAGGAACTAAAGAGCCTCCTGATGAAAGTGAAAGAGGAGAGTGAAAAAGTTGCCTTAAAGCTCAACATTCAGAAAACTAAGATCATGGCATCTGGTCCCATCACTTCATGGGAAATAGATGGGGAAACATTGGAAACAGTGACAGATTTACTTTGGGGGCTCCAAAATCACTGCAGATGGTGATTGCAACCATGAAATTAAAAGATGCTTGCTCCTTGGAAGGAAAGTTATGACCAAACTAGAGAGCATATTAAAAAGCAGAGACATTACTTTGTCAACTTTACTCTGCTTTGTCTGTCTAGTCATAGCTATGGTTTTTCCAGTAGTCATGTGTGGATGTCAGAGTTGGACTATAAAGAAAGCAAAGGGCTAAAGAATTGCTGCATTTGGACTGTGCTTTTGGAGAAGACACTTGAGAGTCCCTTGGACTGCAAGGAGATCCAACTAGTCCATCCTAAAGGAAATCAGTCCTGAATATTTATTGGAAGGACTGATGCTGAAGCTGAAACTCTGATACTTTGGCCATGTGATGTGAAGAGCTGACTCATTTGAAAAAAAAAAAAAATCTAATGCTGGGAAAGACTGAAGGCAGGAGGAGAAGAGGATGACAGAGAATGAGATGGTTGGATGGCAACACCGACTGAGTGGACATGAGTTTGAGTAAACTCTGGGATTTGCTGATGGACAGGGAGGCTTGGCGTGCTGCAATCCATGGGGTTGCAAAGATTCAGATACTGAGTGATTGAACTGACTGACTGACTGAAGCATGAGATTACAAGAATAAACATCAACACCTTACTGATTAATGAACAAAACTGGATGGAATGGGTAAATATAATTCAGATCACTGTTATATTTACTAATGTTTGGACAAGAACCACTTAGGAGAAATGGAATAGCCCTCAGAGTTAACAAAAGTGTCTGAAATGCAGTATGTGGGTGCAATCTCATAAAAGACAGAATTCACTGGTTCATTTCCAAAGCAAACCATTCAGCATCACAGTCGTCCAAGTCTATGCCGCAAACCACTAAAGCTGAAGAAGCTGAAGTTGACTGATACTATGAAGATCTACAACGCCTCTTAAAACTAACACCAAAAAAAAAAAAAAAAAAAGACGTCCTTCTTATCACAGGGGAATGGAATGAAGAAGCAGGAAGTCAAGACACACTTGGAATAACAAGCAAGTTCAGCCTTGGATTACCAAGTGAACCAGGTCAAATCTAACAAAGTGTCTTCAAGAGAACACACTTCTATCTGACTCTCTGTGACCCCATGGACTGCAGCAAATCAGGCTTCCCTGTTTTACACTATTTCCTGGATTTGCTCAAATTCATGTCCATTGAATCAGTGATGTCATCCAAACATCTCATCCTCTGTCATCCCCTTCTCCTCCTGCTTTCTATTTTTCCCAGAATCAGGGTCTTTCCCATTTTAAAAGCTCTTCACATTCGGTGGCCAAAATATTAGAATTCAGCATCAGCATCAGTCCTTCCAATAAATATCATGGTTGATTTCCTGGTTTGATCTCCCAGCTGTCCCAGGGACTCTCAAGAGTCTTCTCCAGCAACACATCTTGAAAGCATCAATTCTTTGGCTCTCAGCCTTCTTTATGGTCGACTCTTACATCCTACATCACTAGTGGAAAAACTAGAGCTTTGACTATACAAGTCATTGTCAGCAAAGTGATGTCTCTGCTTTTTGATGTACCGTCTAGGTTTGCCATAGTTTTCCTTCCAAGGAGCAAATGTCTTTCAATTTCATGGCTGCAGTCAGTATCTGCAGTGATTCTAGCGCCCAAGAAAAAATAAAGTTTGTCACTGTTTCTATTTGTCTCCCCCCTTCTGTTTGCCGTTTAGTGATGGGGCCGGAGGCCTTGATCATAGTCTTTAGAAAGTTGAGTTTTAAGCCAGCTTTTCCCCTCCTCTTTCACCTTCATCAAGAGTCTCTTTAGTTCATCTTCACTATCTGCTATTAGGGTGGTGTCATCTGGATATTTGAGGTTATTGATATTTCTCCAGATAATCTTGATTCCAGCTTGAGCTTCAACTAGCCCAGCATTTAGCATATTGTACTCTGCGTATAAATTGAATAGGTAGGATGACAATATACACCCTTTATATACTCCTTTCCCAATTTTGAGCCAGTCAGATGTCCCATGTCCAATTCTAAGTGTTGTTGCTTGACCTGTATAGAGGTTTCTAAGGAGGCAGGTTAGGTGGTCTGGTATTCACAACTCTTTAAGAATTTTCCATATTTTGTTATAATCCACACAAAGTCTCTAACATAGTGAAGTAGAAGTAGAGGTTTTCCTGGGATTATCTTGATTTCTATTATCTAACAGATGTTGGCATTTTAATCTTTGGTCCCTCTGCCTTTTCTAAATCCAGATTGTACATCTGGAAGTTCTCGGTATATGTACTGTTAAAGCCTAGTTTAAAAGATATTGAGAATTATCTTGCTAGCATGTTAAACAATTGCAGTTATGTGGTAGTTGGAACATTCTTTGGGTTTGGCAAGAAAACAACTTTTCCAGTTCTGTAGCCTCTGCTGAGTTTACCAAATTTGCTGGTGTATTGAGTACAGAACCTTAACAGCATCATCCTTTAGAATTTGAAATAACTCGGCTGGAATTCCAACACCTCCACTAGTTTTGTTTGTAGTAGTTCATCCTAAGACCCACTTGACTTTACATGCCAGGATATCTGGCTTTAGGTGAGTGATCACACCATCCTGATTATCTGGGTCACTAAGGCTTTTCTTATATAGTTCTTCTGTGTATTCATGCCACCTCTTCTTTAATATCTTCTGCTTCGTTTAGGCTCTTACCATTTCTGTCCTTTACTGTGCCTATCTTTACATGAAAGGTTCCCTTGATATCTCCATTTTTTAAATTTATTTAGTTTTTCCATTTATTTTTATTCATTGGAGGCTAATTGCTTTACAATATTGTAGTGTTTTTTGCCATACACTGACATGAATCAGCTATGGATTTACATGTGTTCCCCATCCCGATCCCCCCTCCCGCCTCCCTCCCCATCCCATCCGTCTGGGTCTTCCTAGTGCACCAGCCCTGAGCACCCGTCTCATGCATTCAACCTGGGCTGATGATCTGTTTCACCCTTGATAGTATACTTGTTTCAATGCTGTTCTTTCTGAACATCCTACCCTCGCCTTCTCCCACAGAGTCTAAAAGTCTGTTTTGTACATCTGTGTCTCTTTTTCTGTTTTGCATATAGGGTTATCGTTACCATCTTTTAAAATTCAATATATATGTGTTAGTATACTGTATTGGTCTTTATCTTTCTGGCTTACTTCACTCTGTATAATGGGCTCCAGTTTCATCCATCTCATTAGAACTGATTCAAATGAATTCTTTTTAATGGCTGTGTAATATTCCATAGTGTATATGTACCACAGCTTTCTTATCCATTCACCTGCTGATGGGCATTTAGGTTGCTTCCATGTCCTGGCTATTTCCAATTTTCTTGAAGAGATCTCTTCCCATTCTATTGTTTTCGTCTGTTTCTTTGCATTGTTCAGTTGAGAAGTCTGTTTGATTTCTCCTTGCTATTCTTTGGAACTCTGCATTCAGGTGGATATATCTTTCCCTTTTCTCCTTTGTCTTTTGCTTCTCTTCTTTTCGCAGGTATCCATAAGGCCTCTTCTGACAAACATTGTACCTTTCTTTTTCTTGGGGGTGGTATTGGTCACTGCCTCCTGTATAATGTTACAAATCTCTGTTCATATTTCTTCAGGCACTCTGTCTATCAGATCTAATCCCTTGAATCTATTCATCACTTCCACTGTATAATCATAAGGGATTTGTCTTAGGTCATGCTTGGATGGCCCAGTGGTTTTCCCTACTTTCTTCAAATTAAGTCTGAAACTTGCAATAAGGAGTTCATATTCTGAGTGACAGTCAGCTCCATATCTTCATTTTTGCTAACCGTGTAGAGCTTCTCCATCTTCAGCTGTGAAGAATAAAATCAATCTAATCTCGGTATTGACCATCTGCTGATGTCCACGTATAGAGTTGTCTCTTGTGTTGTTGGGAGAAAGTGTTTGCTATGATTGCTGCATTCTCTTGACGAAACTCTGTTAGCCTTTACCCTGCATCTTTTTGTACTCCAAGGCTAAACTTGCCTGTTACTCCAGGTATCTCTTGAATTTTTACATTTGAATTCCAATATCCAATGATGAAAAAGGACAGCTCTTTTTGATGTTAGTTCTAGAAGATCTTGTAGGTCTTCATAAGAACCATTCAACTTCAGCTTCTTTGGCACTTGTGGTTGGGGCATAGACTTGGATTACTGTGATGCTCAATGGTTTGCTTTTGGAAGTACTGCACTTTAGACTCTTGTTGACTATGAGGGCTCCTCTGTTTCTTTTAATGGATTCTTGCCTAGAGTAGTAGATATAATGGTCATCTGAATTAAATTTGCTCATTTCTTCCATTTTAGTTCACTGATTCCTAAGATGCCAATATTCACTCTTGCCATCTCATGTTTGACCACATCCAATTTACCTCGATTCATGGACCTAACATTCCAGGTTCCTATGCAATATTGTTCTTTACAGCATCGGATTTTACTTTCACAACCAGACACATTCACAACTGAGCATAATTTCAAGTTTGTCCCAGCTGCTTCATTCTTTCTGGAGTTTTAGTTATTGCTCTCCTTCAATAGAATATTGGACACTTTTCTACCCGGGGGCTCATCTTCTGGAGTCATATCTTTTTGCCTTTTCATACTGTTCATGAGTTACTCATGGTAAAAATACTAGAGTGGTTTGCCATGCCCTCCTCCAGTGGACCACATTTTGTCAGAACTCTTCACTATGACCTATCCGTCTTGGTAGGCCCTGCATGGCATGGCTCATAGCTTCAAATTAGGCAAGACCCTTCACTATAACAAGATTGTGATCCAGGAAGGTGAGAATCATATTGCTGATTATTTTTACAGTATCTCACTCTATTTTATAAAAAGAAAAACAAACACAAAATGCTTCATTCAAAATATGTTTGTTTTTTTTTTTTTAATGGAGTGAGATACTATAAAGATAATAAGTTTCTCACTCTAGCATCCTCTGTATGTGCTCTCTGCAGGATCAAGAGAGCCCTTCAGTTCTTTTGTTACCAAGATAAATTATTTAAAAAAAGACAAATCCACTTATCTTCTTATTAGTACAGAAGAGGATTCAGTGGTACACATGCATATATTCTAAAGAAAGGTTGTAAATATATTCTACGGCTTTTCAAATAAATTTGTGGTTAAAAATTAACACGTCCCCATTGCTAGGAAAAGAAAGGAAATTAACTATCAACATAATGAGGAATCAGAAGGCATCCTTAAGGAAATATATCTAAAGGAAAAGCACACTTATAATGTTAAAGTATACTTTGTTTCATGTAGGGTTGTGAGGTTCCAGGAAGGCAGAAAGCCTAGGGTGTGAAAGTGCTTTCAGGGCTTAACAATAAACAGTCTGTATGAGGTAGTTTTTTTCCCTTTGAGAGTCAAGTTAGGAAGAAAAATGTTTATGATTTTTCAATGAATTTATTATCAAAATTGCTTTCTAGATCCCCATTTGAAGTTAACTTTGAAAATTTAATGGGAGGTTAAGCAAGGGGCATGTGACTGATTCTTACGGATGTACAAAAGTCAAATAATCTCTTCATGGAGGCTGCTTGGGTCTGTTAAGATTAAGGCTGTTGGCACCATATGAGAGAAAGATGATTTTAAAGAGATGACAAAGGATGCCTCCAATTATATAACATACTGGAGAAAACATTTTAAATGATTCCCTAAAATGACATTAAGTCCATAAAGAAATAAATTCTTAATTGTATATAGCTGAGTCAAGGTTAATGCTGGATAACATAATTACTACCTTGAATCATATAGCTAATGGGTGTTTTATAGATGTCATACAATATGCACTAAATATAAGTACATTTGTAAGGTTCTTTGCCCTATATTCTGCTGTATTCTGACATGTGCCACATGTGGAGTTTCATTCAGAAATTAACTACCTTGAGGTAATTTGTTTCATCTCCACACTGTATTACTGACCAACATATGAGGAAAATTTTCCACCTAATTATAAGGGTAACTACTGAACTATTAATCAAAGCCAAAATAGTTTTGCATAATGACCTGGGTTGCTGCCACATGAGGCTTTTCTGTAGTACTGGTGGGATATCTAAAAGTTGCATTGAAACTAATTAGAATATTATGAAGTTAGAGAGGGCTACAGCAGAAAACACTTATAGAGATTTAAAAAATCTAACCAATGGTTCCTTTGAAGAAAATCATCAGATGAAAGTTTAAGATAAGACAGTTGGAACCTGAGATAAAAATCAATTTACCAGAAAGTTCTAGGAATCCATGAACCTTTGTCTATATCACCGCAGTAAGTACATTTTTCAGTTCCAATTTCATGTGTAAGAAGAGTGACAATTGGACTTTCTGAGCAACAGATTTTTCTTATGTCTGAATACCTCCAAAATACACAAAATTGACATGTTTCATCTACCTTTCCATGTGCATACATGAATTGATGCAAGAGAAATCTAGTCATTCCTTTTAATTCTCTGTCATTAATGCCTCAATTTATGTTCAAGTTTATACTTTACAAGCCATAAAACAAATTTTATGCACCTACCAGTGAAACCAAAATTAAGATAAATTTTAAATAAATAAGTCCTACACCATATGAAACTTTGCTATGATACAAATTATGTACTTGTTCTGCACTGTAGATGTCTGTTCCACAGTGTGTCTCACACTTGATTCTGACAAGTTACCATATGCCAGTCAATCACTGGCATAGTATCACACACATAGAGTCTCTTCTAGTTTCTGTCTCTGACCCATTACTTTGTTCAATCCTGTCTTTATATGGAATGTTTTTCATGGCTAAGACATTCAAAAAGCATATTAAATTTCATTTCTTTTTGTTTTGTTTTTATTATGTGATTTTGAATTCTAATATTTTAAGATATTAACTAGCCACTAAACAAGAAAATTCAGTGTTATTATACTGAGAGTATAGTATAAGAGAACTACTTAAGTCAGCAGACATCCACTGTGATCAGGGAAAATTAGAAATCCCCATATGCACAAAACAATTTACTTTTCCAATGATAGGGTAGTAATGGTTTCTGGTCCATAACTCCAGCAGAACCCTCATAGGAAACTCATATGTTACAGAAATATTTATGCTGGCCACATATATTTTTGTTCACTAGACTAGTATAACCTGGAGATATCAGCTTTGTGTTAATAACTGTTGAAAGGTAGTTTGGGATTGAGGAATTGACTGAAACTCCCTTTGATGACTAAACCTTTCCTTTAGTGAAGTCTGTTATTTGTCTCTTCACAGACAGAGTCTAGGCATTGGATTTTCCATATATGCTCCCTATACCTATTGAAATGAATTGTTTGAAGTGGAGAGAATAAGGAGATTGAATTCATTGCAGTAAAAAGAGTGACAATTCAATTCAATAGCTCAAAAGAGGCTCACATTTTATATGTGCTAAATATGCCTCACCACTCTTATCATACCACTTCACAGCTCATGGCACTTCACAGTTCCTTTAAAGCTCTCCATGGTTATTTTCAGAGTGAAAACATTCTTCACAAACATCTCTCAAATGTGCTTTGGCACATTTATGAGAATATGGAAACTTTCAGTACCACTTTTTCTATAAGCTTTGAAATACTCAGAAAAACAAACACCTTGAGCAAAGTTTTGCCAGCCTGTTTCTCATTTTACTGTGAATGAAGAGAATGTATTGTGGCAAGGATTATTGTATGTTTATTTGTTTATTTGAATCAGATTTTTAATGGAATATTACTAAAATAATAAGTGTTAGAAACTTGAGAAGATGCTGCATTTATGGTTGGGTAAATTTCTGCTGGTTATCTGGTATACTCTAATTGAATATCAAATACAGCATACTATTTGGTATATTACTGACCTCACAGATAACATTTTGAAGATATTTACTACTCATAATGCCTAACCAAGGATTCAGGTGCAAGTGATTTATTAAAGGAGTATTCCCAGGAAAATTCTGAAAGCAAAGGGGCAGGACAGAGAAGGATCCAAAAAATGAAGCAATTTCAGGTGAAGTCAGAGATTCAGGTCTATACCTCTGGACCTCTGAGGCATAAATTATACTTCAAAACAGGGTCACCTTTATGGATATGAGGCCTAACTGTACAGGGGCCCCACCCACTTGGAAAGGTTTCTCAAAATTTGTGAACAAAGATTCCATTTTTATTTTGCACTGGAGCCTATAAATTATGTAGTCAGCTAAGTCTCAAAGATTTTTTCGTGCATCTAGAAAAAGATGATGAAGTCCTTGTACTCCTTTTGTCAGTATTTGGATAGTGGAGGTTAAGGGGTAGGTGAGTAAACCCCCAGGTACCCCTATATAGGGTAATAGATCCAGTAGCTAGGGGCAAGTTTTCAAGTTTGATGGTTGAGACCTTTAGCGCAAAACTTGCAAAGGCTGAGAGATGTAGCACCAAGAGTATTAGTTACACATAGTTACCTCTTTGGCATATCCTTATAGACATATTCTCTGTGTTTACACTGACCTGTGTATGTGTGTCTTTTTTACAATGGACAGAGAGATAGGTCAGCAGACTGACAGATTAACTAAAAATGAGTCAAATTTCACATATCTCCTATCTAGCTGCATGTATTCAATAGGTAGGATCTCCCCATCATCACTACTAGCAAACACAGCTTCAGTTCAGATGCTCAGTCGTGCCGACTCTTTGGGACGCCATGAACCGCAGCATGCCAGGCCTCCCTGTTCATCACCAACTCCCAGGGTTCACTCAAACCCATGTTCATCGAGTCGGTGATGCTATCCAACCATCTCACCCTCTGTCGTCCCCTTCTCCTCCTGCCCCCAAACCCTCCCGGCACCAGGGTCTTTTCAAATGAGTCAGCTCTTCGCATCAGGTGGCCACAGTATTGGAGTTTCAGCTTCAACATCAGTCCTTCCAATGAACAGCCAGGACTGATCTCCTTTAGGATGGACTGGTTGGATCTCCTTGCAGTCCAAGGGACTCTCAAGTGTCTTCTCCAACACCACAGTTCAAAAGCATCAATTCTTCAGCACTCAGCTTTCTTCACAGTCCAACTCTCACATCCATACATGACCACTGGAAAAACCATAGCCTGGACTAGACGGACCTTTGTTGGCAAAGTAATGTCTCTGCTTTTTAATACGCTATCTAGCTTTCCTTCCTAATAGCTATCATAACTTTCCTTCCAAGGAGTAAGTGTCTTTTAATTTCATGGCTGCAATCACTATCTGCAGTTATTTTGGAGTCCAGAAGCATAAAGCCAGCCACTGTTTCCAGTTTCTCCATCTATTTGCCATGAGGTGATGGAACAAGATGCCATGATCTTAGTTTTCTGAATGTTGATCTTTAAGCCAACTTTTTCACTCTTTGCTTTCACTTTCATCAAGAGGCTCTTTAGTTCTTCTTCACTTTCTGCCATAAGTGTGGTGTCATCTGCATATCTGAGGTTATTGATATTTCTCCAAGAAATCTTGATTACAGCTTGGGCTTCCTCCAGTCCAGCGTTTCTCATGATGTACTCTGCATATAAATTAAATAAGCAGGGTGACAATATGCAGCCTTGACATACTCCTTTTCCTATCTGGAACCAGTCTGTTGTTCCAAGTCCAGTTCTAGCTGTTGCTTCCTGACCTGCATACAGGTTTCTCAAGAGGCAGGTCAGGTGGCCTAGTATTCCCATCTCTTTCAGAATTTTCCACAGTTTGTTGTGATCCACACAGTCAAAGGCTTTGGCATAGTCTGTTTTTCTGGAATGCTCTTATTTTTTCGATGATCCGGCAGATGACGGCAATTTGATCTCTGGTTCCTCTGCCATTTCTAAAACCAGCTTGAACATCTGGAAGTTCATGGTTCACATCTTACTGGAGCCTGGCTTGGAGAATTTTAACCATTACTTTATTAGAGTGTGAGATGAGTGCAATTGTGTGGTAGTTTGAGCATTCTTTGGCATTGCCTTTCTTTGGGATTTATATCCCAAATTATATATATATATATATATGTATATATAATTATATATATATATATATATATAGAACAGCTTATTTGTGTTCTAATTCTTCTCATATCTTTAGCAAATATTACTATCTTACTAAATGCTCCAGTACTACTCAAGAATATAGGACTGACACAATTTTTATTAAACTTGCCCTGTAGTAGAAGGATATAGACAATATAAACCTATATATGAGTATGTATGTATATATGTATATATGATGTTGTGATTTATTCACTAAGTTGTGTTCGACTTTTGCGACCTCATGGGCTATAGCCTGCCAGGCTCCTCTATCCATAGGATTTCTCAAGCCAGAATACCAGAGCAGGCTGCCATTTCCTTCTCCAGGGGATCTTCCTGACCCAGAAATCAAACCTGCATATCTTGCATTGTAGGCAGATTCTTTACTAAGCATGCCATCAGGGAAGCACACACACACACACACACACACACACACACACACACAGATGTCAGATATTAATAGGTTCTTTGGAGAAAAATAAAGCAGGATGAGAAGAATATATAGTATCAAACTAGAGAATGCTATTTGTATGAGGTAATTCGAAAAGGTTCCTCTAAATCAGTAACATTAGAACAGAGTCCTGAAAGTGAGGAAGATATGTACATATCTGTGGCAAAAACATTCAAGGCAGAAAGAACAATGAATTCAAAGACTCAGAGACAGTAACATACTTGATTGTGACTCTGAAATAGCCTAGGAGGTCAGTGTGTCCTAGGCAGAGTGAGCCACAGGGAGGGTGATAAAAAAATAAGCCCAGAGAGATAGGCAGAGGCCAAATCACCAATGACTGTAGGCAGTTATAAAGGCCTGTAACTGCCTGTCATGATTTCACTTACATTTTAAATGGACCGCTTTAGATTTTCTAGTGGTTAGGACATAGGATATATAAGAAATTGAAATTTCAAAGACGTTGCCAAAATTGAGGGACTCTTGTGGTGAAGGTAGTGTTTCTTGACTCTGATGATGGTTGCTTGCATGAACTTACACATGTGATATTGTATTAAACTAAATACAGACACATTCATAAATCACACAGAGACACACACATACATACATATGAATGTAAATAAAACTGGAAAAATCTGAATAACATGATTGAGTTGAACAGTGTCAGTATTCTGATTGTGATATTGTACTGTAGTTTGAAGATATTGCCATGAGAGAGAACTGGGCAAAGAGCACCTGGAGTCTCTATGTTATATCTTATGACTGCATATATCTACAATTACCTCAAATATAAATTTGAAAGCATGTTTCCAAGACTTTTGGTCTGAACAACTGAAATTGAACTGACAATACCTGCTTTCCCACAGTTTAACCAACAGAATGTCTTGCTGATTTCATTTTCTTTTTTTGCCAGTCTAATAGATAAAAATAGGTGTCATTTTTTTAAAATTTGCATTTCTTTACTTATGAGAAATTTTACTATTTTTAAAGGTTATTTTTACATTTCTGGTCAATTATGTAACCACGTACCACTCCCATTTTTTTCTATCGAATTTTTGGTCTTTTGTCACTAAATATTTAATAATTGTGCTGTGCTGTGCTTAGTCACTCAGTTGTGTCTGACTCTTTGTGAACTTATGGACTGTAGCTCGCCAGGCTCCTCTGTCCATGAGATTCTCCAGGCAAGAATACTACAGTGGGTTGCCATGCCCTCCTCCAGGGGATCTTCCCAACCCAGGGATCGAACCCAGGTCTTTCACATTGCAGGATGATTCTTAACCATCTGAGCCATTAGGAATTTAATAATGACATCATCTCGTTGGACATGAGTTTTAGCAAGCTCCGGGAGTTAGTGATGGACAGGGAACCCTGGTGTGTTGCAGTCCATGGGATCACAAAGAGACATGACTGAATGACTGAAATGAACTGAACTGATATTAGACAAAGCAACTCTATCTATAGCATATGTTGCAAATATTGTCTCTGTCAGTTGTCTTTTGACTATATTTATGGTAATTTTTGTCATCCAAACATTCTTTTTAATAGTTAAATTTGTCAATCATTTCTTTTATTATCCTTGCTTTTGAGTCAGAGAAATTCTTTCACTGCACTGGTGTTAAAGATGAATATACCTGTATTATACAGAATAACAACTACAAGTAACAATACTGTATTGCATATTTGAAGATTACTAAGAAGGTAAGTCTTCAAAGTCTTCATGACAAGAAAAAAAGAAAGAGAAAAAACTCTGTAACTATGCAGAGTGACAGATGATAACTTGACTTATGATAATTATTTCACAATGAATACAAATATGAAACTATTATCTTGTAGACCTGAAACTAATATAATAAGTCAATTATGCCTCCAATTAAAAAGGCATAAAATTAATTTTTTATTAATTTTTCTTCTGGTAATTTAAAGGTTCATACTGTACATTTAGATCCCTAATTCATCTGAAGTTTATTCCTTGGCATAATGTGAGAGTTGAATTTAATTTTATCTTTTCATCAAAAGGTTAAACAATTGTCCAATAATAAGTTATTAAAGAGTCCAATTTTACACTGTGAGTTAAAATACCAACTTTTTCATACATCAAATGTCCAAGTGTTTTTGTGTCTAATTCTAGAAGTTAAATTCTGTTCCACTGGTCTATTTCTTCTACTCATGTACCAGTACTATACTGTTTTAATTACAGAGACTCTGAAATATGTTTCAATGACTGATAAGGTTATTTTTCCCTTATAGTTTATTTTTTCAGTATTTTCCTAGCTTTCTTTCATTTTTTTTTTAATCAGGAGAATTTCAGTATCAATGCATCTAACTGCATGAAATAATTTCTTAAAATATTTTTATTGGAGTTGTATTGAATTAATAAAGTAACTGAAGGATAATTGACCTCCCCCTAATACTCGTTTATGAAATTGAAGATTAACAAATATTTTCTGTTTCAT
The DNA here is from genome assembly GCF_033118175.1 of Dama dama. Classification (NCBI taxonomy): domain Eukaryota; kingdom Metazoa; phylum Chordata; class Mammalia; order Artiodactyla; family Cervidae; genus Dama; species Dama dama. The sequence continues at coordinate 74,966,120 of NC_083714.1, forward strand.
ATCTTGCTCAAGTTTCGAGTGTTGCTCAGGAAAGTTTTAAAATGTTTACAATAGAGATTTTGCATGTCCCTTGTTAAACTTTGTCATAAATACTTAATCTTTATTATTATTGTAATTTGAATAATTTTTTTTTACCATTATGCACTCTAACACTTTATTATTTATTTTTATGGAGTGTATTGATTATTATATATTAATTTACTATCCTGCTACCTCACTGAATACTTTTTGAAAAGTTCATCTTATCATTGATTCTTTGAGGTTTTCCAGGCAGACTATTGTATAGGAAATAGTTAACATAGCAAGCCCAGGACCGTTATCTTTATTTAGAAAGGTCCTCTTGCAAGTTTGAGCCTTCATTGACCTGTGGAAACTTGGATTTGAAAAGATTTACATCATTGCTAGAACTGATAAGAGTGGCTCACTGTGCCTAATTGCTGTACAAACAATGTGGATTGTGGTGAACACTTGCTGTTCTTCTGAGGAACTGGAATTTTTTATATGTGTTAGGCAGAAGATACTTCCATGACCAGCTTCTAATATAAAGCTTGAGGACTGAATCTCTATGGAGACTCAGTCTATCCTTCGTAGGTATTTCATACAAGTTGTCACAATTTATTGCTGGAATAACTAAGTATATGCTATCTAACTTCACTGGGAGAGAGGATGTTTGGAACAAAGCACCTGGGTGGTATGTTTTTCCAATGTACATTTTTTTTTATTTGCTTATTCTCTTTTGTATGTTTTATTGAAAGAAATAATATTCATGAGTGCAACTGTATGCTGAGACTTCTGAGTCCTAGGAAATCACTGATTCTAGTGGTAGTCTTGGGGAACATCTCTCCCAAAACAACTATCATATAATCTACATATAGAGATAATTTTACTTTTAAAAATCTATTTATATGTTTCATTGACACTTCTTGTTTAATTGCAATTGTTGTTGTTGTTCAGTTGTTCAGTCATGTCTGACTATCTGTGACCCCATGGACTGCAGTAGCCCAGTCTTCCCTGTCCTTCACCATCTCCCAGAGCTTGCTCAAATTCAGGTCCATTGAGTCGGTGATGCTATCCAACCATCTTGGCCTCTGTCATCCACTTCTCCTCCTTCCTTCTATCATTCCCAGCATCACGGTATTTTCAATGAGTCAGCTCTTCACATCAGGTTGTCTGAAGTATTGGAACTTCAGAACTGCATTGGGTAATATTAAATGTTGAATAAAACATGTAATAGTGTTGAATAGAAGTGAATATTAGCATTAAATGGAAGCAGAAATAATAAGTATTCCTGCATTGTCTATGAGCTTGGTAGAAATGTCTGTTTCTCCATTAAATAAGATATTGGTATCTGAATTAAGATACACATACATACATATTATCATTTTGACAGTATTCCTCAATGACTATTTCCTTGATTCTTTTTTATCATGAATAGTGAATTTATCAAAACTATTCTCAGTGTCTAAAGATATAGTCAACTCTTTTTTTAAATGTATTAATATGATATATGATATTAGTGAACAATGCTAAGAAATAGAGGAAAGCAATAGAATGGGAAAGACTGGAGATTTCTTCAAGAAAATTGGAAATACCAAAGGAACTTTGCATGCAAAGATGGGAACAATAAAGGATAGAAACAGCAAGGAACTAACAGAAGCAGAAGAGTTTAAGAAGAGATGGCAAGCATACACAGAAAAACTATACAAAAAAGGTCTTAATGACCTGGATAACCACGATGGTGCAGTCACTCACCTAGAGCCAGACATCCTGAAATGTGAAGTCAAGTGGACCTTAGGAAGCATTACTATGAGCAAAGCTAGTGGAGGAGGTAATGAAATTCTAGATGAGTCATTTAAAATCCTAAATTATGCTGTTAAAGTGCTGCATTCAGTATGTCAGCAAATATGGAAAACTCAGTAGTAGTCACAGGACTGGAAAAGGTCATTTTACATTCTAATCCCAAAGAAGGGCAACATCAATGCATGTTCAAACTACTGGACAATTGAGCTCATTTCAGATGCTAGTAAGGTGGTGCTCAAAATCCTTCACACTTGGCTTCAGCAGTACATGAAGCAAGAACTTCCAAATGGATAAGTTAGATTTAGAAAAGGCAGAGGAACCAGAGATCATTTTGCCAACATCCATTGGATCACAGAAAAAGCAAGGGAATTCCAGAAAAAAAAATCTACTTCTGCTTCATTGATTAAAATAAAACCTTTGACTGTGTGGATCACACCAAAATAGAAAATTCTTAGAGATGGGAATACCAGACCATCATACCATCTCCTGAGAAACCTGTATGTGGGTCAAGAAGCAACAGTTAGAACTGGAATGGAACGAGAGACTGATTCAAAATTGGGAAAAGAATACGTCGAGTATGCATATTGTCACCCTACTTATTGAACTTCTATGCAGAGTATATCATGCAGAATGCCAGGCTGGATGAATTGCAGACCTGGAATCCAAATTGCTGGAAAAATCATCAGCAATCTCAGACATGAAGATAATACCACTCCAATGGAAGAAAACAAAGAGGAACTAAAGAGCTTCTTGAAGAAGGTAAAAGCAGAAAGTGGAAAATCTAATTTTAAACTCAACACTCAAAAAAACTACATCATGGCATCCAGGCCCATCTTTTCATGGCAAATAGAAGGGGGGAAAGTGGAAGCAGTGACACATTTATTTTCTTGGGTTCCAAAGTCATTGTGGATGGTGACTGCTGCCACAAAATTAAAAGATGTTTGCTTCTTGAAAGAAAAGATGTGACAAATATAGACAAGCATATTAGAAAGCGAGACATCACTTGACCGACAAAAGTCCGTATAGTTAAAGTTATGGTTTTTCCTGTAGTCATGTATGGATGGTGGAGACAGTTGGACTATAAAGAAGGCTAAGCACTGAGGAACTGACACTTTAATATGTGGTGCTGGAGAAGACTCATGAGGGTTCCTTGGACTGCAAGGACATCAAACCAGTCAATCCTAAAGGAATCAACCCTGAATATTCATTGTAAGGTCTGACACTGTAGCTGAAATTTCAATACTTTGGCCACCTGATGCAACTCTTTGGAAAAGATCCTGATGGTGGGAGAGACTGAGTGCAGGAAGAGAAGGGGGAGGCAGAAGTTGAGATGTTGAATGGAATCACTGATTCAATGGACACAAACTTGGGCAAACTCTGGGAGATGGTGAGGGACAGGGAAGCCTGGCATTCTGCAGTTCATGGGGTCACAAAGTGTCAGACATGACTTAGCAACTGAACAGTAGCAATAATGATATTATTATCTAATATTGATGCACCTAGTATAATTTGGATTAATACCACTTAATCACAGTGTATTATTTTCTTATTTTGGAGTTTGATTCTCTTAGCTAGTATTTATTTAGATTTTTTGCTTTGCTATTTATGATTTGTTTTCTTTCCTTGTACTACCTTTATCTGATATCTTAGTGTTATATTTGTCTCATAAAAGAAAAGTTTTCCTTTTTTTTTCATTGCTCTGGGGTAATTTTCCAAGTGTTGTTACTATCTAGTCTGTGAATGTTTGACATTGTTCCCCTTTGAAATCATATGGGACTGGTGCATTTTCATGAAATGATTTCTTAATAACTTTATATTTTCTTTGAAAATTGTACTCCAGTGGAATCAGTTTTGGTAATTTGTATTTCTTTAGGAAATACAGTAAACCTTTAAGTGTATTCTACTGCTTTGTGTGTAGTGTGAGATCCTTGAAACAATATACTCCCAAAAGCAATTCCATCATCTCATTTTTTGTGTAGTTATCATATTTCACTTTTATGTGTTCTATAAGTTCAAAAATATTTTCTGCTCCTAAAAAATGCATTCTGCTGTAACAGGCAGAGCCTACACACACACACACACAAAACAAAAACAAAAACAAAAACACTGTGACCTCTAATATGGACACTAGTTTGAGGATTTTTTTTAAAACTCTTTTCTAAATGTTAGGTAATAGTTTCATTAATGATATTTAATAAATTGTGATATATTCTTTGAAAAAAAACTTAGACTATGGCCACTTTGAGGATGTTGAGTGTTGTCCTCTTAAAGAACCTCACCTGAAGCATACTTTGAGATTCCAGCACTCTGGACACAGTGTCAAAGCAGAAAGTGAGCCTAAAAATTCATGCATTTCCACAAATAAACTCAATAAAATAGATAATTGCCCCAAAGGCAAGCTGTATCTAAGGCTTCCGAACTCATATCTGTCAAGTTTATGACGCAACCTACTGTGGAGTTTATGACCCAAAGGACGTGCATCAGTTTCTACCAATGAGAGTTGTTTGCTTGTTTGTTTGTTTTTAACATTTATTTTATTTAATATTTATTTTAAAGTTCACTTTTTATAGTAACAAATATAAAGTCACCAATGTTTTACAAATTGTCAGAAATGGCTTAAGTACAAAAATACATTATTAAAATGAATGTTCTATTGTATTATTTGATATATACTTAATATTGTCAACATGCATACCATATGTCAGAAAAGCTCATGCATTATTGGAAGAGAGAAAAAATAAGATGTAAGTGGAATACTGTCTCATTGCAAATGTATTGCTTCAGTTAGTTTTTTTTTTTTCTTTATGGATACCATTTTCTTGTAGTCTGCTGATGGGGAATCTAAGTCTGATGTGGCAAATCCTGCTGCACTTTGCATCAATGACATATCAGCACTCTCACAATTGCTTGTGTGTAGAGGAGGTATGATTTCTTCAGTCATAGGTTGAAACACAGGAAGTATTGACAGAGGCCATGCTATGCTTAAATGTGTGCACAGTTGTCTCATGTTTTTAAATTTTCTTCTATTTCTATTGTTATTCTTCATTATATTTTCTTATGTTATATATTTGTGCTCACTTTTTTATGAGCAAATGAGATAATATTTATATAATTTATTGTTAAAATATTGATTAATCAGATTATTTTACTATTATTTGTTAGTTTCTGCTCTTATCTCTATTATTGCCTTCTTGTGAGTTCTTTTAATCACTTTGTCTAATATATTTAAGTTTAATTTGTCCTAATATATATTTTTTTAATTTTTGTTTTTTATTTCCATTATTCTGGAAGATGAATTGAAAAAGATGTTGCTGTGTTTTATGTCAGAGAGTGGTCTGCCTATGTTTTCCTCTAAGAGTTCTAGAGTTCCCAGCCTTGCATTTAGGTCTTTAATCCATTTTGAGATTATTTTTGTGTGTGAAGTCAAAGAATGACCTAATTTATTTTTTTTACACATGTCTGTCCAATTTTCTCAGCATCATTTATTGAAAAGACTATCTTTCTAACAGTGTGTGGTCTTACCTCCTTTGTTGTATATTGATTATCTATGGGTCTTATTTCTGGAATTTCTATCCTGTCCCAATGATCTATATTTCAATTTTTGTGTAAGTAGCATATTGTTTTTATGACTGTAGCTTTGTAGTATAGTTTAAAGTCAGGGATCCTGATTCCTCCAACTTCATTTTCTTTTTCAAGATTGCTTTGGTTGTTAGGGATCTTTTGTGTCTTCCTACAATTTTGAATTTTTTGTTGTTGTTGTTCTAGTTCTGTGAAAAAAAGCCATTGATAGTTTAATAGGGATTGCATTGAATCTGTACATTGCCTTAGGTAATAGAGTATTTTGACAATATTGATTCTTCCAATACATGAACATGGTATATCTCTCCATCTGTTTATTTCTTTTTCAATTTTTTTCATGAGCATCTTATAGTTTTTGAAGTTCAGGTCTTTGTCTCCTTAGGTAGGTTTATTCCTAGGTATTTTATTGTTTCTGATGAAATGGCAAATGGAATTGCTTCTTGAATTTCTCTATCTGATATTCAGTTGTTAGTGTATAGAAATGCAACAGATTTTTGTGTATTAATTTTGTAGCCTACAACTTTACCAAATTCATTGATGAGTTCTAGTAGTTTTCCGGGAGTATCTTTACAATCTTCTAGGTATAGTATCATGTCATCTGCAAACAGTGACAGTTTAACTTCTACTTTTCCAATTTGGGTTCCCTTTACTTCTTTTTCTTCTCTGATTGCTGTAGCTAGGATTTCCAAAACTATGTTGAATAAAAGTGGTGAGAGTGGACATTCTTGTCTTGTTCCTGATTTTAGAAGGAGTGCTTTCATCTTTTCACCACTGAGTATGATGCTAACCATACATTTGTTGTATATGGATTTTATTATTCTGAGGTATGTACCCTTTATGCCCATTTTCTGGAGAGTTTTTTTTTTTTATCATAATTGGGTGCTGAATTTTGTCAAAAGCATTTTCTGCATCTATTGAGATGATTATATGGGTTTTATTCTTTAATTTGTTGATGTTGATACATCACATTGCTTGATTTGCAGATGTTGAAAATTCTTGCATCCCAGGGATGAATCCCACTTGATCATGATATTCTGATCAGGATTTTTGCATCTGTGCTCATCAGTGATACTGGCCTGTAATTTTTTTTTCTTTCTTTATTTCTTTTTTTTTCTTTGTGTGTGTGTGTGTGTGTGTGTGTGTGGTATCTTGACTGGTTTTGGTATCAGGGTGATGGTAACCTCATAAAGTGAGTTTGGGATTTTTCCTTCCTCTGAAACTTTTTGGTGCAGTTTTGGAATGATAGGTGTTAACTCTTCTCTAAATGTTTGATAAAATTTGCATATGAAGCCATCAGGTCCTGGAGTTTTGTTTGCTTGGAGCTTTTTAATCACAGTTTCAATTTCAGTACTTGTGATTGGTCTACTTATATTTTCTATTTCTTCCTGGTTCAGTCTAGGGAGACTACCTTTCTAAAAATGTGTCCATTTCTTCCAGGTTGTCCATTTTATTAACATGAAGTTATTCATAGTAATCTTTTATGATCCTTGGTATTTCTGTGGAGTCAGTTGTAACTTCTTTTGCTTCATTTCTAATTTTATTTGGGTCCTCTCTCTTTTCTTCCTGATTAGTCTGGCTAGTGGTTTATCCACCTGGTTTACCTTTTCAAATAACCAACTTTTAGTTTCATTGATCTCAGCAATTGTTTTCTCTGTCTCTATTTCATTTGTTTCTGCTCAGATCTTTATGATTTGCTTCCTTCTAATAACTTTAGGTCTTGTTTGTTCTTTTTTCTCTAGTTGTTCTTGGTGTAAGGTTAGGTTGTTTATTTGAGATTTTTCTTGTTTCATGAGGTAAGATCGCACCACTATAAAACTTCCCTATTAGAACTGCTTTTGCTGCATCCCATAAGTTTTGAACCATCATGCTTTCAGTTTCATTTGCCTCTAGGTGATTTTTTTTTAAATTTACTCTTTGATTTATTTACTGATTCAATGGTAGTTTAGCAGTATATTGTTTAGTCATCATATATTTAAGTCTTGTAGTTTTTGTTTTTGTTTTTGTTTTTTTTTTTTGTAGATTGTGATCAGAAAAGAATGCTTAACATGATTTCAATTTTCTTAAGTTTACCAAGGCTTCCCTTGTGACCCAGCATGTGGTCAATCCTGGAGAATGTTTCTTGTGCACTTGAGAATAATGTGTACTCTGTTCCTTTTGAATGGAATGCTCCATAAAAATCAATTAATTCCACCTCATCTAAAGTGTCATTTAAGGCCCATGTTTCCTTATTAAATTTCTGTCCATTGATGAATGTGAGGTATCAGAGTCCCCACTACTGTTGTGTTACTGTCAATTTCTCCCTTTGTGTTTGTTAGTAGTTGCCTTACAATATTTGCTCTTATGTTGAGGGCATATATATTTATAATTGTTATATATTCTTCTTGAGTTGAACCCTTGATCACTATGTAGTATCCTTCTTTGTCTCTTATAGCATTATTTGTTTGAAAGACTATTTTGTCTGATATGAGTATTGCTAATCCAGCTTTCTTATGATTTCCATTTACAGTAAATACTTTCACCCATTACCTTACTTTCAGTCTGTAAGTGTCCATAGGTCTGAGGTGGGTCTTTCTTAGACAGCATGTATATGGGTATTATTGTTATATACACCAAGCCAGTCTATGCCTTTTGGTTTGCATTTAATCCATTTTATTACCAGTTTGTTAATTGTTTTGGGTTTATTTTTATAGATCTTTTCCTTTTATTGTCTTTCCTGCCTACAGAAGTTCCTTTAGTATTTGTTGCAAAGCTAGTTTACTAGTACTGAATGTTCTTAACTCATGGTTGTCTGGAAAGTTTTTTATTTCTCCATCAAATTTGAACAAGATTCTTACTGGGTTGAATATTCTAGGTTCTTCCCTTTAATCACTTTGAATATATTGTGCCATTCCTTTCTAGCTTGTAGAGTTTCTGTTGAGAGATCAGCTAATAACTCTATATAGAATTTCCCTTCTATGTTGTCTTTTTTTTCCCCTTGTTGCCTTTAATATTTTATCTTTGACTTTAATTTTTGTCAGTATGATTATTATGTGTCTCAGTGTGTTCCTCCTTGGGTTTATCCTCCCTGGGACTCTATGCTTCCTGGACTTAACTGACTATTTCCTTTCTTATATTGGGGAAGTTTTCCACTACTATCTCTTCAAATATTTTCTTGGGTTCTTTCTCTCTCTTCTTCTGGGTCCCCTATAATGTGAATGTTGGTGTGTTTAGTGTTGTCACAGAAGTTTCCTTGTCTGTCTTCATTTATTGTCATTCTTTTTTTTTTCCTATGTTCTCTTTTGCAGCAGTGATTTCCATTATTCTGTCTTCTGTCTTCTGACTCAATTTTTCTACTATTGCTTACTTCTAGTGTATTGTTCATCTCTGTTTGTTCTTCAGTTCTTCTATGTCTTTGGCAAAACTTTCTTGAATTTTCTCTATTGTCTATCCAAGATCATGTATCATCTTCACTATCATTATTCTGAATTATTTTTCTGGAAGTTTGTCTGTCTCCACTTCATTTAGTTATTTTTCTGGGATTTATCTTGTTCCTTAATCTTGAACATAATCCTATTTATTTTCATTTTGCTTAGCTTTCTGTGACTCTGTTTTTTGTTTCTTCTGTCTTCCCTCTGGTGAATGAGGATAAAACCCTTGTGTTGGGAGAGACTGGCTGTGGGGAAAACTGGGTCTTGCTGTGGTGGGCAGGGCTGTGCTCAGTAAAACTTTAATCCAATTATCCACTAATAAGTGGGACTACACTCCCTCTCTGTTTGTTACTTGGCCTGAGGTGACTCAGTCCTAGAGTCTACAGGCTTCATAAGTGAAAGTCACTCAGTCATGCTTGACTCTTTGCGACCCCATGGACTGTAGTCTACCAGGCTCCTTTGTCCATGGGGATTCTATAGGCAAGGATACTGGAGTGGGTTGCCATTCCCTTCTGCAGGGCACCTTCCTGACCCAGGGATCGAACCAGGGTCTCCCGTGTTGCAGGAGGATTCTTTACCATCTGAGCCACCAGGGAAGCCCAATAGCAGGCCTATATAAGACCTCCAAGAGGACTTACACCATGATGCATCTCCCAGGATGGCTGCTGCTAGCGCCCCCATCCATGTGGTGGACCACTGTTAACCCACACCTCCACAGGAAGCTCTCAAATACTCACAATTAGGTCTGGTTTAGTATCCCATAAGGTCACTACTCCTTTCCCCTGGTTCCTTGTGCATACAAGAATGGTGTCTCTGTTTCACCCAGTTCTGTGAAAGTCTTATAATCAAATCCTGCTGGCCTTCAAGGTCAGATTCCCTGGGGATTCCCAGGCCCTTTGCCTAATCCCCAGGTTGGGAAGCCTGATGCAGGCCCCAGAATCTTCAAAACACTGTGAGCACTTTTTAGGTAGTATTGTTTTCCAGTTTGTGGTTCACCCTCCCAGCGGGTATAGGATTTGATTTTACTGTGATTGCACTGCTTCTACTGTCTGTCTTCTTGTGGTTTCTCCCTTGTCCTTGAATGTGGAATATCTTTTTTTTTTTTTTTTTTTTTGGTGGGTTCCAGCATCCTCCTGTTGATGGTTGTTCAACATCTAGTTGTGATTTTGGTGCTCTTGAAGAAGATGAGCTTTCTACTCTGCCACCATGAACCAATCTGAATCTTCTTGCTTTAAATATATCACTTATAAGTGGTATATTTTGGGGATTTGCATTCTGAGACAAATTAAAACTTGTTTTCTTAAAATATGTGAATTAAAAGTATATGCATTATACTCAGTGTAACATTTCATTTAAATTATTTCATATATATATAGAAAATATAAGGCAAACTTCCAGAGATAGTGAAGGACAGAGAAGTCTGGCATGCTGCAGTCCACGGGGTTGCAAAAAGTTGAACACAACTTAGCAACTGAGCAACACTGAATATACACATATACATGATCATATACATTTTGTTATGTTTGTTGTGTTTCTTTATCTACAAGATGTATATTCCTTGAACTTTTTGTTTTTTAATTTGGATATTTAGGAAAGACTTCACATTTGTCCTATATCTTTTCTTTCTGAAACCTGTGCCTTTTAAAAAATGTTCTTAGTCTACTGTTTTCTTAATTAAATTTTTACTTTCTTATTTATAAGTATTTTTCCCTTTTATTGTAATATCCACATATTAACTACACAGCAATTAGCCTTCTCTACAATCCTCGTTATTCTCTCTTTTCACTGTTTTAGTTGCAATATTTCTATTTTGTAACTATATGAGATTGTTGCAAGTTAGTCTTTCATCTGAAAAACTGAAATTTTGCTTCAGTTTTACATGTGTATTTATAGATTTTTAAATGCCCACCAATATTCAATGTTTTGAAAATTTCCCAGTGTTCTTTTGGTTGGATGAAGTTCATACTATGGTATATTTATTGGAAAGGGTTGATGGGTAGATAACTTCTTAAGAAATTGTATGTTGAAAAGTATTTTTATGCCCTTGGTATATGAAGTACATCTTACATTTATGTACATTTTTGTTTTGTTTTAAACGTTTTTATTGAGCTTTTCCCCATGTTGTACAATATATTATTATAGCTTATGTAAACTTGTACCTATATAGAGCCTCTCCCCTTTCCCTCCGCCCACTGGTGACCAGTAATTTGATCTTTACATCACTGTCAGTTTCCTTTTTGATATATTCATTAATTATTTTAAATTTCATTTATAAGTAATATCATACAGAATTTGTTCATCTCTGTTTTATATAGTTTACACAAAATAATACCTTCCAAGTCTATCAAAACTGTTACAAATAGCAAAATTTCTTTTTTTATGGCTGAGTAGTATCCCATTGCATGCATACACCCACCCACACACACACACACACACACACACACGCACACACACACACACACATATTTACCATATCTTCTTTATCCATTCATCTCTTGATTGATAATTCAGTTGCTCCCATACCTTGGCAAATGTAAGTAATGCTGCTAAGAATATAGGGGATGGGGTGCACGTGTCTTTTCATATTAGCGTTTTATTTTTTTTCCCGGATATATACTTAGGAGTGGAATTAATGGATCATATGTATGGTATTGTTTTCTTTTTAAGTGTTACACATTTTTCTAGATTTTATTTTCTTTTAAATTATTTTATTTTAATTGGAGGCAAATTACTTTACAATACTGTGGTGTTGATTTGACCAGTGCAAGTAGACAAGACCAATATATGGTAGTTTTATTTTTAGGTTTTGGAGAAACCTCCACGCTGTTTTCCACAACAGCTGAACCAACTCAGATTCCCAGCAACAGTGTACAGGGCTTCCTTTTTCTCCACATCCTTACCAATATTTGTTAATTTTAGTCTTTTTGATGATATATATTCTGAGAGGTGTGAGGTCATGTCTTATTGTGATTTTGATTTACATTTCTCTCATAATTAATGATAATGAGCATCTTTTCATATGCTTGTTGGCCATTTGCATGTCTTCTTTGAAAAAGTGTCTGTTCAGGTCTTCTGCCTATTTTTTTCTTCTTTTTTTTTTTATCACTTTCTTTTTTCATGTTGAATTGTATGAGCTGTTTATATATTTTGGATATTATCCCCTTATAGGTCACTTAATCAGCAAATTAGCAAAAGTTTTCTGCCATTTGGTGTGTTGTCATTTCGTTTTATTGATGGTTTCTTTTGCTATGCAAAAGCTTTAAGTCTAATTAGGTCCCATTTGTTTATTTCTGCTTTTATTTTCTTTGCTTTTAGGAGAGAGGTATGAAACAAATTGCCATGATTAATATTCAAATGTGTTCTGCCTATGTGTCCTTCTGTGAGTTTTATGATTTCCCGTCTTACATTTAGGTATTTAATCTATTTTGAGTTTATTTTTTAATATGGTATGAGAAAAAGGTCCAGGTTTCCTGGCATCATTTGTTCAAGAAACTGTTTTTCTTTTCTCCAGTGTGTATTCATATCTCTTTTTTTCATAGATTAATTGACCATAGGTGTGTGTGCTTATTTCTGGGCTCTCCATTCTGTTTCACTGATCTTCCATTTATCTATCCAGTGTCTTTTTGCAGCAGTATTATGCCCTTTAGATTACTGTAGCTTTGTAGTTTGAGGCCAGGACGACTGATTCCTCCAGCAGTTATTTTTCAAGAATGTTTTGCCTTCTTGAGATTTTTAGTGTTTCTATGCAAATTTTAAAATGGCTTGCTCTATTTATCAGAAAAATGTTCTTGATATTTTGATAGGGATGACATTGAATTTATAGATTGGCTTTTATAGCATCATCATCTTAATAATATTAATTCTTCTAATCCATGAATATGCTATTTCTTCCCATCTGGTTTGTATTATCTTTTATTTCTTTCATCAGTGTCTTACAGTTTTTTTTTTAATATGTCTTTTATAGACTTAGATGGATTTATTCCTATGATTTTTATTCTTTTTGATGAAATGGTAAATGTGACAATGTGATATGCTTATATGTGTGATATATTTAAATGTAAATATAACTGATAAACATTTAACCAGACTCATGAAGGAATGAGAGCAGATCCAAATCAATAAAATAAAAAAAAAAAATGTTAAAGGAGAAGTTGCAACCAACACCAGAGATATACTATGAAAAACTATATGTTGTTGATAAATAGGACAACCTAGAAGCAATGTATGAATTCTTAGAAAGGAATAATCTCCCAATACTGAATGAGGAAGACATGAAATATATGAGTAGGCCAATTACAATTGATGAAATTGAATCAGCAACAACAACAACAAGAAAACTCCCCCCAAAAATATCCAGGACCAGATAGCTTCACAGGTGAATTCTACCAAAAATTTAGAGAAGAGTTAACACTTATTCTTCTGGAATTCTTAGAAAAATACTCAGAGGAAGGTATGCTTCTGAAATCACCCTAGGAGGCCAGCATCACCCTGATACCAAAACCAGACAAAGATATAATAGAAAAAGGTTAATGACTGGTTAATAACACTGATGAATATAAATACAAAAATCCTCAACAAAATATTTGCAAACTAAATTCAGCAATACATTAAAAGGATCATAGACCAGAATCAAGATGGATTTATTCCAGAGATGCAAGGAATTTTCAATATCCACAAATCAGTGTGATACATTCACATTAATAAATTAAAAACTAAAAACCATGCGATCATCTCAACAGATGAAGAAAAATATTTTTGACAATGTCCAATATCCATTTATGATAAAGACTCTCCAGAAAGTGAGCACAGAGGAAATATATCTCAACATGTGTGTGTATGTATGTATGTGTTTGTTGTTCAGTTGTGTTCAACTCTTTGCAACCCTGTGGACAGTAGTTCACCAGTCTCTTCTGTCAATGGAATTCTCCAGACAAGAACTGGAGTGGTTTGTCATTTCCTTCCCCAGAGGATCTTCCCAACAACAGGATCGAATCTGGGCCTCCAGTATTGCAGATTCTTTACCATCTGAGTCACCAGGGAAGCCCATAACTCAACACATTAAAGGCTATATATGGCAAACCCACATCTAAAATCATACTCAATGGTGCAAAGCTGGAAGCATTTTCTCTAAGATTAAGACAAGGATTCACACCTTGGCCATTCTTACTCAACATAGTAATGGAAGTTCTAGTCACAGCAATCTAAAAAAAAAGAAAAGAAAGAAAAAAAAATGGATCCAAATTGGAAATAAAAAGGTACAATTGTCACTGTTTGCAGATAACATGATCCCTTAGAAACTCCTAAGGATGCCACAAGAAAACCACTTCATTTCAGTTCAGTTCAGTCGCTCAGTTGTGTCCATCTCTTTGCGACCCTATGAATCGCACCACACCAGGCCTCCCTGTCCATCACCAACTCCCGGAGCTTACTCAAACTCGTGTCCATCGAGTCAGTGATGCCATCTATCCATCTCATCCTCTGTCATCCCCTTCTCCTCCTGCCACCATTCTCCCAGCATCAGGGTCTTTTCCAATGAGTCAACTCTTCGCATGAGGTAGCCAAAGTATTGGAGTTCCAGCTTTAGCATCAGTCCTTCCAATGAACATTCAGGAAAACTATTAGAGTTCATCAATGAATTTGGTGAAGTTGCAGGATTTGATATTTATACACAGAAATTTCCTGCACTGATACACATTTAAAATGAACTATCAGAAAGAGAAATAATTTTATTTATTTATCATTACAACTGATTTTATTAAATACTCTTTCATTGTTGTGTTGGATGTTGTTTTCAAAAAATTATATGTTAAGGTAAATATTTTGCCTTAATAATTTATTTTTGTCTACCTGTAAGTCTTGTGGATCCTTTTATATATATATATATATTATATATATAATTACATATATAATTATATAATATATTATATAATTATATATAATATATTTTATTACTTATTATATTCATTATTTTTATTTACTTTTTTATTTTTATATTTTTATTTTCTAAAAAATTTCATAAAAACTTATAAAAATATAAAAAGGTATAAATATTATAAAAATATTTCATATTGTATTTATTATATATAATAAATATATAATATATAATTATATAAAATATATTATATATATGTATATATATAATATATATATATATAAACTCAAAGTTATTTCTTCTTGATTAATTTTCCCAGATCACCAGTAAGCCAATCAAAGGTAGCCATTTTACTACCCATGGAAATTTTTTTAGATTACCATTTGAAATGATAACCCTGCTGAATTGCTTACTTTTTTATCCCTCAAGAACTCTCATAATATAAATATTTTGCACACATTGCATCTCTTTCATTTTTATTATTTTTACCCTGGCCCATTTTGCCTTTTTATTTATGTCAATTTCATCGTGTAATAGTTTTGCTGTTGTTTCTTTGCTTTTTCTGTGTCCCTTATTACAGTTTCAACTTAGTATATCATCCTCCAGGTACTTTGTAACTTATTGCACATTTTTGTCATACTGTCATCTTTTTTTTTCATTTATTTTCTGAGTTAATAGAATTTTTATTCATTTTTTGTATGTTCCTTGTACATTTGTGTCCTTAGATTTTGATTTATTAATCAGTTAAAATGTTTAAGTGAGTTTAACTCAGTGATGAAGACATGATTTTTCTTTCACTTGTGGTTGCTTTTCATGAGAAATATTCCATAGATGGTTCATGTGAAAATTATTTTCTTGATATATTAAGTGAGTAAAACAAAAGTTAATAGAAACTGACACTGAATGGCCTCTTATTGGGTTTAGCTGAGGAATACTTCAAAGCAGCTACCAAGGGACCTGAAAGACTAGAAAACAAACAGTTCTCTACAGGATACCAAGTCCTAATTCTGGCTATCCCCTAAGGTACAGCCTGGAGGGAACAGTAAGAAATGCTCATCTGCCAGTCTTTACCTGAAAGAGGCCTATTTGCATACATCAAAAACTGCTCCCAGAGGGTCAGATATATTTAGCATATATATAAGAGTTGATTGTGATACTTCCAAAAAACCAAGGAGGCCAGGGACATCAACCCCACATTTTTCCTCTGATCTACTCTAGGTTGCTAGTATTTCCATGGGAGGATATCGTGCCTATAACTTGTGCCCTGGCTTTTGCATCTGCCACCCAGGCAATGTAATTCTCTCTTCTTTTAATTAATTAATGTATTAAATTGGAGGCTAATTACTTTACAATATTATAGTGGTTCTTGCCATACACTAACATGAATCAGCCATGGGTGTGCATGTGTTCCCCATCCTGAACCCCCCTCCCACCTCCCTCCCCATCCCATCCCTTAGGGGCATCCCAGTGTGCCAGCCCTGAGCGCCCTATCTCATGCATTGAACCTGAACAGGTGGTCTATTTCACATATGGTAATATGCATGTTTCATTGCTATTCTCTCAAGTCATCTGACCCTCGCCTTCTCCCACAGAATCCAGAAGTCTGTTCTTTATATCTGTCTCTTTTGCTGTCTCACATATAGGGTCATCATTACCATCTTTCTAAAGTCCATATATATGCATTAATATACTGTATTGGTGTTTTTCTTTCTGACTTACTTCATTCTGTATAATAGGCTACAGTTTCATCCACCTCATTAGAACTGATTCAAAAGCATTATTTTTAATAGCTGAGCAATATTCCATTGTGTATATGTACCACAGCTTTCTTATCCATTCGTCTGCCAATGGAAATCTAGGTTGCTTCCATGTGCTAGTTATTGTAAACAGTGCTGTGATGAACATTGGGGTACACGTGTCTCTTTCAATTCTGGTTTCCTCACTGTGTATGCCTAGCAGTGGGATTGCTGGGTCATATGGAAGTTCTATTTCCAGTTTTGTAAGGAATCTCCACACTGTTCTCCATAGTGACTGTACTAGTTTGCATTCCCACCAACAGTGTAAGAAGATTCCCTGTTCTCTGCACCCTCTCCAGCATTTATTGTTTCTAGACTCTTTGATAGCAGCCATTCTGACTGGCGTGAGATGGTACCTCATTGTGGTTTTGATGTGCATTTCTCTGATCATGAGCGATGCTGAACTGTGTTTGTTAGCCATCTGAAAGTCTTCTTTGGGGAAATGTCTGCTTAGTTCTTTGGCTGATTTTTTTTTTTTTTTTTGATTGGGTCGTTTATTTTTCTGGTATTGAGGTGCATGAGCTGCTTCTATATTTTTGAGATTAATTCTTTGTCATTTGCTTCATTTGCTATTATTTTCTCCCATTCTGAAGACTATATTTTCACCTTGCTGATAGATTCATTCGTTGTGCAAAAGCTTTTTAAGTTTAATTAGGTCCCATTTGCTTATGTTTGCTTTTATTTCCATTACTCTGGGAGGTGAGTCATAGAGGATCCTGCTGTGATTTATGTCAGAAAGGGTTTTGCCTACGTTTTCCTCTAGGAGATTTATAGTTTGTCTTACATTTAGATCTTTAATCCATTTTGAGTCTACTTTTGTGTATGGTGTTAGAAAGTGTTCTAGTTTCATTCTTTTACAAGTGGTTGACCAGTTTTCCCAGCACCATTTTATTTTAAGAGATTGGCTTTTCTCCATTGTATATTCTTGCCTCCTTTGTCAAAGACAAGGCGTCCATAGGTGCCTAAATTGAGTTTAATCTCATTATTTAGTAGTGTTCAAGAGTTTGGGTGTACCACAGATTGTTTAACCACTTACCCATTGACGTGCATATGGGTTTGGAGAAGGCAATGGCAACCCACCTCAGTACTCTTGCCTGGAAAATCACATGGACGGAGGCACCTGGTAGGCTGCAGTGCATGGGGTCGCTAAGGGTCTGATATGACTGAGCGACTTCACTTTCACTTTTCACTTTCATGCATTGGAGAAGGAAATGGCAACCCACTCCAGTGTTTTTTTTTCCTGGAGAATCCCAGGGACGGGGGAACGTGCTGGGTGCCATCTCTGGGGTCGCACAGAGTTGGACACGACTGAAGTGACTTAGCAGCAGCAGCGTATGGGTTGCTTTCAGTTTCAGGGTATTACACAAAGTATGTTACGAACATTCACATAAAGCTTCATGCATGAACGTAAGTTTTCATTTCTTGGGTTTTATCCTAGAGTACAATTATTCAGCATAATGTAAGCATATGTTTAATGTATAAGGAACTGCCATATAATTTTCCAGAGCAGCTGCATTTATTTACATTTCCACCAGTAATACATGAGTAATCCAATTTTTCTTTATCTTTCAAGAGATTTAATATTATCACTGTGCTATTTTTAAGCCATTCTGAGAAATATTTAAGAATATTTCATTGATATTTTAATTTTATTTCTCTTGTAGCTAATGTTGTTGAGCATCTTTCATGTGCTTATTTACCATCTTATATCCTCTTAAGTAAAAGTCTTTTCATGTGGTGTTTTTGCCTCTTTTCTAATTGAATTTTGTTTTTGTTGTGAATTTTGAGAGTTCTTTACAAATTCTAGATATAAGTCCTTTGTTAAGATACAGTTTGCAAATGTTTTCTACCAGTCTAGAGTTTCCTTTTCATCCTCTTAAGATAAATTTTGTAGGGCAAAATTTTTCATCTTGATGAAGTCTAATTTACAGATTTTTCCTTTTACACACTCATGATATATATGTAGGCTGGATGAAGCACAAGCTGGAATCAAGATTTCTGGGAGAAATATCAATAACCTCAGATATGCAGATGACTCCACCCTTATGGCAGAAAGTGAAGAGGAACTAAAGAGCGACTTGATGAAAGTGAAAGAAGAGAGTGAAAAAGCTGACATTCAAAAAACTAAGATCATGGCATCCTGTCCCATCACTTCACTGCAAATAGATGGGGAAACAATGGAAATGGTGGCAGACGTTGTTTTCTTGGTCTCCAAAATCACTGGAGATGGTGACTGCAGCCATGAAATTAAAAGACGCTTTCTCCTTGGAAGAAAAGCTATGGCCAACCTAAACAGCATATTAAAAAGCAGACAGTACTTTGAGAACAAAGCTATGCTTAGCCAAAGCTATGATCTTTCCAGTAGTCATGTATGGATGTGAGAGTTGGACCATAAAGAAAGCTGAGTGCAGAAGAATTGATACTTTTGAACCATGCTTTTGGAGAAGACTCTTGAGGGTCCCTTGGAATGCACGGAGATCAAACCAGTCAATTTTAAAAGAAATCAGTCCTGAATATTCATTGAGAGGACTGATCTTGAAGCTGATGCTCCAATAGTTTGGCCACCTGATGCGAGGAACTGACTCCTTAGAAAAGACCCTGATGCTGGGAAAGATTGAAGGCAGGCTGAGAAGGGGACAACACAGGTTGAGAAGGTTGGATGGCATCACCGAATCGATGGACATGAGTTTGAACAAGCTCCAGGAGTTGGTGATGGACAAGGAAGCCTGGCGTGCTGCAGTCCATGGGGTGGCAAAGAGTCAGACACGACTGAGAAGCTGAACTGAACTGTGGTGTCAAGTAGAGGAATTCTGTGTCTAGTTCTAGATTTGAAAATTTTTTTTCTGTTTTTTTTTTTTATATATAGCTTATATAGTACATTTAAGTCTATGATCTATTTTAATTAATATTTATAACAGGAGTGAGTTTTAACTTGAGTTCTGTTGGATGTTTTATTTGTTTATCTCACCTATCCATGCCCAATTGCTTCTACTATTTATTTATAAGGCTATCTTTTCTGTATTGAATTTGTTGACTAGAAAATATAGTCACAACCTGAAAGCATAGAGTTATTTTATTTGGTGGGAATGTTTAGGACTCTGAGCCCAGGAGACAGCATCTCAGTATCTCTGAGAAAACTGCTCCAAGGAGGTAGGAGGGCAAGTCAGGTTAAATACAAGTTGGCAACATAGGGAGTAGGCAGTCTGAACATCAAAGTTCAGGTATCAAGTTAAGAAATTTAGAATTCTATGTATGGGAAGATGCAAACCTCTGGGCTCCCTGAATTCATTCCTTTCATATGCACCTCAGCTATCTGGGGCCAAATCTGTTTCCCTGTTCACAGTGCATCTTGCATTCCCCTAGTTCCTCAGCAATCACTTTCGGGGGTGGCAGCATCCCCTGGATCTCAGTTTGGGGAGCTCTCATTCACGTTTGGAGGCCAGAAATCTCTGGTGTCTGTGAAATTTCTTGTTTATTTAATGGCATGAGATATTTTCATTTCACAAATTATATTCCCAAATTTATAAAACAAATTCATATATTTTGGTGGATTTTTCATTGTGTGAACTAGGTTGCTTATTGTCTAACAGTTAAGATTTGAGTATTCTGTATGTACTCTGAATATGCTTATTTCTTAATAATGATTTGCAAAGATTTTTCTTTCAAGCTTGCATCTTGTTTTATTCTTGTAACAGTGCATTTTTTAGAGAACTTAGAAAAAAATTAAAGTAAGCTTTATCATTTTTTAATGTCATAACTAAACTCCATGTCATAAAATTTTCTTTTATATTTTCTAAGTGTTTCATAGTTGTGCATTTTACATGTATATCTATGATACATTAGAAGTTTATGTAAGATGTGTATTATAAAATAGTAGGAGGGGGTTGCTTTTTTGTTTGTTTGTTTTCCAAATGAAAGCTCAATTGATCCAAAATTTTTTGTTGAAAACCTCCATTTTTCATTGAATTATCATTGTACTTTTGGCAAACTCAATTGGCCATATTTGTACAGATTCGTTTCAGGGCTTTATTCTATTTTGTTTATCTATGTGTTTATTCATCAGTACCATACATCATATTATTTTTTGTGGGCTTATAATGAACCTTAAAATTGATCATCTTGGTTCTTCTACCTGACGTTTTCCCTTTCAAAATGGTTTTGAGTGTTCTAGTTTATTTGCATTCACAATTTTTAAAGTTTATAATGAATATATCTTTATCTATAAAACATAGTACATAAACTTCATGACATAAAACAACACAAATTTATCTTACAATCCTGGAGATTGGAAGTCCATAACAGGTCTCTCTGGGCTAAAATCAAGATGTCATCAAGTTTGCATTACTTCTGGAGGCACAAGGAATCAATTGGGTCCTTATCTTTCTAAGTTCCTAGAGTCTTCATGTATTCCTTGACTAATGGTCTTCTTCCACCTTCAGAGGCAGAAATAGATGGAATATCCCTAATGTTTCCACCTCCCTTTTTGATTTATAAGGACCGTTGTAATTAGACTGGGCCCACATGGATAATACTAAGCAGTCACCCCAGTTCAAGATTCTTATAGCATCAACTCTTTGGTGCTCGGCCGTCTTTATTATGGTCCAAATCTCATATCTGTACATGATTACTGGAAAAACCATAGCTTTAACTATATGGATGTTTGTCAGCAAAGTGATGCCTCTGCTTTTTTTTAATACACTATCTGGGTTTATCAGAGCTTTCCTTCCAAGGAGCAACCATCCTTTAATTTCAAGGCTACGGCCACCATCTGCAGTAATTTTAGAGCCCAAGAAAACAAAATCTGTCACTGCTTCCACTTTCCCCCCTTCTATTTGCCATAAAGTGATGGGAATGGATGTTATGATCTTAGCATGGCATGGCTCATAGCTTCATTGAATTACCCATGACCCTTCATCACAACAAGGCAGTGATCAATGAAGTGGTTATATCCTAATAAACAAATCATACGTTAAAATTATTATTATCAAGAAGACATTCCATGTGCAAAACCTACACAACATAATAGAAGGAAATGGCAACCCACTCGGGTATTATTGCCTAGAGAATCCCATGGACAGAGGAGCCTGGCAGGCTACAGTCCATGGCGTCACAAGAGTTGAACATGACTCAGCAACTAAACTGCCACCACCAACTGAAACACACCCAGAACATTAACATTAGCCTACAGTTAGGAAAAATCATCTACCACAACACCTATTTTATAATAAAGAGTCAAATATCTTATGTAAGTTATTGAATACTGTAGTAAAAGTGAAAAACAGAATGGTTGTAATTGTATCAGTAGTTTACCCCTATTATAGAGGGCTGATTTTGAGCTGCAGCTGGCTGCCATCCCCCAATGTTATGAGAGAGTATCACACAGAAACAGGAATCTGAGTTCCATCCATGAAGCCAAGGAATGAACTCCACAAACACGCAGACACTCACACAGGCAGTTTTATTTCAGAGAATAGAAGACTCTCAGCATAGACATTGATAGGCCAAAAAGTTTTCCCCAAACCGTGGGAATCACAACAGTTTTTATATATTTTACCAATATTGACTTGTTCTTTGTGGGTTGGGTCAGGGTCCCAGTGCATGCAATCCCTGACCAATCAGTTTAAAAATCAACATGTCCTACTTGTCAATTTCATGGCTTTCTTTGATTTTCCAGTCCTTGGATTTTGCTAAGACTTTGAGCCTCTGTCCCCTGACCTTTTCTTGTGATCTCAGGCCATTGTTCAAGACACAGATGTACATTTTTAAAGTTAATGGCCCACCTGATGTTTTCCTCATTGATGAGCTGGATATCAGTTACTGATTGTCCTGTCATGAGTACAAGGGTTTTATGGCCTCTGGGCTAGGAAAGCATTCCCCTGAATGCCAAGGAACTGGAACAGCAGTACAACCATAGATTACTGGAGCACTGAAGTGAGGCACTTGTGTGAAAAATAGGTGAAGGTTAGAATTGGATTTTTTTTTCTTTTTTTTTTTTTTTTTATTAGTTGGAGGCTAATTACTTCACAACATTTCAGTGGGTTTTGTCATACATTGATATGAATCAGCCATAGATTTACACGTATTCCCCATCCTGATCCCCCCTCCCACCTCCCTCTCCACCCGATTCCTCTGGGTCTTACCAGTGCACTAGGCCGGAGCACTTGTCTCATGCATCCCACCTGGGCTGGTGATCTGTTTCACCATAGATAGTATACATGCTGTTCTTTTGAAACATCCCACCCTCACCTTCTCCCACAGAGTTCAAAAGTCTGTTCTGTATTTCTGTGTCTCTTTTTCTGTTTTGCATATAGGGTTATCATTACCATCTTTCTAAATTCCATATATATGTGTTAGTATGCTGTAATGTTCTTTATCTTTCTGGCTTACTTCACTCTGTATAATGGGCTCCAGTTTCATCCATCTCATTAGGACTGATTCAAATGAATTCTTTTTAACAGCTGAGTAATATTCCATGGTGTATATGTACCACAGCTTCCTTATCCATTCATCTGCTGATGGGCATCTAGGTTGCTTCCATGTCCTGGCTATTATAAACAGTGCTGCGATGAACATTGGGGTGCACGTGTCTCTTTCAGATCTGGTTTCCTCAGTGTGTATGCCCAGAAGTGGGATTGCTGGGTCATATGGCAGTTCTATTTCCAGTTTTTTAAGAAATCTCCACACTGTTTTCCATAGTGGCTGTACTAGTTTGCATTCCCACCAACAGTGTAAGAGGGTTCCCTTTTCTCCACACCCTCTCCAGCATTTATTACTTGTAGACTTTTGGATAGCAGCCATCCTGACTGGCGTGTAATGGTACCTCATTGTGGTTTTGATTTGCATTTCTCTGATAATGAGTGATGTTGAGCATCTTTTCATGTGTTTGTTAGCCATCTGTATGTCTTCTTTGGAGAAATGTCTGTTTAGTTCTTTGGCCCATTTTTTGATTGGGTCATTTATTTTTCTGGAATTGATCTGCAGGAGTTGCTTGTATTAGGCAAAACACTCTCTGATGTAAATCACAGCAAGATCCTCTATGACCCACCTCCCAGAATATTGGAAATAAAAGCAAAACTAAACAAATGGGACCTAATGAAACTTAAAAGCTTTTGCACTACAAAGGAAACTATAAGTAAGGTGAAAAGACAGCCCTCAGATTGGGAGAAAATAATAGCAAATGAAGAAACAGACAAAGGATTAATCTCAAAAATATAGAATTGGATTTTAAGGAGAAAAACTAAAACCTTAACTCTACAGTGACTACCTCATAATTTCCTATCTCAATACCACATATCACTAACCCAGGAAAAGGTCAGAGTTCAAACTACTTTTTCTACTAAGTGAGTACCACATTCACAATATAATAAAGTCAAAATTTGTAAGTCAAAACATTATAATTCAATGACTGACTATAATGTATTGTATTGGTCATCAATGGGTAAGGATGGATCTTTCAGATTCTGGAAATATTTAGACTTCTTACTTTTTCATCTTCCTCTGAGGGAGGGCACTTGAGTGTGTTATTTTCTTCAACAACAACAACAAAGCAACAAAATATGTGCAGCATTCCTGGCTAGGGGAGCCCATTAGAAATTCAGTGCCTAGAGATATTGATGAAATGAAAAGAGCATCTTGATGAAAGTGAAAGTAAAGAGTAAAAAAGCTGGCTTAAAACTCAACATTCTAAAAACTAAGATTGTGGCAGCTGGTCCCAACCCTTCATGGCAAATAGATGGGGAAACAGTGGAAACAGTGACAGACTCTATTTTCTTGGGCTCCAAAAATCACTGAAGTTTGTGACTTCAGCCATGAAATTAAAAGACACTTGCTCCTTGGAAGACAAGCTATGACAAATTTAGACAGAATATTAGAAAAACAGAGGCATTACTTTCCCCACAAATGTCTGTATAGTCAAAGCTGTGGTTTTTCCAATAGTCATGTATGGATATGAGATTTGGACAATAACAAAGGCTGAGCCCTGAAGAATTGATGTTTTTGAACTGTAATATTGGAGAAGACTCTTAAGAGTCCCTTGGACTTCAAGAAGATCAAACCAGTCAATCCAGAAGGAAATCAACCCTGAGTATTCACTGGAAGGACTGATGCTGAAGCTGAAGCTTCATTACTTTGGCCACCTGATGCGAGGAACTGACTCCTTAGCAAAGACCCTGATGCTGGGAAAGATTGAAGGCAGGAGGGGAAAGGGATGACAGAGGATGAGATGGTTGGATGGGGATGGTGTCACCCACTCAATGGACATGAGTTTGAGTAAGTTCTGGGAGATGGTGAACGACAGGGAAGTCTGGTGTGCTGCAGTCCATGGGATCGCAAAGAGTTGGACATGACTGAACAAATGAACAACAGAGACAAAGGATTTTGATAGATGTTAGTCATGTAGAGATACTATCAGACTATCAGATGCAACAACCAAAATTCCTAATTCCCAAAATTAAAGCAGATGTTTAGTGCTGTATGCAGGCAAAACAACCTTATTGGTGTGAGGAATCTTCAAATAGCCAGTTTCCCAAATTACAATGAAAAGACACTCATATAAATAGTTCTTTGAAAGATCTAGTCTGCTACGTTAATTCTTACTTGCACAGTCCCACCTCCTGGCCTTTGGCCAATATATCTTCATTTCAAAACTATTATCAGCAAAATTTCATGTAGCAGAATGAGGCTAACCTTCAATATGCTAACTCGTGCTCTCCGTGTGTCCTGAACTTAGCGAGTTAAAACAAATCCCATTAACCATACTGTATTTTCTTAGAAATTGGGTGACTTGTCCTTATATTTCTATATCAATACTTTTTCACCCATCTTGAAGTATTACTACAGGTATAGAAGACTATACTAAAAACCTGGCCAGATGCCACATTTACCTGCAAGGCAGAAGTCTATGGAAAATTATGTTTTCTATAACAATTCTGATCAGTGAAGTCATGCTCCCTTGGATGCCTCTTAGAGCTGAGGAAATGATTTAATCAATTCACAGCTAAAGTTAGGGGACACACAGAAGACAAAGTAATCTGGAATGCAAACACAGGATCTCTAGCACAGATAGGCTTTGTAAACAAGTTTTACCTGAATTTTTGGTATACTTTTGTAGACTAAAAAAAAAAAAAAAAATACAACCTGAGAGTTGTGAGTTAAGTTTTATTTGGGGCAAAATGAGGACTGCAGTCTGGGAGGCAGCATTTCAGAGAGCTGAGAGACTGCTCCAAAAAGACAGTCGAGGATGATCAATATATAAGGTTTTGGTGAAGGGGGAGTTCAATACCATTAAGCACTCATTTACAAAAGGTTTTATGTTAGTCATGAGGATCTGATATCACCATGAAGGGATTTAATGCTTCTCTAGATATGGGGGATGCAAGGATTGAGATCATAAAATCTGTTCCTAAAAACATCCAAATATCTAAAGACCTGTCCCACCAGATTCCCTGGAGGACAGAGTGCCTCACTCCACCCTGAACTCTCTCAGGCATTGTTGAAGGTCAACAGCTATAGCAGCATGGGGTCAGTCTCCATAGAGGCAGGTGACAAATGCCTTTGTTGTTCAGTCATTGGCAATGCTCTTGGTAAGTGCCAATTGGTCGTTGACACAGCCCCCTTGTGGTAATAAATCCTACCATACTTTGGGGAGCATTTCATGACCATTTTGTCCCAAATTGCTGGGGAGGCTCATTCCCAGTTCTGAAGAAGGTTTTTGCTGATAGGCTACTCAATGTGCTATTACTGGACTAGCTCTTAATAGTCAGAGATCTCTGGACAACTGTCTCCTACTTATGGTCCAGAAAAGTATTCCCTTTCATTGCTTCTTACCATATCTAGAGTTACACTATTACAATGGTTGATCATATATCGAGCTACACATTTAATCAACTGCTTCATGTCTAGTCATCATTATTTTCGTTGGAGACTCAGTCATACACTTGGTAATACGAGAAATGATAATCTTATGAAGCAAGCAAAATACAAATAGTATAGTTAATAACATTAGTGGAATTAAAAGTAAATGTTTTATCCATGAGCCTCCCACACCAATCCAGTTTTTTTAAAAGATCGTCAAGATAAGGGAATGGGTCACTTAAAGCAGAAATCTCATTTTTCATGTGGTTCATCAAATGTGTTACATTAAAGGATTTATCAGGTATGAAAATATCTTTGAATTATAGTGCAGATATCTCCCTGAGATGCTGTAAGATGTCAAGGGCCTTGCAGTTGTGTAGCACTGCCTTTCTCATCATAGAGATCTCAGAATTCAATAGGCTGATAGCCCAGGTACTATCATTTAAAGCTTTTTAAAGTTGTTAAGGCTTTGATATTGCCAGTTACATCCTCCAACCCCAATGAAGGCACACACAAAAAAGCTGCTAAATGGTCATACCAGTAGAATACAGATATTTGACACATTAGGGTCATACCAATGGTAGATTGGTTAGGGTTACCTCTAATTTGCTGACATGTATGACCTTAAATTCATGGGAATCCAAGGCTACACCTTCATATCCATTCCTGTAGATGTCAAGGCCATAAATTAGTGCCACAAATTCACTGTGTTCCACACCATACAGTCTCTCTAAGGGTAATAATAGGCATAGTTCATAAAGCAAACAGCCTTGTTGCATAATATTACCAGGTTGATCACTTTTAGTATGATTTAACCATTCGCAACATGGAGGAGCTTTTAAACTTAAATGGCCATAGTCTGCTGTTAACTGTATAGATCCACCCCATAATGGTGGGAGTTTTCCTTTTAATAGATGGGAGGCTAACACTTTTTTTTATTGAGACTTAGTTCGTCACTCTGATTGAGTTTGAATGACTCTAAGAGAAAACTTAAATGTATGGCCAGCATCAGAGCTGGTATTATGCATTGGCCAGGTGAGAGGATTCCATCTAGTAATATCATAAATAGATAGAACATGACTGAACACTCATCTAAAACAATTTTCCTAGGGGATATCCAATCAGAGCCCTAGAGAAGAGAAATTCACCAAGGCAACCCAGAAGTACTACACACAGGTAACTGGTCACAGTCCAACGATTGGATTGAGCTTTAAACTAGCATAGAATCATGTCCATGATAGAATACATTTGACTGATAGGCATACATCCGAGGAATCAAGAAAATATTATAAATGATCATATGAGTCAGATCAGCATCTTGGGCAAGCTGTCTACTTCTGATGTCATCCTCTTCTCGTCCTAGGGCAGTGCAGTTTCCTCTGTTTGAGCATTGTTTCAAGGTGAGTTTGAGGTCAGCAGGCCTCTCTATAGACCAGTCCAGTTCAGGGGCCTTTGGAAGTGGGAGTTAAGCCAAGAGTCAATTTCCCTCAATTTCACTCGGCATGAGCTAGTTAAGAGTACTTGATACAAAGGTCCTTCCATCCAGGTTGGAGACAGTTCCTTAAATTATGTCTTCTTCCAGTCTTGGTTGCAGGTCATGCGTGAGGCATGTGATCTTCATCTAAAGACAGATTACTGAGATAAGCTTCAGAAACAACCCTAGGGTGTCCTTTGTTAATTAAGTTAGATTTTACATTAATATACCCTAACAGCAAAGAACTATCCAGGAAAGGAATCTTAGTAGATACAAACAAACTGGGATTAACAAACTAGGATTTAGCATTCATTGAAACATCTTTTTCTCTCTAAAATCACTGTCATTTTTACCAAATATAACCAAAGTATAACTTGTTTGTGATATAGGTCTGGTCTCAATAAACTTGGCCTGATGATTTATATAACCGTAACTCATCCTAGACTTTTTTTTTTTGCTTTACTAAGACTTCTATAGAATCTCAGACTGAACTTTTAAAAGAAAACCTTTCAGGGCTAGGAAAGTCATGTCAAAGGCTTATCACAGATTTTTTCCTAACAGATCTCGGTAAAGTCCTCCCTTCTCAAGGTCTCCAAAATTCCTTGAGATTTCTGTACTTGTTAGTGAGATAACCTTCCTAATGTATGTGATAAAGTACAGGAAACTAAGAGCTTCCAATCTCTGGAGGGTCCAGATAGAGAGAAAAGATAAATGTTTCAATTTGTTTATAAAATATAATTTTACCAAATTACTGTCACAGCTAGTTTGAGGGGAAGGTTTTTTTTTTTTTTAACACCTGGAAAACTCTGATTCAAATCACTAATTTTTCAGATAGAAACCATAAAAGTTATAAGCATATCCACCAGTTCATTCAGCCCTTTTGTTAACCTTTGTGAAATCATCAGGTTTTCCACTAGAATCCTTACTGAGTTCAGAAGCTGGTATTTATCCAAAAGTCCTTTCTATAAATCTTCTTGAAGAGGAAGCATCTTTGAAAAACCTAGTTGATGCTATGACAATATTTTGAGATAGTAACCAGAATGATGCCTGATAATATTTTACCCAAATATATCAGAATTTTCGGAACTCCCTACAGTTTCTAGGATATCTCTATTAGTAACATTTACCATACAATATAACCTGAGACTTATTACTCACTTGACAATACTTCTCATGTAACTCTGTATACAAAATGAACCTAATTAGTGTAATATCTCTCTTTGGGATGTTTCAGGGGCCCTCTGAAGCATCCCAAAGTTACCTAGAAACCAAGTTCTTCATTAGAAGATTTAGGAAGCTTTGTCAATAAACATCAAAAACGGTTTAGAACACTCAGTCAGATAGGATTATAGGTCATTGTGAAAGAATAGCCAAAGTAACAATAAAGGATTCCAGAACAGATCATTTAAGAGATAAAGAAACTTAAATCTATTATCAAAGGCAGTTCAATATCTGAAGAAAAGATGTCCTCTTAACAAAGAGAAAAGGTAAATTCAAGTTTTTGCACCAGCTTACTTTATTTAAAAGGTAAACTTTATTAACTGTGTTTTAAACTTAGTCCTAACCATGTACAAAACTCTTACCTCATAGTTCACTTTCCCCAAACTTTATCACTTTCTGTACCTGTTACTGTGTTATTCCATCCTAAAAAGTCACCTGTAAGTCAGGCTTACTTCCTTTTCCCTTCACAAAATGTAATTCCATTTCTCGAATCTTCTTTACCAAAATCACACTTCCTACTTCCCTTAAGCAACCAAGAACTGACTTTTATATTAGCATTTTATAGATTGGTGAGCATAAATACCAGTGATAATTTCAAAACCTTTGCTTTCTTAGAGCGAACATTTTAGGATGGTGCCAAACATCATTCGTTTTTACTCCCAAATCTCTTTACTTTCTCTGTAAGAGAAAATTAATGTTCAGTAGTAAATGTTTCAAAATCTTATTTTATTTGGAAGTGACCTAGCTATTCAATAGACTTCCAACACGTAGTTTAGCACAACCCTTAGAAGTTGAAGTTACCCCAATCTGGAGAGATTATTTTAAACAGACATTCCTAAAGTATAATTAATTTTAACAGAGTTTATCTAAAGGCTTATATCTCATTTATGCATTTTAGAAGTTATTTATTTATTTATTTTTTTGCTCGATGTAATGTCCTTGCTGACAAACTTGCAATGGATATAATAATATTTAACTTATGTTAAACCTAGGGGGAATGAAAATATTCTGCTTAATGTTAATTACTCTCAGACATGTCTACATTAGCTGGATCTACAAACAAACATTAATATCAGGTATTTAATACTGAATATTTCCCATTTCATGTACATCTGAAATTTATTTAGGTCAATTTTTTCTTGTATTTAGAATTATTTGATTTGTAAGTGCTTGCTTCTCTTCTAAGGCCAATTAGATTAGAACTCATTTACAAACTGATCTCAGTAGTCAGCAGTATTATCCAAAAAGCAAAAGCACACACTGGGACATACATGTATCCAAATAGACACAACAAGAGATCCTATAGCTTTGTTTTCCAAACCTAGTTATGAATCAGATATAACAATAAAAAAAAGCTAACTAGTTGTAAACAATGACTTGGAAAAGATTTTAAAATGCTTTGTTCCCCTTTTTCTTTCTTTTGGTTTCAGGAATTAGAGATGGTCTAGATAAGTGAACCAGAGCTCTGGTCTAAAGGTATAGGAGGAGTTATTGACTTAGGGCAAGAATTCTTAAAGATATTTTTTGTTGTTGTTTGTTTTGTATTCTTGGTTTCTCTGGAGTCTAAAGAATATTGTGACTACATTGTCAAAAACCATATCTTTCTGTGATCATAGTTTTATAGCCAAAATTTAAACCAGAGAGTGCTCAGCTTGGCCTTGATAACAAGGGCAGATTGGTCCCAGCAGGGATTGTCCCTCTGGGGAAGTAGGAGGTCTTAGTTTGGTCAGACCCAGGCTGTTGATTACAGGAGGAAGTCCTGAACATAAGGGAACTTCAGGACATTTTCCTATCCTATGTCAATAAAGATCTAATATTTTTAGGTCATTTTTCTTCTCATTGGATCATAGCTATAGACTTACCAGTCAAAAAAAAAAAAATTTTTTTTCCAAGGTGGTCCCAGCTGGAGTGTGGAACATTAGACTGAGCAATTCCCATATTAGCTCAACCAGTTTGGACCAGATGTTCATGAGCTCAAACCAAACCAACAAAACCAAACCAAAACCTCACCAGCTAGGAGTCACACTCCAAATGAAACAAAAGGCAAGGTGATGCCCAGAAATCAAAAGCCAAATGACATAAAGGCCAAACGTGACTTCCCAGTTCTACTAGACCTGCAACCTGGCAGAGTCGGTGCTAGCAGCCTTTTATAGTTCTGATATAATTTAAAACAATCTCTTGTTGATTTCCTGTGAAGTTACTCTACCATTTCCGGTTTTAGAAGCTTCTCGATACCAGTCACAGTAAGCACGGCCAGCATTTTGTAATTCTGCTTGCAAATATACCACTTTTGGAATTCCAAAAGAACCCCAATTTGGACATTTTAGGTTGAGATCTCTTTTAGCATAATTTCTCCAATTAACTAGGTACTTGCAAGTAGGAGTTCCATACGTATTGTGCATGAATCTTGCTGGAGTGTTAGTCAGAGGCTGGCTTTCTGACACCCCCTTATCTCTGCTTTTGAGAGATTGTTTCCCATTTTAAGCTGAAGTTTTCAGGGATAAAAATCACTAGTGTAGTGGGCCCATGTGCTGTTTTTGAGCTTTACTCCTACAGGAGTCACCCCAGAGTCATTTCAGCTCGTCTTACAAATCTCAGATTCTGTCTCTGGCAGTCTAAGCCCCCTGTGGCTGCTCAGGTCTCTGATGGCCAGTGCTTATGTGTGACCCCTGGACGAGCAAGTATTTTAATTAATGAGTGGGTCTCCCTATGGGACCAATGCATGGTATGAGGACTAGGCCTCCACCACTACCATAAATTTCTCAGGCACCTGAGAAAAACAAAACCAGCCGGGAGGAACTGTCGACTAAAAAAGGTGTACAACTTGAGAGCTGTGAGTTAAGTTTTATTTTGGGGCAAAATGAGGACTGCAGCCTGGAGAGCAGTGTGCTGCCTGGACATCTTTTTTTAGTAAACACTTTCTAGCAATATTTTATGTATCTGGAGCATTAGCTCATTTGTATTTATTACTATAACTGTTAGATTGGGATTTATTTCTGTCATCTTACTTTGTGCTTTCTATTCCTCCAATTTATTCCCATTACTTATATTCTCTTGATTTTTATGAGCTTGCCTTTGGTTGTTCTTTCAAGGGAGTGTATTATTTCCTTGGTTCTCTCTCGCCACAGCAAAGATTTGAAATGGCAGAGAAATGTTGCAGCTCGGTTACAACTCAGTTTTATTGGCAAGCAAAGTACAGTACACCCTTGAGGCATGAGGGCGGGCCAACTCAAAAGGAAATAGGCCAGTTTCAATCTTGGCTCCTCTTTCTATTCATTTTGTCTCCTCCCCCTGAGCCTACCCTATATAAATTTGGCTAGCCAGTAGGGCTGATTGTTTCAGCTGAGGTTCTCATTCTGGCCCTCGGGTTTCCTTTTGTTCCATTTTCGCAGGCTTTTCCTTTCTTTGCCTTTTAGCTACTGCCATTTTGGACTTCCTTTTTCCTATTCTAACTACATAACATTCCTTCCTCAAGAGATGGGAGGCCTGATTCTTTGGACGTAGGGCCATCGAGGGCTCTCTGGCTACTTCCTGCTGAGCTGGGATGGCGAGGGGTATCAGGCCTCCCCCTCTTGCTAGTCTCAAGCCTCAGAGTCCTTTTAGCAGTGTCCAGCTAAGGGTGAGTGATATTTTCTGTGGTCAGATATAGTTTTATATATCCTTGTTGAACTGGCACTTCATGTTGTAGCTTGTTGACCTGGGCAGAGAAAAAAATGGGTTAGACAATTGATAATACATGGGGCAATCATAAGCAGCATCAACACGGTGATAACAGGGATTAGTAGGGGCATTAGGAAACTCCAAATTCCCCATCACCAGGAGAAGGATCCCCCAAAGAGAGATTGTAGCCACCCTGAGAACTCTCCAGCTCATTCTTTGAGATCCTGTAGGAGCTGAATGTTTTTCTTGAGGACTGTGAGACTTTCTTTAACTTAGCTGGAGGTATTGACCCAGAAACAACACTTCTCACTTAAGATGGCTCAAGTCCCTCCTAGTTCAGGGATCAGGAGATCTATCTCCTGTCTATTTTGGAGTACAACCCCTGCCACACTGTGCTGTTAGCTCTTTAGAGCTATTCTGAGAAATCTTATCCCCAGAAACTTAATTTTGGGAGTGTTCATTAAAATGGCACTCATTTGTAGTCCTGAATAGGTATCTGAGATCTCCCAGGGACTCACAGGTGTACTGAGTGCCCTCTTTTGTTTTCTTCCATGGCTTGACTCATGAGTAGTGAATCCAGGAATTGTGCCCTGGTACCTTGACAGCTGTTGGGGTAGAAAGTATTACAGGGTATGGGCCCTTCCATATGGGCTGGAGTTGAGCCTGTGGGGATCCATCTTTCCAGACTTTAACTAGGACTTGAGTCCCTGGAGCATATAGTGGTGACTCTTTAGAATCTTTTGGGCCCTGGTTGACACCCCACAAGCATATGCTGGAATTGCCCAATGACCATGGTATAAGACTGAAGAGACTGAGCCTCTCTATCTAGGAAGAGGACAAAAAAAGGATGTCTGCCATATAGAAACTCATGAGGGCTAAGACCAACCTGTTCCTAAGGGGCAATATGGGCGCAGAGGAGAGCTATTGGTAAAGCCTCCTTCCATCCCAGGGAGGTCTCCTGGGTTATCTTTTCTATCACTGATTTTAAGAATTGATTGACTCCTTTTACTTTTCCTGAAGACTGTGGCCTCCAGGCACAACGGAGGTAATAAGTAATGTCCAATACTTTAAATACCCCTTGGGTGACCTTAGAAGTAAATAAAGTCCCATTGTCACTTTGTAATGACCTGGGCAGACGAAACCTCAGAATGATTTCATGGAGCAGTTTTTACTACCTCCTCAGCCCTCTCAGTCAGGGTGGGAAAGCCTTCAATCCACCCTGGGAATATATCTATCATGACTAGTGGGTATTTATACCCTTGAGAAACTGGCATCTGGGTGAAGTCCATCTGCCTCTCCCCTCATGGGTAGGTCCCATGCCATTGGACGGGCTGGGCTAGCTGGGGTCTTCAAGCTCCTTGGGGGTTGTTTAACTGGCAAGTGGGACAAGAGGAGACCACTTGCCTTTAGTCATTTGGAGGCCTGTTTCTCTCAAGCAGCTTTCTAGTAATCTTTGGAAGACCTTCTCCCCTAAATGAGTGGCAACATGTTAGGAGTTAACCACCTTCCACTGGAGGTTCCCAAGCTTTTGAAACCACCCCATATGATCCTCTTGAAAGCCCTCACTCTTAGCTTTAAGAGTCTGACCTTCAGTATATGAAGGGGTTTTGGGCAAATTAGTCTTTGGAGCTAAGGTGGCAACTCCTATTAGCTCATTGTTCTGTAATGTTGCTCTCTTAGCTGCCTGATTGGCTGATTGGTTCCCTCATGTCACTTCCGTGCTCCCTTTTTGGGAGGCTGAATGGGAGACTGAAATCTCAGTGGGCAGATGGACTGCCTCCAAGATCCTAAGAATTTGATCACCATACTTGATTGGGGACCCTCGAGTGGTCAAATGGCCTCTTTCATTCCAAATAGCAGCATGTGCATGTAGCACCAGAAAGGCATACTTGGAGTCAGTGTAAATGGCTACTCTTTTTCCTTTTCCCAGCTCTAAAGCTCGAGTCAGGGCTATGAGCTCATCTAATTGGGCTGAAATACCTGGTGGCAATGGTTTAGCCTCTAATGGTCTCAAAATTGGAGACTACTGCCCATCCAGCTCTTTTTTTTTTTTTTTTCCATATGAGACAAAGCTGCTTCCATCAGTGTACCAGATTTCTACAGGATTGTTCAGAGGGTCTTCTGACAATCCCTCTCAGTGTTTTGGCCAGTTATCCGAAGTTTCTAGGCAAGAGTGAAAGGAGAGAGCTTGCGGGGGTAGGCAGGAGGGTAACTGGGTTAAGAATTTCATAAAGAGCTATAATCAGGCCTCAATTTTCCATCAGCACTACTTGATACCTGAGGATCCTTTAATCAGACTTCCATAAATGGCCCCTCCCATTCAGGAATTGTTTCACTTGGTGGCTAGTAAAAATAGTTAGTTTGCCCCCAAGAGAATACTTTTAAATTATCATCTATCAGGACTACAATAGCTGCAAGATTCTGAAGGCAGGGGAAAATCTCTTTGCAACAAGGGAGTAGGCCACTCAGGGACCACCAGAAGCTGGTGGGAAAATATTTGCCCATCTCAGCTACAAAGAAGTGCTTGGGTGAATCTATTTGTAATTGCTTTCCCTGTAGCACCCCAAATGGTACAGGTTTCAGAGAAGGTTCCAGAGTAGGAGGTCAGTACAGAGTAGGTAGCCCCTGTGTCAACCAAGAAATTCTCAGACCTACCTGCAACATCCAATTGCACCCTTGTCTACAGCCCCATGATGGTTATCTGTGACAGGTGGGCTGGCTGGAGTGGGCAACTTCAATCCTGTTGAGCCATCGAGAGCGAAGGCTTGGTGCTTGACCTTGAGGCTCTTGTGTCCCAAAGACAGAGTGCTGCCCAACGTCTCAAATGATGGCATGTGTAGCAAGCTCTTTTAGGAAACTTGTCATGGTTTGGGCACTCTTTGGTCCAATGTCCAGCCTGTCTACAGATTAGGCATTTGGCTCGTCCTTGTCCTTCAAGGACTTGGGGTTTGCCATAGTGTTTCCCTAGAGGGTGGCCAGCATCTGGGCATACCTTGTCTCTTTCCTTTTCTCCCTTTCCTGGGCCTTGGCCTCCCTCTCATATTCTCTGTCATAAAAAGGTATTGGTGGCCATCTGGAGCATCTCATTTTGAAAGGCAGCAGGGTCCTGCTGCTGAAGCTGTTGTAACTTTATCCTGATGTCTGATGCACTTTGGGACAGGAATTTGTCCTCTAAAATCACTTGTCCCTCATAAGAGTCCAAGTCCAGATTGGTAAACTTTTGGAGGGCCTCTTTTAGACTTTTCAGAAAGGCAATGGGGTTCTCGTTGGACTCATGAAATTTTGCTGAGACCGGGCACAGTCCCACAACTAATAGGCATCCGTATATTGCCATGGGTGGGCTACCTTAAGGGTGAGTCTTTCTGAAGCTTATCCTACCCAGTACTGCTGCAACCTGAGAGGCGGATGTCCCTGGATCAGGGTGCAGATCCCCTGGCAGTTCGAGGTGTGACAACCTCCTGGAGATTGAATCCCCAGGCAGGTCGAGGCATATCAGCCTCCCGAGAATTGGGTCCTTAAGCAGGTCGAGGCATGTCAACCTCCTGGGATCCCTGAGCTGGTGGATCCCTGAGCAGGTTGAGACGTGACAACCTCCCGGAGACCAGATTCCTAGGCAGGTCAAGGAAGGTCGACCTCCTGGCACCCTGGGCTGGTGGATCCCTGAACAGGCTGAGGTGTGACAAACTCCCAGGGACCAGATCCCTAGGCAGGTTGAGGCAGATCAACCTCCTGGGACCCCAGGCTGGAGTTGGGCATCCCCAAGGTCTCCAGC
The DNA here is from genome assembly GCF_033118175.1 of Dama dama. Classification (NCBI taxonomy): domain Eukaryota; kingdom Metazoa; phylum Chordata; class Mammalia; order Artiodactyla; family Cervidae; genus Dama; species Dama dama. Next base: position 75,002,553 of record NC_083714.1, read on the forward strand.
ATGACTAGTTCTGGGTAGGATTAAGGGGTTGTAATCTTAACTCATTACCAGTTGGTCCACCACTGATGTATTGGAATACGTACCAAGATGTAAAGCAATCCAAGTCTGTGCCCTGAGCCTGGGAACCTGGTGAAATAGCCATAAGCCTTATCCTCTTAGTGCTCTGAGGGAATGTAAGTCACTGACTTTTTCCCCTAGTCCTCCATAAGAGCAGTTTAGGGTGTTTCCGATGGTGAACATTTCATTGGCATAGACCCACTTTAGGTAATAACAGAAGTAATGACAAAGGAGTGGATTCTCTAGTCTTGTTAGGGACTTTAAGAGTATTTGAATAATAGCCTGGCTGGAGTGATGTTGCCTACAGAGGGGGCAGGGTCATGGTTGTAGGAGTTAGTAAGTGGCTGAAGGAAAAAAAAATGATAAGAGGCAACATACCAGATGTTCCACAACAGTGGAGTGGAGATTTGATCTAGGTGTATGCTTGTAATTTTAGGAGAAGGCTGTTAAGGGTTTGGCCCAAACAGCCTGTAGAGCTAACTCCCAAAGTGGCAAACATTATCCCTGGAAGCCCAATTGCCCTTGAAGGGATGCCACCAACAGATGGACTTCTAACAGGCATTGTGTGCCTGTAACCTGCCCTAGTGGATTCACTGAGAGTTGCTGCTGTTTTTGCACATGTTGCAGAAACGTGGAAGATGAAGGCCCATATATCTAGAGGGATTGGATATTATACAATACTTCCCTCCCAAGGGCCAGCTATTTTCTTGTTGTCCCTCCAGAAGATTGTAGAAGCAACACTGTGGGCCTGGGGATCAGGAAGAGCATGAAACAGGAGGGAAGGGGGCAGAGCACAATTTTTGACAGAATGACATAGTGCAAGGGCATAACATAAACGGATTATAATAAAATGGGTCCAAGATGGCAGATGAGTCAAATTCAACTAAACCTTGATCCTCAGTCACAAGCTAAAAGAAACCCCCAGAGGCGCCATGACCTTTCCAAGGCACTATCAAAAGACCAAGGAGTGGGTGGTTCCCCAATTGTTGCAATGATCCTCCCACTCATTAGCATATGAAATCATCCAGCTCATAAGAACTAACCACACATTTCAATGTCACTACATTTACCCTCTGCGATGGCACACACTCTGTTTACTGTGCTTCTCTCTGAATCCCAACAAATCTACCTCTTACCTATTATTGTGTCTCACACTGAATTTTTTTTTGCAATGAGACATGAAGACCTTGAGCTTCATTAGGTCCTGAAACCAGGCACCATGGGCTTAAGCTGGGCTTAAATCCCCATCAGACATGACTGAGTAAGCATAGCACAGAGTCCCTGCCACATGGATTTGAGTCCCAATCTTAGGTAAACTGTTTCAAACACAACTTTCAGAAATGAAAAGTTGATTACCTACCCAATACTTTGTAAGTGGTGGCATATATGGAGAGAGGAGCTGAAGGACGAGAGGAAAAATTGGTGGGGAAAACCTGCCAAGGAAAGCCCTTCATAACCTGCCGGAAAATCTGCTAAATACCTGACCCGTGCTCACAGTTTTCATTGGCCTTATCCTTGGCACAAAGAAGATTAAGGACAGGAGAACCCTTACCCACTTGGGCAACAGCTACTAAAGTGCAGCAGATGGTGGAGCCTTCGGGACACACTGGGGAGTAGCCCTTGCCAGAGTCCCTCAATTGCACCCACTGCCACTCGCCTATTCATAGCGGGTTGGAGGAAACAAGAAATGAAAGATTGTAAAGGAATTAAGATTTTGTTAGCCATATGTCCTTCCAGCCATAGGGGTGAAACCTCCTACCTTAACTGGACGTCTTCTGGAATCCGAGACTAGGCTGCATGGGCTTTCTGCTGAGTTTGCTTTTGTTGTCCCAGTTTCCAGCACAGTAGTCTTCTTGTCACTTTTACTGCACTGGGTTTCCTTCATATTCAGCTTCCACAGCGTGAGCTTTTGCTTAGTTGGGCTTCTGGTGTGCTTGGTTTCTGCCTTGTGGGGGTGGGGGTGGGGGGCAAGATGAAGTAGTTTCAGCCAGGTTAAATCTGAGTAACAGCTCCAGATATGTCGGGGGAGTGTGTAATTTCCTCAGTTCTGTATCACCGCAGCAAAGATTTGAAATGTTGGAGCAGTGTTACATCTCGGTTACAACTCAGTTTTATTGGCAAGCAAAGGATAGTACACCCTCGAGGTGTGAGGGCAGATCAACCCAAAAGGAAAGAGGCCAGGCTCAATCTTGGCTCCTCTTTTTATATGTTTTGTCTCCTCCCCCTGAGCCTGCCCTATGTAAATTGGGCTATCCAGGAGGGCTGTTTTCTTCACCTGAGGTTCTTACTCTGGTCCTTGGATTTTCTTCTTTCCATTTTCATGGGGTTTTCCTTTCTTTGTCTCTTTAGCCACTGCCATTTTGGACTCCTTTTTCCTATTCTAACTACCTAACATTTCCATATTATATGGTGGTACTATTTCAAGTGATTACTCTAATTAATTGAAAAATGTGTACTCAGTGTAGCAACAAATAAAATTAATCTGTATCTTCACCTGCCTCCTAGTTCATATAAGAAACTAATTATTGAACTCCAGTCATTTTGTGGCAGGGAGGAAGCCAATTCCAATTCCATTTTGGAAACTGTTTCTTCGACTTGCTTTTAGTTGCTTTTGTGTTATAATCATACTTAAGGGCTTGCCTGGAGGACCCTGGCCCTCTGCTTCACTGTAAACTAAAGTCATTATGTTTATAACTTGAAGAGATAGTTTGTCCCTGACCACCTATGAAGAGAAGCGATTAACACCCATTCCAAAGGCTGGCCATTCCATTGGAGATGTTTTGTAAGACTGAAGACCCTTTCACTTTACTTAACCACTGTCTCTCCCTCTGTGTTCTGCATTTTGATTTTTGTTCCTCATTGCTACTTTTCCTCTGATTCTAGAAAAGAATGTGGCATCCAGATCCCAACAATATGATTGATTATGTTGAGGCCCCAGACTGCCATCTTCTTGGAAGGCTGTCTCCCCAATTAAAGTATCTTCCTTGCCTCAATGTCTTGTATCACGGATTCATTGGCCTGTTGTGCAAAGAGCAGAGTGAGCTTGGACTCAGTAATAATTTTACTCTGAGGAACTTTTGTCCACAGTCTTGTGCTATACCGCTTTGTGACCATTATACAGTTTCTCAGGCTTTGGGTTTGAAATCTGTATAACAATTTCAGAAAGGCCTTTGGTGAAGTCAAGTGAGCCTTGGGAAGCATCACTACAAACAAAGCTAGTGGAGGTGAAAGAATTCCAGTTGAACAATTTCAAATCCTAAAATATGATGTGTTTTAAGTGCTGCACCCAATATGCCAACAGATTTGGAAAACTCAGCAGTGCCAACAGGAATGGCAAAGGTCAGTTTTCATTCCAATCCCAAAGAAAGGCAATTGCAAAGAATGACCAAACTACCACACAATTGGCCTCATCTCACACGATAGCAAAGCAGTATGCAAAATTTTCCAAGTGAGGCTTCAACAGTATGTGGACCAAGATCTTACAGATGTTCAGTCTGGATTTAGAAAAGACAGTGGAACCAGAGCTCAAATTGCCAACATCCATTGGATCACCTAAAAAGCAAGAGAAATCCAGAAGAAAAAAAAAAAAAAAAAACTACTTCTGCCTTATTGACTATGCCAAAGTCTTTGACTGTTTGGATTACAACAAACTGTGGAAAATTCTGAAAGAGATATGAACACCCGACCACCTGACCTGCTTCCTGAGAAATCTGTATGCAGATCAAGAAGCACCAGTTACAACTGGACTTGTAGTAAAACAGACTGGTTCCAATTTGGAAAGGAGTACATCAAGGCTGTATATTGTCACCCTGTTTATTTAACTTATATGCAGAGTACATCATGTGAAATGCTGTTTTGAGTGAGTTACAAGCTGGAATCAAGATTGCCAAGAGAAATATCAAAAACCCCAGATATGCAGATGACTCCACCCTTATGTCAGACTTTGAAGCAGAACTAAAGAGCCTCTTGATGAAAGTAAAAGAAAAGAGCACAATTGCTGGCTTAAAACTTAGCATTTATAAAACTAAGATAATGACATCAAGTCCCATCACTTCACGGTAAATAGATGGGGAAACAATGGAAACAGTGACAACTTTATTTTCTTGGTCTCCAAAATCACTGCAGATGCTGACTTCAGCCATGAAATTAAAAGACACTTGCTCCTTGGAAGAAAAGTTATGACCAACCTAGACAGCATATTAAAAAGCAGAGATATTACTTTGCCAACAAAGTTCTGTCTAGTCAAAGCTATGGGTTTTTCAGTAGTCATGTGTGGATGTGAGTGTTGGACCATAAACAAAGCTGAGCACCAAAGATTTGATGCTTTTGAATTGTGGTGTTGGAGAAGACTCTTGAGAGTCCCTTGAATGGCAAGGAGATCCAACCAGTAAATCCTAAAGGAAATCAGCCCTGCATACTTATTGGAAGCACTGATGCTGAAGGACAAACTCCAATATTTTGGCCACCTAATGTGAAGAACCGACTCATTGAAAAAGACCCTGATGCTGAGAAAGATGGAAGGCGTGATGGGAAGGGGGCAACAATGGATGAGACGACTGGGTGGCAACATCGACTTGATGGATATGCGTTTAAACAAGCTCTGGGAGTTGGTGATGGACAGGGAAGCCTGGCATGCTGTAATACATGGAGATGCAGAGTTGGACACAACTGAGTGATAGAAGTGACTTTGTCACACAACAAAGAATTCATTGTAGACAGAAAAGCTGGTTATAAAGAAAGAGTTGCTGTTGTTGTTCAGTCACTCAGTCATGTTTGACTCTTTGCAACCCCATGGACTGCAGCACACTAGGCTTCCCTGTCCTTCCTCATCTCCAGGAGCTGGCTCAATCTCATGCCTATTGAGTCAGTGATGCCATCTAAAGCTATTTCATTTTTAACATTGTTTACTATTAAGTAATCTGATAATTCAATAAGCCAAATGATTATCACTTATTATAGTTCATTTTAATTTAGTCTCTTTTATACATGAAAACTTCATGACACTCAGTTACTTTGATTTCCTAATCTAATTTTAGTATCTTAAGACAGAGTAAAACTTGTCTCCAAAAACTAACTTTTTTCTTCCCCAAGTTAAACATGTATACCTTATTCAATGAAATGTAATAATTAAAGGTAACTCTTAAGGTTTTCCCTAGTAACCATTGAAATGTTAACAGTTATAATTGACAATTCTGTTTTAGGTGAAAAACAGAGTTGCCACATATTCTATTTTGCATTACATCATCACATGTAACTTTCAATTTTCTTAACATATAGTTTGTATATGTTGCCCAGATGTTTTATTTATCTCTTTTGAGATTAGCTTGTGGATTCTGACCTCTCTACATTGAATATCTCAATTCTACCAATACAACATATGGAGTTGCAACGTATAGGAGAAATACTGAGATAAAGTGCATGTGAGAAATTTACTTTTCAGTTATTTTCCCTCCCTGCTAGCAAAAGTATGTCTTGAAATTACATGTAAAAGGTAGCTAATAAGAACGTACTCTTAGCACAGGAAGCTATTTGGTGCTATGCAATGAGTTATATGGGAATGGATTCTATAAGAGAGTGTATGCTTGTATATGTATGGCTGATTTACTTTGCTGTACAGCAGGAACTAACACAACATTGTAAATCAACTATGTTCCAGTAAAAATTAATTTAAAAATAAGCCATGGAGTCATGCTGCAGGAACTTACAGCTGTCTGTTGTCTAAATACAATATAGTCTCCACTTAAATCCTGTTTGTTTGTTTTTTAATACAAAATATGATCTTAGTATATGTGAATGTACGCTTGTGTGAATTCATGCTAAGTTGCTTCTGTTGTGTCTGACTCTTTGCAACCCCATGGACTGTAGCCCACCAGGCTCCTCTGGCTATGGGATTCTCTAGGCAAGAATGCTAGAGTGGGTTGTCATTTCCCTCTCCAAGGGCTCTTTCCAACCCAGGGATCCAGCCTGCATCTCTTACTCTATTTACAACTTTTAAAATTATTTTAATAGAATACCATGGACATTCTTCTAAGTTAGTAGTTTCTGTTCTAAATCGAAGTGTTTCCTAACTATATAATATTCTATTATTTGGCCTCACCACAATTTGTTTTTGGACGTTTAATTGTATCCCTTTTATTAAGTATAAACAATATTGCAATAAATATGTTAGTACATGTATTCATATGTGTATATATATATGTGTGTGTGTCTGTTTATTTGTTCATTTAGTTTGGTTTATTTTAGGGTGAACTGTAGTGAGATTGCTGGGTCAAATAAATATATTATTAAATATTTCCACATTAGTTTCCAAAAACCCTAAAGTTTTATATTCCAACTATCACTGTATGAATAAGCTTGTTCTCAAGGTATTCATTATTATCAAATCTAAATTTCCTTTTTTAGCATTTTACGCTGAGCTGAGAAATGTAGTATGCCAATATTTAAATTTTTTATTTGTAGATCCCAATAGAATTACTTTTTTGCACTGAATAGATAGATATCCAATTTAAATTACTGAAAACACAAATGGGAATCAATTGTATCATGCATTACTAATTGATAGTCCAGAAGGTGGATATAAAGGTAGGAGTAGATGCAGAGGCTCTAATAATATAGCAAGTACTTGATTTCCTACTTTTGGTTCATAGTCATATGAATTGATTTCAATCTTATGCAAGTTTAATTATTTTTTTTTACCCAGTGTAGTAACTTTTAAGGAAAATTATTAGTATTTTAACATGCTTTATATCTATCCATATTTTAAAATGGCTATTCAAACCATTCTAAGTATTACTGCTTTTAGTCCCCAAAGCTAGCCATCTAAAAAATTCTGGGTCATTATTGGTCACTCAATTGTGCTTCATCCCTTTCTTGGTTACAACATGTTTTCAAGTAACATCTTTCTAGAAGTTTATTGTGCACCATTATTGTCTGAAGTCTTACATCTCTGAGAATGCCCTATTAGTATATGACAATCAATTGACTGATTTTAACATTTAGCACCGTATCTTTTCCATCAAAACTCAATATTGCTGCATCATCACCTAGGATTTTTCATTGCACAGAAAAAAAATAGAGAAATTATTTGCTATTTGATTTCTTTGTATTGGGTTGGCCAAAAATTTCTCTTAGCTTTTGTTGTTGTTCAGTCACTCAGTTGTGTCCTACTCTCTGTGACCCCGTAGACTGCAGCATACCAGACTTCCATGTCCTTCACCATCTCCCAGAGTTTGCTCAAGTTCAAACTTTAGCTTTTAAGTAAAAATAAAAGACATATTTTCCCAAGAGCTTTATTCATTATTTTGTTCCTCTGCATTCTGCCATTTTTCAGGCAAATTCATAATTCCTTCTTTCCAAAACTTTTTATCTTTTTGAGCAAAAAACTGTTCCAAGTGCCTTTTACAGTCTTCTACAATAAACTGTGGAAAATTCTGAAAGAGATGGGAATCCAAACTACCTGACCTGCCTCTTGAGAAACCTGTATGCACGTCAGGAAGCAACAATAAAAACTGGACATGGAACAACAGACTGGTTGCAAATAGGAAAAGGAGTACCTCAAGGCTGTATATTGTCACCCTGATTATTTAACTTATATGCAGAGTACATCATTAGAAATGCTGGGCTGGAAGAAGCACAAGCTGGAATCAAGATCGCTGGGAGAAATATCCATAACCTCAGATATGCAGATGACACCACCCTTATGGCAGAAAGTGAAGATGAACTAAAGAGCCTCTTGATGAAAGTGAAAGAGAGTGAAAAAGTTGGCTTAAAGCCTAACATTCAGAAAACTAAGATCATGGCATCTGGTCCCATCACCTCATGGAAATAGATGGGAAGACAGCGGAAACAGTGTCAGACTTTATTTTTTGGGCTCCAAAAATCACTGCAGATGGTGACTGCAGCCATGAAATTAAAAGATGCTTACTCCTTGGAAGGAAAATTATGACCAACCTAGATGGCATATTAAAAAGCAGAGACATTACTTTGCCAACAAAGTTCCATCTGGCCAAGGCTATGGTTTTTCCAGTGGTCATATATGGATGTGAGAGTTGGACTGAGAAGAAAGCTGAGCACCGAAAAATTGATGCTCTTGAACTATGGTGTTGGAGAAGACTATTGAGAGTCCCTTGGACTGCAAGGAGATCCAACCAGTCCATCCTGAAGGAGATAAGTCCTGGGTGTTCATTGGAGGGACTGATGCTGAAGCTGAAACTCCAATACTTTGGCCACCTCATGCGAACAGTTGACATGTTAGAAAATACCCTGATGCTGGGAGGGATTGGGGGCAAGAGGAGAAGGGTACGACAGAGGATGAGATGGCTGGATGGCATCACCGACTTGATGGGCATGAGTCAGAGTGAACTCCAGGAGTTGATGATGGACAGGGAGGCGTGGCGTGCTGCGATTCATGGGGTCGCAAAGAGTCGGACACAACTGAGCGACTGAACTGAACTGAGGCGATTGAAATATTTTCCACTAGGAGAATTTTGTAAAGACGAAAATAAATGGGCATCTGAAGGTTCAGTGCCTGGTGAATATGACAGATGAATCAGAATTTCCCAAACAAGTTGTAACAGATTTTGCCTCATCATCAAAGAAACATGAGGTCTTTAACTATCATGAGGGAAGATTATATGTTTTCTCCTGACTAGTTCTGGGTGCTTTTCATCAAGTGTTGCTTATAGTTAGTTTAGTTGGGATTAATATTTATTGGAATTAATCATTTTATTTTCTGGAAGGAGCTCATTATAGAGGATTCCTTTCCAATCCCACAATATACACAGCACCTTCTTTGGATGAAAACCTGCCTTTGGTGTGGTTTGTGCTGGTTCACTTCATTTGCCCCACGATCTCTTCTGTTTCATATTATTGTACAGTATCCCCTATTTATCACCCATCATAATTTATTTTAAAAATAAAACTTTTTCATTACAACTCAGTAGATAATTTTATGTGGGAACATGGTCAAGAAGGTTTATTTTCACTTATGTGGAACCCATTCTTCAAACCAGTAACATAACTAATCTGGTGAGCATGATCTTCAACCCTTTCTTTGGATATTTAGAATATGTTGGCCATCTCCCAAGTGGTATACCATTGATTGTTCTCAATTAATGTCTTGATTTGACTGCTGTCAGTTTCAATTAGTCTACTCAAACTTGGAGCATTGTACAGTGAGAAATCTCCATTAGGGAATTTTCCAAACCACTTTTGACACATTTGATCAGCCACAGCATCTTCTTTAGACACTGCATAAATTTTTTTCTGTGTTTCAGTGGTATTTTCAGCTTTCTTGAAATTAAAAAAAAAAAGCATAATATGCTGAAAACACTCCTTTTTTTTCTTCCATCATTATTAAAATGTCTACATGACAATTCAACAATTTTGATGTTTCTTTCTTTAAATTCTGCTGATATGAGAGTTCTCACAATACAATCTAACATACTTGTTTCTAATGAAGTTAAAGGTGACTAAGCACTACTGGAGCCATCTTAGGAAAAAAAATGAACATTTTGGCTAATTATACATAAGCAAACTTCATCGCATAAATATGTACCATGTTATATTTTGTCCATAAAAATTTAACTTTATACCCTTACCACTGTTAATGGTATTTCTAGATAGAGATCGCTAACTAATTTCCCCTAGAAATACATTGGTGGTCTGTAAAACAAGAAACGAGAGATTGTAAAGGAATTAAGATTTTCTTAGCCTTATATCCTTCCAGCCATATGGGCGAGGACCTCCTACCTTAACTGGAGGTCTTCTGGAATCTGAGACTGGACTGTGTGAGCTTTTTGCTGAGTTTGTTTTTGTTGTCCCAGTTTACAGCAGACTAGGCTCCTTTCACTTTCACTGCACTGGGTTTCCTTCACTTTCAGTTTCCACAGAGTGAGCTTTTGCTGAGTTGGGCTTCTGCTGTGCTTGCTTTCCACCTTGTTGGAGTGGGGTGGGGTGGGGGGGAGCTAAGGTTGTTTCAGCCAGATTAAATCCAAGTCATGACACCAGATATGTCCGGCGGGGGAGTGTGCAATTTCCTCAATTCTGTCTCGCAGTAGCAGTGATTTGAAACCATGGAGCAGCATTACAGCTAGGTTACAACTCAGTTTTATTGGCAAGCAAAGGATACTATACCCTCACCCTCTAGGCATGAGGGCAGACCAACCCAAAAGGAAAGAGGCCAGGCACAATCTTTGCTCCTCTTTTTATATGTTTTGTCTCCTGCCCCTGAGCCTGCCCTGTGTAAATTGGGATAGCCTGGAGGGCTGATTGTTTCACCTGAGGTTCTCACTCTTGTCCTTGGATTTTCTTTTGTTCCATTTGCATGGGGTTTTCCTTTCTTTGTCTTTTAGCCACTGCCATTTTGGATTACTTCTTCCAAGTCTAAGTACTTAAGAGTTCCATATTATACTGTGGTGCTCTTTCAAGTGATTAATCTTATTAATTGAAAAATGTGTAATCAGTGTACCAACAACAACAACAAATAATCTGTATCTTCACTTTCCTGCTAGTTCATATAAGAAATTAATTCTTGAAATTTGGTCATTTTGTGGCAGGGAGGAAGCCAGTTTCAACTCTATTTTGAAAACTGTTTTTTGACTTACTTTTCCTTGCTTTTGTTATTATAATCATACATAAGGGCTTGCCTGGAAGACACTGCTGCTGCAGCTTGACTGTAAATTAAAGTCATTTTGTATAGATCATGAAGAGATAGTTTGTCCCTGCCCACTTATGAATTGAAGAGATTAACACCTGCAGGAGAGAGCTAGTGAGCCTAGGTCTATCTGGAATGTTCTTGGATCCTGAGGGGAAAACAAGGTATTTGTCCACCTATATACCAGGCCTAGGGCCCAACATTCACATTTTTCTCCTGGGGAGCCCTTACTTGGTGAGGCTTAACAACTGCTTGAAAATCCATCCAGTTGCTGTTTTCTTCCTTCTGACAGACCTAACTTTGCTCCACACTTCAGGATTTCTGAAGCAAGGGGGCAGCCCACACCTAACTTCTCACCTTGGGTCCATTTGAGTTTCAAGGTGCCGTCGACCAGGTGACCACAGGATGCCATCCAGCCCTCTCAGACACACTTCCACAGCCTGCTTCCTCATGGGCAGGACTGCTCTGACCTATAAAGGTATTTGCAAAGCTCGGAAGGTGCAGAGAGACACTCGGCCCTGACTCTGGAAGCAGGCCAGTCTTTGGAGCAGGCCTGGGGACTGACGTGCGAGGAGCGAAACACTTGCTGTAAGACAGAAGCCTGAAAATTCACTCACTGTGGCTGCCTTACCTTCCTCGAAGGAAGATAGCTTTCCCAGCTTCCTGAGTGCTGAGAGTTACAAACGGCTGGAAAGTGTATGTCTGGAGTTCATTTTTTTAGTGGCAATGGCCCCTGAGGCTGTGCACTCAGGGAGGACTCTCACACTTCCAGGGAAAGTCAAACCAACCTCCAAATGTCTGTTGCATCACGTTTTCATCTGCAGGAAAGAGCTAATGAACCTAGGTCTCTCTGGAACGTTCTTGTATCCTGTGGGGAAAGCACTCTGTGCATTTACTTGGGTACCGGGCCTAGGGGCCAAAACTCGCATTTTCTCCCAAGGAGCACTAATGCAGGGTGGCCTAGGAACTTATTGAAAATCCATCCAGTTGCAGTCTTCTTCCTTATGACACAGCTAGCTTTGCTTCCTGTATTGGGATTTCTGAAGAAAGGGGGGGGGGGTGGCTGCAACTCCTCACCTGGGGCCCAGATGAGGTGCAATGTGGCCTCGACCAGGTGACCACAGTATGGCACACGGTCCCTTCAGACACTCCCGCAGCCTGCTTCCTCATTGGCAGGACAGCTCTGACCTAGAAATGTGTTTGAAAGGCTTGGAAAGTGTGAAGAGACACACTGCCCTGACCTTGGAATTTAGGTGCTGGGAGAAGGCCTCGGGGTCTGACGTCTGAGAAGCAAAACACTTACTGCAAGATAGAAGCCTGAAAACACACTCTCTGTGTATGTCTCTCCTTCCTCGAAGGGAAGATAGCTTTACCAACCTCCTGCATGCTGAGTGTCACGCACGGCTAGAAAGCACTTGCTTGTAGTTCATTTTTTAGTGGCAATGGGCCCTGAGGCCTTGCGCCCAGGGAGGGCTCTCACACACACAAGGAAAATAAAAGCAACCTCCAAACGTCTGTTCCATCACATTTCTGCTGCAGGAGAGAGCTAATGAGCCTAGGTCGGTCTGTAACGTTCTTGGATCCTCCGGGGAAAACACCCTGAGTGTATACATGGATACCAGGCCTAGGGGCCAAAGTTCGCATTTTTCAACCTGGGAGCCCTAACGTGGTGCAGCATCACAACTGTTTGAAAATCCAACCAGTTGTTGTTTTCTTCCTGCTGACGAAGCTAGCTTTTCTCACCACTTTGGGATGTCTGAAGCAAGGGGGAGGCTTGCAGTTCCTCGCCTATGGCCCTATTAAAATTAAAGGTGCCCTCGACCGGGTGACCACAGTATGTCACCCAGCCCCCTCAGACACACTCCCGCAGCCTGCTTCCTCATGGGCAGGACTGCTCTGAGCTAGGAGTGAGTTTGCAAGGCTCAGAAAGTTCAGTGAAACACATGACCTTGACTCTAAAATATAGGCCCTCAGAGCAGGCCTGCAGGTCTGACTTCTGAGAATCCTAACAATTGCTGCAAAATAGAGGCCAGAAAACTCACTCTTTTTAGCTGCCTTTCATTCCTTGAAGGAAGATAGCATTCCCAACCTCCTGCATGCTGAAAGTCACACACACCTGGAAAGCACTTGCTTGGAGGTCATTTTTCAGTGGCCATGGCCCCTTGCAGCCCATCGCCCAGTGAGGGCTCCCACACTCCCAGGGAAATTCAAAGCAACCTCCAAACATCTGGTTCATTCATGTTTCCTCTGCAGGAGAGAGCTAGTGAGCCTAGGTCTGCCTGGAATGTTCTTGGATCCTGAGGGGGAAACACCTTGTGCGTCCACCTGGATACCAGGCCTAGGGGCTAAAATTCACATTTTTCTCCTGACAATCACTAACTTGGTGTGGCTTAACAACTTCCTGAAATCCAATCCATTTGTTATTTTCTTACTTCTGACAGAGCTAGTTTTGCTCCGTGCTTTGGGATTACTGAAGCAAGGGGGCATCCCGTAACTCCTCACCTGGGGCCCTTCTGAGGTTCAAGGTACCCTCAACTAGGTGACCACAGTATGGCATCCAGGCTCTCAGACACACTCCCTCAGCCAGCTTCATCGTGGGCAGGACTTCTCTGACCTAAGAATGTGTTTTCCAGGCTTGGAAAGAGCAGAGTGTCCCAAGGCCCTGACTCTGGAATTTAAAACCTCAGAGCAAGCCTGGAGGTCTGACATCTGAGAAGTGAAACACTTACAGCAAGATAGAAGCCTGAAAACTCACTCTCTGTGGCTGTCTTTCCTTCCTCAAAGCAAGATAGCATTCCCAGTTTCCTTTGTGCTGAGAGTCACATACAGCTGGAAAATGCTTGCTTGGAGGTCATTTTTTCAGGGGCAATGGCCCCTGAGGCTCTGAGCCTGGGGATGCCTCCCACACTTCCAGGGAAAGTCAAAGCCACCTCCACAAGTATGTTCCGACACATTTTCATTTGCAGGATAGAGCTAATGAGCCTAGGTATGTCTGGAACGTTCTTGAATCCTGCAGGGAAAACAGACTGTGCGTCCACCGGGTTACCAGGTCTAGTGGCCAAAATTCAAATTTTTCTCCCGGAGAGCAACTTCCAAACATCCAGGTGGACCCAAAGGGTGTTTTCCCAGGAGGATCTGAGAACATTGCAGATAGACTTAGGCTCACTAGCTCTCTCCTGCAGAGGAAACGTGATGGAACAGCCATGTGGAGGTTGCCTTGACTTTCCCTGGGAGTGTGGGAGAACTCCCTGGGCACAAGGCCTCAGGGGCCATTGCCACTGAAAAATGACCTCCAAGTCAGTGCTTTCTAGCAGCATATGACTCTCAGCCCGCAGGATGCTGGGGCTTGTAGGAAGGAAAGGCAGCCCCAGAGAGCATGTTTTCAGGCTTCTATCTCACAGCAAGTGTTTGGCTTCTCAGACGTCAGACCCCCAGATCTGCTCCAAGGGCCTCAACAGAGTCAGGGACATGAGTCTCCATGCACTTTCTGAGCCTTTCAAACACAATCCTAGGTCAGTGCAGTCCTGCCCACAGGGAATGAGGCTGTGGGAGTGTGTCAGAAGGGCCCGGGTGCCAAGCTGGGGTCACCTGGTCGAGGGCACCTTACACCTCCAATGGGCCCCAGCTGAGGAGATGCACATCTCCCCCTTGCTTCAGAAATCCCAAAGTGGGGAGCCAAGCTAGCTCTGTCAGAAGGAAGCAAACAGCAACTGGATGGATTTTCAAGCAGTTGCTAGGCTGCACCCCTTAGGGCTTCCTGGGAGAAGAAGGTGAATTTTGGCCCCTAGGCCCGGTATCCAGGTGAACGCACAGGATCCAAGAATGTTCAAGACTCACCTAGGTTCACTAGCTCTCTCCTGTACAGGAAACATAAAGGAACAGATGTTTGGAGGGTGCTTTGATGTTCCCTGGGTGTGTGGGAGCCCTCCCTAAGTTCAGGGCCTCAGAGGCCTTTGCCCCTGAAAAATTACCTTCAAGCAAGTGTTTTCCAGCTGTGTGACTCCCACTATGCAGAAGGCTGGCAAGCTATCTTCCTTGGAAGAAGGAAAGGCATCCACAAAGGCTGTCTTTTCAGAATTCTAGCTTGTGGCAAGTGTTTGGCTTCTCAGATGTCAGACCACCAGGCCTGCTCCAAGGGCCTCAAGTCCAGAGTCAGGGCCATGTGTCTCCCTGCACTTTCCGAGCCTTGCAAACACATTCCTAGGTCAGAGTGTTAATGCCCAAGAGGAATATGGCTACAGGAGTGTGTCTGAGGAGGCAGGGTGCCATACTGGGACCAACTGGTCGAGGGCACCTTGCACTACCAATGGGGCCCAGCTGAGGAGATGCATGTCTCCCCCTTGCTTTAGAAATCCCAAAGCGGTAAGCCAAACTAGTTCTGTCAGAAAAAAGCAATCAGCAACTGGATGGGTTTTCTAGCTGCTACTAGGCCGCACACCGTTAGGGCTCCCCAGGAGAAAAAGGTGTCAATTTTAGCCCCAAGGCCCAGTATCTAGGTGGACGCACAGGGTGTTTTCCCCGCAGGATCCAAGAATGTTCCAGAATCACCTAGGCTCACTAACTCTCTCCTGCACAGGAAACATGAAGGGACAGACGTTAAGAGGTTGCTTTGATGTTCCCTGGGAATGTGGGTGCCCTTCCTAGGCGAAGGGCCTCAGAGGCCTTTACCTCTGAAAAATAACCTCCAAGCAGGCACTTTTCAGCCATGTGTGACTCTCACTACGCAGGTGGCTGGCAAAGCTATCTTCCTTGGAGGAAGGAAAGGCATCCACAGAAATAGGGTTTTCAGGCTTCTAACTTGAAGCAAGTGTTTTGTTTCTCAGACATCAGACCTCCAGGCCTGCTCCGAGGGCCACAATTCCAGAATCAGGGCTGTGTGTCTCCCTGTAGTTTCCAAGCCTTGCAAACACATTCCTAGGTCAAAGCCATACTGCCCATGAGTAATCAGGCTGCAGGAGTGTGTCTGAGGAAGCCGAGTGCCATTTTGGGGTTACCTGGTCGAGGGCACATTGCAGCTCCAATGGGCCCCAGCTGAGGAGTTGTGGGCCTCCCACTTGCTTCAGAAATCCCAAAGTGGGGAGCCAAGCTAGCTGTGTTAGAAGAAAGCAAACAGTAACTATATGGATTTTCAAGCAGTTGCTAGGCTACACCCCGTTAGGGTTGCCCGGGAGAAAAATGTGATTTTTGGCCCCTAGGCTCAGGATCTAGGTGGATGCACCAGGTGTTTTCCCCACAGGATCCGAGCTCGTGACAGACAGACCTAAACTCACTAGCTCTCTCCTGCAGAGCTAATGTGACAGAACAGCTGTGTGGAGCTTGCTTTGACTTTCCGTTGGAGTGTGGGATCCCTGCCTGGGGGCAGAGCCTCAGGGGCCTTTACCACTGAAAAATGACCTCCCAGCCAGCACTTCCCAGTTGTAGGTGAAGCTCAGCCCGCAAGCAGCTGGGGACAGTATCTTCCTTGGAGGCAGGAAAGGAAGCCCCACAGAGTCTGTTTTCAGGCCTCTATGTTGCAGCAAATGTTTGCCTCCTTGGATGTCAGCCCTCCAGGCCTGCTCTGAGGGCCTCAATTCCCGAGTCAGGGTTGTGGGTCTTCCTGCACTTTCTGAGCCTTGCAAACACATTCCTAGGTCAACACAGTCCAGCTCACAGGGAATGAGGCTGTGGGAATGTTTTGGAGGGGGCGGGTGCCATGCTGGGGTCACCTGGTTGAGGGCACCCTGCACCTTCTGGGGCCTCAGCCAAGGAGTGGTGGGCATCCCCCTGACTTCCAAAATGCTAAAGCGGAGAGCAAAGCTAGCTCTGGCAGTAGGCAGAAAACAGCAAAGGGATGTGTTTGCAAGCAGTTGCTGGGCTGCTAAGCATTAGGGCTCCCAGGGAGAAACATGAGAATTTTCGACCCTAGGCCTGGATTCCAGGTGGGCGCCCAGGGTGTTCTCCTTTAAGGATCAGAACACATGGCAGACATACCTAGGCTCACTAGCTCTCTCCTGCAGAGGAAACATGATGTAAGAGCCGTCTGGAGGTTTCTTTGACTTTCCTTGGTAGTGTGGGTGTCCTTCCTGGGTACAGGGTCTCAGGGGGCATTGCATTGAAAAATGACCTCCAAGCCAGTGCTTTCCAGTCACATGTGACTCTCAGCCCGCAGGCAACTGGGAAAGCTATCTTCCTTAGGGGAAGGAAAGGCAACCTCAGAGAGTCTGTTTTCATGCCTCTATCTCGCAGCATGTGTTTGGCTTCTCAGACTTCAGACTTCCAGACCTGCTCCGAGGGCCTCAATTCCTGAGTCAGTGCTGTGTGTCTCCCTGCACTTTCCAAGCCTTGGAAACACATTCCTAGGTCAGTGCAGTCCTGCCCATGGGGAAGGAGTCTGTGGGAGTGTGTCGGAGGGGCCAGGTGCCATGCTGGGGTCACCTGGTCTAGGGCACCTGGCACTTCCCATAGGCCCCAGCTGAGGAGTGGCGGACCACCTCTTGGCTTCTGAAATGTCACAGCGGGGAGCAAAGCTAGCTCTGTCAGAAGGCAGAAAACAACAATGGGATGCATTTTCAAGCAGGTGTTGGGCAGCCCAACGTTAGGGCTCCCTGGAGAAAATGTGAATTTTGCCCCCTAGGCCCGGTATCCAGGTTGGTACACAGGGTGTTTTCCCCGCAGGATCCGAGAACACTGCAGACAGACCCAGGCTTACTAGCTCTCTTCTGCAGAGGAAACGAAACAGAACAGCCATGTGGAGGTTGCCCTGAGTTTCTCTGGGAGTGTGGGAGCCCTCCCTGGGTGCAGGGCCTCAGGGGCAATTGCCACTGTAAAATGAATCCCAAGTAGGCCCTTTCCAGCCATGTGTGACTCTCAGTTCGCAGGAGGCTGGGAAAGCTTTCTTCCTTGGAGGAAGAAAATGCATCCACAGAGAGTGTGTTTTCAGGCCTCTATCTTGCACTAGTATTTTGCTTCTCAGACGTCAGATCTCCAGGCCTGCAACTTCTCATCTGGGTCACATTGGAGGTGCAAGGTGCCCTCGATCAGGTGACCCCAGTATGGCACCCGGCCTCTTCAGACACACTCCCACAGCCTGATTCCTCATGGGGAATCGTGTTCTGAACTAGGAATGTGTTTTCAAGGCTCGGAAAGTGCAGGGAGACACAAGGTCTTGACTCTGGTATTGAGCCCCTGGGAGCAGGCCTGGAGCTCTGACGTCTGAGAAGCAAAATGCATGCTGTAAGAGAGAGACCTGAAAACTCCCTCTCTGTGGCTGCCTTTCATTTCACCAAGGAAGAAAGCTCTCCCAGCCTCCTGCATGCTGAGTGTCACACATGGCTAGAAATCACCTGCTTGGAAGTCATTTTTCAGTGATAGTGGTCTCTGAGGCCCTGCGCCTAGGCAGGGCTCCCCCACTCCCAGGGAATATCAAAGCAACCTCCAAACATATGTTCTGTCATGTGTCCTCTGCAGGAGAGAGCTAGTCAACCTAGATGTGTCTAGAACGTACTTGGATCCAGCAGGAAAACACCTTGTGCTTCCACCTGGATACCGCGGCTAGGGGTCAAAATTCATATTTTTCTCCTGGGGAGCCCTAACGCAGTGTGGCCTAACAACTGCTTGAAAATCCATGCAGTTTCTGTTTGCTTCCTTCTGACTGAGTTAGCTTGGCTCCCCACTATGGGATTTCTTAAGGAAGGGGGTGGCCTTCACCTCCTCATCTGGGGCCCATTTGCTGTGCAAGTTGCCCTCAACCAGGTGACCCCAGTATGGCACCCACCTCCTCAGACACACTCACACTCCTGCAGCCTGCTTCCTCATGGGTAGGAACACTCTCTCCTAGGAGTATGTTTGCAAGGCTCAGAAAGCACAGGGAAACACTCGGCCCTGACTCTGGAATTTAGGCCTTCAGAGCAGGCCTGGAGTTCTGACATTTGAGAAACGAAACACCTGCTGCAAGATAGAAGCCTGAAAATTCGCCCTCTTTGGCTTCCCTTACCTCCTCAAAGGAAAATAGCTTTTCCAGCCTCCTGCGTGCTGACAGTCACACACGCCTGGAAAATGCTTGTTTTGGGGTCATTTTTCAGCGGTAATGGCCACTGAGGCCCTGCGACCAGTGAGGGCTCCAACATTCCCAGGGAAAGTCAAAGCAACCTCCAAACGTTTGTTATGTCATGTTTCCTCTGCAGGAGAATTAGGAAGCCTAGGTCTCTCTGGAACGTTCTTGGATCCTATGGGGAAAACACCCTGTGCATCCACCTGGATACCAGGCCTAGGTGCGAAAATTAGCAATTTTCTCCCAGGGAGCCCGAATGCGGTACGGCCTAAGAACTGCTTGAAAGTCATTCCAGTTGCTGTCTTCTTTCTGGCACAGCTAGCTTTGCTCCTTGCTTTGGGATTTCTGAAATAAAGGGGCAGCCTGCAACTCCTCGCCTGGGCCCCATTTCAGATTCAATGTGCCCTCGACCAGGTGACCAGTTTATGGCACTCAGCCCCTCAGACACCCTCCTGCAGCCGGCTTCCTCATGGGCAGGACCACTTTGACTTAGGAATGTGTTTGGGAGCCTCAGAAAGTGCAGGGAGACACATGGCCCTGACTCTGAAATTTAGCCCGTGGAGCAGGTCTGGAGGTCTGACATCTGAGAAGTGAAACAGTTGCTGCAAAATAGAAGCCTGAAAACTCACTCTCTGTGGCTGTCTTTCTTTCCTGGAAAGAAGATAGATTTCCCAGGCTCTTGCATGATGAGAGTCACACATGCCTGGAAAGTGCTTGCTGGGTGATCATTTTTCAGTGGCAATGGCCCCCGAGGCCCTGCATCCACAGAGGGCTCCCACACTCCCAGAGTAAGTGAAATCAACTTCCAAATGTCTGTTCTGTCACATTTCCTCATCAGGAGACAGCTAGTGAACCTAAGTCTGTCTGGAATGCTCTTGTATCCTGCGGGGAAAATACCCTGTGTGTCTACCTGGATACTGGGCCTAGGGCCAAAATTCACATTTTTCTTTTGGAGAGCCCTATCACGGCACGGCCTAGCAACTGCCAGAAAATCCAGCCATTTAGTGTTTGCTTCCTTCTTACAGAGCTAGCTTTGCTCCCCGCTTTGGGATTTCTGAAACAAGGAGGTAGCCTGCCACTCCTCTCCTAGGGCCCTTTTGAGGCTCATGGTGCCCTTCCCCAGGTGAACATAGTATGGTACCCTGCCCCCTCAGACACACTTCTGCAGCCTGCTTCCTCATGGGCAGGACCACTCTGAGCCAGGAATGTGTTTGCCCAACTCGGAAAGTGCAGGGAGATACATGGACCTGACTATGGAATTTAGGACTGTGGAGCAAGTCTGGAGGTCTGACGTCCGAGGAGTGAAACCCTTGCTGCAATATAGAGACCTGAAAACTCACTCTCTTAGGCTGCCTTTCCTTCCTCTAAGGAAGATAACTTTCCCAGCCTCCTGCATGATGAGATTCACACACGCCTGGAAAGTGTTTGCTTGAAGGTCATTTTCAGTAGCAATGGCCCCTGAGGCCCTGCGTCCAAGGAGGGCTCCCACACTCCCATGGAAACTCAAGGCAACCTCAAAACGCCTGTTCCATCCTGGTTCCTCAGCAGGAGACAGCTATTGAGCCTAGGTCTGTCTGGAACGTTCTTTGATCCTAGCAGGGAAACAGCCTGTGCCACCATCTGGATACCGAGCCTAGGGACCAAAATTCACATTTATTCCCTGGGATCCCTATCACAGTGCGGCCTAGCAACTGCCTGAAAATATATCCAGTTGTTGTTTTCTTCCTTCTGACAGAGCTAGTTTTGCTCCCCGCTTTGGGATTTCTGAAGCAAGGGGACAGCCTGCCACTCTTCACCAGTGGCCCTTTGAGGTGCATTGTGTCCTCGACCAGGCGAACATAGTATGGCACCCAGCCCCCTCAGACACACTCCCACAGCCTGCCTCCTCACGGGCAATACCACTCTGACCTAGGAAAGTGTTTGCAAGGCTCAGAAAGTGCAGGGAGACACACGGCCCTGACTCAGGAATTGAGATCCTCGGAGCAGGCCTGGAGATCTGACATTTGAGAAGCCAAATACTTTCTGTGAGATAGAGACCTGAAAACACTCTCTGGGGCTGCCTTTCCTTCCTTGAAGGAAAATAGCTTTCCCAGGTTCCTGCATACTGAGAGTCATACACACTTTGAAAGCACTTGCTTGAAGGTCATTTTCCAGTGGCAATGGCCCCTGAAGCCCTGCACCCAGGGAGGGCTCCCACACTCCCAGGGAAAGTCAAAGTAACCTCCAAATATCTGTTTCGACACGTTTCCTCTGCAGGAGACATTAGTGAGCCTAGGTCTGTCTGGAACATTCTTGGTTCCTGCATGGCAAACTCCCTGTGCGTCCACCTGGATACCAGGCCTAGGGGCCAAAATTCAGTTTTCTCTGGTATGTCTCCTATAGTGGTGTGGCCTAACAACTGCTTGAAAATCAATCCAGTTGCTGATTGCTTCCTTCTGACAGAACTAGCTTGGCTCCCCACTTTGTCATTTCTGAAGCAAGGTAGTTACCATCAACTCCTCACCTGGGGCCCATTTGAGCTGCAAGGTGCCCTGGACCAGGTCACCACAGTATGGTACCTGGCCCCTCAGACACACTCCTGCAGCCTGCTTCCTCAAGAGCCGGACCACTCTGACCTATGAATGGGTTTGCAAGGCTCAGAAAGTGCAAGAAGACACACAACCTTGACTCCGGAATTTAGGCCCTCGGAGCAGGCCTGGAGGTCTTACATCTGAGAAGATAACACTTGCTGCATGATAGAGACCTGAAAACTCATTCTCTGTGGCTGCCTTTCCTTCCTAGAAGGAAGAGAGCTTTCCAAGCCTCCTGCATGCTGAGAGTCACAGACGCCTAGAAAGTGCTTGCTTGGAGGTCATTTTCCAGTGGCAATGGTCCCTGAGGCCATGCACCCAGGGAGGGCTCCCACACTCCAAGGGAAAGAGAAAGCAACCTCCAAACGTGTGTTCTATCACATTTCCTCTGCAGGAGAGAGATAGTAAGCCTAGGTCTGTCTAGAACATTCTTGGATTCTGCGGGAAAATCACCCTGTGTGTCCACCTGGATACTGGGCCTAGGGGCCAAAATTCTCACATTTCTCCTGGGGAGCCCTAGTGTGGTGTGGCCTAGGAACTGATTGAAAATCCATCCAGTTGCTATTTTCTTCCTTCCGACAGAGCTAGCTTTGCTCTCCACTTTGGGATTTCTGAAGCAAGGGTGCAGCCTGCAACTCCCCGTCTGGGACCCATTTGAGGTGCATGGTGCTCTAGACCAGTTGACCACAGTATGGCACCCAGGCCCTCAGACACACTCCTGCAGCCTGCTTCTTCATGGAAAGGACCAGTCTGACATACAAATCTGTTTGCAGGGCTCAGAAAGTACAGGGAGACATGCAGCCCAGACTTGGAAATTAGGCCCTCAGAGCAGACCTGGATATCTGACGTCTGAGAAGTGGAACACTTGCTGTGAGATAGAGGCCTGAAAACTCTCTCTGTGGCTGGCTTTCCTTCCTTGAAGGAAGGTAGATTTCCCAGTCTCCTTCATGCTGAGAGTCACACATGCCTAGAAAGCACTTGCTTGGAGGTAATTTTCCAGTGGCAATGGCCCCTGAGGCCCTGCACCCAGGGAAGGCTCCCACACTCCCATGGAAAGTCAAAGTAACCTCCAAATGTCTGTTTCATCACGTTTCCTCTGAGGGAGACATTAGTGAGTCTAGGTCTGTCTGGAATGTTCTTGGATCCTGCTTTGAGAACACCCTGTGCGTCGACCTGGATACCAGGCCTACAGGCCAAAATTCACAATTTTCTCCTGGGGAGCCTTATAGTGGTGCAGCCTAGTAACTGCTTGTAAATCCATCCAGTTGCTGTTTGCTTCCTTCTGACGGACCTAGCTTTGCTCCCCATTTTGGGATGTCTGAAACAAGGAGGTGGCCTGCAGCTCATCTCTGGGGCCCATTTGAGGTGCATGGTGCCTTGGACTAGTGAAGACAGTATGGCACCCGGACCCCTCAGACACACTCCCTCAACCTACTTCTTCATTGGCAGCACAGCTTGACCTAGGAATGTATTTTCAAGGCTCGGAAAGTGTATGGAGACACACGGCCCTGATTCTGGAATTTAGGCCCTCAGAGTAGGCCTGGAGGTCTGACGTCCAAGAAGTGAAACACTTGCTGCAAGATAGAGGCCTAAAAACAACTCTCTGTGGATGCCTTTCATTCCTAGAAAGAAGATAGCTTTCCTGTTGTGCTGCATGCTGAGAGTAACACACAGCTGGAAAGCACTTGCTTGGAGGTGAATTTTCAGTGGCAATGGCCCCTGAGGCCCTGTGCCCAGGGAGGGCTCCCACACTCCCAGGGAAAGTCAAAACAACCTCGAAACGTCTGTTCTGTCGTGTGTCCTCTGCAGGAGAGAGTTAGTGAAGCTAGATCTGTCTGGAAGGTTCTTGGATTCTGCAGGGAAACACCCTGTGCGTCCATCTGGATACCAGGCCTAGGGGCCAAAATTTGTATTTTTCTCCCAGGGAGCCCTAATGCAGTTAGGCTTAGGACCTGCTTGAAAATTCTGGCATTTGATATACTTAACCTGTGATTTGGGCCCTAAAGGCAGAAGCAACATTTCCTCATAGAACTACCCGGTTTGTTGCAGTTTGACACCTTAAACAAAGCATGCAGGTTGGGTTCTTTTATCTCTTCCTTACACCCACAGCATTGTTTAAGTGTTTGCATCTTCTGAAACACAGCCACACGCTTCTAAATGCTACAAAGTCATCTGACAGCATAATTTTGTGCAGTCTGGTAACCACAGGTATGGCAGTGGCGCTCAGCCAACATTTTTCCCTGAATGCTTTGCTAAGGGAATGGTGCAGTGTGATCTACGAGTGCCTTTGCAGAGCTCCGAACCTGTGGGAAAACCTTTCTCTGAACCCAGCATTATTGGCCTGAAGACAAAGCAGCTTTTCGCCAAAGTAATGCAGAATACATGCCATCTCCAACCCGAAGGTTAAACTGGTGCATTTTCGCCTGCTTTTTGACAGCAAATATCACCAAGTACTTGCGTTTCCTGAGAGCGACACGTTGCTTGCCTTTTCTTGGTGGGAAGTCCTCTGACAGTACACATTTCGCAGATCAGGGTAAAAAGGGTTGTATAAGTTAACATACACAGATTGTACCTCGTGACCTAAGATTGCAATTGCACAGCTTAGAAACAGAAGGGAGATGTGTGTTTGTGACCCTGAAATCAGGGCATGACGTTCAAAAGCAATCATTTGTGCTTGGAAACCAAGATACTTGCAGCACGAACCCACCGGAAAGACACACAGGCTCATTCTACTCTTCAATCCTAGAACTGCATCTTTAAGTATCTGACTTTTCAAGAAAGCAGGCGGGCTTTCCTGGTGGCTCAGAGGGTAAAGCACCTCCTTGCAAGGTGGGAGACCTGTGTTCCATCCCCTGGCTGGGAAGTTTCCCTGGGGAAGCAGATGGCAGCCCATTCGAGTACCCTTGCTAGGAAAATGCCATGGTTGAAGGAGCCTGGTTAGCTATTGCCAAAGGAAAAGCAAAGAGTCGAACACAATCGAGCCACTTCATTTCTCCTGCATCAGGCTGCTTGGCACCTCTTTCTGTGAGGTCTTCTGACAAGATTCACTTAAACAGAGGAAAAGCAGGTGTGTCTATGCACATACAAAGAGCACTTGCCACTGATATCTTGGCTTCACCCATGGTAGAATGTCTGTGCACTAGGAGTGTCTTTACTCAGCTCGTAATGTGCACAGAAGTGTGTCATCTTGAAGTAGGGATTCCAGGCAATACGACCAAATGCATACAAGACTCCTGTGTAAGAAGGAGAGTTGCCACCTCAAACCAGCCAGGAAAGCACACTAGGTTATTCTTCTGTGTACTATGACTACAGCTGTGGTGCATTATTTGAGTTTTCGAAAGGAACATGATGCTGGCTACTTCTTACTGGGAAGTATCACCCAGTCCAGTTTCACTGAATTAGGCTAGCAATAGGTATGGCAGCCAACACTCACAGAACCATCCCCATTGAACTCTTTCCTTATGGAATGGAATGGTGCAATCTGCTCTTGGGCTGTCTTGGCCAACTCTCTAACTACATGGTCTATTTTTTTTTATTAGCAAGGAATTTGGAGCCTAAAGGTAGAAGCAGCATTTCCTAGTGTGACTGTCTGGTGGTTGCAGTCTGACGCCTGAAAGAAAAGCACACTGGTTCATTTCTGTGTTCCTTATGCCTGCAACTTTTCTTAAGTGTCTGCCTTTTCTGAAAGCATAGTCACTTTCTTATTAATGCTACGAAGTCATCTGACAATGTAATTTTGCCTAGTCGGGTAACAACAGTTATGGCAGAGGCCCTCACAGAACATTCTTACCTAAATTATTTTCTCAGTGAATGGTGCAGTGTGATCTAGGAATGACGTTGCACAACCCAAAACCTGTAGGGTAATGTTTCTCTGAACCTGGAACTTGGGGCCTGAGGATAAAGCAGCATATTCACCTAACAATTCCAGAATACTTGCAGTTTCCAAACTGATGGAAAACATACAGGTACATTTTTGCCTTCTTTATGACAGCAAGTTTCATCAAGTAGTTGCGTTTTCTGAGAGAAACACGCTGATTGCCATTTCTTGCTGTCAAGTCCTATGATGGTACAGTTTTAGCCAATCGGGGTAAAAGCATATAGAGAAACTGACATACAGGGATAGTACCTTGTGTCCTCGGAATAAACTTACACAGCTTTGAAACTGCAGGGACATGTGTTGTTGTGAATCTGGAACTGGAGTATGACATCCAAAAGCAGTCATTTGCCATGTGAAACCTTGATAATTGCAGCATGCCACCTGCAGGAAAGACACACAGGCTCATTCTACTCTTCAATCCTAGAGCCATTCTTTAATTAATTGACTTTTCTAGAAATCAGGTGGACTTCACTGATGGCTCAGCTGGTAAAGTGTCTGCCTGCAATTCAGGCAACCTGGGGTCCATCCCCAGGTCAGGAAAATCCCCTGTAGAAAGAAATGCCAACTGACTCCACTACTCTTGCCTGGAAAATGCCATGCAGGGAGGAACCTGGTCGTCTATAGTCAATTGGATCAAAAAGAGTCATAGATGACTGAGCAACTTCGCTTCTCATGAATGAGGCTGCTTGCTACTACTTACTGTGAGGTTGTCTGACTCTTTGTTTCACCTAAACAGGGTAAAATCAGGCTTGGCCATCCACATTTACAGTGTACTCTCTGCTGATATATTTGCTTCACAAACTGTGCAGTGTTGGTACACTAAGCCTATCTTTACACAGCTCTGAATATACTGGGAAATGTGTTATCTTGAAGCTGAAATTACAGGCAACATGACCAAAACATTATATTTCTCTTGTGAAAGCAGAAGAGTTGCATCCTCAAACCAGCCAGGAAAACACACAGGGTCATTTTTCTGTGCATTTTGATGACAGCTTTGGCCATTGTTTTTCTGAAAGGAACATGCTTCTGGTCACTTCTTACTGGGAAGTCATCACCCAGTCCAGTTTTACCGAATCAGCTTAACAGCAGAACACTCAAAATGTTCAACACTCACAGAACACTCCTCAGTGAGTTTTTTTTCCCTTGAAATCCACCCAAATATTGCATTTCAAACTCTTTTGTTGACTATGAGTTCTACCACATTTCTTCTTAGGGATTCTTGGCTACGTGAGTAGATACAATGGTCATCTGAATTAAAATTTCCTATTCCAGTCCTTTTTCCTTTAGTGATTCCTTACATGTCAATGTTCTGTCTTACTATCTCCTGTTTGATCACTTCCAATTTACCATGATTCATGGATCTAACATTCCACCCTCCTATGCAATATTGTTCTTTATAGCATAAGACTTTATGTCCATCAACAATCATATCCACAGTTGAGTGTTGTTTTTTTCTTTGGCTCCATCTCTTCATTCTTTCTGGAGTTGTTGCCTCACTCTTCTCCAGTAGCATGTTGGGCACCTACCTACATGGGGACTTCATATTTCAGTGTCATATTTTTTGCCTTTTCATATTGTCCAAGAGATTTTCATGGGAAGAATACTGAAGCTATTTGCCATTCCCTTCACCAGTGGATCACGTTTCATCAGAACCATCCACTATGACCCATCTGTCCACCTTCCGTGGCCCTACATGGCATGGCTCATAGTTTCACTGAGTTAGAGGAGGCTGTGGTCCATGTGATCAGTTTGGTTAGTTTTCTGTGATTGCAGTTTTTATTCTGTCTGTCCTCTGATGGATAAGGTAAGAGGTTTATGGAAGCTTCCTGATGGGAGAGACTGACTGTGAGGGTAACTTGGTCTTGTTCTGAAGTTGAATGTTTCTATGAAGACCTACAAGATCTTCTAGTGAAGTGAATGCCACTCAGTCATGCCCAACTCTTTGCTACCCCATGGACTATGGAATTTTCCTGGCCAGAATACTGGAGTGGATAGCTTTTCCCTTCTCCACAGGATCTTCTCAACCCAGGGATTGAACCCATTCTCCTGCATTGTAGGTGGATTATTTACCAGCTGAGCCACAAGGGAAGCCCAAGAATACTGGACTGGCTAGCCTATCCCTTCTCCAGCTGATCTTCCTGACCCAGGAATCCAACTGGGTTCTTCTGCATTGGAGGCAGATTATTTATAGACTGAGCTATAAGGGAAGACCTTCTAGAGCTAACACCAAAAAATGATGCCCTTTTCATCATAGGGGGCTGGAATGCAAAGGTAGAAAGTCAAGAGATACCTGGAGTAAAAGGCAAATTTGGCCTTGGAGTACAAAATGAAACAGGAAAAAGGAAAAAGTGTTTTGCCAAGAGAATGCACTGGTTATTGCAAACACCCTCTTCCAACAACACATTTCATTACTCTACAAATGGATATCACCAGATCATCAATACCAAAGTAAGATTGATTATATTCTTTGCACCCAAAGATGGAGAAGCTCTATACAGTCAGCAAAAACAATACTGGGGGCTGACTGTGGCTCAGATCATTAACTTTTTATTGCAAAATTCATACTTATTAAAGAGAGTAGGGAAAACCACTAGACCTCTCAGTTATGACCTACATTAAATTCACTATGATTGTACAGTGGAAGTGACAAAGAGATTCAAGAGATTAAATCTGACAGAGTGAAAGTAAAACTACTCACAGAGCTTTGTAATTTTTACAGGAGGTGGTGATCAAAACCACCCCCAAGAAAAATAAATACAAAAATGCAAAATGGTTCTCTGAGGAAACTTTACAAATAGCTGAGAAATGAATAGAAGCAAAAGGCAAAGGAGAAAAAGAATAATTTACCCATCTGAATTTCAGAGTTCCAAAGAATAGCAAGGAGAAATTAGAAAGTCTTCTTAAGTGAACAATGCAAAGAAATAGAGGAAAACAACAGAAAGTGAAAGACTAGAGATCTCTTCAAGAAATCTAAAGATACCAAGGGAACATTTCATGCCAAGATGGGCACAGTAAAGGACGGAAAGTGCATGGACCTAACAGAAGCAGAAGATATTAAGAAGAGGTGGCAAGAATACACAGAAAAACTATGTAAAAAAGATGACAATGATGCAGATAACCACGAGGGTGTGATCACTCACCTAGAGCCAGACATCATGGACTCAAAGTCAAATGGGCCTTAGGAAGCATCACTACAAAGCTAGTGAAAGTGATGGAATTCCAGCAGAGCTATTTCAGATCTTAAAAAGTGATTCTGTGAAAGTGCTGCCATCAAAATTCCAGCATATTAGGAAACCTTAGCAGTGGCCACAGGACTGGGAAAAAACAAAAACAAAAACTGGTTTTCATTCCAATACCAAAGAAGTGCAGTGCCAAAGGATGTAGAAATTGCCGCACAATCACACTCATTTCACATGCTAGCTAAGTAGTGCTCAAAATTCTTCAAGTTAGGCCTCAACAGTATGTGATCAGAGAACTTCCAGATGTACAAGCTGGATTTAGAAAAGGCAGATGAACCAGAGAACAAATTTCCAACATCTGTTGGATCACAGAAAATGCAAGAGAATGCCAGAAAAACATCTACTTCTGCTTCATTGACTCTGCTAAAGCCTTTGCTGGTGAGATCGCAACAAACTGTGTAAAACTCTTAAAGAAATGGGAATACCAGACCACTTTACCTGCCTCCTGAGAAAGCTGTATACAGATCAAGAGGCAACAGTTATAACCAGACATGGAACAATGATTCTAAATTGAGAACGGAGTACATCCACACTGTATATTGTCACTCTACTTATTTAAGTTATATGCAGAGTACAGCATGCAAAACGCCAGGCTGGATGAAGCACAAGCTGGAATCAAGCTTGCCAGATATATCACTGCAGCCACAACAGTAATCATTCATAGAAAAAATATGGCAATCCTATACTGCAGTGATTTTGGAGCCCAGGGAAATAAAGTCTCTCACTGTTTCCATTATTTTCCCTTCTATTTGCCATGAAGTGATGGAACTGGCTGTCATGATCTCTTCAGTTCCTATACAGTGTATTAAAAAGCAGAGACATTACTTCACCAACAAAAATCAGTATCAGTTCAGTCAGTTCAGTTGCTCAGTCATATCCAACTCTTTGTGACAACGTGAATACCAGGCTTCCCTGACCATCACCAACTCCTGGAGCTTGCTCAAACTCGTGTCCATCTAGTTGGTGATGCCATCCAACTATCTCATCCTCTGTCAACCCCTTCTCCTCCTTCAAGCTTTCAATCTTTCCTAGCATCAGGGTCTTTTCCTATGAGTCAGTTCTTTGGCATCAGGTGGCCAAAGTATTGGAATTTCAGCATCAGTCTTTCCAATGAATATTCAGGACTACTTTCCTTTAGGATTGACTGATTTGATATCCTTGCAGTCCAAGGGACTCTCAAAAGTTTTCTCCAGGACCACAATTCAAAAGCATCAATTCTTCAGCACTCAGCCTCCTTTATGGTCCAACTCTCACATCTGTACGTGACTACTGGAAAAAATCATAGCTTTGACTGTATGCATCTTTGTCAGCAAAATGATGTCTCTGCCTTTTAGTACACTGTCTAGGTTTGTCATAGCTTCCTTCCAAAGAACAAGTGCTTTAATTTCATGGCTATAGTCACTGTCCACAATGATTCTGGAGCCCAAGAAAATAAAATCTGTCATAGATTCCACTTTTTCTCTTTCTATTTGCCATGAAGTGATGGGACCAGAAGCCATGATCTTAGTTATTGAAAGTTTAGTTTCAAGCCAACTTTTTCACTCCCCTCTTTCACTCTCTTCAAGAGACTCTGGAAAAGGAAATGGCAACCCAGTGTAGTATCCTTGTCTGGCGAACCCTATGGACTGTATGAAAAGGCAAAATAAGACATATTTTATTTCAAATTTCATCTGTATGGCATTGGGCAAATCACTTAACCATTCAAAGTCTCAGTTATGTATAAAATAGAAATTGTAACGCCTATTTCATGGAAGCATTGGATAAAACAACAGGACACATATACACAATGGAATATGTATATGTATGTGTGCAAATATTTGCTTCTTATGGGCTATTCTGGTGGCCCAGATGGTAAAGAATCCACCTGCAATGTGGGAGACCTGAATTTGATCCCTCGGTTGGGCAGATTCCCTGGAGGAGGGCATGGCAACCCACTCTAGTATTGTTGCCTGGAGAATCCCCATGGACATAGGAGCCTGGCAGGCTACAGTCCATGGAGTCACTGAGTCAGACATGACTGAGTAACTAAGTATAGCACATTCCTTCTTATATTTGAATCATAATCTTTAATATGTTTAGTATTTTCAATGACATTTTGGGGGATAGGATTATAATTTAAAAACTAAAATTCTATGCTAAGTTGCTCTTTTCAAAAAAATTCCTACACTATAATTATAGACACATCAGTTCTTCCTGTTAATACAATATTTAGATTGAATTAAATATTAAAACATTGGCATTTTCATCCCCATTTATGATTGCCATGAAGATACATAGTATGTTCAGCATCACTCTGCAGTGTTTTATTCATAGCTTTCTCATGTTCAGTGTAGTAACAAAAGCCTCTCCTGACTTCAATATACTATTTATTTAACTATAACATGGAAACTTCTTAATAACATTATATTTTTCATAGTCATGTGGAAGGCATTTATCCATTCATCTATTTTTTCCCTTTTTCTCAGTTTTCACTCCTATCCCTTTCAGATATGAAATCTTCTGTATGTGTCTTTTCTTGTTTTAAACACTCTTATCAAGTTACCTGGTAAGGGCTTTTAAAATTTATCACAAAGTTTAGTAAACTGTCATCTTTGCTTAATCTCTTAACTTACTTATAATTTCCTTCTACTATTTAACATATTTCAAAGGAAAAAAAAATTACTTTATCTGCAGGGTTACACAGAATCATTCTATTGTATGTATACCAGGAGTATGCAAGCTAGTATATCATGTAATAAGTCTTTGCTCAATCAATTTTACCCCAAATTATACTTAATGAAAAATATGTGTGTGTGTGTGTGTGTGTGTGTGTGTGTGTATCAAGTTGTAAAACACTCTTAAATTGGAGTAATAATTCTGCTTTGGATTTAGAATCAGATTATTAGTTAAAATTTACTATGACAATGTTTATGTTTGGTAGTTTCAATGCTCTAGATTATCACAGAGGTAAGGGTGTGCAGAGCTTTTGTGTTTGTCTCTGTGTGTGTACATGTGTGCATGTTGTTTGAAGGAGAAAAATTAAGGTTGTAAACTGACATAACTAAAAGATGAATGAGATAGGAAAAATGGAAGTTTTCTAAAATCTTTGTGCAGAACTGAATTATCAAGGTCTAAAGTTCATATCATAGCTCTAATTTATGCTGGTGATGCTTTTGCTATTTTTTACCTTTTCATCTTACCCACCTGTCCTTACTATTTTTATGTTTAATCTCTGTTTTGAAATATCTTTTGTTTCTCATCTACTCTCGCCTTAAGCTCTTGGAGCATGTGGAATTCTGAAGTTAACAGGTCTAGCCATGCATATTCTTCTGATGTAAGTGGTAAACTGAAGCATTTTGATACTTATAAATATTTACTGGGATCAGATAGGAAACTGACAATTTTCCTAACTTCTACAACCCATTAATCTGAGCCAATCATGTTTGTAGGTGTCAGTTATTTATATTTTTAATATGTCTTTATTAACAGACAACAAAGTGTCTAATAAAGAAAAGTTAACATATCCAACTTACATACTTGTCATTGCTCTAAACTGAGGTTTCTCAAGATGTTTACCTAGGATCATTAGTTTCATTGTGTCATTACAACATTTTTTTCTAATCTCCATAAAAATAGTCCATCCATATTATTACTTACAGTGCTTCCCAAACAAGATCACAAGCTATGTGGGATATCACTTGATTAAAATGGCTCCATGATCAAATATATTTGAGAATTCCATGTTACCAAGTTAAGTAAGTTTCTTTGTTGTAGGACTTCTCACAGCTCATTTTATATCAATGTATATTGTGAATAAGAACCAGAGGTAGTTTACCACATTTCTGAAGATTATTTACCAAGGAATTATTGTATATTTTAAATAAAAAGCATCTCAAAGAACCTTTTTGAAAATTGTTGTTGTACCTCCACTGATACATTCCTATATAGAAAACACATGAATTTGATCTTAACATCTTCAAGCCTGTGAACATAAATATTTTAACATTTTGCCTAAAAATATTAGTAAAGTTTTGAAGCATTGATATAACTGCAATACAAACAAAGTTTTCACAAAAATGCTTGATAAGGTGATTAAGATATTAAACATCATGAAAACTCTATCAAACTTCAAAATAGATAATATCTTATACTTTAATACCTATGAAATATAGTCTGGATTCCTTTGGCATAAAATTGTGAATATACTTCTTCTTTGGATATATGCTTGTCCTTTATTTTTATAAAATTCATACCTGAGGTCTGCTTTAAAAATTATTTCCCTGTTGGTCCAATTAATACATGTGTATTTGTTGCAAAACAAGATTCCTATCAGAAAATACAATACACTTAGCTCTACCAAGAAGTAAGTGTAAAGATTTTATTTGTTGCATACAGTTGGGAATAGTCTACACTATAATATTAAACAGGATAAAACAAGAACTTTTGTTCTGTTGTCAGGGAACTCTGGGAAAGAATGTGAAAACCTCGAGTCTGTGAAATGCTGAGGAAATCCTACACAATAAAATCCATGTCACCAGAGTGGGCAAGAATTAAAAAAGAAAAAAAAAAGACTTAATAATTAAAGAAAGACAATGATGGCCCAGAAAATAGATTTGAAGTGTATTCAAGACAGTATCTTCTTAGCTTTCTCTTAATACTATCTGGGGCAAAATTTCCTACAATAAAGCACAATGGCTTATACTTACTCCAAGGTGTGTTACTTTGGAGTTTTTCTTTTGAGTAAGGTTGATTATTTGCTAGCATTGCAAAAATATATTTTAGTTCTACAACTGAAATTCTTTGTTGATTTTTCTATGTGCATTGAAGCACAGAAGAATACATTGCTGTGCTCTTTGGCTTATGCAATAAAAACTTAGAAGGTATTTTTCATTGTTTATCAAGATCTAAATATCATGCTACATACTCAGCTGTAGACATTATAATCAGAGAGAAAATTTGACATTGGATCACAGTCTCAGAAGATACTGCCATCTTCCCAGGTTTATAAAAATATTTTTATGCCTTTAAGATAAATAATAGTTATTTTGAATAACAAAATCATGTCAATACAGAATGAGACAATGCCCATTTCCATTCTGGGCATGAATTAAGTAAAAACGAATGTTTGTTGAATGAATTCACAATTGAGTGAATAAATGTGGTAAATAGTAAATGGTAAATATCACCATAAAATATCATTTTGCACTACTAAAAGTAAACTATTTGCTCATATGACTAACG
Source organism: Dama dama (assembly GCF_033118175.1). NCBI lineage: Eukaryota > Metazoa > Chordata > Mammalia > Artiodactyla > Cervidae > Dama > Dama dama. The sequence continues at coordinate 75,036,199 of NC_083714.1, forward strand.
ATATTTTGGATAAATAGTAGTATTTTCTGATTATTCAGTTTACTTATAAAGTGGTTATAGATTTAACTCATCTTTTTTATCATCAGTTTTTTCTGGATTCAGAAAGTTCAAATTCTGTCACTACCACTTACTATGTGGCCCTAAACTCTCTTAAATTTTGTTTCCTCATGTGCAAAAGAGATATAATAATAAGTTTCTGTGAATCATATGGAATAATATGTGTAAAGCATTTAACACAGTGCCTCACATTTGGAAGAACATTGCTATTGTTATGATCATCAGCCATTAATCCATTTCATAGTGATGGCAAGCAATTATGTTAGGCTCAGGAGATACTCCCTGAGTTATCAATGTTTACTGAGCACTTACTATGTACCAAGTTCAGTTCAGTTCAGTCGCTCAGTCATGTCCGACTCTTTGCAATCCCATGAACTGCAGCACACCAGGCCTCCCTGCCCATCACTAACTCCCGGAGTTCACCCAAACCCATGTCCATCGAGTCGGTGATGCCATCCAACCATCTCATCTTCTGTCGTCCCCTTCTTCTGCCCTCAATCTTTCCCAGCATCAGGGCTTTCTCAAAAGAGTCAGCTCTTTGCATCATGTGGCCAAAGTATTGGAGTTTCAGCTTCAACATCAGGCCCACCAATGAACACCCAGGACTGATCTCCTTTAGGATGTACTTGTTGGATCTCCTTGCAGTCCAAGGGATTCTCAAGAGTCTTCTCCAACACCACAGCTCAAAAGCATCAATTCTTCCACATTCAGTTTTCTTTATAGTTCAACTCTCACATCCATACTTGACCACTGGAAAAAACCATAGCCTTGACTAGACGGACCTTTGTTGACTGACAGAATGTGGTCCACTGGAGAAGGGAATGGCAAACCACTTCAATATTCTTGCCTTGAGAACCCCATGAACAGTATATACCAAGTACTTGGGATAAAAATAGTTAGAGTCCCTGCCTTCCAGAGATTTTCAACCTGCTGCAGAATCTAGGTGCCCTGCTTTTGAGGAAAATGTACTTGAAAGATAGCAAACAATGAAAAGATGTAAATAACACTGGTTGAATACTGAAAGAAAAAGTTCTTTAGTATTTAAGAATAAAACAGCTTTTGCAATATTCAGTTAAGATGTTTAAGAGGGGATTGGAATAAGTTGATACTCAGAATCTCAACATAGGGAGGAATCTGAAAGATTGTCTACTGCAAACTATTTATGGTACACAAGAGGAAGTAAAATTAAAAAGAAACATGAATTGTTCAAGGACAAAAAAAAGTAATTTATAAAGCTAGGATTTATGCACAGTTCTACTTTCTAGACTAATGCTGTAACTGACCATACTGTGTACTTATTTTAAGTCTGGTGTTGTTGCTACCATTTTTCCAGCATGACTTATTAGAAAGATATTAGCCTAGAAATCTAAGATTGATATATAGGTCAGGAATTTTTACTAATTTACTTCCATTTACTTCAAGTACCTCATCTGTAAACAAAAGGTAAAATTTTGCTCAATTTAATCCATGGCATTTGATAATACAGTAATTGCATGACCAGTCCTCTTTCACCATGATAAATTGAAGCTTCATCTTTACATTGGCCATTTATAGGGACTCTTTATTGACAATTTAGAAATGTCATTTTTGATATAGTGATATTTTATTATTTCTTTACAAAAATTAGGATATACTTTATCTCTTATAATTAAGCCATAACTAACTAAGTAATATGTTAGCATGAATAATGATTTCTAATTATTGTAGTTATCATTCAATTTATTCAGAAAAGATTCCATAGATAATAGGCTCCCCATAAGTCCATTAATATATATGACAGTTGTGGGTAGCTGAGTAATTTCAAAAAAGACAATAGTCAACGTTCCCACTGTATTTTCATGAATTACTCAATTCACACTGAAGAATAAAAAGAAGTCTAATTTTGTGATTATGAAAAAGGTGGGAGTTGTAAACATGGTTATACTATGTTAATGAATTCTCTAAGGATAAAAATAAAGACAGAAACTTTCTAGATGCATAAATACCAGAAGAAAGTATATAAAATTTGTCTGTACAATAAATTAAAGAGCAATTTTTAAAAATTATTTCTTGAAACCTAATTTTAGCTACCTCTTCTTAAAATAATATTATACTTCCCCTTAGGACTTTCTAAGGTCAATATATTTTATTAATCATTCATTAATTATTTTTTGATATATAAAGAGAATTCATTTAGCAGTGACATTTTACCTTTAATTTTGTGTTTGAGGGATTCTAATATATTATAATATGACCTTGGAAAAATTCTTCAGTCTTTTCAAAGTAAGTTTTCTCATCTATTGAATGAAGCATATTTTGCCTAAATTAGAATATGCATGCATGCATGTTCAGTCACCCAGTTGTTTCTGATTCTTTGCAACCCCATGGACTATAGCCCACCAGGCTTCTCTTTCCATGGGATTTTCCAAGCAAGAATTATGGAGTGGGTTGCCATTTCCACCTCCAGGGGATCTTCCTGACCTAGGGATTGAACCTGTGTTTCCTGTGGTTCCTGCATTGGTAGACAGATTCTTGACCACTGAGCTACCAAGGAAGCCCAAATCAGAATATGATAAGTGTCAAATGAGATAAATAACGTAAAATATCTAGGCTAGTACCTGACAGATAGAAATACAAAAGAAATATGTTGTGTTCTCCGTTTTGTGTTCCTTGATTTATACTTACTCATCAGTATCAAATTTCTGAAAAGGCAAAAGGGAATGAATGAGTTGCAAGGTCATCAGGGAGCTGGCAGGGCTAACAATGGCCTTATTCTTATTACTTGCAGTGACTGGCTATTGGATGGGGCAGCAGGGGTGACTGGACCTTGTGTTTCTCATCATTTAACTGGATTTGTTTTCATGATTGTTGAATAATGTAGCAAGAAAGAAAGTGAAAGAAATTCTCTGGAGGCATATAACCAAAATGGGAACTCATTTACTTCTGTGGCATTATTTTTCCCAGATCAAATTGCTAGGTAGTTAGAATAGGAAAAAAGGAGTCAAAAACAGTGGTGGCTAAAAGACAAAGAAAGGGAAAAGCCTGCGAAAATGGAACAAAAGAAAATCCGAGGACCAAAGTGAGACACTCAAGTGAAACAAACAGCCCTCCTGGCTAGTCCAGTTTACCTAGGGCAGGCTCGTGGGGAGGAGAAGAAAAAAACAAAAAACAAAAAACAACATATATATAAAAAGAGGAGACAAAATTGAGCCCCTCTCTTCTTTTGGGTCAGCCCGCCCTCACACCTCAAGGATGTATTTTCCTTTGTTTGCCAAATAAAACTGAGCTGTAACAGAGCTGTAACTCTGGTCCACCATTTCAAATTTTGCTGCAGCAAGACAGAGCCAAGGAAATTACACACTCCCCCAACATATCTTGTGCCATGACTCGGATTTAACCTGGCTGAAAAAACCTCAGCTTAGCCCCTGCAAGGCAGAGGCCAAGCACAGCAGAAGTCCAACTCAGCAGAAAGCTCACACGGCTCAGTCTCAGATTCCAGAATACTTCTAGTTAAGGTAGGAGATCCTTACCCCTATGACTGGAAGGACAAATGGCTAACAAAATCTTAATTCCTTTAAAATCTCTCATTTCTTATTTCCTTGAGCCCCCTGCAAACAGGTGATCAGCAGTGGGTGCAATTGAGGGACTCTGGCAGGGGCTACTCCACAGTGTGTCCTGAAGGCTCTACTATCTGCTGTGCCTTAGTAGTTGTTGCCCAAGCAGGTGAGGGTTCTTCTGTCCTTAATCTTCTTTGTGCCAAGGATCAGGCCAATGAAAACTGTGAGTACAGGCCAGGTATTTAGGAGATATTCTGGCAGGTAATGAAGGGGATTCCTTGTCACATTTTTCCCACTGCTTTTTCCTCCCATCCTTCAGCTCTATTCTCCATCTATGATACTGCTTATAAAGTATTGGGCAGGTCATCATCTTTCCATTTCTGAAAGTTGTGTTTGAAACCATTTACCTAAGTTTGGGACTCAAACCCAAGTGGCAGGGACTCTGTGCTATGCTTAGTCAGTCAATAGTATCTGACAGGGACTTGAGCCAGGCCAAAACCCATGGTGTCTGGTGTCAGGACCTAATGAAGCTCAAGTTCTTGATGTCTTATTGCAAAAACATTCAGTGAGAGATACAGTGATAGGTAAGAGGTAGATTTGTTGGGATTCAGAGAGAAGCACAATCCACAGAGCATGTGCCATTGCAGAGAGTGCATGCAGCAGCCATGAAATGTGGTATGGTTAGCTTTTGTGAGCTGGGTGATTTCATATGCTAATGAGTGGGGAACACACACTCCTAGGTCTTTTGATAGTGACTTGGAACTGCCATGGAGCCTCTGGGTGTGTCATTTAGCTTGCAGACTGAGGATCAAGGCTTAGTTAAATTTGACTTGTCTGCAATCTTGGCCCCATTTTATTTTAATTGGAGGCTAATTACTTTAAAATATTTTGGTGGTTTTTGCCATACCTTCACATGAATCAGCTATGGGTGTACATGTGTTCCCCATGCTGACCCTCCCTCCCACCTCCCTCCCCAACTTATCCCTCTGGGTCATCCCAGTGCACCAGCCCTAAACACCCTGCCTCATGCATTGGACCTGGACTGGCAATCTATTTCACAAATGATAATATACACGTTTCAAAGCTATTCTCTCAAATCATCCCATCCACACCTTCTCCTACTGGGTCCAACAGTCTGTTTTTTGCATCCGTGTCTCTTTTGCTGTTTTGCATATAGGGTCATCATTACCATAATTCTAAATTCCATATATATGCGTTAATATACTGTATTGGTGTTTTTCTTTCAGATTTACTTCACTCTCTATAATAGGGCCCAGTTTCATCCACCTCATTACAACTGATTCAAGTGTATTTTTAATAGCTGAGTAATATTCCATTGTGTATATGAACCACAGTTTTCTTATCCATGCATCTGCTGATGGACATCTAGGTTGATTCCAAGTCCTGGCTATTGTAAACAGTGCTGCAATGAATATTGGGGTACACACGTCCCTTTCAGTTCTGGTTTCCTCGGTGTGTATGCCCAGCAGTGGGATTGTTGGGTCATATGGAAGTTCTATGTCCAGTTTTTTAAGGAATCTCCACACTGTTCTCCACAGTGGCTGTACTAGTTTGCATTCCAACCAAAACTGTACGAGGGTTCCTTTTTCTCTGCACTTTCTCCAGCATTTATTGTTTATAGACTTTTTGATAGCAGCCATTTTGACCGGCATGAGATGGTACCTCACTGTGGTTTTGATTTGCATTTCTCTGATAATGAGCGATGTTGAGCACTTTTTCATGTGTTTGTTAGCCATCCATATGTCTTCTTTGGAGAAATGTCTGTTTAGTTCTTTGGCCCATTTTTTTGATTGGGTCATTTATTTTTCTGGAATTGAGCTGCAGGAGTTGCTTGTATATTTTTGATATTAATTCTTTGTCAGTTGTTTCAGTTACTATTATTTTCTTTCATTCTGAAGGCTATTTTTTCACCTTGCTTATGGTTTCCTTTATTGTGCAAAAGCTTTTAAGTTTAATTAAGTCCCATTTGTTTATTTTTGTTTTTATATCTGTTACTCTGGGAGGTGGGTGATAGAGAATCCTGCTATTATTTATGTCAGAGACTGTTTATCTATGTTTTCCTCTAGGAATTTTATAGTTTTTGGTCTTACATTTAGATCTATAATCCATTTTATTATTGTGTATGGTTTTAGAAGCTATTCTAGTTTCATTCTTTTACAAGTGGTTGACCAGTTTTCCCAGCACCATTTCTTAAAGAGATTGTCTTTTCTCCACTGTATATTCCTGTCTCCTTTGTCAAAGATAAGGTGTCCATAAATGTGTGGATTTATCTCAGGGATTTCTATTTTGTTCTATTGATATATATTTCTGTCTTTGTGCCAATACCATACCATCTTGATGACTGCTGCTTTGTAGTATAGCCAGAATTCAGGTAGGTTGATTCCTCCAGTTCCATTCTTCTTTCTCAAGATTGCTTTGGCTATTCGAGGTTTTTGTATTTCCATACAAATTGTGAAATTATTTGTTCTAGTTCTGTGAAAAATACCATTGGTACCTTGATGGGGAGTGCATTGAATCTATAGATTGCTTTGGGTAGTATACTCATTTTCGCTATATTGATTCTTCTGATCCATGAACAAGGTATATTTCTCCATCTTTTCTGTCATCTTTGATTTCTTTCTTCAATGTTTTATAGTTTTCTATATACAGGTCTTTTGTTCCTTTAGGTAGATTTATTCCTAAATATTTAATTATTTTTGTTGCAATGGTGAATGTAATTGTTTCCTTAATTTCTCTTTCTGTTTTTTCATTGTTAGTGTATAGGAATGCAAGAGATTTCTGTGTGTTAATTTTATATCCTGCAACTTTACTGTATTCATTGATTAGCTCTAGTAATTTTCTGGTTGAGTCTTTAGGGTTTCCTATGTAGAAGATCATGTCATCTGCAAACAGTGAATGTTTTACTTCTTCTTTTCCAATCTGGATTCCGTTTATTTCTCTTTCTGCTCTGATTGCTATAGCCAAAACTTCCAAAACTATGTTGAATAGCAGTGGTCAGAGTGGGCACCCTTGTCTTGTTCCTGACTTTAAGGGAAATGCTTTCAGTGTTTCACCATTGAGGATAATGTTTGCTGTGTGTTTATCATATATGGCTGTTATTATGTTGAGGTATGTTCCTTCTATGCTTGCTTTCTGGAGGGTTATTGTCATAAATGGATGCTGAATTTTGTCAAAGGCTTTCTCTGCATCTGTTGAGATAATCATGTGATTTTTATTTTTCAATTTGTTAATGTGGTGTGGTTTATCACTTTGATTTGTGGATATAATCCTTGCATCCCTGGGATAAAATCTACTTGGTAATGATGTATGATCTTTTTAATACATTGTTGGATTCTGTTTGCTAGAATATTGTTAAGGCTTTTTACATCTATGTTCATCAGTGATATTGGCCTGTAGTTTTCTTTTTCTGTGGCATCTTTGTCTGCTTTTGGTGTTAGGGCAAGAGTGGCATCATAAAATGACTTTGGAAATTTACCTTCCTATGCAATTTTCTGGAAGAGTTTGAGTAGGATAGGTGTTAGCTCTTCTCTAAATTTTCGGTAGAATTCAGCTGTAAAGTGTCTCGTCCTGGGCTTTTGTTTCTTGGAAGATTTCTGATTACAGTTTTGATTTCTGTGCTTGTGATGGGTCTCTTAAGATTTTCTAGTTCTTCCTGGTTCAATTTTGGAAAGTTGTACTTTTCTAAGAATTTGTCCATTTCTTCCAAGTTGTCCATTTTATTGGCATAGAGCTGCTGGTAGTCTCTTATGATCCTTTGTATTTCTGTGCTGTCTGTTGTGATTTTTCCATTTTTATTTCTAATTTTGTTGATTTGATTCTTCTCCCTTTGTTTCTTGATGAGTCTAGTTATGGTTTCTCTATTTTATTTATCTTCTCAAAGAACCAGCTTTTAGCCTTGTTTATTTTTGCTATGGTCTCTTCTGTTTCTTTTGCATTAATTTCTGCCCTAATTTTTGTGATCTCTTTTCTTCTACTAACGTTAAGTTTCTTTATTCCTTCTTTTGCTACTTGCTTTAGGTATATTGTTCATTTATTTATTTGATTTCTCTCCTGTTTCTTGAGGTAGGCTTGTATTGCTATGAACATCCCCCTTAGCACTGCTTTTACTGAATTGCATATGTTTTGGGTTGTTGTGTTTTCATTTTCATTCGTTTTTAGGCATATTTTGATTTCCTTTTTATTTCTTCTGTGATTTGTTGGTTATTCAGAAGTGTGTTGTTTTGCCTCCATAAGCTGGAATTTGTAATAGATTTTTTTCCCTGTAGTTGACATCTAATCTTACTGCATTTTGATCAGAAAAGATGCTTGAGAAGATTTCATTTTTTTATGTGGAAGGGCTTTATTGAAGTATCATTCATTTACAATGTTTTGTTCATTTATGCTGTACAGAAAAGTGTTTCAGTGATACCTGTGTATACATATTCTTTCCCATTAAGGTTTATTATTAATTTACTAAGGCTAGATTTGTGGCCCAGGATGTGATCTATCCTGGAGAAGGTTCCATTTTCACTTGACAAAAAGGTGAAATTCATTGTTTTAGGGTGAAATGTCCTATGGATTTCAATTAGGTCTAACTGGTCCATTGTATCATTTAAAGTTTGTGTTTCCTTGCTAATTTTTTGTTAGTTGATCTGTCCATAGGTGTGAGTGGGGTATTAAAGTCTCCCACTATTATTGCATTACTGTTAATTTCCCCTTTCATATTTGTTAGCATTTGCCTTCCATATGATGGTGATCCTATGCTTGGTGAATATGTATTTATAATTTTTATGTTTTCTTCTTAGATTGGTCTTTTGATCATAATGTAGAGTCCTTCTTTGTCTCTTTTCATGGCCTTTATTTCAAAGTCTATTTTATCTGATATGAATATTGTTACTCCTGCTTTCTTTTGGTACCATTTGCATGAAATATCTTTTTCCAGCCCTCCACTTTTAGTCTGTATGTGTCCCTAGGTTTTAGGTTTGTCTCTTGTAGACAGTATATATAGGGATTTTTTTTTTTATCCATTCAGATAGTCTTTGTCTTTAGATTGGGGCATTCACCCCATTTATATGTAAGATAATTATTGATAAGTATGATCCCGTTGCCATTTACTTTGTTGTTTTGGGTTCAAGTTTATAAACCTTTTCTGTATTTCCTGTTTAGAGGAGATCCTTTAGCATTTGTTGAAGAGCTGGTTTGGTGGTGCTGAATTCTCTGAGCTTTTGCTTGTACATAGAGCTTTTGATTTCTCCTTCATATTTGAATGAGATCCTTGATGGTTACAGTAATCTGGGTTATAGGTTTTTCTCTTTCATCACTTTAAGTATGCCCTGCCATTCCCTTCTGGCCTGAAGAGTTTCTGTTGAAAGATCAGTTATTATCCTTATGGGAATCCCCTTGTGTGTTATTTGTTGTTTTTCCCTTGCTGCTTTTAATATTTATTCTTTGTGTTTGGTCTTCATTAATTTGATTAATATGTGTCTTGGGGTGTTTCACCTTGGGTTTATCCTGTTTGGGACTCTCTGAGTTTCTTGGACCTGGGTGGCTATTTCCTTCCCCATTTTAGAGAACTTTTCAACTAATATCTCCTCAGGTATTTTGTCATGGCCTTTCTTTGTGTCTTATGCTTCTGGGACTCCTATGATTTGAATGTTGGTGTGTTTAGCATTGTCCCAGTGGTCTCTAAAGTTGTCCTCATTTCTTTTAATTCTTTTTTTTTTCTTTTTTCCTCTCTGTTTCATTTATTTCCACCCTTCTATTTTCCACGTCACTTATCCTATCTTCTGCCTCAGTTATTCTACTGCTGGTTCCCTCCAGAGTGCTTTTGATCTCATTTATTGCATTATTCATTGACCCTTTTTTATTTCTTCTAGGTCCTTGCTAAACTTTTCTTGAATCTTCTCAATCCTTGTCTCCAGACTATTTATCTGTAACTCTCTTTTGTTTTCAAAATTTTGGATCATTTCTACTATCATTATTCTTATTTATTTATTTATTTTAAGTTAGACTCCCTGTCTCCTCCTCTTTGTTTGGTTTGGTGGGCTTTTATCTTGTTCATTTACCTGATGAACATTTCTCTGCCTTTTCATCCTCTTTAGGTTTCTGTGTTTGAAGTGGCCTTTCTGTATGCTGGAAGTTTGTAGTTCCTCCTTATTTTGGAGGTGCCTCCTTGTGGGTGGGGTTGGACGAGTGGGTTGTCAAGGTTTCCAGGTTAGGGAAGCTTGCACTGGTGTTCTGGTGGTTGGAGCTGGATCTTTTCTTTCTTGAGTGCAATGAAGTGTCCAGTAGTGAGTTTTGAGGTGTCTGTGTGTTTGGTGTGACTTTTGGCCACCTGTATTTTTGTGCTCAGGATTATGTTCCTCCTTTGTTGGAGAATTAGCACGGTATGTCTTGCTCTGAAACTTGTTGGCTCTTGGATAGAGCTTGGTTTCAGTGTAGGTATAGAGGCTTTTGGATGAGCTTTTATTGGTTAATGGTTCCTGGAGTCAGTTTTATGGTGTTCTCAAGTTTTGAATTTAGACCTCCTGCCTCTGACGTTCAATCTTATTCTTATAGTAGCCTCAAGACTTCTCCATCCATACAGCACTGATGATAAAACGTCTAGGTTAATGGTGAAAATATTCTCCACAGTGAGGGACATCCAGAGAGGTTCACAGAGTTACATGAAGAAGAGAAGAGGGAGGAGGGAGATAGAAGTGACCAGGGATAGAAGTGGGGGAATCAAAAGCGGAGAAAGCAGTCTAGCCAGTAATCAATAAGAGAAGTTCATGGAGTTCCATAGAGAAGAGAAGAGGGAGGAAGGGGATAGAGGTGACCAGGAGGAGAAGAGGTGGAGTCAAAAGGAGAGAGACCAATCTAGCCTGTGATCAGTTCTTTAAGTGTTCTCCACAGCCTGGAACACCCAAAAAGATTCACAGATTTAAGCAGAGAAGAGAAGGGGGAGAGAGGAGATAGAGGTGACCTGGGGGAGACAAAGGGGTGCCAAAAGGGGAGACAGCAATCAAGCCAGTAATCACACTCTTAAGTAAAAATGGATACTGATGATTGGATTCTTAAAGGTACAGAATTGATAACAAATGCCAAAAAGCAAAGATAAAAATCTAGAGTAGCAGTTAGACTCTCAAAAATACAACACTAAATAAACAAAACAAAATCACAAAAGTTATAAGAGAAATATGAAATTTGCTTTAAAAATAGGGTATTTTTTTTTCAAGGTAATGGTAGGTTTTAAAAATGAAAATTATAAACAGTGCTACAATGAACATTGGGGTGCATGTGTCTCTTTCAGATCTAGTTTCCTCGGTGTGTACACCCAGGAGTGGGATTGCTGGGTCATATGGCAGTTCTATTACAGTTTTTAAAGGAATATCCACACTGTTCTCCATAGTGGCTGTACTAGTTTGCATTCCCACCAACAGTGTAAGAGGGTTCCCTTTTCTCCACACCCTCTCCAGCATTTATTGCTTGTAGATTTTTGGATAGCAGCCATCCTGACTGGCGTGTCATGGTACCTCATTGTGGTTTGATTTGCATTTCTCTGATAATGAGTGATGTTGAGCATGTTTTCATGTGTTTGTTAGACGTTTGTATGTCTTTGGAGAAATGTCTGTTTAGTTCTTTGGCCCATTTTTTGATTGGGTCATTTATTTTTCTGGAATTGAGCTGCAGGAGTTGCTTGTATATTTTTGAGATTAGTCTTTTATCTGTTGCTTCGTTTGCTATTATTTTCTCCCATTCTGAGGTATGTCTTTTCACCTGGATTATAGTTTCCTTTGTTGTGCAAAAGCTTTTAAGTTTAACCCCAATGTTCATCGCAGCACTGTTTATAATAGCCAGGACATGGAAGCAACCTAGATGCCCATCAGCAGACGAAAGGATAAGGAAGCTATGGTATATATACACAATGGAATATTACTCAGCCATTAAAAAGAATTCATTTGAATCAGTTTTAATGGGATGGATGAAACGAGCCCATCATACAGAGTGAAGTAAGCCAGAAAGATAAAGACCAATACAGTATACTAACGCATATATATGGAATTTGAAATGATGGTAACGATAAACCTGTATGCAAAACTGAAAAAGAGACACAGATGTACAGAACAGACTTTTGGACTCTGTGGGAGAAGGTGAGGTTGGGATGTTCTGAGAGAATAGCATTGAGACAAGTATACTATCAAGGGTGAAACAGATCACCAGCCCAGGTTGGATGCATGAGACAAGTGCTCAGGGCTGGTGCACTGGGAAGACCCAGAGGGATCAGATGGGGAAGGAGGCGGGAGGGGGGATAGGGATGGGGAACACATGTAAATCCATGGCTGATTCATGTCAATGTATGGCAAAAACCACTACAATATTGTAAAGCAATTAGCCTCCAACTAATAAAAATAAATGAAAAAAAAAAGAAAGAAAATTAAAGGAGTAATAAAGAACTTAAAAATTAAAAAATATAAAATTAAAAAGTGATAATAATAAAATATATCTACAAATTTCTCTGGAGCTATTGAGGGCACTGTTTGGTCAGTTTAGTTTCAGATATTTCCTTGTTCCACCTTATACTTCTTCTCTAGGGCTATAGGTCCCTTCCAATGTAGCCATTGCTAACCAGAGGGTTTTTACCTGTTGCGCCTGTCAGTTCCAAAGCCATTCCCTCTTCTTTGTTTTTGTTTTTGTTTTTTTTTTTTTTTGCTTCCTCTGTTTGCAAGTCTCTTCAGTATCTAAATTCTGCACTGACACAAGGGGGCAAAGGTGATCATTTATTTAAGCTCACTTATTCAGTTGTGCTGCAGGGAGGGATGAACACTTCAAACAATTATCACTGGCATGTGTGGGGAGTGCTTGCAGTGTCTAGACCACACTGGATTTTCCCCTGCTCATGGCGTGTGTGCTTTCCAAGTCTACACTGCTCAGGCTCCAGGTTGTTCTACTGGGGAGCTGTCTAAGGCAGGCCCTGTGTTGCATGCATTTCCCAGATCTACACCACTCAGGCTCAGGTTTCTGGGTACTCCACAAAGGCACAGACTCGGTTGGGCCTGTGTTTTGTGCCCTCCCCAGGTCTGAGCAGTTCAGGTGACCAGGTGCTTGGTGAGCACACTCTCCCCAGGTACAGTGCATTTTATCAACTCCCTGGTCTCAACTGCTCGATATCCTGGGTGTGCATTGGGAGCACCGTCTCAGGTGTGACATGTGTCTCCTCTGGAGAGCTGATCTCCGGCTGCGACCCTCCCGGCGGATGCAAACCGTCCAGGATCCCAGGAAGACTTGGTTAGCAACTGGAAGCCTGCTGTCTTTGGAGCCAAGTTTGCCCCTTTCCAGCTCTGGCTGCTGCCCGCCTGCCTCCCTGTCTCTGGTGGGGGATGGGCCAGTCCACAGCCAGCTAACTCTCCTCTGGTATTTGCTCAGGTCCTTTGTTATGTGAGAGGGCCCAGCAGTGCCTTATGTAAGAGCTTTTCACAAGAAAGTTCTCTCTCTTTCCTCTTTTTTTTTTTTCCCCTCTCTGGCTATCCCATGGTTTGGGTTGCTATCTCATGTTAGCTCCCTCAGATTGCCCTCAGAGCATTCAGGCCCAGTCCTTACCCTAAGCAATGCAGCCCACGCCTCCTTGTTCAGCCCCACTTGCTGGTTGTGGACATGAGCGTCTGGGCTACTTCTTTGCTGGGAGTTGCTATTAGGCGAATAATCTGTGGGTTTTATTTATTTATTTTTTCCTCCCAGTTATGTTGCCCTCTGAGATTCCCAAACTCCCCAAAGACCCACCAGTGAGAGGGTTTCCTGGTGTTTGGAAACTTCTCTTTTAAGACTCCCTCTCCAGGACCAGTATCCATCCCTAACTCTTTTGTCTCTCTCTTTTTATCTTTTATACTTTTATACTTGTCCTACCTCCTTTTGAAGAAAATGGGCTGCCTTTCTGGGTGCCTGGTGTCCTCCACCATCATTCAGAAGTTGTTTTGTGGTATTTGCTCAGCGTTCAAATGATCTTTCAATGAATTTGTAGGGGAGAAAGTGGTCTCCCTGTCCTATGCCTCAACCATCTTAGAACTGCCCGGGTCCCATTTTATTTTAATCCACTTATGTTATGCCCCTGGGCCATGTCATTCTTTCAAAAGTTTTGCCGTGACCCCTTCCCTCCTGTTTCATGCACTTTTCCTGAACCCTATCCAGGCCCACAGTGTTGCCTCTACAATATTCTGAAAGGACAACCAGAAAGCAGATGGCCCTTTGGAGGGAAATGCTATATAATATCCAACCCCTCCAGATATTCAGGCCTTCATCTTCCATGTTTCCTACAACATGTGCAACAACAGCAGCTCTCAGTGAACCCGCAAGGGCAGGTGGCAGGCACAGAATGCCTGCTACAAGTCCATCTGTTGATGACATCCCTTCAAGGGCAATTGGGCTTCCATGAATAATGTTTGCCACTTTGGGAGTTAACCCTACAGGCCACTGGGGCCCAAACCCTTACCACCCTTCTCCTAAAGTTACAAATATACCCCCAGATCAAATCTCCACTCCACTTGTATGGAACATCTGGTCTGTTGCCTCTTTTCAATTTGTTCTTAAGCCACTTACTAACTCTTACAACCAGAACCCTGACATCTTGTAGGCAACATTGCTCCACCATGCTTATTATTAAAATACTCCTAATAGCCATCATAGTCAACAAAACAGTCCGAAATGCAGTACTTGGATGCAATCTCAAAAATGACAGAATGATCTCTGTTCATTTCCAAGGCAAACCACACAATATCACTGTAATCCAAGCCTATGCCCTAACCAGTAATGCAGAAGAACCTGAAGTTGAATGGTTCTATGAAGACCTACAAGACCTTTTAGAACTAACGCCCAAAAAAGATGTCCTTTTCTTTCTAGGGGACTGGAATGCAAAAGTAGGAAGTCAAGAAACACCTGGAGTAACAGGCAATTTTGGCCTTGGAGTACAGAATGAAGCAGGGCAAAGGCTAATAGAGTTTTGCCAAGAGAACACACTTGTCATAGCAAACACCCTCTTCCAACAACACAAGAGAAGACTCTACATATGAACATCACCAGATGGTCAATATCGAAATCAGATTGATTAAATTATTTGCACCCAAAGATGGAGAACATCTATACAGTCAGCCAAAAAAGACTGGGAGCTGACTGTGGCTCAGATCATGAACTCCTTATTGTCAAATTCAGACTTAAACTGAAGAAAGTAGGGATAACCACTAGAACATTCAGGTATGACCTAAATCAAATCCCTTATGATGATACAGTGAAAGTGAGAAATATATTTAAGGGACTATATCTAATAGAAAGCCTGATGAACTATGGATGGAGGTTGGTGACATTGTACAGGAGAGAAGGATCAAGATCATCCCCATGGAAAAGAAATGGAAGAAAAGCAAAATGGTTGTCTCAGGAGGTCTTACAAATAGTTGTAAAATGAAGGGAAGCAAAAAGTAAAGGAAAAAAGGAAAGATATTCCATTTGAATGCAGAGTTCCAGAGAATAGCCAGGAGAGATAAGAAAGCCTTCCTTAAAAATCAGTGCAAAGAAATAGAGGAGAACAACAGAATGGGAAAGAGTAGAGACGTCTTCAAGAAAATTAGAGATACCAAGGGAATATTTCATGCAAAAATTGATTCAATAAAGGACATAAATGATATGGACCTAACAGAAACAGAAGCTATTAAGAAGAGGTGGCAAGAATACAAAAAAGAACTGTACAAAAAAGATCTTCATGACCCAGATAATCACAATGGTGTGATCACTTACCTAGAGCCAGACATCCTGGAATGTGAAGTCAAGTGGGCCTTAGAAAGCATCACTATCAACAAAGCAAGTGGTTGTGACAGAATTCCAGTTGAGCTATTTCAAATCCTGAATGATGATGCTGTGAAAGTGGTGCACTCAATATGCCAGCAAATTTGGAAAACTCAGCAGTGGCCACAGGACTGGAAAATGTTAGTTTTCATTCCAATCCCAAAAAAAGGCAATCCCAAAGAATGCTCAAACTACCACACAATTGCACTCATCACACATGCTCAAAATTAAACTGAAGAAAGTAGGGATAACCACTAGAACATTCAGTAAGGTATTGCTCAAAATTCTCCAAGCCAGGCTTCAGCAATATGTGAACCGTGAACTTCCAGATTTTCAAACTGGTTTTAGAAAAGGCAGAGGAACCAGAGATCAAATTGCCAATATCTGCTGGATCATGGAAAAACCAAGAGAGTTCCAGAAAAACATCTATTTCTTCTTTGTTGACTATGCCAAAGCCTTCGACTGTGTGGATCACAATAAACTGTGGAAAATTCTGAAAGAGATGGGAATACCAGACCACCTGACCTGCCTCTTGAGAAACCTGTATGCAGGTCAGGAAGAAACAGTTTGAACTGGACATGGAACAGTAGACTGGTTCCAAATAGGAAAAGTAGTACATCAAGGCTGGATATTGTCACCCTGCTTATTTAACTTATATGCAGAGTACATCATGAGAAATGCTGGGCTGGAAGAAGCACAAGCTGGAATCAAGATTGCCGGGAGAAATATTAATAACCTCACATAATCAGATGACACCACCCTTATGGCAGAAAGTGAAGATGAACTAAAAATCCTCTTGATGAATGTGAGACAGGAGAGTGAAAAAGTTGGCTTAAAACTTAACATTCAGAAAACTAAGATCATGGCATCTTGTCCCATAACCTCATGGGAAATAGATGGGGAGACAGTGGAAACAGTGTCAGACTTTATTTTTTATATTTTTGGGGGCACCAAAATCACTGCACATGGTGACTGCAACCATGAAATTAAAAGACGTTTACTCCTTAGAAGGAAAGTTATGACCAACCTAGATAGCATATTAAAAAGCAGAGACAGTTTCATCCATCTCATTAGAACTGATTCAAATGAATTCTTTTTAATGGCTGATTCATGTCAATGTATGACAAAAACTACTACAATATTGCAAAGTAATTAGCCTCCAACTAATAAAAATAAATGGAAAAAAAAAAAAAAAAAGAAAGCAGAGACATTACTTTGCCAACAAAATTCTGTCTGGTCAAGGCTATGGTTTTTCCAGTGGTCATGTATGGATGTGAGAGTTGGATTGTGAAGAAAGCTGAGCGCCAAGTAATTCATGCTTTTAAACTGTGGTGTTGGAGAAGACTCTTGAGAGTCCCTTGGACTGCAAGGAGATCCAACCAGTTCATCCTAAATTAGATTAGTCCTGGCTGTTCATTGGAAGGACTGATGCTAAAGCTGAAACTCCAATACTTTGGCCACCTCATTCAATGAGTTGACTTGTTGGAAAAGACCCTGATGCTGGGAGGGATTGGGGGCAGGAGGAGAAGGGGACGACAGAGGATGAGATGGCTGGATGGTATCACCAACTCGATGGGCATGAGTCTGAGTAAACTCCGGGTGTTTGTGTTGGACAAGGAGGCCTGGTGTGCTGCGATTCATGGGGTAGCAGAGTCGGACACGACTGAGCGACTGAACTGAACTGAACTGAATTGAATGCCCCTGACAGGACCAGATAATCCACGCTTTTGTCATTGCTTCTGTTATTACCTAAAGTGGGTCTATGGCATTGAAATATTTACCTTTGGAAATATCCTAAACTGCTCTTATGGAGGACTAGGGAAAGAAATCAGTGGCTTACATTCCCTCAGAGCAATAAGAGGATAAGGCTTATGGCTGTTTCGCCAAGTTCCCAGTCTCAGGGCACAGACTTGGATTGCTTTACTTCATGGTATCTATTCCCATCCATGGTAGGCAAATCAGCAATGAATTAAGATTACAACCCCTTAAACCTACCCAGCACTGGTCATGCTGGAGACCTAGGGGACACCCAAATCCAGTCTGGGTAGGATAAACTTCAGGAAGACTCACCCCTAAGGAAGTCCTCCCATAAAAATAGGAGGTTGTTTTTTTTTCTTTTTTTTTTTTTTTTCTTTTTTTCTTTTCCTCCCTGTCATCACTGTCTTTCAGGTGGGAAATAACCAATCCACTTCCCAAGAGATGCCCTTGAGATACATCCTTAATAACTGGAAGCTGTTCAATCCTCTAACTCTAAGGAGAAGTCGCTTAAAATTCTTTAATGCCACTGCATGGCCACAGTATCCTCTGGGAGATGAGGAACACTGGCCTGAGGTTGGAAGTTTATATTACAATACCATCCTGCAGCTATATTTATTCTGCAAAAGACAAGGCAAATGGACAGAGATCCCCTATGTTCGAGTTTTCTTCTGAATAAGAGATATGAAGGAACTATGTCTTAAGTATGGGCTTTCTATATGCCCTAAAATTGAGTCTATTAGGCAAATGATATTAGGCACAGACAACCAAGAGAAAGAAGCTCCTGTCCCCCATGAAAGCTCACCTTCCATGGTTCCCAAGCTGCCTGGTGCTCCTTTCTCGTATCCAAACATGCCCCAATATCCGGGAGTACCCCCTCCACATAAGCCAGCTAGAGTATGTCCCTTAGTTGAAACTGGAGGAGAATTCAGAGCAACCCTGTTCCCTCCTATAACTAAGACAGATCAAACAAGACCTGGGAAGCTATACAGATGACCCAGGCAAATATATAGATACATTCCAATCATTACCTTGGCCTTTGACTTGATGTGGAAGGACTTGATGTGGAAGGACATATTTAGTCAAACTTTATCTGAACTTGAGTATGCTAGGGTCTTAAACGAAGCCTAAAGCTATGCTATGGGACTTCATATGCCAAACAATAAATACCCAGTGGGGGAAAGTGCAAATCCCCTCCTCATATCTTAACTGGAATTATAATGATCCTGAGCACACCTGGGGTCATTGTCTGATCTATGTAAAGGGAGGACAAAAAGCAGCCCAGAAGAAAGTAATCAGCTATGTCTGGGTCTTAGCAATTACTCAGGAGTGCAATGAGAACCCCATTGCCTTTCTGGAAAGGCTAAATGAGACCCTCCAACAGTTTACCAATCTGGACTTAGACTCTTATGAGGGACAGGTGATCTTAAATTCCTGTCCCAATGTACATCAGACATCAGGATAAAGTTATAACAGCTACAGCAGCAGGACCCTGCTGCTTCATTAGATGAGATGTTCCAGACAGCCACCAATACTTTTTATAACAGAGAACAGGAGAGGGTGGCCAAGGCCAAAGAAAGGGAGAAAAGGAAAGAGACAAGGCATGCCCACTTGCTGGCCGCCCTCCAGGGAAGCCCTATAGCAAACCCCAAGTCCTTAAAAGAAAAGGCAAGAGGCAAATAAATGCCTAATCTGTAGATAGGCGGGACAATGGGGCAAAGAGTGTCCAAACCGTGACAAGCCTCCTAAAATGGCTTGCTACAAATGACATCAATTGAGACATTGGGTGGCACTCTGCCCTTGGAACCCAAGAGCCTCAAGGTCAAGCTCCAAGTCTTCCCTCATGATGGTTCAATAGGCTTGCCTGTCACAAATAACCATCATGGGGCTGGAGCCAAGGGTGCAACAGGATGCGGCAGGTAGGTCTGAGAATTTCTTGGTTGACACAGGGGCTACCTACTCTGTCCTGATCTCCCACTCCAGAGCCTTCTCCTCCCAAACCTGTACAATTTTGGGTGCTACAGGAAAAAAAAAATTACAAAAAAGATTCACCTGAGCACTTCTTTGTTGCTGGGACAAACATTTTCCCACCAGTTTCTGGTGGTCCCTGAGTGTCCTACCCCCTTATTGGGAAGAGATATGCTCACCAAACTGGAGACCACCCTTGTGATGGGAAGCTTTTCAACCCCTAGAATCCTGCCTCTTCTGGTTACTACTGAGGAACCCATTACACCCTCTCCAATAGGGAGGGAGCAAAAACTATGGGAGGACAAAATTAACACCCAGGTGTGGGACTGGGGACTTCTGGACGAGCCCACCAAGCTGAACTGTCATCATTGTCCTACAAGAGCCCACTTGGTTTCCAAACTGGAAACAATACCACCTCAGAAGAGAAGCTTGGGAAGGACTACAGCCTCTAGTAAATAAATTCCTTGCCTGTGGGCTATTGGTCCCCATAAATTTTCTGTGTAACACCCTTATCCTCCCTGTAAAGAAAAAGGACAGGACCTGGTGAATGATTCAAGATCTCTGGATCATAAATGAAGCTGTAGTCCCCCTCCATCCCACAGTACCCAATCCCTATATAATCGTAGGAGAAATCCCACTCACTGCCAAGTGGTTTACAGTCCTAGATCTCAAGGATGCATTCTTTTGCATATCACTGGCTAAAGAAACCCAGTATCTTTTTGTCTTCGAATGGGAGGTTCCAGGAGAAAAATACCAACAGATGACTTGGACAGTATTACCTCAAGGGTTCAGAGATAGCTCCCGCCTGTTTTGGCAGGTTTTTAGGCATGATCTCCTAGATATGGACCTGGGACCTAATGGAAAATATTACAATATGCAGATGACCTACTAATCTGCTCTCCAGATGTGAAAAATGTCCAACAACATGCAATTCAGGTTATAAACTTTTTGACGTAGAAGGGATATAAAGTCTCCCATGCTAAAGCACAGATGGTCAAGAAATGTCTCTTACCTAGAAGTTCAGATTGCACATGGATCCAAGAGTCTGTCCTCTGATTGAGTACAAGGAATGCTCCAGTTGCCCTCCCCCACAACTCGAAAGCAATTGCAAGCTTTCCTAGGGCTAACTGGGTATTGTAGATTCTGGATACCCATTTATGGTCTAATTGCTCAGCCCTTATATGAAAGTTTGAAGAGACGGGATGATTCAATCCCATTGATGTGGGGGAACTCCTCAAAAGAAGACAGAGGCTACACTAAAAAAAAAAAAAAAAAAAAAAAAAAAGCCTTAACTCAAGCACCCACTTTGAGGTTGCCAGACCCATAAAAGCATTCCAAGTTTATGTCCATGAAAGGAAGGAATAGCCTTGGGAGTGCTAACTCAAAGGTTGGGACCTGAGCCCTAGCCTATAGCTTACTTATCCAAGAGGCTCGACCCAACTGCCCGAGCCTGGCCTCCCTACGTTCAAAATCTTGAAGCTATTGAAGTCTTGATAGAAGTAGCTTTAAAACTCTTTTTGGGGCAAGCTAACTATTTTTACCAGACACCAAGGGGAACAACTCCTAAATGGGAGAGGCCATTTATGGATGTCTGATCAAAGGATCCTCAGATATCAAGTAGTGCTGATGGAAAATCCAGGCCTGACTATATCCCCTTGTGATGTTCTTAACCCAGCTATCCTCCTGCCTACCCCTGAGGGCTCTCTCCCCTTCCACTCTTGCCTAGAAACCTTGGACTGATGTACAAAACCTCCAGACGGATTGTCAGAAGATCCTCTGACCAATCTTGAGGAAATCTGGTACACTGATGGAAGAAGCTTTGTGTTGGATGAAAAAAAAAAAGAGGCAGATATGCAGTAATCTCCAATTTTGGGACCACAGAGTCTAAACCTTTGCCACTGGGTACTTCAGCCCAATTAGCTGAGCTCAAAGCCCTGACTCGAGCTTTAGAGCTGAGAAAAGGAAAAAAGAGTAGCCATTTACACTGACTCCAAGTATGCCTTTCTGTTGCTACATGCACATGCTTATATTTGGAAAGAAAGAGGTCACATGACCACCCGAGGGTCCCCAATCAAATATGGTGATCAAATCCTTAGGCTCTTGGAGGCAGGCCATCTTCCTGCTGAGGTTTCAGTCTCCCATTGTAAAGGACACCAAAAAGGGAGCATGGAAGTGACACGAGGGAACTAAGCAGCCAATCAGGGAACTAAAAAAGCAGCATTACAGAAAAATGACCTAATAGTACTTGCCATCTTGTTCCACAGACTAATTTGCTCAAAACTCCTTCATATACTGAAGGTCAGACTCTTAAAGCTAAGAGTGAGGGCTTTCAAGAAGATCATATGATGTAGTTCCAAAAGGAGGGACTCCTTTTTTTGCCTGGGAACCTCCAATGGGAGTTAGTTAACTCCTTACATGCTGCTACTCATTTGGGGAGAAGATCCACCAAAATTTACTAGAAAGGTCCTTCAGAGGAACAAACCACCAAGCAACTATAAGGCAAGTGGTCTCCTCTTGTCCCACTTGCCAATTAAACAACCCCCAAGGAGCTCGAGGACTCCAGCTGGCCCAGCCCATCCAATGACTTTGGACCTACCCAGGAGAAGAAAGGCAGATGAACTTCACCCAGATGCCAGTTTCTCAAGGATATAAATACCTATTAGTCGTGATAGATACACTCACAGGGTGAATTGAAGACTTTCCCACCTGGACTGAGAAGGCTGAGGAGGTGGTATAAAAATTGCTCCATGAAATAATTCTCAGATTTGGTCTGCCCAGGTCATTACAAAGTAACAATGGGACATCATTTACTTCTAAGGTCACCCAGGGGTTCTCTAAAGCATTGGGCATTACTTATCTCCATTGTGCCTGGAGACCTCAGTTTTTAGGAAAAGTAGAATGAGTCAACCAGTTTTTTAAATCAGTGATATAAAAGATAACCCAGCAGACTTCCCTGGGATGGAAGGAGGCTTTACCAATAGCTCTCCTCTGCACCTGTATTGTCCCTAAAAACAGGTTGGTCTTAGTCCTTATGAGATGCTATATGGGAGACTTTTTTTTTTTTTATGTCAATGACCTCTCCCTAGATCCAGAGGCTCAGACCCTCTGGTCTTATACCATGGCCATTTGACAATTCCAACAGGATGTACACTTGTGGGGTGTCAACCAGGACCCAAAAGATTCTAAAGAGCCACCAGTATATGCTCCAGGGACCCAAGTCTTAATTAATGTCTGGAAAGTTGGATTCCCAAAGGCTCAACTCCAGGCCACATGGAAGGATCCTTACCCTGTAATATTTTCTACTCCCACAGCAGTCAAGGTACCAGGACATGACTCCTAGATTCACTGCTCATGAGTCAAGCCATTGAAGAAAACAGAAGAGGGCACTCAATACACGTGTGAGCCCTTGGGAGATTTCAGATACCTATTCAGGACTACAAATGAGTGACATTCTAATGAACACTCCAAAAATTAAGTTTCTGGGGATAAGATTTCTCAGGATGGCTCTAAAGAGGCAACACAACTTGGCAGGCATTGTATTCCAAAATAGACAGGAGATAGATCTCCTGATCCCTGAATAAGAAGGAGCTTGAGCCATCTTGAATGAGATGTGTTGTTTCTGGGTAAATACCTCCAGCTAAGTTAAGGAAAGTCATACAGTCCTCAGGAAAAACATTCAGATCCAATTGGATCTCAAAGAACAGTCTGAAGAGTCCTCAGGGTGGCTACAATTCCTTTTGGGGGATCCTTCTCCTGGTGATACAGAATTTGGAGTTGGCTAATGACCCTACTAATCCTCGTTATCACCATGTTGATGTTGCTATGATTGTTCCATGTTTTATCAATTGTATAACCCATTTTGTCTCTGCCCAGGTCAACAAGTTACAATATGCAGTGCCAGTTGAACAAGGATATATAAAACTACACCTGACCATGGAAAATACCACTCACCCTTAGATGGACACTGTTATAAGGACTATGAGGATTGAGACTAGCAAGAGGGGGAGGCCTGATGCCCTTCGCCATCCCAGCTCAGCAGGAAGTAGCCAGAGAGGCCTTGACACCCCTACTTCCAAAGAATTTGGACTTCCATCTCTTGAGGGGGGAATGTTAGGTAGTTAGAATAGGAGTCCAAAATAGTGGTTGCTAAAAGACAAAGAAAAGTCTTCAAAGATGAAACAATAGAAAATCCAAGGATGGGAGTGAGAATCTCAGGTGACCAAGAGAAACAGCTCTCCTGGCTAGCCCAATTTGCATAGAGTAGGCTCAGGGGAAGGAGAAAAATGAAAGATATAAAGAGGAGCCAAAATTGAACCCCTCTCTTCTTTTGGGTTGGCCTGCACTCACACCTCAAGGATGTATTTCCATTTGCTTGCAAATAAACCTGAGCTGTAACCAAGCTGTAACACTGGTTTACCAAATAAAACTGAGCTGTCACACTGATTAATCATTTAAATTTTTTGCTGCAGCGAGACAGAACCAAGGAAATTACACACTCCCCCAACAAAACTATAAGACCAACTCTAATCCTAGGAATAAGTAAATAGATTCCACCTTGTGAGTGGACAAGTTGAAGAGTTCCATTTTATAGGCTGTTAAAACACAAAGATGTAGAAAATTGCAGCCATATTTTAAACAATCAAATATAGATTAAAGAAAATATCTGTTTTAATAAAACAAATGTAAGTTATCTGCTTAAAAAAAAGAAAATATCTGTTGATAAGGAGATAAAACACATAAAATTATACTTATGGATGACATTCTCAGAGTAAGATGGAAAGATAACTTAATCCTAGAAATTAAAGCATTCGTTTTGACATTCATTTGTCATCTACTCATTGAGTGTTTTCTATATCTCAAATCTTATATAACTCAGATCTAGAGCTACAAAGAAGATGCATTCTTCTTGAGTACCTCAGAGTCTAGTGAAAATGACATGATGGATGATACAAATTGCTTTAGCAATAGAGAATAAGTGGAAATTAATATACATTGAGCAGAAAAAAACCAGAAAATTAATTTTTATTACTACCTGCTATATTTTAAGCTGGCAAGTTATACTGTCTCAGTTAATACTCATATTACTCCCATGAAGTAAGCATTAATGCTTTTATATTTTACCATCTTCATATGAGAACAGTCTTAGTTCAAATCCAAGTCTGTTGGATTCCAAATTTCATAGTTTCAAGCACACTAATGGAGGGGGATCAGTCACTGAAGAAACTCATAATGTGTGTGCTGAAAGAAGACAGAGATGATAAAATAAGTTTCAAAGAATTTTCAAATGGGCAAGAGAGTAAAATAATATATATTTTACAAATCTAGAACTGTGAGTGAAAATTTGAGAGATATGGGAAATATTTGGCACAACAAGAAAAGGGAGAGGGTAAGAGACATAAGAAATATATAGAAATATGCCAAGCAAGAAAGAATGTTGGAGTACATAACCTTAACTTTTAAGTGGGTCCACTCAGCATGTCTTTGGGAATTACTCTCGTGATGTCCAACATCAAAGAATTTAAAACGAGTTTAACCAACGGTGGTAAGTTTTCAGTTTTGGAGCTTGGCTTGTTGGATGTGGCAAGAGTTGTATTTGATTTCGGCAAAAACATCACAATCTTAATTGACAGCAGAAATTCATGTTGGATAGTCAATTAAATGAGGAATCGAGTGGAGAGGGAGGTGGGAGCGGGGATGGGGATGGGGAATACGTGTAAATCCATGGCTGATTCATATCAATGTATGACAAAACCCACTGAAATGTTGTGAAGTGATTGGCCTCCAACTAATAAAAAAAAAAAATGTATATAACTGCTCCCTATTGCTTGATGTTATTCTTCATCTGAGGGATATACATCACAGCTTTGACATGCACTAAGGGGTGGTGGTTTAGCCACTAGCCATGTCCAACTCTTTGCGACCCCATGGACTCTAGCCCACCAGGCTCCTCTGTTCATGGGATTTCCCAGGCAAGAATACTGGAGTGGGTGGCCAAACCCTTCTCCAGGGGATCTTCCTGTCTGAGGGACTGAATCCATGCCTCCTGCATTGCAAGCATTGGCCAGCAGATTCTTTATCACTGAGCCACCAGGGAAGCCCACATCTTACCCTCTCCCTATTCTTGCTGTGCCAAATATTTCCCATATCTCTCAATTTTTCACTCACAGTTCTTGTTCTTTCACTATTAGCAGATGGCTTTGACTGCTTTAAAGATTTGCAAAATATATATTATTTTACTCTCTTGCCACTTTGAAAGCTCTTTGAAGCCCCTCTGCAGGGAGGGGAGGTTATATAAACCATGGCTACATGGATGACATTGCATGTGACTTACTTTGACCAAAGAAACTGTGGTTTACAAATTATCAGCATAAGCTTTTTAAGAACTATTGTGTGGTTCTACCACAGCATTATTTTTTCTATACCCTGAGAAGTTTGTTTTACAGATATAGGTTTCTCCTTTAGCTTGGACCCTAAAATGAAGGATACATTTTGAGAAGAACTTTAGCGAACTCAGAAAACAATAGGTAATGTGAAAAAGTAATAAACATTTGTCTTTCTGATCCACTCATTTGTGGACAACTCATTTGTCAGTGAAGATAGAATAAAACTCTTTGTAAATCAAGAAAAAGCAGAATGAGATACATAGATTTTAAGTATATAGAGAGTAAGGAGACAGAAGTAACTGTAAAGGCAAATAGTAATTCCTGTAAATGTGAATGGTTGAGAGAGGCTGAAGGCAAATAATTGCAATTAGAAAAGGGTCAAGATGAAAAAGTTCCTTTAATGTTTATTTATATATTCATTCATTCATTTGCTTTTTTTAAATTGGAGAATAATTGCTTTACAAAGATGTGTGGGGGTCACAGTACTCAGACCATTGTTAAAATGGGACAATTAACCTTATATAAAATTGGTGTAGATCAAAAGAATACCTTAGAATTTGAGGCATTGTGTTGTAAGGCTTCAAATTTTGAGATCAATTTCCTGGCTTATTGAAAATTAAAGCAGAAAGTTGTTACATTTTTTTTCTTTTTTAAAATGTATTTTTTTTTAACCGAAGGATAATTGTTTTACAGTTGTTACATTTTTTAATGAAAGGCTTTCAGTGGAGTTTTTTAGAGTTTCATTTTAATAGAGTTTTATTTCTATGCAATGCAGAATTGACAAACCTCTATTCTTCTCTCTCTTCCTGGCACACTGTACTACATACAGTTTTGAAGCAATGATGATTCTTCCAACAGATTTTTGGGGGAATGTTACATTGATCTCTTAAATTATAAACACTACAAAATGTAAAATTTGTGAAAATTAATACAACTTTGCCTTAAAGAATATTAGACTAGAGCTTCTCATATAATGTTTAAAGAAGATTTGGAGTGTTCATTGATGTTTACAATTTTAATATTTCTGAAGACTGTTACAGTGCCTTGGATATGTGCTGAAAGCCAAACTTCTAATCTTTTTTAAACAAAGAAATATTTAAATAAATTATATTTCAACACACACAAACACACACACACAAAGTTGTCTTGATTTCTACCATACAACAATGTGAATAAGCCATAAGTAAATATATATATATATATATATATATATATATATATACACACATATATATATATATATATCCCCTCCCCTATTGAATCTCCCTCCCTTCCCACACCTTGATACAAATCACCAAGTTGAGCTCCCAGTGTTATACAACAAGTTCCCACTATCTATCAGTTTTACATGTCTTAATATATATGTTATAATGCTACTCTCTCAACTCAGCCCACCCTCTCCTTCCCCCACTGTGTCCACAGGTCTGTTCTCTATGTCTATGGCTCTGTTCCTACCCTGCAAATAGGTTCATCAATGACATTTTTCTAGATTGCATATATATGCATTAAAATTTTTTTCTCTTTCAGACTTACTTCATCATTCTGGATAACAGGCTCTATGTTCATTCCCCTCACTAGAATTGACTCAAATTTATTCATTTTTATGGCTGAGTAATATTCCATTATATGTGTGTGTGTGTGTGTGTGTGTGTATACACCACTGTTTCTTTATCCATTCATCTGTTGATGGACATCTAGGTTGCTTCTATGTCTTACCTATTGTAAATACTGCTACAATGAACACTGGGATTTATGCGTCTTTTTGAATTTTATGGTTTTCTCAGGTTATACGCCCACTAGTGGGATTATTCGGTCAAATAGCAGTTTTACTCATAGTCTTTTTTTTTTTTTTTTTTTAAGGACTCTCCATACTCTTCTACGTAGTGGCTGTATCAACTTATCCTCTCATCAATAGTGCTAGAGGATTCCTTTTTCTCCACATCCTCTCCAGCATTTTTCATTTATATATATTTTTGATGATGACAATTCTGACCAGAGTGAGGTGATGACTCATTGCAGTTTTGATTTGCATTTATGTAATACAGTGACAGTGAACATTTTTTCAGCTGTTTGTTGGCCATCAGTATGTCTTCTTTGGAGAAATCTCTGTTTAAGTCATCTGCCCATTTTGTTATGCCTATGTTTTCCTCTAAGAGTTTTATATTAATAGCTTCTAGACTTACATTTAGGTCTTTAATCCATTTTGAGTTTATTTTTGTTTAGCTGTTAGGGAGTATTCTAATTTTATTCTTTTATATGTAGCCGTCCAGTTTTTCCAGCACCACTTTCCCAGCGCCAAGTCTCTTCAGACTGTCTTTTCTCCATTGTATATCATTGCCTTCTGTTTCAAAGATCAGGTGGCCATAGGTGTTTTGGTATATCTCTAGGCTTTCTATCTTGTTCCATTTGTCTATATTTTTATTATTGTGCCAACACGATACTGTCTTGTTGACTGTAACTTTGTAGTATATTCTGAATTAAGGAAGGCTGATTCCTCTAACTCCATTTTTCTGTCTCAAGATAAATTTGGCTAGTCAGATTCTTTTGTGTTTCCATACAAATTTTGAAATATTTTGTTTAGTTCTGTGGAAAATGCCATTGATAATTTGATAAGGAGTGCACTGAATCTATAGACTGATTCGGGTAGCATAGTCATTTTCATAATATTAATTATTCCAATCCAATAGCATGATATATCTCTCTGTTTGTGTTGTCTTTGATTCCTTTTTTTTTTTTTTTTTTGTCTTTGATTCCTTTCATTAGTGTCTCAAAGTTTTCTGTGTATGGTCTTTGGTCTTTTTCAGCAGGTTTATTCCTAGGGGGAAAAAAGCCAAGCTAGTAGAAGGAAAACAATCATAAATATCAGAGCAGAAATAAATGAAAATGAAAGGAAGGAAACAGTAAAAAAGATCGTAAACTAAAAGTTGATTGAGAAGATAAAATTGACAAATCATTAGCCAGACTTATCAAGAACAAAAGGGAGAAGACTCAAATCAACAAAATTAGAAATGAAAAAGGAGAGGTTATGACAGACAATGTAGAAATACAAAGGATCATAAAAGACTGATATGAGCACTTATATGCCTATAAAATGAACAACCTGTAAGAAATGCAAAAATTCTTACAAAAGGAATTTGTACCAGGAATAAATAGAAATTATGAATAGACTTATTACAAGCACTGTAATTGAAACTGTGAACAAAAACGCCTCCTTTGTCAAAGATGCCCATAGGTGCATTGGTTTATTTGTGGGCTTTCTATCTTGCTCAGTTGGTCATTATTTCTGTTTTTTGTGCCAGTATCATACTGTTTTGATAACTGTATTGCTGTAGTATAGTCTGAAGTCAGGAAGGTTGATTCCTCTAGCTCCATTTTTTCGTTTTTTTTCATTATTGCTTTGGCAATTCAGAATCTTTTGTGTTTCCAAGCAAATTGTTATTTTTTGTTCTAGTTCTGTTAAAAAATGCCATTGGTGATTTGATAGAGAATGCATTGAATCTGCAGATTGCTTTGGATATTACAATAATTTTCATAATATTGAGTATTCCATTCCAAGAACATCATATACACATATACATATGTATATATATGTGTGTGTATATATGTACATATATATATTTACATATATGTGTGTGTGTATATATATATACACACATATATTTGTATATATATATGTGTGTGTATATATATATATACACACACACATATATATATATATATATCTCCATCTGTGTGAGTCGTCTTTGATTTCTTTATCAGTATCATATAAATACGGCTCTGAATACATAGCTTTTGTATTCTAATGTAGGTTTATTCCTAGGTATTTTATTCTTTTTATTACAATGGTGATTGGGGATGTTTCCTTAATTTCTCCTTCTGATTTTTTGTTGTTAGTCTATAGTAATGCAAGAGATTCCCTTACATAAATCTTCTGTCTTGAGACTTTCTAAGTTCATTAATTAGCTTTAATGTTTTTCTGGTGGCATCTTTAGGGTTTTCTATGTACAATATCACGTCATCTTCAGTCAGTAACAGTTTTCCTTCTTCTTTTCCAATCTGGATTGCTTTTGTTTCTTTTTCTCTCTAATTGTTGTGACTAGGACTTGCAAAACTATGTTAAATGGTATTGGCAAGAGTGGGTCTTGTTCCTGATCTTAGAAGAAATGCTTTCAATTTTCTACCATTGAGAATTATGTTTGCTGTGGGTTTGTCATATACAAACCTTTATTATGTTGATATGGTTTCCCCCATGCCCACTTTCTGGAGGTTTTTTTTGTTGTTGTTGTTTTTGTTTTATCACAAATGGGTGTTGAAGTTTGCCCAAAACTATTTCTGTATCTATTTAGATTATCATGTGGTCTTGTTAATATGGTGTATTACATTGACTGATTTGCATATATTGAAGAAAACTTGCATCAATGGGATAAAACCCACTTGCTCGTGGTGTATGCTCTTTGTAATGAGCTGTTGAATTCTGTTTGCTGATATTTGTTAAGGATTTTTGCACCTTCTTCATCAGTGATATTGGCCTATACTTTCTTTTGGTGATATTTTTGCCTGATTTTGGTATCATAGAATAAATTTGGGTGTGTTCATTCCTCTGTTGTTTTTGAAAGAGTTTGAGAAGAATTGGTTTTAGCTCTTCTGCAAACACTTGAAGTCACTTGTGAAGCCATCTGGCCCAGAATTATTTTTGTTGGAAGATGTTTAATCACAGTTTCAATTACAGTGCATGTGATCATTCTGTTCATATTTTAGATTTATTCCTGGTCCAGTCTTGAAAGTTTGTACTTTCTAATAATTTGTCCATTTCTTTCTTTCTTTCTTTTTTTTTTTTTTTTTCATTTCTTACAAGTTGTTCATTTTATTGGCATGTAACTGCTTGTTTTTAGCTTCCTTGATGGCTCAGAAGGAAAAGAATCTTCCCACAATGAAGGAGACCTGGATTCAATCCTGGGGTCTGGAAGATCCCCTGGAGAAGGGAATGGCAACCCACTCTACTATTCTTGCCTGGAGAATTCCATTATAGTCTTTTGGGCTACTGTCCATGCGGTCACAGAGTTGGACACTACTGAGCAACTAACACTTTCACTTTCTTCAGCTGCTTGTAGTAGCCTTGCATGATCTTTAGTATTTCTTGGAGTCAGTTGTAACTGCTCCCTTTTCGCTTCTAATTTTATTCATGTGAGTCTTCCTTTTCTTTTTTTTTTTCCTTAATGAATCTGGCTAATAGTTTATCTATATATCCTCTCAAAGAACCAGCTTTGGTTTCATTGATTTTTACTATTAATTTCATGTTTTTTCATTTATTGATTTCCACTTTGATCTTTACAATTTCTTCTATTTTACTAAAGCAGAATAAAGAAAAAAAGTTTTGTTTGTTGTTGCTATTGCTCTTGTTCTTTTTCTAATAGGTTTCTATTTCTCTGTCAAATCTCA
This sequence comes from Dama dama, assembly GCF_033118175.1. Taxonomy (NCBI): domain Eukaryota; kingdom Metazoa; phylum Chordata; class Mammalia; order Artiodactyla; family Cervidae; genus Dama; species Dama dama. Next base: position 75,067,145 of record NC_083714.1, read on the forward strand.
ATGATATCCTTGCTGGGTAGAGTAATCTTGATTATTGGTTTTTCACTCTCATTACTTTAAATATATCCTACCACTCATTTCTGGCTGTAGAATATGTGCTGAAAGATCAGGTATTAAGATTATGGGGATTCCCTTCTATGTTTGTTTTTCCCTTGCTGATTTTAATATTTTTTCTTTGTGTTTAAATTTTGCTATTTTGAATAATGTGCGTCTCTTTCTGTTTCTCCTTGGGTTTTTCCTGTATTGAACTGTCTACATTTACTGGACTTGATTATTTCCTTTTGCATGTTAGGAATTTTTTTTTTTTTTTTTTTACTGTAATCTCTTTAAACATTTTCTCAGACCCTTTCTCTTTCCCTTCTTCTGGGACCAGTATAAGCCAAATGTTGCTTTTAAAGTTGTCTCAATGTCTCTGAGACTGTCTTCAATCTTTTTCATTCTTTTTTCTTTATTCTGCTTCTCTGCAGTTATTTCCACCATTATATCTTCCAGCTCATTTATTGGTTCTTCTGCTTCAAATATTCTCCTGTTGATTCTTTTTAGTGTATTTTTAATTTCAATTTTTGTGTTGTTCATCACTGTTATTTAGTTCTTTTCTGTCTTTGTCAAATGTTTCTTGTATTTTCTCCATTCTATTTCTGAGATTTTGGATCAACTTTACTATCATTACTATGAATTTTTATTCAGGAAGACTGCCTATTTCCTCGTTTTTATTTGGTTTTGTAGATTTTTAACTTGCAGCTTCATCTGCATGATATCTGTTGTTTTTTTTTTTTTCATTTTGTCTGTGTTTGAAGTCTCCTTTCTCCAGGCTGCAGTATCATAGTTCACATTCTTCTAGTATCTGCTCCCAGTGGATGAGATTGGTCTAGTGGCTTGTGCAGGCTTCGTGGTTGGGGGGAGGGTGGGACTGGTTCCTTTGGTCTGGTTAGTGAAGCTGAGATTTTTTCCCTCTGATGGACAGGGCCATGTCAGGTGGTGTGTTCTGGAGTGCCTGTGGGCTTAGTATTACTTTAGGCAGCTTGTCTGCTGATGGTTGGGTTGGCATTCCTATCTTCCTTGTTTGGCATGAGGCATCCAGCGCTGGATAGAGCTGAGTTTGGATTCAGACCAAGGCCTTCATGAGAGCCCTCACTGAATAATAATATTCTCTGGTGCCAAGAATTATTGGGCTATCCAGTGTCCTGGACTTGGTGCTCCCATCTCAGAGGCTCAGGCCTGTTTATCAATCAAGGAACCAAGACCCCAAAAGCCACTCCTCATGGTAATAAAAAGGATTAAATAACCCTTTAAAAACAAAAACTAAGACAAATGATAAAAACAAAATCAAGCAAACAGAAATAAGATCAAAGGAAGACACACACACAAACAAGAAACAGAAACAGAACGAAAGTGGGAAAAAAAGAGAACAACCAGAGAAAAAGCAAAAAACCAAAACTGAGATTAAACAATTAAAAAAAAACCCTCATATAAAAAAGCCAAAACAAAAAATAAAACTAAAGCAGGGTGCCAACTGAAGAATAAAGCAAAATAAACACAACAAAGAAAAATGATTTTAAAAAGCACAGAATGACAGAAAAGCAAAGTAAAATAGATTTTCTTTTAAAAATTAAAAATATGATAAAAAGTTCCAAAGGTCTACATAAAAGTTTAAATAATAATAATAATAAAAATAAGCAACCACAATAACAGAGATTAAAAAACAAAAACAAAAACACAGAACCAACAACAGAATGAATCAAAACAAAAATAATAGCAAATGTCTTCCTGGGGTCTCAGCTGTCAGTGTCCTTACCCCTGCCATGAGCCATAGCCTACCTCTTCTTCCCCAGGAAGCCCTCCAATGCCTCCAGACCAGTCTCTGGACCTTCTGTGAGCCCTGTGTGGGCAATTCTGACTCTAACCTGGCCCTATTCCCACATGCATTTGCCCCAAAAGTCCACAGCTGCTCAAGCTAGATTGTTTTCATTTGTGGGAACACACATTGCCCTTTCATATATACCACAGACACAAGGTCTACCTAGTTCAGTTTAGTTGCTGAGTCATGTCCGACTTGTTGTGACCCCATGGACTGCAGCACAACAGGCTTCCCTGTCCATCACCAACTCCTAGAGCTTGCTCAAACTCATGTCCATTTAGTCGGTGATGCCATCTAACCATCTCATCCTCTGTCTTCCCCTTCTCCTCCTGCCTTCAATCTTTCCCAGCATCAGGGTCTTTTCTAAGGAGTCAGTTCTTTGCATCAGGTGGCCAAAGTACTGGAGCTTCAGCTTCAGCATCAGTCCTTCCAATGGATATTCATGACTGATTTATTTTAGGATGGACTGATTTGATTTTGCAGTCTAAGGGACTCTCACATCTTCTCCAACACCACAGTTCAAAAGCATCAATTATTTGGCACTCAGTTTTCTTCATAGTTCAACTCTCTCATCCATACATGACTACTGGCAAAACCATAGCTTTGACTAGACATACTTTGTTGGCAAAGTAATGTCTCTGCTTTTTAATATGCTGTCTAGGTTGGTCATAGCTTTTCTTCCAAGGAGCAAGCACCTTTTAATTTCATGGTTGCAGTCACCATCTGCAGTGATTTTGGAGCGCCTGCCCCCCCACCCCCGCCAACACACACACACATGAAATCTGCCACTGTTTCCATTGTTTCCCCGTCGATTTGCCATTGATCATTGGACTTTAATTTGAAGTTTCTACACCTGATGGAAATATTTTTAATCCTTTTCTTTAGTCACCCCTTCCCTGGGGCTCATTTGTGGTTTTATCACCATCTGTGTATGTGTATGGTGGGGGGCACCATCCACAGAAGTCTGCTCCCTAGGCTTCCCTGGAGGACTTGAGTCTGCTTCAGTGCAGATAGGGCTTAGAGGTGGCATGACTGCTTGGACTATGGGAGCCTTGGTAAAGCCAGATGCTCAGGGAAGCTGATGGCCAGAGGAAAAAGAGATATGACCCTATTAGTAGGTTTTTCTAGCTTCCAGCAGTCAATGCACAAAGTGAAGCTCTGGCCAGGCCTTCTCTGGCACCCTTCTGCAGACATGTGAGAGGCAACTCTGTCCAGGTCTTCTCCATTGCTTGGCAGCAGGCACTGCCATGTGGGAAAAGAGAGGCTACATTTGTTACTCCATCCCCTGTGTGTAACTCAGTAGTAGCACCCTCTTTCCATGGCAGTTCAATTTTCTTACAAAGGCATTCCCTGTTCCAGACTTCCTCCATCCTGTTCCCTCTTGCTGTCTCCTTGCAGCCAATAGCAGTCCTCACCCCAGGATTGCCCTCTAGTACCCATGCTCCAGCTCCTGGCCTAAATGTCCACCAGAAGACATGCATCCCAGTCTGGCGCATGTAGGGCCAAGACAAAGGTTGTTGGTGTGGCTCTCATTCCATCCAGCCTGTCACAGATTGACTGCTTTACCCTTCTCTGATAAACTCAAATGTTTCCCTTCTGTCCCAGCTGATTTCCCCATCAGTGAGAAAGATTCCCTGAATGTGGGAATTTTTCCCCTACTTTAGTTCCCCACCCCGGCGTGCAGTTCCAGTCCTTCTTTGGATAAGTGTTGTTTTCTTGTCAGGGATTTAGTTTAGGTAAATATATTAAAAAGCTTATGGGAAAAATACATATATAATGGAGTTTATAAGTGATAAAGTTTTCATAGGGTATAAAGAGTTTTAACATAAAATGAACAAGCAAAAGGACAAGAAACTATAAGACTAAGAGTAATAGTAATCAGAATGTTGAGGATAGTGGGGAAAAGTTATTTACTAGCATAATTGAGATTATGGGTCAGAGTTGAGAAAAGGATAAAATCATGATTAGAATGAGGAAGCTTATTACACTCTTCCAATTGGAATGTTGGTATAGAATTTCTTCTGAAAATATGAAACCTGAAATATCATTATGTGAATTATATTCTTGAAATACTCAACCATTGCCAATCATGACACTATAATCCTGACTCTCCTCCTTTCTTTTTTCCCCCTTTTTCCTCTTTCTTTTGCTTAGCAATTTTCTGTCTTCATTTTTTAAAAAAAATCCTTCTTGTTCTTAAATCTAGGTGTTCAGTAAAAAAGTAAATCAGTTTTTCTTTCTATGTTTTTTTCTTATTACTTTATCTATTTAAAAGCTTATATATCATTCACTCTTTCAATACATACTTATTGAAAATCTATTATCTACCAGACTATGTGCCAGAATTTTATACTGATTTTTCTTTGACAAAGTAAGATGAAGAACATTAGACAGGGTCTTTACCTTCAGGAAGTTTATACTCTAGACTCCACCTTTAACACCTCTACCAGGCTTGTATCAGGTACATTAAATTGCTCATTTAATGTGTTTGAATCTATATTCTTAAATTCAGTTTGACAAGATATGAAGTAGTTATCTTCCATTCAAAAACTAGTTCCCCTCCTGTCTCATCCAACTTAATGATAATATAATTTTCCCAAGTTCAAGCCTCATAAATTAAGTGTATTTGACATTCCTTCTTCTTTCCCTATGTATATAATCAATCACAAAAATCTACTGATTCATCCTTCAAGGAGTTTCTTTTTTAATTTTTCCCATTGCAGTTCTAGTGCTACAACTATAGCTCAAACCTAATGTTTACATATCTACAATGGTGTCCATCATGGTACATTTTTTCTGTCAATTTTTATTTTAGATGACATCTGTGGGGAATAAGTTGTTAAATGAGAGGGGGAATGATTTTGTATTAAATACTTTTTATTCTATTTTCCTATTTTAAACACTTCTCTGCTGTGCTCTGGAGAAGGCAATGGCAACCCACTCCAGTACTCTTGCCTGGAAAATCCCGTGAATGGAGGAGCCTGGAAGGCTGCAGTCCATGGGGTCATGAAGAGTCGGACATGACTAAGTGACTTCACTTTCACTTTCATGCTTTAGAGAATGAAATGGCAACCCACTCCAGTGTTCTTGCCTGGAGAATCCCAGGAACGGCAGAGCCTGGTGGGCTGCCGTCTATGGGGTCGCACAGAGTTGGACATGACTGAAGCAACTTAGCAGCAGCAGCAGCTGTGCTCTATGTTTGTCTTCTAAACCGCTGCTTTTCTCTAACAGACTTATAATGAAAGGTTGTTGCTGAACCATGAAAGATGGCAGGATTTTCAGCCTCTGGAGGAGAATAATTCAATCCTGGGCCAGTGACGAGTCTTGATCTCTCAGAACTTTTGTGTAATAAAGTTTTATTAAAGTATAACAGAGATAGAGAAAACTTCTGACATAGACATCAGAAGTGGGTAGAAAGAGTGCCCCCTCCTGCTAGTGTTTAGCTGGATGTTATATAGCTACTAGCAGTCTGCTAATTAGAGAAAGGAAATGTCTTAAAACTCAGAGACTGGCACCAGGCCCCTCACCCACAACAGGCATTTTGAGATAACATTGGCACAAGGTAAGTTGTCCTGGGCCATAAAATGATTGACATTAATCTTGAAGAAAGGCAGGTTTTCAAGCAAATACAGTCTCATTAACATAGCTTGAGAGAATGTTTGCATGAGTAAAACATACTGGTTTGTCAAGTCAGTTCCGAGTCTGAGACAAAACCAACTTGAAGACAGAGTCTAGGGTAAATACATAGTTCCTTAACATAGCTTAAGACAAACATTTACATAAGAAAAATGCAATGGTTAGCTCAACTTTTGAGAAAATTAAGTTCAGGTGGAGCCAGGTGTCTTCTTGGCAACACAGAATTTTAAGAGAAACTTCCTTTTGATTTTGTATAGAGAAGGGGAAAAAAAAATCTGACACTTGTATTTTGTTTCCTCCTACCACTTAAGAGGGAGATAAAAAATGTCTGACACTTATAGCCTATTTCCTCCATTTGGAGACCCCTGGCCTTCCTGCCCGTTACCCTCTCAATAACTTAATCTTATAGGTATAAAGAATCTTAGAAAGTATGTCATCTAACATTCGTGTGTTTTACATATAAGAAATCTATAGAAAGGTTAACTGACTGTCATGGAATCTTTAAATTTGGGCATACTTGTCTAAGTTATGTTTAATTTATTTTACTCTCCATAGAGTTCTTACAGCTTGACTTCATTTGTAATCTATTTGGAAAGTGTGTGTGTATGTATAAATTGTGCATGTGCATCTGTGTGGCTTTATAGTTTGTTTTTATTTATGCACTTCAAAACTAACTGTTAATTATGACCTTATGAAAACATTTCAAATTTATGCCTTAACCTAGTACTGTCATTTTGTGCATTTTATGTGCTTGTCTCTGAATTAATCTTCCCAGAAAGACAGATTTCTATAACTTCTCCTTAATCTCTCATACTTATTATAGTTTAGAGTGTTTAATTTACTCAAACATAACTTTTGAATATATGAAACTTTGCTAGAAAGCTTATGATTTTCTAATGGTTTGAAAAACTAATCATCATGCTTTTCTAAGTTACAAGAATTAAACTTCAGTTCAGTTCAGTTCAGTTGCTCAGTCGTGTCCGATTCTTTGCAACCCAAAGAATCGCAGCACGCCAGGCATCCCTGTCCATCACCAGCTCCCGGAGTTTACTCAAACTCATGTCCACTGAGACTGTGATGCCATCCATCCATCTAATCCTCTGTCGTCCCCTTCTCCTCCTGCCTCCAATCCCTCCCAGCATCAGGGTCTTCTCCAATGTGTCAACTCTTCTCATGAGGTGGCCAAAGTATTAGAGTTTCAGCTTCAGCATCAGTCCTTCCAATGAACACCCAAGACTGATCTCCTTTAGGATGGACTGGTTGGATCTCCTTGCAGTCCAAGGGACTCTCAAGAGTCTTCTCCAACACCACAGTTCAAAAGCATCAATTCTTCGGTGCTCAGCTTTCTTCACAGCTCTTTCTTTCAACTCTCACATCCATACATGACCACTGGAAAAACTATAGCCTTGACTAGACGGACCTTTGTTGGCAAAGTAATGTTCCTGCTTTTTAATATGCTATCTAGGTTGGTCATAACTTTCCTTCCAAGGAATAAACATCTTTTAATTTCAAGGCTGCAATCACCATCTGCAGTGATTTTGGAACCCCCCCAAAATAAAGTCTGACACTGTTTCCACTCTTTCCCCATCTATTTCCCATGGGGTGATGGGACCAGATACAATGGTCTTAGTTTTCTGAATGTTGAGCTTTAAACCAACTTTTTCATTCTCCTCTTTCACTTTCACCAAGTGGAATTTTAGTTCCTCTTCACTTTCTGCCATAAGTGTGGTGTCATCTACATATCTGAGGTTATAGATATTTCTCCTGGAAATTCCAGCTTGGGCTTCTTACAGCCCAGTGTTTCTCATGATGTACTCTGCATATAAGTTAAATAAGCAGGGTGACAATATACTGCCTTGACATACTCGTTTTCCTATTTGGAACCAGTCTGTTGTTCCATGTCCAGTTCTAACTGTTACTTCCTGACCTGCATATAGGTTTCATGTGTATATGTGGAATCTAGAAAAATCATATAGATGATCTTATTTCCAAGGTAGAAACAGGGAGATAGATGTAGAGAACAAGCAAATGGATACAAAGAGGGAAAGGGGTGGTGGTGGGATGAATTGGGAGACTGGGATTGATATACACACACTACTATGTATGCAACAGATCACTAATGAGCACCAACTGTATGGCACAAGGAGCTCTACTCAGTGATCTGTGGAGACCTCAATGAGAAGGAAATCCAATAAAGATGGAGTTTATGTATATGTATCAACATATACTCTTCCCTCTTTCATGAATGACTACATAATCATAGTGGAAAAATCTATATTTCTTTATTTACAAAAGTCATTCTCTCTTTTTTCATCTACCTTTCTTAAATGCCATGGTACTTTATTAGTCCCTTCTTAAAAATTTTTCTTAAAAAGACATAAAATATCAAGAAAGATAAAAAGTAAGAAAAATACATTTTCCTTGTGTTGTTTGTTGAAAGATATGAATGTGGTTTCATGTGTTGAACTTTTCTTACTAAAGGGAAAAGAAAAGGAGTAGCATAATAAATTTATAACTATTATCTTTGATATTTTGCATCCCATCATTTAATAATCAAAAACTACTTAATCTTTTACTTTCTGAATTCCTGATTCTCCCATTTTTATTAAGATTTTTAAAGCACCTTCAACTAGAAAAAGGTTAATTTTTTTTTTTTTTGCTTCAGAGTGATACATTAAAAATTGAGAATATCAGTATTATAGATCAATCATATTATATCTTCTGTATCTATCTATATATGCTTTAAACAGTTTGTTAAAATAGTAAATCGATCTTTATTTCTCTATAGTTCACAATGGTTCATTTTACCAAAGATTGCAATAAGCACGGAGGTTTATTTTATCCAGTTGTCAGCTATGATCCATGATTCCATATTGACATGTTACGTATTAAACTTAGCATAGAATGCATCTTTACTTGTTGCAATTCATTTTTTTGGCCATTTGGTACATTGAGAGGTTGATTCTGTCCTTTCTAATGTTTACTGAAGTTCACGTTTCTAAATTCCTAATAGGAAATATACTAAATTGATATTACTAAGAGCATTATTGGACCCAATAATATTACCCATGAAATTTGGCTTTTTCTGCTTATACTATCTTCATTCTCCCAATTGTTTACATAGGAAGAGGTATAACTCTTTATCTTTTAATAAAACAGAAGGCATTAAAGGCAAACTAGATAAACACTTTTTAATATGTCCGATTAAGGACACAGGTAGGGAATGGCCTAAGTTAATTGCTGCTATCATCTCTATTTTAGTAGAAGTGATGAGTTTCTCTTAAAACTAATAGAAGGATTGACATTTCAAGTAAGGAGATGCTTGTGAATATTTCTTGAATTATACCCCAGGTAGAAACTAGCTTTTCTAGAAGGGAAGAAAAAGTGTAACAATAATTTTATTAAAATTGATGTTAACTAAACCAAGAAAGAATGCATTGCTGAGAGAAGGTGCTGTGTTTATATTCTTAGGGTAAAATAACAACATAAAAGGGAAAATGAAAATGCTAAATCAGTATGCAAAAGCTAGGTGTGATGGCATTTTAAATTTTACTCAGTATTAAATGGCTATGTTTCACATAGTCTTTAAAAGCATGAAACTGACATATAGAGAGACTTATCTTGCAGAGACTAAATCCTTTTCCATTACAAAGCTTTTATAACAGTGTTGCAACCTTGTCTTGAACATATGAACATTGCATTATAATATACAACATCCAATCATATAGGAAAATGTGAATAATAAAACCTAGGGCTCATAAACTCTCTCAGACTATGCACCTGTACTGCATTTTAATATGATCTCTTTTCACTTTCTGTATCATTAACTCTGACACATCAAATTTTACTCTCTTTAACTGTGTTATTGGGATGACTGCCCACTAAGTATGAACTTTAAGTGAAGATGACTTCACCTTGATACTGAATTTTATTTGCTTCAATTAACTTTAGTGCTTATCTTGTTTCAATTAACTGTGTAACATCTGTTAGTTAAGTCCTGTTATAATATTAGTGTAGAGCTATTTTCTAAGGTATAAAAATATATTTTTAAAATATATAGTGCAAAATACGTGTATTATCATACTCTGACACTACAAGTAGATGGGGAGAAGTATTGGAGGGAATAATAAGCAATTTAGTAGAAATCACTGTTACTTGTCTTCCTGGTATCCACCACCACTACTTCTTTACTATCAGAAACCAGATTTTATATGGGAAAATATTCTAGTAGACTTCATCAATGGATCATAATTTATCTAACTCAATCAGGATAATGTGTTACCCATCTCTATAGCCTACATTATAGGTATTAGTGGTCATATGACCCAGTTCTTGATAATAAGGCATAAGAGGAAGTCTTCCAGGATCACTATTGGAAAAAACTTTAAATGTCTCAATTAAAAAAGAAAAAGGAAGATATTATCCATTTGCTTTCTCATATTATTTTGTATTGAATGTTGATACCTATCTGGAATTATTACAGCCATCTTGAGGCCAATGACAGAAGCCACAGAGACATTAAGTTATACTGTTAAGTCACAATAGTAATGGAAAAATGTAGTCAATATAAGCAGAAACTTTTTACTGTCTTGACTTTCCTTGTCTGTGAGGAAAGTAAAATCACACTGTTGAAATGATAGTAAATGTTTATATTATGATAATTAATATTTACAACATAAAGGTATTCCGAATGCATACCATAAGTGTGTATTTTCTAAACACTACAGATTGGACAGATTTTGCCAAAGAAATTAGGAACCTGTGAATCCAAAGACTACAAAAATATTTATTTCTCATTTCTGAGTCTTCAGTTTAGCTAAGATTCCATTTAACTCTCCTCATCTCCACTTGGCCTGGATTCAGGCTGAAGGTAAATCTAAGGCTTAAAAGATGTGACTTCCCATTTTGAGAACCAGAATAAATTGATATCTATTATATAGGACATTTTACTCTCTAGGCAGCTGTCAGAAGTTCATGAGAAGTGACAGTAATTAGCATCTATTGGACATTTGTACATCACATCTGTTCACATGCCATTGATAAATAAGTCACACATCCAAGATAAACATCAATTGGGCAGGTACATTTATTCTTCCCACAGTAAGAGAGAAGAAGGGAGAGTGAACATATTCTGAACAATTACACAACTTATAACAAATACTTCGGGCTTTGGAATTATGTAATTATTTATTTACATTTATTTTTATAACTACCAAGTCTAAAATTGCTAGATAATTCCAGATATTTTACAGAAAACCCTCAGTAAATTTAATGCTATAACAAGAAATAATTGTAATCAACATAAAATAACTGATGTTTAAAGTTTATTGTTAGAAAGTTAAACAACAATCATCACTATACATATAGTTCAGTGTGTATAGGTGTAGTTATTGATTTCCAAAGATCTGGAAGACATTGAAGTTTCTAGTTTAAACTTTCAATTTGGAAAAAAAAGAAATTTCCCTATTTTGTATCTTCAAAATTACAGATAGCTTATATGAGGAAGATTGGGCTCAACTGTAGTATTTTGAGACACAAACTTTTATATCATTGGTGCTATTTATTATCAAATAAATAGGATTATTATAAGTCCCTAGACAAGTGGAAGTTGATTATCAATAACTAAAATCTTACCAAACAGTATTTACTCACCATTTATTTCTCTCCTTCTCTAGAAATATGATAGATTAAAATGTATAAATATACTCTTACATAAACAAAAATTCAAATATGCTAATATTTGATCACTGGTTTTACTTATTAATATGTGTAATAACTATGGAGACATTTGATTATTTTCAAAAATGTTTAAATATTTAACAAATAAAGTGTGTACACTGACCAATCCTAAAACACCTAGATAAATAAGGGGATAATTGGTAGTACAACCTACCATTGAGTGCCAGACAGATATCAGTCCTCATGATTATTATTCTTTTTTATTTATTTATTTGTTTTTTTTTTATTAGTTGGAGGCTAATTACTTCACAACATTTCAGTGGGTTTTGTCATACATTGATATGAATCAGCCATAGATTTACACGTATTCCCCATTCTGATCCCCCCTCCCACCTCCCTCTCCACTCGATTCCTCTGGGTCTTCCCAGTGCACCAGGCCCAAGCACTTGTCTCATGCATCCCACCTGGGCTGGTGATCTGTTTCACCATAGATAATATACATGCTGTTCTTTTGAAACATCCCACCCTCACCTTCTCCCACAGAGTTCAAAAGCCTGTTCTGTATTTCTGTGTCTCTTTTTCTGTTTTGCATATAGGGTTATCATTACCATATTTCTAAATTCCATATATATGTGTTAGTATGCTGTAATGTTCTTTATCTTTCTGGCTTACTTCACTCTGTATAAGGGGCTCCAGCTTCATCCATCTCATTAGGACTGATTCAAATGAATTCTTTTTAATGGCTGAGTAATATTCCATGGTGTATATGTACCAAAACTTCCTTATCCATTCATCTGCTGATGGGCATCTAGGTTGCTTCCATGTCCTGGCTATTATAAACAGTGCTGCGATGAACATTGGGGTGCACATGTCTCTTTCAGATCTGGTTTCCTCAGTGTGTATGCCCAGAAGTATAGCACATTTTATCTCACACTTCATTACCATGTACTAAGTGAAACAGATATATTAGAATTGTGGGTGGTTTGAAAGTATTACATATGTTCTAATTTTAAATTTTATTCCAAGTTTTTAAGAATAATAGGGTAAGAAGTAAAAATGAGTTATAGAGAGTACTTTGTTTTTACTTAATTGTTGAAAAAGTGATTATAATAAAATCTTAAAAATAAATCCTTACTGATAAAATTTTGTTACTTTTATAATTGCTCATTTCCAAATTTTGCAATGTTGGAAGTAGAGATAACTTGGTGACTAGTGAAAAATCATTTTACCTTCAAATAATAATGATAAAGTCTAAACCATGCAGGTAGCACAATAAGGTAACAATAAAAAGTGTCATAATTTTAGCTGACAAAAATATTTCCCACACACTCTTCATTCAATCTCAGTTTATTTGAATTATAACATTAGAATCTAGAAGATTATCCTGACATGTTTCTTGAAGTAATGCTGAAGCCACAGAGAAGCAGAAGTAAAGAAAAATAAACAAAGAACAAATAGAGAACATGGAATGGATCTGGTTATGGGGAGGCTAGCCTTCACTAGGATTGATAGTAAGGCACACCGCAGAACCTAGAAAATATGGTAATCTGAGAATGTACTTGTGAAGTTGATGGTATCCTTAGAGTTTTAGGGAATAGTGTCTAGCTTAAAACATGTCTCTTCCCAGTAGCTGTAGGTGAGTGACTTGAGGATGCAACATCAAGAGAGAAGGTAATGGTAAAGAACTGGTAAATAAAGGTTTACAGATTTAGAGTCCAGCTTTAGCTCCAGCAGAGAATACTGAAAACCTTATAGAAAAACACAACAAGAATGGACACATCTAGGAAAGCTTTGTAGGGAGAGAACGTCATTTACTGGACATGCATGAACAAAGATCACACTAGACAGTTTAGTTCAATAAATAAATTATTACACTCAATAATAGGGATGGGACAGTTAATATATTGCTAGTTTTGGTCAAAGTTTATTTTGCTGAGATTAGCAGACAATTAGAAGTTGTCTACGACGTGTAGCAGAGCAGAATTAAAGTAGACAGGAACTTACTATGAGAAGGTTCAGAGATCTTCTGTTGAAAATTATTTCATATGTAATTTAAGTGGTAATATGAGTTAAATTTATTTTTCTAATCAAAGATTTGCAATAAGATATCAACTGTCAGGTCGCAATCTAGATGCTCAAGACATTGAGATATTTAAGATTTAGTTTCTGCTAACAAGAAGTTCAAATTACTGCACAATTGCACTCATCTCACATGCTAGTAAAGTAATGCTCAAAATTATCCAAGCCAGGCTTCAGCAATACGTGAGCCATGAACTTCCAGATGTTCAAGCTGGTTTTAGAAAAGGCAGAGGAACCAGAGATCAAATTGTCAACATCTGATGGATCATCAAAAAAGCAAGAGATTTCCAGAAAAACATATATTTCTGCTTTACTGACTATGCCAAAGCCTTTGTGTGGATCACAATAAACTATGGAAAATTCTGAAAGAGATGGGAATACCAGACCACCTGATCTGCCTCTTGAGAAACCTGTATGCAGGTCAGGAAGCAACAGTTAGAACTGGACATGGAACAACAGACTGGTTCCAAATAGGAAAACGAGTATGTCAAGGCTGTATATTGTCACCTTCCTTATTTAATTTAAATGCAGAGTACATCATGAGAAACACTGGGCTGGAAGAAGCCCAAGCTGGAATAAAGATTTCCGTGAGAAATATCAATAATCTCAGATATGCAGAAAGTGAAGAAGAACTAAAAAGCCTCTTGATGAAAGTGAAAGAGGAGCATGAAAAAGTTGGCTTAAAGCTCAACATTCAGAAAACTAAGATCATGGCATCTGGTCCCATTACCTCATGGGAAATAGATGGGGAGATAGTGGAAGCAGTGTCAGACTTTATTTTTTGGGGCTCCAAAATCTGCAGATGGAGATTGCACCCATGAAATTAAAAGACGCTTACTCCTTGGAAGGAAAGTTATGACCAACCTAGATGGCATATTAAAAAGCAGAGACATTACTTTGCCAACAGAGGTCCATCTATTCAAGTCTATGGTTTTTCCAGTGGTCATGTATGGATGTGAGAGTTGGACTGTGAAGAAAGCTGAACACTTTTGTATTGTGGTGTTGGAGAAGACTCTTGAGAGTCCCTTGGACTACAAGGAGATCCAACCAGTCCATCCTAAAGGAGATCAGTCCTGGGCTTTCATTGGAAGGACTGATGCTGAAGCTGAAACTCCAATACTTTGGCCATCTCATGCGAATAGTTGACTCACTGGAAAAGACCCTGATGCAGGGAGGGATTGGGGGCCGGAGGAAAAGGGGATGACAGAAGATTAGATGGCTGGATGGCATCACCGATTCGATGGACATGGATTTGAATAAACTCCGGGAGTTGGTGATAGACAGGGAGGCCTGGCATGCTGCGATTCATGTGGTCGCAAAGAGTTGGACACGACTGAGTGACTGAACTGAACTGAACAAGAAGTTCATAAGTATAAATAGAGAGATTACAAATGGTATAAAAGTGATACCAAGTAAGCAGAAAAAGTCACATATTGAGTGCCAAGCTATTAAAATACATTAAAAAAAAAACAAACTTGTAGAAGGTGACTTCATCAAGATAGAAGAATAGAGAAAAGAAGGAGAGGAGAAATGCGTTAGGAAGAAAGAGAGATTACAAGCATGATGAGGGTTTGATGTTCTATTGCTAGCTATGAGACATAAGCATTCTGACGGAGGCCTCTGGGAGGTAAGGCTAATACACAGCTGTCAGCCAGCCAGAAAACCCAACCTCAGTTCTTTCACTCAAAAGAAATTTATTCAGCTAACAATCTGAATGAACTAGGAAGCAAATTCTTCCACGAGCTTCCCAATTATATCTCAGGCCAGCTGACGCCTTGGTTCTATCCTAAAAGCTGCAGGAGAGAAACCAGTCAAACTCACCCAGACTCTTAATCTAAAGAAAGTCTAGAGGGATCAACCACAATAGTAGAGTAGAAAGACCATGAGCTCACTTCCTCTCATAAGAAGACCAAAAGCAAAACTATTTGTAGAACGATCATCAATGAAAAAGACCAAAACAAGCCAGAAAATATATATAATGAAAGACATAAAGAAGAAATAGCAACAAGAGAGGTAGGAGGTGCAGACTCGCTGTATAATCAAGTTTCATATCTCTGGATGGGCAACTGAGAAACTGGAGAATAATTATATTTCATGGGTTCTCCCACAAGAGTGAGAGTTCTGAGCCCCATGTTGGGCTATTCAGCAAGGTGGTCATGTACTATGAAGCATTTGGCTTTGAAGGACAATGAGTTTTATTCTTATTAGCCCCAAAGGATTGGAAGAAATAGAGACTTCACTATTAAAAGCACACATAAAATCTCACATGCACTGGGGTCCAGGGCAAAAACAGTAATTTTATAGGAGCCTGGGCTAGGCCTACCTGTTGGTCTTGAGGAGGCTCCCAGAGGTGTAGGGTATGGCGATGTTTCACTCTGGAGACATCGGACTGGAAAGAGCCACTCTTGGGAGCTCCTTCTATGGAAAAAAAAAAAAAGGAAAAGAAAGAAAGAGAGAAAGAAAAGACAAAGAGAGAAAATTTCAGGCCAATAACATTGATGAACATATAGGCAAAAATCCTCAACACATATTAGCAAATTGAATCTAACAATACGTTAACATGATTACACATGATGATCAAGGGGGATTTTGCCGCAGATGCAAGGATTTTTACATGTGAAAGAACTTTTTTTGAGTGAAAGAACTGAGGTTGGGTTTTCTGGCTGGCTGACAGCTGTGAATTACCCTTACCTCCCAGAGGCCTCCTTCAGAACCCTTATTGTTATTGTTCAGTCGCTGTCTCCAACTCTTTGTGATTCCATGGACTGCATAATAAAGGCCGTTTATATTACAAAGGTGAAGCTTATACCATACTCAGTGGTGAAAAACTGATAGCATTTACTTTAAGATCAGGACCTAGACAAAGATGCTCATTCATGCCAAGCTTATGCAACATAGTATTGAAAATCCTAGCCACAGCAATCAGACAACAAAATGAAATAAAGAGGATCCATACAGAACAGGAAGAAGTAAAACTGTCACTGGTTGCAAATTATATGATATTATACATAAAAAGAATTCTATAGACACCACCAGAAGACTACTCAGTTCAACTTAGTCTCTCCGTCATTTCCGACTCTTTGCGACCCCATGAACCACAGCACTCCAGGCCTCCCTGTCTGTCACCAACTCCTGGAGTCCACCCAAGCCCATGTCCATCGAGTCAGTGATGCCAGAGGTGAACCAGAGATGGTTATCTCATCCTCTGTCGTCCCCTTCTCCTCCTGCTCTCAATCTTTCCCAGCATCAGGTTCTTTTCAAAGGAGTCAGCTCTTTGCATCAGGTGGCCAAAGTATTGGAGTTTCAGCTTCAGCATCAGTCCTTCCAATGAACACCCAAGACTGATCTCCTTTAGGATGGACTGGTTGGATTCCTTTCAGTCCAGAGGACTCTCATGAGTCTTCTCCAACACCACATTTCAAAAGCATCAATTCGTCAGTGCTCAGCTTTCTTCACAGCTCTTTCTTCCAACTCTCACATCCATACATGACCACTAGAAAAACAATAGATTGACTAGATGGAACTTTGTTGGCAAAGCAATGTCTCTGCTTTTCAATATGCTGTCTAGGTTAGTCATAACTTTCCTTCCAAGGAGTAAGCGTCTTTTCATTTCATGGTTGCAATCACCATCTGCAGTGATTTTGGAGCCCAGGAAAATAAAGTCAGCCACTGTTTCCAATGTTTCCCCATCTATTTGCCATGACGTGAAGGGACCAGATGCCATGATCTTAATTTTCTGAATGTTGAGGTTTAAGCTAACTTTTTCACTCTCCTCTTTCACTTTCATCAAGAGGCTCTTTAGTTCTTCTTCACTTTCTGCCATAAGTGTGATGTCATCCACATATCTGAGGCTACTGATATTTCTCCTGGTAATCTTGATTCCAGCTTGGGCTTCCTCAAGCCCAGCATTTCTCATGATGTACTCTGCATATAAGTTAAATAAGCAGGGTGACAATATACAGCCTTGACATACTCGTTTTCCTATTTGGGACCAGTCTGTTGTTCCATGTCCAGTTCTAACTGTTGCTTCCTGACCTGCATACAGGTTTCTCAAGAGGCAGGTCAGGTGGTCTGGTATTCCCATCTCTTTCAGAATTTTCAACAGTTTGTTGTGAGCTACACAGTCGAAGTCTTTGTCATAGTCAATAAAGCAGAAATATATGTTTTTCTGGAACCCTCTTTTGATGGCTTTTTTGATGATCCAGCAGATATTGGCAATTTGATCTCTGGTTCCTCTGTCTTTTCTTAAACAAGCTTGAACATCTGGAAGTTTGTGGTTCATGTATTGTTGAAGCCTGGCTTGGGTAATTTTAAGCATTACTTTACTACAGTGTGAAATGAGTGCAATCTAGTAGTCTAGAAGACTACTAGAACACACCAATCTTAATAGGAAAAAATCTGTTGCATTTCTGTACACTAATAATGAAAGATCAGAAAGAGAAATTAAGCAAATGATGCCATTTACCATTTAATCAACAGAATGAAATACCTAGAGGTATCCATCAGAGGGCAAACAGAATGATACCCACATTCACAGAAAACTGATCCGTGGACCACAGCCTTGTCTAACTCAATGAAACTATGAGCCATGCTGTATAACGACACACAAGACAGATGGGTCATGGTGGAGAGATCTGACAAAACGTGGTCCACTGGAGGAGGGAAAGGTAAACCACATCAGCATTCTTGTCTTGGGAACCCCATTAAGAGGATGAAATGGCAAAAATATATGACACTGAAAGATGAACTCCAAGGTCAGTTCAGTTTAGTTATGTCACTCAGTCGAGTCCAACTCTTTGTGATCCAATGGACGCTAGGCTTCCCTGTCCATCACCAACTCCTGGATTTTACTCAAATTCATGTCCATTGAGTCGGTGATGCCATCCAACCATCTCATCCTCTGTCACCCCCTTCTCCTCAGGTTGGTAGGCGCCAACTATGTTACTCGAGAAGAGTGGAGGAAGAACTCCAGATAGAATTATGAGATGGAGCCAGAGAAAATAATGCCCAGTTGTTTCTGTGACAGGTGATGGAAGTAAAGTCCAATGCTGTAAAGAATGATATTGCATAGGAACCTGGAATGTTAGCTCTATGAACCAAGGTAAATTAGAAGTGGTCAAACAGGACATGGCAAGAGTAAACAGTGGCATTTTAGGAATCAGTGAATTAAAATGGATTGGAACGGGTGAATTTAATTCAGATGGCCATTATATATCTACTACTGTGGGCAAGAATCCCTTAGAAGAAATGGAGTAGCTCTCATAGTCAACAAAATTGTCTGAAATGCAGTACTTGGGTGTAATCTCAAAAACGACAGAATGATCTCTGTTTGCTTCCAAGGCAAACCATTCAATATTACAGTAATCCAAGTCTATGCCCCAACCAGTGAGACTGAAGAAGTTGAAGTTGAATAGTTATAATAAGATATACAAGACATTTTAGAGCTAACACCCCCAAAAAGATGTCCCTTTTATCATTGGAAATAGAATGCAAAAGTAGGAAGTCAAGAGATACCTGGAATAACAGGCAAATTCGGCCTTGGAGTACAAAACGAAACAGAACAAAGGCTAACACAGTTTTGTGAAGAGAACGTACTGATCATAGCAAACACCCTCACCAACAACAAAAGAGATGGCTCTATCCATGGAAATCACCATATGGTCGATACTGAAATCATATTGATCATGTTCCTTGCAGCCAAAGAAGGTTCAGTTCTATACAGTCAGCAAAAACAAGACCAGGAGCTGACTGTGGCTCAGATCATGAACTCTTATTGCCAAATTCAAACTTAAACTGAAGAAAATAGGGAAAATCACTAGAGCATTCAGATATGACCTAAACGTTTATTTTTATTTTATTTTTTTTTTTCATTTATTTTTATTAGTTGGAGGCTAATTACTTTACAATATTATGGTGGTTTTTGTCATACACTGACTTGAATCAGCCATGGATTTACATGTATTCCCCATCCTGATCCCCCCTCCCACTTCCCTCTCTACCCGATCCCTCTGGGATGTCCCAGTGCACCAGGCCTGAGCACTTGTCTCATGCATCCATCCTGGGCTGGTGATCTGTTTCACTATAGATAATATACATGTTTCAATGCTGTTCTCTCGAAACATCCCACCCTCGCCTTCTCCCACAGAGACCAAAACTCTGTTCTGTACATCTGTGTCTCTTTTTCTGTTTTGCATATAGGGTTATCATTACCATCTTTCAAAAATCCATATATATATATATGTTAGTATACTGTAATGGTCTTTATCTTCCTGGCTTACTTCACTCTGTATAATGGGCTCCAGTTTCATCCATCTCATTAGAACTGATTCAAATGAATTATTTTTAATGGCTG
This sequence comes from Dama dama, assembly GCF_033118175.1. Classification (NCBI taxonomy): domain Eukaryota; kingdom Metazoa; phylum Chordata; class Mammalia; order Artiodactyla; family Cervidae; genus Dama; species Dama dama. The sequence goes on from NC_083714.1 coordinate 75,086,749, forward strand.
AGTAATAGTCCATCGTGTATATGTACCAGAGCTTCCTTATCCATTCGTCTGCTGATGGGCATCTAGGTTGCTTCCATGTCCTGATTATTATAAACAGTGCTGCAATGAACATTGGGGTGCACATGTCTCTTTCAGATCTGGTTTCCTCAGTGTGTATGCCCAGAAGTGGGATTGCTGGGTCATATGGCAGTTCTATTTCCAGTTTTTTAAGAAATCTCTACACTGTTCTCCATAGGGGCTGTACTAGGTTTGCATTCCCACCAACAGTTTAAGAGGGTCCCCTTTTCTCCACACCCTATCCAGTATTTATTGCTTGTAGACTTTTGGATAGCAGCCATCCTGACTGGCGTGTAATGGTACCTCATTGTGGGTTTGATTTGCATTTCTCTGATACTGAGTAATGTTGAGCATCTTTTCATGTGTTTGTTAGCCATCTGTATGTCTTCTTTGGAGAAATGTCTGTTTAGTTATTTGGCCCATTTTTTGATTGGGTCATTTATTTTTCTGAAATTGAGCTGCAGGAGTTGCTTGTATATTTTTGAGATTAATCCTTTGTCTGTTTCTTCATTTGCTATTATTTTCTCCCAATCTGAGGGCTGTCTTTTCACCTTACATATAGTTTCCTTTGTAGTGCAAAAGCTTTTAAGTTTCATTAGGTCCCATTTGTTTGTTTGTTTGTTTGTTTTTTTTTTTTTTTGCTTTTATTTCCAGTATTCTGGGAGATGGGTCATAGAGGATCCTGCTGTGATTTATGTCGGAGAGTGTTTTGCCTATGTTCTCCTCTAGGAGTCTTATAGTTTCTGGTCTTACATTTAGATCTTTAATCCATTTTGAGTTTATTTTTGTGTATGGTGTTAGAAAGTGTTCTAGTTTCATTCTTTTACAAGGGTGCCCATTCTCACTACTATTATTCAACAATGTTTTGGAAGTTTCGGTCACAGGAATCAGAGCAGAAAAAGAAGTAAAAGGAATCCAGATAGGAAAAGAAGAAGTGAAACACTTGCTGTTTGCAGATGACATGATCCTCTACATAGAAAACCCTAAAGACTCTACCAGAAAATTATTAGAGCTAATAAATGAATATAGTAAAGTTGCAGGATATAAAATTAACACACAGAAATCCCTTGCATTCTTATACACTAACAATAGAAAACAGAAAGAGAAATTAAGGAAACAATGCCATTCCCCATTGCAACAAATTAATAAAATACTTAGGAGTATATCTACCTAAAGAAACAAAAGACCTATACATAGAAAACTATAAAACACTGATGAAAGAAATCAAAGAGGACACAAACAGATGGAGAAATATGCCGTGTTCATGGATTGGAAGAATCAATATTGTCAAAACGGCTATACTACCCAAAGCAATCTATAGATTCAATGCAATCCCTATCAAGCTACCAACGGTATTTTTCACAGAACTAGAACAAATAATTTCACAATTTGTATGGAAATACAAATAACCTCAAATAGCAAAAGTAATCTTGAGAAAGAAGAATGGAACTGGAGGAATCAATCTGCCTGACTTCAGACTATACTACAAAGCCACAGTCATCATGAAAGTATGGTACTGGCACAAAGACAGAAATATACATCAATGGAACAGTATAGAAAGCCCAGAGATAAATCCACGAAGCTATGGACACCTTATCTTCGACAAAGGAGGCAAGGATATACAATGGAAAAAGATAACCTCTTTAACAAGTGATGCTGGGAAAACTGGTCAACCACCTATAAAAGAATGAAACTAGAATGAAACTAAAACTTTACGATTATACAGTGGAAGTGATGATAGATTCAAGTGATCAGATCTGATTGATGAGTGCCTGAAGAACTATGAATGGAGGTTTGTGACACTGTTCAGAAGGCAGTGATCAAGACTATCCCCAAGAAAAAGAAAGACAAAAAGGCAAAATGGTTGTCTGAGGAAGTCTTACAAAAGCTGAGAAGACAAGAAAAGCTAAGGGTGAAAAAGAAAAGGAAAGATATACCCATTTGAATGCAGGGTTCCAAAGAATAGCAAGGAGAGATAAGAAAGCTTCCTCAGTGATCAGTGCAAAGAAAGAGAGGAAAACAATAGAATGGGAAAGACTAGAGATCACTTCAAAAAAAAACTTAGAGATACCAATCTTCATGCAAAGATGGGCACAATAAAAGACAGAAACTGTATGGACCTGACAGAAGCTGAGGATATCAAGAATAGGTGGCAAGAATATACAGAAGAACTATACAAAAAAAGATCTTCATGACCCAGATAACCACAATGCTGTGATCAGTTACCTAGAGTCAGATATCCTGGAATGTGAAGTCAGGTGGGCCTTATGAAGCATCACTAAGCACAAAGCTAGTGGAGGTGATGGGATTCCAGCTGAGATATTTCAAATGCTAAACGATGATGCTGTTAAAGTGCTGCACTCAATATGCCAGCAGATTTGGAAAACTCAGCAGTGGACACACGACTGGAAAAGGTCAGTTTTCATTCCAATCCCAAAGAAAGGCAATGCCAAAGAATGTGCAAACTACTGCACAGCTCCAGTCATCTCACACACTAATAAGGCAAAGCTCAAAATTCTCTAAGTGAGGCTTTAACAGTATGTGAGCTGAGAACTTCCAGATGTTCAAGTTGGCTATAGATAAGGAAGAAGAACCAGAGATAAAATTACTAACATTCTTTGGATCATAGAAAAAGCAAGAGAGTTCCAGAAAAACATGTACTCCTGCTTTACTGACTATGTGAAAGCTTTCCAGTGTGTGGATGAAAACAAACTGAGGAAAATTGTTAGAGAAAAAATACCAGACCACCTGACCTGCCTCCTGAGAAATCTATGTACAAGTCAAGAAGCAATAGTTAGAACTGGACATGAAACAATGGACTGGTTCAAAATTGGGAAAGGATTATATCAAGGCTATATATTGTCACCCTATTTATTTAATTTATATGCAGAATACATCATGCAAAATGCCAGGCTGAATGAAGCACAAGTGGGAATCAAAGTTGCCAGGAGAAATATCAATAACCTCAGATACACAGATGACACCAGCCTTATGGCAGAAAGCAAAGAAGAACTAAAGAGCCTCTTGATGAAAGTGAAAGAGGAGAGTGCAAATGCTGGTTTAAGACTCAGCATTCAAAAAAACTAAGATCATGGCATCTGCCCCCATCACTTTATGGTAAATACATGGAGAAAAAGTGGAAACAGTGACAAATTTTATTTTCTTGAGTTCTAAAATCACTGAGATGGTGAACTGCTTCCGTGAAATTAATAGACACTTGCTCCTTGGAAGAAAAGCTGTGACCAACCTAGACAGCATATTAAAAAGCAGAGACATTATTTTGCCAGCAAAGGTCTGTATAGTCAAAGCTATGGTTTTTCCAGTAGTATTGTTTGGATGTGAGAGTTGGACCATGAAGAAGGCTGGGCACCAAAGAATTTATGCTTTTGACCTGTGGTGTTGGAGAAGACTCTTGAGAGTCCCTTGGCCTGCAAGGAGATCAAACCAGTCAATCCTAAAGAAATCAGTCCTGAATGTGCATTGTAGAGACTGATGCTGAAGCTAAAGCTCCAAAACTTTGGCCACCTGATGCGAAGAACTGACTCATTTGAAAAGACCATGATGCTGGGAAAGATTGAAGGCAGGAGGAGAAAGGGACAACAGAGGATGAGATGGTTGGATGACATCACCAACTCAATGGACATGGGTTTGAGCAAGCTCTGGGAGGTGGTGATGGACTGGGAAGCCTGGGGTACTGAACTGAGCTGATCACTGAAAAATAAACTCATACCCACTAGCAATCACTCTCCATCCTCTCTCCAACCTTCATACTTCCAAGATATCACTAATCTACCTTTTTATGCCATGAATTTGTCTATCTTTGCATCTCATATCAATGGCATCATTTAGAGATGAAGAATGACTTTTTGTCCTGTCTGTTCCTTTTAGCTCCAGTGGTAGCATTTCTACTAAACAGTATTCTCAAAAACATTTACAGTTGTCCCACATATGTTACAGTATTCCTTGCCATTAGATGAGAGGTTCTTTCACAGAACTTTAAGAGATAACTCCATATATTCTTCTGAATCCTGCCAAGATGGTTGACTGGATTTATGTTTAGCGCACAATCTACTCAGTGAAAGTTTTCCTGTAAAACCCTTGAGCTTCTCTACTAAACATGATTTCCCAATAATGAATTTCCTAAATTTGGCATATTTTTCGATCTGAATACGTCAAAAATATACCATTTCATTAATTTTTGGTTCTTATTAACTTAATAGCTCTTTCCTTACCATTTCCTCTCACATTTTACTAGAAGCCTCAAGCAGAAACCAGGTTGCACTTTCAACATTAAGCTTAACAATCTCTTCAGCTGAATATTCATATTTATTGTTTACAAGTTCTATCTTCCACTCAATAGCATATCACAATTCAGGCAACTTTTCTACCACTTTATAACAAGAATTGCCTTCCTGCATTTTCTAGTAATATTTTCTTCACATCTTTCTCAACTCTCATCTGAAACAACTCTGTTGTTCATATTTCTGTTAGTTTTAATGATGACATGACTTTCTCTGCTATGTTACTTGTTTTCTTATAAGCCCTCAACAACAGTGCTTTTAATATCCATATTTCTACCAACAGCTTCCTCAAGGCAACCTATACTTCCACCATATTTCTAAAAACTCTTCCAGACTCGACCCATTATCTAATTCCCAGGACACTTCAATGCTTTCAGGTATTTGTTACAGCAGCACATCACTTCCCAGTATCAAAATTCCTGTCAGTTTCCTAGGTCTACTATAATAAATTACCACAAACTGGGTGGCTTAAAATAACAGAGATATTTTCTCCCAGATTTATGGAAGACTTAAGTCTCACATAAAAGTATTGGCAGGGTATGTTCCTTCCAAAATCTCTACAGAAGAATCTTCATTGCCTCTTCCAGTTTGTGACAGCTCCAGGCATTCCTTAGTTTGTGACTATGTACCTGCAATTTCTGCTTCCATCTTCTCATGGCTTTCTCATATCTTTCCCTTGTGCCTCTCTGGGTGCCTCTTATAATGATGTGCTTAATTGATTTAATGACCTACCTTGAAAATCCAAGTTGAACACATCTCTTTGTCCTTAATTTAATCACATTTGCAGGGTCTCTTTTCCCAAATAAGGTCACATTTAGGTATTCTGATGGATATCAGGTATACATATCTTGGGGGGAGGTATCATTCATATCACTACACCAGCTTTTCTATCTGATGTCTTCTTACAAGTGTCCTATTGTATCTACACAAGACACGCATGTGTTCACCTCTCATCTTTTCCAGCAGGTATTTTTTTCATCAGCTATAAGGCAAGTTGTTCACTATGTAATCTCAGTTAGCTAATGTGTTTTTCAAAAAGCTTGAATTTGAAGTTATTCTGACTAGTTTTTTTTTTTTAATTCATAATTTTATTCATTATCCCCTAATCCAAAAACATTCCAAATTTTTGTCAACAGGAACATGGATAAACATACTGCAGTATATTAACACAACTGAATACTACTCAATAGAAAATAAACTATTAATAGGCATCACTAATGAGTCTCAAAAAAATACACTGAATGAATGAAGTCAGATACACAGAAATATACACATTGTTTGATTCCATGTATATGAAGTCAAAAGAAAGATGCAAAAAACATGCAAAACAAATCTATTGTCACCGAAACAAGAAAGTGGTTTCTTCTGAGAGTGAGAATAGGAAAAGAGGCATGAAGGAACTTTCAGGAGTGACGGAAATCTGTCTTGACTTTAGTGGCAGTTACTGGGCTATAATCAATAACAAAACTGCATAGTAAATATATATGTTTTATTACTTGTTAGTTATATTTCAACTACAAAGATAACATATAAAAATATTAAGAGATTAAGAGTAGCATGGAATGAATAACATAAGGTTTAGTGGTTAAACAAGTCTTAGGCAGAAATATTTCATGTGGCCAAAATAAAATGTGAAAAGTATAAAATGGTTAAAAAAATTCAGTATGGTGTGCGTGTATATGCATGTATAAACATATATATATGGCTGTTGAAATATTTTAGAGATTTCTCATTGAATACAATTTCATGAAAGCGTGAATCATCTTAAAAGTACACGCAGAGAAAATACTGCTTCTTTTCCTAAAATAAAGAAAATAGGAGCTTCCTCTTTAAGAAAAAAAGTTTGTTTCACAAAATAAAATTACCTTGCTATCAAAATTCAGAAGGGAAAGAATCAAACCTACTTATAACACACATAAATTCAGAACACAAGAAACCACCTTGCATAGAGCCTTCCTCCAGAAAACAGAACCAACTCGCCAATCTTCTTTGGGGCTTAGTGTCTTGCTCTTCACTTACACAAAGCTGATGGTGTATCTCCACAGATGAACCATGTCTCCTGCTTAAACTATCAAACATGAAACTGAATCCTACTTCCTATATTTCATCTTTTACTAATACCTTAGTAAATTTCCTAATCCTGATAAAGTGGACTTCCAAGATCAAGACACCAATCACATCCCTATTCCCTCAATTTTCCAAAAGCAGGCTATGCTTTTACCAGGACTGAAACAACCAAAAGCATTTTCTATCTTACTTCTTCTCAATCTCAAGGCAGTGATGAAGGTCAAAGATGGCTGAGAATTCACTTCTATTTCAAGAAGGCAATAGTTTCCAAGAAACATATTTTTGACTCCAAGGGTGTTTAGAAGATTGATCACAGTAAAGATTCAGATTAATTCACTGAATGAAAAGTTAATGTTTAAAATAGAAGAAAGGGACACTGAGATAGTGGTCACCTAGTGTACCACCTTTACCTGGACTGAAAGCACCTGGACCTTGTCTTTGTGCTAGCCTCTACTGCCCAAGCAAGTTTCATGAGGGGCGTTAAAGAGAAACATGAGAGGCCCAAAATGGTGTCATTTGCGCTAAAACCCATAATACCAAATCTAGACCTAATACCGAACCTAATTAGTTTCAATCTTTCCCCAGAAAAGTAATCTTAATCAACCAGTTTGGAATTTTCTGGTTATCACCAATAAGATAAATTGTCATGAAGTCTTGCTCCATCACCATTTTCCTTGGACCCAAGAGGCAGTCTGAACTATAAAGCGTTTGCATTTCCTTCCCCACCAAAGGATCTTGGTCCCAAGCAATTAATCAATCAATCTTCCTTCATCTCTCTATCTTTCTTAGATAATGACTTCCTTGCCCCACCCTCCTTTCTCTAAAAACCTTCCATTTTATATCACTCCCAAGAGTGCCCATCTATTTGTTATTTTCTAGGTGGGATGCAGCCCTGTTCATGAATTGTTAAACAAAATCAATTAAAACTTACTAGGTTGAATTTTGTTTTATAACAGCAGAGATCACATGTTCCTGGGACTTAAAAAACAGAATGTTACAGTTAACACAGATAAAAATAAAAACTTACTTTTAATGTCCACTTTTGTGAATCCTTCACAGTCCTGGTGAGACAGGAGGAAAGGGGCAGGACATAACTGCTAGATAAATGAAGAAGTGGTGCAGCTGTGAAGACTTAATAAAAACTTGCTGGCTGTATCATTTTGCATTCCCACCAACATTATAAACGGGGTCACTTTTCTCCACATCGTCTCCTGAATTTATTGTTTGTAGACTTAAGAATAAAACTATCATATGACCAAGCAATCACACTACTTGGCATATACTTCTAGGAAACCAGAATTGAAAAAGACACATGTATCCCAATGTTCATTGCATCACTCTTTACAATAGCTAGGACATGAAAGCAACCTAGACATCCATTGGCAGATGAATGGATAAGGAAGTTGTGGTACATATACATAATGTAATATTACTCAGCTATAAAAAGGAATGCATTTGAGTCAGTTCTAATGAGATGGATAAACCTAGAGCCTATTATACAAAGTGAAGTAAATCAGAAAGAGAAAGACAAATACAGTTTATTAATGCATATATATATGGAATCTAGAAAGATGGTACCAATGATCCTATGTACAATGAATCAAAGGAGACACAGACACAAAGAGCATAATTTTTGACTCAGTGGGAGAAGGAGATGGTGGGATGATTTGAGAGAATACCATTGAAACATATATATTACCATATGTAAAATAGATAACCAATGTGAGTTACGCATGAAGAAGGGCACCTAAAGCCAGTGCTCTGGGACAACCTAGAGGGATGGGATGGGGAGGGAGGTGGGAGGGAGTTCAGGTTGGAGGGGACACTTGTATACCTATGGCCAGTTCAAGTTGATATATGGCAAAAGCCATCACAGTATTGTAAAGTAATTATTCTCCAATTAAAATAAATAAATTTATAAAAATAAAATTAAAAAGCAGTTGGAACAAGCTGATACCAAGGTGGATTCAACAATAGTCCTATCCATTAAACATTAGCTCATTATGCCTTCATTATAATACTAAAAGTGACTCCCCTTTATGCCATTACAATTCCAAGGTGGAGCATAAAAGGCCAAAAAGGGTGCAGCTGCCTAATTCCTGGGAAATCCCCACCCCTCCTCAAAATAACAAGACTATTTCTTTCTCCCACTCATCAGCATATAAAATTACTCAGTCCATAAAAACCAACAACCCTATCACCTGGGGCCTGCTCTCAATTTCTAAGACGGTCAGCATTCTACCTTCCCAGTGTGTATCTCTCTAAATAAGCTGCCTTTCACTTTTCTTTGGCTCACTCTGAATTCTTTCCTTCAAGAAGCTAAGCATGCTCACTTCTAGGTCAGGTCTAAGGCCTCCTACAGGTTCCAAGATATCACACTTCCCTCTCTCACAACATTGGGAATGTGGAACTGAGGAGAAAGCAAACTTAAAGGACTAGAATCTCAGGCCTAATGCTACCGTTTTCAAACTCCAAGAAAGATCTCAATGTCAAATACAACTTTATTTAGTGAACAAGGCTGGTTCTTAAGTATGTAATGGGATCTTTTTAAATGCCTCAGTCACCTGTTTTGGGATAGAATTAATAAAAGTTGATACAAATAATGATAATATCTTTAATAGTACTCATCATGTGCATGTACGCATACACACAGGAATTTCCTTCAAAAACACCAACAGACTGATAAAGCTGATGCTACTTTATACTTGTCCACTTGGGAAGCACCCCCAAACCACAGACCTGGATGCTTGATTCACCAGGCCCTGAATTCTGGTGCAACCGATCCCCAGAGTGGTTCTGCAGTCACCTAGTGATATGTGACTGTAACCTGATACCACCCCACTGGCTTTTGTGGTGAGGGAAAAATGGCCCAAGAATGGATAAAGCATCCATGAATGAGATCAGAGATTCCTCAGGTACTGCCTGACTGGAAATCTATTCTGACTGGCTTTCACTGTACAGTGTTACTGTTAGTTGCTCAGTTGTGTCCAACTCTTTGTGACCCCAGGGGCTGTAGCCTGCCAGGCTCCCGTGTCTATGAGATTTTCCAGGCAAGAATATTGGAGTGGATTCCCTTTTCCAGAGGATCTCCCCAACCCAAGATCAAACCTAGATCTCTGTATTGCTGACATATTCTTTACTGTCTGAGCCATGAGGGGCCTTCCTTTACTGTAAAGGATGGAATCATATTTTCTCTGGCTCTCTACAATCCATCCCAGAAGCCAAAAACTTGATACAGAATTTTAATAACAATGTGTATCTTCATGGAGTTTTATGTAATACTGAATTATCACAGTTTATTAATTTCTCTATAATGGAATCTCATTATCTATAGAACTACATGAGACTTAGACAAGAGTTGCATGCATAAGTATTTGGAAGTAGCTTTGATCATACTGAGATCCCACAGAACACATTTGCACAATTTAACATTTTGTTAATGAACCCAGTGTAATTCAACTTGGAAATTACTAGACGGTCAAAATAATCTTTGACATTCCTGTTGTGGAGCAAAACATGATCTTAGTCTTCCCTCTTGCTACTCATTTTAATTTGCATTTTTATTAGTTTAAATTTGAGTTATTTTTGTATGGTAGTTGTCACAACTGGGAATGTTTATCACCCATGAAATTCATAAGTTTGTACATATTTGATTTTGTGATTAAAATGTGGTATTGTGTTTGGGTAAATGAATAAATATATGTGGTCAGAATATAGCTTAATCATGATTTAAGTTTATGTACATTACATGGAAAATAATCTCAATCTCAATATGATTACTATTCTTAATAGAATTTAGAGGGTCAAGATTGTCTTTATCTTCTTGGTAATAGCCACATGCAATTTGTAGAGGTCATTCTCATTTTTAAGTGCATGAAATCAAATAGTACACTTAAAATTGCCATCTGTTTATTCCCAATTGAGCCTGCAGTCAAAGACAAGTCATGTAAACAGCCTACATTTTAGTTACAATAATTTTTATTATATTTCAGTGAGTTTTATTAAATTCATTTATTAACTCTTAAGAACTGGACTCCTGGATTTTGTTTTTCCAACTTGAATGTTTTCATTAAAAACAAAAGAATAAACTTGCTCCTCACATACAAGATTTAAAGAAAGCATTTTTGTATTACAAATCTATTAAAATTTCATTATGTCATATAAACAACAATTACTGGAACAATCTTGTATTTTTCATTATTGATAACACTCACAGAATTGGAATGGATCATGAATATATCTTTAATTACCCTTCTAAAAGGGAGGACTTAAAAGTGGTTCTTATGATTAGACATTGAAGTTATAATCTTTTCAATCCACAAGTTTCTCTAAAATATGCAGTTAGTGGGGTTACTAATAACCCAAATACACTGTGGATTTTATTTTGTTTTTCAGGTAAAATACTTAATCTTTCTTATTTCTTTTTAACATGACCTATTTCTCTTGAGAATTATATTCCTTCATATATACATTAGAAGAAGTTATCTTTTGAACATGGCATGCTTACTTTGGGCTTCCCAGGTAGCTCAGATGGTAAAGAATCTGCCTGCAATTCAGGAGACTGGGTTCAATCCCTGGGTCAGGAAGATCCCCTGGTGAAGGGAATGACAACCCACTCCAGTATTCTTGCCTGGAGAATTCCATGGACAGAGAAGCCTGGCAGGTTACAGTCCATGGGGTCCTAAAGAAGTAGACACGACTGAGCAACTAACACATACATACAAACATGCTTACTTTGCATCTAAAATGAAACACCACCTTCTGTGTTAACTGTATTCTTCCAGTAAATGGGTGGATAGTTCATGATCTATGTAGCAAAGGGACATAATAATGAGCACATCATACATTTTTCCTTTCAGTACAACTTTTAGCATTGTCAAATATTTCTTTGGCAGTATATGTAATCTTCTGTTTATCAAAAATGTTTTTGACATTGTAAAAAAATGAACTTTACTACTAGAAATCAGATGCAAAGAATAAGTCAAATGTTTTCTAAGGTTTTAGAATTATCAGAATTTCAATAACCAAGATTTTACTGAAATAGAGTCTTTTGTATGCAAAGACAGTGAAGACACATTATCAGGTCATTTTATTTTTAATAGCAGTATTGGAGTTTCACTGATTTACCCATGATCTTTACTACTGATATCTAAAATGCCGCATATTTAGCAGTATCCATTTGAAATGCAGCTTAAATGAAGCTTGCAAAACCTCATGCAGCTAGGGAATCACGCACATCTAACTGGATCACACAAAAATTTAACCAAACCAAAATATCACAGGTGCTAATCTAATTAAGCAGGTATTATGTGCTAGGGAAAGTTCTAACGAATCAGACAACTTATTTAATTTTTGAAAATTTATATTATTTTCATCACCCTTGTTTTACATATAAAAAAAAAACAAGAAACCTTACTTTTGTCATACATTGCAAACTCTATAATAACTAGACAGTATATATTATAAAATTGGGACCCATTTGTCGAGTGTATACATAATATATAAAGTTAAATAAAATACATTTAACATATACAGTAATTGTAAGCTAAAATGTTCTAGTATACACTAGCAAAACATCTTTTGCAATATTCCTTCCAACCTCCCTTAACCCAATGAAAAAGCAGAGTATACTGTGAAGAGAAGAGATTTAGGGTTCTAGACTAGCATAGTCCTTCATAGAAGACATTTATCAAATATAACCATTGTTATATGTCTGAAGTTTATTCAACACTACTGTGTATATAGTTTATAGACTTAACTCCTTATTTGAAACCTCTGAAACATCTAGTCTTTCTAGATGTTTAGAAGTGTACAAAGTATGTTAAAGGTAGAGGTAGTGAAATAACATATTTTATAGACATATCTTTTTGCTAAAATTCATATGAAATTCTGCCTTTTAGAGATGAAATGATTAAAATGATCAAACCACTACTCTAAGCAGTACACATTATTTTATTTGTGCTGGTGCAGGGAGAAAGAAAGCACAAGGGGGAGGGTGGTTATACCTATAAGTTTATAGGTAGGCAAGATTAATCATTGCCCTGAATATGTCTCTGCATTTTGCTTTACTCAGCTGTGTATATAGTGTACATAAGGGACAAGCGTCCAAATTTGCAACATCAAGTCTCCTTAGATGTTAAAGAAGTTGCCAATGTGTGACAAAAATAGCAAATATACACATTATATACATTTTGTGTTAAAATTCATACAAAAGACTTTTGAAAACAACTGGCAGAAGTAAAATTCTTAAAGTCTCTCTAAATATTACAAATGCATATTAGACTTGTCCACTGGGTTTATAGAGATGAGAAGGGGAAAGGTTCTTGTTCAAAGAGTTTCTGTTTTCGTGAAGTTTTGAGACTGTCACTTTTGTGTAGGGTTTATTCAGTGCTACTATGCATATGCTTAGTGGACACAATTAAATCTTTATTTGAAATGTCTAGCCTTTCCTTTAAAACACACACCTTACTTTAAAAGTAAAGGGCTAAGTTAACACCTTTTAAGTATTACTTTCTAATTCATAGGAATGGTTGTATTTGGGGAGTAGAAGTGTTAAACTTGAGTCTTGGAGAGTAAGCTGACTGTTCACTGGGTTGTGGGGGAAGGTGAAGGGACAGAGAAGGAAGTGCAGAGAGGGGTTCTGGCCACCAATTTTTAGACAAGTTTCATATTGTATAACCTTTGTTGTGTTTATGAGTTTTAATTAATATTGTTATGTATGAAAGAATAAGCAGGTCCTAGCGCCCAAAGTATATTAAAAGTAGAGGTAGAGAAATAGCTACTTAATAAATGTATTTTTGTTGGTTTTTAGAAAGGACTGTGTCTTCTGGGAATGTCTATGCTAGTAGAATTTTTTAGCTAGATGTAGTTTGGTACTAAGTTCCTAAAATGCTAGAGAAGGAGAACAGGAAGTGTGAAAGGGAGGACTCTTGGCTAATACCTTCATATCTATAGACAGTTTTAGGTTATAACCCTAAGTTTGTATGTGCACTTTTGTCAAGTACTTATATTTATTGTGTACAGGGTTCATCTTTTTTTTTTTTTTTAATTTTGGTTGGAGGAAAATCACTTCCAGCTCTGGTGGTCCCTGCCACACATAGATATGGATAAGCCATGGGAACACATATGCACCCCCATCCTCAAGCCCCCTACCACCTCCATCCCCACCCCATCCCTCTGGGTTGTCCCAGAACACTGGCTTTGAGTGCCCTGCTTCATGCATTAAACTTCAACTGGTCATCTGTTTTAAATATGGTAATATACAGGTTTTAATGCTATTCTCTCATATCATCCCACCCTCACCTTCTTCCACATAGTCCAAAAGTCTATTCTTTACATCTATGTCTCTTTTGCTTCCTTGCATATAGGATCATCATTAACACCTTTCAGAATTCCATATATATGCATTAATACACTGTATTGGTATTTCTGTTTCTGACATACTTCACTCTGTATAATAGGCTCCAGGTTCATCAACCTCATAAGAACTGTCTCAAATGCATTCTTTTTTTTTAATAGCTGAGCAGTATTCCACTGTGTATATGTGCCACAACTTTCTTATTCATTCTTCTGCTGATGGACTTATAGGTTGCTTTCATGTCCTAGCTATTGTAAACAGTGCTGCAATGAACACTGGGGTACATGTGTCACTTTCAATTCTACTTTCCTCAGTATGTAGGCCCAGAAGTGGGATTACTGGGTCATATGACAGTTCTATTTTCAGGTTTTAAGTAATCTCCACACTGTTCTCCACAATGGCTGTTCTAGTTTGCATTCACACCTACAGTGTAAGAGGGTTCCGTTATCTCCACTGTCTCCAGCATTTATTGTTGTAAGCTTTTTTGAAGGCAGCCATTCTGGCCAATATGAGATGAAACCTCATTGCGGTTTTGATTTTCATTTCTTAGAGAAATTATTAAATATGATTAGATAATTAGAAATATTAGAAATTATTAGATAATGAGTGATATTGAGGATCTTTTCATGTGTTTGTTAGCCATCTGTGCATCTTTGGAGAAATGTCTGTTTAGTTCTTTGGCCCACTTTTTAATTGAGTTGTTCATTTTTCTGGCATTGAGATGCATCAACTGCTTGTATATTTTGCAGATTAATTCTTTTTCAGTTGCTTCATTTGTTATTATTTTCTCCCATTCTGAAGGCTGTCTTTTCACCTTGCTTATAGTTTCCTTCATTGTGCAAAATCTTTTAAAGTTTAATTAGGTCTCATTTGCATATTTTTTGTTTTATTTCTGTTACTCTAGTACGTGGGCCATAGAGGATCCTGCTGTGATTTATGTCAGAGAGCGTTTTGCCTATGTTTCCCTCTAAGAATTTTATAGTTTCTGGTCTTACATTTAGATCTTTAATCCATTTTGAGGTTATTTGTGTGTGTGGTGTTAGAAAGTATTCTAGTTTAATTCTTTTACACATGGTTGACCAGTTTTTCCAGCACCATTTCTTAAAGAGATTGTCTTTTCTCCATTATATATTTTTACCTCCTTTGTGAAAGATAAGGTGTCCATAGGTGCATTAATTTATCTCTGTATTTTATGTTTTGTTCCATTGATCTATATTTCTGTCTTTGTGCCACTAACATACTGTCTGGATGACTGTAGCTTTGTTGTCATGTCTGAATTCAGGAGGGCTGATTCCTCCAATTCCATTCTTCTTTCTTGAGATTGCTTTGGCTATTGGAGGGTTTTTGTATTTCCATACAAACTGTGAAAGTATCTATTCCAGTTCTATGAAAAGCACCACTGGTAGCTTGATAAGGATTGTTTTGAGTCTATAGATTGCTTTTCATAGTATACTCATTTTCACTATATTGATTCTTCCAATCCTTGAACATGGTATATTTCTCCATCTATTTGTGTCACATTTGATTTCTTTCATCAGTGTTTTACAATTTTCTGTATATAAGTTTTTGTTTCTTAGGTAAATTCATCCCTAAGCATTTTTATCCTTTTTGTTGCAATGGTGAATGGAATAGTGTCTTTAAATTCTGTTTTTTTTTTTTTTTTCATTGATAGTGTATAGGAATGTAAGGGATTTATGTGTATTAATTCTTTATCCTGCAACTTTACTATATTAATTGATTAGCTCTGGTAATTTTCTGGAAGTTTCTTTAGGGTTTTCTATGTAGGGGTTCATGTCATCTACAAAAAGAGTTTTATTTCTTCTTTTTCAATCTGGATTCCCTTTATTTATTTTTTCTTCTCTGATTGTTGTGGCTAGGACTTCCATAATTATGTTCAATAGTAGTGGTGAGAATGAGCACCCTTGTCTTGTTCCTGATTTTAGGGTAAATGCTTTCAATTTTTTGCCACTGAAGATAATGCTTGCTGTGGGTCTATCATATATGGCTTTTATCATGTTGAGGTATGTTCCTTCTATGCCTGCTCTCTGGAAAGGTTTCTTTATTTTTTAATCAAAAATTGGTGTTGAATTTTGTCAAAGGCCTTCTCTGCATCTGTTGAGATAATCATATGGTTTTTATCTTTCAATTTTTAATGCAGTGTATCATGTTGATTGATTTGAAAATATTGAAGAATCCTTGCATCCCTAGAATAAAGCCCATTTGGTCATGATGCATGATCTTTTTAATATGTTGTTGGATTATATTTGCCAGAATTTTTGAGGACTTTTGCATATACTTTCATCAGTGATATAGGCCTGTACTTTCCTTTTTGTGGCATCTATGTCTGGTTTTGGTATTAGGGTGATGGTGGCCTCTTAGAATGAGTTTGGAAGTTTACCTTCCTCTGCAATTTTCTGGAAGAGCTTGTGTAGAATAGGTTTTACCTCTTCTCTAAATTTTTGGTAGAATTAACCTGTGAAGCCATCTGGTCCTGGGCTTTTCTTGTTGGAATCTTTTTTTTTTAATTATGGCTTCAGTTTCCATGCTTGTAATGTGTGTGTTAAGATTTTCTATTCCTGATTCAGTTTTGGAAGGATATACTTTTTTAAGAATGTCTCCATTTCTTCCAAGTTTTCCACTTTATTGACATATATAATTGCTCATAGTAGTCTCTTATGATCTTTTGTATTTCTGTGTTGTCTGTTGTGATTTCTCCATTTTCATTTTTAATTTTATTGATTTGATTCTTCTCCCTTTTGTTCTTGATGAGTCTGGATAATGCTTTGTCTATTTTATTTATCTTCTCCAGGAACCAGCTTTTAGTTTTCTTGATCTTTGCTATAGTCTCCTTCCTTTCTTTTTCATTTCTTTCATCTCTGACTTTTAAGATTTATTTCCTTCTACTAACTTTGGGGTTCTTCTGTTCTTTTTCTAGTTGCTTTAGGTGGAAGGTTAGGCTGTTTGTTTGATGTTTTTCTTGTTTCTTGAGGAAGTTGTGTATTGCTATGAACCTCCCTCTTAGCTCTGCTTTTACTAAGTCTCATAGGTTTTAGTTTTAATTTTCATTTGTTTCAGTGCATATTTTGGTCTTTTTTTACTTCTTCCATGATTTGTTGGTTATTCAGTAGCATGATGTTTAGCCTCCATTTGTTTGTCTTTTTTAACAAGTATGAATGTGAGAGTTGGATTATAAAGACAGCTGAGTGCCAAAGAATTGACGCTTTTGAACTGTGGAGTTGGAGAAGACTCTTGAGAGTCCCTTGGACTGCAAGGAGATCCAACCAGTCCATCCTAAAGGAAATCAGTTCTGAATAGTCATTGGAAGGACTGATGCTGAAGCTGAAACTCCAATACTTTGGCCACCTGATGTGAAGAACTGACTCATTGGAAAAGACCCTAATGCTGGGGAAGATTGAAAGTGGGAGGAGAAGGGGACAACAGAGGATGAGATGGTTGGATGGCATCACTGACTCAATGGACATGAATATGAGTTAACTCAGGGAGTTGGTGATGGACAGGGAGGCCTTGTGTGCTGCACGCCATAGAGTCACAAAGAGTCAGACACGACTGAGCGACTGAACTGAACTGAATGATCCTGTTACCATTTACGTTGTTTTTAGGGTTCATTTCTACAAACCTTTTCTCTGTTTCTTGTCTAGAGTAGATCTTTCAGCATTTGTTAAAGAGTTGGTTTTGTGGTGCTGAATTCTCTCAGCTTTTACTTGTCTGTAAAGCTTTTGATTTCTCCTTTCATGTCTGAATGAGATCCTTAATGAGGAGAATAATCTCGGTTGCAGGGTTTTCTCTTTCACAACTTTAAATATGTCTTGTCATTACCTTCTGGCCTGAAGAATTTCTATTGAAAGAGAAGCTCTTATCCTTACGAGGATTCCATTTGTGTTACTTCTTGCTTTTCCCTTGCTGCTTTTGATATTTGCTCTTTGTGTTTAATTTTTGTTACTTTGATTAATATGTTTTGTTGTGTTTTGCCTTGGATTTTTCCTGTTTGGGACTCTCTGGGTTTCTTGGGCTTGGGTGGTTATTTCATTCCCAATCTTAGGGAAGTTTTCAACTTTTACCTCAAGTGTTTAGTCATGCCTTTTCTTTTGGTCTTCTTCTTCTGGGATACCGATGATTTGAATTTTGGGGTGTTTAGCATTGTCCCAGAGATCTCTGAGGATGTTCTCATTTCTTTCATTTTCTTTTCTCCACTCTGTTTCATTTATTTCCACCATTCTTTCTTCCATCTCACTTATCCTCTCTTCTGCCTCAGTTATTCTACTGTCGGTTCCCTCCGGAGTGTTTTTAATCTCAGTTATTGCATTGTTTATTGTTAATTGACTGCTCTTTATTTCTTCTAGGTCGTTGTTAAACATTTCTTGAATCTTCTCAATCCTTGTCTGTAGTCTATTTATCTGTAACTACATTTTGTTTTCAAGATTTTGGATCAATTTTGCTATCATTATTCTGAATTCTTTTTCAGGTAGACTCCCTATCTCATCCTATTTTGTTTGGTTTGATGGGCCTTTGTCATGTTTCTTCACTTGTTGAATATGCCTTTGTCTTTTCTTTTTGTTTAAATTGCTGTGTTTGGGAAACCCTTTCTGGAGGCTGAAAGTTTGTGGTTCCTCTTAACTGTGGAGTCTGCTCCCTGTGGGTGTGGTTGGACCAGTGGCTTGTCAAGGTTTCCTGGTTGGGGAAACTCGTGTCTTTGTTCTTTTGGGTGGAGTTGGATCTCTTCTCTGTGGAGTGTAATGAAGTGTCCAGTGATGTCTGTGATTTGCTTTGGGCACCCAGTCTTTTAATGTTCATGGTTGTCTTCCTGTTTGCTGGAGAATTATCATGGTGTGCCTTGCACTAGAACTTGTTGGCTCTTGGCTGGAGCTTGGTTTTTGTGTAGGTATGGAGACGTATGGGTGAGCTCTTGTTTATTAATGTTCCCTGTAGTCAGGAGTTCTCTAATGTTCTAAAATTCTGTACTTAACCCTAGTGCCTCTGGGTTTTGGTCCTTCTCTTACAGTAGTCTCAAGACTTCTTGATCCATACAGCACAGAAGATAAAACACCTAGATTAAGGATAATTAATAAAACACCTAGATTAATGTCTCTCCACAGCCAGGGACACTCGAAGAGGTTCACAGAGTTATATAGAGAAGATAAGAGGGAAGAAGAGGATACAGGTGATCAGGAGGAGAAAGGGAGAGTCAAAAGGGGTGAGAGCAATCAAGCCAGTAACAAATCCCTACGTGAAAATGGATATTGAAGATTAGATTCTTCAAGGTTCAAAATTGATAACAAATATCAGAAACCAGAGATTAAAAGACCAGAATAGAGGTTAGACTCTCAACAATACAATGTAAAAAATACAAAACAAAATTGATCATAAAACTAAAAATAATATATGTGTTATTTTTTTAATAGGGATAGACCATAAAAATAAAAAAAATAATAAAGAACTAAAATTTTTGAAAGATTGAAAAGTGATAATAGTAAAAATGTATCTAGGAATTTCTCTGGAGATGTTGTAGGCATTGTGGGGTCAGTTCAGTCAGATAGTCCCTTGTTCCAGTTTGTATTTGTTCTCAAGGTCTATAGTTGCTCTTCAAATGCACAGTCTCAACATTAAGTGCAGGTTTCTATTTTTGTTTCTTTGTTTGTTTCTGTTGCACCTGTCACTTCCAGAGTGGTTCCCCTTCTTTCTTTATTTTGGTTTCCTCTGTTTGCTGTCTCTTCAGTGCCTAATTTCTGCTCTAACACGAGGGGCCAAAACTGGCCACTTATTTAGTCTCACTTGTTCAATTGTCATGTGGAGAGGGAGTGGCACTGTAAACAAATGTTTTTGGCATGTGTGGAGTTTGCTCACAGTGGATGGACCACACTGGATTTACCACAGCCCAAGACATTGTACTGTATATTGTCACCCTGCTTATTTAACTTATAATGCAGAGTATATCATGAGAAATGCTTGAATGGAAGAAGCACAAGCTGGAATCAAGATTCCTGGGAGAAATATCAATAACGTCAGATATGCAAATGACATCACCCTTATTGCAGAGAGTAAAGAGGAACTAAAAAGACTCTTGTTGAAAGTGAAAGATGAGAGTGGAAAAGTTGGCTTAAAGCTTAACATTCAGAAAACTAAGATCATGGCATCTGGTCACATCACCTCATGGGAAATAAATGGGGAGACAGTGGAAACAGTGCCAGACTTTATTTTTGAGGGCTCCAAAATCACTGCAGATGGTGACTGCAGCCATGAAATTAAAAGGCACTTACTCCTTGGAAGGAAAGTTATGACCAACCTAGATAGCATATTAAAAAGCAGAGACATTAGTTTGACAACAAAGGTCCGTCTGGTCAAGGCTATGGTTTTTCCCGTGGTCATGTATGGATGTGAAAGTTGGACTGTGAAGAAAGCTGAGTGCCAAAGAATTGATGCTTTTGAACTGTGGTGTCAGGAGAAGACTCTTGGACTGCAAGGAGATCCAACCAGTCCATCCTGAAGGAGATAAGTCCTGGGTGTTCATTGGAAGGACTGATGCTGAAGCTGAAACTCCAATAATTTGGCCACCTCATGCAAAGAGTAGACTCGTTGGAAAAGACCCTGATGCTGGGAAGGATTGGGGGCAGGAGGAGAAGGGTACCACATAGGATCAGATGGCTGGATGGCATCACCGACTCGACTGGCATGAGTTTGAGTAAACTCCGGGGGTTGATGATGGACAGGGAGGCCTAGTGTGCTGCGATTCATGGGGTCACAGAGAGTCGGACACGACTGAGCGACTGAACTGAACTGAAGACATTGTGCATTTCTCAGGTCCACACTGCTCAGGCTCCAGGGTGCTCTACAAGGGCACTGTCCCAAGTGGACCCTGAGTGTTTTTTCACTTCCTAGGTCTAAGCCACTCAGGTTCTTGGGTGCTTTGAAAGGCCACAGTCCCAGGTGGGGTGTTTTTTACCTTTCCTAAGTCCGAGACACTCAAGAGACTGGGTGCTTGGCGAATGCACTGTCCCAGGTTGGATGTGTGTCTTATGAACCTCCCTGGTCCTGGCTGCTCAGTTTCCCTGGTGTGTTGTGGGGGCGCTCTCTGCAGTGTTCCATGTATCTCCTCTGGGGACCTGATCTCAGGCTATGACACTCCTGGCAGATGTGAGCTGTCTAGGATCCCAGGAATACGTGGTTAGCCACTGGCAGTCTGCTCACAGTTTGGTGGAAGATGCAGTCTCTGGGACTAAGATTGCAACAGTCTCTTGCCTTCTGGCTCTGGCAATCATACACCTGCCTCTCTGCCTCTGGGGAAGGAGGGCCCTAAGTGGCAGCCAGCTTTCTCTCCTTTGGTATGCACCTCAATCCTTTGTTTTGTGAGTGTACCAGATGTCACCATGTGGCATTAGAGTCTTTTGTGGGAAAGGTCCTTATGTTGTTTTGTTTCTCTGCTGATTCTATGGTTTGGGTTGCTATATCACATTAGTTCCCTCAGATTGGCCTCAGGGCATTCAAACCCAATCCTTACCCCGTGGACTGTCCATCCCCTTGCTGGTGGCAGGTGGGAGTGTCTGAGCCCTTTCTTTGCTGGTAGTTGAGGTTAGGCCATATTCTTCATGTACCCCCCACCTCTGGTTAGGTTGCCCTCTGAGATTCCAAAGCTCCCCACAGACATGCCTGTGAGAGGTTTTCCTACTGTATAGAAACTTCTTCATGGCTCCCTCCCCAGGACGGGTTTTTATCCTTAAATCCTTTGTCTCTGCTTTTGTCTTTTATATTCTGTTTCACCTCCTTTTGAAGAGATTGGGCTGCCTTTCTGGGTGCTTGGTGTCCTCCACCAGCATTCAGTTTTTTGGTGGATGTTGCTCAACATGCAAATGATCTTTTGATGAATTTGTGGGGGAGAGAGTGGTCTCCCTGTCCTATTCCTCTACCATCTTGGGACCACCCCAGGATCAGTATTTGGGAACATGTAGGCTTTTTAGGCTTGAGGTGACGGTATATGACAAAAAGTAGAGTTAGTGAATTAACCAATTTGTAAATATCCTTGTTATAATTGATAAAAAAAAAAAAAAAGAAAACAGCATACTGGACATAGGATTGTTATAGTATCTCTGAGAAATGTGCATCAGAACTTTATTAGGTTGGCAGCAGAAGGGCAGAAGGAATTATAAAGGAAAGGATATATGTGAATGTGTTCATATTTATATTTTTATGACAACCATTGATGTATTTGCATCTCTTGTCTGCACTACAGGAATGCATTGTTAAGTAATTAATTCAATTGGAAATACCTCCTATAGCTTATGGTGAATGGTGTTGAATTTGTGATATCTGAAGAAGAAGATCCAGCTTCATGACCAGGGACCAGGCTTGATCACTCAAGAGCTTTGGTATAGCAGAGTTTTATTAGAGTATGAAAAGGGACAGACAAAGCTTCTGATATAGACATAAAAAGTGGGGTGGAGGGTCCCCCCACTTGCTAGTCTTATGAAGGCCTTATATACTTTTACCAGACCCGCTCCCACAATACACATCTTTTTTTTTTTTTCTTTTTCTTTTTATTAGTTGGAGGCTAATTATTTTACAATATTGTAGTAGTTTTTGCCATACATTGACATGAATCGGCCATGGATTTACATGTGTTCCCCATCCTGATCTCCCCTCCCGCCTCCCTCTCCATCCCATCCCTCTGGGTCTTCCCAGTGCACCAGCCCTGAGCACTTGTCTCATGCATCCAACCTGGGCTGGTGATCTGTTTCACCCTGGATAGTATACGTGTTTCAATGCTATTCTCTCAGGACATCCCACCCTCGCCTTCTCCCACAGAGTCTAAAAGTCTGTTCTGTACATCTGTGTCTCTTTTTCTGTTTTGCATATAGGATTATCATCACCATCTTTTAAAATTCAATATATATGTGTTAGTATACTGTATTGGTCTTTATCTTTCTGGCTTACTCCACTCTGTATAATGGGCTCCAGTTTCATCCATCTCATTAGAACTGATTGAAATGAATTCCTTTTAATGGCTGAGTAATATTCCATACTCTATATGTACCATAGCTTCCTTATCCATTCATCTGCTGATGGGCATCTAGGTTGCTTCCATGTCCTGGCAATTATAAACAGTGCTGTGATGAACATTAGGGTGCACGTGTCTCTTTCAAATCTGGTTTCCTTGGTGTGTATGCCCAGGAGTGGGATTGTTGGGTCATATGGCAGTTCTATTTCCAGTTTTTTTTTTATTTTTTTTTATTTCCAGTTTTTTTAAGGAATCTCCACACTTTTCTCCATAGTGGCTGTACTAGTTTGCATTCCCACCAACAGTGTAAGAGGGTTATCTTTTTCTACACACCCACAATACTCACCTTAAATTAGCAAGATTAGAACTAACAATATAAATGTCTTACAAGACCCACTCCCACAACATGCATCTTAAGATAACAAGATTAGTCAGAAGGTTCTTCTTAAGAAGGAGAGACATGTCCTTGAGGAAGATACATTGTTATTATATAATCATTAGTACAGAGCTTAAGGAAAAACATACCCTTGAACAAGATGAGTTTTGTTGTGAAATCATTAGCTCTGGGGTTAAAGAAAATTATGTTTTATGTGACTAAGACTAAGGATTGTTAAAAAAAAAAAAAAGTTTGTCTTTTTCTTCTCCTCAAGGGCCCTGGGCCTCTTCCTCCTTCAGGACCCCAGTCTCCTTACCAACTGATCTAAGAATTAACCCTTTCACCTCATTCCTAATACTTGAATAGATTAGATTGGAAAATGAATCCTCTTAAAAGCATTATAATTTGTGCACTCTGTTGCTTTATGTCTCATTTTTAATTGAATATTAAGGGAATGAAGTATTTTAATCACAACTGTTATCACAACTCTTTATCTAGAGACCAGTTGCCATTTTTTTTTTTATTTTATGAAAAATTCTCCCCAAGAAAGGGAGGATTATGATTTTTTCCTTACAGATTGAGTTGATGTAGTTAATTCTTGGTTATCAAAATTCTCATAGCTTTGGGACTTTCAAACAGCAACTATTCACGATGTAAGAAACAGCATGATGCATAACTGTATGATTTTCTTGTTATTGTTCAGTTGCTAAGTTGAGTCTGACTCTGCAATCCCATGAACTGCAGCACACCAGTTTTCCCTGTACTTCACTATCTCCCTGAGTTTGCTCAAATTCATGCCCATTGAGTCAGTGATGCCATCCAACCAATCCTCTGTCACCCCCTTCATAACTTGACCTCAATTTTTCCCAGCATTAGGGTCTTCTCCAGTAAGTCAGCTCCTTGAATCAGGTGGCCAAAGTACTGTAGCTTCTGCTTCAGCACTTCAGTCCTTTCAATGAATATTAACAGTTTATTTCCATTAGGATTGACTGGTTTGATCTCCTGGCTGTCCAAGGGACTTGCAAGAGTTTTCTCCAACACCAACAGTTTGAAAACATTAATTCTTTGGTGATAAGCCTTCTTTATAGTCCAACTATCACAACCATACATGACTAAAGGACAAACCATAGCTTTGACTACACAGAACTTTGTCAGCAAAGTGATGTCTCTGCTTTTAAATACTCTTTCTGTGTTTCTCATAGCTTTTCTTTCAAGGAGCAAGGGTCTTTTAATTTTGTGGCTTCATTCACCATCTGCAGTGATTTCAGAGCCCAGGAAAATGAAAGCTGACACTGTTTCCACATTTTCCCCATCTACTTGTCATGTAGTGATATGACCAGATGCCATGATCTTTGATTTTTGAATGTTGAGTTTTTTTTTCTCTTTTTTTCCCCCCTTTATTTATTTATTTATTTTTTCAGTGGGTTTTGTCATACATTGGTATGAATCAGCCATAGATTTACACGTATTCCCCAACCTGATCCCCCCTCCCACCTCCCTCTCCACCCGATTCCTCTGGGTCTTCCCAGTGCACCAGGCCCGAGCACTTGTCTCGTGCATCCCACCTGGGCTGGTGATCTGTTTCACCATAGATAGTATACATGCTGTTCTTTCAAAATATCCCACCCTCACCTTCTCCCACAGAGTTCAAAAGTCTGTTCTGTACTTCTGTGTCTCTTTTTCTGTTTTGCATATAGGGTTATCATTACCATCTTTCTAAATTCCATATATATGTGTTAGTATGCTGTAATGTTCTTTATCTTTCTGGCTTACTTCACTCTGTATAATGGGCTCCAGTTTCATCCATCTCATTAGAACTGGTTCAAATGAATTCTTTTTAATGGCTGAGTAATATTCCACGGTGTATATGTACCACAGCTTCTTTATCTATTCATCTGCTGATGGGCATCTAGGTTGCTTCCATGTCCTGGCTATTATAAACAGTGCTGCGATGAACATTGGGGTGCATGTGTCTCTTTCAGATCTGGTTTCCTCAGTGTATATGCCCAGAAGTGGGATTCCTGGGTCATGTGGCAGTTCTGTTTCCAGTTTTTTAAGAAATCTCCACACTGTTTTCCATAGTGGCTGTACTAGTTTGCATTCCCACCAACAGTGTAAGAGGGTTCTCTTTTCTCCACACGCTCTCCAGCATTTATTGCTTGTAGACTTTTGGATAGCAGCCATCCTGACTGGCGTGTAATGGTACCTCATTGTGGTTTTGATTTGCATTTCTCTGATAATGAGTGATGTTGAGCATCTTTTCATGTGTTTGTTAGCCATCTGTATGTCTTCTTTGGAGAAATGTCTGTTTAGTTCTTTGGTCCATTTTTTGATTGGGTCATTTATTTTTCTGGAATTGAGCTGCAGGGGTTGCTTGTATGTTTTTGAGATTAATCCTTTGTGTGTTTCTTCATTTGCTATTATTTTCTCCCAATCTGAGGGCTGTCTTTTCACCTTACATATAGTTTCCTTTGTAGTGCAAAAGCTTTTAAGTTTTATTAGGTCCCATTTGTTTAGTTTTGCTTTTATTTCCAATATTCTGGGAGGTGGGTCATAGAGGATCTTGCTGTGGTTTATGTCAGAGAGTGTTTTGCCTATGTTCTCCTCTAGGAGTTTTATAGTTTCTGGTCTTACATTTAGATCTTTAATCCATTTTGAGTTTATTTTTGTGTATGGTGTTAGAAAGTGTTCTAGTTTCATTCTTTTACAAGTGGTTGACCAGCTTTCCCAGCACCACTTGTTAAAGAGGTTATCTTTTTTCCATTGTATATCCTTGCCTCCTTTGTCAAAGATAAGGTGTCCATAGGTTTGTGGATTTATCTCTGGGCTTTCTATTCTGTGTCATTGATCTATATTTCTGTCTTTGTGCCAGTACCATACTGTCTTGATGACTGTGGCTTTGTAGTATAGTCTGAAATCAGGCAGGTTGATTCTTCCAGTTCCATTCTTCTTTCTCAAGATTATTTTGGCTATTCGAGGTTTTTTGTATTTCCATACAAATTGTAAAATTATTTGTTCTAGTTCTGTGAAAAATACCATTGGTAGCTTGATAGGGATTGCATTGAATCTATAGATTGCTTTGGGTAGTATAGCCATTTTGACAATATTGGTTCTTCCAATCCATGAACACGGTATGTTTCTCCATCTGTTTGTGTCCTCTTTGATTTCTTTCATCAGAGTTTTATAGTTTTCTATGTATAGGTCTTTTGTTTCTTTAGGTAGATATACTCCTAAATATCTTATTCTTTTTGTTGCAATGGTGAATGGTATTGTTTCCTTAATTTCTCTTTCTGTATTTTCATTGTTAGTATATAGGAATGCAAGGGATTTCTGTGTGTTAATTTTATATCCTGCAACTTTACTATATTCATTGATTAGCTCTAGTAATTTTCTGGTAGAGTCTTTAGGGTTTTCTATGTAGAGGATCATGTCATCTGCAAACAGCGAGAGTTTCACTTCTTCTTTTCCTATCTGGATTCCTTTTACTTCTTTTTCTGCTCTGATTGCTGTGGCCAGAACTTCCAACACTATGTTGAATAGTAGTTGTGAGAGTGGGCACCCTTGTCTTGTTCCTGATTTCAGGGGAAATGCTTTCGATATTTTACCATTGAGGGTGATGCTTGCTGTGGGTTTGTCATATATAGCTTTTATTATGTTGAGGTATGTTCCTTCTATTCCTGCTTTCTGGAGAGTTTTAATCATAAACGGGTGTTGAATTTTGTCAAAGGCTTTCTCTGCATCTATTGAGATAATCATATGGATTTTATCTTTCAATTTGTTAATGTGTTGTATTACATTGATTGATTTGCGGATATTAAAGAATCCTTGCATTCCTGGGATAAAGCCCACTTGGTCATGGTGTATGATTTTTTTAATATGTTGTTGGATTCTGTTTGCTAGAATTTTGTTAAGGATTTTTGCCTCTATGTTCATCCGTGATATTGGCCTGTAGTTTTCTTTTCTTGTGGCATCTTTGTCTGGTTTTGGTATTAGGCTGATGGTGGCCTCATAGAATGAGTTTGGAAGTTTACCTTCCTCTGGAATTTTCTGGAAGAGTTTGAGTAAGATAGGTGTTAGCTCTTCTCTAAATTTTTGGTAGAATTCAGCTGTGAAGCCATCTGGTCCTGGGCTTTTGTTTGCTGGAAGATTTCTGATTAGAGTTTCGATTTCCTTGTTTGTGATGGGTCTGTTAAGATCTTCTATTTCTTCCTGGTTCAGTTTTGGAAGGTTATACTTTTCTAAGAATTTGCCCATTTCATCCAAGTTGTCCATTTTATTGGCATAGAGCTGCTGGTAGTAGTCTCTTATGATCCTTTGTATTTCAGTGTTGTCTGTTGTGATCTCTCCATTTTCATTTCTAATTTTGTTAATTTGGTTCTTCTCCCTTTGTTTCTTAATGAGTCTTGCTAATGGTTTGTCAATTTTGTTTATTTTTTCAAAAAAACAGCTTTTAGCTCTGTTGATTTTTGCTATGGTCTCTTTAGTTTCTTTTGCATTTATTTCTGCCCTAATTTTTAAGATTTCTTTCCTTCTGCTAACTCTGGGGTTCTTCATTTCTTCCTTCTCTAATTGCTTTAGGTGTAGAGTTAGGTTATTTATTTGACATTTTCCTTGTTTCTTAAGGGAAGGCTGTAATGCTATGAACCGTGATATTGGCTTTTACAGTGTCCCATAGGTTTTGGGTTGTTGTGTTTTCATTTTCATTCATCTCTATACATATTTTGATTTCTTTTTTGATTTCTTCTATGATTTGTTGGTTATTATTCAGAAGCGTGTTATTTAGCCTCCATATGTTTGAATTTTTAACAATTTTTTTTTTCCTGTAATTGAGATCTAATCTTACTGCACTGTGGTCAAAAAAGATGACTGGAATGATTTCAATTTCTTTGAATTTTCCAAGACCAGATTTATGGCCCAGGATGTAATCTATTCTGGAGAAGGTTCCATGTGCACTTGAGAAAAAGGTGAAGTTGATTGTTTTGGGGTGAAATGTCCTATACATATCAATTAAGGCTAGCTGGTCCATTGTGTCATTTAAGATTTGTGTTTCCTTGTTAATTTTCTGTTTAGTTGATCTATCCATAGTTGTGAGTGGTGTATTAAAGTCTCCCACTATTATTGTGTGACTATTAATTTCCTCTTTCATACTCGTTAGCGTTTGCTGTACATATTTTGGTGCTCCTATGTTGGGTGCATATATATTTATAATTGTTATATCTTCTTCTTGTATTAATCCTGTGATCATTATGTAGTGTCCTTGTTTGTCTCTTTTCACATCCTTTATTTGAAAGTCTATTTTATCTGATATGAGTATTGTGACTCCTGCTTTCTTTTGGTCTCTGTTTGCGTGAAATAATTTTTTCCAGCCCTTCACTTTTAGTCTGTATGTGTCTCTTGCTTTGAGGTGGGTCTCTTGTAGACAGCATATATAGGGGTCTTGTTTTTGTATCCATTCAGCCAATCTTTGTCTTTTGGTTGGGGCATTCAACCCATTTACATTTAAGGTAATTATTGATAAGTGTGGTCCCGTTGCCATTTACTTTGTTGTTTTGGGTTCACGTTTATACAACCTTTCTGCATTTCCTGTCTAGAGAAGATCCTTTAGCATTTGTTGAAGAGCTGGTTTGGTGGTGCTGAATTCTCTCAGCTTTTGCTTGTCTGTAAAACTTTTGAATTCTCCTTCATATCTGAATGAGATCCTTGCTGGGTACAGTAATCTAGGTTGTAGGTTATTCTCTTTCGTTACCTTAAGTATGTCCTGCCATTCCCTTCTGGCCTGGAGGGTTTCTATTGATAGATCAGCTGTTATCCTTATGGGAATCCCTTTCTGTGTTATTTGTTGTTTCTCCCTTGCTGCTTTTAATATTTGTTCTTTGTGTTTGATCTTTGTTAATTTGATTAACGTGTGTCTTTTGGTGTTTCACCTTGGGTTTATCCTGTTTGGGACTCTCTGGGTTTCTTGGACTTGGGTGGCTATTTCCTTCCCCATTTTAGGGAAGTTTTCAGCTATTATCTCCTCGAGTATTTTCTCATGGCCTTTCTTTTTTTTTTTTTTTTTTTTTTAATTTTTTTTTTTATTATTATTATTATTTTTTTCCAGTGGGTTTTGTCATACATTGATATGAATCAACCATGGATTTACATGTTTTTTTTTGTCTTCTTCTTCTTTTTGTCTTCTTCTTTTTGTCCTTTCTTTTTGTCTTCTTCTTCTGGGACTCCTATGATTCGAATGTTGGGGCATTTCACATTGTCCCAGAGGTCCCTGAGGTTGTCCTCATTTCTTTTGATCCTTTTTTCTTTTTTCCTCTCTGCTTCATTTATTTCCACCATTTTATCTTCTACCTCACTTATCCTATCTTCTGTCTCCGTTATTCTACTCTTGGTTCCCTCCAGAGTGTTTTTGATCTCATTTATTGCATTATTCATTTTTAATTGCCTCTTTTTTATTTCTTCTAGGTATTTATTAAACAGTTCTTGAATCTTTTCAATCTTTGTTTCCAGGCTATTTATCTGTAACTCCTTTTTGTTTTCAAGATTTTGGATCATTTTTATTATCATTATTCTAAATTCTTTTTCAGGTAGATTCCCTATCTCCTCCTCTTTTGTTTGACTTGATGGGCATTTTTCATGTTCCTTTACCTGTTGGGTATTTCTCTGCCTTTTCATCTTGTTTAGATTGCTGTGTCTGGAGTGGGCTTTCTCTATTCTGGAGGTCTGTGGTTCCTTTTTATTGTGGAGGTTTTGTCCAGTGGGTGGGGTTAGACGATTGGCTTGTCAAGGTTTCCTGGTTAGGGAAGTTTGCGTCAGTGTTCTGGTGTGTGGAACTTGATTTCTTCTCTTTGGAGAGCAATGGAGTGCCCAGTAATGAGTTTTGAGATGGGTCTATGTGTTAGGTGTGACCTTGGGCAGCCTGTATGTTGACGTTCAGGGCTATGTTCCTGTGTTGCTGGAGAATTTGCGTGGTATGTCTTGCTCTAAAACTTATTGGCTCTTGGGTGGTGGTTGGTTTCAGTGTATGTATGGAGGCTTTTGGACGGTCTCTTATTACTTAAAGTTCCATGTAGTCAGGAGTTTTCTGGTGTTCTCCGGTTTTGGGCTTAAGTCTCCTGCCTCTGGATTTCAGTTTTATTCTTCCTGTAGTCTCAGGACTTCTCCAACTATACAGCACTGATAATAAAACTTCTAGGTTAATGGAGAAAAGATTCTCCCCTGTTAGAGACACCCAGAGAGGTTCACAGAGTTACATGAAGAAGAGGAGAGGGAGGAGGGAGATAGAGATGAGCAGGAGGAGAAAAAGGGGGACTCAAGAGGAGAGAGACAGATCTACGCAGTTGTCTGTTCCCAGAGTGTTCTCCGTAGCCCAGACACACCAAGATGCACAGAATTGCATTGGGAAGAGAAGGCGAAAGGAGGAAATAGAGGTGTTCTGAGGTAGAAAACAGAGAGTCAAGATTGGGAGAGAATAATCAACACACTCCTGAATGAAAATGGGAACTGAATATTGGATTCTTAAATGTTCACAATTTATATCATATACTGAAAAACAAAAATTAAAAATCTAGAGTAGAGGTTAGACTCTTAAAAATACTATATGAAAAACAAAAACCAAAACACACACAAAAAATTTTAGAAATATATATGAAGTTCAGTTTAAAAATAGGGCTTCTCTTCTTTTGTTTTATTTTTTTTTTTGGTAAGGTTATAGTGTATTGAAAATGAAAATTAAGGAGTAGTAGAGGAGTACTAGAGGACTTTAAAAGAAATAAGAGAAAAAGAAAAATAGAAAATAGAAGAGAAAAAGGAGAAAAAACAAAAAAAAAGAAAGAAAAAAAATTTTTCCCTAATTAAAAAAATCGTAAAAATCTATGAAAATGAAAGTTAAGGAATAATGGGGGAGTAATAGGGAATTTTAAAGGAAAATAAAAGAGAAAAAAGAAAAAATTAAAAAAAAATTTTTTTTCTTACTTAAAAATTTTTTTTTTTCTTACTTAAAAAAATTTTTTTTTTCTTAAAAAAAAAAAAAAGTAAAAATATATCTAGGAATTTCTCTGGAGGTCTTGTGGTCAGTGTGGGTTTGGCTCAGTTTCAGATAGCTCCTTGTTCCAGCTTACACTTCTCAATATCTACAGGCCCCTTCTGGTGTAGTCGGTGTTTTCTACAGGGATTTTAATCTGTTGCACTGGTCCCTTCTGAAGCGGTTCCCTTTGTTTATTTGGCTTCTGTTTGCCGGTCTCTTCAGAGCCTCATTTCCGCCCTGACACAGGCGGAAGGAGGTGTACTCTTATTCAGGTAGCTAGTTCTGTTGCGCTGCGGGGAGGGGCTGGCGCTGCGGGGAGGGGCTGGCGCTGCGGGGAGGGACTGGCACTGCTTTCTCCGTCTGTGCTGCTCAGGCTCCCGGCTGCTCCATATGGAGCGCACCCCATGCTGCGCGCGGCTCCAGCCCTCGGTTGTTCCACAAAAGCACGGAACAAAAAGCTGCGTCCGCTCTTTGTGCCTTCCCCGTCAGAGCGGTCCAGGCAGCCAGGGGCTTGACAGGCGCACTCTCCCCGGGTGCAGCGCACCCACTCCCTTCCACAGTCCCAGTCTCAGTTTCCGCCGGCGCCAGTCGGGTGCGTGCGCCTTCTGCCCTCTGCGTCCCCAGCCCCAGTCCCCGCCCGCTCTGGTCGGGTGCCTGCGCCCTGTGTCTCGCCGTGACCTCCTCCCACCTCCGGTGGGTCTGGGCTGGTCCACAGCCTGTGAGCTCTTCTCTGGACTTTCTCAGTCCCTTTGTACTGTGAATGGCCGGCAGTGTGTTCGGGCTGGTTAATTTTCTCTCTCTCTTTTGCTCTCCCACAGTTCAAGTTGGCAACTCACAAAAGCTCCCTCCGATTGTCCTCAGGGCACTCAGGCCCGGACCCTACCCCAAGCAGTGCCGCCCGCTCCTCTCCGTGCTGCCCCCACTTGCTGGTGGCGGGTGTGGGTGTCTGGGGTACTTTTCTGCTGAGAGTTTCTTTTAGGCACGTAATCTGTGGGTTTTATTTATTGTTTCCCTCCCAGTCAGGTTGCCCTCCTAGATTCAAACACTTCCCCCAGGCCCGCCAGTGCGAGGGTTTCCCGGTGTCTGGAAACGTCCTCTAAAGACTCCCTTCCCAGGAGGGATCTCCGTCCTTAGCTCTTTTGTCTCACTTTTTATCTTTTATATTTTGTCCTCCCTCCTTTCGAAGACAATGGGCTGCTTTTCTGGGCTCCTGATGACCTCAGCTAGCGATCAGAAATTGTTTTGTGAAGTTTGCTCTGCGTTCAGTTTTTCTTTTGATGAATTTGTAGGAGAGAAAGTGGTCTCCCTGTCCTACTCCTCTGCCATCTTGGCTCCTCCCCCAAATGTTGGGTTTTAAGCCAGCTTTTTCACTCTCCTCTTTCACATTCATCAAGAAGCTCTTTAGTTCCTCTCATTTTCTGCCATTAAAATGGTATCATCTGCATATCTGAGGTTACTGATATTTCCCCCAGCAATCTTGATTTCTGCTTGTGATTCATCCAGCCTGTTATTTCTCCTGATGTACTCTGCATATAAGTTAAATAAGCAGGTAGATGATATACAGCCTTGATGTACTCCTTTCCCAATTTTTAACCAGTCAATTGTTACATGTTCAACTCTGACTGTTTCTTCTTGTCCTGCATAAAGGTTTCACAGGAGGCAGGTAGTGCAGTCTGATATTCCCATCTCATTAAGCATATTCTATATGACCTTAATTACATAAAAATGAATGCTTAGTTGTGAATATATACAAATTAGACCTAGACGGGCAAATCAAACAATTAACTATTTGTGATTATGAATAAATGTGTTTTTGCTTGTTTTGTGCTTTTGGTTTCCTATCTTGCACATGTTTATTTTTAAGAGGTAAATGCTATTTTAAAAATCTTTTTTTTTTTTTAAGCAAGAAATAAAGAAAAGGATAACAACTAACCCAAGTTGACTCATTTGGTGAGTGGTAAATTCAGATTTTAAATCCAGAGGTCCTTGTGTCAGTTTGAGCTCTGAAACCACTATGCCATTCTGCCTTCTGCACAATTCATTATGCAATGATGATAAATTCAACAATATTGTCAAATTCCAGAAAGCAGTTATTTTTAAGTCTTCCTGCTTTACTCTGATCTACTAATTAACATTTCTTTCCATTTATTTTTCTCCTTGATTAGAGAAATTGAATAAGGTATATAGAATGTTAAAACAGTCAATATATATTAGCTATTATATTTTATTAAGAAATATATAGATTCAATAAGAAAGTACGACTAAGAAGCAAGAAGAAAAATAGGAGAACACAGACAAAAATTAAAGTAGAAAAATGTGGATAAGCATGCTTTTCCTGAATTTGTAGTAATAATAAACCACCAAAAATTTTGATTTTCTTTTATTTCTTTTTCTCTATATTAGAGTAACTAACTACTTTGGGAACCATCAGACTAACACTTTAGGGAAATAATTTTCAAATGGAATTTCATTTCAAAGTCTACTCCTGATTATCTATGCTTGTGTTTTTCTCATTGCAGGAATGAGAAAACTGTTGTGGTAAGTGGCAACACAGCTTGGATCCACTTGGGTAAATTCTCATTTGTTTCTTATTTTCTAAGTCAATATTACTCCTGATTTGTACAGTCAATCAAGACAATGACCAGATGTCAGTTTTACACTTTGTCCTCTGAAGTTTGAATATGGAAATTTCACTGAAGTCTGAAAAGAGGTTTATACCAAGTTAAAATAGTGGTTACAGAGCCACACCATTAGAAATGAAGGCGAAAAAGCTCCTGTGTATTTGCTCTTCCTGCCAATTAAATTACTGTTTAATTTCCTGTCTAGGTCTGATGACTATAAACATCTTTTAAAATAAATATGAACACTGTCCTAACACCTCCAATTATATACCAAAGTCAGGTTCAAAGCAGAGAGTTTCTTTAAGGAACGTTTCTACCTTTTCTTTATTTTTTTTTAATTTATGTATTTTAATTGGAGGCTAATTAATTTACAATATTGTAGTGGTTTTGCCATACTTTGACATGAATAAGCCATGGGTGAACATGTGTTCCCCATCCTGAACCCCCCTCCAACCTCCCTCCCCATCCCATCCCTCTGGGTCATCCCAGTGCACCAGACCTGAGCACCCTGTATCACGCATCGAACATGAACTGGAGAACTGTTTCATGTATGATAATATACATGTTTTAATGCTATTCTCTCAAATATTCCCACCCTCCAATTCTGCCACAGAGTCCAAAAGACAGTTCTATACATCTGTGTCTCTTTTGCTGTCTCACATGTAGAGTTATTGCTACAAGTTTTCTAAATTCCATATATATGTGTTAGTATACTGTATTGGTGTTTTTCTTTCTGGCTTACTTCACTCTGTATAATAGGCTCCAGTTTCATCCACCTCATTAGAACTGATTCAAATGTATTCTTTTTAATGGCTGAGTAATATTCCATTGTGTATATGTACCACAGCTTTCTTATACATTTGTCTGCTGATGGACATCTATGTTGCTTCCATGTCCTGGCTATTAAAAACAGTGTTGCGATGAACATTCGGGTACACGTGTCTCTTTCAATTCTGGTTTCCTTGGTGTGTTTGCCCAGCAGTGGGATTTCTGGTTTGTATGTCAGTTCTATTTCCAGTTTTTCAAGAATCTCCACACTGTTCTCCAGAGTGGCTGTACTAGTTTCTATTCCCACGAACAGTGTAAGAGAGTTCCTCCTTCTCCCATTCCAAAGGCTGTCTTTTCACGTTGCTTATAGTTTCCTTTGTTGTGTAAAAACTTTTAAGTTTAATTAGGTCTCATTTGTTTATTTTTCCTTTTACTTAAATTACTCTAGGAGGTGGGTCATAGAAGATCCTGCTGTGATTCACCTCAGAGAGTGTTTTGCTTATGTTTTCTTCTAGGAGTTTTATAGTTTCTGTTCTTACATTTAGATCTTTAATTCCCTTTGAGTTTATTTTTGTGTATGGTGTTAGAAAGTGTTCTAGTTTAATTATTTTACAAGTTGTTGACCAGTTTTCCCAGCACCACTTGTTAAAGAGATTGTCTTTTTTCTATTGCATATTCTTGCCTCATTTGTCAAAGATAAGGTGTCCATAGATGCATGGATTTAGGTCCATAGATGCTTTCTATTTTGTTCCATTGATCTATGTTTCTGTCTTTTTGCCAGTACTATACTGTCTTGATGACTGTAGCTTTGCAATATAGCCTGAAGTCAGGGAGGTTGATTCCTCTAGTTCTATTCTTCTTTGTCAAGATTGCTTTGGCTATTCGAGGTCTTTTGTATTTCCATACAAATTGTGAAATTATTTGTTCTAGTTCTCTGGAAAATACCTTTGCTAGCTTGATAGGGAGTGCATTGAATCTTTAGATTGCTTTGGGTAGTGTACTCATTTTCACTATATTGATCATTTCAGTCCATGAACATGGTATATTTCTCCATTTATCTGTGTCCTCTTTGATTTCTTTCATCAGTGTTTTATAATTTTCTATGTATAAGTCTTTTGTTTCTTTAGGTAGATATATTCCTAAGTATTTTATTCTTTTTGTTGCAATGGTGAATGGAATTGTTTCCCTAATTTCTCTTTCTGTTTTCATATTGTTAGTGTATAAGAATGCGAGGGATTTCTGTGTGTTAATTTTATATCCTGCAGCTTTACTATATTCATTGATTAGCTCTAGTAATTTTCTGGTGGAGTCTTTGGGGTTTTCTATGTAGAGGATCATGCCATCTGCAAACAGTGAGAGTTTTACTTTTTCTTTTCCAATCTGGATTCCTTTTATTTATTTTTCTGCTCTGATTGTTGTGGCCAAAACTTCCAAAACTGTGTTGAATAGCAGTGGTGAGAATGGGCACCCTTGTCTTGTCCCTGACTTTAGGGGAAATGCTTTCAGTTTTTCACCACTGATGATAATGTTTGTTTTCTTTAAAACAGGAAAATAAAAGTTAAAATAAGTTTATTGAAAAGTATCTAAGTACAAAAGAATATATAAAAAAGAAGAAAAGTATCTAAGCACAAGTGTCTTAACATTATGTGCAGTCTTTAAAAATGATTTTATTTAAGACATTGTAGTTATTAAGATTGTTCTTTAAAGATATCCAATCCCCCCTCCCCAAATAATAACATGAATATGGGAATTTGTTCAAGATTGTCCCCAAAATGTGTCATACAATTTTAAAGAGTTTGTTTTAGTTTAGAAACAGAGATCCAGTACTCTGAATGAAGTCATTATTTTGATGAATATACTAATATAGAAGTACTTGACCATCTATAGACTTTCTCAATAAAGGGTGTATTCTAAAAACTTGCTTTCAAGCAAAGCAGTAATTCTAGGATAAGACTTAATGGTGAAGAATTTAGAAGCAATACAAAATATAACTATGTTTTCTCATGGAATGATAGAAGATCTGATGCTTCAATTAAACAAAGTAAGGGAAAAATTACCCTTTAGCAGTACAACAAAGAATACACAATCAGTAAAAATAAATAAATAAACAAATAAATAATGTGATTTCCATGTATGATGTGAAATAATGAGGCACTCTTCATGTATTTCAATCTAGCAAAGGCCAACCTTTGACAGATGTTGTGTAATAGAAGCTTTGGGACATGCTATCATTTTTTCTACTTCTATTTAGAGAGTTCCTGTCATATCTCAAAACGTGAAAATCATGGCATGTTATGACCATTTTCTGGTCATGTAAGAGACTAGCATGACACTATTCAATACACTATGCATTCACCAAATATTAAAACAAGCTGTTTTTTTCTGATATTTTGCCAGCAAAACAGTTTCTGCTAGATCAAAGTAGTAGCTAATATGGTTTGTTTAGCTGAAGATTCTCCAGTCAACAGAATATAAAACAGGAAGAAAATTTAAACTCCTAAATCATTATTTTTTAAAACTTTTTTATTTTGTATTGGAGTATATCTGATTAAAAAATGTTTTGATAATCAAGAGCTGATAAATTTCTGTTGGCCATTCTAATTATGCTTGGGCCAATTTCATAATTTTGCTAAGGAAACATTGGTTGTTTCTGTGTAAATAAAGACCACTCAAATGAGAACAGATAAAAGCTTTGTGTCCACATCTTCCTATAGCAAGGGA
Organism: Dama dama; assembly: GCF_033118175.1. Taxonomy (NCBI): domain Eukaryota; kingdom Metazoa; phylum Chordata; class Mammalia; order Artiodactyla; family Cervidae; genus Dama; species Dama dama. The sequence goes on from NC_083714.1 coordinate 75,124,041, forward strand.
GTTAGCTACCATAACTTGCATTTGGGATAGGTTCAAAGGCAGGCAGAAGAATGTGCAAGCATTATAGAGTTTAGAAAAGTAAAAGAAAAGCCTCAGTTATGCCCTAATTGGATGCTAGTGGCATGAGAAATTGCATGTAGGCTAAATAGAAGTAAGTCATTCTATGTGCCTGTTTAGATGAGCAGTCTTTATTGAGTTGGTACTAAGTTGGAAATAGGGATTTCCTGGTGGCTCAGATGGTAAAGTGTCTGCCTGCAATGTGGGAGACCCTGGTTCGATCCCTGGGTAGTGTAGATCCCCTGAAGAAGGAAATGACAACCCAGTCCTGTACTCTTGCCTAGAAAATTTCACTGATGGAGGAGCCTGGTGGACTACAGTCCATGGGATCACAGAGTCGGACACAACTGAGCGACTTCACTCACTCACTCACGTTGGAAACTACAACAAATATCAGGAAAGCTGCCATTTATTGTCACCTAAGTCCTAGCTTTTGAACTGATGGTGTTGTAAAAGACTCTTGAAAATCCCTTGTACTGCAAGGTGATCCAACCAGTCCATCTAAACAAAATGAGTCCTGAATATTCATTGGAGGAACTGATGAAGCTGAAACTCCAATACTTTGGCCACCTGATGCGAAGAGCTGACTCATTTGAAAAGACCTTGTTGAAAAGATCCTAATGCTGGGAAAGATTGAAGGCAGGAGGAGAAGGAGATGACAGAGGATGAGATGGTTGGATGGCATCACCGTCTCAATGGACATGAGTTTGAGTAAACTCCGGGAGTTGGTGATGGTCAGGGAGGTCTGGCATGCTGCAGTCCATGGGGGTGCAAAGAGTCAGACACGATTAAGCGATTGAACTGAACTGAACTGAAGTCCTGGCCAGTTTTGTCTGATTGCTATAAAGGTTGTTGTTTCTCTTTCTTTCTTTTCCTTTTTTTTTTTTTAATTTAGGTGGTTCTTTTATTTAAAATATGTATTTATCACTATATGTATTGATACGTTTTCTCCTAAAGCCCTTAAAGCAGTTATTCAATAATATTCCAAATATCCAAAAAATAGAAAATCCCATATGTGTAAGTGAATAGGCCAAGATACAAATACAACATTGCTGACTAAGTTTAAGGGTGTAGTATAACCGCAATTTATTATTGCAACATTTTACATAATTCTAATACCTCATTACCTTTCAATAGTGATTAGTGCTGTATATACAAAGAAAACAAGAGTCAGGTCACATACAAGTAACAAAAAGAAGAATATTATCCTTACAATTTGCTGGGCATGAAAACTCTCCACTTCTTTTCCTTCAAATGAAGGTTTGCTTGGCTTTCTATGACTGAGCACTAGGGAGTTTCATACTTCTTTCACTTGGGCTAGACCATTGACCAATCAGAATAAGGCAGAGAGATAATTCATACTTGATGTTCCAAGCCTGTTTCAACTCCTCTTTGAATGACACATTCTGATTGTGTTCCAAGCCTTCTCTCTGAAATCTATCCTTCCTCCCCTGCCTATTTTTAGGGTCATGGTCTCTCCAACTATAAATAAATCATCCACACCTTTAATCAAGATGTTGAATATTATTTCCATGTTCTTCAATTTAAGCTGTACCCTCCACAGAGTCCATGCCCTCTAAAGCCCTCTGTTACTTGGAGGTTTTTTTCTTCCTGTCCCTTAGTGAACTGTCACACACAAAAAATTAAAAATGCCATCTTGTTATTCTACCCTAAATTTGTCATCTACCAGACTCCTGATTATTTCCCCACATTTACTAAGTTTAAATATATATATATATATATATATATACACACACACACATACATACATACATATATTATTGAGATAGTTGACTTACAATGTTTTAGATGCAGAGCAAGGTGATTCAGTTATATATATAACATATATTATTTTTAAAATTATTTTCCATTATAGTTTATTACATGATATTGACTATACTTCTCTGTGATATAAAGTAAACCTTGGTTGCTTGTTGCATATTTATTTTTGTTAATTAGAAATTTAGCATTCTTATTCAAACTAAGTTAAATAAGTGGAATCAAAATGTCATAAATTTTATAGTTAAGCAAAAGTTCATAAGTTTTCTAAAATATATGTATCATACATATTATATGTATATATGCATATATATAAAGCTTTTCTACTATGTTTGATAAAGGCTTGAGAAAGAACATCAAAAAACAAGAGACTGAAATATTGGAAAACATAAACTAAATGACATGGGAAACATGACTATGAAATAGAAAAAATGAAGTAAACTAGAAAAAATAAAATATTTTCATACAGTCCAGTTATTTTTAAATACGGCTGATCATTAGAAAGATGTCTGGAACTCTGGAGAGCAAAAACTATACCTGGGCATTTGTTTTTTTCAAACAATTCCAAGATAATTCTGATATGCATCTGGATTTTTAAAAGTGATTACAAATTTTTCTGTTAAATGGTAGTTTTGCTAATATAAAGTTCTATTGTTTTTCTATTGATCAATCGTGATACGATGGTTTAAAATGAGTAATAGTTATATAATCACAATAGTAAAATATGTTTATCAGTTTTCACAATCAATATCCAGACAAAAACTGAAAGATAATTACAAATGCAAGCTATAATGAGAATATGATTAACCTAACAACATAAAATAATTGCATACAATTTGAGAGGTCAAGCAGAGGAATGTGGTAAGTGATAATACATACATGCACATATTTTCATCTGCCCAGCCAGTTGATGTCTTTTGGTTGGTGCACTTAATCCATTTACATTTAAGGTAATTTTAGATACTATGATCCTATTTCCATTTTTTTTTATTGTGTTGGGTTTATTTTTTGCAGAGCTTTTCCTTGTTTTGTGTTTCCTGCCTAGAGAAATCCTTTAGCATGTGTTGTAAAACTGATTTGGTGGTGCTGAATTCTCTTAACTTTTTCTTGTCTGGAAAGCTTTTATTTCTACTTCAAATCTGAAGGATAGTCTTGCTATGTAGAATATTCTTAGTTGTAGGTTCTTCCCTTTCATCACTTTAAGTACATGTTACCCTTCTCTTATGGCTTATAGTTTCAGCTGAGAAATCAACTGATAGCCTGATGGGAATTTCCTTGTATATTATTTGTTGTTTTTCCTTTGTTGCTTTTAATATTTTATCTTTGTCTTTAATTTTTGTCAGTTTGATTACTATATGTGTGTGTTCTTCTTTGGGTTTATCCTGCTTGGGACTCTCTGCGCTTCCTGCAATTGATTGACTATTTTCTTTCTTATGTTAGGGAAGTTTTCAGCTATTATCTCTTCAAATATTTTCTCAGGTCCTTTTTCTCTCTCTCCTCCTTCTGTGAACCTTATGTGAATGTTGGTGCACTTAATGTTGTCCCAGAGGTCTCTTAGGCTGTCTTCACTCTTTTCATTCTTTTTTTTTTTTTTTTTTTTTCCCTATAGTCTGTTCTGTGGCAGTGATTTCCACCATTCTGTACTCTAGGTCGTTTATCTGTTCTTCTGCCTCAGTTATTCTGCTAATTATTTTTTCTAGTGTATTATTCATCTTTGTTTGTTCTTTAGTTCTTCTAGATCTTTGGTAAACATTTCTTGCATCTTCCCCGTTGATTTTCTGAAATACTGGATAATCTTCACTAGCATTATTCTGAATAATTATTCTGGAAGCTTGACTATCTCCATTCCATTTAGTTGTTTTTCTGGAGTTTTATCTTGTTCCTTCTGAGACATTACTTTCTGCATTTTCATCAGGATTAACTTTCTGTAATGTGTTTTTTGTTCTAGCCATTGTGGAACTGTGGTTCTTCTTGCTTCTTCTGTAGGTTAAGAGACTTGTGTAAGCTTCCTGATTGGAAGAACTGGTGGGAAAAATTGGGTTGTGCTCTAGTGCATAGAGCCTTGCCAGTAAAGCTTTAATCCAATAATCTGCTGGTGGGTAAGGTTGTGCTGCCTCCCTGTTAGTTGCTTGGCCTTAGGTGACCCGGATCTAGGATCTGTGGGCTCTATGGTAGGGTTAATAGTGACCTCCAATAGAATTTACACTTCCAAGACAGATGATGCCAGTGCCCACTTCCCTGTGGTGAGCTCGTGCCAACCCATGCCTCCACAGGAGGCCCTCCAACACTAGCAGATAGTTTTGGTTCAGTCTTCTGTGGGGTCATTGCTGCTTTCCTCTGGGTCTTGGTGTGCACAAGATTTCATTTATACCCCCCAAGACTGGAGTCTCTGTTTTCCCCAGTCCTGTGAAAGTCCTATAATTAAATACCGGAGGCCTCCAAGGTCAGATTCCCTGGTGATTTCCAGTCCCTTTGTCAGATAACCATGTTGGGAAGCCTAACATGGGATTCAGAACCTTCACAACAGTGGGAGAACTTCTTTGGTATTATTGTTTTCCATTTTGTGGATTACCCACACGCCGAGTATGGGATTTGATTTTATTGTGATTGTGCCCCTCCTACAGTCTAACTTGGCTTATTCTTTGTCTTTGAATGTGGAGCATCAATTTTTGGTTGGTTCCAGTGTCCTCCTGTCAATGATTGTTCAACAGCAAGTTCCAATTTTGGTGTTCTCACAGGAAGAAATGAGCACTTGTCATTCTACTCCACCATCTTGAACTGAAAACTCCACTACAAAATTTGTTGCTTGACTTCTGGGAATGGTTGCTGAAGATAGTGGTTTGAATACCTAGATTATTTGATAAAAATAGGGTGTTGGTTTTACAGATTATCTTCATAGATCTGGGTAAGTGTTCTATTTTTTATATGATCTGGCAATAGTTCATTTGTATACTTAATCATCTGCTTCATGGATCACAGCTTTGTCATGGTGAAGAGGTTTGTGTAACTCATTGAAGCTATGAGCCATGCCATGCAGGGACACTAAAGGCAAGCAGTAATAGTGACAAATTCTGACTAAATGTGGTCCACTGGATAAGGAAATGGCAACCCACACCAGTATTCTTGCCATGGACAGTATGAAAAGGCAAAAACATATGACACCAAAAGTTGAGTCCCCCTAGGTTGCAAGGTGTCCCATATGCTACTGGGGAAGAATGGAGGGCAAAAACTAATAGCCACAGCAAGAATAAAGTGGTTGGGCCAAATGATACTCAGCTGTAGATGTGTCTGGTCATGAAAATAAAGTTCAAAGATGTAAAGAACAATATTGTATCAGTTCAATTCTGTTCAGTTGCTCAGTCGTGTACAACTCTTTGCGACCCCATGAATTGCAGCACACCAGGCCTCCCTGTCCATCATCAACTCCCGGAGTTTACTCAAACTCATGTCCATCGAGTCAGTGATGCCATACAGCCATCTCATCCTCTGTTGTACCCTTCTCCTCCTGCCCCCAATCCTTCCCAGCATCAGGGTCTTTTCCAATGAGTCAACTCTTTGCATGAGGTGGCCAAAGTACTGGAGTTTCAGCTTCAGCATCAGTCCTTCCAATGAACACCCAGGACTGATCTCCTTTAGGATGGACTGGTTGGATCTCCTTGAGTCCAAGGGACTCTCAAGAGTCTTCTCCAACACCATAGTTCAAAAGCATCAATTTTTCAGTGCTCAGTTTTCTTCACAGTCCAGCTCTCACATCCATACATGACCACTGGAAAAAACATAGCCTTGATTAGACAGATCTTTGTTGGCAAACTAATGTCTCTTCTTTTTAATATGCTATCTATATTGGTCATAGCTTTCCTTCTAAGGAGTAAGCATCTTTTAATTTCATGGCTGCAATCACCATCTGCAGTGATTTTGGAGCCCCAAAAAAATAAAGTCTGACACTGCTTCCACTGTTTCCACATCTATTTCCCATGAAGTGATGGGACCAGATGCCATGATCTTAGTTTTCTGAATGTTGAGCTTTAAGCCAACTTTTTCACTCTCCTCTTTCACTTTCATCAAGAGGCTTTTTAGTTCCCCTTCACTTTCTGCCATAAGGGTGGTGTCATCTGCATATCTGAGTTTATTGATATTTCTCCTGGGAATCTTGATTCCAGCTTGTGCTTCTTCCAGCCCAGCGTTTCTCTTGATGTACTCTGCATATAAGTTACATAAGCAGGGTGACAATATACAGCCCTGACAGATTCCTTTTCCTATTTGGAACCAGTCTGTTGGTCCATGTCCAGTTCTAACTGTTGCTTCCTGACCTGCATACAGGTTTCTCAAGAGGTGGGTCAGGTGGTCTGGTATGCCCATCTCTTTCAGAATTTCCTATAATTTTTTGTGATCCACACAGTCAAAGGCTTTGGCATAGTCAATAAAGCAGAAATATATTTTTTTCTGGAACTCTCTTGCTTTTTCGATGATCTAGCAGATATTGGCAATTTGATCTCTGGTTCGTCTGCTTTTTCTAAAACCAGCTTGAACATCTGGAAGTTCACAGTTCACGTATTGCTGAAGCCTGGCTTGGAGAATTTTGAGCATTACTTTTGTAGCATGTGAGAGGACTGCAATTGTGTGGTAGTTTGAGCATTCTTCGGGATTGCCTTTCTTTGGGATTGGAATGAAAACTCACTTTTTCCAGTCCTGTGATCACTGCTGAGTTTTCCAAGTTTTCTGGCATCTTAAGTGAAGCACTTTCACAGCATCATCTTTCAGGATTTGAGATAGCTCAACTGGAATTCCATCACATCCACTAGCTTTGTTTGTAGTGATGCTTTCTATGGCCCACCTGACTTCCCATTCCAGGATATCTGGCTCTAGGTGAGTGATCACACCATCATGGTTATCTGTGTCGTGAAGATCTTTTTTGTACAGTTCTTCTGTGTATTCTTGCCACCTCTTAATATCTTCTGCTTCTGTTAGGTCCATACCATTTCTGTCCTTAATCGAACCCATCTTTGCATGAAATGTTCCCTTGGTATCTCTAATTTTCTTGAAGAGATCTCTAGTCTTTCCCATTTTGTTTTCCTCTATTTCCTTGCATTGATCGCTGAGGAAGGCTTTCTTATCTCTCCTGGCTATTCTTATTCTTTGGAACTCTGCATTCAAATGGTAATATCTTTCCTTTTCTCCTTTGCTTTTCACTTCTCTCCTTTTCACAGCTATTTGTAAGGCCTCCTCAGACAACCATTTTGCCTTTTTGCATTTCTTTCCCTGGGGATTGTCTTGATCCCTTTCTCCTGTACAATGTCACGAACCTCCATCCACAGTTCATAGGCACTCATAGGTATCTGAATTGTTAGGTTCATGAATCATGTTAAATTGGAAGAAGTCAAGCAGGAAATGGTAAGACTGAATATCAATACTTTAGAAAACTGACAACAATCGTGTCTACTAGAGTGTGTGAGGATCCCTTAGAAGAAATGTAGGAACCCTCATACTTAACAAAATAGTCCAAAACATAGCAGTTGGATGCAATCACAAAAACAACAGGATGATCTTGCTTCACTCCAAGGCAAACCATTCAACATCACAATAATCCAAGTCAATGCCACGACCTCTAATGCAGAGGAAGTTGAAGCTGACCAGTTCTATGAAGACCAACAGTACCTTCTAGTTGTTCAGTTACTCCACTCGTTTCCAGATTTATGCAGCACCATGAACTGCAACACACCAGGATTCTAGGTTTTACTGTCCTTCACTGGAGTCAGTGATGCAACCAATACAGATCATCCTCTGTTGCCCTATTCTTTTACCTTCATCCCTTCCCAGCATCAGGGTCTTTTCCAATTAGTTAGCTGTTCACCTCAAGTTTTGGAGTTTCACCTTCAGCATAAGTCCTTCCAATAAGTATGCAGAGTTGATTTCCTTTAGGATTGACTGGTTTGATCTTGCTGTCCCATAGACTCTCAAGAGTCTTCTCCAGCACCACAACTTGAAATCATCAATTCTTTGGAGCTCAGCCTCCATATAAGACTACTGGAAAAATCATAGCTTTGATTATACAGATCTTTGGCAAAGTGATGTCTCTGCTTTTTAATAAGCTGTATACATTTGTCATACTTTTTTCCCTAGGAGCAAGTATCTTTTAATTTTGTGGCTGCAGTCACAATCCACAGTGATTTTGGAAGCCAAGAAAATTAAATCTGTCACTGTTTCCACTTTTCATGGAGTGATCGGATCAGATACCATGATCTTAGGTTGTTGAATGTTAGGCCAGCTGTTTCACTCTCCTCTTTCACAACTCATCCATGGGCTCTTTTGTTCTTCTTCATTTTCTGCCATTAGAGTGATATCATCTGCATATCTGAGGTTGTTGATATTCCTCCTGGCAATCTTGATTCCAGCTTGTGCTTCATCCAGCCCAGCATTTCACATGTTGTACACTGCATATAAGTTAAACAAGCAGGATGACAATATATAGCCTTGACATATTCCTTTCCTGATTTTGATCCAGTCACAGTCAGTTGTTTCACATTGCTTCTTGACCTGCATACAGGCTTCTCAGGAGGCAGCTAATGTGGTCTGGTATTCCCAACTCTTTAAGAAATTTCCACAGTTTTTTGTGATCAACCCAGTCAAAGATCAACCAGTTGACTTTGGCATAGTCAGTGAAGCAAAAATAGATGTTTTTCTGGAATTTCCTTGGTTTCCTATGACCCAACAAATGTTAATAATTTGATTGCTGGTTCCTCTGCAATTTCTAAATCCAGCTTATACATTTGTAAGTTCAAGCCTAGCTTGAAAGATTTTCTAGAGCTAATACCAAAAAAAAAAAAAAAAAAAAATAAGTCATTTACTTCATAGGGGATTGGAATGCAAAAGTAGGAAATCAAGAGATATTTAAAATAACAGGCAAGTTTGTCCTTGGAGTACAAAATGAATCAAAGTGAAAGCCAACAGAGGTTTGTCAAGAGAACATGCTGGTCATAGCACACACCCATTTCCAAAAACCCGAGAGACATGAACATCATGTGACAGTCAATACTGATTGATTATGTTCTCTGCAGCCAAAGATGAAGAAACTCTATACAGTCAAAACTAATAAGACCTGCAGCTGACTGTGCTTCAGATCATGAGCTGTTTATTGAAGAATTCAGGCTTAAATTGAGGAAACTAGAGAAAGCTACTAGGACATTCAGGTATGATATAAATGAAATCCTTTATAATTATACTATGGAAGTGACAAATAGCTTCAAGGGGTTATATCTGGTATACAGAGTGCCTGAAGAACTATGGATTATCATTCACAACATTGTATACAAGGCAGTGATCATAACCATCTGAAAGAAAAAGAGATGCAAGAAGTCAAAATGATTGCCTCAGGAGGCTTTACAAATAGCTGAGGAAAGAAGAGAAATGAAAGGCAAGTGAAAAAGGGAAACATATAGTTAACTGAATGCAGAGTTCCAGAGAATAGTAAAGAGAGATAGGAAGCCCTTCTAAATAAACAATGCAAAGAAATAGAGGAAAGAAATGGAATTTGAAAGGTTAGAAGTCTATTTAAGAAAACTGGAAATATCAAGGGAATATTTCATGTAAGGATGGGTATGATAAAGGACAGAAATATTAAGGACCTAACAGAAAGCAGAAGAGATCAAGAAGAGTTGGCAAGAATACACAGAACTAAACAAGAAAGAACTTGACCAGGATAGCCACAATGGTGTGGTCACTTACACAGAGAAGGACATGTTGAAGTGTGAAGTCAAATGGGCCTTAGGAAGCAGCACTTAAAAGAAAGCTAGTGGGGGGTGTCAGAATTCCAGCTGAGGTATTTAAAATGCTAAAAGATGCTGCTGCTTACGTGTTTCACTCAATATGTCACCAAATGTGGAAAACTCATCAGTGGCCACAGGACTGAAAAAGGTGTTTTTCATACCAATCCCAAAGAAGGGCAATGCCAAAGAATGCTTAGACTACTGTACAATTATGGTCATTTCACATTTTAACAATGAAATGGTCTAAGTCCTTCAAGCTAGACTTTAAGAATATGTAAATTGAGAACTTCCAGATGTACAAACTTGGTTTTGAAGAGTCAGAGGAACCAGAGATCTAATTGCCAAGATTCGTTGGATCACAGGGAAATCAAGGGAGTTCCGCGGTGGGGTGTGGGGAATGAAAACATCTACTTCTGCTTCATTGACTATGCTAAAATTTTGACTGCATAGATCGCAACAGACTGTGGAAAATTCTTAAAGAGATGGGAGTATCAGACCACCTTACCTATCTCCTGAGGAATGTGTATTTGTTTCCAGAAGCAACGGTCAGAACCAGGCATGGAACAACTGACTGGTTCAAAATTGGAAAAGTAATATGACAAGGATGTATATTGTTTCCCTGCTTTAACTTATATGCAGATTACATCATGAAATATTCTGGACTGGATGTATCACAAGCTACAGTGAGGGTTGCCAGGGGAAATATCAACAACCTCAGATATGCATATGATACCACTTTAATTGCAGAAAATGAAGAGGAATGAAAGAACCTCTTGATGAAGTTGAAAGAACAGAGTGAAATAGCTGGCTTGAAACTCAAGATTTAAAACAGCAACAACAACAACAGAAAAAAAATCGGTGATCATGGTGTCTATTCCTATCACTTCAAGGCAAATAAAGATGGAAAAAAATGGAAATAGTGACAGAGTTTATTTTCTTGGGCTCCAAAATCATTGAAACTAAAAGATGCTTGCTCCTTGGAAGGAAAACTATGATAAACCCAGGCAGAGATTTAAAAAGCAGAGACGCCATTTTGCTAGCAAATGTCCATATATTCCAAGTTATGGTTTTGCAGTAGTCATATACGTATGTAAGTGTTGGACCATAAAGAATTCTCAGCATTGAAGAACTGATGCTTTTGAATTGTGGTGCAGAAGAAAATCCTTGATAGACCCCTAGACTGCAAGGGGATCAAATCAGTCATTTCTAATGGAAATAAATCCTGATTATTCTTTGGAAGAACTGCTGCTGAAGCTGAAGCTCCAATACTTTGGCCACCTGATGAAAAGAGTCAACTCATTAGAAAAGACCCTGATGCTGAGAAAGACTGAAGGCAATAGGAGAAGGGATCAGCAGAGGATGAGATGGTTATATAGCATTACAGACACAATGGACATGGATTTGAGCAAACTCTAGGACATAGTTAAAAACAGAGGTGTTTGGCCTGCTACTGTCTACAGGGCCTCAAAGAATGGGAAACAAGTTAATGAATGAACAACAACAAAATACTTGATTACTTCTTTTTAAATTTTTATTTTATATTGCATTATAGTTGATTTACAATGCATTATTTCAGATGTACAGCAAAGGCTTATGTGTATACATACACACACACACACACACACACACACACACATATATATATATATATATTTCAGATTCACTTCCCATATAGGTTATTACAGAGTACTGAGTAGAGTTCTCTGTACTATATAGTAGGCTTTTTTTGATTAACCTTTATGCATATATTAGTGTGTATTTTGTATATGTTAATCCTACCTCCTAATATATCCCCCTCACTTTTATCCTTTGGTAAAGATAAATGTGTTTTTCACTGCCTGACTTATTTCACTTAGTTGATAATCTCTAGATCCATCCATGTTGACACAAATGGCATCATTCCATCCTTCTGTATGACTGAGTAGTATTACTGTCTATGTATACCACATCTTCTTTACTCATTCATCTGCCAATAAGCAGTTAGGCTGCTTCAACTTCTTTGCACTGTAAATAATGCTGCTACAATGATCATTTGGTACATGTATCTTTTAGAAGTATGATTTTCTTTAGGTATATGCCCAGGAGGGGGATTGCTGGATCATATGGTAACTCTATTTTTAGTTTTGTAAATAACTAAAAATACTATTATCCATAGTATTCATATCAATTTACATTCCCACCAACAATGTTGGAGAGATCACTTTTCTCCATACCCTCTTTGATGTTTATTGTTTGTAGAAATTTTGATGATGGGCAGTCTGACTGGTGTGAGGTGATACCTCATTGTACTTTTGATTCATATTTCTTTAATTATTAGTGATATTCAGCATCTTTTCATGTGCTTTTTGCCATATGCTTGTTTTCTTTAAATAAATGAGTATCCAAATATTTTGCCTTTTTATTTGATTGGGTTATTTATTCTTAGGATATTGAGCTGCATGAGCTGTTTGTGTATTTTGGAGGTTTATACCTTGTTGTTCACATTGTTTGCAAATATTCTCTCCCATTTTGTGGACTGTCTTTTCATTTCATTTATGATTTCCTTTGCTGCCCAAAAGACTTTAATTAGGACCCATTTGCTTTTTTAAAATATTCATTACAGTTGGAGGCCATCCAAAACATATTGCTGTGATTTACCTCAAAGTAAACATATTCTGTCTAAGTTTTCCTCTGAAAGCTTTATAGTATCTGGGTGTAGGTCTTTAATCCACTTGGGGCTTGTTTTTTTGTGTGGTGTTAGAGAATATTCTAATTTCAATCTTTTATATGTAGCTGTCCAGTTTTCTCAGCACCATTTGTTGAAGAGATTGTCTTTTCTCCAATGTATATTCTTGCTTCCTTTCTCATAGATCATTTGACCATAAGAGCATGGGTTTGTATTTGGGATGTCTATCCTGTCCCATTGATCTATATTTTTAATTTTGTGTCAGGACCAAGGTGTTTATACCAGCTTTGTGTATAGCCTGAAGTTATGGAGCCCAATTTCTCTATCTTCACTTTTTGTTCTAAAGAATTCTTTTATGTTATGTGTATTTTGCATTTCCACACAAATTTTAATATTTTTTTGTTCTAGATCTGCAAAAAAATGCCAGTTTTAATTTGACAGGGATTGTATTGAAGCTGTAGATGACATTGCGTAGTATAATCATTTTGACAATATTGACTCTTCCAGTCCAAGAGCATGGTATATCTCTCCATCTGTTTGTGTCATTGTTAATTTCTTTCATCAGCATCTTATTGTTTTCAGTGTACAGGTCTCTTTCCTCCTTAGGTAGGGTTATTCATAATTTTACTGTTTCATGCAATGGTAAATGTATTGCTTTCTTAATTTATCTTTCTGATCTTTCAGTGTTATTGCATAGGAATGCAAGATATTTCTGTATATTAATTTTGTATCCTGCAACTTTATCAAATTCATTGATGAGTTCTAGTAGTCTTCTGGTAGCATCTTTAGAATTTTCTATGGATAGTGTCAACTCAACTGCAAACAGTGACCTTTTTACTGTCTTTCAACTTGGATTTTTCACATCTTTTTTTCTCTGATTGTTATGGCTATGTTGAATAATAGTGGCAAGAGTAAATATCTTTGTCTTGTTCCTGATCTTAGAAGAAATGCTTTCAGTGTTTCTATGTTGAATATGATGCCAACTGTGATTTTCTCATACATGACCTTTATTATGTTGAAATATGTTCCCTCTATGCTCACATTCTGGAGAGTTTTTGTCATAAATGGGTGTTTAATTTCATCAAAAGTTTTTTATGCACCTATTGAGATGATGGTATTTTTTATTCTTCAATTTGTTAGTGTGTTACATACTGATTTATTTGCAAATATTGAGAAGTCATTGCATCTCTGTGATAAATTCCACCTGATTCTCATATATGATCCTTTTAATCTATTGTTGGATTCTGTTTGCAAGTTGGTGAAGATTTTTTCATCTGTGTTCATCAGTGATATTGCCCTTTAATTTTCTTTTTTGTGATATATTTTTCTGGTTTTGGTATAAGGGTAGCCCAATAGAATGAGTTTGATAGTTTTCTTTCTTCTTTCTTCTTGATAGATTTCTATCAAACTAAGTGTTTGATAAATTTAGCCTGTGAAGCAATCTCATCCTGACTTCTGCTTGTTGGGAGTTTTAAAATAACAATTTCAATTTAAGTAACTGTTTACTGCTCTGTTCAGATTTTCTATTTCTTCCTCATTTAGGATTAGGAGATTGTACCATTATAAGAATGTACATTTCTTCTGTTTGCTTATTTTTTTTGGCATATAGCTGCTTATAGTAGTGTTTCTTATGATTGTTTTTATTTCAGTGGTTCAGCTGTAACTTCTTCTTTTACATTTTAATTGTATTTATTTGCATTATCTTCTTTATGTTCTTGAAGAATCTCTCTAAAGGTTTATCAATTTTGCCAATCTTCTCAAAGAACTAGCTGTTAGTTTCCTTGATCTTTGCTATCATTTCATTTGTCTCTATTGCATTTATTTCTGCTCTGACGTTTATGATTTCATTCCTTCTAATAACTTTGGATTTCGTTTATTCTTCTTTCTTTTTCTTTTTTTTTTGCTTGATCATAATTTTTATTTCTTTCCATTTATTTTTATTAGTTGGAGGCTAATTACTTTACAATATTGTAGTGGTATTTGCCATACACTGACATGAATCAGCCATGGATTTGCATGTGTTCCCCATCCCGATCCCCCCTCCCGCCTCACTCTGCATCCCATCCAGCTGAGTCTTCCCAGTGCACCAGCCCTGAGCACTTGTCTCATGCATCCAACCTGGGCTGGTGATCTGTTTCACCCTTGATAGTACACTTGTTTCAATGCTGTTCTCTCTGAACATCCCACCCTCGCCTTCTCCCACAGAGTCCAAAAGTCTGTTCTGTACATCTGTGTTTCTTTTTCTGTTTTGCATATAGGGTTATCGTTACCATCTTTTAAAATTCAGTATATATGTGTTAGTATACTGTATTGGTCTTTATCTTTCTGGCTTACTCCACTCTGTATAATGGGCTCCAGTTTCATCCATCTCATTAGATCTGGTTCAAATTAATTCTTTTTAATGGCTGAGTAATAATCCATAGTGTATATGTACCACAGCTTCCTTATCCATTTGTCTGCTGATGGGCATCTAGGTTGCTTCCATGTCCTGGCTATTTTAAACAGTGCTGTGATGAACATTGGGGTACACGTATCTATTTCATATCTGGTTTCCTTGGTGTGTATGCCCAGGAGTGGGATTGCTGGGTCATATGGCAGTTCTATTTCCAGTTTTTTTAAGGAATCTTCACACTTTTCTCCATAGTGGCTGTCCTAGTTTGCATTCCCACCAACAGTGTAAGAGGGTTCCCTTTTCTCCACACCCTCTCCAGCATTTATTGCTTGTAGACTTTTGGATAACAGTCATTCTGACTGGTGTGTAATGGTACCTCATTGAGGTTTTCATTTGCATTTCTTTGATAATGAGTGATGTTGAGCATCTTTTTGTGTGTTTGTTAGCCATCTGTATGTCTTCTTTGGAGAAATGTCTGTTTAGACCTTTGGCCCATTTTTTGATTGGGTCATTTATTTTTCTGGAATTGAGCTGCAAGAGTTGCTTGTATATTTTTGAGATTAATCCTTTGTCTGTTGCTTCATTTGCTATTATTTTCTCCTATTCTGAAGGCTGTCTTTTCACCTTGCTTATAGCTTCTTGTGTTGTGCAAAAGCTTTAAGTTTCATTAGGTCCCATTTGGTTATTTTTGCTTTTATTTCCAATATTCTGGGAGGTGGGTCATAGAGTATCTTGCTGTGATTTATGTCAGAGAGTGTTTTGCCTATGTTCTCCTCTAGGAGTTTTATAGTTTCTGGTCTTAGGTTTAGATCTTTAATCCATTTTGTGTTTATTTTTTGTGTATGGTGTTAGAAAGTGTTCTAGTTTCATTATTTTACAAGTGCTTGACCAGTTTTCCCATATTCTTCTTTCTTTAGTTGCTTTAGGTGTAAGATTAGGCTGTTTATTTGAGTTGTTCCTTGTTTTCTGAAGTAGGATTGAATTGCTATAGACTTCCCTCTTAGAATTGCTCTTGATGCATCCCATAGATCATTGTGCTTAAAAAAAAAAAAGCTAAATAAATAAATATGCATGTTTGCTTCAAACACAATCCCTAACATCCCATTGTAAACAAACATTTGAAATGCAATAAACAAAAGTTCAATAATAAAGTATGTCCTTAAGTCTTAGCAATTACGGAAGAGGGGAGAAATTCTGAGTAGAAATAGTTGTGATTTAAATAGAAATAAAAACTAAAATACATTGCATGAATTCACTAGGAGAGGAAGAGCACATTGTCAGGTAACAGAATGTGATGAAAAGTTGCAGGTGGGGAGGAAAGACAAAATGGTAGAGACAGAAAGTGATATTTACAGAAAGGGACAAGAAATTTTTTTCTACTTTTTAAGGTTAAAATACTCCTTAAAAAATTGATGTGACTTGCTCCAAAAACAAAACAATGGAAGAGGATGGGGGACCTCATCTTGTGGTCAGAACGGCTTAGCGGAGCAACCTGACAAAATTCAGCTCAGCTGTAAAGTTAAGCAGCTCCACACAGCTTTGAGGATGGCCGAGAACAGGCAGAGCCACAGGGAGACAACTAGGCCTTTGAGAACTTTAAAAAAATAAACAAACAAACAAAAAAGAAAAACAAGGCATGTTTGTTAAAGGCTCCCATAAATTTTCAAGAGTTCTGCCAAACTCATGGACCCAGACTCAGCTTGTTGGGCTTCAGAATTTCTGAAGCAGTCCTTTCCTCCTTAACCCTAAAAGTTGGGCTGCAACAGGCCAGGAGCATTTCCAAGGCTGCAGAGAAAAGACATGTTCTACATGTGCAGGAGAGAAAGAACAGGTCAGTTAAATCATTCTTGCAGAGGAATAAGAAGTCAGAAGAAGGACAAGGAAGTGTTAAAAGGAAAGATCGGGGCTGAGAGAGAGATTTGGGAAATGAGAGTTTAAAAATCTACTGCCATTTTATCCAGCAGAGTAAAACATAGTCACACGTGCAAGGGACACGTTTGGTCCAGGTTCGGGATTCAAATGTTCCAACTCACTATACAGTTAAAAAAAAAAAAAAAATAGAACTCACTCCCTATGATTTTCTGTATGGCCCTTGCTGTGGATGTTGAGGAAGGAAGGGAAATCTGAGGCAAGCTGGGGTGCTCAGGCCAAACTGAACCCCTTTTAGTTGTTGAGGGCCTGAGTCAGCCATGCCTGCAGGACCTCTTTGCTTCTGTACTTGGGGAGGTCAAGAAGGTTGTAGCAAGTGTGGGCCACGGGCAAATACTTCTCTCCATTGGCTGTGGACTGGATTATGATCTGCAGGCTGGCCATGCTATAGATGGGAATACAATTGCTGCCCATCAGGAACAACAGAAACTTCTCCAGTGGGAACTCAATGAAATGTTCCCCAGAATAGTTTCATGGCGGGATGTGTGCCTGAGTAATTACCCTTGTAGATCCAGTCTCTTCCAGTTCCTCCCAGTTGTAGCTGTTGTTCCCCACCATCATGGCCCTCAGTTCTGAAGGCCAGAAGAATTCTAGCACTTTGCCACCACATACCTTTAGGAAGCCGCTGGAGAAAGCTGTGTACCACTTATGAACTGTAGAATTTATCAAGTTCCCCTTCTACACTGAGGCTGAGAGAGATGAAAAATCCTCACCAAATTCTCTCATCAGGAGGCATTCTAAAGCATCCTGTAGATTACCACCCAGCCCTAGGATTCCAACAATGACTCTCAGGTGGTCTGAGGTTAGGGGAGGCAGAAGGAAGGGGAGGATACTTGTACTTTTTTTTCATTGTCTCTAGGTATTTTTTTTTTTTAATTTCCTCTTGATTTCTTCAGTTCTCCATTGATTATTTAGTCACATACTGTTTAGCCTCCATAAGTTGGTGTTTTTACTTTTTTCCCCCCTGTAATTGATTTGTAATCACATAGAGTTGTCAGAAAAGATGCTTGATATTATTTCAATTTTCTAACATTTACCAAGTCTTGATTTGAAACTGAAGATATAGTCTATCCTGGAGAAAATTCCATATGCACTTGAGAAGAAACCATATTCTGCTGCTTTCAGATGGAATGCCCTATAAATGTCAATAGTTTATGCGGTCTAATGCGTCATGTAAGGCTTCTGCTTCCTTATTAATTTTCTTTCTGGAGTCTGTCCATTGGTGTGTTAGGTGTTAAAGTACCTCAATATTATTATATTATTGTCAATTTCTTGTTCTATGATTTTATCATTTGTCTGATATATTGAGGTGCTCCTACTAGGTGCATATATGTTTACAGTTGTTATATCTTCTTCTTGGATTGATCCCTTGTTAATTGTGTAGTATCTTTCCTTGCCTCTTGTAACAATCTTTACTTTAAAATCAAAAGGGGAGAGAGCAATCTAGCCAGCAATCAATTCCCTATGTGCACTCCACAGTCTGGAACACTCAGATAGGTTCACGGAGTTCCATAGAGAAGAGGGAGGAAGGAGATAGAGGTGACCAGGAGGAGAGGAAGGGGAGTCAAAAGGAGAGAGACCAGTCTAGCCTGTAGTCCGATTCCTAAGTGTTCTCCACAGCCCGGAACACCAAAAGAGATTCACAGAGTTAAGCAGAGAATAGAAAAGGGAAGGAGGAGATAGAGGTGACCTGGGGGAGAAAACGGAGAGTCAAATGGGGAGAGAGCAATCAAGCCAGTAATCACACTCCTAAGTAAAAATGGATATTGAAGATTGGACTCTTAAAGGTACAGAATTGATAACAAATACCAAAAAGCAAAGATTAAAAATCTGGAGTAGAAGTTAGGCTCTCAAAAATACAATATTAAAAGAAAATCACAAAAGTTATATATATATATATATATATATATATATATATATATATATATATATATATATGAAATTTGCTTTAAAAATAAGGTCTTTTTTGCAAGGAAATAGATTTTAAAAATGAAAATTAGAGTAATAAAGAACTTAAAAATAAAAAAATAAAAAATGATAATAGTAAAATATTTCTAGGAGTTTCTCTGGAGCTGTTGAGGGCAGTGTGGGGTCAGTTCAGTTTCAGATAGTTCCTTGTTCCAGCTTATACTTCTTCTTATGATCTATAGGTCCCTTCCAATGTAGCCAATGCTAACTACAGGGTTTTAATCTGTTGCACCTGTTACTTCCAAAGTGGTTCCCTCTTCTTTGTTTATTTTGGCTTCCTCTCTTTGCAAGTCTCTTCAGTATCTAACTTCCACCCTGACACAACGGGGTCAAGGTAGTCATTTATTTAGGCTCATTTGTTCAATTGTGCTGCAGGGAGGGAGGAACACTGCAAATAAATACCACTGGTGTGTGTGTGGAGTGCTCACAGTGTCTGGGCCACAGTGGGTTTGACCCCACTCACGGCATGTGTACTTTCCAGGTCTATACTGCTTAGGCTCCAGGTTGCTCTGCAGGGGAACTGTCTAAGGCAGGCCCTGGGGTGCGTGCACTTCCCAGGTCTAAGCCACTCAGGTCCAGGTTCTTGGGTACTCCACAAAGGCACAGACTCGTTTGGGCCTACGTTTTGTGCCGTTCCCAGGTCTGAGCAGCTCAGGCGACCAGGTGCTTTGTGAGTGCACACTCCCCAGGTGGGGCGGTGCATCTTATCACCTTACTGGTGCCAGCACTCAGTTTCCTGGGTGTGTAGTGGGAGCTCCGTCTCAGGTGTACCATGTGTCTCCTCTGAGGAGTTGATCTCTGGCCACGACCCTCCTGATGGATTTCAACCGTCCAGGATCCCAGGAATACTTGGTTAACAACTGGGAGCCTGCTCACAGTTTGGTAGAGGCTGCCATCTCTGAGGCTGAGTTTACCCCTTGCCTTCCATTCTGGCTGTCACCTGCCTGCCTCCCTGTCTCTGGCAGGGGATTGGCCAGTCCACAGCCTGCTGGCTCTCCTCTGGTATTCGCTTGGTCTTTTGTTCTGTGAGCAGACCCGGCAGTGACTTAGTTTAGTTTTTCATGGGAAAGTTCTCTCTCTCTTTCCTCTTTTTTTCTTTTTTTTTTTTCCTCTCTCTGGCTTTGGGGTTTCATGGTTTGGGGTTGCTATCTCATGTTAGCTCCCTCAGATTGCCCTTGGCCCATTCAGGCCTGGTCATTACCCTAATCAATGCAGCGTGCGCCTCCCTGTTCAGCCCCAATTTACTGGTGGCAGACACGAGTGTCTGGGCTACTTCTCCACTGGGAGTTGTAGTTAGGCCCATAATCTGTGGGTTTTATTTATTTATTTTTTTCCTCCCGGTTATGTTGCCCTCTGAGATTCCAAAACTCACCACAGACCCACTGGTGGGATTGTTTCCTGGTGTTTGGAAACTTCTCCTCTTTTACGACTCCCTCCCCAGGATAGGTCTCTGTCCCTAACTCTTTTTTCTCTCTCTTTATCTTTTATATTTTGTCCTACCTCCTTTCGAAGACAATGGGCTGCCTTTCTGGGTGCCTGGTGTCCTCCGCCAGTGTTTAGATGTTGTTTTGTAGTATTTGCTCAGAGTTCAAATGAACTTTTGATGAATTTGTGGGGTAGAAAGTGGTCTCCCTGTACTATTCCTCTACCATCTTATGACTGCCTCTGTTACTGTTATTTTCTTTTTTTTTTTTTCTTTTTCTCTGTTGTTTTATTAGTTTTATTTTTTTTTCTTCTAAAGCTTTAGTATATTTTTAGTTTTTCTATTTTTACATTACTTTCTGTTGTAGTTTTTTTTTAACTTCTTTTTCTTTTTGTTCTTTGTCTTGTTTTTTTTTTTCTTTCTTTGCTGATCCTTTTTGTCAATTTATTTTATGTTTTCTTTGCCTCTTTATTAGTTTGCCTTCTACTTTTTTGTTTTACTTAGATTTGTTTCTAGTGCATTTTTTTTTTTCATCATTGAATTATTATTTTATATTTGGGTGTTCTTTCTATTTTCATTTTCTTTGTTTTATTTTTTGTCTTTTTCTTTATTTTTGTTTTGATTTGCTTCTACCTTTTGCCTTTGATTTTGGTTTCCTGTTTGCTTACTTTTCCTTTTTTTCTTCTTATTCTTTTTTTTTTTTTTTTTTTGGCTATGCATGCTGCTTCCAGTGTGTTTGTTCCCCAGCCAGTGGTTGAGCCTTAGGAACAAAGATGGGAACATCTAGTCGAAGATGCTAGACCCCTGAGAATTCCCAGTAAAGGGGAACATTAATCAGCAGGGTCTCTCCTGAAGGTCTCCATATCAACTCCAAGAACTTGCTTTCCCAACTTCCTTCAGGCTCCACTGCTGGATGTCTCATGAAAAACAAAACAAAACAAAACAGCAAGATAGGAACATAATCCCATCCATCAGGAGACAGGCTACCTAAATTTCTAATAAGCTCATAGACAACCCAAAACACACCACCTGATGCAGCCCTGCCCATCAGAGGGACAAGACTCAGTTCCATCCACCACAGCACAGGCATCAGTCCCTCCCACCAGGAAGCCTACCCAAGCTTCCACCAAGGGACCACCTATACTACTAAGGGGCAGACAGTAGAAGCAAGAGGAACTACAACCCAGCAGCCTGTGGAAAGGAGACCATGAACACAGTAAGTTAGACAAAATGATTAAACAGATAAATATGTCAGAGACAAAAAAGAAAAGTAAAAAAAAAAAACACAAAACCAAATAAATGAAGAGGAAATAGACAAACTACCTGAAAAATAATTCTAAGTAATGTTATTAAAGATGAACCAAGATCTCAGAAAAAGAATGGAGGCATGGATTGAGAAAATACAAGAAATGTTTAATGAGAACTTAGAAGAACTAATGAACAAACAAGCAGTGATAAATAACACTATAATTGATATGAAAAATACACTATAAATAATCAGTTGCAGTATAACTGGGACAGAACAATGGATAATTGAGCTGGGAGACAGAATGTTGGTAATCACTGCCATGGAGCAGAATAAAGAAAAAAAATGAAATGAGATGAGGATAGTCTCAGAGGCTTCTTAGACAGCATTAAATACACCAACATTCAAATTATAGGTGCTCCAGAAGAAGAAAAGAAGGCAAAAAGGTCTGAGAAAACGTTTGAAAAGATTGTAGTTGAAAGCTTCTCTATCATGGGAAAGGTAATAGTCACCCAAGTCCAGGAAGCACAGAGAGTCCCATTCAGGATAACCCCAAGGTAAAGAACACTGAGACATATATCAATCAAACTAACAATAATTAAATGCAAAGGAAAAATACTAAAGGTCACCAGGGAAAAACAAATAGTAATATACTAGGGAATCCTCACAAGATTATCAGCAGATTTTTCAGCAGTAACTCTGTAGGACAGAAGGGAGTGTTGAAAGCAAAAAAATCTACAACCAATACTACCCAACCAAGCAAGGATATCATTCATATTCAATGAGAAATCTAAGGCTTTACACACAAGCAAAAGCTAAGAGAATGCAGTACCACCAAACTAATTTACAACAAAGGCTAAAGGAACTTCTCTAGGCAGGAAAATACCTACAAGAAGAAACTGGCAATAGGAATATACATATTGACAATTGCTTTATACATAAATGGATCATATACTTCAACAAAAGACACAGACTTGCTGAATGGATACAAAATAAGACCCATTTGTATGCTGTCTAAAACAGACCCACTTCAGTCCTAGGGACAGAATCAGGCTGAAAATGAGGTGATAGAAAAATATATTCCACTCAAATGAAAATCAAATGGAAGCTGAAGTAGCAATACTCATATTAGATAAAGCAGACTAAAATAAAGACTGTTACAAGAGACAAAGAAGGTCACTACATAATGATCAGGCAGGTGCTGGTGGGGGAAATGGGGACATATCAGTGAAAATGTACAAAATTGCAGTCATAAGTTGAATGAGCTTGGGGATCTATCAAAAAACTTGGTGATTATATTTAACAATAGTTTATTATATACTTGAACATTGCTAAAATATTAGGTATTAAATGTTTTCACCACAAAAATTAAATGCTAATCATGTGAGTTGATGGGGATGTTAACTAGGCTTATTGTGTTAAACATTTTGCCATATAAAAGTGTTACAGATTACTATGTTGTACCTGTTAAGCTTACATTCTTACACATCAATTATATCTCAATGAAGCTGAAATAAACAATTACGATTTTTAAAAACAGGGATGAAAATATAATTTTCCCTGAGTTTCCCCACAAAGCATAGACTATGAAAAAGTCTTTCACAAAGTCATTTACTTGAGTAGTGAATCCCAAGAGTGAGGAGATTCAGAATAATTAGACGATAACAGTTAAGAGGAGGAAGTAAATCCAAGGATCATTTAAAAGTGGTCCTTCCTATCCTGGATTGATGCTCATGTCCATCATAATCATCTGTGGAGTCATGCATAATTTTTCTCTCAAAGGACGTGTCATGCACAATTGTCATCTAGAAGGACAGGGAATGGGGATATTTATCTACCAATTTCTGGTGGTCATAGTATATTCCTTGCACCTCTAAGTTTCTTGCATGTTTATGTGTGCTGATGGTTAGATTTTTATACTTCTGCTTTTTAGAGGCATTAGTAAAGTGTGGACAGAAAGTAAGATATATTAATGCTTTGTTTAGCAAAAGCAATGTGCTGTCAGATTACATCTGCATTAAGCTAAGGGCCAAGGTAATAGCAGTAGCAAAAGGTAAGTTGAGAAGATGGGAGGGGGCACAAGAAACAGCCAGTGAAGAGGTTAGGGAAGAGACATAGAAGGAGCCTTAGAAGTTACAATCTAAGAAGTAAACCAAGATACTGCTAAGATCATGGCAAGTGGTCCCATCACTTCATGACAAATAGATGGGGGAACAATGGAAACAGTGACAGACTTTACTTTCTTGGGCTCCAAAATCACTGTGGATGGTGACTGCAGCTATGAAATTAAAAAACGTTTGCTCCTTGGAAGAACAGTTATGACCAACCTAGACAGCATATTAAAAAGCAAAGATGTTGCTTTGCCATCAAAGGTCTCTCTAGTTAAAGCTATGGCTTTTTCAGTAGTCATGTATGGATGTGAGAGTTGGGCCATAAAGACAATTGAAGTCCGAAGATTTTATGCTTTTGAACTGTGGTGTTGGAGAAGACTCTTGAGAGTCCCTTGGACTGCGGGGAGATCAAACCAGTTAATCCTAAAGGAAATCAGTCCTGAACATTCATTGGAAGGACTGATGCTAAAGCTGAAACTCCAATACTTTGGCCACCTGATGTGAAGAGCTGACTCATTAGAAAAGACCCTGAGACTGGGAAAGATTTAAGGCAGGAAGAGAAGGGGATGACAGAAGATGAGATGGTTGGATGGCATCACTGACTCCATAGACAGGAGTTTGAGCAAGCTCTGGAAGATGGTGAAGGGCAGGGAAGTCTGGTGTGCTGCAGTTCACAGGGTCACAAATAGTCAGACATGACTGAGTGACTGAACAACAACAACAACAATCCAAGCGTAGTGTTCCAATAGAAGAGATAATAGTTAACATAGAAAATTCCTTAGAGAAATAGAGTAAGATAAGGCATGAGAAAATACTATGGCAATAATAATTAAAAAGTCAATTGCTATCTTGTGAGGACAGTTTTAAAAAATATGGAATAAAGGCAGAATGCAGGAAATTGTAGAGTGGTTTAATAGTAAGAAAGCAGAAGCCGTGAGAACAGAATGCTCTTTCACAAAGTTTTGCATTAGGAGAAGAATATAGGTGAAGTAAATTGAGAAGGAGATGAGATGGGGGGAAGTAAGTTTTGAGGGAAAAAAAAAAGTGGATGTGTTTTTAGGACAAGGGAAAGAAGCCAATGATGATTGAGCAAATGAAAGCAGAAAGAAGGAGAGAAAGATTAACTAGAAGCTAGACTAGGAGCACAAATGTCAATGTTAGGATATTTTTTTTTTCTCCCCAACAGGAAATACAAAGAATGACAAGTCTGGAGAAAAGCTAGAACAAATTACAGGGAAGTTGAAATTTGTATTAATTAATACTCAGTTGTAGGTAAAGCTTAGCCTTTGTCCAGGCTTTGCTTTATAATAAAAAGGCTTTTTAGCACACACAAAATAATATTTTCGGTGTAATACACGATGGAATTAGAGTAAATGCATGTATCCATTGAATTAAATCCAGGTGCATAAAACAGAAAATCTAGAACAAAAATTCAAGTGCTTATTCACCCATATAAAAGAAGCATGAATGCAGATAGTCCACGTAAGTCTAGATAAGGACAATTGTGTTTCACAATGTCTTCATGGAGACAGAATCCTTTAATCATTCTTCTCCACCATTCTCAGGGTATGGTTTCCATCCCTGAATCCATGTATGGTCCAAGGTGGCTTTTAAGTTTCCATCTTACAGACAATAACTGAACCTGGAAAGGACAAAAGGATCCTGGTCCGGGTTGAGTAAGTGTCATTTAATTAGCCTCCCCGGTAGTCCAACAAAATGGATTGATTGCATGACCACAGTGAGTGTAAAACAGACCAGAAATATGTTCTTCTAATTGGGCACATTACCTCCCTGTATGTTACTTGTTTTTGGTGTCAAAGGAAGAAGGGACTAATAGATATCAAGTGGAAAATAGCAATCACTATACAAACAACAACCTGTCCAGTTAGTTCAGTTGGTTAGAGTGTGGTGCTAATAATGCCAAGGTTGCAGTTTTGATCCCTATAAGGGCCAAGGGGTGCCATGACTATGTTTGGGATTCCCTGGTGACTCAGATGGTAAAGAATACACCTGCAATGTGGGAGATCTGAGTTCCATCCCTGGGATGGGAAGATACCCTGGAGAAGGGACTGGCTACACACTCCAGCATTCTGGCCTGGAGAATTCCATGGACTGAGGAGCCTGGCAGCCTATAGTCCATGGGGTTGCAAAGAGTCAGACATGACTCAGTGGCTTTCATTTTCACTTTCATACAAACAACAACTTACCATCCAACATGATCCCTCAAATCTAGACAAGTAATAGGAGTGCTTCTTCAGGTGAGGAGGGGATGAGTTGTAAAAAGTAATGAAATTGTACAAGATCTCAGTAAGTACAGAATAATCATCTGGAGACATGGAAGTTTCTCTCTGTTTTTCTTTTCAAGAATGTATTTAAGTTTTCAAGGAAAGATTTTTAGCAGCCTTCTTTGTCAATCTCTGCCTATACTTAATCAGTACTACATACGTATCTCCAAACTAAAGTTCTTTTAACTATGGTTTAATCCCACAATATGTGATTTTTTTTTTTTTTTTTTGGTTGGGCATGGAGATATATTTGGTTGTAAACAGAAGTACCAATACTAAGGTTTCATTATACATGCAATTTTAAATGGAAGTTCTTCTACCAACTTTAAAATTAACTCTGCTAAAAATGAAACAAAAATGAAACTTGATATTATACATTACAAATGGTAAATTAATAATGTATATATTATAACATTTCAACATGTGGGATATAAAAAAGCATATATACTGGCTATATTTTTATATAAATTTATTTACTTTAATTGGAGGCTAATTACTTTACAATATTGTAGTGGTTTTGCCATACATTCACATGAATCCTCCACGGGTGTACATGCGTTCCCCATCCTGAACTCCTCACCCACCTACCTCCCCACCCCATCCCTCTGGGTCATCCTAGTGCACCAGCCCCAAGCACCTGTTTCATGCATCAAACCTGGACTGGCAATCCGTTTCATATATGATATTACACATGTTTCTATGCCATTCTCCCAAATCATCCCACCCTCGTCCTCTCTCACAGAGTCCAAAAGACTGTTCTAAACATCTGTGTCTCTTTTGCTGTCTCACATATAGGGTTATCATTACCATCTCTCTAAATTCCACATATATGTGTTAGTATACTGTATTGGTGTTTTTCTTTCTGGCTTACTTCACTCTGTATAATAGGCTCCACTTTCATCCACCTCATTAGAACTGATTCAAATGTATTCTTTTTAATGGCTGAGTAATATTCCATTGTGTATATGTACCACAGCTTTCTTATCCATTCATCTGCTGATGGACATCTAGGTTGCTTCCATGTCCTGGCTATTATAAATAGTGCTGCGATGAACATTGGGATACACATATTTCTTTCAATTCAGGTTTCCTCAGTGTTTATGCCTAGGAGTGGGATTGCTGGGTCATATGACAGTTCTATCACCAGGTTTTTAAGGAATCTCCACACTGTTCTCCATAGTGGCTGTACTAGTTTTCATTCCCACCAACAGTGGAAGAGGGTTCCAATTCTCCACAACATTTCCAGCATTTATTGCTTGTAGACTTTTTGATAGCAGCCATTCTGACTGGCGTGAAATGGTACTTCATTGCGGTTTTGATTTGCATTTCTCTGATAATGAGTGATGTTGAGCATCTTTTCATATGTTTGCTAGCCACCTGTATGTCTTCTTTGGAGAAATGTCTGTTTAGTTCTTTGACACATTTTTTGATTGGGTCATTTATTTTTCTGGAATTGAGCTGCAAGAGTTGACTGTATATTTTTGAGATTAATTCTTTGTCAGTTGCTTCGTTTGCTATTATGTTCTCCCATTTTGAAGGCTGTCTTTTCACCTTGCTTATGGTTTCCTTTGCTGTGCAAAAGCTTTTAAGTTTAATTAGGTCCATTTTGTTTATTTTTGCTTTTATTTCCAATATTCTGGGAGGTGGGTCATTGAGGATCCTGCTGTGATTTATGTCAAGAGTGTTTTGCCAGTTTTTCTCTAGGAGTTTTAGAGTTTCTGGTCTTAGGTTTAGATCTTTAATCTATTTTGAGTTTATTTTTGTGTATGGTGTTAGAAAGTGTTCTAGTTTCATTCTTTCACATGTGGTTGACCAGTTTTCCCAGCGCCACTTGTGAAAGAGATTGTCTTTTCTCCACTGTAAAGTTTTGCCTCCTTTGTCGAAGATAAGGTGTCCATAGGTGTGTAGATATATCTCCGGGTTTTCTATTTTGTTCCACTGATCTATGTTTCTGTCTTTGTGCCAGTACCATACTGTTTTGATGACTGTAGCTTTGTAGTAGAGCCTGACATCAGGCAGGTTGATTCCTCCAGTTCCATACTTCTTTCTCAAGATTGCTTTGGCTATTCGAGGTTTTCTGTATTTGCATACAAATTGTGAAATTATTTTTTCTTGTTCTGTGAAAAATACCGTTGGTAGCTTGATAGGAATTGCATTGAATCTATATTTGATTTGTGTAGTATACTCATTTTCACTCTACTGTTTCTTCCAATCCACAAACATGGTATATTTCTCCATCTATTTGTTTCCTCTTTGATTTTTTTCATCTGTGTTTTAAAGATTACTATATAGAGGTATTTTGTTTCTTTGTGTAGATATATTCCTAAGTATTTTATTCTTCTCATTGCAATGGTGAATGGGCTTGTTTCCTTAATTTCTTTTCCTGTTTGCTCATTGTTAGTGCATAGAATGCAAGGCATGTTTGTGTGTTAATTTTATATCCTGCAACTTTACTATATTCATTGATTAGCTCTAGTAATTTTCGAGTGAAGTCTGTAGGGTTTTCTATGTAGAGGATCATGTCATCTGCAAACAGCAAGCGTTTCATTTCTTCTTTTCCAATCTGGATTCCTTTTATTTCTTTCTCTGCTCTGATTGCTGTGGTCAAAACTTCCAAAACTATGTTGAATAGTAGTGGTGAAAGTGGGCTCTTTTGTCTTGTTCCTGACTTTAGGGGAAATGCTTTCAATATTTCACCATTGAGGATAATGTTTGCTGTGGGTTTGTCATATATAGCTTTTATTTTGTTGAGGTATGTTCCTTCTATTCCTGCTTTCTGGCGGGTTTTGATCATAAATGGTTGTTGAAGTTTGTCAAAGGCTTTCTCTAAATCTATTGAGTTAATCATATGGTTTTTATCTTTCAATTTGTTAATGTGGTGTATTACATTGATTGATTTGCAGATATTTAAGAATCCTTGCATCCCTGGGATAAAACCCACTTGGTTATGCTGTATGATCTTTTTAATATGTTATCGAATTGTATTTGCTAGAATTTTGTTAAGGATTTTTGCATCTATGTTCATCAGTGATATTGACCTATAGTTTTCTTTTTTTGTGTGTCGCATCTTTGTCTGGTTTTGGTATTAGGTTGATGATGGTCTCATAGAGTGAGTTTGGAAGTTTACCTTCCTCTGCAACTTTCTGGAAGTATTTGAGTAGGATAGGTGTTAGCTCTTCTCTAAATTTTTTAAAGAATTCAGCTGTGAAACCGTCTGGCCCTGGGCTTTTGTTTGCTGAAAGAGTTCTGATTACAGTTTCAATTTCTGTGCTTGTGATGGATCTGTTAATATCTTCTATTTCTTCCTGGTTTTGTTTTGGAAAGTTGTACTTTTCTAAGAATTTGTCCATTTCTTACAAGTTGTCCATTTTATTGACAGATAGCTGCTGGTAGTAGTCTCTTATGATCCTTTGTATTTCTGTGTTGTCTGACATGATCTCTCCATTTTAATTTCTAATTGTGTTGATCTGGTTCTTCTCCCTCTGTTTCTTGATGAGTCTGGCTAACGGTTTGTCAATTTTATTTATCTTTTCCAAAAAACATCTTTTAGCTTTGTTGATTTTTGCTATGGTCTGTGTTGTTTCTTTTGCATTTGTTTCTGCCCTAATTCTTAAGATTTCTTTCCTTCTACTAACCCTGGGGTTCTTCATTTCTTCCTTCTCTAGTTGCTTTAGGTGTAGAGTTAGGTTATTTATTAAGTTTTTTCTTGTTTCTTGAGGCAAGCCTGTATTGCTATGAACCTTCCCCTTAGCACTGCTTTTACAGTGTCCCATAGGTTTTGGGTTGTTGTGTTTTCATTTTCATTCGTTTCTATGCATATTTTGATTTCTTCTATGATTTGTTGGTTATTCAGAAGCATGTTACTTAGCCTACATATGTTGGAATTTTTAATAGTTTTTTTTTTTTTTTCCCTGTAATTGAGATCTAATCTTACTGCATTGTGGTCAGAAAAGGTGACTGGAATGATTTCATTTTTTTTTTTTTTTAATTTATCAAGGCTAGATTCATGGCCCAGGATGTGATCTATTCTGGAGAAGGTTCCTTGTGCACTTGAAAAAAGGTGAAATTGATTGTTTTTGAGAGAAATGTCCTATAGATATCAATTAGGTCTAGCTGGTCCATTGTGTCATTTAAAGTTTGTGTTTCCTTTTTAATTTTCTGTTTAGTTGATCTATCCATAGGTGTGAGTGGGGTATTAAAGTCTCCCACTATTATTGTGTTATTGTTAACTTCCCCTTTCATACTTGTTAGCATTTGCCTTACCTATTGTGATGCTCCTATGTTGGGTGCATATATATTTATAATTGTTATATCTTCTTCTTGGATTTATCCTTTGATCATTATGTAGTGTCCTTCTTTGTCTCTTTTCACAGCCTTTATTTTAGAGTCCATTTTTTCTGATATGAGTATCGCGACTCCTGCTTTCTTTTGGTCTTCGTTTGCATGAACTATTTTTTTTCCAGCCCTTCAATTTCAGTCTGTATGTGTCCCTTGTGTTGAGGTGGGTCTTTTGTATACAGCATATATAAGGGTCTTGCTTTTGAATCCATTCAGCCAGTCTTTGTCTTTTGGTTGGGGCATTCAACCCATTTACATTTAAGGTAATTATTGATAAGTATGGTTCCATTGCCATTTTTTTTTTTTATTAGTTGGAGGCTAATTACTTCACAATATTTCAGTGGGTTTTGTCATACATTGATATGAATCAGCCATAGATTTACACGTATTCCCCATCCCGATGCCCCCTCCCACCTCCCTCTCCACCCGATTCCTCTGGGTCTTCCCAGTGCACCAGGCCGGAGCACTTGTCTCATGCATCCCACCTGGGCTGGTGATCTGTTTCACCATAGATAATATACATGTTTTAATGCTGTTCTCTCGAAACATCCCACCCTCACCTTCTCCCACAGAGTTCAAAAGTCTGTTCTGTATTTCTGTGTCTCTTTTTCTGTTTTGCATATAGGGTTATCGTTATCACCTTTCTAAATTCCATATACATGTGTCAGTATGCTGTAATGTTCTTTATCTTTCTGGCTTACTTCACTCTGTATAAGGGGCTCCAGTTTCATCCAACTCATTAGGACTGATTCAAATGAATTCATTTTAATGGCTGAGTAATATTCCATGGTGTATATGTACCACAGCTTCCTTATCCATTCATCTGCTGATGGGCATCTAGGTTGCTTCCATGTCCTGGCTGTTATAAACAGTGCTGCGATGAACATTGGGGTGCATGTGTCTCTTTCAGATCTGGTTTCCTCAGTGTGTATGCCCAGAAGTGGGATTGCTGGGTCATATGGCAGTTCTATTTCCAGTTTTTTAAGAAATCTCCACACTGTTTTCCATAGTGGCTGTACTAGTTTGCATTCCCACAAAGAGTGTAAGAGGGTTCCCTTTTCTCCACACCCTCTCCAGCATTTATTGCTTGTAGACTTTTGGATAGCAGCCATCCTGACTGGCGTGTAATGGTACCTCATTGTGGTTTTGATTTGTATTTCTCTAATAATGAGTGATGTTGAGCATCTTTTCATGTGTTTGTTAGCCATCTGTATGTCTTCTTTGGAGAAATGTCTGTTTAGTTCTTTGGCCCATTTTTTGATTGGGTCATTTATTTTTCTGGAATTGAGCTGCAGGAGTTGCTTGTATGTTTTTGAGATTAATCCTTTGTCTGTTTCTTCATTTGCTATTATTTTCTCCCAATCTGAGGGCTGTCTTTTCACCTTACTTATAGTTTCCTTTGTAGTGCAAAAGCTTTTAACTGAGCCGTTGCCATTTACTTTGTTGTTTTGGGTTCACGTTTATACAACCTTTCTGTATTTCCTGTCTGGAGAAGATCCTTTAGCATGTGTTGAAGCACTGGTTTGGTGGTGCTCAACTCTCTCAGCTTTTGCTTGTCTGTAAATCTTTTGAGTTCTCCTTCATATCTAAATGAGATCGTTGCTGGGTACAGTAATCTGGCTTGTAGCTTATTCTCTTTCATTACTTTAAGTATGTCCTGCCATTGACTTCTGGCCTGAAGAGTTTCTATTGAAAGATAAGCTGTTATCCTTATGGGAATCCCTTTGTGTGTTATCTGTTGTTTCTCCCTTGCTGCTTTTAATATTTGTTCTTTGTGTTTGATCTCTGTTAATTTGACTAATATATGTCTTGGGGTGTTTCGCCTTGGGTTTAACCTGTTTTGGACTCTCTGGGTTTCTTGGACTTGTGTGACTATTTCCTTCCCCATTTTAGGGAAGTTTTCAGCTATTATCTCCTCGAGTATTTTCTCATGGCCTTTCTTTTGCTCTTCTTCTTCTGGGACTCTTATGATTCAAATGTTGGGGCGTTTCACATTGTCACAGAGGTCCCTGAGGTCGTCCTGATTTCTTTTGATTCTTTTTGTTTTCTTTTTTCCTCT
Organism: Dama dama; assembly: GCF_033118175.1. Lineage (NCBI taxonomy): Eukaryota > Metazoa > Chordata > Mammalia > Artiodactyla > Cervidae > Dama > Dama dama. The sequence continues at coordinate 75,156,056 of NC_083714.1, forward strand.
CTGCTTCATTTATTTCGACCATTTTATCTTCTACCTCATCCCATCTTCTGCCTCCGTTATTCTACTGTTGGTTCCCTCCAGAGTGTTTTTTTGTGTGTCATTTATTGCATTATTCATTTTTAATTGGCCCTTTTTTATTTCTTCTAGGGCTTCATTAAACATTTTTTGCATCTTCTCAATCCTTGTCTCCAGGCTATTTATCTGTAACTCCATTTTGTTTTCAAGATTTTGGATCTTTTTTATTATCATTATTCTAAATTCTTTTTCAGGTAGATTCCCTATCTCTTCCTCTTTCATTGGCTTGGTGGACATTTATCCTGTTCCTTTACCTGCTGAATATTTCTCTCCATTTTCATCTTGTTTATATTGCTGTATTTGGGGTGGCCTTTCTGTATTCTTGCAGTTTGTGGTTCCCCTTTATTGTGGAGGTTCTTCACTGTGGGTTTGTTTGGTCGGGTGTCTTGTCAAGGTTTCCTGGTTAGGGAAGTTTGTATCGGTGTTCTGGTGGGTGGAGCTGGATTTTTTCTCTCTGGAGTGCAATTAACTGTCCAGTAGTGAGTTTTGAGATGTCAGTGGGTTTGGTGTCACTTTGGGCAACCTGTATATTGAAGCTCAGGGCTATGTTCATGTGTTGCTGTATAGTTTGTGTGGTATGTCTTGGTCTGAAACTTGTTGGCCCTTGAGTGGTGCTTGATTTCACTGTGGGTATTGATGCTTTTGATGAGTTTTTCTCGATTGATGTTCCTGGAGTCAGGAGTTCTCTGGTGTTTGGTTTTGGACTTAAGCCTCCTGCCTCTGGTTTTCAGTCTTTTTCTTACAGTAGCCTCAAGACTTCTTCATCTATACAGCACTGATGATAAAACATCTAGGTTAATGATAAATAGTTTCTCCACAGTGAGGGACACCAGAGAGGCTTGCAGATTTACATGAAGAAAAGAAGAGGGAGGAGGGAGATAAATGTGTCCAGGAGGAGAAGAGGGGGAATCAAAGTGGAGAGAGCATGTTAGCCAGAAATCACTTCCCTATTTACTCTCCAGTCTGGACCCCTCAGAGATGTTCACAGAGGTACACAGAGAAAAGAAGAGGGAGAAAGGAGACAGAGGTGGCCAGTAGGAGAAAAGTGGGAATCAAAAGGAGAGAGACATATCCAACCAGTAATCAGTTCCTTAAGTGTTCTCCACAGTCTGGAACACACAAAGAGATTCACAGAGTTGGGTAGAGAAGAGAAGGAGGAGGGAAGAGATACAGGCAACCTGTTGGATAAAAAGGAGAGTCAAAAGTGGGAGAGAGCAATCAAGTCAGTAATTTCCCTCCCAAGTAAAAACTGGTACTGAAGACTGGGTTCTTAAAGGTACAAAATTGAAACAAATACCAAAAAAGCATAGATTAAAAATCTGGAGTAGAGGTTAGATTCTCAAAAATAAAATTAAAAACAGTCACAAAAATTATAAAATATGTATATGAAGTTTGCTTTAATAATAAGGTCTTTTTTTGCAAGGTAATAGTAGGTTATAAAAATTAAAATTAAAGGAGTAATAGAATTAAAGCTAAAAAAGGAAAAACAATTTAAAAAATGATAATAATAGATATATATCTAGGACTTTCTCTGGTGTTGTGTGCAGTGTGGGATCAGTTCATTTTCAGATAGTTCTTTGATCCAGTTTATACTTCTCAAGATCTATGGGCCCCTTCCTATGCAGTCAGTGCTAACTACAGAGTTTTAATCTATTGTACCTGTCACTTCCAAAGTGGTGCCCTCTGTTTATTTTAGCTTCTGTTTTCTGGTCTCTTCAGTGTCTATGTTCCGCCCCGACACGGTGTGGGGGGACAGTGGTGGTCACTTCTTTATGCTCACTTCTTCAGTAGTGCTGTGGGGAGGGAGGAACACTGCAAACAAATATCACTGGCGTGTGTGGGGAGTGCTCACAGTATTTCAGCCACACTGGGTTTGCCCCTGCTCATGGCATGTATGCTTCCATGGTCTACACTTCTCAGGCTCTAGGTTGCTCTGCTAGGAACTGTCTGATGCAGGCCCTGCGTTGCTTGCACTTCTCAAGTCTAAGCCACTCAGGTTCAGGTACTCCACAAAGGTGCAGATTTGGTTGGGCCTGCGTTTTGTGCCCTTCCCAGGTCCGAGCAGCTCAGGTGACCAGGTGCTTAGTGAGCACAGTCAACCCCAATTGGAGGGTGCGTCTTATCGCCTCCCCTGTCCCAGCCTCTCGGTTTTTTGGTTGTACAATATGTGTGCCTTCTCAGGTGTGCCACGTGTCTCTTCTGGGGAGCTGATCTTTGGTGGTGACCCTCCCGGTGGATGCCAACCATCCAGAATCCCAAGAAGTCTTGGTTAGCAATGAAGCCTGTTTGCAGTTTCATAGAGGATGCCTCTCTGGGGCCAGGATTGCCCCATTCTAGCCCTGGCTGCCCTCATTTGCCTGTCTCTAGTGGGGGATGCACTGGTCTGTAACCAGCTAGCTCTGCTCAGTCCTTTGTTCTGTGAGCAGGCCTGGCAGTGTCCTAGGTTAGGGCTTTTCACAGGATAGCTATCCCACAGTCTGGGCTGATATTTCAATTTTGTTCCCTTGGATTGCCCTCGTGGTATTCAGGCCCAATCCTTACCCTAAGCAATGCAGCCCATGCCTCCCTGTCCAGTCCCTGCTTGCTAGTAACGAATGTGAGCATCTGGGCTGCTTCTTTGCTGGGAGTTGTCATTAGGCACATTATCTGTGTGTTTTTATTATGTATTTATTTATTTAGTTTTCCTCCCAGTTATATTGCCCTCTGCAATTCCAAGACTCCCCACATAGCCGCTGGTGAGAGTGTTTCCTGGTGTTTGGAAACTTCTCTCTTTTTTAAGAATCCCTTCCCAGGAGGTATCTCCATCCCTACCTCTTTTGCCTCTCTTTTTATCTTTTATATTTTGTCCTACCTCCTTCCAAAGACAATGGGCTGCCTTTCTGGGTGCCTGATGTCCTCTGCCAGCATTCAAAATTTGTTTTGTGGAATTTTCTCAGCGTTCAAATGTTCTTTTGATGAATTTGTGGGGAAGAAAGTGGTCTCCCCATACTATTCCTCCACTATCTTAGGACCACCCCCCGAGGTTTATTTTACTGAAGAAAGTTGAGATTTAAATTAATATGTGTTCATGATATAATAATTGTGGCTGTCCTAGTTTGCATTCCCACAAACAGTGTAAGAGGGTTCCCTTTTCTCCACACCCTCTCCAGCATTTATCATTTGTAGACTTTTGGATAGCAGCCATCCTGACTGGCGTGTAATGGTACCTCTTTGTGGTTTTGATTTGCATTTCTCTGATAATGAGTGATGTTGAGTATCTTTTCATGTGTTTGTTAGCCATCTGTACGTCTTCTTTGGAAAATTGTCTGTTTAGTTCTTTGGCCCATTTTTTGATTGGGTCATTTATTTTTCTGGAATTGAGCTGCAGGAGATGCTGGTATATTTTTAAGATTAATCCTTTGTCTGTTGCTTCATTTGCTATTATTTTCTCCCAATCTGAGGGCTGTCTTTTCACCTTGCTTATAGTTTCCTTTGTTGTGCAAAAGCTTTTAAGTTTCATCAGGTCTCATTTGTTTATGTTTGCTTTTATTTCCAATATTCTGGGGGGTGGGTCATAGAGGATCCTGCTGTGATTTATGTCAGAGAGTGTTTTGCCTATGTTCTCCTCTAGGAGTTTTATAGTTTCTGGTCTTACATTTAGATCTTTAATCCATTTTGAGTTAATTTTTGTGTATGGTGTTAGAAAATGTTCTAGTTTCATTCTTTTACAAGTGGTTGACCAGTTTTCCCAGCACCAGTTGTTAAAGAGGTTGTCTTTTTTTCCAGTGTATATCCTTGCCTCCTTTGTTGAAGACAAGGTGTCCATAGGTTTGTGGATTTATCTCTGGGCTTTCTATTCTGTGTCATTGATCTATATTTCTGTCCTTGTGCCAGTACCATATTGTCTTGATGACTGTGGCTTTGTAGTATAGTCTGAAGTCAGGCAGGTTGATTCCTCCAGTTCCATTCTTCTTTCTCAAGATTACTTTGGCTATTCGAGGTTTTGTATTTCCATACAAATTGTGAAATTATTTGTTCTAGTTCTGTGAAAAATACCATTGGTAGCTTGATAGGGATTGCATTGAATCTATAGATTGTTTTGTGTAGTATAGTCATTTTGACACTAGTACAGCCACTATGGAGAACAGTGTGGAGATTTCTTAAAAAAACTGGAAATAGAACTGCCATATGACCCAGCAATCCCACTCCTGGGCATACACACCAAGGAAACCAGATCTGAGAGAAACACGTGTACCCCAGTGTTCATTGCCGCACTGTTTATAGTAGCCAGGACATGGAAGCAACCTAGATGCCCATCAGCAGACGAATGGATAAGGAAGTTGTGGTACGTATACACCATGGAATATTACTCAGCCATTAAAAAGAATTCATTTGAATCAGTTCTAATGAGATGGATGAAACTGGAGCCCATTATACAGAGTGAAGTAAGCCAGAAAGATAAAGACCAATACAGTATACTAACGCATATATATGGAATTTAGAAAGATAGTAACCATAACCCTATATGCAAAACAGAAAAAGAGACACAGATGTACAGAACAGACTTTTGGACTCTGTGGGAGAAGGCGAGGGTGGGATGTTTCGAGAGAGCAGCATTGAAACATGTATATTATCAAGGGTGAAACAGATCACCAGCCCAGGTTGGCTGCATGAGACAAGTGCTCAGGGCTGGTACACTGGGAAGACCCAGAAGGATGGGATGCAGAGGGAGGCGGGAGGGGGGATCGGGAAGGGGAACTCATGTAAATCCCTGGCTGATTCATGGCATTGTATGGCAAAAAAAAAACTACAATATTGTAAATAATTAGCCTCCAACTAATAAAAATAAATGGAAAAAAATCTTGTGGATTGATATCAGCATCATCAATATTTGACAGTATCTGTCTACAGGAAAAGACATTGTTAAAGATGAAATATACAATTTTTTATTATAGACCAGCAATAATAGATAAATATTTGTAATTAAGTTTGATTATAGAAAGCATTAACTTTGAACTCTAAATAATGAAAATCCTATCTTCCCCCACAAATAATTGCAATATATTCTTCTCATTAATAAATCTGTGTTACACACAATTGTATTCAATTATTATTAACATATATAAATTTCATCGAAAAAATAATAATTGCTAGTTCTATAGCTTAAATCACTCATTTAATATACTTTTTCATAACTGTGATGGGGAATCTAGAAGGCTGTAAAAATGCTTTTACAATGATTCATCAGAATTTGAATAAAATATGACATTTATTTTTTAAAATAGTTTTTCTGAATCTATGATGTTCAGAATCCCACAGTTCTTTGAGTATGCTTCCTGGCCTGACAGCTCGAGTTTGAGAGGGCAAGGCTCTGAGATACTTAGCCTGCCAAACAGATAAATTGTTGCAGATATGTTTGAATGTCTGCAACAAACTGACACAAAATGTGACTGTATTTGCCAAATTTGACTATCTGTACAGAAGACAATAATGAAACAAGTAATTACATAAAATAGCTTACTGTCAACAGATTAGTAATATGGTCATACTTAGGAACCTGGGCTTCCCTGGTAGTTCAGACAGTAAAGAATTTGCTTCAATATAGGAGACCAGGGTTCGATCCCTGAGTCATGAAGATCCACTGAAATAGGGAATGGCTACCCACTCCAATGTTCTTGCCTGGAAATTTCCATGGAGAGAGGTGGGGTTGCAAAGAGTCAGACATGATTAAATGACAAACACTCTCACTTTTCACATAGGAAACAGACTATTTGTTCCCTGAGCATGTAGTGTAGTGGTTCAAGTCTTGAGCATGTCCATCAGAAGAATATCACATATGTGTTGTACAAGTGGTTGGTTTACCAATAATATCTATGGTTATAGAGTAAAAGAAAGGTAAGCAATGAGATGATACAAATCACAATTTTCACATTGTTTGTATTATGCACTAACCTGCTTGCTTTCCAAATTTGCCAGTTTATAAGAGCCAGTTAGTAAGCTTATAAAGCATATGGATTTTGAGGCTGCTCTCCTAGAGATTCTGAATTATAGTTCTGTGATGATTTCAACTTCTGTTTTATTAACTATGCCAAAGCCTTTGACTGTGTGGATTGCAACAAACTGTGGAAAATTCTTCAAGAGATGGGAATACCAGACCATCTGACCTGCCTCCTGAGAAATCTGTATGCAGGTCAAAAAGCAACAATTAGAACTGGACATGAAATGACAGACTGGTTCCAAATTGGGAAAGGAGTACGTCAAGGCTGTATATTGTCACCCTGCTTATTTAACTTATATGCAGAGTACATCATGAGAAATGCTGGACTGGATAAAACACAAGTTGGACTCAAGGTTGCCAGGATAAATATCAATAACCTCACCCTTATGGCAGAAAGTGAAGAAGAACTAAAGAACCTCTTGATGAAAGTGAAAGAGGAGAGTGAAGAAGTTGGATTAAAACTCAACTTTCAGAAAGCTATGATCATGGCATCTGGTCCCATCACTTCATGGCAAATAGATGGGGAAACAGTGGAAACAATGAAAGACTATTTTTAGGGGCTCCAAAATTACTGCACATCGTGACTGCAGCCATGAAATTAAAAGATCCTTGCTCCTTGGAATAAAAGTTATGACCAATCTAGACAGCATATTAAAAAGCAGAGATATTACTTTGTCAACAAAGGTCTGTCTAATCAAAGCTATCATTTTTCCATTAGTCATGTATGGATGTGAAAGTTGGACTCTAAAGATAGCTAAGTGCTGAAGAATTGATTAGTTTGAACTTTGGTGTTGGAGAAGACTCTTGAGAGTCCCTTGGACTGCAAGGAGATCCAACCAGTCCATCCTAAAAGAAACCAGTCCTGAATATTCATTGGAAGGACTGGTCCTGAAGCTGAAACTCCAATACTCTGGCCACCTGATGCAAAAATCTGACTCATTTGAAAAGACCCTGATGCTGGGAAAGATTTGAAGGTGGGAGGAGAAGAGGACGACAGAGGATGAGATGGCTGGATGGCATCACTGACTCAGTGGACATGAGTTTGTGTAAGCTCCGGGAGTTGGTGATGGATAGGGAAGCCTGTTGTGCTGCAGTCCATGGGGTCACAAAGAGTTGACATGACTGAGCTACTGAACTAAACTGATGGTTTCCAGGTTCTTACCATTAGGGGTAAGAAATCTAGCTGTAATCAATGGAGCTATCAGTGGTTTTCAAATCAGATTATGTCCTTAAACTTTGAGCTATAGGAAATAGCTCAAGACTAAAAATAGTCTTTCATTGTTTCCACTGTTTCCCCATTTATTTGCCATGAAGTGATGGGACCAGATGCCATGATCATAGCTAATTAGCTATGGGCCTAATTAGCAAGTCTTCATATTATCAATATGTTGGCTTGTGGTGTAATCATTTGTTTTCTTCCATAGATGACCTAAAGTCTTGTAGGAAGATGGCATTGACACTGGTTATTTTGATAGAAACTATTGGCACTTTTGTACACTGAAGCACCAAAGCACATTTATAGCAAATTTTGACTTCAAAAAATATTAAAAATATAAAGAAAACTAAGAAAAGAATCTAAATCTGGCATGATTGCTGTAAGAATATACAGAATGTTTTTTCTATACTTTGGACAATAAACACTCACAAGTGTATAAAACAAAACAACACACTACTGTAAAGGCAATTCTTTTCCTGATAGTTTTCTTCAAACTAAAACAATAATAAAACAAAAACAAAATGAAACAACACAAAACAAAAACATTATTTTTTTTGTTATTTTTAGACAAGATAATCACTACTTTGGCTATAATGAAGTTTAGATTTTGCTTTTTAATGCAGAGTTGAATTGGTAGTAGAAAATACACATTCATAAAACAGCACATATTTTTGTGAGACGTACTTTTTGGTTTAGCCCAAGCACCACCTGGAGATATACTAGTGGCCCATGTGCTACAAGATAAGAAAACTGATTTCTAACACTTGGGTCATAGGGGCATCTGTTGCCTCTGCTGGCTGTTGGTTTTGTAGCCTCTTCATCCTTAAGCATATCTTTTTAACTCCCAGGAGGTGCTTAGCCCTTATTAATTCATGGGATATTAAAATATGTAAGAGTTAGGTGCTTTGAATAACATCATTTTCATTATTTATCAAAAAAGTATGTCTCTTTCCCAGGAGAAGGAAATGGCAACCTACTCCAGTATTCTTGCCTGGAGAATCTCATGGACAGAGGAACCTGGTGGGCTACAGTTCATGGGGTCGCAAGTGTCGGACACTACTTAGTGACTAAACCACCACCGCCACCATCTCTTTTGGAACATTTAAAATATGATGGTGCTGTTTCTTTCAATTAGAAAATTTACAGGATTACTTTTTATTTCTTTTACTGTATATCACCCTTTTCTGTGCCCTTATTTAGGCATTTGTAATAGAATGTGTGCAAGATCAGTCTGTCAGTTGTTTTCAACTCTTTGTGACGCCATAGACTATAGCCCACCAGGTTCCTCTGTCCATGGAATTTTCCAGGCAAGATTACTGGAGTGGGTTGCTATTTTCTATTCCAGTGGATCTTCCTGACCCAGGAATAGAAGCCAAGTATCCTGCACCTCCTGCATTGACAGGCAGATTATTGTAATAGAATACCTAGACTTTAATATTTCCTGGAATATATGAAGATCATTGTTATGAATATAACAATTATGTACATACTTTATCACGCATGTATTTTTATATTAAGGTTTTTACAGAGTAGCAAAAATAGGCAAGGTTTTTTATATGTTTGATGACGTATAAATTATGCACTAAGGCTTCCCTGGTGGATCAGATGGCAAAGAATCTATCTGTAGTGCAGGAGACCTGGGTTTGAACCCCCAGTTGGGAAGATCTCCTTGAGAAGGAAGTGGCAATGTACTACAGTATTCTTGCCTGGAAAGCCCCATAGACAGTGGAGTCTGGCGGCCTATGGTCCATGGAATCTCAAAGAGTCACACATGACTGAATATGCACGAGACAGAAACTATGCATAGAAAGTTTTTTTCCCCTACAGAACAATTTTTTTTTCTTTTTTTTTTTTTTTATTAGTACAAGGCTAATTACTTTACAATATTGTAGTTTTTTTTTTTTTTTTTTTCATACATTGACATGAATCAGCCATGGAACAGTTTTTAAACTGTTGTCAGTTTTAAGACTTTGGCATCGATACGCGTAATCACATATTACTGAAACAATTGGATAAGGCCAAAAAAAAAAAAAAAAGTATAGTATTAGCCTGAGTTTTACAGAAATAGTATTAATAGCATAAAAGAGAATACTAATGGAAGCATCAAATAGTAACTTCATTGTCTTTCCAGCGACAATGACATTAATTAAGAATGAAACAAAATATTTATACCTCCTTAAACATGCTGTGTGCTGTGCTTAGTTGTTCAGTCGGGTCTGACTCTGCGACCACATGGACTGTAGCCTACCAGGCTCAGTAGGATTACAGACGGATTCTTAACCATGTGAGCCACCAAGAAGCCCTCCTTAAACATATGCATTGACTTTTCCGAGTGTGACTGAAATCCTGTTCCTTTAAGATGATACTGATGTTCATATATGCTAGAATCCCATTTTTTTTTAGATGGCACTGGTATAGAATTTTTCCACGATATTCTAGGAAGGAAAACATAATGATTGATAGTTTAGATATTGCTTTTAGGCAAATTTAGTTTATATATTACAGCTTTGTCTCTTGTTATGTGATGCTGATCAAAATTTTTAACCTATATAATCTTCATTGTCCTTATTATTTCTCTGCATCCCTATTCTGTGTATACTTTTATTACAGATCTTATGATTCAGTATTTAAATTACTGATTTATTTACCTCTTTCAAAATACAGTAAGCTTATTGAATGCAGGAACTTTTTATTCCCCCCAAGTCCTTAGGAGTTTATACAATGTTTGACAATTAGTAGGCATATAATATAGATTTTATTGATTAAATGAATGAATGTATAAAGTGAGATACTGATGGACTTATTTTTTATAGATTTATCTATAGAAATATCATAATAGTAGTCATTCACTCATGTCTGACTCTTTACAACCCCATGGACTAGGGCCCACCAGGATCCTCTGTCCATAGGCTTCTCTAGAGTGGGTAGACATTCTCTTCTCCAGGGTATTTTCCCAACCCAGGGATTGAACCCAGGTCTCCTGCATTGCAGGGAGATTATTTACCATTTGAGCCACTAGGGAAGACTGGGAAATATCATAAGGACCTTCTTATAACAAAATTTCACCACTTTAATTCAATCATCATTGGGAATACAAAGATATAAAGACATGGACATCTAGGTTGCTTCCATGTCCTAGCTATTGCAAATAGTGCTGCAGTGAGCATCAGGGTACATGTTTCTTTATGGATTATTGTTTAGTCAAGGTTATATGACCAGGAATGGGATTGCTGAGTCATATGGTAGTTTTATTCCTAGTTTCTTAAGGAGCATTCATACTGTTTTCCATAGTGGTTACATCAATTTACACTACAGCACAAGGGGATTCCCTTTTCTCCACACTCCCTTCAGCATTTATTGTTTGTGGTTTTTTGATGATGGCCATTCAGACCCATGTGAGGTGATACCTCATTATAGTTTTAATTTTCATTTCTCTAACAATGAGTGTGGCTGTGCATACTTTTATGTGTTTGTTGGCTATTTGTATATCTTCTTTGAAGAAATGTCTATTTAGGTCTTCTGCCCATTTTTTTATTTATTTTTCTTTATATTGAGCTTTATGTGCTGCTTGCATATTTTGGACATTTATCTTTTGTCAGTTGCTTCATTTGCAAACATTTTCTTCCATTCTGAGGGTTGTCTTTTCATCTTGTTTATGGTTTCTTTTGTTTTGCAAAAGCTTTTAAGTTTGCTTAGGTCCACAGACATAGAGAACGGACTTGTGGACACAGGAGGGGAAGGAGAGAGTGGGATGAATTGAGAGAATAACAATGATATATATACATTATCATGTGTAAAGCAGATAGCTAGTAGGGAGCTGCTGTATAGCAAAGGGTTCAGTGCTGTGTGATGACCTAGAAGAGTTCATCTAGCAAAGGAGTTTACCTAGCAAAGGGTTGAGGGCTGTGTGATGACCTAGTTCAGTTCATTGCTATGTGATAACCTAGAGGAGTGGAATAGGAGGATGGGAGTGATGCTCAAGAGAGAGGGGATTATATATATGGCTGATACACAATGTTGCACAGCAGAAACTAACACAACACTGTAAAGCAATTATATCCCAGTAAAAAAAAAAATAAATAAAAAGTTAATTTTTCATTTTAACAGATTTACAGAAATAATTTTGAAGTAAAATTGGTGGAATCAGTATGCTAAATTATGGAAAAGCATTTTTTTCTGGATGAATTTTAATCATCCTCTCCTGAAACAGGTATGTAGTTAAAATATTTAACAATTTTAGCTGGCTTTCTTCATTGAGAAAAAAAAAAAAAAAAAAAAAGCATGTACTACAGAATAGCTCCATCTACTGACAGTTTTCAGTACCCAGAACTCATCTTGAATCAAACACTTTATATTTGTCTTTTAAAAATATCTTAAACAAAGGTAAATTAAATCAGAATCTGAAACATTTGATTCATGTGTAATTTTAAGTAAATGGTGCATGATGATTTTTTCATAACTGCAGTTTGTGCCCTCTGAGTAGCGTAGATTTAATTTTATTGGGGGAAAAAAAAAAACTAAAACACTCACCACGAGGGTTGAGCCTTAAATAAAATATAGGCAGTGTTTGACACCTAACACATACATAAAATTCATTTGAGATGAAGCATTCAGAATGTTTGCATTATAGAACATTTTGAGATAGGGAAATTTTTGTCTAGGAAGAAAATAAAATATCTCAACAAAGTGGATGGTGAATGCGACAATTATAATATTGGTGGATTCCTAGGACCACTGATTCTAGTTCCAAAGTAGCAGCCTCAACGCACTAAAAACAAAACAAGCAAGCACCTAACCTAACAAGAAATCCATTAGACTGCCCTTCTGTGGGGGCAGGTGGTGGGGAGGGGGAGTTTGCAAAACAGCTGTAACTACAAAGGGAAAAGTGAGACACAGGAGAAAATGTTAAAACAGGTAAAGAACAATCAGCCTAAAAGGAGGAAAAAAAAAAAAAGCCACTCAGTTCAGTTCAGTTCAGTTCAATTCAGATGCTCAGTCATGTTGGGCTCTTTGCAACCCCGTGAATCACAGCCTGCCAGGCCTCCCTGTCCATCACCAAGTCCCGGAGTTTACTCAAACTCATATCCATCGAGTCGGTGATGCCATCCAGCCATCTCATCCTCTGTCATTCCCTTCTCCTCCTGCCCCCAATCCCTCCCAGCATCAGGGTCTTCTCCAATGAGTCAACTCTTCGCATGAGGTGGCCAAAGTACTGGAGTTTCAGATTCAGAGTCAGTCCTTCCCATGAACACCCAGGACTGATTTCCTTTAGGATGGACTGGTTGGATCTCCTTGCAATCCAAGGGACACTCAGGAGTCCTCTCCAACACCACAGTTCAAAAGCATCAATTCTTCTGTGCTCAGCTTTCTTCACAGTTCAACTCTAACATCCATACATGACCAGTGGAAAAACCATAGCCTTGACTAGATGAACTTTGGTTGGCAAAGTAATGTCTCTGCTTTTTAATATGCTATTTATGTTGGTCATAACTTTCCTTCCAAGGAGTAAGCGTCATTTAATTTCATGGCTGCAAATACCATCTGCAGTGATTTTGGAGCCCCGCCCCCCCCAAGTAAAAATAGTCTGACACTGTTTCCACTGTCTCCCCATCTATTTCCCATGAAGTGATGGGATCAGATGCCATGATCTTAGTTTTCTGAATGTTGAGCTTTAAGCCAACTTTTTTACTCTCCTCTTTCACTTTCATCAAGAGGCTTTTTAGTTCCCCTTCACTTTCTGCCATAAGGGTGGTGTCATCTGCATATTTGAGTTTATTGATATTTCTCCTGGCAATCTTGATTCCAGCTTGTGTTTCTTCCAGCCCAGCATTTCTCATGATGTAATCTGCATATAAGTTAAATAACCAGAGTGACAGTATATAGCCTTGACATACTCCTTTTCCTATTTGAAACCAGTCTGTTGTTCCATGTCCAGTTCTAACTGTTGCTTCCTGACCTGCATACAGGTTTCTCAAGAGGCAGGTCAGGTGGTCTGGTATGCCCATCTCTTTCAGAATTTTCCACAGTTTATTGTGATCTACACAGTCAAAGGCTTTGGCACAGTCAGTAAAGCAGAAATATATGTTTTTCTGGAAATCTCTTGCTTTTTTCAATAATCCAGCAGATATTGGCAATTTGATCTCTGGTTCCTCTGCTAAAACCAGGTTGAACATCTGGAAGTTCACAGTTCACGTATTGCTGAAGCCTGGCTTGGAGAATTTTGAGCATTACTTTACTGGTGTGTGAGATGAGTACAATTGTGCGGTAGTTTGAGCATTCTTTGGTATTGCCTTTCTTTTGGATTGGAATGAAAACTGACCTTTTCCAGTCCTGTGGCCACTGCTGAGCTTTCCAACTTTGCTGGCATCTTGAGTGTAGCACTTTCACAGCATCATCTTTCAGGACTTGAAATAGCTCAACTGGAATTCCATCACCTCCACTAGCTTTGTTCTTAGTGATGCTTTCTAAGGCCCACCTGTCTTCACATTCCAGGATGTCTGGCTCTAGGTGAGTGATTACACCATCGTGATCATCTGGGTCATGAAGATTTTTTTTTTTTTGTACAATTCTTCTGTGTATTCTTGCCTCCTCTTCTTAATATCTTCTGCTTCTGTTAGATCCATACCATTTCTGTCCTTCATCAAACTCATCTTTGTATGAAATGTTCCCTTGGTGAAGAACCAGGCTCAAGCTGCAAATAAGCATAGAAAAACAGATCCAAATTCTGTTAATTCTTTACTCCCTTTTTCTTCTGAGAGATGCCGAATGTCATTGTTCATTTGCCAAGTTGTGTCCGACCTTTTGTGATGCAATGGACTGCAGCACACCAGGATTCTCTGTCACTCACCATCTTCTGGGGTTTGCCCAATTTTATTTCCTTTGAATCAGTGATGCCATCCAGCTGTGTCATCACCCTCTTCTCCTTCTTTCAATCTTTCCCAGAATCAGGGTCTTTTCCAATGAGTCGGTTGTTTGCCTCAGGTGACCAAAATTCAACATTAGTCCTTCCAATGAGTATTCAGGTTTGACTTCCTTTAAGATTGACAGGTTAGATAGTCTTGCTGTCCAAGGGACTCTCTAGCACCACAGTTTGAAAACATCAATTCTTCTACGCTCTTCCTTCTTTATGGTCCAGCTCTAACATCGATCCATGACTTCTGGAAAGACCATAGCCTTGACTGTATGGATCTTTGTCAGCAAAGTGCTGTCTTTGCTTTTTTTTTTTTTTTTTTTATCATAGCGTCCCTGCCAAGAAGCAACCATCTTATAATTTCATGGCTGCAGTCACCATCTGCAGTTATTTTAGAGTCCCAAAAGAGGAAATCTGTCACTGCTTCCACCTTTTCCTCCTCTGTTTGCCACGAGGTAATGGAACTGGATGCCATGATCTTAGTTTTCTTAATACTGAGTTTTAAGCTGACTTTTCCCCTATCTTCCTTCACCCTCATCAAGAGGTTCTTTAGTTCCTCTTCACTTTCTGATATTATAATGGTATCATTCATATATCTGAGGTTGCTGATATTTTTCCTGGCAATCTTGATTTCACCTTGTAACTCATCCAGACCAGCATTTCACATTATGTACTATGCATATAAGTAAAATAAACAGCCTTGTCATACTCCTTTCTCAATACTGAATCAATCAGTTGTACCATACAAGGTTCTAACTGTTGCTTCTTGACCTGAACATAGGTTTCTCAGGAGACAGGTGAGATGATCTGGTATTCCTATTTTTTTAAGAGTTTTTCACAGTTTGTTAGGATCCACACAGTCAAAGGCTTTAGCCTAGTCAATGAAACAGGTGGATGTTTTTCTGGAATTCCCTTGCTTTCTCTAAGATCCGGCAAATCTTGACAGTTTGATCTCAGGTTCCTCTGTCTTTTCTGACCCAGCTTGAACATCTGGAAGTTCTTGGTTCACATAATGCTGAAGCTTAGCAGGAAGAATTTTGAGTATAACCTTACTAGCATGGGAGATGAATGTAATTGTCTGGTGATTTGAACATTCTTTAGTACTGCCCTTCTTGGGAATTGGGATGAGGATTGACTTTTCCAGTCCTGTGGCCACTGCTGATTTTCCCAAATTTGCTGGCATATTGAGTGCAGCACTTTCACAGCATCATCTTTCAGGATTTGAAATAGCTCTGCTGGAATTTCATCACCTCCACTAGCTTTATTGACAGCAGAGCTTCCTAAGGACCACTTGACTTCACATTCCAGTGTGTCTTGCTCTGGGTGAGTTATTACACCATCTTGGTTACTAGGGTTACTAAGATCTTTCTCCTCTGTGTAGTTGTTCCATCTCTTCTTGATCTCTTCTGCTTTTATTAGGTCTTTACTATTTCTGTCCTTTATTGTGTCCATCTTTGGATGAAATATTCCTTTGATATCTTCAATTTTCCTGAAGATGTCTCTAGTCTTTCTCCTTCTGTTGTTTTTCTCTATTTTTTTGCAGTGTTCACTGAAGAAAGCTTTCTTGTCTCTCCTTGATATTCTCTGGAACTCTGCATATACTTGGGTGTACCTTTCCCTTTCTTCCTTCCTTTCTTTTTTTTCTCCTTTCTTCAGCCTCCTCAGACAACCACTTTGCCTTCTTGCTTTTCTTTTTCATTGGGGTGACTTTGTTCACTGCCTCCTATACAATATTATGAACCTCTGTCCATACTTCTTCAGGCACTCTGTTTGCTAGATCAAGTCCCTTAAATCTATTCATCACCTCCACTGTGTATTCATCTGGAGAAGGACATGCAACCCAC
This sequence comes from Dama dama, assembly GCF_033118175.1. NCBI lineage: Eukaryota > Metazoa > Chordata > Mammalia > Artiodactyla > Cervidae > Dama > Dama dama. The sequence continues at coordinate 75,172,078 of NC_083714.1, forward strand.
TCTAGTTAGTGTTCTTGCCTGAAGAATCCCATGGTTGGAGAAACCGGGGGGCTACAGCCCATGGGGAGGCAAAGAGTTGGACATGACTGAAGCAAATTCATAGGGGATTTGATTTAAATCATACCTGAATGGCCTAGTGGTTTTCCACAATTTCTTTAGTTTAAGCCTGAATTTTGCTATGAGATGCTGATAATCTGAGCCACAGTTAGCTCCAGGTCCTGCTTTTGCTGACTGTACAGTTTCTCCATCTCTGGCTACAAAGAATATAATCAATCTGATTTCAATATGTACCACTTGGTGATATCCATCTATAAAGCTGTCTTTTGCGTTTTTGGAAAAAAAAAAAAAAGGTGTTTGCTATTATCGGTTTGCTATTATCACTTGGCAGGATTTATCTTTACTTAATTTTTCTTCTGAGAGATGCTTAACACCATTACAGAATTTAGAGATTATTTCAGTCATATTACCATTGTGTAAATGTATTTATGCAAAGCTTGTACACCTCCCCTGTGGTGCTAGTCAGTGTCTTGTGAGAAAATTGGCTCCCTATAAACTACAATGTTTAGTTCATTACTTGTACAGTTTCCTATAATAAAAACTATAATAAAAACTTCAGGACTCAACCCTCTCCCAATGCATCTCAGGATGATTATTTTTGAGGATGCAGAATAACTTCACAGTATGGCAGAGAGATGATGTCTCATTGCCATCCAAATTGAGTGAGCTGGGAAGAAAGCATTTCACTTTTTTGTTACAGAATTTAAAAGAGGGAGAGAAGCGCTGAGAATTCTCTGGAGAGCTTTTGCCACTTTAGGAAGTTGACATCTTGTTATTTTCTCACAGCTTGAGTTTCATCGCTATATCTGTATACTCTCTGCACCACAAATCCATTCTTGTCTCTCACTTTATATGTCTTTTTTCATGTGTGTGTGTGTGTGTGTGTGTGTGTGTGAGTGAGTGATAGCTTTCCCAGGTGCTATGCATACATTGTTTCCTGAGAGCTGCGTTTTTATGAAACAATTTTCAAGACAGGGATTATAAAGTGACAATTCTTATCATCCTGAAAAAAAAAAAATAGTTCAAATAAGATGAAAGGAGAAGGGGAGAAGGTTACTGAACAAAAAGAGGAGAGGAATGTCAGTCTTCTGCATTTTGATACCAGTCCAGGCTAGAGTAGGCTTGGAGCAAAGGGAAGGACTGAGTTGGAGAACATAACTCCACGCTATCATTTGTCACCAACTTTCTTTTAGTGACCGACCCCTAGCAGCTATCTGGCATGGGTCAGAGCTTTTTCTCTGTCTCTCTAGGAAAAAAAAATAAGATAATGAGAGAAGAAATCCATGTATTTTGGTATTTGTTGTAGAAATGATTTAGAACCTTTCCCTCTCTTAACTGACTGTATTTCTTTTTAATTTTAGCATTATGGCACTGTATTTAGTTGATTGTAAGAGGCAATTCCCTGCTTCTTTTCCCTTAATTATAGATTGAGTGATGAGACTTTAACCCTGTGGGGACCTAAACCTTTATGTTCTCAATGTGAAATGGCACATAAATATTCAGAATTTATTGTACTGGCTTTGTAAATCTGTCCTACCGTGTATCCTCTTGATTTTTAAGTTATTTTATTTTAGTTTTCATTATGATAGGATAATAGTGATTTTTCAGGCTATGGAGGTACATATATGCATTCTTTTTTTCTGCAAAACCAATGTGCATATTTAACAGCTGACTCCTTCCCCAACCAAATAAATACATCTTAGACTACAAACTGGTGAATTAAAGTAGCAACCTGATCCCTATGAAGAAGATATACCCTTCATTCAAAAAGCATTGATGATTTCTTGCCTGTTTCCTCATTTATGAGTTTTTAGTTTACTACTATAGCTATGGTGATGAGAATATGATTTGAGAATTTTCAACTGTGGCAGTATATTTTTGATAGTCATGGATGTAGTGTCAATAAATATTGTTTGACAGATTTCATGAAAAATCGATTTTTCATTAGGCAAAATGAAAAATATCAATTGCTTGAAGTATTTTAAAAGAAAATAGCTGCAAATCAGATTGAATAAGAAGAAAATAGCTTAAAAATATTAACAGGTATGTAGTAACAAATAATATTCAGTGGCCACAATGAAAAAAAATCAGAAATTTATAGCATCTTAAAAAGACAGCTCTTACATTAACATTGAATTAACATAAAAAGCAGGTATTCTCTTCATTAAATATATTACAAATTAAAAATGATCTAACCATACTTCTAAAGATATATATTCATTATAGACAAATTTTGATGCTAACAGTATATTTTCAGATTTGCTAAAGTAGACACACATAAAGCAGGTAAGTAAAAAAATTTCTTAAATAGAAAAATGGCATACTGCTTATTTTTTTTTCTACCATTTTTCTGAGAATTTACTGCATTTAAAACACTTTATTTACCCACATTAAAGTTTTTTTCTAAAATCACTTGGTAGAAAAAAAATATTTAACAGTAGTGAAGAAGAAATACAGGTTCATGGTTTTAAAATTATGTTTAATTATGTAGAAAGAATAAGAAAACCCCTCCACATCTCATATCTTACCTCTGTTTATATATTCAAATATTTTCTACATACAAAGTACACACACAAAAACAAACATATACATACACACTAAGCATTTATGTGTGTGTTTATGTATCTTTGGGTATTTTATGTGAGAATATAGGTATTGTAAATCACTAATGCCATTGTTAGACCTAAGGATATGTGCATTAGTAATGCTTATTTCTATGGACAAACAGCCCTCCCCCAAATACATATACTCCCACCAACATTATAAAAGATTTTGGTTTCATGTTTTTCTCAAAACTGAGATTTTAATTATCAAATATTTGAATCTTTGTTAAACACAGTTATGATAGGTTGATAATGGGTAGAATCATATTGCTTTATTTGGTCTATATTTCTTTTGCACCCTGTGTACAAAAATGACAATAACAGTAATAATAAAAATTATAGTAACACAGTTTAGAAAATAAAACAATAATAAAAATCTCAGCATCATTATTCTTGATTTTAATATTTATTTCAGATTTGAATTAGTAGACATCTGCTCTATTTTAAAATAATTTTAAAAAAATCTAGGAGAAGTTGGACATGATTGAAACAATTTAGTGAAGTATTAGCCCTTTCTCTAAAGAATATGTGTTAATGAGATGCTTTAATAAAACTGCTTTTTTAGTTTGGGGCTTCTCTGGTGGTTCAGATTGTAAAGAATGCCTGCAATGTAGGATATCCAGTGTCAATTCCCTGGTCAGGAAGATCCCTTGGAGAAGGTAATGGCTATCCACTCCAGTATTCTTGCCTAGAGAATTCCATGAACAGAGGAACCTGTTGGGCCACAGTCCATTGGGTTGCAAAGAGTTGGACACAACTGAGCTTTTACTTTTAATATAAAAACCTACTCACATTTTAAGTTTAATTACAGCGAGCTAGCAATTGTGCTCATTTTACCTGATAGAAAGGATATACTCAAAATTCTTCAAGCTAGGCTTCAACAGTACTTGAACCAAGAATTTTCAAATGTACAGGCTGAATTTAGAAAAGGCAGAGGAACAGGAGATCACATTGTCAACATCTGTTTGATCATAGAAAAAGCAAGAAAATTCAAGAAAAACATATACTTTTGCTTCATTGACTATGCTAAAGCCTTTGACTGCATGGAACACAACAAACTGAAAAATTCTTAAAGAGATGGGAATATCAGACCACCTTACCTGCTTCCTGAGAAATCTGTATGCAGGTCAGGAAACAACAGTTAGAACTGGACATGGACCAACAGACTGGTTCCAAATAGGAAAAGGAGTATATCAAGGCTGTATATTGTCACCCTGCTTATTTAATTTCTATGCATAGTACATCATGAGAAATGCTGGGCTGGAAGAAGCACCAGCTGGAAACAAGATTCCTGGAAGAAATATCAATAACCTCAGATATGCAGATGACACCACCCTTAAGGTTTAAAATGAAGAGGAACTAAAAAGTCTCTTGATGAAAGTGAAAGAGGAGAGTGAAAAATTTGGCTTAAAACTTGACATTCAGAAAACTAAGATCATGGCATCTGGTCCCATCACTTCATGGAAAATAGATGGGACATAGTGGAAACCGTGTCAGACTTTAACTTTTTGGGCTCCAAAATCACTGCAGATGGTGATTGCAACCATGAAATTAAAAGACGCTTACTCCTTAGAAGGAAAGTTATGACCAACCTAGATAGCATATTAAAAAGCAGAGACATTACTTTGCCAACAAAGGTCCGTCTGGTCAAGGCTATGGTTTTTCCAGTGGTCATGTATGGATGTGAGAGTTGGACTGTGAAGAAAGCTAACCGCTAAAGAATTGATGCTTTTGAACTGTGGTGTTGGAGAAGACTCTTGAGAGTCCCTTGGACTGCAAGGAGATCCAACCTGTCCATCCTAAAGAAAATCAGTCCTGGGTGTTCATTGGAAGGACTGATGCTGTAGCTGAAACTCCAGTACTTTGGTCACCTCATGCGAAGAGTTGACTCATTTTAAAAGACCCTGATGCTGGTACGGATTGGGGACAGGAGGAAAGGGGGACGACAGAGGATGAGATGGCTGGATGGCATCACTGACTCGATGGACATGGGTTTGAGTAAACTCCAGGAGTTAGTGATGGACAGGGAGGCCTGGTGTGCTGCAATTCATGGGGTCGCAGAGTCAGACACTACTGAGCAACTGAACTGACTGACTGATGTATAACGTCATGTCTTCTGCAAACAATGACATTTTTAACTTATTTTCCTATTGTATTTCCTTTACTTCTTTTTCTTCTCTGATTCTTATAGCTAGGACTTCCAAAACTATGTTGCAATAAAGTGGTGAGAGAGGACATCTTTGTCTTGTTGCTGATCATAGAGAGAATGATTTCAGCTTTTCAATGTTTAGTATGATGTTAGCTGTATGCTTGTCATATATGGCTTTTATTGTGTTGAAGGATATACACTCTATGACTACTTGCTGGAGATGTCTTATCCTAAGTTTGTGCTTCATTTTGCAAGAAGCCTTTTCTCCCTCTATTGAGATGATCATATGCTTTTTATTCTTCAATTTTTTTGATATGGTGTATCACATTGATTGTTTTGCAGAGGTTGAAAAATCCTTACATCTCTGGAATTCATGATCAAGAATCCCACTTGATCATGGTGTATGATCTCTTTAATGTATTGTTATGTATGGATTGCTAGCATTTATTTGAGGATATTTGCATGTATGTTTATCAATGATACTGGCCTGCAATTTTATTTTTGGGTGTTATCTTTGTCTGGTTTTGGTATCAGGGTGATGGTGTCCTCATAAAATGAGTTCAGAAGTTTCCCTTCCTCTGCTAGTTTTTTCTAACTATTTCAGAAGGATAGCTGTTAATTCTTCTCTGCTGCTGCTGCTGCTAAGTCATGAAGACTTGTGGGGATCACCCAAAGAAGCTCATTCTTATATTTTCTCAAAGGCTATGATTCAGAATTCATTTATGATTGTGTATTCGTAGCTCACTGGATGTTAGAGAAGTTTCCTTATTTGTCCATACCGGTAACCAACCCTCTAGGGAATAAACTTCAACTGGTGATTGGGTATATGCATCAGCACAGACTAGGTGCAATGGTATGGGATTGAAATTGCTGATGTGGTTGGCAGAGATACAATATATATTGGAAGGAGACAGGAGATTGTGTCTATATTAGAAGGGCTCTGGCTTCAGAGGAACCATAAAGGATAAACCTCTTTGGAGACAGAGAAGAAGATGGATTCAAAGTGGTGCCAGTTTGAACACAATGCTTGGAGCATGCAGTGCCAGCTTCAAAACAGATTTAGAAAGATTACAAAGTTAGACTGGAACTGAAAAGCCACCTCATGACTGTTTTCTGGGAGCATGGCTAGAGTCCTCTCATGCATACTAATAACTGACAATACAACTATTGCAATCAGCAAGTGAAGTCCTACATTCTGCAATGTCTCTCCAGTGGATTCTACTAAGAAAGCTCAACATGACTTTCACTGTAAAGAATAAATGTTTAAAGGAATTCTACCCATTACAGCAGTCTAGATTACTAAGAGTAAATTTGGAGCTGAGAGTCAATAAATTAATAACTAGCACATTCCACCAGATAGACAGTCAATAACTATTATACTTTCTTTCTTTCCAAAATGACAGCTTACACCTTGATAAGAAATGTTGCAGCTCATCCATTATTCTCTTCTTGAACATTTATGTTGCTCCATCGTCATAGTTGATACTATAATATTGTACTTTACTAACTAAAAGTGCTGCCCTTTTAGATTTCGGATGAAAAGAACTTTATTATAATATTCTTTTATTACAGAAATATTTGAGTGTTTTATGGTCCTGAGAGATATTTTAACATCAGATAGGATGATATTTTATAAAGACAGCTTGGCTTGGTTTAACTATATTTCCCAGAATTCTCTCTTCTAGTATGTTTCTGGGTTAGGTGGCTACTAAGAGTTTCTCTGGTGAAAGCTGGGGTGCAGAAGGCAGACAGCAGCTATTTTACAGAATACACATGTAGTAATCTCTTGACTCAACTTATTGGTGTGATTCAGTATGTGCAATTACTCTCTTCTCCTAGGATTTTCCTTCAGTTTCTTTGATGCATTGGCAAGATGTTTATGTGTTCATTTCTTTAATGAAAGGCTATGGGGTCTGTATCATATCATTGTAACAAAATTCAGAAAGTGAAAGTGAAGTCGCTCAGTCGTGTCCAACTCTGCGACCCCGTCGACTGTAGCCCACCAGGCTTCTCCGTCCATGGGATTCTCCAGGCAAGAATACTGGAGTGGGTTGTCATTTCTTTCCAAAGCAGGGATCGAACCCAGACATCATGCAATGCAAGCAGACGCTTTAACCTCTGAGACCCCAGGGAAGCCCAAAATTCAGAGGCAGTAAAAATTGACAGGATTTCCTATCCATCCTTTTCAGATTTCAGCTCATGCTTCTGGGATTGCAGGTTTGCCATGGTCCTTCCTTCCTGAATACCCAGAGACATTGGGTTCCAGGACTGGACACAGAGACTACCATGCAGACATTACTTAGAAAATATCCAAAAGTGCATAAGCGAATTCTCCTACATATATATATTTATTTATTTCACACATATGTATATACACAAAACACATATATGTGCATATGTACACATGTGTTTAATATATATGCATGCATATACATGTTATGATTGAACATATATGTTATATATGTACACACACATTCTGATGCAGATGCTTAAGTTTATCAAAACTATCTTGACAATTCAGATCTTAGTAAAGTATAATTTATAATTATTGTCCACTGAAAAATTTATTTTGAGATACCAAAATCTTATTAACTTATTCATACATCTTTAATTTTTATTATTTATTCAAAATGGTGGTTATTAAAAATAAGTTATTTTAAATGAATTATCATTAAAGCTTTATAAAATATCATCAAAGTATTTAATTCCAATCAATTGGTTTTGAGTTTGATAGCATACAAATAATTATCTCACTGGTATTTACATAATAAAAATTAAATCTTAATCATTTTATTTATAAAGAAAAGTAGAATGTTACTATCTATTCCCTTATGATTTTCTATCATTGAAATGGGCTTCCGTTGTAGCTCAATTGGTAAAGAATCTGTCTGCAATACAGGAGACCTGGGTTGGATTCCTGGGTCAGGAAGATCCCCTGGAGAAGGAAATGGCAATTCATTTCAGTATTCTTGTCTGGAGAATCCCATGGACAGAGGAGCCTGGCAGGCTACAATCCATTGGGTCTCTAGAGTTGGACATGACCTAGTGATTAAACCACCATCACCATCAATACTTGAAATAATGAGTGCCATTGCTATACTTAGTTTGGGCTATGCTATGCATTGAGGACTTTTTATTAAACCATCGCTTTGGTGAGTCTAAGTGGGAGAAAAATAGGCTCGATAAACACTTTCACTTTGATCCATTCTGTGAAACTCAGAAGAAAGGTTTTGTTCTGGTTAAGTTAAAGATTCATATGGGGAAATTATAGTCTTTATTTTCATGAAGCATGTGTGTGTTAGTCACTTAGTCATGTCCGACTCTTTGCAGCCCCGTGGACTGTAGCCTTCTGGGCTCCTCTGTCCAAGAAATTCTCCATGCAAGAATATTTGAGTGGATTGCCGTATGATGGGTACAAACCTGCTCTCATCATTACAGCCCTTAAACCAGTATATATAAAATGTAGTTTAACTTTTTTATTATTAATCTAACAATTTATCAGCAGTAAATAATCTAGTATGGGCATATACTTTTAATATGTAGAAGCAATCCCATTGTTGTTGTTGTCATTGTTCAATCACCAAGTGTAGTCTGACTCTCTGTGACACCATGAATGGCAGCACACCAGGGTTCCCTGTCATCACTATCTCACTGAGTTTGCCCAAACTCATGTCCATTTAATTAGTGGTGTCATCCAATCACCTCATCCTCTGTAGCCAATTCTCTTTCCCTCAGTCTTTCCCAGCATCAAGGTCTTTTCCAATGAGTCAGCTCTTAGTATCAGGTGGCCAGAGTACTGAAGTTTCAGCTTTAGCATCACTCCTTCCAATGAATTGTCAGGGTTGATTTCCTTTAGGATGGACTGGTTTGATCTCCTTGCATGCAGTCCAAGGAACTCTCAAGAGTCTCCTCCAATACCACAGTTCAAACACATCCATTCTTAAGCACTCAGCCTTCTTTATGGTCCAACTCTCATCTGTACATGACTACTGGAAAAACCATAGCTTTGACAAGACAGACGTTTGTTGGCAAAGTAATGTCTCTGTTTTTTAATAGGCTGCCTAGGTTGGTCATAGTTTTTCTTCCAAGGAGCAAGCATCTTTCAATTCTGTGACTGCAGTCACCATCTGCAGTGATTTTGGGGCCCACCAAAATAAAGTATGTCACTCTTTCCATTGTTTCCCCATCTATTTGCCATGAAGTGATGGGGCCAGATGCCATGATCTTAGTTTTCTGAATGTTGAGCTTTAAGCCAACTTTTTCACTTTCATCTTTCATTTTCGTCAAGAGACTCTTTAGTTCTCCTTCGCTTTCTGCCATAAAGGTGGAGTTATCTGCATATCTGAGGTTGTTGATATTTCTCCTGGCAATCTTGATTCCAACTTGTGCTTCCTTCAGCCCAGTGTTTCTCATACAAGTTAAATAAGCAGAGTGACAATATACAGCCTTACATACTCCTTTCCCAATTTGGAACCAGTTTGTTTTTCCATGTCCAGTTCTAACTGTTGCTTCCTGACCTGAATACAGATTTCTCAAGAGGCAGGTCAGGTGGTCTGGTATTCCCATCTTTTTAAGAGTTTTACACAGTTTGTTGTGATCCACACGGTCAAAGGCTTTGGCATAGTCAATAAAGCAGAAGATTATTTTTTTCAAACTCTCTTGTTTTTTCAATGATCTAACAGATGTTGGCAATTTGATCTCTGGTTCCTCTGCCTTTTCTAAATCCAGCTTGTACATCTGGAAGTTCAAGGTTCATATACAGTTGAAGCCTGGCTTGGAGTATTTTGAGCACTACTTTACTAGCATGTGAAACGAGTACAATTAGGGTTTGAAATACCTCAGCTGGAATTCAATCACCTCCACTAGCTTTGTTTGAAGTAGTGTTTTCTAAGGACCACTAGACTTCACAGTCAAGGATGTCTGGCTCTAAGTGAGTGACCACAACATTGTGGTTGTCCCGGTCATTAAGATCTTTTTTATACAGTTCTTCTGTGTATTCTTGTCACCTCTTCTTAATCTCTTTTGCTTCTGTTAGGTTCTTGCTGTTTCTGTCCTTTATTGTGCCCATTTTTGCGTGAAGTGCTTCCTTGGTATCTCTAATTTTCTTGAAATGAATTCTAGTCTTTCCCACTCCATTGCTTTCCCTATTTATTTGTATTTTTCACTTAAGAAGGCTTTTTTTTTTTTTTCCATCGCCCCTTGCTATTCTCTGGAACTGAAAGTTCATATATTAATATTAACTGGATACAAATTTTTATAAATTGATTGTATATGATACTTTTGACAACACTAATATAACTTCTAAATAGTAAAATGTTGTAAGAATATCATCTTCCTTTTTCTTACTACAGAGTTTTCTTGCATTTTAAAGTAAACCCTAGGGAATTTTTTGAATAAACCTTTTTCTAAAATAAAAATTGTGGTGCTGAAGGCTCTTCTCTCTACAAGGTAGTTATAAACTAGATCCTCCATCCTGCATTTTTTAATTATATACCTTATCTCAATCTTATCACTCTTTGAATATTTATTCTATCATATTCTCCCAATATTGCACAGTGATGACTGGATACCTAGGAACTTTTCCACTGTTCAGTATTGTGTATCCTAGAGGGCAGTCATACAATTCTTGAATTAAAAATTACTTTCATGTTCCAGGAACTCATTTCTTCCCTGACTCAGGTTGGGGAAGTAATTTTCAACCTGGTGATTCCAAAGGGTGAATTCTGTATATGATGTATGCTCTTTTGCTGATAAAGTTTTATAATTATATTTTAATGTTGAAGACCTATAAGCTTACATAATCATAAACCCTTCACTGCAGATTTAATTCTATCTAACTGGGAGACTAGACACCTATAGTTGGCATAACAAACCAAGAACATCAACACAGCTGACATTTTTGGAAACTGGACAGCAATATTTTAGAAAGAGCAGGGAAGAACTAAATTGCTAAACATTTTTATTTGTTTCTCTGAACTCATTCTGCCATTAGTTTGTGTAGTTATTTTTACTGCTTCTCAAACTGAAAGTTGTGGCCTCCAATTGTTGAAAGAAAGATCACAGTTTTTTTTTGCACAAGAGATTTATACAATGTATTATATGAAAAAGTCAATGAGAATAGTATATTTTTAGCTACTCTTTTGTTGCTTTTAAGGAGACCTTGTAAAAGGCATCCCCCAATCATGAAACAGAATCCATTGCTTATCAGTACAATATATTGAACACAAAATTATTTTTTAAATCTTTAGTAAATTTGGAGAACAGTTATAGAGAAAATCCTCTCATGGTTCATTATGATTCTTTTAAGCCTCAAAAATATTAGAGACTAGATGTGGTCTTTCTGATACCTATTATGCTCTTAAAGTAATCATCCACACAATTAAATTTACAATCCACTGAATAATATATTGAAATCACTTATTTTACTACTCTTATGAAATATTTATAAGCTCCTTCAATCTTTCCCCCATATTTTAAAATTATAGAACTCCTCTAACTCTGTGTCCATGTCTGCTTCCCAGAGAACAAATTGATACCACAAGTGGTCCAAAAGCATAGGTGGGAAAGGTAACGCTCAGGGACAATGTCACTTATGACTCTATTACCAATGATAGCTCTATGTTTGGTTGTCAGTAGAGTGTGAACAAGTGCTTATAGAATATGATAAACTAAGTTTTAAAATGTTTATCAATGGTAAATTTGGAGAATTTGCAGATGGAGAGAATTACACTAGCAAGTATAATGATTCAGACTTAAAATTTAGAGGTGAAAGTTAAATAAATCAATGATGGAATCGCATTGATTCCAATTGTAATTAATGGTTGTAATTGAGCTGAGCTAATGCCCTGTGGACTGAAGTTATATTCTTATCAAGGAAGTTTCTAGTCAACGATCAGTTGATAAAACAGCCTGGCCATTTCTGCCCCATGTAGAACTAGTGGACAATCTTTACTTCAGAGCTTCCTGTTGGGCTGACAATGGTATTAGGTCTGCATCACAATCTGATATCTGTCCAATTCTGCTTCTTCCTCTTTCCTTTATCAAATGTTACACAAAAATAAATAGTTTGTATGCTTATCTCTGTATCAGCATTTCTTTCCCCAAAATCTGAATCACTATGTTATGCATACATCTAAAAGTTTGGAAGGGGACTGATTTACTACTTTGGCTATTTGTATTATCTTACACAGTGTAGAAAACTTCCATATATTAGATCTAGAAGCAATGAAATATGCTAGTGACTAAAATTTCTTTGATGGTTGGAAAGACAGTTTTAATTTCAATTTGGTGCTCTCAAATTTATAGAGTATCAGGTTCATTGACAGTAAATTGATAGCCCTATCATCCTAAAAGTGTTTGAGTTGAATTTCCAGTGCTTTGTATCTGCTTGTTCTGTGATAGTATGATAGTGTAGCCCTTTTCCATAAAGCAAGCAATACAGAAAGAGTTCAACATATTGTATGAAAAGTGTTTTTTGAGCTATAAGATAGAATTATAGTTTAGAAGCCTATGGCATATGTCAGTGACAGTAAAGTTGACATAAATCAGCATTTTTCAAAGTTAATTGAACTTTGAGACATTTTCACATGATTTGAGAAGTCTAATTGTTTCTTGAAATAATTTTAGGGCCTTTTTTTGATGTACTAATATTTGCACTAATCATACAAAACAGTGGTGGGTTAAACAGCTGGTACCTTAGTATGAATGAAGCAAGTGGACTAGAATTTTTCTAGTAGTTCTTATGTTCTTCAGCATTATACATTCGCTGGAGGTAATAGAAATGAATGCTTTCAATACTCAAGAATGTTCTGGATAAAACAGGAAAAAATATTAATTTCATTTAATCTTGACCCTCTAACATATGTCTCTTTTAAAAATTATTCTGGATAATGAAATGGAAAATATACATAAAGACCGTATGCTGCATACTTAAGTTGCAACTCTTTTCATTATTTTTTTTGTTTTGGAAATGTACATATACTTTTTTTTTTAATTTATTTTTTACTGAAGGATAATTGCCTTACAGAATTTTGTTGTTTTCTGTCCAACGTCAACATGAATCAGTCATAGGTATACATATATCCCCTCCCTTTAGGACCTCCCTCCCCATCCCACCCCTTTAGAATGATACAGTGCCCCAGTTTGAGCTTCCTGAGCCATACAGCAAATTCCCATTGGCTATCTATTTCACATATGGTAATATAAGTTTCCATGTTACTCTTTGCATATATCTCACACTCTCCTCCCCTCTCCCCATGTTCATAAGTCTACTTTCTATGTCAGTTTCTCCATTGCTACCTTGTAAATAAATTATTCAGTATATTACCATTCTTCTAGATTCCATACATATGTATTAGAATACAATAGTTACTTTTCCCTTTCTGACTTACTTCACTCTGTATAATAGGTTCTAGGTTCATCCACCTCATCAGAACTGACTCAAATGCATTTCCTTTTTATGGCTGAGTAATATTCCATTGTGTATATGTAGCACACTTTCTTTATCCTTTCATCTGTCGATGGACATCTAGATTGTTTCCACGTTCTAGCTGTTGTAAATACTGCTGCAATGAACAACGGGATACATGTGTCTCTTTCAATTTTGGTTTCCACAGAATGTATGCCTATGAGTGGGGTTGCTGAGACTTATGGTGGTTTTATTCCTAGTTTTTTAAGGACTCTCCATACTGTCTTCCATAGCGGCTGTATTAATTTACATTCCCACCAACAGTACACGAGCGTTATCTTTTCTCCACACTCTCTCCAGTATTTATTGTTGGTAAACTTTTTGATGATGGCCATTCTGACTGGTCTGAGGTGATATCTCATTGTAGTTTTGATGTACATTTTTCTAATAATGAGAGATATTGAGTATCTTTCCATGTGTTTGTTAGCCATCTGTATGTCTTCTACGGAGAAATGTCTGTTTAGGTTTTTTTTCCCCACTTTGTGATTTGGTTGGTTGTTTTTCTGATTTTGAGTTGTATGAGCTGCTTGTATATTTTGGAAATCAATCCTTTGTCAGGTGTTTCTTTTTTTATTACTATAATTATTATTTGTTAAGTGTAATCCTTTTTTTAAAATTTATCTTTATTAGTTGGAGGCTAATTACTTTACAATATTGTAGTGGTTTTTGCCATACACTGACATGAATCAACCAAGGATTTACATGTATTCCCCATCCCGATCCCCCCTCCCACCTCCCTCTCCATTCCATCCCTCTGGGTCTTCCCAGTGCACCAGCCCTGAGCACTTGTCTCATGCATCCACCCTGGGCTGGTGATCTGTTTCACCCTTGATAGTATACTTGTTTCATTGTTATTCTCTCAGAACATCCCACGCTTGCCTTCTCCCAGAGTCCAAAAGTCTGTTCTGTACATCTGTGTCTCTTTTTCTGTTTTGCATATCATCACCATATTTTTTAATTCCATATATATGTGTTAGTATACTGTATTGGTCTTTATCTTTCCGGCTTACTTCACTCTGTATAATGGGCTCCAGTTTCATCCATCTCATGAGAACTGATTCAAATGAATTCCATTTAATGGCTGAGTAATATTCCATAGTGTATATGTACCATAGCTTCTTTATCCATTCGTCTGCTGATGGGTATCCAGGCTGCTTCCATGTCCTGGCAATTATAAACAGTGCTCCAATGAGCATTGGGGTGCACATGTCTCTTTCAGATCTGGTTTCCTCGGTGTGTATGCCCAAGATTGGGATTGCTGGGTCATATGGCAGTTCTATTTCCAGTCTTTCAAGGAATCGCCACACTGTTCTCCATAGTGGCTGTACTAGTTTGCATTCCCACCAACAGTGTAAGAGGGTTCCCTTTTCTCCACACCCTCTCCAGCATTTATTGCTTGTAGACTTTTGGATAACAGCCACCCTGACTGGCATGTAATGGTACCTCATTGTGGTTTTGATTTGCATTTCTCTGATAATGAGTGATGTTGAGCATCTTTTCATATGTTTGTTAGCCATATGTATGTCTTCTTTTTTTTTTTTTCTTTTTTTTTTTCATTTATTTTTATTAGTTGGAGGCTAATTAGTTTACAATATTGTAGTGGTTTTTGCCATACATTGACATGAATCAGCCACGGATTTACATGTATTCCCCATTCCGATCCCCCCTCCCACCTCCCTCCCCACCCCATCCCTCTGGGTCTTCCCAGTGCACCAGCCCTGAGCACTTGTCTCATATATCCAACCTGGGCTGGTGATTTGTTTCACTCTTGATAATATACATGTTTCTATGTCTTCTTTGGAGAAATATCTATTTAATTCTTTGGCCCATTTTTTGACTGGGTCATTTATTTTTCTGGAATTCAGCTGCAGGAGTTGCTTGTATATTTTGAGTTTAATTCTTTGTCAGTTGCTTCTTTTTCTTTTATTTTCTCCCATTCTGAAGGCTGTCTTTTCACCTTGTGTATAGTTTCCTCTGTTGTGCAAAAGCTTTTAAGTTTAATTAGATCCCATTTGTTTAGTTTTGCTTTTATTTCCAATATTCTGGGAGGTGGGTCTTAGAGGATCCTGCTGTGATTTATGTCGGATAGTGTTTTGCCTATGTTCTCCTCTTGGAGTTTTATAGTTTCTGGTCTTATATTTAGAGCTTTAATCCATTTTGAGTTTATTTTTGTGTATGGTGTTAGAAAGTGTTCTAGTTTCGTTCTTTTACAAGTGGTTGACCAGTAGAGGTGATCAATGAATACAGTAATGTTGCAGGATACGAAATTAACACACAGAAATCCCTTGCATTCCTATACACTAACAATGAGAAAACAGAAAGAGAAATTAAGGAAATAGTACCATTCACCACTGCAACAAAAAGAGTAACATACTTAGGTGTATATCTACCTAAAGAAACAAAAGACCTATATATAGAAAACTATAAAACACTGATGAAAGAAATCAAAGAGGACACAGATAGATAGAGAAATGTACCACATTCATGGATTGGAAGAATAAATATTGTGAAAATGAGTATACTATCCAAAGTAATCTATAGATTCAATGCAATCCCTATCAAACTACCAATGGTATTTTTCACAGAACTAGAACAAATAATTTCACAATTTGTATGGAAATACAAAAAAAAACTCAAATAGCCATAGCAATCTTGTGAAAGAAGAATGGAGCTGGAGGAATCAACCTGCCTGACTTCAGGCTCTACTACAAAGCCACAGTCATCAAGACAGTATGGTACTGGCAGAAAGACAGAAATATAGATCAATGGAACAAAATAGAAACCCCAGAAATAAACACATGTACCTATGGACACCATATCTTCGACAAAGGAGGCAAGGATATACAATGGAAAAAAGACAACCTCTTTAACAAGTGGTGCTGGGGAAACTGGTCAACCACTTGTAAAAGAATGAAAATCAGTTGTTTTGTTTGCTATTATGTTTTCCCTTTCTGAGGGTTGTGTTCTCACCTTGCTTATAGTTTCCTTTGCTGTTCAAAAGCTTTTAAGTTTAATCAAGTCCCACTTGTTTATCTTTGTTTTTATTTCTGTTACTCTAGAAGGTGTGTCATAGAGTATCTTGCTTCAATTTATGTCATCAAGTGTTCTTCCTATGTTTTCCTTGAAGAGTTTTATAGTTTCTTGTCTTACATTTAGGTTTTTATTCCATTTTGAGTTTATCTTTGTGTATGGTGTTAGGAAGTGTTCTAATTTCATTCTTTTACACATAGCTGTCCAGTTTTCCCAGCACAATTTATTGAAGAGGCTATCTTTGCCCCATTGTATATTCTAGCTTCCTTTGTCAAAAATAAGGCACCCATAGGTGCATGGGTTTATTTATGGGCTTTCCATCTTGCTCCATTGGTCTATATATCTTTTTTTGTGCCACTACCATACTGTTTTGATTATTGTAAGTTTGTAGTATAATTTGAAGTCAGGAATGCTGATTCTTCCAGCTCCATTCTTCTCTCTCAAGACTGCTTTGGCTATTTGGGGTCTTTTGTGTTTCCATATGAGCTGTGATTTGTTGTTGTTGTTGTTTTTCTAGTTCTGTGAAAAATGTCATTGGTACTTTGATAGGGATCACATTGAATCTGTAGATTGCATTTGGTAGTATAGTCATTTTCACAATATTGATTCTTCCTACCCAGGAATGTGGAATATCGCTCCATCTGTTTATGTCATCTTTGATTACTTTCATCAGTGTTTTATAATTGTACCATTATTTTGTATCCTTAGGTAAATTTATTCTTAAATATTTAATTCCTTTTTTGCAATGGGGAATGGGATTGATTCCTTAAGTTCTCTTTGTGATTTTTCATTGTTCGTATATAGAAATGCAAGTGATTTCTGTGTATTGATTTTGTATCCTGCAACTTTGCTAAAATCACTAATTAGCTCTAGTAATTTTCTGATACTATCTTTAGGTTTTTCTATGTACAGTATCATGTCATCTGCAAACAGTGAGAGCTTTACTTCTTTTCTGATCTGGATTCCTTTTATTTCCTTTCCTTCTCTGATTTTTCTACCCTTGACTTCCTAAACTATTCTGAATAATAGTGGTGAAAGTGGAAACCCTTGTTTTGTTCCTGATCTTAGGGGGAATGCTTTCAGTTTTTCACCATTAAGAATACTGTTTGCTGTAAGCTTATCATATACATATATAATATATATGATATATATATATACACATATATATATTAGTATATGATATATATATCAGCAAACATTATATATATATTATATCTTCCTAGTGGACTGACCCTTATGTCAGAGTGAAATGTCTTATTTGACTCTTGTGATGGTTTTTGACCTAAAGTCTATTTTGTTTGATAAAGTATAGCTAACCCTATTCTCTTTTGATTATATTTTGCGTGGAATATCTCTTTCCATCCCTTTGCTTTCAGCCTCAAGTGAGTGTCTTATAGACAGCTTGTAGTGTTTGTTTGTTTGTTTGCTTTAATGCATTCAGCTGTTCTGTGTATTTCACTTGGGGTAGAGAGATTAATCCATTTACATGGAAAGTAATCACTAATAGGGAAGGATTTACTATTGCCATTTTGCTCAGTTTCCTATTTGTTTTATAGTTCTTTTGCCCTTATTTTTCTCTCTTTGTATTTTCAGTTTGTATTAATATGTTTTATTTAATATTGTATTAATATATTTTTATTTTTCCCATTCTCCTTTTCATTTTTGTAAGATGTGAACATTTTCTTTATGGTTACCATGGGCATCACATAAACATCTTACAGTTATAACAATCTTTTTGAGGATGCTAACAAGTTAACTTCAGTTATATACAAAAACTTTACACTTTCCTTTATCTCTCTGATGTTAGATGTCATCTGTGTCATAGAGTACACCTGCTTTTACTTCCATTAACATATTTTAATAATTTTCTTTCTTAACTTTTACACTATAATTAAAAGTGATTTATTCAATCCACTACAATAATACAGCATTTTGTATTTTTATGTATTTACTTGCAACAATGAATCTTATGCTTTCATATGTTATCATATTGTTGTTTAGCATCCTTTCACTTCAAGTTGAAAACTTCCTTTAGTATTCTTTGTAATTCAGGACTAGTGGTGATGAACTCCATCAGTTTTCATTTGATTGAGAGTGTTTATGTTTCCTTCATTTTTAAAGGCAGTTTTGCCAGGTATAGTATTCTTGATTGGTGGTGTGTGTGTGTGTGTGTGTGTGTGTGTGTGTGTGTGTGTGTGTGTGTATCATTTTCCTTTTAGTACTTGGACTATATCATCCTACCCTTTGCTAGCATGCAAGACTTCTACTGAGAATTCTATGGGATCATTCTTCTATATAGTCCCCAGAATGCTAGGTCATATTTGGTCATGTCAACTCAGAGAAAGTTTAATTAGAATCCAGAGCTTCAGGTAGCATCCAGACTTTGGCGTGCTGGATATGTAGTCCAATCCTTCACTCCTCAGGTAGAGAGTGATTGTTGTGATTCCTTCCTTATTTTATGGCTCTGTACTAGGCATAGTGATAATGGCAAAATGTGTTTCAACTTTCACATTTGGATAATTTCACATTTATCAAGGGCACGGGATCCTCTAAATCAGTTTCTGCACCTTTCACAAAGGAAATTGATCTCTATGTTACTATTGTATCAGTGTCTCCTTGGGGAAATAAGAATTCAGAATATATTATCTTTATATCCAAAATATATCCACTGCATCGTATTGTGGTAATCTCTCTTCAAA
Organism: Dama dama; assembly: GCF_033118175.1. Taxonomy (NCBI): domain Eukaryota; kingdom Metazoa; phylum Chordata; class Mammalia; order Artiodactyla; family Cervidae; genus Dama; species Dama dama. The sequence continues at coordinate 75,191,083 of NC_083714.1, forward strand.
CTCCTTCTAACATAGCAAACCTAGTTATATTAAAGTTGTGATTCCCTTAAGAACAAAAGATTTTTCCAAATGATTAAATTTCTTACAGTTAAATTAAATAAATAAAATTTATGTTTGTTTACCAGTATTTATTCTTAATAGCAATCTAATTTGGATGTATAATTAAAGAGAAATATGCCAGATACAATGTAGGCAATCATTCCACTTAAAAAAAAATAGCAAGCTGAAGTTGTTTATTTTTGTAAAATTGGTTGGTGAAGCTTTCTATAGCTATCACTTTAATCATTGCTTAGTTTTCTATCTAGTCAAAGCTATGTTTCTTTTTCCAGTAAGAATGTATGGATGTGAGAGTTGGACTATGAAGAAAGCTGAGTGTCAAAAAATTGATGATTTTGAACTGTGGTGTTGGAGAAGACTCTTGAGAGTCCCTTGGACTGCAAGGAGATCCAACCAGTTCATCCTAAAGGAAATCAGTCCTGCATATTCACTGGAAGGACTGATGCTGAAGCTGAAACTTCAATACTTTGGCCACCTGATGCAAAGAATGGACTCATTGGAAAAGATCCTGATGCTGGAAAGAATTGAAGGCAGGAGGAGAAGGGGACAGAAAAAGTTGAGATGGTTGTATGGCATTACTGGCTCAATGCACATGAGTTTGAGTAAGCTCTGGGAGTTGGTGAATTAAAGGGAAGCCTGGGGGCTGCAGTCCATGGAGTCTCAAAGAGTTGTGCATGACTGAGTGACTGAACTGAACTGAACTGAACTGAGTTTTCTATGCATTCACCTGGAACCAGCACAGAGAAAAAATATATAATCAATAAAGATAGCTTGTGTGGCCTTCTCTAAAAGTTAGATAAGATACATGAGTCTGGTGTTTTAAAAATTCCTACTATTAAACAATTTGTGTCATTTTTTGATTGAATAGAATCTTTCTTTCCTTCATTACTTTTAAAGATCATTCCATTTTTTTTTCCATTTTCAGCATGGGATCTATATTAAACCTACAAATGGAAGTTGTTTGTAACTTGTAATGCAAATGGAAAGATGAAAAGTATATGATTGCAAAAAAACATCTCTTGTACACTTTGACGGGGAAGACAATGTAAATGTCCAGTAAAGGTAGCATTATTTAAATCAACGATTCTCAATCATTTCGCCAACATACTATGGATAACATTTAACACAGTTTTCCCTTTTATATGCTTTATTTTTCTTTAATTATATATGGCAAACATATCAAATAGAATATTAGACTAGGAGGTAAAAGGCCTGCTAAGATCTAATCTCCTCTCTGCCAGTTAATAGCTGTCTCTTTAATCATTCTGAATCTCTATAACTTTATTACTAAAGAAGGTATAAAAAATGTTTCTGAGACTCAAATGAAATAGTATACGAAAATAACTGAAGAAAATAATATATTCATATGTGTCTGTGTATGCTAAGTTTCTTTAGTTGTGTCCAACTCTTTGTGACCCTATGGACAGTATCCCACCACACTCCTCTGTCCAAGGGATTCTCCAGGGAAGAATGCTGGAGTGGTTGCCATGCCCTCCTCCATGGGATATTCCTCACCCAGGGCTCAAACCCATGTTTCTTGTGTCTCCTGCAGTGCAAGAAGATTCTTTACCACTGAGCCATCAAGGGTCCCCATTTGCATATATTGTAGTACTAAAATAAAATTCAAAGAAGTTTCTGGAGATAGAACCAACCTACTTATGGAGTCTTAACTTTTAATATTATGGAGTCTTCTATATTAAATAAAAGATTCTGATAAGACAAATTCACTTACTTTAATTTATTTATCATTTATCCTTCATTTATCAAAGTGTTAAGGAAGAGATGGTTGGATGGCATCACCAACTCGATGGACATGAGTTTGAGTAAGCTCCAGGAGTTGGTGATGGACATAGATACCTGGAGTGCTGCAGTCCATGGGGTTGCAAAGAGTTGGACACTACTGAGTGACTAAACTGAACTAAGGAAGAGGTAAAAATAAATAATGTAGACAAAATTTCCACATGCCTGTGCATGACATATTGTAAGTGATCCAAGATATCTGTCAGATAAATGAACATAATTTCTATTAGAGATCATTCATTCATTCAACAAATAGTAACTGAACATTTATTTTGTTCCAGTGTTGTGTCAGGTGCTGGTAATACAAAGGTGACAAACGCAGGCCTGATCTTTTACTCAGTGAAGCTTACAGAGTTGATGATAAGACATTATTAAAATAATGATTTAAGTAGATATAAGCTTATAATTGTGACAAATGTGAAACGAGGGGACATAGTTCAATAACAATCTAAAATACAATGATAAAATCTAACTGAGAGATTCAAAGAAGCCTTTTATAACAAAGAAATAGTTGAACTGAGATTTGATAGATGCGTATTGATTTGGTAAAAAGAAGGAGATACATTCCAGGCTATGGGAACAGGATGTGAAATGGCCAAGGGGTCAAACAAGGCATGACAACATTATCCCTGAAACAAGACTGTAGCAGTGTTAAGGTCTTTACACTAAAAACATTAGCAAATCATTGAAGAGTTTTAAGCAGAAAAAATATGCTATTAAATCAATGTTTTGAAAATATAAACTGGATATACTTTGAAGAATTGATTACAGAGTCCCTGGGTATATGAGGAGAGACTATTCAGTTCAATTCAGTTCAGTCGCTCAGTCGTGTCCGACTCTTTGCAACTGGATGAGCTGCAGCATGCCAGGCCTCCCTGTTCAACACCAACTCCCGAAGCCCACCCAAATTCACGTCCATTGAGTCGGTGACACCATCCAAACATCTCATCCTTTGTCGTCCCCTTCTCCTGCCCTCAATCTTTCCCAGCATCAGGGTCTTTACAAATGAGTCATCTCTTTGCATCAGGTGGCCAAAGTATTGAATTTCAGCTTCACCATCAGTCCTTCCAAAGAACACCCAGGATTGATCTCCTTTAGGATATACTGATTGGATCTCCTTGCACTCCAAGGGACTCTCAAGAGTCTTCTCCAACACTACAGTTCAAAACCATAAATTCGTCAGTGCTCAGCTTTCTTCATAGTCCAATTCTCACATCCATACATGACCACTGGGAAAACCATAGCCTTGACTAGACGGACCTTTCTTGCCAAAGTAATGTCTCTGGTTTTTAATATACTGTCTAGGTTGGTCATAACTTTCCTTCCAAGGAGTAAGTGCCTTTTAATTTCATGGCTGCAATCACCACCTGCAGTGATTTTGGAGCCCCAGAAAATAGTCTCTCACTGTTTCCACTGTTTCCCCATCTATTTGCCATGACAGGATGGGACCAGATGCTATGATCTTAGTTTTCTGAATGTTGATCTCTAAGTCAACTTTTTCACTCTCCTCTTTCACTTTCATCAAAAGGCTCTGTAGTTTCTCTCCACTATCTGCCATAAGGCTGGTGTCATCTGCATATCTGAGGTTATTGATATTTCTTCCAGCAATCTTGATTCCACCTTGTGCTTCCTCCAGCCCAGCGTTTCTCATTATGTACTCTGCATTTAAGTTTAATAATCAGGGTGACAATACACAGCCTTTACATACTCCTTTTCGTTCTGTTGTTCCATGTCCACTTCTAACTATTGTTTCCTGACCTGCATATAGGTTTTTCAAGAGACAGGTCAGGTGGTCTGGTATTCCTACCTCTTTCAGAATTTTCCACAGTTTATTATGATCCACACAAAGGCTTTGGCATAGTCAATAAAGCAGAAATAGATGTTTTTCTGGAACTCTCTTGCTTTTTGAATGATCCAGCAGATGTTGGCAATTTAACCTCTGGTTCTCCGCCTTTTCTAAAACCAGCTTGAACATCTGGAAGCTCACGGTTCACGTATTGCTGAAGTCTGGCTTGGAGAATTTTTAGCATTACTTTACTAGCTTGTGAGATGAGTGCAATTGTGTGGTAGTTTGAACATCCTTTGGCGTTGCCTTTCTTTGGGATTGGAATGAAAACGGGCATTTTCCAGTCCTGTGGCCACTGCTGCATTTTCCAAATTTTCTGACATATTGAGTCTAGCACTTTCACAGAATTATCTTTCAGGATTTGAAATAGCTCAACTGGAATTCCATCACCTCCACTAGCTTTGTTTGTAGTGATGCTTCCTAATGCCCACTTGATTTCACATTCCAGGATGTCTGGCTCTAGGTGAGTGATCACGCCATCGTGATTAACTGCCTTGTGAAGATTATAAAAGTAGTCTCAGTAAGAAATGATGCTCGCTTGGGCCAATGAGTTTTTGGTGGACAATAGAAAGAGGTTTGAATGTAGTTTGTAAGTAAATGTTTCAAGAGACACATATTTATATACTATGTATAAAACAGACAGTGGATAAAAGTTGCTATATAATACAGGGAGCCCAGCCAGGCATTCTGTAATAATCTAGAGGTGTGGAATGGGGAGGGGGGAGGGAGGCTCAAGGGAGAAGGGATAGATGTATAGTTATGGCTGATTTGCATTGTTGTATATCAGAAACCATCACAACATCATAAAGCAATTTCCCTTCAATTAAAAATAAATTTAAAAAAAAGAAAAAATGTTGGTAACAAATTTGCTATGAGAAGCAAGAAAAAAGAAGGTGGCAGAGATAGCCTGGTTTATGCAACTTAATGATGCTATTGTCATTTGTTGACAGAAAGAAAACTGGATGAGAATCATATTTGAGGGCAAAAATATTATGAACAATGTTTTGATTGTGCTGAGTTTGAGCTGTGCTTTTGATGTTTCGATGGCTCAGATGGTAAAGAATCTGCCTGCAATTCAGGAGAGCCAGGTTCGATCCCTGGGTCTGGAAGATCCCCTGGAGAATGGAATGGCAACCCATTTCAGTATTCTTGCCTGGAGAATTCCATGGAAAGAGGAACCTAGTGGGCTACTGTCCACAGGGTTGCACAGAGTCAGACACAACTGAGAGACTAACATTTTTACTTTAACTTTTGATATTTAAGATGAGTTGCAAAATTGTGAGTCAAATAGAAATTTCTGGAAATCATATGACTAATCTCTTTTAAAGGTATAAATTTGCCAGTCATATGCATAAAGACCATAAATATTAGAACTATTACCTAAGGAGTGTGTATAGGATTACAGAGTACCTGGGACCGAAGTTTGAAAAAGTTTAGCATCCAATGACTATTTAGAAAAGGATGATTCAGCTGTTGTTGTTTAGTTGCTAAGTCATGTCTGACTCTTTGTGACCCCAAGGGTTGCAGCACGAGAGGCTTCCCTGGCTTCCCATCATGACTCAGCTAAGACGATGAAAAAGAATATTTAGAGCATTTAAACTAGATAAACAGGGAAAACAAATTTTCCTGGTATTCAGTGAACAAGAGTGTTTTAGGAGGTAGGGCTTGATTAACAATACTGAATAATACTCAGAATCAAGTAAGGAGAGGCTGAGTCACTAAAAGTGGCAGCACAGCAAACAGAACAATGGAAGAGGACAACATGAGGTAAGTATTAACACAAAAATGATTTCAGCCCCATGCTCAGTTTTATATATATAATAGGAGAATAAGTGCTATGAGTTCATATAAGATAAATGTATTTCTATCTGGAAGGAATTAGTATAGGCATCATGGGAGATTTAGCATTTGATTTAGGCTAAAAAGGATAGGTAACTGAATATGAAGATGGTGTAAAAATGAGTTTGCAAAAAAAGTAATAAATGTCAAATAAACAATCTAGAGAACATATATTTCTGTGTGAGTAGAATGCAGAGAATGTGCAGAGTAGTCACGAGGTTTATATTTAGAAGAGGGTTGATTGAGAACCAAATGTGGAGGGCCCTGAGTAACAGACTACAGAATTTAAATTTCATTTGGTAGTTTCTGCAGAACTATTTTAAGCTTTTGGAACACAGAGACCCTGCGCTTAAAAGAAGAGAACCTAGAAGCAGAAAAAGCAGTTGGAGAGTATTTTCTGATTCATGGGAGATGAATGTAGGGTATGAACCAGGATAGTGACAATGGAAATGGTGAGGAGAAAACTGATGCAGAGTGTCTGAAAAAGGAGAAAGAAAAAATAAAAGCATTAATATGATTATGTATATAGAAATAGTATTGAAAGACATAACTATGACAAGCATTAAAAATGTTAACTGTTAAGAAAGAGCCATGATTTTAAGGCCATTTGAGAACGTGTTTGGTCATGCTTATGTAAGTGTTAAAAGTTTTTTTTTTTGTTTTGTTTTGTTTTGTTTAATTTTATTCCACTCCTGGTTCAGATTGTTAACTTGCTTTTAAATCAATTTTCCACTTGGGTTTACTCAGGCCTGAGGTGGTCATTTTTCCCTGACCTCATTATACTACTTTCTCATTCTTAAATTTTCCTCTGACCCTAACTTTTAATGAGAAAATCTCTCTGCCATATTGCCAGCGTCAGCTACAATTGGTCACTGTCACATCTGTCATGACTCTGGTTTATTGCAATTCTGATGTTCATGGCTCTTCTTGGAAGATAAAAATGTGGTCTGAGACACCTATAAGTAAATTCTGAGGAAGATGAGATGAAAGACTGCAATTGTAAAGTAATTTTGTACTTTCAGCCAAAGAAACTGGGTTTATTTTAAGAAGTGTAAGGGCAAAACAGGAAAATTTATGGATTCAGGAAAGTTCAATAAATGTGATTCTTTCATAATTAGAGATGTGTCATTTGAAGTGAACGAATTATTATCTTGTATAGCAATTAAAAACTTTTTCATAATGCTACATCTCTCCTAAAACCTGACTGAATGTGAACACTGTTTATATAACTCATTAAAAAAATAAAAAATAAATGCTGATCAAAATTCTAATTAGGTTTTGTTTTTTTTTTCTATATGGCTTTAAATAATCATCATTGCAGGCAGATTCTTTGCCATCTGAGCCACCAGGGAAGCTCTCTTTCTCTGTCTCTTTGATATAAGTAAAAATATATATAAGTAAAAATAGTCGTTGACTTGGTGCCATAAAAATACTGCATTACTTTATTTATTCTTCAAAATATCGAACCACATGACAAGTTTTTTTGTTTTTTTTTTTTGTTTGTTTTTTTGAATTGTGAAAGTATTAACAGAGCAAAATTTTGATCTTGATTAGTTGCTTAACTTGACCAACATATGAATATAAATCAATAAAGGTAAACATGCATAATATACAGTGGACTATGTTGAACAATAAGGAAGAAACAAAGAAGTCATTCTCATAAAGTGACTCTCATCATGGATCTTACAGTCTAATTGTATGGCCATGTATACCTACAAATAACATCAGTACAATGAAAAGTTATGTGCTATACAAGTGGCATTGGTAAAAGGGATCATGATCCAGAAGGGAGAAGATATGAGATTTGAAGTTGGCTTTAAAGGATGGGAAGGATTTATTGTTGCTATGAAGCAGCTGGCATTCTAGACATAGGGGACAGTTTGAGCAAATTGTAGAAATGAGAGATTTCCATTTGTTTTCAGCAATGGCATGTTTTTCACTGTAGCTAAAAACTAAGTATTTTGAGAGGAAGTAGATTAAAAACTAAGACTGAAAAATAGTTATTAATTATTATTATAAAAGGTCCTCTAGAATTATCTTGGTAAATTTAAGCTGCATTATGTCTCATATGACAGAGAAGCATGGTGGATCATGACTAGACCTTGTTTCAGACTGATGATGGAATGAAAAATTATGTAATAGAAAAGCTTATAACTGAACACAGCAAAGCATTTTCTTTTGTCTTCTTGGCATAACACTTTAAGGCTACTATGAAATAAAATAAAACTCAAAAGAGATGAAAGTTTCTTTACTCCACTCAGATAATCTCCATGCTCTTTGTGTGCATACTCCATTGTGTTCAACTCTTTGCAACCACATGAACTGTAGTCCACTAGGCTTTGATATCCCCAAAACTCCTGCATGCCTCTGGGGAGAACTTAGGAGGCACTAGAGAACTGATTCATTCATTTTTATTTTTATTTCAAATACAGTTTTTCACTACTTGTTGGCTGGTTTGGTAGTGAACTGAAGTAAAATTAACGAATCTTAAGCAAAGTAGATTTAGATTACTTAGCTCAAGAATTAGCCATTATTTTGGGCCTGAAGTGAAGTGAAGTGGCTCAGTCGTGTCTGACTCTTTGCGACCCCATGGATTGTAACCTACCAGGCTCCTCCGTCCATGGGATTCTCCAGGCAAGAATACTGGAGTGGATTGCCATTTCCTTCTCCAGGGGATCTTTCCGACCCAGGGATTGAACCCAGGTCTCCCACACTGGAGGCAGACGCTTTAACCTCTGAGCCACCAGGGAAGCCAGGTGAGCAAATAACATAAAAGAAGAGATCAGCTTATTCGAAAGAGATTCTACAGGAGATACTTTCAGCATAGAAAGGCACTTCAAATGAAGTAAAGTTACTAACAAAAACAGTAGCAGTATTAAAAGATGCCTGCAAATTAATTGACATTTTCCCCCTGAGACCTGGAGTTTAAGCTCATGCCTCTTAAACTCTTAAATTGTGTTGTTGTTCAGTCACTCAGCTATGTCCAACTCTTTGCAATCCCATGGACTGCCACACATCAGGCTTCCTTGTAATTCAGCATCTCCTGGAATTTGCTCAAACTCTTGTCCATTGAGTCGGATATGCCATCCAATCATTTCATCCTGTCATCCTCTTATCTTATTGCCTTCAATCATTCCCAGCATCAGGGTATTTTCCAATGAGTCAGCTCTTCTCATCAGGTGGCAAACGTATTAGATCTTCAGCATCACTCCTTCCTGTGAATATTCAGGGTTTATTTACTTTAGAATGCACTGGTTTGATCTCCTTGCTGCCCAAGGGACTGTCAAGAGTCTTCTCCAGCACCACAGTTCAAAGAATCAATTCTTCAGTGCTCAGCCTTCTTTATGGTTCAACTCTCACATCCTTAGATGACTACTGGAAAAATCATAGCTTTGACTATGTGGGCCTTTGTTGGGAAAGTAATGTTTCTGCTTAATATGCTAAGTTTGTCATAGCTTTCTTTCCAAGGAAAGCAAATTTTAATTTTGTGGCTGTAGTCAACATCCATAGTGATTTTGGAGCCCAAGATAATAAAGCATGCCAATGTTTTCACTGTCCTCCCATCTATTTGCCATGAAGTGATGGAACTGGATGCCATGATCTTTGTTTTCTGAATGTTGAGTTGTAAGCCAGCTTTTTCACTCTCCTCTTTCACTTTCATCAAGAGGTTGTTTAGTTCCTCTTTGCTTTCTGCCATAAGGTTGGTGTAATTTGCATATCTGAGGTTATTGATATTTCTCCCTGTGATATTGATTCCAGCTTGTGCTTAGTCCAGCCCGGCATTCCCCATGATGTACTCTGCATATAAATTAAATAAATAAATTAATTAAATAAATTAAATGTACTCCTTTCCCAATTTGGAACCAGTCTGGGGTTCCATGCCCAGTTCTAACTGTTGCTTTTTGACCTGCATACAGATTTCTCAGAAGGCAGGTAAGGTGGTCTGGTATTCCCATCTCTTGATGAATTGTCCACAGTTTGTTGTGATCCACACAGTCAAAGATGTCAGGCATAGTCAGTGAAGCAGATGTAGATGTTTTCCTGGAATTTCCTTGCTTTTGCTACCATCCAACAGATTTTGGCAATTTAGTGTCTGGTTCCTCTGTCTTTTCTAAATCCAGCATACATATCTGGAAGATCTCAGTTTACATACTGTTGAAGTCTAGCTTGAAGAATTTTGATCATTACCTTGCTAGCATGTTATCTTATCTAATAGTATTTGAAATAGCCTAACTGGAATTCCATCACCACCACTAGTTTGTTCATAGTGAGGCTTCCTAAGACCCACTTTACTTCTCATTCCAGGATGTCTGTCTCTAGTTTCATACCATTTTTGTCCTTTACCATGCTTTTGACAGTGTTAGTCACAACAAACTGTGGAAAATTTGTCAAGAGATGAGAATGCCAGACCGCCTTACCTGCCTCCTGAGAAACCCGAATGTGGGTCAAAAAACAACAGTTAGAACTGACATGGGACCACGGACTGGTTCCAAATTGGGAAAGGAGTACCTCAAGGTTGTATATTGACACCTCGCTTATTTAACTTATATGCAGAGTACATCATGTGAAAAGTCAGGCTGGATTGTCAGGAGATATTGAATGAATCAAGATTGCAAGGAGAAATATCAATTACCTCATATATGCAGATGATAACACCCTTATTACAGAAAGCAAAGAGGAACTAAAGAGCCTCTTGATGAAAGTGAGAGGAGATTGAAAAACCTGGCTTATAACTCAACATTCAGAAAACAAAGATCATGGCATCCAGTCCCATCACTTCATGGCAAGTAGATGGGGAAACAATGGAAACAGTGACAGACTTTATTTCCTACAAATTCACTACAGATGGTGATGGGAGTCATGGAATCAAAAGACACTCCTTGGAAGAAAAGCTATGACCAATCTAGACAGCATTTTAAAAAGCAGAGACATTACCTTGCCAACAAAGGCACATCTAGTCAAAGTTATAATTTTTCCAGTAGTCATGTATGGATGTGAGAGTTGGACCATAAAGAAGGTTGAGCACAGAAGAAATTATACTTTTGAACTGTGGTATTGGAGAAGACTCTTGAGAGTCCTTTAGACTGCAAGGAGATCAAACCAGTCAATCCTCAAGGAAATCAACCCTGACTGTTCATTAGAAGGAGTGATGCTGAAGCTGAAGCTCCAATACTTTTGCTTCTTAAGGGGAAGAAGGGACTCATTGGCAAAGACCCTGATGCTGGGAAAGATTGAAGGCAGGAGGAGAAATGGAAGACAGAAGATGAGATGGTTGGATGTCATCACTGACTCAATGGACATGAATTTCAGTCCATCAGGATAGGGAAACCTGCTGTGGTGCAAGTTCATGGGGTTGCGAAGGTTCGGACATGACTGAATGACTGAACTGAACTGAGGTTAACTTGATAGCATGTGAAATGAGTACAATTGTGTGGTACTTTGAAAATTCTTTGGCATTGGCCTTCTTTGGGACTGGAATGAAAACTGACCTTTTCCAGTCTTGTGGCCACTGTTGACTTTTCCAAATTTGCTGGCATGTTGAGGGCAGCACTTTCACAGCATCAGCATCATCTTTTAGGATTTGAAATAGCTCAGCTGGAATTCCATCACCTCTACTGGCTTTGCTCATAGTCATGCTTCCCAAGGCCCACTTGACTTCACATTCCAGGATGACTGACTCTAGGTGAGTGATCACACCATAGTGATTATCTGGGTCATGAAGATCGTTTTTTGTGTAGTTCCTCTGTGTATTCTTTCCATGTCTTCTTATTATCTTTTGCTTGTGTTAGGTCCATACTGCTTCTGTCCTTTATTGTGCCCATCTTTGCATGAAGTGTCCCCTTGTTATCTCTAGTTTTCTAGAAGAGATCTCTAGTCTTTCCCATTCTATTGTTTTCCTCTATTTCTTTTCATTGTTCACTTAGGAAGGCTTTCTCATTTCTCCTTGCTATTCTTTGGAATCCTGCATTCAGATGAGTATATATTTCCTTTTCTCCTTTCCCTTAAACTTCTCTTCTTTTCTCAACTATTTGTAAGGCCTCTTCAGATAACCATTGTGCCTTTTTTGCATTTATTTTTTCTTGCAGATGGTTTTGATCACTGCCTCCTGTACAGTGTTAAAAAACCTCCATCCATAGTTCTTCATGCACTCTGTCTATCAGATCTAATCCCTTGAATCTGTTTGTCTTTTCCACTGTAAGGGATTTGATTTAGGTCATATCTGAATGGCCTGGTGGTTTCCCTACTTTCTTCAATTTAAGCTCACCTTATAAACTCATTAAACCTTTAGAATGCAGTTTAAATTTTCATCATTGGCTTCTGAGGCTAGGACATGCAAGATGATTCAGCTTCTTTCCTACTAGAACATTAATATTTGAAGTTTTTAGCCATCATTCAAATCTGCCAACTCTATTATCTCCATGCTCTGAAGAATCACAAACTATTTGGAAAGGCTATGTGCAGGTGCTGTAGTCAACAACACTAGTCAAGGTCCAAGGTGATAACATTAACTGCTAGCCATGTGAATAAATTATCTTGGACATGACACTAAATGGGACTTCCAGATGACTATAGCCTCACGTTGATATTGACCTCAACTGCAGGATAAATTCCACTTGAGAACTGCCTAGTCAAGCCCTTACCAAATTTCCAATTTACAAATAATGAAAAATATAATATGGTTAGTGCAAGTTGTTTACGTTTTCCAATAAATTTTTATGCAGCAATAATAACCAGAACTCAAGATATGGAATCAGTTGATACGAGGCATATTTTTCTGTTTGCTCGTGCCACTCTGCAAAGCCATGTGAGAAAAACAAGTAAAACATGAAGGAAATTATTTAAGGGGAGACTCAAGCTGGCATAGGAATGACAGGGAGATCACCTTCCCCCTACTAATACATCAAATATTCATTTGCATGTGGAAAAACTCCTAAAGAACACTTTCTGAACACTGGCAGAAGATTCCAAACTCCCCAAAATCCAAGCTAATCTCTTCAGAATGAGGTAGGGCAAACGATAAAGAGATATTTAAAAAATGGACAAAGGATTTTGGGACCTACACACTGGAGAGGAACTCACGAAGGACAAAATGTTTCCACACATTCAGAAACTCCTTCACAAGCAGGGTCAGGGGACAGCTTTGGAAACTCGGAGGGGAATGCAGCAACAGGTACTTGGAAAGCAATATGGAGAGAACTCACCTTAGAGATCATTGCTGAACAGCACTTCCCAGCCAAGAAGTGGCTTACATGCCTGCAGTGGTGAGTGGGGGCTAGGTGCTCAGACAGGCTTTGGGGGCCTCCCCAGGGATAGACCCGGATTGGTTACTATGAAGATACTTTGAATGGGCTTTTATGACATAGCACAGGGAGTCCAGGGGAAAGTCTGTGCCCACCAGAGAGGCAAGAGATCGTTGCCATGGGAATGCTCTAACTCCGTGGGTTCACAAAATGCAGGACTCTGCCTTCACAAATGCCACAGGTGAGATGAGCTGGCTACAGTCTGCAACTCTAGAAGTAGAAAAACCAGCATGAGTGTCAAAGGAGGAGGACAGCAGACCTCTACGGTCTTAACCCCGGGGGTTGCAGCAACAACCAAGCTGTGAGCTGGCACAGGTCACTGTCTACACCTTCCTGGGGAGCAGCCTTGCTCTGCCAAGGGATCCACAACCTGGGGCAAACTCCCCTGGGGAAATGCATGACCCACCTCAGAGTGTGGTGATGTCCCACAGGTCTCAGATGCAACAGATGCTCCCCACACACCCCAACTGTGCCTGCCATACCCTTCCTTCTCCCCAGCCCAACTGTACAAGTGATCCTTAATAAACTGCTACTTTTACCTTCTTCATGTCTGTGCAGGGAACATACTCCAGAGTCCAAATGTTGGGCTACAAGTAGAGGTAGGGTAAAAACTAAAGCAGAGCACCAGGAGCTGTGACAGCAAAGGAGAGAAGGGGAAATCACTCCTGTAGCAGCAGGTATGGTTGCTTAAATCACCACAATTAGCCTGAGACTGTGGACTTTAGAGGCAATTGTGGACATTGTTAGCAAGTACAAGTTGGAACAAGACAAGATCTGAGTCTGAGCTGACCCCACACTGTCCAAAACAGGTCCAGGGACCTTCCTAGGTTCTGAGTGGGCAGATTGACTAGAGCAGACTCTGTGTAGAGGTCAATTGAGGAATCACAAGGATATTATTCTTACTAACACTCTCTATATATTTTTCTCATTTTTTTTTCTTTTTGATATTGTCCTAACATAGATTTTTCTTTGCTATTTCTTATTTTTTTAATTTTTTCTAACTTACCTTATCCTTTCTAAAAACATCTTATTTATAAATAAATTCATCTTACTAGCTCTTATTTTCCTATTTTTTACAGTACTCACTAGTTATATTGCATTTTTCCCCACATTTTTTTTTTTTTTGTATTTTTGCTAGTCTAGTTTTAAGCATTCATTTTCACTTATGGGTTTGCCTGTTGGCTTGATATCTCTCTCTTTTGTTTTTGGCTCTTGATTTTGTCTTTTTCTTTTCCTTTTGTCTTTTTTTCTCTCTTCTTTTCTCTTTGTAAATTTTTGAGTTTTTGTTTGTTTGTTTGTTTGTTTTTGCTTTTGTTTTTGTTTTTAGTGTTCTGGGCTGTTGAGAGCTACTTTCACCATTAGTCTGGAGGTTTTTCTTTTGTGCTGTGTGGCCTGTGAAGTCTTGATGCTACAGTGATAGGTTGAGCCTGGACCCCAGAGGTGGGACACTCAAATCCAGGACTTTGGACCACCAGAGAACTCCTGACTCCATGGATTATTAATCAATGAGAGCTCTCCCAAAGGCTTCCATCTCAACAGTAAGACCAAATCCCATGCAAAAGCCAGCAAGCAGTGGTGCTGGATGCCTCATGCCAAACCTTCAATGAAGTAAGAACTGATCTTGGCCCACTAGTTGACAGGTTGCCCAAAGCCATACCAAGCCAATAGACATCCCAAAATATGCTACTGGACAATAGGCACATCTCTTCAGAGAGACAAGATCCAGCTCCATCCACCAGAACAAACACACGAGTCCTGCCCAACCATAAAACCTTCACAAGGCACTGGTCTAAATCCACCCACATAAGGCAGATTTCACAATTAAGAGGAACTATGACCTTTCAATCTGCAGAAAGGAGACCCATGCAGTAAATTAAACAAAAATAAAGAGACAAAGAAACATAATAGACTTGAAGGGACATCGTAAAAAAACACACAAGACCAAACAAATGAAGAAGAAATAGCAGTTTACCTGAAAAAGAATTCATAGAAATGAAAGTAAAATTCAAAATCTTGGAAATAAAATGGAGATACAGATAAATAGACTGGAGGCACAGATCAAGAAGATACAAGAAATGTTTCACAAGGATCTAGAAGAAATAAAGAATAGACAATCAACCATGAAAAAAAAAAGCAATAACTGAGATTAAAAATACAATAGAGGGAACTGATAGCAATATAACTGGGGCAGAAGAATGTATAAGTGACCTGGAAGATGGAATGTTGGAAATAATGGAAGCAGAGAAGAATAATGAAAAAAGAATAAAAAGAAAATGAACACCTTCTCAGAGACCTCTGGGACAAAATTAAAGACATCAACATTCAAATTTCAGGGGTCCCAGAAGAAGAAGAAGAAAAGAAAGGATATGAGCAAACATTTGAGGAGGTTATAGTTGAACATTTCCTTAACAGGGAAAATAAATAGCCAATAGCCACCCAAATCCAAGAAGACTGGAGAGTCCCATACAGGATAAACCCAAGGAGAATAATGCCACAACACATATTAATCAGATTAATGAAACTTAAACACAAGGGACAAATATTAAAAACAGCAAGGGAAAAGCAACAGAGAGCATAAAAGGGGATCTCTATGAGGCAAATAATTTGTCTTTTGACCCAAACTCTAGCAGGGTGGAAGAGAGTGGTAGAATATACTTAAAGTAATGAGAGGGAAAAAAAAAAACTACAACCAAGATTACTCTATCAAGCAAAATCTCATTCAGATTTGATGGAGAAATAAGAAGCTTTACAGGCAAACACAATTTTAGAGAGTTCAGCACCACCAAATCAGCTTTACAACAAATGCTAAAGGAGCTTTTGCAAACTGGAAACACAACAAAAAGAAAAGGCTTTCAAAAACAAACTCAAAACAGTAAAGTAAGTGGTAATGAGATCATACATATCAGGAATCATCTTAAATGTAAATGGATTAAATACTTCATCCAAAAGACACAGATTGACTGAATGGATACAAAACAAGATGCCTATATATGTTGTCTACAAGAGACCCACCTCAGACCTAGAGAAACATACAGACTGAAAGTGCTGGAAAAAAGAATTTTCCTTGCAAATGGGAATCAAAATAAATCTAGAGCAGCAGTACTCATATAAGATAAAATGCACTTTAAAGTAGGCACAATAAAAATAAAGGAGACAAAGAAGTACACTACATAATGATCAAGGGATCAATCCAAGAAAAAGTTATAACAATGATAAATATTTGTGCACTCAACATAGGAGCACTTCAATATATAAGACAAATGCTAACAACTATTAAAGGGGAAATGACATGAACACAATAAATGTGGGGGAATTTGATATCCCATTCATACTAATGGACATATCCTCTAGACAGAAAATTAATAATGGAACACAAGCCTTAAACAATACATTGGACCAGTTGGATATTTTATCCAGAAACAGTAGATTTCACATTTTTTTCTCAAGTATGCATGGAACATTCTCCAGGATAGATCACATCTTGGGTAATAACTCAAGCTTTGGTAAAATTAAAAATTTTAAATAATTTCAACTGTCTTTTTTGATGAAAACACTGTAAGTTTACATATAGACAGGAAAAACTATTAAAAAAAAATACAAACACACGGAGGCTAAACAACACACTTATGAATATCTGAGAGGTCACTTAAGAAATTAAAGAGGAAATCAAAAAATTCCAAGAAGCAAAGGGCAATGAAAACACAACTGAAAACTCATGGGATGCAGGAAAAGCAATGCTAAGAATGAAGTTTGTAGCGATAGAAGCCCATATCACAAAACAAGAGAAACATAAAATAAATAACCTAACCCTCCACATAAAGTAACTAGAAAACAAAGAACAACAGAAACAAACAAACAAAAAAACAAAATTAGTTGAAGAAAAAGATCATAGAGATCAGAAGAGAAATAAATGAAAAAGAAATGAAGAAGACAATAGCAAGGATCAATAAAACTAATTCCGCCCCCCACAGAGAAGACAAGAAAAAAAAAAAAAAAAAGACAAACCATTGGCCAGACTTATCAATACAAAAAAGGAGAATACTCAAATGAATAAAATTAGATGAAATTGGACAAGTTACAAAAGACAATGCTGAAATGTAAAGGATCATAAAAAATAACTGCAAGCAACTGTATGCCAATAAAATGGGCAACATTTAAGAAATGGGCAAATTGTTAGAAAAGTATAACCTTACAAAACTCAACCAGGCAGAGGAATAACCATAACACCGATCATCTGTCTGTTTCTCACTCCATTTAGTGTCACTCACTGTCACAGATCAGCTGCTTCACTCTCTGACAGCCTCAGATGCCTTCCCTCTGTCCCAACCAATTTCCCTAATATGAAGATCTCACTCCTGATTCAGCTCTCCCACCCCGTGGGTACAGATCCAATCCCACTCACTCTCCTCCTCTTTTTCCCTTCTTTTCTTCATCCTATTGAGTTTTTCATGGATCTATATATTACTTTCCAGTGGCCAGGGATTCCTTCCAGCTCTTAGCTGGTGCTCTGTAAGAACTTCTGCATCTAAAGAAGGAAGCTGTGGTACATATACACCATGGAATATTACTCAGCCATTAAAAAGAATTCATTTCAATCAGTTCTAATGAGATGGATGAAACTGGAGCCCATTATACAGAGTGAAGTAAGCCAGAAAGATAAAGACCATTACAGTATACTAACACATATATATGGAATTTAGAAAGATGGTAATGATAACCCTATATGCAAAACAGAAAAAGAGACACAGATGTACAGAACAGACTTTTGGTCTCTGTGGGAGAAGGCAAGGGTGGGATTTTTGAGAGAACAACATCGAAACATGTATATTATCTAGGGTGAAACAGATCACCAGCCCAGGTTGGATGCATGAGACAAGTGCTCGGGCCTGGTGCACTGGGAAGACCCAGAAGGATCGGGTAGAGAGGGAGGTGGGAGGGGGGATCGGGATGGGGAATACATGTAAATCCATGGCTAATTCATGTCAATGTATGACAAAAACCACAACAATATTGTAAAGTAATTAGCCTCCAACTAATAAAAATAAATGGAAAAAGAATAAATAAAGATGTATTCCTGACGCATTCTTGTTGAGAGATATACTCCACATCCACCTACCCGTTCGGCATCTTGTCTCTTTACCCAAAAAATATTAAACTTAAATCTAGTTAGGTCTTTAGATCTAACTTCCAGGAAATACTGGGGATAAAGGAACAGATTAAACAATACCACAAGTATTAATGATTAATCATATTGTATTACTCTGGATTTATTCAGATGATGGAAACCATGCAGTAAATTAAAGAGGGAAACTTTAATATAAAGTATTCATCTATTATAGAAAAATAATTCTAAAGATGGAAAGAGAACTATAGATGTTACCCTAATTCAGATGGAAAGTATCCAACAAAAGGCAACCTTGGATGGGGGGTTGCCCTCCCCAAGGCTGGCATTCAGACCTTGTTGGAGAAGGTATAGTTGCAATCCACTGATGGTGAAGTTCTTTGGGTTGCCTGGGGAAAGTTAGTCCACAGTCACTGAGCAAGAATTAAACAGCCATCAGGATGTAGAGGAATGAAGTTTAGTGGGCTGAATCACAGAAGGAGTGAGAGTGTGAGACCTAAATATGCAATGCCTTTATAGGGAGGGCAGTGGCAAAATGCAAATATTCTGGGTGTGCAGCTGGAACAGATGTGTTCACATACATACTTCTGACCAACCATGCAAGAAGAGCAGCAAACAAAGTAAAATGCAGAGTAACTGAAAAGGGAGATGACACCTTCCTCCTGCGATGTCTTCCAGCACTGTTTATTGACAAAGTTTAACATTTTGTTTACTATAAAACAGAAATGATGTGTCCAGTCCCTTATTTCAGAACAGATACTAAATTTGATTTTGCATATGAGAGTGAATAAATCAATAACAAACATGTCCCAGTGGCTCAGTGGTAAACAATCTGCTTTTGATGCAGGAACTGCAGGAGATGCTGGTTTGATCCTTGGTTGGGAAGATCCCCTGGAGGAAGGCATGACACCCCACTCCAGTATTCTTGCTGGGGAATACTCCCATGGATAGAGGAGCCTGACGGGCTCCATAGGGTTGCAAAGAGCCCAGTGCCACTGAAGAGACTGAACATGCATACAGACAATTGAAGAATGACGGACAGTTTATAATACAACTGGCCTGATCTTTACAACATGTCACTGTCATGAGTAATAATGATAAGAAGAAGAGGAAGCAACAGCAAGATAGGAGTACTATTCTAAATTAAAAATGCAGTACAATTACATAGAACCAAATTCATTTATGAAACTATATTAGATTCTGATTTAAAAACCACAATTTATAAAGACATTTTAAGAACACTTGGGGAAATTTGAGTGAAGCCTAGGTATTAGAATTAATTAATTAATCAATATTGTAGATAGTAAATAATGCCATAAAATTGCTAATTTCTTTGTGTATGATAATAGTGTGAGGAGTTAGGAAAATGTCCTTGTTCTTAGGTTAATGTTAACTTATTTATGGTTGAAGTATCATGACAATTTTAGCTTACTTTCAAATGATTCAGAAAAATATGTGTGATGTATATGTGTATGCTGTGTGCATAGATAGAGCAAATATTCCAAAATATTACCAATTATGGAATGTAAGTGATTGATAAATGTGCTTTTTGTACTATTCAAATTTGTCTGTGTGTTTGAAACTTTTTGGAATATAAAGTTGGAAATATAAATTATGATATATATTTAAATGGAGAATTTTTTGCAAATGGTTTTTTAGAGAGCTGACTCCCTCAAAATACCACCCCATTCTTCTCTAGGAAAAACCCTTAAATATACTTGGTGGGATTCCACCAAAGCTTAAAATTTTGAATTTATAGATACATAGAATGGAGATCACCACACTGTTATACTATTAACAGAACACTCTGTCTTCCCAATAAGTTCGGGAATACATGCTGCTGAGTCGACAGACCTACCCTGATTCTTGCACTTTAAAAGTTTTGTTTGGTTATTTTTACCATGGATTCCCTGAAATATCTCCCCAAATCCTTTCATTAAATCCCTTTTTATGTTTGCTAGGCTAGGAAAAGTCCATTTCTATTACTTGCCATCACACGAGCAAAAACAAAACAAAACAAAACAAACAAAAATGTCTAACATGCAATAATTTTATAAATAAAGATAAAATTTCCAAATTACTAAAAATAGATACTTATGGCTAGAGAACATATTTGTGGTTTCTATGACATAAAATAATTGTTTTTCTCTTTAGCTCTAAGAAATTGAGTTCCCCTGAAGTTCTCAGTAATTAGTGCTAGCCAGTAAATTATAACACTTGTAAACAAACCACAGGTCTCATTTAAGCTTAAAAAAGAAGAAGAGTCTTCATACCCCAAAAAATCCTATCCTTCATATAAGATATAAAAACTCCTAATTTGTGCTCTTGCTAATTATTTTTCTGCTACAGACATCAGCTTCAGTTTGATGTTTAGAGATAGCATATGTCTTTATTTACCTTTTGATGTCCTGCCATCTGTGAGTATAGATGTGATTGAAAAGACTAATGTCAGACCAACAGTCCTTTGCACACTCTGTACATACAAAGAATCATGTCTGCAATTATTTAAAGAGCTACTTTTGCATTTGCCTCTATCTTTGAAATTCTTTCTTTGTCTGAAATCTTTACTAACAAAATATACTCAATTCTTTAAAGTTACACTCCAGACTGATGATTCAGTGGTTTACTTATTTGTACACTATATACTGTTGTACTTTAGTGCTGGGGGATTTTTTTAAATAGTTGACTGGAGGAGTTAAATATATATATATATATGTATAAAATACAAGAAAGAAACCTTTAAAAACCTTTGGAGACACAGAGACCTAGGTTCAAGTCTCAGTTTTGTTGTTTACTATCTGTGTGACCTTGGAAAATTCACTCTTACTCATTCTCTATTTCCTTCTGTGTACAATGAGGAGAATGTTTCATCTCAAGGTTACATGGTTTCCATGAATTTTAGTATGATGTATGTAAAGCATCTGATCCAGTGGTTATATGTATAATGTTAAACATACACTTCCATTTTTATCAGTATCTTTCAGTTTATTATCTAACTCCTATATTCTGAAGGGTCATAACACAGTAACAATGGTTCAAAACAGCTGTTATTTACATTTAGGTTGGGCATACTTTCCTTCTTAGAGAATATATCATGATTTTGGCAACTACATAGTTTGACAAAGTGTTTCAGTGATTCCTCCCTTTTCCACTCCTAGCAACTTTGGAAGACATGGATAATAATAACTAACATTTAGATAATATCTCTGTATAAGGAACTCTTTTAAATATTTTGTATATACAAACTCATTTAATTCTCATAACAACTCTATGAAGTAGGTGTACTTTGATTATTTTTCTGTTATGTATGAATAATACAAGGCTCAGAGTAAAAGACAGAGTCAGGATTTGAACCCAGGTAGCCTGCATTCAGAATTCATAAAGTAAATTTCCTTATTAATCTAAGCAAATTCAATAATATTGTGACATTATAGGTCATTTTTTTTTCCTGTACATAGCTATGAGGAAATAATCAATAAGCTCCTGAAAATACAACTTTATAATGGAAATCTGGTCTCAATCATAACATTACCTTGGGCTTGCAGCAGAGTAATGTATTACTACTAAAATTCACTACCATTATGCTTCACACTTCTTTTGTTTCCTACTTAGGTTTACAGAGACATAAGTTAGAATTAGTAATCCTCCTCCATCCACTGAATTATAACCAAATTGTTTCATTGCTTATAACTTCAGCATTTGCATGCTTCCCTTGGACTTTCTAGAAGTTTGCAAATACTTACATAGGGAAGAATTTAGATAAAAAGATAAAGAAGAAAAGCTTGAGCAATAATGTTTTCCTGGCAACAGGCATTGTTGGAGTTGCTTCAACATTTGAAGCAGAGTACAAGTAAAAAGGGTTCTGTCCCTATTCTTGAAAAGAGACCTTCATATCAAAATTTGTCTTCAGTGCTTTGTGGTAAAGAAATCAACAATCATAAAATGTATTTGTTCCCTCAGGGAATGCAGAGAGGCTTTTGGGGCCAGATTAGGTAGGGAGCTGCTGGACAGAGATTGTTCATCATTTTTCAAAAAGACATTTTACTTTCAGCCTAAGAAGTGTTAATGAAGCATTCACAGTTTTACCAAGTGAAAAAGCAATAGAAAACAGCACTTTCAATCTCTTTTCAGAAATGCTCAGCAATAACACATGGACTGCTCCTATGCAATCTTCACACAGCTATAGCATTAAAAGATAAAAGATGAAAGTGGACTCTCAAAATAGGAAATAAAGGGGAAAAAATAAAAGAGAAAGAAACACACACACACTCACTGTTTTGAAAAATTTGCTTCTGGTGCCTTAATGAACAACACAACATAAAAGCAGAACTTTTGGAAGATGGCTCCTTTGACAATGACATTTTCTAGCATCCTTGTATAAAATGAATTCCTTCCCACAAAGAAAACAATTAGAGATCAGACTTTCACTCCTTTATAAACTGTTGTTGATAGAATTGTATGAACAACAAAATCTGTTTTATCAGGCAACTTTCAATAACTCATATCACTAGTATAAAGGATTATATCACTGCATATGTCCCCTCTCTGCACTCATTACAGGTAATGAATCTTGACTGTAAATTATTTATGGAAACTGTTACCAGTCTTTAAGAGGCAGGAGAAATGGCACAAACTGTTAGCTTTTAGCTTTCCTTGAAAAAGGCCATCTTAAATCTTCATCCTCAGGCATTTTTTTTTTTTTTTGAATGAGATATGTGTTAGTCACTCAGCTTGGCGAAGGAAATGGCAACCCACTCCAGTATTCTTGTCTAGAGAATCCCGTGAACAAAGGAGCTTGGTGGGCTGCTATCTGTAGGGTCGCACAGAGTCAGACACGACTGAAGCAACTTAGCATGCATGCATGCAATGGAGAAGGAAATGACAACCAACTCCAGTGTTCTTGCCTGGAGAATCCCAAATACAAAGGTGCCTGGTGGGCTGCCATCTATGGGGGTGCACAAAGTTGCACACGACTGAAGTGACTTAGGAGCAGCAGCAGTCACTCAGTTGTGTCCAACTCTTTGCAACCCCATGGACTATAGTCCGCCAGGCTTCTTTGTCCATGAGATTCTCCAGGGAAGAATACTGGAGTGGATTACCATTTCCTCCTCGAAGAAATAGGATATGCAGGACTTCTTCAAGCAAAGAAGGACAAGCCCTCTGAAAAATTGTGAAGTTTATCCTTAGTTGCTGTCTACTTCTCTGCTTAACATTTCCTTATTCATTTAGTGGAAAGTTTTCCAAGATGTTTATGTTGTTAAATGCAATCTTAAGATAGGACAAGGATGCAAATGGGTTCCTTTATCTTAGAAGATAATATGCAGCCTCATGTATCCAGATTTACTGCCTCATATTTCTTACCCAAAAGAATGTCCCTGATGTTCAGGCAGAGCACTTGGATGAGAGAAGAGTGCTAGACACATGATCCAGAGTTTAAGGAGCATAGACCTGTATTCCTATCTCTGAAGAGGTTGCTTTAGTGCTGCTTAAAATGTTATCAATATTAAACAACCTAGTGACCATCTCCTCCTCCTACTCTCTTGTCGGCAAGGGCCATGTTATTTTTTCTGAAAGATATATACAACTTAGGCCCTGAAAAGGAAAAAGAAGGTTTGGATGTTATCCTATGTCCAAACCTCTATGTTTAGAGGCAAAAGTTGATTACACTGCCATATAGTCTTAGTTGGTATTCTTAGGTGGTTCAGGAGTAAAGACTCCACCTGCCAAAGCAGGAGATACAGAAGTAGGTTTGATTTCTGGGTCAGAAAGATCCCCTGGAGGAGGAAATGGCAACCAGCTCCAGTATTCTACAATGGAAAGTTCCACAGTCAGAGAAACCTGGCAGACTTCAGGCTATGGGGTCACAAAGGGCATAAAAGACTGAATGACTAAACACACATGTACATGTGTAGTCACAGTAACAATTATTTTTAAGTATTCTGCAATGTTCCTGTTACCCAGACTGCAATGAAGAAGTATTTGTAAATAATGCATTGGTTTCACGTTAAACTGATTTGATGGACATCTCACAAAACTGTCTGCATTCACTTCAGTTCAGTTGTTCAGTTGTGTTGGTCTCTTGGCAACCCCATGTACAGCAGTACACCAGGCCTCCCTGTCCATCACCAACTCCCGGAGCTTACTCAAATTCATGTCCATTGAGTCGGTGATGCCATCCAAACATCTCGTCCACTGTTGTCTCCCTCTCTTCCTGCCTTCAATCTTTCCCAGAATCTGTCTTTTCAAATGAGTCAGTTCTTTGCATCAGGTGATGCAAGTATTGGAATTTCAGCTTCAGCACCAGTCCTTCTAATGAATAATCAGGACAGATTTCCTGTAGGATGAACTGGTTGGATCTCCTTGCAGTCCAAGGGACTCTCAAGAGTCTCCTCCAACACCACAGTTCAAAAGCATCAATTCTTCAGTGCTTAGCTTTCTTTACAACCAACTCTCACATCCATACATGACTCCTGGAAAAATCATAGCTTTCACTAGACAGATCTTTGTTGGCAAAGTAATGTCTTTGCTTTTCAATATGCTGTCTAGGTTAGTCATAACTTTTCTTCCAAGGAGAAAAATATCTTTTAATTTCATGGCTGCAGTCACCATCTGCAGTGATTTTGGAGGCCAAAAATTAAAGTCTGTCACTCTTTCCATTGCTTCCCCAACTACTTGCCATGAAGTGGTGGGACCAGATGCCATGATCTTAGTTTTCTGAATGTTGAGTTTTAAGCCAACTTTTTCACTTTCCTCTTTCATTTTCATCAAGAGAGCCTTTAGTTTTTCTTTGCTTTCTCCCATTAGGGTGGTGTCATCTGCCTATCTGAGGTTACTGATATTTCTCCCGGCAATCTTTATTCCAGCTTGTACTTCATCCAGCCCAACGTGTCTCATGATGTGCTCTGTGTTTAAGTTAAATGAAAAGGGTGACAATATACAGCCTTGGCGTACCCTTTCCCAATTTGGAACCATTCTGTTGTCCATGCCAGTTCTAACTGTTACTTCCTGACCTGCATACAGATTTCTCAGGAGGCAGGTAAGGTGGTCTGTTATCCCATCTCTTGAAGAATTTTCCAATTTGTTGTGATCCACACAGTGAAAGGGTTTGGCACAGAAAATAAAGTAGATGTTTCTCTGGAGCTCTCTTGCTTTGTTGATGATCCAACGGATGTTGGCAATTTGATCTCTTGTTCCTCTGCTTTTTCTAAAACCAGCTTGAACATCTGGAAGTTCACAGTTCACGTATTGCTGAAGCCTGGCTTGGAGAATTTTGAGCACTACTAGCATGTGAGATGAGTGCAATTGTGTGCACTAGTGCAATAGTTTGAACATTATTTGGCATTGTCTTTCTTTGGGATTGGAATGAAAATGGGCCTTTTCCAGTCCTGTGGCCACTGCTGAGTTTTCCAAATTTTCTGGCATATTGACTGCAGCACTTTCACAGCTTCATTGTTTAGGATTTGAAATAGCTGAACTGGAATTCCATCACCTCCACTATCTTTAATCATAGTGATGCTTCCTAAGGCCCACTTGACTTCACATTCCAGGATGTCTGGCTCTAGGTGAGTGATCACACCATTGCAATTATCTGGGTCATGATGATCTTTATTGTACAGTTCTTCTGTGTATCCTTGCCACCTCTTCTTAATATCTTCTGCTACTGTTAGGTCCATATCATTTCTGTCCTTTATTGAGCCCATCTTTGCATGAAATTTTCCCTTGGTATCTTTAATTTTCTTGAAGATATCTCTAGTCTTTCTCATTCTATTGTTTATTTATCTTCATTGATCACTGAGGAAAGCTTTCTTATCTCTCCTTGCTGTTCTTTGAAACTCTGCATTCAGATGGGTATATCTTTCCTTTTCTCCTTTGCCTTTCACTTCTTTTCGCAGCTATTTGTAAGGCTTCCTCAGACAACCATTTTGCCTTTTTGCACTTCTTTTACTTGTGGATGGCCTTGATCCCTGCCTCCTATACAATGTTATGAACTGCATCCTTAGTTCTTCAGGCACTTTGTCTGTCAGATCTAATCCCTTGAATCATTTGTCACTTCTACTGTATAATCATGATGGATTTGATTTAGGTTATACCTGAATGGTTTAGTGGTTTCCCCTACTTTCTTCAATTTAAGTATGAATTTGCCAATAAGGAACACATGATCTGAGCCACAGTCATCTCCTGGTCTTATTTCTGCTGACTGTATAGAGTTTCTCCTTCCTTGGCTGCAAAGAATATAATCAATCTGATTTAGATATTGACCATCCAGTGATGTCCATGTGTAGAGTCTTCTCTTATGCTGTTGGTAGTGGGTGTTTGCTATTTCCAATGCATCCTCTTGGGAAAACTCTATTAACCTTTGTCCTGCTTCATTCTGTACCCCAAGGCCAAATTTGCCTGTTAGTCCAGGTATTTCTTGCCTTCCTACTTTTGTATTCCAGTTCCCTATAATGAAAAAGACATCTTTTTTCAGTGTTAGTTCTAAAAGGTCTTGAAGGACTGTCTGCTTTACTTAGAAAATATTTCTCTCTTGAGTGATTATTGCACAAGCATATAATGGAATCTATATGATGTGGGTCAGGTCAACTCTCAGTCCTGTAGTGGAAGTTTTCCTGCCCAAATAATAAATATATTTCCTACTCACACTTAATGCAATTTTTAAAAGTTGCTTCATGTGTGTATATGTAGGTGGCACTAGTGTTAAAGAACCTGTCTGCCAAATGTATGAGGCAGGAGATGCAATTTCGATCTCTGGGTTGGGAAGGTCCCCTGAAAGAGTGTGTGGCAACCCACTCCCAGCATTCTTGCATGGAGAATCCCATGGGCAGAAGAGCCTGGTGGGCTACAGTCCATAGGGTAACAAAGAGTTGGACACTACTGCAACAAGTTAGCACACATGCATATATAGTTGGAGGAAAAAAATACAGATCTTCAGTTTACAATTTATAACAAACATATATTTTCCTCCAGAATTGTCATATGCAAGAAATGTCCTATTTCTATGTGTGTGTGTGTGTGTGTGTGTGTGTTCAGTCATGTCCAGCTCTTTGCAACCACATGGACTGTAGCCCACCAGCCTCCTCTATCCACGGAATTTTCCAGACAAGAACATTGAAGCGGATTGCCATTTCCTTATTAAAGGTATCTTCCGGACCCAAGTATTGACCCTGTGTATCCTGTACTTTCTGAAATGGCAGGTGAATTCTTTACCACTACTGTTACACCCGGTAAGCCTATTTCTCTACATTTTCCTAAATCAAATTACATCTACTTCTATGCTCCAATTTGACAGAATGAGATGATGACCCATATCATTTATGCTTTTGACACTTCCTTCCTTGAGACTGTGTCTTAGAGTGACCAGAAAATTCAGAAAGGTGTCTATTATCTTCATACCATTTTTCAATAGCCACTGAAATACTCATTGGCCAAGGCCTTTTTGATCCATTTTGAAAGATCATTGTTTACCTTTTTCAGTGTCTTCCTTCACCTTGAATTAGTGCCCACTCTCTGATAGAAAGTTGGAACTTCTTGGTGTCTTACACATCAGTTTTGGGTCCAATAATACAAAAGTTTTGATGGCCCTCAAAGGTAAGATTCAGAAAAAGGCTTGCTTACTTTCCCAGGATGGGAGAATGTAAATACTTCTCATTCTTTGGAGTTTCCTACAGCAAAGAGAACAAAATGGGAAAACAAACAAAGGAACAATGAAATGACAACAAAACAAAGCAAATACTACTGACAGATAACCCTGACTTAAATGTTTGTTTAAAGTGCTGTCAGTAATTAATGAAGCCAACTTGGTAGGTTATATCTCTGAGTGGGCCAGTTAATATCATTTTATACTATAGTCACAGATTATATCTGATTTTGTAGCTTTCTTGCAAATTTGTACAACCAGTGAAAAGGAAAACTGACTGGAGATGATTTGACACAAATGCGTAACTTGCAAGAACCATAATGTAGTGTTGTATGTATCTCCATATTTTCAGTAGCAGATAAACATATATAGCAGATAAACATATTAGAAGACATGTTTCATAGACATTTGTTCAATTGAACTAGATTAAATTTAATTAAAATTGATTATATTTGAAAGATAAGTGGGCTAAGTAGCAATTACTCTTTGTCTTTGTCTAAAGTAGATGATATTGTAGAGTCATAAGAGGCACAGTTGAGAAAAGTGACTGGTACCTAACCCCAAGTAAGAAGATAAAAAATGTTCTGTATAAGTAATTTTTTTTTTTTTTGTAAAACAAATGAGTACTGTTCTTATTTCACTAATAGAAAAACTGAGGTCAGAGGCTGATTCAAGAGGGAGGGTACATAGGTATACCTATGGCTGATTCATGTTGATGTTTGGCAGAAACCAACACAATACTGTAAAACAAGTTTCCTTCCATTAAAAATAAATAAATTTAATTAAAAAGTAAAATACATATAAAATTTTTGACTTATATCATAGCTTTTGAAGCTGGAGAACTAAATAAAAGAGTACATGTTTGGACTGAGAAGCAGAGGCAAAGGTGGACACACACAATTCAAGCGAGCATCTACCAATCCTGTATTGTTTTAAAGATCACACTCACATTTATGACCTTGACACTATTAGAATCTCTTTACCAAGGTGTCAAAAAGCTCATTTTACAATCAGAGTTAATTTCTTAACTTCTAATACTCCTAGGAAAGGGAAATGTTCAAATTGCCATACCAGAACATCATAAATTGGACAACTTAAACAACAGAAATTTATTTTTTTTTCACAGTTCTGGAAGCTAAAAGTCCAACATCAGAGTTCCAGCAAGGTCAGTTTCTGGTGAGAACTCTCTTCCTGATTTCTCATGCATGCCTTCTCACTGTGTTCTCACACGGATAGAGAGAGAGAGAGAGAGAGAGAGAGAGAGAGAAAGCTCTGTGGTGTCTTTTCTTGTAAGTTTATTAGTTCCACCGTGAGGGACCCAACATCCTGACTTCATCTAGTTACCTCTCAAAGGCCCCATCTCCAAACACCCAAACACTATCTCTTTGGAGATTAGGACTTCAATATAGGACCTGGGGAAGGGAGACACACTTTCAGTCCATAACACCATAAGGATACAGTGTACCCTTTGGTATTAGGCTATGGAGAAAATACACTAAGCACTTATGGCTGGGAAAGGAGAGGCCCAACAATAGCAAAAGAGAAAGAGAATAGAAACAAAAAACATATACTTCAAAATCGTGTGGCTGATCCAGTTATTTCAAAAGTGATAAATTTAAGTCAGGATTTTTGTTACCTTAGATTAAATGTTTTGTGATTTAACTATTAGGGCTATACATAATCAGACTCTTCTTCTTTCCAAATAATCAAGACATATTCCATTAGAAAAGTTTAATATGACATTTTCCAAAATAATACAGAGCATCAGTATATCAATATTCACCTCTTTCTCAAAAGCTATTTTAACGACAAGAATTTTTTGTATATAGCTTTTTGCTTAGTTGCCCCCTCAGACCTAGAATTTTGTCTGGTTCATTTTTCTATCTGAAATAGAGTGCATAATATTTGGCAAACATTAGATATCAAAAAATGATTAGTGGAATTAAAGTAAAAAACCTAAAAATCTGCTGTGATAGTTAAAATCTTGAAAAAAAAAACTTTTTGCAATAACAATTTTGGTTTTCTGTTTTTAAATAGCAAACTGCCATAGGTTACTTGCTGAACCTGAAACTACAGTACTTTGGCCACCTGACGTGAAGAATTGACTCACTAGATGACTGAACTGATAGGTTAATTTCCCTTCTGATCTGTTTTGTATTTCATTTATTATTTGAAACCTCTCTCAAAATTATTTCAAAATAAGGAGGTGGTGAGGCATTGTGTTAAAATAAAACAGATTATCTTAACTTCTGTTGCAGTATTGCTTCTACTGAGGAAATCATATAGCAATACTTAAATGAGCAGCATGCTGAAAAGAATCTGAAATGAGGGAAGTGACTTTTCTTATTCATCACAACTGTATGTTTTTCTAAGGAGACATAGAACCATTCACGTAGAATCATTCATGGCACTCGGAGAAAGTATTGTAGATTCAGCTTTGGATCCAATCCAGAAATGCTTTTAAGTGTCACAGTTTTCATTACACTTTACTTATGCCACATGTATTTGTAGATTTTTTTAAAGCTTACTCTCCAGCTGTTCTTTGCAGAGACCTGCAGTTAAGCTTTTCTTTTTAATCTGCTTTTAAAATGGAAAGAAACCTTCCCAATTGTCTTTAATTTCCAATTTTGAACCAAGTCATTACTGAGCATTTCTATTGAAAGCTTTTGTCAATCTTGTGATTAAAAAGCAAAGAAATATTTAAAGAAAGAAATCACTTGTTTTTATATATGTTCATTTTCTGAACAAAATCTCTAGATACATCACATTTCTTATATACATCACAAAATAATGTAATGAGATTTTTCTCTCAACATGAAAATAAAATTCCTTAACAAATTGTTAATACATTTCTTGGGTACTTTTCAGTGTTGCTGTTATGTTCTTGATATTATTGTTATTTTCCTGTTGTGGAAATTAATTTCTGAAGCATATTGTGAGCTATATGAGGTAATGATGAACCTTGAAGTTCAAGGTTGTATTGAGACTATTCATATAGCATCTAGCTTATTAGTGAAATACCTTAGTAATTTCTCAGGTTACTGTCAAAACTTCTTTAAGCCTCTAATGAAATAGAATGCTAGCTTGCTGTTTATTGATACCCACTTATATCATCTTCATAAATACAGAGTATGAATGAAAACCATCAATTATTATGCTCTTTCCTTGGACTACCTCTTCTCTATTTATGGAAAGTTGCACTGTGTGGACCATATTAAGAAAGTGAAGTGTAACCACTTCTAATTCAAGGTAATCTGATATAGCCATACACAAATTTTAAACATTTGCACAGTGTGTCTGCTTTTTATCTCAGCAAAGCATATTTGGAAATATTTCCCCAAAAAAATCGATCTAACATACTGAAACAAAGGCTCTAAAAATCTTATGCACATTTTCAATATATGTGACTGTGTTTATAATGGAGTCACAATCTTTGTAGACATTGATTCCATCATAGGAAAGACAGGAAAGCTTTCAAAGAAAGTCATCTTATTTTCCCCTGAAGACATTATTTTATAATATATTTCAAATTCAAATAAAATTATGTTAATGTCCTGATTCTCTTGGTCTTATTTTGTTCATTTTTGCTTTCTACTTGCTTCCCCTCCTTGACTGTGTCATTGAAACTTATTTAACATAGGCTTTTCCTGTATTTCACATTCATGTACTTTCATGTTTCATAAATATGATCAATATGACTACCTGCTGTTGTTTGGGAAAACAGCATAATTGCTATATCTGTGAATCCTTCCAAAGTCTGTCTTTTCATAGTGTTTGTTTTATAATGTTATTCCAGTTAATGATATAATTAAATCTTAGTAGGGCATTAAAACAAATGGGGAATACATGTAAATCCATGGCTGATTGATGTCAATGTATGACAAAAATCACTACAATATTGTAAAGTAATTACAATAATAGAAATAGAAATAGAAATAAATGGTAGAAACAAATAAAATTAAATAAAACAAATACCCAGGTTTCAGTAAATCATACTTGATATTTTTTATGTGAAAACTATTTAATTTTAAAATAAATATGAAATTTAAAAATAAGCAAGGGAATCAGCAAAATAGCAAAGCAAATATAAATTAATGGTAATGTTTTCTGATAATAAATGGTGCATATTAAAAATTTTTAAAAATCAGCAAGGGAGATCGTATGTATGAATATGTACTAATTTTATCATTATATGACACACTTGAAAACAAATATGGGCATTTTTGTTGATTTGTTCTGAGGTTAAATAAATGATCCTAAACTGAAAGTTCAGTAGTGCAATTTAGTCAGTGAAGTTCATGAGGTTTAAATAGAAGAGGAATTATTAATAAACATGACAGCACTTTGCTTTATAATGAATAATCTACTAATGGAACAAAAGGTAAGGCTTCTATGTGTGTGCAGCTACTACTTACACTTCAGAATAACTCATATTAGAGAATAGCAGGATAAAATTTAAAGTATTTATGCTATGCAAATAATAGCAGTTTTATAACCATGTAATGCCAGAGCTAGGAAGGAACACAGGGTTAAGTCTAAATGAGTGACATTAAAAAGACCGCCCAACTGGTTTAAAATGAACTAAAACAGAAGTTAGTATGAGAAGAGAAAGGAATTAACATTTAGTCCCTACTGTGATTCAGACCTGATAATAGGCCTTTATATAAATTGTCTCCTGTAATGTTTATCATAACTTAATGAGCTAGTATTATGCCCATTATACTGAAGAGGCAGCTGGGACTCACCCAGGGTCAATTCAGCCTAAGTTCAAAGTCCTTTCTCTTTCCATAATTGCTGCTCTGGCTCTCATATTTTTTTCCCGACTTCTAGTCCAGTGTGTTCTTTGGCTGTATTGTTCTGTTGATGGGTTGTTTTTGTTTCACCATTAGTAACAGAAGTACAAAAACATTTGAAACCATGCTCTATCCTACATTTTGTAGAACCTATATGTAACATCTCCACTGCTTCACTTGAAGTCTCAGCCTTGTGTGTGTTGCACATATAACTGCAAGAAGATGAGAAAGTATAATAACCTCGTAATAGAATAATAATGCTCACAGTCATCAGGGCATATTTTTTTCCAACATGCATTGAATTAAGATCAAGAAAGAATCCAGTTGAAATAACATTGGACCACTAGTTAGGAAAACCAGGAAGGACTGTGCTTCTAGCACAATCATCACTTTGAGTGAGATCTTGTGTAGGTAACCTCCCACTCCCACTCCTTAATCTTCTCTGAAGTAAGATTTAAAATGTGGAAAAATAGACTGTGTCCCAGAATTTCAAGCTGTTTTCCTCAAATTCACTTAGAGAAAGCAGAGGGGGAAAAAGGGGGAGTGAAAACATGGCCAGGCTCCAAGACACTCACCTCCACTGAAACTGCAGCAACTCCATTTTTATGTTTTGCATATTAGATTCCTATTTAGTATTTGATTTGAAATATATATATATATATGTTTCAATATATATATAGCATTCAATATATATATATTTCAATATATATATATAAATATATATTTCTACCAATAATTTTCAAAAGATACTCTTTTGCTGATGTTTAAAGTTCCCCAAAGTTCTGAATAATGTTGATAGTATCATCATATTTATAAAATAATTTACATTTTACAGGAAACAAAGAAAAAACAAAAAACAACTTAACTCTGGTTAAGTAGTAAGAATACTCAGATTACATATTTTTTCTTTCTGCCAATATATATTTTTTGAAAACATAACAGATTCTGCTGGACTCAACTAGTACAATATTTTTGTTTGCTTGTTTAGCAAGTAATTTTCAAAGTTTCTAGTGCCTAAGTATAGAGAAGGGATGTAAATTATATGTTATTTTTGAAATAACGAGAAAAATGTTCTTCTAAGATGGTGACTGCAGCCATGAAATTGAAAGACGCTTGCTCCTTGGAAGAAAAGCTATGACCAACCCAGAGAGCATATTAAAAAGTAGAGACATTAATTTGACAACAAAGTTCTGTCTAGTTAAAGCTATAGTTTTTCCATTAGTCATGTGTGGATGTGAGAGTCGGACTATAAAAAAAACTGAACACTGAAGAATTGATGCTTTTGAACTGTGGTGTTGGAGAAGACTCTTGAGAGTCACCTGGACTTCAAGGAGATCCAACCAGTCCATCCTCAAGGAAATCAGTCCTGAATATTCATTGGAAGTTCTGATGTTGAAGCTGAAACTCCAATACTTTGGCTACCTGATGCGAAGAACCGACTCATTGGAAAATACCCTGATGCTGGGAAAGATTGAAAGTGGGAGGAGAAGGGGAGGACAGAGGATGAGATGGTTGGATGGCATCACTGATGTGATGGACATGAGCTTGAGTAGGCCCTGAAAGTTGGTGATGGACAGGGAAACCTGGCATGCTGCAGTCAATTAGGTGGCAAAGAGTCGGACATGACTGACTGAGTGACTGAACTGAACTGAAGACTAGCCAACTATAGAGCCAAGAAAGCTAATGAAATAGGTCTGAATGTGCAAAAATGTGCTTCTGACTGGCCTAACAGAAGAAATATATATTTTTTGTTTTATTTCCCTTGGATTAATTAATTTATCATTATTTTTAATAAATGATTTGTATATGATTAGTCACTATTTCATTTTTATTAACAGAATCATACTACCATCTAGTGGTATATTTGATGACAATGGTTGTTGAAATAAGATGATTATGTAAACCTACTAAGAAACTTGGTGATAAATGAAAGAGAATTCCCAAAAGCAAGATAAAAATTTCAGAACATTTGTGTCAGAGTAATTGCACACCTTTTTACTTCCCTTAAATTATCAGGTATACTTTTCAATTCTTTTTTGAGTTTTCTAGAACATTTAAATTAGTTTTGTACACTGATTATCCTTAAATGGCAGTGTAATTTTAATTGACCTTGATTAAAATGTTACCATCAGCTAATTCATCATCATTATATAGAGAAATCTTAGGGAAAAGAAAAAAAAAACTAACCTTTCTAAAAAATTCTTGTCTTTAGTTATTGAGACGGCTTCCTAGGGACTTTTGTTGCCAAAGATAGGCCTCTAGAAATCATTTAGCTTGCTGCCTTGATTTCAGAAAAACAAAACAAAACACAAAACAAAAACAATGTGAGACCAAATCATCACTCCTGTAACTTCCATACCTGCGATCTCTCTCTTAGGGCCCTAGTTTACTTCTACATTAGTCAGTATTAACACTGGACTTATCAAACTTTGTTATTGTCATTTTAAAAGGTAGAATTATATTAGCACATAGTGTAGCACACATTGGGATGCAATAATAATCTTCAAAATATAACCACAAAATATAAGCATGGCTATACCTATGAAACCTTCTATATTTTGTCTCTGGTATCTTATTCACTTATATGATTTCAATGATAATAGCTATAAAGAATAATCTTAAACTCTTTGCTCCCAAATATATTTTTATGCATCTAATATTCATTTCCATCCAGACATCATGCTAGTATTGTATATTCAACATAGCTCCAATTGTAATTGTCAGTGGTTATAAGCACTGGCCCCAATGTCACTCAAGCCTATGTAAAGTTCACAGCTTTGCACTTATTATTTGTATGAACTAGGGCAAGTTATTTAATCTGTCTAGCCCTCAGTTTTTCCACATGTAAAATGACTTTTAAAATATTTAAACATATAGAGCTATTTTTAGAAATAAAATGATTCAAGGTATGTGTTTAGTACACCTCTTGTCACACAGCACATGTTCAGTAAACTGATAGTATTTTTACTAAGATTATCACCATTTGTTTTTCCCTAAACTAAGAAATCCTCCTACATCTCTGAGTATTGTTGATGCCACCACCCTTTCTCTCCTTTACAGATGTGAAACTGTAGAGCCTTCTTTGACATTCCCTGCCCTTCAATAATCAGGTTCTAACTTCTAAAGATTTACCTTTTGAAATGTCTCTTGCACCTCTTGCAACTCCAATGCCTCCACCTCTGTTTAGGTTTTAATGTCCCTCTTTCTGAAACTCATGTAATACTATTGTTGTTCCTCAGCTCATCCAGCTCACTGCTCTATTAATTGCACTAAAGCAGCTACAATAGCACATCACATTATCACTCTTTTAAAAATCCTTCGATGTCTTTGTATTTTATTTATTAAGCAGTAAATTAAATTGAGCAAAAGTGCTTACTTTAACTAGATTTCAAATCATTGTTTAACTAGATTTATTGCTAATCTTATCTTTTCATGACTTCATATGTTTATTCTATGCTTAAACCAAATTGAACTATTAACTATTCCCATAAAACTCCACTTCAGTGTTTTGATCATCTTTTGGGGCTTCCCTGGTGGCTCAAATGGTAAAGAATCTGCCTGTGATGCAGGAGACCTGGGTTCAATCCCTGGGTTGGGAAGATCCCCTGGAGAAGGAAATGACTACTAACTCCTGTATCCTTGCCTGGATATATCTATCCCTTGGACAGAGTAGCCTGGAAGGTTATAGTCCATGGCTGGCTTCACAAAGAGTCAGACATGACTGAACAACTAACACTTTCTCTTTCACTAGGAAGATTTTTGAAGATATCTCTGACTTTCAGTATTCTAAATATATTTTAAAATACTTATTCCATTCATTCAGTAATAAAGTGCCCACCTTATGCAAAGTACAATTCTGGGAATAGCTGAGTTAAGTGGAAAGAGCATAAAAGTTTATGTCAGGAAGCCAGAATTTAAATATTAACTCAGCTTCTATCTAGCCATGGGACATTGAACTAGTCATCTCCCCTGCTTTAGTCTCAGTTTCTTAATCTCTAAAGTGTGTTAGTTGCTCAGTCATGTCTGACTTTTTTCAATCTGTAATCTCTAAAAGATTGAGTTAATAATAGCTGCTCACTGGATTGTTGTAAATAATGAATTAGATATAGTATGCAAAAAAGTCTGTCAAAAACACCTAGCATGGTGTGTCTGCCACATAAACATGCCTTGAATAAAACATTATCTCTTTGAAGCCTTCATCACCTATAAAGATGTGTTTTCCTTTACCACATAACACTTTGGAGAAATATGACACAACAGCTAAGTGTGAGGTTCTTGGAGCTAGATAGATGGAGGTTCAAATGTCAATGCAACACTCACTAATATGTGAGTCTGAGAAAGCCACTTAAACTTATCATCCTCAGCTTCCTCCCGTTCAAACCTGAGATAAAAATAGCCATTACTCACAGGTAAGGATTAAATATTATGCATGCAAAATGCTTTGACAATATCTTATGCTGTTGGTATCAGAAAAAAAATATTTTTCTAATTGCCAGATGTATAAAGAAAATGCTAAATTCTACTAATTTTATATCATCCATAGTGCAGTGCACCTAGATTTGTCTCAATAAATGTTTCTGAATGAACTTTGAAAAGCAGACATTCATTCTTCAGGTATCACTGTGCATGTGAAGGAGTGGAAAGCACTAACGTAAACTAGAATTATTTTATTAATTTAACTGCCT
Organism: Dama dama; assembly: GCF_033118175.1. Classification (NCBI taxonomy): domain Eukaryota; kingdom Metazoa; phylum Chordata; class Mammalia; order Artiodactyla; family Cervidae; genus Dama; species Dama dama. The sequence continues at coordinate 75,228,163 of NC_083714.1, forward strand.
CCATTCACATAAAACTGAGATCATTTGCTAAAGTTCTCTTAGAATGTGTGTTTTGTTGAAACACTATAAAACACTTTGCATTGCTTTTTAATTTCAGACCTAAAATATCCAAGTATTCAATATTTCCAGACCGCATAAAAAACACAAAACATAAAGAGGGAACACAAACAAACATGAAGGATCAAAGGCACTAGGTGGGAGGTGGGCAAACTATTGCTAGTAATATTAACAACATATAGGCTTTGAATAGACAGCAATCTCTCTGACATAAACATTAACATTTTAAAACATCTTATTATCTTAAAATGACACTGTTAAGTGAATCATCTAATACAACAGCAAATTTGTGACAGAGTGAGGTGTAGAATATGTATTTATTCCACAGACTACAGGCTGTCTTGATGTTCTGGATATGTTTATCAACATTGCAATTAAAATATGATGTGGTTCTCTAGAAGACCTGGAGTTTCCCTTTCTTGAGAAGTCGTCTTGACTGGAGGCAGACAGCCCTAATCTTGAACGCCAGTTTACATGCTTATTGTCTGTGTGACCTTTCATAAATGGCTAAAAATAAAAAAAATAAAAATAAAATAAAAGATCTGGAGTTTCTATGAAAGTACAGAAATGTAGATCAAATGTAAGAATCAGTTTGTATTTCTGAAAACACTTGTAGAAATGATAAGGAAAGCTTTCACTCACCTCTTTATGTGAATGAAATATCATTCTGGCAATTGTTTTAACTTCAATTAGATACAGTTCAGAAACGAAGAATAAAAGATTCATTGGACCTCTTAGGTAACATTAAAATCTATGACAATCAGTATTTTTTAAATTAAGTTATATTTTATTGAAGGATAATTGCTTCACAGAATTTTGCTGTTTTCTGTCAAATCTCAACATGAATCAGCCATAGGTATACACATATCCCCTCCCTTTTGAACCTCCCTCCCACTTCCCTCCCCATCCCACCCCTCTAGTTTAATACAGAGCCCCTGTTTGAGTCTCCTGAGTCATACAGCAAATCTCCATTGGCTATTTTACATGTAGTAATGTAAGTTTCCATGTTACTCTTTTCATACATCTCACACTATCCTCCCCTCTCCCCATGTCCATAAGTCTATTCTCTATGTCTGTTTCTCCATTTTTTCCCAGTAAATAAGTTCGTCAGTACCATTTTTCTAGATTCCGTATATATGTGTTAGAATATGGTATCCATCTTTCTCTTTCTAACTCACTTCATTCCGTATAATAGGTTCTAGGTTCACCCACCTAATTAGAACTGACTAAAACACGTTCCTTTTTATGGCTGAGTAATATTCCATTCCATTCCATATATACACATATATATACCACAACTTCTTTATCCATTCATCTGTCAATGGACATCTAGGTTGCTTCCATGTTCTAGCTATTGTAAATAGTGCTGCAATGAACAATGGGATACAAGTGTCTCTTTCAATTTTGGTTTCCTTGGGGTATATGTCTGGGAGTGGGATGGTTGGGTCACATGGTGGTTTTATTCCTAGTTTCTTAAGCAATCTCCATACCGTCTTCCATAGTGGCTGTATCAATTTACATTCCACCAACAGTGCAAGAGTGTTCTATTTTCTCCACACCCTCTCCAGCATTTACTGTTTGTAGACTTTTTGATGTCATATGTATGAATGTGAGAGTTGGACTATAAAGAAAGCTGAGCACTGAAGAATTGATGCTTTTGAACTGTGGTGTTGGAGAAGACTCCTGAGAGTCCTTTGGACTGCAAGGAGATCCAACTAGTCCATCCTAGAGGAGGTCAGTCCTGGGTGTTCATTGGAAGGGCTGATGTTCAAGCTGAAACTCCAATATTTTGGCCAACTGATGTGAAGAGTTGACTAATTTGAAAAGACCTTGATGCTGGGAAAGATTGAGGGCAGGAGGAGAAGAGGACGACAGAGGATGAGATGATTGGATGGCATCACCGACTCAATGGACATGAGTTTGAGTAAACTCTGGGAGTTAGTGATGGACAGGGAGGCCTAGCATGCTACATTCTCATGGGGTCACAAAGAGTCAGACACGACTGTGTGACTGAATTGAACTGAACAGATTCACCGTTGTGAGGTGATATCTAATTTTAGTTTTTATTTGCATTTCTGTAATAATGAGAGAGGTTGAGCATCTTTTCAAGTGTTTGTTAGCCATTTGTATATCTTCTTTAGGGAAAGGTCTGTTTCGGTCTTTTTCCCACTTTTTGATTGGGTTGTTTGTTTTTCTGGTATTGAGTTGTATGTGTTGCTTGTATATTTTGGAAATTAATCTTTTTTTCGGTTGTTTCATTTGCTATTATTATCTCCCATTCTGAGAGCTGTCTTTTTACCTTGCTTATACTTTCCTTTGCTGTGCAAAAGCTTTTACATTTAGTCAGGTCCCACTTGTTTACTTTTGTTTTTATTTCCAGTACTGTAAGAGGTGGGTCATAGAGGATCTTGCTTAGATTTATGTCATTGAGTGTTCTGCCTATGTTTTCCTCTAAGAGTTTTATAGTTTTTGGTCTTACATTTAGGTCTTTAATCCATTTTGAGTTTATCTTTTGTACGGTGTTAGGAAGCGTTATAATATCATTCTTTCACATGTAGCTGTCCAGTTTTTCCAACACCAATTATTGAAGAGGCCATCTTCACCCCATTGTATATTCTTGACTCCTTTATTAAGAAAAAATAAGGTACCCATAGGTTCATGGGTTTATTTCTGGGTTTTTTATCTTGTTCCATTGGTCTATATTTCTGTTTTTGTGCCAGTACCATACTGCCTTGATGACTGTAGCTCTATAGTGTAACCTGAAGTCAGGAAGCTTGTTTCCTCCAGCTCCATTCTTCTCTCTCAAGACTGCTTTGACTATTGGGGGTCTTTTGTGTTTCCATATGAATTGTGAATTTTTTTTGTTCTAGTTCTGCGAAAAATGCCATTTGATATGCATCACATTGAATCTGTTGTTTGCATTTGGTAGTATATTCATTTTCACAATATTGATTCTTCCTACCCAGGAACATGGGATATCTCTCCATCTGTTTATGTCACCTTTGATTTCTTTCATTAACATCTTATAATTTTATGTGTACAGTTCTTTCATCTCCTTAGGAAAGTTTATTCCTAGATATTTATTCTATTTTTTTTTCCCCAAAGGTGAATGGGATTGATTCCTTGATTGCTCTTTCTGATTTTCCATTGTTATTGTACAGAAATGCAAGTGATTTATCTGTATTGATTTTGTACCCTGCAACTTTGCTAAATTCACTCATTAGCTCTAGCAATTTTCTAATACTATCTGTAGGGTTTTCTATCTATAGTATCATGTCATCTGCAAACAGTGAGAGCTTTACTTCTTCTTTTCAGACCTGGTTTTGTTTTATTTATTTTTCTTCTCTGATTGCTATAGCTAGGACTTCCATAACTATGCTGAATAACACTGGAAAAATGGACATCCTTGTCTTGTTTCTTATCTTAGGGGGAATGTTTTCAGTTTTTCACCATTGAAAATAATGTTTGCTGTAGGCTTATCATATATGGCCTTTACTATGTTGAGGTAGGTTCCTTCTATGCACATTTTTTGAAGAGCTTTAATCATAAATAGATGCTGAATTTTGTCAAAGGCTTTTTTCTGCATCTATTTAGATGATAATATGGTTTTTATCTTTCAATTTTTAATATGGTGTGTAACATTGATTGATTTCTGTATATTGAAAAATCCTTTTCATTTATTTGCACTTCTGTGTTTCTAGTTTGTTCCTTCATCTGTGCAGTATTCCTCTGCCAATTCATTATTTTTTAAAATAAGTTATTGTGTTTGAGATCTTTTACCAGGCTTCAAAGAAAGTTGAATTCTTTCCTTGAAGAAGGTTGAATTCTTTCTTCCTTTTAGCTTCTTCCCTCCTAAGGTTGGTTCAGTGGTTTTTGTGAGCTTCATATAGGGTGAGATTTGTGCTGAGTTTTTGTTTGTTTTTCCTCTGATGGGCAAGGCTGAGTGAGGTCGTACTCCTGTCTGCTGATGACTGGGTTTGTATTTTTGTTTTGTTTGTTGTTTAGATGAGGCATCATGCACAGGGTGCTACTGGTGGTTGGGTAATGTCAAGTCTTCTATTCAACTAGTTTCCTTTGTGTCAGTTCTCACCATTTGATACTCCCAAGGGTTAGTTCTCTGGTAATCTAGGGTCTTGGAGTCAGTGCTCCCACTCCAAAGGCTCAGGGTTTGAGCTCTGTTCAGGAATGAAAATTCCACAAGTGGTCCGTTATGGCATTAAGGGAGAGCAAAACAAATATCCAAAAATGATTAATGAAAGATGAACTCCAGACAAATGTCAGTTACAAAATCAGGTAAATAATAACTCAAATAATGGAATATACAAATACACACCCATGAGCAAAGTGAAGGCAGTCCAACAAAAATAGAATAGACTGATCTGGCAAACAAAGGAAATCAAAAATTATATTTACCAGTTAAAAACAAACAAACAAACAAAAAACTAACTTAAGCACAACCTGGAAAATAAAACTAAAGTAAGGTGCCAAGTGGGGAATAAACCAATGAAAACAAAACTAAAATATATGTTTAGAGGAAAGGAAAGAAAGAAAAGAAAAAAGACTAGATATATAAAGTTAAATAGAGGTAGATGAAGAAGATTTAAAAACATTAAAGCTTAACTGCAAGGAGAAAAGAAGCGTAGGATAGAGAAATGAAAGAATAAATTTAGAAAAAAATATAATAAGTTTAAAAAAAACTAAAATTATAAAAAAGAAAAAATAGAAAAAAAAAATGGAAGAGGAAAGAATAAAGGTGGAAAAAAAAAAGGAAAACTTCACAGAACTGCAAAGGCCCAATATAGAGGCAGAGATTTATAATAACAGAAAGTGTGAATGAATGTACACATATACATATACTTATAAGCAAAATCAAAACAAACCAACAAAAATTAAATGCAACAGATTGACCTAGTGAACAAAATAAACCAAAAAATTATATCTGCCAGAACAAAAGTAATTAAAGCACAAACAGGAAAGCAAAACTAAAGCAAGGTGCCAATTAGGAAATAAAGTGATGAAAATGAAACTTACAAATATGTTGAGAGGAAAGTAAAGTAAAGAAAGAAACAGGGGGGCAGTCCTAAGATGGGGGAGGAATAGGACTGGGAGACCACTTTCTCCCCAAAAATTCATCAAAAGAACATTTGAACACCTAGCAGATTTCACAAAACAACTTATGAATGCTGGCAGAGGACATCAGACAAAAGATGTAGGGACAGAGCTATGTCCCAGAAGCGAGTCTTAAAAAAGAGAGAAGTTTCCAAACACCCGGGAGCACTCTCACTGGAGTGTCTGTGGTGAGCCTTGGAACCTCAGAGGGCAACATCACTGAGAGGGAAAATAAATAAATAATTAAAACCCACAGATTACGTGCCTAATGGCAGTTCCCAGTGGAGAAGCAGCACAGATGCTTACATCTACCACTAGCAAGCAGGGACTAGACAGGGAGGTGTGGGCTGCATTGCTTAGGGTAAGGGCAGGCCTAAATGCCCTGAGGGCAATCTGAGGGAACTAACTAGAGATAGCAACCCAGACTGTCCCACCAAAAGCCCCAACCTAAGACACTCACAGAACAAAGGACTGAGCAGAGCTAGCCTGTTGGGGACCAGCCCATCCCCCGCTGGAGACAGGCAGGCAAGGGCAGCCAGAGCCGGAAAGGGGGCAATCACCGCCTGAGAGAGGCATCGCCTTCAAAACTGCAAGCAGGCTTCATTGCTAACCAAGACTTCTTGGGATTCTGGATGGTCGACATCTGCCGGCAGGGTCGTAGCCACAGATCAGCTCCTCAGAAGAGACAAATGGCACACCTGAGAAGGCACACCTGTTGTACACCCAGAAAACCGAGCGGCAGGTACGGGGGGCGGGGGTGGGCAATAAGTCGCAGCCCCCACCTGGGGGCGACTGTGCTCGCTAAGCACCTGGTCACCTGAGCTGCTTGGACCTGGGAAGGGAACAAAATGCAGGCCCAACAAAGTCTGCTCCTTTATGGAGTACCCGAGAACCTGAACCTGAGTGGCTTAGACCTGGGAAGTGCATGCAACCCAGGGCCCACCTCAGTTACTGGCAGAGCAACCTGGAGCCTGAACAGTGTAGACTGGGAAAACACACACGCCATGAGTGGGGACAAACCCAGTGTGGCTGAGACACTGCGAGCACTCCCCACATACACCAGTGATATATGTTTTCAGTGTTCCTCCCTCCCCACAGCACAACTGAACAAGTAAGCCTAAAAAAGTGACCACCACCACCCCCTTGGGTCAGGGCAGAAATTAGACACTCAAGAGGCTACCAAGCAGAAGAAGCTAAAATAAACAGAGGGAACAGCTTTGGAAGTGGCAGGTGCAATAGATTAAAATCCTGCAGTTAGCACCGACTACGTAGGAAGGGGCCTATAGATCAAGGATCTATCTGAAAATGAACTGACACCACACAGTCCACAACAACACCATAGAAAGTCCTAGATATACTTTTACTATTATTATTTTTTATTTATTTTTATTTTTTAAATTAAAAACAATTTAAGTCCTTTATTATTCCTTTAATTTTCATTTTTATAACCTACTATTACTTTGCAAAAAAAGACCCTATTTTTAAATCAAACTCCATATTAATATATAATATACATATTAATATATATTAATATATAATACTTATTGTGACTTTTTTTTCTTTAATTTTTTTGAGAATCTAACCTTTACTCTGGATTTTTAATCTTTGCTTTTTGTTATTTGTTATCAGTTTTGTACCTTTAAGAACCTAATCTTCAGTACCCATTTTTACTTGGGAGCGAGATTACTGGCTGGATTGCTCTCTCTCCCTTTAGACACTCCTTTTTCTCGCCCAGGTCCCTCTATCTCCTACCGAACCCTTTTCTTCTCTACCCAACTCTGTGAATCTCTTTGTGTGTTCCAGGCTCTGGAGAACACTTAGGGAACTGATTACTTCCTAGATCAGTCTCTATCCTTTTGAATCCCCCTTTTATCCTCCTAGCCACCTCTATCTCCTTCCTCCCTCTTCTCTTCTCTGTGTAACTCCATGAACATCTCTGAGGGATCCAGACTGTGGAGAGCACATAGGGAAGTGATTACTGGCTAGCTTGCTCTCACCCCTTTTGATCCCCCCTTCGCCTCCTGGTCACCTCTGTCTCCCTCCTCCCTCTTCTCGTCTCCATGTAACCCTAAGTACCTCTCTGGGTGTCCCTCACTGTAGAGAAACTTTTCATCATTAACCTAGATGTTTTATCATTGGTGCTGTATAGATGGAGAAGTCTTGAGGCTACTGTAAGAATAAGACTGAAAAGCAGAGGCAGGAGGCTTAAGTCCAAAATCTGAGAACACCAGAGAACTCCTGACTCCAGGGAACATTAATAGATAGGAGCTCGTCAAAGGCCTCCAAACCTACATTGAAACCAAACACCACCCAAGGGCCAACAAGTTCCAGAGAAAGACATACCACACAAATTATTCAGCAATATAGGAATATAGCCCTGAGCTTCGATATGCAGGCTGCCCAAAGTCACACCAAACCAACAGACATCTCAAAACTCATTACTGGACACTTCATTGCATTCCAGAGAGAAGAAATCCAGCTCCACCCACCAGAACACCGACATAAGCTTCCCCAACCAGAAAACCTTGACAAGCCCCACCCACCCACAGTGAGGAACCTTAACAATAAAGAGGAACCACAAACTGCCAGAATATGGAAAGGCCACCCCAAACACAGCAATATAAATAAGATGAAAGGCAGAGAAATATCCAGCAGGTAAAGGAACAGGATAAGTGCTCACCAAACCAAACAAAAGAGGAAGAAATAGGGAAATTACCTGATAAAGAATTCTAAATAATGATAGTGAAAATGATCCAAAATCTTGAAAACAAAGTGGAGTTACAGATAAATAGCCTGGAGACAAGGATAGAGAAGATAGAAGAAAGGTTTAACAAGGACCTAGAAGAAATTTTAAAAAGTCAATATATAATGACTAAACAATAAATGAGATCAAAACACTCTGGAGAGATCCAACAGTATAAAACCAGAGGCAGAAGATAGAATGTTAGAAATAAATGAAACAGAGAGGAAAAAGAATGAAAAGAAACAAGGACAACCTCAGAGACCTCTGGGACAATGTTAAATGCCCCAACATTCGAATCATAGGAGTCCCAGAAGAAGACAAAAAGAAAGACCATGAGAAAATACTTGAGGAGATAATAGTAGAAAACTTCTCTAAAATGGGGAAGGAAATAATCACCCAAGTCCAAGAAACCCAGAGGATCCTGAACAGTGTAAAACCAAGGCAAAACACCCCAAGACACATAATAATCAAATTAACAAAGATCAAACATAAAGAACAAATATTAAAAGCAGCAAGAGAAAAGCAACAAATAACACACAAGAGGATTCCTATAAGGATAACAGCTGATCTTTCAATAGAAACTTCAGGCCAGAAGGTAATGGTAGGACATACTTAACCTGATGAAAGGGAAAAACTGACAACCCAGATTACTGCACACAGCAAGGATCTCACTCAAATATGAAGGAGAAATCAAAAGCTTTACAGACAAGTAAGAGCTGAGAGAATTCAGCACCAACAAACTAGTGCTCTAACAAATACTAAAGGGTCTTCTCTAGACAAGAAACACAGAAAGGGTGTATAAACTCGAACCCAAAGCAATAAGGTAATTGGCAAAGGGATCATACTTATCAATAATACCTTAAATGTAAGTGGGTTGAATGCCCCAACCAAAAGACAAAGACTGGCTGAATGGATAAAAAAAAAAAAAAAAAAAAAAAAACCCTGTGAATGTTGTCTACAAGAGACCCACCTCAACACAAGGGACACATACAGACTGAAAGTGAAGGGTTGGAAAAAGATAATCCATGTAAACAGAGACCAAAAGAAAGCAGGAGCAGCAATACTCATATCAGATAAAATATACTTTAAAACAAAGGCTGTGAAAAAAAGGCAAAGAAGGACAGTACATAATGATCAAAATATCAATACAAGAAGATATAACAAATATAAATATATATGCACCCAACATAGGAGCATCACAATATGTAAGGCAAATGATAACAAGTATGAAAGGGGAAATTAACAATAACACAATAATAGTGGGAGGCTTTAATACCCCACTCACATCTATGGATAGATCAACTAAACAGAAAATTAGCAAGGAAACACAAACTTTAAATGACACAATGGACCAGTTAGATCTAATTGATATCTATAGGACATTTCACCCCAGAACAATGAATTTCACATTTTTCTCAAGAGCACATGGAACCTTCCACAGGATAGGTCACATATTGTGCCATAAATCTAGCCTTGGTAAATTCAAAAAAATTGAAATCATTCCAAGCATCTTTCCTGACCACAATGCAGTAAGATTAGATGTCAATTACAGGAGTAAAACTATTAAAAATTCCAACATATGGAGGCTGAACAACACACAGCTGAAGAACCAAAAAAATCATGGAAGAAAAAAAAAAAAAAAGAAATCAAAATACCCATATAAACCAATGAAAATGGAAACACAACAACCCAAAACCTATGGGACACTGTAAAAGCAGTGCTAACGATAAGGTTCATAGCAATACAGGTTTACCTCAAGAAACAACAAAAAATCAAATAAATAACCGAACTCTAAAGTAATTAGCCTACAACTAATAAAAATAAATGCAAATAAAAACATAAAAAATAAATAAATAACTGAACACTACACCTAAAGCAACTAGAGAAGGAAGAAATGAAGAACCCCAGGGTTAGTAGAAGGAAAGGAATCTGAAAAAGTAGGGCAGAAATAAATGTAAAAGAAACCAAAGAGACCATAGCAAAAATCAACAAAGCCAAAAGCTGGTTCTCTGAGAAGATAAATAAAATTGACAAACCATTAGCCAGCCTCATCAAGAAACAAAGGGAGAAAAATCAAATTAACAAAATTAGAAATGAAAATGGAGAGATCACAACAGACAACACAGAAATACAAAGGATCATAAGAGACTACTGCCAGCAACTATATGCCAGTAAAATGGACAACTTGGAAGAAATGGACAAACTCTTAAAAACTTATAACTTTCCAAAACTGAATCAGGAAGAAATAGAAAATCTTAACAGACACATCATCAGCAGGGAAATTGAAACTGTAATTAGAAATCTTCCAGCAAACAAAAGCCCAGAACCAGATGGCTTCACAGCTGAATTCTACCAAAAATTTAGAGAAGTGCTAGCACCTATCCTACTCAAACTCTTCCAGAAAATTGCAGAGGTAGGTAAACTTCCAAACTCATTCTATGAGGCCACCATCAACCTAACACCAAAACCTGAAAAAGATGCCACATAAAAAGAAATCTACATGCCAATATCACTGATGAACATAGATGCAAAAATCCTTAACAAAATTCTAGCAAACAGAGTCCAAAAACCTCTTAAAAAGATCATACATTATGATTAAGTGAGCTTTATCCAGCAATGTAAGGATTCTTTAACATCTGCAAATCAATCAATGTAATACACCACATAAAACAATTGAAAAATAAAAACCATATGATTATCTCAATAGATGCAGAGAAAGCCTTTTACAAAATTCAACATCCGTTTATGATAAAAAACTCTCCAGAAAGAAAGAATAAAAGGAATATACCTCAACATAGTAAAAGCTATTTATGTCAAACCCACAGCAAACATTATCCTCAATGGAGAAAAAATTGAAAGCATTACCCCTAAAGTCAGGAACAAGACAAGGGTGCCCACTCTCACCACTAATGTTCAACATAATTTTGGAAGTTTTGGCCACAGCAATCAGAGCAGAAAAAGAAATAAAAGGAATCCAGATTGGAAAAGAAGAAGTAAAACTCTCAATGTTTGCAGATGACATGATCCTCTACATAGAAAACCCTAAAGACTCCACCAGAAAAATACTAGAGCTAATCAATGAATACAGTTAATTTGCAGGGTATAAAATTAGCACAGAGAAATCCCTCACATTCCTAAACATTAACAATGAGAAAAAAGGAAGAGAAATTAAGGAAACAATTCCATTCAACATTGCAAAGAAAAGAATAAAATACTTGGGAATGTATCTACCCAAAGAAACAAAATACCTATATATATAAAGCTATAAAACACTGGTGAAAGAAATGAAAGAGGACACAAATAGGAGAAATACACCATGTTCATGGATTGGCAGAATCAATATAGTGAAAATCAGTATACTAACCAAAGCAAACTGTAGATTCAATGCAATCCCTATCAATCTACCGATGGTATTTTTCAGAGAATTAGAACAAATAAATTTACAATTTGTATGTAAATACAAAAAACATTGAATAGCCAAAACAATATTGAGAAAGAAGAACTGAACTGGGGGAATCAAACTTCCTGACTTCAGTCTCTACTACAAATCCACAGTCATCAAGAGAGTATGAAACTGGCACAAAGACAGAAATATAGATCAAAGGAACAAAATAGAAAGCCCAGAGATAAATCCATGCACCTATATATACCTTGGCATAGTCAATAAAGCAGAAATAGATTTTTTTCTGGAACTCTCTTGGTTTTATGATGATCAAGCAGATGTTGGCAACTTGATCTCTGGTTCCTCTGCCTTTTCTAAAACCAGTTTGAACATCTGGAAGTTCATGGTTCATGTATTGCTGAAGCCTGTCTTGGAGAATTTTGAGCATTACTTTGCTAGCGTGTGAGATGGGTGCACTTGTGTGGTAGTTTGAGCATTCTTTGGCATTGCCTTTCTTTGGGATTGGAATTAAAAGTGACCTTTTCATTAAATTACAAATACATCTACTTCCTCTTTGTTGACTATGTCAAAGCTTTTGACTGTGTGGATCTCAATAAACTATGGAAAATTCTGAAAGACACGGGAATACCAGACCACCAGATCTGCCTCATGAGAAACCTATATGCAGGTCAGGAAGTAACAGAACTGGACATGGGAAAACAGGCTGGTTCCAAATAAGAAAAGTAGTACATCAAGGCATTATATTGTCACCCTGCTAATTTAACTTATATGCAGAATACATCATGAGAAAAGCTGGGCTGGATGAAGCCCAAGCTGGAACCAAGATTGCTGGGAGAAACATAAATAACCTCAGATATGCAAATGACATCACCCTTATGGCAGAAAGTTAAGAAGAACTAAAGAGCCTCTTGATGAAAGTGAAAGAGGAGAGTGAAAAAGTTGGCTTAAAGATCAACATTCAGAAAACTAAGATCATGGCATCTGGTCCCATCACCTCATGGTAAATAGATGGGGAAACAGTGAAAACAGCGTCAGACTTTATTTTTTTTTGTGGGGGGGGGGCTCCAAAATCACTGCAGATGGTGATTGCAACCATGAAATTAAAAGATGCTTACTCCTTGGAAGGAAAGTTATGACCAACCTAGGTGGCATATTAAAAAGCAGAGACATTACTTTGCCAACAAAGGCCCGTCTAGTCAAGGCTATGGTTTTCCCACTGGTCATGTATAGATGTGAGAGTTGGACTGTGAAGAAAGCTGAGCACAGGAGAATTGATGCTTTTGAACTGCAGTGTTGGAAAAGACTCTTGAGAGTCTCTTGGACTGCAAGGAGATCCAACCAGTCCATCCTAAAGGAGATCAGTCCTGGGTGTTCATTGGAAGGACTGATGCTGAAGCTGAAACTCCAATACTTTGGCCACCTAATGCGAAGAGTTGACTCATTGGAAAAGGCCCCAATGCTAGGAGGGATTGGGGGCAGGAGGAGAAGGGGACGACAGAGGTTGAGATGGCTGGATGTCATCACCGACTTGATGGATGTGAGTTTGGGTAAACTCCGGGAGTTGGTGATGGACAGGGAGGCCTGGAATGGTGCATTTCATGGGGTCACAAAGATTCACACATGACTGAGCGACTGAACTGAACTGAGCTGATGTACACCTTATCTTCGACAAAGTATGCAAGAATATACAATGGAGAAAAAAAAAAATCTCATTAACAATTGGTGCTGGGAAAACTGGTCAGCCACTTGTTAAAAAAATGTAATTAGAACACTTTCTAACAACATACACAAAATGAACTCAAAATGGATTAAAGATGCTAAACATAAGACCAGAAACTATAAAACTCCTAGAGGAAAACATAGGCAAAACACACTCCAACTTAAACCACAGCAAGACCCTCTATGACCCACCTGCCAGAATATTGGAAATAAAAGCAAAAATAAACAAATGCGAGTTAATTAAAATTAAAAGTCTTCTGCACAACAAAGGAAACTGTAAACAACTTGAAAATATAGCCTTCAGAATGGGGAAAAATAATAGCAAATGAAGCAACTGACAAAGAATTAATCTCAATAATGTGCAAGCAACTCCTGCAGCTCAATTCCAGAAAAATAAACAACCCAATAAAAAAAAAAAAAAAGGCCAAAGAACTAAACCGACATTTCTCGAAAGAAGACATACAAATGGCTAACAAACACATGAAAAGCTGCTCAACGTCACTCATTATCAGAGAAATGCAAATCAAAACCACAACAAGGTACCATTTCACGCCAGTCAGAATGGCTGCTATCCAAAAGTCTACAAGCAATAATTGATTGAGAGGGTGTGGAGAAAAGGAAACCCTCTTACACTGTTGGTGGGAATGCAAACTAGTACAGCCACTATGGAGAACAGTGTGAAGATTCCTTAGAAAACTGGAAATAGAACTGCCATATGACCCAGCAATCCCACTGCTGGGCATAAACACCGAGGAAACCAGAATTGAAAGAGACACATGCACCCCAATGTTCATCGCAGCACTGTTTATAATAGCCAGAACATGGAACCAACCTAGATGTCCATTAGCAGACAAATGGATAAGAAAGCAGTGGTACATATACACAATGGAATATTACTCAGCCATTAAAAATAATATATTTGAATCAGTTCTAATGAGATGGATGAAACTGGAGTCTATTATACAGAGTGAAGTAAACCAGAAAGAAAAACACCAATACAGTATACTAGCGCATATATATGGAATTTAAAAATGATGGTAATGATAACCCTGTATGCGAGACACGCAAAAGAGACACAGATGTAAAGAATAGTCTTTTGGACTCCGTGGAAGAGGGCGAGGGTGGGATGGTTTGGGAGAATGGCATTGAAACATGTATATTATCATATGTGAAACAAATCACCAGTCCAGGTTTGATGCATGATACAGGGTGCTCGGGGCTGTTGCACAGGGATGACCCAGAGGGATGGGATGGGGAGGGAGTTGTGTGGGGTGTTCAGGATTGGGAACACATGTACATCTGTGGCAGATTCATGTCAATGTATGGCAAAACAAATACAATACTGTAAAGCAATTAGCCTCCAATCAAAATAAATATCTCTATATTAAATAAATAAATAAAAATTAAAATTTTAAAAAAGAAAGAAAAAATAGATATGCAAAGTTAACTAGAGTTAGATAAAGAATATTTATATATGTTAAAGATTAACTGCAAGGGGGAAAGAACAGTAGGAAATGCAAACAAAAAATAAATGTAGGAAAAATAATACTAGGTTTAAAAAATTAAAAATCAAAGTTAAAAAAAAAGAAGAAGAAGAGGAAAACTCCACAGAACTGCAAAACCCCAATGTAGAGGCAGTGGTTTTTGACAACTGTTTAAAATGTGACTGAGGAAAAAGAAAAAAAAAAAAAAAAAACAAGAAAACCTCAAAAGCTTATTTGGATTTCTTATTGCCAATAAAATTAACAACTACAATGGGGGATAGGGCGGGGAGAAACGGAAAAAGAAAAGCGTCCAAAAGAATCTACAGAGCAAGTCAAAAAATAAGAATAACCAGTGTTTTTCTTGAGTCCTTTCCAGTGCTGGTAATCACAGTCCACTTTACCTCCCTAGGATGCCCTCAACACTGTGCTGATCTCCAGACCTGCTGTGGGAGCAGCTCAGATTCTAATCTAATCCTACTCCTGTATGTTCTTGCCTCCTGTGTCCACAACTATCAGAACTTGTGTGTTTTCTTTTGTGGGAGCTCTCAATGTCCTTTTATATATTTCATAGACACAGAGTCTGCCTAGATGATCATGTGGATTTAATCTGTAGCTGGTACAGCTAGTGGAAAAGTTTAGGTCTTCTTCCTTAACCACACTGCCTCTGGCTTTCATTTGTGGTTTTACTTCCACCTCTGCATGTGGGTCATCCACTGGGGTTTGCTTCTGAGGCTGCCCTGGAGTACTTGAGTTTGCCCCTGTGAGGGCCAGGTGTGGAGATGGTGCAGCTGCTTGGGTCACAGGGGTTCTGGTAGCACCAGGTACTCAGGAGGCTTGGCAGCTAGGGTAGTAGGAAATATAGTGCTCTAGAAGGTTATGACAACCAGTATTGGCTGATATGCTCCAGTATTCTTGCCTGGAGAACCCCATTCTCTGACAGAGAAGCCTGGCAGGACACAGTCTACAGGGGCGCAAAGTCAGACAAGACTGAAGCGGCCCAGAGCACATAAACACAGGATTTTTTTTTTTTTCGCCTATGTCAGCTCTGCCCCAGTGAGAATTGAGCATGAAGGTGGTGTTTGGTTTGTGGAGACCCTGGAGGTATCAAGTGTGCAGTGACACATTCTGCCTCCGTGTCAGGAGTTATGGCCCTATCAGAGTCTTTTTTCTAGCCTCTTTTAGCTGGCAATCAGAAGGCCTCTTTGATCAGTCTATCTCCGAAGCTCTGCCCATTCAGGTACTTAGAGGGATCCGTTGCCTGGGGTCCTCCTCTGTTGTTTGATGCATCAGGCACATAGAGGGGCTCCCCTGACTGTGATCCTACTGTGTAGATCTGTGCATCAGGCACTTAAAGGGGCACCTTGGGTGGGGTCCTACTCTGTAGTTCAGTGTGTCAGGCTTTTGTTGGGTTCAGTTGCTGATGGTGGCATGTGGAGAGAGAGAGGCTATGGTGATGGCTCCACCCCTTACACGTGACTCAGTAGTATCGCCTTGCTTCCGTGACTGTCTGGCTTTTCTTCACAGGCATTTCCCACCATGATCTCCTCCCTCATATCCCCTTGATCCGTCTCTCTGCAGTCAACAGCAGCCTTCACTCTGGGATTGCTCCACAATCCTTAGACTCCAGCTCCCAGCCGTTGCCCCTTCCAGGAGACCCGAGTTCCTACCTAGCGTATATATGGCTGTGGCAAGGACTGTCTGATCCTCATTCCATTTAGGCTGCCACAGATCAGCTGCTTAACTCTAAGCTTTAAATGTTTCTCCTCTGACTCAGACAATTGCCCCGCTGTGGGGATTGGACCCCTGCTTCAGTTCCCCCACCTGCTGAGGATAGGTCCAGTCCTACCAACACTCCTGTTTTCCCCCTAGTTCCTTTGTCCTACTGAGTTTTTCATGGTTCTATATATTCTCTTCCACTGGTCAAATACTCCTGTCTGCTCTCAGTTGGTGTTCTGCATAAACTTCTGTATCTGAAGGTGTATTCCTGATGTATCCATGGAGAGAGATGTACTCCACCTCCACTTACTCCTCCACAATCTTGTTCTCTTGGCAATCAGTTTTAATAAGTAAAATTAATTGCACAATTCGGAGACCATAATTCCTCTCACAAAAATTGTCTCAGATACTTTTCTGGAGAGGAAGTGAAAAAGATAGAGAGCAACCTAGTAACATTCACCAGCCATTCATTTTGGGAAAAAAAAAAAAAAAAAAAAAAAAAACAGCTTTAAACTCCACAGTTTCTATTGACTCAATAAGAGGGAAAATTAATATCACCAGAGAGACTCAAATTTTTATTTTTGTTTACTAGATGAAGTTGATATGGAATTTGCAAAAATGGACACTTAAAAATAAGAACATGATCATGTGTGCATAGCAGAGCTATGTAGGAAACCTGGCCAAGCAATGCACCATCAGGTCTGAACATTCAAACATGATAATCATTTGAATGAATCACTGAAACAGATTGTGAGCATCTCTCATCTGAGATATTTCAAAAGTGGTATCTTTAAAAATTATGTTCAAGCTTAGTTTACTGTCTGTATAATTTAAGAGAATAATGTTCAGGTCCAGATAATAGAGTAGACTAAGCCTGGAGTGTTCTTCCAGTCTTTTATAATTATGATACACTGAAATTTCACTTAACCAGAATATTAAAAGGACCGAATACCCTAAGAATTTTGATGTTAAACTTTATTGTTTGAAAACTTAAAATGTAAAATATCTTAAATTAGGTCCAATTCTGTAAATTGATTTAGGTTGTATGATTCTACTTTCCTGTCACATGATTATTGTATTTTTTTCCTTTGAAGCTTTGTAAAGCTTAGGGTCATCAACATGCTTATCAATTCTTATTACCCAGGATTATAGAAATAACTAACTTCAAGGAATACACTCTGAAGTCAGATGCATTATCCATTGTCCCATTGGCCTGCTCAAGCGATATATTCTTAAAGCATAGTGAACAAGATTTTGTAATAGATTTGATGTATACAAAGAGGAGAAAGACCAAAGATTACACTATGATTTGGTAGGAAGGAGTTTACATTAACTGAAATGGGAAAAAAAAATGTGGGAGGCTATCATTAGGGCTGAAATATCAGAAGTTCAGTTTAGAAGGTTCTTTTTGAGATGACTATCAATAAACAGGAAATGATCAGTAGTTAGCTAGTGGTATGTATCTGTAGTTGCGGGGAGAGCCTTGTATTGCACAATTACCAAGCATTCTATAATTCCCAACGTTAGTTTAAGTTACCATATGCTATATCATCATGTACAAAACTTTGCACCTTCAAAGACATTTTCCCCAAAATAATTTTTCTTCATGTTTTCCTATTATAAAAAAAGTGTATATCAGTTCAGTTCAGTTCAGTTCAGTCGTGTCCGACTCTTTGTGACCCCATGAATCGCAGCACGCCAGGCCTCCCTGTCCATCACCAACTCCCGAAGTTTACTCAAACTCATGCCCATCAAGTCGGTGATGCCATCCAGCCATCTCATCCTCTCTCGTCCCCTTCTCCTCCTGCCCCCAATCTCTCCCAGCATCAGGGTCTTTTCCAATGAGTCAACTCTTCGCATCAGGTGGCCAAAGTATTGGAGTTTCAGCTTCAGCATCAGTCCTTCCAATGAACACCCAGGACTGATCTCCTTCAGGATGGACAGGTTGGATCTCCTTGCAGTCCAAGGGACTCTCAAGAGTCTTTTCCAACACTACAGTTCAAAAGCATCAATTTTTCGGCGCTCAGCTTTCTTTACAGTCCAACTCTCACATCCATACATGACCACTGGAAAAACCATAGCCTTGACTATACAGACCTTTGTTGGCAAAGTAATGTCTCTGCTTTTTAATATGCTATCTAGGTTGGTCATAACTTTCCTTCCAAGGCATAAGTGTCTTTTAATTTCATGGCTGCAGTCACCATCTGCAGTGATTTTGGAGCCCAAAAAAATAAAGTCTGATACTGTTTCCACTCTCTCCCCATCTATTTCCCATAGCTGATGGGACCAGATGCCATGATCTTAGTTTTCTGAATGTTGAGCTTTAAGCCAACTTTTTCACTCTCCTCTTTCACTTTCATCAAGAGGCTTTTTAGTTCCTCTTCACTTTCTGCTATAAGGGTTGTGTCATCTGCATATCTGAGGTTATTGATATTTCTCCCAGCAATCATAATAACAATACCCAGTCTCTGCATTATTTTATGTAATTTCCAAACTAATTCTAGATGAGAGATACTTTTATTACCCTATATTATAGATGAGGCCACTGAGGCTTAGAGTTATATAGCTTTGCCAAGGTCACACAAGTGTTGAGTTGAACACTGGTGTAACTGTCTTAAGAACACAAAATTTTAGCCACAACATAGTTCTGCCTCTCTCCAATGATTTCCTTTTCTCCCTTTTGCCTTATTTTGCTTTTATCAGTATATGTGTGTGCACACACACATACACCTGCTTGCCAAGGCTTTCAAACAGTGCAGAGCAAGATTAATAGCACTGTCATAAGATTAGATGCTTCTTACTACCAGTAGCTTCTTCCATCCAATTTCTCCTTTTCCCCTCTTAGTGTACTAATTTTGTTTTGGTATCAGTTGATAAAAATGCTTGTTACATACACATGTGAGTACTTTGACATCACACTTAGTTATAGCAGTGGTAGGGGAGGAACATAGAGCTCTCAAACATTGACATAATTTTAGGTAAGAAAGTGGTTCCAATTAATATTTTGGCGTAATTAATTTTGCTATAATTATTTTGTTATCCAAATTGTTTTCCAATAGTACTCTTTTTTAATGCTATAAACATGCTATCAAGAAATCACTTGAGCTATGCTTTTACTTAGACCAATAATGAAAACAAATACAGAAACTATATATTCTGGGTTTCCCCCCCACAAATAATATTTTTATACTGTTGAGCAATATATTTTTCCCTCTTTCTCTTCATTTTACTCAATGTAAGATCAACTTCCACATTTTGCATAGTCTAAGCTTATTTTAAATGAATTTCTATGTCATCTTTTTAAATTCCAGGTACTTGTAGTTTCAAAATCATCTTAACAAACTAAGTTCAATATCATGGGCAATAGTCCTGTTTACATGTGAATAACATATGAGAGAAAATTGTTGGTTGACCCCAAATCAGTTATTCTTATGAGCAATAGGACTTTCTGGGTGGCTCAGCAGTAAAGAATCCACCTGCAATTCAAGAGCAGCAGGAGATGTGGGTTCAATCTTTGGGTCAGGAAGATCCCCTGGAGTATGGCATGGCAACCCACTCCAGTATTCTTGGAAATTCCATGGACAGAGGAGCCTGGTGGGCTACAGAACATGGGGTCACAAAGAGTTGGACATTACTGAAGCAACTTAGCATGCATGTGTGCCTTAGCAGCAGAGTTAAATTTACAACATGATGTTCTAATGTAATTTATTTCAAACTTTAATGCATGTCAGAATCACCCAGGGATCTTGTTAAAATGCAGAGTCAGGTTCAAGAATGGAGTCTAAGACTATGTTTCTAACATGCTCCTCCTTGTTGACAATATGGCCAGTGGGTCCAGTACCACATCTTGAATAGAAAAGGTCTAGATCAAACTGCTGTTCATAGTTGATTTCAGAAGAAACAATTATACTATTTGATAAATGCATTCACTCACTTTCAAATATCTACTATGTTGAAATTTTGTGGATGTTAATATGAATAACTTTGTCTTCAAAGAATTCACAATCAAGTGACAAGGTAATGCCATCTAGAAACAAGTACACTGGAATATACACATATTAATATATTCATGTATGGTAGTTTTAAAAAGAAAGCAGGATTTCATTCTTTTTGCAATTACAAAAACAAACAATGAAAATACATACAATATAGAAAGTGAGAGATCCCCTTTCATTTCATCCTTACTCTTAAGAAATAACTACCATTTTTCCAGTTTCATTGAGATATAATTGATATATGTGACTATAAAAATTTAAGATATATAACATAATGGTTTGACTTAAATATATTGTGAAATGATTGCCACAGTAAATTTAGTCAGAAGTAACTATGTTTAATAGATCAATTTGTATTCTTTCAGATTTTAAAAATGAATAGAGATATACATTAATTTATAAAAACAGGATCATGCTTTATGTATTGTTCAGGAAGCATTTTTCTTAATTCAACACTGAAAACCCTATTTTAATATATCAATATACTTTTTTCCTCATTCATTTTTAAAATTTTATATATAGCAATGTTTTTCCTGCATCAGTATAATTTTATTAGATATTTTGACTTCAGCTATTTACATTATAAAAAATAAATTATTACCCTGAATTGTATCAACCAAATTGAAAAGTCTAAAGGTATAAAAATGGAAGACAAAAATTCTCTGCTTATATTGAAGGTTTAGCTCGCAAATTAATGTATTCTGGCCATTTTTGTTGTTCTGTTCCATTGTGGTTTTTTATAGAATGTTGAATATATTGTGCTCTACAAACTTTTTGTTTAACCATTCTATGTGTAATAGTTTGCCTCTGCTGTAACCAAACTCTCAATCCTTTTCTCCCCTACCTCCCTACTCCTTGGAAATCACATCTATTCTCTACATACCTGAATCTGTTTTAGTTTTGTAGATAAGTTGGTTCATACTGAATTTTAGGTTTCACATATAAGTGATATCATGTGGTATTGTCTTTCTCTTTCTGACATACTTTGTTTAGTATGATAATCTCTAAGTCCATCCATGTTACTGAAAATGGCATTATTTTGTTGTTTTTGATGGCTGAGTAATATTAATATATATGTATTTATATAATATATATGTCATATATATATATATATATATATGACACAACAACTTATTTATCCATTCATTTGTCTATAGACATGTAAGTTGTTTCCATGTTTTGGCTATTGTAAATTGCTATTATGAATATAAGGCTATGTGTGTATTTTTAAATTACAGTTTTGTCCAGGAGTGTGCATGCTAGATCATATGGCAACTCTATTTTTAGTTTTTTGAGGAGCCTCTATACTGTTTTCCAAACTGGCTGCAACAGTTTACATTCCCACCAACAGTGTAAGAGGCTTCCCTTTTCTCCACACCTTCTCCAGCATTTGTTATTTGTAGACGTTTTAATGATGGCCATTCTGACTGGTGTGAGGTGTGATACCTCGTCATTTTGAATTATATTTCTCTCATAATTAGCAATATTGAGCATATTTTCATGTGTCTATTTTCCATCTGCATGTCTTTGGAAAAATATCTATTTAGGTCTTTTGTCCATTTTTCAATTGAGTTGTTCTTTTTTTTTGTTGTTGTTGATTTGTATGAACTGTCAGTATATTTTGGAAATTAAGCCCTTGCTATTTGCATTCTTTTCAAATATTTTCTCCTATTCCATAGGTTATCTTTTCATTTTGTTTTTTGTTTCCTTTGGAGTACAAAATCTTGTAAGTCTGATCAGGTCCCAATTTGTTTATTTTTGTTTCTATTTCTATGGCCTTGGGAGACTGACCTAAGAAAACATTGGTACAATTTATGGCAGAGAATGTTTTGCCTGTGATCTCTTCTAGGAATTTTGTAGTGTCACATCTTAGTTTTAAATCTTTAAGCCGTTTTGAGTTAATTTCTATCCATGGTGTGAGACTATATTTTAACTTCGTTGATTTACATGTAGCTATCCAACTTATTCAGTACTAGTTGCTGAAGAGACTATTCCGCATTTTATATTCTTCCCTTCTTTGTTGAAGAGCAATTGATCATAGGTGTGTAGGCTTTTTTCTGGGCTCTCTATTCTGTTCCATTAATCTATACACCTGTTTTTGTGCCAATATCACAATGTTTTGATTACTGTAGCTTTGTAGCATTGTCTGAAGTCTAGGAAAGTTATGCTGCCTGCTGTCTTTTTTTCCCTCAGGATTGCTTTGGAAATTAGGATCTTTCAGTATTCCATATAAATTTTAAGATTATTTGTTCTAGTTCTTAAAAAAAAAAGAAGGTGTCATGGATAATTTGATATACATCACATTAAATCTGTAGATTTCTTTGGGTAGCATTACCTTTTTTTTCTTTTAAAAAATTTATTTTAATCAGAGGGTAATTACTTTACAATAGTGTAGTGGTTTTTGCCATACATTGAAATGAATCTGCCATGGGTGTACATGTGTCCCCTATACTGAACCCTCCTCCCACCTCCCTTCCCATCCCATCCCTCAGTGCACTAGCTTTGAGTGCCCTGATTCATGCATCAAACTTCGACTGGTCGTCTATTTCACATATGGTAATATACATGTTTCAATGCGATTCTCTTAAATTATCCCACCCTCGTCTTCTCCCACAGAGTCCAAAAGTCTGTCCTTTATATCTGTGTCTCTTTTGCTGTCTCACATATAGGGCCATTGTTACCATCTTTCTAAATGCCATATATATGCATTAATACACCGCATTGGTGTTTTTCATTCTAACTTAACAATATAAATTATTCCAATCCAAGAGCATGGGATATCTTTCCATTTCTTTGAATCATCTTCAATTTCCTTTACTAATGTTTTGTAATTCTCAGCAAATAAGTCTTTCACCTACTTGGTAATATTTATTCTTAAGAATTTGGAGTTTTTGGAAGCAATTAAAAAACAGATTATTTGTTTTCATTCCTTTTCTGATATTTAATTATTAATGTAAAGAATTGCAACTTATTCTGTAATTTGATCTTGCATCTCGATATCTTGATGAATTCATTTATCAATTCTAGAAATTTTGTGTGGAGTTTTTAGGGTTTATTTTGTCAGCTGCATATAACGACAATTTTATCTATTACATACCAATTTGAATACATTTTATTTATTTTTACTGTGTGATTGCTGTGACTAGGATTTCCAATTCTATGTTGAAGAGAAATGGTGAGAGTTGGCATCCTTTCCTTGTTCCAGATTTTAGTGGGGAGTCTTTCAGCTCTTCACTGTTGAGCATTATATTGGCTCTGGGTTTGTCATAAAAAGCTTTTATTATCTTGAGATATGTTTCCTCTATACTCACTTTCCCAGATGGCACAGTGGTAAAGAATCCTCCTGCCAATACAGGAGAAGACAAAATAGATGCAGGTTCGATCTTTGGGTTGGAAAGATCCACTGGAGTAGAAATGGCAACCCACTCCACTATTCTTGCCTTGAAAATCCCATGGATAGAGGAGCCTAGTGGGCTACAGCCCATGGGGTTGCAAAGAGTTGGACACAGCTGTGTGACTAAACACAGACTTTGGTTAGAATTTTGATTTTGAATGAATGCTGAATTCTGTCAAATGCTTTTTCTGTATTGATTCAGATGATCATGTGGTTTTAGCATTTTCTTGTGTAGATGCAGTGTATCGCATTGATTAATTTGCATATATTGAACCATTCTTGTGACCCTGGGGTGGAGCCAATTTGGTTGTAGTGTATGACCCTTCCTTTAATCTGTTGTTGGATTCTGTTGAAAATTTTTGCATATATATTCAAATACATCGGCCTGTAATTTTATTTTGTGGTAGTGTCTTTGGCTAATTTAGGTATCAGGGTGATGTTGGCTTCATAGGATGACTTTGGGAGTGTTCCTTCCTCTTCAATCTTTTGGAAGAGTTTGAGAAGGGTCAGGATGAGATCTTTTTATGTTTGGTAGAATTCCCAAATAAAGTCATCTGATTCTGGGCTTTTGTTTGTAAGGAGATTGTTTTGTGTTATTCTAATTTTGTTTTGTTTTTCAGTTCTAGTAATTTATATGTTCAAGTTATCTATTTTTTCTTGGTTCAGTTTTGGCCAGCTGTATGTTTCTAGAAACTTGTCCATTTCTTCTAGGTTGTCATTTTTTTTTTTTTTTTTTTTTTTGGCATATAATTGTTCAGTAGTCTCTTTATTTTGTATTTCTGCTCTATTAGTTGTGATTTCTCCTCTTCCATCCCTTATTTTGTTTAGTTAGCTATTCTTTCTTTTCTTCTTGGTCAGAACTTTGTCAATTTTGCTTACCCTTTCAAAGAACCAGCTCTTTGTCTTATTGACTTTACAGTTGTTTTGTTTATTTCCTCTCTGATCTTTATTATCATTTTATTTCCACTGACTTTAGGCTTTGTTTGATTTTTGTCTAATTCTTTTAAATAGCGAATTAAGTTTTTTATTTGAACTTTTTCATGTTTCTTAAAGAAGGCCCGTGTCACTATGAAGTTTTCCTATGAAGGACTGCTTTTGCTACATCCTATACACCTATGGTTGTGTTTCCCTTATCATTTTCCTCAAGATACTTTTAATTTCTTCTTTGATTTCATCATTGACCCATTTTCTTTTTAGCGGCATGTTGATTAGTCTCCATGTAATTATTTCTTTCTTTCTTGTTTCTTTTTCTGTGGTTGATCTCTAGTTTTATGCATTTGAGTCAGAGAAGATGCACAAAATAATTTTATATACTCTTAAATTTGTTTAGAATTATTTTGTGCCCTAGTATGTAATCAATCCTAGAGAATGTTCCACGTGAACTTGAAGAAAAAAAAAATATGTGTAGTCATGCCCTGAATATATGTATTGAGTCTGACTGTTTTATGGTAGCATTTGGGATATCTGTTGCCTTATTAACTTTATGCCTCAAAGATGTGTCCATTGATATGAGTGGGCTGTTAAAGTCTCTTACTATATTCTCATTAATTTCTCCCTTTGTGTATGTTAGCATTTGTTTTATGTATTTAGGTGCTCCTATATTGTATACATATTTTTGATGAGTGCAATATCTCCTTGTATTTATCCTTTTATCATTGTACAGTGTCCTTTATTTTTCTTTATGGACTTTGTTTTAAAGTCTGTTTTTTCTGATATGGGTATTGTGACTGAACCCCCCCCCCCCCCCACTTTCTTATTTCTGTTTGCATGAAATATCTTTTTCCATCCCCTCACTTCCAATCTATGTGTGTGCTTTGTCCTAAAGTGGGTCTCTTTTAGGCAGCATATTGTATGTTTGTTTTTTAATCCAATATCCCATTCTATGTCTTTTGATTAAAGCATTTAGTTCATTGATATTTAAGGTAATTATTAATATATATATATGTACATATTTCCATTTTATACCTTGTTTCTCCATTGATTTTATACTTTTTCTCTGTTCCTTCTTGTTTTTCCTTTTGTGTTTAATGAATTCCTCTTGCATTATGCTTTGCTAGTTTCTTATTGGTTTTGTGAAACTATTGTATGTTTTTGGTTTGCCTTGACTTCCTCTTTTAAAATCGAGCCTTTATCAGAGCAGGGACTCTGAGATTTAATTCTGTATTGCAAATATGCCTAAGCACTGGACTCTCAAGTTCACAGTCAGCTACTTACCTAATCCTCTGTAACAGTAGTCCCCAACCTTTTGGGCATCAGTTACAGGTTTTGTGGACGACAGTTTTCTCATGGACTGGGAATAGAGGGGGGCGGATTTCAGGATGATTCAATTGCATTAAACATATTGTGTACTTTATTTTTATTATTACTACACTGTGATCTATAATGAAATAATTACTATATTTTTATATATGAAACAGTGAAATATATGGTGACTGAAACAATTCACCATAATGCAGAATCCCTGCATAATGCAGTGGGAGCCCTGAGCTTGTTTTCCTTCAACTAGATGGTCCCAGCCAGGGGCAATGGGAGACAGTCACTCAAAATGTGTTGCTTGTGTCCAGTCTACTCTGTGATCACCTTTTGTTTGCTGTCATTGCAGAAAACCCTGCTTCACAGAGATAGGATGTTGGAAATAGAAGCAGACGTTTCAGTGCTTTTGTGGCAATCTCAGGATATTCTACCCTGACTGTAGTCCAGAATGTCTGAAGATTTGAAGTTGTCTCAAACATATTTTTAAGGCCACCATCATTTGTGATCTCAAGCAATTGATCCTCTTCTAGTATGGACAAAGTTAATTCACCTGACTTATTCACAAATGGGTCAGGGATCCATTCCTTCCCAGTTTGGGAGTCATTTTTGTGATTGGAAAGTGATGCTCAAGCTCTTTTGAAAGTTGAAGGAAGTGGTCATGCACCAGCTGGGAGAAAGAAGGCCCTGGCTCAGTTTGTTTAAAAATCTCTGCTAATATTGCTAAAATTTGAAAAGTGTCAAAAATCCAGATGTTCACACATCATTTCCATAATTCCAATTTGGCTTTGGTTTTAGCCACTTTATCTTCCAACTTGAGTTGTCTTCCTCCCCTGAAGTGACAAACTGAGCTAATTGTGCAGGTTGAATGTCAGACAGGTAAGCAAGTTTTGTGATCCATTCTGTGTCACTGAAATATTCTGCCACTGGTGACTTTTTTAAAAGAAATTTATGGAGCTGTTATCAAAACTCAAAAACTCTGGCCAGTGACCTACCCTTAGAAATCCATGTCAGTTCTGTGTATAAGAGAAGGCGTGAGTGCTCTGCATAAATCTCCTCACAGAGCTGCGTGAACAGATGTTAGGGGCATATACTTTATTTTAATTTTTTTCATTTATTTTTATTAGTTGGAGGTATTTAGGGGCATATACTTTAATGTGGTTGATAATTTTAACTGCATCCTGCAAAATGTTAAGTTCAGGTGATGTTTTTTGGTTAGTCAGCATTTCCTTATGGATGACACAGTGCATGGATTTACATTCAGAAGTGACCTCTTTGAACTGAGTAGTGAAACCAGAAAGCTTCTCAGTTATGGAAACCACTATATCCATGCATGCTGCTGCTGCTAAGTCGGTTCAGTCATGTCTGACTGTGCGACCCCACCCCACTGTGCAGCCCACTAGGCTCCTTGGTCCCTGGGATTCTCCAGGCAAGAATACTGGAGTGGGCTGCCATTTCCTTCTCCAATGCTTGAAAGTGGAAAGTGAAAGTGAAGTCGCTCAGTCGTGCCTGACTCTTAGCCACCCCATGGACTGCAGTCTACCAGGCTTCTCCATCATGGGATTTTCCAGGCAAGAGTACTGGAGTGGGGTGCCATTGCCTTCTCTGCTATCCATGCATATAAGAACACAAAATGATCACTTCAGTTTCCTGATATGTAATCATTCAAAAATTTGTATAGTTCTTCAGCTTTGCTGTTGGTTGGCAACAAAAGTGCACATCACATATCCTCATGAAAATATTTATCACACAAAACCAGGCATTATCATCTTGTTGTCAACATCAGTAGACTCGTCAACCTGGATTGCATGCCACAGTGACTCATTAATCCTCTCTAACAACCGTGCCTCAGTATCCTCTACTATTCCATCAATTTGTCTAGTTATGATTCATGAACATATGCCACCTTTTGAACTGCAGCCTTTCCTAAAAGTTCATAACAAATGCCCTTAGCAGTAGGCAGGATCAGGTCTTCACCAATAGTAAAGAGCTTCTTAGCTTTGGCAATGTGATTAGACATGAAGAATGCTGCTCTCAGTGCAGACACATTTGATGAAGTGGTAGCCTTCAATTAATTGCTTCTGTTCTTCTTGTTCATGTTTCCTTCATTTGAAAAACTCCAAAGTCTGATCTTTCAATGCAGGGTTTTTGGTCTCCATGTGGCAAAGAAGTTTCAAAAGTTTCATGGATTTGTTGGCTAGCTAGTTGCTACATATTATACAAAGCAGGTTTGGAGAATGCAAATCATTTGTTGCAATGAACCCATAATTTACATAGGACTCTTGGTATTTTCTCTTAAATGCAGCTTTATTTTTCCCCCTTTTTTCTTTTTTTCTTTTTTTTTTTTTTTTTGGACAGTCTTAGAGTCTTCTGCTGTCTCATCATTGGGTCTTTCCCCCTTTCTAAATAAGCTCTCCAGCAGCATTTGCTTTTTACTCATTTTGGCTAGGGTTTGCTTGTGGGCTTGTTAAAACTGTGACTGAGACAAGTGTGTGCAGTGCAGGAAAATGGCACAGACAGAAATGGTAAATAAAATAATGGGCACACCACTTTCAGGCTAAAATAAGTGTCAGATTCTGATTTAAAGCCTACCACCAGATGTGGTTATACAATTAAATACATCAACTCACTTGCCACTATAAAGCTTGCCACCAGATTCAGCTTAGTTGCCACTTGCCACTTACTGATAGGGTTTTGATATGCCTACAAGCAATTGATTTATTATGTTCTCTGTGCAGACAAATCTGTATGCTAATGATAATCTATATTTGTAGCTGCTCCCCAGTGCTAACATCACTGCCTCAGCTCCTCCTCAGATCATTAGCCATTAGATTCTGATAAGGAACATGCAACCTAGATCCCTCATATGTGCACTTCACAGTATGATTGATTCATAGTCCTATGATAATCTAATGCCATCTCTGATCTGACAGAAGGCAGAGCTCAAGTGGTAATGCAAGCAATAAGGAAAGGGGCTGTAAACACAGATGAAGCTTCCCTTGCTCACACACTGCTTGCCCCTTGCTAAGATACCTGGTTCCTAACAGGCCATTGGTCCATTGCCTGAAGGTTGGGAAGCTCTGCTCTATGAAGTCACTTTATTACTTTACTGCCTTTGCCAGGTCCCTTAAAGCCTCCCTCTACCCTCTTACATTTTCTGCATCATCTCTCCTATTACTTCACAAAAGAAATTTAAAAATCCAGGTAAATATTTCTCTCTCTCTCTCCTTCTCTCCCTCTCTACCTTCCTCCATCCTTCCTTTACTCCCTCTCCTTCTTTATCTCTACCTGCATGTAACATACACAAAAAGATACTTTTACCTTCTTTTCATGAATTTTAATGTAGTTTTTGATTTAAAAAAATGGATTTCTAAGGGTAGGTCACTGGCCAGAGTTTTTGAGTTTTGATAACAGCTCCATAAATTTCTTTTTAAAAAAAGTTACCAATGGCAGAATATTTCAGTGATACAGAATGGATCACAAAACTTGCTTACCTGTCTGACATTCAACCTGCACAATTAGCTCAGTTTGTCACTTCAGGGGAGAAAGACAACTCAAGTTGGAAGATAAAGTGGCCAAAACCAAAGCCAAACTGGAATTATGGAAATGATGTGTGAACATCAGGATTTTTGACACTTTTCAAATTTTAGCAATATTAGCAGAGATTTTTGGAGAAGGCAGTGGCACTCCATGCCAGTGATCTTGCCTGGAAAATCCCATGGACAAAGGAGCCTGGTAGGCTGCAGTCCATGAGGTCGTTACCAGTCGGACATGACTGAGCAACTTCACTTTCACTTTTCACTTTCATGCACTGGAGAAGGAACTGGCAACCCACTCCAGTGTTATTGCCTGGGGAATCCCAGGGACGGGGGAGCCTGGTGGGCAGCCGTCTTTGGGGTTGCATAGGGTCGGACACGACTGAAGCGACTTAGCAGCAGCAGCAGCAGAGATTTTTAAACAAACTGAGCCAGGGCCTTCTTTCTCCCAGCTGGTGCATGACCACTTCCTTCAACTTTCAAAAGAGCTTGAGCATCACTTTCCAATCACAAAAATGACTCCCAAACTGGGAAGGAATGGATCCCTGACCCATTTGTGAATAAGTCAGGTGAATCAACTTTGTCCATACTAGAAGAGGATCAATTGCTTGAGATCACAAATGATGGTGGCCTTAAAAATATGTTTGAGACAACTTCAAATCTTCAGACATTCTGGACTAGAGTCAGGGTAGAATATCCTGAGATTGCCACAAAAGCACTGAAACGTCTGCTTCTATTTCCAACATCCTATCTCTGTGAAGCAGGGTTTTCTGCAATGACAGCAAACAAAAGGTGATCACAGAGTAGACTGGACACAAGCAACACATTTTGAGTGACTGTCTCCCATTGCCCCTGGCTGGGACCATCTAGTTGAAGGAAAACAAGCTCAGGGCTCCCACTGCATTATGCAGGGATTCTGCATTATGGTGAATTGTTTCAGTCACCATATATTTCACTGTTTCATATATAAAAATATAGTAATTATTTCATTATAGATCACAGTGTAGTAATAATAAAAATAAAGTACACAATATGTTTAATGCAATTGAATCATCCTGAAATCCGCCCCCCTCTATTCCCAGTCCATGAGAAAACTGTCATCCACAAAACCTGTAACTGATGCCCAAAAGGTTGGGGACTACTGTTACAGAGGATTAGGTAAGTAGCTGACTGTGAACTTGAGAGTCCAGTGCTTAGGCATATTTGCAATACAGAATTAAATCTCAGAGTCCCTGCTCTGATAAAGGCTCGATTTTAAAAAAGGAAGTCAAGGCAGAAATATATGAAAAAACTAAATATATATATATATATATGTAGTATGGAACTGAGATTTGTAAATTCTGGTCCTTGACTTAGCTTTTCTATTAGTTCAAACTAATATCTATTTTGAAAATTTATTTTGAAATATGGATTAATTTAAATCAATTGTGTGTCCTTTCATTCCCTTACAGATTCAAACACATATCTTTCCTCCCCTATAGACTATGTTTAGTAGCTGCTGGTAACAGAATCTCTTCCTGGACAGTTTGTGTTATCATTCAAAACTAAACAAAAAATAGGAAGCAATAATTTATATCACAGTCAGTTTTTTTATGATGTTTTTTCCTATGAGCCTGAGACACAGAATTTTATCTTGTTTTATACGCTGTGGTGCTGAACCATGCCTGCAATTCCCATTAATTTCAAAAAGAGTACATACTAGGATCAGCTGTTCAGGAGTATAAAACAACAAAACAAAATAAAACAGAAAGAAATAAAGAAAAGGAAAAGAAGAGAAGAATCTTCTTACTCTAAGAGATTCCTTTTGCTTTATGGATTATCATTCTAGCTGTTGACCTCAAAGATTACTAGGACTATTTTTTAGTGCACCACTTGAAATTTTTGAT
This sequence comes from Dama dama, assembly GCF_033118175.1. Lineage (NCBI taxonomy): Eukaryota > Metazoa > Chordata > Mammalia > Artiodactyla > Cervidae > Dama > Dama dama. The sequence goes on from NC_083714.1 coordinate 75,259,455, forward strand.
CTATGTGACAGACACAGCAAAGAGTAGATAGAGGATAGGAGAGGAACAAATTAGCATAGGTGTCAGTACATATGTCTGATAAAACTATTGATACTTCATGATCCTTGTCAGCAAATAGGATTATGACAGTAGCAATGGATCACTTGTAATTAGTTTCTTCTGGAAGATTAAGCACATTTAAACAACAAATGTCTCATCTGTTTTCACACCTGAAAAATTTGAACTTTGCTTATAAATAAATTCATACTGAAAACAAACAAACAAACAAAAAAACACTACATGTGAAAATAATCCAGGGAAAACAAAAGACTGCTTATATCACTGAAAATGTGGCATCAATGTCACATCTCTTTCGGAATTTTCTACAGTTTGTTTTGATCCACACTGTCAAAGGCTTTAGTGTAGTGAATGAAGCAGATTAGATGATTTTCTGGAACTCCTTTGCTTTCTCCATGATCTAAGGAATTTTGAAAATTTGATATCTTGTTCCTCTGCCTCTTCAAAACTCAGCTTTAAATCTGGAAGTTTTCACCCAAGATGATGGAGGAATAGGATGGGGAAACCACTTTCTCCCCCACAGATTCATCAAAAGATCATTTAAATGTTGAGCAACTTCCACAAAACAACTTCTGAATGCTAGCAGGGGACACCAGGAACACAGAAAGGCAGCCCACTCTCTTCAATAGGAGGTAGTACAAAATATAAAAGACAAAAATACAAAAGATTTAGGGACAGAAACCTGTCCTGGGGAGGGAGTCATGAAGGAGGAGAAGTTTCCACACAATAGGAAACCCTGTCAGAGGTGGGTCTGTAGGGAGTTTTACAGTCTCAGAGGGCAACATAACCAGGAGAAGAAAAAATTAAAAAGCCCACAGAATATGCACTTTACTGCAACTGCCAGTGAAGAAGTGGCCCAGACGCTCACATCCAGCACCAGAAAGAGGGGGCTGGGCAGGGAGGTGTGGGTTGCTTCATTCGTCCTTAGGGTAAGGACCAGGCCAGAATGCCCTAAGGACAATCAGAAGGAGCTAGAGAGATAAAAAATTAAATAAATAAATTTAAAAAAGAACTTTCCCATGAAAGGATCTAACATGCAGCCTGGTGCACTCACAGAACAAAGGATTGAGCTAGCTGGATTCATATAGGCCCCACCAGAGGCAGAGAGGCAGGTGTGCGACAGCCAGAGCTGGAAGGCAAGGTTCTGCTACGATCTTGGCCCCAGAGATGACATCTTCCACCAAACTGTGAGCAGGCTCCAAGTTGCTAACCAGGTCTTCCTGGGATCCTGGATGGTTGACATGCACCAGGAGTGTCGCAGCCTGAGATCAGCTCCCCAGAAGAGACACAGCACACCTGAGACAGTGGCACATCCAGGAAAATGAGCTGCTGGGACCAGGGAGGTGATTAAGTTGCACGAACCACCTGGAGGTAGTGCACTCACTAAGCATCTGCTCACCTGCACTCCTCAGACCTGTGAAGGGCACAAACACACACCCAACTGGGTCTGTGCCCTTGTGGAGTACCCGAGAACCTTAGTGACTTAGACCTGGGAAGTGAATGAAACGCAGGGTCCACTTGGGACAGTGCCCTTGCAAAGCACCCTGGAGCCTGAGCAGAGAAATCCAGGAAGTACATGCTACTTTGGGCTGTGGCAAACCCAGTGTGGTCCATCCACAGTGAGCACTCCCCAAAAATGCCAGTGATATTTGTTTGCAGGGTCCCTCCCTCCCCACAACACAACTGAACATAAATAAGTGATCGCCTTTGCCTGCTTGGGTCATGGCGGAAATTAGACACTGAAGAGACTTGCAAACATAGGAAGCCAAAATAAATAAAGAGGAAAATGTGCTGCAAGTGACAGGGGAAACATATTAAAACTCTGTAGTTAACATTGACAGTGCATTGGAGGGGGCCTATAAACCCTGGGAACACATACAAGCTGGAAGAAGTAACTATCTGAAACTGAACTGACCCAACACTGTCCACAGCTCCAGAGAAATTCCTAGATATATTTTCACTATTATCACCTTTGTAATTTTTTAAAAAAACATTTTTTTAAAAACATTTAATTTTCATTTTCATAAGATACTCAGTTCAGTTCAGTTGCTCAGTCATGTCCAACTCTTTGTGACCCCATGAATCACAGCACGCCAGGCCTCCCTGTCCATCACCAACTCCTGGAGCTTACTAAAACTCATGCCCATCAAGTCGGTGATGTCATCCAGCCATCTCATCCTCTGTCATCCCCTTCTCCTCCTGCCCCCAATCCCTCCCAGCATCAGGGTCTTTTCCAATGAGTCAACTCTTCGCATCAGGTGGCCAAAGTACTGGAGTTTCAGCTTCAGCATCAGTCCTTCCAATGAACACCCAGGACTGATCTCCTTTAGGATGGACTGGTTGGATCTCCTTGCAGTCCAAGGGACTCTCAAGAGTCTTCTCCAACACTACAGTTCAAAAGCATCAATTTTTCGGTGCTTAGCTTTCTTCACAGTCCAACTCTCACATCCATACATGACCACTGGAAAAACCATAGCCCTGACCAGATGGACTTTTGTTGGCAAAGTAATGTCTCTGCTTTTTAATATGCTATCTAGGTTGGTCATAACTTTCCTTCCAAGGAGTAAGCGTCTTTTAATTTTATGGCTGTAGTCACCATCTGCAGTAATTTTGGAGCCCAAAAAAATAAAGTCTGATACTGTTTCCACTGTCTCCCCATCTATTTCCCAAGAGGTGATGGGACCAGATGCCATGATCTTACTTTTCTGAATGTTGAGCTTTAAGCCAACTTTTTCACTCTCCTCTTTCACTTTCATCAAGAGGCTTTTTAGTTCCTCTTCACTTTCTGCCATAAGGGTTGTGTCATCTGCATATCTGAGGTTATTGATATTTCTCCCAGCAATCTTGATTCCAGCTTGTGCTTCTCCCAGCCCAGCGTTTCTCATGATGTATTATGCATAGAAGTTATATAAGCAAGGTGACAGTATACAGCCTTGACATACTCCTTTTCCTATTTGGAACCAGTCTGTTTTTCCATGTCCAGTTCTAACTGTTGCTTCCTGACCTGCATACAGGTTTCTCAAGAGGCAGGTCAGGTGGTCTGGTATCCCCATGTCTTTCAGAATTTTCCGCAGTTTATTGTGATCCACACAGTCAAAGGCTTTGGCATAGTCAATAAAGCAGAAATAAATGTTTATCTGGAACTCTCTTGCTTTTTTGATGGTCCAGCGGATATCGGCAATTTGATCTCTGGTTCCTCTGCCTTTTCTAAAACCAGCTTGAACATCTGGAAGTTCACGGTTCACGTATTGCTGAATCTTGGCTTGGAGAATTTTAAGCATACTATCTTGCAGAAAATACACTATTGTAAAGCAAATTTCATATATACACACACACACATACATATGTTCATATTTATAAATATGCATTCATATATATTCATATATATGTGCATGTTTAATTTTTGTGATAGATTTTGTTTTGTATTCTTATATTGTATTTTTGAGAGTCTAATCACTAGATTTTTAATCTCTGCTTTTTGGTATTTGCTATCAATTTTGCACTTTTAAGATTCTAATCTTCAGTATCCATTTTCTCTTACAGATCCAATTACTGGCTTGATTTCTCTCTCCCCTTTTGACTTTCCCTTCTCCCCCCCAAGGACACCTCTATCTCCTTTCTTCCCTTTCTCTTCTCTACTTAGCTCTGTGAATCTCTCTGGATGTTCCAGACTGTGGAGAACACTGAGGGAACTGATTACTGGCTTGATTGCTCTTTCCCCTTTTGACCCCCCCTTTTCTCCTGGCCACCACTATCTCCCTCTTCCCTCTTCTCTTTTCTGTGTAACTCTGTGAGTCTTTCTGAGTGTCCCTTGCTATGGAGAATTGTTTAACCATTAGCCTAGATGTTTTATCCTCTATGCTGTATGGATGGAGAAGTCTTGAGGCTACTGTAACAGAGGGAATGAAAGCAGAGGCAGGAGGCTTAACTCCAAAACTTGAGGACATCAATGAACTATTGATTTCAGGGAACATTAATAGACATGACCTCACCCAAGTCTCCATACTTACAATGAAACCAAGCTCCACCCAAAAGCCAACAAGTTCCAGTGCAAGATATACCATGTTAATTATTCAGCAAAGTGGGATCACAACACTGAGCATTAAAAGACAGGCTGCCCAAAGCCATCCCAAATGCAAAGATACCCCAAAACTCACTACTGGACACTTCATTGCACCCCAGAGGGAAGAGATCCAGGTCCACCCACCACAACACAGACACAAGCTTCCACAACCAGGAAAACTTGACAAGCCACTAGTTCAAGCCAACCCACAGGGTGCAGGCTCCACAATAAAGAGGAACCACAAGCTTCCAGCCTACAGAAAGGGCACCCCAAACACAGCAATCTAAACAAAATGAAAAGACAGAAAAATACTCAGTAGGTAGAGGAACATGACAAATGCCCACCAAACCAAATAAAAGAGGGAGATAGAGTTTACCTGAAAAAGTATTCAGAAAAATGATAGTAATGATGATCCAAAATCTTGAAAACAAACTGGAGTTACAGATAAATAAACTAGTGACAAGGATTGAGAAGATGCATGAAATATTTAACAAGGACCTAGAAGAAATAAGAGTCAACCAATAATGAATAATGCAATAATTGAGATTAAAAGCACTCTGGAAGGAAGCAACAGTGGAATAACTGTGGCAGAAGAGGGGATAAGTGAGGTGGAAGATAGAATGGTGGAAATAAATGATGCAGCGAGGAAAAAAGAAAAAAATAATTAAAAGAAATGAGGACAACTTCAGAGATATCTGGGAGAATGTTTAATGCTGCAAAATTCGAATCTTAGGTGTCCCAGAAGAAGAAGGCAAAAAGAAAGGGCATGAGAAAATACTTGTGGAGGTAATAGTTGAAAACTTCCCTAAAATGGGGAAGTAAATAGCCATGCACAACAAAGAAATTCAGCAAGCCTCAAACATGATAAACACAAAGCAAAACACCCCAAGACACATTATTCAAGCTAACAAAGATCAAACACAAAGAACAAATATTAAAAGTGGCAGTGGAAAAGCAACATATAACAAACAAGGGGATCCCCATAAGGATAACAGCTGATCTTTCCGTAGCAACTCTTCAGGCCAGAAGGGAATGGCAAGACATACTTAAAGTGATGAAAGAGAAAAAACTACAACCAAGATTACTCTACCCAGCAAGGATATCATTCAGACATGAAGGAGAAATCAAAAGTTTTACAGACAAGGAAAAGCTGAGAGAATTCTGCACCACCAAACCAGCTCTTCAACAAATGATAAAATATATTTTCTAGACAGGAAATACAGAAAAGGTTTATCAAATTGAATCCAAACAATAAAGTAAATGGTAATGAGATCATGCATATCAATAATTACCTTAAACGTAAATGGGCTGAATGTCCCAACCAAAAGACAAAGACTGGTCAAATGGATATAAAAACAAGACCTTTATATATACTGTCTACAAGAGACCCACCTCAAACTTACTGCCACATAGACACTGAAAGTGAAGGGCTGGAAAAAATATATTTCATGGGAATAGAAACCAAAAGAAAGCAGGAGTAGCAGTGCTCATATAAGATAAAATAGACTTTGAAATAAATACTGTGGAAAGAGACAAAGAAGGACACTACATAATGATCAAAGGATCAATCCAAGAAGAAGATATAATAGTTATAAATATATAAGCACCGAACATAGGAGTACCTCAATACTTAAGGCAAATACTAACAAGTATGAAAGGGGAAATTAACAGTAATGTGTAATAGTGGGAGACATTAATACCCCACTCACACCTATGGATAGGTCAACCAAACAGAAAATTAGCAAGGAAGCACAAGCTTTACAATGGACCAGTTAGACCTAACTGATATTTGTCAACCTCATTGACATTTCATCCATAAAAAAATGAATTTCACTTTTCCCCCAAGTGCACACAGAGCTTTCTTCAGAATAGATCACATCCTGGGTCATAAAGCTAACCTTAGTAAACTCAAAAATAAATAAGTAAATATGTAAATAAATCAATAAAATTATTTTGCTCATCTTTTCTGATCACACTGTGGTAAGATAAGATGTCAGCTACACAAAAAACAATATTGAAAAACACAAACATATGGAGGCTAAACAACATGCTTGTGAAAAACCAACAGATCATGGAAGAAATCAAAAAAGGAAATCAAAATATGCACAGAAAGAAATGAAAATGAAAACATGAAAACCAAAAACCTATGGGATTCAGTAAAAGCAGTGCTAGGAGCAAGGCTCACAGCAATACAAGCAAATCTCAGGAAACAATAGAATCATCAAATAAATAACCTAACTTTACACATAAAGCAACTAGAAAAAGAAGAAATGAAGAATCCCAAAATTAAGAGGAGGAAAGAAATCATAATAATTAGAGCAGAAAAAAAAATTGCAAGAAGCAATAAAGACTATAGCAAAAAAAATAAAAAATAAAAAACTAAACTAAAAGCTGGTTCGTTGAGAAGTTAGCTATAATAGACAAATCATTAGCCAGACTCATCAGGACAAAAAGGGAGAAGAATCAAATCAGCAAAATTAGAAATGAAAATGGAGAAATCACAACATACAACACAGAGATACAAAGGATCATGAGATGTTACTATTAGCAACTATATGCCAATAAAATGGACAACTTGGAAGAAATGTACAAATTCTCAGAAAAGTATAATCTTCCAAAACTAAACCAGGAAGAAATAGAAAATCTTAACAGACCCATCACAAGCATGGAAAATGAAACTGTAATCAGAAATCTTCCAACAAACAAAAGCCCAGGACCAGATGGCTTCACAGCTGAATTCTACCAAAAATTTAGAGAAGAGCTAACACCTATCCAACTCAAACTCTTCCAGAAAACTGCAGAGGAAGGAAAACTCCCAAACTATTTGCATGAGGCTTCCATCACTCTAATACCAGAACCAGACAAAGATGCCACAAAAAATAAAACTACAGGTCAGTATCACTGATGAACATAGATGCAAAAATCCTCAACAAAATTCTAGTAAATAGAATTTAACAACATATTGAAAAGATCATACATCATGACCAAGTGGTCTTTATCCCAGGGATGCAAGGATTCTTCAATATTCAGAAATCAAACAATGTGATACACCACATTAACGAATTGAAAGATAAAAGCCATATCATTATCTCAATAGATGCAGAGAAAGCCTTTGACAAAATTCAAAACTCATCTATGATAAAAACTTTCCAGAAATCAGGCATAGAAGGAACATACCCCAACATAAAAAAAGCCATGTATGATAGACCCATAGCAAGCATTATCCTTAATAGTGAAAAATTTGAAACATTTCCTCTAAAGTCAGGAACAAGACAAGGATGCCCACTCTCACCACTACTATTCAGCATAGTTTTGGAACTTTTGGCCATAGCAATCAGAGCAGAAAAAGAAATAAAAGGAATCCAGATTGGAAAAGTAGAATTAAAACTCTCAGTATATGCAAAACAGAAAAAGAGACACAGATGTACAGAACAGACTTTTGGACTCTGGGAAAAGGCGAGGGTGGGATGTTTTGAGAGAACTGTATCTAAACATGTATATTATCAAGGGTGAAACAGATCACCAGCCCAGGTTGGATGCATGAGACAAGTGCTCAGGGCTGGTGCACTGGGAAGACCCAGAGGGATGGGGTGGGGAGGGAGGCGGGAGGGGGTATCGGGATGGGGAATACATGTAAATCCATGGCTGATTCATGTCAATGTATGGCAAAAACCACTACAATATTGTAAAGTAATTAGCCTCCAACTTATAAAAATTAATGGGGGGGGGGACAAAAAACTTCTCACTGTTTGCAGATGACATGATTCTCTAGACAGAAAACCCTAAAGACACCACCAGAAAGTTACTAGAGCTAATCAGTGACTATAGTGAATTTGCAGGGTATAAAATTAATACACAGAAATCCCTTGCATTGCTATACAATAACAATGAGAAAACAGAAAGAGAAATTAAGGAAACAGTCTCATTCACCATTGCAATGAAAATAATAAAATGCTTAGGAATAAATTTACCTAAAGAAGCAAATGAAAAAAAAAAATGAAGAAAAAGAAGCAAATGATCTTTATATTGAAAACTATAAAACACTGACGAAAGAAAGAAAGATGACATGAATAGATGGAGAAATGTACAGTGTTCATGGATCAGAAGGATCAATATAGTGAAAATGAGTATACTACCCAATGCAATCTATAAAGTCAATGCAATCCCTATCAAGTTACCAACAGTATTTTTCACAGAATTAGAACAAATAACTGCATAATTTGTATGGAAATACAAAAAAAAAAAAAAAAAAAAACCCTCAAGTAGCCAAAACAATATTGAGAAAGAAGAATGGAACTGGAGGAATCCACCTGCTTGACTTCAGACTATACTACAAAGCTACAGTCATCAAGACAGTATGGTACTGGCACAAAGACAGAAATATAGATCAATGGAACAAAATAGAAAGTCCAGAGATGAACCCAGGCCCCTGTGGACACCTTAGGTTTGACAAAGGAGACAAAAATATGCAATGGATAAAAGAGAATCTCTTTAGCAAGTGGTGATGGAAAAACTGGTCAACCACCTGTAAAAGAATGAAACTATAACACTTTCCAACACCATGCATGAAAATAACCTCAAAATGGATTAAAGATCTAATTGTAAGACCAGAAAGTATAAAACTCCTAGGGGAAAACATACACAGAACACTCTCTGACATAAACCACAGCAGGATCCTCTGTGACCCACCTCCCAGAGTAATGGAAATAAAAGCAAGAATAAACAAATGGGACCTAACTAAAATTAAAAGTTTTTGCCCAACAAAGGAAAATATAAGCAAGGTGAAAAGATAACCTTCAGAGTGGGGGAAAATTATAGCAAACAAAGCAACTGACAAAGAATTAATCTCCAGTATATACAAGCAACACATGCTTCTCAATACCAGAAAATTAAACCACACAATCAAAAAATGGGCCAAAGTACTAAAGAGACATTTCTCCAAAGAAGATACACAGATGGCTAATAAACACATGAAAAGATGCCCAACATCACTCATTATCAGATAAATGCAAATCAAGTCACCAGTGAGGTATCATCTCATGCTGGTCAGAATGGCTGCCATCACAAAGTCTACAAAGAATAAATGCTGGAGAAGATGTGGAGAAAAAAAGGAAGCCTCTTGCACTATTAGTAGGAATGCAAACTAGTACAGCCACTATGGAGAACAGTGTGGAGATTCCTTAAAATCCTGGAAATAGAACTGCCATATGACCTCACAACCCCATTGCTGGGCATACACACTGAGGAAACCAGAATTGAAAGAGGCACGTGTACTCCAATGTTCATTGCAACACTGTTTACAATAGCTAGGACTTAGAAGCAACCTATATGTCCATTGACAGACAAATGGATAAGAAAGTTGTGGTACAGATACACAATGAAATATTACTCAGCTATTAAAAAAGAATTTTGAAAAAAGAAGTAATTTTAATCAGTTATAATGAGGTGGATGAAACTGAAGATTATTATACAGAGTGAAGGAAGTCAGAAAGAAAAATACCAACATGGTGTATTAACACATATATATGGAATTTAGAAAGATGGTAATGATGACCCTATATTCAATACAGCAAAAGAGACACAGATATAAAGAACAGATTTTTGGACTCTGTGTTTGGAAAAGGCGAGGGTGGGATGATTTGAGAGAATAGCATTGAAACGTGTATATTACCATATGTGAAATAGATGACCAGTCCAAGTTTGATGCATGAAACAGGGCACTCAAAGCTGGTGTCCTGGGAAAACCCAGAAAGATGGGATGGGAATGGATGTGGGAGGGGGGTTCAGGACAGGGGGACACGTGTACACCCATAGCTGATTCATGTCAATGTATGGCAAAATCACCATAATGTTGTAAAGTAATTGCCTCCAATTAAAATAAATAAAGTAATTTTTTTTAATCTGGAAGTTCTCATTTCATGTACCACTTAAGCTGTTTTAAGGATTTTGAGCATAATCTTACTGGCATGCAAAATGAGGGCAATTGTCTGGTAGCTTGAATATTCTTTAACATTGCCTTCTTTAGGATTGGAATGGAAACTGACATTTTCATATCCTGTGGCCACTACTGAGCTTTTCCAATTTGCTTGCATTTTGAGAGCAATATTTTAACAACATCACCTTTTAGGATTTGAAATAACTCAGTTGGAATTCCATCACCTACAATAGCTTTGTAGTAATTCTTAAAGAGGCCCACCTGACTTCATACTCCAGGATGTCCCACTCTAAATGAATGACCACACCATGGTGGTTATTCAGGTCTTTGAGAAGTTTTTGTATAGTTCTTCTATGTATTCTAGCCACCTCTTCTTAATATTTTCTGCTTCTGTTAGATCCTCACCATTTTTGTCCTTTATCACACCCATCCTTGCATGAAATGTTCCCTTGATATCTCCAATTTTCTTGAAGAAATTTCTAGTCTTACCCATCCTATATTTTCCCTCTATTTCTTTGTGTTGTTCATTTAAGAAGGCCTTCTTATCTCTCCTTGCTTGTCTCTGGAACTATGCATTAAGTTTGGTATATCTTTCCCTTTCTCCCTTGCCTTTCACTTCTTTTCTTTCCTCAGATTTTGTAAAGCCTTCTCAGACAACCACTTTGTCTTCTTGCATTTTTTCTTCTTAGGGGTGATTTTGGTCACTCCCTCCTATACAAGTTTGCACATCTCCAGCCATAGTTCTTCAGGCACTCTGTCTACCAGATCTAATCCCTTGAATCTATTCATTTATATGAATCTATTCATATAAACATAAGAGATTTGATTTAGGTCATACCTGAATGGCTTGGTGATTGTCCCTACATCAATTTAAGCTTTTGCAATAAGGACTTCATGATCTGAGCCACAGTAAGATCTAAGCCTTGTTTTGCTGACTATATAGAGCATCTCCTTCTTTGGCTGCAAAGAATATAGTCAATCTGATTTCAGTATTGACCATCTGGTGGTGTCCATGTGTAAAGTCATCTCTTGCATTGTTGGAAAAGGGTGTTTGCTATGACAAGTGTATTCTATTGACAGAACACTGTGAGCCTTCATTTTGTTTCATTTTGTACTTCAAGGCCAAACTTGCTTATTACTCCAGGTATTTCTTGACTTCAGACTTTTGCATTCCAATCCCCTATAATGAAAAGGACATACTTTTCTTGTTAGTTCTAGAAGGTGTTGCAGGTATTCATAGAACTGGTCAACTTCAGTTTCTTTGACATTAGTGGTTGGATTACTGTGATGTTGAATGTTGAATCTCACTTATATTTGGAATCTATAAAACAAAAGATAATGAAAACTGACTCATAGATAGAGACAACATATAACTATTTGCCAGAAAGTTGGAGGTGGCGTGGGGAAAATAGATGAAGGGGATAGATAGTTAAAAACATCTAGTTGTGTAAGTCATGGGTATGTGATCTTTAGTATAAGGCATATGGTCAATAATATTGTAGTAATTTCACATGGAAGGAAACTGTTAGTAGAGTTATTGCTGTGATAATTTCTTAAGATATGAATAGGTAAAATTATTATGTAGTACACTTGAAACTAACATAATATTGTACATCAACTACATTTTAATAATAAATAACTGTGATTATTTACTATTATTGATATATAACAATATCATACAGGTTCTTTTAAAAGTGATTTGCAATCATTTCAGAATAAAATAATTAATATGCTTTTGAAAGAAACACTACCACCACTTTGGATCTCAGTAACTTGGATTTTATTAATTACTTTAGCAGTATTAAATAATAAATATTTCCTTCATTTTTATTGATTGATTTAATATATATTGATTTATTTCATAGATTGATAAAGCCAATCAAAAGTAAAACCCAAATCTTCTGATATAGTATGGTGGGAATATCTCACTTCATTTGTCAGGAGAGTTTGGGGTAGTTGTATGACCTTGAGCTACTTAATTTCTCTGAATCTCAGTTTCCCCATCTATAATATTAGGATTATAATTATAATAGGGCTGATCTCAAATGGTTGCTGTAATAATTTAATTCATCCATTCATGTGAGGTGGTTAAAGCATAGTCCACTGGATATAAATTGATTAATATTTACATTATTACGAGAAAACTAATTTATGAAAACATTATGCATAGCATGATCTTTGAAGTTCATAAAGGTCATCTGCCAAGATCTCCCCTCAAGAGAAACTTCTCTTATAAGCCCAGTTGACTTACAGCTTTCAGCTACCAAACTTTTAGATTCACTGCGGTGCTCATGCTGAGACTTCACTTAACTTGGGATGTCCTCAGGCAACGATAGACATGATTGAGAGGTTTCTAAAGTTGGACCATTTCTATCACAGGACTCCTCTAATGGGATAATTTTGCTTGGAAAATCCCCTATCCATTTAGTTGAGAAATTTTCATAACTGTGTTGTGTGGTTTAAAACACTTTCTTCCCAATCTTTACTTCTTTCTTCTCTTATTTCACAGGTATCAGATCTACATTTCAGGATAAAGTCTTTCCTTATCTATTCTTCCTCTCTCTCCCTATGGTTCACATTTTTTTCCCCCAATAAATTTGTGTCATATGTAACATCATCTTTCATCTGTTTCTCACAAGATTCAATTTCTTACCGATCTGATATACATCAGGAAACCAAAAGAATACATGTACGGAAAAGTTCTGAAGAGTTAAAAAAAGAAACTGAATAATTACTTCTAGGAAGTAAAAATATGAGTTAGAGAATTGGGGTTTCTCAAATTTTTGGTTTATATTCTACTTGAAGTTTGTGTGCATTTTTAATCTTAAGCATGTATTATTTTACACTTAAAATAATTAAGCTAATTAAAATAATAAATGTGATAAGAAGCAGAGTGGCATAATGCAAATACTGAACATGAATTTAGAAACTCTCTATTTGAATATTTCCCCTTACATTAGTAAACTGAAGAAAATTATTTAAATTCCCAGCCTCACTGTCTTCATATGGGAAAACAGGGATAATTATCACTGCTTGACACTTTTTAATATAGAATGCAATAGTCATTTACATCAATTACATGCATTGTCAAAGTGACCATTTTTCAATTTTTGACCCCCAGATTAACTTTGTACAAAGACAGAATAAGCCATTGTATATATAACATGATCTAAGTAGGCTGAAGGAGCTTGTCAATCCAATAATATTACCTCTGTTTTCCTTGCTTTGAAGTGCCTGAAAGGAGGAGGGATGTTGAATCCTGCTTTATAGTCATATTATATGGTGTTCAGTGCTGTCAATGATCTATCATTTTAAATTATCCACAAAATTAGCACTTGAATGGCCAAAGTTAACCAAAAGCTTATCTGATGGCAGTGAGATACAGAGAATCTCATTCCCAAGAATTAATAGTAGTCCCATTTGTAGAACCCTATTTTTTTTCCCACTATACCAGAATGCTTTTGCAACTCTGTGGGATTTGTTATTAACTCTTAGTTAAAACTAAAAAATTATCATAAATTATCTGAGTATTAGCAATACATACTCGACTAGAGCTCCATTTGTGTGGGTTTTATTAAGTATCTGATAGAATAAAATAGTGATTTCAATGACTAGCTTAAAAAAAAAGTTGTTGATGTATGGCAAAAGCCATCACAATATCACAATAAAGTAACTATCTTCCAATTAAGGTTAATTAGTTTGTTACTCTGAAAAAAGAAATGGACAAATGAAATGCTGCTCTTTAAGGCTAACCTATTGTTTTTTAACTCAACAATTAGATTACCTAACTTTTAGTCTGGGTTTAAACTGTTTCTAAAATGTGGTCCAACTTTAATCATACGTGCAGTTACAGGCAGACACTGACTCATGCACAATCCATATGTACCAATAGTTGACTCTCAGACCTTCATTTCTAATAACTTCACTGCCATGAAAAATGAAACTCTTCCAAAAATTCGTTCATAAAATGTGAAAGTTCAAAAATGGTGTAATAAAGAAAAGGGAATAAATTATTTGCCTCCACATATAGCCATCTTCTTTACTTCCATATTAAGAAAACAAAATAAAAACAATTTTTTAAAGATGAAACATTCTGATATCACATCAATACTTCTAAAAGTCAACTAAGTGTTCTCTCCTTTGTCACCTCCCATTTATTCCTCAACCCACTGCAGTCTGGCTTTATTCCCCTTGGTTTCTCTATTCAATGAATGATATTATCTATCCAGCTACTAAACCAGATATTTTGAGCTATTATTTTACCCTTTTACTCCACTATCCATCCAAACATTTGGATTTCTAATAGAAAGGTCAAACTTAATATATTAAAACTGAATCTTTTATCACAAATCTCCAAAACCTGATCTACTTACTGTTTTCTAGATCTCAGTTAGTGGCAACTCCATTCTTCAAGCTACTTAGGCAGGCCGAAAGCATCAGGCTTATTGCTGATTCTTTTCTTTATCTTTGTGATAGAATATATCAGTAAATCCTATGTATCTGCCTTTAATAATTTATTCAGAATCTGATGACTTCCAGATCCATTGCTTGCATGAATTATTGTGACAGCTTCATAACTTGGCCTGTCTGCTGCTGCCTTTGGTTCTTTATAGTTCATCCTCAACTAATAGCCAGAATGATCCTTTTGAATTATAAATCAGATTATTTCTCTGCTCTAAGGCTTCCAATGGCTCCTCAGTTCATCCCCTCTCTAACCTCATTTCCTACTTCTCTAAGATTTCTCACCTCATTCTAGTCAAATTGGCCTTTTCTGTTGAACATATCAGGAAGGCTCTATCCAAGATATTCATAGTATCACTTATGTCTGGAAAGTTCTTTCCCCAGATATCTTCCTTTCTCATTCTTTCTTTTCTCAGAAATTTCAGTTCCTCAGTTGTGTCAGATTCTTGGCCATCCCATGGACTGCAGCTTGCCAGGCTTCTCGGGCCACCACAAATTTCCGGAGCTTGCTTGAACTCACATACATCAAGTCAGTGATGCCATCCAACCATCTCATCCTCTGTCATCCCTTACTCCTCCTGCCTTCAATCTTTCCCAGCATCAGGGTCTTTTCCAATGAGTCAGTTCTTCGCATCAAAGTATTGGAGCTTCACCTTCAGCATCAGTCCTTCCAATGTATATTCAGGACTGATTTCCTTTAGATGGACTGGTTGGATCTCCTTGAAGTCCAAGGGACGCTCAAGAGTCTTCTCCAACACCAGAGTTCAAAAGCATCAGTTCTTCAGTGCTCAAATTTCTTTACAGTCCAACTCTCACATCCATACATGACTACTGGAAAAACCATACCTTTGATTAGACAGACCTTTGTCAGCAAAGTAATGTCACCACTTTGTAAAATGCTGTTTAGGTTTGTCAAAGCTTTTCTTCTGAGAAGCAAGTGTCTTTAATTTCTTGGCTGCAGTCATCTGCAGTGATTTTGGAGCCCCCTAAAATAAAGCCTCTCACTGTTTCCATTGTTTCCCCATCTATTTGCCATGAAGTAATGGGACCAGATGCCATGATCTTAGTTTTTTGAATGTTGAGTTTCAATCCAGTTTTTTCACTCTTCTCTTTCACTTTCATCAAGAAGCTCTTTAGTTCTTCACTTTCTGCCATGAGGTTGGTGCCATCTGCATATCTGAGGTTGTTGATATTTCTCGTGGCAATCTTGATTCCAGCTTGTGCTTCATTGATCCTGGCATTTCACATGATGTACTCTGCATATAAGTAAAATAAGAAGGGTGACAATATAGAGCCTTGACATACTCCTTTACCAATTTGGAACCAGTCCATTGTTCCATGTCCGGTTCTAACTGTTTCTTCTTGACCTGCATACAGATTTCTCAGGAGGCGGGTAAGGTGGTCTGGTGTTCCCATCTCTTGAAGAATTTTGCAGTTTATTGTGATCCACACAGTCAAAGGCTCTGGTGTAGTCAATGAAGCAGAAGTAGATGTTTTTCTGGAATTCTCTTGCTTTTTCTATGATCTAGTGGATTTTGGCAATTTGTTCTCTGGTTCCTCTGTCTTTTCCAAATCCAGATTGAACATCTGGAATTTCTCAGTTCATGTACTGTTGAAGCCTAGCTTGGATAATTTTGAGCATTACTTTGCTAGTGTTTGTGATGAGTTCAATTGGGTGGTAGATTGAACAATTTTTGGCATTGCTTTTCAATGGAATTGGGATGAAAACTGACCTTTTCCAGTCCTGTGACCACTACTAATTTTTCCAAATTTTCTGGCATATTGAGATGAATACTTTATCAGCATCATCTTTTAAGATTTGAAATAACTTAACTGGAATTCCACCACCTCCACTAGCTTTGTTCATAGTGATGCTTCCTAAGGCTCACTTGACTTTGCATTCCAGGTCATCTAGATCTAGGTGAGTGATCACATGATCGTGGTTGTCTTTTCTCAATGAGCCCTATTTATCAACAATTCCACTATTACCTTATAACTCTCACTTTTCTAGGCTTCTCTATTTTTCCCTCTATATTACTTGTCACCAAAAACTCTCTGACATGATAGCAGAATGTTTACTTCTTGCAAGAATTAAACTGATTGTGACACCTATGAGACACCAACAATTAAGAGATGAGGTGAACTATTTCATTTTGAGGCAGTTTCATGGCATATTGTTTTGCTATCAGTAAGGGCTTAAAATAGGGCTCTCAGAAGAGTACCTTGAATCTCAGGAGGCAGGTAAATAGCCATCTAGAAAGGAACTAAAAGTAAAAAAAGAATCCAGGGTACTTCAAGGAATGAAGATCAAGTTTCAATTGAGCAATAGTTTCTGAAGTTCATGCTGCATTCTAAACAGTGCTAGTCCCCACAGGGAAAAGTGAAAGTATTAGTCACTTAGTCATGTCCAACTCTTTGCAACCCCATGGACTGTAGCTCTCCAGGCTTCTCTGTCCATGGATTTCTCCAGGAAAGGATACTGAAGTTAATAGTCATTTCTTTCTCCAGGGGATCTTCCTTGACTTATGGACTGAATCTGAGTCTCCCACATTGCAGGTAGATTCTTTACCATCTGAGCCACTAGGGTAGCCCTAAAAGTGAAAGTGTTCGTCTTTCAGTCATGTCCGACTATTTGGGACAGCATGGGCTATAGCCCACCAGGATCCTCTGCCCATGAAACTCTGCAAGCAAGAATACTAGAGTGGGTAGCCATTTCCATCTCCAGAGGATCTTCCCAACCCAGGGATCAAATCCAGTCTCCTGTATTGCAGGCAGATTATTTACCATAGACAGACTGTAATTTGGACTGTGAGAGGATAGATGAATGTTCATTAGTTTGATAAGTAATGAGAGCAAAGGTACTTTCAATCAGAGGAATTGAAACAAAGTATGTTTCTGAAGAGCAAACTGGAATATTGGTTCTCTTGTCTTATTGGGATTCATTATCATCTAAGAAACATCCATTAAGAATGGGACCATTGAGAATACAAAGTACTGGGAACACTAGTAATAAAAATGCTCAAAGCTTGGGGCCCTCAAACTCTAATTTAAAAAGATTTTGTAGGTACTTCAAGTAGAGTCAATCTTCTGAACTTTTATTCACTTCATTTTGGCTAGATCACTACAAGATTTGTATATGATCTTTGGGAAATTTGGGGCCTCAAAGAAAGAGTCAAGTAGATTCTGGGATAGGGAAATACAGAATTTGAAGGGCAAATAGACACAGGGTTAAATAAAAGAAAGGCTCAGCTTTTTCATCCATTTTATATTGTAATCACCATGCAGAAAATTTTAAGCTATTTCTTTGTCATCATCTATCCAGTGTCAATCACATTGTGTGCCACATGGTGCTGTGTTGTGCTTAGTCGGTCAGTCATGTCCAACTCTGTGTGACCCCATGGACTGTATCCCTCCTGGCTCCTCTGCCCATGGGGATTCTCTAGACAAGAATACTGGAGTGGGTTACCATGCCCTTCTCCTGAGGATCTTCTCAACCCAGGGACTGAATCTAGGTGTCCTGCATTGCAGATGGATTCTTTACCAGATGAGCCACAAGGGAAGTCCAAGAATACTGGAGTGGATAGCCTATCCCTTCTCCAGGGGATCTTCCCAACCCAGGAATTGAGCCAGGATCTCCTGCACTGCAGACAGAGTCTTTACTAGCTGAGCTACCAGGGAAGCCACTGCCACATGGTAAGTGTTTCATAAATATTTATGGAATTAAGCACATAAGATTTAAACCCCAGGTGATATGTGTTTTGTGCTTTTCTCCTCTAAGTATTTTCTTTTTTTATTTAACTTTTAAATTTTTTATTGGAATATAATCACTTTACAACTGTGTTAGTTTCTGCTGTAAATGACATGAATCAGCTATATGTGTACATATATCTCTTACCCCTTGAGCCTCTCTCCCACCCCCGACAATACACCCCTCTAGGTCATCACACAGCTCTGAGATGAGCTCCCTATGCTATACATCAGCTTCCCACTAGCTACCTACTCTACACATGATAGTGCTTTTTTTTTTTTTTTTCATTTATCTTTATTAGTTGGAGGTTAATTACTTTACAATATTGAAGTGGGTTTTGTCATACATTGACATGAATCAGCCATGGAGTTACATGTATTCCCCATCCCGATCCCCCCTCCCACCTCTCTCTCTACCCGATTCCTCTAGGTCTTCCCCATGCACCAGGCCCGAGCACTTGTCTCATGCATCCAACCTGGGCTGGTGATCTGTTTCACTATAGATAATATACATGTTTCGATGCTGTTCTCTCGAAACATCCCACCCTTGCCTTCTCCCACAGAGTCCAAAAGTCTGTTCTGTACATCTGTGTCTCTTTTTCTGTTTTGCATATAGGGTTATTGTTACCATCTTTCTAAATTCCATATATATGTGTTAGTATGCTGTAATGTTATCTTTCTGGCTTACTTCACTCTGTATAATGGGCTCCAGTTTCATCCCTCTCATTAGAACTGACTCAAATGAATTCTTTTTAATGGCTGAGTAATATTCCATGGTGTATATGTACCACAGCTTCCTTATCCATTCATCTGCTGATGGGCATCTAGATTGCTTCCATGTCCTGGCTATTATAAACAGTGCTGTGATGAACATTGGGGTGCACATGTCTCTTTCAGATCTGGTTTCCTCGGTATTTTCAAGCTCATTTTGTAACATTGTCTATTGGAGGCAATCGAAGACAACATCTATTATTTCAACATAGTCATTAATATAGACTGACAAAATTCAAGAGCTTTATTTTATTTCTAAATAAGGCCAGCACTGGCAATCAGAAATGGCTATTTTGCCAATTTCCATGGAGAAAAATTTTGTTGTCTTTTTTTTTTTTTTTTTTTGACAAAGAAAAGATCTGTCTATCCAGATGACAGACATTTCAGTTTTTCTGCTAGTAAAGAAATTCAGACTTTTGCATGTCTTGTGTAGGTTTCTTCTGCTCTCCATTCTTTTTCCTTTTTGAGTGGGGAATGTTAAACCATCCAATTGTCAACTAGGTCTCTAAACTGGAAAATAATGATACATACAAATACATTATAGTTAAAGACAAAATGCAGTTAGCTGATAATTAGACAATTGATATTCTTTTTTGGCAACTAATTGCTGCTGCAAGTTCTGAAAATGTTGCCTGTCCAATAGTGTTGCTATACGACTTTAAGGACAGTTCAGTTCATACCAATGTAGTTATACATACCACTGCATTTGTACCTTTTTCTGATTTCTGATTAGGTTAAGATTTTTTCTATTGTTTAAATAATATGAAGTGCTTTAATAGAGTGCTTTTTATGTTTTCTAGGACCAACATGCTTTGGAGTGTAAGAGTATGACAATCAGCAACATAATCCCTCTGTTTATCTAAATCTATCTCTATATGCTTTCTGAAAGAGTCAGTCTCCCTCAGATCCTTCCCAGAGTTCTGACAGTCCCTAGATGTGGGCTGTATGCTGAGTCAAATATCTTCCAAGATACAAGGTAGTACCTGTAATTTTCCTTTTCTCTAGCATTTCTCTGATATTTAAGTGACCCTTGATGTTAGTAGTATCAAAAATGGAACATATTTCACTGATGCCAATTCCTACTAAGGTGCAAATGTTACTGTTGTTGCCTGCTATAATATCTAGACAAAGAGTTCAGAGATTTAGCCTGAAGACAGTGACATTAGTGTTATTGGCACAAATTTCCATCATAGCTAAAGCTCCTCTCAGAATCCAATGTCTTCTCATTTTTCCTTCATTCTTTGTATCACATTATGTGTCAAGGTAGATTGAGCAGCCCTAATAGGAACCATATTTGTCCTCAGAAACCCAGTCATGGATGAACCCAAGCCTGAGCACAACAATGTTACATTGTTGTTGAAAAACAATGTAACTTACATTGTTGCATTGCAACAACAATGTAACTTGCATTGTTGTTCTTATCTACATTACATAATATGATAGACACTAATTGTAGTGACAACATAGATTATTAAAATATGCATATAGTGCATTGCTTCTAAAAATGATCATTACAGTCCCTCCCATTCCACATGCCCTTTTGCAATATCACATTGCCAGTCCTTCCATCAGGAGGTAGAATCTGTTTCTTGTCCCCTTGAATCTTATCCATTCAATGATTTGTTTATTTCAATGGAATATGGCAGAAGTGATTCTTGTGACTTCTAAGCCTGACCTTAAGATATCTGGCATCTGTCATTTTCACCATCTTGGAACCCAATTTCCAAGTAAAGGAGCTTGGACCAATCTACTAAATAATTAGAGCCCACATAAAGAGTGGTTGCAGGAAGTGAAGTGCCCCAACTGACATCTAGAACCAAGATTCTAGGCATATGTAGTTATCTTGGTTCTTCCAGTTCTTTTCAGTATCATAAGACAAACATCTCTTCAGAATTCAGAACCCTGTCAAAATGTCTGACTTGAAGAATTGTAATTTTTAAAAAATGATTATCTGAAGCTACTAAATTTGGAGATAACTTGGTATGTAACAATAGATAAATTAAACATCCTCTTTCTCTGGAAATAATCTTCAGTGTACAGAGAAGTCTTCAGTGGCTATGTGCACATGACATGTCTTTGACCATGCCTTATAATTGATTGATTCCAAGGTAGACCCTTGACTGAGAATAGATCAATCATATGATCTTTCAGAAAAAAATTTAAGGAATGAAGAAACACAGAGGTTGGGAGCCCTTAGAGTATTGCAACATTAACAAGAAACCAGAAATAAAATTATACTTCTCATTTCCAAAGGAATATACAAGTTATTACTCTTCCCAAACCTTGTTTATTTAGAAATTCTTTCAGTTCTGTGAGTTAGCTGAGTATTTCAATGCATTCTCAAACCTTTCACTTTTTTGCATCAACAATAGAAATGTAGGCAAAACTTACACATAGTGATTCAAATGTACCAAAGAGTACCTTTTTATTTTCTCTGAAATTGATTTTAACTTTGTTCTGAAGTTCTATCTTAATTAAAAAAGTAAAACAATTTTTACTCCAGTTAAATTCAAGTTCATTCCAATTAGTTCCCATCTCATTTCAGTTAACTGGGGGCAAAACAAGTTTAGGGGGCCTCAACTCCTGCAATAGGCTTGCCTTTCTCTTCATAGTATCTCTTCTTAGCTAGCATCTGTATGCAGGGAAATGTATATATTGTATCATGGTGGCAGAGAAAAGCCCTCTAATCTGAGTCTATCCTTCAGCTTTTTGTCCACTGAGCAGCCCACTTTATATACATTCATTTCATTTCCAGCACCAGAAGAACTTTATAACTTTTATTGGGTGATTATCTCCCTCACATAATATCCTCCTCCTCTCTTATTCTGATTCGCAGGAAAAACTTCTGTGATCTAAGTCAGCCAAGAATATTTCTTGATATATAAAAACCAAACTATGGAAGAAACAAAAATTCTTTTTATTCATTCAATGAATCCTGTCTCCTCCAAAAAGTCAATAGTATTTCTATTTAAGCTTTCCTGATAAGTCTTTTTTATATCTATTTTGAGATTAAAAGGCAAAAGAAGAACTCCTTTGTTCTCAAATATACACTGTTATTGATTCATTGTATGTGGTTTCCACCTGACAATCATGAAATAGGAATTACTTAAAATAAAAACAAACACTTCAATATCTCAAAATACTATATTCATTGCATATGGTTTTTTGCTGTCCAAATGACCTTAATCATTGCTGATGGCATGAACTAGTCAAAATTGATGTACCTCAATCCCATTTCTAATTAACTAAAAGTAGCAGGTTCCCGTTGGCTCCACAGAATTAAAAATATTAATTTAAACAGAGACTAACTTAAACATGAGGCAAAATGTATCTTCAGGAAAACAAGGTTTTCATAATATAAGTAGATTTCATTTTTAAAATTGGACATGAAAGAGAAGGATTCTGTTTGGGGCAAATAGTCTAGCTAGATATTCCAAGAATGGCCCCTGAAAGAGTTTCATAATCCTAGTTTCAGAAGAGAGTGGTACCAAAATATCTAATCAAAAGAATGAGCTTGGCTGATTCATATCAATGTATGACAAAACCCACTGAAATGTGAAGTAATTAGCCTCCAACTAAAAAAAAAAAAAAAAAAAAAAAGAATGAGCTTATTTAAGTTCCATCAGGTTGTGTAAGTCATATCTTCCAAACACTCATCAGTACTTCAGCAACACTATTTGACATACATGTGCTCTGCTTCCATAGTCATGCTTTTACTCATGTTGATTTCTTTTCCTTCCTTCAAATTTCAATATGTTAAAATTGTATCCATATATCAAGTTAGTTCAGTTCAGTTGCTCAACCATGTCTGACTCTTTGTGACCCCATGGACTGCAGCACACCAGGCCTCCCTGTCCATCACCAACTCCCAGAGCTTGCTTAAACACATGTCCATTGAGTCAATGATGCCATTCAACCATTGCATGCACTGTTGTCCCCTTCTCCTTCTTGCCTCAGTCTTTCTCAACATTAGGGTCTTTTCCAGTGAGTCAGTTCTTTGCATCAGGTGGCCAAAGTATTGGAGCTTCACCTTCAGTGTCAGTCCTTCCAAAGAATATTTGAGACCGATTTTCTTTAAGAATGACTAGTTTGATCTCCTTGCAGTCCAAGGGACTCTTGAAGGTCTTCTCCAACACCATATTTCAAAAGCATCAGTTTTTCAGTGTTTAGCTTTCTTTATGTGCCAACTCGCACATCCATACATGACTACCAGAAAAATCAAAGCTTTAACTAGACAGAGTGTGTCAGCAAATAATGTCTCTATTTTTTAATATGCTGTCTATGTTGGTCATAACTTTTCTTCCAAGGAGCAAACATAATTTAATTTCATGGCTGTCATCACTATCTGCAGTGATTCAAAGAGCTGCACCAATGCTACCTCCTCCATGAGTACTTTCTATATCCTTAGTCTAAATTTCTTAGATTTACTTAGAACTGCATTGCAATCTTTATCATAATGTCTTGTACTTGTTACTTATGTACTTATCTACCTTTTCCATTTATTTGGGAATTCCATGGATGAGTAGAGGGCAAGCTTAAACCTGACTTATATTTAAAGCCCCATATCAGGTAACCTGGCACATAATAGACATTTGATACATATTCAGGTCAGTTCAGTTCAGTCGCACAGTCGTATCTGACTCTTCACGACCCAGTGAACCACAGCACGCCAGGCCTCCCTGTCCATGCCACCAACTCCCAGAGCTTAATCAAACTCATCTCCATCAAGTTGGTGAGGCCATCCAACCATCTCATCTTCTGTCATCCCCTTCTCCTCCTGTCCTCAATCTTTCTAAGCATCAGGGTCTTTTCAAATGAGTCAGCTCTTCAAATCAGGTGGCCAAAGGATTGGAGTTTCAACTTCAGTATCAGTCCTACCAATGAATACCCAGGACTGATCTCCTGTAGAATGGACTGGTTGGATCTCCTTGCAATCCATGGGACTCTCAAGAGTCTTCTCCAACACCACAATTCATAAGCATCAATTTTTCAATGCTCAATTTTCTTTACAGTTCAACTCACATCCATACATGGCTACTGGAAAAACCATAGCCTTGACTAGACAGACCCTTGTTGGCAAAGTAATGTCTCTTCTTTTTAATATGCTGTCTAGGTTGGTCATAACTTTCCTTCCAAGGAGTAAGTGTCTTTTAATTTAATGGATGCAATCACCATCTGCAGTAATTTTGGAGCCTGAGAAATTAAAGTCAGACACTGTTTCCAATGTTTCCCCACCTATTTGCCATGAAGTGATGAGACCAGATGCCATGATCTTAGTTTTCTGAATGTTGAGCTTTAAGCCAACTGTTTCACTCTCCTCTTTCACTTTCATCAATAGGCTCTTTAGTTCTTCTTCACTTTCTCCCATAGTGGTGGTGTCATCTGCATATCTGAGGTTATTGCTATTTCTCCTGGAAATCTTGATTGCATTTTGTGCTTCATCCAGCCCAGCATTTCTCATGATGTACTCTGCATATAAATTAAATAAGCAGGGTGACAATATACAGCCTTGACATACTCCTTTTCCTATTTGGAACCAGTCTGTTGTTCCATGTCCAGTTCTAACTGTTGCTTCCTGACCTGCATACAGATTTCTCAAGAGGCAGGTCAGGTGGTCTGGTATTCCCATTTCTTTCAGAATTTTCCACAGTTTACTTTGATCCACAAAGTCAAAGGCTTTGGCACAGTCAATAAATCAGAAATAGATGTTTCTCTGGAACTCTTTTGCTTTTTCAATGATACATTAATTAACTTGAATTGAAGAATATGAAATTTCAGATGGCCTGATTCAACATTTTTATATCAATTTTTGAGAGTTTTAGATGGACTGGATTTGATGATGAATTTGACATTGAGTTTACTTATTTATATCTTAGAATTTTTGTAATGGATTCATTTTCTGTTTTCATGTAAATTAGGAATCCCATATTACTTTTTTTTTTCTTATGACAGCTTTTCAATTTCATCCTCAAATGTAAAACAAAGACATTTCCAATAGAAATTGCACTGGCAGGAGGTAACTTTGGCTACAAAAGTTAAGCAAGTCAAACGGAAAAGGACTTAAGTAAATGGGGCCCTCAGAGAAATTAGCATCTATATTAACATTAGCCCTGACAGAAAGAGTTTCAAAATTATTGCTCATCCACTTTAAAGAGCTTTTATTATAGAAAACCAGCAGTATTTTATATCTCCCATGGAAGGACTTAATTAGACACAAATTGATGGGCCCATGCCTGTTATGAAACTAAAATTTATAACAGACAATTCTGAACCTGTTCTCTGCCTGGTATGTTGCCTCAAATGCATCTGCAAATGCTGTAACTAATCTAAAATAACTGGTAACCTATCTGCACACCATTTCCCATTTCCTGATATATAAACCATTATGAGAGCAGCCAGGTGCAATTCTTTTACAGCTCTTCTCAAACACTATTGAGCATCTAATAACCTTGACAAAATTATCTCCATTAGAATCTTGAATGCTAATCCACTTTGTCTCAGAGAAGGCATTATTTAGTAAAATGAGCTTTTGGTAATTTGTAGCCTGAAAAAACATCTTTTCTTTAAGAACATTGTCCCATAAATCTTTTCTCTTATAACTTTCCAATTTCCCTGTTTCAGTGATTTAACTGATACAGTATATTATTGTTAATGTTGGTATAATATTTTATTTTGATTTATTTTAGAGAATAAAAGCTATCATAAAATAACACAGAATGATATACTTTTAAATGTTATTTCAAGAATGGAAATAAAAACACAGAGTATGTTCTTCAATATAAAACCATATCTTATCTACTCCAGTCAAACATCCTTACTTACCCAATGGAAAGGTAAGTTTAAATGGAAAAAAAAAAACAAAAAAACAGATGTTTGTTTCTAATGGTAGTGATGACGCTATATGCAAGACAGCAAAACAGACACAGATATAAAGAACAGACTTTTGGACTCTGTGGCAGAAGGCAAGGGTGAGATGATTTGAGAGAGTAGTGATGAAACATGTATATTACCATGTGTGAAATAGATTGCCAGTCGAGGTTCAATGCATGAGACAGGGTGCTCAGGGCTGGTGTACTAGGACGACCCTGAGGGATGGGATCAGGAGGGAGGTGGGAGGAGGGTTCAGGATGGGGAACACATGTACACCCATGGCTGATTCATGTCAAAGTATGGCAAACCCCACTAAAATATTGTAAAGTAATTAGCCTTACATTAAAATAAATAAATTAATTTTAAAAAGAAAGATCTTATTAACAGAAAAGCAAAACAAAAAATCAAAACAAAACAAACAAACAAACAAACAAAAACAGAACCACAGGTTTCTACAAGCCAGATATGCCTTGTGCACAGAAAAGCTATTAGAATCCCTTCAAAAAATACCCACATTCAGCTTTGGGTAACTGAGAAAATATTAGATGGTATAATTCCAATGTCTATTAAAATGTTTTGTTAGAGATTCATAACTATAAATTGGCTTCCCTTGTGGCTCACTGGTAAAGAATCTGCCTACCAACGCAGGAGATGCAGATTCAATCCCTGGGCTGGGAAGATCCCCTGGAGAAGGAAATGGCAACTCACACTAGTAATTTTGCCTGAGAAATCCCATGTGCAGAGGAGCCTTGCTGGCTAAGGTCTATGGGGTTGCAAAGAGTCAGACACTGTTTGGCAACTAAACAACAAAAAGTGTTAAAGGCATCTTAATTTTATCATCACAGTGAGCAAAGGCATGGGTCGGCATATTCAATGATTCATCATTCCTTGATTTTATTTTCATTAATTGTAATTGGAGAATATTTGCTTTAAAATGTTTTCTTAATTTATGCTGTAGAACAAAGTGAATCAATTATATGTAAAATATATATCCTCTCCCTCTTGAGCCTCCCTTCCACCCCACACATCCTACACCTCTATATCAACACAGAGCACTGAACTGAACTGAATATATATCTTATATTATATATAAGATTTTCAACTCTCAATTCAACTTACCTTCTTGTTTCCCCCACCACACTCATGACCACATGTCCATTTTCTACTTCTGTTTCTCTATTCCTGTGCTAGAAATAGGTTCATCTGTACTATTTTTTTTTTTAGATCCCATATATGTGCATAATATATGGTATTTGTTTTTCTCTTTCTGACTTGACCTGCCTCCTGAAAAATGTGTATGCAATTCAAGAAGCAACAGTTAGAACTGGACTTGGAACAACAGCCTGGTTCCAAATTGGGAAAGGAGTACATCAAGACTGTACACTGTAACCCTGATTACTTAACGTATATGCAGAGTACATCATGAGAAATGCCTGCTTGATGAAGCACAAGCTGGGATCATGATTTCCAGGAGAAATATCAATAACCTCAGATATGCAGATGACATCTCCCTTATGGCAGAAAGCAAAGAGTAAATAAAGAGCCTCTTGATGAAAGTGAAAGAGGAGAGTAAAAAGGTTGGCTTAAAACTCAACATTCAGAAAACTAAGATCATGGCATCTAGTCCCATCTCTTCATGGCAAATAGGTGGTAAAACAATGGAAACAGTGACAGACTTTATTTTGGGGGGCTCCAAAATCACTGCAGATGGTGACTGCAGCCATGAAATTAAAAGACACTTACTCCTTGGAATAAAAGTTGTGACCAACCTAGACAGCATCTTAAAAAGCAGAGACATTACTTTGTCAACAAAGGTCCATCTAGTCAAACCTTTGGTTTATCCAGTAGTTATGTATGGATGTGAGAGTTGAACTGTAAAGAAAATTGAGTGCTGAAGAATTGATGCTTTTGAACTGTGGTGTTGGAAAAAGACTCTTGAGAGTCCCTTGGACTGCAAGGAGATCCACCCAGTCCATCCTAAAGGAAATCAGTCCTGAATATTCATTGGAATGACTCATGCTGAAACTGAAGCTCCAATACTTTAGCCACCTGATGCAAAGAACTGACTCATTGGATAAGACTCTGATGCTGGGCAATATTGAAGACAGGAAGAGACAGGGATGACAAAGGATGAGATAGTTGGATGGCATCACTGACTCAAAGGACATGAGTTTGAGCAAGCTCTGGGAGTTGGTGATGAACAGGAAAGCCTGGTTTCCTGCAGTCCATGGGGGTGGCAAAGAGTAGGACACAACTGAGCAAGTGAACTGAACTGAACTGACTTTCACTTTGTGTGGCAGACTCTAGGTCCACCCACATCAAAACAAATGATGCAGTTTCATTCCCTTTTGTAGCTAACTAATATTCCATTGTATATACATACCCCATCTCCTTTACCCATTCATCTGTTAATGGTCATTTAGGTAGCTTCTATGTCCTGACTATTGCAGATAGTGCTGCAATGAACAACTGGGTACATTTATCTTATAGAACTATGGTTTTCTCAGGGATATATCCAGAAGTGGAGTTGCTGGGCCATACGGTAGTTCTACATTTAGATTTTTAAAGAACCTCCATACTGATCTCCATACTGGCTATATCAATTTATATCCCCACCTACAGTGAAAGAGTGTTCCCTTTTCTCCATGCCCTCTCCAGCATTTATTATTTGTAGATTATGTTTATGATGTCTAGTCTGACTGGTGTGAGATGATACCTCATTGCAGTTTTGATTTTCTTTTCTCTAGTAATGGAGGTGTTGAGCATTTTTTCATGTATTTGTTAGCCATTTGTGTGTTTTCTTTGGAGAAAGATCTGTTTAAGTGTTCCATCCTTTTGTTTGTTGTTGTTGTTGTTGTTGGGCTTTTTCATTTTATTGATATTGCATGAGTTTAACTGAACTGAGTGAACTGTTTTTATATTTAAGAGATTAACCCCTTGTTAGCTGCTACACTTGCAAGTATTTTATCCCACTCTGAGGGCTGAATTTTCACCTTATTTACAGTTTCTTTTGTTGTGAAAAATCTTTTAAGTTTAATTATGTCTAATTTGTTCATTTTTGTTTTTATTTCCATTACTCTAGGAAGTGGGTCAAAAAGAATCTTGCACTGATGAAAGAAATCAAAGATGACACAAATAGATGGAGAAATGCACCACGTTCATGGATTGGAAGAATCAATATAGTGAAAATGAATATACTACCCAAAACAATCTATAGATTCAATGCAATCACTGTCAAGCTACCAACGGTATTTTTCAGAGAACTAGAAAAATAATTTCACAATTTGTATGGAAATACAAGAAACCTTGAATAGCCAAAGGAATCTTGAGAAAGAAGAATGGAATTGGAGGAATCCACCTGCCTGACTTCAGATTATACTACAAAGCAACAGTCATCAAGTCAGTATTGTACTGGCACAAAGAAAGAAATATAGGTCAATGGAACAAAGTAGAAAACCCAGAGGTAAATCCACACACCTATGGACACCTTATCTTTGACAAAGGAGGCAAGAATATACAATGAAAAACAAAAACAACAACAACAACAATCTCTTTAACAAGTAGTGCTGGGAAAACTGGTCAGCCACTTGTAAAAGAATGAAACTAGAACATTTCCCAACACCATACACAAAAATAAACTCAAAATAGTTAATGATCTAAATGTAAGACCAGAAACCATAAAACTCCTAGAGGAAAACATAGGCAAAAACACTTTCTGATATAAATCGCAGCAGAACCTTCTATGACCCACCTCCCAGAGTAATGGAAATAAAAGCAAAAAATAAGCAAAAGGGACCTAATTAAACTTAAAAGCTTTTGCCCAACGAAGGAAACTATAATCAAGGTGAAAAGACCACCTTCAGAATGGGAGAAAATAACAGCAAATGAAGCAACTGACAAAGAATTAATCTCAAAAACATAGAAGCAGCTCATGCATCTCAATACCAGAAAAATAAACAACACAATCAAAAAAATGGGACAAAGTACTAAACAGACATTTCTCCAAAGAAGACATACAGATGGCTAACAAACACATGAAAAGATGCTCAACATCACTCATTATCAGAGAAATGCAAATCAAAGCCACAATGAGGTACCATTACACGCCAGTCAGAATGGCTGCTATCCAAAAGCCTGCAAACAATAAATTCTGGAGAGGGT
Source organism: Dama dama (assembly GCF_033118175.1). Taxonomy (NCBI): domain Eukaryota; kingdom Metazoa; phylum Chordata; class Mammalia; order Artiodactyla; family Cervidae; genus Dama; species Dama dama. The sequence goes on from NC_083714.1 coordinate 75,289,520, forward strand.
GTGGAGAAAAGGGAACCCTCTTACACTGTTGGTGGAAATTCAAACTAGTACAGCCACTATGGAGAATAGTGTCGAGATTCCTTAAAGAAAACTGGAAATAGAAATGCCATATGACCCAGCAATCCCACTGCTGGGCATACACACCGAGGAAACCAGAATTGAAAAAGACACGTGTATCCCAATATTCATCGCAGCACTGTTTTCAATAGCCAGGACATGGAAGTAACGTAGATGTCTGTCAGCAGACGAATGAATAAGAATGCTGTGGTACACATACACAATGGAATATTACTCAGCCATTAAAAAGAATGCATTTGAATCAGTTCTAATGATGTGGATGAGACTGGAGCCTATTATACAGAGTGAAGTAAGCCAGAAAGAAAAACACCAATACAGTATATTAATTCATATATACGGAATTTAGGAAGATGTTAATGGTGACCCTATATGCAAGACAGCAAAAGAGACACAGATGTAAAGAACAGAGTTCTATGGGAGACGGTGAGGGTGAGATGATTTGAAAGAATAGTATTGAAACATGTATAGCATCATATGTGAAACAGATGGCCAGTCCAGGTTCAATGCATGAGACAGGGTGCTGAGGGCTGGTGCACTAGGATGACGCTGAATGATGGGATGGGAAGGGAGGTGGGAGAGGGGTTCAAGACTCAGGACACATGTACACCCATGGCTGATTCATGTCAGTACATGGCAAAAAACACTACAATATTGTAAAGTAATTAGCCTCCAATTAAAATAAATACATAATTTAAAAAATGATTTTACAGCGATTTATATCAAAGAGTATTCTACCTCTGTTTCCTCTAAGAGTTTTATAGTGTCTGGCCTTACATTTAAGTCTTTAATCCATTTGAGTATATTTTTGTACATGGTGTTCGAAATTGTCCAGTTTTTCCAGTACCGTTTTTTGAAGAGGCTGTCTTTTCTCCTTTGTATATTCTTGCTTCCTTTGTCAAAGATAAGGTGACCATAGCTGTGTGGGTTTACCTCTATTCTTTCTATCCTATTCTAGTGATGTATATTTCTAATTTTGTGCCAGTACCACACTGTCTTGATGATTATTGTTGTGTAATATTGTCTGCAGTCAGGGAGCTTGAATAATCCAGATCTTAACTTTATTTTTTTTTTATTTTAAAAAAATTTTTTTTGCTTTCCTCAAGATTGCTTTGGCTAATTGGGGTATTTTCTGTTTCAAAACAAATTGCAAAATTTCTTATTCTAATTCTGTAAAACTTGCCATTGGTAATTTGATAGGGATTGCACTGAATCAGTAGTTTGCTTTGCATGGTATTGTCATTCTTACAATATTTAGGCTTTCAATCCAAATATATGGTGAATCTCTCCATATATTTGTGTTGTTTTTAATTTCTTTCATCAGTGTCTTATGATTTTTTTGCATACATGTAAATTGCCTCCTTAGGTTTACTCCTAGGTATCTTATTTTTTATTGGGATGGTAAATCGGATTGTTTCCTTAGTTTTTATTTCCTTTCATTGCTAATGTATATGAAAGCGAGTGATTTCTGTGTATTAATTTTGTATCCTGCAACTTTACTAAATTAATTGATTAGCTCTCATAGTCTTTTGGTGTAACCTTTAGGATTTTCTATGTAAAGTACAATATCATCTGCAGATAGTAACAGTTTTACATCTTTTTCTTCCCCAATTTGGATCCTTTTATTTCTTTATATTTTCTGATTGCCATGACTAGGACTTTCAAATTATGCTGAATAATAGTGGTGAGATTGGTCATCCTTGTCTTAGAGAAAATTGTTTGCTGAATAATGTTTGCTGTGGGTTTTTAATTTGTGGTCTTTATTTTGTTGAAGCAGATTCCTTCTATGTCAACTTTCTGAAGAGTTTTAATTATAAATGAGTGCTGAATCTTACTGAAAGCATTTTCTGCATATACTTGGATTATCAAATGACTTTTAAATTTCAATTAGTAAATATGGTGTTTCAGTTCAGTTCAGTCACTCAGTCGTGTCCGACTCTGCAACCCCATGAACCACAGCATGCCAGGCCTCCCTGTCCATCACCAGCTCCCAGAGTCCACCCAAACCCATGTCCATTGAGTCTGTGATGCCATCCAACCATCACATTCTCTGTCGTCCCCTTCTCCTCCTGCCCTCAGTCTTTCCCAGCATCAGGGTCTTTACAAATGAGTCAGCTCTTCAAATCAGGTGGCCAAAGTATTGAATTTCAGCTTCATCATCAGACCCTGGTGCTGGGAAAGATTGAGGTCAGGAGAAGAAGGGGACGAAAGAGGATGAGATAGTTGGATGGCATCACCAAGTCAATGGGCATGGGTTTGGGTGGACTCTGGGAGTTGGTGATGGGCAGGGAGGCCTGGCGTGCTGAGGTTCATGGGGTCGCAAAGCGTCAGACACGACTGAGCAACTGAACTGAGGCTGTCTTGTTTTAATGACTATTTTGTTACACATAAGAAGGTAAATGGGTCTAGATCTGGTGGCTTTTTACCTGACACTTATCAAATATGGCATGAGGTTATACGGCTAACTCCTGAAAAGGGATGTCTAATATCTAGCAACCCCATATGCTGGGAACAAATAGAGCCATCCCCAGAAGTTAACCAAAAACTTAATTAAAATGATTGGAAACAATTGGAATTTTTGCCTCAGGAAATATTCAATGTAATCATTCCTGCATTTTCCAATCCGAGTTCAGGTCCTCCCTTTGCCTGGCCAGGCACTGATTGGGACTGGATATCTCAATCACACTGGCTTGCTCCAAATGGGCCCTACTGAATATGTGACTCTTACCTATGGGCGTGGCTTCCCCCTGGCTCGATATGGAGATGCACTCTAGGTCTAGCTTTTACTCATGGCTTCATATTTTCAGAGCTTCCAGAGAAGCCTGCTAATTTACCACACCTTTGAACTCACTGGGCAAGGTCTGTATTTCACTGGCATGATTATTTGACTGCAGTATTGGTTCCCTCTCTGGGAACTACAGATGTTATGCTATGAGTGGATTCTCTGACTATCTTTACTCAACAGGCAATACAAAATTCTCAAAAAGCTATTTCAGCTCTTAATGCTGAACAAATACAAATTAGAAAGATGGTTTTACAAAACAGGTTGGCCTTAGATAGTCTGACAGCTGCCCAAGGAGGAACTTGTGCCCTTATTTATACCTAGTGCTGTACATATATACCTGATATGAACACTAATGTTACTCACTTTACTAAACACATGAACAAGGTGGTCCAGGCTATGGATACTCCTGAAGCTTCAATTGCCTCACTTTGGGAGACGTTAACTTGTTCCCCATGGTGAAAAACTATCCAAATTGCAATAGGTCTAATTGTTCTGTTTTTGCTGTTTTATCCCTGCATCTGTAACTGTGTAGCTGGATTTGTTTCTAGTCGCATGAAAGTTTTTAAGTTACAAATTGTTGCTCAAACTCCTGCGACTGCGGCAGCTTCCTCCAACTACTACTTGGGGCCCCTGGATCAGAGACCCTCAGTATGAGGGTTAGGAGAATACATTGCCTCACCAATTTAGGGATGATGCCCCTTCTCAGCTCAGAAGCACCCTTTCCCTAGGCAACATAATTCTCCTAAAAGAAAAGCAGGGTGGGGGATGAGAGGGTAACAGGCAGGAAGGTCAGGGGTCTCCAAATTGAGGAAATAGGCTGCAAGTGTCAGACATTTTTTTATCTTTCTCTTAAGCGGCAGAAAGAAACAAACTATAAGTGTTAGGTTTTCTCCCCTTCTCTATCTATACAAATTTAAAAAGAGGTTTCTCTCAAAATTCTGTGTTACTGTGATGACACCTGGTTACACCTGAACTTAACTTTTCTCAGACCTTGAGCTAACCAATGTGTTTTTCTTATGCAAATGTTTTTCTTAAGCTATGTTAATGAACTATGTATTTATCCTAGACTCTGTCTTCAAGTTGGCTCAAACCAACTTGACAAAGCAGTAAGTTTTACTATGTAAATGTTCTCTTAAGCTATGTTAATGAGACTATGTATTTACTTGGAAACCTGCCTTTCTTCAAGATCCATGTCAATCATTTTATGGTCTGGGACAACTTACCTTGTTCCAATGTTATCTCAAAATTCATGTTGGGGGTGAGGGTCCTGGTGCCAGTCTCTGAGTTTTGAGACATTCCCTTTCTCTAATTAGCAGACTGCTAGTGGCTATAAAACATCCAGCTAAAGACTATCAGGGGGGCACTCTTTCTGCTCCCTTCTGATATCTGTGTCAGAAGCTTTCTCTATCTCTTTTATACTTTAATAAAGTACTCTAACTTTACTACACGAAACCTCTGAGCAATCAAGCCTTGTCACTGTGGCTGGATTGAATTCTTCTCCTTGAGAGATCAAGAATCCCGGCATCTTTCACAATCCAGCAACAACCTTTCAATTTTTAGTATTGCCTTTCTAACATGTGAAACGAGTGCAATTGTATGATAGTTTGAACATTCTTTTGTATTGCCTTTCTTTGGGATTGGAATGGAAACTGAGCTTTCCCAGTCCTGTGACTCAATTCTCTTGGCTTTTGCTTGTCTGTAAAGTCTTTGATTTCTCCATCAAATATGAATGAGAGCTGTGCTGGATCGAGTATCCTTAGTTGTAGGTTTTTCCTTTCATCACTTGAAATATACCCTGTGTCTCTTTTGTTCTGCAGAATTTCTGTTGAAAAATCAGCTGATAACCTTACCAGGATTCTTTTGTATGTTATTTGTTGCTTCTTCTACTTACTTTTCATACATTTTGTTTTTCTATAAAATTCCATTGTATATATGTACAACAACTTTATCCATTTAACTGTCAGTAGAAATCTAGGTTACTTCTATGTTTAGGCTATTGTAAGTAGTGTTATAGGGAGCATTGTGGTACATGTGTCTTTTTAAATTTTGCTTTTTCAGGGTATATGCTCAGTAGTGAGATTGCTGGGTTATATGGTAGATTTATTCCTATATTTTAGAAGAATCTCTGTACTGTTCTCTATACGTGCTGTATCAATTTTCTTTCCCACCAACAGTGCAGGAGGGTTCCCTTTTCTCCACATCCTTTCCAGCATTTATAATTTGCAGATTTTTTGATGATGGCCATTCTGTCTGGTATGAGGTGTCACTTTATTATAGTTTTGATTTCCACTTTTCTAGTAATGAGAGGTGTCAAGCATCTTTTCATGTGTTTATTAGCCATCTCTATGTCTTCTTTGAATAAGTGTCTGTTTAGGTCTTCTGCCCATTTTTTGGTTGGGTTGTTTGTTTTCTTGATGTTTTGGAGATTAATCCTGATATGTTTTGGAGATTAATCCTTCATCAGTTATTTAATTTGCAGTTATTTTCTCCCATTCTTAGATTTGTCTCTTCATCTTGTTTGTGATTTCCTTTGATGTGCAAAAGGTTTGAGCTTAATTAGATCCTTTTATGTTTAAATTTTATTTTGGATTTTATTTCTACTACTCAAGGAGGTGGGTCAAAGAGGATCTTGCTGCAATTTATGACAGAGTCTTCTGTCCATGTTTTCCTTTAAGAATTTTATACTTTCTGACCTTAAATTTAAATTTCCATCAATTTTGAGCTTATTTTTGTGTGTGGTTTTAGGAAGTGTTCTGATTTCATTCTTTTACACAGCTATCAAGTTTTCTCAGCATTGCTTATTGAAAAAGCTGTCTTTTCTCCATTGTAAATTCTTGTCTCCTTTGTCAAAGATAAGTTATCCATAGGTGCATGGATTTATCTCTGCACTTTCTATCTTATTCTATTTCTTTATATTTTTGTTTTTGTGCCAATACCATATCACCTCAATGACTTTAGCTTTGTAGTATAGTCTGAAGGCAGGGAGGCTGATTCCTCCATCATTATTCCTCCTTTCTTAAGATTGTTTTGGCTATTTGAGATCTTTTGTGTTTTCATAAAAATTGTAAAGTTGTTTTGTTCTACTTCTGTGAAAAATGCCATTGTTAATTTGATAGGGATTTCATTGAATCTGTAGATTGTTTTGGATAATATAGCTATTTTAACAATATTAATTATTCCATTCCAAGAACATGGTATTTCTCTCCATCTGTTTTTTTTTTTTTTTTTTGTCTTTGATTTCTTACATCAGTGTCTTATGCTGTCCTACATACAGCTATTCTGTCTCCTTAGGTAGGTTTGTTCCTACATATTTCCTTCTTTGTTCAAATAGAGAATGACATTGCTTCCTTGATTTCTCTTTCTGGCTTTTCATTGTTAGTGTATAAGAATGCAAGGGATTTCTTGTAGTGAATTTGTATTCTGCAAAATTGCTAAGTTCATTGATCAGCTCTAGTAATTTTCTGGTGGCATCTTTAGTGTATTTTTTTTTTTTATGTATGGCATCATGACATATGCAAACAGTGACTATATTCTTTTGCAATCTGGATTCCTTTTATTTCTTTTTTCATCTCTGATTCCTGTGGCTAGGACGTCCAAAAATATATGGAATAATACTGATAACAGTGGGTACTCTTGTTTTTCTTTTTATTTTTCCTGATCTTAGGGGAAATGGTTTCAGTTTTTCACTGTTGACAATAATGTTTTGTGGTCAGTTTGTTGTATATGGCCTTTATCGTGTCCAACTCTTTGCAACCCCATGGATTGTAGCCCATGGAATTTTCCAGGCAAGAGTGCTGGAATGTGTTGCCATTTCCTTCTCCAGGAGATCTTCCTGACCCAGGGATCAAACCCAGGTCTCCCACATCACAGGCAGAGGCTTTACCTCTGAGCAACCAGGGAATCCCAATGATGAGATAGGTCCTTTCTATGCCAATTGTCTGGAGGGTATTTTTATCATAAATGGGTATTGAATTTTGTTAATCACTTTCACTGCATATATTTAGATGATCTTATGGTTTATATGTTTTATTTTTTTAACACAATGTATCACATTGATTGATTTGGTTATGTTGAAGAATCCTTGCATCACTGGAAAACAAATTTGATCACATGGAATGATCTTTTAGATGTGTTGTTGGATTCTGTTTGTTGGAAATTTTTGAGGATTTTTTTTAGATCAATGTTCTTCAGTGATACTGGCATGTAAATTTATTTATTTGTAGTATCTTTGCCTGGGTTTGTTTTCAGTGTGATGGTGATCTGATATAATGAGTGGGAATTTTCCTCCCTCTGGATGTTTTTGGAAAATTTTGAGCAGGATTTGTGTTAGCTCTTCTCTAAACATTTCATAAATTTCAACTATGAAACCATCTTGTACTAGGCTTTTCTTTCTTGTAAGATTCCCCCCCCCCCCCACACTGGATTATAGTGCTTGTGATTGGCCTGTTCATATTTTCTATTTCCTCCTGGTTCATTCTATGAAGGTTGTACTTTTCTAAAAATTTGCCCATCTCTTCCAACTTGTCCATTTATTGACCTATAGTTGCTCATAGTTCAGTTCAGTTCAGTTCAGTTGCTCAGTCGTGTCCGACTCTTTATGACCCCATGAATCGCAGCACACCAGGCCTCCTTGTCCATCACCAACTCCTGGAGTTTGCTCAAACTCATGTCCATCGAGTCGGTGATGCCATCCAGCCGTCTCATCCTCTGTCGTCCCCTTCTCCTCCTGCCCCCAATCCCTCCCAGCATCAGGGTCTTTTCCAATGAGTCAACTCTTCACATGCGGTGGCCAAAGTATTGGAGTTTCAGTTTCAGCATCAGTCCTTCCAATGAACACCCAGGACCAATCTCATTTAGGATGGACTGGTTGATTCTCCTTGCAGTCCAAGGGACTCTAAAGAGTCTTCACCAACACCACAGTTCAAAAGCATCAATTTTTCAGTGCTCAGCTTTCTTCACAGTCCAACTCTCACATCCGTACATGACCACTGGAAAAACCATAGCCTTGACTAGACGGACGTTTGCTCATAGTAGTCTCCTTTTATACTTGGATTTCTGTTTGTCCCTTGTAATTTGTTTTTTCTTCTACTTTTATTGATTTGATTCTGCTCCCTTTTTTCCTTGGTATGTATGGCTAATGGTTTGTCAATTTTTATCTTCTCAAAGAACTAGTTTTTAGATTTATTGATCTTTGTTATTGTTTCATTCATTTATTTCTGCCCTCATCTTTATGAGTTCTTTCCTTTTCCTAACTTCTGGAGGGTTTGTACTTTTTCTATCTAGTTGCTATAGCTGTAAGGTTGAGTTGTTTGTTGTTTTCCTCATTCTTTGAAATAGGTTTTCATAACTATAAACTTCCCACTTAGCATTGATTTGCTGCATCCCAAAAGTTTTGAGTTGCCATGATTCCTTGTTATCTGTTTCTAACTCTTTGGTGATATCTTCTTTGATTTCTTCTGAAACCTCTTGCTTATTTAGAAGCATGCTTTTTAGCCACCCTGTGTTTTTGTTGTTGTTGTTTTTTATATTTTTCCTGTGATTGATTTTTAATCCTATAGCATTGTGGTCAGAAAAATAACTGGATAAAATGTAAAAATTCTTAAATTTGCCAAGGCTTGATTTAAGACCCAAGATATACTCTATCCACGAGAATTGTCTGTGTACACTTGAGAAAGTTGATTAACTCTTTTTGGATAGAATGTCCTATAGCTATTGATTAGGGCCATTTGGTCCAATCTGTTATTTAAGGCTTGGGTTTCCTTATTAATTTTTGGTTTGAATAATCTGTCCAGTGGTTAGACTGGGGTGTTAAGGTACCCTATAATTATTGTGTTACTGTCAAATTCCCCTTTTATAGTTGTTACAATTCACCTTATGTATTGCAGTGTTGCTATGTTGGTGATTGTATATTTACAATTGTTGTATCTTTTTCTTGGATTGATTCAGTCTATATGTGTCCCTCGATCTGAACTGGGTCTCTTATAAACAGCATATATATGGGCTTTGTTTTTGGATCCAATCAACCAGTCTTGTCTTTTGGTTGCAGGATATAATACATTTACCTTTACATTTAAGGCAATTATTGATGTATGAGTTTATATAATCCACCTTCCAATGCAAGAAGTGTGGGTTCTATCTCTGAATTGGGAAAATCTCCTAGAGAGGGAAATGGCAACACACTCCAGGATTCTCACTTGGGAAATCCAAGGACAGAGGAGCCTGGTGGGCTACATAATCCATGGGATCACAAAAGAGTTGGACACTACTTAGTGACTAAACAACAGCTACCACATGATCCTATTACTTTTTACTTTATTGTTTCTATTTGTTTTTGTAGGTATTTTCTTTCTCTTGTGTTTCCTGTCTAGAGAACTTCCTTTGTCATTTGTTGTTAAGCTGTTTTTGAATTCTCTTAGCTTTTATTTATCTGTAATGCTTTTCAGTTCTCTGTCAAATCTGAATGAGATCCTTGCTGAGTAGAGTGATCTTGGTTGTAGGTTTTCTCCTTTTATCATTTTTTTTTTTTTAAATTATATCCTGCCACTCCTTTCTAACCTACAGAGTTTCTGCAGAAAAATCAGTTGTTAACTGTTGGTCCTTTAATTGACCGGAACCTGGTCGTCCGGAGTCAACGATAAGAAAGTAAGAGAGAGAAAGGGGCTGATTTCCCCTGGTTTACACAGAAAGCCAATAGAGTCCTGCTCTTAGGGCTCGCACTGCTGCACGTAGGCACCAGGCGCCCTCTCGAGTGGGTGAAGGCACAATGCACCTTTTCTAGTGGGTCTTAGAAGCCCGGGCAAGAAAGTGAGCTCAGTGGGCCTCCACACTCCAAGGAATTAGCCAGAAATAGAGAGATAGAGAGAGAAAGGCAGAAAGAATAGAAAGAAAGAAAGAAAGAAAGGAAGAAAGGAAGGAAGAAAGAAAGACGGACAGACACGGGGACCAAAGCTCTGATGGAGCAAAGGTGTTTTAATCAACATGGCGTGGTCATATATACAGTAGTTATTCTCAGCAAAGATAAAGATTAAAATTCCAGACTTACAAAACATAAGATGATCCCTATCAAAGAGAGAGTTGCAGACAATCACCTTTTCATAAGAAGGAAGAGGGTACTTATCACTGTAATGAGAAATGCCTGGATTCCTCAGCCCCAGGAAAAACATGCCTCTCCTCTTAATTCCTGAATATTCAGGAATTAATAAGGGCCAGAGGGTTCCTGACAGATCCAAAACAGCACACAGGAAGCCTCTTGTTAAATGCTTCCTGACAGTTAACCTTATAGGGATTCTCTTCTGTATCACCCACTGATTTTCCCTTTCTGCTTTTAGTATTTTAACTTCTCAATTTTTTGTTAGTTTGGCTAATGTGTGTCTTTGCATGTTTCTCTTTGGATTCATCCTGTATGAGACTATCTGGCCTTCACGGACTTGGATGGCTATTTCCCTTACCATGTTAGGGAAATTTTCAGCTATAAGCTCCTCAAATATTTACTCATACTTTTTCTTTTCCTCTTCTCCTTCTGGTACCCTAATAATTCAAATGTTGGTGCACTTTGTTGTCCCAGTCATTCTGACACTGTTCTCACTTCTTTTCATTCATTTTTTTTTCTTTATTCTGACCTGCTGTAGTTATTTCCACCTTTCTAGATTTCACATTATTATTTATTCTTCTGCCTCAGTTATTCTCCTATTGGTTTCCTACAGTGTATTTTTTATTTCATCTATTCCATTGTTAATTTTTGATTGGCTGATTTTATTTCTTCTAGATCCTTGTTACACATTTTTTTGTTCTCTCAATTCATGTCTCTCTTCTATTTATCTTTGCTTCTGTTTAATTTTTTAGATTTTGGATCATCTTTATTATCATTACTTTGAATTGTTTTTCAAGCATATTGCTTATTTCCTCTTCATTTGTTTGGTCTTATGGGTTTTTAACATGATCCTTCATCTGCTATGTGTTTCTCTGTTTTTTGTTTGTTTAATTTCTTGTGGCTTGTATCTTCTTTCCACAGTCTGGAAGTTTGTATTTCTTCTGACTTGTGGAGTCTGCCCCCAGTGGGTAGGATTAGACCAATGTCTTTTGAAGGCTTCCAGGCAGGGGGACTTGTGTGTGTGTTCTGGTGGGTGGAGCTGGATGTTGTCTCTCTGAAGGTCAGTGTCATGTTCAGTGATGTGCTTTGAGATGTATGTGTTTGGTATCACTTTGGGCACCCTCTCTACTACTGCATGGTATTGTGTTCCTATTTTGGCTAGTTGTTTGAATTGAGGTGTCTGACACTGGAGCTTGCTGACTTTTATGTAGGGCCATATCTTAGAGCTGAGACTGAGGCCTTTGGGAGATCTCTATCCAATTAATATTCCATGGGTCAGGAAATCTCTGGTGGTCCAACATCCTGGACCTTGGTCTCCCACTTCAGAGGTTAAATTCCAGCCCTGGGGTAGAGCTCCAAAACTCCACAAGCCACATATTACAGAAAAGAAAGAGAAAGAAATAAACAGAAAAATAAATAAATAAATAAAACCAACATACAAACAAAAGTAGAATGGACAATAAAATCACCTTTTTTTCCCCCCCATTTATTTATATTAGTTGGAAGCGAATTACTTTATAATACTGTAGTGGATTTTGCCATACATTGATATGAATCAGCCATTGATTTACATGTGTTCCCCATACTGAACCTCCCTCCCATCTCCCTCACCATCCCATCCCTCTGGGTCATCCTAGTGCACCAGCCCTGAGCACTTGTCTCATGCATCAAACCTGGACTGACGATCTGTTTCACAATTGATAATATACATGTTTCAATGCTATTCTCTCAGATCATCCCACCCTCGCCTTCTCCCACAGAGTCCAAAATTCTGTTCTATATATCTGTGTCTCTTTTTCTATTTTGCATATAGGGTTATTGTTACCATCTTTCTAAATTCCATATATATGTGCTAGTATACTGTATTGGTGTTTTTCTTTCTGGCTTACTTCACTCTGTATAATGGGCTTCAGTTTCATCCATCTCATTAGAACTGACTCAAATCTATTATTTTTAATGGCTGAGTAATATTCCATGGTGTATATGTACCACTGCTTTCTTATCCATTCGTTTGCTGATGGGCATCTAGGTTGCTTCCATGTCCTGGCTATTATAAACAGTGCTGTGATGAACACTGGGGTACACGTGTCTCTTTCAGTTCTGGTTTCCTTGGTGTGTATGCCCAGGAGTGGGATTGCTGGGTCATATCAGTTCTATTTCCTGTTTTTCAAGGAATCTCCACACTGTTCTCCATAGTGGCTGTACTAGTTTGCATTCACACCAACAGTGTAAGAGAGTTCCCTTGTCTCCACACCCTCTCCAGCATTTATTGCTTGTAGACTTTTGGATAGCAGCCATTCTGACTGGCGAGAAATGGTGCCTCGTTGTGGTTTTGATTTGCATTTCTCTAATAATGAGTGATGTTGAGCATCTTTTCATGTGTTTGTTAGCCATCTGTATGTCTTCTTTGGAGAAATGTCTGTTTAGTTCCTTGGCGCATTTTTTGATTGGGTCATTTATTTTTCTGGAATTGAGCTGCAGGAGTTGCTTGTATATTTTTGAGATTAATCCTTTGTCAGTTGCTTCATTTGCTATTATTGGCTCCCATTCTGAAGGTTGTCTTTTCACCTTGCTTATAGTTTCCTTTGTTGTGCAAAAGCTTTAAAGTTTAATCAGGCCCCATTTGTTTATTTTTGCTTATATTTCCAATATTCTGGGAGGTGGGTCATAGAAGATCTTGCTGTGATTTATGTCGGAGAGTGTTTTGCCTATGTTCTCCTCTAGGAGTTTTATAGTTTCTGGTCTTACATTTAGATCTTTAATCCATTTTGATTTTATTTTTGTGCATGGTGTTAGTAAGTGTTCTAGTTTCATTCTTTTACAAGTGGTTGACCAGTTTTCCCAGCACCAGTTGTTAAAGAGGTTGTCTTTCCTCCATTGTATATTTTTGCCTTCTTTGTCGAAGATAAGGTGTCCATGGGTGCATGGATTTATCTCTGGGCTTTCTATTTTGTTCCATTGACCTATATTTCTGTCTTTGTGCCAGTACCATACTGTTTTGATGACTGTGGCTTTATAGTAGAGGCTGAAGTCAGACAGGTTGATTCATCCAGTTCCATTTCACTCCATGACTCTTGGTAAAAATGAAACTATACAGACGAAAACAAACTTAGAAACTCACACACTCACATTCACAAAAAGAAAAGGAGAGAAAGAAAGAACAAAAAGAAATAATAAAAGGGGGGGGGGAGTCCAAAAAGCAAAAGAAGAAACAAACCAATAATCAAACTCTTAAATGAAAACAAATACCAAAACTAGGCTAGCAAAATGATAAAACCAAAAATTTGTGACAAAATGCAGTATAAGAAAAAAGTACTCTGGAAATAGGAAAAAAAAAAAAAAAAGAACAAAAGTGTTTAAAATAAGAAAGCAAGTAAAAGTAAAATAATGATAATAATAATAATAATAATGAAGAAGGAATTCATAGGGCCTGGACTCCATCTCAGGCCTGTCTGTGCTGATCGTGCTCGGCCACCTCTCCAGTGGACTCTGAACTCTCAGCTTAGTGCCTGTGGGAACGACAATGGAAGGATAAGACCCCCTCCGGACAGGGGAACCTTGAAGATCATATCCAGGTTACTCATCACCTAAGAGAAAACAGACACTAATCACCCCTGCCTCCGGACACTATCTATCAGAATGTAAGCACAGTCTTATCGGTTATTAACTATTTGGAATGTAACTGCGGGCTTATTGATTATTGACTGTTTGAACACATAACACGTGAATGATGGGGTTATTGTAGTTGTATTTACCCTTCCTTTGTTTATGTAAGTCTCAAGGGAATTGGGGTAGTGGGTTTGGACACGTACACATCGTACACATGGGGTATAAAAGATTTTCACAAATGCTGGTTGGGGTCCTTGGCTAAGAGGAGACTCTGCCTTGGGCCCGCCGGTGTAATAAACTGCACTCCACTATCTGCATTGTCCTTCTGAGTGAGTTTGTTTCCCAGAAAGAGTGGCTATAACAATAATATAAAAATACAATAATAGAACACAACAAACAAACAAAAAAGGACAAATATATGGATGTATAGAGCTTGGTGATAAGCAGAATATTTTACTGTATCCCCAGTGTGTCCACTCCCACACATTGAGCTCCAGCCAATCTGCCTTCTGAGGGAGACCTTTAGTAATATTGGAAAGTCTCTGGACATGCTGGGGACTCTGTGTGGTCAGCATAGGCTCAGAAATTGCCTTACTCCATCTTTTTCTTACTTCCAAAATCCACAACTGCCCTCACAGTCCACAGTCTCAAGCAAATTGCAGGAATTTAATCTGCCTGCTTTTGGGGCTTCAGGAGTGAAGTTCCTTCCTCTTTTTTGGACACACAGCCCCTGGTTCTCTGCTTTGGTTTTGACCTCACCTCTGTTTGTAGTCCACCCTCTTGCATCTCTTCCCCACCTAGAAAAGATAGGGTGAAAGCCTCAGCTGCTTAAGTCTCACTTGCTCACTCAGGCTGGGAGAGGGAAGGATGTGGCAGACACAGTTGGGATGTACAGGGAATGCTTATGGTGGCAGAGGGCTGCTGGAAGTTTCTGCAGCCTGAGGCACATTGTGTGATCTCTCAGGGAACTCTCACTGGGTTACGGTCCCTCAGCAGTGCTTGACTGCACAGGCTCCAAGGAAGGTGTGGGCATCTGTCCCTGCTCACAGCTTGGTGGCAGCTGTGGTAGACATCACAACACCAGCGTGCCCATTTCTGTGGCTGGAGACTGACCACAGTCACATCCCTTTCCACCTCTGGTACTCACGTGGGCACCAATGCAACCATCTCTGAGGTCAAGGACCCACAGCAGGCACATCCAACCCTACTTCTTTCACTTGTATTGACAACTGAAAGAGTCAACTCTGGGATCAAAATCAACTGCAGCTGCATCCCACTAGGCCTGTGGCACTCACAAAATTTTTAAAAAAAAAAGCATTTTAAGACTTTGTTTTCTTATAAACCACACTGTTTATTCCCCTACATATCCCCACCTTCACATTTAGCCTCTTGTGGTGCTGTGGAGTTTTCCTTGTTTAAAAAAAAAAAAAAATCATTTTAAGGTTTTATTTTTTTTCGCTTTTTCACCTTTTTTTTTCCTCTTGATGAGTTATTTGATTTTGTTTTACATATATTCAACTGTTTTTTCTATAGTTCTTTATTGGCTGTAGCTATTTCTGAATACATATATAAATCTTTTCCACATATGTCTATTCATCTTTCCTTTTCTACTTTTTGTTCTCTCTCTCTCTCTCTCTCTCCCTCTCTCTGTTTATTTAATCCTCTTTTCCACATACTCCTTTTCTCTTTTCCCTCCTTTGTCCTCTTTTTTTTCCCTCTCTCTTTTGATATTCTCCCTTTTTTCCTTCACTCTTTCTTTTTTCACCAAGCAAGTTAAATTATTGAGCTATTTTTGCTATATGCCCCAATTGGCCTTCTGCTCATTCTCAGATTTCCAGATTGAACATTAGTTAGTTCTGCTTTTAATTGGTTGATATCACATCAGTTTCCCTTGTTCACCAAGTCAATCTCCTGTACTCTTTTCTTTATAACACTTTGATTATGTGTGGAAATGTGTGTATATGTCCCATATTTTCTGAAATTCCCTGCTTAATTTCTTGACACTAGAACATAGACACAAGTCACCCCTAACAATAAATAATCACAAACCACCCAACCAACATTTCCCTCCAAGGACAAAAACCAAAAGGAAGAAATAATACAACCTTAAAACCTGGGAAAAGGAGACCTCAAATGGAGCAAGGTAGAAAAGAATTGATGAAAATACAGAGAAATAGAGCAGAAATGAAAGAGGAAATTAGAAAAACACAAAACCAAATAAATGAAGAGGAAATAAGCAATCCCCTTGAAAGAGAATTCAGCATAATGATAGTAAAGATGCTCTGAAGACTAGAAAGGAGAATGGAAAAAGTGCAAGAAGCACTTAACGCAGTTAATACAATCACCAAGAACATAGAAGAAATAAATAATAAGCAAACAGAGATGAATAACACAATTACTGAAATTTAAAATACTCTACAAGGAACCAATAGCTATATAACTGAGGCAGAAGAATGGATAAGTGAGCTGGAGGATAGAATGGTGGAAATAATTGCTGAAGAGCAGAATAAAAGGAAAGGAATGGAAAGAATTGAGGATAACCTCAGAGACCTTTGGGACAGTACTAAATGCACCAATATTTGAATTATAGGAGTCCCAGAGGAAGAAGAAAAACAGAAAGGAACTAAAAATATTTTGAAGAAATTATAGTTGAAAACTTCGCCAATATGGGAAAGCATATAGTCAATCAAATCCAAGAAGTGCAGAAAGTCCTTTACAGGCAAACCCAAAGAGAAGCACATCAAGACACATATTAATAAAGCTAACAGAGATTAAGCACAAATTTAAAAAAATATTAAAAGCAGCAAGGGAAAAGCAACAAGTAACATACAAGGGAAAACCATACAATTAACAGTGGATCTTTCAGTAGAAACTCGGCAGGCCAGTAGGCAATGGAAGAATAATTACTATAACTGACAAAGATCTCCTTCAAAATTGATGGAGAAATCAAAAGCTTTACATACAAACAGAAGTTAAGAGAATTCAGCACTATAAAATCAGCCTTTTAACAAATACTAAAGGAATTTATATAGCAAATAAACACACACAAAAAAACCCCAAAACAATCAAGAAAATGCTGGTAGGAATATATGTATCAATAATTATCTTAAATGTAAACAGATTAAATACACTAACCAAAAGATACAGGCTAATGGAATGGATACAGAAACAATACCCGTATATATGCTGCCTACTGGAGACCCACTTCCAACCTAGAGACACATACAGACTGAAAGTAAAAGGATGTAAAAATATATTCCATGTGACTAGAAACCAAAAGAACGTCAGAGTGGCAATCCTTACTTCAGACAAAATAGATTTTAAAATAAAGAATATTATAAGAGACAAAGACAATACATAATGATCAAGGCAAACACTAAAAGGCATAAGAGGGGAAATCAACAGTAACACAATACTATTATGGGGACTTCATCACCCCACTTACACCAATGACTGCTGCTGCTGCTGAGTCGCTTAAGTCGTGTCTGACTCTATGTGACTCCAGGAGGGCAGCCCACCAGGCTCCCCCATCCTTGGGATTCTCCAGACAAGAACACTGGAGTGGATTGTCATTTCCTTCTCCAATGCATGAAAGTGAAAAGTGAAAGTGAAGTTGCTCAATCGTGTCCTATTCTTAGCAACCCCACAGACTGCAACCTACCAGGCTCCTCTGTCCATGGGATTTTCCAGGCAAGAGTGCTGGAGTGGGTTGCCATTGCCTTCTTACACCAATGGACCGATCATCAAAACACAGATTCAATAAGGAAACAGAAACCTTAAATGAAGCATTAGACCAAATGCTTATTGATATATTCAGGATTTTCCATCCAAATGCAGAAGAATACACCTTCTTCTCAAGGGCACATGGAACATTCTCCAGGATAGACCACATATTGTGCTACAAATCAAGCCTCAGTAAATTACAGAGGAATGAAGTTGTATCAAGTATCTTCTCTAACCAAAACCTAATGAGACTAGATATCAACTACAGGAAAAAAAAAAAATAAATCATGGAGATAAAGCAATACATTACTAAATAATGAAGAGGTTACTGAAGAAATGAGAGAGTAAATCAAAAGATTCCTAGAAACAAATGACAATGAAAATATGATGACCCAAAACCTATGGGATTCAGCAAAAGCAGTTCTAAGAGGGAAGTTTATAGCGATAGAATCTTACCTCAAGAAACAAGAGAAGCATTGACTCGACAACCTAACTCTGCATCTAAAGCAGCTGGAAAAAAGTGGAAGAACAACAATAAAAAGCAACATCAGCAGAAGGAGAGAAATAAGAGCAGAAATAAATGGAAAAGAAATGAAGGAAACAATAGCAAAGATTAGTAAAACGAAAAGTTGGTTCTTTGAGAAAATAAACAAAATTGACAAACCACTAGCCAGACTCATGAAGAAAAAAAGGGAGAAAAATCAAATCAACAAAATCAGAAATGAAAAAGGAGAGGTTACAACAGACAACACAGAAATGCAAAGGATCATAAGAGAACATCATAAGCAAATATATGCTAATAAAAAGGACAACCTAGGGAAATGGACAGATTCTTAGAAAAGGTCAAACTCCAAAGACTGAACCAGGAAGAAATAGAAATTATGAACAACCCAATCACAAACACTGAAATTGAAACAGTGATTAAAAATCTCCCCCAAAACAAAAGCCCAGGGTCAGATAACTTCACAGGGGAATTCTATCAAACATTTAGAGAAGAGTCAACTCCTATTTTTATGAAACTCTTCCAAAAAATTTCAGAGGAAAGAACACTTCCAAACTCATTCTATGAGGCCACCAACACCCTGTTACCAAAACCAAGCAAAGACAACACGAAAAAAGAAAATTACAAACCGATATCACTAATGAATATAGATGCAAAAATTCTCCATGAAATTCTAGCAAACAGAATTCAACAACACATTAAAAGCTCATACACCATGATAAAGTCAGGTTTATTCCAGGCATGCAGTGATTCTTCAATATATGCAAATAAATCAATGTGATGCACCATATTAGCAAACTGAAAGATAAAAAACATGATAATATATTCAATAGATGCAGAAAAAGCCTTTGACAAAATTCAACAACAATTTCTGATAAAAAGCTTCAAAAAATGGACATAGAAGGAAACTACCTCAACATATGAAAAGGCATATATGAAAAGTCCACAGCAAACATTATTCTCAATATTGAAAAAATAAAAGCATTCTCTCTAAGATCAGGAACAAGGCAAGTTTGTCCACTCTCAACACTATTACTCAACAAAATTTTGGAAGTCTTAGCTATGGCAATTAGAGAAGAAAAAGAAATAAAAGTAATTCAGATCAGAAAGGAAGAAGTTGAAACTCTCACTGTTTGCAGATGACATGATAATATACATAGAGAACCCAAAAGAAACTGTCATAAAATTACTAGAGCTAATCAGTGATTTCAGTGAAGTCATGGGATGCAAGATCAATATACAGAAATAACTTGCATTCCTAATACTAAAAATGAAAAATCAGAAAGATAAATTAAGGAATCAATTCAATTCACCATTGCAACAAAAGAATAAAATATCTAGGAATAAACCTACCTAAGGAGACAAAAGATTTGTATACATAAAACTATAAGACACTGATGAAAGAAATCAAAGATGAGACAAACAGATGGAGAAATATTCCATGTTCCTGGGTAGGAAGAATTGACATTGTGAAAATGACTATACTACCAAATGCAGTCTACAGATTCAATGTGATCCCTATAAAATTGCCAATTAACTTTTTCACAGAACTAGAACAAAAAGCTTCACAATTCATATGGACAACCCTGAATAGCCAAAGCAGTCTTGAGAAAAAAGAACAGACCTGGAGGAATCAACCTTTCTGACTTCAGACTATTTTATAAAGCTACAGTCATTAAGACAGTGTAGTACTGATAGAGTCAATTCCTAAGCAGGTTAGAAGTCTGGGGTCCCTGAGGAGGAGAAAGGGGTCTGGGGATCTCAAGGAGGAGATACGGGTCTGGAATTCTCAAGGAGGAGAAAAAGACAAACTTTTTTTTCTACATTTCTTAGTAAGGATTATATTACAATAATGTATCCTGCTTGAGGATGTTTCTCCTTCCTAAAAATCTTCTAGCTAATCCTGTTATCTTAAAATGTAAATTATGGGAGTGGGTCTACTAAGATATTTACAACCTTGTGACATTATTTTGATTTATTGTAATAACTAATTTAAAAAGTATATAACTCCCTTGCTGACACTACTGAGGGGAGCACTCTCTGTCCCCCTTCTGACATTTATGTCAGAAGCTTTATCTGTCCCTTTTCATTTTAATAAAACTTTGCTATATAAAAGCTCTTGAGTGATCAAGCCTGGTTCTTGGTCCCTAAGCTAAATCTTCTTTGGAGATCATGAATCTGACACTGTTCACCATAAGCTATCAGTACTGGCACAAAAACAAAAATACAGAGCAATGGAACAAAATAGAGAACCCAGAGATAAATCCATGTACCTATGGGTACCTTATTTTTGACAAAGGAGTCAAGAATATACAATGTGGCAAAAATAAACTTTTCAGTAAGTGGTATTGGGAAAACTAAACAACTACATGCCAAAGAAGGAAGTTAGAACACTACCTAACATCATACAGGAAGATAAACTCAAAATGGATTAAAGACCTAAATGTAAGACCAGAAACTATAAAACTCTTAAAATAAAATATAGGCAGAACACTTGATGACGTAAATCAAAGCAAGATCTTCTATGACCCACCTCCCAGAGTAATGGAAATAAAAATAGAAATAAACAAGTAGGACATAATTAAACTTAAAAGCTTTTGCACAGTAAAGGAAACTACAAACAAGGTGAAAAAGCAGCCCTTAGAATGGGAGAAAATAATAGCAAAGGCAATAACTGACAAATAATTAATTTCTAAAATATACAGACAGTTCATATAACTCAATACCAGAAAAGCAAACAACTCAATCAAAAAGTAGGAAAGGGAACTGAAGAGACATTTCTCCAAAAGAGACATACAGATGGTTAACATACAGATGAAAAGATGCTCAACATCATTCATTACTAGAGGAATGCAAATCAAAACTACAATGAGATACCACCTCACACCAGTCAGAATGGCCATCATTAAAAAGTCTACAAACAATAAATGCTGAAGTGGATGTGGAAAAAATCCCACTTGCATTGCTGGTGGGAATGTAAACGGATGCAGCCACTATGGAAGATAGTATGGAGATTCCTTAAAAAGCTAGGAATAAAACCAGCATATAACCCAGCAAAATCTGACTTCTAGGCATTTACCCTGAGGAAACCAAAATTGCAAAAGACACATGTACCCAAATGCTCATTGCAGCACTATTTACAATAGCTGGAACATGGAAGCAACCTAAATGTCCATCAACAGATGAATGGAAAAAGAAGCTGTAGTACATATATACAATGGAATACTGCTGCTGCTGCTGCTGCTGCTGCTGCTGCTGCTAAGTCGCTTCAGTCGTTTCTGACTCTGTGCGACCCCATAGACAGCAAACCACCAGGCTCCCCCATCCCTGGGATTCTCCAGGCAAGAACACAGGAGTGGGTTGCTATTTCCTTCTCCAATGCATGAAAGTGAAAAGTGAAAGTGAATTCGCTCAGCCTTGTCTGACTGCTAGTGACCCCATGGACTGCAGCCTACTAGGCTCCTCCATCCATGCGATTGTCCAGGCAAGAGTACTGGAGTGGGGTGCCATTGCCTTCTCTGATGGAATACTACTCAGTCATAAAAATGAAAGAATTTGAATCCATTCTAATGAAATGGATGAATCTAAAGTCTGTTATACAGTGTGAAGTAAAGCAGAACAAGAAATATAAACATCATGTACTGAAACAAATATGTGGAATCTAAAATGGTGGCAGTGATGAATTTATTTTCAAAACAGCAATGGAGAAACAGGCATAGAGAACAGATCTATGGGCATGGGGAAAAGAGAGTAGGGAGAAGGGGAGATGTATGGAGAGAGTAACATGTAAATTTGTGGTACCATATGTAAAATAGATAGCCAATGAATTTCCCTTATGACTCAGGGAACTCAAACAGGGGCTCTGTGACAGGCTAAAGGGTGGGATGAGGAGGGAGATGGAAGGGAGGTCTGGGAAGGAGGGGAATTGGGTGTACCTATGGCTGGTTCTTTTTTTTTTTTTTTTTCTTGTATGTGTTAAAATAATTTAATTCTCCCTGTACATTTCTGTCCACATGAGCCAACAAAAGTCAAGAATGCATACTTTACAATATTTATCTGTTTTGGGACATTCAAGTCAATTTCAGATGGCAAAAGTAGAATTCAGTCACTAATGACATGTTTAAAAATATATATTAAACAAAAAAATGTTTTTACAAGATAAAAAATAATTTTCCACAATGCAATAAATTGCAGATCACTGAAATTTTAACTCTTTAGATGATTTCAGTTCAGTTTTTGGTTTCAAAATCTAGAGACAACTGAAAGAAAAAAGCATTGGCAGAAATTCTGTTTTTATGTTTCTCTTTTTTGTTTTGACTATTTGTTACACTGTTCAAAGATGTTGAGGATGAAGGTGCTCTTGCATGACCGGTGGCCTTTAGATGATCAAAAAGTTTATTCCGGGATAGAAATTCACTATGGCAGGTTGTACAGCTGATAAGCACATCACTCATTGTCTGTCGTTCAGCAGGTACTCTGACAGACTTTTTAATATCTTTGGCTTTCTTTCCTTTGGGTTTAGAAACACATTTAGCCTCAGTTTTGGGGTCATCACACAGTTCTACAGTCTCTGTGACCCCAACATTTTCTTGGAGACTATCTTCTGATTCTTTGGCACTGTTTTGATTTAGGTTGGTATCTTCCGGGTCAAGCTTTACTCCTTTTCCAGTTCCATTTTCATTGAAATTATCATCATAGTTCTGTGCTGGTTTCTGATTCTTGATGTATGATAGAAAACCACAAAATTCTGTAAAGTAATTATCCTTAAATTAAAAAAAAAATTAAAAGAAATTATATGTAAATTGAATAAATTTGCAGGATAAAATTTGATACCAAAAAAGTTTCCTTTCCTATATATTACCAATACACAGTCAGAAAAAAAAATACTAATAAAGCAATGTTATAAATAAGAGTGTTAAAAGAAATAAAATACTTGGAAATAAACTTAATCAAGGAGATGAAAGACTTGTACACTGAAAACATTATTAAAAAAATTAAAGACATAAATGAAAGTCCATGCTCATGGGCTGCAATACTTTATATTATTAAGTAAAGGATGCTAGCCAAAGCAATCTACAAATACAAAGCAATTTCTATCAAAATCCCAGTCAATTTTTGAAAAACAATGAAAACTTCACCATAAAATGCACATTAACTCTGAAAAATTCAGTACCCTAAACAATTTTGAAAATGAAGAGCAAAGTTAGAGGACTCACAATTACTAATTTCAAAATATATTACAAAGCTAATTAATCAAAACAGTGTGGTATTAGTGTTAACACAGACATAGAGATGAATGGAATAGAACAGATTCCAGAACAAACACTTGCATGTGTGATCATACAATCTTTGATAATGGTGCAAAGACCACTCAGTTAGTAAATGATGGTCTTTAACAAATGGTATTGGGAAAACGGAGTATCCATATGCAAAAGAATGAAGATGCAACCTTATCTTACCCTACATACAAAAATTAATTCAAAGTAGAATGGAGACCAATCCACAACTAAAAAATTTCCTCAAAGAAAACATAGATAAAAACTTCCATGAGATTGGATTTGGCAATGATTTCTTAGATAAAACCAGAGGGGGGAAAAAAAAAGCACAGTCAACAAAAGCAAAAGAAAGACAAAAGGGAAGAAATTTAAAAAAAAAAAGAAAGAAACTTTTCTTCATTGAAGGACACAACACTGAAAGTGTAACCTATGGAAAGGAACAGTTAGAAAAAGACATGAAACAATGGGCTGGTTCAAAATTGGGAAAGGAGTATATCAAGGCTGCATATTGTCACCCTTCTTATTTAACTTATTCACAGAGTACATTGTGTGAAATGCCAGGTTGGATGAATCACAAGCTCAAGCTGGAATCAAGCCTGCCAGGAGAAATATCAACAAACTCAGATATGCAGATGATAACACTCTAATGGAATAAAGTGAAGAGAAACTAAAGAGCTTCTTGATGAGGGTGAAATAGGAGGGTGAAAAAGCTGGCTTAAAACTAGCATTCAAAAATCTAAGATCATGGCATGCAGTTCCATCACTTCATGACAAATAGATGTGGAAAAAGTGGAAGCAGTGACAAATTTTATTTTCTTGGGTTCCAAAATCACTGCAGAAGATTACTGCAGCCACAAAATTAAAAAACACTTGCTCCTTGGAAGAAAAGCTATGACAAACCTACACAGCATATTAGAAAGCAGAGGCATCACTTTGCCAACAAAGGTTCGCATAATCAAAGTTATAGTTTTTCCAGTAGTCATGTATGGATGTGAAATATACAAATCCATATACATGTTGGACTGCAAAATATACTGAGAGCCAAACAATTGATACTTTCAAACTGTCATGCTAGAGAAGACTCTTGAGAGTCCCTTGGATGGCAAGGATATCAAACCAGTCAACACTAAAGGAAATCAACCCTGACTCTTCATTGAAAGGACCAATGCTGAAGCTGAAACTTCAATACTTTGGCCACCTGATGCAAAGAGCCAACTCATTGGGAAAACCTAGATGCTGGGAAAACTGAGAACAGGAGGAGTAGGGGGGTGACAGAGAATGAGATGGTTGGATGGCATCACTGACTCAATGGACAAGAATTTGAGCAAACTCCGGGAGATAGTGAAGGACAGGGAAGCCTGGCGTGCTGTAGTCTATGGGGTCACGAGTCATACATGACTTTGCAACTGAACATCAACAACTATTCCATTCCTATGGAATGGAAACTATTGCAAGCTATCTGATAAGTGGCACATAGTAAATGCTGCATAAATTTAGATATTATCCATTTATGGCAGATAATAGCAGCTTGTCACCAATATTCATTCTTCTTTAGGAAGCAAATTCTTCTTTAGGAAGCAAATTCTTTTCTAGAAGGGTGTTATATCTAGAATATATGCTCCAGCCTCCCTTACTGTTTGCTGTATTATGTGATTAGTTTTCACCAACTGAATGTATGCAATAGTGGTCTGAACTGCAAGACTTTGAAGAAGTGAATATTCATTCTTCATGCTCTTTCCCCTCTTGCAAATGAAAGCAAACAACGAGACCTTAGAGTAGGTAGATAATTCTTCATCGGCCTCTGGCATGTTTTTACATTTTGTGAATGAGACACTGATTGTCTTTGCTCTGAACTATCTTTTCAAGAATGTTTGTATAACTAACAACCTTAGATTTTCCCTCTGGCATGTTCACTGTTCAGCACAATGAAGATAATATAACCCTATTTAGTAAAAGACAGAAAGGCCTAATATGCCTAATATTCAAGGCCTAACATGCCTAATATTCAATTTCACTGAGCTAGGAGTTTCTTTTCTGTATCTTAACACACTGCATATAGAGACACCTTCTGGTACTCTTTGTAGAATTTGGGACTCAAGGAATCATTGCCAAAAAATGCTGGTACTTTGGCTACCACTATTGCCATGAGTAACAATTTCTCCATATTCTCTGACTTAGGAGTCTTGTCTCTTCTATAAGTATCATGAAACTATGGCAGGCTAACTTATTAACTTACAAGTCAGGCAAAATCTCAGACCCTTAACAGCTATTTGTATTTAGGGAATGATCAGAGAGAGAAGATGGAAGGGGCATTGCTCTTTGATTCAACACACATAGGAGATATGTCTAACAACCAAGGAAATCCATATCAGAATCTTATGTGAATGAGAAATAAACTTATGCTCTTGTTGAGCCATTATGAGTTTTGGAATCTATTTGGTTTAGTGTTTAACCTATTCTTACTAATACACCATTTCATTTTCAAAATATTCCAAACAGTTTCAAGTCTATTGGTTTCTAATTCCATTATTTCATGTCTCTTCATCACTTGCTTTATAGCCATTATCTCATACTGAGACTATTGGGGGGAAAGTCCAACAATATATATGAGTAAGGAAAAAAATAAAGCTTGAAACATATTGAGCTTCTGATAACTCTTTCAGAAGAAAATAATCATTTCCTGGCTTCAAAAAGCAGAATCACGTACTTAAATAAAGTTAGAATTGTTTGATTGGAGGAGAATTGCTTCTGCCATACAACAACACAAGTCAGCCATAATTATACATATATCCCCTCTCTCTTGAATCTCCCTCCCCACCCCCATCCTGCTCCTCTAGGTTATCACAGGATATGGAGATACATGTGTACTTTTTTTCTCCTTTTTAAATTAAACTTCAAAAAGGTTTTAGAGATCACCTTGTGGCACCACAAGGCTTCCCTGGCAGCTCAGATGGTAAAGCGTCTGTTTATATTGCGAGAGACCTGGGTTCAATCCCTGGGTCAGGAAGATCCTCTGGAGAAGGAAATGGCAACCCACTCCAGTATTCTTGCCTGGAAAATCCCATGGATGGAGGAGCCTGGCTAGCTACAGCCCATGGGGTGGCAAAGAGTTGGACACGACTGCGCGACTTCACTTTCACTTTTCTTTGTGGCACCACTAATTTTACGAAGGGAAAAGCAGTGTTTTTCACTAAGAAAGGCAGCAGTCATTGGTATTCAATTCAGTCCAGTCCAGTCCCTCAGTCATGTCTGACTGTTTGCGACCCCATGGACTGTAGCACGCCAGGCCTCCCTGTTCATCACCAACTCCCAGAGTATAGTCAAACTCATCTCCATCGAGTTGGTGATGCCATCCAACAATCTCATCCTCTGTCACCCACTTCTTCCGCCTTCAATCTTCCCCAGCATCAGTGTCTTTTCCAATGAATCAGTTCTTCGCATCAGGTGGCCAAAGTATTGGAGTTTCAGCTTTAGCATCAGTCCTTCCAATGAATATTCAGGACTGATTTCCTTTAGGATGGATTGGTTGGCTCTCCTTGCAGTCCAATGGATTCTCAAGAGTCTTCTCCAACACCACAGTTCAAAAGCATCGATTCTTTGGTGCTCAGCTTTCTTAATAGTCTAACTCTTACATCCATACGCGATTACTGGAAAAACCATAGATTTCACTAGACAGACCTTTGTTGGCAAAGTAATGTCTCTGCTTTTTAATATGCTGTCTTGGTTGGTCATAACTTTCCTTGAAACGAGTAAGTGTCTTTGACTTTCATGGCTGCAATCACCATCTGCAGTGATTTTGGAGCCCAAAAAAGTAAAATCAGCCAGTTTCCCCATCTATTTGCCATGAAGTCATGAAACCAGATGCCATGATCTTAGTTTTCTGGATGTTGAGTTTTAGGCCAATTTTTTCATTCTCTTCTTTCACTTTCATCAAGAAGCTCTTTAGTTCTTCTTCACTTTCTGCCATAATGGTAGTGTCATCTGCATATATGAGGCTATTGATATTTCTCCCTGAAATCTTGATTCCAGCGTGTGCTTCATCCAATCCAGCATTTCTCACAAAGCATATAAGTTAAAGAAGGGTGACAATATACAGCCTTGACATATGCCTTTCCCAGTTTGGAACCAGTCTGTTGTTCCATGTCCAGTTCTAACTGTTGCTTCCTGACCTGCATAGTTAAGATTATAATTCACAACTATTTACTCCTGTTTCAGTGTTCTTTCTGGCACACTCTTCAGTAATGGTGAATTGTGAGTTAGATTTTTATGATTACTAATCAAGTGGCATTATTTGTGAAATTTTTTCTCTCACTAATCTAAAATTCCCCTACTTAAAATATAACAGTAAAATAATATTATGAGTAATTTAATAAATATCTACCTAGATATTCATGACACTACAGACTTAAATATTAAAAAAAATATAAACTATGGTTTATGAATAGCCACAGAAGTATATCATGAACTCCATCCTTAAGAATCTTACATTCTTGCTAAATAGACAAGGTACACATAACAAATAAAGTTGAATGGTACTAGAGAGTATGTTGTTAAGTACTAAATTATACGGTTAGAGATTACAAATTATTTATGGATGATTGGAGTAGTCAGGGAAGGTTTAATTGAAGGGCAAACTTGGACTAGATCATGAAGAACAGGACTTATTTCATATGAGGAGAGTAAAGGGAAAGTATTTTCAATGAGAAGTAACATGAACAATGAGGTGAAAGTCAAGGAGGAAAATAAGATATGCTTGGAATAATGGGAGGCAGGGGACGGATCTAGTTTAGTAAGTTTGTTTTGCAGGAGAAGTGGGATATATATGGTTCACTATCTACAAAGAGACAAGAACATAGAATTATTCTATGTAATATTGATACTGTCTATTCTTCATTATGTCTCCATCTCTTTCTCTCTCTCTCTCTCATTCTGCATGACTGTTTCTATTTAACATTGATTTTGTAATTTCTACCATCTTAAGTTAAAAAAAAAAGAAAGAAAAAAAATTGTCTCCTTATCTCACTTCCCCCAGTTGCCACTGCTTTCTTTCTATGTTCCTTTTCACAATATAGAACTTCCAAAGAGGAGTCTGATCTTCTGTTAAAATCTTGTCATCTCATTGTCTCTTGAACACACTTCATTTAGGTTTCATTCTCACCAATCTACTGAAAAATCTTTTGTCAAAATTACTAATGATCTCAACATTGTAAAATCCCATTGCCAATTCTGTCTTCATCTTGATGAATTAAGCAGCATATGTACCAACATATGACTCTCTGCATGTTTGGAACACTTTATTTGGCATCAAGGACACTACTCCATTTAGTTCTCTACTGCCTCATTTGTAACTTCTTTTCAATTAGCCATTCAGTTGGTATTTTATCATCTTCCTTACCTCTGAATATCAAAGGCCTGAAAAATTCAATGCTTCAATTTACTTTGTTTTCTATCTCTTCTTACTCCCTTGAAGAATTTATCAAGGCTTCATTAATGGCTTTACATACCTTCCACATGTTTAAATCCAAAATTTAAATTTATAGCCCACATTTGTTTCCCAAACTTAGACCAATATATCCAGCTGCTTGCTCCACCAGGATATCTAATAGGCATCTCCAATTTAACATGTCCAAAACAGATCACCTGATCTTTTTCCTTAAATCTGTTCTTTGCAAAGTTGACCCCTATGTGATACAATAGAAGTTACATTGTTCCAGTTGTTAAACTGTTACCCATCTTTCTCTCATTCCCAGCATCCAATCAATTAGAAAAATGCTTTGGCTTTAGCTTACCTGGTGGCTCAGTGGTAAAGAATCTACCTGCAATGCAGAAGACCCGAATTCGATCCCTGGATTGGGAAGAAGTGCTGGAGGAGGAAGTGTCAACCCACTCCAATATTCTTGACTGGAGAACCCCATGGACAGAGGAGCCTGGTGGGCTATAGTCCATGGGGTTGCAAAGAGTCAGATAGGACTGAGAGACTAACACTTTCACTTTCACACTTTCAAACGTGAATCCAGAAACTCACCACTTTTCAGCCATTCCACTGCTAAAACCCTTGTCCAAGCCATCATTATCGCTCACCTAAATTTCAACAGTCTCTTAACTGAACCCTCTGTGTCTGTGCTTGCCTTCTTACAGTCTATTTGCAAACCAGCAGGCAAAGATCCTATTAAAATATTTATCAGATCATGATACTTTTCTTTTCAAAGTGCTCTCACTTTCACATCTCACTCAGAGGGGTTCAAGACCCTACGTGGTCTGACTATTGTTAGCTTTCTAATTCAGTTTGCTAATTCTTCCCCATGGTTGAATTTCACCTAATTCTTCTGTAATGGTTGAATTTAACTCAGATGACCATTATACCTACTACTGTGGGCAGGAATCCTTTAGAAGAAATGGAGTAGCCATTATACTTAACAAAATAGTTCAAAATGCAGTACTTGGATGCAATCTCAAAAATGAAAAAATAATCTCTGTTCCTTTCCAAGGCAAACCATTAAAAATCACGGTAATCCAAGTCTATGTCCCAAAAAGTAATGCTGAAGAAGCTGAAGTTGAACAGTTCTATGAAGACCTACAAGACCTTTTAGAACTAACAACCAAAAGAAGATGTCCTTTTCATTATAGGGGACTGGAATGCAAAAATAGGAAGTCAAGAAACACCTGGAGTAATAGGGGAATTTGGCCTTAGAGTACAGAATGCATCAGGGCAAAGGCTAACAGAGTTTTGCCAAGAGGACACACTGGCCATAGCAAACACCCTCTTCCAACAACACAAGAGAAGACTCTACACATAGACATCACCAGATGGTCAACACTGAAATCAGATTGATTATATTCTTTGCAGCCAAAGACGGAGAACTCTATACAGTGAGCAGAAACAAGACTAGAAGCTGACTGTAGCTCAGATCCTGAACTCCTTACTGCCAAATTCTGACTTAAATTGAAGAAAATGCATAAAACCACTCAACAATTCAGGTATGATATAAATCAAAACCTTTATAATTATAGAGTGGATGTGAGAAATAAATTTAAGGGACTAGATCTGATAGACAGAGTGTCTGATGAACTATGGATGGAGATTCATGACATTGTACAGGAGACAGGATTCAAGATCATTCCCAAGGAAAAGAAATGCAAAAAGGCAAAATGATTGTCTGAGGAGGCCTTAAAAATAGCTGTGAAAGGAAGAGAAGTGAAAAGCAATGGAGAAAAGGAAATATATTCTCATTTAAATGCAGAGTTCCAAATAATAGTAAGGAGAGATAAGAAAGCCTTCCTCAGTGATCAATGCAAAGACATAGAGGAAAACAACAGAATGGGAAAGACTACAGATCTCTTCAAGAAAATTAGAGATACCAAGGGAACATTTCATGAAAAGATGGGTTTGATAAAGGACAGAAATGGTATGAACCTAACAGAAGCAGAAGATATTAAGAAGAGGTGGCAAGAATACACAGAAGAACTGTACAAAAAAGATCTTCATGACCCAGATAATCACGATGGTGTGATCACCCACCTAGAGTCAGACATCCTGGAATGTGAAGTCAAGTGGGCCTTAGAAAGCATCACTATGAACAAAGCGAGTGGAGGTGATGGAATTCTAGTTGAACTATTTCAAATCTTAAAAGATGATGCTGTGAAAATGGTGAACACAATATGCCAGATAATTTGGAAAACTCAGCAGTTGTCATGGGACTGGAAAAGGTAAGTTTTCATTCCACAACGAAAGGCAATGCCAAAGAATGCTCAAACTACCCCATAATTGCACTCATTTCACATGCTAGCAAAGTAATGCTCAAAATTCTCCAAGCCTGGCTTCAGCAATACATGAACCATGAACTTCCAGATGTTGAAGCTGGTTTTAGAAAAGGCAGAGGAACCAGAGATCAAATTGCCAACATCCATTGTATCATCAAAAAAGCAAGAGAGTTCCAGATATAAACATCTGTTTCTGCTCTATTGATTATACCAAAGCTTTTGACTGTGGATCACAATAAACTGGAAAATTCTTCAGGAGATGGGAATACCAGACCTCCTGACCTGCCTCTTGAGAAATCTGTTTGCAGGTCAGGAAGCAACAGTTAGAACTGAACATGGAACAGCATATTGATTCCAAATGGGAAAAGGAGTATGTCAAGGCTGTATAATGTCACCCTGCTTATTTAACTTATATGCAGAACACATCATGAGAAATGCTGGGCTGGAGGAAATACAAGCCGGAGTCAAGATTGTTGGGAGAAATAGCAATAACCTCAAATATGCAGATAGCACTACCCTTATGGCAGAAAGTGAAGAAGAACTAAAGAGCCTCTTGATGTAAGTGAAAGAGGAGAGTGAAAAAGTTCACTTAAACGTCAACATTCAGAAAACTAAGATCATGATACCCAGTCCCATCACTTCATGGCAAATAGATGGGGAAACAGTAGAAACAGTTTATTTTTTGGACTCCAAAATCACTGTAGATGGTGACTGCAGCTATGAAATTAAAACACACTTACTCCTTGGAAGGAAAGTTTTGACCAACCTAGAGATATATCATCAAAGCACTGTTTATAATAGCCAGGACATGGAAGCAACCTAGATGCCCATCAGCAGATGAATGGATAAGGGAGCTGTGGTACAGATACACCATGGAATATTACTCAGCCATTAAAAAGAATTCATTTCAATCAGTTCTAATGAGATGGATGAAACTGGAGCCCATTATACAGAGTGAAGTAAGCCAGAAAGATAAAGACCAATACAGTATACTAACGCATATATATGGAATTTTAAAAATATGGTAATGATAACCCTATATGCAAAACAGAAAAAGAGACACAAATGTACAGAACAGACTTTTGGACTCTGTGGGAGAAGGTGAGGGTGGGATGTTTCGAGAGAACAGCATCGAAACATGTATATTATCTAGGGTGAAACAGATCACTAGCCCAGGCTGGATGCATGAGACAAGTGCTTGGGCCTGGTGCACTGGGAAGACCTAGAGGAATCGGGTGGAGAGGGAGGTGGGAGGGGGGATCGGGATGGGGAATACATGTAAATCCATGGCTGATTCATGTCAATGTATGACAAAAACTACTACAATATTGTAAAGTAATTAGCCTCCAACTAATAAAAATAAATGGAAAAAAATAGATATATTAAAAATTTTTTAAAGCAGAGACATTACTTTGCCAACAAAGGTTCATCTAGTCAAGGCTATGGTTTTTCCAGTAATCATGTATGGATATGATAGTTGGACTATAAAGAAAGCTGAGCACTGAAGAATTGATGTTTTTGAACTGTGGTGTTGGAGAAGACTCTTGAGAGTCCCTTGGACTGCAAGGAGAGCCAACCAGTCCATCCTAAAGGAGATCAGTCCTGGGTGTTCATTGGAAGAACTGATTTGAAGCTGAAATTCCAATATTTTGACCACCTGATGCGAAGAGCTGACTCATTTGAAAAAAACCCTGATGCTGGGAAAGATTGAGGGCAGAAGGAGAAGGGGATGACAGAGGATGAAATGTTTGGATGGCATCACCAACTTAATGGACCTGATTTTGGGTAAACTCCGGGAGTTGATGATGGACAGGGAGACCTGGCGTGCTGCAGTTCATGGGGTTACAAAGACCAGACACCACTGAGCGGCTGATCTGAACTCTTCCTCTCACCCAACTTGCTTGCTCAGCTTCAGCCTCACTGACCACCTGCTGATTTTCAAATATAGAAAGCATACTTATGTCTCAGGATCTATGCACACTTTATACCTCTGCCTGTAATGCTCTTCCTTTACATATCTACGTGGCTTGTGCACTTATTGCCTTAAGTTCTTTGGTCAAATTCCAGTTTCTTAAATGTAATCCTTGTCAATGAGCCTATTCAAAATGGAGATTCCCTCTCTCCAGTATCTTAATACCTTTATGCTGCTCAAGCTTTCTTCATAATCTTTATTACTCTGTGACATTCTTCTATCTATTCATTTACTTTATTATCTATTTACTATTATATATCTTTCTTCACTAGAATATGACATCAGTAAAGGGGGATTTTTATGTGCTTTGTCTCCTGCTATATTCTCACTATCTAAAGCAGTACCTGGCACACAGTGGGTCCTAAATCAATATTTGTTGAATAAACTCATGAATGAAGGAATGTCTCTGTGTCTTTTAACTGTAAAATACAGTGGTACCTGAGAAATGCTTTAAACATTCTCACAATATCAGTGGATTATTTACTTTGAAATACATTGAAAATCCTTTTGTAGTTTGTTGTTTTCTTGTAGAGTTGACTTTATACAATAAATAAATAATGGATACTATAGTTATTTTCTCTCTACTCACCATCTACACCTCTTGTTCCATCACATTTTTTTGTTGTTTGTTTGTTTGTTTGTTTTATCCCCTCTGAGTAGTTTATACTTGAAATTGAAGATGTGACAGAGTAATATTTTATTTCATAGCATTTTTGCTACAGCAATATAACAACATTTACTATTACAGACATTCTTTTTATCATATCTAAAAGTAAACTAACACTAATGAAGAGACTATTTAACACTTTTTTAACAAAAACATATTTTAGATATCTCCTGCTCATAAAATCAACCTTTAAAGTAATTGTGTTACTATAAAATATTAAATATGAGGGAAATATCAATTTTCTGTGAAAATTACATGGATATTTGTATTGATAATATATCAAATGTCAATTAATAGATCAAGGAGTTTCAGCTCAGTTCAGTTGCTCAGTCGTATCCTACTCTTTGCGACCCCATGAAACGCAGCACACCAGGCCTCCCTGTCCATCACCAACTCCTGGAGTTTACCCAAACTCATGTCCATTGAGTCAGTGATGCCATCCAACCACTCATCCTCTGTCGTCCCCTTGTCCTCTTGCCTTCAATCTTTCCCAACATCAAGGTCTTTACAAATGAGTCAGCTCTTCACATCAGGTGGCCAAAGTATTGGAGTTTTAGCTTCAACATCAGTCCTTCCAATGAACACCCAGTACTTATCTCCTTTAGGATGGACTGGTTGGCTCTCCTTGCAGTCCAAGGGACTCTCAAGTCTTCTCCAACACTGCAGTTCAAAAGCATCAATTCTTCGGTGCTCAGCTTTCTTTATAGTCCAACTCTCACATCCATACATGACTCCTGGAAAAACCACCGCCATGACTAGATGGACCTTTGTTCACAAAGTAAAACCTAGAAGGTCGGTCATAACTTTCCTTCCAAGGAGTAAGCATCTTTTAATTTCATGGCTGAAATCACGATATGCAGTAATTTTGGAGCCCCAAAAAATAAAGTCAGCCACTGGTTCCTGTTTCCCCATCTATTCAAGGAGTTCCACTTCTCATAATAAAGTCACCTTATTTTCTATATCTTAAAAATGGCTGTCAGTTTTTATAACTTAACTAAAAATATTACCACAGTTTTTTTTTTTTAAGTCATGTCTATTTGAGGATGGATTATTTTGCTAAGAACAATGAAATAAATTAGCAATTTCCAAGTTTTAAAGGTAGACAGATATTGCAAGTGTAAAAACCAAAACTGAAAATAATTAAATCTCCCAAAATAAGTTAACCAGGTCCAGGTCTGATTCAAAAGATGAAATTATTAATAGTTGCACTGTATCTGCTTAATAAAAGTAAGAATACAAGTATTCCATTTTTGTCTTTTTTTAGAATAATCTTATAAAAAATTGAATATCATCTAGTTGATTAAATATGTAATTTTTCCGGTTTCAAATTTCTGTTTTGGTACTTTGTCTCTAATGAATAAACTTTACTTATCAAGGGTAATTATTCCTCAGTGCATTTCTACTAGCTGTTTGTGTTAATGCACCTCATATTGTTTTCTATTGAATGTTTATTCATTTTCCACATTAAAATAAAAGTGATGATTATGGACATGTTCAAAAGCCCAAAATACTAAAGAGTAAATCAGATAGTCATATTAATGCTATCCATACAAATAACCTCTGTTGCAAGGCAGCATAATTGCATTCCAAGCCTGAGCTTGAATGTGAAACATTATTAAAACACATACTAGAATGAGTCTTTTGCTCTTTTTTTTCCCCTGCTGCTTAAGCATGTCAATATGATTTAATAACCCAAACACTCAACTTAAAGTTCTAATTTAATCAGAAGTTATCTTTGTAAATTTGTTTCACAAGTATATTCCTGTACCTCTCATAAACTATTTTAATATAGGTGTTAAGAAATTGTATTTTACTCTGAAATCTTCATTTCAAGAATTCTCTGCTGGTATGACATGAACTACCATGGCATGGCATGGTATTAATGTTAGATGAAATACTTTATTTTAATCTCAAGCATTTAGAGTATCATAAGTGATTGTGTTAAAAAGTATTTGTGTTCACTAGAATTATTTGAAAAATGACAACAGGAATGTAAGCA
This sequence comes from Dama dama, assembly GCF_033118175.1. NCBI lineage: Eukaryota > Metazoa > Chordata > Mammalia > Artiodactyla > Cervidae > Dama > Dama dama. Next base: position 75,324,979 of record NC_083714.1, read on the forward strand.
CATATTAATTCTGATGTTTTACTTAAGTATCTGTTTGCAAGCTCAAAGAAATAAATTGCTTGCTCCACAAACACTTGAAAGCTTTCTGCTCTAGAGACTAGTAGGTTATTAATTGAAATTTTTGAGAGAAATCTTTCATGGAGTATAACGAAAAAAAAAAAAAAGATTTTTGTTTATGAAGAATACAGCTGACTAGCTCCAAAGTAATTTACTTAATTGATCCAAAAGAAGCTTGATTCATGATTAGCAAGAGAGCAACTTAATCTTGATTTAAAGCTCTGGGTATAAGCAAACTCAGTATATTGTCAAGGAAGTAATTCCTAAATGAAGAATAAACAGAAAACCTCTTTTATGACCTAAATATTTTTAGCATTGACAGCAGAATTTAAGTTAGATTTTAGCTTATTTCATATTTGTGTTGAGACAAAAATGTAAGACTTGTGAGAAAGGAAGTAAACAAAGAAAACATCCTCAGTGTTAAATAACTTTCCTTAAAATGCAAACACAAAACACTAATTAGCAGCTTTGCTGCAGAACTGACTACACAGGAGACATAGTAAGAAAATAGGATTTACCTGATGATTTATTTTCTTCCTTTCGGTTCTTGTTCATTTGTAGCTCAGGCATTTGCAAGATATCCTTTCAACAGAAGTAACCTGATAGACTTTGGAGTGAGATGAATTTAGGTTCAACTCACAACTTGAATATTTACTAACAACTTAGAGAGTTATTTAAATGTTCTGAACCTATATCCTTATCTGTGAAGTAGATAATAATGTTACCTATTTTTTGGAACTGTTATGGGTATTGAGTGAGATAATTTATGCAGTGTACTTGACCGCATGATAGGTGTGCAGTAAATATTAGTTTCCTTCTTCATTTAGCCCATGTATTAATAATAGGACTGAGAAAATCCAGAAGAATTTTAATATAATCATAAAGTGTTAAATTCTCCCCTTTCTGTAGTTCCTACTTCATTATGTTTTGATCACAAAAAATCATCTGATTAACAGGGTATAATAGAACAGGTAGAGTAATAGAATAACAGGATATAATAGAACAGAATAGAGCAGTTCAATTAATGTTTCTCTGATACTTATTAGTGGAGGGTTCTGTTTCAGAGAATAGTGCTAAACTCCTCCACACTGGCATGTCCTGTCTTGCTGCTGAGGTATGTCTTCATGGAAGCAAGTCCTATACCCTCATTTCAGGAAGCAAGTTGCAAATAGAGGAGAGTAGACAGAATCTGTTTAGTCAGGAAAATCTCCCTTCTCTTCCTTCTTCAGAGATAATACTACTTCATATGCATTATCTTGGTTTATTATAACAATGTGGAGTGATGGAAAAATAATTTTATTTCTTGATCCAAATGAATACACAAAAGAAATTACAGATTTTTTCCTAATCTTAGCACTGTAGCAGATTTACTGGGTAAACAGATGGGACGATTTTATTCTCATTATTTCTCTCACTTTCAATTTCTAAACTTGCATTTCCTTCTCAGTAAAATGTGGAGCTAGAATAGATAATTTCTAAGGTTCTAACTGGCTCTATTAAAAAAAAATAGAGAACTAGTAGTGGGATGTGCACTCATCTTCTCCTGTGAGAACTCTAAAACTGCAACTTGCTGCTGAACAACCATTGACAGGAGAATGTTGGATCCCACCATACACACCATATCCAAGGGCAGAGGAGAAGCCTCCAAAAATGATAGGAGAGGCTCAATTTCATTTAGAATCAAACCCCATACCTGCCAAAGATGCTCAGAGGCCTCAAATAAAACCTTGTGTGCAGTAGGATTCAGAGACCCCCAGATAACCACGAAGGTATGATCACTCACCTAGGGCCAGACATCCTGGAATGCAAAGTCAAGTGGACCTTAGGAAGCATTACTATGAACAAAACTAGTGGAGGTGATGGAATTCCAGCTGAGCTATTTCAAGTCCTAAAAGATGATGCTGTGAAACTGCAGCACTCAATATATCAGCTAATTTGGAAAACTCAGCAGTGGCCACAGGACTGGAAAGATCAGTTTTCATTCCAATCCCAAAGAAAGGCAATGTCAATAAATGTTCACACTACCACACAATTGCACTCATCTCACATGCTAGCAAAGTAATGCTCAAAATTCTCCAAGCCAGGCTTCAACAGTAAGTGAACTGACAACTTCCAGATGTTCAAATTAGATTTAAAAAAGGCAGAGGAACCAGAGATCAAATTGCCCACATCAGTTGGATCATAGAAACAGCAAGAGAATTCCAGAAAAAAAATCTTCCTATGCTTTATTGACTATGCCAAAGCCTTTGACTGTGTGGAACACAACAAACTGTGGAAAATTCTTCAAGAGATGGGGAATACCAGACCACCTTACCTGCCTCCTAAGAAATATGTATGCAGGTCAAGAAGTAACAGTAAGAACCAGACATGGAATGATGGACTGGTTCCAAATTAGGAAAATACGTCACAGCTGTATACTGTCACCCTGCTTACTTAACTTATATGAAGAGTACATAATGAGAAATTCTGGGCTGGATGAAGCAAAAGCTGGAATCAAGATTGCTGGGAGAAATATCATTAACTTCAGATATGCAGATGACACCATCCTTATGGCAGAAAGCAAAGAGCAACTAAATAACCTCTTGAAGATGAAAGAGGAGAGTGAAAAAGCTGGCTTCAAATTTGAAATTAAAAAAAAAAAAAAAAAACACTAAGATCATGGCATCTTGTCCCATTACTTCATGGCAAATAGATGGGGGAACAATGGAAACAGTGACAAACTTTATTTTGGGGGGCTCCAAAATCACTGCAGATGGTGACTGCAGCCATGAAATTAAAAGGCATTTGTTCCTTTTAATTTGCCTTTAATTTGCTCCATTTGCTATGACCAACCTAGACAGCATATTATACAGAGTGAAGTGAGTTAGAAAGAGAAAGATAAATATCGTATTCTATGCACATATACCGAATCTAGAAAAATGGTGCTGAAGAATTTATTTACAGTGCAACAGTGGGGAAACAGACATAGAGAATAAACTTATGGACATGGGGAGTGTGGAGGAGAGGGTGAGATGTATGTATGGAAATAGCAACATGGAAATTTACATTACCATATGTAAACTAGATAGCCAGCAGGAATTTGCCATATTGCTCATGAAACTCAAACAGGGGCTGTGAATCAACCTAGAGTGGTGGGATGGGGAGGGAAATGGGAGGGAGGTTCAAAAGGGATGGGATATATGTATACCTATGGCTGATTCATGTTGAGGTTTGACATAAAATAAGATTCTGTAAAGCAATTATCCTTCAATTAAAAAAAAAAAAAAAGCAGAGACATTACTTTACTGGCAAAGGTCTGTCTTGTCAAAGCTATGGTTTTTCCAGTAATTGTGTATGGATGTAAGAGTTGGACGATAAAGAAAGCTGAGCGCCAAAGAATTGATGCTTTTGAACTGTGGTGCCAAAGAAGACTCTTGAGAGTCCCTTGGACTCTCCTAGAGGAGATCAGTTCTGACTATTCATTGGAAGGACTGATATTGAAGTTGAAACTCCAATATTTTGGCCACCTGATGCGAATAACTGATTCATTGGAAAAGACCCTGATGCTGGGAAAGATTGAAGGCAGGAGGAAAAGGGAATGAGAGGATTAGATGGTTCGATGGCATCACTAACTCCTTGGAAATGAGGTTGAGCAAGCTCTGGGTGATGGTGATTGACAAGGAAGCATGGACAAGGAAGTGTGCTGCAGGCCATGGGGTTGCAAAGAGTCAGACACGACTGAGCGACTGAACTTAACTGACCTGAACACTTAATATAAAAAAAAAAAAAAAATGATGTTTTACATCTGTGTTTACCAGGTGGTTGAAACCTGCCAGAGAAGACATGTTTTATGGTCTATTAGATTAGTGAGGTGATTAAGAACTCAGGCACTATAGGTATAACTATGAATCTCACCTTTGTCACTTACTAGCCACATAGCCTTAGTCTAGTCCTTTAAGTTCTTAATCCTTTTCGTCATCTGTAAAATACGACTAATAAAAATATCCAACTCTCAGAGATCTTGAGGAATTAAATGAGATATATGAAAAGCACTTTACATGGTGCTTAATGAAAAATAAGCAGTAAATTTTTTAACTACGGTGTCATTATTATGAAAGAGTAGAGTCAAGCACACACAAAAAAACCATCAATAGCATAGTCCTGGCACTGAAAGCAGGGGAAATTCTTCAAAGGTGTACATCATTTATTTCCTTTCCTATCCAGACCCCCAAGCCTATGGAGAGAGACTAAGCACCAGTTAAAAGAACTATTTCCATATAAATATCCACAAATAAAAGACAGTGCCAAATTGGGACCAGTGTGATGAAGAAAAAAAAAAAGAGAGAGAGAGAATTATCTTCCTTTCATCATGGAAATAGCATGGCATCAGTGACCTGAGAGGTCTTAGGTATTTGTATCATCAGTAGCATCAACAGCTTAGGGACATCATCTGGTGGCTAGAGCAATGAGACTTCTTCTTGGTGACTTCTTGGATTTAAGAGATCTTTGCAACAGACATTGCCTCTATTTTGGGTTCTTAAAACAGGAACACTATTAGAGGTTCATTTTGTAAAATTCCATCTGCACAAGAGACACAATTGATATCTGACTCTCAAACCCAATCTTGATATAGATATGCCCAAGTGTCACCATCATCAAATCAAAGCACCTGCTGCATCAAGGAAGAAAATGGCAAAATCGAGATGGCAGCTGAAAGACCTGCTCATTAACTCATGTGGGCTCTCCTTGGATATCCCCCAAAATAGTTGTGGGTAGGATACTTGCAGGGAAGCTAAATGTTCTGTCGACAAGTTGATGGTCAGAGGCAAAACAAGTTTGGGTTGTTATTGTGACTTTATTGTTTGCTATTATTTTTTAGCCTCTAGGCAGGATAGGTCTATCAAAGTTTGACTATGTGTTATAAGCCTCTCATTACTTGTTATCAGCCTATCAGTGAGCTAGAAATGATTAGCATTTTGTATATCTGTAGCTTTAACTAGAACTGAAAATCCCCTGAAAATCTCAGCAGAGATCTCCTGTTTCAGACATCGTTCACATTATTCAGTACTATTGAAAGTTGTTGTTCATTTATAACTAATAAGAAAGCCTTTCTCTGCTGAACTCCTATAGTCACCTCCATCTTGTAGAAGCTCATTAATAGTGTATTGTTGAATTTTAGTAAAACAAATTTTAAAATATCTTGAAATGTACCTATTAAATAAATTCTTATGTTTAGTCATCTTGAAAACACATATATGGTGCTTAGGGCGAAAAAAATTCTTATACTAACTAAAAAATCTTTAAATGGCCCTAAACTTGGTGTGTGGCTGTATGTTATTAATTTTATTGGCATGGGACCCTTTCTTCAAAGGGTATATACTGCACAGTGTTTAAAATGTGTGATGTGGACTTTTTATATCTATGTGCTATAAATCATAAGTAAGAAGATAGCATATTTCTATTGGCAATGCAAAAAAGAAAAAGAAACAGCAACTTGCCAGGTCAATTTACTGCTTTCATTCCCCCCCCCCCCTTTTTTTTAACCAATTGTTTTTTGATTTTATTATTTTTTAATTATACATAAGTTAAAAAATTTTATAGTCAAATTTAGCAATCTGCTTTATTCTTCAGAGTTTTGTATTATTCTTAGGAAAGTCTTCTCCATTCTAAGATTGTAAATAAAACCAGTCTTCTTCAAGTGTTATTATGGTTTCTTTTTTAGAGTTTAAATAATTGATCCATATGAAATTTACTTTCTTTTATTTATTTATTTTTTTATTTTTTATTATCTTATTATTTTTTTTTTATTAGTTGGAGGCTAATTACTTCACAACATTTCAGTGGGTTTTGTCATACATTGATATGAATCAGCCATAGATTTACACGTATTCCCCATCCCGATCCCCGCTCCCACCTCCCTCTCCACCCGATTCCTCTGGGTCTTCCCAGTGCACCAGGCCCGAGCACTTGTCTCATGCATCCCACCTGGGCTGGTGATCTGTTTCATCATAGATAGTATACATGCTGTTCTTTTGAAATATCCCACCCTCACATTCTCCCACAGAGTTCAAAAGCCTGTTCTGTATTTCTGTGTCTCTTTTTCTGTTTTGCATATAGGGTTATCGTTACCATCTTTCTAAATTCCATATATATGTGTTAGTATGCTGTAATGTTCTTTATCTTTCTGGCTTACTTCACTCTGTATAATGGGCTCCAGTTTCATCCATCTCATTAGGACTGGTTCAAATGAATTCTTTTTAACGGCTGAGTAATATTCCATGGTGTATATGTACCACAGCTTCCTTATCCATTCATCTGCTGATGGGCATCTAGGTTGCTTCCATGTCCTGGCTATTATAAACAGTGCTGCTTTTTATTTGACATTTTGAAACAACAATAATGCCATCTGCTGGTCAGTACAGTGAGTTTGAAAGGGGAGGCAATCTGTCCCCAGAAAAGTGCTGGAAAAACAAAACAAACAACAACAACAACAAAAACCGGTAGTTGGAAATGTACTCATTTTGTATTTGTTAGATTTTTTTGAAATCTAAAATTCAGGATCATTATGATTATAGGCTTAAACAACATATTTGTCATGCTGTACAGTTCTTATGTAAATCAAATTTCCACAATCCTAGTGTTTTTAATATAGTGAGCAGTTTTGTACTTGTTCACATTCTATGAACTATTGACAAAAATGTATATGTGTGACTAATTCCTTTGATGCCTGAGAAAGTTTGTACTAATCTGGTGGCTTAATGAATAGACACGTTGCACCAGGGGAATGTACTAGTTTAAAGTCTTTTTAAAAAAAATAGTATCAGCTCAAAGGAGGATTATTCATTTATAAAGGGAAAGAGAAAGAAAACAGTTTCACAGAGAGAGAGAGAGGATGTTGAAGAAACAAACAAAATAGACAATGCTAGTTAGAAACAAATTCTCAAGTTGATAGAATAAAAGTAAAAAGGAGAAGAGAAATTAGCAGTATCAACAGAGAAAAGTGAATTGGGAAGCATACATAGGGAGTGTTAAGGTTCATGCCTGTAATAAGATGAAGAATACAGAAAGAAATGTGAAGTCTGAGATGGGGAGGAAAGCAAGTAGGAGGCAGAGAAAATGGGCTGCTGATTTAAATAGGCACTGGTCAAGAAAGTGGGAGTGCAGGCAGATGAAATGAGAAACAGTCACAATTGATAAGTGGAAATTTTTTCTTATTTCATTTTTTTCTAGGAAGTATCCTCTTTACTTTTTCATCATACTGCTATTTTTCTTGTGCTATCTCTAGCAGTAATGAATACAAGCTGTAACATTTTTCAGAAAAGGAATAATATACATGAAATTGAGTCAGATGAGTTATCATTGTGTCTTTATTTCTACTCTCTACTATGAATACTTTTCCAAAATATGAATGATGTTCATGGGGACGGCAGGTCCCATAATGCTCAAAAGTTGTCAGTGGTTTGGTGTTTACATAGGGAATGTTAGCTTGTTTAGCACTCCATCTCCAACCTTCCTATAAAAAATTCTGTTTTATTGTAACAACACATTTCACTTAAATAGGCTTCCTGGAAACTCTCTAAGGTTCTTTTCAACTCTAAGAGTCTAGAATTTTAATAAGTCTTCTGGCAAAATATTTTTTACTTTAGCAAATCCAAACCATTCATTGTTAAAAGGAGAATCTTTCCACATATTAAAATATTTAGAAATATAGAAAAATTCAGTAATAGCATAAGAAACACACAAAAACCTATGACCTAGAATTAATAAAAGTTAGTATTTGAGAATGTTTGCTTCCTGTGTTTATACTCACATGTGTGTATGAAAGAGAACAATCAAAACTAACCTGGAATCCCCTTTTCTCTTTCCCTAGCCCTACTCCCTCCATCTCACTCCCATTATTCTCACCTTGGAACTATCAATTAAATGAATATTTGTGTCTTTTGTAGTCCATTTTTGTCTTTATTTTAAATTTCATGATATGTGAGCAACCTGCATACACATTAATGAGCATTAAACAGCATTATTTGTATGCTTTTGAAATCTACATAAGTGCTGTCACATCATTGATACTTTTCTACAGCTTGCTTTTTCCAATCATCATTATGTGTTCCAAATCGATTCATGGTGATGAATTAATCTATTCTGCTATTTAGTAACATAAGTTATTATGACTTTATTCTATTATGAACCTCTATCACTTTTAATTTCTGGCAATATAAATAATGAATAACACATAGCTAGATGTCTCCTGGGAGGTGTATGTGAGGTATTCTCCAGAATGTATACCCTGAATCTGAATTGGTGGATAATAGAGTATATACACGCCATTCCCTGCCTTCCAAACCCAGGAAGATCCCCTGGAGAAGGAAATGGCAACCACTCCAGTATTCTTGTCTGGGAAATCTCTTGGACAGCGAAGCCTGATAGGCTACAATCCATGAGGTTGGAAAAGAGTCAGACATGACTGAGCAACTAAACAATAGACAAAAACCATTATGTAGCATCTTTATATAGTTACAGTATTTTTCATGTTAAATTATATTTTATTTGATATCTACATTACTAAGACTGATTTTTAAAGTTTAAAGTTATCAAGATTTCTTGATAAATATTGCCAACTTTTTTTGCTTTTATATTAATGTTCCTCCTATTAGGCAATTATATATTCCTGCTCTGTTGATTTCAGGGATGGACATATAACTTTCTTTAACAAAACAATGTAAACAAAAGTGATATGTACCATTTTCAAGGAGAAATTTTAAAAGCCATCTACTATTCTATTTTACTTTTCCTTTTAATATGAGAATACCAATATCATAGATAGAATATTTTATATGGTATCTCTTGGTTCCTGGATGGAAAACAAATGGACTAGAAGTGGAGTCAATCACCAATGAACATGTAATATGTGTAAGAAATAAATCTTTATTACTAGAAATTGCTGAGATTTTTGTAGTCCTACTTTTCAAATTCTGGATTAATACAGCCTAATGTGATTTTCAGAAGGCCTATATTTGAACTCAATTCCTTCACAGTCCCCTCAATTCTAGCACTTATCAACCACTATAACTTTTCTTTCTGTCTTTATTTATGGTAAAGGGGGATTTCTTTTTCCTAATTTTAAGTTCCAAAATGTATTCAAATGTGTTGGAGATTACATTTTGCCAGACTTTCTATGCAGTTCAAGTAGGAAATAATTCCTTTATTAGCTCAGATTATCATATTTATACAGCAGCCCTTGACAGTATTTACAATTGTTGACCTTTGAAGTAAAACACTACTACTCAGTAGTTTAAGATTATTTTTGGAGATTTTTATTTTGGTGCTATGAGGAATTGTCAATAACAGCATTGAAGTATCAATGCTTATTGAATGAATTTCAACAAACATTGCTTATCTTTTCTCTCCAGGTTCTTGTATGTTTCATGAAAGAGCTAAGTATTAGTGGTTGATCTTAAATACAAAGAGGTTATTTGAATATTTCTGTTTCTAGAACCAAACACAATTGCATATTTCAAAAGATTATCTTCTCTAATTTTAACCAGAAATTATGACAATCATCCCAATTTTAAATAGGTTCATTTGTTTTGTCAAGTAAAATATAGCAACATTTATTGAAAATGTCACTGACTAGGAGAAATCTGCATTCTTAGTTTCTCCCTTATGCTCTGGTGCTTAGGAAAGCTCTCTTAAAACATGAACAGAGTACAGCAGAGGGCAAAGTGAGCAAAAGTAACTTGCCACTGGGGACAGAGAGTAGAAAGCTTGAATTCTTATGGCATATGAGACAATTTAAGGGAAAATCTATGCATTTATGGAAAAAACTGTGTGTGTGCACATGTAAAACAGTTTGTATGCAGGTATTTGGGTGGTATGAGAGAATAGACATATATAATACAATATTTCTAATGCTTCAGTTTGAAAACTGCAAATGGATTCTATCATTTAGAAATCCTACTAAATCAAATCAGACCCAACCACACTTGTCATGAGTAGCGGAATCATAGTATTATCTTTAATTTGTACTAATAAATTTAATTTATATTTCCAATTAATGAATAAAAGTAAAAGACTGACTTCTAATTCACAAGCTACAAAAATGAAAAAAAAATCTGCTAGCATTGCTTATTAAATAATGAACTTCACCTTTATTCACTGGGTCTAAACTCATATATTTAAATATGGGAGTATCTGGAAAAGTTGCACTTGTTAAAATGTAATTATTTCTGGCTTTACCCACAAAAGAATTTCAAAGGGTCATTAAAAAAAGACTTTTTAGAGTATGCATAAAACTATGCATACTACTTGGTCCTACACATAGAAATCTAAACACTTCAGAAATGAATTTAATTTTCCCTTGCTTCTTGATGAAAGTGGATACAAAAATAACACACCTCTACAATATAATATTAAGATTTTGGTTTCAAGTCAATATTCTTTAAAAAGGAACAAATGCATAATTAGTATAATTGAAACATTTTATTTCGTTAAATACAAAAAAAAAAAAAACTCTCTAAATGTTTTACCTTGTTATTATCAGTTAGCCTGAATAATTGGTTTTCAGTGAGAAATTATATTTTAATGTGCATAAAATCAACTGACTGAACAAATTGCAAATATTATAGATGCAACTATAAATATCAGCTTGTTCCATTCTAGGAGAATAAAAGCACACCAATTTCAACATTTTACACATAGTTCAAAGATCATGAAGTTCAAGTTTTGTGTCTGACTGATGTTTGCCCTTCAAGGGGAAAGGACATGGAGAGGTGAGAACAATAGAATGCTTGGGTCATTTTCATTTGTACCTCCTTAGCATGTAGATCTATAAGGCAACCTAATAATTGAGAAAGTCTTAGGAAACAAGGGTTCACAAAATGAGATAATCATTTAGAAATGTATATTATAGAAAATGATTTGTTTGTTTTCATCAAAATAGACTGCTCTTTATCATGCAAAGGATCATTGACTGATTCTGTAAACTAATCAGAGAGCAGACGTGTTGCCTTTTTTTTTTTTTGATAATTGGTTCTGAATCAATAGTATTCCTCAAGTTAGTAATGATTATGTGAAAATTAACATGCATCCTGATGTACAACAATAATCCCTCCAATAATATCATAGCCATGTCTCACATACATTTGGTTCTATCACTAAGGGCAGTAATTACTCTCATACTGTGGGATTAAGCAGATTTTATTTAAATCACATACATGGGAAGTTAGAATGTGATCCCCTTCTAGCATCTAAGGTCTACTTATCATATATTTGCATAAATGAGGAACACACAAGCAACCCTTCCCAAGATAAAGAAAATCACCTCCATTTGATTTCATTTTCAAAACCACAACCAAAGGGAAAACTCTTTACTGTCAGGAAGCATTTAACAAGAGGCTTCCTGTGTGCTGTTTTGGATCTGTCAGGAATCCTCTGGTCCTTATTAATTCCTGAATATTCAGGCATATCCTTCATTAGTTTTTCAATATGGTGATAAGTACCCTCTTCCTTCTTATGAACCATATGGTAAAAAGTGATTGTTTACGACTCTATCTCTTTGATAAGGATTGACTTATGTTTTGTGAGTCTGGAATTTTAATCTTTATCTTTGCTGAGAATAACTACCTTGTAAGACAGTATATATACCCACACCATGTTGATTAAAACACCTTTGCTCCATCAGAGCTTGGGTCCCCATGTCTTTCTTTCTTTCTTTCCTTCTCTCACTCTTTCAGGCTAATTCCTTGGAGCACGGAGGCCTGCTGAGCTCACTTTCTTGCCTGGGCTTCTAAGACCCTCTTGAGAAGGTTCACTGTGCCTTCACCCACTCGAGAGGGTGCCTGGGGCCTAGGTACAGCAGCATGCGCTCTAAGAACAGGGCTTTATTGGCTCTCCTCATAAACCAGGGAATATCAGCCTCTTTCTCTCTCTTACTTTATTATCATCTACTCCAGACCACCAGGTCCCGGTCCATTAAAGGACAGACACTTTACTACTCAGAAAGCATAATATCCTGCCTCCAAGACTAGTCTCTTCTTTAAAAATCATCACTTGGTTTTGCCTCTAAGTGTAGCATTTATTATTCCATCTAAAATGATTCTAAAAATTATAGGATCAAAAGGTTTGGATTAAGTATGTGAGTGGAGGGCACAAAAATTCATAGGTGATATCTAGCTATACCAACAGGAGGAAAGGTAACTGTTGTAAGCTTGATAAAAGCTGTCAAAAATGTATATGAGTATACACATATGTATATGAGTGTATGAGTGTATATGAGTGTATGAGTATATGTATATGAGTATATGAGTGTATATGAGTATACACATATGTATATGAGTATACACAGTCAACTGTCATCTCCATGATTCCCACTTCCTGGTATTTACACCTGGTATAATTCCCTCCATTGCAGCAGGAAAATAATCTGTGGCTTTCTTCCAACCAATAGAATATGGCAGAGATGGTAGCATGTATCTGATTATATGTACATAATTGTAAGGTAGTAGTGCTCATGTTGTTAGAATCTCTCATTACCTTACTAACTTTGAAGAAGTAAGCTTACATGTTGTGAGCTGCTTTGTAGAGAGGGTCACATGAAAGGATCTCTACATGACTTCTGCCTGACAGCCAACAAGAAACTGAGACCCTCATCTGGCCCCTGCAAGAATTTGAATGCAACTGACAGACTTATGAACTTAGAAGAGGAGCCTTTCCTATATGAGTCTCACATGAAACCCAGTCCTGGTCAATACCTTGATTTCAGCCTTGTGCTGGACCCAATTAGGTCATGCTCAGAAAACTGACTCAGAAACTGTGAGACGATAAATGTATAATGTTTAAACTTCTAAATTTGTCTTAATACTATTATGCAACAATAAGAAATTAATAAAGAGTGCAAAGTTGGCAGAGGCATAACATCTGAAATAAGTTTGTTGTTTGTTACTTCTGAAACCAGGAAAGAATTAGGAGACTTTTTAAAATACATACCATCTTCCTAATTGTTGAAAGACTAGTAGTGTGTTGTTATGAAGATAAGTATAATGATGTCTTTAAAATGTTTATAATGCCTGATGTGGAATAACTACTTAATAAATGCCATTTATTGCCAATGATTCTCAATAATAGGAAGAATTGTGGTTGATCTTTAATAAATAACCCTTTGAAAATGGCCACTTTTCATGCCATCTAGCCATGCTAAAACTAATCTTTCCCTCAAAGACATTTGTGTGTTCTAAATATACTTGTGACCCTAGACAATTAAAATAATAATAACTTGTTGAAAATGACATAAATTAATGAAGTTTTTTTTTTTATGAAGTTCTGAAATATATCCCAGATCTAGGATATTTTTTCTTTTGAAAATGAATATTCTAATAGTGACAGCTAACTCAAGTTTCCATGTTCTGTGTGTATCTCCCTCTGGAGACAAAATACTTGCTTTCAAACTCATGTTTTATGACTAACTCACTATGAACCTTGGAGAAGTTACTTATCTCTGTGTCTTAGTTTCCTTATTCATAAACATGGATATAATATTATATAATTCATAAAGTTGTTATGAGAAGTAAATGATTTCATTCGTTTAAAGAAAATTAAATAATGTCTGATAGATACATATTGTTCAGTAACTGTTGGCCATTATTATAAAAATTAAATAACCTCCTTTCAAAATGAAGTGACAAAAGTGAAGACTATGTGTAAGATCCAAACTTGGAAAAAGGACCAAAGTAAGCAATGAAAAGTACATTCCCTTTTCCTAGCCACCCTATCCCTTCCTCAGAAACAACTGCTTTTTTTTTTTTTCTTTCACTGGACATTTTATTTTTTTTTTCATTTATTTTTATTAGTTGGAGGCTAATTACTTTACAATATTGTAGTGGTTTTTCTCATATACTGACATGAATCAGCCATGGATTTACATGTATTCCCCATCCCGATCCCCCCTCCCACCTCCTTCTACACCCGATTCCTCTGGGTCTTCCCAGTGCACCAGGCCTGAGAAACAACTGCTTTTAAATTCTTCATGGTCTCTACCAGGATGATCTAGGCACATCTACACACATTTCTAGATAGCAGAGAACCTCTCTTAGAATTTATCCTTGTAACAGAAAATCAATGGGCTCTTTATGTCTGGAAACTTATGTTTATCAGATCTGGGAAATTTCTTAAGTCACTTTACTAATTTTTCTGCAACTCAGTTTTCTCTTTCTAGAACTTTATTTTTCAAATGGTGAAGCTCCTGGACTACACTCCAATTTAAAAAACAAACAAACAAAAAAAAACTTTTCTCTAATATATTTATCTGTCTCTTTGCTCAAATTTCAAGTTTCTGGAAGATTTTACCTACTTCATGTTTTTTTTTTTTGTTTGTTTGTTTTTTTCTTATTGTTGCAATAATTTTAATTTAAAACTTTGTTTTCAAACTATCTTTTTGTTATATCCTCATAATATTGATTTGTATTTGTAATATATTTTCTTATCTATCCAAATACATTAGTGATTATTTACCACTATGTTATTCTCTCTGTATGTTTCCTCAAAGTTTCTCCATTTTCCTATTTACTTGCTTGTTTTGGTCTTTGTCTTTCATGTGAGAAGGTAGATATGTGGGATACCAGTATTATTGAAACTGAGTGTGAAAAAGGACTGAGGGGTGTTCTCAGAATGCTTCGTGCATATATGCTCATTTATTTCCATGCTTTTAGTATGGTGTCAATCAACTAAGCCTGTCATTGATCTAATCCAGAGATTCTCTAACTTCTTTCTCTCCAGAAAATAAACTTTTCTTTGCACATGGAAAGGACAGTTGCTCACTCTAGTGAAGTCCAAGAAGAGATTTGGATTTGTTCATCAAACAACCATTAACTCATCTTTGTATTATCTTCCCTGCCAGCTCCTGAGCTTACTGAGGATTTTGTGCCATGAATCAGGTTATTCTTTGTTTTCCCCCACTACCAACCTAGATTTTGGCTTTCTTGGGGGTAGTAACTATAGTTCCTCTCCTTTCCAGCTTCTGAAATTGTATTAGCTTTAGATTATCCTGGAATCCTCATCCTAGTGAATTTATCTCTTAAAAATACCTCTTTACTATAATTTTTGTTGTATTTCCCAAAGAAGCTTAACTGGATGTGTATATTCCTTTGGGTATTTTTCTTGAGTTACGTTTAAAACATGGAGTTGCTTATAATTTTTTTATTAAATCAGTACTTTACCTCTAGGAAGCATTTGATTCTACCTATCATATTATCTTGCTTAAGAAAATACTCTATTTTGAGTTCAAGCTTTCCCCTTTTATTTTCTGTTTCTTCTTTTATTTCTTTGTCATTGTTTTTCCCCTACTCTCATCAGAAATATTTTCTTTATCTGAACGTTAAGTAACGGAGTTCCTCAGGAATGAGACCTAAGCATTCTTTTCTCCTCACTTGTAATCCCTCTCCATATAGTGTTTCTAAAAATGAGGTCATCTGACCATCTGCATTAGAATTGTAAGTGATGAAATGCATATTATAAGATCCTACTCTGGACCTAATAAATCAGAATCTATTCAAGTATGACATGGAGATATGCATTTTGAATATTCCCCCTTCACAATTATTTCATATATTAAATTTGAGACATTTTCAGAGAAAATCTAATCTATGACTATAATAGTACTAACTCACTATATATTAAATTACAACTTAGTGCTTAAAACAACAATAAATGCTTAGTGATTCTCATAATTAAAGACCAGTTTGGCTAGGTGTGCCTAGCTTGGATTTTCTCATGAAATAGTGTTGGGAAATAACTCTCTATATGTCTTTCGTGTTTCCATATATCTAGTAAGTAAGGTATTAACTACTGCCAGTGTATTCACAACTATCCTTTCAACAATGCTTGTATACCAAGCAGGCTTGGAAAATCAAGATAGCATCTACCTCCAGAACTAAGGGCAAATTTGCTTATAGTACAGCATAATAGGATCGGGTGGAGAGGGAGGTGGGAGGGGGGGGATCAGGATGGGGAATACATGTAAATCCATGGATGATTCATGTCAATGTATGGCAAAAACCACTACAATATTGTAAAGTAATTAGCCTCCAACTAATAAAAATAAATGGAAAAAAATAAATAAAACCAATTTGAAGATAAAAAAAAGATAATATATCTCTCCAAAACAAACTGAAAGTTTGTTTGATACTCATTATAAAATATTTGTGTTCCTCCAAGCTTGAGTTTCTTCAGCTATCATGTATATGTGAGCATCCGTCTAGGCCATATACCATCATTCCTTTGGGATTTAGGGAATAAAAGGTTACCATGAAGCTCATGGGACTTCCCTCATAGCTCAGTTGCTAAAGAGTCTGCCTGCAATGCAGGAGATCCTGGTTCAATTCCTCAGTTGGGAAGATCTGCTGGAGAAAGGATAGGCTACCCACTCCTGTATTCTTGGGTTTCCCTTGTGGCTCAGCTGGTAAAGAATCTGTCTGCAATGAGGGAGACCTGAGTTCAATGCCTGGGTTGGGAAGATCCCCTCCACTTCATATTCTGGCCTGCAGAATCCCATGGACTAGAGTCCATGGGGTCGCAAAGAGTCGGACACAACTAAGTGATTTTCATTTTCTTTTGATTCCTATGAAGCTTATGCTGCCTGCTCTGAGTAAAAAAGTTATTTATCTCTCATCCTGGACCCATTCATAATTTAACAGCATCTGTGAAATTGTGGCAAATTGACTTATTATAAGTAGGGTAAAACCTCAGACCCCTCACAGTTCTTAAAAGGACAGAGTTAGATACAAGGGGGGCTATATTAATGTGCAGGCTTGATTGGAACTGGAAGATTCACTTCCAAGAGGCCTTACCTACACATCCTGTATGTTAGTGATGACTGTTGATGTCTCAGTTCCTCTCCATGATGGTCTTTCCAAAGGTTAATTGAGTGTCCTCATGGAATGGGGTCTGATTGCCTCTAGAGAAAGTAATCCAAGAGATCAAGGTGGTAGCAAATATTCCCTTTATTACATAGCCTAAGAAGTCACCTCCTTTGCACTCTATCAGGCATACAAACAAGGCATAATTCAGTGTGGAAGAAGACCACAATAGGGAGTGAATTTTTGGAAATGAGAATCATTGGAGGTCGTATTGGAGCTTGATTGTCACATGACAATTTCTTTAATTGGCATTTATACACAGGTTGACTCTCAAAATTATAGCTTCATCCCAGAGCTCTCTGAAGTCCAGATCCACATATTAAATTATTTACTTAAATTTTTCATTTGTATGTTTCAAACATGACTCAAATCTAAGTTGAGCAAACTGGATTCTTTTTTTTTTTTTTTTGTTTCCCTTTTCCCTCACAAACTTGCCTGTTTCTATTGCAGGGTTAAATATATTAGTGAATATTAACACTATCTATTTAGTTGCAGAAGCCAAAAATTCAGAAATTATCACTGACATATCCTTTTACCTCATATACAATTTGTCACCAAATCCTTCATTTCCTAAATATTTCCTGAATATTCCTCCACTTCTAGCTCCATTACTACTACAGGAGCCCAAGCTACTGTCATCTCTCATTCGAACTACTGAAAGAGTCTCCTAACTTGTCCCCTATATATCCTCCTCCCAACACTAAATCTTTACTTCACACAGTGAGAAGGTTATTTATTTATTTATTTATTTATTTTTTACAATGTAAATCAGATGGTATCACTTTCTTGCTTAACCCATTCAAAATTGTGAGAATCACTAGAGGCTATATTGGAGGCCTGGAGAATCAAATGAAATAAGGAAGGTCTTGGCATCAAGTGGCTTCTGCCTCTCTAGCTCCTTTCTACACCTCACTAACTACACCTGCAGTTTCTTTGCAGTCTCTTGAAAGTACAGCAGTTCCTTATAAATTTATAAGTATTAACATGCCACAGGATGCTTGCTTGCTCTTTTCCTACTACCAACTTATTTCTGCTAATTTTTCACATCTTAGGTGAAACATTAAATCCACAGGAAAGTAGGGCCAATCCAAAACTATATAGAGATTTTGTATATATTAAATGCACCTTGTCTGCAATAACACAGTCCCACTAACACAAAGATTGCTAAAGGATGGCACCTTTGGGAAAAGAAAACAATTCCCTTTCCTCTGGACACATGCAGCCAACATGTTATACAGTGTAATAAATGCATAACCCTATGAGTGACTCCACAAGGGAGATTTCTCTGACACCCACTGTAGGGCAAGTGCAGAGAAAAAGAGAGCAAGGCAGGCAGTCAGGCAAGAAAAGAAAATTCATTAAAGGGAAAAGAGAGGGTGGCTGACTCTTAAGGTGAACCATCATTCTGCATTTCTAATGGAGTCCTTCTTACACATTACTAATGAAAAAGTCTCTGAAGGAATGGTCATATAGCCAGAGGTCCGGAATCTGGTGATCTTACAGCTTTGAGATGATAGGCGCCAGTGAGATAACAGGATGCCATTTGGGCAATTTGGTCAGTCTCACAGATCACTGATTTATTCTTTGTTTGCAAAGTTGACATTACAAGCTATCTTATCAATGAAACCTCATGTGGGCCCTATCATTCAAGCCTTTTTGATTTAGGATAAGGGCCAAAGGCCCGTCTTCTGTAACTGCTTCCTGTGGGACAGGGGCGTCATCAGGGTAAATAAGAAAAGGCTAGAATGAGGGTCAAGGGGATTTGTGTGGGGTTGAAGTTTTTGATAATCTGAGTGAGTTAGAAGTCCCTCATGGATAGTTCGGTTAGTGAAGGCTTGTAAGCAATCCTGAAGAAATTAAAAAAACAAAACAAAACAAAACAAAGAAAAAGATGCATTAAATATAGGCTGAAAGTTAGAATAAAGGTAAGTAGAAGGAGAGGTCCTAGAAAAGGTAGGACCCAGGGCATCCAATTCCAAAAGCTTAACCAGAATATCCATGAATTCTTGGCATATTCTCAAAATTGTATTTGTCAGATTTCTTGCTGCTTCCTTTACAAACCCTGAAAGAAACAGCAGGCTTCATTGAAAATAGGCATCAGTTCAGTTCAGTTCAGTCACGCAGTCGTGTCTGACTCTTTGTGACCCCATGGACTGCAGCACACAAGGTATCCCTGTCCATCAGCAACTTCCAAAGTTTACCCAAACTCATGTTCATTGAGTTGGTGATGCCATCCATCCTTCACATCCTCTGACCTCCCCTTATCCCCCTGCTCTTAATCTTTCCCAGCACCTGGGTCTTTTCAAATGAGTCACTGTTTGCATCAGGTGGCCAAAGTACTGGAGTTTCAGCTTCAACATCAGTCCTTCCAATGAATATTCAGGACTGATATCCTTCAGAATAGATTGATTGGATCTCCTTGCAGTCCAAGGGACTCTCACAAGTCTTTGCCAACACCACAGTTCAAAAGCATCAATTCTTCAGTGCTCAGCTTTCTTTATAGCCCAACTCTCACATCCATACATGACTACTGGAAAAATCATAGCCTTGCCTAAATGAACCTTTGTTGGCAAAGTAACGTCTCTGCTTTTTAATATGCTGTCAAGGTTGCTCACAACTTTCCTTCCAAGGAGTAGGTGTCTTTTAATTTCATGGCTGCAGTCACCATCTGCAGTGATTTTGGAGCGGCCAAAAATAAAGTCAACCACTGTTTCCACTGATTCGCCGTCTATTTGCCATGAAGTGATGGGACCAGATGCCATGATCTTAGTTTTCTTAATATTGAGCTTTAAGTCAACCTTTTCACTCTCCTCTTTCACCAAAAGGCGCTTTGGTTCTTCATTCTCTGCAATAAGGGTGGTTTCATCTGCATATCTTAGGTTATTGGTATTTCTCCCAACAATCTTGATTCCAGCTTGTGTTTCCTCCAGCCCAGCATTTCCCATGATGTACTCTGCATATAAGTTAAATAAGCAGGGTGACATTATACAGCCTTGACATACTCATTTTCCTATTTGGAACCAATATGTTGTTCCATGTCTAGTTCTAACTGTTGCTTCCTGACCTGCATACAGATTTCTCAAGAGGCAGGTCAGGTGGTCTTGTATAACCACCTCTTTCAGAATTTGCCAGAGTTTATTGTGATCCATGCAGGCAAAGGCTTTGCCATAGTCAATTAAGCAGAAGTAGATGTTTTTCTGGAACTCTCTTGTTTTTTGATGATCCAGTGGATGTTGGAAATTTGATCTCTGGTTCCTCTGCCTTTTCTAAAATCAGCTTGAACACCTAGAAGTTTATGGTTCACATATACCAGAAGCCTGACCTGGAGAATTTTGAGCATTACCTGGCTAGCCTGTGAGATGAGTGCAATTGTGCAGTAGTTTGAGCATTCTTTGGCATTGCCTTTCTTTGGGATTGGAATGAAAACTAACCTTTTCCAGTCCTATGACAACTGCTGAGTTTTGCAAATTTGCTGACATATTGAGTACAGCACTTTCACAGCACCATCTTTTAGGATTTGAAATAGCTCAACTGGAATTCCATCACTTCCACTAGCTTTGTTTTTAGTGATGCTTCCTAAGGCCCACTTGACATCACATTCCAGGATGTTGGCTCTAGGTGAGTGATCACACCATCGTGATTATCTGGGTCATGAAGATCTTTTTTATACAGTTCTTCTGTGTATTCTTGTTACCTCTTCTTAATATCTTCTCCTTCTGACAGGTCCATACCGTTTCTGTCCTTTATTGAGTCTATCTTTGCATGAAATGTTCCCTTGGTATCTCTAATTTTCTTGACGAGATCTCTAGTCTTTCCCATTCTATTATTTTCCTCTATTTCTTTGTGCTGATCACTGAAGAAGTCTTTCTTATCTTTCCTTGTTATTCTTTGGAACTCTGAATTCAAATGGGTATATCTTTCCTTTTCTCCTTTGTTTATTGCTTCTCTTCTTTTCACAGCTATTTGTAAGACCTCCTCAGAAAGCCATTTTGCTTTTTTGCATTTCTTTTTCTTGGGGATGGTGTTTCTCCCTGTTTCCTATACAGTGTCATGAACCTCCATCCAAAGTTCATCAGGCATTCTCTCTATCAGGTCTATTCCCTTAAATCTATTTCTCACTTCCACTCTATAATTATAACAGAGTTGATTTAGGTCACACTTGAATGGTTGAGTGGTTTTCCCCACTTTCTTAAATTTGATTCTGAATTTGGCAATAAGAAGTTCATGATCTGAGACACAGTCAGCTCCCGGTCTTGTTTTTGCTGACTGTATAGGGCTTCTCGATCTTTGTCTGCAAAGAATATAATCAATCTGATTTAAGTATTGGCCATCTGGTTATGGCCATGTGTAGAGTCTTCTCTTGTGTTGTTGGAAGAGGGTGTTTGCTATGACCAGTGCATCCTCTTGGCAAATTTCTATTAGCCTTTGCCCTGCTTCATTCTGTAGTCCAAGGCCAAATTTGCCTGTTACTCCAGGCATTTCTTGACTTCCAACTTTTGCATCCCAGTTCCCTATAATGAAAAGGACATTTTTTTTTTTTTTTTGGTGTTAGTTCTAGAAGGTCCTGTAGGTCTTCATAGAACCATTCAACTTCAGCTTCTTCAGCGTTACTTGTTGGGGCATAGCCTTGGATTATCGTGATATTGAATAGTTTGCCTTGGAAACGAACAGAGATCATTCTGTTGTTTTTGAGATTGCATCCAAGTACTGCATTTTGGACTCTTTTTACCTTTCTAAAGACCTCACTGACAGCCGGGAATAAATACCAAACTGCCTTATAACTATCCAAAAACAAGTTAGATTCCCTGGCAGCCATGGTCTTCCAAAACAAAAGAGGATTAGACCTCCTTACAGCAGAAAAAGGAGGCCGATGTCTATTTGTTACATATTGCATAGGAACCTGGAATGTTAGGTCCATGAATCAAGGCAAATTGGATGTGGTCAAACAGGAGATGGCAACAGTGAACGTTGACATTCTAAGAATCAGTGAACTAAAACGGACTGGAATGGGTGAATTTAACTCATATGACCATCATATCTACTACCGTGGGCAGAAATCCCTTAGAAGAATTGGAGTAGCCATCATAGTTTAAAAAAAGAGTCCAAAATGCAGTGCTTGGATACAATCTCAAAAATGACAGAATGATCACTGTTCATTTCCAAGGCAATCCTTTCAATATCACAGTAATCCAAGTCTATGTCCCAACAAGTAATGCTGAAGAAGCTGAAGTTGAACGGTTCTATGAAGACCTACAAGACCTTTTAGAACTAACACCCAAAAAGATGTCCTTTTCATTATAGTGGACTAGAATGCGAAAATAGGAAGTCAAGAAACACCTGGAGTGACAGGGACATTTGGCCTTGGAGTACGGAATGAAACAGGGCAAAGGCTAATAGAGTTTTGCCAAGAGAACGCACTGGTCATAGCAAATACCCTCTTCCAACAACACAAGAGAAGACACTACACATGGACATAACCAGATGATCAACACCGAAATCAGATTGATTATATTCTTTGCAGCCAAAGATGGACAAGCTGTATGCAGTCAGCCAAAATAAGACCGGGAGCTGACTGTGGCTCAGATCATGAACTCCTTATTGCCAAATTCAGACTTAAATTGAAGAACGTAGGGAAAACGACTAGACTATTCAGGTATAACCTAAATCTAATTCCTTATGACCATAAAGGAGAAGTGAGAAATAGATTTAAGGGACTAGATCTGATAGACAGAGTGTCTGATGAACTATGGATGGAGATTCATGACGTTGTACAGGAGACAGGATTCAAGATCATTCCCAAGGAAAAGAAATGCAAAAAGGCAAAATGGTTGTCTGAGGAGGCCTTAAAAATAGCTGTGAAAGGAAGAGAAGTGAAAAGCAAAGGAGAAAAGGAAAGATATTCTCATTTGAATGCAGAGTTCCAAAGAATAGCAAGGAGAGATAAGAAAGCCTTCCTCAGCAATCAATGCAAAGAAATAGAGGAAAACAACAGAATGGGAAAGACTAGAGGTCTCTTCAAGAAAATTAGAGATACCAATTGAAAATTTCATGCAATGATGGGTTCAATAAAGGACAGAAATGGTATGAACCTAACAGAAGCAGAAGATATTAAGAATACACAGTAGAACTGCACAAAAAACGATCTTCATGAATCAGATAATCACGATGGTGTGATCACTCACCTAGAGCCAGATCCTGGAATGTGAAGTCAGGTGTGCCTTACAACGCATCACTACAAGAATGCTAGTGGAGGTGATGGAATTCAAATTGAGCTATTTCAAATCCTGAAAGATGATGCTGTGAAAGTGCTACACTCAATATGCCAGCAATTTTGGAAAACTAAGCAGTGGCCACTGGACTGGAAAAAGTCAGTTTTCATTCCAATCCAAAAGAAAGGCAATGCCAAAGAATGCTCAAACTACCACACAACTGCACTCATATCACATGCTAGTAAAGCAATGCCTAAAATTCTCCAAGCCAGGCTTCAGTAATATGTGAACGGTGAACTTCCAGATGTTCAAGCTGGTTTTAGAAAAGGCAGAGGAACCAGAGATCAAATTGTCAACTTTTGCTGGATCGTCGAAAAAGCACGAAAGTTCCAGAAAAATATCTATTTCTGCTTTATTGACTATGCCAAAGCCTCTGACTGTGTGAATCACAATAAACTGGAAAATTCTGAAGCAGACGGAAATACCAGACCACCTGACCTGCCTCTTGAGAAAGCTATATGCAGGTCAGGATGCAGCAGTTAAAACTGGACATGGAACAACAGACTGGTTCCAAATAGGAAAAGGAGTACATCAAGGCTATATATTGTCACTCTGCTTGTTTAACTTATATTCAGAGTACATCATGAGAAATGCTAGGCTGGAAGAAACCCAAGCTGGAATCAAGATTGCCAGGAGAAATAGCAATAACCTCAGATATGCAGATGACACCACCCTTATGGTAGAAAGTGAACAGGAACTATAAATCCTCTTGATGAAAGTGAAAGAGAGTGAAAAATTTGGCTTAAAGCTCAACATTCAGAAAACTAAGATCATGGCATCTGGTCCCATCACTTCATGAGAAATAGATGGGGAAACAGTGGAAACAGTATCAGACTTTATTGTTTTGGGTTCCAAAATCACTGCAGAGGGTGATTGCAGCCATGAAATTAAAAGACGCCTACTCCTTGGAAGGAAAGTTATGACCAACCTAGATAGCATATTAAAAAGCAAAGATGTTACATTGCCAACAAAGGTCCATCTAGTAAAAGCTATGGTTTTTCCAGTGGTCATGTATGGATGTGAGATTTGTACTGTGAAGAAAGCTGAGTGCCGAAAAATTGTTTCTTTTGAACCGTGGTGTTGGCGAAGACTCTTGAGAGTCCCTTGGACTGCAGGGAGATCCAGTCAGTCCATAGTAAAGGAGATCAGTCCTGTGTGTTCATTGGAAGGACTGATGCTGAAGCTGAAACTCCAATATTTTGGCCACCTCATGTGAAGAGTTGACTCATTGGAAAAGACCCTGATGCTGGGAGGGATTATGGGCAGGAGGAGAAGGGGTAACAAAGGATGAGATGCCTGGATGGCATCACCGACTCGATGGACATGAGTTTGAGTGAATTCCAGGAGTTGGTGATGGACAGGGAGGCCTGGCATGCTGCAGTTCATGGGGTTGCAAGGAGTCGGACACTACTGAGCGACTGAACTGAACTGAACTGAACTAAAGAAGTTGTGAGTCCTGTGGTCCCTCTCTCTATTCCAGCAGCAATTCCTAAACTCGTTAAATAGAGGAATGAATTGAATTGCCTGCCTGGGTCAGTTATTAGTTAGTGGGATTAGAAGAGTCTGATTGTTAGGAGCAATAAAAATATCTGGTGCAGGATATGCCAGGGTGCATGTGACTGTCCAGTTAGTAGGAAAACATAAATAAGTAGTGGCTCCATATAAGAAAAGTATTCCAGGAGTAAGAAGACAACAGCTGAAGTTGATAGCAAATAGGAGTCTTTCTGGGAACTTAGTAGTGTCTGAAATTGTCAGTGAACTCGTCAGTGTGGACCCTACAAGAGAAGTATTAACACCATATGCAGAAGGGTGTCTCCCTGAGTAAGTAAGAGGATGTCCTGCAGTTCTTGAGACATAATTGACAGATCAGCCTGAAGGGAAGGAGAAATGTGAAGTGTGATTACAGAGGTGTGGCCGTATAGTTCCTAGTCGGAGCTAAGAATTGTTCACAAAGTTTTCTCGAAAAACAGAAAGGAGCCTGTTGTTGTAGACGAACATCAGAACTGGTAGGTTCTCCTATAGCTGGTCCTTTATGAGTAGAAGTGAGATCTGTAAAGAGGGAAGTCAGTATCTTGTCAGGATCATGAATTTGATCATTTGAATATAAATAAAGTAAGCTTTCTTATCACTCCTTACATTTTTTGGAACTCTGCATTCAAATGGAAATATTTTTCCTTTTCTCCTTTGCTATTCACTTCTCTTCTTTTCACAACTGTTTGTAAGGCCTCCTCAGACAGCCATTTTGCTTTTTTTGCATTTTTTTTCCCTCGGGATGGTCTTGATCAATGTCTCCTGTACAATGTCACGAACCTCCATCCATAGTTCATCAGGCACTGTCTATCAGATCTAGTCCCTTAAATATATTTCTCACTTCCACTGTATAATCATAAGGGATTTGATTTAGGTCATCCCTGAATGGTCAAGTAGCTTTCCTTACTTTTCAAAAATTAAGTCTGAATTTGACAATAAGAAGTTCATGATATGATCCACAGTTAGCTGCCAGTCTTGTTTTTGCTGACTGTATAAAGCTTCTCCATTTTTGGCTGCAAAAAGTATAATCCATCTGATTTCATTGTTGACCATCTGGTGATGTTCATGTGTAGAGTCTTCTCTTGTGTTGTTGGAAGAGGGTGTTTGCTATGACCAGAGCATTTTCTTGGGAAAACTCTTTTAGCCTTTGCCTTGCTTTATTCTGTACTCTAAGGCCAAATGTACCTGTTAATCCAGGTGTTTCTTGACTTCCTACTTTTGCATTCCAATGCCCTATAATGAAAGGGATATATTTTTTCCGGTGTCAGTTCTAGAAAGTCTTGTAGGTCCTCTTAGAACTGTTCAACTAAGCAGTGGTCACAGGACTGGAAAAGGTCTCTATTCATTCCAATCCCAAAGAAAGGCAATGCCAAAGAATGTTCAAACTACCACACAATTGGGCTCATCTTACATGCTAGTAAAGTAGTCCTTAAAATTCTCCTAGCCAGGCTTCAGCAATATGTAAACTGTGAACTTCCCGTTTTTCAAGTTGGTTTTAGAAAAGGCAGAGGAACCAGAGATCAAATTGCCAACATCAGCTAGATCATCAAAAAAGCAAGAGAGTTCCAGAAAAACATCTGTTTCTGCTTTATTGACTATGCCAAAGACTTTGACTATGTGAGTCACAATAAACTGTGGGAAATTATTCAAAAGATGGGAATACCAGACCACTTGACCTGCCTCTTGAGATATTTGTATGCAGGTCAGGAAGCAACATTTAGAATTGGATATGGAACAACAGGAGTATATCGAGGCTGTATATTGTCACCCTACTTATTTAACTTTTATGGAGAGTACATCATGAGAACCACTGGGCTGGCTGAAGCACAAGCTGGAATCAAGATTGCTGGGAGAAATATCAACAATCTCAAATATTCAGATGACACCACCCTTATGACAGAAAGTAAAGAACTAAAGAGCCTCTTGATGAAAGTGAAAAAGGAGAGTGAAAAAGTTGGCTTAAAGCTCAACATTCAGAAAGTTAAAATTATGACATCTGGTCCCATCACTTCATGGCAAATAGATAGGGAAATAGTGGCAGACTTTATTTTTTTCGAATCCAAAATCACTTCAGATGGTGACTGCAGCCATGAAATTAAAAGACGCCTACTCCTTGGAAGGTAAGTTAGGACCAAACTAGACAGCATATTAAAAAGCAGAGACATTACTCTGCCAACAAAGATCTGCCCAGTCAAGGCTACAGTTTTTGCAGTAATCATATATGGTTGTGAGATTTGGACTATAAAGAAAGTTGAGTGCTGAAGAATTGATGCTTTTGAACTGTGGTATTGAAGTAGACTCTTGAGAGTCCTTTGGACTGCAAGGAGATCCAACCATTCTATCCTAAAGGAAATAAGTCCTGCATATTCATTGGAAGGACTGATGTTGAAGCTGAAACTGTAGTACTTTGGCCACCTGATGCAACAAACTGACTCACTGGAAAAGACCCTGATGCTGGGAAAGATTGAAGGTGGGAAGAGGAGGGGAAGACAGAGGATGAGATGCTTGGATGGCATCACCGACTCAATGAACATCAGTTTGAGTAAGCTCTAGGAGTTGGTGATGGACAGGGAGGCCTGGCATGCTGTAGTCCATGGGGTCACAAATAGTCGGACATGACTGTGTGACTGAACTGAACTGAAGATATGTGTGATAAAAAGAGATTCTCCTCTGTATGTGTGATAAAGAGAAGTGTTTATGTGAGTCCATTTATATGTGGAAATGGGGAGTTCCAATCCTCTGTATGGGGAGATGGATAAGCAAATCCACCAATTACTGGCAAGGGTCGGGTTGAGGTACTGAGTAAACAATGGGTCAGATTTAGAACTCTGAATAGGATGGCAAGTTTTTGGGTAGGGTGAGTTATAGGTAAGATTAATGTGAGCCAGGATAGATCAGAGGGTGGCCTTGGGATAGTAATAGAGGCTTTGAATCTTGAGAGATCTTTCCCAAAAATAGGAGTGGGGCATTTTGGGAGTATGAGAAAAGAATGGGAAAATGGGTTTTCTTCACGTGTTCATGGTAGAGGCTCTATTATTCATGGCGTAGATATTAAACTGTCAATCCCCATAACAGAGACTGAGAGACCTTGGTTTTCCAGAGTAGGCAGTCATAGCACAATAAGTGGCCCCTGTGTCAATGAGAAAGGATATCAGCTTACCTGTCACTGTAAGAGTTACCCTGAGCTCTGTAGAGTTGATGAGAGTCATGGCCTGGGGCCCTGGACACCTGCAGTCCTCAGTGGCGAGTCCAAGGAGGATGAGCAAAGCTGGGTCAGAGGACTCCTGCCCAGGACCAGGGGTGGATATCTGGATCCCTGGAGATGGATTTGGGCAGTGACCTTCCAATGTCCCTTTATTCCATCGCTGGGACATGAACCTGGAGGGGGCCTTGGCTTTAGGCATGAGCAGCCCAGTGGTGTTCTTTGCCACATTTGAAGCAGGGCCCAGGTGGCTTCCTTTCTTTGTTGGTTGATGGAGGCTTGGAGCCATGTAGGTCAGTGTCTAAATGGTGGTATTTGGCCTGATCTTGTTGGGCCTTCTCTAGCTTTCCTGTTCTTCTTGGCTATTGAAAATCTTAAAGGCTAAATTTAAAAGGTCTTGTTGAGGGATTTGAGGGCTTTCTTCTGCCTTTTTTTAGTTTCTTTTGGATATCTGGGGACGACTGGGACATAAAATGATTGTTAAGGACAATGGTGCCCTCTGCTCAAGTGGGGTCTAGTTTTGTATATTTTTGTAGCACTTCTGTTAACCTGGCTAGCAATTGTGCCAGGTTTTCATCTAGTCTTTGAGTTATTTCCCGGAGCTTGTCAAAGTTGACAGCTTTATGCCCTGCCTTTTGAAAGCACACAATGAGGTAAGCAATCATATGATTACAGACTGCTCACCCAGGTCTCCCTGCCTGATAAACCCATTTGGGATCATCTCGGGGGACAGCTGTTGCCCCTACAGGCTTAGTATCATCTGTCCTATGTCTCTTACCAGTATGCACCTGAAAAGCTTGCCATATTTGTCCTTCTCTTCTGGGAGAAGACTGGAGGAAAGTATGATGTAAATATCATGCCAGCTTAAGTTGTAAGACTGGGTAAGATACCTCAATTCTTTTAGATAATTATCAGTGTCTGAGGAGAAGGAGCCAAGATCATGCCAGCTTAAGTTGTAAGACTGGGTAAGATACCTCAGTTCTTTTAGATAATTATCAGTGTCTGAGGAGAAGGAGCCAAGATCATGCCAGCTTAAGTTGTAAGACTGGGTAAGATACCTCAATTCTTTTAGATAATTATCAGTGTCTGAGGAGAAGGAGCCAAGAAAATTTTCAATCTGAGATAGAACGGTAAGGGAGAATGGGACACAAACCCAAACAATGCCTTCAGCTCCAGCTACTTCCAGTAAGGGAAGGAGTGGAGCAGGGGAAGCAGTGGGGTCCTGTAGTGAAGTTTCCTGTTTTAAAGTTGTTCAGGGCCAGGTACAGGGAGTGGATCTAGGGATAAAGCCTTGGGTCCCTCAGGGCAGAGGGTGGGGCTGAGGCCTCACAACTTATCTCAGGCACAGGCTGGGGAAGGGGCTTGGGAGCTGTGGCAGTGGTGGAGGCCTGCAATTGAGAAGGAAGGCAGGAGGTGGGGATGTAAGGTGGAGGTTGTGGAACTGGATCTGGAGTGGCTGCAAGGGGATTGGGAGTGCTAGGAGGTGGGCTGTGGTCTGAAGGTCGAAGGAAGAAGAAGAAAAGTCTGAAAAGGTATCGGGAGACATTGTATTAGGATGATGTGGCCCAGAGTGGGCTAAGAGTATTTGAGAAGTAGAACAGGATTCACAGAGGGAGGGTCGAGAGCAAAGAGCAAAGCAAGCCTGAATGTAAGGGATTTCTAACCACTTGCCATTGTGGCAGCAGAAGTTATTGAAGTCCTATAGAGTATTATAATTGAGAGTTCCATTTTCTGGCCATTGGGACATGTTATCAAGTCTGTATTGTGATCAAACAGTGTTAGAATAGTAAAGAAGTCTTTTTGGTCTTATCTCCTCTTCAAAGCCCAAAATTTTTAGGTTTCAAAGAAGGCATCCTAGAGGAGTAGATTTTGAGGGCTGGGATTGAGAATTTCACATTGCAGCTAAATAAGGAGGTTAGACAAGGGCGAGAGAAAGCAAGGAGAAAAGTCCAAGAGAAAAGACATCCCCATTCTCAGGACTTTCTCATAGAGTAATAATAGTCTGGTTTGAAATGGGCATCCCCTATTTCAAAGTCTGATGGGGAACAAGGCTGAGAACCCAAGTCCCACTTAGCTCTAGGACTTAGCAATGAGGTGAGAGAGAGAGGTTCCCAGGGAATGGGATTTCACTCACCCTTGTAACCGAAGGATGAAATGTTGGCTGGTATGTGGATGTCAGTCCAGCAAGGAAAGTGGAGAGTCCCATCCTGGGGCTCGTCTCAGTTTCTTGGCAAGGTCCAAGGGAGGGGACCACCGGAGGTGGGCTCATGAGAGGAGGCTGACAAGTTGCAGTGGATCTTCCCTCCCAGGTTTTGGCACCAGAATGTAAAGCGAGTGCAGAGAAAAAGAGTGAGCCAGGGAGTCAGGCAAGAAAAGGAAATTTATTAGAGGGAAAAGAGAGGGTGACTGGCTTTTAAGGAGAACCAGCATTCTCCCTTTCTGATGGAGTCCTTCTTATATCCCACCAATGAAAAATTCTCTAAAGGGATGATCACATAGTCAAAGATCTGGAATCTGGTGGTCTTGCAACTTTGAGACGACAGGCGCCAGTGAGGTAACAGGATGCCATTTGGGCAATTTGGTCAGTCTCAAAGATCACTGTGATTTATTCTTTGTTTGCAAGGTCAACATAATGAGCCATCTTATCAATGAGACATGTGGGCCCTATCACTCACCTCCATTTTTAGCTCTCATCACGCACTACACTTGTCTTTCATAGAACTTAATACAATTTATATTTACACATGAATCTTTGTGGCATGTTATTTATGTCTATCTCCTCCACTAGAGTATTGAGAGGGTAACAGGCAAGAAGGCTAGGGGTCTCCAAACCGAGGAAATAGGCTGCAAGTGTCAGAGATTTTATATATATATATATATATATATATATATATATATATATATATATATATATATAATCTCTCTCTTAAATGGCAGGAGGAAACAAATCACAAGTGTCAGATTTTTTATTTCCCTTCTCTACACAAAACTAAAAGGACGTCTCTCTTAAAATTCTGTGTTACCATGATGACACCTGGTTCCACCTGAACTTAATTTTTCTCCAACCTTGAGCTAACCAATGCAGTTTTCTTAAGGCAATGTTTTTTTTAAGCTATGCTAATGAACTATATATTTACCCTAAACTCTGTCTTTCTTTGATTAGGTTCCGCTTAAGGCTCAGAACCAATAGGGGCTCAAGAAACCAGTATGTTTTACTCATACAATTTTTCTCCTAATCTTTGTTAATGAAACTATATATTTGCTTGGAAACCTGCCTTTCTTCAAGAGTCATGTCAATCATTTTATGGCCCAGGATGACTCACTTTGTGCCAATGTTATCTCAAAATGCATATTGTGGGTGAGGGGCCTGGTGCCACTCTGCGTTTTGAGACATTTCCTTTCTCTAATTAGCAGCCTGCTGATAGATATGTAACATACTTCTAAAGGCTAATGGGGCCGGGGGTGGGGGACGGCATGCTCTTCCTGCTCCCTTCTGATGTCTCTGTCAGAAGCTTTGTCTATCTCTTTTATACTCTAATAAAACTTTATTACACAAAAGCTCTGAGTGATCAAGCCTTGTCACTGGCCTCTTCTGGAGGCCAAGAATCCTGGTGTCTTTCATGGCTCAACAACAACCTTTCAGGATAAGCACTAGAGGGAAAGAAACTCTGTCTCTTTGGGTCACTAAATGTATCCACAGTGCCTAATACAATGCCTGACATATGGATGGTGGTTAACAAATGTATATTTAGTAAATGTGAATATATGCACATACATGCATAAGAATGAACAATTGATAATTTTATAAATAATGTTACTTCAAGTTCCCTGGTTTAAAAAAAAAGCTAAGAGATAAAGTAGATTCAGAAAATATTAAGTCTGACAGAATAGACTGGGCACCTGAGTAATTGGAATAGAATAGATTCCTTGAACAAATTCAGATCAATGATAACTTGCTGTTATTTTATGAATAAAAATCTAGTTGCTCATAGCATCTAAACTCTATTTAAAGATAAGAAAAAATAAAATATGTAAGCTAACAACTGAACTTTGATAAGGAGAAATATGCAGTTCTCATTTTAACATAGACTGAACATTTACTAGGATGATTAAAAAGAAACTATGAACTTTCCCTTCCATATTTCAGCTTTTTCAAATTATTTAAGAATTTGAGTGACTCTGAAACTGGTTATTTCAAGTTTATCGGGAATTTACAGAGCTTTAAGAGCTATTTGTACTTTAAAAAATTCCCCTTAATTAGAAATGTATCTTCTTTTGATCCTAAACAACTTCTTCTCTAGTGTGAGCTATTCTTTAACATCCATGCTGTTGTCTTCTCAGTCCATTTTACTTGCCAAATACTTGTGACTCCCCATCTTCTATCTTTATTTAACTATGCAGAATGCACTCTGAATATTACTATAATAGCAATTAACTATGTGACTCTGGGTAAGTCATTTCACATTTCTCTCAGCTTATTTGGTAAATTACAAAATCATGCTCAAAGATGTCCAAGACCCATTCAAGTTCTACCATTCTATAACTTACCATAAATCTATCACAGTAACATGACATAAGACATAAAATATTTATTATCTTTGAAAGCATTAGGAACAATTTTAGAAAGGTGTCATACTGGAAGAATGAGTTGGAAATGACAGACATAGACATCTCCAGGAGTAAAAGAGCAACATGGACCAAAGTAATGAGAACTGTTTTCCTAGAAAAACAGTACTATGGCTTAAATGTCTGTGATTCCCTCAAATTCTTGTTCCATATCTGATGATATTAGAAGTATCTTTGGGAGGTGATTAGGTCATGAGGTTGGAGCCCTAAAGACTAAGATTAATGTCCTTATGAAAGAATCCCAAGATAGTTTCCTTTTCTTTCCCATCATGTAAGTAGACAAGAAATAAGTGACCAGGAAGAGGGCCCTCACCTGACCATGCTGGCACCCTGATCATTGACTTTGAGCCTCCAGAACTGTGGAAAATAAATTTATTGTGTTTATAAGGTACCTGGTTTGTGGCATTTTGTTATAGCAGTCTGGATGAACTAAGAAAAAGGGGGACATGTTCTGTATTCTGGAAGGACATTATGACTTGAATAACTTAACCTTAAAACATTGGATGATAGCTGAGGTAGGGGAGGATGAAAGGAAAGTCATCCAATGGAGAGTACTTGCATTTAGAGTAGTGAAGTTAAGAAGGGGGAGATAAAGAATATTCTTAAAGTGGAGCCAGGTTAGAGAAGGGTTTGCTGACTTGCCAAAGGATTTGGACATTGCCCTCTATACACTGGGGAACTGTTGAGTTTTTATTTAAGAACATTATTATCATATGATCCAGGTGATGTTTTTAGAAAAATATATCTAGAAATTTAAAGCATAGTCTTATTATTACAAATAAAAAGTGATTAGTTAAGGGGATAGAAGGGGAAGAGACAAAATAAGAGATACAAAGGCCAAGGCAATGAAGAATTTTGAAAAGAATGGATCAAAGAGATTGGTGAATTCCATCCCCAGTCATGGTAGACCAGCTTGTTGCAGACCAATCTCCCCACGAATAACCAGAAAATATGAATAAAAATGTTTTAAAGATTTACTTTGTAAACATCAAAGATTCTGTTATAACAAAAATTTCATCAGGAACAAAGATCCCATAGAGAAGAGAAGCAGAGAGACATGGGCTTGATGGACTTGAAAAAAGTGAGTGCCAAGGAGTTAAGTAAATAAGTAGAGCTTATGCAGGTCAACAGAACTTTTAAGAGAAAAAAATGATGTTCAGGGACTAATAAGGAAGAAGTATCCTTGTAAACATTCTAAAGGTTTCAATGAATTTTTTGAGAAGTCATTCCCTAGGAGTAGGAATGAAGCAAGAATGAACTAAGTCTTGTAAAGATTTTCAACAATTTAATGCATGTTTGGCTTAGGTGATATGTCTATATTGTAAGTTCTGGCCAATAGCAAAAGCATATCCTCTTTGGAGAAACATAACATTAGGAAATCAGATTATCTCTTCAATGTTTTATGCACAGTGCCTCATATCAATCAAAATTTGACAGGAATAATTAGAGACTAGACCAAAAGTCTATAAAACTAAGTAAAAAAGAGTGGAAACAACTATCAGAGATTAAGATTCTGGAGTTATCAGATATCAGCTCTAAAATTACTGTGTTTAGGAAATTAGAGTACATAAAGCTTCACACATAAGCAAACAGGTAAGAATAGTTTAAGTAATCTGCTCAAATAATAAAACTGTGACACAGCAAAGCTAGAATATAAACTAAGGAATGTCTTGCTCCACATAGTGAACGACTTCCTATTAAATAAAAATAACTGATGTTAAAGGTTCCTTTTCCCCCAATTACTAACATTTGTTATTTGTGTTCTTTTTAATGATAGCCATTCTAACAGGTGTGAGATGATATCTCATGTTGATTTGCTTTACATTTCCCTGAGGATTAGCAATGCTGAGTGTCTTTTCATAAGTCTATTGACCATCTGCATGTCTTCTTTGGAGAAATGTCTATTCAGTTCTTCTGCTCATTTTTTTAATCAGCTTTGTTTTATGTTTCGTTCTATGAGTTGTTTATATGTGTTGGATATTAATCCCTTATTGGTCATATCATTTGCAAATATTTTCTTCCATTCAGTAGGTTGTCTTCTCTTTTTGTTGATAGTTGATGGTTTGCTTTGCTGTGCAAAGGCTTTTAAGTTTAGTTAAGTTTCATTTGTTTATTTTGTTCTTATTTTCTTTATTTTAGGAAATGGATCCAAAGAATGTTGCTGTGATTTATTTCAAAGAATGATCTACCTATTTTCCTTAAAGAGTTTTATAGTATCCAATCTTACATTTAAATTTGACATTAAAACTTAGATCTTTAATCCACTTTTAGTTTGTTTTTGAATATGGTGTTAGAGAATGTTCTAATTTCATTCATTCACATGCAGCTTTCCTGTTTTCCCAGCAGCTGCTATTGAAGAGGCTGTCTTTTCTCCATTATATATCTTTGCTTCTTTTGTCATAGACCAGTTGGCCATAAGTGTGTGGGTTTATTTCTGGTCTCTCTATCTTGCTCTATTGATCTGTGTCTGTTTATGTGCCAATACTATACTGTTTTGATTACTCTACCTTTTTGGTACAGTCTGAAGTCAAGGAATATGATTCCTCCAGCTTTGTTTTTTCTCAAGACTGTTTTGGCTATACAGATTCTTTTGTGTTTTCATACAAATTTTAAAAGTATTTGTTCTAGTTCTGTGAACACTGCCTTCAGCATTTTGACAAGGATTGCATTGAATTGGTACATTGCATTGGATAGCGTGGTCATTTTAATAGTATTGATTCTACCAATCCAAGAATGTGGGTACACTTGTACACTGTTGTTAGGAATTTAAACTAGTACAACCACTGAAGAAAACAGTATGGAGGATTCTCATAAACTAAAAAGTGAAATATCATATGACTCAGCAATTTCACTCCTGGATATATATTCAAAAGGAATAAAAAGACTAATGTGAAAAGATTTTATGCACTACAATATTCAGAGCAGCATTATTTTCAATTGCTAGGATATGGAAACAACCTAAGAGACCATTAACAAATGAATGGGTAAAGACGATGCCACACACACACACACACACACACACACACACACACACACACACACACACACACAGTGGACTACTACTCAGCCATAAAAAATGAAAATTTGTCATTTGCAGCAACATGGATGGACTTGGAAGGCATTATGCTAACAGAAATAAGACAGAAAAAGACAAATATTGCATGATATCACTTATATGTGAAATCTAAAAAAAAAAATACAGAAAGCTAGTGAATATAGCAAAAAACAGACTCACAGATACAGAGAACAAACAAGTGGTTACCAATGGGGAAAGGGAGAGGAGCAAAATAAAGGTGGAAGAGTGAAAGGTACAAACTATTGGGTGTAATTTAGACTCAAGGATATATTTTCCAACAAGGGGAATATAGCCAATATTTTATAATAACTATAAATGGAAAGTATCTTTTATTGATTGGTTAATTTTTAATTTAAAAATAATAAAAGAGAAAAAACTGAGGTTAAAATATTAATATTTTATTTTCTGCTATATTTACATTAGATAATCATTAGATATAAATGACTGCTAAATAATAGCTGTGTTTCAAAACATTTTTACTTGACAGTGTCAGAAAAAACATATACTCTGTTCAGCTGATAAGCTTTGTACTCTAGAAGATTAGGGACAATTCCTATCTAGTTCAAAATTGTATCTGCAGTGTAAAATATAGTGTTTATTATGTATAAGATGTTGAATATTTGTTCTATATATTGGATAAAAAAAGAAATTTAGCAGAAAACTGGAAGTATAAAAGTAATTAACTCATTAATTCCTTGTGGGAATGCAAAATGGTCTAGCCACTTTGGAAGACAGTTTGGAAGTTTCTTATAAAATTAAGCATACTCTTACCATACAATCCAGCTAATAGGCTCCTTGGCATTTACCTAAAAGAACTGAAAGCTATATCCACACAAAACCCTACACATGGATATTTTATAGCAGCTTTGTTCTAAATTAGTAAATCTGGAAGCAAGCAAAAAATCCTTCAGTACATGAATGGATAAATAAACTGTGGCACATCCAGGAAATAAAACATTATTCCGAACTAAAAACAAATGACTTAACAAGCCATAAAAGACATGAAGGAATATTAAATGCATATTACTCAGACATAAAAAATAATCAGAAAAGGCTACACAGACTGATCCAAATATACGATATTCTGGAAAAGGCAAAATCATGGGGACAGTGAAAAAGATCAGTGGTTGCCAGGAATTGTCTGGAGGACAGATGAACTGGCAAAACACAGAAGATTTTTAAGACAGTGAAAATGTTCTATGAGAACATAAACAAGATGATGGGACAAGAAGCTCCTGACTCACCCTCCTCCCATAGACATGCCAAACATACAGCTACACA
Source organism: Dama dama (assembly GCF_033118175.1). NCBI lineage: Eukaryota > Metazoa > Chordata > Mammalia > Artiodactyla > Cervidae > Dama > Dama dama. Next base: position 75,361,906 of record NC_083714.1, read on the forward strand.
TGGATCAGTGGATCAGTTCCCTCTGAATTAAAACCGGAAATTATTTGAGTAACTCCTACACAATGGACAACTGATACAATATCCATTTTGAAAGGAGTAGGAATGGAGGAGATACAGTCTATCCAAAAACCTCACCCCAAACACGTCACCCTACAATCAAGAGCAAACCCCCAACTCCCAGTTTCTCCCTAAGGAATAAATGGCACTTAAGCCTCAAGAAAGGCAAAGTTGGGTCTTCTAAATATAACATTTGAAAATTCTTGGAAAAGCCAATTAAGAGAAAAGAAAGAAAGCACTAATTATTAATACTGAAATAAAAATGATATAACAGTTTGTACTCCAGAAACATTATATCTTTAGATAATAAATGTGAAAATTAAGGTAAAATTGACTATATCCTAGATAAATTCACCTTAAATACAAGATCAAAGAAAACTATAAACTATTGAAAAAACTTAAATATCCAAATAAAAAGTACAATGTATAATGTTTACAAGTTGAGAAACTCAGTGTAATAACAGAAGTACATTAGCCTGAAATTGATCTATAGATTAAATGCAGTTCCCAAAGAAATCACAGCAGGTGGTTTAATTTTAGAAATTTTCAAGTTCTATCAATATTATACGTGGAAATAAAATGAACCAAACTAACTAAAATAATTTCAAAAATAGAAACTTATTTGGAGAATTTGCACTATCAAATATCAAGATTAATTGTAGAGCAGTAGTATTTAAAAATGTTGTACTGGCACAAAGATAGAACAATAGACCTATGGAACACTATAAAAGTCCAGATAAAGATCTAGACTTTTACAGGCACTTGATTATGACAAAAGTGGCATGAAACATCAGTGCTGAAAGAAGGTTCCTTTAATAGAATATCCATATGTGAAAAAGGGACCTTCACTGTATGTCACATGATTCACAAAAAATAATTTACAGATAGATTTTAGATATAAATGTACAAGGTAAAAATAATTTTCTAGATAACTAAGGAGAATATCTTCATGATCCTGGGGCAGGCAAATATTTAAATAGGAATTATAATGCTCTAGCCATAAAATATATGCTGTTGCTAAGTCTCTTCAGTCGTGTCCAACTCTGTGTGACCCCATAGACATCAGCCTACAAGGTTCCTCTGTCCCTGGGATTCTCCAGGCAAGAACATTGGAGTGGGTTGCCAATTCCTTCTCCAATGCATGAAAGTGAAAAGTGAAAGTGAAGTCGCTCAGTAGTGTCTGATTCTTCACGACCCCATGGACTGCAGCCAACCAGGCTCCTCCATCCATGGGATTTTCCAGGCAAGAGTACCGGAGTGGGTCGCCATTGCCTCCTCCTAAGTATATGCTGGACTTCATCAAAATGAAGACTGTGTTCATCAACAACATTTTTGAGAAAGAAAAGATCCTATAATTGGGAAACATTAATTTGCTATAAGTGTAACCAGTGAAAGACTCATATCTAAAAACGTATAAAAAAACTTTTGTAAATGACTTGAGAAAATTAGACAGCCTACTAGAAAAATGAACAAATGACATAAATACTTTCTTAAGAAGATCTTAATGCCCTATCAAAGCATAGGGAGGCGGGAGGGGGAATCGGGATGAGGAACACATGTAAATGTGTAAAAATGTAAATCCATGGCTGATTCATTTCAATGTATGGCAAAAACCACTACAATATTGTAAAGTAATTAGCCTCCAACTAATAAAAATAAATGAAAAAAAAAGTGCACAATCTAATTAGAAATCATGGAAATTCAATTTAAAACCATAAGATAATACTGCATTTTCTCACTCAGGTATATCAACTTGTGGTGGGATGCACAATTTGTATAACCATTCTACCAAACTGTTTTACAGTAACTATTAAAGCTTGATGTATGGTATCACTCTAAATAATTCCACTCCTAGATATATATTCAAACAGAAATGTATCCATATGTTAACCAAAAGATAGCTACATTCATATTTTTGGTAGCAGTATTCATATTAGGCTAAAGTTGAAAACAACCCAATATTTGTGTGTGTGCTCAGTCATGTCTGACTCTTTCTGACCTCATGGACTGTAGCACGCCAGATTACTCTGTCTGTGGAATTTTCCAAGCAAGAATACTGAAGTGGATTGCCATTTCCTACTCCAGGGGATCTTCCTGATACCGGGATTGAACATGCATCTCCTACATTGGAAGGTAGATTCTGGGAAACAACCCAAGTTAGTGAAAGGTCGGGCATGTTGAGGCATGCCCTGGAAAAGTGCTGCAGGCAAGTTGCGGAGGCTGGCTAAACTTCCAGGGGCCAGCCCCCTGCAGCCTGGTCCAATCGGGTGCCGACACGGAGCCCTTGGACACCAACCGCCGCTGTAGCCCGCACTTTCTTCCTTATATGGAAGACCTGGCTTGGACGCCGGGCCCTGACTATAAAAGCCCTCCCCACCCCTCATACCTTGCAGACTCCCTTTGTCTCCTCACCCACCCGCCCCCGGGAGTTCTGCCCGAGAGCGACGCTTAATAAAGGCCTTTACCACCGGTCCTTAGAGGCGGCTTTTTTCCTCCCGCGGCATTTTTTCTAACAGCTGGCACCCCAACGTGGGGCCCGAGGTGAGGGCCCCTGGCACTTGCCGTTGAGGCCCCCTCGAGCTCCACCGCCACGGTAGCCCCGGACCCAGGCGGCTGACCAACCCCCCGGACGGCAGGATAGGGGGTAAGTCCCTTCGGCTTTGGGGCCTGCCCTCCCTGGCGACCACCTCCTAGGGCCCAGTAATGGGTGCGCACTTACTGGGCCCTCCCGGTCACCAGCTGGTGGAGAGACGTCCCCAGCAGCTGAGTAGACCTCCGGCTTCGGCCCCCAGCTTCAGCCTTTTCCGGTCACCAGCTCGTGAGGGAGACGTCCCAAGCGGCTGAGTAGACCTCCGGCTTCGGCCTTTCCGGGTCCCTGCGATCGTAAGGAAGACGTTCCCCGTGACTACACGGACCTCCGGCTCCCCTTAACTCGTCCGAAGACGTTTGGACAGCGGGGGTTGCCTCCACGCCCCGTGGTTGCCATGGGATCGACAGCCTCCAAACCCGATCCCCAATACTCCACACCCTTAGAATGCCTGCTGGCTAACCTGCGGACCCTAAGACTAAAGGGATATATCCGCCCCAAGCGGCTCACTTTTCTGTGCTCACAGGCCTGGCCTCAGTATTCCCTAGATAATGGCTCACAATGGCCAGCCACAGGGACACTAGACTTTGACATCCTCCGTGATTTGGATAATTACTGCCGGAGAACGGGAAAATGGTCTGAGGCCCCTTATGTTCAGGCCTTTTGGGCGTTGCGCTCTCGCCCCACCCTGTGCACCACGTGCGCTCCCAGCCAAATCCTACTCACCATGGACCCCCCGACTCCACCCTCCCGGACCGAGCCAACTCCTCCCGTCTCTGAGTCCTCTGCTTTCTCTGTTCCCCTGGAAGATCTGGTGGCCCCCCTCCCTACGCCTCTCCCACGGCCCCCTCCCCTTCCTCTCCAGTTCCTACCCCCTCCTCTCCGGCCCCTCCTAACCCCTCCCTCTCTAACCCTACTCCAGCCTCTTTTGCCTCTGCTACCGCCCCCGAGACTCCACCCTCAGCCTCAACGGCAAGGGCCGGATCCTCCGGCCCTTAACCCTATCTTGTATCCTCCCCTTCCCCCCATCACTCCCTTCTTGTCTCCAGTTAGCTCCCACACTCGCTCCCACAGCAACCCTCCAGGTGCCTCCCCTCCCCCTCCCCCAGCCCCGCTACTCCCTTTGCGACAAGTAGTCGGAGCCGAGGGCCTGGCCCAGGTCCACGTCCCCTTCTCTCTCCAGGACTTAGCACAGATTGAGGCCAAGCTGGGATCCTTTTCCTCCAACCCCACTCAGTACATTAAGCAGTTTACTGGTCTGACCTGCGCCTATGCCTTAACATGGCAGGACATATATGTCATCCTGGGATCTACCACCACCCCTGAAGAGAGGCAGGCCATTTGGACGGCAGCCAGGGCTCAGGCCGACCAGCGGCACTGTGCTAACCCCTCCCCCAAGTGCCCCCCGGGAGCTCAGGCAGTTCCTGACACCGACCCTTATTGGAACTACCAGGAAGGGGGTGGCGGCCAGCTGCGGGTACGCTATATGATAGAGTGTATCCTCGATGGGATGGAAACATCCTCTCATAAGGTAGTAAACCTCCTCAAACTAGACGAGGTGACTCAGGGGCCTGACAAAAACCCGGCCATATTTCTTAATCGGCTGACTGAGGCCCTTGTTCAATACACCAGACTGTCCCCTGAGTCCCCCATTGGGGCAGCTACCTTGGCCAATCGGTTTATCTCCCAATCCGCACCTGACATCCGAAGAAAACTGGCCAAGGCTGAGGATGGCCCTCAGACCCCTATTCGAGACCTGGTAAAAATGGCCTTTAAAGTTTATAACACCCGTGAAGAAACTGCTGAGGCCAGCCGAAAGGCAAGGCTCAAACAAAAGGCCAAATTTCAGGCAAGCCTCCTAAACCAGCAAACCCAGGCCTTGGTAGCGGCCCTACGGCTGGCGGCGGGCTCAGGGTCCCAAAACCCCCCTCCGGGGGCCTGCTTCAAGTGCAGCCAAGAAGGACACTGGGCCAAGATGTGCCCCAATCCGTGGCCTCCTTCCAAGCCGTGCCCATTGTGCAAACAGCGAGGACACTGGGCTAGTGACTGTCCCCAGGCCTCTCGGGCCCCGACCTCTAGGGGCCGGGGACCAGAGCGCCCCAGGGAGACCTCCTGCCCTCCTCCGGCCTTTGGGCTGCTGAGCTCCAATGATGACTGACGCTGCCCAGACTCGGGAACCCCGATAACCCAAGCCGAGCCCAGGGTAACCCTCCAGGTAGCGGGTAAGTCTATCAACTTTCTAGTTGATATGGGGGCTACCTATTCAGTCCTTCCCTCTTTCGGGGGCACTTTACGTCCTTCCCAGGTTTTGGTTATGGGCAGTGACGGCCAACCCTCGTGTCCACTCCAAACCCAACCACTGTCCTGCCAATTAGATTCCTGCCTATTTACGCACTCCTTTTTGGTCATCTCCTCCTGCCCCACTCCTCTCTTGGGAAGAGATATACTCACTAAGTTAAAGGCCACTCTTCACCTGACTCCAGGATCGGCTCCCACGTCAGGGGCCTTCCTAATGTTACTTGTTGACCCTCCAACCTCTTCTGTTAATCCTGAGGTCTGGGACACCCGAGTCCCGGTGGTGGCTCGGCACCACCCTCCAGTCCTCATCCGGCTAAGAGACCCCACCTGCTTCCCAGCCAGGCCCCAGTTTCCTTTGTCTACTCATAACCTCAGGGGACTAAAGCCCATCATCGACCGTCTCAGAGGACAGGGTCTTTTGATCCCCACGACTTCCCCCTGTAACACGCCCATCCTTCCTGTTCGAAAGGCTTCAGGAGACTACCGGCTAGTGCAGGATCTCTGCCTGATCAACGCGGCAGTGGTCCCTGCCCATCCACTTGTCCCTAACCCCTACACCCTCCTTTCTTCCATACCTCCCAAAACCTCTCATTTCACCCTTATTGATCTCAAGGATGCCTTTTTTACCATCCCACTCCACCCCGACTGCCAATTCCTCTTTGCTTTTACCTGGACTGACCCCGACACTCAGGTGACCACCCAACTCACATGGACTGTACTCCCTCAGGGGTTCAGAGACAGTCCCCATTACTTTGGACAGGCTCTGTCCCAAGACCTGGCCAGATGCTCGCTCTGCCCTAGCACCCTCCTCCAATATGTAGACGACCTGCTCCTTTGCAGCCCCTCAGAAGAAACCTCCCGACAACATTCTGCAACTCTTCTTAATTTCCTCAGCTCCCAGGGTTACAGAGCCTCACAATCCAAGGCCCAACTGACTCAGACTTCTGTTGTCTATCTAGGCCTCCAAATCACCCCTACCACTAGGGCCTTGACAGCAGATCGGTGTAGCCTCCTCAGGTCCATCTGTCCTCTGGCCAAAGGAGACCAGATATTGTCCTTCCTAGGGCTGATGGGGTTCTTCCGACACTGGGTCCCAAATTACGCCACCCTGGCCAAACCCCTATATGCCGCTGCTAAAGAGACTCCCACAGGACTGCTGTCTTCCCCCACTGAAGTGACTAAGGCCTTCCACGCTTTATGCTCAACCCTATTGGCTGCACCCCCTCTCTTTCTCCCAAATCCCAACTATCCACACCATCTATACACTGATGAAAAGGGAGGGATAGCCTTTGGAGCCCTGGTTCAACCGATTGGCCCCGAACTGCTGCCTATTGCTTACATATCCAAACAACTTGACCCCACAGCTAGGGGATGGTTCCCCTGTCTGCGGGCACTAGCGGCAGCGGCAACATTGTACGCTGATGCTAAAAAGCTGATTCATGGTCAGTCCCTGACCATCTTCTCACCTCATCGCCTTGGCGATCTTTTAGCCTCTAGATTTCTCTCTGACCTCAGCGAATCCAGGCTCCAGCAGTTTCACCTGGTATTTTTGGACAATCCGCAAGTTTCTGTGAGTCGCTCTCCACAATTAAACCCACTTTCTTCGTTGCCCTCCCTCTCCCTCTCCTCAGAACCCCCAGCCCACTTATGCTCAGAGGTCCTTGAGTCCCTTATGCAACCACCTCATAACCTGTTTTCTGAACCTTTACCAGATCCAGAGCTAACTTTGTTTGTCAATGGGAGCTCAAAGCGAGATCCTGATGGGAACCGAAGGGCGGCTTATGCTGTGGTAACCACCCGAGAAGTCCTGGAGGCTCAGCCCTTGCCACCCAGGATGACTTCTCAAAAGGCTGAACTAACAGCCCTAACTAGAGCCTTACACCTAGCAAAAGGAAAAAGGGCCAATATTTACACAGACTCCAAATATGCCTTCTTGATTTCCCATTCTCACGCGGCAATCTGGAGAGAGCGGGGCTTCCTGACCACTAAAGGATCCCCCATCTGTAATGCCCCCCACATCATTCGACTGTTAGATGCGTTATCTCTGCCCAAAGAGGTCGCTATCATACACTGCAAGGGACACCAAAATACTCATGACACTGTCGCTCTGGGTAATAATATGGCAGACCAAGTGGCTCGACAAATCACCTTACAACAAGCCCCTGAGCCCTTGCTGACTTTGAGATCCACCCTCAACCCAGATTATTCCAGCAAGGAAGCCAGAGCCTTGCTGGCACAGGAAGGGGCTCAGAGGTACCCGTCAGGATGGATACTACTCCATAATAAACCAGTGCTTCCTGAGCGACAGGCTAAGGCCATAATATCCCAAATCCACAATACCCTCCACATTGGGCCAAGGGCTCTCTTTTCCTTTCTCAGCCCTGTCTTTTCTCCCCGACATCTCAGACAGACCATATATGCGGTCCACTGCTCCTGCCTAACATGTGCTTCCACCTCTCCTCAAGGAGGACTCCGACCCTCACAGGAGACTCACCAACTAAGGGGACATATGCCCGGACAAGATTGGCAGATAGACTTCACCCACATGCCCAGACATCGAACCTACCACTATCTGCTGGTCTTGGTGGATACCTTTTCAGGATGGGTCGAGGCCTTCCCCACCGCCTGAGAGATGGCAGCGGCGGTGGCAGAGGTCTTGACGATCCATCTCATTCCCAGATTTGGGTTGCCAAACTCTCTCCAGTCTGAAAATGGGCCTGTATTTATCTCACAGATCTCCCAGCAGGTGGCTATGGCTCTGGGCATCAACTGGCATCTCCACATCCCCTATCGGCCCCAATCGTCAGGCAAAGTAGAACGGGTGAACGGCATCATCAAGACGCACCTGACCAAGCTTGCCTCAGAACTGCGGCTGTCTTGCGTCGACCTCCTTCCTCTGGCGCACTCGCATTCGCACCACACCACACTCCAAAACAGGTTTGACCCCTTTTGAACTGCTCTACGGCAGGCCCTATCTCCTGACTCACCTCCCAGAGGGAGAGGCTCCCCCACTCGCGGGGTACCTCCCCCTCTTCTCCCTCCTACGATCCTTGCTGAGAGAACATGCAAACTGGGTCCTGCCACAACCAACAGACGACGAGGGGCCAACTCAGACTCTGGCCCTGGGAGATCAGGTACTGCTAAAAACCTTGAGTCCCCACCCGCTACAACCTCGCTGGATGGGGCCCCATACTGTAATCCTCACCACTCCCACGGCAGCCAAACTTCTGGGACATGAGCCCTGGTATCACCTGACCCGGCTCAAACGAGCTCCCCTGGGTCTCCCAGAGACAGGGGTGGCCCCGGCCCAGACCCTTCCTACCAATTACTCCTACCGCTCCACCCTCACGGGGCCGACCAAACTGACCATCACCCGAACCCCTCTGTCGTCGATCCCAAAATAATTGAGGGACCACATCCTGATATCCGATGCTGACCTGGCATCACCCACTGTGGCTGCTGACAATCACAGCTCTGGCCATATTTTCGGGCCCTGTCTCTTAAATAAGCTCTTGGCCTTTGTCAAACAGCGGCTCAACATGGTCCAGCTGATGGTGTTGCAACAGCAGTACCAAGGGCTTCCAACAAACACTCTGTGACAAAAATTAACGGCAGACGCTCCCTGTCATCCCGGCCACACCCTACCCCTCGCCGCCCCCGTTCAGCAGGAAGTAGCCAGAGAGAACCGGCGCCCCTTGTCCTATAACAAAAAGGCCGGGATGAAAGGTCGGGCATGTTGAGGCATGCCCTGGAAAAGTGCTGCAGGCAAGTTCCGGAGGCTGGCTAAACTTCCAGGGGCCGGCCCCCTGCAGCCTGGTCCAATCGGGTGCCGACACGGAGCCCTTGGACACCAACCGCCGCTGTAGCCCGCACTTTCTTCCTTATATGGGAAGACCTGGCTTGGACGCCGGGCCCTGACTATAAAAGCCCTCCCCACCCCTCATACCTCGCAGACTCCCTTTGTCTCCTCACCCACCCGCCCCCGGGAGTTCTGCCCGAGAGCGACGCTTAATAAAGGCCTTTACCACCGGTCCTTAGAGGTGGCTTTTTTCCTCCAGGGGCGTTTTTTCTAACAATGAGTAGATAAATAAGCCACAATAGAATAACTACATTACAGCATATGCACAGAATATAATATTGTAGATAAACAAACTATTATCACTGGAATAAAAAACATAGATCAATATCAAAATTATATTATGAGAAAAGGAACCCAGACACAAACAAATTCACACCATAGGCTTACATTTATACAGTTTGTGGGTGCTAAGTCACCTAAGTTGTGTCCGACTCTTTGTGACCCCATGGACTGTAGCCCACCAGGATCCTCTGTTCATGGGATTCTCCAGACAAGAATACTGGAGTCCGTTGCCATGCCTTCCTCCAGGGGATCTTCCTGACCCAGGGAGCAAACCCACATCTCATATATCCTGCATTGGCAGTCCTGTTCTTTACCACTAGCACCACCTGGGAAGCATACAGTTTAGCAAGAAGCAAACTTAGTCTATTGCCACAAAACTGAAAAAAAAGTAGTTAATATTGGGTTATAGGATAGGAAAGACACGGTAATTGTGTGGGTTTACAATGTATCAAGCTTTTTTACTTAGAATATGTATGCTTTTATGTATATAATTTAAACTTTAATGACATTTTTATTCAAAAAAAAAGTAAAATTATTTTTTCTAATGGCTTAAGGAGTGAATTGAAGGTAACAAAAGGGTGGCAAGTTAAAATAAATATAACGTTCCTTTAAGAAGTTTAGATAGAAAGTAAAGATAGAGAGGAAGGTGAGCTCTGGGGAAATTATAAGAGTGTAGATTGGTGTATATTTGCAAACTAAGATCTAGGTTGGGAGAACGTAAAAAATATATTTCTTAATAAAAAGCCATTTGACTGAGTATAAGGCTTGAATGAATTTTCCATGCATTTTATGTTGGGGTCATATTACCAGAAGAGAGTTGTGGAATTCATCAGATTGATCTGCCCCAGACTGTCTAAATCAATGTTCTTTAAAATGTTGCTTCAGTGTTGTTGTTCTGTCACTCAGCTGTCTCTGAATCATTGTGAACTCATGGACTGCAGCATGCTAGGCTTTACTGTTCTTCACCATCTCCCAGAGCCTACTCAAACTCATGTCCATTGAGTCAGTGATGCTATCCATCCATCTCATTCTCTATTGTCCCCTTCTTCTACTGCCTTTGATCTTTCCCAGCCTCAGGATCTTTTCTAATGAGTCAGTTCTTCCCATCATGTGGCCAAAGTATTGGACCTTCAGCTTCAGCATCAGTCCTTGCAATGAACATTCAGGATTGATTTCCCTTAGGAATGACTGATTTAATCTTGCAGTCCAAGGGATTCTCAAGAGTCTTTTCCAACACCACAGCTCAAAAGCATCAACTCTTTGTCATTCAGCCTTCATTATGATGCAACTTTCACATCTACACATGACTACTGGAAAAACCATAGCTTTGAGTATATGGACCATTGCTGGCAAAGGAATGTCTCTGTTTTTAGTTATGCTGTCTAAGTTTGTCATAGCTTTTCTTCAAAGGAGCAAGCAACTTTTAATTTCTTGGCTTCAGTCACCATCCACAGTGAGTTTTTTAGCTGAGGAAAATAAAGTCCGTCACTGTTTCTATTATTCCCCCATCTATTTGCCATGAAGTGATGGAACAGGACGCCATGATCTTAGCTTTTTGAATGTTGAGTTTTAAGCCAGCTTTTTCACTCTCCTCTGTCACCTTCATTGAGAGGCTATCAATGGATAGCCTCTTTGCTTTCTGCCATTAGGGTGGTGTCATCTGCATACCTAAGATTACTGATACTTCTCCCAGCAATCTTGTTTCCAGCTTGTGCTTTATCCAGCCTTGCATTTCACATCATGAACTCTGCATATAATTTAAATAAGCAGGGTGACAGTATACAGCCTTGATGTGTTCCTTTCTCAATTTGGAAGCAGTCTATTGTTCCATGTCTGGTTGTAGCTGTTGCTTCTTGACCTGCATATAGGTTTCTCAGGAAGCAAGTAAGGTGGTCTGGTATTCCCATCTCTTTAAGAATTTCCCACAGCTTGTTGTGGTCCACGTATAGAAAGGCTTAGGCATAGTCAAGGAAGAAGAAGTAGATGTCCTTCTGGAATTCTCTTGTTTTTTTTTTTTTTTTTTTTCTATGCTCCAAAGTATGTTAGCAATTTGATCTTTTGTTCCTCTGCCTTTTCTAAATCCAGCTTGAAAATCTGGAAAGTCTAGGTTCACATACTGTTGAAGCCTAACTTGGAGAATTTGGAACATTACTTTGCTAGCATGTGAAAAAAATGCAATTCTGTGGGATTTTGAACATTTTTTTGGCATTACTCTTATTTGGGATTGGAATGAAAACTGACCTTTTCCAGTCCTGTAGCCAATGCTGAGTTTTCCAAATTTGCTGGCATTTTGAGTTCAGAACTTTAATAGCATCAACGTTTAGAATTTGAGACAGCTCATCTGGAATTTCATCACCTCCACGAGCTTTGTTCATAGTGATGCTTCCTAAGACACATTTGATTTCACACTCCAGGATGTGTGACTCCAGGTGAGTGATCACACCATCATGGTTATCTGTCTGGGTCATTAAGATCTTTCTTCTATAGTGGTTCTGTGTACCCTTGCCAATTCTTCTTAATATCTTCTGCTTATTTTAGGTCCATATGATTTTGGTCCTTTATTGTGCCCATTTTTGCATGAAATATTCCCTTGGTGTCTCTAATTTTCTTGAAGAGATCTCTAGTCTTTCTCATTCTAATGTTTTCCTCTATTTCTTTGCATTGTTCACTTTGTAAGGTTTTCTTTTCTCTCCTTGTTATTCTACAGAATTCTGCATTCAGATGGGTATATCTTTCCTTTAGTCTTTTGCCTTTCACTTCTCTTCTTTTCTCAGCTATTTGTAAGGCCTCTTCAGGCAACCATTTTGTTTTCCTTTTTGCATTTCTTTTCCTTGGGGGTGGTTTGATCACTGCCTCCTGTACAATGTTTTGAACCCCCATCCATTGTTCTTCAGGTATCTAGCTATCAGATCTAATCCCTTGAATCTACTTGTCACTTCCACTGTATAATCATAAGGGATTTGATTTAGATCATACCTAAACAGCCTAGTGGTTTTCCCTTCTTTCTTCAATTTAAATCTGAATTTGGCAGTATGGATTAATGATCTGAGCCACAGTCAGCTCCAGGCCTTGCTTTTCCTGACTATGTAGACCTTCTCCATCTTTGGCTGCAAAAAATATAATCAATCTGATCTCGGTATTGACCATCTGGTGATGTCCATGTGTAGAGTCATCTCTTGTGTTGATGGGAGAGTGTGTTTCTTATGACCAGTACGTTTTCTTGGCAAAACTCTGTTAGCATGTGCTCTGCTTCATTTTGTACTCCAAGGCCAAATTTTCCTATTACTCCAGGTATCTCTTGACTTCCTACTTTTGCATTCCAGTCCCCTGTGATGAAAAGGACATCTTTTTTGGTATTAGTTCTAGAAAATGTTATAGTTCTTCATAGTACCATTCAACTTCAGTTTCTTTGGCATTAGTGTTTTTGGCATAAACTTAGATTACTACGATACTGAATGGTTTGCCTTGGAAACAAGCAGAGATTATTCTGTAGTTTTTGAAAATGCATCCAAGTACTGCATTTTGGACTCTTTTGCTGAATATGAGGGCTAGTCAATTTCTTCTAAGAGATTCTTGCCCACAGTAGTAGATATAATGGTTACATGAATTAAACTCATCCATTCCTGTCCATTTTAGTTTACTAATTTCTAAAATGTTGATATTCACTCTTACCAACTCTTGTTTGACCACTTCCAACCTTGATTCATGGACTTAACATTCCAGATTTCTATGCAATATTGTTCCTTACAGCATCACATTCTACTTTCACCACCAGACACATCCACAACTGATCACTGTTTCCTCTTTGGCTAAGACTCTTCATTCCTCCTGTAGCTATCACTTCGTTCTTCTCCAGTAGCATATTGGGCACCTACCAACCTCGGGATTTCATCTTTCAGTGCCATATCTTTTTGCCTTTTTATACTGTTCATGGTGTTCTCAAAGCAATAATGCTGAAGTGGTTTTCTATTCCCTTTTCCAGTGGACCACGTTTTGTCAGAACTCTCCATCATGACCCATCTGTCTTGGATGGCCATACATGGCCTGGTTCATAGTTTCATTGAGTTAGACGAGGCTGTTTTCCATGTGGTCAGTTTGGTTTTCTAAGTTTCACAGTTTCTAAGTTTTCTGTGATTGTAGTTTTCATTCTGTTTGTCCTCTAATGGATGAAGATAATTGGCTTGTGGAAGCTTCCTGGTGGGAGGGACTGGTGTGGGTAAAACTGGCTCTTGCTCTGGTGGGCAAGGCCATGGTCAGTAAGTCTTTAATTCAATTTTCTGCTGATGGGTGTGGCTGTGTTCCCAGCCACAGGCCTCAGGCCAAACTATGGTAGGGGTAATGGCAGTATCCCTACCATACCAAACCTCTTCCAATAGTCTGCTTCCCTGGGGGTGCTCAATCCGTTGCTGGATCCTCAGATTCAGAAATCTTTTATGGGCCCTAGAACTTTTGCAACAGTGCGAGGATTTTTTTGGTATAATTGTTCTCCCATTTGTGGGATTGTTCTCCATCATCTCCTCAGTGGCTCTATAGTGGAACTATGGCGACCTCCTCCAAGAGGACTTATGTCATATGCCACGCCTCCCATGTCTGCTGCAGCCAGAGCTCCTGTCCCCCTGACAGTTCACTGCTGACCCGTGCCTGCACAGCAGACACTCAAAGTTTGGTTTGGCTCAGTGTCTTGTGGTGGTCACTGCTCCTTCCCCTTGGTCCTAGTGTGCACAAATTTTCATTTGTGCTCTCTGAAAATCTCTGTGAATCTGAGATTTGATTTTACATCACAATTATGGTTCTCCTACCATCTTGTTGGGGCTTTTCGTTTGCCTTTGGACTCGAGGTATCTTTTTGTGGTGGGATCCAACATTCTCCTATAGATGGTTTTTCAGCAGCTAGTTGTGATTTTGTTTGTTCTTGCAGAAGAACAATGCTTCAATAATGCTTAAAAAAAAAAAAAAAAAAACCTAGACAGCATATTAAAAAACAGAGACATTACTTTACCAACAAAGGTCCGTCTAGTCAAGGCTATGGTTTTTCCAGTAGTCATGTATGGATGTGAGAGTTGGACTATAAAGAAAGCTGAGTGCCGAAAAATTTATGCTTTTGAACTATGGTGTTGGAGAAGACTCTTGAGAGTCCCTTGGACTGCAAGGAGATCAAACCAGTTCATCCTAAAGGAAATCAGTCTTGAATGTTCATTGGAAGGACTGATGTTGAAGCTGAAACTCCAGTATTTGGCCATCTGATGTGAAGAGCTGACTCATTTGAAAAGACCCTGATGCTGGGAAAGTTTGAAGGTGAGAAGAGGAGGGGATGACAGAGGATGAGATAGTTGGATGGCATCACTGACTCGATGGACTTGAGTTTGCATAAGTTCCAGGAGTTGGTGATGGACAGGGAAACCTGGCGTGCTGCAGTCCATGGGATCATGAAGAGTCGGACATGACTGAGCGACTGAACTGATACTGATACTGATCTCCCTTGAGGCATATTCAAGTTGACATCTCAAAATTGTTTTATCATAAGTTTAAATAAATACAAAAATATTTTGCAATGTATTTTTTCTGTTTTTTAAATTAATCTATTTCAATAGAGAGATAATCACTTTACAATGTTATGATGGTTTTTGCCACACATCAACATGAATAGGCCATAGGTATACATGTGGCTCCTCCATCCTGAACCCTCCTCCCACCTCTCTTCCCACACTATCCCTCCAGGTTGTCAAGAGCACTGGCTTTGGGTGCCCTGCTTTAAACATCAAATTTGCACTGGTCATCTGTTTTACATTTGTTAATGGATATGTTTCATTGCTATCCTCTCAAATCATCCCATCCTTTTCTTCTCCCACTGAGTCCAGAAGTCTGTTCTTTATGTCTGTGTCTCCTTTGCTGCCCTGCACATAGGATCATTGGTACCATCTTTTTAGATTTCATATATATCTGTTGATATACAGTATTTGTCTTTCTCTTTCTGACTTACTTTACTCTGTATAATAGGCTTTAGAACTGACTCAAATGAGTTCCTTCTTATAGCTGAGTAATATTCCATTTTGTATAAGTACCACAATTTCCTTATCTATTCATCTGTGAATGGGCATCTAGGCTACTTCCATGTCTTGGTTATTGTAAATAGTGCTGCAATGAACATTCGGGTACCTGTGTCTTTTTCAGTTATGGTTTCCTCAGGGTATATTCCCAGTAGTGAGGTTTCTGTGTCATATGGTAGTTTTATTCCTAGTTTTTTAAGGGAATTTCCATACTGTTCTCCATAATGGTTGTATCACTTTGTATTCCCACCATCGAGGCAAGAGGTTTCCCTTTCTTCCACACTCTCACCAGAATTGACTGTCTGTAGTCTTTTTGATGATGGCCATTCTAACAGGTGTGAGATGATAACTCATTGTGGGTTTGATATGGATTTCTCTAATAATGAGCAACGTTGAGCATCATTTCATGTTTTTATTAGCCATCTGTATGTCTCCTTTAGAGAAATGTCTGTTTAGATTTTTTTTTGCCCACTTTTTGGTAGGGTTGTTCATTTTTGTTATATTGAGCTGCATGAACTGCTTGTACATTTTGGAGATTGATTCCTTGTCAGTTGTTTCATTTGCTATTATTTTCTCCCATTCAGAGGGCTATATTTTCACACTGCTTACAGTTTCCTTCATTATGCAAACAATTTTTAAATTTAATTATGTCACGTTTATGTATTTTTGTTTTTATTTCCATTACACTAGGAGGTGGGTCATAGAGGATCTTGCTGTGATTTTTGTCAGAGTGTTTTCTGCTTGTTTTCCTCTAAGAGTTTTATAGTTTCTCATCTTGCCTTTAGGTTTTTAATCCATTTTGAGTTCACTTTGTGTATGGTGTTAGAAAGAGTTCTCAGTTCAGTTCAGTCCCTCAGTCGTGTCCGACTCTTTGTGAACCCATGAACCACAGCATGCCAGGCCTCCTTGTCCATCAACAACTGCCAGAGTCTACCCAAACTCATGCCCATTGAGTCAGTGGTGCCATCCAACTATCTCATCCTATGTCATCCCCTTTTCCTCCTGCCCTCAATCTTTCCCAGCATCAGGGTCTTTTCAAATGAGTCAGCTCTTCACATCAGGTGGCCAAAGTATTGGAGTTTCCTCTTCAACATCAGTTCTTCCACTGAACATTCAAGACTGATTTCCTTTAGCATGGACAGGTTGGATCCTCTTTCAGTCCAAGGGGCTCTCAAGAGTTTTCTCCAACAACACATTTCAAAACCATCAATTCTTCAGTGCTCAGCTTTCTTTATAGTCCAACTATTACATCCATACATGACCACTGGAAAAATCATAGACTTGACTAGACGGATCTTTGTTAACAAAGTAATGTCTCTGCTTTTTAATATCCCTCCTGTCTAGTTTGGTCACAACTTTTCTTCCAAGGAGTAAGTGTCTTTTAATTTCATGACTGCAATCACCATCTACAGTGATTTTGAAGCCCAAGAAAATAAAGTCAGCCACTGATTCCAGTGTTTCCCCTTCTATTTGCCATGAAGTGATGGGACCAGATGCCATGATCTTAATTTTCTGAATGTTGAGCTTTAAGTCAACTTTTCCACTCTCCTCTTTCACTTTCATCAAGAGGCTCTTAGTTCTTCTTCACTTTCTGCCATAAGGGTGGTGTCATCTGCATATCTGAAGTTATTGTTGTTTCTCGTGACAATCTTGATTTCAGCCTGTGCTTCCTCCAGCCCAGAGTCATGATGTACTCTGCATATAAGTTAAATAAGCAGGGTAACAATATACAGCCTTGATGTACTCCTTTTTGTATTTGGAACCAGTCTGTTGTTCCATGTCCAATTCTAACTGTTGCTTCCTGATCTGAATACAGGTTTCTCAAGAGGCAAGTCAGGTGGTCTGGTATTCCCATCCCTTGAATAATTTTTCACAGTTTATTGTCATCCACACAAAGGTTTTGGCATAGTCAATAAAGGAGAAACAGATGTTTTTCTGGAACTCTAACTTCATTATTTTATGTGTGGTTGACCAGTTTTTCCAGCACCACTTTTTGAACAGACTGCCCTTTCTCCATTGTATATATTCACCTCTTTTGTCAAATATAGGGTGTCCATAGTTGTGTGGATTTATTTCTGGCCTTTCTATTTTGTTCCATTGATCTATATTTCTATATGTTTTTGTGCCAGTATTATGCTGTATTTATATATGTAACTTTGCAGTATAGCCGGAAGTTGAAAAGTTTGATTCCTCTAGTTGCATTTTTCTTTCTCAATATTGCTTTGACAATTCAGGGTTTTTTGTGTTTCTATACAAAATTGTGAAATTATTTGTTCTAGTTTTGAAAAACAATACCATTGGTAGTGTGAGAGGGATTCAATTGAACTGGTAGTTTACTTTGAGTATTCTAGTCATTTTCACTATACCTATTCTTCCTATCCAAGAACATGTTATATTTCTCCATCTCTTTGTGTCATCCTTGATTTCTTTTATCAGTGTTTCAGAGTTTTCTGTTTATAAGTCTCTTGTCTCTTTAGGTAAAGTTTTTCCTAAGTATTTTATTCTTTTTGTTGCAGTGATGAATGAGATTGTTTTCATTATTTCTCTTTTTGATTTTTCATTGTTGTCATATAGGAATGCAAGTGATTTCTGTGTGTGAATTTTATATCCTGTGACTATACTATATTCTGGAGAAGGCAATGGCACCCCACTCCAGCACTCTTGCCTGGAAAATTCCATGGACGGAGGAGCCTGGTGGGCTGCAGTCCATGGGGTTGCAAAGAGTCAGACACGACTGAGCCACTTTACTTTCACTTTTCACTTTCATGCATTGGAAAAGGAAATGGCAACCCACTCCACTGTTCTTGCCTGGAGAATCCCAGGGATGGCAGAGCCTGGTGGGCTTCCATCTATGGGGTTGCACAGAGTCGGACTCGACTGAAGCGACTTAGCAGCAACAGCAGCATACTATATTCATTGATTAGCTCTAGTAATTTTTTGGTGGTGTTTTTAGGTTATACATACATACATACATACATAGAGGGAGAGAATCATGCCATCTCGCCATCTGTAAATATTGAGAGCTTTACTAGTTGTTCTCCAATTTGGATTAATTTTATTTATTTTCTTTCTTTGATTGCTGTAGCTCGGACTTCCAAAACTATGGTGAATAGTAGTGGTGAGAGAGGGCACCCTTGTCTTGTTCCTGATTTTAAAAGAAATGGTTTCAAATTTTTGCCATTGAGGACAATGTTTGCTGTGGGTTTGCCGTATACGGCTTTTATTATGTTGAGGTATGTTTCTCCTTTGATTACTTTCTGTGAAATTTTTATCATAAATGGGTGTTGAATTTTGTCAAAGGCTTTCTCTGCATCTATTTAAATGATCATATGTGTTTTTTTTTAATTTGTTAATATGGTGTAAAATATTGATTGATCATTGTATATTGAAGAATCCTTGCATCTCTGGAATAAAGTCCACTTGGTCATGATGCATGATCTTTGTAATATGTTGTTCGATTCTGTTTGCTAGAATTTTGTTGAGGATTTTTTGCATCTATGTTCATTAGTGATATTAGCCTGCCATTTTCTTTGTGTGTGTGTCATCATTGTCTGGTTTTGTCATTAGGTTGATGGTGGCCTTGTAGAGTGAGTTTGGGAATTTTCCTTACTCCACAAATTTCTGGAGGATTTTGATCAAGAATGGTGTAAGCTCTGCTATAAAATTTTGGTAGGTAAAATTTACCTGTAAAGCCATCTGTTACTGGACTTTTGTTTTTTTGGAAAATTTTAAATTATAGTATAGATTTCAGAGCTTATATTTGATGTGTTCATTTTTTTTTCCTGTTTCTTCCTGGTTCAATTTTGGAAGGTTATACTTTTCTAATAATTTGTCTATTTCCTTCAAGTTGTCTATTTTATTGGCATATAGTTGCTCATAGTATTTATTATCTTATGATCATTTGTATTTCTGTGTTGTCTGTTGTAAATTCTCCTGCTTAATTTCTAATTTTATTTTTCTTGGAATCTTCTCCCTTTATTTCTTGATGAATCTGATTAATGATTTGTCTATTTTGTTTACCTTCTCAAAGAACCAACTTTTAGTTTTACTGATCTTTGTTATAGCTCCCTCACTTCTTTTTCAATGATTTCTGCTCTGATCTTTATGATTTCCTTCCTTCTACTAACTTTGGGGCTTTTTTTTTTTTTTTTTTTTTTACTGTTGTTGTTCTTTTTCTAGTTGCTTTAGGTGTAAGCTTAGGTTTATTTGTTGGTTCTTTGCTTTGTTTGTTTCCACCGTTATATCTTCCAGCTCACTTATCCACTTTTCTGCCTCAGTTATTCTAGTGTTGGTTCTGTCAAGAGTGTTTTGATCTCAGTTATTGCATTGCTCATTGCTGACTGACTATTCTTTATTTCATCTATGTCCTTGGTTAAACATTTCTTGCATCTTCTCAATCCTTGTCTCCAGTCTATTTATCTGAATTTCCATTTTGTTTTAAAGATTTTGGATCATCTTTACTATCATTACTTTGAGTTATTTTTCAGGTAGACTCACTACCTCTTCCTCTTTTGTTTGGCCTTTTCGATTTTTATCATGTCCCTTGACTTTATGAATATTTCTCTGCCTTTTAATTTTGTTTAGATTGCTGTGTTTGGGGTGCCCTTTCTGCAGACTGGAAGATAGTGGATCATTTCAATTGTGGAGTCTACTCCCTGTTGGTGAGGATGGACCAGTGGCCTGTGAAGATTTCCGGGTTGGGGAATCTTGTGTCTGTGTTCTAGTGGATGGAGCTGCATCTCATTTCTCTGGGGGGGCAATGCAGTGTTCAGTAGTGAATTTTGCGGTTTGGCATGGCTTTGGGCAGGCTATATGTTAATGTGTAGAGTTGTGCTTCTGTTTTTATAGAGGATTGGTGTGGGGTGTCTTGAACTGGAGCGTCCTGTATCTTGGGTGGAGCTTGGTCTCAGTGTAGGTATGAAAACTTCTATTAATTTTCCCTGGGATCAGGAGTTCTCTGATAGTTCCAAGAGCAGGATTGAGCCTCCTGCCTCTGAGCTTCAGTCTCAACCTCTTAAAGTAACATCAAGACTTTTGAGTGCACACAGCACAGAAGACAAAATCTCTAGGTTAATGGTGAAACAACTCTTCCCATCCAGGGACACCCAAAGAGATTCGCAGAGTTGTATAGAGAAAACAAGAGGGAAGAAGGAAAAAGGTGAAATGGAGGAGAAAAGGGAGAGTCAAAAGGGAAGCAAGCGATCAAGCCAATGATCAAATTCCAGGTGAACCTAGAGGAAAACATAGGCAAAACACTCTCTGACGTAAATCATAGCAGGATCCTCTATGACCCACCTCCCAGAATAATGGAAATAAAAGAAAAAATAAACAAGTGGGACCTAATCAAACTTTAAAACTTTTGCACAATGAAGGAAACTACAAGAAAGGTGAAAAGACAGTCTTCAGAATGGGCAAAAATAATAGCAAATGAAGCAACTGGCAAAGCATTAATCTCAAAAATATATAAGCAACACCTGCAACTCAATTCCATAAAAATAAGTGACAAAACCACAATGAAGTACCATTACACGCCAGTCAGGATGGCTGCTATCCAAAAGTCTACAAGCAATAAATGCTGGAGAGGGTGTGGACAAAAGGGAACCCTCTTACACTGTTGGTGGGAATGCAAACTAGTACAGCCGCTATGGAAAACAGTGTGGAGATTTCTTAAAAAACTGGAAATAGAACTGCCATATGACCCAGCAATCCCACTTCTGGGCATACACACTGAGGAAACCAGATCTGAAAGAGACACGTGCACCCCAATGTTCATCGCGGCACTGTTTATAATAGCCAGGACATGGAAGCAACCTAGATGCCCATCAGCAGATGAATGGATAAGGAAGCTGTGGTACATATACACCATGGAATATTACTCAGCCGTTAAAAAGAATTCATTTGAACCAGTCCTAATGAGATGGATGAAGCTGGAGCCCCTTATACAGAGTGAAGTAAGCCAGAAAGATAAAGAACATTACAGCATACTAACACATATATATGGAATTTAGAAAGATGGTAACAATAACCCTATATGCAAAACAGAAAAAGAGACACAGAAATACAGAACAGACTTTTGAACTTTGTGGGAGAATGTGAGGGTGGGATATTTCAAAAGAACAGCATGTATACTATCTATGGTGAAACAGATCACCAGCCCAGGTGGGATGCATGAGACAAGTGCTCGGGCCTGGTGCACTGGGAAGACCCAGAGGAATCGGGTGGAGAGGGAGGTGGAGGGGGCATCGGGATGGGGAATACGTGTAAATCCATGGCTGATTCATATCAATGTATGACAAAACCCACTGAAATGTTGTGAAGTAATTAGCCTCCAACTAATAAAAAAAAATTAAATTAAATTAAAAAATTAAAAAAAAAAATAATGTGACCCAATCAAAACACTGGCCAAAGAACTAAACAGACATATCTCAAAAGAAGACATACAGATGGCTAACAAACACATGAAAAGACATTCAACATCACTCATTATCAGAGGAATGCAAATCAAAACCACAATGAGGTACCATCTCACCCCGGTCAGAATGGCTGCTATCCAAAAGTCTACAAATAATAAATGCTGGAGAGGGTATGGAGAAAAAGGAACCTTCTTACATTGTTGGTGGGAATGCAAACTAGCACAACCACTATGGAGAACAATGTGGAGATTCCTTAAAAAGTTGGAAGTAGAACTGCCGTATGACCCAGCAATCCCACTGCTCGGCAAACACACCAAGGAAACCAGAACTGAAAGAGACACGTGTACCTCAATGTTCATTGCAGCACTGTTGACAATAGCCAAAACATGGAAGCAACCTAGTTGTTCATCGGCAGACAAATGGATGTGAAAGCTGTGGTACATATACACAATGGAATATTACTCAGCTATTAAAAAGAATGCATTTGAATCAGTTCTTATGAGGTGAGTGAAACTGGAACCTATTATACAGAGTGAAGTAAGTCAGAAAGAAAAACAATACCATATATAAATGCACATATATGGAATTTAGAAAGAGTGTAATTATGACCCTATATGCAAGACTTCCAAAGAGACATAGATGTAAAGAACAAACTTTTGGATTATGTGGGAGAAGGCAAAGGTGAGATGATTTGAGGGCATAGCATTGAAACATGTATATTATTTTATGTGAAATAAATTACTAGTCCAGGTTTGATGCATAAGACAGGGCGCTTAGGGCTGGTGCACTGGGATGACCCTGAGGGATGGGATGCGGGAGAGAGGTGGGAGGGCAGGTTAGGATGGGGAATACATGTATATCCATGGCTGATTCATGTAAATGTATGGCAAAAAGCACCACAATGTTATAAAGGAATTAACCTTCAATTAAAACAAATTAAAAAATGGCTTTTCCATGTGAGAATTTCTCTATAATAAATTAAAACAATACACACCAATTCATACTGTTTCATTTTATAATGCTTACAAATACACATTACCTTTATTTGACTTTATTTTTCATTATGGTTTTAGCTAATCAAATATGGCACTTTTTGCCTTCTTTATCAAGCTGGTGGCATTCTAACAATTAGTAAAAATAAAAGTTTCAATTTGTGTGCTATGGCTTTCACAGTAATATTTTCTCACTTTCTATGTTGTGGCAAACAACATTAGGTTTTGATATTTACTAACATTTCATCTTCTAAAATACTCTAGAAAAAAAGTCAGAACTGGAAATTCAAAATAAATTGATGTTGAATTATTAAAGTTCTACCAAAATTATATGCATACTGCTATCTGGGTGTATTAATTAATTCACAAATTCACAATACGAAATGATGTATCAGAATGATTAATTGATCTGAGCAATAAATTATAAATAGAGTATCAATTACACTTTGTTCTCTTGTGTTAAATATGGAACAAACCTTGATATGTGTTAAAAGTACTTGTACGTACAAAACGGTCACTATGTAACTGTAATGAATAGTTTATCTCAATTTGGCAATAGGTTTTAAAGTAAAAATGTGATATACAAATTTACATTGTTAGCTTTTACTAAACTTACAGTGGAAACAGTGTCAGACTTTATTTTTTTGGGCTCCAAAATCACTGCAGATGGTGATTGCAGCCATGAAATTAAAAGACGCTTACTCCTTGGAAGGAAAGTTATAATCAACCTAGATAGCATATTAAAAAGCAGAGGCATTACTTTGCCAACAAATATCCATCTAGTCAAGGCTATGGTTTTTCCAGTGGTCATGTATGGATGTGAGAGTTGGACTGTGAAGAAAGCTGAGAGCCGAAAAATTGATTCTTTTGATCTGTGTTGTTGGAGAACACTCTTTTTTTTTTCCATTTATTTTTATTAGTTGGAGGCTAATTACTTTACAATATTGTAGTGGTTTTTGTCATAATCACCAGCCCAGGTTGGATGCATGAGACAAGTGCTCGGGCCTGGTGCACTGGAGAAGACTCTTGAAGAGTCCCTTGGACTGCAAGGAGATCCAACCAGTCCATCCTAAAGGAGATCAGTTGAAACTGAAACTCCAATACTTTGGCCACTTGACTCATTGGAAAAGGCCCTGACGCTGGGAGGGATTGGAGGCAGCAGCAGAGGATGAGATGGCTGGATGGCATCACCAACTCTATGAACTTGAGTTTCAGTAAACTCCGGTAGTTGGTGATGGACAGGGAGGCCTGGCGTGGTGTGATTCATGGGGTCACAAAGAGTCAGATACAACTGAGCAACTGAATTAAACTGAACTGAAACCTATAGTAATTTGCTCATAATTCAATTTTAAATGATGTGTCAGTTTGTTCTCCATTGCATTATGCCACCTATAAGGAAAACAAGACTTTATGGGATGGAACATTGATATTTTCACAGTTGTGTGCATTTCATCTAATTGATTTCTTCTAATATAAATTAAAACATAAATAAAATTACAAATAAACCAAAGTGTGATTTTGCTGTTGAACATGTCAGCATTATAAGCACTGAATTTGTCATCCCTTTAAATTTTAAAATTCTATATCACAGTAATGCATTTCAAGTCATAATACTTGTTTGTGAATATACCTTGTTCCAAACTAACCTCATTAAAATGATCTGTTTTCATTACTTACTGTTCATTCTCTTTAGCAGTGTCAATTCCTGAGCTTTAATGTAAGTTATGCTTGTATAGCTATGTTTATATGTCTATGTGAATGGTAAGTCACTTCAGCTGTGTCTGACTCTTTGAGACCCTATGGACTGTAGCTCGCCAGGCTCCTCTTTCTGTAGGATTCTTCAGACAAGAATAATGGAGTGGATTGCCACACCTTCCTCCAGGGGATCTCCCTGACCCAGGGATTTAACCTGCATATCTTATGTCTTCTGCATTGGCAGTTGGGTTCTTTACCACTGGTGCCACCTGGGAAGCCCTTATATATCTATGTAAAAGAGAAGGCAGAGGAACCAGAGATCAATTTGCCAACATCTGTTGGATCATCAAAAAAGCAAGAAAGTTCCAAAAAATCATCTAATTCTGCTTTATAGTCTATGCCAAAGCCTTTGACTGTGTGGATCACAATAAACTGTGGAAAATTCTGAAAGAGATGGGAATACCAGACCATCTTACCCGCCTCCTGAGAAACTTATATGCAGGTCAAGAAGCAACAGTTAGAACCGGATACTGAAAAACAGACTGATTCCAAATTGGGAAAGGAGTATGTCAAGACCACATTGTCACCCTGCTTATTTAATGTATATGCAGAATATATCATGAGAAATGCCGGGTTGGGTGAAGCACAAACTGGAATCAAGAGTGCTGAAAGAAATATTAATAACCCCAAATATGCAAATGACACCACTCTTATGGCAGAAAGCAAAGAGGAACTCAAGAGCCTCTTGATAAAAGTGAAAGAGGAGAGTGAAAAAGTTGGCTTAAAACTCCATATTAACAAACCTAAGATCATGGCTTCTGGTCCTATCACTTTGTGTCAAAGAGACAGGGAAACAATGGAAACAGTGACAGACTATTTTTTTGGTCTTCAAAATCACTGCAGATGTTGACTGCAGCCATGAAATTAAAAGACACTTGCTCATTTGAAGAAAAGCTATGACAAACCTAAATAGCATATTAAAAAGTAGAGACATTACTTTGTTGACAGAGGTCTGTCTAGTCAAACCAAACCAAGCTATGGTTTTTCCAGTAGTCATGTATGGATGTGAAAGGTGGACCATAAAGAAAGGTGAGAACCAAAGAATTGATGGTTTTGAACCGTGGTGTTGGAGAAGACTCGTGAGTAGTAGTAGTCCAAAACTCTCCTTGGACTGCAAGGAGATCAAACGAGTTCACCCTAAAGGAAATCAGTCCTGAACATTCATTGTTAAGACTGTTGCTGAAGCTGCAGCTCCAATACTTTGGTCGCCTGATGCATAGAACTGATTCATTGGAGAAGACCCTGATGCTGGGCAAGATTGAAGGCAGGAGGAAAAGGGGACAACAGAGGATGAGATGGTTGGATGGCATCACCAACTTGATGGACATGAGTTTGAGCAAACTCTGGAAGTTGGTGCTGGACAGGGAAGCCTGGCGTGCTGCAGTACATAGAGTTCCAAAGAGTCAGACATGACTGAGCTACTGAACTGAACTGATATATTAAGATCTCTACATGTGATGATAAATCATTTTAATAACAGCAGAGAAGTAGTATATTTTACATAATAATCATATATAATATCAATAAAGAAGCAAAGCATAGCCTTTTCTTTGATGTATAGAGTGAAAAAGAAGTCAGCATATCTCTTTTTCCTCATTGCTTATATCATTTGTCTTTTTCAGTTTCTCAAAGCTCCTGTTCCATTAAAGTCTACACTACCTATAGCACATTATCCTCACCCTTATTACTTGTTCTATGTTCTACAGAATAGTCTAAGCTATTAGTTTAAATTTTCTTATCTGGTTTGCAATCTTTAATCATTTTGGCCATCACCCATACACTGACACAATACATGATTTTTATATTCTAATTATTGACTCAAATGGTGTTTTTATCTCCTTTGCTCTAGGTTTCCAAAAACATTGCAAAGATCTTAGTCCTAGTGAATCATTTGAACATGATCTTCCTCCAGCGTATTTGACACCGTATTGACAAATTGAATTATTTTACTCATTTTTTATTTGCATTTTGCTCACAGACCCTTGCTATGGTATCATCAGTTGTATACCCATGAGCAAGAGAAATAAGCATTTATTTTTGTAAGCCAGAGTGGTTGTGCATTGATATGGCAATAGCTGGATCATACATTCCATCTTTTAAAACACACTTCATTTGGTCACCTCCCCCACATTATCCCTTCTAGTAAATTTTCTCTTCATAAACAGTATCCCAAGTGCCTGTTCCCAAACTTATAATGACAATACCTCAGCTTTCTTCTGGCTCACTACCAAGTCTAAACTTCACAGCTAGTCATTGAACAAAATCTTCTTCAGAATGCTTTGTTTTGTCACTTCTCTTGTCTTGAGTCATGCCAGTTCTCAAATATATATCATTCATGGGAGGAGTTATGTAATATACAGTATTTGTACCTTATTGTCTATTTAAAATCTGAAAACAATTCTGAGTTGTAAAACACATCTGACCCTAGAAGTTTTCAGAGAAGTGATTATGGATTTGTGTTTATGCATATAATGTGTGTGTGTGCACATGCATGCACGCAGAAGGATATATATTAATAGAAAATTGATAATACTGCTATTTTTAAGAATAGTAACCTGGGTATTTATGGAGCAAATATATAATCTATTGATTTTTTAATTTAAATAAATAAATAAATACTTACTAGATCCTGAAGTAGAAAAGACCTTGCAGGTTTAAAGACCAGGTTAAATGTGTTCATCAAGGCAAAAGAAGAGGGAAGGTGACTCTTCTTTCTTTGAAATGGGAAGGAAAGAGGCAATGCCCAAGTTATTCTCCATCTGCACACTCCATCCATTCTTAATTCTTCTCTGCCCTGCTGTGTGTCCTGGGAGTTTTCCTTTAATCAGACTCCCTTACTGATTAGCCTCTGATTTGGTCTGATCACTTTCAAGCACCAGCCATTAGGAAGACTGATACAGAGGAAAGTGGAATACTTCTTCTCTCCTTCCCTACCTCAGTGTCACATTTTTTCCTTTACCTTCTCAGGCCTAGGCATGGTAATGAAATCTGAAGATACACTTTGACAGGTAGGATGGTAATATGGGTTTTAGCAGTGTATCTCTCATTTATCATTACAAATGTGAGGCATAATCACATGAATAGAGTGAAAGCAGTAAGGTTAAGGACATGAGAATTATGAGAAAAAAAGGTAGTTACAGTAAATGATATTAATTATCAATGTCAAAAAGCATTGAAAAGCACTGGAAAGCATGACAAATATGAAAAACTCATTAAATAGCAAGAATGAGGTGGTGGAAGCAACAATATTAGGTATATCAGTCAGCCATTGCCACTGAAACATTTATTTCACTCTGCAATGTTTAAAGGAAAAACTGTTTATCAAAGAATTCAAAATTGTGCATGATCTACTTTCAACCTATTTTTCTACCATTCTCTGTCCTACTCCCTTACATTATTCAATATCCTAGATGTTTTTTTACCTACTACACACACTTGAAATTTCCCAAGTTTGTTCCTTTGCTCTTATTCTTCCCCTTGTAGAGAATTCTTTTTCCTTTCCCTCATTTTCCCTCATTACAATCCCTACCAGTTTCTGCATATTTAGATTGCACCATTCTTTGAATGTCCATTTTCCACCTTTTTATTATGAAAATGTTCGAGGTAGACAAAATTATACTGTGAACACCCATATACCCACTTCCTAGGTCCTACAATTAACCTCTATCACACAAGTATCCATCTATTCATCTATCTATCCATCAATCCACCTTAATTTTTTAAGCATTTCAAAGTTATTTTTTGCATATCAATACACAACCTTAAATAGTTCAGCATTCTTATTATTTACTACAATGAGAAAGTATTTCTGATGATTTTCTATCTCTTATCCCCCATAAAATTTTATTGGTACCTCTCTCAGAAATTTTTGTCCCCTACTGGTCATTGTAGCTATTATTGAATTTTTCATACTTCCCCTGCAGGAATGTTAGTCTGTGTATATTACAAATATCTTTACACAGGGTTTTGCATTCATTGATTATATTTTGACCAATTAAATTAATATATGTGATAGTGAAGTGAAGTCGCTCAGTCGTGTCTGACTCTTTGTGACCCCATGGAAGTAGCCTACCAGGCTCTGCTGTCCATGGGATTTTCCAGGGAAGAATACTGGAGTGGGCTGCCATTTCCTTCTCCAGGGGATCTTCCTAACCCAGGGATCAAACCCAGGTCTCCTGCACTTCAGACAAACACTTTACCATCTGAGCCATCAGGGAAGCCCTTGTATATATATATATATATTTGTTATATTTTTCACTTGGAATATGTTGAATGCAATTGTAAACACCTGTTTGGCACCCTATTCCTATAGTACTCTGATTTTCTAAGCCAGGGCAACTTTGTCCCAATCTGTATTTATTATTGTAAAAATTTTGAGATTGATCCTATAAAGCATTAGACAACTGTTTAACAAATCAGTGTCATCAGACTAGATGCTGAACCTTCTGATACTGACATCTAAATTTAAGCTCACATCATGTTCTCCTAAAATGGTTATTCTATGGGAATTCCTGCTACTGATCTTTGTAGATTCATGAATGTGTCACCAGTATTGGTTGCCAGATCTTAACAGGACTCTCTTTCTTAATTTGTGGATTATTTGCTGCTTGAATTTCTTTCAGCTTACTACACATGAAGTAACAATATGGATTTTGGTCATCTAGCGATGGTACTTATGTCTTCTTTGTCCTTTCCTTCCACAGTCAGCCTCTTACTTATGTAATCAATTAGAAACTGTTTTCTATTCTCTTGAAGAACTTATCATTTGGCCTTATTCTAGTCACACATTTTGCGTTTTTTGACCTCATAAGGGTATCTGCATTACTAATCCCAGTCCAAATTCTGGTTTTGATTCCTTGTAAAGTAGCTGGCTAATAAGAAAGTTTCCTGACAACAGTAATGTATGAGTATAGGTCAAATAATAAGCATTAATATTGGCATCAGATGTAAAATGAAAATGTTTTGAAGGACAACCTGTGTTATAATTTCCTAAAACAGTTGTTTAAAAGCAGAGTATCAATATTCATTGCAGCACTGTTTATAATAGCCAGGACATGGAAGCAACCTAGATGTCCATCAGCAGAAGAATGGATAAGAAAGCTACGGCACATATACACAATGGAGTATTACTCAGCCATTAAAAAGAACACATTTGAATCAGTTCTAATGAGGTGGATGAAACTGGAGCCCGTTATACAGAGTGAAGTAAGCCAGAAAGATAAAGACCAATACAGTATACTAATCCATACATATGGAATTTAAAAAGATGGTAACGATAACCCTATATGCAAAACAGAAAAAGAGACACAGATGTACAGAACAGACTGGTGGACTCTGTGGGAGAAGGTGAGGGTGGGATGTTCTGAGAGAATAGCATTGAAACAAGTATACTATCCAGGGTGAAACAGATCACCAGCCCAGGTTGGATGCATGAGATGGGTGCTCAGGACTGGTGCACTGGGAAGACCCAGAGGGATGGGATGGAGAGGGAGGTGGGAGTGCAGATCGGGATGGGGAATACATGTAAATTCATGGCTGATCCATGTCAATGTATGGCAAAAACCACTAAAATATTGTAAAATAATTAGCCTCCAACAAATAAAAATAAATGAAAAAAAAAAAAGATAAATACTGAGTTAAAAAAAAAAAAAAGAAAGCTACAGCACATATCCACAATGGAGTATTACTCAGCCATTAAAAAGAACACATTTGAATCAGTTCTAATGAGATGGATGAAACTGGAGCCTATTATGCAAAGTGAAGTAAGTCAGAAAAAAAAAAAAAAAAACACACCAATACAGTATACTAACGCATATATATGGAATTTAGAATGGTGGTAATGATAACCCAATATACAAGACAGCAAAAGAGATACAGATGTATAGAACAGTCTTTTGGACTCTGAGGGAGAAGGCGAGGAAGGGATGATCTGAGAGAATATCATTGAAACATGTATATTATCATATCTAAAACAGATCGCCAATCCAGGTTCGATGCATAAGAAAGGGTGCTCAGGGCTGGTGCACTGGGATGACCCAGAGAGATAGGATGGGGAAGAAGTGGGAGGGGGGTTCAGGATGGGAAACACATGCACACCCACGGCTGATTCATGTCAATGTATGGCAAAAACCACTACAATATTTTAAAGTAATTATCCTCCAATTAAAATAAATAAATAAAAAAGCAGAGTATCTATTTTTCTGAATTAAAAGCAAAATATAGCAAGTTTTCATTGTTAAATATATTTAAATGAAATAAATATCCTTCATTTAATTTCATTAATACTAAAATGTCCTTTATTTCATGAACTGATAATAATAATAGATGTCAGTTTATGTTTTGATACTGTTATTTCTGAAATAAAAAGAAATATTATCCTTTAATAAGGCAGATTCCTGAGCACTGTCACAAACTCATTGAATCAAAATATCTGACAGTATGGAACAAGATTGCAATTTGAAAAAATTCTCAAGTAACTTTTACTCACAGTAAAGTTTAAAAGCACACTTGCCTAAACCAAGAATAAAATATTATAGAAAAAAGGTGGCAAGGCTGAGAGGAAACTAGCTTCCCTGAAGCAAATAGATAAATTCAAAATGCATAGAAATGTAGGTAACATGGCTCAGACAATAAAGACTATTCCAGCAATGCAGGAGACATGGGATATGTGAGTTTGATCCTTGAGTTGAGAAGATCCCCTGGAGGAGAGCATGACAACCCACTCCAATATTCTTTCCTGGAGAATTCCATGGACAGAGGAGCCTGGTGGGCTACAGTCCATGGGGTCACAAAGAGTTGGACACAACTGAGACTAACACTTGACCTAAGAGCTGCATAAAGACAAGCTCTCAAATAAAAATGAATGTAAAATGGTTTGCTATAAAGTCACTGAAGGACATTGAAGAGAAATTCTCTTGGCAAAATTTAACCATTAGTATGTAATTTGTTATAGGTGATGGACAGGGAGGCCTGGCATGCTGTGATTCATGGGGTCACAAAGAGTCGGACACGACTGAGCAACTGAACTGAAATGAATTGATTACTTTTATATTCTGTAAAAAGGGATGCATGGTGTGCTGCAGTCCATGGGGTCGCAAAGAGTTGGACACGACTGAACAACTGAACAACAAAATAGTTTTTATTTTGTTCTGGTACAGATCTTATAAAGATCAGATTATAAAGTATGCATATACTGTAAAAATACAAAGTATATCATATGTAATCAATTTAGATTCTATATAAGTCATTAATTGAAGTGCAATTTTTTTTTTTCCTTTAAAGTGTTGTCTCAAATCAGTTTTGAGGCCCTGGCTAGAGACCAGTTTCCTTTTTTGAATAGTCAAGTCTATACCTCCACCACTCCCCTTAGCAGGCTCTCACACTCCTGGCCACAGTACACCCACTCTAATAATCCCAGGGCCAGATAACTAGGAACAGCTCCTAAGCCTTAGAGCCTGTGAAAGTTTTCAAATTAGCCATTCCATAGGGAACCTGGAAAACCAACTAAGCACACTCAAGTTACCATACATAATCTGCCTTCATAGCTCTAGCATGCTGTTATCCTATCCCTGGGTGCAGCCCTCTGTGTGGCTCTCCATGTTAGTCAACTCAAATTTGTGTGTGCATGTTAGTTGCTCAGTCGTGTCCAACTCTTTGTGATTCCATGGACTATAGCCTGCCAGGCATCTCTGTCTATGGAATTCTCCAGGCAAGAATACTGGAGTGGATTACCATTTCCTTCTCTAGGGGATCTTCCTGACCCAGTGATCGAACACAGTTCTCTTGCACTGCAGGCGGATGCTTTACTGTCTGAACACCTAGAGAAATTTGTAGCTGTATGAAAAAAAAAAAAAATCTGCCTTTTATCTATCCAAGAGTCAATGTGCAAGAGTCAATGTGTTTTGTCCCCTATCAAAAGAATGTTTAAATCCTATAAAATATAAGACCAGATATAGTCCTTAATATTTTGATATGATTAGACAGTGAAACATTCACACTCAAGTGAGTATTAGAACCTAGTATGTGTGCTACGTGGTTTCAGTCCAGTCTGACTCTGTGACCCTAGGGACTGTAACCCACCAGGCTTCTCTGTTCATGGGATTCTCCAGGCAAGAATACTGGAGTGGTTTTTCATGTCCTCTTCCAGTGGATCTTCCTGACCCAAAGACTGAGCACAGGACTCTTGCATCTCCTGCACTGGCAGGTGGATTTTTTACCACTAGTGTCACCTGGGAAGTCAGAACCTAATATAGTACCTAGTGTTTTGGATCTTATAATAGTGTGTAAAGACATAATTATTATGTTAAAAAATGTATCTTAAAGAGATGGGAATACCATCTTAAACAGATGGGAATACAAGACCACCTTAACCTGCCTCCTGAGAAATCTGTATGCAGGTCAAGAAACAACAGCTAGAACTGGACATGGAACCACAGACTTGTTGCAAATTGGGAAAGGAGTACGTCAGGGCTGTATATTGTCATCTTGCTTATTTAACTTAAAGGCAGAGTACATCATGTTAAATGCCAGACTGGATGAAGCACAAACAGGAATCAAGATAGCTGGGATAAATATCAATAACCTCAGATATGCAGATGACACCACCCTTATGGCAGAAAGTGAAGAGGAACTGAATAGCCTCTTGATAAAAGTGAAAGAGGAGAGTGAAAAAGCTGTCATAAATTTCAACATTCAAAAAACTAAGATCATGCCATCCAGTCCCATCACTTCATGGCAAAGAGATGGAGAAACAATGGAAACAGTGTTTGTTTTCTTGGGCTCTGAAATCACTGCAGATGGTGACTGCAGCCATGAAATTAAAAGATGATTGCTCCTTGGAAGAAAAGCTGCGGCAAACCTAGACAGCATATTAAAAAGCAGAGACATTACTTGCCAACAAAGGTCCATCTAGTCAAAGCTGTGTTTTTTCCAGTAGTCATATATGGATGTGATAGTTGGACTATAAAGAAAGCTGAGCACTGAAGAATTGATGCTTTTGAACTGTGATGTTGGAGAAGACTGTTGAGAATCCCTTAGACTACAAGGAGATCCAACCAGTCCATCCTAAAGGAAATCATTCCTGAATATTCATAGGAAGGACTGATACTGAAGCTGAAACTCCAGTACTTTGACCACGTGATGCAAAGAACTGACTCATAGGAAAAGACACTTATACTGGGCAAAATTGAAGACAGGAGGAAAAGGGGACGACAGAGGATGAGACGGTTCGATGGCATCACTGACTCGATGGACAGGAACTTGAGCAAACTCTGGGAGTTGGTGCTCGACAGGGAAGCCTGACGTGCTTCAGTCCATGGGGTCCCAAAGACTTGGACATGACTGAATGACTGAACTGAACTGAAAAAAAAAAAAAAAATGTGTGGTGTTATCAATAAACATGGTAATTTCAATACTGTCAGTCAACATGGTGACATAAGAAATATTTTACTAATAATGACCATGATATATAGAATTAACCAAGAATGGCACTAATCCCAGGCAGAGTAGGTATCCACCCAAACAATTGTTTTGAAGATGTTTCCGCTCATCCAGAATTTTTTTTTTCAATGTATCTGCTATTACAATGTTTGAAAATTGATTTATTTGTCAATCCAATGGCATTAAAAACACAGGTTCTCAAATTTCATAGACCACTTGCTACTTTTTAAGTTCAGCTGCAAAAAGAATAAGGAAGCAAATTGTCCTCAATGTTTTCACAGTCCAGTAGAAGATATACATACACAAGTAAATAATTATAATAAAGTTTATGAAGTATAATGGCAGAAGTACAGAATGTGAAGTATCTTAGAGTACAAAATTTTTGGAGGACGTAACAGTTTGAGCTAAAATGTGAAGGATGTGTAGAAATCGAGAAAACAAATAATTGACGAAGTGCTCCAGGCAGGGAAAAGTTAACATATTAGCAGACTCAAATTTGTCAGACCTCCTTTGTGACTCACAGCATCAAACTTTTTTACTCATATGACAAGACATCTGAATGCATAGGATTTTAAAACATCATTTATTTATTGTTGCAAGTAAGTGTAAGAATTCATTAAATCAAGAGAGAGTGATCAGAACGAAGCCAGAAACTGCTTATTTTTCCTTACAGAAATGCACTGTGCTAGTCCAAAGAAAATAGACTATTTTTAAAATACAGAGATATTTGTCAGAAATTGTCACAATTTTAGTAAAGATTCAGAGACATTGGTGAGTATGAATTGTGTTTTAATTTTCTATGGGTTACTTTGTATTGTAAACTCCAGGATGTATTAAAATTATCAAGAATTTGTCCTTTCAGTTTGCACAGTACCTTGAGGAACTAATGGACCTAAAAGCCAAACTTCTGGACCAAAAAGCCACCCAAAACCAAAAGACAAAACAAGCAAACAAAACCACAAGATTATCTTTGAAATGTAGTAACTATTATGTGAGTCCTGTATATACGCTAATATTTCCAAGTCCATGAGCAAATGCGGGGCAATATTTTGGCCTTGCAAAATATCTTTATTCATAAAAATGCTAATATCAAAGCCTAGATCAATTCACTATCAAGGATCTTAACTTGGTATCTAAACTGAGGTGTAGTCTCACTGAATACAACTCACTTTACTTGAGAAGAGCTCCTGCTGATATATTCCAGTATTCTCATTGACTTGACCCAAATTGATAAATTAATAAAATTCAAAAACTTTTTCAAATAAAGTTGATTTTATTTTTGAATGATATTACATTTATGATAAAATCTATGCAAGTTTTACAGGATAACAACCAATTTTTCACTATTGTTATCAATAGAAAACATAATGTGCCTACAAACCTATGGATTTCTGATCGTCTGGCTAACTGCTGAAGAAATGTGAATGCCCCTGCTTTATATCTTCATTTCTCATTTTTCAGAAAGTGACCTTTTCTGTATACTTTAGATGAGTGAAAATAAACACTACTAGTCTTGCTTAACAGCAGAAAATTCATTTTGTATAGCAGCTTATCTTGAAAAAACATCACTACTACTGATGTTTTCAGCATGTTGCCAAGTACAACGTGGAAATTGTGCCTATTAGTTTCATGCTGTTGGCAATTTAAAAAGGATCCTAAGATGGTGAGTTTATGTCAGTCATTCAAATTATTTGAGGTTCAGGAAAAATGAATCATTTTTCTATTATGGAAATTTTCCAATATCTACAAAAATAGAAAAAAAAATGATATCATGAACCCCAGGTACCCATCACCTAGGTTCAAAATGTACCAAAAATTGTCGAATCTTAAATAAACTCCCCACCTCAACACTAGACTGTTTTGAAACACATCCCAGTCATTTCATCTGTGAACACTTTAAAAGGTATCACTAAGAGATAAAATTCTCTTTTTCTCTTAGATTTCTTGCTTACTCTTTTTTTTACAACAGCTTTATTGAGATTCAATGTATATACCATACAATTTACACATTTAAAATATAAAATTCAATAGCTTTCGTTATATCGGCAGAGTTGTGCAACCATCACCACAGTCAATTTTGAGCGAAAATGGGCAGATTCCCTTTTGTAAACATGACCACAATATCATTATCGTACTTTACAAATGGACAATATTTCTTTAATATTTTAATATCTTATCAATGATTAAATTTCACACTGTTAAATATGGTTTCTTTATCATTTATTTATTTTAGTCTAGATTTAAAGAGGCCTACCTATAGCATTTGGTTAATATGTGTCTTGAACTTTTTTTTTTTCCTTCTTATCATTTTAATTTAAAAACATTTCAACCCTATATGCAAAACAGAAAAAGAGACACAGATGTACAGAACAGACTTTTAGACTCTGTGGGAGAAGGTGAAGGTGGGATGTTCTGAGAGAATAACATTTAAACAAGTGTACTATCAAGGGTGAAACAGATCACCAGCCCAGGTTGGATGCATGAGACAAGTGCTCAGGGCTGGTGCACTGGGAAGACCCAGAGGGATGGGATGGAGAGGGAGGCGGGAGGGGGGATTGGGATGGGGAACACATGTAAATCCTTGGCTGATTCATGTCAATGTATGGCAAAAACCACCACAGTATTGTTAAGTAATTAGCCTCCAACTAATAAAAATAAATGGGAAAAAACTTTCAATCATACAGAAAAATTCAGAGACACAGTGAAATAAACACCTATGTACCAACATATATATATATGGGTACACACATATACATATTATTTTTCATTTTTCTTAAGTCATTACAAAGTAGCCTTCAGACATTATGATGCTTTTTCCCTAAATTTTTCAGAATATATCTGCTAAGAAGAAGGTCTTTTTACTACATAATAATACAATTAGGGAAAAGAAATTCTGAAATTGAGCAGTTTATTTTTCTTTAAATGTACATACAGTTGGGAAATTTTAAAGTAGGAACTGATAAATAGGAAAAAAAATTCAAGCATGAACTAAACAGTGTTACAGACCACAAATCTCAATTCCCTACTTGGGTTCATCATTTCTGAAAGATGCAATATATACTTGTATCCTCTTTTATGTCACAAGAAAAATGTTTAGTTCTCATTCACATACATCAATGTAAAGAAAATAATTTTTATGACTAAAATTATTATTTTTCAACTTTCAAGAAAGGACAATTGACTGACATCTTTGTAGAACCTGATAAATTTATATAAGATTTGGAAAAGCTGAAGATGCAGTGAAGTTAGATAATCATATCAGGTGATTATCTGGTATGGTTATCTAATGTGAGACAATAATGTGAATCAGTCAAATTATCTGCAAAAACATAATAATAGCACATATTTATGAATAATGAATGTTTCATCATTGTAGGTGTTACTATCTAAATGTTTTCTTTCCATTCAAAGCAAGAGACTCTTATGTCTATAAATACCCTACCTCCACAGGCAAGATTAATCCTACTGGGTTGAGATTTGTGGGTTCTCCTCAATAGGTGTAGAGCACCAAACAATAATTTACTGTGTTAAAAGTACTAGAGACCCAGTTAAAAATGCAAACAGTTATGGAAGGAACAGTTAATTAATTCCTGCATCCATTAATAGTAACTGTTTACTCAATTAGCTAACTGAGAGCAGAGGCTAAGGGAATGAGTTAGTTTAGAGAAAAAATAGAAAAGACAAATTCTAAAGTAGGCATTACTCCCAAAAGAGCAGATGTATAGATGGAAGTATAAGTAAAGCACTGACTGCTCGAGAGGATAGAAAATGGAAATAAGGTGTGTGGGACTTAAAGTACCACTGGCTTATATTTTCGTCAGTAACACAATGAGGAATGATGCTCAGTTCAGTTCAGTACAGTTCAGTCGCTCAGTCGTGTCCGACTCTTTGTGACCCCATGGACTGCAGCACAACAGTCCTCCCAGTCCGTCACCAACTCCCAGAGTTCACCCAAACTCATGTCCATTGAGTTGGTGATGCCATCTAACCATTTCATCCTCTGTGGTTCCCTTCTCCTCCTGCCCTCAATCTTTCCCAGCATCAGGGTCTTTTCAAATGAGTCAGCTCTTCGCATCAGGTGGCCAAAGTATTGGAGTTTCCACTTCAACTTCAGTCCTTGCAATGAGCATTTAGGACTGATCTCCTTTAGGATGGACTGGTTGGCTCTCCTTGCAGTCCAAGGGACTCTCAAGAGCCTTCTCCAACACCACAGTTCAAAAGCATCAATACTTTGGCACCCAGCTTTCTTTAAAGTCCAACTCTCACATCCATATATGACCACTGCAGGGAAAAAAAAAAAAAAAAAGACATAGCTTTTGTTGGCAAAGTAATGTCTCTGCTTTTTAATACGTTGTCTAGGTTGGTCTTAACTTTCTTTCCAAGGAATAAGCATCTTTTAATTTCATGGCTGCAGTCATCATCTGCAGTGATTTTGAAGCCACCCCCAAAAATAAAGTCAGCCACTGTTTCCACTGTTTCCCCATCTATTTCCCTGAAGTGATGGGACTGGATGCCATGATCTTAGTTTTCTGAATGTTGAGCTTTTAAGCTAACTTTTTCACTCTCTTCTTTCACTTTCACCAAGAGGCTCTTTAGTTCTTCACTTTCTGCCATAAGGGTGGCGTCATCTGCATATCTGAGGTTATTGGTATTTCTCCCAGCAATCTTAATTCCAGCTTGTGCTTAATCCAGCACAGAGTTTCTTGTGATGTACTCTGAATATAAGTTAAATAAGCAGGGTGACAATATGAAGCCTTGACATAGCAATATTACATCAGCTTATTTATTCCACAATAAACTGTGGAAAATTCTGAAAGATATGGGAATACCAGACCACCTGACCTGCCTCTTGAGAAATCTGTATGCAGCTCAGGAAGCAACAGTTAGAACTGGACATGGAAAAGACTGGTTCCAAATAGGAAAGGGAGTACATCAAGGCTGCATATTTGACAGTTATTTAAAACAAACTATAACTTATCAATATGAACATGTCTTGATCTTATCCTCAACTGTCATATCCCAATATTCCTTTCTCCTTCAAATGACTCTTCCGAATTTGTTTTTCAGTGCTAATAGGGAGCAAAGTTATATGGATCATCTTGATAGAACTTTTCTCCTAGTTCCAAGGGAGGTATCTTAAGTATTCTAAAAAGTAGGGAAAGGAAATTTCCTAATCCAATAGATTGACTATCAGTCTTGATTTTCACTGACTTTTGGACACAGATCATTTTCACATACAATAAATTATATACTGAGCTATAGTATTTGTTTAATGTTCAAAGACTTTATATGTGTACCTGATAGGTTTTTGACTATCTTTAAAATGAGGAAAGCAATTTGAATAGTTAGGTAACCTCAACCATAGCTCTACTTACACATTACCATACAACAAGAAAATTCAGTGGGAGAAAAATGGGATCAAATGACTAGCAGTTTATTTATATATTAAAACCATCTCATCAGTGTATAATATGGCAAGATGGATCTATAATTTTGACAGGATTTGATGAGGAAGAACACTTAGAATAAATTTAATACAGATTTGGGAAGCTCTCTTTCAAATAAACATATCTACTATTTTCAGCAGTCTGATGAAAAATTGCTTCATGTTCCCTAGAGCTTGTTGAGCTCAGAAACACAACAGATGGGGAGGATATTCAGTAAGGACATATAGTTATAACAGAAGTTTTACTCATGAGTCAGTACAATTGCCATTAAATATTTGTATTATCATTTCTACAACCAATTTAAAAGACTAATAATGGAATGCAAGCATTGATTATTATTAACTTAAGTAAATTAATATACTATTAATTTATATTTATATAAAACATAATAAGTTCTGTGATAATTAGTCATTTTCTAGAAACATATTTTGGACCATTTTTGATCGATTATGACAGAAGTCAGAGTGTCAATTGGTAGGAGGAAAAGGATATTTCAGGCAGAAAAACTTTTATTTATTTATTTTTATTTGAAGAATAATTGCTTTAAGAATTTTGCTGTTTTCTGTCAAACTTCAACATGAATCAGCCATAGGTATACATATGTCCCCTCCCTTTTGAAAATCCCTCCCATTTCCCTCCCCATCCCACCCCTTTTGGTTGATACAGAGCCCCTGTTTGAATTTCCTGAGCCATACAAGTTCCTGTTGGCTATATATTTCAATATGGTAATGTAAGTTTTCATGTAACTCTTTCCATACATCTCACCCTCTCCTCCTCTCTCCCCTTGTTCATAAGTCTATTCTCTATGCCTGTTTCTCCATTGCTGCCCTGTAAATAAATTCTTCAGTAACATTTTTCTGGATTCCGTATATATGCATTAGAACATGGTATTTATCTTTCTCTTTCTGACTCACTTCACTCTGTATAATAGGTTCTAGGTTCACCCACCTCATTAGAACTGACTCAAATGTGTTCCCTTTTATTGCTGAGTAATATTCCATTGTTTAACAAATGCATTAAAAATTGCTCAAAATCTCTTTATTAGATAAATGTAAATGAAAACTACAATGAGATATCACCTCACACCAGTCAGAATGGCCATCATCAAAAAGTCTACAAACAATACATGCTGGAGAGGGTGTGGATAAAAGTGAACACTCTTGCAATGTTGATGAGAATGTAAATTGATACAGCCACTATGGAAGACTGTACAGAGATTGCTTAAAAACTAGAAATAAAAGCACCATATGACCAAGCTATCCCACTCCTAGGCATATAGCCTGAGGAAATCAAAATTGAAAGAGACATATGTACCCCATTGTTCACTGCAGTACTATTTACAATAGCTAGAACAAGGAAGCATCCTACAGGCAGGATAATTTTTATATGTGGGATAGCAAGAGGAACATATATGAACAATATATGTATGAGGTAAGGCAGGCAGATAAATTGCCTGTAATTCAGGAAAGAGACTATGGGATATGTTATATCTAGGTATTACATCCTAGATTTCATGCAAGTCACTTGTCATCTCAGACTCAGTTTTCTTATCTGTAAATGCAGTGACAATAATGCATCACTCAGAAATATTGCAGTCAGGATTAAATTAGATCACATAGGTAAACATATCTAGTGCATGGCCTGGTATATGAATGTATTTCACCCCATACTGGTTTTCATCTTCCCTGCTTGAAAGTAAGCACTGCCAGATGGGGAAAGTTCATTTTACAGAGGTGTGGAAAGCAGACTAGAATGGTTGAATTTACAGTGAGAAGTGATTGAAGAATACTGTTACCCTTTTAAGAAGAAAGTGCCCTATTTATAAGTTCAGTACCAATAAAACTTACAATACACTGTGGGAAATACACATTAAGCAAACAATTTCAAGTAAATATGGAGAACAAACTGTGATAAGTGATATGACAGAAAATAGCAGGGCCTTATAAAGGAAAATAACAGGATTAATCTCATTTGGAATGGAGGGTTCAGATGAATCCTTTCTGAGGATGTGACACAATTGTGATATACAGATAAGTAGAAGTCAGCAAGACAGAGAAAGGAGGCAAACTGAAGTCCAGGCAATGGAACCATCATGCGCAATGGCCCCAGGGTGAGAAAGTATTTGATAGGGTTGAGGAATTAAAAGCAGGATTGTGTGACTTAAATGTAAAGAATGAGGTGAAAGTACAAGATGAGTCTGGAGAAGTAGCCACATTATTACAATGTGATTGAAGAATTTGGAGCAGTGTTGATATTATTTAATTTATCTTAAATATATCACTCTGTCTGCAGTGTGATGACAGGTTTAAAGGCAGTCAAGAGTGAAAACAGAGAGATCAGTTAGGTTATTGTAGTGGCACAGGCAAATAATAATAGTATATTGGAGTACATGATGGAGAGTTCAAAGTGTATTTAAAGATGAGGTGTATAAAACTTGGTAATAAATTAAATGTAGATGGGAAAAGAAAAGAATAAATCAAAGAGCAACTAGACAGGATATGGGAGAACAAGGAAGAAACAAAGGAGTGTGTGGAATCAGGAATTCTGTCTATAAGGTGATATTAATATTAGATATATGAGATATCCAACAGGAGATGCCAAATAAGTAGTTGGATGTACAAATTTGGAAGTCAATGAGAAATGACTTTGATATTGATGATTGTTTTTGCTGTTCAGTATCTCAGTCATGCCTGTTACCCCATAGACTGCAGCACACCAGACTTCACAGTACTACCATTTCTTGGAGTTTCCTCAAACTCATTGTCCATTGAGTTGGTGATGCCATCCAACCACCTCATCCTTTGTCGTCCTCTTCTGCCTTCAGCTTTACCTGCATCAGAGGCTTTTCTAACGGGTCAGTTCTTTGCATCAGGTAGCCAAAATATTGGAGCTTCTTCAGCTTCAGCACCACTGCTTCCAGTGAATGTAAAGTGAAGTCCCTCAGTCATGTACAGCTCTTTGCAACCCCATGGACTGTGGCCTACCAGGCTCCTCCATCTATAGGATTTTCCAGGCAAGAATACTGGAGTGGGTTGCCATTTCCTTCTCCAGGAGACCTCCCCGACCCAGGGATTGAACCTGGGTCTCCTGCATTGTAGGCAGATGCTTTACTGTCTGAGTCACCAGGGAAAATCCAGTGAATATTCAGGGTTTATTTCTTTTAGGGTTGACTGGTTTGATTTCTTTGCTGTTCAGGGTACTCTCTAGAGTCTTCTCTAACACGGCAGCTCAAAAGTATTGATTCTTGGTGCTCAACTTTCTTTATAGTCCAACTCTCACATCCATACAGGACTACTGGAAAAACCATAGCTTTGACTACATGGACCTTGGTCAGTAACGTAACATCTCTGCTTTTTAATACACTGTCTGGGTTTGTCATAGATTTCTTCCAAAGAGCAATTTTTTTTTTTTTAATTTCCTGTCTGTAGTCACCATCCATAGTGATTTTGGAGCCCAAGAAAATAAAATCTATCAATGTTACCATTGTCTCCCCATCATTTTGCCATGTAGCAATGGGGATAGATGCCATGATCTTAGTTTTCTGAATGTTGAGCTTTAAGCTAGATTTTTCACTCTCCTCTTTTACCATCATCAAGAGGCTCTTTAGTTCCTCTTTGCTTTCTGTCATAAGGGTGATGTCATCTGTGTATCTGATGTTATTGATATTTCACCTGTGAAGTTTGATACCAGTTTTTGCTTCACCCAGCCTGGCATTTTGCATGATGTAATCTGCATATAAGTTAAATAAGCAGGGTGACAATGTACAGCCTTGAATACTCCTTTCTCAGTTTTGAACCAGTCCATTGTTTCATGTCCAGGTTCTAACTGTTGCTTCTTGACCTGCATACAGGTTTCTTAGGAGGCAGGTAAGGTGGTCTGGTATACCCATCACTTTAAGAAGTTCCCACAGTTTGTTGTGATTCACACAGTCAAAGGCTTTAGCATAGTAGAAGAGGTAGAAGTAGATTATTTCCTGAAATATTCTTAGTAGTTTTTTTCTATGTCCCAACGGATGTTGTCAATTTGGTCTCTGGTTCCTCTGACTTTTCTAAATCCAGCTTGTACATCTGGAAATTCTCAGTTCACATACTGTGGAAGACTAGCTTGAAGGATTTTGAGCATTCCTTGCCAGCATGTGAAATGACTGCAACTGTGCAGTAGTATGAACATCCTTTGGCATTGCCCTTCTTTGGGATTGGAATGAAAACTGACTGTTTCCAGTCCTGCAGCCACTGCTGAGTTTTACAAACTTACGGGTGTAATAAGTGCAGCACTTAAACAGAGACATCTTTTTTTAATTAATTTATTTTTTAATTGAAGGGTATTTGTTTTACAGAATTTTGTTGTTTTCTGTTAAACCTCAACATGAATCAGTCATTCAGTTCAGTTCAGTTCAGTCGCTCAGTCGTGTCTGACTCTTTGTGACCCCAAGGACTACAGCATGCCAGGCTTCCCCTTCCATCACCAACTCCTGTGATTTACTCAAGCTCATGTCCATCGAATTGGTAATCCCATCCAACCATCTCATCCTCTGTCGTCCCCTTCTCCTCCTGCCTTCAATCTTTCCCAGAATATGGGTCTTTTCCATTGAGTCAGTTCTTCACATCAGGTGGCCAAAGTATTGGAGTTTCAGCTTCAACATCAGTCCTTCCTATGATTATTCAGGACTGATTTCTTTAGGATGGACTGTTGTATCTCCTTGCAGTCAAAGACACTATCAAGAGTCTTCTCCAATACCACAGTTCAAAAACAACAATTCTTGGGAGCTTAGCTTTCTTTATAGTCCAACTCTCACATCCATACATGACTACTGGAAAAACCATTGCTTTTACTAGAAAGATCGTTTTTGGCAAAGAAATGTATCTGCTTTTTTTTTTTTTTTTTTTTTCAAGTTTGATGCTTTTTAATGAGGTAACAAGTTACAGATACTCAATCCATTTTCCTTTTACCTCTCCAGAGGTAAACAAGCCAGATTTGGGGGTTTATCAATCTCATACAGGTTTTTAATATGTATATACATAAGACTTTGTTTTCATGTTCTCAAACTACTAAATCTCACACAATACATATCAGTTGGCCATTTTTAAGTCTTTTTTTTTTTTTTTGAGATGTAAAGTTAGTACACATACCTTATATTAATTCATTTTAACAGCCAAATTCCACAAACCGCAATTTATTTATTCATTCTTCTAATGGACATTGGTTCCAGGTTTTTACAACTAAAAATATTTTACTGCAATAAACTTTCTGTGCCCATTTCCTTGAGTATACATGTCAAGAACTCCTTAAAAATACCCAACGACTGGGTATAATCTTCTTAAAAAAATGATGTTGCCAAACCTTCTCCAAAGTAATGAATTAATTTCACTGCTACCAGCAACTCCAGCCTTGGCAACATGTTTAAGTGTCAGAGTTCATTTGTTCTGTTTTGATTTTTGCCCATCTGATGGCAGTGAAATGGAATTTCAGTGTTGTTTTAATGTAAAGTTATTTTATCAGTCGTTAGATTAAGCATCTTTTCATGTGAATGACTACTC
The DNA here is from genome assembly GCF_033118175.1 of Dama dama. Taxonomy (NCBI): domain Eukaryota; kingdom Metazoa; phylum Chordata; class Mammalia; order Artiodactyla; family Cervidae; genus Dama; species Dama dama. The sequence goes on from NC_083714.1 coordinate 75,406,617, forward strand.
AGGGATCCTCATCTATGAATTGCCCATTCATATCCTTTGATCATTTTCTTGATTTAAATGGAGCCTTTGTCAGTTACATAGCATGCAAACTTAAGTTTGAATTTTAGTGTATACAAATGTATCAGTCTTTCTTTTGCCTTATGGCTAATCCACTATCACAGTGCCATAGTCTTTGTTTTTATATAGGCTTGAAGTTTTGCTTTCCATTTACAGATCTTTAATCCATTCTTCTTAACATAAAAAGCCTGGATAAACTCTGACAGCACAATTTGTGCATTCATTATCATATACCATATAACTGGTATTTTACCATGAAGTTTGATTTTGATCATGTTTAGATATTATAAGTATTTACTGGATATATTATGTACCACATTTATCTAAGAGCTTCAGAAATAATAACTTTCCTAGTTATGTTTCAATCTGAGACAGTCAGCATCATCTACTCTAAATCTAATTTGATATTTATATTTGCTTTAACAGAAGAATCTTAATCTAGAGAACAGGTTTCATATTATAACAGAAATTATTATTAAGACTCATTGCTATCCAGGTAGTTTATCAAGTAAAAATTTAAGTCCCAAGTATTTGATGTAATCTTTTTGAAATGCCATTAAAATGGTTGTCTTTTCCAGAGATTCAAAAAACAAAAAAAAAAAGCAAAATTCTACAGATATTTTAATTAACTTCAGGTATTTCTTGGGTATCTATTCTGGGTCAGGCATTACATATAAGCAAGTTATCCTGCTTTCATGGAGTTTACAATCTAGCAAAGAATCAAAGAATGATAGAAGAAAATATTTTACTCTTTCTTTTACTGCCTCTTAAATTTTTGCAAGTTAATTCTTATAAACCATTTCTGGTGAGAAAAGTCAGTGTCCATCTTTAATTTGAAGAATCATCCATCTTCATGCATAAAACAAAAATGCTATTATTATCTACTGTATATCCAGGATTATAGCTTCTGAGAGTTCCAGGCTGGAAAAGAAGTGAGACTCCAGTCTAGTTTCCTGAAATTTCATTTTTCTGGTATCATATGAACAGCTTCTCTCTAGGAATCAAGTTGAACTACAGGATCTATCAAGCATCTGGCATCTCTCTATGGTCCCGTTAGCCTTTAACCATTCCTACTGAGAATGTCCAAATCAAAATCTCCTTAATTTTTAGGGGTCTGCAGATGTTATAGAGGTTTTCACACTGCTGCTTCTGGGCTGGCACATGTGGTGCTGAAGACCCAGGCTTTCCTTCCTCAGTGGACTCCATCTTCAACCAGCCCACCACCAAAATGAAAAGACTGTATCTGCTTTTTAATATTTAGGTTGGTCATAGCTATTCTTTAAAGGTATGTATATATTTCCTCCCTTTTGAACCCCCATCCCACCCCTCTAGGTTGATACAGAGCTCCTGTTTGAGTTTCCTGAACCATACAACAAATTTCCATTGGCTATCCATTTTACAGATGGTAATGTAAGTTTCCATGTTACTCTTTCCATACATCTCACCCTCTCCTCCTTTCTCCCCATGTCCATAAGTCAATTCTCTAAGTCTATTTCTCCATTGCTGCAATGTAAATAAATTCTTCAGCACTAATTTTCTAGATTCCATATATATGCACTAGAATATGATGTTTATCTTTCTCTTTCTGACTTACTTCACTCTGAATAATAGGTTCTAGGTTCATTCACCTCATTAGAACTGACTCAAATGTGCTCTTTTTATGCCCGAGTAATATTCCATTGTGTACATGTGCCACAACTTCTTTATCCATATATCTGTCAATGGACATATAGGTTGCTTCCATGTCCAAGCTATTGTGAATAGTGCTGCAATGAACAATGGGATACATATGTCTCTTTCAATGTTGGTTTCCTCAGGCTATATATCTAGGAGTGGGATTGCTGGGTCATATGACCATTCAGGTATGACCTAAATCAAATCCCTTGTGACTATACAGTGGAAGAGAAAAATAGACTTAAGGGACCAGATCTGATAGACAGAGTGCCTGATGAACTATGAACAGAGGTTCATGACATTGTACAGGAGGCAGGGATCAAGACCATCCCCAAGAAAAAGAAATGCAAAAAAGCTAAATGGTTGTCTGAGGAGGCCTTACAAATAGCTGTGAAAAGAAGAGAAGTGAAAAGCAAAGAAGAAAAGGAAAGGTATACCCGTTTGAATTCAGAATTCCAAAGAATAGCAAGGAGAGATAAGAAAGTCTTCCTCAGGGATCAATGCAAAGAAATAGAGGAAAACAATAGAATGGGAAAGACTAGAGATCTCTTCAAGAAAATTAGAGATACCAAGGGAATAGTTCATGCAAAGATGGGCTCAGTAAAGGACAGAAACGGTATGAACCTAACAGAAGCAGAAGATATTAAGAAGAGGTGGCAAGAATACACAGAGGAACTGTACAAAAAGGATCTTCACGACCCAGATAATCACGATGGTGTGATCACTCACCTAGAGCCAGGCATCCTGGAATGTGGAGTCAAGTAGGCCTTAGGAAGCATCATTACAAACAAAGCTATTGGAGGGGATGGAATTCCAATTGAGCTATTTCAAATCCTGAAAGATGATGCTGTGAAAGTGCTGTACTCACTATGTCAGCAAATTTGGAAAACTCAGCAGTGGCCACAGGACTGGAAAAGGTCAGTTTTCATTCCAATTTCAAAGAAAGACAATGCCAAAGAATGCTCAAACTACCATGAAGTTGCACTCATCTCACACGCTAGTAAAATAATGCTCAAAATTATCCAAGCCAGGCGTCAGCAATATGTGAACTGTGAACTTCCAGATGTTCAAGCTGGTTTTAGAAAAGGCAGAGGAATAAGAGATAATTGCCAACATCTGCTGGATCATTGAAAAAGCAAGAGAATTCCAGAAAAACATCTATTTCTGCTTTATTGACTATGGCAAAGAATTTGACTTTGTGGATCACAATAAACTGTGGAAAATTCTTCAAGAGATGGGATTACCAGACTTCCTGACCTGCCTCTTGAGAATCCTGTATGCAGGTCAGGAAGAAACAGTTAGAACTGGACATGGAACAGCAGACTGGTTCCAAATAGGAAAAGGAGTACATCAAGGCTGTTTACTGTCACCCTGCTTTTTTAACTTATATGCAGAGTGCATCATGAGAAAAGCTAGGCTGGATGAAGCACAAGCTGGAATCAAGAATGCCAGGAGAAATATCAATAATCTCAGATATGCAGATGACACCACCCTTATGGCAGAGTGTGAAGAAGAATTAAAGGGCCTCTTGATGAAAGTGAAAGAGGAGAGTGAAAAAGTTGGCTTGAAGTTCAATATTCAGAAAACTAAGATAATGGCATCTGGTCTCATCACTTCATGGCAAATAGATGGGGAAACAGTGCAAACAGTGGCTGACTTTATTTTGGGGGGCTCCAAAATCACTGCAGATTGTGACTGCAGCCGTGAAATTAAAAGACACTTACTCCTTGGAAGGAAAGTTATGACCAACCTAGACCTCATATTAAAAAGCAGTCACATCACTTTGGCGACGAAGGTCCGTCTAGTCAAGGCTGTGGTTTTTTCAGTGGTCATGTATGGATGTGAGAGTTGGACTATAAAGAACACGGAGTGCCAAAGAATTGATTCTTTTGAACTGTGGTGTTGGTGGAGACTCTTGTAATTCCCTTAAACTGAAAGGAGATCCAACCAGTCCATCCTAAAGGAAACTAGTCCTGAATATTCATAGGAAGGCCTGATGTTGAAGCTGAAACTCCAATACTTTGGTCACCTAATTCGAAGAGATGACTCATTTGAAAAGACCCTGATGCTGGGAAAGATTGTGGGCGGGAGGAGAAGGGGAAGACAGAGGATGAGATGGTGGACTGCATCACTGCCTAAATGAACACGGGTTTGGGTGGACTCCGGGAGTTGCTGATGGATAGGGAGGCCTGGAGTGCTGCAGTTCATGGGGTCACAAAGTGTCGGACATGACTGAATGACTGAAGTGCCTGAAATGAACTGAATGGTGGTTTTATTTCTAGTTTTTTTGTTTTGTTTTGTTTTTATGTTTGTTTAGCAATCTCCATATTGTCTTCCATAGTGGCTCTATCAACTTACATTCCCACCAACATTGCAAGAGTGTGTGCTTTTCTCCACACTTTCTCCAGCACTTATTGTTTGTAGACTTTTTGATGATTGCCATTCTGACTGGTGTGAGGTGATATATCATCGCAGTTTTGATTTGCATTTCTGTAATAATGAGCCATGTTGAGCATCGTTTCATGTGTTTTTAGCCATCTGTATCTGTATGTCTTCTTTGGAGAAATGTCTGTATAGGTGTTTTTCCCACTTTTTAATTGGGTTGTTTGTTTTTCTGCCATTTGGTATATGAGATGCTTGTATATTTTGTAAATTAATTCTTTATCAGTTGTTTCATTTGCTATTATTTTCTACCATTCTGAGTGTTGCCTTTTCACCTTCCTTGTAGTCTCCTTTTCTGGGCAAAACTTTTCAGTTTAATCTTGTCCCACTTGTTTACTTTGGATTTTATTTCCATTTCTCTAGGAGGTGGGTCATAGCGGATCTTAGTTCGATTTGTCATCGAGTGTTCTGCGTACGTTTTCCCGTAAATATTTTATAGTTTCTGCTCTTACATTTAGGTCTTTAATCCATTTTGAATTTATCCTTGTCTATGGTGTTGGAAAATGTTCTGATTTCATTCTTTCACGTGTTTACCCAGTACCATTCTTTCCAGTTTACCCAGTACCATTTATTGACGAGGCTGTCTTTTCCCTATTGCATATTCTTGCCTCCTTTGTGAAAACTAACATACCCTTTGTTGTATAAGTTTATTTCTGTTCTTTCTATCTTGTTCTTTCAGTTTATATTTCTGTTTTTGTGCCAGAACCATACTGTAGCTTTGTGGTGGTATAATCTGAAGTCAGGAAGTTTGATTCCTCCACCTCCGTTCTTCTTTCTCAAGACTGTTTTGGCTACTCGGGGTCTTTTAAGTTTCTATATGTGTTGTACATGTTTTAGGTCTATATTTGTGAAAAATGCCATTGGTAATTTGATATGGATTGCATTCAATCTGAATATTGTGTTTGGTAGTATAGTCATTTTCACAGTATTGATTCTTTCTACATAGGAACTTTGACTCTCTCTCCATCTGTTAATGTGGTTGATTTCTTTCATTAGTGAGTTTTCTGTGTACACTTCTTTTGTCTCCTTAGGTAGGTTTATTCTTAGATATTTAATTCTTTTTATTGCAATAGTGAATGGGATTGACTCCTTAATTTTTCTTTCTGATTTTTCATTTTTAGCATATAGAAATGCAAGTGATTTCTGGATCCTGATTTTGTTTCCTGCAACTTTGGTAAAAACACTGATTAGCTCTAGTAATTTTCTGATGCCATCTTTAGAGTTTTCTATGTACAGTATGAAGTCATCTGTGAACAGAGAGAACTTTACTTCTTTCCTTGTCTGGATTCCTTTTATTTCTAATTTTCTCTGATTGCTGCAGCTAGGACTTCCAAAAACACGTTGAATAATAGTGGTGAAATTGGACACCCTTGTCTTGTTCCTGACCTTGGGGTGATGCTTTTAGTTTTTCACCACTGAAAATAATGTTTGCTCTAGGATTTTCATATATGGCCTTTACTATGTTGAGGTTGGTTCCTTCTATGTCCATTTTTCAGGAGTTTTAATCATAAAAGGGTGCTGAATTTTGTCAAAATCTTTTTCTGCATCTATTGAGATTATCATATGGTTTTTATCTTTCAATTTGTTAATATGGTGTATCACATTGGCTGATTTGCATATATTGAAGAGTGCTTGCATCCCTGGAATAAACCCAATTTGATCATGCTATATGAGCTTTTTGATGTGTTGCTGAATTCTGCTTTCTAAAATTTTGTTGAGGATTTTGCATCTATGTTCATCAGTGATATTGGCCTATAGTTTTCTGAAGCCACTGGGTCCTGGGCTTTTGTTTTTTCCTGAGATTTTTTTTTATCACAGCTTCAATTCCAGTGCTTGTAATTGGGTTATTCATAATTCCTATTTCTTCCTGATTTAGTCTTGGAAGATTAAACTATTCTAAGAATCCGTCCATTTCTTCCAGGCTATCCATTTTATTGCCAAATTGTTGTTCATAATAATCTTATAATCCTTTGTATTTCTGCATTGTCTCTTGTAACCTCTCCTTTTTCATTTTTAATTTTGCTGATTTGATTATTTTCTCTTTTTTTCTTGATGAATCTGGCTAAATGCTTTTCAATTTTGTTTATCTTCTTAAAGAACCAGCTTTTAGTTTTACTAACCTTTACTAGTGTTTCTTTCATTTCTCTTTCATTTACTTCTGGTCCAATCTTTGTGATTTCTTTCATTCTACTAATTTGTTTTTGTTGTTGTTTTGTTTCCTGTTGTTTTAGATGTAAAGTTAGGTTGTCTATTCTATGTTTTTTCTTGTTTATTGAGGTAGGACTGTAGTGTTATAAACTTCCCTCATAGAGCTGCTTTAATTGTATTCCATAGGTTTTGAGTTGTCCTGTTTTCACTGTAATTTGTATCTATAAATTTTTGTATTTCCCTTTTGATTTCTTCAGTAACCTGTTGGTTATTTAGAAATGTGTTGTTTAATCTTTATATTTTTTTCTTACAGTTTTTTCTTATAAATTGATATCTAGTCTCATAGCATTGTGGTTGGTGAAGATGCCTGATGCCATATTGATTTTGTTAAATTTACTGAGCTTTGCTTTGTGACCCAAGCTGTGGTTTATCCTTGAGAATGTACTATGTGCACTTGAAAAGAAGGTGTACTCTTTAGCATTTGGATGGAATCTCCTGAAGATAGCAATGAGATTCATCTCATCTAATGTATCATTTAAGACTTGTGTTTCCATATTAACTTTTTGTTTTGATGATCAGTTCATTGGTGTGATTGGGTGTTAAAGAATTATTGTGTTACTGTCAATTTCTCCTTTTGTGTCTGTTAGTGTTTGTCTTATATATATATATATATATATATATATATATATATATATATATACACATCCTATGTTGGATGTGTAGATATTTAGAATTGTTGTCTTTCTTTTGGATTGATCCCTTGATCATTATGTAGTGTCCTTCCTTTTTCTTATATATATGCTGTCTACAAGAAACCCATTTCAGACCTCAAGAAACATATAGACTGAAAGTGAGAAGATGGAAAATTATATCCCAGGCAGATGGGAAGCAAAAGGAAGCTGGAATAGCAATCCTCATATGAGGATATAATTTTCCATCCTCTTGTTTCTTGTAGACAGCATATATATGGGTCTTGTTTTTGTATCCATTCAGACAGTCTGTGTCTTTTGGTAGGAGCATTTAATTCATTTACATTTAAAGTAATTATTGGTGATCTGTTTAACAGTCGATAATATACATGTTTCAATGCTAAGTCCAGGTTTGATGCATGAGACAAGTGCTCTGGGCTGGCACACTAGGATGACCCAGAGAGATGGGTTGGGGAGGGAGGTGGGAGGGGGTTCAGGATGGGGGACACATGTAAATGCATGGCTGATTCATATCAGTGTACAGCAAAAACCACTACAATATTGTAAAGTAATTAGCCTCCAACTAATATACATAAATGAGAAAAAAAATAATTATTGATATGTATGTTCCTATTGCCATTTTCTTGTTTGGAGTTGATTTTGTAGATCTTTTTCCTTCTCTTATATTTCTTGAGTATGTAAGTCCCTTTAGCATATGTTGTAAATCTGGTTTAGTAGTACTGAATTCTCTTAACTTTTGCTTGTCTAAAAAGCTCTTTATATCTCCATTAATTTTGAATGAGATCCTTTCCAGGAACAGTAATCTTGGTCGTAGACTTTTCCCTTTCAGTACTTTAAACATATCCTGTCATTCCCTTCTGGCCTGCAGAGTTTCTGCTGAAAGATCAGCTATTAAGTGTATGGGGTTTCCCTTGCATGTTACTTGTTGCTTCTCCCTTGCTGCTTTTAATATTCTTTCTTTGCATTTAGTCTTTATTGTTTTGATTAGTATGTGGCTTGGCATGTTTCTCCTTGGGTTTATCCTGTATGGGACTCTTTGTGCCTCTTGGACTTAACTATTTCCTTTTCCACGTTGGGGCAATTTTCACCTATAATCTCTTCAAAAATTTTCTCCTACTCTTTCTTTTTCTATTCTTCTTCTGGAACTCCTATAATTCGAATGCCGGTGCATTTGATATCTTCCCAGAGGTCTCTGAGACTGTCCTCAGTTCCTTTCACTCTTTTTATTTTATTCTGCTCTTCAGAAGTTTTTTCCACATTTTATCTTCTAGCTCACTGATTCCTTCTTCTGCTTCAGATACCCTGCCATTGATTCCTTCTAGAGTATTTTTAATCTTAGTTATTGTGTTTTTCATCTCTGTATTCTTTGATTCCTCTAGGTCTTTGTTAATTAATTATTGCATTTTCTCCATTTTGTTTTCAAGGTTTTTGATCATTTTTTCTATCATTATTCTGAACTATTTTTTCAGGTAGTTTGCCTATAATTCCATCAACTCCAATAGCTTTGTTTGTAGTGATGATTCCTAAGGCACACTTGACTTCAAACTTCAGAAATTCTGGCTCTAGTTGAGTGATCACACCATCATGATTATCTGGGTCGTGAAGATCTTTCTTGTCTAGTTCTGTGTATTCTTGTCACCTCTTCTTAATCTCTTCTGCTTCTGTTGGTCCTGTTCTGTAATTTATTGTGCCCATCTTTGCATGAAATTTTCTCTTGGTATTTCAAATTTTCTCAAAAAGATGTATAGTCTTTCCCATTCTATTGTTTTCCTCTACTTCTTTGCATCTTTCACTTAAGAAGGCTTTCTTATCTCTCCTTGGTATTCTTTGAAATTCTGTATTCATATGCATATATCTTTCCTTTTTCTCTTTGCCATTCACTTCTCTTGTTTCCTTGGCAATTTGTAAGTCCTCCTCAGACAACCATTTATCTTGTTGCATTTCTTTTTCTTGGGGATGGTTCTGATCACTGCCTCTCTTCAATGTTATGAACCTCTGACCATTGTTCTTCAGGTACTCTGTCTAACAGATCTAATACCTTGAATCTATTTTTCACTTTCACTGTATATTCATAAGGTAATTGATTTAGGCCATGGCTGGATAGCCTAGTGTGTTTTTTTTTTTTTCTTTTTCAATTTAAGTCTGAGTTTTGCAATAAAGTTGTCATGATCTGAGCCACAGTCAGCTCCAGGTCTTGTTTTTACTGAGTGTATAGTGCTTGTCCATCTTCCGCTGGAGAGAAGATAGTCAATCTGATTTCAGTATTGTTCGTCTCGTGTTGTCATTGTGTAGTTTCATCTCTTGTTTTGTTGGATGAGGGTGTTTTCTATGAGCAGTACATTCTCTTGGCAAAACTCTGATAGCCTTTGCCTTGCTTCATTTGTATTCCAAGTCCAAATTTGCTTGTTACTCTAAGTATCTCTTTACTTCCTACTTTTGCATTCCATTACCCTATGATAGAAAAAGATATCTTTTTCTGGGTGTTAGTTCAAGGAGGTTTGTAGGTCTTCATAGAACTATTCAACTTCAGATTCTTCAGCATTAGTGGTTGGGTCATAGACTTGGATTACTATGATATTGAATTGTTTGCTTTTGAAATAAACTGTGATCATCCCATCATTTTTCAGATTGCACCCAAGTAGTGCTATTTGGACTCTTGTTGACTATGAGGGATACTCCATTTCTTCTAAGAAATTCTTGCCCACAGTAGTAGATATATTGGTCATCTAAATTAAATTCATCCATTCTCATCACTAATTCCTAAAATGTTGATATTCACTCTTGCCATATCCTGTTTGACCACTTCTAATTTACCTCAATTCTTTGACCTAACATCCCAGGTTCCTATATAATATTGTTTACAGTATTGTACTTTACTTTCACCAACAGACACATCTGCAACAAGGTTTTATTTCTTCTTTGGCTCAGTCTCATCTTTCCTTCTGGAGTTATTTCTCTGATCTTCTCAGGTATTTTTTTGGGCACCTACCAACCTGGGGAGTTCAACGTTTAGTTTCATATCTTTTTGCCTTTCATACTGTTCACAGGATTCTCAAGGGAGGAATACTGAAAGGGTTTGTCATCCCCTTCTCCAGTGGACCAGGTTTTGTCAGAATCCTCTACCATGACCCATCCATCTTGGATGCCCCTACATGACATGGCTCATAGTTTCATTGAGCTAGACAAGACTGTGATCCATGTGATCAGTGTGCCTAGTTTTCTGTGATTGTGGTTTTTATTCTGTCTGCCCTCTGATAGATGAGCATGAGAGCCTTGTAGAAACTTTTTATGGGAGGGACTGGCTCTGGTGAAAACTGGTCTTGTTCTGTTGGGTAATGCCATGCTCAATACATCTTTAATCCGATTTTCTGCACATGGGTGAGGTTTTTGTCCCTACTTGTAATTTTGCCTGAAGGGGAGGTATGCCATCATGCTCCTAGGACTGCTGTAGTCAGAATCAGTGACCCCGAGGCAGGCCATTGTAGACCCACACCTCTGCTTAACACTCACAGGTAAGTATGGCTCAGTCTCTTATGGCGTCACTGCTCCTTTCTCCTGAATCTTGGTGTACACAATGCTTTATTTGTGCCCTCCAAGAGCCTCTGTTTCCCCAGCCCTGTGGAAGTTCTGTAATCAGAAATTCAAAGTCAAATTTCCTGGGTGTTCTCAGTCCTTTGGCTAGATCCCCAGGTTGGGAAATCTGTTGTGAGTCCTAGAACTTTCACAACAGTGGAGAAACTTCTTTGATATAATTGTTCCCCAGTTTATGGGTCACCTACTCCCTGGGTCTATGGTGGGGCTAATGGTGACCTCCTCCAAAAGGACTTATATCATGCCTCCAAATGTTGATGATGAAAAGATGTAATTGATTCTAGGAAGTCTCACCTGTGCTGCGTTGTGCTTAGTCCCTCAGTCATGTCTGACTCTTTGCAACCACATGGACTGTAGCCTGTCAGGCTCCTCTGTTCACAGGAATTCTCTAGGCAAGAATACTGGAGTGGGTTGCCATGCTTTCCTCCAGGGGATCTTCCCAACCCAGGGATCGAATCCAGGTCTCCTGCATTGTAGGTAGATTCTTTATCAGTTGAGCTACCAGGGAAGCCTGAAGTCTCACCTATCTCCCCTGAAAACTACCAGTTCACAAAATTTACATTCGTGGCATGATTTGGCTCAAATGAACTACAAAATTCATCCATGTCATTTTTCCCCCATTTATTTTTATTAGTTGGAGGCTAATTACTTTACAATATTGTAGTGGCTTTTGCCATACATTGACATGAATCAGCCATGGATTTACATGTGTTCCCCATCCCAATCCCCCCTCCCACCTCCCTCTCCATACCATCCCTCTGAGTCTTCCCAGTGCACCAGCCCTGAGCACTTGTCTCATGCATCCAACCTGGGCTGGTGATCTGTTTCACCCTTGATAGTATACTTGTTTCAAAGCTATTCTCTCAGAACATCCCACCCTCACCTTCTCCCACAGAGTCCACCAGTCTGTTCTGTACACCAGTGTCTCTTTTTCTGATTTGCATATAGGGTTATCATTTCCATCTTTTTCAATTCCATATATATGTGTTAGTATACTGTATTGGTCTTTAGCTTTCTGACTTACTTCACTCTGTATAATGGGCTCCAATTTCATCCATCTCATTAGAACTGATTCAAATGAATTCTTTTTAATGGCTGAGTAATATTCCATAGTGTATATGTACCACAGCTTCCTTATCCATTCGTCTGCTGATGGGCATCTAGGTTGCTTCCATGCCCTGGCTATTATAAACAGTGCTGTGATGAACACTGGGGTACATGTGTCTCTTTCAGATTTGGTTTCCTACACTCCTGGACATACACACCATTTTATTTTGAAATTGTATTTTAACTGTCTTTCTTTCTAGAAATATCCAAGTGAGAGTTTAAAAAGTAGTCTCTTAAAAACTTATTTGAGACAGAAACTGCATGGGATTTGATAATGTCTATATTGAATCTAGGAGAAGGCAATGGCAACCCACTCCAGTACTCTTGCCTGGAAAACCCCATGGACAGAGGAGCCTGGTAGGCTGCAGTCCATGGGGTCGCTAAGGGCAAATTATCGCATGGGCAACTAAGCTCACATGGGCAACTTCACTTTCACTTTTCACTTTCATGCATTGGAGAAGGAAATGGCAACCTACTCCAGTGTTCTTGCCTGGAGAATCCCAGGGATGAGGGAGCCTGGTGGGCTGCCGTCTATGGGGTCACACAGAGTCAGACACGACTGAAGTGACTTAGCAGCAGCAGCAGCAGCAGCATACTGAATCTATAGTAAATTGACCATACTTTTATTTTGATATGCTTTTTGAAGTCTCATTTATTTCCTCCTCACAAATTAATACCTCCTCACAAGTTCAGGGAAAACATATCTACTCTTTGAGAAGTGAAGTCGCTCAGTCGTGTCCGACTCTTTGGGATCCCATGGACTGCAACCTCCCAGGCTCCTCCTTCCATGGGATTTTCCAGGCAAGAGTACTGGTGTGGGTTGCCATTTCCTTCTCCAGGGGAATCTTTCCCCACTCAAGGATTGAACCCGGGTCTCCTGCATTGCAGGCGGATGCTTTACCCTCTAAGCCAACAGGGAAGCCCTCTACTATAATAGCCTATGCAAGACTTAAGAACCTGAGTATAATCTTTAGCATTCATAGTCCTCATTACTGAAATAAAGTAATAGATCTTTATCCTTCTACTATCTACATACTAAATACTCAAATACTATATCTTTTTTTATGGGAGAATAAGGACAGCCTAGGCCTGCTTCTTCTTATGTATCATAATAAAAGAAAGAAGGGATTCTCTTAAAATTTGAAAACAATGTCTTTACTAACCCTAATAGAAAATTCTAGTGATCTCAAAAAAGATGGCTATGACTCATGAGCATGTGTCTTGGCAAGTGGTGAACAGACTGGATTTTAGTCCCTTAGACTGGCATCTTTGTTCAATGAACAACCTAAACAACCATATGTAGTGAACTTGTTTACAAAATCTTTAGAGACAAAATAGCAAGACAGTGCAATGGAAAGTTCATTGGCCTGAAAAACAAGAGAAGGCTGAGTTGTATGAATAAGGGAAAGACACTTATGTATTCTGTGCCTCAATGTCCTTAGCTACAAAATAACATTTTAAAAATTATCCAAAAATTGTGTTCCAAAGTTAGTATTTTCTGACCCCTCCTTCAGTTGGCTTACTATTTTTCAATAATGTGTCCTCATGATCACATAACTAAAATATATCTTAGATTTCAGAGATATTGTTTTGTCCAAAAACTTTACATGTGTTTGCATGTATTTATGAAGTGAACTATTTGCTTGTTCTAGACAGTTGAGGATTTGATTTTACAGTACACTAATTTTATGAAAGGAATTCAGACCATTTTAATAATCTCATAGGATATTAATCAAATGACTTTTGATGATTCATTAATACTTCTTAAATAAAGTATTGATTGTCCCAGAGACAGTGATGCAGATCTAATTCAATGGGTGCTTCTAAAGTGATAATAATATCACCTGTTTTTTTTTTTTTTAATAGAAATTAGCTCATTAAGGATCATCTTAATTTTAGTACAAATTCTGTAGGTTTACAATAATTATGTCCATTTAGAAGTCATTTATTCTCTTAGGAGACAGCATTACAGTTAATGGAAGCTTAAGAGTTTTGTTCAATTATTGTTTTATTCTTGACATTGTAAAATATTTAAAATATTCCATATTTTATAACAAAACATTATGGCAACATTACACTTCCTTAAAGGTAGCATTGAATCTTCTACAAAAAAAAAAAAAGAGAGAGAGAAAAGTAAGTATCCATAGTGGTATAGTGGTAGAAAAGATTCATCTTTTTTAATTAAAACATTGCCACCCGTCACATTAAACTTTAGCTTCTGTTTTCTAAATTTAAGTGTGGAATTAAAAAAAAAATAAGAACAAAAGAAATGGGAAAAAACTAACACTTGTTAGAAACTGGACAAAATGAAATATTTAGAAGACAAAATAGCCAAGAAAATGATAATGAATGATATTTATTATGTGTTTCTTAAGCATTTTACATGCCACATATTATTCATTCTTCAGAAATTTTCCATAGCTAGGAAAATTACCTTTTCAGGGGTCATTAATTCATTTGAATAATACTCATTGAACTCCTACTATGGTGGATGCTATGTGCTAAGTGACAAATACCGGTAAAATGAATAGTATCTGCTCCCTTGAAACAAATAATCTAGTGGCATATAAAGACATTAAATAAGTAAGCATTTAAAATACATAGGAGAAGGCAATGGCACACCACTCCAGTACTCTTGCCTGTAAAGTCCCATGGACGGAGGAGCCTGGTAGGCTGCGGTCCACTGGGTCGCTAAGAGTCAGACACGACTGAGCGACTTCATTTTCACTTTTCACTTTCATGCATTGGAGAAGGAAATGGCAACCCACTCCAGTGTTCTTGCCTGGAGAATCCCAGGGACAGGGGAGCCTGGTGGGCTGCCATCCATGGGGTCGCACAGAGTCAGACACGACTGAAATGACTTAGCAACAGCAGCAGTAAAATACATAATTAATGTAAGAATAGCTATTATGAAGCTAGTGAACAGGTTTCTATTATAGTAGATAGCAGGTAGACTTCATCCAGACAGGAACATAAGGGAAGGCCACCCCTAATTAAGTTTAAGTTGAAATCCGAAGAATATGGAATGAACAAAACAGTATTATGATAAGAGTTTTAGAGGTAGAGGATTTAACATGCTCCAAAGTCTCAGGGGTAAAGGAATTCTAAGAACAGTGTCACTGGAACACAGTAAGTAAAAGAAAGAAGAGGAAAGAATTGGGAAGGCCGATGACCAGATCATAAAAGGACTTGAGGGTTTTATCTTTTTATGCTATTTTTATTTTATCTATTTATTAATTTATTTTATTAAAGTTTTAATTTTGAATCAAGGTATAGCCGATTAATCAATCACTGTTGTGATAGTTTCAGGTGAACAACAAAGGGATTCAATCATACATATACATATAACCATTCTTCCCAAATCTCCCCTCCTATCCATCCTGTCATATAACATTGAGCAGAGTTTCATGTGCTATACAGTAGATCCTTGTTGGTTATCCATTTTAAATATAGCAGTACATACTTGTCCATCCCAAACTCCCTAACTATCCTTTGCCTTCCTCCTTCCCCCAACAACCATGTTTGTTCTCTAAGTCTATGAGTATCTGTTTTGTAAGTTAATTTCTATCTTTTTTTTTAGATTCCACATATAAGTAATGTCTGATGATATTTCTGTTATGTCTGACTTATTCACTCAGTATATAAGGGATATCCAATGATATTTCTCCTTCTCTGTATGACTTACTTCACTCAGTACACCTATGTTGCTGCAAATGGCATTATTTCATTCTTTTTAATGGCTAAGCAATATTCCCTTCTATATATGTGCCACATTTTCTTTATACATTCAGGACTTGAGGGTTTTATTAAGGGTTGGAAAATCAATGAATTTCTTAAAGCAGCAGATGACTTAGCCAGATTCATGTTTCTTAAAAATCATTCTAATGTGTGGGGAAATGGACTACCGTGAAGCTAGAATTGAAAGAGAAAGAATTGTTAGTAGGCTGTTGGGAAAGTTTGAACAGGAAAGGTAGCTTTCTTGGATTATGGTGGTAGTAGAAGAGATGAAAAGAAGTGGACATATTTAGGAAATGTTACTGTAGTAAAACAGAAAGTACCTAATGATGGATTGTATGTAAGTGTATAAGCAAAGGCCAGGTGATAAGGATGAATTCCAGGCTTCTGATGTGAATAAACGGATGAATGGAAATGTCTTTTACTAGAATTGAAAGGAGAGGGATAGGGTGGGGGTAGGGATCAAGAGTCCAGTTTCAAATATATAGTCTGAAATTTAAGTAGTATATTTAATTATAGGTGATAGGTAGTAATAAGTATGAAATTCATAGAAAGGGTGTAAGTTGGGGATATTATTTGGGGAATTGTAACTAAGTGCTATTTAGAGTCATGAAAGTAGATACAACCACCCGAGGGAAGCTTGAAAGTTAAAGCTATAAGGTAGAGGGAGAAGAAAAAGCAAAAAATAATTGGATATTGGATAAGAATATGAAGCAAAAGTCAAGAATTTATATTGTCTTGAAAGCCAAGGGGATAGAGAGTCTTATCAAGGAAGAATAATCTGTTTTAAAACCTACTGAAGGGATCAAAGAAGATGAGGAATGCCATTAAGTGGTTAAGAATAGTTTGTGTGAATCAGATTTTAAAGAGAAAAGATTTCCTCTAATAGTTTCTGACTTTACATTTAGGTCTTTAATCCATTTTGAGTATATTTTTGTGTATGGTAGTAGGGTGTGTTCTAATTTCATTCTTTTACAGGTAGCTGCCCAGCTTTCCCAGCACCATTTATTGAAGAGGCTGTCTTTTCGCTACTGTATATCCTTGCCTCCTTTGTCAAAGACACGGTGTCCATAAGTGTGTGGGTTTATCTCTGCACTGGCTTTCTGTCTTGTTCCATTGACCTATATTTCTGTTTTTCTGCCAGTACCTTACTGCCTTGATTACTGTAGTTTTGTAGAATACTCTGAAGTCAGGAAGGTTGATTCTTCCAGCTGTTTTCCTTTCTCAAGATTACTTTGGCTATTTGGCATTCTTTTTGTGGCTAAAGAAGTTGTGATATATACACATACAAACATACACACAATGGAATATTACTCTGCCATAAAAAAGACCATATTTGAATCAGTTGAACTGATGTGGATGAACCTAGAACCTGTTATACACAGTGAAGTAAGTCAGACAGAGAAAGACAAATATTTTATGTTAATACATATATGTGGAATCGAAAAAAATAGTGTGATGAACCTATTTGCAGAGCAGAAACAGATATGCAGACTTCCCTGGTAGCTCAGTTGGTAAAGAAGCTGCCTGAAGTGCAGGAGACCTGGGTTCAATTCCTGGGTCAGGGAAGTTACCCTGGAAAAGGAAATGGCAAACCGCTCCAGTATTCTTGCCTAGAAAATCCCATGGACAGAGGTTTCTGGTGGGCTACAGTCAATGGAATCACAAGAGTTGGTGACTCTTAAGACAACTTAGTAACTAAACCACCACCACAAAAGAAACAGACATAGAGAACAGACTTGTGGATACAGCAGATAAAGGAGAGGGTGGAGCGAATTGAGAAAGTAGCACTGAAATTTATATATTACCATGTGTAAAATAGATAGCTAGTGGGAAATTGCTGTATAACTCAAGGAACTCATCCCAATGCTCTATGACAACCTGGAGGGGTGGGATGGGGTGGGAGGTGGGAGGGAGGGGACATATGTATGCCTATGGGGGATTCATGTTGATGTATAGCCAACACAATATTGTAAAGCAATTATCTTCCAATTAAAAATAAATTAATTAAAATAAAAACTAAAACACTCCAACAGAACTATAAGAATAAGTAAAAAGTTCAATAGGGAAAAGAACAGTTTTCACAAAATAAAATATAAGTGGTCAATAGATGATGATGGTTCATTTTTAATTAAAGAAAATTAAAGTTGCAATGAAATGCATTTTCTATCCCTCACACTGCCAAAAAATTAAAATTCTTGAAAATACCCAATGTCAGCAAGTTTGAGGGGAAATGTTAAATTGCTAACATTCTGTAGGAAAACTCCTGAATATCTATCAAAATTTTAAATCCATCATACTATTTGACCAAGCCATTTCATTTTTCTGGGGAATTATTCTATAGGAACACTGTCACTTGTACTAACATTTATACATGAATGATATGGTAACCTTTGTAACAGCAAAAAATGTAAATAAGTGAAATTCTCAGCAATAAAGTATGGGCTTATAGCTTTTGACACTTCCATACAATAGAACAGTGTGCAGATGTGACATAGAATTATATGGATTGATATTAAAATCTCTCTCTGCATTACATCAAGTGGAAAAAAAAACACAGAAGAGCTCTACACAAACACACACACAATACAGGTAGGTGTATGGATATTTATATGGATTTGATCTAATTTTATGCCTGTTTGTATTAATATATCAATTTTCTTAATGTATTTTTTTTGCTTCCTGATAATAAGTACAACATGATTGTTTTATAACATTAAGAGGATTGATTATATATTATATCATATTGATATGAACCTTTGCTTCAATTTAATTCTTCTAGATTCTTTTTTTAAAAATCCCTTACTTTATACATCATAAACCTGGAAGGCACTTTCTTTCAACTTTGTTTCCTAAAAGATTAACTGTTAGATAGAAGTACCAATTATACATCATTTCCACAAGGTTTAAAATAGCTTAGATTATATAATCTACCTTTTTTCTCTTTCTTCTATTTGCAAACTTTAAGTAGTGACTTTTCAGTTATATAAAGCAAAAGAAAATATTATGCAAAAAGGAAAACAGAAAGGAAAACAAATAATAAAATTACTGACAATATTGAAGACTAAATTTGCAGTAATATATTGTAATTGCCATATTTTTGTTGAAGACACAGTATTTTACTTAAAAGGACATATAGAATTATCTGTTTTCCATTAAATAGTATTACTTATATTGGCCATGATTTTCTAATTATAAAATACTAGAATTTATTTAGGTAATATACTTATGTGCAAACTCAAATTTTATAAGATGCTGACTTCATTTGTCATAGACGTTTTTCACTAAGAAAACATTTACAAAGTTAGCAAGTAAAATTTAGTTTTAAATTAAACAGATGTTAATAACAAAGAAATTAATGAAGACAGACTTGATTGCTTTCTGTATTAACTTGCATTTCTAAATTAGGTTATGCAGCAATTAAGCATTAAGTGCTTTTAGATAAATGAATATCTCTAAATTAATGTAAAAGTCTGATGGTATTGTTTAAGAAAAATGATTTTTACTGTTGCTGCCCTATTGTAACTTCCTATTGAGATATTGCCAAGTGAACAATTGGAAGAAATGAACAATAATAGTGCTGATTTATCACATTTTGTGGTGTGGTTTTATTGTACCATATAAAGAAAAGCATGCTATCTTCACATATATGAATATTTAATTGAAAAGTCAAAATATGCAAGGCTGTTGTGACCTGAATCTCTTTTTTATGTATAGAACTCAATAATCTCCTAATGTATTTGTTGACAAAAACAATTGAAAGATAGTGACATTGTAATTTACTGTTATCCAAATGAACCTGACATTTTATCATACTAATTTGGTGAGAGAAAGCCTTTGGTTTGACAGGTTATTGGAATAGGGCAATGGAAATGTTGCTGTGATCAGGTGAAACAAAATGAATAGAAGTAAGGTACATGTTCAGATGGGATTTGCCTGAATAGAAATCCATAAATAAATTTGAGGGTGAAAAAACTGTAGAAGTGTTCAGTTAAAAGAAATTTAGCAGTCTGAAGAATCAGAGTAATTATACTGCTGCAGGAATATATTTTCTCCAGATCAACAAAATAGATGTGAAGAATAGATTATGCTTCAAATAGACAAGGACAAATTTACACAGAGGCAAGATATAAAAATAAATATGTATTTAAACCATTCCAATACTTTCTTAAATTCATACTTTTTCTAAAAGAAGATCATCTGGTGCAATTTTAAATGGATGTATACATAGAGTGAAATTCACATATACTAAGAGTACAGATGATGCTTCTTAATAGATGTAGGCACACATACATCCAATGCCTTAATCAAGATACAAAACATTCCTAACACCCCAGAGCATTATCTTATACCCTCATTCAGCCAACTGTCATGTGCAATGACAGTTGCTATTTTCATTTTCATAACTACATATTAGCTTAGCTTATTCTAAATATTCATGTTAATATAATTTTTCTTTTGAATCTGGCTTCTTTCATTCAGACAAAAAATTATAATCCATCTATGCTGTTGCATCTATCAGTAGTTCACTTTTTATTATTGATTCACATGATTCTTCCATGAAGCTTTCTTTTTAAATTTTTGTTTTGAAATAATTTTAGGCTTGAGAGTGAAAGTCACTCTACCATGTCTGATTATTTGCAACCCCATGGACTGTTCCTCTGTCCATGGAGTTCTAAAGGTAAGAATGCTATGTAAATCACAAAGACAGTGCACAAAGTTACTGTTTGCTCTGTGCCTAACTTCCTCTAATGTTAACAGCTTACATGAGTATGTATCATTTCTCAAAACTAAGAATTTAGCCTTGCTGCATTACTACTATTGGGATTCCACAGTAGCTCAGTAGTAAATAATGTGCCTGCAGTGTTGGAGAGGCAGGAGACACTGGTTCCGTCTCTGGGTCAGGAAGATCCCCTGGAGGAGGTCATGGTAACCCACTCCAGTATCCCACGGGAGAATCCCGTGGACAGAGGAGCCTGGCAGGCTATAGTTCATAGGGTCAGAAAGAGTCAGACATGACTGAAGTAACTGATAATACAAGCATTAGCTAAAGACTATTCAGATTTCACCACTCTTCCTACTAATGCCTTTTTGCTGCTCCAAAATCCAATCCAGGATACCACATTGCATTGTCAAGTCTGCTTAGACTTTGCCAATTTGAAATAGTGCTTCAGGCTTTCTACCTTCATGACCTTGACATTTTGAAGAGCAGTAGTTAGGTACTTTACAAAATGTTGCTCAACTTGAATTTGTCTGATTACATTAACATTTTCTCATGATTGGACTAACATGGTAGGATCTCCTTGCAGTCCAAAGGACTCTCAAGAGTCTTCTACACCACAGTTCAAAAGCATCAGTTCCTTGGTGCTCACCTTTCTTTATGGTTCAACTCTTAAATTCATACATGACTACTGGAAAAACGATAGCTTTGAGTAGGCAGATCTTTTTCAGCAAAATAATGTCTCTGCTTTTTAATATGCTGCCTAGGTTGGTCTTAGCCTTTCTTCCAAGGAGCAAGCGTCTTTTAATTTCATGGCTTCAGTCACCATCTGCAGTGATTTTGGAGCCCAAGAAAATAAAGCCTGTCACTGTTTCCATTGTTTCCCCATCTATTTGCCATGAAATGATGGGACCGGATGCCATGATCTAAGTTTTCTGAAGGATGAGTTTTAAGCCAGCATTTTCACTCTTCTCTTTTACTTTCATCAAGAGGCTCTTTAGCTCCTCTTCACTTTCTGCCATAAGGGTGGTGTCATCTGAATATTGGAGATTATTGATGTTTCTCCTGGAAATCTTGATTCCAGTTTGTGCTTCATCCACTCCAGCATTTCCAGTTGAGCTATTTCAAATCTTAAAAGATGATGCTGTGAAAATGCTACGCTTACTATGCCAGCAAATATAGAAAACTCAGCAGTGGCCAGAGGACTGGGAAAGGTCAGTTTTCATTCTAATCCCAAAGAAAGGCAATGCCAAAGAATGCTCAAACTATCACACAATTGCCCTCATCTCACACGTTAGCAAAGTAATGCTCAAAATTTTCCAAGCCAGGCTTCAATAGTGTGTGAGCCATGATCTTCCAGATCTTCAAGTTGGATTTAGCAAAGGCAGAGGAACCAGAGGTCAAATTGTAAACATCCATTGGGCCACCAATAAAGCAAGAGAGTTGCAGAAAAATATCTACTTCTGTTTCATTGACTACACCAAAACATTTGACTGTGTGGGTCACAACAAACTGTGGAAAATTCTTAAAGAGATGGGAATACCAGACCAACTGACCTATCTCCTGAGAAATCTGTATGCAGGTGAAGAATCAACAGTTAGAACTGGACATGGAACAACAGCTTGGTTCCAAGTTGGGAAAGGAGTATGTCAAGGCTGTATGTTGTCACCCTGCTTATTTAACTTATATGGAGAGTGCATCATGAGAAATGCTGGAGTGGATGAAGCACAACTGGAATCAAGATTGCCAGGAGAAACATCAATAATCTCCGATATTCAGATGACACCACCCTTATGGCAGAAAGTGAAAAGGAGCTAAAGAGCCTCTTGATGAAAGTAAAAGAGAAGAGTGAAAATGCTGGCTTAAAACTCATCCTTCAGAAAACTTAGACCATGGCATCCGGTCCCATCATTTCATGGCAAATAGATGGGGAAACAATGGAAACAGTGACAGGCTTTATTTTCTTGGGCTCCAAAATCACTATACATAGTAGAGAGTATATTCTAGTCCCAACTCCCTAATTTATCCCTCCCCCACCTCTTTCTCCTTTTAAACCATAAATTTGTTTTCTATATCTATGGATCTATTTCTGTTTTGTATATAAGCTCATTTGTATCAATTTTTTTTTTTTTTTTAGATTCCACATATAAGCAATATCGAGTGATATATGTCTGTCTCTGTTTGGCTTATTTCACTGAGTATGATAATCTCTAGGTTCATCCATGTTGTTGCAAAGGAAGTAATTTTCTTCTTTCTTATGGCTGAGTAGTATTCAATTGTACATATGTATCAATACCACATTTTCTCTATCCAGTCCTCTGTTGATGGGACATTTAGGTCGCTTCCCAGTCTCGGCTGATGTAAATAGTTGCAATATTGTAACTTGGCTACTGTTCATTTCATTTCAGTCATTCAGTCATATCTGACTCCTTGAAACCCCATGAACTGCAGCACTCCAGGCTTCCCTGTCCATCACCAACTCCTGGAACTTACTCACACTTATATCTATTGAGTTGGTGATGCCATCCAACCATCTCATCCTCTGTCGTCCCCTTTTGCTCCTGCCTTCAATCTTTCCCAGCATCAGGGTCTTTTCCAAAGAGTCAGTTCTTCACATCAGGTGTCCAAAGTATTGGAGTTTCAGCTTCAGCATCACTCCTTCCAATGAATATTCAGGACTAATTTCCTTTAGGATGGACTAGTTGAAGCTCCTTGCTATCCGAGGCACTCTCAAGAGTCCTGGCTATTGTAAATTATTTTAAATAATTTGCTGGCAAAGGTCCATCTAGTCAAAGTTATGTTTGTTTGTTTGTTTTTTCAGTAGTCCTGTATGGATAAGAGAGTTGGACTATAAAGAAAGATGAGCACCAAATAATTTATGCTTTTGAACTGTAATGTTAGAGATGACTGTTGCGGGTCCCTTGGACTTCAAGGAGATCAAACCAGTTAATCCTGAAGGAAATCAGTCCTGAATTGTTGGTCCTTTATTGGGCCGGAACTTGGTGGTCTGGAGTCGACGATGAGAGAGTGAAAGAAAGAAAGAGGCTAATATTCCCTGGGATACAGAGCCAAATTTCACGCTCCAGGGAATCATCCAGAAATGGAGAGATAGAGAGAGAGAAAGAGAGTGTGTGTGAGAGAGAGAGAGAGAGAGAGAGAAAGACATGGGAACCCAAGGTCTGATGGAGCAATGTGTTTTAATCAACATGGTGTGGGCATATATACTGTCTAACAAGGTAGTTACTCTCAGCAAAGATAAAGATTAAAATTCCAGACTTACAAAACATAAGGTGATCCTTATCAAAGAGATAGAGTCTTAAATAATCACTTTTACTGTATGGTTCATAAGAAGGAAGAGGGTACTTATCATCGTATTGAAAAACTAATGAAGGAGATGCCTGGATTCCTCAGCCCCAGGGAAGGCTTGCCCCTCCTCTTAATTCCTGAATATTCAGGAATTAATAAAGACCAGAGGATTCCTGACAGATCCAAAACAGCACACAGGAAGCCTCTTGTTAAATGCTTCCTCACACTGAATAGTCATTGGAAGGACTGATGCTGAAGCTGAAACTCTAATACTTTAGCCACTTGATGTGAAGAACTGACTCACTGGAAAATAAGCTTGATGCTGGGGAAAACTGAAGGCAGGAGGAGAAGGGGACAACAGAGGATGAGATGGTTGGATGGCATCACCAACTTGATGTACATGAGTTTGAGCAAACTCCAGGAGTTGGCGATCGCCTGGGAAGCCTGGGGTCCTGTAGTCCATGGGGTTGCAAATAGTCAGACAAGACTGAGTGACTCAACTGAACTGATTGTAAATAGTGCTATAATGAACATCAAGATGCATATGTCTTTTTGAATTATGGTCTTCTCTGGATATGCCCGGGATTGGGATTGCAGGAACATATTGTAGTTCTAATTTTAGTTTTTAAGGAGCCTCTATACTTGTCTCCATAATGGTTGTACCAACATACATTCCCACCAACAATATAGGAGGGTTCCCTTTTCTCGACCTCTCCAGAATTTACTATTTTTAGACATTTTGATGATGTCCTCTCTGACCAGTTTGAAGCACTTTCTCTTTGAAACTTTGATTTTCATTTCTCCAATAATTAGCAATGCTGAGCATCTTTCCATGTGCCTCTTGGCCATCTGTATGCCTTCTTTGAAGAAACATCTATTTAAGTTCCCTGCCAATTCTTAAATGGCTTTTTTTTTTTTTTTTCATATTGACCTGTATGAGCTATTTCTGTATTTTGGAGATTAACCCCTTGTCAGTCACATCATTTGCAAATGTTTTCTCTAATTCTGTATATTTTCCTTGGTTTTGCTTTTTTTCCCCATGCTATGCAAAAGCTTTTAAGTTTAATTTCTTCATGATGTTATCACACCATATAACATGATGATGTGATCACTCATCTAAAGCTAGACATCCTGGAATAGCCTTAGGAAGCATCAGCATGAACCAAGCTAGTGGAGGTGATTGAATTCCAGTGGAGCTATATCAAATCCTAAAAAAAAAAAAAAAAAGTTCTGCTAAAATGCTGCACTCACGATGCCAGCAAATTTAAAAACTCAACAGTGGACACAGAACTGGAAAAGGTCAGTTTTCATTTCAGTCCCAAAGAAAAGCAATGCCAAAAAATGTTCAATTTGCTACATTGCATTCATCTCACACACTAGCAAAATAATGTTCACAATTCTCCAAGCCAGGCTTCAACAGTATGTGAGCCAAGAAATTCCAAATATTCAAGCTAGATTTAGAAAAGCCAGAGGAACCTGAGATCAAATTGCCAACATCCATTGGATCATAAAAAAAGCAAGAGAGTTCCAGAAAAAAAAAAATCTACTTCTGTTTTATTGACTACACCAAAGTCTTTGACTGTGAGGATCACAACAAACTGTGGAAAATTCTTAAAGAGATGGGAATACCACAGCATCGTATTTGCCTCCTGAGAAATCTGTATGCAGGTGAAGAATCAACAGTTAGAACTGGACATGGAACAACAGCCTGGTTCCAAGTTGGGAAAGGAGTATGTCAAGGCTGTATGTTGTCACCCTGCTTATTTAACTTATATGGAGAGTACATCATGAGAAACACTGGGCTGGATGAAGCACAAGTTGGAATCAAGATTGCCAGGAGAAATATCAATAACCTCAGATATGCAGATAACACCACCCTTACGGCAGAAGGTGAAGAGGAGCTCAAGAGTCTCTTGATGAAGGTGAAAGATGAGAGTGTAAAAACTGGCTTAAAACTTAACATTCTAAAATCTAACATCAAGGCATTCATTCTCATCATTTCATGGCAAATAAATGGGGAAACAATAGAAACAGTGACAGACTTTATTTTCCTGGGCTCCAAAATCACTGCAGCTATGAAATTAAAAGATGTGTATCCCTTGGCAGAAGAGCTATGACCAACTTATCCAGCATATTAAAAAGCAGAGGCATTAGTTTGTTGACCAGGGTCTACCTAGTCAAAGCTATGGTTTTTCCGGTAGTCATGTATGGATGTGGGAGTTGAGCCATAAAGAAAGCTGAGCACTGAAGAATTGAGGATTTTGAACCGTGGTGTTGGAGAAGACTCTTGAGAGTCCCTTAGCCTGTGAGGAGATCCAACCAGTCTATCCTAAAGAAAACCAGTCCTGAACATTCATTTGAAGGACCAATGCTGAAGCTGAAGCTCCAATATTTTGGCCACTTGATGTGAAGTGCTTATTCATTGGAGAAGACTCTGATGCTGGGAAAGACTGAAAGCAGGAGGAGAAGGTGATGACAGGGAATGAAATTGTTGGATGGCGTCACTGACTGGATGGACATGGGCTTGAGCAATCTCTGGGAGTTGGTGATGGACAGGGAAGCCTGTCTCGCTGCAAACCATGGGATCACAAAGAGTTTGACACAGCTGAGTTACTGAACTGAACTGACTGTCTAGTTTTATCAGAAGTATTTGTTGAAGAGACTGTCTTTTCACCTTTGTATATCCCTGCCTCCTTTGTCATAGATTAATTAGCAATAGATTCATAGTTTTATTTATGTGCATTCTATCTCCTTTCATTGGTTTGTATTTCTGTCCAGTCTTGCCACTTTATTCAACATCATTTTGGAAGTTATACACACAGAAATCATAAAAGGAAAGAAATGAAAGCAATGCAAATTGGAAAATAAGTAATACTGCCACTGTTTGCAGACAACATGACACTATACATAAAAAATTCTAAAGACACTACCAGAAATCTACTAGAGCTCATCAGTGTATTGGATAAAGTTACAGGATAAAAAATTAATACACAGAAATCTCTTACATTTCTATATTCTAACAGTTGAAGATTAAAAAAATATATTAAGGAAACAATCCCATTTACCATCACATGAAAAAGAATACCTACGGATAAATTTACTTAAGGATACTAAAGACCTGTACTCCAAAAATTATAAGGTGTTGATGAAAGAAATTGAAGATGACACAAACAGATGGGAAGATAGGCTGTGTCATTGGACTGGAAGGATCAATGCTGTGAAAATCACTTTATTACACAAAACAGTCTAGAGATTAAGTGTGTTCTCTGTCAAATTACCAGTGGCATTTTCCACAGAACCAGAACATTTTTTTTAATTGCATGGAAACACAAAACTACCTGAATAGCAAAATCAATCTTGAGGAAGAAAAATGAAGCTGGAAAAATCATGCTATACTACAAAGCTACAGTAATCAAAGCCACACGGCACTGATATTCTGTATTTATTAAAATTAATTATTCTATAAGTGATATCTGTCCATTCTCACTCATTTTTATATTTTTCAAACACTTACTTATTTTAGTATGGATTTATAAATATTTATAATTATATTTATAATCAAATAATCTCATTTCAGGTTGGTTCCTGTGTGTTTTGGACACCCTCCAATCTTTTAATTTCCTAGGCCTCCTTATTTTCTGGAAAAACACAAACTCCAATCTCAACTTTTATTTTTTCTCCTCTACTCTTGGAATCAATAATTTCTCCAAGGACCTCCAGTTTGTTTCATTTGAGAATGATATTTAGAAACTAAAATCTGGACAATGTGTGTACTTGTGTTTACTTGAAATAGATTTGTGTATACTCCTCCAATATGCACTATAATTATATTTATCTATATATCACCTATATATTTAAATGAAAAGTGGTCCACTGGAGAAAAGATTGACAAGCCAATTCAGCATTTCTGCATTGAAAACTCCATGAAGAATAAGAAACGATACAAGATATGACAGTGGTGAGGAACTCCCCCAGGTCAGTAGGTGTCCAATATGCTAATAGAGAAGACTAGAGAAATAACTCAGGAAGGAATGAAGAGGCTGAGCCAAAGCAGAAGCTGCATACAGTTGTGGATATGTCTGGTGCTAAAAGCAAAATCTGGTGTTGTAAAGAACAATATTGCACAGGAACCTGGAATGTTAGGTCCATGAATCAAGACAACTTGGAAGCAGTCAAACAGGACATGGAAAAAGTGAGTATCAACATTTTAGAAATCACTGAAATAAAATGGATGGGAATGGGGGAAGTTTAAGTTCAGTTCAGCTGCTCAGTCGTGTCCGCCTATTTGCAAGCCCATGAATTGCAGCATGCCAGGCCTCCCTGTCCATCACTAACTCCCAGAGTTCACACAAACTCATGTCCACTGAGTCGGTGATGCCATCCAACCATTTCATCCTTTCTCGTCCCCTTCTCCTCCTGCCCTCAATCTTTCCCAGCATTAGGGTCTTTTCAAATGAGTCCGCTCTTCACATCAGGTAGCCAAAGTATTGGAATTTCAGCTTCAACATCAATCCTTCCAATGAACACCCAGGACTGATCTCCTTTAGGATGGACTGGTTGGCTCTCCTTGCAGTCCAAGGGACTTTAAAGAGTCTTCAACACCACAGTTCAAAAGCAACAATTCTTCAGTACTCAGCTTTCTTTATAGTCCAACTCTCACATCCATACATGACTACTGGAAAAATTATAGCCTTGGCTAGATGGAGCTTTGTCACCAAAGTGATGTCTCTGCTTTTTAATATGCTGTCTAGGTGGGTCATAACTTTCCTTCCAAGGAATGTATTTTAACTTCATGGCTGCAGTCACCATCTGCAGTGATTTTGGAGCCCCCCAAAAACAAAGTCAGCAAATGTTTCCACTGTTTCCCATCTAATTGCCGTGAAGTGATGGGACCGGATACCATGATTTTAATTTTCTGAATGTTGAGATTTAATCCAACATTTTCACTCTCCCCTTTCACTTTCATCAAGAGGCTCTTTAGTTCTTCTTCACTTTCTGCCATAAGGGTGGTATCATCTGCACATCTGAGGTTATTGGTATTTCTCCTGTCAATCTTTATTCTAGCTTGTGCTTCTTCCAGCCCAGCGTGTCTAATGATGTACACTGCATTTAAGTTAAATAAACAGGATGACAATATACAGCCTTGATGTACTCCTTTTCCTATTCGGAACCAGGCTATTGTTCCATGTCCAGTTATAACTGTTGCTTCCTGATCTGCATACAGGATTCTCAAGAGGCAGGACTGGAGGTCTGGCATTCCCATCTCTTTCAGAATTTTCCACAGCTTATTGTGATCCACATAGTCAAAGTCTTTGGCATAGTCAATAAAGCAGAAATAGATGTTTTCCTGGAACTGTCTTGCTTTTTCAATGATCCAGTAGATGTTGGCAATTTTATCTCTGGTTTGTCTGCCTTTTCTAAAACGAGCTTGAACATCTGGAAGTTCATGGTTCACGTATTGCTGAAGCCAGACTTGGAGAATTTTGTGCATTATTTTAATAGTGTGTGAGATGAGTGCAATTGTGCAGTAGTTTGAGCATTATTTAGCATTACCTTTCTTTGAGATTGAAATGAAATCTGATCTTTTCCTGTCCTATGGCCACTGCTGAGTTTTCCAAATCTGCTGGCATATTGAGTGCAGCACTTTCACAGCATCATCTTTTAGGATTTGAAATAGCTCAACTGGAACTCCATTACCTCTGCTAGCTTTGCTCATAGTGATGCTTCCTAAGGCCCACTTAACTTCACATTCCAGGATGTCTGGCTCTAAGTCAGTGATCACACCATCGTGATTATCTTGGTTGTGAAGATCTTTTTTGTACAGTTTTTCTGTTTTCTCGCCACCTTTTCTTAATATCTTCTGCTTCTGTTAGGTCATTACCATTTCTGTCCTTTATTGAGCCCATCTTTGCATGAAATGTTCTCTTGGTATCTCTAATTTTCTTGAAGAGATCTCTAGTTTTTCCCATCCTGTTTTTTTTCCCTCTATTCCTTTGCATTGATAGCTGAGGAAGGCTTTCTTATCTCTCCTTGCTATTCTTTGGAACTCTGCATTCAGATGCTTATTTATTTCCTTTTCTCCTTTGCTTTTCACTTCTCTTCTTTCCACTGTTATTTGTAAGGCCTCCTCAGACAGCCATTTTGCCTTTTTACATTATTTTTTTCTTGGGGATGATCTTGATCCCTGCCTTCTGTACAATGTCACGAACCTCTGACCATAGTTCATCAGGCACTCTGTTGATCAGATCTAGTCCCTTAAGTCTATTTCTTACTTCCACTGTATAGTCGTAAGGGATTTGATTTAGATCATACCTGAATAGTCTAGTGGTTTTCCCCAATTTGTTCAATTTAAGTCTGAATTTGGCAATAAGGAGTTCATGACCTGAGCCACAGTCAGCTCCTGGTCTTGTTTTTGCTTACTGTATAGAGTGTCTCCATCTTTGTCTGCAACGAATATAATCAATATAATTTCGATGTTGGCTATCTGGTGATGCCCACACATAGAATTTTCTCTTGTGTTGTTGAAAGAGGGTGTTTGCTATGCTCTGTGTGGTCTCTTGAAAAAAGGTAAATTAGCCTTTACCCTGCTTCATTCTGTAGTCCAAGGCCAAATTTGCCCGTTACTCCAGGTGTTTCTTGACTTCCTTCTTTTGCATTCCAGTACCCTATAATGAAAAGGACATCTTTTTCAGGTGTTAGTTCTAAAAGGTCTTGCAGATCTTCAGAGAACCGTTCAATTTCAGTTTTTTCAGTGTTACTGGTTGGGAGATGAACTTGGATTATCAAGATATTGAATTTTTTGCCTCTGAAATGAATACAGAACATTCTGTCGTTTTTAAGATTGCATTCAAGCACTGCATTTTGGACTCCTGTTAACTATGATGACTACGCCATTTCTTCTAAGGGATTCCTGCCCACAGTAGTAGATATAATGGTCATCTGAGTTCAATTCACCCATCCCAGTCCATTTTAGTTTGGTGGTTCCTAGAATGTTGATATTCACTCTTGCTATCTCCTGTTTGACCACTTCCAATTTGCCTGGATTCATGGACCTAACATTCCAGGTTACTAGGCAATATTGCTCTTTACAGCATCAGACTTTGCTTCCATTTCTAGTCACATCCACAACTGGGTGTTGTTTTCTCTTTGGTTCCATCCCTTCATTCTTTCTGGAAGTATTTCTTTACTGATCTCCAGTAGCATATTGGGCACCTATTGACCTCAGGAATTCATCTTTCAGTGTCCTATCATTTTTGCCTTTTCATACTGTTCATGGGGTTCTCAAAGCAAGTATGCTGAAGTGGTTTGCCATTCCCCTCTCCAGTGGACCACATTCTGTTAGACCTTCCACCATGACCCTTGTGTCTTGGGTGGCCCCCACGGCATGGCTTAGTTTCATTGAGTTAGACAAGGCTGTGGTCCATGTGATCAGATTGGCTAATTGTCTGTGATTGTGGTTTCAGTCTGTCTGCCCTCTGATGCCCTCTGTCAGCGCTTACCATCTTACTTGGGTTTCTCTTACCTGGGATGTGGGGTATCTCTTCATGGCTGCTCCAGGAATGCACAGCCACTGCTCCTTACTTTGGACGTGGAGTATCTCCTCACGGCCACTACTCCTGACCTTGGACATGTGGTATCTCCTCTTGGCCACCGCTCCTGACCTTGGACGTGGGATAATTCCTCTCGGCAGCCACTCCTGACCTTGGACATGGGTAGCTCCTCTCTGCCGCTCCTACACTGCCCAGCCACTGCTCCATTGTATCTACTACAGTGGGCAAGAATCACTTAAAAGAAATGGAGTAGCCCTCATAGTCAAGAAAAGAGTCTGAACTGCAGTATTTGGATACAATCTAAAAAATGACAGAATAATCTCAACTCTTTCCCAAGGCAAATCTTCAACATCTTAATAATCCAAGTCTATGTCCCAACCACTAATGCCAGAGAAGCTGAAGTTGAATGGTTCTATGAAGATCTACAAGACCTTCTAGAATCAACACCAAATATATATATATATATATATATATATATATATATATATATATATATATATATATATATATATATATATATATATATATATTCCTTCTTTTGCATTCCAGTACCCTATAATGAAAAGGACATCTTTTTCAGGTGTTAGTTCTAAAAGGTCTTGCAGATCTTCAGAGAACCGTTCAATTTCAGTTTTTTAATAATAATAATATATATATATTATATATATATATATATATCCTTTTCATCTTTGGAACTGGAAAACACAGGTAGGATTTCAAGAGATACCTGAAATAATAGGAAACTTTGACCTTGGAGTGCACAATGAAGCAAGACAAAGACTAACAGAGTTTTACCAAGAGAACACACTGGTCATAGGTAACACCCTACTCCAACCAAACAAGAGACAATACTATATATGGATATCATTAGATTGTCAGTACTGAAATCAGATTGATTATCTTCTTTGCAGCCAAAGGATGGAGAAGCTGACTGTAGCTCAGGTCATGAGCTCCTTGTTGAAAATTCAGACAAATTGAACAAAGTAGGTAAAACCACTAGGCCATTCAGGTATTACCTAAATCAAATCCCTTATGATTATACAGTGAAAGTGACAAATAGATTCAAGGGATTAGATCTGGTAGACAAAGTGCCTGAAAAACTATGGTCAGAGGTTCTTAACATTGTAGAGGAGGTGGTGACTAGAACCATCCCCAAGAAAAAGTAATGCAAGAAGGAAAAATGGTTTTCTGAAGAAACCTCACAAATAGCCAAGAAAGAAGAGAAGCAAAAGGCAAAGGAGAAAAGGAAAAATATACCCATCTGAATTCAGAGTTCCAAAGAACAGAAAGGAGAAATAAGAAAGCCTTTTAAGTGAACATGCAAAGAAATAGAGGAAAGCAATGTCATGAGAAAGACTGGGTATCTCTTCAAGAAAATTAGAGATACCAAGGGAAAAATTCATTCAAAGATAGGCACAATAATAAACAGAAATGGACCTAACAGAAGATGAAGAGATTAAAAAGAGGTGGCAAGAATACACAGATAAAAATATCTTAATAATAAGATAAAAATATCTTAATGACCCAGAAAACCATGATGGTGTGATTACTCATCTAGAGCCAGACATCCTTGAGTGTGAAGTCAAATGGGCTTTAGGAAGCACTACAATGAACAAAGCTAGTGGAGGCGATGGAATTCCAATTGAGCTATTTCAAATTCTATAAAATGATACTGCTAAAGTGCTGCACTCAATATGCCAGCAAATTAGGAAAACTCAGCAGTGGCCACAGAACTGGAAAAGATCAGGTTTTATTCCAATCCCAAAGAAGGGCAACACCAAAGAGTGTTTAAACTACCAAACAATTGCACTCATTTCACATGCTAGTAAAGTAATGATCAAAATCCTTTAAGCAAGTCTTCAACAGTAAGTGGACTGAGACCTTCCACATGTACAAGCTTGATATAGAAAAAGCAGTGGAATCAGAGATAAAATTGCCAACATTTGTTGGATCATAGATAAAGAGATGGAATTCTAGAAAAAAAAATCTTTTTATACTTTATTGAATATGCTAAAGTTTTTGAATGTGTGGATCACAACAAACTGGTAATCCTTAAAGAGTTGGGAATACCAGACCACATTATCTGTCTCCTGAGAAATCTGTATTCAGGTCAGGAAACAATAGCTAGAACCAGACATGGAGAAATGGACTGGTTCCAAATTGGGAAAGGAGTATATTGAAGCTGTATAATGTCACTCTGCTTTTGACTTATATTCAGAGTACATCATATGAAGTACTGGGCTGGATGAAGCACATGCTGCAATCAAATTGCCAAGAGTAATATCAGTAACCTCAGATATGCAGATGACACCACCTTTATAGCAGAAAGTGAAGAGAAACTAAAGAGCTTCTTGATAAAGGCGAAAGAGGAGAGTGAAAAAGGTATTTTAAAATTCAACGTTCAAAAAAACAAAGATCATGCATCTGATCGCATCAGTTCATGGAAAATGGAAAGGGAAAAAATGGAAACGGTAACAGATTTTAGTTTCTTGGTCTCCAAAATTACTGCAGATGGTGATTGCAGCCATGAAATTAAAAGACAATTGCCCCTTGAAAGAAAATCTATGACAAATCTAAACAGTATATTAAAAAGCACAAACACTACTTTGCTGACAAACGGCCATCTAGTTAAATCTATGGTTTTTCCAGTAATGTTGTATGGATTTGAAAGTTGGACCATAAAACCATCTGCAAGCTGAAGAACTGAATCTTTCAAACTGTGGTGCTTGAGAAGCCGCTTGATAGTCTTTTGGACTTCAAGGAGATCAAACTAGTTAATCCTAAAGGAAATCAGTCCTGAATATTCGCTGGAAGGACTGTTGCTGAAGCTGAAGCTCGAATACTTTGGCCACCTGATGTGAAGAGCTAACTCATTGCAAATGATCCTGATGCCTGAAAGATTGAGGGCAGAGGAGAAGGGGGCAAATAGCATGATATGGTTGGATGGCATCATCGACTCTGGACATGAGTTTGAGCAAACTCCTAGAGGTCATGAAGGACATCGAAGTCTGTCTTGTTGCAGTACATGGAATTGCAAAGAATTGGACATGACTAAGTGATTTAAAAGTGACTAAGTGATTGTGTAACCTAATAAGTGTCTGTAACCTAATAAGCTATATATATGTATATATAAACTATATATACATATATATAATTTATATATATAAATTATATATATAGTGTAACCTAATGAATATTGTGTAACCTAAACAGGGCTTCTCTGGTGGCTCAGTGGTAAAGAATCTGTCTGTGATGCTTAAGATGCTGGTTTGATCACTGGGTTGGAAATATCCCCTGAAGAAGGACATTTCAAACCACGCCAGTATTCTTCTCTGGTCAACACCATGGATAGAGAAGCTTGGCAGTCCATGGGGTTGTAAAAGGGTCAGACACAACTTATTGACTAAGTAACAGCAACAATATAATGAAACACTTAATGATTTAAGACCGGAGCATGATTTATTTGTTTTAATAGATCTTAAATACTATCTACTTCATTAGCTCTCAATGTTCTGTGATATAGGTTCTCTAGTGTCTTGTAGTAACCTCTGAAAATACCATCAACAGGAAAGATGTTATCAATCATGTCTGTTCCAGCACAGTCATCTAGAAATCTTATAAAATGGCACATTCTCTGGATCTACCCTTAGGGATTCTGGGCCAGTAAATTTGAAGGGAAGTGCATTAATATGCACTTTAAATAAGCACCACTGGCAATTCCAAGCAGGTAGAGCAAGGGCCAGCCACACTTGGGGGTACAAGGAGACAATTTTGACAGTATTTTTAGCACTATACTGGTCTCCAGGACAATCAGGACACTCTTTATGCCTTCACTGCTGTTATTGCCTTCCTTCATCTCTGCCTCTGAAAATCCTGCTTGTCCTCTAAAGTTAGGATTAGGCAGCCTCCAATGAAGGCATCTGTGACCCATGTCATCCACTCCTACAAGATGTGATCTCTCCTGCTGCTATATGGGCCAGGAAGTGGAAGGGCATTGGTACTGGGGATCAGGGGCACAATGTATGAGAGATGGAATGGGACAGCCATAGATGCTGTTGGAGGGAGGGTTGTAAGACTACAGTCTTGCATTGCCCTTCTGTTCCTGTTTAGTTCAAGTAATATCAAGGACTAGAAGTCGGAGAATTTACAAAATACCCAGTATGATACCTCTGAAAGATCAGAGCCATTACTGCCTACCTGATGGCAATACCTAGGGAGAAAGACCAGAGGCCATATTGGTTTAGGAAGGTAAGTGGGAGAAGATGTGACAAGATGAATACCAATTGGATAACTACCTTACACATGTTCAGAAGACAAAAGGAGTTGGGAGGATGAAAGTAATAACACCTGCTGAGGGGCTTTTCCTTGCTAAGAAAAAGAGGGTGTTAGGAAACTAGCTGAGATTGAGCTGATAGAGAGTTATATAGAAGAGTGAAAGGGAGAAAGTCAGATCAAGAAGGAGCATGTTAAACAGAATGGATGCACAGCATGGGTACATTTAGGAAGTGAGAGAGCTGGGATTTTGTTCAGGTCCCTCTAACAGACATACCTGCACTCTTTGCCCTGACAGTAGTATATTTTGTACCTATTAATTGAAGCGCATGTTTCCAGGCCAAGTCCATAGTGGTTCTCTCTGATTCACTGTGTCTGGAGTGGGGCCCATTATTATATTTTGTCAGTCTTCTTTTTTATTATTATTAATTAGTTTTTGTTACAGTATAGTTGCTTTACAATGTTGTGTCAGCTTCTACGACTTAGCAAAACAAGCCAACTATTTATACACATATATCTCCTGCCTGTTGGATTTCCTTCCCACCTAGGACACCAAGTTGCATTAAGTAGAGTTCCCTGTACTATACAGTATGTTCTCATCAGTTGTCTACTATATATATAGTATTACTGATAGCTTACAGTGAAAGGTGTGATCTTTGAAGAAGAAGATTTAGCTTTGGGACCAGGGACCAGCCTTGATCACTCAAGAGCTTTTGTGCAGCAGAGTTTTATTAAAGTGAAAAAGGGACAGAGAAAGTTTCCAACCTAGACATCAGAAGGGAGATGGAGAGTGGCCCCCGCACTGGTTTTAGCAAGCTGCTTTAAGTCTGTTAGAAAGCTATTAATCAGAAAAGAGAGACACTCAAGGCTAAAGGAGTTTCACCAGACCCCTCTCCCACAGTATGCATTTTTGAAATAGGATGGCATGAGGTGGGTCATCCCGCAGCCATAAAATAATTTATATGATTACTGGTTTGTTGAGCTATTATCAGCCAAAAGTTAGTCTTAGGTGGAACCATTTTGAAGGAAGGCAATTTCCAAAGCAAATACATAGTTTCACTAACATAGCTTAAGAAAAACATTTCCATAAGAAAAACGAATTGGCTATCTCAAGGTTTGAGAAAAGTTAAGTTCAGGTGGAACCAGGTGTCTTCATGGCAACACAGAATTTTAAGAGAAAAATATCTGACACTTGTAATTTGTTTCCTCCTGTTGCTTAAGGGAGAGATTAAAAAAAAAAAGTCTGACACTTGCAGCCTATTTCCTCCATTTGGAGACCACTGGACTTCCTGACTGCTACCCTCTCATTAGTATATATATGTCAACCCCAATGTCTCAGTTCTTCCCTCCCTGCCTCATTCCCCCTTGGTTCCAGACATTTTTTTTCTCTATGTCTGTGTTTCTATTTCTGCTTTGCAAATAAGGTCATATTTATCATTTTTATAGATTCCACAAAGTGAAAGTGTTAGTCACTGAGTCGTGCCCAACTCTTTGAAACCCCATGGACTGTAGCCCACCAGGCTCCTCTGTCCTTGGAATTCTCCAAAAAAGAATACTTGAGTGGGTTGCCATTTCCTCTTCCAGGGGATCTTTCCAAATCCGAGTCAAACTGGGGGTCTCCTGCATTGCAGTTGGAGTGTTTACCATCTGAGCCACCAGGGAAGCCCTTAGATTCCACATATATGCATTAGTATATGATATTTTTTATTTATTCTCTTTCTGATTTATATCACTCTGTATGACCCTCTCTATGTCCATTCCATCCACATATCTGCAAATGACACAATTTCATTCCTTTCTTTGGCTGAGTAGTATTCCATTGTGTATATGTATACCATATCTTCTTTATCCATTCCTCTCTTAATGGACATTTAGGTTACACCTACATCCTGGCTATTGCAAATCGTGCTGCTAGGAAAACTGAGGAGCATGTGTCTTTTTGAATTATGATTTTCTCTGGGTATATGCCCTGTAGTGGGATTGCTGAGTCATGTGTTATTTCTGTTTCTAGTTTTTTAAGATGGTTCCATTATTATGAATTTTTAAAAGCACCTTGGATTTTTTTGATGGTCCAGTGTTTAAAAAACTACCTTGCCATGTAAGGGACAGGGATTTCATTCCTCGTTGGGGAACCAAGATCCTGCATGCCATGGAGTAACTAATCCCACACACTGCAATTACTGAGCTTATGTGCTCTGGAGCTCATGCAACACAACTAGAGAGACTGTAGGCAACAAAGATCCCATGTGCTGCAACTAAGACCCAACACAGCCAAATAAATAAATGTTTAAAGATAATTTTAAAAATAAATAAAAGCCCCTCAATTAATTTTTTCCCTTGTGCAGGTAGCTTTACTGGCAGACTTTGAAAACACTGCCTCTAATTCCTCTCAGGCTAGGTATGCATATCTCCCCAAAACCCCGAATATGAGTTAATATTTTTAGCTGAAATATTGGGTAATTTGAGTTTGAAAACCAAATCAATGAGTTAACTGAAAATTCGGTTTCTCTACCAAGTTTGACCAGTGCTTTCAAAAACCAAATATGCATGTAAGCTTTAATTATGGTTTCAGCTTCCATGAATAGCTATTAAATCTCATATCTGATGGCCTCTCTTATGACTGGATTAGCACAAGAATAAAAAGCACATTTTAATTTACTTTTCCCAGTTGCCTTTTAAAAGATAATATAAACAAAGTAATCAAAGAGACGCCAACATCAGAGGACTATTTAAGCAGTGTAGAAATTCCCACCATGTATTTGGAGAAGAACTGAGGAATATATTCTGGCAGGAGATTTCTGGGAAAATTAGGCAATGACTATCATTTAAACAACTTCATTCCTGCAGTGTGAATAATGGTAGGGTATGATAATACTCATTAAGGGGACCTTTATTTTTCTGATCCATTAGGTAATGGACAACTATCTATTTGAAATTTGTGGTAAGAAAAAGATTATATAACCAGGGGAAGGCATTTTAAAAGACCACTGTGAGCAGATAGTTGACAACTGATACATGAGCCTTGGAACGGACTCCAATCAAACTGAAATTCAAACTCAGATTCACATGACTATAAAAAACAAATACCATAACTATATTAATTTTTATCAAACTTATGCTGGCATAAGAACCACTTTGGGACTTATTCAACATGTAAGTTTTTAGGTTCTTTCTCCCCATGATGTCTGATTTTTGTAGGTCTAAATTGAGGGCCATGAGACAGTATTTTGAAATATCACTCTGAAAATTTTTGTCAGAAGACTGTGAACAATATTTTGACTAACTCTGGACCATAGGATTATGCAAAATATTATGAGAAAATGGTTTGTAGATTATCACCATAGGAGGGGAGAAGCTAAGATAATGGAGGAATAGGACGGGGAGACCACTTTCTCCCCCACAAATTAAAGATCATTTGAACGCTGAACAAACTCCACCAAACAACTTCTGATCGCTAGCAGAGGACTTTAGGCACCCAGAAAAGCAGCCCATTGTCTTCAAAAGGAGGTAGGATAAAATATAAAAGATAAAAAGAGAGACAAAAGAGTTAGGGATGGAGATCTGTCCCAGGAAGGGAGTCTTAATAGAGGAAGTTTCCAACTAGGAAACCCTCTCACCAGCAGGTCTGGGGGAAATTTTTGAATCTTGGAGGGCAACTTAACTGGGAGGAAAAAAAAAAAAAATAAAACCCACAGATTACATGCCTAAAAGCAACTCCCAGCAGAAAAGTACCCCAGATACTCGCATCTGCCATCAGCAAGTGGGGACTGAATGGAGAGGAGCAGGCATCATTGCTTAGGGTAAGGAGCAGGCCTGAAAGCCCTGAGGGCAATCTGAAGGCACTAACGTGAGATAGCAACTTAAACTGTGGGATAGCAAGAGGGAGAGAGAATTAACCTGCGAAAAACCCTAAACTAAGGCACTATCTGCCCATTCCCAGAATGAAGGACTGAGCGAATACTAGAGAAGAGCTAGCCAGCTGTGGACCGGCCCATCCCCTGCCAGAGGCAGGAGGCAGGGGGTAGGGGAAAGGGGCAAACTCAGCCCCTACCAAACTGCAAACAGGTCTCCAGTCTCTAAACAAAGACTTTCTGAGATTCTGGATGGTTAATATCCGCCAGGAGGGTCACAGCCAGAGATAAGCTCCCCAGAAGAGACACAAGGTGCACTGGCCCGGCCTGCCTGGAAACTGAGGCTAGGACCGCAGAGGGGATAAGGCACACTGCACCCAGGGAGAGTGTGCTCGTCAAGCTCCAGGTTCCCTGAGCTGCTCGGGCCGCGGAAGGCACAAAACACAGGCCCAACCAAGCCTGTGCCTTTGTGGAGTACCCGGAAACCTGAAGCTGAGTGTCTTAGGCCTGGGAAGTGCACGCAAATCAGGGCCCGCTCCCTGTAGAGCAACCTGGAGCCTGAGCAGTGTATATGGGGAAAGCACACATGCCATGAACGGGGGCAAACCCAGTGTGGCAGGAACACTGCGAGTACTCCCCACACACGCCAGTGATATTTGTGTGCAGTACCCCTCCCTCCCCACAGCACAACTGAACAAGCGAACCTAAACAAGAGACCACCTATGCCCACTTGTGTCAGGGTGGAAGTTAGACACTGAAGAGACCTGCAAACAGAAGCCAAATAAACAAAGGGAGCCTCCTTAGAAGTGACAAGTGCAGCAGATTAAAATCCCTGTAGTTAACACCGATTACACTGGAAGGGGCCTATAGATATTGAGAAGTGTAATCTGGAACAAGGAGCTATCTGAAACTGAACCGAACCCACACTGCCCACAACAGCTCCAGAGAAATTCCTAGATATATTTTTACCATTATTATGTTTTTAATTATTATTTTCTATTTCTTTTCTTTTTTTAAAGTCCTCTATTACTCCTCAATTTTCATTTTTATAACCCACTTTAACCTTGCCAAAAAAAAAAAAAAGACTCTATTTTTAAAGTGAACTTCATATATATTTCTTAATTTTTTTGTGTTTTTTTTAATATTGTATTTTTAAGAGTCTAACCACTACTCTAGATTTTTAATCTTTGTTTTTCAGTATTTGATATCAATTTTGGACATTTAAGAATCCAAACTTCAGTACCCATTTTTACTCAGGAGTGTGATTACTGGTTTGATTAATCACTCCCCATTTGACTCTCCTTTTTCTTCCCCAGATCACCTCTATTTCCTCCCTCCCCCTTCTCTTCTCAGTCCAATTCTGTGAATCTCTGTGGATGGTCTGGGCTTCAGAGAACACTTAGGGAACAGAGTACTGCCTAGATCTGTCTCTCTTCTCTTGAATCCCCCTTTCTCCTCCTGCTCACCTCTATCTCCTTCCTCCCTCTCCTCTTCTTCATGTAACTCTGTGAACCTCTCTGGGTGTCCCTCACTGTGGAGAATCTTTTCACCATTAACCTAGAAGTTTTATTACCACTGTTGTATAGTTGGAGAAATCTTGAGTCTACTGGAAGAATAAGACTGAAATCCAGAGGCAAGAGGTTTAAGCCCCAAACCAGAGAACTCCTGACTACAGGGAATATTAATTAATAAAAGATCATCAAAAAGCCTCCATACCTACACCAAAACCAACCACCACCCAAGAGCCAATAAGTTCCAGAGCAAGACATACCATGCAAATTCTCTAGCAATGCAGGAACATAACCCTGAGCGTCAATATACAGGCTGCCCAAAGTCACACCAAACCCATAGGCCCATCACAAAACTCACCACTGGAAACTCCATTGCACTCCAGAGAGAGAAATCCAGCTCCACCCACCAGAACACCGATGCAAGCTTCCCTAACCAGGAAACCTTGACAAGCCAACTGTCCAACCCCACCCACTGGGAGAAGCCTCCACAATAAAAAGGAATCACAGACTACAAGAATACAGAAAGGCCACCACAAACACACCAATCTAAATAAGATGAAAAGGCTGAGAAATACAGAGCAGATAAAGGAAAATGAAAAATGCCCATCAAGCCAAACAAAATAGGAGGAGATAGGGAATCTACCTGAAAAAGAATTTAAAATAATGATAATAAAAATGGCCCAAAATCTTGAAAACAAAATGGAGTTACAGATAAATAGCCTGGAGACAAGAATTGAGAAGACGCAAGAAATGTTTAACAAGGACCTAGAAGAAATGAAAAAAAAGAGTCAATTAAAAATGAATACTGCAATAAATGAGATCAAAAACACTCTGGAGGGAGCCAACAGTAGAATAACCGAGGCAGAAGATAGGGTAAGTGAGGTAGAAGATAAAATGGTGGAAATAAATGAAGCAGAGAGGAAAAAAGAAAAAAAAAAAGAATCAAAATAAATGAGGACAACCTCAGGGACCTCTGGGACAACATGAAACACCGCAAAATTCGAATCATAGGAGTCCCAGAAGAAGACGACAAAAAGAAAGGCCATGAGAAAATACTCAAGGAGATAATAGCTGATAATTTCCCTTAAATGGGGAAGGAAACAGTCACACAAGTCCAAGAAACCCAGAGAGTCCCAAACAGGATAAACCCAAGGTGAAACACTCCAAGACGCATACTAATCAAATTAACAAAGATCAAACACAAAGAACAAATATTAAAAGCAGCAAGGGAGAAACAACATACAACACACAAGGGGATTCCCATAAGGATAACAGCTGACCGTTCAATAGAAACTTTTCAGGCCAGAAGGGAATAGCAGGACATACTTAAAGTAATGAAAGAGAATAACCTACAACCCAGATTACTGTACCCAGCAAGGATCTCATTCAGATATGAAGGCTAATTCAAAAGCTTTACAGACAAGCAAAAGCTGAGAGAATTCAGCACCTCCAAACCAGCTCTTCAACAAATGCTAAAGGATGTTCTCTAGACAGGAAACACAGAAAGGATGTATGAACGTGAACCCAAAACAGCAAAGCAAATGGCAATGAGAACATCCTTATCAATAGTTACCTTAAATGTAAATGGTTTTAATGCCTCAACCAAAAGACAAAGACTGGCTGAATGGATACAAAAACAAGACCCCTATATATACTGTCTACAAGAGACCCACCTCAAAACAAGGGACACATACGGACTGAAAGTGAAGGGCTGGAAAAAAATATTTCATGCAAACGGACACCAAAAGAAAGCAAGAGTCGCAATACTCATATCAGATAAAATAGACTTTAAAATAACTGTGAAGAGACAAAGAAGGACACTACATAATGGCCAAAGGATCAATCCAAGAAGAAGATATAACAATTATAAATATACATGCACCCAACATAGGAGCACTGCAATATGTAAGGCAAATGCTCCAAGAATGAAAAGGGAAATTAACAATAACACAATAATTGTGGGAGACTTTAATACCCCTCTCACACCTATGGATAGATCAACTAAACAGAAAATTAAAAAGGAAATACAAGCTTTAAATGACACAATGGACCGGTTAGACATAATTGATATCTACAGGACATTTCACCTCAAAATAATCAATTTCACCTTTTTCTCAAGGGC
The DNA here is from genome assembly GCF_033118175.1 of Dama dama. Lineage (NCBI taxonomy): Eukaryota > Metazoa > Chordata > Mammalia > Artiodactyla > Cervidae > Dama > Dama dama. The sequence continues at coordinate 75,449,413 of NC_083714.1, forward strand.
ACATGAAACCTTCTCCAGAATAGATCACATACTGGGCCATAAATCTAGCCTTGGTAAATTAAAAAAAAAAAAAAAATTGAAATCATTCCAGTCATCTTTTCTGACCACAATATGGTAAGATTAGATATCAATTACAGGGGGAAAAAATATATTAAAAACCAACATAGAGGCTAAACAACACACTTCTGAATAACCAACAAACCATAGAAGAAATAAAAAAAGAAATCAAAATATACATAGAAATGAATGAAAATGAAAACACAACAACCCAAAACCTATGGGACACTGTAAAAGCAGTGCTAAGGGGAAGGTTCATAGAAATACAGGCTTACCTCAAGAAACAAGAAACAAGTCAAATAAATAACCTAACTCTACATCTAAAGCAACTAGAGAAGGAAGAAATGAAGAACCCCTGGGTTAGTAGAAGGAAAGAAATCTTAAAAAATTAGGGCAGAAATAAATCCGAAAGAAATCCGAAAGAAACACAAGAGACCATAGCAAAAATCAACAAAGCTAAAAGCTGGATTTCTGAAAAGGTAAATACAATTTACAAACCGTTAGCCAGACTCATCAAGAAACAAAGGGAGAATAACCAAATCAACAAAATTAGAAATGAAAATGGAGAGATCAACAAACAACACTGAAATACAAAGGATCATAATATAACACTACAAGCAGCTATATGCCAATAAAATGGACAAGTTGGAAGAAATGGACAAATTCTTATAAAAGTATAACTTTCCAAAACTGAATCAGGAAGAAATAGGAGACTTTTAACAGACCCATCACAAGCACGGAAATCAAAACTGTAATCAGAAATCTTCCAACACACAAAAGCCCAGGACCAGATGGCTTCACAGCTGAATTCTACCAAAAATTTAGAGAAGAGCTAACACCTATCTTACTCAAACTTTTCCAGAAAATTGCAGAAGGCAAACTTGAAAATTCATTCTATGATGCCACCATCACCCTAATACAAAAAACAGACAAGGATGCCACAAAAAAAGAAAACTACAGGCCAATATCACTGATGAACTTAGGTGCAAAATCCTTAACATAATTCTAGCAAACAGAATCGAACAACATATTAAAAAGTTCATACATCATGACCAAGTGGGCTTTATCCCAGGAATGCATGGATTCATTAATATCCACAAATCAATGTAATACACCACATTAACAAATTGAAAGACAAAACCATATGATTATCTCAATAGATGCAGAAAAAGCCTTTGAAAAAATTCAACATCCATTTATGATAAAAACCCTCCAGAAAGCAGGAATAGAAGGAACATACCTCAACATAATAAAAGCTATATATGACAAACCCACAGCAAACATTATCCTCAGTGGTGAAAAACTGAAAGCATGTCCCCTAAAGTCAGGAACAAGACAAGGGTGGCCACTCTCACCACTACTATTTAACATAGTTTTGGAAGGGTTGGCCACAGCAACCAGAGCAGAGAAAGAAATAAAAGGAATCCAGATAGGAAAAGAAGAGGTAAAACTCTCACTGTTTGCAGATGACATGATCCTCTACATAGAAAACCCTAAAGACTTTACCAGAAAATTACTAGGGCTAATCAATGAATAAAGTAAAGTTGCAGGATATAAAATTAACACACAGAAATCCCTTGCATTCCTATACAATGAGAATGAGAAAACAGAAAGAGAAATTAAGAAAACAATACCATTCACCATTGCAACAAAAAGAATAAAATACTTAGAAGTATATCTACCTAAAGAAACGAAAGACCTATACATAGAAAACTACAAAACACTGATGAAAGAAATCAAAGAGGACACAAATAGATGGAGAAATATACCATGTGCATGGATTGGAAGAATCAATATTGTGAAAATAAGTACACTACGCAAAACAATCTATAGATTCAATGAAATCCCTATCAAGCTACCAATGGAATTTTTCACAGAACTGGAACAAACAAGTCCACAATTTGTATGCAAATTCAAAAAACCTCAAAGAGCCAAAGCAATATTGAGAAAGAAGAATGGAACTGGAGGAATCAACCACCCTGACTTCAAACTCTACTACAAAGCCACAGTCATCAAGACAGTATGGTACTGGCACAAAGACAGAAATATAGATCAATGGAACAGAATAGAAAGCCCAGAGATAAATCCAAGTACCTAGGGACACCTTAACTTTGACAAAGGAGGCAAGGGTATACAATGGAAAAAAGACAACCTCTTTAACAAGTGGTGCTGGGAAAACTGGTCAACTACTTGCAAAAGAATGAAACTAGAACAATTTCTAACACCATACACAAATATAAACTCAAAATGGATTAAAATCTAAATATAAGACTAGAAACTATAGAACTCCTAGAGGAGAACATAGGCAAAACACTCTCCAACATAAATCACAGAAGGATCCTCTATGACCCACCTCCCAAAATATTGGAAATAAAAGCAAAAATAAACAAATGGGACCTAATTAAAATTAAAAGCTTTTGCACAACAAAGGAAACTATAAGCAAGGTGAAAAGACAGCCTTCAGAATGGGAGAAAATAATCCAAATGAAGCAACAGACAAAGGATTAATATCAAAAATATAAAAGCAACTCCTGCAGCTCCACTCCAGAAAAGTAAACGACCCTATCAACAAATGGGCCAAAGAACTAAACAGACATTTCTCCAAAGAAGACATACAGATGGCTAACAAACACATGGAAAGGTGCTCAACATCACTCATTATCAGATAAATGCAAATCGAAACCACAATGACATACAATTACATGCCAGTCATGATAGCTGCTATCCAAAAGTCTACAAGAAATGAATGCTGGAGAGGGTGTGGAGAAAAGGGGACCCTCTTACACTGTTGGTGGGAATGAAAACTAGTAAAACCACTATGGAGAACAGTGTGGGGATTCCTAAAAAACTGGAAATAGAACTGCCATATTACCCAGCAGTCCCACTCCTGAGCATAGACATTGAGAATACCAGAACTGAAAGAGACACGTGCACCCCCAATGTTCATCACAGCTCTGTTTATAATAGCCAGGACATGGAAGCAACCTAGATGCCCATCATCAGACCAATGGATAAGGAAGCTATGGTACATATACACAATGGAATATTTCTCAGCCATTAAAAAGAATACATTTGAATCAGTTCTAATGAGATGGATGAAACTGGAGCCCATCTCATACAGAGTGAAGTAAGCCAGAAAGATAAAGACCAATACAGTATACTAACGCATATATATGGAATTTTAAAAGATGGTAATGATAACCCTATATGCAAAACAGAAAAAGAGACACAGATTTATAGAATATACTGGTGGACTCTGTGGGAGAAGGCGAGAGAGTTCTGAGAGAGTAGATTTGAAACAAGTATACTATCAAGGGTGAAACAGATCACCAGCCCAGGTTGGATGCATGAGACAAGAGCTCAGGGCTGGTGCACTGGGAAGACCCAGAGGGATGGGATGGGGAGGGAGGTAGGAGGGGGTATCGGGATGGGGAACACATGTAAATCCATGGCTGATTCATGTCAGTGTATGGCAAAATCTTCTACAATATTGTAAAGTAATTAGCCACCAACTAATAAAAATAAATGAAAAAAAAATTTCACCAACTGGCTATGATAATTTTGTGCCTTTCTGTACTTGAATATTTATCACAACAGCTTTTTTTTTTTTTTTTTTTTTTCCAAATTCTGGCTTTGTAGCATCTCCAGAGCTTCAGGGCTCAAAAATTATTAGCCTCTTGAGTAAAGTTCCACTTTTTATACAAAATTACCTATATTATTTTGACTTGGAGATAAAACCGTGGAAAATACACAGAATTCAGAGTTAGAAGGAACTGTAACCTTGCCTAATCTTTGAGAACAAAGATAATGCAAAGCCAAAGCTGAAGCACCTTTGTTTCTAGAGCTCTATTGCTTAAGCATTCAAAAATATTTTCCCACTAATTCCAAACAAAACCCCTTAAGACTAAGTTAATTAAAATTGTAGCTAGATCTATCTTTGACATTCTGAACCCAATTGTATCTACAAGCCTGGGTTAAATCGAACAATTATATCTTCCATATAGAGTTGATGGGAGAATTCAGTGAGTTACCATGTATTTGGTAACTCATATATACTGTATACCATATACAATGTATATGACACCTAGTATATGGTTGGTACTAAATACTAAATATAATTTCTTCAATAAATGGTGTTTTTCTTTTACTTTCAGCATTCAGAACATGTTCATTTAATTATATTAACTAGTGTCAATATTAATGACAGAATTTATGATATATGTCTGTGGTCATTTTAACATTATGGAGATATAATCTACCAAATCTTCAGAAGCATAATTTCCCCTTCATTCAAATCTCCTGGGAAGTTCAGACTTCACAAGAGGACTGTGTATGCAAAAGCCTAAGGGAGTTATTTCTGAAAAAAAAAAATAGAAAAGGAAATAAAATGTCACTAGGCAGTTTCTAAAAGGAAACAATATAATTATAAATTGGTTTCTCCTCAGAAATGTATTTTTAATTCTCTAGTTTTAAAGCCTATTGATTTTCAGCAGGAGATTTCATTAATCCCAATGTCATACAGTGAGTTTGGTTTTTCTTTTATCTTCCCATCTCTTCTAAATTGTTAGTATATTTTATCAAGGTTCTGAAGAATCCTGCAATGGAACTCTAAAATGTTGAACACCTGGGGAAAAACAGAATATAACAAGCAAGCAGAGTTGAAACATTCTGGGAAATAGCAGTTCCTAGTTCCTGAATGTTTCCCCTCTTCTAGTTAAAATAACTTAGAAGTATTGATTTTTTTTTTTCTTTTTGAGGTGGTTTTGTCAGCTTAAACTAGAACAGGAGAAGCCGTGTTATATTGTATAATAACAGAGGAATTTAGGAAAGTAAAATTAGTTTCACTAAAAGTAAGTAAATATCAAATTTTGCCCATATCTCAAAGCAGGACTTATAGGAATTTCAGATTTTTTTAGACAATACATCTATTGCAAGTTTCACTTTTGAATTAATTTGAGAATTAGAGCATAGTAATGAGGCTATTAAAGGATCATCATCAGTACCTACCCCAGCCTCAAACAAATAACACACTAGACATTTACTTCATAAGCTTTGGGAAGAATCTATTTGAGAATCTATTTGCAGCAAAAGTGGAAAGAAATAAACAATCATTTAATTATAGCTGATGAGTATTGTATACTGTGGCTAACTACGCAGAAAATAAAATTTGAGTTAATTCAAGTTATTAGTGAACACATTCTCATATGGAGATGATTGAAAACCTTTTGAGTCTTCTGAAGCTTATAAAATTAGAAATATAAACCTTACCTCAAAGAAAGAAAGGTTTTTCATATTGGGATTTTATAAGTACTCTTAAATAAATGTGAGTCTATTTTATCATTTCATGAGAATGTATTTCCACTCTGCTCTTTTTTATTTCCTTCCTTGTACTAGTTTGGGATTTTTATGTTCTTTCTCTAGTTCCCTGAGTGTATACATACATATATACATACATATATACATATACATATACATATACATATACATATATATAATTCTGTAAATATCCGTCTTGGAAATATTTTCGTTGCTTCCCATAAGTTTTGGTATAGGGTGATTTCATTTTCATTTGTCTCAAGATATTTTTTGCTTTTTCTTATGATTTCTTCTTTGACCCACTGATCGTTAAGGAGCATGTTGTTTAATCTCCATGATTTATGAATTTTCCAGTTTTCTTTTGTGACAGATTTCTTGTTTTATAACAATAGAGTCAGAAATATTATTTCAATCTTCTTAAATGTGTTAAGAACGTGTGGCCTAACAAATAACCTACTTGGCATAGCGTCCAAGTGTGCTAGAGAAGATGTGTTCTGCTGTAGTTGGATAAAATACTATATATATGTCTGTCAGCTCTATCTGCTCTAAGGAATAGTTTTTAAGTCTAATACTTCCTTATTGATTTTCTGTCTGGGTGAGGTATATATTGTTGACAGTGGGTTACTGAAATCTCTTATTATTACTGCATTGCTGTCTATTTCTCTCTTCAGATCTGTCAATATTTACATTGTATATTTAGATATTGCCATAATGAGTACATAAATATTTACAGTTGCTATATCACCTTGATGAACTGACACATTTATCATTAAATAATAACCTTCTTTGTCTCTTGTTAGTCTTGACTAAAGTATATTTTGAGTGATATAAGTATAGCTACTCCCATTTTCTTTTGGTTTCCATTTTCATGGAATTATTTTTTTCATCACTTCTCTTTCAATTTATTTGTATCTTTACAACTAAAGTGAGTCTCTTGTGAGAGCATAGAGTAGGGTTTTTCTGTTTGTTAGTTTTGTTTTTTTTTCAATCAATCCAGCCAGTCTACTTCTTTTGGTTGGGAAATTTAGTCCATTTAAATGTAATTACTCTCAGAACATCCCACCCTGGCCTTGAAATAAGTATACTATCAAGGGCAAAACAGATCACCAACCCAGGTTGGATGCATGAGACAAGTGCTTAGGGCTGGTGCACTGGGAAAACCCAGAGGGATGGGATGGGGAGGGAGGTGGGAGGGGGTATCGGGATGGGGAACACATGTAAATCCATGGCTGATTCATGTCAATGTATGGCAAAAACCACTACAATATTGTAAAGTAATTAGCCTCCAACTAATAAAAATAAATGAAAAAAATGTAATTACTGATAGGTATGTACTTAATATAGCTATTCTGTTCATTGTTCTCGTGCTTTGTGATTCCTTTGTTCCACTTTTCCTCTCTGCTCTCTTCCTTTGTGATTTCAAAGGAATGAAATAAATATCCATAGTGGTATAGTTGTTTCTTTTCTTTATCTTTTGTGTATGTACTATAGTTTTTCTGTGGTTGCCATGAAACTTATCTAAAACATCTTATAGGTTTAGTAGTCTATTTTAAACTGATAACAAGTTAAATCTGAGCACATAATAAAGATCTGTATTTTTACACTGTTCCATAAATTTTCCATCTTTGATGTCATAAATTATACTTTTTAATATTATGTATCCACTAACAAATTATTATATCTATCAACTCAGTTCAGTCACTCAGTCATGTCTGACTCTTTGTGACCCCATGGACTGCAGCACGCCAGGTTCCCCTGCCCATCATCAACTCCCACAGCTTGCTCAAACTCATGTACATTGAGTTAGTGATGCCATCCAACCATCTCATCCTCTGATGTCCCCGTCTTCTCCTGCCTTCAATCTTTCCCAGTACCAGGGTCTTTTCCAAAGAGTCAGTTATTCGCATCAGGTGGCCATAGTATTGGAGTTTCAGCATCAGTCCTTTGAATAATTATTTAGGACTGATTTCATTTAGGATTGACTGGTTTAATCTCCTGGAAGTCCAAGGGACTCTCTAGAGTCTTCTCCAACACCACAGTTCAAAAGCATCAATGCTTCAGTGCTCAGGTTTCTTTATAGTCCAACTCACACATCCATACATGACTACTGGAAAAAACATAGTTTTGATTAGATGGGCCTTTTTCAGCAAAGTAATGTCTCTGCTTTCTAATAAGCTGTCTAGGTTGGCCATAGCTTTCCTTCCAAGGAGTAAGTGTCTTTTAGTTTCATGGCTGCAGTCACCATCTGCAGTGATTTTGGAGCCCAAGAAAATAAAGTCTGTCACTGTTTCCATTGTTTCCCCATCTATTTGCTATGAAGTGATGGGACCAGATTCTATGAATGCTGATTTTTAATCCAGCTTTTTCACTCTCCTCTTTTACTTTCATCAAGAGGCTCTTCATTTCCTGTTTACTTTCTGCCATAAGGGTTTTGTCATGTGCATATCTGAGGTTATTGATATTTCTCCCACAAATATTGATTCCAGATATTTTAATATTATTTTAGTTTTTATACTAGAGTAATAAGCAATTTATTCTGTACCATTAAATTATCAAATTATTATGAATTTAACTATATATTAACTTCACCAGTGAATTTTATACTTTCATATATCTTCACATTAGTATTTAGAATCCTTTCATTTCAGCTGGAAGAACCCCCTTCAACCTTTCTCATGAGGTTTGTCTAGTGATGATGCGTTCCTTCAGCTTTGGTCTGGAAAACTCTCTTTCTCGCCTTCAGTTCTGAAGGACAGCTTTATCAGGGAGAGTTTTCTTGGTTGAAAGAGGAGTTTTGTTAATTTCTTTCATCACTTTGAAAATAACGTCCCACTTCCCTCTGGTTTACACATTTTATGCTGAAAAATCTGCTTATAGTCTTACAGGAGTTTCCTTGTGTGACACTATTGCTTTTCTCTTGCTGTTTTTAAGATTCTTTCCTTGTTTTTAATCTTAAACAATGTAATTGTAATGTGTCTAAGTATGGAACTCTTTGATTTCATGTCATTTGGTGTTTTGGGGCTTCCTGATCTAAGTGTCAGTTTCTTTCCTTAGGTTAGGGAGGTCTTTGTCATTATTTATTTGATCAAGCTTTCTACACTTTTCTTCTTCTGGGACCTCTCTGATGCATATTTTGGTCTAAATATGTGCCTGTTAAGAACTGCTTATTTGTGTGCTACAGTCCCATGGGACTCATGAATATAAGACTTGTTGGCTGTAGAGACAGAAGATATGAGACTCATGCATCAGATAACAGCCACAAAAGCTGGGGCACCAGACACGTGCACAAGCTCCTTCGAGGAAGATACTGACCACTTGCTGATGAACAATATTTGTTGGCATCTCCAGTCTCCAGGGATGATTTCAGCCAAGCCCTAGATACATGCTAAATTAGAAGCTAGACCCTCAAGCAGCAGCTTGTAAAATATTCAGGCTGTGGAAAGTGTTTTTGTGCCTATAAAGAACTAATTCTCTGATTGCTAGAATCTTGTGGATCTTGTGGACCCAAACCCCACTGGGCTTCTGATTTCAAGACAAGGACTCAATTTTGGAGAAAAGGCAGCACAGTGTTATGAGCCTAACATCTTGTGTTCAAAAGGAGATAGAAATCTCCAAAGCATATACAGCTTTCTAACAGTATTCTTTTTCATACCTCCAATAACCTTAAGCTCATGATTATAAGTTCAGATCATTATTTTCTACCTTTACACTCAAGTTACCACTATGAGTGTTTACTACCTAATTTGGTCCCAGTGTGACTTACTTAGTGAAACTTTGCATTTCAAGGATTGAACTAATTCTCTTTAGAAACATCAAGACTTTATACACATTTCTAGTCTTACTGGATATAGTGAGGTACTGTGAAGATCCATATGGTGAGTAAATTAAATCAAGCTATAATTTATTTGAAATGCATGTTATTCTATCTTTTTAAAAGAACTCACACTTCTGTGTGTTAATTTTATATCCTGCAACTTTACTATATTCGTTGATTAGCTCTAGTAATTTTCTGGTAGAATCTTTAGGGTTTTCTATGTAGAAGATCATGTCATCTGCGAATGAAGCAACAGACAAAGGATTAATCTCAAAAATATACAAGCAACTCCTGCAGCTCAATTCCAGAAAAATAAATGACCCAATCAAAAAATGGGCCAAAGAACTAAACAGACATTTCTCCAAAGAAGACATACAGATGGCTAACAAACACATGAAAAGATGCTCAACATCACTCATTATTAGAGAAATGCAAATCAAAACCACAATGAGGTACCATGACACGCCAGTCAGGATGGCTGCTATCCTAAAGTCTACAAGCAATAAATGCTGGAGAGGGTGTGGAGAAAAGGGAACCCTCTTACACTGTTGGTGGGAATGCAAACTAGTACAGCCACTATGGAGAACAGTGTGGAGATTTCTTAAAAAACTGGAAATAGAACTGCCATATGACCCAGCAATCCCACTTCAGGTCATGCACACTGAGGAAACCAGATCTGAAAGAGACACGTGCACCCCAATGTTCATCGCAGCACTGTTTATAATAGCCAGGACATGGAAGCAACCTAGATACCCATCAGCAGACGAATGGATAAGGAAGCTGTAGTACATATACATTATGGAATATTATTCAGCCATTAAAAAGAATTCATTTGAATCAGTTCTAATGAGATAGATGAAACTGGAGCCCATTATACAGAGTGAAGTAAGCCAGGAAGATAAAGACCAATACAGTATACTAACATATATATGGAATTTAGAAAGATGGAAATGATAACCTTATATGCAAAACAGAAAAAGAGACACAGATGTACAGAACAGAATTTTGGACTCTGTGGGAGAAGGCGAGGGTGGGATGTTTTGAGAGAACAGCATCAAAACATGTACATTATCTAGGGTGAAACAGATCACCAGCCCAGGCTGGATGCATGAGATGAGTGCTCGGGCCTGGTGCACTGGGAAGACCCAAAAGAATCGGGTGGAGAGGGAGGCCAGAGGGGGGATCGGGATGGGGAATACATGTAAATCCAGGGCTAATTCATGTCAATGTATGACAAAAACCATTACAATATTGTAAAGTAATTTGCCTTCAACTAATAAAAATAAATGGAAAAAATAAATAAATAAAAGAACTCACACTGTGTTCCTAGGACAACCACTTAAGAACTCACACTGTGTTCCTAGGACAACCACTAAAATTTCAACAGTTTTTTCAAATATATGCTGGTAAAGTCTTATTTTTATATTTCTTATGTAATACATTTCACCTTGCGTTTCTAGTATCTCTGTGTTTTCAGGTATACTGAAATTGCCATGAGAATAATAGTGAGTTCGTTTAAATGAAATTAGGTGAGTAAACATATTCCCTATAACCGACTTAGAGTTGTAGAGATAGTTTGGGATAAGAATATTGATTTACTTTTCACCTCTCATCACCATGCCAAGTTGAAACATAGATTCATGTAGCTATTCCTTATATAGATCAATTCTAAGTATAATTAATCATAGCAAGTAGAGTTAGAAATAACATAGTAAGATCTCCAATTCATTGAAAGCCTATTTCATGCTTCTCTTTTTCCAGTATATTTTTATGTCTTGTCTAGACAGCTGTCCTTTCTCAGTTCTAATATTCCAAATTGCTCTTTAAAACTTTTATGGTCTAGCACCTACCTCACTGCAGAGTTTTTAAATGATCTTTACTAGTAAGTTTATTGTTACTCAAGTTTTTATATAATGCAACAAAAAATCTTAAAGGAAAGCATATCATTATTTTCGTTGTAGTTATATGAATTAAGATCAATAAAGTTGGCATGGTTTAGTTTACTATATAAAATATAAAATTAATGATAATTGCAATAAAAAAGAAAAGCATATCATTATAACTAGTATTATTAATCTACCTACATATTTCACAGAAAAAAAATCAGAAGAATTTGATCTTAGGAACTTAAATATTAACCACAAACTGAATCTGACTAAGGACATTCATGTTGTGTACCTGGATCAAGATTTTATTACATATCCTCATGAAACAGATGGGCTTCTATAATACATCACTTTCTGAAGCTGTTGGACTTACTTCCATTCTTAACCAGGCAACATCTTATAAAATAAATAGAGCATGTTTTATAAAAGGAAAACACTACATATGTCAATGATTGTTTCACAAGCATATGCCAAGACAATGACCTAAAAGTAATTGTTTGGTACCTAATTTGAAGGAGAAATTAATATATGTTCCCTTTCTTAGAGTTCTGTAAATTTTCAAGACCCCACTTTAACATTAAATATGTGTTCTATTATAAAGGAAAATATAAATAAGATATACTTTATGAGACTGGAATATTTTCTGTCATATCAATAAATAGGGATGCTTTTCACAGCTATCAGTGATCTGGACCTCCAAATATGGATTTCTGAGCCCAGGGGATACCCAAGAAGAACAATTCTTGCTATCCTTCAGCCATTGAGCTGCTGCCACAAGCTGCCACCACTCGCTACAATCAGTGAGGAACTAAGGATATGAAAAATCATATCACAGGATGTTTGCCCCAAATGGCTGAAATGTATATGAAAGGAAATATTTCAGTAAGCCTAGACTCTTGCATCTTCCTATACATAGAAAAATGCTAAATTCCTTGAGATGTCTGGCTTTTCTTAGTTAATAATAATCTTTTGATATTCAGACTACCTGCTTCTTGTTGCAAACTTCTATATAACCTGACTCCTACCCTGCCTCCGGTGAGCAGTTTCTCTCAGGGTTACTTGAAATGCTGGTTCCTGGGCTTGAAGTCCTAACAATTCCCACCAAATAAGACATAACTCTCAACTTTTAGGTTGTGACTAGTTTTTAAGTCAACACTTAGAATTATCTGGGCTTCTGTGGTAGCTCAGCTGGTAAAGAACCTGCCTGCAAAGCAGAAGACTCCTGTTCAATCCCTGGGTCAGGAAGATTCCCTGGAGAAGGGATAGGCTACCCACTCAAGTATTCGTAGGCTTTCCTGGTGGCTCAGATGGTAAAGAATCCACCTGCAATGTTAGAGACCTGGGTTCGATCCCTGGATTGGAAAGATTCCATGGAGAAGGGAATGGCTACCCAGTCCAGTACTCTGGACTAGGTAATTTCATGGACAGGGGAGTCTGGCAGGCTACAGTCCATGGCGTTGCAAACAGTCAGACACGACTCAGTGACTTTCACTCACTTTAAAGCTTTCATGTGTAAATTGAAATGCTTGGTGATATATCATTTTAAAAAGGTTTCTCTTCTCCTACCATCATAGACTGAGTAAGGGAAAGAATCCATGACAAAATGCACTATAAAATTTAAGCTAAATTTTTTGCTATTACTATTAAGTAATAGTGAAAGTGAAATTTGTCAGTGATATTATGCTGACACTAGTTTGGTACAAATTATTTCATCAAAAGGGATGCACTGTAAGAATATTATGAGTTTGTGGTTATGCTGTGCATAAAACTGTGTAGGAGACAAACTGTCAACTCATCAAAATGACAACTGTCAAATAATGAGATATTCAATTTGATATACAATTTTATTTTCAAAGTATAACTACTTGAAATATAAAGCATTATGAAAAATATCTTAGAAGCAATATGACACACTAAAAATATATATCATAAATATCACACTTTATTCAGTCACTCAGTCATGTCCAGCTCTTTGTTACTGATTGGACTGCAGCATGCCAGGCTTCCCTGTACATCACAAACTCCCAAAGTCTATTCAAAAGCACGCCCATCACAATGGTGATGTCATTCAATCATCTCATCCTCTGTTGTCCCCTTATCCTCCTGCCTTCAATCTCTCCAAGCATCAGGGTCTTTTCAAAAGAGTTGGTTCTTAATATCAGGTGGCCAAATATTGGAGTTTCAGCTTCAGCATGAACCTTTCCAATGAATCTGCAGGACTGATTTTGCTTAGGATTGACTGGCTTGATCTCCTTGCAGTCCAAGGGACTCTCAAGAGTCATCTCCAACACCACAGTTCAAAAGCATCAATTCTTCAGCACTCAGTTTTCTTTACGGTCCAATTCTCACATCCATACATGACTACTGGAAAAACCAAAGCTTCGACTAGACGGACATTTGTTTGTAAGGTAATGTCTCTGCTTTTTAACATGCTGTCTAGGTTGGTCATGAGAGGAGCAACTCCACGTTCAAGGTCAGGAGGGGCAGCCGTGAGGAGATACTCCTCTTCCAAGTTAAGGAGCAGCAGCTGCACTTTGCTGGTTGAGACATGAAGAGATAATCCACTTCCAAGGTAAGATAAACCCAAGTAAGACGGTAGGTGTTGTGAGAGGGCATCAAAGGGCAGGCACACTGAAACCATAATCACATACAACTAGCCAATCTGATCACATGGACCACAGGCTTGTCTAACTCAGTGAAACTAAGCCATGTCGTGTGGGGTCACCAAAGATGGACGGATCATGGTGGAGAGATCTGACAGAATGTGGTCCACTGGAGAAGGGAGTGGCAACCCACTTCAGTATTCTTGCCTTGAGGACTCCATGAACAGTATGAACAGGCAAAATGATAGGACACTGAGAGAGGAACTTCCCAGGTCGGTAGGTGCCCCATATGCTACTGGAGATCACTGGAGAAATAACTCCAGAATGAATGAAGGGATGGAGCCAAAGCAAAAACAATACCCAGTTGTGGATGTGACTGGTGATAGAATTAAGGCCCAATGCTGTAAAGAGCAGTATTGCATAGGAACTTGGAATGTTAGGTCCATGAATCAAGGCAAATCGGAAGTGGTCAAACAGGACATTGCAAGAGTGAACGTCGACATTCTAGGAATCAGTGAACTAAAATGGACTGGAATGGGTGAATTTAACTCAGATGACCATTATATCTACTACTATGGGCGGGAATCCCTTAGAAGAAGTGGAGTAGCCATCTTGGTCAATAAAAGAGTCTGAAATGCAGTACTTATATGCAATCTCAAAAATGACAGAATGATCTCTGTTCGTTTCCAAAGCAAACCATTCTGTATCATGGTAATCCAAGCCTATCCCCAACCAGTAACTCTGAAGAAACTAAGGTTGAACCATTCTATGAAGACTTACACGACCCCTTAGAACTAACACCCAGAAAAGAAGTCCTTTTCTTTTTTTTTTTTTTAGATTTGTGGACTTGAAATTTTTTTTTTTGTCCATTTTATTTTATTTTTTTTTAATTAGTTGGAGGCTAATTACTTCACAACATTTCAGTGGGTTTTGTCATACATTGATATGAATCAACCATAGAGTTACACATATTCCCCATCCCGATCCCCCCTCCCACCTCCCTCTCCACCCGATTCCTCTGGGTCTTCCCAGTGCACCAGGCCCGAGCACTTGTCTCATGCATCCCACCTGGGCTGGTGATCTGTTTCACCATAGATAATATACATGCTGTTCTTTTGCAACATCCCACCCTCACCTTCTCCCACAGAGTTCAAAAGTCTGTTCTGTACTTCTGTGTCTCTTTTTCTGTTTTGCATATAGGGTTGTCATTACCATCTTTCTAAATTCCATATATATGTGTTAGTATGCTGTAATGTTCTTTATCTTTCTGGCTTAATTCACTCTGTATAATGGGCTCCAGTTTCTAAGGAAGCTGTGGTACATATACACCATGGAATATTACTCAGCCGTTAAAAAGAATTCATTTGAATCAGTTCTAATGAGAAGTCCTTTTCATTATAGGGGGCTGGTATGCAAAAGAATGAATTCAAGAAACACCTGGAGTAACATGCAAATTAGGCTTTGGAGTACAGAATGAAACACAGCAAAGGCTAATAGAGTTTTGCCAAGAGAACGCACTGGTCATAGAAAACACCCGCTTCCAACAACCCAAGAGAACATTCTACACATGGACATCACCAGATAGTCAACACCGAAATCAGACTGATTATATTCTTTGCAGCCGAAGATGGACAAGCTGTATGCAGTCAGCAAAAACAAGACTGGGAGCTGACTGTGGCTCAGATCATGAACTCCTTATTGCCAAATTCAGACTTAAATTGAAGAAATTAGGGAACACCACTAGACCATTCAGGTATGACCTAAATCGGACACCTTATGACTATACAGTGAAGTGAGAAATAGATTTAAGGGACTAGATCTGATAAACAGAGAGCCTGATGAACTATGGACGGAGGTTCATGACATTGTACAGGAGACAGGGATCAAGACCATCCCCATGGAAAAGAAGTGCAAAAAGGTCATACGGTACTGAATTTTGTCAAAGGCTTTATCTGCATCTATTGAGATTATCATATTGTTTTTATCTTTCAATTTGTTAGTATGGTGTATAATATTGTTTCAATCCCCTATACTGAAGAATCCTTGCATCCCTGTAATAAATCCAACTTGATCATGGTGTATGAGCTTTTTGATGTGTTGCTGATCTGTTTGCTAAAATTTTGTTGAGGATTTTTACATCTATGTTCTTCAGTGATATTGGCCTGTAGTCTTGTGTTGTCTTTGTCTGGTTTTGGAGTCAGGGTGATGGTGGCCTTGTAGAATGAGTTTGGAAGTTCCCCTCCCTCTGCAATTTTTTGAGAGATTTAGAAGGATAGACATTAGATCTTCTCCAAATGTTTGATAGAATTCTCCTGTGAAGCCATCGGGTCCTGAGCTTTTGTTTTTGGGAGTTTTTTGATCACAGCTTTAATTTCAGTACTTGTAATTGGGTTTTTCATAATTTCTATTTCCTCCTTGTTCAGTCTTGGAGGATTGAACTTTTCTAAGAATCTGTCCATTTCTTCCAGGTTATCCATTTTATTGCCATATAGTTGATCATAATAGTCTCTTATAATCCTTTGTATTTATGCATTGTCTGTTTTTTTTTTAAATTTATTTATTTATTTATTTTTTCAGTGGGTTTTGTCATACATTGACATGAATCAGCCATAGATTTACACGTATTCCCCATCCCGATCCCCACTCCCACCTCCCTCTCCACCCGATTCCTCTGGGTCTTCCCAGTACACCAGGCCCGAGCACTTGTCTCATGCATCCCACCTGGGCTGGTGACCTGTTTCACCATAGATAATATACATGCTGTTCTTTCGCAACATCCCACCCTCACCTTCTCCCACAGAGTTCAAAAGTCTGTTCTGTACTTCTGTGTCTCTTTTTCTGTTTTGCATATAGGGTTGTCATTATCATCTTTCTAAATTCCATATATATGTGTTAGTATGCTGTAATGTTCTTTATCTTTCTGGCTTACTTCATTCTGTATAAGGGGCTCCAGTTTCATCCATCTCATTAGAACTGGTTCAAATGAATTCTTTTTAACGGCTGAGTAATATTCCATGGTGTATATGTACCACAGCTTCCTTATCCATTCATCTGCTGATGGGCATCTAGGTTGCTTCCATGTCCTGGCTATTATAAACAGTGCTGCGATGAACATTGGGGTGCACGTGTCTCTTTCAGATCTGGTTTCCTCAGTGTGTATGCCCAGAAGTGGGATTGCTGGGTCATATGGCAGTTCTATTTCCAGTTTTTTAAGAAATCTCCACACTGTTTTCCATAGCGGCTGTACTAGTTTGCATTCCCACCAACAGTGTAAGAGGGTTCCCTTTTCTCCACATCCTCTCCAGCATTTATTGCTTGTAGACTTTTGGATAGCAGCCATCCTGACTGGCGTGTAATGGTACCTCATTGTGGTTTTGATTTGCATTTCCCTGATAATGAGTGATGTTGAGCATCTTTTCATGTGTTTGTTAGCCATCTGTATGTCTTCTTTGGAGAAATGTCTGTTTAGTTCTTTGGCCCATTTTTTGATTGGGTCATTTATTTTTCTGGAATTGAGCTTCAAGAGTTGCTTGTATATTTTTGAGATTAATCCCTTGTCTGTTTCTTCATTTGCTATTATTTTCTCCCAATCTGAGGGCTGTCTTTTCACCTTACTTATAGTTTCCTTTGTTGTGCAAAAGCTTTTAAGTTTCATTAGATCCCATTTGTTTAGTTTTGCTTTTATTTCCAATATTCTAGGAGGTGGGTTATAGAGGATCTTGCTTTGATTTATGTCGGAGAGTGTTTTGCCTATGTTCTCCTCTAGGAGTTTTATAGTTTCTGGTCTTACATTTAGATCTTTAATCCATTTTGAGTTTAATTTTGTGTATGGTGTTAGAAAGTGTTCTAGTTTCATTCTTTTACAAGTGGTTGATCAGCTTTCCGAGCACCACTTGTTAAAGAGGTTGTCTTTTTTCCATTGTATATCCTTGCCTCCTTTGTCAAAGATAAGGTGTCCATAAGTTCGTGGATTTATCTCTGGGCTTTCTATTCTGTTCCATTGATCTCTATTTCTGTCTTTGTGCCAGTACCATACTGTCTGTTTTAACCTCTCATTTTTCATTTCTAATTTTGTTTATTTGATTCTTCTCTCTTTTTTTCTTGATGAGTCTGGCTAAAGTTTTTTTTTTTTTTTTTTTAATCTTCACAAGGAACCAGCTTTTAGTTTTCCTAATCTTTATTAGTATTTCTTTCATTGCTTTTTTATTTATTACTGCTCAAATTTTTATATTTCCTTCTACTAATTTTGAATTTTTTTAATTCTTCAATTTCAAGTTGTTTTAGGTGTAAAGTTAGGTTGTCTGTTAGATTTTTTTCTTGTTTCTTGAGTTAGGATTGTATTGCTATCCACTTTCCTCTTAGAACTGCTTTTCTTGCCTCCCATATGTTTTGAGTTGCCGTGTTTTCATTGTCATTTGTTTCTAGATATTATTTTATTTCCCTTTTGATTTCTTTAGTAACCTATTGGTTCTTTGGAAATATGTTGTTTAATCTCCATGTGTTTCTGTTTCTTACATTTTTTTCCTTATAATTGATATCTAGTTATTTTCTTGTAATTGATATCTAATCTCTAGTGTTGTGGTCAGAGAAGATGTTTGATACAATTTTGATTTTCTTAAATTTACTGAGTTTTGATTTGTGACACAATATGTGGTCTATCCTGGAGAATGTTCCATGTGCAATTGAGAAGAAGGTATATTCTTCTGCATTTGGTTGGAATGTCCTAAAGATATCAATGAGATCCATCTCATCTAACACAAAATTAAAGACTTATGTTTCCTTATGAATTTTCTGTTTTGATAGTCTATCCATTGGTGTGAATGGGGTGTTAAAGTCTCCTATTATTATTATGTTACTGTCAACTTCTCCTTTTATGTCTGTTAGTGTTTGTCTTCAGAGAAGGCAATGGCAACCCGTTCCAGTACTCTTGCGTGGAAAACCCCATTGATGAAGAAGCCTGGTAGGCTGCAGTCCATGAGGTCACTAAGAGTCGGACACGACTGAACAAATTCACTTTCACTTTTCACTTCCATGCGCTGGAGAAGGAAATGGCAATCCACTCCAGTGTTCTTGCCTGGAGAATCCCAGGGACGGGGGAGCCTGGTGGGCTGCCGTCTATGGAGTCACACAGAGTCGGACACGACTGAAGTGACTTAGCAACAGCAGCAGTGTTTGTCTTATGTATTGAGGTGTTCCTACGTTGGATGCATAGATATTTACAGTTGTTATATCTTCCTCTTGAATTAATCCCTTGATCGTAATGTAGTGTCCTTCCTTATTTCTTTTAATATTCTTTATTTAAGGTCTCTTTTGTCTGATATGAGGATTGCTACTCCAGCTTTACTTGGTTCTCATTCCGTGGAATATATTTTTCCATCCTTTCACTTTCAGGCTATATGTGTCTTTAGGTCTGAAGTGGGTTTCTTATGGACAGCATATATATGGGTCTTGTTTTTTTATCCATTCAGCTAGTCTCTATGTTTCGGTTGGAGCATTTAATCTATTTTCATTTAAAATAATTATTGATATGCATGTTCCTATTGCCATTTTCTTAATTGTTTGGGGTTGATTTTGTAAATCTTTTTGTCTTCTCTTGTATTTATTGACTATATAATTCCCTTTAACTCTTGTTGTAAAGCTAGTTTGGTGGTACTGAATTCTCTTAACCTTTGCTTGTCTGAAAAGCTTTTCATTTCTCCATCAATTTTGAATGAGATCCTTGCCAGGTACAGTAATCTTGGTTGTAGATTTTTCCCTTCAAATACTTTAACTATATCCTGCCATTCCCTTCTGGACTGCAGAATTTCTACTGAAAGATCAGCTGTTAAGCATTTGGGGTTTCCCTTGTATGTTACTTGTTGCTTCTGCCTTGCTGCTTTTAATATTCTTTCTTTGTGTTTAGCCTTTGTTAGTTTGCTTAGTATGTGCCCTGGTGTGTTTCTCCTTGGGTTTACCCTATATGGGACTCTTTGTGTCTCTTGGACTTGATTGACTATTTCCTTTTACATCTTAGGCAAATTTTCAACTCTAAGCTCTTCAAAAATTTTCTCATACTTTTTTTTTTTTTTTTTCTCTTCTTCTGGGACCCCTATAATTCGAGTGTTGATGTTTTTCGATATTGTCCCCAAATTATCTGAGACTATCCTCAGCTCTTTTCATTCTTTTATTTTATTCAGCTCTTCAGAAGCTTTTTTCCTACCATTTTATTTTCCAGCTCACTGATTCATTCTTCTGCTTCAGGTATTTTACTATTTATTCTTTCTAGAGTATTTTTAATTTCAGTATTATGCTGTTTGTCTCTGTATGTTTATTCTTTAATTCTTCTAGGTCTTTGTTAATTGGTTCTTGCATTTTCTCCATTCTGTTTTCAAGGTTTTTTTTTTTTTAAATCATCTTTACTATCATTATTATGAATTCTTTTTCAAAGAGTTTGTCTATTTCCTCTTCATTTATTTGTACTTCTGTGTTTTCTAGTTTGTTCCTTCATTTGTGTAGTATTTCTCTGCTTTTTAATTATTATTACTTTTTACTTATTGTGTTTGAGGAGTCCTTTTCCCAGGCTTCAGGGAAGGTTGAATTATTTCTTCCTTTTGGTTTCTGCTCTCCTAAGGTTGGTCCAATGGTGTGTGTAAGGTTTGTATAGGGTGAGATTCATGCTGAGTTTTTTGTTTGTTTCTTTTTACTCTGATGGGTGATGTGGTAACCCTGTCTGCTGATGATTGGGCTTATATCTTTGTTTTGTTTGTTGTTTAGATGAGGCATCCTGCCCAGGGTGCTACTGGTGGTTGAGTGATGCTGGGTCTTGTGTTAAAGTGGTTTCCTTTGTGTGAGTTCTCACTATTTGAGACTCTCTAGAATTAGTTCTCTGGTGTTCTAGGGTTTTGGTGTCAGTGCTGCTACTTCAAAGGCTCAAGGCTTGATCTCTGGTCAGGAACAAGATTCCAAAGGTGTTTTGTTATGGCATTAAATGAGATTAAAACAAATATCCAAAAAAAAAGAAAAAAATAAAGAAACCAACGATGAACCTCAGACAAATGTCAGTTACAACATCAGGCAAGTAATAATTAAAATAATGGAATGTACAGATATATATATACATTCATGAGCAAAGTAAAATCAGTCCAACAAAAAATAAAGTACAGTAGATTGACCTTGCAAATAAAGGAAATAAAAAGTTATATTTA
Source organism: Dama dama (assembly GCF_033118175.1). Classification (NCBI taxonomy): domain Eukaryota; kingdom Metazoa; phylum Chordata; class Mammalia; order Artiodactyla; family Cervidae; genus Dama; species Dama dama. The sequence goes on from NC_083714.1 coordinate 75,470,273, forward strand.
CCACTTAAGAAAAAAACTAACCAGAGGACAAATTGGAAAACAAAACTAAAGACAGGTACCAAGTGAGGAATAAAACAATGAAGGCAAAACTAACAAATTTGTTGAGAGGAAAGGAAAGTAAGAAAAGAAAGAAAGAATATGCAAAGGTAAGAGATAGGATATGCAAGATATGCAAATATATGCAAAGGTAAATAGAGGTTGATGAATAAGATTTATATACATTAAAGAGTAACTGCAAGGGGGAAAGAACAGTAGGAAAGGCAAAGAAAGGAATAAATATAGAATACATATAATAGTTTAGAAATTTAAAAATGAAATTATAAAATAGAGAAAAGAAAAAGAAAAAAAGAAGAGAAAAAAAAAACAAAAACAAAAAAAAGGAACACTCTACAAAATTGCAAAAGCCCAATGTAGAGACAGAGATTTATAACAACAATAAAAAGTGTGGCTGAATATACACATATACATATACACCCATAAGCAAAATCAAAGCAGTCCAACAAATTAAAGTACAATAGATTGACCCTGTGAACAAAGGAAACCAAAAATTATATCTAACAGAGCAAAACTAACTAAGACACAAATTGGAAAACAAAACTAAAGCAAGGTGCCAATTGGGCAATAAAGCAATGAAAATGAAACAAACAAATACTTTGAGAGGAAAGGAAGGAAAGAAAGTATAGGTATACAAAGTTTAAAAGAGGTAGATAAAGAAGGTTTATATACATTAAAAATTAAGGGCAAGGGGTAAAGAACAGTAGGAAAATCAAACAAAGGAATAAATGTATAAATAATAATAATAGGTTTGAAAATTTTAAAATTAAATTACCAAAAAAAAAAAACCTCCACAGAACTGCAAAAGCCCAATGTAGAGGCATAGGTTTATAACAATACAAAATGTGACTGAGGAAAAATAAAACAAAACAAAACTCAAAAGCTTAATTAGATTTCATAGTGCCAATAAAATCAACAACTACAAAGAGGGGGTAGATCCAAAAGAATCTACATAACAAGTCAAAAAATAAGAATAACAAATATTTTTCTTGAGTCACTGCTATCAGAGTCCTTTCCCTCACTAGGACTCAGAGTTCACCTCAACTCCCTAGGATGCCTTCCAACACTGTGCTGATCTCTGAACCTGCTGTGGTGGCAGCTCAGATTCTAATATGGTTCTACCCCTTTGTGTTCTTGCCTCCAATGTCCATAGCTATCGGAACTAGTACATTTTCTTTTGTGGGAGCTCTCAACGACCTTTTGTATATTCCATGTACACAAAGTCTGCTTAGTTGATCCTGCGGATTTAATCTGTAGCTTGTACACCTGATGAGATTTTGGGTCTTCTTCCTTAGCCACACTGCCCCTGAGTTTCAGTTGTGATTTTATTTCCACCTCTGCATGTGGGTCATCCACTGGGGTTTGCTACTCAGGCTGCCCTGGAGGACTTGAGTTTGCCCCTGTGAAGGCCAGGTGAAGAGGTGGTGCATCTGCTTGGATCACAGGTATTCTGGCAGCACCAGGTTCCCAGGGGAGTTGGCAGCCAGGGCAGCAGGAAATATAGAGCTCTAGAAGGGTATGGCTGGAGAAGGCAATGGCACCCCACTCCAGTACTCTTGCCTGGAAAAATCCCATGGACGGAGGAGTCTGGTAGGCTGCAGTCCATGGGGTTGCGAAGAGTTGGACATGGCTGAGCGACGTCACTGTCACTTTTCACTTTTCACTTTTATGCATTGGAGAAGGAAATGGCAACCCACTCCAGTGTTCTTGCCTGGAGAATCCCAGGGATGGGGTTGCAGCACAGAGTCGGACACGACTGAAGTGACTTAGCAGTAGCAGAAGGGTATGGCAACAAGTATTGGCCAATACGTTCCAGTATTCTTGCCTGGAGAATCCCCCTCCCTGACAGAGAAGTCTGGCAGGCCACAGTCCACAGGGCCTCAAAGAATTGGACATGACTGAAGCGACCCTGCACGCATAGACACAGAATTTTTTTTGCCTGTGGTAGCTCTGCTCCAGGGAGAGTTGAGGGTGAAAGTGGCACAGCTGCTTGGCTTTCAGGGACCCTGGTAACACCAAGCGTGCAGGGACAGACTGCCTCAGCCTCAGTAATTATGGCCCTATCAGAGTCTTTTTTCAAGCCTCTTGTAGCTGGTGATCAGAAGGCCTCTTTGTCCAGTCTTTCTCTGTAGCTCTGCCAGTTCAGGCACTTAGAGAGCTCCCTCACCTGGGGTCCTTCTCTGTTGTTTGGTGCATCAGGTACATGGACAGGCACCCTGGCTTGGGTCCTACTCTGTAGATCAGCACATCAGTTACTTAAAGGAGCACCCTTGATGGGGTCCCAATCTATAGTTCAGTGTGTCAGGTGTTTGATGGGCCAATCTCTGTATTGTTCAGCTGCCAATGCCGGCGTGTGGGGAGAGAGAGGCTATGGTGATGGCACCACCCCTTACACGTGACTCAGCACCTTGCTTCCATGGCTTACCGCCTTTACTCCACAGGCATTTCCCACCACAATCTCCTCTCTCACATCCCATCAATCCATGTCTCCAGAGTCAACAGCAGCCCTCGCCCTGGGATTGCTTCACAATCCCTAAACTCCAGTTCTCAGCCTCTGCACCTTCCAGGGGACCTACAGCCCTGTCTGGGGTATGTGTGGCTGTGGCAAGGACTGTTCTGATTCTCATTCCATTTAGGCTGCCACAGATCAGTCATTTCACTCTCAAACTAAAATGTTTCTCCTCCTACTCAGACAGTTGCCCCAATGTGAGGATTGGACCCCTGCTTCTGTTTCCCCACCAGCTGAGGGGCAGGTTCTGTCCTCCTAACAGAAGGAGGAGGATGTTGGTTTTCCAACAAACTCTTGGTTTTCCCCCTAGTTCCTTTGTCCTGTCAAGTTTTGCGTGGTTCTATATATTCTTTTCTGCTGGGCAGGTACTCCTGTCCACTCTCATCTGGTGTTCTGCATGCACTTCTGTGTCTAAAGGTGTACTCCTGATGTATCCATGGAGAGAGATGCACTCCACATCCACCTACTCCCCTGCCATCTTGTTCTCTCATCCCTTTTCCTTCTTGCTCTGCACCACAATTTCTTTATCCATTCATCTGTTAACGGACATGTAGGTTGCTTGTATGTCTTGGCTATTTTAAATAGTACTGCAATAAACTTTGGAGTGCAAATGTCTTTTCAAATTACAGGTTTTTCCAGATACTTGGGCAGGAGTGGGATTGCAGGATTACATGGTAGCTCTATTTTTAGTTTCTAAGGAACATCCACACTACTTGTCATAGTGACTGCATCAGCTTACATTGCCATCAACAACGTGAAAGTTCCCTTTTCTCCACATTCTCAACATTTTTTTATTTGTAGTCTTTTTGATGATAGTTATTCTGACAGGTGTGAGGCGATATCTCATTGTGGTGTTGATTTCCATTTCTTTGATGAGCATCTATTCATGTGCTTTTAGGTCATATGTTAATGTCTTCTTTGGGGGAAAATTTTTCTATTGGGTCTTCTGCCCATTTTTTAATTAGATTGCTTATTTATTTATTTTTATTTTGAGTTGAATATATTATATATTTTTTCATTTCAAACTTTATTTTATTCCATGTTGTCATTCTTCAGGTGCAACTTGTTTGGTCTTTTGATAATAACACATGAATACAGTTTCATTTTGATAGATTATAGATTGCATTGTCTCTGGGGGCAGGGTTTTATCACTTCACCATGCTGAGTAGATATCATATCTTCCCACATCCTTCTCCACTGGTCAAATGGCCCCTGCTCTGTTAGAGGCTTTGAAGTGATGGGTAACTGAAGTGAAACTTACTGAAATTTTAAAAGACAAAGCAACTATTTAAGGGATTTTTTTTTTAACTTTGGAAAATAAGTGAAGACTGAGGAATAAATGCCCTCACTTCAATTTGAAAGCCATTTAACAAAGTTCAAAAGAGCCAGATATCCATTTTGCTCCACTTCTATAATAATTTTCCCTAATATATTAATGGTTCTTCTAATGTTATTGAAGAGTTGACTCATTGGAAAAGACCCTGATGCTGGGAGGGATTGGGTGCAGGAGGAGAAGGGGACAACAGAGGACGAGATGGCTGGATGGCATCACCGACTTGATGGACATGAGTTTGAGTAAACTCCGGGAGTTGATGATGGACAGGGAGGCCTGGCGTGCTGCGATTCATGGGGATGCAAAGAGTTGGACACGACTGAGAGACTGAACTGAACTGAACTGAATGTTATTGATTAGAAGAAGCACACTTCAGAAGCTTTGATTGTGTAGCAGTGACAGTTTGTATATTCAATAAAATCCTAGGTCTTTTTTTTTTTTTTCTCCCTGACACAAAGAAAATCTGCGTTGTCAATATCCTCAGTGAACCTCCCACAATGCTTCACTCAAAGAAGGCTTCAAGTACAGTATAATATTAACAAAATACTAAATGTTTACATGAAACAGCCATCAGTGAAATATCCAGTCTTCCATTTTTAATTGTGCTAAAATATACATAAGATAGAATTTACCATCTTAACCATTTTTACATGTATACTTAAGTATATTCACATTGCTACACAATCATCACCACCATCCACCTACAAAAGATCTTTTTGTCTTGCAAAACTGAAACTACAATGAAACAAACTCTCCCCATTTCCTTCTCCCTCAATGCTTAGTAACCACCATTCTACTCTCCGTCTCTATGAATTTGACTATTCTAAGGTACCTCATATAAGTAACATTTATATTTGTGGAATCATATATGTCTTTTTGTGACTGCCTTATTTCACTATTCTCAAGGTCAATACACATTGTGTATTGTAGGATTTCCTTCCTTTATCTATGTATCTATTGATGAATACTTGGGTTGCTTCCACCTTTTAGCTACTGAGAATAATGCTACTATGTACACAGACATACAAATATCTCTTTGGGACCCAGTTTTCAATTCTTTCTAATATATACCTAGAAGTGGAATCATATGATCAAATGGAATTTCTGTTTTTGAATAAGCCCCATACTGTTTTCCATAGCAACTATGTACATTTCTAGCAATAGTGTACAAGTCCCAATTTTTCCCCATCTTGGCCAATATTTCCTATTTTTTTTTATAGTATCCATCCTCATGAATAGGCTTCCCTGATAGCTCAGATGGTAAAGAATCTGCCTACAGTTCAGGAGACCTGGGTTCGATTCTTGGGTCAGGAAGATCCCCTGGAGAAGGGAATGGCAACCCACTCCAGTATTCTTGCCTGGAGAATCCCACGGACATAGAAGCCTGGCAGACCCCAGTCCATGGAGTTGTAGACAGTCAGACATGACTAAGTACTAACACTATCCTCATGGATGTGAAATTGTATATCATTGTGGTTTTGATTGACATTTCCATAATGATTAGTGATGTTGCACATATTTTCATGTGCTTATTGGTCATTTGTAAATCTTTAAAGAAATGTCTATTCAAGATCTTTATCCTTAATTTTAATTGGATTCTTTTTGTTTTATTTTTGAGTTATGAGTTCTTTATATATTATGAATATCAAGCCCTTATCAGATATTTGATCTCCCAATATTTTCTCCCATTCCATGGTTACCTTTTCATTCTGTTAATTGTATCATTTGATGTTTTAGTTTCAGTGGGGTCTAATTTATCTACATTTTGGTTGTTGTTGCCTGGCCTCTTGGAGTCACAACCAAGAAATCATCACGAAATTCATTACTATGAATCTTTTCTGCATTTTTTTCATCTAAAAGTTTTATAGTGTTATCTTTACTCTTAAATCTTTGATCCATTTTGAGTTAACTTTTGTATATGGCATAAAGTATGGGTACAACTTCAGTCTTTTGCTTGTGGATATTCAGTGTTTCCAAAACTACTGAAAAGACGATCCTTTCCTCATTGAATGGTCTTGGTATTTCAGTAAAAATTCATTTGACTATATATACAAAAGTCTACATCAGAGCTCTCTAGTCTTCTTCATTGGCCTACATATTTATTTTTGTGCCACTACAACACTGTGTTGATTACTCTAGCTTTATAGTAAGCTTGAAATTAAGAGGTATGAGACCTTCAACTTTGTTCTTTATTTTCAAGAACAAGAAGTTTCAGCTATTTGGGGTATCTTGATGTTTCATACTAAGTTCTGGGCAGATTTTTCTATATATGAAAAAGTGCAATTAAATATTTATTGGGATTGCATTGAATCTGCAGATCGCTTTAGGTAGTAATAACATCTTGACAGGGGCTTCCCTGATAGCTTAGCTGGTAAAGAATCCACCTGCAATGCAGGAGGCCTCTGTTCAATTCCTGGGTTAGAAAGATCCCCTGGAGAAGGAATAGGCTTCCCACTCCAGTATTTATGGGCTTCCTTGGTGGCTCAGACAGTAAAGAATCCACTTGCCATGTGGGAGACCTGGGTTGAGAAGATCCCCTGGAGGAGGGCATGGCAACCCACTCCAGTATTCTTGCCTAGAGAATCCCCATGAAAAGAGGAGCCTGGCTGGCTATATAGAACATAAAGTCACAAAGAGTTGGACATGACTGAACAAGTAAACACAACACATCTACACGATAGTTAGTCCTTTTAATTCATAAACACTTTACTTTGTGTTTTAACTTCCTTCAGCAACATTTTGTAAATTTTAGTGTTCATGTCTCTTTTCCTTGGTTTATATGTAAGTATTTTATTCTTCTTGATGCCATAGTAAACAGCATGGTAAAACTTTTCTAATTCAGATGATTAATTTGTACTATATAAAATGTAAATATATTTTATCAATTGATTTTGTATCTTGCAACTTTACTCAATCTGTTCTACTTTTAATTCTGCTTCTCAAGCTTTCAAAAATTTTCTGAGATTCAAATGCATAATTTATTCCTGCTGTTGTAACAGAGAGAACTCCTTCAGGGATTATGTCTTCTAACATGGAAAATTAAGGTAAATTTTATAGAATTAAAAAAAAAAAGTCAAAATACCAGCAATATGTTTGGTTTGATGGACTTCAGTTGCTGCAATTTTTTAGAAAGAAGTTGTTTTCCTTTGGGTGGCCTGTTTCCATCTGTTAATATCTTGTTCTCGGAATAGCACAGTCAGTACAAAAATCCACCTGCAATGCAGGAGACCCTGGTTCAATTCCTGGGTCAGGAAGATCCCCTGGAGAAGGGATAGGCTACCTGATCCAGTATTCTTGGGCTTCCCTGGTGGGTCAGCTAGTAAAGAATCTGCCTTCAATGTGGGAGACCTGGGTTTGATCCCTGGTTTAGGAAGATCCCCTGGAGAAGGGAAAGGCTACCCACTCCAGTATTCTGGCCTAGAGAATTCCTTACACTGTGCAGTCCATGGAGTTGCAAAGAATCAGACATAACTGAATGACTGTCACTTCACTTCATAATTCTTGACTCAAACAAGGAATTTACATGGAGTTTGTTAATGTCTCTGTGCAAACTGATCTGAGAGTTTCTCAGTCATGACTGTCTCTTTGTGACCCCATAGAATGTAGCCTGCCAGGCTCCCCTGTTTATGGGATTTTCCAGGCAAGTATACTGAGGTGAGTTGCCACTCCCTTCTCCAGGGGATATTCCCAACCCAGGGACTGAACCTGGATCTCACACATTGCAGGCAGATTCTTTATCTTCTGAGCAAACAAGAAAGATCTCTGTGCAAGTGGGCTGGCCACAATGCACAGATTATTTTGTAGTTCTGTACATGCTAATCAAGAAGTTGATTATCAAAATTTATTATTTAATAGTATATATACCATCTGCTTTGAATTGTCTTCACAGCAAAAGTTTATGGTAATTTCTTTAAAAAAAAAAGATTGCATGACTTTGTAATCTGTGCCTGGTAAGTGATCTTCAGTGATGCATTACTGACAAAACTATTAATTCAGACTTGTTTCTTTAATTTATTTATTTTTAATTGGAGGGTAATTGCTTGAAGATATTGTGTTTGTTTCTGCCATATGTCAACATGAATCAGGGATAGATAAACATATGTCCCCTCCCTCTTGAACCTCCCTCCCACCTCATACTCCATCGCACCTCTTTAGGTTGTCACAGAGAACCAGATTTAAGCTCCTTGTGTCATACAGCCAATTTTCACTGGCTATATAATTTTGCATGAGTTTTATGTGCTAAGTTGTTTAGTTGTGTCTGACTCTTTGCAACCCTAGGGACTGTAGCTTGCCATGAGATTCTCCAAGCAAGAATACTGGAGTTGGTTGTCGTGTCCTCCTCAAGGGAATCTTCCTGACTCAGGTATGTAACCTGTATCTCTTATGTCTCCTGTATTGCCATATGGGTTCTTTAGCACTAGCACCACCTGGAAAGCCCATAATTTTACATATAGTAATGCATATGTTTTAATGTTATTCTCTCAAGTTTGTCCACTCACCCATTCTCCCCTTCTGTCCACAAGTCTGTTATCTATGTATGTCTAGATTCCATATAAATGCATTAATACACAATATTTGCTTTTCTCTTTCTGACTTACTTCATTCTATATAATATACTCTAGGTTCATTCACCTTAATAGAAGTGAGTCAAATACATTCCTTTTTAGGCTGAGTAATATTCCATTGTGTGTATATACCACAACCTCTTTAACCATACATCTATCAATTGACATCTGTCAATGCAACATCTAGGTTGCATCCATGTTCTAGCTACTCTAAATAGTGCTGCAGTGAACACTGGGATACATGTGTCTTTCTCAATTATGGTTTCCTCAGAGTATATGCCTGATAGTGGGATTGTTGAGACATATGATATTTTTATTCCTGATTAAGAAATCTCCATACTGTTCTCCATGGAGGCTATATCAATTTGCATCCCCACCGACAATGCAAGAAGGTTCCCTTTTCTTTACATCCTTTCCAGCATTTATTGTTTTTAGATTTTTAAATGATGGTCATTCCGAACAAATGTGAGGTGATACCTCATTGTAATTTTAATTTGCATTTCTCTAATAATGAACAAACGTGAAGTCACTTAGTCATGTCTGACTCTGTGTGACCCAATGGACTGTAGCTTACCTGGCTCCTCCGTCCGTGGGATTTTTCCAGGCAAGAGTACTGGAGTGGGTTACAATTTCATTCTCCGGGGATCTTCTTCCCATTTAGGATTGAACCTGGGTTTCCTGCATTGCAGGCAGGCAACCACTTTACCGTCTGAGCCACTAGGGAAGATAATAATAGCAAGGGTTTCCCCAGTGGCTCAGCCATTGAGAATCTCAATGGGTTGGGAAGATCCCCTGGAGGAGGGCACGAAAACTCACTGCAGTATTCTTGTCTAGAGAATCTCCTGGACAGAGGAGCCTGGCGCACTACAGTCCAAAGGGTCACAAAGAGCCAGACAAGACTGAGCCACTAAGCAGAAGTAGCAATGATGAGTGATGTTGAGCATCTTTTCATGTGTTTATTAGCCATCTGCATGCATTCTTTGGGAAAATGTCAGTTTATGTCTTATGCCTACTTTTTGATTGTTTTGTTTGTTTTTCTGATATTGAGCTGAATGAGCTGCTTGTGTATTTTGGAGATTAATCCTTTGTCAGTTGTTTCGTTTGCTATTATTTTCTCCCGTTCTGAGGGTTGTTTTTTCAACTTGGTTATAGTTTCTTTCACTGTACCAAAATTTTTAGGTTTAATTAGGTCCCATTTGTTTATTTTTGTTTTTATTTTGATTACTCTAGGAGGTGGATCATAGAGGAACTTGCTGTGATTTATGTCAGTTTTCTGCCTTTGTTTTCCTCTAAGAGTTTTATAGTTTCCAGTCTTACATTGGGGTCTTTAATCCATTTGACTTTATCTTTGTGTATGGTGTTAAGAAGTGTTCTAATTCCATTCTTCTACACATAGCTGTCCAGTTTTCCAAACAGCACTTATTGAAGAAACTGTCTTTTCTCCACTGTATAGTCTTGCCTCCTTCATCAAAGATAAAGTTCCCATAGATGTGTGGGTTTATCCCTGGGTTTTCCATCTTGCTCCATTGGTCTATATATCTGTTTTTGTTCCAGTACCATACTGTCTTGATGACTGAATCTTTGTAGTATAGTTTGAAATCTGGCAGGCTGATAACTCCATCTCCATTCTTCTTTCTCAGGATTGATTTGGCTATTCAGGGTCTTTTGTGTTTCCATACAAACAATTTTTTTGTTCTAGTTCTGTGAAAAATACTATTGATCATTTGATAGGGATTGCATCGAGTCGGTAGATTGCTTTGCATAGTATAGTCATTCTCACAATATTGATTCATACAATACAAGCACACGGTATATCTCTCCATCTATCTGTGTCATCTTTGATTTCTTTCATCAGTGTCTTATAGCTTACTGCATACAGGTCTTTGGACTTGTTGATAAAGGACTTTTTTATTTTGAAGAACTATAGAATAATGGGCATGTACACACATACAAGACCTTATGGGATGTTGGGTATTCAAAAATGTCCGAATCTGAAGGTGTAAATGATTGAATATGTATCTAGTGTGAGCACAAACTGGCAGACAAATATGACCCATGTATATGTTGTTTAATTGCCTAACATTAATAAACAAGCAATTATATTTTAAACTCAAGATTTCCAGCTTAAAAAAAAAAAAATCCAAATGTGTAGCAACAATAATCCTACATTCCCTAAGACAGTAATGAGCTGGAATTAAGAGCAACTTCTCGTTTAGTTCAGACTGCAACTCTGCCTGCCATAGTCCTCACCTGGCCTGCTTCAATTATGTAGGTTTATCTGCCTGGCCCTGTAGCCATTTCAGTTCGCATCCCCTATGGAATCACCCTTCTTACTTTCCACATGATGATACTTAGGGTGAGAGGGACAAGTTGCCTTTCTCTGACAACTCCAAAGACAGAGGTCACACGAGGACCTGTTCACTGCTACCCAATGCTTTCTGTGAGGACAAGTTGCTTCTACTAGGGACTGTTATTCCCTTCCTGGAGGAAGGAAAAAGCACATTTGCTTTCAGTAGACAGAATTATATGTTCATTGTGAAATTAATTTTGTGATCTTATCTACAAAAGTCATTTATCCATACTAAAGCTTCTGAACAGAAAGCAAAATAAAAGCTGAGAAAATAAGTATCAAGGATAAATCATTCCATGTTCCTTTATGTATGATGTAGCCATTGTGGTTCAGTATTCTATTGCATGTAAAATCATGCACAGATCTATGACTGAAGCCCAAAGTCCAATTTTGAAGATAAAAAAGTGTAAATTAGCTTTTGGATCCTGCGTAGATGCTCAGTCAGAATAGTTCTGTGATGTGCAGCCTTTCTGAAATCTGCAATGCATTGTCAAATTTACCATTTGCTTTGAAAATTCTGAGTCTAATATTTTGAAATTGGAAGTAAAAGACAGGATTTAATAAACTTTCAGTAAACTTTAGGCATACAACTTTTATACTTAACTGGAGACAAATAACTTGAGTTGTCATTGCTACCTGACTCATACTTCCTACTAACTTGCATAGTATTTGGTGGTGTTAGTGGTAAAAACCCATTTGCCAATGCAGAAGACATAAGAGATACTTGTTTGATTCTTGGGTCAGGAAGATCCCTTGGAGGAGAACATGGAAACCAGCTCTAATATCCTTGCCTAAAGAATCCCTATGGATAGAAGAGCCTGGTGGGCTACAGTACGCAGGGTCACAAAGAGTCAGACATGACTGAAGCAACTTAGCACACAGCATACATGCACATGCACTGTATTCTATTCCATGCACATGTTTCTATTCCAATAACTTGGCAGGTTAATAGTTACCAGCAGCTTGCACATCTGAAAGTAGTTCAAAAGAAAGAAATTGGAAATGGTATAGGGATAATTAATATTTAGGCCCCAAACAGTGCAGTACAGCAAAAACAGAGAAGCACTGATGGCAAGAATTGTGTTCCATTCCAAGATCTGCCAGTAACAAAATATGTCCAGTTCAGTTCAGTCACTCAGTCCTGTCTGACTCTTTATGACCCCATGGACTGCAGCACTCCAGTTTTCCCTCTCCATCACCAATTCCAAATCTTGCTCAAACTCATGTCCATAGAGTCAGTGACACCATCCAACCATCTTACCTCCATCCCCTGTCATCCCCTTCTCCTCCTGCCTTCAATCTCTCCTAGCATCAGAGCTTTTTCTGGTGCGTCAGTTCTTCATGTCTGGTGGCCAAAGTACTGGAGTTTCAACCTCAGTATCAGTGTTGCTAATGAATATCCAGAATTGATTCCCTTTAGGATTGACTGGTTTCATCTTGCAGTCCAAGGAACTCTCAAGAGTCTTCTCCAACACCACAGTTCAAAAGCATCAATTCTTCAGCATTCAGTTTTCTTTATGGTCCAACTCTTACATCTGTTTGGTAGTTAGAATAGGGAAAAGGAGTAAAAAATGGCGGTGGCTAAAAGACCTGGAAGGGAAAAGCCTGCAAAAATAGAACAAAGGAAGGTCCGAGGACCAGAGTGAGAACCTGAGGTAAAACAAACAACACTCCTGGCTGGCCCAATTTACATAAGACAGGCCCAGGGACAGAGAAACATATAAAAAGAGGAGCCAAAGCCCTCTTCTCTCTCTCTCTCTCCCTCATGATGGGGGGATCTTCTCTTTGCGTCTTTGGATCAACGTGCCCTCATGCCTCGAAGATGGATTTTCCTGCTATTATCTAAATAAACAGAGCTGTAACACTGAGCTGTAACACTGATTTATTTAAGAGCTATAACACGGTCTGTCCTCCAAGAGCTGTGACCCACCGAGGGGGCTTCAATGTCCGTCACTCCAAATTTTTGTTGTGACGAGACAAAGAACCGAGGAACATACACTCGCGTGACATCTATGGTGCTGTGACTCGGATATAACCTGGCTGAAACAACCTCCACGCAGAAGAGGCCAAGCGCAGCAGGAGCCCAACTCAGCGAAGCTCCTGCAGTAGAAGAGGAATGTGAAGAAAACCCAGTGCAGGGGAAGGCCCGTCGTGCTGGAAACCGGGGCAGCGAAAAACGAACTCAGCAGAAAACCCACGCGGCTCAGCCTCAGATCCCAGCAGACATCTGGTTAAGGTAGGAGGTCTTCGCTCCTATGGCTGGAGGGACATGCCTGACAAAATCTTAACTCCTTTAGAATCTCTCTTTTCTTGTTTCCTCAAACCTCCCGCGAACAGGCAGGTGGCAGTGGGTGCAATTGAGGGACTCTGGAGAGGCTACTCTTCAGTATGTCCCAAAGGCACTATCTGCTGTGCCCCAGTAGCGGCTACCCAAGCCGGTGGGGATTCTTCTGTCCCTACTCTTCTCTTTTCCAAGAATCAGGCCAATGGAAACTGAGCACAAGTCAGATATCTAGCAAATTTTCCAGTAGGCTATGAAGGGGGTTCCTTGGCACATTTTTTCCACTGCTTTTTCCTCTTTTCCTTCAGCTCTTTCTCCCGGGACTCGAGCCTGACAAAAACCCAGGATGCCCGGCTCAGGATCTGAGGTCTTATTGCAAAAATTCAGTGAGAGACAAAGCGGTAAGTGGAAGGTGGGTTTGCTAGGATTCAGAGAGAAGCACCCATTCTACAGGGTACCGGCCATGGAATGTGGCCTAACTAAGTTTTGCGAGTGGGGCGAATTCATATGCTAATGAGCGGGAGGATCATCCCAGCCATTGGGGAACCACCCACTCCTCCCTCTGTTGACAGTGCCTTAGAGCTGTTCTGCCACCTCTGGGTGTGTCTTTTGGCTTACAGATTGGGGATTAAGGTTTGCTCGAATTTGACTTGTCCTGTTGGACCCAATTGACTTTAATTGGTTTACGTTATGCACTTATGCTATGTCATTCTTCCAAAGGTTGTGCTTTGCCCCCCTTTCCTTCCTGTTTCAGGCTCCTTTCCTCAGCCCCATCTGGGCCCACAATGTTGCCTCTACAATCTTCTAGAGGGATAACCAAACAATAGCTGGCCTTGGGAGAGAAGCACTGTATAATATCCAACCCCTTAGTCCTACTTAGCGTTGGTCACACTGGAGATCTTGGGGACGCCCAAATCCAGTCCAGGCGTCACAGGAGGTCATCACTGTGAGGCTGTCACGGCTAACGCCATGGCAGGCAGCCTAGATTAGGAGTAGGCCTGGTTTCCCAGGGTAACATAATAATCAGGCCTCCTGGAGCCAGTCAGTCAACATATGCCTAGCCAGAGAAAAAGGAACCTATCAGGGGAAAGCTGAAAGCCCCACGTAGGGCCAACAAAAATTACTTTGCAACTGTGTAACCAATCAGCTTGTGCCAACTACCCACTGTGTAACCAATCCGATTGGGCCAACTACCTGCTGCTTATTTTGACCTAATAAATACCCGAGAGAACTGGGGATCAGGGACTTTCGTCCTTACACACCTGGTGAGGGCGGGAGGCCCTGGCTCGAGTCAGTAATAAATTCCCCTATTGCGAGTTGCATTGTTTCGAGGAGTCTTCTTTCCTGACCGGGGACTCGGAATACGGGCAGAACAATCATGCCTTGACCTGCCAAGGGATCTGGTCCTCGAAAGGCTGTCATGCCTCAGCCTTTCAGGGATCCTCGAGTCCCAATGGTCCCAGGAGGTCATCATGCCTCGACCTGCCCAGGGGCCCAATTCCCGGGAGGCTGTCACACCTCAACCTGCCTGGGAATTTGATCTCTAGGAGGCTGTCATGCCTCAGCCTGCCTGGGGATCTGCATCCTGACCCGGGGATGCCTGGCTCTCAGGTTGCAACAGTACTGGGTAAGATAAGCTTCAAAAAGCCTATTAGTTTTTTTTTTTTTTCTTTTCCTTTTCTTCCCTAACATGACTGTTTTTCAGATGGGAAATAACCAATCCACTTCCCAGCAGACGCCCTTGAGATGCATCCTTGATAACTGGAAGCTGTTCGATCCTCTAACTCTAACGAGGAATCATTTAAAATTCTTTTGTGCCACTGCTTGGCCACGGTATCCACTGGGGGATGAGGAATACTGGCCCGAGGATGGGACTTTAAATTACAATACCATCCTGCAATTAGAATTATTCTGCAAAAGACAAGGGAAATGGACAGAGATCCCCTATGTCCAAATTTTCTTCAGATTGAGAGATATGAAGGAACACTCTCTTAATTATGGGATTGTTGTGTGCCCTAAAAGTGAGCCCCCTAGGCAAATGGTGTTAGACACAGGCAACCAAGAGAAGAAACACCCCCCCCCCCGCCCCGCCCCGTGAAGGCTCACCTCCCACAGCTGCTGAGTTGCCTGGTGCTTCTTCCTTGTATCCAAGCGTGCCCCCATACCCAGGAGCACCCCATCCACAAAAGCCAGCTCGAGTATGTCCCTTAGTTGAAATTG
Source organism: Dama dama (assembly GCF_033118175.1). Lineage (NCBI taxonomy): Eukaryota > Metazoa > Chordata > Mammalia > Artiodactyla > Cervidae > Dama > Dama dama. Next base: position 75,485,585 of record NC_083714.1, read on the forward strand.
GAGAAGAATGCGGACCAACCTGCGTCCATAAACCCTTCTCCCCCTTAGAACTAAGACAGATCAAACAAGACCTGGGAAGCTATACGGATGACCCAGGCAAACATATAGATACATTCCAAGGTATTACCTTGGCCTTTGACTTGACGTGGAAGGACATCATGGTCATATTTAGTCAAACTTTATCTGACCCTGAACATACTAGGGTCTTAAAGGAAGCCCAGAGGTATGCAACAGGGCTTCACATGTCAAGCGATAGATACCCAGTAGGGGAAACTGCAGTCCCCTCCTCTGGTCCTTACTGGAATTATAATGACCCTGAGCACATCTGGGAAAGGGATCATTTTCTAATCTGTGTAAAGGCAGGACTGAAAGCAGCCCAGCAAAAAGTAATTAGCTATGCCTGGGTCTCAGCAATAACTCAGAAGCCCAAATGAGAACCTCATTGCCTTTCTAGAAAGGCTAAAAGAGGCCCTCCAAAAGTTTACCAATTTGGACTTAGACTCTTACGAAGGACAGGTGATTTTAAAGGACAAATTACTGTCCTAATGTGCATCAGATATCCGAATTAAGTTACAACAGCTACAGCAGCAGGACTTGGCTGCCTCTCTAGATGAGATGATCCAGACAGCCACCAATACCTTTTATAACAGAGAACAGGAAAAGGAGGCCAAGGCCCAGGAGAGGGAGAGAAGGAAAGAGACAAGGCATGCCCAGATGCTAGCCGCCCTCCAGAACAGCCTTATGGCACACCCTGAGCCCTTGAATGACAAAGCAAATGCCTAATCTGTAGACAGGTAGGGCACTGGGCCAAAGAGTGTCCTAACCGAGACAAGTCTCCTAGAATGGCTTGCCACAAATGCCATCAACTGAGACATTGGGCAGCACTCTGCCCTCGGGACCCAAGAGCCTCAAGGTCAAGCGCCAAGCCTTCCCTCACAATGTTTCAAGAGGACTGAAGTGGCCCTCTCCAGCCAGCCCGCTTGTCACAGATAGCCATCACGGGGCTGGAGCCAAGGGTGCAACTGCATGTGGCAGGTAGGTCTGAGAATTTCTTGGTTGATACAGGGGCTACCTACTCTGTCTTGATCTCCTACTCTGGAGCCTTCTTCTCCCAAACCTGTACCATTTTGGGTGCTACAGGAAAAGAAACTACTATAAGATTCACCCAAGCACTTCTTTGTTGCTGTGATGGACATATATTCTCCCACCAGTTTCTGGTGGTCCCTGAGTGTCCTACTCCCTTAATGGGAAGAGACATACTCACTAAACTGGGGACCAACCTTGTGATGGGAAGCTTTTCAGCCCCTAGGGCCCTACAGCTTCTGGTTAATACTGAGGAACCCATTACACCTCCAACAGAAAGAGAACAAAGACTATGGGAGGACAAAATTAACCCCCAGGTGTGGGACCAGGGGATTCCTGGACAAGCCCACCAAGCTGAACTGGTCACGATTGTCCTCCAAGATCCCACTCGGTTTCCTAACCGGAAACAATATCCTCTCAAAAGAGAGGCTTGGGAGGGACTACAGCCTTTAATAAATAAATTCCTTGCTTGTGGGCTATTGGTCCCCACCAGTTCGCTATGTAACACCCCAATCCTCTCAATAAAGAAAAAGGATGGAACCTGACGAATGGTTCAAGATCTCTGGATCATAAATGAAGCTGTAGTCCCCCTCCATCCCACAGTACCCAATTCCTATGTAATCTTGGGAGAAATCCCTCCCAGTGCCAAGTGGTTTACAGTCTTGGACTTCAAAGATGCATTTCTTTTTTCATACCACTGGCTAAAGAATCTCAATATATTTTTGCATTTGAGTGGGGGGGGGGGCCCAGGAGGAAAACACCAACAGATGACTTGGACAATATTACCTCAGGGGTTCAGAGACAGTCCCCACTTGTTTGGACAGGCCCTTAGCCAGGATCTCCTAGATCTGGACCTGGGACCTAATGGGGAAATATTACAATATGTAGATGACCTACTAATCTGCTCTCCAGATGAGAAAAGTGCCCAACAACATGCAATTCAGGTTCTAAACTTTTTGGCAGAAAAGCGATATGAAGTCTCCCTTGCTAAGGCACAGATGGTGGAGACAAAGGTCACTTACCTGGGAGTTCAGATTACACATGGGTCCAGGAGGCTGTCCTCTGATCGGGTACAAGGAATCCTCCAGTTGCCCTCCCCCACGACTCGAAAACAATTGTGAGCTTTCCTGGGGCTAACTGGATACTGTAAAATCTGGATACCCAACTATGGTCTAATTGCCCAGCCCTTATATAAAAGCTTAAAGGGACGAGATGATTCAATCCCACTAATGTGGGGAACTCCTCAAAAGAAGGCAGAGGCTACACTAAAACAGGCCTTAACTCAGACACCTGCCTTGAGGTTGCCAGATCCAAAAAAAAGCATTCCAACCTTATGTCCATGAAAGAGAGGGAATAGCCTTGGGAGTGTTAACTCAAAGGTTGGGATCTGAGCCCCAGCCTGTGGCTTACTTATCCAAGAGACTTGATCCAACCACCCAAGGCTGGCCCTGCTGCCTTCAAAATCCAGCAGCTATTGCAATCATGATAGAAGATGCTTTAAAACTCTCCTTTGGGGGCAAACTAACTATTTTTACCAGCCACCAAGTAAAACAGCTCCTAAATGGGAGAGGCCATTTATGGATGTCTGATCAGAGAATCCTCAGATATCAAGTAATACTGATGGAAAATCCAGGTCTCACTATATCCCCTTGTGAGGTTCTTAACCCAGCAACCCTCCTGCCTACACCCGATGGCTCTCTCCCCTTTCACTCCTGTCTAGAAACCTTGGACCACTGGACAAAACCCCGAGAGGGATTGTCAGAAGATCCTCTGACCAATCCTGAGGAAATCTGGTACACTGATGGAAGCAGCTTTGTCTTGGATGGAAAAAGAGCTGAATATGCAGTAGTCTCCAATTTTGAGACCATAGTGGCTAAGCCTCTGCCACCAGAAAGAGACAACCAATTCTTAAAATCAGCAATAAAAAAGATAACCCAAGAGACCTCCCTGGGATGGAAGGAAGCTTTACCAATAGCTCTCCTCCATACCCATATTGCCCCTAAGGAACAGGTTGGATTTAGTCCTTATGAGATGCTATATGGGAGACCTTTTGTTTATGTCAATGACCTCCTCCTAGATCCAGAGGTTCAGACTTTCCAGTCTTATACCATGGCCATTGGGCAATTCCAATAGGATATACGCTTGTGGGATATGAACCAGGACCCAAAAGACTCTGAGGACTCGCCACTATATGCTCCAGGGACTCAAGTCCTAATTAAAGTCTGGAAAGATGGGTCCCCAAAGGCTCAACTCCAGCCCACATGGAAGGGTCCCTACCCTGTAATACTTTCTACTCCTACAGCAGTCAAAGTGCCATGACATGACTCCTGGATTCAGTACTCATGAGTCAAGCCATGGAAGAAAACAGAAGAGGACACTCAATACACCTGTGAGCCCCTGGGAGATCTCAGATACCTATTCAAAACTACAAATGAGTGCCATTCTTATAAACAACCCCAAAATCTGGTCTCTGGGGATAATATTTCTCAAGACAGCTCTAAAGAGCCAACACAGCTTGGCAAAAATAATACTTCAAAACAGACAGGAGATAGATCTTCTGATCTCTGAACAAGGAGGGACTTGAGCCATCCTGGCGGTGTGAATTTAGAATTGGCTAATACCCCTACTTGTCCTTGTTACACCATACTGATGCTGCTAATGATTGTTCCATGTACTGTCAATTGCCTAACCTGTCTTGTCTTTGCCCAGGTCAAGCTGCAATATGCAGCGCCAGTTCAACAAAGATATAAAACTACAACCAACCACGGAAAATATCAATCACCCTTAGATGGACACTGCTATAAGGACTCTGAGGCCTGAGACTAGCAAGAGGGGGAGGCCCAATGCCCCTCGCCGTCCAAGTTCAGCAGAAAGTATCCAGAGAAACCTCGACACCCCTGTTCCCAAAGAATTGGACCTCCCATCTCTTGAGGGGGGAATGTTAGGTAGTTAGAATAGGGAAAAGGAGTCCAAAATGGCGGTGGCTAAAAGACCTGGAAGGGAAAAGCCCGTGAAAATATAACAAAGGAAGGTCTGAGGACTGGAGTGAGAACCTCAGGTAAAACAAACAACACTGCTGGCTGGCCCAACTTACATATGACAGGCCCAGGGACAGAGAAACATATAAAAAGAGGAGCCAAAGCCCTCTTCTCTCTCTCTCTCTCTCTCTCTCCCGTGTGATGGGGCGATCTTCTCTTCACGTCTTTGGATCAACGTGCCTTCATGCCTCGAATATGGATTTTCCTGCTCTTATCTAAATAAATAGAGCTGTAACACTGAGCTGTAACACTGATTTATTTAAGAGCTATAACACGGTCTGTCTTCCAAGAGCTGTGACCCGCCAAGGGGGTTTCAATGCCCGTCACTCTAAATTTTTGTTGTGACGAGACAAAGAACCGAGGAGCATACATTCGCATGACACATCAATACATGACTACTGGAAAAACCATGGCTTTGACTAGATGGATCTTTGTTGACAAAGTAATGTCTCTGCTTTTTAACATGCTGTCTAGGTTTGTTATAGTTTATCTTCTAAGGAGCAAATGTCTTAATTACATGACTGCAGTCACCATCTACAGTATGTAGACAAACTATGTACACATGGGTAAGTCATTTATCCTCTCTGAACTTTAGTTTCCTTTTTGTTAAAATGCAAGTGGTGAATAAGATGCTTTCTAAATCTGAAATTTTATCATTCTGGCTCAAGTCCTATTTGGGTAATTGTCATCTCTATGCATTTATACAATTGATGAAGTAAAAGTCATCTGAATTTCAGTGTTAAATGACAACAATAGCCTTCATAAACTCAGATTGAGGTACTAATTAGAGAATAAAGATTCCCAATCTCCCAGTAGCTAAGTATTAGTATTGAAAGGTTGCTGCTATGGACCATGAATGATGCCAGGATTCTTGGCCTCTGGAAGAGAGGAATTCAATCTTGGGCCAATGATAAGGCTTGATCACTCAGAGCTTTTTGTGTAATAAAGTTTTTTTAAATTATGAAAGAGTTAAAGAAAACTTCTGACACAGACACCAGAAAGGGCAGAAAGAGTGTACCCTTGCTAGTTTTTAGCAAAAAGTTATATATCTATTACCAAGCTGTTAATTAGAAATAAGAAATATCTCAAAATTGAGAGAGTGACACCAGGCCTCTCACCCACAACATGCATTTTGAGATAGCATTAACACAAGGAAAGTCATCCTAGATCATAAAACAGTTGACATGAATCTTAAAGAAAAGTAGACTTCCAAGCAAATACATAGCTTCATTCACATAGCTTAAGAGAATATTTCCATGAGTAAAACATACAGTTTTGTTGAGCCATTATTGGTTCTGAGTCTTAGGCTGAAAGACTTGAAGGAAGGCAGATTCTCAGGTAAATACATACACCATTAACATAGCTTAAGAAAAACATTTCCATAAGCAAAACGCATTGGTTAGCTCAAGATTCCAGAAAAGGAGAAAAGTTAAGTTCAGGTGGAACCAGGTATTGTCATGGCAACACAGAATTTTAAAACAGACTTTTAATTTTGTATAAAGAAGGGGAAAAAAAGTCTGACACTTGCAGTTTATTTCCTCCTGCTGCTTAAGAGAGAAGGGGAAAACAAATAGTCTGAAGCTTGAAGTCTATTTCTTCAGCTTGGGGACACCTAGCCTTCCTGCATTTGCCCTCTCAGTATGATTGTGTGTTTGTTTTTATTTTGTCCAAAAAGAAACTACTTTTGCCCCTCAAACTTAAGATCTGACTGAGCCCTGCCAGTTTCTTGGCTTTATTTATCCCTCTAAGTCCATATCCCAGTCCTTTCCTTCACATTCTTACCACTCCCAATTCTAGTGAGAAGACAGGGATGTGAATCTCAAAAAGTTTCATACTGTTTTTGAGGGGTGAGGGTAGAGAAAGACCAGAAAGTAAACAGGGGATAAAGGTGGGTATAAGGAGGTAGAAGATAAGGAAAGAGATAAGAAGGAAAGAAACAAATAGAAAGACAAAGATGGCCACATAAATAGACACAAAGAAACACGCTAATTGAGTCTAAGGTTTAGAACTGGCTAGGTACAAGATGCTGTCTCTGGATTATGGGATATATGGTAAGAAAAAAAAATCATTCTTAAGAATACCAGTGAATTGTGTCATTGTTTCACTTAAAATGAATTCCTTGGTTAGAAGTAAAGTTTCACAGAATCCTTTGATGGCAAACAAAGTGTTAAGTGATCCATAAATCATAATGCCAGCAGAGTCCTGATGACAAAGGCAGGAAATTTTTTATCCAACATAACTGTCTGCTCCACTGATTAAAAAAAGCAAAACAAACAAACAAACAACAACAACAAAAAAAAAAAACAAAACACTGTTCTCAGTGTGGTAGAAGAGCCTCAAGGTAACAAACTTACCACAAGGCAGGTAAATTATTGCCTCAGGCGGTCATAATAGGGCTCAACATTGGCCTCTGCTGTGACAAAGTACTCATCAGTGGCAGAATCTACATCAGCCTTAATGAGGGTTAAAACATGTATTTTAGTACAAGTAAAGCCTCAATCCTTGGTGCTACAGTCACATTATACACTAGCTCATTTAACAAGCACAAGGGTAGAGAAAGACAGTTAAAAACTCCTGAAGAACAAGACAAATTGTTTACTTTATCAATGAGACCTCCCCTCTGCAGTAGCCTCCCTTTGGGATGTATTCAAAGGGAACAAATATTCTCACCCTTGGGCCCAGTCCGAGAGGTCTATCTGCATATATCATACTTTTTTTTTTCAAAACTGCTTCTCACCAGCTCTCCAATCATATGTCTTCTAAGCCTCCCTGCCATCCAGTCAAACCACTGAATGATGCTGATGAAGTGCCATAGATTTTGTACTTTCTCCATGTCTCTCTCTCATAAAAGTAAAGAATCAGACATAATACACAAAATCCTCCTTGGCATGAAAATTTCTCATCCTCTTTGGAAGTTGATACTGTATTGGATATACTATTTGGATATGTTACTATGCCGATAAACTTCCAGCAGTTGCTGATATATCCTGCAGAATCACCTTTAAATCAAGCTTATGTTCCAATCCTTTGTTAACTCTCCATAAGGAACTCCCCGTGAGGCTGTAGGTGTGGAGGAAAATACAACAAGGCAATAAAAGTAGGTACAATTGGCTTTTGAGTCAACTGCTCATGTAGCTAACTTGTGCCTTACTTATGCTATATTTTAATAATAACGGAGTGCCACTAAACACACATAACTTTATGGTTTGATGTATCAAATTACATTCAGTTTGTTATAGAAAGCTTGATTCTTGAGGTCATATGAAATCTGTGGTCAGGCATTTAGTTTCTCTAAGAGCCCAGTAGCAATAAGACAATATATCTTCCACACATTTGAAATAACGGAGCAGAAAGGGACTTACCATCCCTCACATCTTGCAAGTCTCCCATGGTGATAGTAATCTCTACAACTCAGCAATATGATATTGTTTTGGTTCCTTATTTATTTTGCAAGCAGAGAGTCCCAAGGGCTTTCATTTGACCTTTTGTAACAGAGTAGTCTCATTCTATGAATTGGGTAGGCAATATAGGGAGACTTTTATAACATAAACTTTTATTCTAAAAATTTTATTTGGAATATAGTTCACATATCAAAACATTCACCATTTTAAAATTAGCACTTCAGTGGTTTTAGTATAATCAGAATCCTGCACCCATTCCTGCAATTTAGAACATTTTTATTTCATTCCTATTTGGATCAAGTTTGTTGTTCCATGCCCAGTTCTAACTGTTGCTTCCTTACCTGCATACAGGTTTCTCAAGAGGCAAGTCAGGTGGTCTGGTATTCCCATCTCTTTCAGAATTTTCCACAGTTTATTGTGATCCACACAAAGGCTTTGGCATAGTCAATAAAGCAGAAATGGATGTTTTTCTGGAACTCTCTTGGTTTTTTCATGATCCAGCGGATGTTGGCAATTGGATCTCTGGTTCCTCTGCCTTTCCTAAAACCAGCTTGAACATCTGGAAGTTCACGGTTCATGTAATGCTGAAGCCTGGCTTGGAGAATTTTAAGCATCAATTTACTAGCGTGTGAGATGAGGGCAATTGTGTGGTATATTAATACATTAACCCTATCTATACATTCCCATTGTGATAGCTCTGATGATAACCTACAGAAGAGAGAGGCATGCTTGTATTCAATGAATTTACCTATTATATCCTGCTAGGATAGCAAAATACATTGGTCAATCTTAATTTTATCTCTGACTCATTAAAAATAAAACTGCATAAAAACGATTGAATGGAACTAATTATAAGATTGAACAAGCTTAAATTCATGTTTCTTTTACTCTATACTTATTCTGGTATTTTTTGCTTTGTGGTAAAATAAAACCATAAAACAATAAAACTAATGAGAACAGTGAAGCATTTTATGGAGGAAAGAAGATAGATGCATGCATGCATTCTTGGCATCCTTGGTGATTCAAGATTGGAAGTCTTTTTTTTTTATTGTATTCACATATTACAAATAGAAATCTACATCTCTAGTTTCTCCTTTACATAGAGATACAATCCGCTATTTTAAAGTGTATAATTCAGCTCTTTTAGTATTAATATATTAATTTAGTTATTTTCAGTATTAATGTATTAACAATACAGTCACAGAAGTGTACAACCAATAACCATTCTCTAATTCCAGAACACTATTATCACCTGAAAGGTAACCCTAGTTTTCCCTCTCATCACATTTTAAGTTTACACTTTCAGTCTTTTCAAAATTGTGACTTTTTAAACTTTGTGCTAAGTATTTAAGAAGCTTTCTCTTCCAGAAAAAAATGCTTAAATCAATAAATTCACTGGCATCTACCAGTATTTTAAGCAAATATCATTGCTTAGCATTGTTATTCAGTCACTAGGTTGTGCCCGACTCTTTGCAACCCCATGGACTGCAGTAAGGTAGGCTTTCCTGTCCTTCATTATTTCGCTGAATCTGCTCATGTCCATTTAATCGATGTTATCTAACCATCACTTCCTCTGCCACGCCCTTCTCCTTTTGCCTTTAATCTTTCCCAGCATCAGAGTCTTTCCCAAAGAGTCAGCTCTTGCATCTGGTGGCCAAAGTATTGGAGCTTCAGCTTCAAAATCAGTCCTTCTAATGAATATTCATGGTTGATATCCTTCAGGATTTACTGGTTTGATCTCCTTGCAGTCCAAGGGACTGTCAAGTGTCTTTTAAGCACCACAATGCAAAAGTATCAATTCTTGGCATTCAGCCTTCTTTATGGCCCAATTATCACATCCATATATAACTGCTGAAAAATCATAGCTTTGACTATATGGACATTTGTTACCAAAGTTGTATCTTTGCTTCTTAATACACTGTCTAGGTTTGTCATAGCTTTCCCTCCAAGGAACAAGGGTAATTTATTTTCATGACTACAGTCATCAGCCACATTGATTTTGGAGCCCAAGAAAGTAGAATATTTCACTGCTTCCACTCTTTCTCCTCTATTTGCCATGATGTGATGGGACTAGAGGCTATAATCTTCATTTTTTTTGAGTGTTAAGCTAGCATTTTCACTCTAATATTTCATCCTCATCAAGAGGCTCTTTAGTTCTCCTTCATTTTCTACCATTAGAGTGGTATCACCTGCGTATCTAAGGTTGTTGATATTTCTCCTGGCCATCTTGATTTCAGTAGCTTGTGAATTATCCAGGCTGGCATTTCGCATGATGTACTCTGCATGGAAGTTAAACAAGCAGAGTGACAGTATATAGTCTTGCTGTACTCCTTTCTCAATTTTGAATCAGTCAGTTTTTCCATGTCTGGTTCTAACTGATGCTTCTTGACTGGCATACAGGTTTCTTGGGAGACAGGTAAGGTGATCTGGTATTCCCACTTCTTTAAGAATTTTCCACAGTTTGTTGTGATACACAGAGTCAAAGACATTAGTGTAGTCAACGAAGCAAAAGTAGATGTCTTTCTGGGATTCCCTTGCCTTCTCTATGATTCAGTGAGTGTTGGCAATTTGATATCTGGTTCCTTTGCCTTTTCTAAACCCAGCTTGTACATCTGGAAGTTCTCAATTCACATATTTCTGAATTCTACCTACCTTAAAGGATTTTGAGCACAAACTTACTAACATGTGAAATGAGCACAACTGTATGGTAGTTTGAACAGTCTTTGGCATTGCCCTTCTTTGGGATTGGAATGAAAACTGAACTTTTTCAATCTTGTGGCCATTGGTAAGTTTTCCAAGTCTGCTTATATATTGAGTGCAGCACTTTAACAACATCATCTTTTAGCATTTTAAAAAGCTCAGTTAAAATTCTGTCATTTCCACTAGCTTTGTAGTAATGCTTTCTAAGGCCCACATGACTTGACACCCCAGGATATCTTGCTCTAGATGAATGACAACACCATTGTAGCTATCCAGATCATTAAGAACTTTATCGTAGAGTTCTCCTGTGTATTCTTGCCCCCTTTCTTAATCTCTTCTGCTTCTCTTAAGTCCATACTGTTTTGGTCCTTTATTGTTAGTACTTGCTTAAGTACTTGCATTAGTACTATTGCCTAGCATTAGTACCTGCTTAAGATACTCTGACACTGTGAGCAATGAAGGAACATCTATCTAATACAGATTATTAAAAAAATGAATTAGAGCACCTGCTACTTTCAAAATGCACAACATTTATGATTGCAAGGAAGTATGATGCTCCTTGGAAGAAAAGCTATGACAAACCTAGACACCATATTAAAAAGCAGAGACATTACTTTGCCAACCAAGGTCTGTGTAGTTCAAGCTATGATTTTTCCAGTAGTCATATATGGATGTGAGAGTTGTACCATAAAGAAAGCTGAGCACTGATGAATTGATGCTTTTGAACTGTGGTGTTTATGAAGACTCTTGAGAGTCCATTGGATTGCAAAGAGATCAAACCAGTCAACCCTAAAAGAAATCAGTGCTCAATATTAATTGGAAGCCTGGCGTGCTGCAGTCCATGGGGTCTCAAAGAGTCAGACACGATTGAGTGACTGAACAACAACAAAAAAGACAAGTGACAGGAGAAATCATAACAGCTGTTTGGTCCATATTCTCCAAAACTGACATTGCTTAAGCCATAGAACTGAAAATGGTGCAGTAGAAGGACATGCACTCATCTCCTCCAGAGAGCACACCAACCCATTACAACTAGCTCTTGACCAACCATTGGCAGGAGGATGCTGGAACCCAACAACAACAACAACAAAAGATATCCCACGTTCAAAGACAAAGAAGAAGTGGCAGTGAGATGGTAGGTGGGGTGCAATCACAATAAAATCAAATCCCGTACCCCCTAGGTGGATAACACATAAACTGGAGAAAAATAATGCCAAAGAAATTCTCCTACTGTTGTGAAAGTTCTGAGCCCCACATCAGGCTTCCCAGGCTGGGGATCTGACAATGAGACTGGGAATCCCCAGGGAATATGACCTTGAAGGCCAGTGGGATTTGATTATAGCACTTCCACAGGACTGAGACAAACAGAGATCCCAATATTGGAGGGCACAAGCAAAATCGTGCACACACCTAGTTGCAAAGGAAAAGAGCAATGACCTCACAGGAGACTGAATCTAAAATACTTGCTATTGTTGGAGGGACTCCTGTGGAGGTTTGAATCAGCAGAAACCTCACCACAGGGATGGGGAAACTGGCAGTAGCAGTTCTGGAATGCCAAAATATCCCCCGTGGCATAGGCTCTCTTGGAGGTCACTATTAAGCATACCACAGACCCTTAGACCCCAGGACTGGGTTTTATTAGCCCAAAGAACTAACAGGGAGGGAGCCCACCCATCAGCAGATAATTGAATTAAAGCTTTACTGAGCAAGGCCCTGCCCCCTGAACAAGAGCCAGTTTTCCCTACCCTGTCCCTTACATCAAAAAGCTTATACATGTCTCTTAGCCTCCACCATCAGAGGGCACACAGAAAAAGCAAGAAGAACCACATTCCACAGTGCTAGAATAAAAACCACATTCAGCTCAGTTCAGTCACTCAGTCATGTATGACTCTTTGCAACCCCATGGACTGCAGCACACCAGACTTCCCTGTCCTTCACCATCTCTGGGAGCTTGCTCAAACTCATGTCCATTGAGTCAGTGATGCCATCCAACCATCTCATCTTCTGTCATCCCCTTCTCCTCCGGCCTTCAATCTTTCCCAGCATGAGGGTCTTTTCCAATGAGTCAGTTCTTCCCATCAGGTGGCCAAAGTAGTGGAGCTTCAGCTTCAGCATGAGTCCTTCCAATGAATATTCAGGACTGTTTTCTTTTAGGATTGACTGGTTTGATCTTTTTGCTGTCCAAGGGACTGTCAAGGGTCTTCTCCAAAATCATAGTTCAAAAGCATCTTCAGTTTTCAGCTTTCTTTGTGGTGCAACTCTCACATCCATACACGACTACTAGACAAACCATAGCTTTGACTAGATGGACCTTTGTCCGCAAAGTAATGTCTCTGCTTTTTAATATGCTGTCTAGGTTTATCATAGCTTTTCTTCCAAGGAGCAAGCTTCTTTTAATTTCATGGCTGCACTCACCATCTGCAGTGATTTTGGAACCCCCAAAACTAAAGTCATTGTTTCCATTGTTTCCCCATCTATTTGCTATGAAGTGATGGGACCAGATCCCATGATCTTCATTTTTTGAATGTTGAGTTTTAAGCCAGCTTTTTCACTCTCCTTTTTCACTTTCATCCAGGGGCTCTTTAGTTCTTCTTCACTTTCTGCCATCAGGGTGCTGTCATCTGAGTATCTGAGGTTATTGATATTTCTCCCAGTAATCTTGATTCCAGCTTGTGCTTCATCCAGCCCAGCAGTTCACATGATGTACTCTGTATATAAGTTAATTAAGCAGGTTGACCACATACAGCCTTGAAGCACTGGTGCAATGGAGGAGACCCAGGAATCAAACAGGGTCTCCTGCATTGCAGGTGGATTCTTTACCAACTGAGCACTCAGAGAAGTCCAAAAGCACATTACAGAAAGTGAATCTGGGTGAAAAAGCAAAGAGTTATGTCCCACATTAAGAGCCAAAATAAAAACCCCAGAAAAACAGCTAAATTAAGTGGAGATAGGCAACTTTCCAGTAAAACAATTCAGAATAATGAAAATTAAGATGATCCAGGATCTTGGAAATAGAATGAAGAAGATGCAAGGAATGCTTAATAAAGATCTAGAAGAGAAGAAAGGAAAAAAAAAAAAAAAAGATCTAGAAGAACTAAAGAACAAACATACAGAGATGAACAATACACTAGAAGGAATCCATAGCAGAATAACTGACACAGAAAAAAGAATAAACGTCCTAAAGGATGGAGTGGTGGAAATCACTGCCACAAAACAGAATATAGAAAAAGAATGAAAAGAAATGAGAACAGTGTAAGAGACCTCTGGGACAACATTGAATGCAACATTTTTTGCATTATAGGGGTCCCAGAAGGAGAAAAGAGAGAGAAAGGATCTGAGAAAATATTTGAAGAGATAGAAACTGAAAATTTTCCTCACATGGGAAAGTAAATTGTCAACCAAGTTCAGGAAGCACCAAGAGAACCAGGAGGAATAAACCCAAGGAGGAACTTACCAAAACATATAGTAATCTAACTGACAAAAATCAAAGACAAAGATAAAATATTAAAAGTAACATGGGAAAAATGAAAAATAACATACAAGGGAACTCCCAGCAGGTTATCAGCTGATTTCTCAACAGAAACTATACAAGTCCGAACAGAATGGCATGATATATTTTAAATGATGAAAGGGAACATCCTACAACCATGAATATTCTACCCAGAAAGACACTCGATTAGATTTGATGGAGAAATCAAAAGCTTTCCATAAAGCAAAAGTTAGGAGAATTCAGCACCACCTAACCAGCTTTACAACAAATGCTAAAGGAATTTCTCTAGGCAGGAAACACAACAGGAGGAAAATATCTACAGAAAATAAACCCAAAACAATTAAGAAAATGATAATAGGATCATGCATATTTATAATTACCTTAAATATAAATTGATTAAATGAACCGATCAAAAGACAGACTGGTTGGGCAGATGAAAACATGTGCATATATGCACTTCCACTTACCACATCACTCTGATTGACTCCTCAAATTGTATGTAATTATTTTATATATTAGGTTAATCATGTTCCCATTATCCTACTCACACTCAAAAACTTTTGCACAGCAAAGGAAAATAAAACAAAAATGCAGCCCTCAGATTGGGAGAAACTATTTGCAAATTATGTGACTGATAAGGAATTAGTTTATGACACTTAATAGCATCAAACCAAACAATGCACTCAAAAAGATTGGTAGAAGACCTGAATAGAAATTTCTCTAAAGAGGACATGCAGATGGCCAATAGGCACATGAAAAGATGCTCAAAATTGCTAGTTATTAGAGAAATGCAAATCAAAACTACAATGAGGTATCATCTCACTGCAGACAGAATGGCTATCATCGAAAGATCCACAAACATCAAATGCTGGAGAGGGTGAGGACAGAAGTGAACCCTCCTACACTGTTCGTGGGAATGTAAATTGGTACAGCCACTATGGAGAACAGTAGGGAGGTTCCTTAAAAAAAAAAAAAAAAAAACAATGCTAACATATGACCCTGCAATACCACTTCTGGACATATATCCAGAGAAAAACATGGCCCAAAAAGATACATACACCCAAATGTTCATTGCTGCACTGTTTACAATAGCCAAGATGTGAAAACATCCTTAATGTCCATCAACAGAATAATGGATAAAGAAGATGTGGTATATAGAGACAATGAAATGTTACTCAGCCATTAAGAGGAATGAAATAAGGTTATTTGCATCAACATGGATGGATTTAGAGAGCGTCACACTGAGTGAAGTTAAGTCAGACAGAGAGGGAGACATATCATATGACATATCTGATATGTGGAATCTAAAAATAAATGACACAAATGAACTTACAAAACAGAAAGAGACTCACTGACTGAAAATGAACTCATGGTTGCCAGGGAAAGGGATAGTTAAGGACTTTGGGAAACTCATATACACACTGCTATATTTAAAATGGATAACCAACAAAATCCCATTGTATAGCACATGGAACTCTGCTCAATGTTATGTGCTAGCCTGGATGGGAGTGGAGTTTGGAGAATGGATACATGCATGGCTGAGTACCTTCACTGTTCACCTGAAACTATCACAACAAGTTTAATCAATAATACTCTAAAACAAAATACTTTTGGCATTAAAAAAAAAATGTTTCCATCATGGTTTGCAATTCTAATTATCTTCTATTTATTTATTTATTTAGGTCTGGCTACTGATTGTGAAAACTTAGAAACATATTTTACTGTCGTGATTATGTAACTATTACTCACTTAATACCATTGTATCATGATTGGCCAACAGAAAAATGATAGAATTCTATACCACCAAGACTGCCATTTAATAGAGAAAGCTGTAATCACTACTTAAAATCCAGATGCATATCAGAATTATCTTGGATTTTTTTGAAAATTGCAAATACCCAGGTATTGCTTTTTTTTCCTCCAAAGCTCCAGATATGTTTCTTCTTTTTCTTTTTTTTTTAATTAGTTAATTTATTTTAATTGGCAGCTAATTACTTTACAGTATTGTAGTGGTTTTTGTCATACATTGACATGAATCAGCCGTGGGTATACATGTGCCCTCCATCCTGAAACCCCCTCCCCATCCCATCCCTCAGGGTCATCCCAGTGCTCCATCCCTGAGCGCCCTGTCTTATGCATCATACGTGGACTGGTGATCTATTTCACATATAATAATATACATGTTTCAATGTTATTCTCTCAAATCATCCCACCCTCGCCTTCTCCCACAGTGTCCAAAAGTCTGCTCTTTTTTTTTTTTTTTTTTTTTTTCATTTATTTTTATTAGTTGGAGGCTAATTACTTCACAACATTGCAGTGGGTTTTGTCATACATTGACATGAATCAGCCATGGGGTTACATGTATTCCCCATCCCGATCCCCCCTCCCACCCAAAAGTCTGTTCTTTATCTCTGTGTGTATTTTGCTGTCTTGCATATAGGGTCATTATTACCATATTTCTAAATTCTATATATATGTGTTAATATACTGTATTGGGGCTTTTTTTTTCCCTGACTTACTTCACTCTGTATAATAGGCTCCAGTTTCATCCACCTCATTAGAACTGATTTAAATACTTTCCTTTTAATAGCTGAGTAATATTCCATTGTGAACATGTACCATAACTTTCTTACCCATTTGTCTGCCAATGAACATCTGGGTTGCTTCCATATCCTGGCTATTAGAAACAGTGCTGCCATGAACATTGGGGTACATGTGTCTCTTTCAATTCTGGTTTCCTCAGTGTCTATGCCCAGCAGTGGGATTGCTGGGTCATATGGCAGTTCTATTTCCAGTTTTTAAAGGAATATCCAGTTTTTTAAGGTTCTCCATAGTGGTTGTACTAGTTTGCATTCCCACCAACAGTGTAAGAGAGTTCCCTTTTCTCTACACCATCTCTAGCATTTATTTGTTGTAGACTTTTTGATAGAAGCCATTCTAACTGGCATGAGATGGTACCTTGTTGTGATTTTGTTTAGCATTTCTCTGATAATGAGTGACGTTGAACATCTGTTCATGTGTTTGTTAGCCATCTGTATGTCTTGGTTGGAGAAATGTCTGTTTAGTTCTTTGGCCCATTTTTTGATTGGGTCATTTGTTTTTTCTGGTATTGAGCTGTATGAACTGCTTGTATATTTTTTTAGACTAGTTCTTTGCCAGTTGCTTTGCTTGCTATTATTTTCACCCATTCTGAAGGCTTTGTTTTCATGTTGCTTATAGTTTCCTTCGTTGTGTAAAAGCTTTTAAGATTAATTAGGCCCCATTTGTTTATTTTTTGCTTTTATTTCCATTACTCTAGGAGGTGAGTCATAGAGTATCCTGCTGTGATATATGTCAGAGTGTTTTGCCTAAGTTTCCCTCTAGAAGTTTTATACTTTCTGGTCTTACATTTACATATTTAATCCATTTTGAGGTTATTTTTGTGTGTGGTATTAGAAAGTGTTCCAATTTCATTCTTTTACAAGTGGTTGAACAATTTTCCCAGCATCACTTGTGAAAGAGATTGTTTTTTCTCCATTGTATATTCTTGCTTCCTTTGTCAAAGACAAGGTGTCCATAGGTGTGTAGATTTATCCCTGGGCTTTCTATTTTCTTCCATTGATCTATATTTCTGTCTTTGGACAGTACTGTACTGTCTTGATGACTATAGCTTTCTAATAGAGTCTGAAGTCAGGCAGGTTGATTCCTCCAGTTCCATTCTTCTTTCTCATTGAATCTACAGATGGCTTTGGGTAGTATACTCATTTTCACTATATTGATTCTTCCAATCCATGAACATGGTATATTTCTCCATCTATTTGTGTCATCTTTGATTTCTTTCATTTATGTTTTTTTTTTTTTTAATTTTCTATATGTAGGAATTGTGTTTCTTTAGGTAGATTTATATCTAAGAATTTTATTCTTTTCATTGCAATGGTGAATGAATATTTTTTTTCCTTAATTTCTCTTTCTGTTTTCTCATTGTTAGTGTATAGGAATTCAAGGGATTTCTGTGTGTTAATTTCATATCCTGTGACTTTACTACATTCGTTGATTAGGTCCAGTAATTATATGGTGGTGTTTTTAGGACTTTCTATGTAGAGAATCATGTATTCTGTGAACAGTGAGACTTTTACTTCTTCTTTTCCAATCTGGATGCCTTTTATTTCTTTTTCTTTTCTGATTGCTGTGGCTAAATCTTCCAAAACTATATTGAATAGTAGTGGTGAGTGTGGGCACCCTTGTCTTGTTCCTGACTATAGGGGAAATGCTTTCAATTTTCACCATTGAGGATAATGTTTGCTGTGTGTTTATCATGTATGGTTTTTATTATATTGAAGTATGTTCTTTCTATGCCTGCTTTTGGAGGGTTTTATCATAAATAGATTTTGAATTTTGTCAAAGGCTTTCTCTGCATCTAATGAGATAATCATATTGTTTTCTCTTTAAATTTCTTAATGTGGTGTATCATATTGATTGATTTGTGAATGTTGAAGAATCCTTACATCCCTGGGATAAAGCCCACTTGGTCATGATGTATGATCTTTTTAATATGTTTCTGGATTCTGTTTGCTAGAATTTTGTTGAGGATTTTTGCATCTATGTTCATCAGTGAAATTGGCCTGAAGTTTTCTTTTTTTGTGTGGCATCTTTGTCTACTTTTGGTATTAGGATGATTCTGGCCTCATACAATGTGTTTGGTAGTTTACCTTCCTCTGAAATTTTCTTGAAGAGTTTGAGTAGCATAGGTGTTAGCTTTTCACTAAATATTTGGTAGAATTTTCCTGTGAAACCATCTGGTCTTGGGTTTTTGTTTGTTGGAAGATTTCTGATTACAGTTTCAATTTCCGTGCTTGTGATGTGGCTGTTAAGATTTTCTATTTCTTCCTGGTTCAGTTTTAGAAAGTTATACTTTTCAAAGAACTCGTCCATTTCTTCCAAGTTGTCCATTTTATTGTCTTACAGTTGCTGATAATAGTCTTTTATGACCCTTTGTATTTCTGTGTTGTCTGTTGTGATTTCCCCATTTTCATTTCTAATTTTGTTGATTTGATTCTTCTCCCTTTTTTTTCCTGATGAGTCTGGCTAATGGTTTGTCTATTTTACTTATCTTCTCCAGAACCAGCTTTTAGTTTTGTTGATTTTTGCTATAGTTTCCTTTGTTTCTTTATAATTTATTTCTGCCCTAATTTTTGTGATTTCTTTTCTTTTACTATCCCTGGGGTTCTACATTTCTTCTTTTTCTAGTTGCTTTATATGTAAATTTGGGTTATTTGTTTGATTTTTCTCTTATTTCCTGAGGTAAGCTTGTATTGCTATGAACTTCCCCTTAGCATTGCTTTTACTGAGTCCTATAGGTTTGGGGTTGTCGTGTTTTCATTTTCATTTGTTTCTATGAATACTTCGATTTCTTTTTTGATTTCTTCTGTGATTTTTTGGTTATTCAGAAGCGTGTTGTTTAACCCCCGTATGTGTACATTTTAAATAGTTTTTCTCCTGTAGTTGACATCTAATCTTACCACACTGTGATCAGAAAAGATGCTTGAGATTATTTCATTTTTTTTTTTAATTTACCAAGGCTAGATTTATGACCCAGGATGTGGTATATCCTGGAGAATGTTCTGTGTGCACTTGAAAAAAAGGTGAGATTCATTGTTTTGGGGTGGAAAGTCCTATAGATATCAATTAGGTCTAACTGGGCCACTGTATCATTTAAAGTTTTATGTTTCTTTGCTAATTTTCTGTTTAGTTGATCTATCCTTAGGTGTGAGTGGGGTATTAAAGTCTCCCACTATTATTGTATTATTGTTAATTTCCCCTTTCATACTTGTTAGCATTCACCTTACATATTGTGGTGCTTTTATGTTGGATGCATATATATTTATAATTGCTATATCTTCTTCTTGGATTGATCCTTTGATCATTATGTAGTGTCCAGAAATATCTCTAATGAGCAGCTATGTTTAAAAGCAAGTGTCACTTTTTCTGTTCTGCATATAGGGTTATCGTTATCACCTTTCTAAATTCCATATCACCAGCCCAGGTGGGATGCACGAGACAAGTGCTCCGGCCTGGTGCACTGGGAAGACCCAGAGGAATCGGGTGGAGAGGGAGGTGGGAGGGGGGATCGGGATTGGGAATACATGTAAATCCATGGCTGATTCATATCAATGTATGACAAAACCCACTGGAAAAAAAATAATAATAATAATAAAAAAATTAAAAAAAAAAGGAAAAAAAAAAAAGCAAGTGGATTATATGATAATCTTTTATCTAGTTTACTTCACTTTTTCTATTTATTATTCACTTCTCCCATTTCATTTAGTTTATGTTTTCCATGTTTTCCATCTCTTTAATTTTTTTCTTGATGTTCTTTCTCAAGCCTTTATCAAGCATTGTAGAAAAGCTTTAGTGTATATATAAAAATAGTAAGCATAATATATGTATTTTAGGAAACTTAGGAATTTTTGCCTAAGAAACTTATATTGTGTTACTACTTCTCTGACTTAGTATGAATAGCATGCTAGATTTCTAAATTGAGACAAAATAGATATGCAACAAGCAATAAAGTTTACTGTATAGTGCAAGGACCTATAGTCAATATCTTGTAATAACTGAAAGTGGAAAATAATCTAAAAATAATGTATGTGTATATGTATAACTGAATCACCTTGCTGTGTACCTGAAACATTGCAAAACAGCTGTACTTCTATGCTCAGTCACTCAATCGTGTCCATCTCTTTGTGACCATATGGACTGTAGCCCACAATTCTCTTCTGTCCATGGGATTTTCCAGGCAAGAATACTGGGGCAGGTACACTCCAGAGGATCTTTCCAACCCAGGGATCAAACAGAGTCTCCTGAGTTTCCTGCATTGGCAGGCGGATTCTTTACCACTGAATCCCCTGGGAAGCCCATTTAAAAGGTAGGATATTTCAAATACAAAAATTCATTTATTCATCAAATAAATATTGAGAGATTGTTCTGTGCCAGACTGTGCTACATGTTTGAAACATTAGAGTGAGCAATATATACATACATATACACACACACACACACACACACACACACA
Source organism: Dama dama (assembly GCF_033118175.1). Classification (NCBI taxonomy): domain Eukaryota; kingdom Metazoa; phylum Chordata; class Mammalia; order Artiodactyla; family Cervidae; genus Dama; species Dama dama. Next base: position 75,506,348 of record NC_083714.1, read on the forward strand.
CACACACACATATATATATATGTGATAACTGCTTATATATAACTCCCTATCTAGTGGGGGAGTTGGACACAAAGTTAGCAAGAAAATAAGCACATTGTGACAAGTGCTGAACTCAAACAAGATGCTGAAACAGAGAATAGCAAAGAGGTTTACTCCAGTGTGATAAATCTTCCCCCTCTACTGTGGGAAGATCTTCCAAGGATGTGACAGTAGTGTTGAGTTTTAAAGGATGAGAAGAACAGAAAAGAATCCAAGAGGCAACAGGGCTAACATTCAAGAAATGTTAATATTATGTAGCCAAGTTCTGACACTTCATGTATATTCAATTTTAGTTCCCTTATCCTTAAAATGGAAATAATATGAAATATGTTCTTACAGGCAAGAAGTCCAAAAAAATTCTGGGCATTTCAAAGAATGGAAGTGTAGATCAAAGGAAATTATTTTACTCATAATTTATTAAGCAACTATAGGAATCTCAGAATTCTATGGTTCATACATTAAGAAATTACATTATTAAATTGGAGTAATGGACTAAGATTTTTTTTTCTATAATATGCTTCTTATAAGACTTTTTTAAAAAATTATTTTTAGAATCTCAAGTACACAGAGTTGAGTTAATTCATGTGAGCTTGGGGCCCGACATCATTATTACCTATACAAAGACATTCCTTTCTCTTGTTTGTTAATGAATTTGGATCTCTGTTTGTGTCACTTTTCCCAATCCCTCCCATTAAGTATTCTGTTTAACATATATTTTTGTTTGCTTATTTCTGCAAAAATATGTATTGATCTAAACAAATATATTTTAATTTACATAAATAGGGTTATATTTTTATATCTCATTACATGTCTTACTGTTTCACTAGTACTATGTTGTGTTTGTTTGGTTTTTTTTTTTTTGTATTTTAAAACATTTTAGGATAATTTTAGTATATCTGTACACTGTTAAATATTTTAGGTGCAATTTTAGACAAATTTATTTAGGGATAACTTTAGATTTACTGAGAGTTGAAATTGTAGTACAAGGAGTTTTATATAACTCTCCTGCAGCTTTCCTTTAAGATCTTACATAAACATACAATTATTTACAAAACTAAGAAACTAGCATTAGAACTGAGGCAGGAGGTAGATGTCTCCCTGACCTCAGTGTAAACAGATAGAATGTTCATTACCTATGGACTGAAACTGCAAAAGGAGAATAGCAGGATACTTAAGAGGTGAGGGTGAATCCTGCCCAGATCACATATTTCTCCTTTTTGAAGTCAAGAGCCTTTCCCAACTACATATACTCAGAAAGCCTCCTTGGAGGTCAAAGGGGAGTGATGCAAATGCATGCTGTACCCACAGGCCTCCTTGGTAGAACTCATCTTAGCTAAGAAATGCATGTGCACACATGAGAGGATCCTAAGATATACCAAATATGGACTCTGACCCAAGCAAATCAAAGTGATTGGCCAAATGAAAAGTGAAAGAAATGTCCTGCAAATGTGATTTAAACAGCCATGAGGCCGCAACTCAAGGACTCTCTCTATCTCTTCAAGTCTGCCCATGTATCTATCTATGTGTACTGAATTTTCCCTTCCTAATAAATAATTTTCTTGTTTCACTACTTTTTGTCTTTATGGGAATTATTTTCTGCAAAGTCAAAGGGCCAGGACCTTGTCACTGACCATTGGTCTAGTGGCTTGGATTTGGTGCTCTCACTGCCACAACCTGACCTCAATCTCTGGCCAAAGAACCAAAGCCCTTCTTCAAGCTGCTGGAAGTGAAGGGCACCCAAAATCAGAACAATAGTATTAACTAAACTTCAGATTTTAATAAGATACCATCACTGTCACTAATCCTTCAAGAACCCACATTGCATTTAGCTATCACACCTCCTTAGTCTCTTCATATATATGACAGTTTCTTGGTCTTCCCTACATTTTTTTTTCTTTCATGACCTTGTCAACTTTGAAGGATATTAGTCAGATTTTTCATAGAAAATTCCATAATTTTGATTTGTCTGATATTTTCTCATGATTAGATTAAGGTTATTTTTTGAGAAGAATATCACAGAAATGAGCACTCTTCTCAGTGCACCCTATCAGTGAAATAAGAAAGGTACAAAAGAGCAAATACTGCATAAATCCACTTCTATGAGGTATGTAAAATAGTTATGGACAAAGAATGGTACGTGCCATTTCAGACAACAAAGGATGTTCCAGCTATAAAACCATCAACCACTGTAGCCACCCTCAGTGTTTCACCCTGGGGTGATTCAAGATGGAGGAAAAAAGGATATGAACCTTAGGCAATTAAGGTGCATATCAAAGGAATAATTTCAATACTCAGATTCTTACATCTTCCCATACATAGAAAAATGCTACATTTATTAAATATAGATGTCTGGTTCTTTAATTAGAATAATATTTTAGTGATCACTACCTGAGTTTTGTTTTGGTTTGTTTTTGCTTTTACAACAGCTCCTATATATCATGGCTCTTACCTTACATCTTTAGAATAGTCCCTCAGAGCTATTTGACAGGCTGCCATTCCAACTATAGACTTCAGTAAGGTTGCTGAACTCAGTGTCTTGATGGTGCCTTTTTTTTCTTCCTCAGTAGTTTTGGTGACCAATGAAGGGACACAGAACAGGCTTTTCTCTCCCTCACTTGAACTCTATAAGGAAGCAGAGCCTTGTTACAAACAGAGACCTCTTGTGCCCTTCCACTTCCTCGGAGGTCGAGGTGAATTTGTCTCTCCTTGTTCTCATATCTTTCAATTATTGGTTTGATCATCTTGAGTTTAATTTGCTGGTGTCTAATAGGTATCTGGACCCACAATTGAAAAATACTGAGGAGTGACCCACAGTTGAAAGGCACTAGGATTTCCTCAGTTGACTGCTCACTGAGCAGTCTGGACTGGCTAATTAAGTGAGAGCCTATCAATGAAAATTCAAGTGACTATCAAGTTAAGGAAAAACCTGCATTTCTTTGAGCCTAAATGAAGATCATAACCTGGGGTGCAGATTTTCAGAATTCTGAGAAGTCTTCCAATTGTTAGAAGTTAAAGGCATCTGTCATACACATTTTTGAAACAAAGGATCATACACCAAAATGGCATACTGATATTTTATATAAAGTTTGCCAAGGATACATAGTTCAGGTAATCATGTACCAAATGAATAGCAAGCCACTGTGACCTGTAAAAAGCTGGGAAAGAACAACATTCTTTAAGAAGTTACATTGCTATCTTGAAAAGAAAGAAAAAAGTCAATCTTACAACTGAGCAGGTATTCACAACCTTGAGGAGCTGTGGTTAATGATAATATGCACACTGCATATTAGGGAGGGATGAGACCCAAACACAGAGGGAAAATTTTACATTTATTTTTCTTGCCCTGCCTTAAAATATAAATTTTATTTCATCATTGGCTTAAGATCTTTTCCAAATGAGGGACTTCAGAAAGCTATCCTCCAACTAACACCCAAGCCAGGTTTATGTACATACAAAACTTATAAAAACTTATTTGTTTGGGGAAACTATACTAAAGGAGATCTCAAACTAAAATGATTTTGTGTGCAAATAGACAAAGCTTGATTAAACATCTTTTCATAATTCTGACTTTAAAGAAAAAACAAACAAACAAACAGCAACAACAACAACAAAAACAAAAACAGCTCGTTTAGGGAGAGATTGCATTTCTCTCCCAGTGTCTTCAAGATATCAGTATTTTACCTGATCTTCTTAGGCACTTTTTGAGAGTTTGGTTCTGTCATTAAGAAATGCCAACTTAAAAAAAAAATGCACAGCATGAAAGTTGTGAGTTAAGTTTTATCTGGGGAAAACTGAGGACTAAAGCCTGAAAGACAGTATGTTAGATAGCTGTGAGAAATTGCTCCAAAGAGGGAGGGCCAAGGCCAGTATATATGTGATTTTCTTGAAGGGAGATTATGTTCAATCAAGCATATGTTTTTCCAGAAGTTTTATTCTAGTCTCATAAAGATTTATGTTACTCATGAAGAACACTTGTCAACATAAAGGATTTTAGTGTTTTATATATATATATATATATATATATATATATATATATATATATATATGAGGAGATACAAGAATTGGGCTCATAAACTGGCTCCTGAAAATATCTGCCAGATCCCCTGGCCCCAATCACCTGGAGCACAAACTGCCTCATTTCTATTCTCTACCCTGAACTCTTTCCAGAGAGTATTTGAAGGCCAACAGCTGCAGTTACACATGATTTAATCCTTGTAGCGGTAGATGGCAAATGCCAATTTGTAGTTGGCAAGGCCCTCTATAGGCTATAAATTCGACCATATATTGGGAGGCCTTTTATGACTATTTCATCTCACGTTGCTAGAAGGCTCATTCCCGGTCATGGAGAAGATTTTGTTGATAGATCTCTCAATGTGCTATTACAGGACAAGGTCTTAATAATCTTCTAGTTATGGTCTGGGAAAATGTTCCCTCCTGTTGCCTTCTCTCATATTTCAGTCAGTTCAGTCACTCAGTCATGCCCGACTCTTTGCAACCACATGAATTGCAGCACGCCAGGCAGCCCTGTCCATCACCAACTCCCAGAGTTTACTCAAACTCATGTCTATCAAGAAAGTGATGCCATACAGCCATCTCATCCTCTGTTGTCCCCTTTTCCTCCTGCCCTCAATCCATCCCAGCATCAGGGTCTTTTCCAATGAGTCAACTCTTCACATAAGGTGGCCAAAGTATTGGAATTTCAGCTTCAGCATCAGTCCTTCCAATGAACACCCAGGACTGACCTCCTGTGGGATTGGACTGGTTGGATCTCCTTGCAGTCCAAGGGACTCTCAAGGGTCTTCTCCAACACCACAGTTCAAAAGCATCAATTATTCGGCACTCAGCTTTCTTCACAGTCCAACTCTCACATCCGTGCATGACCACTGGAAAAAACATAGCCTTTTCCAGTCCTGTGGCCACTGCTGAGTTTTCCAAATTTGCTAGCATATGGAGTGCAGCACTATCACAGCATCATCTTTTAGGATTTGAAATAGCTCTACTGGAATCCCATCACCTCCACTAGCTTTGTACATAGTGATGCTTCCTAAGGCCCACTTAACTTCACATTCCAGGATGTCTGGCTCAAGGTGAGTGACCACACCATCATGATTATCTGGGTCATGAATATCTTTTTTTTATAGTTCTTCTGTGTATTCTTGCCACCTCTTCTTCATATATTCTGCTTCTGTTAGGTCCATACCTTTTCTGTCCTTTATCAAACCCATTTTTGCATGAAATATTCCCTTGGTATCTCTAATTTTCTTGAAGAGATCTCTAGTCTTTCCCATTCTATTGTTTTCCTCTATTTCTTTGCAATGATCACTGAGACACTATTACAATCATTGATGGCATATCAAGCTATATATTTGACCAACTTCTTCAAGTCTAGTCGTCATTATTTTTGCTGGAGACTCAGTCATACACTTGGCAATGCAAGAATCAACAATCTTGTAAAACAAGCAAAGCACAAGTAACATAACTAGTAATATTATTAAAGTCATAATTAAGAATTAAGCCAAGAAGTTCCATTAGGTGTAGCCCAGTATATTCTCAGGTCATCTGAATTAGTCTATTCTGTACAATTTTTTATCTTTCAGGGAAGTTATATATTGGAACTGTCCATAAGACTCCAGGTCCAATTTCCTAGTGTTACTAGGCTGGTTATCCTTAGTATAATTGAATCATTCCCAAGATAGAGTGGGACCTTAAATCTTAAATGACCCCAGCCTAGTGTTAACCACATAAATCTATAACATAATTTTGGGAGGTTTTATTCCTTGGCTGGGAAGATTTACTCATTGCTCTTACTGAGTGTGAGTAGCTTAGAGGAAAATTCATATTATAGCCAGGATCAGAGCAGGCATTAGTAATTGGTCAGGTGAGATGATCCCACTTAGTAATATTAAGAGTAGCCTGAAAAGGACTGAACTTTCTTTCTTCTAAAATACATTTTTAGTGTCATCCAATTAGAGCTTTGGAGTGGAGAAGTCCACCAAGGTAATCTAGAAGTACTAGACATGTGTAATTAGCCACAACTGAACAATTGCATTGATTTTTAAAACTAGCATAAGTTGAGATTCTGTATTTTCCTTTTTAGTTATTTACTTATTTTACTATACCTACCCAATTTTAACTTGCATTTTAAGAAGATCCCCAGGTTAGTAGCATACATATTAATGTTTTGGATACACAGAAAAAAATAAAAATAAATAAAAATAAAACTAGCATAGGCACATGTTCATGATAGAAAATATCTGATTTATATGTAAAGGTCTAACAAGTCAAGAAAATATTATATTAATAAATGATCATATCAATCAGATCCAGCACATTAGGTAAGCTGTCTACTTCTAATGTTGTCTTCTCATCCTGATGTTGGTGAACTTTTCTCTGAGCATTGTTTTAACGTGAATTTGAGGTCACAAGTATTCTCTATAGACCAGTCCAGTGTATGGTCTTTTGGAAGTAGGAATTAATCCAAGAATCAGTTTCCCTTCAGTTTTACTGTGCATGATCTAGTTAAGAGTACTTGGTAAAGGAAATTCCATTCAGGTTGGAGTTGTTGTTTTTTAACCTCTAAGTCATGTCTGATTCGTTTGCAACTCATGGACTGTAGTTTGCCAGGCTTGTCTGTCCATGGGATTTCCCAGGCAAGAATATGGAATGGGTTGCCATTTCCTACTCCAGGGGATGTTCCCAACCCAGGGAATGAACCCACATTTCTTGCATTGGCAGGCAAATTATTTACCACTAGCACCACATGGAAGCCCTAAACATTACACCAAGTACTAAGTTAATACTGAAAATTTCCCAGTCCACATGAACTTGAAATTAATTTAGCTTAGTGTTTCTTGCATTTAGATTTATTGGATTTGTAAGAGCTTACTTTTTCTTTGTGCATTTGCATTCTAAGTTGCTTCATTTGTGTCCAACTCTTTGTGACCCTATGGACTGTGACCCATCAGGCTCCTCTGTCCATGGAATAGAGCTCACTTACAAATTAACCTCAACAATATTATCCAAAGATAAAAAAGCACACTGAAGCATACATATATGCAGACAGACACAAGAGATCTAGCTTTATTTTCTAGGCTAAGTCATGAATTAGGTATCACAATATAAAGCTCACGAGTTGTAAACAAAAGTTGGAATAAGAGAAAATATGAATGTGCTTCATTCCTTTTCTCCACTTCAGTTTCAGAAATTAGGCATAGGCTAGATAAAATTACTGATCCTGAGAGCTCTGGTCTCAAGGCACAGGGAGCGAAAATCAGGTTCTCCTAAGTAGGACTTATTCCTTCAGGAATTTTTTTTTTTCTTCTTTATTCAAGTTAGCTATCTCTACTGGCTAGGAATTAAACTGGTTGGGGGTTAGCTAATATTTGACTGACACTTTACACTTAATTGATACAACTGATTATTCTTAATTTTCTTTTCTATATATATTTAAATGTTTTATTTATCACTTTGCTACTTCTTTTTAAGAATTTTCAAGTATCATACAAGTAAGAATGGATTGAGCACAGTTATCATATTTTATTTATTTATTCATATAAACCTAGAGATTGTATTAATTTTTTTCCATTTATTTTTATTAGTTGGAGGTTAATTACTTTACAATATTGTAGTGGCTCTTGTCATACATTGACATGAATCAGCCATGGATTTACATGTGTTCCCCATCCCAACCTCCCCTCCCACATCCCTCTCGGTCCCATCCATCTGGGTCTTCCCAATGCATCAGCCCTGAGGTCTTGTCTCATGCATCCAGCCTGGGCTGGTGATCTCTTTCACCCTTGATAGTATACTTGTTTCAATGCTCTTCTCTCAGAACATCCCACCCTCGCCTTCTCCCACAGAGTTTAAAAGTCTGTTCTGTACATCTGTGTCCCTTTTTCTGTTTTGCATATAGGGTTATAGTTACCATCTTTTTAAATTACATATACATGTGTTAGTATACTGTATTGGTGTTTATCTTTCTGGCTTACTTCACTCTGTATAATGGGCTCCAGTTTCATCCATCTCATTAGAATTGATTCAAATGAATTCTTTTTAATGGCTGAGTAATATTCCATAGTATATGTACCACAGCTTCCTTATCCATTCATCTGCTGATGGTCATCTAGGTTGCTTCCATGTCCTGGGTATTATAAACAGTGCTGCGATGAACATTGGGGTACACATGTCTCTTTCAGTTCTGGTTTCCTCAGTGTGTATGCTCAGAAGTGGTATTGCTGGGTCATATGGCAGTTCTATTTCCAGTTTTTTTTAAAGGAATCTCCACACTGTTCTCCATAGTGGCTGTACTAGTTTGCATTCCCACCAACAGTGTAAGAGGGTTCCCTTTTCTCCACACCCTCTCCAGCATTTATTGCTTGTAGACTTTTGGATAGCAGCCATTCTGATTGGGATGTAATGGTACCTCATTGAAGTTTTGAATTGCATTTATCTGATAATGAGTGATTTTGAGCATCTTTTCATGTGTTTGTTAGCCATCTGTATGTCTTCTTTGGAGAAATGTCTGTTTAGTACTTTGGCCCATTTTTTGATTGGGTCATTTATTTTTCTGGAATTGACCTACACGAGTTGCTTGCATACTTTTGAGATTAATCCTTTGTCTGTTTCTTCATTTACTATTATTTTCTCCTATTCTGAAGGCTGTCTTTTCACCTTTCCTTTGTTGTGCAAAGGCTTTTAAGTTTCATTAGATCCCATTTGTTTAGTTTTGCTTTTATTTCCAATATTCTGGGAGGTGGGTCATAGAGGATCTTGCTATGATTTATGTCAGAGAGTGTTTTGCCTGTGTTCTCCTCTAGGAGTTTTATAGTTTCTGGTCTTACATTTAGATCTTTAATCCATTTTGAGTTTATTTTTGTGTATGGTGTTAGAAAGTGTTCTAGTTTCATTCTTTTACAAGTGATTGACCAGTTTTCCCAGCACCACTTGTTGAAGAGGTTGTCTTTTTTCCCTTGTATATTCTTGCCTCCTTTGTTGAAGATAAGGTGTCCGTAGGTACATGGATTTATCTCTGGGCTTTCTATTTTGTTCCATTGATCTATATTTCTGTCTTTGTGCCAGTACCATACTGTCTTGATGACTGTGGCTTTGTAGTAGAGTCTGAAGTCAGGCAGGTTGATTCCTCCAGTTCCATTCTTCTTTCTCAAGATTGCTTTGACTCTTTGAGGTTTTTTTGTATTTCCATACAAATTGTGAAATTCTTTGGTCTAGTTCTGTGAAGAATACCGTTGGTAGCTTGATAGGGATTGTGTTGGATCTATAGATTGCTTTGGGTAGTATACTCATTTCCATAATATTGATTCTTCCAATCCATGAACTTCCTTTTATTTCTTTTTAATGGTTTCAAAAAGTTAGTTAGACAGTATAAACAAGGGTCTTTGTATGTAACTCAGACCAACCTAGATAGCCTTTTTAACTGGAGTAGCCAAATCCTCACCTAAGCCTTCTCTAAATGTGGAGTTAAGCAAAGGATTATTTTGGTGTTTAGAGAATGATTTAAGTCTCAACCCAGCATATTACTTAGCTCACCTCCCCCCCCCCCCACCCCAGTTTCCCATAGTAGTCCAGATTGATTCATCTGGTCTTTCCTCACATTGCTGAATCTTTGTCCAATTTACAGATTTTGGAGAAAACTCTGGGATAGGTTCAAGTAATTTTCCAAGCTAATCCCTTGCATTCAATACAAGCGTCTGGACCATGTAATTCAAAGTCCATTAAGGGGCATTTCCATTCTGTTTTCTCTATTCCCTTACTTTGCTTTCAGAAAATATTAGCTGTATTAGATCTCAAAACCCAGGCTCATAGGACCACATGGTCAACTCGAATGCTTTAGTAACTTGCAATGGATCCTGACAAGCATGAGGAAATTCCTTAGCCACGCCTCTAAGTTCTGCTCTAGTCCTTGGTGTGTATATAAGAACGAAGGACACCTCTCCCAGTAAAAAGTTTCTCCTCAAGGGAGCTATAGTCATTTCTGACTTTTTTTTTTTTAACCTTCCTTTACTGGGGACAGGCGAGCAGCAGAAGGTAGAAGAGTTAGAAGAGTTGGAAAAGAAGCTTCTGGCCAGGTAATTCATATAGAAGAGGATACCTGGGAAGAGGAGAGGGAGAGATATAGTCAGTGACAGAGTGCTAGCATCTTTTTTGTCCTGGTATAGTTTCAAGAAAAAGAAACTGAAAAAGTCAGAATGGTTGTCTGGGGAAGCCTTACAAATAGCTGAGGAAAGAAAACAAGAAAAAGTCAAAGGAGAAAAGGAAAGATATATCTATCTGAATGCCGAGTTCCAAAGAATAACAAGGAGCATTATGAAAGCCTTCCTACTTGATCAACAGAGGGAAATAAAAAGAAAAATAAATAGAGGGGGAAAAAAAAAACAGAATGGGAAAGACTAGAGATCTCTTCAAGAAAACTAGAGATACCAAGGGAATATTTCGTGAAAAATGTCCACAATAAAGAGAGTAATGGTATGGGCTTAACAGAAGTGGAAGATATTAAGAAGAGGTGTCAAGAATACATAGAAGACCTATATAAAAAGATCTTAATGACCCACATAACCACGATGGTGTGATCACTTACCTAGAAACAAACATCCTGGAATGTGAAGTCAATTGGGTCTTAGGAAGTATCGCTAAGAACAAAACTAGGGGAGGTGATGGAATTCCAGTTGAGTTGTTTCAAATCCTATGAGATGATGCCGTAAAAGTGCTGCACTCAGTATGCCAGCAAATTTGGAAAACCCAGCAGGGGCCACAGGACAGGAAAGGGTCAGTTTTCATTCCAATCCCAAAGAAAGGCAATGCCAAAAAATGTCCAAACACAATAGCACTCATCTCACATGCTAGTAAAGTTATGCTCAAAATTCTCCAATCTAGACTTCAGCAGTATGTTAACTGAGAAATTCCAGATATTCAAGCAGGATTTAGAAAAGGCAAAGGAAACAGAGATCAAATTACCAACATCCGTTGGATCATAGAAAAAGCAAGAGTTCCAGAAAAACATCTACTTTTGCTTTATTTACTATGCTAAATACTTTGTCTGTGTGGATCACAACAAATTGTGGAATAATGTTAAAGAAACAGGAATAACAGATCACCTTACCTGCCTCCTGAAAAATCTGTATGCAGGTCAAGAAGCGACAGTTAGAACTGGAAATGGAACAACTGGCTGGTTTCAAATTGGGAAAGGAGTGCCTCAAGGTTGTATATTGTCACCTTGCTTATTTAACTGATATGCAGAGTACATCATGAGAAATGCTCAACTGGAGGAAGCACAAGATTGAGTCAAGATTTCAGGGAGAAATATCAATAACCTCAGATATGCAGATGACACCACCCTGATGGCAGAAAGCAAAGAAGCCTCTTGATGAAAGTGAAAGAGGAGAGTGAAAAAACTGGCTTAAAACTCAACATTCAAAAAATGAAGATCATGGTATCATGTCCCATTTTTTTTTTCTTAGCAAATAGATGGAGAAACAATGGAAACAGTTGCAGGCTTTATTTTCTTGGGTTCCAAAATCACTGCAAATGGTGACTGAAGCCATGGAACTAAAAGATGCTTGCTCCTTGAAAGAAAAGCTCTGACCAACCTAGACAGCATTTTCCAAAACAGAGACATTACTTTGCTGACAAAGGTCCATACAGTCAAAGCTATGGTTTTTCCAGTAGTCATGTAAGGATGTGAGAGTTGGACCATAAATAAAGCTGAGCACTGAAGAATTGGAGCATTTAAACAGTGTTGTTGAAGAAGACTCTTTAGAGTCCCTTTGACTACAAGGAGATGAAAGTGTTGAATCCTAAAGGAAATCAATCCTGGATATCCATTGGAAGGACTGATGCTGAAGCTGAAGCTTCAGTACTTTGGCCACCTGATGTGAAGAACTGACTCATTGGAAAAGATCCTGATCCTGGGAAAGATTGAAGGTATAAGAAGGGGACAACAGATGATGAGATGATTGGAAGACATCACTGACTCGATGGCATGAGTTTGTCCAAACCCCAGGAGTTGGTGATGGACAGCAAAGTTTGACATCCTGCAGTCCATGGGGTCAGAAAGAGTTGATCACGACTCAGTGACTGAACTGAACTGATAGTGATAGTTTCAAGAGAAGCTTCTATAGCCAATCAAAGTAAGCATTCCATTCAGTTTGTTTCATCTTAAGACCAGCTCTTTTAAAGTCTGCATGCTGAAAGTATCAATTTTTGAATCTCAAAAGAACCCCTATTTTGGTCAGTTTAGGTTGAGATCTCCTTTAGTATAGTTTCTCCTATTAAGTAGGTTGCTGTTTCTGTTTTTTAGTCACTTAGTCATGCCTGGCTCTGTGAACCCATGGCCTGTAACCTGCCAACCTCCCCTATCCATGGCATTTTCCAGGCAAGAATACTTGACTTTGTTGTCATTTTCTTCTCCAGGGGATCTTCTCAAACCAAGGATCAAGCCCCTGTCTCCTGCATTGGTAGGTGTATTCTTTACTACTGAGCCATCAGAGTAGCCAAGTATAAGTTTTGTATGCACATGACTCTGGCTGGGGTGTTAGTTAGAGGCTGGCTTTCTGATGCAACTTTTTTCTGTCTTTGAGAGGTTCTAGTTTCCATTTTAAGTTGAATTTGTCAGGGATAAAATTGACTAATGAAATTGTGTTGTGGGCCAATGTGCTTCTTGTGAGTTTAACTCCTCTAGATATCTCCCTAGAGTTGTTTCAGCTCTCTTACCTGTCTCAGTTTATCCCTTTAGCAGTCTAATACCACCATGGGTACATGGATAGCTGAATGGCCAATTTTTATATATGAACCCTGGACAAGCAAGAGTTTTAGTTAATTAGTGAGTTTCCCAATGGAATCCCATAGCTCAGTTGGTAAAGAGTCTGACTGCAATGCAGGAGACCTGGGTTTGATCCCTGGGTTGGGAAGATCCCCTGAGAAGGAAATGGCAACCAACTCCTGTATTCTTGCCTGAAGAATCCCATGGACAGAGGAGCCTAGCAGGCTACAGTCTATAGGGCTGCAAGAGTTGGACAAGACTGAGTGACTAAGTGCACAGTGCTATGGGATCCCTGCATGGTATTAGGACTCTGCCTCCACCAGTCCTGTAAAACTTTCAGTTGCCTGAGAAAGCCATAACTGGTCAGGAGGAGCCTTGCCCGTTTTCTTCAGAACAAACCTCTTATATAGTATCTTCAGTTTTATCTTGACAGATTCCATTAAGGCAGCCAAGTTGAGGTAATGCATCAGACCAGCCTTTTACCCAACCACTCAGTGCAGACCACTGAGTTTCCTGCAACCCACCAACCCTGGTATCTTCCAATATTTTTCACCTGGGTGGGTATTCTCTAGTATCTTTCAACCAGGCCCCCATTATCTTTCAACTGGGCAAGTATGCCCCAATATCTTTCAAACACTCCCCTCTCCAATATCTTTCAACTAGCAGGGGGGCTGGCAACCTGCTCCACCATCACATAAAACTCAGGTTCATAAACCAACATGGGAGATCTGACAATCAGGAGAGGCTTACCAAATTCATCTAGATACTAAAGATGTGGACAGGTACAAGGGGCCTCTGTTGATATCAAGGCTCCAATTTCTCGTAGAGTTCAGGTGAAGAAGGGAAGTACACTCTGGGTCCTTTTGTGGTCACCATAAAACTGTCAGCTTACAAAAATGCACACCACAAATGTTGCAAGTTAAGCTTTATTTGGAGCTATATGAGGACTAATACCTGGGAGACAGTTCTTCAGATAGCTCTGACAAAAAAAATTCAAAGCAGTGTAATGGGTGGACAGTATATATGTGATTTTGGTGAAGGGTGATTATATGCAATAAAGCACATGATTTTCCAGGAAGTTTCTGCTAGTCTCATGAAGCTTTCTACTATTCATGAAGAACAGTCATCACCATGATTGATTTTAGTGTTTTTCTAGATATAAGGAAATACAAGAATTGCACTGATAAATCAGCTCCTGAAAATATCTAACTATCTGAAAACCTGTTCTACCACCCAGAGGATGGAGCAGGTGTCTCCTGCCACCCAGAGCACAGAGTGCCTCATTTTTGCTCTCCACCCTGAACTTCTGTTTTGGGTGTTAAATAAGCAGCAGCTACAAGAGCACACGATTTAATCCTTGCAGAGGTAGATTATTAAGTGTCAATATGTGGTTGACATGGTGTACATTTGGCAGAATATTTTTTTTTGCCGTTGTTTGGTGTTTTTTTTTTTTTCCTGTCAAAACCAGGGAAATTTAACATAAGGGGTCTATATCATGAAGAGCCTTTGACATCTTAACCTTTATTGCATTTACCTATGCAGCACAGGCCTTTACTTTCTTAGACTAGTTCTGGAGGTAAACTTTGTAGATCTTATGAATGCTCCATCCTCTGTGCTCTCTTGTAGGGATTCCCCTTGGGTCTTATTTGTTTCACTAGTTACATATATCTTGTCAATTGTCAGATGATGGATCTTTTAAATTGGAGAAATTATAAACTGCTAACTTTTTAGAGAGCTGTCGTTATAAACAGATATTTTATTGGTACCTATGGAAAAACAAAATGTGGAAAAACATCCAGATAGATAGATAGATATCTGTATAGATATATAGAGAAATATGTTTTGGATGACACCACGCTAATGGCAGAATATGAAAAGGAACTAAAGAGCCTCTTGATGAGGGTATAGGAGGACAGTGAAAAATTCAGCTTAAAATTTAATATTAAGTAAATTAAGATCACAGCATCTGGCCCCATCACTTCATGGCAAACAGAAGGGGAAAATGTCAAAGCAGTGACAGATTTCCTCTTCTTGAGCTCTAAAGTCACTCTGGATGGTGACTGAAGCCATAATGAAATTATGAAATTATAATATAATAAACATAATATAATATAACCTTAAAATTGCTTCTTGGTAGGAAAGCTATGACAAACCCACATGGTGTATTAAAAAGCAAAGACATTACATTGCCAACAAAGGTGTGTATAGTCAAGGTTACAGTCTTTTCAGTAGTCATGTACAAAAGAAGGCAGAGCATGGAAAAATTGATGCTTTTGAACTGTGGTGCTGGAGAAGATTCTTGATATTCCCTTGGAAAGCAAGGTGATCAAACCAGTTAATCTTAAAGGAAATCAACCCTGAACATTCTTTGGAAGGACTGATGCTGAAGCTGAAGCTCCAATACTTTGGCCACCTGATGTGTACAGCTGGCTTGTTGGAAATAACCCTGAAGCTAGGAAAGACTGAAGGCAGAAGGAGAAGAAGGAAACATAGGATGAGATGATTAGATGCTATTGTTAGGTAGCTAGAACAGGAAAAAGGAGTTCAAAATGGCACTGGCTAAAAGACAAAGAAAGGGAAAAGCCCATGAAAATGGAACAGAAGAAAACCCTTGGATCAGAGTGAGAACTTCAGGTGAAACAAACACATCCCCTTCTTGGCTAGCCCAATTTGCATAGGGAAGGCTCAGCAAGAGGAGACATATGAATAAAAGGAGGAAGCCAAGACATATTGAGGCCTCTCCTTTGGGGTCAGCCTTCCGTCACTCCTCAAAGGTGTAATTTCCTTTGCTTGCCAAATAAAACTTTGAGTTGTAATCAAGCTGTAACACTGGTCCACTGTTTCAAATATTTGCTGTGATGAGACAGAACTGAGGAAATTACACACTCCCCCGACAGTATCACTGATTCAATGGTCATGAACTTGGGCAAACGATGGGAGATGGTGAGGGACAGGAAAGCCTGGTGTGCTGCAGTCCATGGGGTGACAAAGAGTCAGACATGACTGGCGGCTGAAAAGCAACAACACAATGACTACTTTTCTACATTTTAATTTACATATATATATGATATAATATAAATATATTAATATTTTAAATAATTTATTGCTATTTATATATTATTCATATAAAAATAATAATTTTAATAATAATAAATATTTAATAGTAATTTATAATAAAATAATTTAATAATAATAAAATATAAATATATAATGTGGTCAGGCTTTTGTGGTAGCTCAGCTGGTAAAATATCTATCTGTAATGCAGGAGACCTAGGTTCAATCCCTGGGTTGGGAAGATCCCCTGAAGGAGGGCATGGCAACCCACTCCAGTATTCTTGCCTGTAGAATCCCCATGGACAGAGGAGCCTGGTGGGCTACAGTCCACGGGGTCACAAAGAGTCAGACACGACTGAGTGACAAAGCACAGCACAGTACATATATAATTGTTAACCTAAGAACTCCCTTAGTTTGAAACAAACAAACAAAAAACAAACAAACAAAAAAAAAAAAAACAAAAAACCCCAACAATTTAGGAACTTCATTAATGGTCTCTGCTTCCCCTCAATGATAATGAAAACATTAAGATAATGTCAATTATGTTGACTAATAGGGAAAGAAGAAATGAGGGTAAAGTCTACAGATTTCCTCCCAACAAAGGTCAAAAATTTTAAGGGACTTGTTGACTAAAAACTATAGTCATAAACTGAAAGTAGAGAGTTATTTGATTTGGTGGGAATGTTAAGACTCTGATCCCAGGAGACAGCATCTCAGTAGCTCTGAGAAAACTGCTCCAAGTGGGTGGGAGGGGGATTCTAAATACAAATTTACAACAAAGGGAGCAGGCATTCTGAACTTTAAAGATCAGGGAAATTAGCATTCAATGTATGGGAAGATGCAAGTCTCTGGGCTTACTGAATTCATTCCTTTCACATGCACCTCAACTATTTGGAGCCAATCTTATTTCTTATTCATCTTGCTTCTCGCATTTCCCCAGGTCCTCAGCAATTACTGTGGGCAGTGACAGCATCCACTGGATCTCAGTTTTGGGAGCCCTCACTCAAATTTGGAGGACAGAAATCAATGATGACTGTGACATTTCTTGTTTATTAATATGGCAGTAGATATTTTCATTTCACAGTATAAAAGCTGACAGAATTGAGATGAACTTTATGAAATTGGTTTATTTAAATGAGTTTTATATAAAATGGTTACCTCTCTTTTGCCTGATTTCATTTTGTATTGTGGGGTAGACATTCCGTCTCGCTAGGGACTGCTTCCCCTGCTTGGTATTATAATATTAGGCAGAAAAATCTGTCCCTCAGGAAATATTAATTTAACATACTAAAGGAAACCAACAGTGTTACCTGAGCACACACAATATAAGTTAAAACTGGGAGTTAATATTCAGGGGCTAATAAAACAATAATAGTGATTTTATATTTTTTTCTTTTTTTTTTTTTTTCTGCTCTGAGTTTAACTCAGAAAAAGGGCCTTTGTTGAATACCTTGTGCAAATTTTTGAAGGTATGATAAATTGAGCCCTAAAGTTCTAGAAAACAAAACTATTTTGAGTTGAGTTGAAAATATTATCACTGATATAAAAGAGCAAATTTTAAAATATATATATAGTTGGTCAAATCAACCTCTTAAAATCATTTAAGTTGCAGGCTAATTCTTTGAAGAATAAACATCAGCTATCTTTGTCTTGCAAGTCTCTACAAATCAGAAATGTAAATACCACTCACAGTGACCCCAGCCTAAGCCTAATTTAGCTCATTCAGGAAGAACTTGAAAGGAAAGTGGAAAAAGCCGGGGGGGGGGGGGGGGGGGGGAGGCTTTTAAAATTCAAACCACTGGAAAAGCTCCCTCACCCAAAATCTAACTAACAGCTTCCTTAAGGATTTATCAGGGACAAATTCAAATCTTAAAAGCTTTTCCCACAAATAATACAGCCTTTGTCAACTGAAGAAACAAACAGAACTTAACCAACTTTTATTGAAGAACTAGTAAGTTTATATTGCTTTTTGTGATTCATAACTAAGTTTTTAAAATGAAGATATGAGATTCCTACTTTTATCTCCTTATATATCTGTGAGTACATTATATGTATAATTTCTATGTCTGGATAATGTTATCAAAATTAAGAGCTTTATGTAATTGATTTAAAAGTAAGTAATTACAAATTAAATATTTCTAAATATAACAGAACCTTCCCAGAATGAATTTCAGGTTCACATGGTCTAGGAATATTCACTATTAAATTAATATCTGGTGTTAAAGCTAGCTTAAGCTTGTTGGTTTATTCAATACAGACATGTATTACTTTTACTGTACCTAGTTCAATAAGTTTATATTACTTTTGTTGCAGTTTTTCAGTAAGGAGAAAAAAATAGCTTGGTATGATAGTATTTTCATAAGATAAAAAGATAATGAGATAAACATTTTCAGGTGAGCTCTAGGAATAATTAATTCCACATATGTCTTTCTAAAATAATATCTTAATTCTTTAAAAAACTGGAAATAGAACTTCTATATGACCCAGCAACACCACTGCTGGGCATACACACCGAGGAAACCAGAACTGAGAGACACATGTTCCCCAATGTTAATCTCAGCACTGTTTACACTAGCCAGGACATGGAAACAACCTAGATGTCCATCAACAGATGAATGGATAAGAAAGCTGTGGTACATATGCACAATGGAATATTACCCAGCTATTAAAAAGAATGAATTTGAATCAGTTCTAATGAGGTGGATGAAATTGGAGCCTATTATACAGAGTGAAATAAGTCAGAAAGAAAAACACCAATACAGTATACTAATGCATATATATGGAATTTAGAAAGATGGTAATGATGACCCTATATGTGAGACAGCAAAAGAGACACAGATGTAAAGAACAGTCTTTTGGACTCTATGGGAGAAGGCGAGTGTGAGATTATTTGAAAGAGTAGTGTTGAAATGTGTATATGTGAAGCAGATCGCCAGTCCAGGTTTGATGCATGTGACAAGGTGCTCAGGGTTGGTGCATTGGGATGACCCTGGGGGATGGGATGAGGAATTAGGTGGGAGGGTGGTTCTGGATGGAGAACTCATGTGCACCCGTGTCTGATTCATGCTGATGTATAGCAAAAACCACTACAATCTTGTAAAGTAAATAGTCTCCAAATTAATTAATTAATTAAAAAATAACATCACCATACTGGTAAAATTTTATTTGCTAAATATTTATTCATTTATATGCTTATTTGATTGTATCCAGTGTTAGTTGTGACACACAAGATCTTCTCACATCATGTAGGATCTCTAGTTGTGGTGACTATGGGATTTTAGATTCCCCAAAACTGTGTCCCCTGCAGTGCAAGACAAATCCTTAACAGCTGAACTGCCAGAGAGGTTTCTGTTTGGTAAAACTTTAGAGTTTTCTTAGGAGAACAAAGCAAGTGGAGGTGAAGGAATTCCAGTTGAGCTATTTCAAATCGTAAAACATGATGCTGTTAAACTTCCAGCAAATTTGGAAAACTCAATATGCCAGCAAACAGTGGTCACAGGACTGGAAAAGTCAGTTGTCATTCCAATCCCAAAGAAAGACAATGCCAAGCAATGTTCAAATTACTGCACAATATAACTCATCTCACATGCTATCAAAGTAATGTTCAAAATTCTTCAAGCTAGGCTTCAACAGTATGTGAACCAAGAATTTCCAGATGTTCAAGCTGGTTTTAGTAAAGGCAGAGGAACCAGAGATCAAATGGTCAACATCCATTGAATCATAGAAAAAGCAAGAGAATTCCTGAAAAAACATCTACTTCTGCTTTATTGACTATGCTATAGAATTTGACTGTGTGGATCACAACAAACTGTGGAATAATCTTAAAGAGATGAGAATACAAAACCATCTTTCCTGCCTCCTGAGTAATCTTTACACAGATCAAGAAGCAACAAGTAAAACTGGACATGGAACAATAGACTGGTTCCAAATCAGGAAAGGAGTACATCAAGGCTGTATATTGTCACCCTGATCATTTAACTTATATGCAGAGTTCATCATGCAAGATGCCAGACTGAATGAAATACAAGATAGAGTCAATATTTCAGGGAGAAATATCAATAACCTCAGATATGCATATGACACCACCCTTATGGCAGAAAACAAAGAACTAAAGAGCCTCTTGATGATAGTGAAAGAGGAAGTGAAAAAGCTGGCTTAAAACTCAACATTCAAAAAACAAAAATCATTGCATCATGTCCCATTACTTCAAGGCAAATAGATAGGGAAACAAGAAACAATAGAAACAGTGATGGACTTTATTTTCTTGAGCCGCAAAATCACTGCACATGATGACTGCACCCATGAAATTAAAAGACACTAGCTCCTTGAGAAAATGCTCTGGCCAACCTAGACAGCATATTAAAAAGCAGAGACATTACTTTGCCAACAAAGGTCCATCTAGTCAAAGCTATGGTTTTTCCAGTATTCATGTATGGATGTGAGAGTTGGAACATAAAGAAAGCTGAGTGCCAAAGAATTGATGCTTTTGAACCGTGGTGTTGGAGAAGACTCTTGAGACTCCCTTGGACTTCAAGGAGACAAAACCAGTCAATCCTAAATAAAATCAATCCTGAATATCCATGGGAAGGACTGATGCTGAAGCTGAAGCTCCAATACTTTGGCAACCTGATGGGAAGAACTGACTCATTGGAAAAGATCCTGACGCTGGGCAAGATTGAAGGCAGGAGGAGAAGGGGACGACAGAGGATGAGATTGTTGGATGGCGTCACCGACTTGATGGACTTAAGTTTGAGAAAGCTCCGAGAGTTGACGTTGAACAGGGAAGCCTGACATTCTGTAGTCCATGAAGTCGCAACGAATCAGACATGACTGAACTAAACTGAAGTTAAATTATGGAATACATTGAATATCCATATCATTTTAGATAAAAGCCTGGAAAATTGCCTGCTAAATGGGTCTAAGTTTACCTATTTTTATCTCTGGGATACTTCAACTTGCCCTTGAAACATTCCCCAAAGAGATTAAGCTAATTAGGTTAACTTGGTAATGTAAAATCACATGGGAATCATTGTTAGATAAGTGGTGATAAAACCTTCTTTGGTTATGTTGTATGGGGAAATAGCATTTATATATATATATTATATATATATATATATATATTCCAAATTGTATATGGAATTCCTAAAAACCTGGTGTGTCCTCATATAACATTAATTCAAGGTATAAAATGTTTTAATAATAAAGTTTCTCATCAGTTTCATTGTAATCAGATTTTCAACCACTCCATTTTAAGTCTTTTGTCACACAATCATTGTTTTATTCTGATGCTTTTACAAAATGAAGATATTTAAGAAGATGCATAAAAAATATTTTGACCAATATATGTTCCTGATGACTTTGAGATCATACCACTGACTTCATCTTGATCAATAGGAATTAATGACATATAACTGAATGAACTGATAAATATGGTTTATAATTTTATGACTTATTTCTGGAATATGCTGACTTTCACTCCTTGTTTTCCAGGAAACCTTTCCTCCTACAGTATGACCTACAACAATTTGATAAAATATACCTTTATAAATGAAGATGAAATATTTAAATTGTTCCCTCTACCTGATCCCTCCAGAATTTAGCTTCTCCAGCTGGCTCCCCTATAGATTTGATGGCTTTTACAGTCATATTGCAACTAG
This sequence comes from Dama dama, assembly GCF_033118175.1. Taxonomy (NCBI): domain Eukaryota; kingdom Metazoa; phylum Chordata; class Mammalia; order Artiodactyla; family Cervidae; genus Dama; species Dama dama. The sequence goes on from NC_083714.1 coordinate 75,527,873, forward strand.
TTCTACTAATCATTGTTTTACTTTGTTCTTTCTTACTGTCTACACATTATTTATACTTTGTGCATCTATCTGTTGGTACTATGACTTTGTTAGTCTTATAGCTGCATTGCTTGTAACTGTGCCTATTTTTCACAATCATTGTCTCTTGCATTCACTAATGTGTAACTAGGCCTCTGACAAAATTAATGTTGACTTAAATATCTGATTATCTGTCTATCTATCTACCCCTGCACATAATTATAATAGTGCAACTCTAGATATGAGAATAAATAACAAAGGAAAACTTTTCCTGGATTATAATAGACTAGCAAAACATATGATCTACAGAATTTTCAATTATCAACTGGGCTTAATCCAAAAAAAAAATAAACAACAACAGTGAATGGCCTACCCACAGAATTCTTGCCTAACTAAGAATGAGCCTTCCTAGCACTGTGGGACAAAATTGGTCATTGGTCATGATATGCCCCACAAACCTTGATTGTGACCATAAGAGGCACTATGGACAAGGGATGTCATCCTCCACTTCAGTAAAAGAAGGATGCTATGGCCATTAACCCATTAACTACAGCAGTTGCTCCAGCTAGTGTACCCTGAGGGACATTCAAGATGGAGAAAAATAGGATGCTGGCTCTAGAGAGTTAAGATACAAAATAGGAAGTAATTGCAATCAGCTGACTCTTGCATCTTCTCATATATGGAAAACCATAAAATTATTAATGAGATATTTGTGTTTTGTGATTAGCATTGATGTTTGATGTTCCATTACATGCTTTTTTTTTTCATTAAATCATACATATATGCACAAATATATACCTATATACACATATATACCATACATATATATGTATGCATGTATCCTGATTCTTCCCTCACTTCCTTGGAATAGTCACTCAGCTATATGAGAGGCTGTTATTCCAGGCTATAATCCTCAGTAAGGATGCCAACTGAAACATAATTCTCAACGTTTAGGTAGTATTTTTCTTTTTTTTTTTTTTAAATATTACCCTTCATATAAGAGATGTTTAGAGGAAGAATGTGTCTATAAATTGGGTACAGTTGCTGAGGAAGAGGAGAAACAAGATTTCTGGAGCAACACAAAAGCAGGGTGTGACTTTTTTTGTCAGAGTGAAGGGGACACTAGGTTACTTTAAAGCGATCTTGTATAGCAAAAATGCTAAGGAAAATCAACAACATGGTAGCATCACCAAGGAATCAGATTGATAAACAAGAGAGAATCCTGATATGTCATTTATAATTGGTTAAAAAAAAAAAAAAAAACATGTATCAGCTAGAGTAGGTACTTATCAAGTATTTGTTAGGTGAATAATTGATTTGAAACAACCCTAGTTTGAGAGAGCACCAAAGAATTGATGCTTTTGAATTGTGGTGCTGGAGAAAACTCTTCAGGGTCCCTTGGACTGCAAGGAGATCAAACCAGTCACTCCTAAAGGAATTCAACACTGAAGAGTCATTGGAAGGACTGATGCTGAAGTTGAAGCTCCAATATTTTGGTCACCTGGTGAAAAGAACTGACTCATTGTAAAAGACCCTGATGCCAGGAAGGATGAAGGGGAGGAAGAGAAGGGGACAACAGAGGGTGAGATGGTTGGATGGCATCATTGACTCAATGCACAAGAATTTGAGCAAACTCCAGGAGACAGTGGAGGACAGAGGAGCATGACGTGCTGTAGTCCATTGGGTCATAAAGAATTGAACACAACTGAGTGAATGAACAGGAGCAGTTGGAGAAGAGATAACAGGGAGTAGTGACTTACCAAAGAATTTAAATGGACTTTATTTTCATCATTCAATCAACAAATTCTGAATATGAAGACTTAGACTGATATGTAAAATAATGGTGATACTTCCATCATAAATTTCAGTTATAGGATATCTCTTTACAGTACTGAATAATGATAAGTGAAAAACTGTGTACTGTCTTTTTGTTTTACAGGTATATATGACCATATTGATATTTATGAATATCTATATGTTTACATATAGAAATAGCAAAGCATATTTTTTTCAGCATTTAGTGGAATAGTTTATATCTTAATGCAATTCTACAGAGCAGGATATTGCTCACACAGAAATTTTTATAGAGGAAGGAAGAAAAATTACAAATTATCAAATTATATGAAGAAAAAAATAACATCACTATAAAGATAATTTCATTCAATATCAAGAATTTATTTACTTCTATATTATAGCAATATGCAAAACTTCATTTTAATTTGTTGAATGCAAGCCTTATTCATTCACCAAGTCTTTGTGTTTTTAAAAGTATTTATTTTATTGTTATGAGTACAATTTGAAGGCCACTGTTATGTGTTTTATTTAGTGAGAAGTGCTATTTTTCAAAAGAAATAAATTATTTCTCATTTTAGTTTAGTGTTTTTAAACTCTGTCTTAACTCTTTCCTAAATAATTGAAATATCTGCTTCAAGCATGTCAGAAATCCTGTTAGGAATATTTTCAAGATTAAAGCATATAACTTCTTCTTTATTTTGAAAACCTGGAAGTATTTTAAAACATATTAAAGTAATAGAAAATGTTGGCAAAGTCTATTAGAACTTCTTAAAATTGGAAGCATAGTAGAATACAGAAAATATTGATGTTGAGAGTAGCCTTTTTCCATGCTTGTTGTGCAGTGAGAATATATACAACGTAAAGTGTGAATATGCACTATTGAAGTGTCCAGGATTTTTTTTCTATTTATTTTTATTAGTTGGAGGCTAATTACTTTACAATATTGTAGTGGTTTTTGTCATACATTGACATGAATCAGCCATGGATTTACATGTATTCCCCATCCTGATCCCCCCTCCCACTTCCCTCTCTACCTAATCCCTCTGGGTCTTCCCAGTGCACCGGGCCTGAACACTTGTCTCATGCATCCAAACTGAGCTGGTGATCTTTTTCAACCCTAGAAAATATACGTGTTTCGATGCTGTTCTCTCAAAACATCCCACCCTTGCCTTCTCCCACAGAGTCCAAAAGTCTGTTCTGCCCATTATACAGAGTGAAGTAAGCCAGAAAGATAAAGACCAATACAGTATACTAACACATATATAGGAAATTTAGAAAGATGGTAATAACCCTATATGCAAAACAGAAAAAGAGACACAGATGTCTAGGATTTTATATGAACAGGAAAAGCAAATTGTCAGTAGAATAATTTCATATGTTAATTTCTGAGTCTTTGCTACTGATCTATTGTTGTCCTAACTCAGTCATTAAGATGGCGATCCTTTAAGTAATATCAGAGTAAAATACAGTCTTAAGTAAGAGAAATGTTTGCTAAAGTCTACTTTATTTGACTTGTTTTTGTATCAGTAACAATTCATAATGGATGAAATTAAAAATTGCCCTAATTTATTCAAGTTGAGTACTGAGCATCTAACATATACCTAGTAGTATATTGGGCATGCCAAAGATTGCAATGACTTTAGCTAGAATAGGTACCTTAAACTGTTATTAAAGGAAGGAAAGAAAACTAATATTTACTTAAACATACTGCAAAATAATTTTAAAAGACCCCACTTTACCTTGCTTCTACCTTTGCATCCTTGCTTTTCTTTTCTGTCTCTTCTCTTTTCCCCATTGTTTTTCTTTTCTTTCTTTCTTTCTTTTCTTTTTAACACTGTATCTCACCTTCTTCTAAACTTTAACTGACATTAAACAGCTAACAGACAGCCTGCAAGGTTAATGAAGATAGTTCTTGAAAGGACTGTTCTGACAGCTGCAAAAATAAGGTTGCACCAACAATGCCTAGTAAGCAGCATCTCCAACCATTCCAACTGCAAGTTTTCCAGAGTCACAGATAAAGAAGTCTAAATTCATTGGCAAGAATATGGTCACTGTGGTAGACATATGGCTAGGAGAATCTCAGTGATTCACTCTCTTGTACAGATCTGGTGGAACACAATTCATGCTTCTTGAATCTATGTCTCTCAAACTATCATCCTAAGTTTGGCTTGAAGAAGACTGTTTCCTATTTCTATTATAGATTGCTTATTGATTATTTCCATCAACAGTCACATACTTCTCTCTCTTCTCCTCACCCTATAACTCCAATTCTGCTTTGGTTCAGAGAGTCACCAGATCCAAAGTGCTTTCTGATGTGAATCAGCTGAACAAAAGATTTAACTTCTACTCAAACAAATTTGACTATTTTTTACTTCCTTGATGATTTTGTTTTGTGACACAGATCCAGTCTGGATTAACACTTCTCCTGCTGAGATTTCACTCTAGGACAGAGTGCACCAAAGAACTCAGGCTTCCTCCCTTCTCTTGGGTCACAACTGGGTTAAGTGCTGCTCCTTTTCTTGTGCTCCAGTTTTTACAGCAACACAAAGTTAACTGTTTTGAAACTTTGAAAGGTTTAACCTGTTTTCTTGATTGAAGTTACTTCCTCTGTTTTCCTTTTATCTTTCTGTGATATCTGGCCATGTGGAGAACTAGATTTTCCTAAGGTAGGAAAAAGTTCTTCTCCCTTCTGTCTGTAACCTTTTACAGTTAGTAGTGTAATTTCGGGGAAGACAATTTTTAACTTAGTGGCCCCTTTCATGGTGCCTTAAAACAAAAAGGAAATAATATAGCTAACTCACAACAAGTGTCTATCTTTAACTGGTACAAACTAGCTTAGGAAGAAGCAATTTAAGAGATTCCAATCTATTGAGGCCTCTTTTGAAACAACAACCCTTCTGCTCCTAATTCTTTTTCTGCCCCTTCTTGCACTACTGTTGTAACCACATGTTCCAGGAAACAAACTCACTCAGAAGGGCGATGCAGATAATGGGAGTACAGTTTATTACACTGGCGGGCCCAAGGCAGAGTCTCCTCTCAGCCAAGGACCCCAACCAGTTTTTGTGAAAACCTTGTATACCCTAAGTGTACGTGCCCAAACCCACCTCCCCAGATTCCCTGAAACTAGTCTGAAAAAAGGAAAAGAAAGATACAGTTAAAGTTAACTTGTGATTCATATGCCTTAAGCCTAGGTAGTTAACAGTAGACAATTATCAGTAAGCCTGTGGTCATACCCCAATAAGCATAATAGAATTGAAGATTCTATTCAGTTACACAGATAATTAGGATATTCTTTTAGGCTACAGAGAGTCTAGGTACGGGCTCTGGGTATCTTCCATCCAAGGGTTGGGGGGGGGGGGGGTCTGGTTTTCCAGTTGGTATATGTCATTTCCATGGATACTGGGCATATAGCTCAAAGTCCGCAGTATGGCCCAAGATGGAGTCCTGCTTTTAAGATGGAGCCTGTCCTGTCTGTTTCCTCCTTCACTACTCCTATCTGGCCTCCCTCTTGTTTTGTTCACAAGTCTCCCTTCTGACTTCTTCCTCCTCCCCCTTTTCTTTCCCAGTTTTTTTTTTTTTTTTTTTTTTTACCTTTAGAGTATGACCTTTATTGTCTTCCCTCAAAGTATGTGAAAGAATTTTGAGGTAGGAAAAAGTCTTTTTATAAGCAATTCCTGAAAAATCCCCCTAAAATTTACTGGAGAATAGATCAACCCTGTCAACCACTTAATCTGTTTCTTACCTTTAGGCATAAACTAGAAACCACTTTTAGGAAATACTTGTAACCCAGAAGAACCTTATGGGGCCTTCCAGGGACAAAGTTTTCCTTCATATTCCTTGCTGTAGCCTCTTTTGAAGTACCCAGATAATAGTATTTCATGAATATTTGCTGAGTTTTCAGATGCTAAAATCCACTAACAAATGGAAGAAATTAACTACTTGATGATCATGAGCATATTGTTCCCAGATCTCCTGGAGCCTAAGGAGATATTGCCTAGCTAACTCAACATCAACCAATCAGAGAATTGTTTACAAGCTCATCACATACCTCATGACCCCACTCTCTCACCTGGTCTTTAAAAATGCTTTGTTGAAACCCTTCCAGGGGTTCAGGGTTTTGAGGGGCAAGATCCACCCAGTCTCCTTTCATGGCCATGCAATAAACCTTCTCTGTTCCAAACTCTGACCATTTCCATTTTTTTTGGCCTCACTGTGCATCAAGCACTTGAACTTGCATTTGGTAATATATTCAGGGTTTGGCATTCACATTGACAATACCACTGGTGATCTTTACCAAAACAGATGCTGCTGCAGTCTGGCAGACCATATAGCCCAGCATTTTAAGAATAGCATGATAAACTAAAAGAAAATCACATACCAAAAGTTATGGCACTGTAATTTAAAACAGCTTAATAAACACAATACAGGTAAGCAAGGATTGTTGTTGTTTTAGTCACCAAGTTGAAGAAGGAATTCATAGGGCCTGGACTCCATCTCAGGCCTGTCCGTGCTGGTCGTGTGCAGCCACCTCTCCAGTGGACTGTTATCTCTGTGCTTAGCACCTATGGAAATGACAATGGAAGGATAAGAACCCCTCTGGGCAGGGGAATCTTGAAGATCACATCCAGGTTACTCATCGCCTAAGAGGAAACATACCCTAATCACCCCTGCCTCCAGACAGGTCATAATTTTTTTTCCGTATCTATCGGAATGTAATCACAGGCTTATTGATTATTAACTGGTTGGAATGTGACCACAGGCTTATTGATTATTAACTGTTTGGAATGTAACTGCAGGCTTATTGATTATTAACTGTTTGAACACATAACACATGAATGATGGAGTTATTGTAGTTGTATTTACCCTTCCTTTTTTTTTAAGTAAGTCTCAAAGAATTTGGGGTGGTGGGTTTGGACACACACACATGGGGTATAAAAGATTTTCACAAACGCTGGTCTGGGTCCTTGGCTAAGAGGTGACTCTGCCTTGGGCCCACCGGTGTAATAAACTGCACTCCACTATCTGCATTGTCCTTCTGAGTGAGTTTGTTTCCCGGAACGCATGGCTATAACAAAGTCAAATGACTCTTTTGCAACCCTGTGGACTTAGCCCAGGTGGTGATAAAGGTAAAGAAGGTGCCTGCCCATGCAGAAGACATAAGAGATATGAGTTCAATCCCTGGGTCAGGATGATACCCTGGAGGAGAGTATGGCAACCCACTCCTGTACTCTTGCCTGAAGAATCCATTGACAGAAGAGCCTGGCAGGTACAGGTCCCAAAGAGCTGGACATACCTGAAGTGATTTAGCATGCACATATATGGATTATAGGCCATCAGGCTCCTCTGTCAGTGGGATTTCCTAGGCAAGAATAGTGGAGTGGGTTTCAGTTTCCTTCTCCAGGGGATATTCCCAACCTAGGGATTAAACCCACATCTCTTGCATTAGTAGGCAAATTCTTTACCACTAAGCCATCAGAAAAGACCCTAAACAAGGTTACTTGAAGATATTGCAAAGAAAAAAACTACTGGGTCCACAATCATCTTTCTTCAGCCAGGAAAACAAACCACACCATAGGCTCCTCAATCAGAAACAAAACAACTCTCTGAGGAAGGCCTCTTCCAGTGACCCAATTGTCTTTGGATCAACAAGAAGAAATAATTACATTAGTAAGTGGCCATCAATCTTGATTTTAATGTACCTTAGAGTTACACTTTCTACTGTAGACTAAAAAGATGCACAGTGTGAGAGTTGCGAGTTAAGTTTTATTCAGGGCAAAATGAGGACTGCAGACCAGGAGACAGCATGTCAGATAGCTCTGAGAGACTGCTCCAAAGAGTCAGTGGGGGAAGGTTAATACATAGGATTTTGGTGAAGGGGGAGTTCAATGAAATCAAGCACTTATTTTACAGAAGGTTTTCTGCTAGTTACAAGGAGCTCATGTCACCATGAAAGGATCTTGTTGTTCAGTCACTCAGTCATGTCCGACTCTGCAACACCATGGACTGCAGCACGCGAAGCTTCCTTGTCCTTCACCATCTCCTGGAGCTTGCTCAAACTCATGTCCACTGAGTCAGTGATGCCATCCAACCATCTTGTCCTCTGTTGTCTCCTTCTCCTCCTGCCTTCAATCTTTCCCAGGATCAGGGTCTTTTCTAATGAGTTGGCTCTTTGTAGGGATTTAGTACTTTCCTAGATATGAGGAGATGCAAAGATTGGGATCATGAAATCAGTTCCTGAAAATATCTAACAATCTAAAGACCAATTCCACCAGTTTCCCTGGAGCACAGAGTGGCTCACTCTACCCTGAACTCCCTCAGGGCATGTCGAAGGTCAACAGTTGCAGCAGCACAGGGTTCAGTCTCTGCAGAGGCAGATGGCAAATGCTCTGTTGTTTAATAACTGGCAAATGCCCTTTGCAAGCACCAATTTGTAGCCGACACTACCAATAATCTCTCCTAATTTTCTGCCACCCTTCTCAAAGCAATAAAAAGTGTTGGTGGTGAGACTTACTAAATACATTTTCTCATCTCTCTCTCTTCCTTTTGTATTGTGCCTATCTCCTCAGGAATCTTAATTTCTCAGTGAGCCTTTCTTCCCAGTCTTTCCACTTCCACTAATTTATTAGGATGGAATCTTTTCACTCATTTGGGAGCTACTATCAGATACATATCCAAAGGACTTTTCCTTGATGTCCCAGAGGCTGATAGCTAAGTATACCGTATGACATGGATCTATTTAATCACTCTAGACTTTTGGGTCTTCCACCTTAGAATTATCAAAATTTTCTGATTTACTTTTCTTGATACAACATTTCCTCTGGGCTACTTTATCTGCAGATGTGGGAAAAATAAACATAGAACTTTAATGAGTCAATATAGATACCACACTACCTCTGCTTATATTCCCTTGAAAGTGAAAGTGAAAGTGAAGTCGCTCAGTCGTGTCCGACTCTTTGCGACCCCATGGACTGTAGCCTACCAGGCTCCTCTGTCCATGGAATTTTCCAGGCAAGAATACTGGAGTGGGCTGCCATTTCCTTCTCCAGGGGATCTTCCCAACCCAGGGATTGAACTCTGGTCTCCCGCATTGCAGGCAGACACTTTACCATCTGAGCCACCAGGGAAGCCCTTATATTCCCTTAGGTACTCTAAAACCGAAAACATTAGGAAAACTATCTCTTTGATTCCTCACTCCCTACGGGGCGGGGGGGGGAGGTGACCTGAAATTAGTCCACCCCTAACATCATTCAACAAAACCCCACCCATGGATGGCAGTCCTATAAGTGTCCTTAGGACCAGACTTATTTCCTTAGGACCAGACTTATTTCCTCTTTCCTTTTCTGGACCTCAGAGGCCAGGGGACCCTCTTACTGATTGGACCTCTCACCCTGAGACTTCCCTTACTTTGCAAACTCCTGAAAGAGTAAAGCTTTGAAGTATTTGTAATCAGTGGCTCATGCATGGGGTGTTTTAACATCTGTTATCATTTAATGAAAGAGAACAACAGCTCCAGCAAAAGGCAAATGTGAACTCTAACACATCGATAGTTGTTGTAACCTTAATCCAGCTGCCTACCTAACTTATTCCCTCTTCAAAAAGGAAGAACTTGTTTAACATTAACCAAAGAATATTCACTGTTTCACTCTGATCTCTTCTATACGACCCCAACTTAGAATTCTTTGCAAATGGGTCATATCTTAAGTGAAGGAGGAAATGGCAACCCACTCCAGTATCCTTGCCTGCAGAATCCCATGGACAGAGGAGCCTGGCAGTCTACAGTCCATGGGGTCGCAAGAGTCAGATATGACTTAGTGACTAAACCACCAGCACCACATCGTAAGAGTGAACAAGACTATTTTCAAGCTGGATTTGCTTTTACCACTTCCCAAGAGTTTATTGAATCTTACTCCATTTCTGAAGTGAAATCTGCACAACTAGCTAAAGTAATTTGACCAGAGCCTGCCTGTCAGCCAGCGAAGGATCAAAGGGCTAACATATATAGACAGCAGATGTACTTTCAGTGTGTTTCATGATGGAAACAGTATGATTTGTTGGAAACATGATTTGTATGGAAGCAACATGTTTTCTTAACTGCTACTTGGTGTTCTCATAAAGTGCAGTGAGCAAATTTGAGTTTTAGTAATGCCTTTTTTCTCAATAAATATTGACTGTACCTAACATTGAAGCTCATACTAGAAAACAAACCCATAAGAGAAAAGGAAATGTTTCAGCTGACCAGTATATTATTAATATTAACCGAATTACTCTTACCCAAGCTAATATAACCTATGATTGTTGCTCTTGCTTCCTTTTTCTCATAAATTCTATCACTCCTTTACAAATACCGGTTCCCTATTCAAGAAAATCTCTCATTGCCACTGCCATTTGGCACAGGGCCTCATTCAAATTGAGTCTCCAACAAATCCACTCTAGTACACCTTTGAAGAGGAAAAATGTGTTTTTCTTGAAAGAAAACATTAAAAAAAAAAAAAACTTCAATCCATGGACTTAAATTACCACAATGAAATCTGCCAGATTACCAACTCACCTGAGAGAAATATTTATCATTGAGACAGTCCTGATACTAAGTTCACTCTGGCAGGTAATAACTATAAAATTAAGAACTTTTCTCCCTACCTCCATAGTAATTCATATTTTATTTGTGGATCCAGTGCTTTTCTTTTTCTTTTCTTTCTTTTTTTTTTTTTTTTTTGCCAGGAAGTTGGACAGGTTATCATCTGACCCATCGCTTTTCCCTGTTCTAACTGTACAGTTGCACTGACTTTGAACAAGAAGTCAAATCTTTGCTTCTCAATCAGAGGGGCAATCTGTGTTTGGGAGTAAACATTCTCCTCTGTAAAACACCATTTATTATCAGGAGGCAGGGAGATCTGCTGGAAGAAACTAAAACTTGGAATCAATGCAGATAGATTTGCCACTGCTTGTGTTGGGGGCTTCACAGGTGATGCTGGTGGTAAAAATCCACCTACCAATATAGGAGACTCAAGATACATGGGTTCAATCCCTGGGTCAGGAAGATCACCTGGAGAAGGAAATGGCAATCCACTCTAGTATTCTTGCCTAGGAAATTTCATGGAGAGTGGAACCTGACAGGCTACAGTCCATGGAGTACAAAGAGTTGGACACAACTGGGCACAGCACAGGGACGGGTTTTATGCTGAAGCCATTCTTTTTTCCTCTTTTTAAAATTTTATTTTTTGATTGGAGGATAATTACTTTACAATGTTGTGTTGGTTTCTGACATCCAACAATGGTAATAATATATATATATATATATATATCTCCACTCCCTCTTGAGCCTCCCCTCGTCCCCAATCCCATCCCTCTAAGTCATCACAGAATACCAGAGTACAGAGTACCAGAGTACCCTGTATTATATAGCAGCTTCCCCCGAGATGTCTACGAAGCAGCCCTATTAACTACTGAACAAGTTTGACATAATAACCAATTAAGAAATATGAATTATTAATATCATTAATATATACACATACTCAGAGAACAGCTGAGACACCAGAATAATCCAAGCTTAAAACACGAAACTATATATTTTTAAAATAGAATTTTCTGTTTTCTCCTTTCATTTGTGAAGTATACATTACCTTCCTACCAATTAGATGAGTTCACCTGTCAGTTCTTCTAGTCTAAGCTGTACCAGATTTTACCATGTATGAAATCCCAGTAACAGAGATTCTTGAATGAAGCATACCAAGAAAATATAGTTCAAAAGACAACTTCATAATGTTTTAAAATCATTTGAGTACCACCTGTTGAGTACCATTCATTAGCCTTGTTTTATTAGATCATAAGTCTGAGTTATCAAATATTTCATTTCTTTAAAAATATTTTTAGCTATCCAACTTCCTTATGAGAAGCATGGAACTATAACATTGAACATCACATTTTACTACAGAATGTCAATATGAAATCTGAACTATTGTACATCAGCAAAAATGATGCATTTAACCCTTTAGAAGGAAAAAATAAAGCTTTACAGATGGCATTTTTTTTTTTTCTGATCTACATTTCTTTGGTCAACAGCATGGATTTAGTATTTCAACAGTAAAAACGGAGATTTTTGATCTTTTAAAAATATTTGCATATCATAGATTCTGTTATTATTCCCTTACTCACTCTCCAACTCCTTTCTTAAAAGAAATCTGCCTCATTTTGGATCAATGCAGAATATGTTTTGTATTTTCCTTGGCTTCCATTTACTTTGGTATTTGTGAACTTTTTCATGAAATAATCTGGTATTTGTAGCTACCGGGATCATTCATATTTTTATATTTTGTTCATTATTTCTTAGTAAGGATTTTAAAATCCAGATGACATTTCCTTCTGAAATTACTGAGTAATTGATGAATTTACTTACTAAAATTCAAACACCGAAATTCTTAAATTTAATATATTTATGACATTTTGCACTGTTTACAGCAAAGAAAAATATTAAAACTGAAAACTCATTTAAATCATTTTTGTGTAATTTTGTCTTATTCTTACTACATCCTTTGAAAATACTATATTTTAGTTATTTTCCTGTTCTTATGGGCTTCCTTTGTAGCTCAGTCAGTAAAGAGTCTGCTGCAATGCAGGAGACCCAGGTTCTACCCCTGTGTTGGGAAGATCCCCTGGAGAAGGAAATGGCAACCCACTCAGTATTCTTGCCTGGAAAATCCCATGGACAGAGGAGCCTGATAGGCTGCAGTCCATGAGGTTTCAAGAGTCAGGAATGATTTAGCGACTAAACCACCAACACCATCTGTTCTTATATTCTATATTTAAAATGGCAAATAATGAAACACCAGTAATTTGCTTGGCAAAGTATAAATTTATTTTTTTTCTTTTAGAACTTTTTTGTTCTCATTTTCACCAGTGTTTATGTTTTTCACTTTTTGGAACTTTCTGCAAGTGGAAATTTAATCTTACACAATGAAATACTTGGAGTGTTGTTAGCTCTCACAGCAGTATCTTGAACTAGGTTGGGTTGCAGAATAAGGATGAGTTCATCAGTTTTGGCACAGAGAAACTCAGGATATTTTAGCATATAAAGAATTTCAGCATCATTGATTTCCAACAGTATTCCAGAGATGTTTCCAGTCAGAGTTGGGTGAATGGATTGAACCAGAGAAACTTGTTTTTTTCAGCCAAGATCATCTTCTGAATAGCAGCTGACACAAATATAGATGTATTCAATGTATTGTGATCTTGTATACAAATGGGAAACCCCATTCCAGTACTCTTGCCTGGAAAATCCCATGGACAGAGGAGCCTGGTAGGCTGCACTCCATGGGGTCGCTACGAGTCGGACACGACTGAGCGACTTCACTTTCATTTTTCACTTTCATGCATTGGAGAAGGAAATGGCAACCCACTCCAGTGTTCTTGCCTTTAGAATCCCAGGGACGGGTGAGCCTGGTGGGCTGCCGTCTATGGGGTCGCTCAGAGTCGAACACGACTGAAGCGACTTAGCAGCAGCAGCAGCAGCATACAAATGGGGGCATGCTTTTGGCTGGATGCTGGTCTTTCTACTTTATTTAGAGGACTGCGGACACCTGCAGCACTTGCAACTGTTTTGAGTTTTTCATTTGCATGTGATCCCGAGGCAGAAGTTTGAGGGTGAACAGTCATGGTCTGGGTTGTTGTATTGGTGATCTGACAAGTTGACTTGGTTCTCTGCACTTATGGTGGCCTGGAGATCGTTCATGTTGGCTTAGGTGCTGCTGCTGATGCGTGCATGGAATAATGTATATTCTGAGATGGATGACATTTAGCCTTGGCCACAGGCTTGCAAAGACATGCACTTTTTTTTTTTCGATTTATTTTTATTAGTTGGAGGCTAATTACTTTAAAATATTGTAGTGGTTTTTGTCATACATTGACATGAATCAGCCATGGATTTACATGTATTCCCCATCCCGATCCCCCCTCCCACCTCCCTCTCCACCCGATCCCTCTGGGTCTTCCCAGTGCACCAGGCCCGAGCACTTGTCTAATGTATCCAACCTGGGCTGGTGATCTGTTTCACCCTAGATAATATATGCACTTTTACACTGAGGCTGAGGAAGAGTGGGCACACAGTTATGTAGTGGTGATGTTGCTGCTGCCTTGGGAGTTTTGAGCATAGGGTAACCTCTATCTTTCAGAGCCCCTACTCTCTTCACATACTTCTTGAGGAGAGCCTGGTGTCCCTTTTTGCTTTGTGCAATAGTCACATACAATGGTTTGATGATCTCAAGTTTTCCATTCACTGCCATGACACCTTCATTAGTTTGCTATGGAGATGTATAGTAAACAAAGCCAAAACCTTTACTGTGGCATGCCTCCATCATGACCCTGCCACTAGGGATTGTGCCAAAGAGGGGGGATTCACTTCTCAGTCATTTATTATCAATAGCATCTTCAAGATTTTTCACATAAATATTAGCACCCTTGCATTTGGTGAGCTTACCTTGTTTTATTTGCTCAAATTTGTGTTTTAATTCAGATTTTCTCTGTGCTTTGCTCTGTGCTCTATCAACATAAACGTGACTCCCATTAAGGACTTTTCCATTCATTCCTTCAATGGTTTTCTGGGCATCTTCACAATTCTCAAAGCTCACAAATGCAAAGTCTTTGGATTTTCCATTTTTATCAGTCAAAAGTCTCACACTTAACTGTGGAATCAAACTCACCAAAAACCTTTTTAAGACACTCATCATCTACATCATCTCGAAAATTCTTGATGTAGACATTAGTAAATGTGTTTGCATTAGCTCTGAGTTCTGCTTCCTTTTCTTTTTGAGGTTTAAACTGCCCAACAAAAACTTGGCTACCTTTCAGCACAATTCCATTAATTTTGCAACTGCTCTTCTAGTGGCTTCTGAGTTCTCAAAATGCACAAATTCAAAACCCCTTGATCCATTTTCATTGGTTACTACTTTACAAGAAAGAATGTTTCCGAAGACAGAAAATGTTGTATAAAGGAACTTGCTATCAATTGATCTGGCAAGGTTTTTGATGAATGCATCACACACTTCACTCTTATGGAGTGATGGGTTGTGCCGGAACCACATAATAGGCAGCAGCTTGCCATTGATAATATCAATGTTCATAGTGTCTAGAGCCCACTCAGTATCTGCATGCAGCAAAAAATTCACATACACATATGTGCCCAGGGATCAGCGAGTGACCAGGTCACGACAGACCCTAACGGACAAGAATGGTCCAGCAGTGCTGAATTTATCATACAGCATTGCCTCATTCACTTCCGGATGCAGGTCACCAGCGAACAGTGTGGATGTTTCAAAGCGTGCAAAGGAAGCACTCATCTTACGTTAGATCTTGTGATCTCAGCTGGGCGCTAGGACTCAACCTCTCTCCGTGTGGAAGGTGGAGTCAATCCAAAGAAGTCTGGAGTGCTCTGCTGGGCCGCCACAGCTTGTCGCAGAGGGAGCACAGCCAGAGCAGAGTTAGCACATGGCCCCCCAAAACTAAGACTATGGAGTTCTGGCGAGCCACAAGCATCACTTCTAACTGCTCAGCTTGTCCGATTGTGACAAAGTTTGTGCTTTTTGACGTCATGTGTGTAGGAGCCACATGCCGAGGGGAGGGGATAAGAGGGTGGCCTTTGATGACATAGCTGCTCAAGGCTATACAGCCAGAAGTTCCTTGGCTCTGCCCAGTAAGCACCCAGGGAAGCTGCCCTAACTGCTTGGAGGCTAGAAAGTAAGTCTCCAGGCAGGGAAAAGCAGGGACTTCTTTCTTTTTTTGAGTCCCCTTACTTTCTCTTATCTCTAACTTCCTCCTTCAGCTTCTCCCTCTACTTCTTTCCTCTGTTCCTCCTCCTCTCCTCTCCCACATCCCATCCTGTGTGTGTGAGTGAGAGAGACAGTGTGACAGTGTGTGTGTGTTTCCTCTTTAAGGCTTTTGGGGGGCATGTCGGGAAGGGAGGGGTGATGTTAAAATGTTCAATGTGGACTCACTGCTCTAATAGCCTAGGTCTTAAGTTTAAAAAATATATATTTTAAAATCTGAGTGTTTAACTGTAGTAAAATAAAATGTATAGTTCACTGTTTCCTGGGACAGCATCACATTTTTTTAGGCATGCAAATTACTGCTTATCTTTGGTATTAAAATTTTACTTTAGAATAAATGCCAACAAGTTAAACCTTAGGTTTTCTTGCATTTCTGAGGTTGGGAGATTTTTCAGGGCGAATAAAAGTTTCAATACTTTAATTATCAGTAGGAAAATACAACATTTAAAACAAACTTTAAAAAACACCCTATTATTGGTCTTGAAGTGACTGATGCAAATTTTCTGCTGTACTGTTATTTTTTTCACATATAAAAATTAGGGAACACTAAGGAGAATTGAGGTGAATTATCCAGACTACTTACTGACCGTCCTGTTGAGGAAATTTCTGTACCATTTGTGTCACAGGAAAATGGACCCTGAAACCAAGTTTAGAAAATTAGCACTAACTCCCTATTTCCTTAATAATTCCCTAAATTCTAAAAAGGAGTTATATTTTCTTCTGGTTGCTTCCAAAAATAACTTCCATCAGACAAAGAGGTTTTTGTCTCACTGTACAGCTCTTCCTGTGTTTTGCCCTCTTCTAAAAGGTTCATGAGAAAGAGTATTTGCAGATTATCTGTAGGTCAAAACAGATAAACTAAACAAAATCTAAACTAAACTAAGTATCTAAACTAAATATTTGTAAACTAAAACAAATATCAAGGGACTTGGGCGCATTAATCCAATTAATCTGTACAATAACCTTGCAAAGTTGACACTTTCATTGCCATTTTATACATAAAGAAACTGAGATACAGGAATTTTATATAACTTGACCGGATTGCACAGCTAGTAAGTGTTGAAACTAGGCTTTGAACCTAATCAGTTTGACAATCATACATTTTTTCTGCTCCAGTTTCCCTTTCTGTAATAGGGAAGAAGCTTTTCTTTTCACTTTATATGACCTATCACTGTAGATTTTAAACTATTTAAATGTCTGTGGTTTCCAAGGCAAACCATTCAACATCAGAGTAATCCAAGTCTATGCCCCAACCAGTAATGCTGAAAAAGCTGACGGTGAATGGTTCTATGAAGACTTACAAGACCTTCTAGAATTAACACCCAAGAAAGATGTTGTTTTCATTATAGGGGCCTGGAATGCAAAAAGAGAAAGTCAAGAAACACGTGGAGTAACGGCAAATTTGGCCTTGGAGTAACAGAATGAAGCAGGGAAAGGTTTATAAAGTTTTGCAAAGAGAACACACTGGCCATAGAAAACACCATCTTCCAACAACACAAGAGAAGACTTTACACATGGACAACACCAAAATCAGATTGATTACATTCTTTGCAGCCAAAGATGGAGAAGCTCTGTACAGTCAGCAAAAAGAAGACTGGGAGCTGACTGTGGCTCAGATCATGAACTCCTTATTGCCAAATTCGGACTGAAATTGAAGAAAGTAGGGAAAACCACTAGACCATTCAGGTATGAAATAAATCAAATCCCTTACTATTATACAGTGAAAGTGAGAAATAGATTTAAGGGACTAGATCTGATAGACAGAGTGCCTGATGAACTATGGATGGAGGTTCATGACATTGTACAGCAGAAGAGATGAAGACTATCCCCAAGAAAAAGAAATGTGAAAAAGAAAAATGGCTGTATATGTATGCCTTACAAGTAGCTGTAAAAAGAAGAGAAGCAAAAAGCAAAGAGGGAAAGGAAAGATATACCCATTTGAATGCAGAGTTCCAAAGAATAGCGAGAGATAAGAAAGCCTTCCTCAGGGATCAATGCAAAGAAATGAAGGAAAATAATAGAATGTGAAAGACTAGAGATTTCTTCAAGAAAATTAGAGATACCAAGGGAAGATTTCTTGCAAGGGTGGGCTCAATAAAGGACAGATATGGTATGGACCTAACACAAGCAGAAGATATGAAGAAGAGGTGGCAAGAATACACAGAAGAACTATACAAAAAAGATCTTCATAACCCAGATAATCATGATGGTGTGGTCACTCACCTTGAGCCAGACATCCTGGAATGTGAATTCAAGTGGGCCTTAGGAAGCATCACTATGTACAAAGCTAGTGGAAGTGATGGAATTCCAGTAGAGCTATTTCAAATCCTAAAAGATGATGCTGTGATAGTGCTGCACTCAATATGTTAGCAAATTTGGAAAACTCAGCAGTGGCGACAGGACTGGAAAAGGTCAATTTTCACTCCAATCCCAAAAAAAGGCAATGTCAAAGAATGCTCAAACTACTGCAAAATTACACTTATGTCACATGCTAGTAAAATAATGCTCAAAATTCTCCAAGCCAGGCTTCAACAGTATGTGAACCATGAACTTCCAGATGTTCAAGCTGGTTTTAGAAAAGGCAGAGGAACTAGAAATCAAATTTGCAACATCCATTGGATCATTGACAAAGCAAGAGAGTACCAGAAAATCATCTACTTCTGCTTTTTTGACTATGCCAAATATTTTAACTGTGCAACACAACAAACTGTGGAAAATTCTTCAAGAGATGGGAATGCCAGACCACCTGATCTGCCTCTTGATAAATTTGTATGCAGGTCAAGAAACAACAGTTAGAACTGGACATGGAACAACAGACTGGTTCCATATAGGAAAAATAGTATGCCAAGGTTGTATATTGTCACCCCACTTACTTAACTTATATGCAGAGTACATCAAGTGAAATCCTGGGCTGGATGAAGCACAAGCTGGAATCAAGATTGCTGGGAGAAATATCGAAACCTCAGATATGCAGATGATACCACCCTTATGGCAGAAAGTGAAGAAGAACTAAAGAGCCTTGTGATGAAAGTGAAAGAGGAAAGTGAAAATGTTGGCTTAAAGCTCAACATTCAGCAAACTAAGATCATGGCATCTGGCCCCATCACTTCATGGCAAATAGATGGGAAACAGTGGAAACAGTGACAGTTATTTTTGGGGGCTCCAAAACCACTTCTGATGATGACTGCAGCCATGAAATAAAAAGAAACTTAGTCCTTGGAAGAAAAAGTATGACCAACCTAGACAGCACATTAAAAAAAAAAAAAGAAAGAAACATTACTTTGTCAGCAAAGGTCCATCTAGTCAAGGCTATGGTTTTTCCAGTAGTCATGTATGGATGTGTGTTGGACTATAAAGAAAGCTGAGCACTAATGAATAGATGCTTTTGAACTGTGGTGTTAGAGAACACACTTGAGAGTCCCTTGGACTGCAAGGAGATCCAACCAGTCCATCCTAAATGAGATCAGTCCTGAATAGTCATTGGAAGGACTGATGTTGAAGCTGAAACTCCAATACTTTGGCCCCCTGATATAAAGTACTGACTCATTTGAAAAGACCCTGATGCTGGGAAAGATTGAAGGTGGGAGGAGAAGGGGACAACAGAGGATGAGATGGTTTGATGGCATCACCGAGGCAATAGATATGAGTTTGGGTAAATTCCGGTAGTTAGTGATGGACAAGGATACCTGGCATGTTATGGTTCATGGGGTCACAAAGAGTCAGACATGGCTGAGTGACTGAACTGACTGACTAATGTGGGACTTCAAATGATAGCACCACAGATACTGAATGAAATCTAAGTTTTTAAGATAAAGTAGATTTCATTAACAACTTTTAATGTTCTTGGCCCTTTCTACAACTTTGAAACTGCTTTCAAATATGTGTATTGTGTATGACTGGGCAGATTATTCATGCTTCAATTCTAGGACATTTGTTAAGAGCAGACGTTTTCTCATCAGTTGTACAGCTGCTGAGCCTTGAAATAGTTTTTCAAGCTTCCAAACTCATTGAATATATTTGTCAAAATGCTTCTGTATTTAAGCTAAAAATGTACAGATATTTCATATATATTTAATATTAGATTTATCTATATTTTCTTTTTTTTAATTAACATAGTTTCATAATGAACTTAAAGTTGAAAAAATCTACTTCATCATAATTAAGATTTATACAATTTTCACAGCAGCAGGATACAAATTCCACTGAAGGTCCCATAGACTATAAACCAGGAGACACTGGGACATATCCAGGGACATATGGCAAGGTGCACACATTTCATGGTCTAAAGCTATTGAAATCATACAGAATCTGTTCTCTTATCACTGTAGAATTATGTTTTGAAATCAATATCAAAAGAGATTTGAAAATAACCCAGATATTTTTAAATGCAATGTGAAATTTACCAAGAGAGATTTTTACTTAGCCATTGAAAGCTTCAATAAAGTTAAAAGACTGAAAAAACACAGAGGGAGATTGCAGAGAATAAACATTTAAGAAGATAGCATTGGTTCACAGTGCTTTTCAGGTCTACTATATTCTATGTTTCTGTCTTTTCATTCTATTAATTTTTGAGAGTTTGATATTGAAATTCCATGTAAAAATCTTAATTTATCTACTTAAGAAAATACTTGTAATATATAGTGGAACTATATGAAACTTTGTTCTATATTCTCCAAGTCTCCTGTAATGTGTAATCATACTTTCATAACTTAAAAAATTAAAAAAAAAGAAAAAAATATACTTTGTAATATTTCACAGTAAGCCAATAAGCTCTCTTTCTTGGTCATTTCCTATGCCAAGATAATACCCTTGCTTATATTTGTTTATAAGCATGTAGCTATATTATTCATTATCCATGTAGCTATATTTTCCATGTAGTTATATTATCAAAAAGTTTTAGCAATGCAGTAAAAAATGAATTCCAATCTAGTGGCATGGTTTTAATTTTCATTAATAGTTGTAGAAACACATGCATCAATAATAGTAGTGGCACTACTATCACTTAGCAGAGAAAGTTAAGCTATTATGCTCCATATAATGTCACTCACACCACTAAACACTGACTAAGGTTTAGGAAAATACATTGCAAATTTTAATATGTTAAGGATCATTAACCTCATTGTTTCAGTTTGTTAAGGTGCCAAGTAGTGATTTTGCAAATAATTAGACTTTAACAGGCAGAAGCTAATATATGTTCTTCTTGTTTTTATGATGCATGTAATGATAGATGTCTTATCACACAAGCTGTTGTCTTTAAGTACACAACATCGCTTAATGTCCTAAAAAAAAAAAAAAAATGAAATAGTACGTGTTAGTAATTGATCAGTAACTGTGTAGAATACGTTAGTGGCTTTTCTTCTTTTTGCTACTTTTAATTGATGCTCATTCATCATGGCTTAGAAAGATGGAATATTTTCAGGTCATTCTTATTGGAAAATGCTAGTGAATCTTCAAAGTCAAAAGCACAAGATTAGTAAAATTGTTTTTTATAATGACTGAGAATTATATACATTTATGTTGGTCCCTCATCTTTTCCTCTAAATATGTCCCTTCGTGACAAATTTGGAAAGATTATCATGTTTTTTACCTATGAATTTCTATAATGTCATGGCCTGATGAGGGAAAACCTCTTTGAATTTTTGGTTTGTTTTGTTTTTTCTTATAATTTCTTTTGCACTGCTCTGTGCTGGGGCCATCAGTTTTTACATGTTGCAAAAAAATTGCTGTAAAAGGACTGAAATTAATGACATTTCAGGTCTAATGTGAGATAAGTTCCTAAATGAGGAAAATAACTGATTAACAAACTCTCAAATCTTTATACTGAGAAAGATTAGTTAATAGTTTTAATTAGAAAAAAAAGTAATGGTTAAAATACATTTATATATACTTTAGTTCACAATTTTAGCCAAAACTATACAATTTATGTATTCTCTTTTTTAAAGATATAAAGATTCTTTCAAGTTAAGAATGTAAATGGACACCACTGAATTAGATAATATTGTTCTGGAGAAGTAGTCAGGTCAACTGAGCTGGAAACCAGGAATATAATTTCCTGGTTCTCCTCTAACTTTTACAGGCGGTCCTTTATCTTCTTTGTACCTATGGCAAGAAAGTTATTACAATGAATGGGAATATTGTAAGTGTCAAGTTTCTTAATGCTAAATGGAGATAAATGGTAACACAACTTTATGTTATTTTATAGGTGGTACTGCAGCTCTCTTTTTCTCCCAAAGGCAATTTGACAAAGCAAGGTAGATTATTAGAATTAATATTCTCATATGATATGAAATCCTCACGTAAGGTTTTTATATCCATATTACTATGAAATGCAAGTTTCTCATTTTTTTTTCAAAATTGTTTGTAATTTGATATTTTTGTTAAAGTTTTGTTGAAACATTTGTTAAAGTATTACCTTTTTTGTTCTAAATTTTAGGACAAAATTGGGAGACTTCTTTTTCAGAAATCGGTGAGTGAAATGTTCACAGCCAAGACAGATAACAGTCAGGAAGTTTTTTCAGTGGATTCTCTCTACTTTCTACCAAATGCAAAATAAAGAAATGGTAAGATATTGCCTGGATGGTTTTCTTAACCCTTTATTTATATTTTTTCTTAGCCCTTTAATAGTAAAGTTTCTCTCACTGTTGAACTTCATATTAGTCAGAGTTTTCCAGAAAAATAGAGCCAATAGAATGTGTATGCTATATGTAGAAGAGGGTGGTTGGATGGACAGTTGAGGAAAATATTTATTTTAAGGAATTGCCTAATATGATTTTGGGGATGGCAAGTGCAAATTTTGCAGGGCAGTTATGCAGGCTGGTGACACACAAGAAAGTGTTGATGTTGCAAGAATTGAAGGCAATCTGGAGGCATAATCCCTTGCTTCTTCAGTGGTCTCAGTCTTTTTTCTCTTAAGGTTTTGAACTAATTGGATGAGGCCCACCCACATTATGTAGAATAACCTGATTTATTCAAAGTCTATTGATTTAAATGTTATTTTTATCTAAAAGGTATTTTTACTCCAATATCTAGGATGTTTTGACCAAATATCTGGGTACTCAGGCCTAGTCAAGTTAATATATAAAAATAACCATCATAAACTTCAGTTTACTCTTGAATAATATGGATTTGAATTGTGCAGATACCCTTATACATTAATTTTTAAAAATAAATATATTATTGTCCCTCTTTGGCATTCCATGTTCTCTGCTTTTACTTCTGTGGATTTAGCCAGCCACAGATAGAAATTTCCATCCACAATTGGTGGAATCTGTAGATGTGAGACCCACATATATGGAAGACTGACTGTATTTACTCTACTATGCCATTTTGTATAAGGGACGTGAGCATCTGTGAATTTGAGTGTTTGTGGGGGCTCCTGGAACCATTATGTTGTGGATAACAAGGAACAATTCTATTTCAAAGTTTTAAGCAGAGATTCAAGACCACACTGCCACCTTTAGGAGGAATAATGAATAAAACCTTGGCCCATAATTGAGCACAAGGGACAGTTCAGTTCAGTTCAGTTGCTCAGTCAACTGAGTGACTAACATTTTTTTTTAAACCTTTTAATACACAAGTGATATCATAATAACAGCTAAAAAGATTTCAGCTTATTCCTAGTGGATTGTGCAAAGCTCTCTGGCACACCAGACCAATGAAGCCATGGAAAATCTTGGGGGACATATTAAGGGATTTAAATTTTCTCATGATGGTAGTGGAGGATCATTAAAAGGTTTTGAACAGCTGAGTGATAAAGATCACTGGGACTCCTTGAGTGTATATTGGGTAAGAGGGTGACAGAAGTGTGATGCATTTTTAGACTAGATACTGAGAAACTGGTTGATGGGAAGCTCTTCAGGAGACAGTTCATATGAGAGATAATAAGAGCTAGACAAGAGGCTTAAACTGAGCTCTGGAATCACATCTTAAAATCTGCTAAAACTGATAATTTACAAAATAATGAAGGGACGTAGGATTTGTGAATTATTTGAATTTTAAGACATGTTAGAAGAAAAGCACTTTTGCTATAAATGTTGTATATGAACTTGAAACAGACTAACCAAGATTGTTTAGTAATTTTTAGTAAATTTAGTAATTTAGTAAATGGTTTTAATTTTTGCAAAAATATAATTGGGAAAGAAGAAAATGTCCCTGCCTTTCTTGGTTCTTCTGGCTGGTTTTAGAATTAGCACTGACATTAGCTAGATTAACAGGAGAAAATCAAACAAATTTCAAGGACATATATACAGTAGGAGAGACCCAGAAAACTGGTTGACTCACCAAAATGACTGAAACCCTCACCATAAATACTATCTTCATCTAAAGACAAAAGATGATGTTGGGGATAGAGGTTAAGACTTCAAAGATGAGGGAAGCAATTCACATAGAGATGGAAAAGCAAATGTTCAATAAATAAATGTTTCCTGGGCCATGCAGAGACAATGGGACACAGGGTGGACTCTGATCTTTAGGCCTTGTTCCCCCCACCCATAACTCCATGTGTGACAGTTGCTAAGTCCATCCATGTTGTTGCAAATGGCATTATGGAAACTAGTACAGCCACTGTTCAGAACACGGAGGAGATTCCTTAAAAATCTAGAAAAAGAACTTCCCTAAGACCCAGCAATCCCAGTGCTAGGCATACACACTGAGGAAACCACAACTGAAAGAGACACATGTACCCCAATGTTCATTGCAATACAGGGAAGCAACCTATTTTGTTCTTTCTTATGGTTAATATTCCATTGTTTATTTCGACTGTATCTATGTCCTATATGTTCTTTATCCATTAATCTGTCGGTGGACATTTAGATTGTTTCCACATCTTAGCTATTCTGAATAGTGCTGCTATGAACATGGGAGTGCATATATTGTTTTGTTTTGTCTTAATTTATTTTAATTGGAAGCTAATTACTTTACAATATTGTGGTGGTTTTTGCCATACATTGATATGAAACAGTCATGGATATACATGTGTTCACCATGCTGACCCTCCCTCTCACCTCTCTCCCCATCCCATCCCTCAGGGTCATCCCAGTGCACCAGCCCTGAGCACCATGTTTCATGCATCGAACCTTGACTGGTGATCAATTTCATGTAAGATAATATACATGTTTCAATGCTATTCTCTCAAACCATCCCACACTCACCTTCTCCCACAGAGTCCAAAAGTCTGTTCTTTACATCTGTGTCTCTTTTGCTGTCTCGCATATAAGGTCATTGTCACCATCTTTCAAAATTCCATATATGCGCGTTAGTATACTGTATTGGTGTTTTTCTTTCTGACTTGCTTTGCTCTGTATAATAGGCTTCAGTTTCTTTTCATTTTGAGGAGAATAATATATTTATTTATTTTTAAGTTGCAACTGTCATTCGTTTTATTTATTTATTTATTATTAAATGTATTTATTTTAATTGGAGGCTAATTACTTTACAATACTGTAGTGGATTCTGCCATACATTGACCTGAATCAGCCATGGGTGTACATGTGTTCCCTATCCTGAATCCCCCCCAACTCCTTCCCCATCCCATCTCTCAGGGTCATCCCAGTGAACCAGCCCTGAGAACCCATTCTCATGCATCAAACTTGGACTGGTGATCTGTTTCACATATGATAATATACATGTTTCAATGCTATTCCCTAAAATAGCAAGGGTGGGATACCCTTGCCTTCTCCCACAGAGTCCGAAAGACTGTTCTATACATCTGTGTCTCTTTTGCTGCCTTGCATATAGGATCATCATTACCATCTTTCTAAATTCCAGATATATGCATTAGTATACTGTAATGGTGTTTTTCTTTCTGACTTATTTCATCCTGTATAAAAGGCTCCCGTTTCATCCACCTCATTAGATCTGATTCAAATACATTATTTTTAATGGCTGAGTAATATTCCATTGTGTATATGTACCATGCTTTTTTTCTTTCTTTTTTTTTCTTTTTTTTTTTGTAGATAAAGGAAGATTTTATTTTGATGATAAAAATAATTTTATGAGTAATCAGTTCAGTTCAGTTCAGTCGCTCAGTCGTGTCCAACTCTTTGCGACCTCATGAACTGCAGCATGCCAGGCCTCCCTGTCCATCACCAACTCCCAAAGTTTACTCAAACTCATGCCCATCTAGTCGGTGATGCCATCCAGCCATCTCATCCTCTGTCGTCCCCTTCTCCTCCTGCTCCCAATCCCTCCTATCATCAGGGTCTTTTCCAATGAATCAACTCTTCGCATGAGGTGGCCAAAGTACTGGAGTTTCTTTCAGCTTCAGCATCAGTCCATTCAATGAACACCCAGGAGTGATCTCCTTTAGGATGGACTGGTTGGATCTTCTTGCAGTCCAAGGGACTCTCAAGAGTCTTCTCCAACACCACAGGTAAAAGCATCAATTCTTCGGTGCTCAGCTTTCTTCACAGTCCAACTCTCACATCCATACATGACCACTGGAAAAACCATAGCCTTGACCAGATGGACTTTTGTTGGCAAAGTAATGTCTCTGCTTTTTAATATGCTATCTAGGTTGGTCATAACTTTCCTTCCAAGGAGTGAGCATATTAATTTCATGGCTGCAGTCACCATCCGCAGTGATTTTGGAGTCCAAAAAAATGAAGTCTGACACTGTTTCCACTGTCTCCCCATCTGTTTCCCATGAGGTGATGGGACCAGATGCCATGATCTTAGTAACATGCTTTTCTACATTAAAAATGTCTGGTTTTTTACCCATCAATATGTGTATCATTACCATTTTTACATGTTAGATTGTTATTAAGTTGGCTGAATCTAGATGTTACTGTTATTTTTGATAACCTCATCTACTTTTTTTTTCCATTTATTTTTATCAGCTGGACTCTAATTACTTTACAATATTGTAGTGGTTTTTACCATACATTGACATGAATCAGCCATGAATTTACATGTGTTCCCCATCCTGAAACCCCTTCCCACCTCTCTACCCAACCCATCCCTCTGGGTCATCCCAGTGTACCAGCCCTGAGCACTTGTCTCATGCATACTACCTGGACTGGTGATCTGTTTCACACTCGATAATATATATGGTTCAATGCTATTCTCTCAGATCATCCCACCCTAGCCTTCTCCCATAGAGTCCAAAATCTGTTCTATACATCTGTGTCTCTTTTTTTGTCTTGCATATAGGGTTATCATTAACATCTTTTTAAATTCCATATATATGCATTAGTATACTGTATTGGTGTTTATCTTTCTGGCTTACTTCACTCTGTATAAGGGGCTCGGGTTTCATCCGTCTCATTAGAACTGATTCAAATGTATTCTTTTTAATGGCTGAGTAATATTCTATTGTGTATATGTACTACAGCTTTCTTATCCATTTGTCTGCTGATGGGCATCTAGGTTGCTTCCATGTCCTGGCTATTATAAACAGTGTTGTGATGAATATTGGAGGTACACGTGTCTCTTTCAGTTCTGGCTTCCTTGGTGAGTATGCACAGGAGTGGGATTGCTGGGTCATATGGCAGTTCTATTTCCAGTTTTTTTTAAGAAATCTCCACACTGTTCTCCATAGCGGCTGTACTAGTTTGCATTCCCACCAACAGTGTAAGAGGGTTCCCTTTTCTCCACACCCTCTCCAGCATTTATTGCTTGTAGACTTTTGGATAGCAGCCCTTCTGACCAGCTTGAGATGGTACCTCATTGTGGTTTTGATTTGCACTTCTCTGATAATGAGTGATATTGGGCACCTTTTCGTGTGTTAGCCATCTGTATGTCTTCTTTGGAGAAATGTCTGTTTAGTTCTTTGACCCATTTTTTGATTGGGTCATTTATTTTTCTGGAATTGAGCTGCAGAAGTTGCTTGCATACTTTTGAGATTAAATCTTTGTCAGTTGCTTCATTTATTATTATTTTCTCCCATTCTAAGGCTGTCTTTTCACCTCAATTATAGTTTCCTTCATTGTGCAAAAGTTTTTAAGCTTAATTAGGTACTATTTGTTTATTTTTGCTTTTATTTCCATTACTCTGGGAGGTAGATCATAGAGGATCCTGCTGTGATTTATTTTTGTATATGGTGTTAGAAAGTGTTCTAGTTTCATTCTTTTACAAGTGGTTGACCAGTTTCCCAGTACCAGTTGTTAAAGTGATAGTCTTTTCTCCATTGTATATTCTTGCCTCCTTTGTCAAAGATAAGGTGTCCATAGGTGCATGGATTTATCTCTGGGCTTTATATTTGTTCCATTGATCTATATTTCTGTCTTTGTGCCAGTACCATACTGTTTTGATGACTGTAGCTTTGTAGTAGAGCCTGAAGTCAGGCAGGTTGATTCCTCCAGGTCCATTCTTCTTTGTCAAGATTGATTTGGCTATTCCAGGTTTTTTTGTATTTCCTTACAAATTGTGAAACTGTTTGTTCTATTCTGTGAAGCAAAAAAAAAAAAAAAAAAAAAAACACGTTGGTAGCTTCATAGGTAGTGCA
Organism: Dama dama; assembly: GCF_033118175.1. NCBI lineage: Eukaryota > Metazoa > Chordata > Mammalia > Artiodactyla > Cervidae > Dama > Dama dama. The sequence continues at coordinate 75,555,941 of NC_083714.1, forward strand.
TTGAATCTATAGATTGCTTTGAATAGTATACTCATTTTCAGTATATTGATTCTTTTGATCCATGAAAATGGTATATTTCTCCATCTATTTGTGTCAGTTGTTTTTTTTTTTTTTTTTAATTTCTGTCACCAGTGTTTTATAATTTTCTATATATAGGTATTTTGGGGTTTTTTTAGGTAGATTTGTTCCTAAATATCTTATTCTTTTCATTGCAAATGGTGATTGGAATTGTTCCCTTAATTTCTCTTTCTGTTTTCTCATTGTTAGTGTATAGGAATGCAATGGATTTCTGTGTGTTAATTTTATAACCTGCAACTTTACTATATTCATTGATTAGCTCTAATAATTTTCTGGTGGAGTCTTTAGGGTTTTCCACGTAGAGGATCATGTCATCTGCAAACAGTGAGAGTTTTACTTCTTTTCCAATCTGGATTCCTTTTCTGATTGCTGTGGCTGAAACTTCCAAAACTATGTTGAATAGTAGTGGTGAGAGTGTGCACCCTTGTCTTCTTCCTGATTTTAGTGGAAATGCTTTCAATTTTTCACCACTGAGGATAATGTTTGCTGTGGGTTTGTCATATATAGCTTTTATTATGGTTAGGTATGTTCCGTCTATGCCTGCCTTTTGGAGGGGTTTTATCATAAATGGATACTGAATTTTGCCAAAGGCTTTTTGCATCTAATAAGATAATCATATGAATTTTATCTTTCAATTTGTTAATATGGTGTATTATATTGATTGATTTGTAGATATTGGAGAATCCTTGCATCTCTGGCATAAAGCCCACTTGGTTATGAAGTATGATCTTTTTAATATGATACTGGATTGGTTTGCTAGGGTTTTGTTAAGGATTTTTGCATCTATGTTCATCAGTGATATTAGCCTGTACTTTTCTTTTTTTGTGGCATCTTGGTCTGGTTTTGGTATTAGGGTGATGGTGGCCTCGTAGAATGACTTTGGAAGTTTACCTTCCTCTGCAATTTTCTGGAAGAGTTTGAATAGGATAGGTGTTAGCTCTTATCTAACTTTTTGGTAGAATTCAGCTGGGAAGCCGTCTGGTCCTGGGCTTTTGTTTGCTGGAAGGGTTCTGATTACAGTTTTGATTTCCCTGTTTGTGATGTGTCTGGTAAGATTTTCTATTTCTTCCTGGTTCAGTTTTGGGAAGTTATACTTTTTGAAGAATTTTTCCATTCTTCCAAGTTGTCCAGTTTATTGGCATATAATTGCTGGTAGTAGTCTCTTATGATCCATTGTATTTTTGTGTTGTCTGTTATGATTTCTCTATTTTCATTTCTAATTTTGTTAATTTGATTCTTCTCCTGTTGTTTCTTGATGAGTCTGGCTAATGTTTTTTTCTATTTTATTTATCCTCTTGAAGACACAACTTTTACCTTTGTTGATTTTTGCTATTGTCTGCTTTGTTTCTTTTTCATTTATTTATGCCATAATTTTTATGATTTCTTTCTTTCTGCTAACCCTGTGGTGTTTAATTTCTTTTTTTGCTAGTTGCTTTAGGTCGAGAGTTAGACTATTTATTTGATTTCTCTCCTGTTTCTTGAGGTAGGCTTGTATTGCTATGAACCTTCCCCTTAGCACTGCTTTTACAGTGTCGCATAAGTTTTAGGTTGTGGTGTTTTCATTTTCATTTGTTTCTATGCATATTTTGATCTCTTTTTTAATTTTTTTTTGTGTGTGATTAATTGGTTATTCAGAACTGTGTTATTTAGCCTCCATATATTTGTATTTTTAATAGTTTTTTTCCCTTGTATTTGATATCTAATCTTAGCACATGGTGATCAGAAAAGATGCTTGAAATGATTTAATTTTTTTTTTTTAATTTACGAAGGCTAAATTTATGGCCCAGGATGTGATCTATGCTGGAGAAGTTTCCGTGTGCACTTGAGAAATAGGTGAAATTCATTGTTTTGGGGTGAAATGTCCAATAGATAACAATTAGGTCTAACTGGCCTATTGTATCATTTAGTTTGTGCTTCCTTGCTAGTTTTCTGTTTAGTTGATCTATCGATAGGTGTGCCTGGGGTATTAAAGCCTCCCACTATTATTGTGTTACTGTTAATCTCCCCTTTCATACTTGCTAGCATTTGCCTTACATATCGTGGCCCTCCCATATTGGGTGCATATATATTTATAATTATTATATCCTCTTCTTGGATTGATCCTTTGATCGTGATTTAGTGTTCTTTGTCTCTTTTCACGACCTTTATATCAAAGTCTATTTTATCTGATATGAGTATTGCTACTCCTGCTTGCTTTTGGTTTCCGTTTGAGTGAAATTTCTTTTTTAAGACCTTCACTTTCAGTCTATATGTGTCCCTAGGTTTGATGTGTGTCTCTTGTAGACAGAATATATAGAGGTCTTTTTTTGTATCCATTCTGCCAGTCTCTGTCTTTTGGTTGGGGCATTCAACCCATTTACATTTAAGATAATTATTAATAAGTATTGTCCCATTGCCATTTACTTTGTTGTTTTTGGTTTGAGTTTATAAACCTTTCCTGTTTTTGCTGTCTGGAGCAGATCCTTTAGCATTTGTTAAAGAGCTGGTTTGGTGGTACTGAATTCTCTCAGCTTTTGCTTGTCTGTAAAGCTTTTGATTACTTCTTCATATTTGAATGAAATCCTTGCTGGGTACAGTAACTTGGGTTGTAGGTTTTTCTTTTTCATCACTTTAAGTATGTCCTGCCATTCCCTTCTGGCTTGAAGAGTTTCTATTGAAAGATTACCTGTTCTCCTTACAGGGATCCCCTTGTGAGTTATTTGTTGCTTTTCCCTTGCTGCTTTTAATATTTGTTCTTTGTATTTGATCCTCATTAATTTGATTAATATGTGCCTTGGGGTGTTTTGCTTGGGTTAATCCTGTTTGGGACTCTCTGGGTTTCTTGGACTTCTGTGACTATTTCCTTCCCCATTTTATGGAAGTTTTCAACTATTATCTCCTCAGTTATTTTCTCTTGGCCTTTCTTTGTGTCTTCTTCTTCTGGGACTCCTATGGTTCAAATGTTGGGCCATTGGACATTGTCCCAGCGGTCTCTAAGGTTGTCCTCATTTCTTTTAATTTTTTTTTCTTTTTTCCTCTCTGCTTCATTTATTTCCATCATTCTATCTTCCACCTCACTTATCCTATCTCATGCCACAGTTATTCTACTGTCAGTTTCCTCCAGTGTGCTTTTGATCTCAGTTATTGCATTATTCATTATTGATTGACTCTTTTTTATTTCTTCTAGGTCCTTGTTAAACATGTCATGCATCTTCTCAATCCTTGTCTCCAGACTATTTATATGTAACTCCATTTTGTTTTCAAGATTTTGGATCATTTTTACTATCATTATTCTGAATTCTTTTTCAGGTAGACTCCCTATCTCCTCCTCTTTTGTTTGGCTTGGTGGGCTTTTATCATGTTCCTTTACCTGCTGAATATTTCTCTGCCTTTTCATCTTGTTTAGGACGTTATGGCCTTTCTGTATGCTGGAAGTTTGTGATTCTTCTTTATTGTGGAGGTTCCTCCCTGTGGGTGGGGTTGGATGAGTGGCTTGTCAAAGTTTTCTTCTTAGGGAAGCTTGCATCTGTGTTCTGGTTGGTGGAGTGGATCTCTTCACTCTGGAGTGCAATGAAGTGTCCAGTAATAAGTTTTGTAGTGTCTATGGGTCTGATGTGACTTTTGGCCACCTGTATTTTTGTGCTCAGGGTTATGTTCCCACATTGTTGGAGAATTAGCTTTGTATGTCTTTCTCTGAAACTTGTTGGTTTTTGGGTGGAGCTTGGTTTCAGTATAGGTATGGAGACTTTTGGAAGAGCTCTTGTCGATTAATGTTGCCTGGGGTCAGGAGTTTTATGGTGTTCTCAAGTTTTGGATTTAAGCCTCCTTCCTCTGGATTTTAGTCTTATTCTTACAATACTCTCAAGACTTCTCCATCCATACAGCACCAATTTAAAAAACATCTACGTTAATGGTGAAAAGTGGGGGACAGCCAGAGAGGTTCACAAAGTTACATGGAGAAGAGAAGAGGGAGGAGGGAGATAGAGGTGACCAGGAAAAGTGGGGGTATCAAAAGGAGAGAGAGCAATCTAGCTAGTAATTAATATTCTTTGTGCTCTCCACAGTCTGGAACACTCAGAGAGGTTCATGGAATTCCATAAGAAGAGAAGAGGGAGGAAGGAGATAGAGGTGACCAGGAGGAGAGGAGGGGGATTTAAAAGGAGAGTGACCAATCTAGTCTGTGATCAATTCCCTAAGTGTTCTCCACAGCACAGAGCACCCAAAGAGATTCACAGAGTTAAGTAGAGGAGAGAAGGGGCGGGGGGGGGGGGGAGGAAATACAGGTGACCTAGGGGAGAAAAAGGAGATTCAAAAGGGGAGAGAGCAATCAAGCCAGTAATCACACTTCTAAGTAAAAATGGGTACTGAAGATTAGATTCTTAAAGGTACAGAATTGATAACAAATACCAAAAAGCAAAGATTAAAAATCTAGAGTAGAGGTTTAGACTCTCAAAAATGCAATATTAAAAAAAATCACAAAAGTTATATATATATAATTTAAAATAGGGTCTTTTTTCTTGCAAGGTAATAGTAGGTTTTAAAAATGAAACTTAAGGAGTAATAAAGGACTTTTTTCTTTTTTTTTTTTTTTTTAATGATGATAGCAAAAGATACCTAGGAATTTCTCCGGAGCTGTTCCGGGCAGTGTGGGGTCAGTTCAGTTTCAAATATTTCCTTGTTCCAGTTTATACTTCTCAAGGTCTATAGATCCCTTCCAATGTAGCTCATGCTAATTACATGGTTTTAATCTGTTGCACCTTTCACTTCCAAAGCAGTTTCCTCTTTGTTTATTTTGGTTTCTTCTGTTTGCAAGTCTCTTTAGTATCTAACTTCTGCCCTGATACAAGGGGCGGGAGGTGGTCATTTATTAGACTCAGTTATTCAATTGTGCTGCGGGGAGGGAGGAACACTGCAAACAAATATCAGTGGTGTGTGTGTGTGGAGTGCTCACAGTGTCTGGGCCACAGTGGGTTTGCCCCTGCTCACGGCATGTGTGCTTTCCTGGTCTACACTGCTGAGGCTCGAGGTTGCTCTGCAGGGGAACTTTCTAAGGCAGGCCCTGGCTTGCGTGCACTTCCCAGGTCTAAGCCGCTCAGGTTCAGATTCTCTGGTACTCCACAAAGGTGCAGACTTGGTTGGGCCTGTGTTTTGTGCGCTTCCCTGGTCCGAGCAGCTCAGGTGACCAGGTGCTTGGCGAAAGAACACTCCACAGGTGGGTGGTGCATCTTATCACCTCACCCATCCCAGCTGCTCAGTTTCCTGGGTGTGGAGCAGGATCACCATCTCAGATGTGCCTTGTGTCTTCTCTGGGGAGCTGATCTCTGGCTGCGACCCTCCTGGTGGATGTCAACCGTCCAGGATCTCAGGAAGACTTGGTTAGCAACTGGGAGCTTGCTCACAGTTTGATAGGGGATGCTGTCTCTGGGGCCCTTTGTCCCTTGCCTTCAGGCTCTGGCTGTTGCCTGCCTGCCTCCCTGCCTCTGGTGGGGGATGGGCCAGTCTACTGCTGGCTAGCTCTCCTCTGGTATTCGCTCAGTCCTTTGTTCTGTGAGTGGGCCTTAGGTTAGAGCTTTTCACAGGAAAGTTCTCTCATTCTCTTTCCTCTTTCCCCCCCCCCCTCTCTGGCTATCCCACGATTTGTGTTGCTATCTCATGTTAGGTCCCTCAGATTGTCCTCAGGGCATTAAGGCCCGGTCTTTACCCTAAGCAGTACAGCCTGTGCCTCCCTGTTCAGCCTCTGCTTGCTGGTGGCAGAAGCGAGTGTCTGGGCTATTTCTCCACTGGGAGTTGTAGTTAGGTGCATAATCTGTGGGTTTTATTTATTTATTTTTTCCTCCCGGTTATATTGCCCTCTGAGATTCCAAAACTCCCCACAGACCCACTGGTGACAGGATTTCCTGATGTTTGGAAAGTTCTCCTCTTTTATGACTCCCTCCCTGTGACGGGTCTCTGTCCCTAACTTTTTTGTCTCTCTTTTTATCTTTTATATTTTGTCCTATCTTCTTTTGAAGCAACGGGCTGCCTTTTTGGATACCTGATGTCCTCCACCAGCGTTCAGAAGTTATTTTGTGGTATTTGTTCAGCATTCAAATGATCTGTTGATGAATTTGTTGGGGAGATAGTGGTCTCACTGTCCTATTCCTCTGTCATCTTAGGACCGCCCCCTGGTTTGGTGGATTTTTACCAAGTTCCTTCACCTACTGAATATTTCTCTGCCTTTTCACTTTGTTTAGATTGTTTGGGGTGCCCTTTATGCAGGCTGGAAGTGTATGGTTTCTCCTAATTGTGGAGTCTGCTCCCTGTGGATGGGGATGGACTAATGGCTTGTTGAAGTTTCCTGTTTGAGGGGGGCTTGTATCTGTGTTCTGGTGTGTGGAACTGGATCTCTTCTCTCTGGAGTGGAATGCAGTGTCCACTAGTAAATTTTGCTGTGTGCTATGGGTTTAGTATGGTTTGGGAAGCTTGTCTTTTAATGTTCAGGGTTGTGTTCCTGTTTTTCTGGAGAATTATCATGGTGTGTCTTGCATTGGATCTTGTTGGCTCTTTGGGATGAGCTTAGTTTCTGTATAGGTCTGTAGACTTTGGGGTGGGCTTTTGTCCATTAAGGTTCTGGAATTCTCTGATATAAAGTTTTGGAGTTAAGCCTCCTGCCTCTGGCTGTTGGTCCTTTTCTTACAGTAGCCTCAATACTTCTCCATCCACACACCATAGAAGATAAATTTTCTAGGTTTATTGGTGAAACAATTCTTCACAGCCAGGAACACCCAGCAACATTCAAAGAGTTATACAGAGAATAGAATAGGGAGCAGGGAGAGAGAGGTGAACAGTAGAAAAGGGGGCATCATAAGGGGAGAGAGGAATCTATCAAGTAATCTAATCTCTAAGAGCTCTCCACAATCTGGAGCACCCAAAGAGATTCACAGAGTTGTGTAGAGAAGAGAATAGGGAGGCAGGCGATAGAGGTGACCTAGAGGAGAAAAGGGAGTCAAACGGAGAGAGAGGTCAAGCTGGTAATCAAATCCCTAAGTGAAAACAGATACTGAAGATTAGATTCTTAGAGGTACAAAGTTGATAACAAATATCAAAAAGCAAAGATTAGAAACCTAGAATAGAGGTTAGAATCTCAAGAATACAATATAAAAAGTGCAAAACAGTCATACTTTTAAAAAAATATGTGGATTATTTTTAAATAGATTTTTTCAAAAGGTAATAAAATAGTAGGCTATAAAAATAAAAAAGTTAAGGGAGTAATAAAGAACTAAGCTGGTGCACTGGGATGACCCTGAGAGATGGGGTGGGGAGGGAGGTGGGAGGGAGGGTCAGGATGGAGAACACATGTACATCCATGGCTGATTTATGTGATTGTATGGCAAAAACCACCACAATATTATAAAGTACTTAGCCTCCAATTAAAATTATATATATAATATTAAATACATCAAATATTAATATAATATAATATAAAATTATATTATATTTAATTATATTTAAATATTTAAATATATTTAACCATATTATTTAATTATAATTATGTATATATCACTATATATTATTATACTATATTTAATATATTTTATATTAAATATTATATATAATATATAATAAATGATACATAAAAATAAAATAACTAAGCTTTAAAAAATTAAAAGTGATAATAGTAAAAGTACATCTAGTAATTTCTCTGGTGCTCTTGTGGGCAGTGTGGGGTCAGTTCAATGTCAGATAGTCCCTTGTTCTGACTTGTACTTGTTCTCAAGTTCTATCAGTTCAGTTCAGTTCAGTCGCTCAGTCATGACTGACTCTTTGCGACCCCATGAATCTCAGCACGCCAGGCCTCCCTGTCCATCACAAACTCCCAGAGTTTACTCAGACTCATGCCCATCGAGTCAGTGGTGCCATCCAGCCATTTCATCCTCTGTTGTTCCCTTCTCCTCCTGCCCCCAATCCCTCCCAGCATCAGGGTCTTTCCCAATGAGTCAACTCTTCGCATGAGGTGGCCAAAGTACTGGAGTTTCAGCTTCAGCATCAGTCCTTCCAATGAACACCCAGAACTGATCTCCTTCAGGATGGACTGGTTGAATCTCCTTGCAGTCCAAGGGACTCTCAAAAGTCTTCTCCAACACCATAGTTCAAAAGTATCAATTTTTCGGCACTCAGCTTTCTTCACAGTCCAACTCTCACATCCATGCATGACCACTGGAAAAACCATAGCCTTGACCAGATGGAACTTTGTTGGCAAAGTAATGTCTCTGCTTTTTAATATGCTATCTAGGTTGGTCACAACTTTCCTTCTAAGGAGTAAGTGTCTTTTAATTTCATGTCTGCAGTCACCATCTGCAGTGATTTTGGAGCCCAAAAAAATGAAGTCTGACACTGTTTCCACTGTCTCCCCATCTATTTCCTGTGAGGTGATGGAACCAGATGATCAAGTTCTATAGGTGCCCCTAAAATGTCTCCAGTATCAAATGCAGGGTTTTAATTTGTTGTATCTGTTCATTCCAGAGAACTTTCCCCTTCTTTGTTTATTTTGACTTCCTCTGTTTGCAAGACTCTTCAGGGTCTAACTTCTGCCCTCACACAAGAGGGCGAAAAAACAGTCATACTTTTTAAAAAATATATGGATTATTTTTAAATAGACTTTTTCAAAAGGTAATGAAATAGTAGGCTATAAAAATCAAAAAGTTAAGGGAGTAATAAAGAACTAAACGGGTGCACTGGGATGACCCTGAGAGATGGGGTGGGGAGGGAGGGTCAGGATGGGGAACACATGTACATCCATGGCTGATTTATGTGATTGTATGGCAAAAACAACCACAATATTATAAAGTACTTAGCCTCCAATTAAAATTATATATATAATATTAAATATATCAAATATTAAATGTTAATATATATAATATAATATATAATTATATTATATTTAATTATATTTAAATATTTAAATATATTTCATCATATTATTTAATTATAATTATATTATAATTATTATAATATATCACTATATATTATTTAGGTTTACTTGTTCAGTTGTGTTGTGAGGAGGGAGGGACACTGTAAACAAATACTTCTGGCATGTGTGTGGAGTATTCACAGTGGATGGACCACACTGGGTTTGCCACAGCCCAAGGTGGCATGTGCTTCCTGGGTCTACACTGCTCAGGCACCAGGGTGCTCTGCAATGGTACTGTCCCAAGTGGGCCATACATTTCCAGCTCTCCCCAGATCTGAGCCACTCAGGTTCCCAGGTACTTCGCAAGGACACAAACGTGAATGGACTGTGCAATTTGTGCCTTTGCCAGGTCCGAGCAGCTCAGGTGGCCAGGTGATTGGCAACTGCACTGTCAAAGGTGGACCAGACATCTTATTCACCTGCCCAGTCCCCGCTACTTGGTTTCCCAGGTGTTCTGTAAGAACACAGTCCCAGGTGTGCCATGCGTCTCCTCTGTGGAGCTCATCTCCGGCTGTGACACTCCTGGCAGATGTCAACCATCCAGGATCCCAGGAAGATGAGTTTCGCTACTGGGAGCCTGCTCACAGTTTGGTGGAAAATGCGGTCTCTGGGACCGAGATTGCAGAAGCCCCTTGACTTCAGGCTCTGGTTGGCTTGCCTGCCTCTGCCTCCAAGGAGGGAGGGCCCTGTATGCAGCCTGCTTGTTCTCGTTTGGTATTCGTTCAATCCTATGTTCTGTGAGTGTGCAAGAGGTCACCATGTAGTACCTTTCACAGGATCTCTCTCTCTCTATTTTTTTTTTCTTTTTTTCTCTCCAGTGATCCCACGGTTTGGGTTGCTTTCTCACGTTAGTTCAGTCATATTGTCCTCAGGGCATTCAGACCCAGTCTTTACCCTAAGGACTGATGATGCAGCCACACCTCCCTGTCCAGCCCCCACTTGCTGGTGGCAACACAAGCCTGTGGGCCTCTTCTCCACAGGCAGTTGTGGTTAGGCTCACATTCTGTGAGGGTTTTTTTGTTGTTGTTGTTGTTTTCTTTTCGTCCTGGTTATGTTGCCCTCTGAGATTCCAAAATTCCCCACAGATCTGCCTGTGAGAGGGTTTTCTACTGTGTAGAGACTTCCCCTTTTTGACTCACTCTCCAAAAAGGGTCTCTGTCCCTAATTCTTTTGTCTCAGTTTTTGTCTTTTATATTTTATCCTACCTCCTTTAGAAGAGATGGGCTGCCTTTCTGGGTGCCTGGTGTCCTCCACCAGCATTCAAAAGTTGTTGTGTGGAAGTTGTTCAGCATGCAAATGATGCTTTGATGAATTTGTAGGGGAGAAAGTGGTCTCCCTCTCCTATTCCTCTGCTATCTTGGGACCACTGCTGACACTTTCTGTATAGACCAATCTCACATCCATACATTACTACTGTAAAAGCCATACCTTTGACTAGATGGATCTTTGTCAGCAAAGTAATGTTTCTGTTTTTTAATATGCTGTCTAGATTAGTCATAGCTTTTCTTCCAAGGAGAAAGCCTTTTCTAATTTCATGGCTGCAGTCAACATCTGCAGTGATTTTGGAGTCCAAGAAAATAAAGTCTGTCACTCTGTCCATTGCATCCCCATCTATTTGCCATGAAGTGTTGGGACCAGAGGCCATAATCGGTTTTTTGGATGTTGTGATTTAGGGCAACTTTTTCACTCTCCTCTTTCATTTTCATCAAGAGGCTCCTTAGTTCTTCTTTGCTTTCTGACATAAAGATGGTGTCATCTGTGTATCTGATGTTATTGATATTATTTCTAGCAATCTTGATTCCAGCTTGTGCTTCCTTCAGCCCAGCATTTTGCACGATGTAATCTGCATATGAGTTAAATAAGCAGGGTGACAATATACAGCCTTGAGGTAGTCCTTTCCCAATTTGGAACCAGTCCATTGTTCCATGCCCACTTCTATCTGTTGCTTCTTAACCTGCATACAGATTTATCAGGAGGCAGGTAAAGTGGCCTGGAATTCTCATCTCTTGAAGAATTTTCCACAGTTTGTTGTGCTCCACACAGTCAAAGCTTTTGTGTCATCAATAAAGCAGAAGTAGATGTTTTTTCTGGAACTCTCTTGCTTTTTCTATGATTCAACGGATGTTGGCAATTTGATCTCTGGTTCCTCTGCCTTTTCTAAATAGAGCTAGACCATCTGGAAGTTCTTAGTTCACATATTGTTGAAGCTTCAGTTGGAGAATTTTGAGCATTACTTTGGAGCATGTGAGGTGAGTGCAATTGTGTGGTAGTTTAAACTTTCTTTGGCATTGCCTTTCTTTGGGATTGGGATGAAAACTGATCTTTTCCATCCTGTGGTCACTGCTGAGCTTTCCAAATTTGCTGGCATATTGAATTCAGCACTTTCATAGCATCATCTTTTAAGATTTGAAATAGCTCAACTGGAATTCCATCACTTCCTCTAGCTTTGTTCATAGTGATGCTTCTTAAGGCCCACTTGACTTCACATTCCAGGATGTCTGGCTCTAGGTGAATGATCACATCATCGTGGTTATCTGGATAATGAATATATTTTTTGTATAGTTCTTCTGTGAATTCTTGCCACCTCTTCTTAATATTTTCTGCTTCTGTTGGGTCCATACTATTTCTGTCCTCTATTGTGCCCATCTTTGCATGAAATATTCCCTTGGTATCTCTAATTTTCCTTAAGAGATTCTCTATTATTTTCCATTCTATTGTTTTCCTTTATTTCTTTGCCTTGATCACCAAGGAAGGCTTTCTTATCTGTCTTATCTTATGGACCACAGACTTGTCTAACTCAATGAAACTATGAGTGATGCCATGTAGGGCCACCCAAGGTGGATGGTTCATAGTGGAGAGTTCCGACAAAACATGGTCCACTGCAGAAGGGAATGGCAAACCACTTCAGTATCCTTGCCTTGAGAACCTAATGAACAGTGCACTATATAGGAATTACATACATTATGTAAGTGGAAATTTGCCCATTTCGACCCCTTTCACTTATTTCACCCCTGCTTCCAGGCAGTCACTAATATGTTCACTATATCCATGAGCTCATTTTTTTTGTTTTGTTTTCATAATCCGTACATAAATGAGATCATATGGTGTTTATCTTTCCTTGTCTAATGTTTCATTTCACATAAGCTCTTGAGTTCCATCCATACTCCATTGTGTGTGTGTGTGTGTGTGTGTATATATATATATATATATATATATATATATATATATATATTTTCTTTATCCATTCACCAACTAATGGACACTTGTGTTATTTCCATGTCTTAACTAACTGTTGTAAGTCATGCTGCAGTAAACATGAGGATGTATATATCTTTTCAAATTAGTGTCTTCATTTTCTTTAGATAAATACTTAGAGATGAAATTGATGGATCATAAAGTAGTACTGTTTTTAATTTTTTGAGGAACCTTCACACTGTTTTCCATAGTGGCCACACCAATTTATGTCCCCATCAAAAGTATAGGAGTTTACTTTTCTCCAGATAGTCTCCAACATTTATTAATTTTGTCTTTATGATAATAGTCATTCTAACACGTGTGAAGCAATATTTCATTGTAGTTTTAATTTGCATTTCTTTAATAATTAGTGATGTTGAACATCTTTTCATGTATCTGTTGGCCTTTGTATGTCTGTTTGGAAAAATGTCTATTCAGATCTTTTCCCCAAGTTTTATACATGAGTTGTTTTTTTTTTTTTTTTTATGTTGAGTTGTATGAATTCTTTATATATTTTAGTTATTAATCCCATATCAAATACGTGGTTTTCAAATATCTTCCCCCATTCAGTAAGATAAATTTCATTTTGACGATGGTTTCTGTACCAAAGCTTTTTAGTCTGTTATAATTCTTCTTCTTTCTTTTTACATTTGTTTACCTAGCCTTTGGAGTCAGATCCACAAAAATTTCACTAAGACCAATGTAGGTGAGGTTATGGACTTCTCAGGTGGCATAGTGGTAGGGAATCTACCTACCAATACAGGAGATGCAAGAGACATGGGTTCCATCCATGGGTCAGGAAGAATTCTTGGAGTAGGAAATGGCAACTGACTCTAGTATTATTGCCTGGAAAAGTCAATGGACAATGGAGCCTGGTGGGATACAGTCCATGGAGTCTAAAGAGTTGGACACGATTGAACAACAGTGCTAGTGCTAACTGAAGTTACCACTATTTTTTTTGTTTGTTTTAAGACATTTATGGTTTTATGATTTACATTGAAATCTTTAATCTATTGTGAGTTAATTTTTGTGTATGATGCAAGATAGTCCAGTTTCATTCAATGCATGTGGGTATCCAGTTTTCCTAAAATTTAGTGAAAAGACTGTTCTTCCACATTTTATATTCTTGACTCCTTTGTTGTAAATTTAATTGACCATAATTTTATGGGTTTATTTCTGAGCTATTTATTCTCTCATTTATGTATTTTTTATGCCAACATCATGCTGGTTTTTTTTTTTTTCATCATGCTGTTTTTATTATTATAGCTTAATAATATAGTTTTAAATCAGGGAATGTGATGTTTCCAGCTTTGTTCTTAAGATTGCTTTGGCTATTTGGGGTCTTTTATGACTCCATACAAATTTTAAGCTTGTTTGTTCTATTTCTGTGAAAAATACCATTGAAATTTTGATAAGTATTCCTTTGAATCTGTAGATTACTTTGTATAGTTTGGACATTTTAACAATATTAATTATTCCAAAACATGAGCTTGGGTTATTATTCCCTTTATTTGTGTCTTCATTTTCTTTCATTAATGTATTATAGTTTTTATAGTATTAAAGTTTTTACTATACAGATATATAACATTCTTGGTTAAGTTTGTTCCTAGATATTTTATTTTTTCTAAAGCAATTATAAGTGGGATTATTTTCTTAATTTCTCTTTCTGATAGTTAATTGTTGTTGTGTAGAGACACAGTTTTTCACCTTCTTAACTTTATTTCTAAGTGTTTTATATTTTGGTGCTATTGTGAATGGGGTACTTTTCCTAACTTTCTTTCAGATAGCTAATGGTATAAGAGTGGTATAAATTTTTGTATGTTGAAATCTTTTATCCTTCACATTACTGAATTCATTGATTCATTCCAATAGCTTTTAAGAACAGACTTAGCTTATTTTTTACATATAATTTCATGTCATATAAAAAAATACTGTTTTGCTTCTTTCTTTTTGATTTGGATGCCTTTTATTGCTTTTTTCTTGCCTAATTGCTCTGATTTGGACTTCTAGTATTATTTTCAATAGAACAAGTGACATTTTGCACCTTGTTTTGTTCCTGATCTTAAGAGAAAAATAGTTTTTCATAATTGACTATGAATAGAGATATGGACTTTTTTATATATGGCCTTTATTATGTTGAAATATTCTTCTATTCCAGGTTTTGAGATTATTTATCATGAAATGATGTTGAATTTGGTCGAACAACATTTATACTTCTGTTCAGATGAGTATATGATTTTAATTCTTTATTTTTTTTTAACTTGGAAAGGCATTTTATTTTACATATAGTAATTTGTTTATGTCAATTCAGACTAATCTATCACTCCATCCTTGGTTTGTTCTTTAAGTATGTGAATCTACATTTGTTTTGTAAATAAGTTCATTTGTATTGTATTTTAGAATCCACATATATGTGGTATCATATTGAGCGAGCTACTCCTTAGGCAGGTTGATAAGGAGTCTGCAGCCTTCAAGGAGGAAGGAGTCTAGGGTTCTCAAGGAGGAGAAAATGACATTTTTCTGCATTTCTACATTTTCTACATCCTTTGTCTTAGTCAATATAACAATGTGCCTTGCTCCAGAACATGTTTCTCCTTAACAAGGACCTTCTGACTAATCTTGTTATCTTAAGATAATATTATATTGTGGGAGTGGGTCTGGTAAGACCTTTCTATTGTTAGTTCTAATGTTGTTAATTTAAGATGTATGTTGTGGGAGTGAGTCTGGTAAAAGTATATAAGGCCTTGATAAAGACTAGTGAATGGGGGCTCTTTCTGTCCCCCTTCTCATGTCTATGTCAGAAGCTTTCTCTGTCCCTTGTTATACCTTAATAAAACTTTGGTACACAAAAACCCTTGAATGATCAAACCTGGTCCCTGGTCCCAAAGCTAAATCTTCTTCTTCAGAGATCAAGAATCCAACATCGTTCACCATAAGCTATCAATATGATATTTATCTTTCTCTGTCTAAGTTACTTCACTTAGTATAATAATTTCCAGGTAGAACCATATTGCTGCAAATGGCATTATTTCATTTTTAATGGCTGAGTAATATTCCATTGTATATGTGTACCACATCTTCCTTATCTATTAATCTCTTGGTGGAAATTTAGGTTGTTTCCATATCTTGGTTATTGTATACAATGTGGCAGTGAACATTGGGGTACATGTTTCATTTCAAACCATGTTTTTATCAGGATATATGCCCAGGAATGGGATTGCTGGATCTCATGATAACTTTATTTTTACTGTTTTAAGGAACTTCAATATTGTTCTCCATAGTGGCTGTATGGATTTCCATTTCCACCAAGTCCCTTTTCTCCACATACTCTCCCTAATTTATTGTTTGTAGATTTTTTGGTGATGACCATTCTGATCGGTGTGAAGTGATGTTTCATTGTAGTTTTGATTTGTATTTTTCTAATATTAGTGACGTTGAATATATTTTTATGTGCTTCTTGGCCATCTGTATATCTTCTTTGGAGAAATGTCTCTTTAGGTTTTCTGCCCATTTTTTGATTGGTCACTTTGTTTTTTAGATATTGAACTGTTTGTAAATTTTGGAGAGGACACCCTTGTCTGCTGGATCATTTGCAAATACTTTCTCCCAATTTGAGGGCTGGCTTTTTGGATTTTTTAATGGTTCCCTTTGCTGTGCAAAGCTTTTGAGTGTAATTAAATCCAATTTGTTTACTTTTGCTTTTATTTCCATTACACTAGGAGGTAGATCAAGAACACTCTTGCTGTGATTTATGCCAAAGTGTATTCTGCCTATGTTTCCATCTATGAGTATTATTTTATCTAGTTTTTTTTTCATTTATTTTTATTAGTTGGAGGCTAATTACTTTACAATATTGTAGTGGTTTTTGCCATACATTGACATGAATCAGCTATGGATTTACATGTGTTCCCTGTCCCAATCCCCCCTCCCACCTCCCTCTCCATCACATCCCTCTGGGTCTTCCCAGTGCACCAGCCCCGAGCACTTGTTTCATGCATCCAACCTGGACTGGTGATCTGTTTCACCCTTGATAGTATACTTGTTTCAATGATGTTCTGTCTGAACATCCCACCCTCTCCTTCTCCCACAGAGTCTAAATGTATGTTCTGTACATCTGTGTCTCTTTTTCTGTTTTGCATATAGGGTTATCGTTACCATCTTTTTAAATTCCATATATATGCATTAGTATACTGTATTGGTCTTTATCTTTCTGGTTTACTTCACTCTGTATAATGGGCTCCAGTTTCATCCATCTCATTAGAACTGATTCGAATGAATCCTTTTTAATGGCTGAGTAATATTCCATAGTATATATGTACCACAGCTTCCTTATCCTTATGTATCTAGTCTTACATTTAGGTTTTTAATCAATTTTGAGTTTATTTTTGTGTATGATATTAAAGAATTTTCTAATTTGATTTTTTTTTTATATGTAGCTCTCAAGGTTTCCCAGAACCCTTATTAAAGACATTATTTAGGTGGGCATAGAGGGAACATACATCAAAAGATTAAGGCCATATATGACAAACCTACAGCTAAGAACATACTAAACAGTGCAAAGTTTGAAGCATTTCCTCTATGATCAGGAGCAAAGAAGGATGTCCACTCTTGTCAGTTTCATTCAGCATAGTTTTAGAAGCCCTAGCCATAGTAATCAGAAAATATAAATAAATAAATAAATAAAAGGAATTCAAACTGTAAAAGAAGAAGAAAAATAGCCACTGTTTGAAGATGACATGATCCTATACATAGAAAATCCTTATATTGTATCAGAAAACTACCAAAGCTCATCAAATAATTTAGAAAACTTGCAAGATATAAAATTAATACCCAGAAATCTGTTGCATTTCTAAACACTAACAATGAAAGATCAGAAATTAAACAATTGATCCTCTTTACTATCACATCAAAAAGAGCAAAATACCTAGAAATATACCTGCCTAAGGATACAAAGGGCTTCCCAGGTGGCACTAGTGGTAAAGAATGCATCTGCCAATGCAGGAGATGTAAGAGATGCAGGTTCAATCCCTGGGTTGGGAATATCCCCAGGAGGAGAACATGGCAACCCAATCCAGTATTCTTGCCTGGAGAATCCCATGCACTGAGGAGCCTGGCAGGCTCCAGTCCATAGGGTCACAAAGGGTCAGACATGACTGAAGGGACAGAGCACATACACATGCAAGGAGACAAAAGACTTGTACTCTGAAAATCATTAAGATGCTGATGAAAGAAATTGAAGATGACACAAGAAGGTGGAAAGATATACCACGTTCTTGGACTAGAAGAATCATTAGTTATACAGATCAAGGGAATCAACAAATTTAATGCCATCTCTATCAAATTACCAATGACATTTTTTCACAGAACTAGAACAAAAAAATCTAAAAGTTCAATGGAGACACAAAAGACCCTCAGTAGTGAAAACAATATTGAGAAAGAAAATCGAAGCTAGAAGAATCAGGTCCCTGACTTCAGACTGTATGACAAAGCTACATTCTTCAAAACAACATGGTACTGGCACAAAAATAGGAAATAGATAAATGGAGCAGGATAGAAAACTAAGGGAAAACACACACACACACACACACACATATACACATGCAGCTATGGTCAGTTAACCTATGAAAAAGGAGGCAAGACTGTACATGTTGGAAAGACAGCCTCTTCACCAAATGGTGCTAGAAATAATGGACAGCTACATTTTAAAAATGAAATTAGATCATTCTTTAACACCATACACAAAAATAAATTCAAAATGGATGATAGACCTAAATGTGAGACTGAGCACTATAAAACTCCCAGAGGGGAGGGGCTCGAGGTTTCAAGATGGTGGTGGTTGGGTGGTTTACTGAAAGGCCGAGGTGAAGGCCCCTACAAAGTCAAACGGGCCGAGAATCGTCCCCTCCCCACTTCTCATAGCCCCAGGAGCCCAGCAGAAGCGTTTTAGGTTTTATTTTTTAAACAAGCAAGTAAATCAAACAACTTCAACATGGGGCAGAGATCCACGTCATCCACCAAAAGTGGAAAATTTATGAACCCTATAGACCAAGCCAGAAAAGAAGCTCGGAAAAAGAGAATTAAAGAACAAAAAATAGTGCATGATGGTACGAGCTACAGTTTTAAAGATAAAGGATCCCAAACAAATTATCCGGGACGTGGAAAAATTGGATGAAATGGAGTTTAACCCAGTGCAGCAGCCACAGTTAAATGGGAAAGTGCTGAAAGATAAGCGTAAAAAGCTATGTGAAACATTTGAATGTATTCTACGACTCTATGAGAAAGAGAATCCAGATATTTACAAAGAATTGAGAAAGCTAGAAGTAGAATATGAACAGAAGAGGGCTCAACTTAGCCAATATTTTGATGCTGTCAAGAATGTCCAGCATGTGGAAGTGGAGAGTATTCCTCTGCCAGATATGCTGCATGCTCCTTCCAACATCTTGATCCAGGACATTCCACTTCCTGGGGCACAGCCACCCTCCATCCTTATGAAGACCTCAGCCTATGGACCTCCAACTCGGGCAGTTTCTATACTTCCTCTTCTTGGACATGGCGTTCCACGTTTGCCCCCTGGCAGGGAACCTCCAGGTCCTCCCCTGGCCCCACCTCCTCCTTAAGTCTTACAAATGTATGGCCGCAAAGTGGGCTTTGCCGTAGATCTTCCCGCTCATAGGCGAGATGAAGGCATGCTATATAATCCTGAACTTCCTCAGCCGGGTCATGACGATGATGTTTCTAGCACCAGTGAAGATGATGGCTGTCCTGAAGACATGGACCAGGATAAACATGACGACAGTACTGATGACAGCGACAGTGACAGATCCGATGGAGAAAGTGAAGGGGATGAATTTGTACACTGTGATGACACTGAGAGAGAAAACAATGAAGGAAAAAAAAATCAGGTCTGAGTGTACGGTTTGCAGATATGCCTGGAAAATCTAGAAAGAAGAAGAAGAACATGAAGGAGCTGACTCCTCTCCAAGCCATGATGCTTCGAATGGCAGGTCAGGAAATCCCTGAGGAGGGATGAGAAGTCAAGGAGTTTTCAGAGGACGATGATGAAGAGTTGGATGATTCCGAAGCAGAAAAGCAGTCACAGAAACAGCATAAGGAGGAGTCTCTCTCTGATGGCACGTCTGCAGCTTCCCAGCAGCAAGCCCCTCCACAGTCTGTTCCTCCATCTCAGATACAAGCACACCCATGCCAGGACCACCTCCCCTTGGACCGCCACCTGCTCCACCTTTACGGCCACCTGGACCACCTACAGGCCTTCCTCCTGGACCACCTCCAGGAACTCCTCCCTTCCTGAGACCACCTGGAATGACGGGACTCTGAGGGCCTCTACCCCGACTTTTACCTCCAGGCCCACCACCAAGTAGGCCCCCTGGCCCTCCCCCAGGTCCACCTCCAGGTCTGCCCCCTGGCCCTCCTCCTCGGGGACCCCCACCACAGCTACCTCCCCCTGCACCTCCAGGTATCCCTCCACCGCGTCCTGGTATGATGTGCCCACCTCTGGTGCCTCCTCTTGGACCTGCCCCACCTGGGCTTTTCCCACCAGTTCCCTTACCCAACCCGGGGGTTCTAAGTGCTCCCCCCAACTTGATCGAGCAACCCAAGGTGGATGACACAAGCACAGCCACCATCTAGAAGAAAGCTACGGCAACCATCAGTGCCAAGCCACAGATCACTAATCCCAAGGGAGAGATCACACGATTCGTGCCCACCGCACTGCGGGTGCATTGGGAGAATAAAGGGGCTGCTGCTGCTCCCCAGAGAAAGTCAGAGGATGATTCTGCTGTGCCTCTTGCCAAAACAGCGCCCAGATCTGGCCCATCTGTTCCCGTGTGGATGCAGACTAAGGACGATGTATATGAGGCTTTCATGAAAGAGATGGAAGGGCTGCTGTAACAGCTTTGGATACTAGATCAGGCTTCTGTTCACATCAGTGGTTCATGGAGAAAGAGGCTCTTCTTCAGCTTAGGTGAAAGAGTTGCTTTCACTGTCAGGGTATTTTTAATTTCAGTTCAAGGAATATCCTAAAGTTTAGCCTTGTTCAGAATTCACTGCACATAAAAGAGAGGGTATTTCATGCAAAATAAACTGGGATTGAAGCAGTGCTGCTAATAACAGCCATCCCCCTTCATACCACCATTTTCATCTGATATCTTCCCCTACTCCAATTCCTTGGAAACTTGTGATCAAGGGGAACTTTGTTTTGGCTCTCTTATTGTGTGCTGTGGGCACTGGAGTATAGATTTCTGGAAAAAAACAGTTTATTTCACCCCCATCTTGCCTTTCATGTTTGAGTTATTTTTAACATTTTCTTGTAAATAGTTTGTAATATTGTAGTGAAATGGATCACAATGTCATTTCCTAATAGAAAGTCATATATATGGGAAGAAAATGTACAATTCTTTGATTAAAATTCCCACTGATCTAAACTTTGAATGTTCCATGGAATAAATAAATAAATATTCTACACCAAAAAAAAAAAAAAAAAAAAAAAACCTAAAACTAAAACAAACAAACTCCCAGAGGAAAACATAGACAGAACACTCTCTGACACAAATCATGGAAGTAATTTTTTATATGTATACTCTCCCAGAATAATGGAACAAAAATAAAAAAATAAACAAATAGAATATACTTGAACTCAAAAGCTATTGCACAGCAAAAGAAATAATAAATGAAAAGACAACCCTCATATTGGGAGAAAATGTTTGCAAATGATGTGACTGACAAGGGATTAGTCTCCAAAATCTACAAACAGCTCAAGAAACCTAACATCACTGAAACAAACAAAAAAAAATTTTTTTTAATTTAAAATTTTAATTAAAAATGGGCAGAAGATTTAAAGAGATACTTTTCCAAAGAAGACATACAGATGGTCAAGAAGCACATGAAAAGATGTTCAACATAGCATTATTAGAGAAATGCAAAGGAAAACTACAGTGAGATAGATATGACCCCAGAGTCAAAATGGCTGTCATCAAAAAATGGACAGATAGTAAATGCTGGAGATGACGTGGAGAGAGGTAAACCCTCCTACACTGTTGGTGCGATCATAAATTGGCTCAGTCACTATGGAGAATAGAATGGAAGTTTCTTTAAAAAAAAACCAAAGAAAGAGCTGCCATGTTGTTGTTTCTCAGTTGCCCAGTTGTGTCCAGCTCTTTGTGACCCCATAGATTGCAGAAGGCCATGCCTCCTTGTCCCTCACCATCTCCTGAAGTTTGCCCAAGTTCATGTTCATTGCATTGGTGATGCCATCCAGCCATCTCATTCTCTGATGCCCTCTTCTTGTTTTGCCCTCAATCTTTCCCAGCATCAAGGACTTTTCCAATGAGTCAGCTGTTTGCATCAGATGACCAAAATACTGGAGCTTCAGCTTCAGTATCAGTCCTTCCAATGAGTATGCAGTGTTGATTTCCCTTAAGATTGACTGATTTGATCTCCTTGCTGTCCAAGGGAATTTCAAGAGTCTTCTCCAGCACCATAGTTTGAAAGTCTCAACTCTCTGGTGTTCTGCCTTCTTTATGGTCCAGCTCTCACAACCATACATGACCACTGAGAAGACCATAGCCTTGACTATACAGACCTTTGTCAGCTGAGTAAGGTCTCTATGAAGGGAATTTCTCCCCTTCATTGATCACTGCCTTGTTGTGGTGAAGGGGCTTGTGTAACTTAATGAAGTTAGGAGCCATGCTGTGTAGGACCACCCAAGACAGACGGGTCATAGTGGAGGGTTCTGACAAAAAGTGATCCACTGGAGGGGGGGATGGCAAACCATCCCAGTATACTTGCCAGGGGATGCCATGAACTGAATAAAGACCAAAAACATATGACACTGAAAGATAGGTCACCCACGTTGGAGCATGTCTGATATGCTACTAGAGAAGAGCTAAGAAGTAGTTCCAGAAGGAATGAAGAAGCTGAACCAAAGTAGAAACAATGCTGAGGTGCAGATGTGTCTGGTGGTGAAAGTAAAGACCCAAGCTATAAGAACAATATTGCATTAGGGACCTGGAATGTTGAGTTCATGAATCAACACAATCGGAAGTGGTCTAACAGGAGAGCTCAAGAGTGAACATTTACATTTTAGGAATCAGTGAACCATATGGACATCACCAAATGGTGAATACCAAAATCAGACTGATTATATTATTTGTAGCCAAAGATAGAGAAGCTCTATACAGTCAGCAAAAACAAGATCAGAAGCTGATCAGGTCATGTCATGAACCCCTTATTGCACCCCTTACTGAACTCCTTATTCTTATATTGGAGAAAATAGGGAAAACCACTAGACCATTCAAGTAAACCCTAAATCAAATCCCTTATGATAATACAATGGAAATTAAAAATAAATTCAAGGGATTAGATGTGATCGACAGACTGCCTGAAAAACTATAAATCGAGGTTTGTAACATTGTACAGGAGGCAGTAATCAAAGTCATCCGTAAGAAAAAGAAATGCAAAATGGCAAAATTGTTGCCTGAGGAGGGCTTACAAATAGCTGAGAAAAGAAGAGAAACTAAAGGCAAAGGAGAAGAAAGATATACACATCTGAATGCAGAGTTCCAGAGAATAGCAAGGAGAGACAATAAAATGTTTTGAGTGAACTATCCAGATATATAGGAAAGCAATAAAATGGGAAAGACTAGATATCTCTTCAAGAAAATTAAAAATACTAAGGGAACATTTCATATAAGATAGTCACAATAAAGGGCAAAAATAGTATGGACCTAACAGAAGCAGAAGATATTAAGAAGAGGTGGTAAGAATACATAGATGAACTGAGGGAGGAGCCAAGATGGCGGAGGAGTAGGACGGGGAGACCACTTTCTCTCCTACAAATTCATCAAAAGAATATCTGAACGCAGAGCAAACTTCACAAAACAACTTCTGATCGCTAGCTGAGGTCATCAGGCGCCCAGAAAAGCAGCCCATTGTCTTCAAAAGGAGGTAGGACAAAATATAAAAGATAAAAAGTGAGACAAAAGAGCTAAGGACGGAGATCCATCCCGGGAAAGGAGTCTTTAGAGGACGTTACCAGACACCTGGAAACCCTCGCACTGGCGGGCCTGGGGGAAGTGTTTGAATCTAGGAGGGCAACCTGACTGGGAGGGAAACAATAAATAAAACCCACAGATTATGTGCCTAAAAGCAACTCTCAGCAGAAAAGTACCCCAGACACCCGCATCTGCCACCAGGAAGTGGGGGCAGCACGGAGAGGGAGCGGGCGGCATTGCTTTGGGTAGGGTCTGGGCCTGAGTGCCCTGAGGACAATCGGAGGGAGCTTTTGTGAGTTGCCAACTTGAACTGTGGGAGAGCAAAAGAGAGAGAGAAAATTAACCGGCCCGAACATGCTGCTGCCGGCCGTTCGCAGAACAAAGGGACCGAGAAAGTCCAGAGAAGAGCTCGCAGACTGCGGACCGGTCCAGACCCGCCGGAGGCGGGAGCAGGTCGCGGCGAGACAGGGCGCAGGCACCCGACCGGCGCAAGCGGGGACTGGGGCTGGGGACGCAGAGGGCAGAAGGCGCACACACCCGACTGGCGCCGGCGGAAACCGAGATTGGGACCGTGGAAGGGAGTGGGCGCGCCGCACCCGGGGAGAGTGCGCCTGTTGAGCCCCTGGCTGCCTGGACCGCTCTGACAGGGAAGGCACAAGAGCGGACGCATCCTTTTGTTCCGCGCTTTTGTGGAACACCGGAGGGCTGGAGCTGCGCGCAGCGCGGGGTGCGCTCCATATAGAGCAGCCGGGAGCCTGAGCAGCGCAGATGGAGAAAGCAGCGCCAGCCCCTCCCCACAGCGCCAGCCCCTCCCCGCAGTGTGACAGAACTAGCTACCTGAATAAGAGTCCACCTCTGCCCGCCTGTGTCAGGGCTGAAATGAGGCTCTGAAGAAACCGGCAAACAGAAGCCAAATAAACAAAGGGAACCGCTTCAGAAGGGACCGGTGCAACAGATTAAAATCCCTGTAGAAAACACTGATTACACTGGAAGAGGCCTGTAGATATCGAGAAGTGTAAGCTGGAATGAGGAGATATCTGAAACTGAGCTGAACCCACACTGACCACAACAGCTCCAGAGAAATTCCTAGATAAATTTTTACTTTCTTTTTTTTTTTTGTAATAAGAAAAAAATTTTTTTTTTATTTTTTCTCTTTTATTTTCCTTTGAAATTCCCTATTACTCCCCCATCACTCCTTAACTTTCATTTTCATAGATTTTTACGATTTTTTTAATTAGGGAAAATTCTTTTTTTTTTCCTCCTTTTTCTCTTCTATTTTATATTTTTCTTTTTCTCTTATTTCTTTTAAAGTCCTCTAGTACTCCTCTACTACTCCTTAATTTTCATTTTCAATACACTATAACCTTACCAAAAAAAAAGAAGAGAAGCCCTATTTTTAAACTGAACTTCATATATATTTTAAAAATTTTTTTTGTGTGTGTTTTGTTTTTTGTCTTTAATATAGTATTTTTAAGAGTCTAATCTCCACTCTAAATTTTTAATTTTTGTTTTTCAGTATATGATATAAATTGTGAACATTTAAGAATCCAATATTCAGTTCCCATTTTTATTCAGGAGTGTGTTGATTATTCTCTCCCAATCTTGACTCTCTGTTTTCTACCTCAGAACACCTCTATTTCCTCCTTTCCCCTTCTCTTCCCAATCCAATTCTGTGAATCTTGGTGGGTGTCTGGGCTACAGAGAACACTCTGGGAACAGACAACTGCGTAGATCTGTCTCTCTCCTCTTGAGTCCCCCTTTTTCTCCTCCTGCTCATCTCTATCTCCCTCCTCCCTCTCCTCTTCTTCATGTAACTCTGTGAACCTCTCTGGGTGTCCCTAACGGGGGAGAATCTTTTCTCCATTAACCTAGAAGTTTTATTATCAGTGCTGTATAGTTGGAGAAGTCCTGAGACTACAGGAAGAATAAAACTAAAATCCAGAGGCAGGAGACTTAAGCCCAAAACCTGAGAACACCAGAAAACTCCTGACTACATGGAACTTTAAATAATAAGTGACCGTCCAAAAGCCTCCATACCTACACTGAAACCAACCACCACCCGAGAGCCAATAAGTTTTAGAGCAAGACATACTACGCAAATTCTCCAGCAACGCAGGAACATAGCCCTGAACATCAACATACAGGCTGCCCAAGGTGACACCTAACACATAGACCCATCTCAAAACTCATTACTGAGCACTCCATTGCTCTCCAGAGAGAAGAAATCAAGTTCCACGCACCAGAACACCGACGCAAACTTCCCTAACCAGGAAACCTTGACAAGCCAATCGTCTAACCCCACCCACTGGGTAAAACCTCCACAATAAAAAGGAACCACAGATCTCCAGAATACAGAAAGCCCACTCCAGACACAGCAATCTAAACAAGATGAAAAGGCAGAGAAATACCCAACAGGTAAAGGAACATGAAAAATGCCCAACAAGTCAAACAAAAGAGGAGGAGATAGGGAATCTACCTGAAAAAGAATTTAGAATAATGATAATAACTATATAAAAAAGATCTCTTCACCCAGATAACCATAATGGTGTGATCACTCACCTAGAGCCAGACATCTTGGTGTGTGAAGTCAAGTGGACTTTAGGAAGCAGCACTACAGACTAAACTAGTGGAAGTGATGGAATTCCAGCTGAGCTATTTCAAGTCTTTTTTTTTTTTAAGATGATGCTGTGAAAGCACTGCACTTAATATGCCAGCAAATTTGGAAAACTCAGCAGTGGCCACAGGACTGGAAAATGTCAGTTTTCATTCCAATCCTTAAGAAAGGCAATGACAAATAATGTTCAAACTACTGCACAATTGTTCTCATCTCACATGCTAGCAAACTAATTTGCAAAATCCTTCAAGATAGGCATCAACATATGTGAACCAAGAACATCCAGATGTACAAGTTGGGTTTAGAAAAAACAGAGAAACCAGAGATAAAATTATCAACATCTCTTGGATCATAGAAAAAGCTAGAGAATGCCGGGGAGGGGGGGATCTACTTCTGCTTTGATCTCTTTCATTGACTACACTAAAGCCTTTGACTGTGTAGATCATAACAAACTGTGGAAAATTCTTAAAGAGATGGGAATACCAGACCACCTGACATGCCTCCTGAGAAACCTGTATGCAGGTCAAGAAGCAACAGTTAGAACCGGATATGAAACAATAGACTGGTTTAAAACTGGGAAAGGAGTCCATCAAGAATGTATATTGTCACTCTGCTTATTTAACATATGCAGAGTACCTCATGTGAAA